>NC_140954.1:137081122-140053622 GCF_014529385.1 Adiantum capillus-veneris
GCCAAATATCATTCTAAACCAGAGAGGGTTGAGGAGATTAGAAGAGTTTTCTTCCAAGAAGATGGACCTGCACGTGCAAGACAAAATGTCAGGGCTCAAGAGGAGCAAGGACAGGATACGTATGTCACGACCTCCTAATCGGTTTGTTCCATCTATGAACTATGTCATTTTGACTGATTGCAATGAGCCTTCATGTTAAAAGGAAGCACTGAAAATGAAGGACTCCGAGAATTGGCAATTGGCCACGCAGTCAGAGATGATAGCTCTGCATAAAAACCAGACATGGAAGCTAGTTAAATTACCATAGGGCAAAAAGGCTCTACCTTGTAAATGGGTTTACAGGTATAAGATCACCACTCATGATAGTCGGCCAAAGTACAAAGCAAGGCTTGTTGCCAAGGGATTTAAGCAAGAACAAGGCATTGACTTTGATGAAGTCTTCTCTCTGGTGGTCAAGATGACTACATTGAGATGCTTTCTTGCATTGGTTGCCATATTAGATTTGGTGTTGCACCAAATGGATGTCAAGACAGCGTTCTTGCATGGTGATTTAGATGTGGAAATTTACATGCAGCAGCCAGAAGGGTTTGTTGAGAAAGGCAAGGAAGATTTGGTATGCCAGTTGTTAAAGAGTCTTTATGGCTTCAAACAATCACCGAGGGCATGGTACCATAAGTTCCACAAGTTTATGCTTTCTCAAGGCTACAAACGTAGTGAGTTCGATCATTGTCTATATACAAAGAAGGCTAAGGATGGTAGTTGGCTGATCCTTATTTTGTATGTGGATGACATGTTGATTACTGGCAAGAACTTGGAAGAAATTTCAGCTTTGAAGTCAAAGATGGCAAAATCGTTTGATATGAAATACATGGGTGAGGCAAGTCATATTCTTGGTATGCGCATTGAGAGAGACAGATCAAAGAAGTTGATTTGGTTATCTCAAACAGAGTATATTGACAAGGTTTTGCAACATTTCAATATGGATAAGGGAAAGGCATTGAGTGTTCCACTACCACCATATGTGAAACTTAGCAAACAAGATTGTCCTGTGTCTGAGGAAGAACAAGCTGAAATGGATAAGATTCCATATGCGTCTACAGTGGGTAGTTTGATGCATGCAATGATTGCTACTCACCCAAACATTGCATTTTTAGTGGGAGTAGTAAGTCGATACATGTCAAACCCAGGCAAGAAACATTGGGAGGCAGTGAAAGGAATATTGAGAAACCTGAAAGCTACAAAGAGTATGCGTATATGCTATGGGAGTAAGGAGCTAAGTGTAAAGGGTTTTATACACTCATATTATGCAGGTGACTTAGACAACCGAAGGTCTACGTCAGGGTATGTCTTTACATTGGCTGGTGGAGCAGTATCATGGCGTTCTAGATTACAAGATTGTGTTACTCAGTCTACTACAGAGGCTGAATATGTTGCAGCATCAAAGGCATGCAAAGAATCAATTTGGCTTAATCGACTAGTAACAGATTTGGGAATCAAAGAAGAGATGCATGTGTTATATTGTGATAGTCAGAGTGCTATACAATTAGCTCACAATCCAGTTTATCACTCAAAGACAAAGCATGTGGATGTGAAATATCATTTCATCAGGGAAATGATCGAGGATAAGCAAATTCAGCTTGTCAAAGTTAACACCACAGAAAATCCTGTTGATGTACTTACAAAAGGACTTCCCTCAGAGAGCTTTGCGCATTTTCGCAAGCAGTTAGGTGTAGGGTAGTACACCACTTCTCTACATCTCTTGTATATTAGCTTGTATAGTAGCTTCTCTCACACTTAAAGTGCCACATTGGACTTTAAGTGGGAGGTTGTTGGGGTATAAAACCCAATGTGGCCGCCCAGGTAAGTGGGCGGCCCGCCAGGTATGTACACATATTCTTTTGTTAAAACCTAATAAGAACTCGCTATGCTCTACACATTACAGTAGAGCGAGTTCACCATATCGTCGTGCTCTTCTTCTCGCACTCTCTCTCACGTCGCACTTCCGCTTGTACTCCTTCAGAACAACCATCATAACGGCATCTTCCACCTCGACACGCTACGGGAGCGCCTTCTTGAGTGCTTGGAAATCTCTATCCCCTTTGGCCACTTCAGCAGCATCCTCTTGCGTCACCAAATCTTCATACGACCTTTTGTTCAATGACAGTGCACAGAGGATTGATGCTAGGTCTTTTTCCACCTGCGTCTTTCTTTGTTTCAGTTCCTCCTTATTCAGATTAGTAAGGGATCTTTCACCGCTATCATCGGCACCCAGTTTTGCAAAGCCGATAGCCTTTGGAGTGTCGGGCTGCTCTTTGCCTGCCACTGCTTCGGTGTAGGACGGCTTAGAGGAGCTCGCCATGGCGCGGTGAAAGGCATCACTGACACCCCCCCTTCCATTCAAAACTTAACCCAAATTACAAAAAGTAGGTTGCTCACACAAGCAACACCTTTGCTTTGCCAAAAAGTAAATAAAATTCGAAGCCTGAGAAGAAGGGTTAACAAAATGATTATTTACTTTAGAAGGGCACTAGCAAAAAATGATTATTTACTTTAGATTTTGCAGCTAAAGTGATTATTAACTAGGCTACTCTTCTAAGCGATTATTAACTGTGAGCGTACAGCACATGAAGATGGTGATGGTGATTGTCCTTTGCAAGTCTTAGATACTAAGCGGAGAAAAAAACAATGAGAAATTGTACGCTTGCCAACAGTAGATCATCTCTCAGCTGGGTCGGTGCACTGCTTAAGACCAATGGCGAGCAAGCCACAACCCGGATCTAACCCAGCTTCCACCGGAAACTCCTCAATCCTCAGAGGCTCACAATATAACCAAAGGCACCCTCACCGCCTTTTCCCACACCCTATGACCTTGCACAACCTTGCACTCAGCCCTAATCCCTCCTTCTACTCTGGTCACCATGCGACCTCGCACTCACCCCCAAAATCCATTGTGAGATGAACGCACATGATATAGGAAAATTTTACATAGTGAATACTCCGAACATCAAACACTACACCTCTATCTCATGGCCATGCATTAAAACAAAGCCCCTATTTGTCATTTTAAAGCCTAGGGACCTCAACAAGAGGGGCCACAAGGACGCGCAAAATGGCCATCCAGGGACAAAAAGGGATCAAGATATTTCCAAGAACAGTGAATGGACACAAGGAAGTGAAACATGGTTGATAAGCATGATACAAGGTTTAGGTATTTGCCATTGGGAGGGAGGGGGGGGGGGGGGGGGAGTTTGCTATGAACAAATTAAACTACCCAGTTCTATCTCATGGCCATGCATAAAAGAAGCCTATATTTGCCATTTTAAGGCCCCAGGGACCCTCAACAAGAGGGGTCACAAGGGCGTGCAAAATGGCCCCTCTTGTTGAGGGTCCTTGGGGACTTAAAATGGCAAGTACAAGCATATTTTTGATGCATGGCAATGATTCAAGTGGTAAGTTTTTTTTTTTAAGTGTTGAACTTTTAGGCTATTTTCAAGAGCTTCTAGCTTCCAATCGGCTCCAAATCTGTCTGAGCTTGTCTCACATAAATTTGTTTATCTTGCCGCGCTCTTCGACCATCATGTGATGCCCAAAAATCATATCTTGCTCGGATTCTCCAAAAATCAACGTGCAAGTTGGCAATCTCAAAAAAAATGATGTGAAACAGACATTTCTTACTTATTTTTTTCCTTAATCTATGGGCTTGAATGAGCATTAAAACCATGGAATCTGAAAATACTCAAAGAACCAATGTATTTTATTATGTTAAGGACTATATTTCCTACATACAAAACTTTCTCAAAATCTCGCCCTAACACCTTCAAAAGTGGCTTCCAAGGAGTGCCATCGATCAAAAATTGAAACTGAAGGAAAACAATCAGAATGAACTCTTAGACTGTGTACAAACTTTAAAATAACCAAAATTTGCTTTTAAAAAAAGTTATTGCTAAAAATTTGAAAATAGACCACCCTTGGACTTCCCACAACGATAGAAATGAAAGGGTACAAGGAGAGGTCTGGTGTCACAAGTGCATCGTAGGAATCTAATCGAGGTTTATTCCATCAAGATCTCTTGTACTTTATCATGTCTTCTCATGTATAATCTTATCAAACAAAAACAAATTTACACTTATCAAACGATCTAAAATATGGTAGACCTAGAGTGCCCTTACACATCAACAAACAAAAAAGTCCAAATTTCTTCTCATTAACTTTGATAAACATACATTCGTGAACAACTTCCAAGGAGTAGTGCGGTCATAGTTCTTACATCCATTCCATGACATGGTATGCTCATGGGGTGACTTATCACATAGAAATATCTTTGGTAGGAGTGCCCTCATGTTAGGAAAGGGTGTGTTGCTGCTGATGAAAAGTTGTTGCATTGTCCTACTAGGGATCTCTCCATGTTAGCTTAATGATTTTTGGTGTAGTGGGAGCCACATTGCCACTGAGGAGAGCTTTGTGCCACCGTAAAAGCTTCATGTTATGCTAGTTCCTTGAGCCATTCTTGCAAACAACAACACTCAACTAGCATAGTAAGAGGTCACCTTGTAACAAAAACATATATGAATTCAACATTTGCAAGTTGTATAATAAAGATAATTTTTAAGTATACGTTATACAAATTTTCAAGTATTTCCATCCAACTGGGAATAAACAATCCTAAAATATACATTAGGATGAGATTATCCACCTCTAATAATCATGGATTTGAAGCACCTACCTGCAAGATGTAACAAAGAAGACTGTTTTAGAGGAAAAGTTGTGACACTTGGCCTCTCTAACCTGCAGCCTCTCTAAAGTGGCCTCACTATTTGTGCACAAAAGCAACCTTTGTGCCAAGCACTACAAAACAGGTAGAGGAAACACCTTAGACTTCAAAGTCTATGATAAGAAGAACACAACCAAAAGTAAGAAGTATAATGTTACCTTGCACAAAAGGGTGTTTTATTCAAATATGTGATGGTATTGGTAAGCTTCATAATGTACACATCTTTTTCTTGCAATTGTTGCTGGAGAGTTTGAACCTCCCCTTCGAAGAGGCAACACTTTCTTGTAATGCCACTATTTTGAGTTGAAGAGCTTGGCATTTGTGCATCCACGAATGCAAAGAAGCACCTGCACCCATACACAACCAAATGCAATAGCCTAACACGCCTACTTCTCCCCTCCCAAGATATTGAAGAACCATCAACATTCGTCTCACTGACGGTACGACGTTCCTAGGATGACCTATGCTCACCCTCACATGCGTCCTTTGGTGCAAATGCCACGGACAAGCAAATATGTATGCATACGATTTGTGATGTCCGTGAACAACATGTCAGTTGTTGCATGAAGAAGCAAAGGATGAAAAGAGAGAGGGAGGAGGGAGAGGAAGGAACATGGGAGGAGAGAAGGGGGCAGTGGGGGAGAGGGAGAGAGAAGGGAGGAGGAGGAGAGAAGGGGCCAGGGAGGGAGAGGGAGGAGAGAAGGGGGCAAGGAGGGAGAGGAGAGGGAGAAAGGAGGGAGGAGGAAGAGAGAACAAAGGCTTTTTTTTTGGGGGGGGTGGGAGATGTTTTTTGAAAATTTGGACTTTTAGTGCTTGTAGGTTTAAAAAAAGGTCAAAATTTTATTTTTTGATATATATATATATATATATATATATGTTGGGGGAGAGTTATAAGTCAAAAAGAAGTAAAAATATCTTTTTTGAAATTAAGTTAAATTTTGTCTCTTAGTGACCCACGTTTTTGCTGATGTGGCCACACCTCTTTGCTCCTTTCACTTTCAAAAAGCTAGAGAGAGAAGGTAACCTCCTAGGTCCACATCCTACATGTGTCTAAAAAAAAGGTTAGAAAAGCCTACTCAAAACTAGCTTCTTGAATGCCCTTGTCCCCTTAACCCTACACAACATTAGCCTTAATCCCTAAAAATTAGGATTCTTTACAACAAGGCCCATTCAAGGTCCATATTTCTCCTAATGTTTATCTTTGGATTATCTAACTCTATCCATAGGAATACATGAATATGGACAATAGTGGATAGGTTTAGCAAGCAAGCACACTTTATTCCTGTCAAAAATACTATTAAGGTATACCAAATGGCAACCCTCTTCATATCTCAGATTTTCAAACACCATGGATTGCTAACATCCATCGTGTCAGATAGAGATCCTAGAATGACCATTAATTTTTGGAAAGGTCTCTTTGAAAATCTAGGTACAAGTTTGAATTTGAATACAGGAATATGGACAATAGTGGATAGGTTTAGCAAGCAAGCACACTTTATTCCTGTCAAAAATACGATTAAGGTACACCAAATGGCAACCCTCTTCATATCCCAGATTTTCAAACACCATGGATTGCTAACATCCATCGTGTCAGATAGAGATCCTAGAATGACCATTAATTTTTGGAAAGGTCTCTTTGAAAATCTAGGTACACGGTTGAATTTGTCTTCGGTCTATCACCCACAAACGGATGGCCAAAGTGAGATAGCTAACCTTACGATTCTCGATCTACTAAAGACTTATGTTACAAAAGTAGATCAATGCTCACACTCAAAGAAGTATCTAACACTTATAGAGCATGCGTACAATAACATTGTCCATACTACTACAAGAAAGGCACCTTTTGAAATCATAGAGGGAAGACTTGAAAGTCCCTTTCTACTTAAGGTACATGGGAAGATCTTCGTTGCTGCTGATAAATATAGCTGAGACTTATAAGAATATTTCCAAAAGATTAAGGAGGTTATATCCATCTCCCAACCAAGGCAAAAAGTTGTTGCTAACAAGCACAGAAGGGCCTTAACGTTCAAAGAAAATGATTGGGTCTTACTTAAGTTTCCCAAGGCTCGATTAAGGCAAACTACGGGCAAAAATCCTACGGGCCACCAAAAGCATTATGCTAAATTAGCAAAAATATTGTATGGTCCTTTTCAAATTTTAAGACCAATCAATGAGATGGACTATCAACTTAAGTTTCCCAACCATTGGATCACACACAATGCTTTTTATGTGAGCCTACTCAAACCTTACAAAGGAGAGCCACCAACAAACCCAATTATTGAAGACCCCCTAGAGATAAAAGATCAAGAACAGGTGCTACAACCCGAAGCTATCCTTTGATATGAGGACAAGGTACTATGGCTTGGTAAGATTATCCCATGATATTTTATTAAATTCAAAAATTATCCTTTTGAAGATGCTAGATGGATGCAAGGAACATAGCTTAAGGATAGTGTGAACCTTGTCAATTCTTACAATGTACACTGGAGTAAGCAAATGTAAATGTCTCTTTTGAATGTTCAATGCTTTTGTCTTCTAAGACTAGATTTCTCTTTTTATTGTGCACAAATTTGAGTAGTATGCATGCTTAGAATCATGTTTGTGATGACGACGTCTCCCAAACACCAAGTAGAATTTTTCACTCTACTTTTAAAATTATGATATGGACTAAAGAGCAGACATGCTTGCGGTAGCTAAGTCTCCCAAGCACCAAATGGATTAGTCATCCATTTTGAAATGATGTCGTAGGGTAAAAAGGGATCCTCTACCCGCTAAGAAACATAAACTAATGAATAAGACTTTATCTTCTCTACCTCATAGTCCAGGATGACTATGAGTTCAGATAGGTAATGTCATAAAATCTAATATCTAACTAACCCAAATGAAACTAATCATTTAATATGGGAAAATAAACAAGAACAAGAGTTAGAATATAGACATGTGCGTTTAGGTCTATCTCAGCACGGGACCAAAGGGAGAGAAGGCAACGGGTCCAAAAAGGGAGATGGTATATCAAAGAGTAATGACCATATAATGAAGCTTAAAAGACCTTAGGGTTAGCTTCATTAAAGACCTCCAAAGGTTAGTGTTAAAAGTCCTTAGACCTAGGACCTTAGGGTATTTTATACCTTAGACAAGCTAAGCCGGTGCTTGAGGTGTTTGTCGTGCTTGAGCTGACTAAGGTTCTTGCGGTGCTTGTCGTGCTTGATGACTAAGGTGCTGGAGGTGCTTGTCATGATTTATGAGTAAGGTGCTTGAGGTGCTTCATGACCAAGGTGCTTGAGATGCTTGCCGTGCTTGATGACTAAGGTGCTTGAGGTGCTTGTCGTGATTTATGACTAAGGTTCTTGAGGTGCTTGTCATGCTTTATGACTAAGGTTCTTGAGGTGCTTGAGGGTCTTGTGGTGTTCCAAAGTCAACATGATCTCTACAAAGGAGGGGGCAAGCCCTAAACCTAGGGGCATGAGAGAACACATACACAAACACACACACACAAGGAAAGCCCAAGATTCCACATGTGATAAGGACACATGTCAAGCACCTACACATGCTTTCCTCATGTAGTGCCTAAAGCCTATTGGTTGGCCTATAAAGGGGTCCAATGATAATTTACTTTGTTTAATTAATTTTTCAAACATTTTCCAAGCCCTCTCTCTCAAAGGGGTAAGAAGGAAACTTGTCCTAATGCTACCCTTGTTGCTTGATATGCAAAAAGCATGTGACTGGCTAAGCTTGGGGGGTCCAATCATATTCAAGGAAGATCTAGAAGAGGGGGTCGACCCAAGCAAGGAGGGGGTTAGCTTGACCATATACTCTCTCTCTCTCACACACACACACACACACACACACACACACTCTCATTCTCATAGTGTGTTGTGCAAGAACTCCATCTCCTTCTCCAAGCTTGAGAAGTTGAGAGCCTACACCAACAAGTCTTGGCTATGGAATGCAAATCCAACCAAGAGTCACGCTCTAAAGTACAAGCTTTTCATCTTCTTCATCTCCATTACTATGCTACTATGCTATGCCAAACTACAAGAGTAATACAAGTGAGGAGTTTATTTCTTTCTTGTATGTTACTTCTTCTTCCTCTTCCCTTCTCTCCCTCCGCGCTAGTGCTCTCCACCTTTGAAGTTGTTTGAGGTCTTGGGATTGAGGCCGGGGATATGTTAATGATTTTGCAAGTTAATTAAGGGTAGAATTGTTGTATAAAGTCTACCATCTTCATTGCACCAACGAGGTCTCAAGGAACAGAATCTTGTATTATACCAAGTCTCCTTTATGGGGGAATCTATAATACAAAATACTTTTGGAGGGGGAACTAGATCCACATCAATCCGGTCCTCAACTGTTATCAATTTCTCTAACCCTTTCTCTCTCTCTTTTACAAGTATTTTTCATGCCAAGCTAATTAGGTGTAATGTTCATTTTGCTACCTTTGATCAATTACTCTTCTTATGCTCTTTAAGAATTCTCTTAAAGAAGATTCTCACTATTATAATTTCAACTTTCGCTATAGTCAATGTTATAGCCATATTCCATTACACAAGAGCCCATTCCCATAGGGATTCAGCTTAAGTGACACAAACTAAAGTCGTTGGACTGTCTTGCATTATAAAAATCACAAAATAATATATCTTGAGAGGAGTTACTCAATTTTGTAAATCAGACAAAGAAGTTTTTTTCTTACTTTCAACTTTTGTTTATAGAAGGGGTTTGGACGTCAAAGGTTGGGAGGATTTTGACCTCACGATCCCGGTGTACCATGAAATGATTTTACTAACTGGCCTTGTAAGAGAATAGACACTACCCTTGACATAAGTCAAGAGGTAAGACCTTCTCAATCAAGAAATTCCAATGTGTGAGAGCTCATCTTTGTCAAGCACTATCACACACAAAACCAAAGGACCAATCAATTGTGACAAAGAAGTAACTTCTCAAGCTACATATATACGTGGTCCTAGAATTTATAGGACAGCTAGAAAGAAATTTTTCCCATCTTGTAAAAGATTGTAAAAGATGGTATGTTGAACCACCAAAACCTAAACAAATCTCTATTTAAGAAGAATTTTCCAATTGAAGTTAAAACCTTTCTTTGTACGGAGTTTAAACACTGGTATAATAGTACTCTACTAAGACCACTCCTAACATGGAAGCCAATGACAAATTGAAGACACAAACTTCTCTACATGATGGCAAACAAAAATAAAATTCAGACTTATGAAAAAGGGGTTATGGGACATTGTAGAAAGAGAACCTTTAGGGACTTCAACTAGAGAATCTTCCTCAACATGAGAAAAGAAATCTAAAAGCACTATCCATCATAGGGGAAGGATTACAATATGTCTTTACACATCACATCGGATCTTGCATTACTCCATGAGAAGCATGGGCCTTACTCAAGAAAGTGTTTGGTACTGCTTCCAAGATATCTAAAATCATGCTCTTTATAGAGTTGGTTTCACTTACAAAAGTTGTCAACAGTACTGTGTCAGCTCACTTAAGTAGATTCAAGTGCTTACAGTCATAGTTAGTAAGAATCAACAAAGATGTGGAAGAAGATATCAAAATAGCCATCCTCATCAAAAGTATTTCAATTCTTAATGAGTATTCTAGCCTTATTACCACCCTAACAAATCTTCCTACACCTATCTTAGCTGAGGTAGAGGCCTCTCTCTTAGAAGAAGAGAGAATAATCAATAAGAAAATTGAAAATTTTGAAATACAAGGAGCATACCTTACCCAAAGCAAGGAGGGTGTGGGACGCATGTCTAACCTCACCATCCTATCTTATTGCAGTATTAGCGGGAGAACCACGATTAATTTGTCAAACCATGGGACGAAGCTGACTTGACTAGTACATAGAGGCTACAAGAGGTTGTCAATCTCTTGGAAAACAACTAACAACTCGCATCTAACTCAAGCTACACTCAAGTGACTGAAATCACCAAAAGCCAATCGCTCATCGGCAAGCAAATCACATCCGTTACAGCATCAAATGACATCCAAACGTAATGAAACTTCTAGGAAAAGTTACTAAGACCTAAGCACACATGCCTATGGCCTCAAACCCTACTTTAGGCCAAGTTCCAAAATCGCGATTATTAACAACAGTGGATTTTTGACCTAGTCGTCTTTGACCCAAAATGCATCTAAATGCTTAGCAATGATGCCCCAATACCCCGCCTATGCTTAGTTTTTTATTTAAACATGTAAATTCCTATTTATGATGAAATTAGGCAGTGGGTCGGTGACGCCAAAAGCTATGAAATACTGTGAATGGCTTACGTCAATGCATAGAGCTCCTACCTGCGGTTGTAATGCAACAAACGCATTTGCAATGTGACAACCGAGGAGGGAGTAGGAAGCGTGAGAAGGAGAGAAGTGAGCGCCGTTAGCTCACGCTGTGTATTTCTTATCCAAAAACTTACAAAAATTGGCTTTTATACCTTAGCCAAGGTTTTTGGGTGGTCACAACTGATAATCTAGAGTTCTACCAAAGCTGGGAATTGAATGGCTGATACAATCTAGAAGCTTGTAGCCCTGGCTCATTAATTACAAGGTTTATCAAGAAAACAGGATTTACAATATTCCCGATTTATCAAAATAATAATTGTTTTTACAAGGAGAACTCCGAAAAATGGTGTCTACGTTAGCTTGTTGCTAACATTCCCTCCCTCCTCGCCTATGTCGTCCCTTGACACAGCTTTATGGGCTGAAGTAATCTTCGGGTTGACGGGGGGTGAGGCGGTCCTTCAATGCTTCCAGTGCTTTTTCGTATCTGATTTTGCGTTCTTTGTCTGGCACCTGCAAAAATTGGATAAGTGCCTTTGTTTTTGAGTTCTACTGCCGAGTAGCCGAAAAATCTGGTTGTGAGGTTGCTTATCATCGGCGCAAATATCTTCGTTCGCCAGGTGAAAAAGCCAGTGTAGAAGGCCTCCTCAAAAGCTAGCATATTGTGCGAGGGCAGAAACATGCATCACGCGTAAAAGCCATATAGAACTTCCTCTAAGGGTTGCCCACTTAGATCATAGCAGAGGCCTTTGTTTCCTTCCAAAAATGAGATTAATGGGGCTCCTGTCTGCTCAGGATCATTGAAGACTTGTATATAAGTAAGTAGCATCCTGCAGATTTTGTAAAGCATTGTGCAGGAGAGATCTGGTAGACTTTTGAAGAATGTCATGGCGCCCGTTAGGGTTTTCACCATGTATTCTTTTGTTGCTTGACCTCTCTCGGGAGGTGGCAGCCTAGGAAATTTTAGCCATGTTGGCTTCTTCCTCTGCAATGCTTCGTGTGCTTGCCATGTCCTCACTCGAGGTACAGGAAAAAATATTGGATCCTTTTGTATGGCCGCAAGTGCTCTCGTGAACAGAATCAAGTATCTTGGATTCTTGTTCAACGAGCTTAGCCACCACTTCGGGTGGTCTTGATCTACGCCATCTTCTTGCATATCTCTGTATAATCTTTCCTTTACTTGCAAGAGTTCAACCTTGATGAGAGGGTATGGCAACGATTGTTGGTGCCATTGGGCATTGATTTGATTGGGAGTAAGCTGTGTGACGTTGACAGAGTGTAAAACTCTCAACTCCCTCCATAGCTGCTTTCCACTGCTCATCTACCTCCAAGGAAATCTTCTCCTTTAGTGCATCTTCTTCAGCCTTTGACAGCTAGACCATCGGCACTGTGTCTTCCTCTGTGACTGGGATTTGAAAATCTTCTTCCCCACTCAACTCTACTGTAGATTGTGTCTCAAAGTCAGAAAAAGAGACCAAGGGAATTTCCACTTGGGGAGGCTCTGAAGTGCCTGCCTCCTCCTGTATATCTGGCTTTCCATCTCTGAGGAGTTGGTTTACTCTTTTCATTTCTGCAATCTCTTTAAGGAGCTCCTCCTCCCTTTAGACCCGCATGAGCGACAGGTCTCTGCGTTGTGACTGCTCTAGCTTCAACTCCAGCTCTAAATATCTGTTTTTCTTTTCAAGTGCTTCATACACCTCATCTGTACCCTTGATCGAGGCCACGGCTGGATTTTCTCTTAATTGTTGCAAGAAAGTGGCCTGGTCATTAATCCTCTGTTTCGAATACTGCAATGATGCGTTGGCTACATCTAATTGTACTTGAATCTTTTGAGCGGACAGAGAAGTGGTGAGAAGTTCATTTGTCACTTCTGTCAACTGCTCATCTTTTAATTTGCAGGCATCAAATAGCTTAGTCAGGAGGTCACCTAACTCCTCCATTTCCTTCTGTTGGTTGTCTCGTGCTAATTGATGTTGTTCTGCGTCAGTCTTGAGCTCATGTACTTGCCTTTGGAGGTCTGTAATTGTAGCCATTCTGTCGTCGAGATCGCCTTGAAGAGCATCGATGACCATTTCTAATTCTTTGGCCTTAGTACTGTGGTTAAAGGCTTCACAATGGAGTTTCTCCGTCATGATTTGCATTTGCCTTGCATACTCGTTCGCTTGTACAATGACTTCATCATTGGACTGCCACTCCTCTTGTCTTGCTAGTTCGAATGTGTCGGCAGCCTCTTGTGTTGCTTCTTGCTGTGTTGTTATTTATGGTGTTTCTATAGAGGTGGTTGCTTCTCTTTTGCCATCCTGAGGTTTTGAAACCTCGACAGTTTCTGGCGGAGTGGAGACATGCTGTGTGGTCTCAACCCTTAACGTTTCTTCAATTGTAGGCCTCCTTGCCTTCTCAATGTCGGTTTTTTCCGCATGTGTAGTGGTTTGCTCCTTTTCTTTATCTTCCTCTTTATCAGTTTCATCTGCCGACGGCTTGTGAGTTTCCTTGGCTGTCTGTTCTGGTTCTGGTTTGGCTTCCTTTTCTTTATGTTGTTCGGCGTGGTCAGTTTGCTGTTTAGCTTCAGTTTGGTTGGTGAATTCAGACTCTGTTGCCTTGTCAGTCTCGGCCTCTTCAGTGGTCTCTTGGCCTGGCAGTGATGATGGTGGAGTGGGCATGGGTTGATCCTGTTGTTCCGGCGGCGGTGAGGAGGGTCGGGAATATGGTTGGCTTTGCTCTCTAGTTGCCATGTCTTTAGCTTCCTTAGCCGCATCTTCAGCTTTCTTAGCCGCTTCTTTAGCCTCTTTCAGCTTCAAGGCCTCAGTCTCTTTGTAGATTCTTTCTAAATGATCCTTGGGATCCTCGACGTCTTTCCTTGAATGATGTTTCGTTTCGTGTCCCTTCAAGCCGGTAGGTACCCACTTTTCTGGGTCATTTCCTTGCGCTTTCCTAGTGCGCTGATATGCCTGTTTTTCTTTTTCAAATCTTGCTTTCTTTTGAGCTGGCTCCTCTTGGTGAGCAGCCACAGCTTTTTGCTTCATTTCTTCCCTCCTAGCTCTTTTCTCTTCGTTGTCAGAGCTTTCATTGCTATGCCTCTCGGATGAACTGTCATCGGATTCATCACCTGATTTAAATGATCGCTTACCAGATCTTGTAGATCTTGGAGAGGGTGGAGCTGCCAAGATCCATGTGTTCTGATCTGGGGTAGGCAGGAGATTGTCGGCCATGACGATGGCATGATAGGCTATTCTGGTCAAGACTTCAGGTGCGCCCAAGTAGGTTATCTTTCCCTCCTTCTTGGTGGTCTTCAGCGTTGTCAACACATATTCCGCGTGGTCCACACGTTGTCTGGTGGTTGACTTCAGAACTTGTGTAACAGTGGTGGCCACGGCATGATTTGGTGTAGTGTACCTTGGTGGCCTTTTTTCCAGGAAATGGAAATGTTGATGGTACGGACGGGCTGGCTCTTCCACATGCTTATGGAGGAGATCAAAAAATGTAGCCGCAGTTGTTTCCTTTGTAAACATGCCCGCTGTTTTCCTATCCCTTGCCCACATAGTCATCCCTTCAATGGTAAATCTAAGTTCCTCTGCCACTATTTCCTTTGTAATCACAACCTCTACCTTATTTCCTTGGTTGTCTGAGATTTGAGCAGTTCCGTCTTCCTTGATGGTGGATAGAAGCTCATAAGTCTACTCCGCAGGGCTCCTGTTCATAGAAGTGTCAGAGTCCCAACATGCGGTTAGCCTCTTTGGTTTCTGGCTTTGCTACGACATCATAAACCTCTTTGGGCAAGATCTGCAACTCCACCGGATGCCCTTCTTCACTCTTAAATCTACCCGTCAAGACCGTGGTGTGGTGTTCTTCTAACTGCTGACGGGAGCAAAGCGAACCCCGAACCCCCGACGGCCTCTAAAACACCGGGGACCGAATGGAGCGCCTCGAGCCTGTCATGGTAAAGCAAACAGGGGGCACCACCTAGCTTGAGCGGCTAGGACGCAAACAACACACCACCATAACAAAGTTTTCATCCAAGAGAGATGGATGCTTGGGAGTAATGATGAAGAGGAAGGGGAATGAGATCAAGTGAGAGAGAGTATAGAGGCTTAGTACTTAGGCACCACAGAAGGATGGTGAATCTGCACACCCTTCACACATACACAATCTCACTCCAAACACAAGACTAGGTGGCGATTCCGCACACCTCACATGGGCAAAACATTGCAAGAAAACATACTCACAAAACCTCAAGCTTTATTTAGAGAATAAGGCGATGAAATGGGGGGCATAGGGTAGGGGAAAGAGAAGGGAGAGAGTGGTAGAGCACATGGCTGATAGGTGGGAGCTGATGGCGAAGACTCGCACGAGGGTTATGGCCATCATCCTTCATTTAGCTGCCCTTCATCTTCCATAGCCCAAGGGTGTAGAGGTCATGCTCAAGACGAGCATGGTGATTGCGGTGATGGTGATGGTGATGGTGATGGTGATGGTGTGGGTGTGGGTGTGTGTGTGCACTAGGCACACACAGTGCATAGTGTACTCTTTGGTGATGTTGTGTGTGTGTGCAGTGTGATGGTGACACCTCTTTATATAGGGGAGGAGGGGGAAGAAATTCTAGAATTTAGAAATGAAGAAATCATTATCTACATAGGCCATGTGACTGTGGGCCCCACTTGTCTGGCTGTGTGTATATGTGCCAGAACAGCAGTCTCATGAGAGAGAGACTAAGAGAGAGAGATGGGTTGATGAAAAAAGTGAGAGGTGACATGGAGAATAAAGTAATTACAAGAGGGGAGAGAGGGGAGTGTGTTCAGAGGTGAATCTGTGTGCAGATGTGTGTGAACACAAGAAAAATCAGGTAACCACCGGGTGGGGATGGGTCTGTGGGCACCTTTTTCAGTGAAACTGAGTGTGTGTGAGAGTAGGGGAGGTTATTTAGCTACAAGACAAGAGACATGGCACCCTTTAGAGAGAGAGAGAGAGGGGGGGGGGGGGGGTATTTGGGTCATGGGATATGATAGGAGAGAGAAATGGGGGGTGGGGTATACTATTTTGGAAGATAGGATAAGTTGCATGTGAGTTAGGGTGCATTATTGGTGAGTTAGAATGCATTATTGGTGAGAGGTGGGGTGGCTTGAGGGGAGAGAGAAAGGATAAAGGACAAGGGGAAGAGAGAGGGGGTTGACCTTTTGAGTGGAGGAGAGGAAAAGGAACACACGGCGGGGCAATAGTGAAGAAAAAGGAGGCAAGGTGGGGATGGGCTGCCCCGCAGGCATGAGGTGGCCTATTTTACCTTTCTCATATATTTACATAATCATACTTCATTTTATTTTTTACTTTTTCCAATGCCTTTTATCACTCCCTCCCTAAGAGGGGGTTTTCATGGGGTGGGGACGAGAGAAGAGGGGTATGGGAGCTTGGCTTGTGAAAAGCCCCCATCATCAGCCCTCCCCTTTTGTCTAGAGGCATTCATGTCTCTAGCTCATCTGTTTGATCATTATGGTCGAAGGTGGCGGTTGATGGTGTGCCCTCATCTGGAATGTCAATTGGTGGAGCCTGGTCAAATCGAAGAAAATAAGGTTTAAGTCGTCAACCATTTACCATGGTTTTATGAAGTTTTCCATCAGCCTCCATAAGCTGGTAGCTTCCATTGGCATACTTTTTCCTGATGATGAAAGGGCCTTCCCATCGCAGCAGGAGTTTCTTATCCTTGCGCGTGTCGAAGCGATTGTCGTAGCGGAGCACCAACATTCCTTTCTTCAATTCTTTTTTCCGGAGATGCTCGTTAAAGCTAAGCCGTCTATGCTCTGCTTGTGCTACATAATAATTTATTGCTTCTTCTCTGTCCAGCTGTAGTCTTTCCAAGTTGATGATGTGATCTCTCAAATGCATGTTGGGTTGTTGAAGTTGGCTTGCCATTACTCTGAGACTTTGTAGTTGCACTTCAATGGGCAAGATTGCTTTCTTACCAAATACTAGATGATACGGTGTGAATCCCAAAGATGTACGAAATGAAGTTCTGTAGGCCCATAAAGCTGGTAGTAGATACTTATCCCAGTCTCCAGGATGATTGTTTACCTGCTTGGTAATAATTTTAGAAACCATTCCATTTACCTTTTCAACTAGGCCATTACATTGAGGGTAATATGGTGAAGAGTGCCTCCTTGTAATGCCCAGTTTCTGCATTAATTCTCCTACCAAGTCTGCTCTGAAACCTGGTCCTCTATCAGAGATGATCTCTAAAGGTGTGCCAAACCTACAACATATGTGATCGTAGATAAATTTAGCTACCTCTACTGCTGTGATTCTAGTGGTGGCTATAGCCTCTGCCCATCTAGTCATGTAGTCGACCCCCATGATAATGTAGAATTTTCCTGAGTTGGCCCTAGGTAATGGCCCAATGGCATCGATACCCCATTTTTCAAATGGGCCATATGAGAGAATAGGTGTCTGTGGTTCAGGCATAAGTGACCTAGTGCCGGCCTTTTGACAAAACTTACACGTTTTGCACCAGTGGTGTACATCACGGTTGAGGCTAGGCCATATGAAGCCTGCCTTCAAGATTTTCCTACTTGTTATGTCTAGGGCAAAGTGACCACCACAAACCCCGTCATGACAGCTAGCAATTACTCCCGTGATTTCCTGAGAGAGAGGGACCTTCCTGAGTATTTGGTCCTTACCCTTACAGTACAAACCGTCATTGATGAGTCGATACCTTGTGGCCTTCCGCGTCAGCCATTGATTCTGTCCCTTTGTTAAATCTGATGGGCATTCCCCTTTTTCCAAAAAATGCATGATGTCAGGCAAGGCATCACTGCCTTGAAATAGAGGGAGCTTTAGTTTTATTGCTCCAACCACCACTTCCTGTAGTCTTTCACTTGCTAGGGCATCTGCTTCTTGGTTTTGAGCCCTTGGGATGTGGTGTATTTGAACTTCTTCAAACTTACCCAACAAGGTTTTTACACCACTTAAGTGAGTCCTTAAACTAGGATTCTTGCATGTCCATGCTCCATTTACTTGCCTTACCAAAAGTAGAGCATCCCCAAATACATTAAGGCGTTGTACACCTTGCGAGACGCACCATTGTAGACCCTTGGTTAGTGTTGCATACTCAGCTTCATTGTTAGAATGTGAATCTAACAATTGGCCCAACGAAAATACCTTTGTCCCTTTGTCATCAAAGACCACTATGTCTGCAGCTGCTTTGTCGGACGCTCGCTTGTAGGCTCCATCAAAGTAGAGAGAGTATGCTCCTTCTACCATCGGTGGTACTGGAGGTAATCGGACTTCTCCTTCCTTAGATTGCTTCTCGTTCCCTTCAAAGACTTGGTAGGTCATGAGTCCCCCCAAACTTGCCCTTGTCGTGCTTTCTACCTGTACCGTGTAGTCAAACTCCTGCAGATGAACTAGCCATTTAGTAATCCTAGCAGACACATCCATGTGTTGTACAACATAGGGAAATATTTCATCCGTGGTTAGAATCACAAATTGCTTAGGCAGCAAATATGACCTAAACTTTGTAGTTGCAAATCTAAGAGCTAGGACTAAGTGTTCCACATGGGTGAAACCTTTCTATCCTGCTGTCATCATTCGACTAGAGAAGTAGATTGGCCTCATGAAAGATGTCGTCGTATCCTTTTGGAGTAGCACAGCCCCCAATGAGTCATCACCAACACTTGAGGTGACATAGAATTTTTCATCCCACTTAGGTGGTGAGATAGTTGGCAGAGTGGCTAAGACCTCCTTTACCTTGTTGTAGTGATGTTCGCTTTCCTCGTCCCAAGTGAAAGTTGATCTTCGAGTGAGTTGTTGCAGTGGTAGAACAAGTTGTGATAGTAGATGTATGAATCTACTTAAGTACCTCACCTTCTGTAGAAAAGAGACCAGTTGACGTGCGGTCGTTGGTGAAGGTAGGGCTATGAGTGCGGACACCTTACTTGGGTCGGCGTTGATACCTTTTGCTGAAATTTCATGACCTAGTAGAATGACTTTACTCTCCCCAATGTGGCATTTATCCACATTTAATTGCCCACCTAGGCTCTGCAACCTGACCAACCCTTCAGTTACCTTTTCTAAATGTGAAATACGGGAGCTATATATACAAAAATCATCAATGAACACTCTTATGGATGTTCCAAAGAACGGTTGAAAAACATATGTGACATATCTTTGGAATGTGGCAGGTGCATTTGTGAGACCAAATGGCATAACCCTGTATGCAAAACAACCCCATGGCGTGATAAAAGTGGTTTTTAGCTGATCTTCCAAGGCTATGCGTATTTGAAAGTATCCAGAATAACCATCACAGACGGTATAGCATTCAAAACCCGCTACTTCATTCAGAATTTCATCCAAGAAAGGGAGAGGAAAGTGGTCTCTCTTTGTAGGTGCATTTAGTGGTTTGTAGTCAACACAGACCCTCCACTTACCATTCTTTTTAGGCGTCACCACTACGGGTGACACCCATTCTGAGTTTTCTACAGGATAGATGAATCCCGCCTCCAACAGTTTCCTTACCTCGGCCAAGAGTGCCTTTTCTTGTATGACCCCCAGTCGTCGTAGCTTTTGCACAACGGGTTTTACCCCTTCCTTTAACTTAATATGATGTTCCACCACTGTAATGCCTGTGATTCTTTCATAGTTATCAATGAACAGGTTAGGAAATCCCATCAACATTTGCAAAAAACTATCTTGCTCCTCAAGTGTTAATTCCGTAGACAACATACCCTTCAACCTACTTCCTCCTAGGCCAGGTGATTTGCTCTCCTCTTCATTGGGTTGCTCTTTTGGTGATGGATCACCAGTTGTGCTTACCCTTTGTGGATCCTTCATAATGATACCCATCACATCAATGGAACTGTCACTTTTGTCGGTGGATGTGGTCTCCTCCTCAGAGCTGGAAGATTCGCTAGTGGTTTCATCTGCCGATGTTTCCAGATTCATTTGCTTCTGCTTGCCAATCCTCATGTCGTAGTATATTGTCTCCCCTTTCTTACCGGTCATGCGTAGAAGGCCAGTACCCCAATCCTGTTTTTCCTTCATGGCCATCAACCATGGCCTTCCCAAAATTAGTGGATAGCCCTCCCCCTTAGTAGGCATTACAAAAACATCTACCTCTACCTCAGTGTTGAAAGCTTTTATTTTCACGGCACTTACCACACCCACACACTTTACTTTTGCGTTGTTTGCCATCTTTGCCTTTCATGGAGAAGGCCTGTCAACCTCGAGCCCTAATCAAAGCATCATAGATTCGCTCATTACACAGATTTGTGCACCTCCATCAATGTAGGTGTTTCCAACCCTCTTTCCTTTTATGTTTACGTCAACAATATGAAGGATGTCATCCATGTTGCATCCCGAAATTGCTCCGGCTACCTTTGTTTTGGAGCGTCTTGTACTTACCATTTTGGACCATTGTCACCTTACTTTAGGTGCAAGATGTAGCATCTGTGGCCATGTAATCTTCGGTCCTTGCTCTGCCACATCCAATGTTAGATCATAGGGCTTAGAACTTTCCCCTAGCTGGAAGTCGGTGATGCCCAATTTCCGTCGTGGCCTGGATGGCCTCTTGCTAGTTTCTCCTCTCATGCTTCTCTCATCATCTGATTGTGTAGCTTTTCCCTCCTAGCTCTTTTCACAGTCATGGCTTCAAGTGGTTCTAAAAAGGTTACCTTATCCTTACCCTTGTCCCTCTCCTTTGCTCTGGGTGGATCCACTACTACGGCTTTTCCTTTCTCTTCTAGCCTTATGATGTTTACAGGGCGATCAGGTGGTGGGGCTGGTGGAAGAGGTGGAATGGATGCTTGTAGTGGTGTCTGGGGTGGTCGTAGAATTTGTGTTGGTGGGGCTGGTGCTCGGGGTGGGGGTGTTCTTTATCTAGGGGGTGAAAATTGGTTCCTCCTACCTCCTCTATTATAGTTTTGTCGTGGTTTGGGACAGTAGTACATACCGTGACCGTCTTCTCCGCAGTTGTAGCAATGATACTCCCTGTTTTGTCGTCGTGCTCTTCCAGAGTCTTGATCTCTTTCTTGACTCCTCCCTTGCTGTATTAAGTGGACAGACAAATTCTGCAGTTGGTCAGTAATATGGGCCAACATATCTTGTTGGTCATCTCTTACCCCAAGAGCCAGTGGTGGTGGTGGAATGGTGGTTGTCGTAGTTGCTGGTTGACGCGATGTTCCTGCTTCTGTTGACTTGGTTTCTTTGGCTTTCATTTGCAGCTTCTTGTCCTTAAGGCGAGCAATTTCAACGGCTAACTCGTACGTAGCCGAGAATCTACCTTTCACCTTCTCCTTGAGAAGCGGCCATAAGTCATGCGTGAACCGATCTTTTTTTAGGAAATCGGGTGCAGCTTCCCCCCTTGCCAGTGACTCAACCCACCGTTATTTGGACTCATAGGTGGCATATTCTAAAAGACCCTCCTGCTTCAAGTCTCTCAACTTGTCCCACAACTTTTCTGAAGTGGTACCTCCCCCAAAGCGCCTCTTAAAAGCGGTTTTTAAGGGTTCCCAGTCATCCTTGGTTGCTTGTGGAAGTGCATTCTACCATGATCTAGCTTCTAGCTTCATGAGATGCTTAAAGATTCTAACCCAGGATTCATCCGTATCTTTGTTGCTCACTACACATGCTACTTCAAAGTCATCTAGGAAGTCTGTTACCAAATCCTCCCCCTTCTTTCCTTTAAATGTTGGAAATGCTACACTTGCCATGATTACTGAGAGAGAGCTAGAAAGACACACTGCTTAACTTGCAAAAGTTTTTTTCTTCTTTACAAGGACGCGTGTATACCCTCTTATACTAGGACATAGATTAAAACTTCAAACGGTACATTGCCTTCTACCAAAGGTAAGACAAATGGTTGATCTGATGCCAGAACCTCAAAAAACCGCTCCCAACCCAGCATGGTGTCAATGACGTGCTGGTAGTGAGCCTTCAAGTCCAGTATTACCTTGATTGAGCGTACACGTGTTGGTATGTGTGATCTGTCTTGAGGTAGGTTGTATTGATTCATGTGAAGCTTAGAGGTGCTTAGTCATTGTCGAAGCTTGTGGGAGAGGGTGGTGTTCTTTCCTGAAACAAACTCAGTAGATCCCTAGTTTCTCTAGTGAGAGTGTGAGCCAATGCTTCCGTTATCTGTGCTACAGCATCAGGTGCGACTTGAAAACTGACTGTGATAATTACCTCGGTGACTTGAGTTACCCGATTCTCAAAGTAGAATAGTGTTGATTCTCTATTGTGCAGAGCTCCTTCCATTTTGTTGTTGTTGTGGGTTGGTTGTAGGTTGCGGACATGGTTTCGACCTTCTCCTTCTTCTTCTTGGCACTCGGCCTATGTATATCCACTGAGTTTGGCGTGTTCGTTGACTCTCCCACTGCAAATCGATTACCGTTACGCCTGGCACTCGAGCTTCGATGGAGATGCGGAGTTCGTCTAGTTGTGCTTGGAGCTCTTCTTCTTCTGTCGTCATGTTAGCAAATCCTGCTAGCCATTCATCCATTCACAATAGTTTAGGGGTTTCAGTCTTGTAAACTGAAGGGTTTCATGAAAAGATCCTCAGTGGGGGGCACCAAATGACGGGAGCAAAGCGAACCCCGAACCCCCGACGGCCTCTAAAACACCGGGGACCGAATGGAGCGCCTCGAGCCTGTCATGGTAAAGCAAACAGGGGGCACCACCTAGCTTGAGCGGCTAGGACGCAAACAACACACCACCATAACAAAGTTTTCATCCAAGAGAGATGGATGCTTGGGAGTAATGATGAAGAGGAAGGGGAATGAGATCAAGTGAGAGAGAGAGAGAGAGAGAGAAAGAGAGAGAGTATAGCGGCTTAGTACTTAGGCACCACAGAAGGATGGTGAATCCGCACACCCTTCACACATACACAATCTCACTCCAAACACAAGACTAGGTGGCGATTCCGCACATCACACATGGGCAAAACATTGCAAGAAAATATACTCACAAAACCTCAAGCTTTATTTAGAGAATAAGGCAATGAAATGAGGGGCATAGGGTAGGGGAAAGAGAAGGGAGAGAGTGGTAGAGCACATGGCTGATAGGTGGGAGCTGATGGCGAAGACTCGCACGAGGGTTATGGCCATCATCCTTCATTTAGCTGCCCTTCATCTTCCATAGCCCAAGGGTGTAGAGGTCATGCTCAAGACGAGTATGGTGATTGCGGTGATGGTGATGGTGATGGTGATGGTGATGGTGATGGTGATGGTGTGGGTGTGTGTGTGTGCACTAGGCACACACAGTGCATAGTGTACTCTTTGGTGATGTTGTGTGTGTGTGCAGTGTGATGGTGACCCCTCTTTATATAGGGGAGGAGGGGGGAGAAATTCTAGAATTTAGAAATGAAGAAATCATTATCTACATAGGCCATGTGACTGTGGGCCCCACTTGTCTGGCTGTGTGTCTATGTGCCAGAACAGTAGTCTCATGAGAGAGAGATTAAGAGAGAGAGATGGGTTAATGAAAAAAAGTGAGAGGTGACATGGAGAATAAAGTAATTACAAGAGGGGAGAGAGGGGAGTGTGTTCAGAGGTGAATCTGTGTGCAGATGTGTGTGAACACAAGAAAAATCAGGTAACCACCGGGTTGGGATGGGTCTGTGGGCACCTTTTTCAGTGAAACTGAGTGTGTGTGAGTGTGGGGGAGGTTATTGTAAAGAATGAGGATGCAAGAGAGTTACACAAGACAAGCACAAAGCACACAGAGATGGAAAGCTTCTTCTTCTTCTTTTCAGAAAAGAGAGTACAAAATGACTAAGTGCTAAAGCTGAAAAGTAGCACATATGTACATGCGGTCACTAAGTGTGAACTCGCTAGAAGTGTACTAGGCTGGCACTATAAGTGTAGTCCAGCTGTAGAATCGTTGGCAGAGATCCTCCGTGTCGGTCACCTAACGCGCCAGTGAGTAAATGCCGTAAGCGACCAAAACCCGTAGTGGATGCCAGCTCAAAGTGTAGAGCTCAACATCTCAACAGTTATTTAGCTACAAGACAAGAGACATGACGCCCTTTAGAGAGAGAGGGGGGGGGTATTTGGGTCATGGGATATAATAGGAGAGAGAAAGGGAGAGTGGGGTATACTATTTTGGAAGATAGGATAAGTTGCATATGAGTTAGGGTGCATTATTGTTGAGTTAGAATGCATTATTGGTGAGAGGTGGGGTAGCTTGAGGGGAGAGAGAAAGGAGAAAGGACAAGGGGAAGAGAGAGGGGGTTGACCTTTTGAGTGGAGGAGAGGAAAAAGGACACACAGCGGGGCAACAGTGAAGAAAAAGGAGGCAAGGTGGGGATGGGCTGCCCCGCAGGCATGAGGTGGCCTATTTTACCTTTCTCATATATTTACATAATCATACTTTATTTTTTTTCTTACTTTTTTCAATGCCTTTTATCACTCCCTCCGTAAGAGGGGGTTTTCATGGGGTGGGACAAGAGAAGAGGGGTATGGGAGCTTGGCTTGTGAAAAGCCCCCATCACTGCTCCTTAGAAAGATAAGATGCTTTTGCTGCCTTTACTGAAGCGGGGTCCAGTTGATACGGTGGCAGTTCTTGAAGTTTTTCCTTTTGGTTGATTTGGGAGCCAGAGGCTGTACAGAAGATGTCGAACACTTTCTAGAATTCACTTACAGAGCTCTGGTCATTCTGCTTTATAGCGTTGGTGTTATCTGCGAACTGAGACAAGATTGTTATTTCCCTGAAGGAAGAGTTATACCTTGGATGGATCCTTCTTCCATTCTATCCTTGACGAGACAATTAAGGCCATCCACAACAATAGCATAAAGTAGAGGAGCTATTGGACACCCTTGACGAACTGACCTTTCCAAGAAAAAGAGTCAAATAGGAAACAATTTATACAAACCTTAGCTCTGGCTTTGCCGAAGAGAGTGGCAATGAACCTGATTATGTTGGTCCCAAACCCCATGTAATGCAGGGATTCAAGGAAAAAATCCCACTCCAACCTGTCATATGCTTCGTCAAAGTCGATTTTTACAAACAGGAAGTCCTGAAGGGATTCGTGGGCCCATTTGATGCCCTCCCACATACTGATTACCGCCTCAAGGATTCGCCTTTCTTTAATAAACCCTTTTGCTTAGAATTTAACCATTTAGCTAATACATGAGAAATTCTCAAAACGATAGCTTTAGCAAAAATTTTATAAGTTGAGGTTGGCATGGTTAAGGGGCGGGGCGCCTATTGGTCATGATGTTCTTTGGACCTTTTTCGTGGAGAAGTTTGATGATACCTGTGTTGTTGGTGACCGGTAAAGCTTTATACCGTAACTTGGAGAAGAGAGGGGAGTGAATATGTTTGAACGTTTGGAAAAATTCGCTAGGCAAACCATCATGACATGGAGTTTTGTTGGTTTGAGGGTCTTGATGGCTCTTTTTATGTCTTCAGTAGAGAGAGAGGATGATCGGCTAGGGCACTTTCTTCAGCTGGAAAACTTTCTTCCTAGCTTGCCACACGCTGTCCTAGCATTCCAGCTTTCTAGGGTGAGGGGGAGGCAGTTTGAAGAGGGATTCATAGTGACCTTCAGCTAGGGCGATTTTCTTCGCCCGAGGAAGCTACTGAGGAGCTAGAAGTAAGGAGGGGTATGACTTCTCTAGCATTCTTCTTCCTTAGGAGTTTGAACATTTCTTTAGAGGGGCGAACAATTTTCCTGTCCACCACTCCCTATAGAAGTTCTTAACATGCTGGAGGTCGACAATCTCCTCATTTCGAATGACTTCGCGAAGGGAGGTAATCTGGGCTTGAGTGTCTGTCTGCCTGAGGGGAGGGGCAGCTTTCCAATTGGGCTAGAACTTAGAAGGTGGTACCTAATTTGTTGTCTCTTCCTTCTTATCGTAGCCACTTTCTTTCTGAATTCGGTCAGACATTTCTGGGTGGCATGTACACTTTAGACCAGGCCTTAGCTGGAGAGCGCCACTTACAAAAGTTTTGTTCCCAAATGGTTTGAATATGATCCTGAACGAAGGGTAGGTTAAACAAGGAAACATCTGTACGAAACCGTTAGGAAACCTCTTCTTAAGTGAAACGGTTGTCCTAAGGCACAAGATACCAGCTCATTTTCTAAGGGTGTCCTGCCATTGCCCTTTTACCCTAGCAAGTGATTAGGCTTGCAGCCAAACATCCAAGCCTATTCTAGCATACGTGAAAGAGGGACTATCTAGCGGGTCAAATAGCACCCCTTGGTCCAAGGCTTGTAGAAAGTGAGCCTAGGAACATCGCCTCTCTGCAAGGCTATCATAACATTTTGCATGGACTACCCTCTGTTTTAAGCTAATGACCTCTTGATGTAGCACAAGACGTAACACCAACATACCCAAGAGGGGTAACCTCAAGAGTGCCCATCTGAATTTGGCCTCATGCCATTGTTCCAATGCAGGGATCTTGTCCTGGCAAGTGTCAAGTACCATGAGCTTGGTGGTTCTCTTAAGGATCGTGCATGTATTTTTCTGTGCATCTAGGGTGTGAAGGTCTTCATGTAGCCTCCATTGTGACTTGAAACCAGCAAGTGATCAGCAGAAAGCATCATGTGGACATACATCCATCGATCAGATAATCCAAGCTTCTCAAACTAGTCAAAAAGGTCAAGAACAATGGAGCCAAGAGTGCAACACACACACACACACCAAGCCCTGCCCGATAAGGCCATGCAATGACCATCACCTTCAGCTGCCCATTATCAATAACACAAGCAAAGCCATTATAAGGGCTTGGAGAGGCAAAATCTGTATCATTATGCGAAACTCTCATACAATACCATCACTTCAGTGTATAAAAGTCCAAGAAAGCCTAATCAGAATGGATCCAGGTAATGCAAAGAACGCAACCATAACGCTTACACCAAAGCACAACAAATACATAAGGAATGAAGGCGACAGGTCTAGAAAGGGGAAATAGACCTACAAGAAGAGAGTATGGGCCCGACATTTGTACTCAGAACTCCCAAAATGCGACGACAAATGACAACACGCAACATTCACCAGTAGACAATGGAGGCAGCAATGACTCCTTGGGGCAAACAAATGCAAAGAACACAACCATGAAGCTCTCACCAAAACAACAAATACATCAGGAGGCCTAGAAAGGGAGAGTACCTGCAAGAAGAGGATATGGGTCTGACGTTTGTTGCTCAGAACTCAGAAAACGCAACTGCAGATCACTAAATTATAGGCCTTTTGCAACAATCATCAGTAGCAAACGGAGGTAGCATGTGAAGGGGGCAGCAATGACACACTGGGGCAGAGAAATGCAAAGAACACACCATAACGCTCACACCAAAACACAACAAATACATCAGGAATGAGGGCGATAGGTCTAAAAAGAAGCAATCGACTTGCAAGACGAGATATGAGGTCCACTGTTCGTTGAAGTGCAACTGCAAATGGCTACAGGTCTAGAAAGAGGAGATAAACCTTCAAGACAAGGATATGGATCCAAGAATCGTAGCTCAGAACTCGCAAAAACTACATGGCTACAATTCACAGGTCTTTGGTAACAATAACTAAACCCACTGGGGCAGAGAAACCAGGTCAAGAGTACCAAATGCTAGGACATAAACAGTAAGTAGAATGCATCAAGTTGCACAGAGAAACCACTTCCCGTAAAGAACTTGTAACCTTGAGGAGTCACCTAAGGTGAAACTTCAAAACACACAGGCTGGAATAGGAGGGTGAGTTACTCACAAGAAGATGAGTACAGGTGCACGAGATATGTTAGAAGAGGGAGGCAGAAATACAAATCGTAGATGGACGAGACATTCTGGCCTAGAATTCAGCGAGGGAATGCAAGTCTTTAATTTGATGAAGCTACACCAACTGTGCTCCAACTTTGAGTAAAACAGGTCCGATGCAGCCAAGTAGAAAGAAGTAAAATCAAACAAGGAGGGAGGAACACCCAGATGCAGATGGTAAGTACCAAAATGTTGGCTACAAAGATGAAACAGTGGCGTGAAAATGGCAAAGCTTGTAAGGCCTTCAGATACTACCACCGCTGAACTATATGAATAAAAGAGAGGGCCAAGGGCTCCATGAACAAAAGCTTGGGTGAGGTATAAGACTCTTGAATAATTTGAATAAAAGTTCGCTCCACAAGAGCCTGGAGTGTTGTACAATGACTTATAACGAGGCCAATCCAAAAATCGACTTTGACGAAGCATATGACAGGTTGGAGTGGGATTTTATCCTTGAATCCCTCCACTACATAGGGTTTGGGACCAACATAATCAGGTTCATTGCCACTCTCTTCGGCAACGCCAGAGCTAAGGTTTGTATAAATGGTTTCCTATTTGACTCTTTTCCCCTAGAAAGGTCAGTTCGTCAAGGGTGTCCAATAGCTCCTCTACTTTATGCTATTGCTGTGGATGGTCTTGACTGTCTCGTCAAGGATAGAATGGAAGAAGGATCCATCCAAGGTATAACTCTTCCTTCAGGGAAATAACAATCTTGTCTCAATTCGCAGATGACACCAACGCTATAATGCAGAATGACCAGAGCTCTGTAAGTGAATTCTGGAAAGTATTTGACATCTTCTGTACAGCCTCTGGCTCCCAAATCAACCACAAGAAAACAGGTTTCAAAACCATCCTTTCCCCTCCCCCCCAATTTCTAGTATACCAAGGCTATCAAGTCATTCAGGAAGGTGTGGTATTCAGGTTGCTAGGCATCCCCATATGATTCAAGGTTTGTATATACTTTACCTAAACAAAGAGGGCAAAGATTGGTTTGTCTGTATAGCTAGGGACTCTATTTGGTGGCCTCTTCGGTACATGCCCCATTCCCCACCCCAATCGCTCCCCATGGTCCATAGACTCATTCGGAAAGGAATTCACTATTGGCATAACATTTGGGATCCTTTTGAGAGAAAACTTTTATCTCTTGACCAGATCATCATCAAGTTTAACCTCCGCCCTTGGGAGGCTATTCCCCTAGCTGAAAGCCTTTCCAAGGGAGGTAGAATGGGCAATCCAAATCAACAGTGAAGCTCCCACGAAGTGTTTCCTATGGAGGAGGAGGGGAGGGTTCAAACTTGCCCATCCTAATTCACTCCAGAAACCCCTCCCCCCCCCCCAAATTGAAACCCGTCTTAACAACAAATGGAATATCAACTACTTGAATAAGCAGTGGTGCTGTAAGTTCTCGAAAATTTGGCGTCCTATCATTACACCTAAAAAATCAGTTCTTCTTTGGCTCATCTTCCACAGAGCCTTATGGATAGGAAAAAGATTGCAAAAAGCCCGTCTTACCTCAGGTCTTTGTGACAGATGCAAAAGAGGAACAGAAACCCTCCCGCATCTTTTTATGAATTGTTCTCTCAATGTCCCTATCTGGTCTGTCATAGTTCCTAAAGTTAATTCAATCTGTCAAATTTCTTTGAATTGGAAGCATGTTATGCTTGGGGATAATGTTGGAATCTTCTCTGAAGCATGGAATAAAATCCGTTCCGAAGCCCTGTGGGCAATTTGGTGGCACAAGAACAGTTGGCTTTACTCTGGAGGTTACCAGACACAAGCCAGAGAGTACTTTTCTCTTATTTTTCTCCGCAGGTTCAGAATGCAGACTTTGTCAAGTTAGTAGATGAAAACAGAAGAATAAGAACTGAAAGAGGAGATCCCAATCACCCTCCACCTCCTCTCTATGATGTGACAAAAACACTCACTGAATACTTGGAATCCTGCCAGGATTGTGCTGTGGATATGGCTGACGCGATTAAAGGTTTGGCAAAGAAAGTGGAAGTGTCCTCCTGGCTAATTGCTGCTATCTATGACCTCATCCAAGACATTGCTAACTTGCCCTCCCCGGATGTGTAACCTTGTCATGTTTGTAAATTCTTGGGTTACCTTTGCTAATCACTAGGCTAACGAATAGGCTTACTAACAAACCCCTAAGGGGGGCCCCAAATGTAATTTTGTCTCTCTCTTAATCTAATGCAAGTCCCCTTTTGAAGAAAAAAAGAAGTCTCATAACAGTGAGGTATTGATTGCAGCTATGTATTTGTATGCTAATGCCATGAACTGGGATCATTTGTTTCAAAAGAGCAAACAAAAGCTTATTTCTTTTGAAGAATTTCTCGATGAACAAACCACTATCATACAACGGAGACAAACCTCAAGAGAAATTTAAGGCCTGGTTTAGCCGCCTAGATAATTGAAAATCCTGCACTGTCTCTATCATCTCTGTCAAAGACCTTGGAGGGGCAGTTGGAAGCACAAAACACTTCGCCCTGCTTCCCCTTTCTGTCTCAGACAGAACAACATAATCTTTGCATGCAAGACACGTCACCACAAGCCCCCATAAACAGGGGCACTTAATCGTGCAGTAAGGCACCTCCATTCGGCAATGCCAACAATAAGAGAAAGGAGGTTTTCAATAGAAACCCACAGGATAATGATGTAGTAGATAGAACCCTAGTACAGCCTCTGGCTCCTGTTCAGTGAATAGAGTGCAAAGTTAGCAGAGTTGTCCGATTTTTCTCCAGAATGTCCAGTTAGACTGGAATGTTGATAATCTGGTGTAAATTGCTTCAAATCAATTTTTGAACAAGTACAGATGCATAAAATCATGCAAGGAACAAAACTGTATGGTCAAAACAAAAATTTGCATCCAAAGTAAATAATCGCGATTATTTATAGCTGGAAAAATTTTCGACTTTTTTTCAATTTTGGCTTTATAGGCTTGAAGTAAGTGCCAATCACATGCTCTGAGGGAAGTCTGGGCTCATTTGGATGTACAGGGTGGAAATGGTACCAGATTTTGGCTTTAGGTCTCTGAAATAGTAGATATAAAGGAAATTTGAGATTTTGAAATCCAAATTGAGTCAAAATTGGCTAGTGGGCTTATCACATCATGTACTTTGGATGCATGATGACAACTTTTCAAAATTGCCCCATTTTGACCAAAAAGTAAATAATCTCGATTATTAACTTTTCTTCCCAAAATGACATTTTTTGGCATAGACTGGTTCTATGCATGATATAAACCTTGGTTATGAATTATGAGGTGATTTGGATCAAGAAAAGTTGTTCATAACCCAAATTTTGGCTTTCACAAACTTCTTTGCATTTTTTGGCATTTTTGCAACTAATGGGTGGTCATTTTGGCTCATACTTGATTTTTGGCATGTGATAGGTGTGTACACATGATAGGTTAGGTGAGTTGACAATTTCCATGCAAAAATGTTACAAAAGTAAATAATCGCGATTATTTACAACAGTGACAAAAACTTTGTAATTCACATAAATTTTGACCTAAACATGTTTCATACACCTAATACGAGTCAAAAATTGAATTTAGTCAAGTTTGGCCATGCCGGAATCACTTTATGCTTTGTTGACTCTGAAATCACTGTCTTTTGTGACTACTCTGTCTGTTGGGATGGTCTATCAACTTTGAGGCCTTGGACTTATCCATAACATCATCGTGAAGCTACCTGTCCAATTTTGGCTCATTTGGAGTCAGTTTGGCTTCATATGTCGAATTTGACGCTTTGTAACCTTCGAGCCGTCTTCCACTTTTCGAGGGCTTTACTCGATGGATTTCTCCAAACCAATCATATACATTGTATATGAGCCTCATTAGCAAGCCATCTGTGGGGTCAGGTTGGAATTCTGGCATGTCTCAAAAAACCCTAATTCTCTACTGAGGATCCCCTTGACCCCAGCCGAATGATCATCTAATGGTATGGAATAGTTCTATTATGTTAGGGCATGCTATGGTTCAAATTCCATCCAATTTGGTCAAGCTGGCAGGCCGCCATGGTCACTTTTAGGTCGTAGGTCTTCGTACATTGCTCGGCTTCTAGGGTTTTTTTTAGGGCTTTAGACTAGCTATCGGCCGTACAAAATGGATCATTGATTAGTAAGAAACTTAACCCTCATGTCTCGTGTGAGACGGCGCTGCAAAAGGTCAACTGTGGGCTCCGGAAATGACGCGGGAAAGAAGCCGAAATGCTCTCTCTGCAAAGCTCCAAGTGGAAATGAGATGGTTTTAGCCTAAGCTGGATATCTATACCTGGACTTCCCCGAACCAAATTTCCCCAGATCCCCCCGTTAGTCCTATTAGGCCGTGAAATCTATGTTAGGCTCAAAAATTTCCCAAATCGGATTCCTGTAGCTCATTCTGCAAAAATTTTGCAGAAGTAAGTATGGCCGCCTAATTTAGGCTTCCCGCTTCCATCTTCTGATTTCGTTGGAAATTTTTCTGCTTGTCCGCCTTGTCTTTTTTATCACCATCGTGTCTTCCATTTTTCCATCTGAGCTTCCTTGCTATTTACTATTTATTTTTTACCTTTTTATTTGAAAATTCAAAGAAAATAGAAACATGCTCTAAAGAAGCAAGGTTAAAATCCAGTAATTAAGAAAATCCTCTGAAAAACACATCTTTATTGTTTTTTGTTGGATTTCTCCATTTTTAAGCCTCCTTTTCAATAATAATGATGAAAAATACACAAAAAAGAACTCTTTTTTATGATTTGCTGATAGTATATACACTATTTACACTCATTGGGAAGATATTATCAGTGAATTTTTCCTTGTTGATGAATTATAAGGGCATTATTAGGTAGTTTTGCAAAAAAAAACAGACGTTAACATGAAACTTTTTTCCTCTCTCTTCAAACATTGCCCTTAATTACTTAGTATCTAGTAGTTTTCTTCCACCCCTTCTAGATGGCGTTCTCCGGGACAACTTGTGTGCATGGGTTGAACAATTTTGTATATGCATAGCCATGATTAGCCCTATCATGATATGAAGATTAATGCAATTCAACTCAACATGTTGTGTAAGAGTTGGGTCTTGAGTAAGTAACTCAAGGGTTTCCGATGGCGAGGTTTGTTGTTGATGTCTTCCAAAGAGAAAATCCTGTAGCCTTTGTGCTCTCTGTTTGATATTACCATCACGGTGTTTAAGCATGCTGATTGCTTGAGCTGAGGGGAGCATTTTAGACGGTTTTCGGGCTTTTTCTCGCCACTGGTAGCTCGGTCTGCTTGTTGCATGGTTCTTGAGAGTCTGTTTAGACTTAACTCACCTTTGTTTGATTGGTTTCATGTTGTGTGGAGAAGATAAGTGCTCTTTTTTCTTCCACACCTTTTTCATGTTAGGTTCCTTGTTCATAGATGGTCGATTTTATGCTTGAATCCGTGGAACCGTCTTCTGTTTCTTTGGTGAAATTTTAGGCACCCATATCTGATTTGGTTTATCCACAAGTTGTGCTTTTGGTACCCAAATTTTCCTGACTCCTTGCATGCTACTTGTAGCATTATTTTGTCGAGGGTATGGAGAAGATTTACTTCGTGGATTGGGACTCTGATTGTATCTTTTCCATTCCTCTTTGATTGGTGCAATAGGAACAATGAGTTTCCCTCCCTTAAGAGATAGCTTTAGCTGATTTGTATCCCAATCTGGTACTGCTTTGTATATACGCATCCAAAGAATGCCAAGAATCATCGTCTCATTCATGTGTTCATCTGGCAAGCATACAAACTGATGCGGACATGAGCATCCATGTACTACCACGTTCAAGTTTACTACTCCCAATGTTGGAGTTGGGTTCTTGTTGCAGCCTTTGATTGTCATTATTCCCATGGTCAATGCTTGACTTGTTGCTTTTTTGTATGTGGAATAACTGACTGCATTCACTCTAGCTCCTGTGTCTACCAAAGCATTGGTGCTATGATTGTTGAGCTGTACTTTGATGCGGAGATCCATTCCATCTAACCAGTCGTCATCTATTGAAACTGCATCTTTAGATAATCTCCATTGTCGATCATGTATTTCCAAAGTGTTGATGGGAATCGGTATCTGTTGATTCCTGAGAGCAGCTTTACGCTTGAGTACTCGAAGTCTAGCTTCCTCTTGGGCTTCATCAATAACCTGTTATCGCTTCATCTTCCTTTGTTTGGCTACATTCATTCTCTCTAACAATTCTTTGGTTAGTGGCAAATTGTATTTCTTTAAATGACATCCACTAATCCAATTAGCCATTGGTTCACCATCGATGGTTGACAATTTTACTGCTCCGCTTGGAGATAAATTTTCAATGATAAATCCATTTCCCTTTTTCTTAAACTTGGGAATGTGTTGCTTAAGGGAATAGACCAGAACTAAGTCCCCTTTCTTGAAAATTTTGGTTAAGTGGGAATCAAAAAATTATTTTTGTTTCCTCTTTTGTGCATATATATAAGCTACAACAGTTAGCCTTTGCTCATCTAGCTTTTCCAAATCTTCAAGTCTTTCTGACAATTCATGTCCAGTCCATTCAAGAGTCTGTGCTACCCTTAAGGTCCGCAATAGAAATTCTATTGGCATCAAGACCATAAACAAGGTTTAAGGGTGTAGCATTTAGAGCTGTTTTGAATGAAACTTGATAAGCCCATGGAGATTCATTTCCCAGTCAGTTCTTCCTGAACTAACCACTTTGGTCAGTACCGAGCTAAGAATTTTATTCGTATGCTCAGCTTGTCCGTTTGCTTGTGGGTGGTAGGGAGCTGATTTGTTATGGATAACCATAAACTCATTAAGTAAATACTCTATTATCTCGTTGAGGAAATGAGTTCCCCGATCACTGACAATCTCTATTGGCAGTCCATACCTTACGAATACATACTCATATAAGAATGCAACAGTGGTTCTGGCATCATTTTTTTGAGTCGCTTTAGCCTCGGCCCATTTGGTCAAATAGTCCGTAGCTACAATGATATATTGAGCTTGGGTTCTATAAGCAGGCGGCTGTATCGGTCCAAAAAAATCTATACCCCATTTTGCGAACGCTCTAGCCCCCATCATTGGTCTTAAGGGCATACTCTCTACCCGTGTTGGCATTTTTGCTCGTTGACAAGCATCACTCCTTCGAACATATTCTTTGGTATCTGCAAAAAGTGTTGGCCACCATATGCCTGTCATCAAGATTGCTCTTGCGGTGGTCTCACTAGAAAAGTGACCTCCAGCTAATCCATCATGTGCTTGTTCTATAATTGGAATATACTCGTTTTCATTTGCACAAAGACGCAAATGTTGCTCATTACCTCTCCGATACAATTGGTTCCCAGTAAGAGCATAGTCTCTTGCTTCCGTTTCAATTGCTCTTTGACGGTGTTTACTCATATCCTTACGAAATGTTCGGCTCGATAGGTAAGTAACCAGATAGTTACTCCATTTAGGAACAGGTGACATTTGAAACAATGTTACATGAGGAATGGGTTATTGTTCCTGACATTGAGGGCAATCTCTTACAAAATATCAAACATCTCTCTTGATAGTCAGTCAAAATACTCCAAGTCTTAAGATTCGTTGCATAGTTTGGTCTTTCGCAAAGTGAAGTCCTACTATGGTAACATGTGCTTGACTTAAGTATTGATCTCTTTCTTTAGGATTAATGCATAAAAGCAATATTCTGTCCCGATTTCTTTTATATAGCCTCCCAGTGAGTAATTGATATGTAGACGATTGCTCAATTAGTTCAACTGTGATAGAAAGTGGTGAATCCACTTGAGATATTGTTACTAATGACACGATTTTTTCCGCCCATCTAGGTATCATTTCCACGGAGAACAAATAGGCATCTGGTAGATCATCATCTACCCCTTGAGGTGATTCCCTTGAAACAATCCTGGACAAATGATCTGCTCATTGATGTGTAGTGGCTTCTTTAACAACCACAGTAAAATCAAATTCGAGAAGAATGATGAACCATCTCACTATTCTTCCTGTGCTGCATGGCTTGTTGACCAAATATAACAAGGCTTGGTGGTCCACAAAGAACACAAACTTGTTGGCCAATAGGTAATGTCTATACTTTTTAACGGCATAGATTATTCCTAGTCCTTCTCTTTCAGTGGTGGTGTAATTCTTTTCTGCCATATTTAATTGTCAACTAGCATAAGAAATAGGAAAGTCAATTTTCCCTGGTTGGGCTAGTATACAACCAATAGCAAAGTTGGAAGCATCTACATGTACATGGAATACCTTATCCCAATCGGGTGCTTTCAATATTGGAGCTGATGTGAGAGCTTGCTTAAGCTTCATGAAGGATTTCTCACATGCCTCGGTCCATTCAAAGTGCTTAATCAAGCTATACATGGGTTTTGTAATTATAGCATACATGTAGATAAACCGTCAGTAATATCCACAATGTCCCATGAAGGCTTGTACCCCTTTGACTGTTGTTGGTCTAGGAAAATTAGCAATGACATGAATCTTTTCAATATCGGTAGCTATGCCAATTTTAGACACTATATGTCCAAGAATTTTCCCTTGTCTTCCCATGAATGTGCACTTTTTTGGGTTTAAGAAAATCCTATAAAGTCTACATTTCTCGAATACCTTTTTGAGATGTTCAAAGTGATCAGATCGGATTGACGAATGTACGCATAAATCATCCATGTATACTTCCAATAATTTCCGAAGATACTCTTTGAAAGCATGGCTCATCAATTCTGAAATGTGGCTGGAGCATTAGTTAACCCAAACGGCATAACCCGATAGGCAAATATATCCCATTCTGTTGCAAAAGCAGTTTTGTGCTGATCTTTTGGGTCAACCAAAAGCTGATTGTATCCCGAAAAGCCATCTAAGAAGGTGTAAGCTTCTTTTCCTGCCACTCGTTCTAAAACGTGCTCAGTTATCGGAAGAGGAAAGTTGTCTCTAATGGTAGCTACATTCACTTTTTTGAGATTAACGCACACTCGTAATTTTCCATTCTTCTTAGATACTACCACAATTGGGGACACCCAATCAGTGTGTTCAATTTCGTAAATGAATTCAGCTTCCTTTAGTTTTTCAATTTCTTCTTTGATCTTCCTGGAAAATGTTTCGTTATAAGTGTATGGTCTCTGTTTAATTGGTTTCGCATCATCTCTCATGGGTATGGTATGTTGCCATATTTCTGGATCAACACCCTTGAGATCTTTGTAAGACCAAGCAAAGATATCTCGATATTCCTTTAGCAAACTTAACAAAAGCTTTTCTTCTTCTTCTGTTAGGTCATTTGCAATGTAGGCCGGCCTAGGCTCTTCTCCTGGTTCAGCCAAGTCTACCCTTTTAGCGTTTTTAGGTCCTTCGTAAGACTCGCCTTGTTTCCATAGTTCCCTAACAGGTTGTTCGATTATGATTTTCCGATCTTGGAGAGTATACTTTTTGCAATGGGATGGAACATGCATTACATCCTTCCCATCTTCTTCCGTGGTTTCCATTTCTATGGTGTATATCTCCTTTAGAGCTTTTTTCAACTCTTGATATTTCTTTTTCCACTCGACTCTGGTCATGAGTTTTTTTTTATTTGGATGTTCTTCTTGAGTACCCTTCCTTGTTTTTCTCGATGTCTGAGACATTTTTGAGTTTCCGTTCGAAGGATATCTGCCAGTTATTTTGTCTTTGACACAATCTTTAGCATCTATCTGCAACAGAAATTGTGTTTTACTGGAGACTGATGGCATAGGTCGTGCTTTCATAATTTTAGTGTCCCTCTTTCTTCTATACCATTTTTGTCTTCTTGATTTTTGGTTTGGAAAGTCAAAAAACTTTTCCTCCCTTCCCCTTAAGAGTAGTTGAGCTCTTGTATGTTTTTTTTTGGATCCCGAATCTTCAAAGGTAGCTGAGTGTTTATCTAACTCATCAGTTGCATCATAATAGAGGTCAGAAAAGACTTGTTGAGCTTTCATCAAGTCCTTTGTTTCCTCATCCTTATTTGTCTCGATGTTAAGGACTGACATCATTTGGATGGGAATTATGTCCTCATTGCAAAATTGAGTAGACATAGACATATTTACACATACATCCATTGTTGCTAAGATGTGAGTCCACTCGAATGGTTTGAATAAATGCTCTGGGAAGGGTTCAGGTATATAGGCTTCGTCAGTACAGTCTCTGTCTAGGATACATTCCTCTCGTCTTAAGGTTCCATTTTCTGAAGCTCCGCACATCCAAATAGGAGTGTCTTTGTTTAGCCATGATGGAAGTTTAGTTTCAATCGAAGAGACTAAATCAAACTCTTGAATAGGTGTTTTCAAGACATCTCTATAGGTGTGGTCTTTTAGATTAACTCTTGTTATAGATCCCACATGCTTTAAGTACAGATAGTCGTTTCCCTAATCTTGGATAAGCTGTACCTGTCGCATGAAAGGTCTTCCCAATATGATTTCATAGTTGAGTTTTTTCCCAAAGTCTACAATGGCAAAAGTGTGTTGATATTCAATTCCACAGGAGTTGACTATCACTTTTTCTAGTAGCCCTAGCGGTCTTTCAATGTGTCCATCAGCCAACTGCAATTTCATTTGCGTCTGTCTAATGGCTGGTTGTCCCCAGGATTCCCATACTACTTTAGTGGCTATGGCTATGCCAGCTCCACTATCCAGTATTTCCATGGTTTCAATGTCAATATATTTCACTCGGAGGGTAGTGTTTCCTTCTTCCCTTCATAATATTCTCTGACCTTGTTCATAGGAACTGGTCGAATCTCCTTGTATTCCATTTCATTTTTCGAGTTTCCCATATTCTTAGAGATTAACCCCGTTATCCCCACTTTTCTAGGGTTTTCTGTAAATCATTCCATAAGTATGGCCTGAGTTTCAACAGTTTTCCCAAAGTGAGAGTGCATTGGATAGGTGTAGACATGATTGAATGAATGTTGTCTACTTCTAGGGTCTGTTTGGCTCTTTTGACTTGAGTGGTTTTGCAAATGATAGATTCATCTTCGTTATCTCCCAAGTAAGAAGGTAATGTTTTTAATGTCATTGGTTTAGATATCCCTAAAGCCTTTGATCCGCAATCCCCGCATAAGGATTGTATATCCAAGTTTATATCAGATGGTAGGTTATCCAACCAGACTTCTTCTATAGGGGCTGACTTTAAAGTTAGGCTTCCATCATTGATCTCCCTTACCTTTTCCCATAAGTGTCCTGGCCAATCTTCTTCTACAAATGGAATTCCATCTAAGGCATCTTCACTGTCCGGCACCAGGAGCTCTGGTTCATTTGTTTCAAGGTGGGGTTTTGCCACCACATCGGATTTTGCTTTCATTTCTTCTACCGCAAGCTCTTCCGGTTTTGCAATACTTTCAAGCTTGGGTTTTTGTTTATCCAACATTTCCTGGGTGATTCTTAACAAATTTTGATAAGCTTCCAGCTTAGCTGCTTCCATGTCTGGAGATGGATAGTTTTTCCATCTGTTTTCCATGTTTTGGCCTGCTTTTAGTCCGGCTTGGTAGGCTTCCAAGGCAGCATCGATAGGCTCAAAATTTTTATCAACCAGAATGGATCCTCCAAATTTCACGGTTGTTTCCTTAAATTCACTGCCCGTTTCTTTCAACTTGTCCTGGGCTAGAATTTTTGCTTTCTCTTCATTTTCAACCCGTTGTTTTTGTTTTCTCATCTCATATCTTTTGCTCCTGCTCCTTTTGATTCTTTGAGAAGAAACTTTTGTATTCTCCGAATCATCAGAGAAATTGTGTTTCTTTTTCTTTGCTTGAGCTCTAGTGATTACCTTGATTGGAACAATTGGTTCGCTCTCTGATGAGCTACTAGGCATCACTTGGGCTACGTTGACTACAATTTTTTCCTTGTTCAAAGGATTCTTAGGACAATCTTCCGGAAAGTGTCCTCCCCTTTTGCAACATTGTTTGCAATAGGCTTCAATTGGTTTGAGGTTTTTGTCAAGATCTGGACATTCATTTTTCCAATGGTCATCAGCACCACAATTATGACAGTTTCTTGTCCTGGGTTTCATCATGGGTCTTCCCATAGGAGGTCTGACACCTTGATTAGCTACATAATACATTGGTGCAAGCTCTGGTGGAGCATAAGTCATGGTGTCCTCCATTGGTGGTGGTTGTGGACTATACCAATCTCCCTCTACCATTACAGTAGATGGACTAGGCTCTGCATAGGGTGTAACAGGCACTAATTCTTGTTCATCTATGACCCCTTCTGAGTGCATGTACTTTACAGGCACCGCATTATGTCCTGGATAAGGAGATTGTTGTCCCAACACAGGTTGAGATCTCTCCATACCCATTGGTGGTCTCTGAACTTGAGCCATATTAGGCTGATATCTATACATGGGTTGTCCTTGTGGCCTCATGGGCACGTACTGAACATTCCCATCATACTTTGGTATGAAGTAGCACTCGTGGGTCTCGTGGTTGGTCCGGCTATCCTTTGGGACGTCCTCTTCATTAATAATCTCACAATTGTCTCCTAGGTCGATAGCATCAGACACACACGTCTCTAGGGATGTATGCTTTCTACTATAAAGTATAGTATGAAGTTCTTTGTTTAGCAATCCCTCTAGAAAAAATGAAAGAAGTCGCTCCTCTGCAGGTATCTCCATCTCTGGGCATCTGGCAATGTATTGTTTCATTCGAGTTGCACAATCCCTAATAGACTCACCATGTTTCTGTTTAAAGCTGTAGATTTGAGCTACCGTATTATGTTTAATCCCCGTTTTAGAATAAGCAGCTACAAGTCCTTGAGCTAATGTATTCAAATCCATGATTGACCTTGATGGAATGTTTTGGAACCATGTCAAAGCTTTTCCTTCTAATGTCATTCCAAACCCTTCGAATTGAGTATGGAAATTGAATATACGTTACGCTCTTAGCACCTGCTTGAAGCTTGCTAAGTGGTCATATGAATGCCCTGATCCACTGTATTTTCTGAACCATTTTTGGAAATCAGCTGGTCTGACACGTCTATTTGGTTCAACTCCAGGTCTTCTAGGAGTTGGTCATGTTCCGAGTCCTTCAAACCAGTCTGTCAAAAATAGTGACTCATGTAGCCCTGGGCTTGGCCTTAGTGTCACCCGTTTTTCTTCGTGATGAGGTGGTTTCTGGTTTCTTCACATTACTCTCAGATGATCTCTCATGATGTTCGTCTCTTGGAGTGGTCTCTGGTCCTTGATCCAATATCCAATCCCGTATGGAATACCCCTAGTATTTGGTTTGTTCTACCTCCTCAAGAGTCATCATAACAAAGTTGTTGTTATAAAAATCCCTAAACAAGTAAGTTGGTAGATCCGCAGATCCCTTATCTTTGATTTTGAAGATATAGATGATCTTCATGGCCGTTAATTGTCCTGGTCTAGCATGAGAAGTCCACAAGAGATCTTTTATGTTTCTATCTTCCCAACAATAGACTCCGATCCTAGGATTATCCGTACTAAGCCGTTTCAAGGGCTTCAAGTCTACTTGATCGTATCCCTCGAATTCCAAAGTTGGTGGTCCTTCTTTTGCTGACATATCTGGGATTATAGTGTTTACTTCTAAGCCCCATATTGATGATCATGGTATTGAGTTCGAAGAAGAAGTTAGGGCCAAGTAAACATGGGCTCCATGATGATTAGTCTTGTAAAAAGAGAGTATATGCTTATAGCGCATTGTCGTTCCGGTTTCAGAGTGAGTCGAGTAAGAAGACATTTCGGATGTCGAATTTCTGAAAAAGTGTCCGAGACTTCTTCAGGAATTGTGTGCAAGGAATTGCCTTGATTCACACTTTCTCCAATGGATACTCTACTGGTGTTTTCCCCGAATAGGCCTTGATTTCCTATTACACGACCGGATCTAAGGTTCATATAGACTTATGAAGCCCTGGATAGATTACTCACCTTAGATTGACTTGTCGTCAATTTCCACTTGACTCAATTGCAACTTTCTGGCAAGCCACTGATTCCTCATCTGCAACCTGATTCCTGTACAAAATTTGTGAAATTTGTGAAATTAGTTATTTTTCTATAAGGACAATCGAGCTCTTGAGAACTCCAGTGATTGGTCTCTGTATTTCACTTCAGTTCGTGCTATGGAAGTCAAAACTTTGATTTTCAGATTCAGCTGAGCAAAATCAAAGGTTTAATCTGCAATCTGTAAACTGAGTGTATCTGTACCAATTTTGATCCGATTGACACCAAAATTTTCTAGTGGCCTTATTTTATGCTGGTCTAACACTGTATAAGCCCAAAAGTCAAATTTGAAGTCTCTGGGTAGCAGAGTAAATAATCGCGATTATTTACTTTTGTCACTTTTTTGCATTTTCTGGATTGGTTTGGCAAGTATACAACTTGTTAAAGCCTGTTAACCCTCACGGCTCACGGACACCCTATCACCTACGAGACGGACGTTGTAACCTACGGTGGACATTGTATTATTTATTTGGTAGAGTCAGGTACCGGGCTTGCCGGTCCAATAGAAAAAGGGTAAGAGTGATCGCCGATGAGAGGCGCACTCTAACTGGGACATTCAAGGGATTAGTTGGCTAAGCATGGGCGCCCAAGTGTGAATGGGGTGAGCTCATATAAAAGCCAACTAAACCTAAAATTCACTCATTCTCTCATTTGTGCAATAGAAGAGTGCTCTTGCTCCATCTCCATCTCCATCTTCTTCTTCTTCACCTCCTTGTGTGTGTGTGTATGTGAGAGAGAGAGAGAGAGAGAGAGCGTGATCGAGCATTGCGGTGGAACTGTCAGTAAGTAGTTAGCAGAGTGGTTAACAAATTAGTTAGTAGATTAGTTAGTGGTTAGCATCATTGTTAGTAAGTAGATAAGGTAGTGAGTTGTCTGTGAGCTGTTGACAGAGAGGTTAGGTAGGTGTTGACAGTGTGTGTGGCCAAGAAAGGATCACCTAAACCGCGCGCGGTCGTCGCCTAAAAATAATAATAATTAATAATAATAATAAATTTAATATATATATATATATATATATAACCGAAAATATTTAAGCGTGAGTGACTGGGGGGCCACACTAAAATTTTGATCGGGATCGGGATCATTTCCCCAAGCCCAAGCCCAAGCCCAAGCCCAAAGCCCAAGCCCAGGCCCAGGCCTCAGTCCTCTGATATATACTAGACTCACTCTTATATATATACCCTACCCCCTCAAGAGGGAATGAGAGCATGTGGGGCAAGTCCTCCACTCTCCTCCCTTCTCTTCCCACTTGCACCCTTAGACTTTCTAATTTGGGCCTAGTTTCCTACTAGAAATTGACGGTTTTAGGGATTCCGAGGGCATAAAGTGACCAAACGGAGGGCTGTAAAGCACGGCACGTCCCTCTGACCGAGACGCTCATTTTGAGCTATCATACATTCTATTCTATAGCTGGGTCAAAAAAAAGGACCAAAAAATCAAAAAATAAATAAATAAGAAAAGACTTGGGTTGCAAACACCCAAAATTACTAGGTAAGCAGCCTTCACGGGCACTCACTGACACTTCTAGGGGATCCAAGTCATATGAACCTACGCTCTGGACGAGTGTTAGAGCACGAGCATATTGGTAGTGCCTCCATTTACACGGGCACCCATTATTCCTCCACCCTAAGTTCTGGACCTTTGGCCGGGACTCAAGGTAGCGCGACCCAAGATCCTCATATCGCGTCTAGTGATTCTTCCTCTGACTACGAAGTCATGGAGGGGTATCCTACACCAAACCCTGATAGTTCAAGTCAAGACATGCATGCCATGGGCCCACGGCCCGGGTCTAGCGTGTTTAGCCGCTTAAAAGAGACCCTTAGTAGAGCTACTCGCTCCGAACATGTGGTTAATGAAATAAATGAAGGGAGTGGGGAAGTAAATTCGTCATTCATGCGTAAAATAGAACCTATGCTTCTTGAGAGTGTGCATGTGAATGTTCCATCCACTGCACCTCCTGATCCTTTAGGACTATCTCCCTCTGAGGTTTTACTACCCGATGGTAGGAGTCTTGCCGAAGTACAAGAGATCGAACGCTATATGCAAGCAACAAGGGAGAGGGAAATTGAGAACCTACGAAGGCTAGAACAAAGTCGAGCCCTGAAAGCAAAGGCTCCTATGACAACAATCATGCCAGCCGAGCAACCGAGTGCTCCCAAGGTAGCAGTCATGGAGGGGCAAGCGGTGGGGAGCAATAATGCTTCCACTTCGAGGGAAACCTCCAGCACGCCAGGCCTAGATGGGATATTCCTAAACAAAAGTTGGGAGTATGACCTACAAGCAGAAGCTTTAACTGATCGGTACACAAGACACACCTATCATGTGGGTTGGTTAGATGTTCTACAATCCACATCGGGTGCTACTAGCATAGATGAGAAACAACAGAAAGTCTGTGATGTCCTCCATAGGATTGTAGAGTTAGAAAGACAGAACGCAAGGATAAACATGCCTTCAACAGGCCTAATGAGATTCTTGGATACGGGAAAGGCCAACCAACCAACCCTATCACAAATGGAGACTCCCTCAGTGAGCCCCATTGATCCTCCATATGTTGTTTCGCCAAGAGCCTCAGTACAATCTGAGCCCACAAGTGGCAGCTTTACCTTCCCAGATCTAGCCCATCTTTCTCTTAATGACACTACGGCTACCATGCATATCCCAGTGGTGAGCATGACAAGAAGTACACCATGGAGTTCATTTGTTAACACTGCGTCGATGCCTAGTAGCACAGTGCCTCCAACTATACCTACATGTATGTATCAATCATGTGCACCTGTCGTACCTCAGCCTCATGTAGCTCCTACACCTCCGATTATTCCAAGAGCTTACAATCCACAATGGAATTATCCAAGCTCTTCTACAAGTGGAGCCATGCCATTTAATAATAACATGCCATATCAGGCACCCCCTATGCCTAGGGCCACGCCTGTAAACTTTGGACCACCGTCTGGTACACCACCATACGAAATATGGGACCCAAGAGCCGCGCGTATGCCAAGGCCAAGGCCAACTCCCATCTCACATGTGGTTCCAGGAGCACATACACCCATTATACCTGCTCAAATAGGAGATTTGGCAGCATTTTCTCAAACTATCGGTCGCTCTATTGCAGAAAACATGCATAGTGCACCTGATAGAGAGCCTAGGAGCAAGGCAGTTCAAGTAGCTAAGCTCACACAGAAATTCAGTGGAGACGGAGATGCTAGAAAGCATATGGAAGTCTTTGAACATGTGTGCGATTCCTTGGAAGAGCACAATGAGCTACATAAGTGTAAGGCTTTGAGTTTGACCCTAAGCGGAAAGGCTGGAGATTGGTATAGAACCTTAAGAGTAGAAGAGAAAACGATCTACTCTACTCTTAGGAGACTGTTATTAAAAGAATACATACGAGAGGGAGTACTTTGGGGTGTAGCCTCTCAGCTCCAGAAATCCCAACGAGAAGAAGGTGAATCCGTGAGAGACTTCATTAGTCGCCTAAAGAATTTGAATTCTCGATGCAATCCAAACGAGCGATTCAACAACAACCAATTGCTCAATAGATTCATTAGGGGACTACGACATGAAAGTATCTATAATGGCCTAGTCATTAGAGGTATCACTACTTGGGAAGCATTCACCATGAATGCAATCCAATTGGAGGATAATTTAATGATTGCAAGAGAAAGAGTGTCCGCCGAGCCGAAGTCTAGTAGCTCGCAAGCGTCAGGGCATGAGCCAATGAAGATAAAGCCAATCGTGAAAGAGCAAATGATATCTGAGATGACTTTGGCAGATCTCACCAAGGCCATCCAAGAAATCCTTAGGGGTAATCATGCTCCACAAAACACTCATATGTATCCAAGAAGGGAGCAACAATGGTGCTCAATTTGCTTGGGCCCACATACTACGAGTGAATGCCCTACTTTCATAGTAAAGTTTAACGGGACTTGTAACGCGTGTGGTAGGTATGGCCATCAAGCGAAGGATTGCCTAATGCTTAAACGCATCATGGAAAATAGACTGCCTATAGCTTGGGCAGACTCACCTCGAGTTCCTGCATTGATGCCTACCCCACCCATGGAGCAACAATTGCCATTACAGCACATGGTCCCTAGAACCCAAAATGTGGTCCAAACCACATCGTTGCCACCTCCAGTGCTAGGACCGCAACCCCCTCATCCAAGAGTTACACCTACGAACCAAATAGGTTGCGAGTCATCTAGTACTTATGTAGATTGCGAAGAGGACATAGACTCTAGTATCACCTATGGAGTCGACATGCTTGAGGAGTGTCCCATGTACTATATGGAAGACCATTGGGGACAAATCAAACCGGTATATCAAGCTACTGCGCTAGCAGCAAGAGGCCAAAACATTAATAGTTTTGCCAGGAGACCACCTCTTCAGTGCTACGAATGTGGTGGACCACATCGAGTAGCTGAGTGCCCCATTAGAATGCAAAAGAATGTTGCACTAATGCAAACAAGTCAAGGGAGTGCATTGGCAATGCCAATACTCACTTGTAATCGTTGTGGCATAGATCATTTGATCGCACAGTGTCCTAACAATCCAAACGCACCGAAAATCACACCATTGAACATAATAGAGATTGTTGATGGGACACCACCAACTATAAACATAGCACCAGTGAATGCACTCACACGGTCGATGCTCCAAAAGCAAAATTACATCCTCGAAGAGAGAGATGCTGCATCCATTGGTCGAGCGAGAAAGAAGAAAACACGAAGAAAGAAATCTCTTAATGCTTCTAGCTCAAAACCTAGTTCAAAGACTAACATAGGGATAGGAGAGGATCCCGTGTATATGAATGACCGTGAGGATGACTCAGATTCGATAGAGACCACGGAGACCAAAACTATTACTACAAAGGAAAAAGCCAGTGAGGAGGATCACGAGAGGGAATTACGACGAACACCAAAAGAGTATTCAAAGTTAAACCACCCAGTTGTGAACCCCCAAGATAAGCCACGAGAGACAAAAAATGAGGATTGCAAGAGAAAGATTGGAACCTATCCAAACCCAACAGTGGAAATTGAACGAGTCCAACAACTGAGGGGTTTGGTGGAAGAAACTCAACGAACATTAGAACCTGAACCCAAACATGTCCAGATGTCGGACACAGTGTTTCCCACACAAGTTCAACCTCACAAGAACTACAGGCCGTTAGCTATACCCAGTATCATTCGGGAAGAGAGTGAGGGTAGGACATCTGAAAGTGGACACACACCTTTCCTACTAGAGAGAATGTTTGGTGAGGGAATGCCCGACCCCCTTGAGGAAGTGGAGATTCCATCTTCACCATTCTCTTGTCAAGGTCCTACATCCCACAAGATGCCATTAAATGTTGCCAAATTGATGGATTTCATGTCTTCAAAAGTTAGAACCACCATCATGTCCAAACTATATAAAGACCCCGAGCTAGTCTCAGCTCTTCGAGCCTTCCTCAATGGAGAATTACAGGCCGGATTACCACAGTTTGCACATATGAACAAACCTGACTCGGTAATGAATGATGAGGAACATTTAGCACCACCATCTGACCTAGCGGGATATGAATCTGTAATTGAAGTACCCGTTAACAAGTTGGGGCAATACTTTGAAGGTGATGAATCTAATGCTACTCTACCAATCACTACTAAAGGATTAACTGTAAAGGGGGTCCTTGACGGTGGTGCGGGAGTCAACATGGTGACAAAGAGTTGTTGGGAGTCTATGGGGCGACCTCACCTTGAAGTCACAAGCGTAGTGGTAAAAATGGCTAATGGATCTATTGTTACGCCTATTGGAATGCTAAAGGATCTCAGAATCAAGGTCTTGGGACACAAGGTAAGGCAGACTTTCATTGTTATGGATTTTTCCAAGCATCCTATGTCATTTGAGATGATCTTAGGGCGTCCATTCATGAGGGAAGCAAAAATGGTGCATGACTGGTCCAAAAACCACGTCTACTTACAGTTCCAAGACTCTGTCATTCGAGTTGATCTTTTAAGTGGTCGAACGTATCCTCTAGGAGATAAATTCATCATTGATAATCGATTAGACACAACAATTCACTCAGCTCCATTACAGTATTGTTACACGTGTAACGAAGACACGGATATTGGGGAGAACTCTCCTTATATGGATATCCTACCCGGAATGGCTGAGTCAGACAATGTCGATTGGGTGCACCTAGCGGCAACTATAGATACATGGGGAGCTAGAGGAACAACCTGGGTAACACCAGATGGGGAAGAGATACCACACATTGCACCAGTAAACATGTTAGGTGTAGCGCATGTAACATCCGATGATAAGAAAGAGGCACACCTACCTGAGAGTGAAACCGATGATTCCTCAAAGGCTTCAGGCCAATACACATCAAAAACGGAATCTCAGGGAGAAATGGATTCAGAACCTGAAGAAACATCGAGTGAACCAAGTATAGAAACTGAACACTCAAGGCCTAGTACGACCATCTATGGTAATTTATATGAGAGTGAAGAAGATACAAGCGAAGACCTATCAGGCGAGTCGAGTTCAAACATTTACCAAAATCAAAACCTTAACAAGAAACAAAGGTCATATAAGAGACGACGATATCGAGCAAATGTGAGAGCTAGAATAAACAAGGAAAGATCTACTACAGAATGGCTTAGCTATCTAGGGGCATGTGATGCTCATCCAAAGCTAGTAGACAATTGGGGTGAACATCTCCAGAGTGTCATGTGGTGCAGCCCGCGACCCATTGACCTCACTCAATTGGAGGTTACAGAGCCGAAATTGAGTCGAACTATAAGAAGACGTCAAAACCGAGAGTTCGCTCAACAACAAAAGGAGGCAGAACTAAAAGAAAGGTCTCCGTCAGGACAAGAGCCTGCTGACTTACATACGGCTCCTGAACATTTTAAACCTTATACCACGGGGGAGCGAAAGGTTGTGTATGCCAAAGCCCAACGAATACCTACCAATGGAAGCAGTGGAGTCTATGATGGTCCAGCGGTAGTTAAAGAGATAGAATTAGCAGAACCAGGTGAGGAGTCTAAACCAGTCTTTATTGCTCAAGACCTTACCGAAACTGAAGAGGCTGTACTTAAGGAGCTCCTCAAGGAATACAAGGATATCTTTGCTTGGACATATCATGACATGAAGGGTGTTCCACCTTCTGTGGTGCAACATACAATTCCCATGATCAATACTGCTAAACCCGTCCAGCAACGACCATATCCAATGAATCCTAAGTATGCCAAAATTGTACAAGAGGAGATTGAAAAACTTATCCAATGTGGATTCATATACCCTATTGAGCACTCAGAATGGGTTTCTCCAATAGTCATTGTGCCAAAAAAGAATGGGAAACTAAGAGTGTGCGTGTTCCACAGGTCGAATTACACGATGGTTGTTAATTCTTCTTGAGTTTGACTTCACCGTTGTTGTGAGGCCTGGGAGGAAACATGTCATGGCGGATCATTTATCTCGTATCCCTAATGGCGAAGCTCCTACGGGGGTTGATGATGAATTGCCTGATACTCCTTTGTTCATTGTTGAGACAATGCCTGAATGGAGTGAAAATATTGTTAGCTTCTTAGTTAATGGTTTTCCACCCAAAGAGCTGCGAAAAGATATAGCTCGAAAATTAATCAAGGAATGCGAACCCTATTGCTTACTGGCGGGAACTCTCTATAAGAGAGTAAAAGATGATGTTCTTAGACGCTGTGCCCGCGACGATGAGTATTTATATATTCTACAAGAGGCACACATGGGCGTAGCTGGTGGTCACTTTTCAGGAAATTTGACTGCCCGAAAGATCTTACAGTCAGGCTATTGGTGGCCCACTCTGTTTAAGGATGCGTCACTTTTTGCAAAGGGATGTGATGAATGCCAACGCTTCAAGAAGCCACAAAGAAGTGATAGGATGCCTCTACATCCCATCAAGGTAACCCAACCATTTGAAAAGTGGGGCTTAGACTTTGTAGGACCGATTAGTCCGGCTGCACGTAACATGCAATCACGATATATCATTGTGGCTACCGACTATGTAACCAAATGGGCTGAAGCAAAAGCAACACGAAAGGCGGATGCAAAAACAACAGCTAAGTTCCTCTTTGAGAACATTATCACACGTTTTGGATGCCCCTTTGAACTTGTGAGTGACAATGGAACTCATTTTATAAATGAAGTAATATTTGAACTCACATCAAACTTCATGATATCTCACCACAAGTCTACACCCTATTATCCCCAAGCAAATGGCCAAGTTGAGAGTACCAACAAAACTCTCATCTCCATTTTGACAAAGACAGTTGAGGCTCATCGCACTGATTGGGACCTAAAGCTTACATCAGCTTTATGGGCTTATCGTACTGCGTATAAAGTTGTTATTAATTGCACACCGTTTAAGATGGTGTATGGACAAGAAGCAGTTATGCCATGGGAGTTTGTCATTCTTAGTCTTTGAGTAGCTTCTCAAGAAGGTTGGGATGGTAACCCCTTAGTGGAGCGATTATATATCCTGGAAAGGCTAGATGAAGAGAGGCAATTAGCTATGCGAAATGCTCTAGTGGAGAAGGATAGGAGAAAGAAGTGGTTTGATAGCCATTTAAAGGATAAAGACATCAAGGTTGGTGATAAAGTTCTTATGTACTGGGTACGTAATGAAAAGAAGAAATTGAAATACGCTGGTAAGGGACCATATCAAGTGTGTGAAATTACCCCGCAAGGTACCATTCGTGTGGAGACTCTAGATGGAGTTGAAACCATTGGATTCCTTAATGGGACTAAATTCAAAAGATATTATGATCCTCTAAGCCAGGAAGAGTTGCAAGCCATCCATCAAAAGAAGGCTGCCAAGGAACAAGCAGAGCTTTAAAAAATCCAAGCAAGAGTTGAGGCTCGAGAACGACAACAACATCTTAGACGCTGTGAGCGGGATGAAAACACACACAGCACCTCTATAACGACCCGACACACACTCTTGGGAAGATACACACACACACACTATGGGGCACCACTCGGCTTACACAACACACCTGGCCGAGACAGGGAACACACCTCTGGAGTGAGAGGAGAAAGACTATCCACACACACACACACACCCAAAAAACTCAGCTCAAAAGAGGAGAATTTCTGATGTTTAGATACAAATGAGCTTGGGCCAACACCAATGGGGCAAACAGCTCACAAAATATGGGTAAAAGATACCAGATACAATCACCAACTGGAGCAGAAACTTCGCTCATAGGAGAAACTTACACAGAAAAACAGCAAAAAAAGAGTGAGGAATTTGGCAAAATGGACAGCGCCATCGCGTCCGGAACGGCCCAAAACCCCAGTCTACAATGTCAAAGTGCTCAAATCCGACCTCGGATGAGCAGTTTAGGGCCAAAACAGGCTCCAAAATGAGCAAAAACACAGCTGCGGCTGTTCCTCCTCTCTTCTCCACGTTTTTTCTGGTCTTCTCTCAGTTTTTTCAGTTCCCACACTTAGATTTATTACTTGGGCACCCTTGGCCTTTTAGATGACCTCAAACGGACCCCGAACAGGCCAAAAACTGACCTCGCAGTGCATAGTTGTCACCTTTTTGCATCATTCGCACACCTGGCACTCAGCTTTTTTCCAATAATGCATCTCGCCACCACGTGAAGTGGCCCCAAAAAGTGGTCCTAATGATGACCTTTCTGCATAACTCTCACAAGAAAACACCACTTTGTGTCCGTCCTCATCCGCGTGCAAATATTGACCTCGTTCGCCCTCCTGACGCCACTCGATGCCATCTGACGCACCTGCTGACCTCATGTCGTCAGCCCACGGATAGCTTCCTCGAGAAGTTTTACGCGCTACCAACTCCTCCTTATTGTAGAAAAAACACACTAGTATTGATAATAGTGAAAATCGTTGCACTATGTACATGTTGTCCTATCTGTACACATGTGGGCCCCACGTAACCACCTGGCTAAGGAAAATGGGCAATCCTTTATTCGATGCACCATGCATGTGTATGTACATATGCGCAATCCCTTGCTCAAAAAAACTCCTGACATAATTTGCCCATCCCCTAGCCTGCTAGATCATTCATGATCAGCAGCAGCAAAGAGAGATATGAGACTCGCCGCATCACAGGTCTCCTCATCCTTCACCAACATTGCTTGCTCCACAGACAGCTCATCTTGCTCCACCATCATCAATCTAGCATGATACAATTTAAGACGCAATCCATTTACCCTTGACTTATGTAGAACACCATCCAGGTTAGCCAGTTGATATGTGCCATTTGGAAAACACTCCACTACCTTGAAAGGGCCTTCCCACTTAATTTGAAACTTCTTTTGGAAGGTGTTGTCCAGCGTACTGTTGTAGCGCAAAACCAAGTCATGTTTCTTGATACCCTTACTTTTGACCTTTTCATTTATCTTTGCCAAAGCCTTATCCTGCATCTGCCCATAATGCTCCAATGCGCTCATCCTATCCAACTGGACCTCTTGTAGCTGCAAGAGCCTCTCTTTGAATGCATCACTAGGCGACCCAAGCAACTTCTCTAACATCTTGACCGCAGGCAACTCTACCTCCACAGGCAATAGTGCTTCCTTTCCATACACCAAATGAAATGGAGTAAACCCTGTACCTATCTTCATCGAAGTACGGTAAGCCCATAATGCACTAGGCAATTCCAAATCCCAATTCTTTCCTTGGTGCTCTGTCACTTTAGAAAGAATTTGTACCAACTCACCATTGAATCTTTCATTTAAGCCATTACACTGTGGGTAATAAGGAGTGGTATGCTGATGCTTAATCTTCATCTTTGTGCATAAGAAGTCTAGCAGTTTAGCTCTAAATCCTGGCCCCTTATCTGAAAGTAGCTCTAATGGCACCCCAAACTTGCAACATATTTCATCATACACAAATTTTGCCACATCCTTTGCAGTGATCTGTTTTACTGCTATAGCCTCTGCCCATCTAGAAAGATAGTCCACTGCCGTCAAAATATAGCTTTTGCCCCTGCTTGTGATAGGTAATGGGCCTATTGCATCAATCCCCCACTTTTCAAACACATCAAACGCCATAATGGTTTTTCGTAGCTCTGGCTTCAACACTCTCTTCCCAAATGCTTGACACCTATTGCAAGACCTACACCAATGGTGAACATCCTTGTGCAAACTAGGCCATACATACCCCTCTTGCAAAATCTTATGCAAGGTGATCTTTAGAGCAAAATGGCCACCACATGTGCCTTCATGATTCTCTTCCAACACTCTGTAAAGCTCCTCCCGCCAAGGTACACGTCTCAACACGAGATCAGCCCCTTTCATGTATAAGACATCACCAATCAATTTTGTACCTGTATGCTCTACGCACAAAGCCATACTTCTTAGACTTCTGAATCTCGTTTGGAATGATTCCTGTTAGCAAAAACTCCTCTTCTTGAGCCAAACTTTCCCGGCCATGATAAAGAGGTAAATTGGTCCTCAACACGAATAGCTCCCCAATCATGCCTTGAGCTGCTTCATGTGCCTCTCCATTTAGAGCACGTTCAATGTGTCTGATGCTCCATGCTTCAAACTTTTTTAACAGGCCTTTAATTATAAAGCACATTTCCTTCAATGAGGTGTTCTTGCTCTTCCACACACCCAGCACTTGCTTCACCACTGACAAGGCATCACCTTTTATGCTCAACCTTCGAACCCCATGCTTCAAACAAATGTGTAATCCGGCTTCCAATGTAGCATATTCAGCCTCATTGTTACTATGCGCATCCAATTTGAACCCTCTCTTGCATACTAGCTTCCCCTCTGGATCATAAAGTGCTATACCCCCTGAAGCTGCATCATGGCTCTTTCTGTATGAACCATCAAAGAACAACACATGTGCATTGCTGATCTGTGACACTTCTTCAACTACCTTTCTCACCACCTCTTCCTTAAAAAATAAGGGGATTCTCCTTGTAGGTCAACAAATCAGCTAGGGTAGCCCTTGTACTATCTTCCACTAGAAAAGAGAACTCAAACTCTTGCAGCTCAATTACCCATTTCTTCACCACATTTGACATGTTAATACCATTAATTAACTGTGGCAAAAAGGCATAACTCGTCAAGAAAACAAAAGGCCGTGGTAGCAAGTAATGACGAAATCATCGACAAGCAAATATTACACTGGCCATCACTAGCTCTACTTCCGATAACTTTCTCTCCGCTGCCAACTTCACTCGGCTTGCACAATACACTGGCCTCATATAATGGCTGCCCTTCCCCTTTTGCAATAGCATGGCTCCAATGGCATCATCCCCTACTGATGGATTTACATAAAAAAATTTCTCCCAATCAGGAGCCTGCATGGCTGACAACCCCCCTAACACCTCTTTCACCTCTTGAAACACTTCTTCACACTTGTCATCCCATTGCAACGGATCATGCTTTGCCACTTGCTACAATGGATAAAGAAGCTGCGAAGACAATGGAATAAACCGTGCCATGTACTTCACTTTGTGTATAAAGGTTGCCAATTGCTTCGTACTCATAGGTGATGGAAGAAGAATAATAGACTTCACCTTATCTGGATCAGCCTCAATGCCATTTTCTGACACCATGTGGCCCAATAACTTCACCCTTGGCTGTGCTACATGACATTTCTTTGGATTTAGTTGTCCTCCACATTCATCATATCGAGCCAATACCATCTGCAGCTTCTCATGGTGTTCAGCCCTACTGCTATAGACACAGAAGTCATCCATAAAAGCTTTAACACAACTACCAATGAATGGTTCCAACACCCAATTTGCTCTCTCTTGATAGAAGGAAGGTCCATTTGACAACCCAAATGGCAATACTGTGTAGCAATAGCAGCCCCATGGCGTAATAAAAGTGGTCTTTGTGCGGTCTTTAAGAGAAATCTTCAATTGAAAATAGCCTGAAAAATCATCACACACACTATACCTCTCATAACCTGCCACTGAATCCAAGATCTGATCGATGAATGGAAGAGGATATGATTTCTTCTTAGTGGCTACGTTTAAGGGTTTAAAATCCACACAAATTCTCCACTTCCCATCCTTCTTTGGACTAACTACAACTGGACTCACCCATTCTGTGGTCTCCACTGGAACTATGAACCCTGCCTTCAATAACTTGTCCACCTCTACCCGCAAGGCTTCCATTTGCTCTTGAACCATCCTTCTTAGCCTTTGCCGCATTGGCTTAGCACCTTCTTTCAGCTCTATATGCATCTCTTTGCCCTTAAACCCTCTGATCTCTTCATATGAAGTAATGAACAAATCAGGAAAACTAGCCAGCATGTGCAAATATATATCCTTCTCCATAGCTGAGAGGTCTCCACTGATCATTTGTGTCATCAATTCCTGCTTCTTTGACAACTCAACCTTGGTTTGCATCAGCCCTTCAATCACTTCATAAGGCCCTTCACTTTCATCTTCAACCTCATTCGCAAATGCAACTAAACCAATCTCCTGGATTTCTTTGTCCATCAAAAGAAATGCAACATCAGCATCCTCATCACTGCTGGTAGTGCTATCACTGTCCTCATCTGTCACCGTGGAAGAGTCTTCATCACTAGACTCATCCTCATCTTCATAAAGCTCCTCTAATCGTTTCCTTGTGTCCATATTATAAAGCTTCTTGGTACATGTCTTTCCATAGAGGCTAATCGTACCATGTCGCCAATCTTGAACAGCTCCCACTGCATGTAACCATGGTCTGCCCAGTATAATAGGATATGCTCCCAACCCTGCTGGCATCACATGAAAATCAACCACTGCCTTTGCATCATATGCCTCCACTTCTAAGCTCTTTACAACACCCAAGCATTTTACTTTTTGATGATTTGCCAATCTGATCCGAAAACCTGACACCCTAGCCACTGTGAGACCCATCTTCTCAACGCATGAGTGTGTTATGACGCATATTTGGGTTCCGCCATCCACATAACCTTGTCCTAAATTTTTCCTTTTATGCCACACATCTACTATTGGACAAATGTCTGGTAGCTCGTCCATTGCCAACACCTTCACTGAACCTCTCTCTGGCTCTTTCTCCATTGGGTTAACCATCCTCTTCCACTGTCGCTTTAGCTTAGGCACCATTTCTATAAGCTGCCCAAAAGTAACATCTGCCTTCCTGCTCGTCAGATCCTCCTTCAAGTCATAGCTTAATTGCCCATCCCCTAGTGGAAAATCTGAAACATGAAACTTTCGACGAGCTCTCCTTTTCCTCTTGGCCTTGACATCCTTGCCTTCATGGCTCTTTCCTTTCTTCTTACTAGGACCTGGGGCACTTCTTCCTTCCTTATCCTCTGTGGTCCTCTTCCCAATAGGCATCACTAATGTATCCTCTAGCTTTGATGCCTTCTCCAAGGTGACTACACTTAGCACTTTTGTCTTTCCCTTTTCCTCCTGGGTCAGTCCACTGGTTCCTTCGTCTCCCTTAATTTCGATGCCATAATCATTTGACCTAGTTAGCACCTGTCTTGGCAATGGATAAATGTCTCCCCCCATCCTTGGTGGCTTATCACATTGCGGGCTGATGTGACCCAACTCTCCACAATTATAACATGTGGGCGTTTGTTTCCAAAACCTACCATTGCTTTGTCCAACATCATTCCTAGGCCTTTCTTCACCTCCTTGCTGATTTGCAAACCTCTCTCGACCTCGATTATTTCCCACTTGACCTAGCATGTTTAGGCTAAGATTCTTCATCAAATCTACCATTTGCCTCATGTCTTGCCTTAGCCCATCATCTTGCACTGCTGTAGTGACCACTGCTGGCATAACCTGAGTAGTAACAGGAACTACTGGTTCATGATGAACCCCTGACATGCGCCCTTGTAAAGACTCTATAGGATGAAATTCAGACCTCATTGGCAAAGACTCCACCCCTAACTGGCTCATTTTCCTTAGCTTCCACTCTTTGTTCCTTGCTACCTCTAGTGCATCCTCATATGTCCTAGGCTTCTTTAGCTCCACTCTCCAACGTATATTCTCCCAAAGACCAGCTAAGAACCTATCATTCTTCATCATGTTAGGCGGGGGTACCTGTGGTGCTAAAGCCTTGCACATCCGCTCCCATGCTAATGAAAACTTTCGTATATACGCATCTACTGGCTCACCTTCCTTTTGCACCAAACCTTGTACTTCTTGCCACACTTTGTCAGGATCTTCTATCTTCACAAACTCCACTTCCAACCCATGCCTTAGATTGTCCCAACTCAATCTTACAGGTGGATCAGCCATACGCAACTCCTCTTCAAATGCTTTGGACCAAGCTCGTGCATCACTCTTCAAACAAATTTGGAGAAGGCGTAACATTTGCGTAGGGTCATGAATCTGGTTGCTAATGCAGGCAACCTCCATCTTTTCCAAAAATTCTTCCACATCTTCATCACTTCTTCCATGAAACTCGGGATAAGAGAAAGCCATGGCTAGAGAACCCCTTCAAACACACGTGCAAGAACCCTCTCTTTTCACTACCCAATCCCCAGAAACTTCAATGGAGCTCAGCTTTAGATGAGAACAAACACATGCACATCAAATGAGTTTTCATAGTTGATCATCGGAATTACAACAGGCAAAGGACATTCCAGGATCTCTCTCAATCTTCTTGGCCCAAACATAAAGCCTATGCGCTGCTGGAAAAAGATCTTCCTGGACACATGAACATTAGTCTGAATTCTTTGAGTTAAATGAAAAGGAGTGAACTGAGGGCCATTTTGATCATCCATTAAAGCTAACCATGAAGCTCCCAAGAAGGCACACCTGACTCAACCTCTGATTTTGCCAAAATTTCAACTGCATACCAGCATAAATGGCTTAAAATACCAAAAACCAGCCATCATAACTTGGAAAAATTTTGGCAGAGTTTCCCCAGAAATAGAGCAATGAGAACCCAAAATATAGACTGTATCAGTATGCATAAACTGCCAACAATAGAACCCGAGCATCAATTAGGACTCACTAGTACATAGCCTATGGCGAGGTCACAAAAAGGGTGCTCCAACTACCTGTATCACCGAAAGGATCTCCACATTTGAGAATCCCCCAGCTCAATAAAAACCTCACGCTATCGACCCTCACACGAAGGCTAATGCAAATCGCATATAGTCAAGTCTCAGAAATGACTATCTTCCAGACCAAGTCTCAGAAATGGCTGGGACTGCCAAATACAACCAAGTATGGCTCCACAAATGCGTACAATGGCAGTTTCCACAAGTAACGTACAATCCAGCAGACAATACGCTCAAATAGGCGCCAAGTGATGCATTCCCACAACAACTGCAAGTGACATCACTGCTAGTATATCACTGTACTCCAGCTACCTGTACCTGTGTGAATCACCTGTACCTGTACCTGTCTCTGTAACTTGTAACCTGTAATCTTCAACCTGCAACCTGTAATCCCGAAGCTCGAAGCTCGAAGCTCGAAGCAGAAGGTACTCGAAGAAGATCCTCCGTGGGGGCACCAAAAGAATGTGAGCGGGATGAAAACACACACAGCGCCTCTATAACGACCCAACACACACTCTTGGGAAGATACACACACACACTATTGGGCACCACTCGGCTTACAAAACACCACTTTGTGTCCGTCGTCATCCGCGTGCAAATATTGACCTCGTTCGCCCTCCTGACGCCACTCGATGCCATCTGACGCACCTGCTAACCTCATGTCGTCGGCCCACGGATAGCTTCCTCGAGAAGTTTTACGCGCTACCAACCCCTGCTTATTGTAGAAAAAACACACTAGTATTGATAATAGTGAAAATCGCTGCACTATGTACATGTTGTCCTACCTGTACACATGTGGGCCCCACGTAACCACCTGGCTAAGGAAAATGGGCAATCCTTTATTCGATGCACCATGCATGTGTATGTACATATGCGCAATCCCTTGCTCAAAAAAACTCCTGACAACGCCAACGGAGGCTAATCTGGGAATCACGCAAGCATTTTTCGAGGACACAGATGACGACTCATTCGAATCTGATCTACCCCTACGATACCCAATTGAGCTAAATAGCCCCTATGGGAAAGTACTATACAATGCCTTATTAAATACGGGAGCTAAACACAATTTGTTATCCTATGGAGTTTGGTGTCAATTAGGAAAACCGACCCTATCCCCGAGTACGGTGCAAGTCAAGGGCATTAATAAAAAGAAAACTGCTATTCTTGGAGTCCTTTAGACCCCTGTTTTCTATGACAATGGAAGCATAGTACAGAGGTTTCTAGTCATGCCCGCCGGAGCTATGGAAGGTAACGTAAACCTGGGACGCACGTGGATGTTGGCAACCAAATGCACTATTGATTGGGATACTGGTAGTGTCACGACGCGACCACAGACTCTTACCCCTATCATTCAAGCAAAGTCACCTACGTTGCAAACTCTAGCAAAGTTGAAGGATAGCCAACATTCACAAGCCAAGGTGGTTAACTCGTCTTTGCCGGCTACCCATGAACCTAGCACTTCAACACTTGTAGTTGCAGCAAGCAGTAATATTGCAAGTACTCAACCTGCACGACCTAAGAGTACATATCAATGGGTCCCCAACGCCTTACTTCCAACTACCTCAACCCTCCCATCCATTCCAAGAAAAAATTTCCCCGGAAAACCAAGAGCGCGCCCTAGGAGAGTCAAGACCAAATCACGATGGATTCCAAAACAACTATTAGAAGCCCAAGGCTACTATGATGGAAATGGGCAAATTTGGGTACCTAAATGTAAAATGTGTCCTTCCCTATCGACAACAAACCCATATGAGTCAAACAGTGTAACGCTAAAGCCAATGGAAGACCGTGGGAAGGGAAAGATCACAGAATGCTACACACCTAGTCCAGAGCTAGTTTGGGCTCCAAGGCAAAACCAATTTATTCCACCTAGCTCAGGAAGGGGAGACTTCCATGAAGCTTCTAGCTCCTCACGTAATACATCCATAGAGGTAAAAGCTTCTACACAGCCTCCATCTATAGTAGTGGACCTCCATGAAGCTACAAAAGAATCCACACCTCCCAGTGTTCAAGAATCACCTGATGAACCACTTCAAGTTCGATCCTGGGAGAGTACCTTACCACCCTTGCAACTTGACGAGGCACCTAGGGTAATAGAAAACTACTGGCAAAAATCCTCACCTATTACCAACTGGAACAATTGGTTTCAAAGGGTGACGACATCATTTCAAACGATATGATCTACCCAAGGAAGGGGGGAGTGTTTGTGGACATCCATCATTCACTTGCTTCCCTCTCAACCTTTCTCCCTGACCTCTTAATTTCCAATCTTAGGGAATGTATATATAAAGCCTTATACTCACAAAAACAAGATAAAAAAGTAAAAGAGCAAGAGCCATAACACAAATCATAAAAACAAATTATGCACAAGAACACGACCCTTGTAATATTTGCACTCTAACCATCATCTATTTGCATGTACAGATATGGCTAGTACGCTAGAGTCATCCACTCCTGCCTTGGGTGAGAGGTACCCTCGTTACTTTTCACAAATATTTCACATGGTCTTTCCAGTGCTTGCATGTGAATGGGATTTGATAGGTACGCTAGCATGTGAGAGGAATTTTGAGGAGTTAGAATGGCTGATATGTCTCTTGACCACGTCTGATCCATACTTAGTAGACAGCATTTCTCCAATTGCACAAGCCTACCCTTTTGACCAAGATGACAATAGGCGTCTAGTAACCTTCTTAGTAAACATGGGCACCTATGATGAAGAAGAAAATTTACAGGACTACACGGATGGCACATATGGTCTCATGGATGATGACTTTGTTTATCTCGATGACGAGGATAGGGGTTTAGCCTTAGGGTTTCCCCCCAACCTCTACAATATCCTATTCCCTTGACTCTCTAGGGGGAGTGCAAATAATTAGGTTAGGGTTCCTTATGTTTTTTGTTGTGTTCAATAAGTGTTGGTACCTTTTCCCACTAATGTGCCTCCTGGAGGTATTCCTTTTGTTTCCTAGTGTGTACAGGAGCGTGTTGCTATTGATAGGATTTGGACCTTCATGGAATCTTTATCTCGACTCACTCTTCAAATCAAGCGCGACCATCGACACAAACAGGTGTTTCTTGTCCATTAGCATCGCCCCTTATCTTTTTTGCATCTATGATTGTCTGCTTTAATTGTGATTGGTAGCCTAATATTCACTGCATTTGCTTAGTATCAAACATTTAATTCAATGTAATTTTTTGTCATAATCAGTTGTCTAGGTTTAAAAAGCAAGCAGTCCGACTAAGCTAGTTTGACCAAGTTAGGTGTTAGAGATCTTCTCTTAATACCATGGGGAATGCCTTCCTAATAATCAATGGTTACTTAGGTTCTTAATCCGATTTAGGCAGCATTGTGTGAAATGTACTAGGGCTTTCTAGTGGGCTTGACCCTATTGACCTTTCGCTTAAGTATTATAAAGGGAGTTTACTAGTGTGATGAGCCTGGGGAGGTGTATCAGTGTTATATGACCCCCCAAAGTTACAAAATTAAAATGCTGAAAATGAATAAACAAAATATCAAAGTGCCACATTGTAAAATCTTAAGCTGGAAGAGAAATCTCAGCTTGATTTGGTACTTCACTCACATGTATTGCCTATGGTACTAGAGCCCTAGAGGTTCCCAGTGTGGGCGCTTTTCCTTGAAAAGCAAAAAACCCAAGGCATACAAAATAAGCACACACATCAAATTGAATCACTGTGAAAACACTTTGGGGGGTCAAAGAAAAGGTAATCAGTCAGGCGATGATTTCATGAGAAATTCCTTTTATCGTAGCTTAACTACAAGGTCCTCTAGGTATAGCCTCTAGTCAGCCCTCGAACATGAAATACTTGGCTCTCGCGATTAAACAACTTAATTGACCAGAGAAAATTAAGAAGCTTACCCATGGTATTAATAGTCGATCTCTAGTGCCTTTCGACCGTTAAATTAGCGACCCCAGACTTGTTTAATTTTTTACCTTTACATCTGTTTATGCATTTGATTACATTGCAATTTAATGCTTATTGCTGACAAATTGTTTAAAATTCTATTACCAATCAATTGTCTGCCTAAAATTGCATATGATTTTTAATCGCTTATGAAAATGCAATTACTGTGCAATGTTGTTTGATTTTGCAGTGACTAATGAAGGCTAAGGACATTCATCTCAAATGCTCTTCCACCTCGACCAACGAGATTCAACTCAATAGATTCCGAGGACGGAATCTACATCAGGAAGGGGGACATGTTAACCCTTACGGACACCCTATCACCTACGAGACGGACGTTGTAACCTACATGGACATTGTATTATTTATTTGGTAGAGTCAGGTACCGGGCTTGTCGGTCCAATAGGAAAAGGGTAAGAGTGATCGCCGATGAGAGGCGCACTCTAACTAGGACATTCAAGGGATTAGTTGGCTAAGCATGGGCGCCCAAGTGTGAATGGGGTGAGCTCATATAAAAGCCAACTAAACCTAAAATTCACTCATTCTCTCATTTGTGCAATAGAAGAGTGCTCTTGCTCCATCTCCATCTCCATCTTCTTCTTCTTCACCTCCTTGTGTGTGTGTGTATGTGTGTGTGTGTGAGAGAGAGAGAGAGAGAGAGAGAGAGAGAGCGCGATCGAGCATTGCGGCGGCACGACGACAGTGAAGCGGTTGAGCGCAGCGAAGCGGCGGCTCCTTCTTCTTCGCGGCGAGGAATCCTCCACGGCAGGAGCATAGAGCGGTGAGTGACACACCATTGCCCTCTTTTGAGCTTACTAGCTAAGCTAGTTGTGTGCTTTGAGCCGTCTATGGCTCGCACACAGTGTTAGGCAAGGCCCTTGCTTCGACAGTGCGACAAGGAGCGCACAAAGCCCTTGGGCAAGTTTCAACAAGTTTGGACAAAATTTGATCAAGTTTACCCACTGTTCTGTGTCCGCAGACTCTGATTTTGAGAATCTGGCTTAGGTTTCACTTTTGTGGTCCAAATTTCACCAAAATTGATTTGTGGGGTCCAATTGATTTGCTTGACTTTGTGGTATACTCAAATTTGCAAAATCAACAAGTTTGGAAGCAAAAGTAAATAATCGTGATTATTTACTTTTGATAATTTTTTGCAAATTTTTGTCCCAACTTTGACACAGATCTATTAAACACCTTATGTTAAGGTCACTAGCCAATTCTCATCAAGTTTGGACAATTTTTGGTCAAATGGTCATCAATTATCTGTCCACAGACTAACTTTGCAATTTTGGTCACAGTTTTCACTCCAGTGATTCAAATCTTACCAAATTTGGTTTGTGAGCTTATTACAACATGGTAAAGCTAGTGGTATGCCAACTTGATCAAAAAAGTTCAAAAACAGGGCAAATGTAAATAATCGCGATTATTTACTTTTGTCAAGTTTTGGCAAGTTTTTGGTCAACAAAGCATATGCACATGTTTATCACCTCAATATAAGCCTATGAATCAATTTTCACCAAGTTTGGATAAATTTTTCCTCTATTCACAGTCAAGATTCAAAAAGTCGGTACAAACTTTAGTTTTCACCCAGTATTTTGCCAATTTAGTGATTTAAATCTCTTGGGCCTTTACAAAAGTTGTTTGTACACATGCAATGAGTCAATGGTATGAGCCTTGCCCAGTTTAGAGCAAAAAGTTAATAATCGCAATTATTAACTTGAGGCTTGAAATGAGCACTTTTTTGCAATTTTCTCAAAGACAGTCTTTTTATGGTGTTTTTTAAGCCTATAAATCAAGTCAAAACTTAGTTTGGCCTAAAAAGTCAAGAAAAAGTAAATAATCTGAATTTTGGTCAGCTTCTTGAAATTTTTACCTCGAAGTGTCCTTGAGCTTACCCACTGGTTCATACAACTTTTAGGCTTACTCCCCAGTTGGATTGAGTGAATTCAAGTCTTTTCGTACTATTTCTAGCCGTAGACCTGAAATTCTGCAACCTTACATAACAACTCACACTTGATTCTTTCAGAGAGAGCAATGCTATGAAATCCACCTCGGATCCTACTTACCCTACTCCTAGTTTCTCATGCAATGAGGTTGTGGAAAGTGTCCACATACACGCGTTTTCTTGTGTTTTTTATGTCTTTCAGAGTCTTGATCTTAAGACTTTTTTCGTCTACCAATCATTCTCCAAATCCTAATCTAAATCTACAATCCTACAATCCTAAAGGTACTCAACAAGTATGATTACTTCCAAGCTACCTCTACACAGCAAAAGACGACAAACTTAAGCTATGCGGTTTCTAAAAAGAGTTTTGAACACTAAGTGAACCTAGAGGAAGTTAGAGGACAATTACACAAGACGCTCATGTTTTTCCCTAGTTTAGGTCTCTTCATTCCCAAGCAGCGGCGTCAAATGTGGGACACATGTCTAACCTCATCATCCTATTTTATTGCAGTATTAGCGAGAACCACGATTAATTTGTCAAACCATGGGACAAAGCTGATTCGACTAGTGCATAGAGGCTACAAGAGGTTGTCAATCTCTTGGAAAGCAACTAACAACTCGCATCTAACTCAAGCTACAATCAAGTGTCTGAAATCACCAAAAGCCAATCGCTCGTCGGTAAGCAAATCACATCCGTTACAGCATCAAATGACATCCAAACATAATGAAACTTCTAGGAAAAGTTTATAAGACCTAAGCACACATGTCTATGGCCTCAAACCCCACTTTAGGTCAAGTTCCAAAATCGCGATTATTTACAGCAGTGGATTTTTGACCTAGTCGTTTTCGACCCAGAATGCATCTAAATGCTTAGCAATGATGCCCCAATACCCCGCCTATGCTTAGTTTTTTATTTAAGCATGTAAATTCCTATTTATGATAAGATTAGTTCGGCGACGCCAAAAGCTATGAAATATTGTAAATGGCTTACGTCAATGCGTAGAGCTCTTACCTGCGGTTGCAATGCAACAAACGCATTCGCAATGTGACAACCGAGGAGGGAGTAGGAAGCGCGAGAAGGAGAGAAGTGAGCGCCGTTAGCTCACGCTGTGTATTTCTTATCCAAAAACTTATAAAAAACTTACAAAAATTGGCTTTTATACCTTAGCCAAGGTTTTTGGGTGGTCAAAAGTGATAATTTGGAGTTCTACCAAAGCTGGGAATTGAATGGCTGATACAATCTGGAAGCTTGTAGCCCCAGCTCATTAATTACAAGGTTTATCAAGAAAACAGGAGTTACAACATTCTCGATTTATCAAAATAGGAATTGTTTTTACAAGGAGAACTCCGAAAAATGGTGTCCACGTTAGCTTGCTGCTAACAGAGGGCAACAAAAGTCAATGACCATTTCACAAAGGAAGCAGCTCAAAGGAACCTCGAAAGAACACATCATTGAAAGACTCCAAGAAAGGCACTGTGTGCACATTTAGTGGCAAAGGCAATCACACGGAGGAATTATGTTTCCTTAAACAACGGATAAGAGCAATGTACATCAAAGAGTCAAATTTTAAGGATACAATACTGCCTCGGATGAGGCAAACCTTGTGCATGTGGATGAAGAATGGGCCTTCTAAGGTCTATATAAGCTAGGCAGAGTCTTTTTTTGTATCTCAAACACCTTCTTTTTAGTCTACCTAATATCTCTCTAAGCTGGATGAACTCACATGTCGTATCCACCTAAGTGAACCACACAATTATAAGTGTGTTGTATCCTTGGAGTGAACCTTGAGTAGGTGTATCACAAGGCTTTTTCCTGTTATGCTAGTTCATCAACTTGAAGGAGTGTTTGTTGGAGATCAAGCTTATGACCTAGCCTAGGAGTACCTTAGTCCTAATTAAGTAGTTGCATTTTAACCATTCAATAAGGCTAAAGGGTTTTTAACTCTTTGGGGCCTTTTTACCTTTTTGTCAATTTTAGTAGAAGCTTAATACATTGTTAATTAGTTTTCATGTTTTGAATCATTTATTGCTCTATTAACGCTACCAATCTAACAGCTTCAAAACCCATTTTAATGCAGCATCCATTGCAATAAACACACAAATAGTAGCCATCTTGGCTACAGGATTGAACATCTCCTCATAATCAATCCCATAAGTTTGTGCATAACCTTTAGCCACAAGCCTAGCCTTATACCTACTCACACTACTATCAGCATTATGCTTTATTTTTTAAACCCACCTACATCCAATTGCCTTCCTTCCCTTTGGTAATGGCACCAATTCTTATGTCCATTTGCATCAAGTGTAGCCATCTCTTTATCCATAGCATGCTGTCATTTTCATCTTTGATAGCATCCTCAAAACATGTGGGTTCTACCTCCTCTGTAATCTTCACCATAAATGCACAATGATGGGCCACATAACTGTCATAAGTCAATCTCTACACATGATTTCTTATTCTTTCCAACCTACATGGTCCAGGATCACTTCCAGGTGCTTTGTTCCCTGCTTGCATCCTTATTGTACCCGGAGTTTTCATAGAGGGTATGCCAAATTCCTCATCTAAACTTTAGTCAAAATCACTACTATTGTGAGGGACATGCTAAGGACCACGGACTGCACCATCTCCAAATGGATACATCACAATTCTTGATATCCCTCTCACTTGAAACCAACACCAAGACATGACTCCTCCTACTCTTTGATGCCAACTCGAGGAGGTGATAACATTGACATTTTCCCATATGGAACCGTTAACCCTGAAATATATTTTCTTATTGTGTCAAACTTTTCAATCTAAGCCATCATAATAAATTTGAAATCTACCTTCCAACGTCAGCTGGTGTGAGTTTTCTAATTCACCCTTGGTTCAAGGTTACTATCACGTTTTTCCTGGTTACGATCGAGCACAGTCGTTAGTGTGTTCCCCCTAAGATGAGTGTATTTAATAACTACATGAAGCCTTGTTCCCAATTTTGATTTCCACTCCCTTTCCCCATTATTTACTTAACTTAATGGACAACATAAAATTTGGTTCAACTTTTTGGCAAACAAATTAACCCTCCAAAATTCCCCCTCTACCGAACGTTTTGGTAAATGCACATTTCCAAGATAGTACTATGATACTAGGAAAACAGTATCCCGAACATGTTGAACCAAGAATACATTTCAAACATTTAAAAGCAGCATGAAAGCTGTTGCATACCCTTGCAAGTTCAACTTTCTGGCCAACAAATTAACCCTTTTGAATCCACCTTTTTTCTTATTTTTAAAAAGAATATTTTACTTCCTTTTTTCTTTAGTATTATTAAGTTATCTAGTTATTTTTCAAGAAAATCACATATACTTCTCTAGGCATATCCCTATCCTCGTCCTAGGACTCATGTATCATGTCTACTCCCTCATGTGTGGAGGTGGCACCTTTACATAATTTTCAATGTTTGATTTTTTTAATCTTGTTTGGTAAAGTGTTAGCAGCAAGCTAACCCATGTAACATTTTTCGAGAGCTTTTATTAAAAAACACTTATTGTTTTTATAAATCAAGAATATTGTAATTCCTATTTTCCAAGTGGATATTGTAATCGATGAGCCGGGGCTATAAGCTTCCAGATTGTATCAATCTATCATTAGTTAGAGCTCCCAAATTATTAGTTTTTGACCAAAGAAACCTTGGTTAAGGTATAAAAGCCAATTTTTGTAAATTATTGTGAAGTTTTGGATAATAAAAACACAGTGTGAGCTAACGACATTCACTTCTCTCCTTCTTATGCTTCCTACTCCCTTCCCGGTTGTCACATTGTAGTGCCATCTGTTGCTTTTTACAACTACAGGAAAGAGTTCTACGCATTGACATAAACATATCATGGTAATCCGTAGTTTTTGGCTTCGCCAACCAGCAGCCTAATTTCATCATAAGTAAGAATTTAAGCTAGGAAATCACAAAGTAAGCATAGACGGGATATTGGAGCATCATTGCTAAGCATTTAGATGCATCAGGGTTAAAAATGACTAGGTCAAAAACTCACTGTTGTTAATAATCGAGTTTTTTGCACTTCATCAAAAGTGAGGTTTGAGATCATAAGCATGTGTGCTTAGGTCTTATATACATATCCTAGAAGTTTTATAACATTTGGATGTTGTTTGATGCTAGTTGTCTATTGTTTTTCAAGAGATTGACACCCTCTTGTAGCCTCTATGCACTAGTTAAGTCAGCTTCGTCCCATGGATTGACAATTATGGTTGTGGTTCTCTCTATATCTGCAATAAGATAGGAGTGAGGTTAGAAACCCATCCCACATTTGGCGCCGCTGTCGGGGACGAATAGACCTAAAATAGGAAAAACAAGAGCGTCTTGTGTAGTTTTCCTTTAACTTCCTTTAGGATCACCTAGAATTAAAACTTTCTCTTTAAAACCGCATAGCTTAAGAGTGTTGTCTTTCGCTTTGTAGAGGTAGCTTGGAAGTAGATTGTACTTACTAAGTACCTTCTAGGATTGTGGGATCGTAGGGTTGTAGGATTAGATTAGGATTTTGAGAATGATTGATGGACGAGACAAGTCTTAAGATCAAGGCTCAGAATACCATAAAAAAACAAGAAAACAAGTGTTTGTGGACACCTTCCACAACCCAAATGCAGAAGAACCTAGGATTAGGGTAAGTAGAATCCGAGATGGGATCTCAAATCAAATGCTTACTCCAAAAGAATCAATTGTGAGTTGTTTATGTGAAGTTGCAAAATTTCAGGTCTATGGCTTGATACAACACCAAAAGACTGTCGACCACTGAATCTGGCTGGGGATTATGCTCTAAAAGTTGTATGAACCAGTGGTGGATAAGCTTAGAGATGCATTTGAGGTAAATTTTCAAGAGTTTGCAAAAACTCTGATTATTTACAAGTTTTGACTTGACTCACAACCTTAAAACATGTCATAAAAAGATTGTTCATTGAAAAATAGCAAAAAGTGTTCATTTTAGGTCAAAATTAAATAATCATGAGTATTTACTTTCAACTCAAAATTGACCAAGGTTGATACGAGAGACTCTATGCATGTTTATAAACATCTTTTGTAAAGGCTCAGAGATTTTGGATCTTAAAACAGACCAAAAACTTGATAAAAACTGAAATCTGTACAGATTGTCGAGAAATTGAGTTTTGACTTGGTAAATCTTGCTCAAATTTAGTGAAACTCGACTCAAAGGCTTAGTTTGAAGTGTTGAACATGTGCAAATGCTCAATTGATAAAAAATATATGCAAAAATTTGCCAGAAGTAAATAATCGTGACTATTTACTTTTATTCTATTTTTCAACGTTTTTGATCAATCAAGCATACCACCAATTCTATCATGTTGTTTTGAGCACTCGTAGCAAATTTGGTAAGATTTGGATCTTTAAAGTGAAAATTATGGCCAAATTTATAAAGTCAATCTGTAGACACTAAACAGTTGACAAATTAAGCAGAGTTTATCCAAACTTGATGAAACTTGGCTGGGGAGCTTAAATTCAGTTGCTTAACTTTTTTTTATCAACATTTTGGCAAAAAGTTACAAAAAAATCCCAGAAGTATAAATAATTGTAATTTTTTACATCTGTCCCAGATTTGAATATTTTGGCACAATTGAGTATACCACAAGGTCAATCATATCAAGTAGACTCCACAAATTAAATTTGGTGAAATTTGGATCACAAAAGTGAGACTTAAGCCAGATTCTTGAAAACTAAGTCTGTGGACAGTAAACAGTTGATAACTTCGGCAAATCTTGTTCAAATTCAGTGAAACTTGTCCAGAGACTACCACAAGGTGTTTATATGGAAAAACAAGCCTAAAAATTGAGAAAAACTGAGAAAAGTAAATAATCAAATTATTTACTTCTGAACCCAGAGTCAGATCCAAATCAGATGACTCATTTAGCTCAAATTGAAGTGATATACATAGACCAATCACGATAGTTAGCAAAAATTGTACATTCTTTGTGAAAAAATTAATAACCTAGTTAAAACTTACACAGGAACCAGGTTGCAGGCAAGGAATTGAGAGCTCGACAGGAGTTGTGCTCAAGTCAAGTGGAAGAAACGGATAACAATTCAATTCGGTAAGTACTCTATCCAGGGCTTAACAAGTCGATATGAACCTTACATCTGGTCATATACTAGCAAATCAAGGCATATTTGGAGAGACTGCTAGTAGGATATCCACTGAAGAGAGTGTGAATCAAGGCGATCACTTGGGCACTATCTTTGAAGAAGTCTCAGACACCTATTCTAACTCAACATCTGAAATGTCTTCCTATTTGACTCGTTCAAGAATCAAACGACAGTGCGATATAAGCACATACTCACCTTTTATAAGACTAATGTCCATGGAGATCAGGTTTACCTAGATCCTAATGAAGAGTATGCCATTCGCATTGATGATGACCATGACATAGAGTTTGAAGAGGAAATCAGGGCAAATAAACAAGGAAAAATGGATATGGATAAAAATGGGACTCGGTATTTAAAAGTTGAAAACCCTGATGTAATAGACAAATGGGGGTTAGAGGTGAATACCATAATTCCAGATATGGCAGCAAAAGAAGGTCCACCGACTTTAGAATTTGAGGGATACGATCAAGTTGATCTGAAACCTTTGAAACGACTTAGCACAGATAATCCTAGGATTGGAGTCTATTGTTGGGAAGGTAGGATCGTCAAGGATATTTTATGGATTCCTCATGCCAAATCAAGGTAGTTAACACCCATGAAGGTCATCTATATCTTCAAAATCAAAGACAAGGGTTCAACAAATCTACCAACTTACCTATTTAGGGATTGTTATAACAATAACTTTGTTATGATGAGTAATGAGGAAGTAGAACAGACCAAATACCAAGGGTACTCTATAAGAGATTGGATATTGGACCAAGGACCAGAAACTATTCAAAGAGAGGAACTCCACGAGAGATCTTTTGGGAGAAATGCTAAAAAACCTGAACCTACCTCATCACGAAGAAAACCGAGTGACATAAAGCCAGTCTAGGGCAACGTGAGTCACTATTTCCAACAGATTGGTTTGAAGGACTCGAGACAGGACCAACTACCAGAAGAACTGGAGTTGAGCCAAATAGACGTGTGTCAGACCACCTGATTTTCAAAAATGGGTCAAAAAATACAGTTGACTTGGAAATCCATATGACCACTTAGCAAGCTTCAAGCAAGTTTCACACTCAATTTGAGGGATTTGGAATGACTTTAGAAGGAAAATCTTAGACATGGTTCCAAAACATTCCACCAAGTTCAATCATGGATTTGAATACATTATCTGAAGAATTTGTAGTTGTGTTCCAAAACTAGGATCAAACATAATAGGGTAGCTCAAATCTATAGCTTCAAATAGAAACAAAGTGAGTCTATTAGGGATTGTGCAACTAGGATGAAGCAATATATTGCAAGATGCCCAGAATTAGAAATACCTGCAAAAGAAATGTTAGTGCCATTGTTTCTAGAGGGATTGCTAAACAAAGAACTTTATGCTATAATGTATAGCAAGAAACATATGACCCTAGAAGAGTGTGTATCAGATGCTCTTGACTTGGGAGACAATTGTGATATTTTTAATGAAGAAGATGTCCCTAAGGATACTCAGAGTGAGAGAACAGCATCCACAAAACCGACACAAGTGGGAATAGCTGCTGCAGCACCACTTACAGCCATAGGAGACATGCTCAAAAGGATGAAAAAAATGATGAATAATATGCAAAAAGCACCTATGAGAGGACCAGGGCAAGGGATACCTCAACAGGGACAACTGATTAGGCCACAAAAATGGTGTACTATTGAGAGTATGTGGACCAACCATGAGACCAATGAGTGCTATTATCGACCTATGAGACCACAAGGACAACACATGTACATATCAACCTAATATGTCCCCAGCACAAAGACCATCGATGGGTATGGAAAGAACACAACCAGTGTTGGGTCAACAACCTCTATACCGTGGACATAATGTAGTACCTGTAAAGTACATGCATTCGAAAGGAGGCAAAGATAAACAAGCACTAGTGCCTGTTACACCTTATGTTGAGCCTATCCCATCTACAGTAATGGTAGAAGGAGACTGGTATAATTCACATCCACCTTCAATGGAAGAACCTGTGACTTATCCTGCGCCAAATCTTACGCCAATATACTATGTGACTAATCAAGGTGCTAGACCTCCTATGGTAAGACCCATGATTAATCCAAGGACTGGAAACTGCCATAATTGTGGTGCAAATGATCATTGAAAAATGAATGCGCACAACCTGACAAGAACATTAAGCCAATTGAAGATTTTTTGTACACAATGTTGCAAAAAGGGTGGACACTTCCCTGAAGCCTGTCCAAAAAATCTGTTAAACAAAGGAAAAGCAGTGGTGAATGTAGTCCAATCGATACCTAGTAGCTCTTTAGAGAGTGAACCTATTGTTCCAATCAAGGTCATCACTAGAGCCCAGGCTAAGAAAAAGAAACATAACTCCTTTGATGAATGACAATACTAAAATTTCCTCTCAAAAGACCAAGAAAAGAAGAAGTCAAATGTATGAGATAAGAAAACAGAAACAAAAAGACAAAATTGAGGAAAAAACCAAGAAACTATTCTAGGAAATAGTGAAAGAAACTGGGAGTGAAATCAAAGAAACCACAATGGAATCTGGAGGATCACTTTTGATAGACAAAATTTTTGAGCCAATCAATGCAGCCTTGGAAGCTTTCCAAGCGGGACTTAAAGTAGGCCAAAACATGGAAAACAAATGGAAAGACTATCCAACTCCAGATATGGAAGCATCTAAGCTTGAGGCTTATCAAAATTTGGTAAGAACTACTCAAGAGATGCTGGAAAAACAAAAACCCAAGCTTGAGAGTATAGAAAAACTGGAGGAGCTTGTGGTAGAAACCAATAAAGAGAAATCCAAAGCGGTGGTAGAACCCCACCTTGAAACTAAAGATCCAGAACTCATAGTGCCTAACAGTGAATATGCTTTAGATGGAATTCTGTTAGTGGAGGAAGACTGGCCAGTACACTTATGGGAAAAAGTAAGGGAGATCAATGATGGGAGCATAACTTTGAAATTAGCTCCTCTAGAGGAAGTTTGGTTAGACAATTTACCTCCGAATATAGACAATGATATCCAATCCTTGTATGGGGATTGTGGATGTGAAGCATCAGGAATGTTTAAACCATTGACTCTAAAAACACTAACCTCTTACTTAGGAGACAACAAAGATGAATCCATAGTATGTAAAACCACTCAAGTAAAAAGAGCAGAATAAACCCTGGAGGTAGAAAACATCCATTCAATCATGTCAACACCCATTCAATGCACTCTTACTTTGGGAGAACTGTTAAAAATCAGACCATATTTATAAAAATTTTTTGGGGAAATTGAAACATGAATTGGATAACAAGGAGATTAGATCTGTCCCTATGAACAAAGTCAGAGAATACTACGAAGGGAAAGAAGGAAGCACAACCCTTCCGGTGAGATATAATGATGTAAAAACCATGGCAATATTGGACAGTGGAGCTGGCATAGACATAACCACAAAAGCAGTATGGGAATCATGGGGAAAACCAATCATTAGACAAACTCAAATGAAATTGAAATTGGCGGATGGATACATAGAAAGACCCCTAGGATTTCTTAAAAAAGAGATGGTTAGTTCCTGTGGAGTTGATTATCAACATACTTTTGCGATAGTAGACTTTGGAAAGAAACTTAACTATGAAATCATCTTGGGAAGGCCATTCATGCGGCAAGTATAGCTCATTCAAGCTTAGGGAAACAATTACCTGTATTTTAAGCAAGTGGGATCAATCACAAGGGTTAATCTAAAAGATCACACTTATAAAGATGTAATGAAAACACCCATTCAAAAATTTGACTCTGTCTCTTCAACTGAATCAAAGCTTCCGTCTTGGTTAAACAAAGACACACCTATTTGGATATGTGGAGCCTCAGAAAATGGGAGTTTAAAATGAGAAGAATGTATCTTATAAAGGGGTTGCACAGATGAAGCATATGTACCTGAACCCTTTTCGGAACATTTGTTTGAGCCATTTGAATGGTCTCAAATTTTGGCAACAATGGATGTGTGTGTAAATACGTCTATGCCTACTCAATTTTGCAATGAGGATGGTTATGACAAAATTCCCATACAAATGATCTCAACCCTTCACATTGGAGATGATGTTCAGAAACCCAAGGACTTAAAAGCTCAACACGTCTTTTCAAACCTCTATTATGCTACTGATGAGTTTGAAGAACATTCAGCTAAATTTGATGATTCTGGGTCAGAAAAAGAACATGTGAGAGCCCAACTACTCCTAAAAGGAGCAGAGGAAAAGTTTTTTGACTTTCCAAACCAAAAAACAAGGAGACAAAAATGATATAGAAGAAAAAGAGACACAAGAAACTTGAAATCTAGATCTATGCCATCAGTTTCTAGCAAAACACAGTTTTTGATGTAGATAGATGCACATGATTGTGTCAAAGACAAAATCACGGGTAGGTATCCTTGAGACAACGAGAAAGGGACATCAAAAACATCAAGAAAAATGAGAAATGAAACTCAATCAAAACCTAAACACCAGGATGACGATTCATCCATGACACGAGTTGAATGAAAGAAGAAATATCAAGAGTTGAAGAAAGTTATAAAGGAGATGTATACCATTGAAATAGAAACAACCGAGGAAGTGAGTAAAGATGTAATGAGTGTTCCATCCCATTACAAGAAATATACTCTCCAAGACTGAAAGATCATAGTCGAACAACCTGTAAGGGAACTAAGAAAACAGGGTGAGTCCTATGAAGGACCTGAAAATGCAAAGAAAATAGATCTAGCTGAATCAGGAGAAGATCCTAGACCTGCCTACATTGCAAATGACTTGATTGAAGAAGAAGGTTGAGCTTTCAAAGAATAGCTTGATTGAAGAAGAAGGTTGAGCTTTCAAAGAATATCTTTGGCATTTCTTGGAAGTATATATGGATGATTTATGTGTACATTCATCAATTCGAGATGATTATTTTGAACATCTCAAAAAGGTATTCGAAAAATATAGACTTTATAGGATTTTCTTAAATCCTAAAAAGTGCACATTTATGGGCAGACAAGGAGAAATTCTTGGACATATAGTGTCTAAAAACGGCATAGCAACCGATATGGATAAAACTCATGTTAAAGTTGAATTGCCTAGACCGACAACAGTCAAAGGGGTTCAGGCTTTCATAGAACATTGTGGATATTACAGACGACTCATTTACATGTATGCTATAATCGCAAAACCCATGTATAGCTTGATTACACTCTTTGTATGGATTGATGAGTGTGAAGAATCCTTCATGAAGTTTAAAGAAGATCTCACTTTAGCCCCAATATTGAAAGCACCAGATTGGAATAAGATATTCCATATACATGTTGATGCTTCCAATTTTTGCATTGGATGTATATTAGCTCAACCAGGAGATGAAAATTTTGCTTTTTTCCTATTTCTTACGCTAGTAGACAGTTGAATGTGACAGAGACAAACTATACAACCACCGAAAGAGAAGGATTAGGGATGATATATGCCGTAAAAACTTATGGACATTACCTATTAGCCAACATATTTTTGTTCTTTGTGGACCACCAAGCTTTATTGTACTTGGTCAACAAGCCATGCAGCATAGGAAGAATAGTGAGATGTTTCATCATTCTTTTGGAATTTGATTTCACTGTAGTTGTAAAAAAGGGCACCACACACCAAAGATTTGTCAAGGATTATTTCAGGAGAACCACCAAAAGGGATAGACGATGATCTATGAGATGCATATCTGTTCTCCATAGAAATGATACCCCGTTGGTCAGAAGGTTTCATTGATGACCATAGCTCAAGTGGATTCTCAAATACCACTTCCTATTATACCATGATTAATTGGGCAATCGTCTATGTATCAATTACTAGCTGGAAGTCTATACAAAAGAAATCAAGATGGAATATTGCTTTTGTGTATTATTCCGTGAGGAGAAAATCCAATACCTAAGTCAAGCACACATTACCATAGTAGGACTTCACTTTGCGGAAGACCAAACTATGCAACGGATCTTGAGACTTGGAGTATTTTGGCCAACCATGGGAAGTGATGTTCACTCATTTGTGAAAAAATGTCTTCAAATGCCAGAAACAAGCACCTTTATCTCATGTGACATTATTTTAGATTTCACTTGTTCCTAAGTGGAGTAACTATCTAGTTACTTACTTATCAAGTAGAACATTTCCAGAGGATATGAGTAAACGTCGCCAAAGATCTATTGAATTTGAAGCAAGAGACTATGCTTTTATTGGAAACCAATTGTATCGAAGATGAAAGGATCAACATTTGTGTCTCTGTGCAAATGAAGACGAATATATCCCCACTCTAGAACAAGCACATGTTGGATTAGCTAGAGGTCACTTTTCTTGTGAAACCACCGCTAGAGCAATTCTAATGGCAAGCATATGGTGGCCAATACTTTTTGCAGATGCCAAAAAATATGTTCAAAGATGTGATGCATGTCAATGAGCAAAAATGCAAACCAGGGTAAATAGCATGCCTTTAAGACCAATGATGGGGGCTAGAGCTTTTGCAAAATGTAACGTAGATTTGGTCAAACCAATACAACCACCTGCTTATAAACCTCAAGCTCGATATATCATTGTAGCTACGGACTATCTGACCAAGTGGATAGAGGCTAAGACACCCAGAAAGAATGATGCTAGAACCACAGCCACATTCTTGTATGAGAATGTATTCACAAAATATGGACTTCCAATTGTCAGTGATAGGGGAACTCATTTCCTCAATGAGGTAATTGAGTATCTGTTGAATGAATTTATGCTCATCCATAACAATCCTCTCTATATCATCCACAAGAAAATGGACAAGCTGAGAACACAAATAAAATTCTTCGCTCGATATTGACTAAAGTGGTTAGTTCAGGTCGAACTCATTGGAAAATGAATCTACATGCATTTTTGTGGGCTTATAGAGTTTCATTCAAGACAACTTTTAATGCTACACCCTTAAATCTTGTTTATGGTCTTGATGCCATACTACCGATAAAATTTCTATTGCCGAGGATCTGTTGAATGAATTTATGCTCATCCATAACAATCCGCTCTATATCATCCACAAGCAAATGGACAAGCTGAGAACACAAATAAAATTCTTCGCTCGATATTGACTAAAGTGGTTAGTTCAGGTCGAACTCATTGGAAAATGAATCTACATGCAGTTTTGTGGGCTTATAGAGTTTCATTCAAGACAACTTTTAATGCTACACCCTTAAATCTTGTTTATGGTCTTGATGCCATACTACCGATAAAATTTCTATTGCCGACACTAAGGGTAGCTAAAGATCTTGAGTGAACCGGACATGAATTGCCAGAGAGTATTGAAGATTTAGAAATCTTGATGAGCAAAGGCTAATAGTTGTAGCTCACATCTATGCACAAAAACAAAAACAAAAACAATTTTTTGATTCACATCTAGTCACAATAATCTTCAAAAAAGGGGGACCTAGTTTTAATCTATTCCCTTAAGCAACACATTCCCAAGTTCAAGAAAAAGAGAAATGAACCGTTTATCATTGAAGACGTATCTCCAAGTGGAGCAGTTAATTTGTTCACTCTAGATGGTGAACCAATGGCTAATTGGATTAGTGGATGCTGATTAAAGAAGTACCATTTGCCACTAACCAATGATTTGCTAGAGAAGATGCATGCAGCAAAACAGAGAAAGATTATGTTGTGTATGCAAGCCCTGGTGATAAATTGTCATCTACCTATGGGCACATCACTTATAGCATGCAGATAAGAGTCAGTCCAAGTTTAGTGTGCATGGCAAGTTTGTGATTTCATATATATGTAATAGACTTCAATACAAAATCATAGTGTTATTTTTTCTCTGAGTGTCAAATTCTCTCTCTCTCAATCTCGTTGAATCCCTTCTGTTGCACGCTCTCCATGGCTTGCCCTCATTGGCATCCCCCATAGCCTACAACCCATCAGATTAAACAACAGCAGGTTATTGATGAAGCCCAAGAGGAAGCTCAACTTCGAGTACTCAAGAGGAAAAGTGTTTTCAAAAATCAGCAAACACCTATTCCCATCAACACTTTGGAACTAGATGAAAGACTATGGGAATCACAGAATGATGCAATATCAATGGATGATGAATGGTTGGATGGAATGGACCTTCGCATCAAAGTACAACCGAACAATCATAGCACAAATGCAGTGGTAGATACCGGAGCTCGAATGAATGTAGTCAATTATTCCACTTACAAGAAAGCTACGAATCAGTCTTTAGCATCGGGAATATCTGCTAGATGCAACAAAATCTCAACACCGGCATTGGGAGTAGTCAACTTGAATGTGATAGTACATGGATGTTCATGCCCTCATCAATTTGTATGCATACCAGATGAACATATGAATGAAACAATGATTCTTGGAATCTCATAGATACGGACATACAAGGCCGTACCAGATTGGGACACCAATCAACTCAAGATATCACTTCAAGGAGGATAACTCTTAGTTCCAATTGCACCGAGCAAAGAGGAATGGAAAAGAGGTCACCCACAAAAGAAACTAGGGAGTAATCAATCTACTTCCTCCTCTAGATAAGAAAATGCTACAAGTAGCATGCAAGGAGTCAAGCAGATTTGGGTACCAAAAGCACAAATCAAGGACAATCCGTCTCAAATTTGGGTGCCTAAAAACTCATCTACCATACTGAAGAAAGTTTCACATCTAACGACTCAGAGAAACACATCTTCAAGAAGGGAAACTAGCACAAGGTGGGTTTGGAGGAAAAATGAGCATTTATCTTCTCCACAAATTGTAAAACCAAGATACCAATGGAGAGGTAAATCTCATCAACCGTCATCATTGATACCTACAGCTCAGGAAATCAGTGTGTCAAAGCATCCAGATGGTACAATCATACAAAGAGCACACAGAATCTGCTATTTAGAAAACATCAACAAGAAACCTCGACCACGAAAACCCTTGAGTTAACTACTCAAGAACCAACTCTTTCACAACATACTGGTTTAAATTGCATTGACCTTCAAAGCATGATAGAGCCAACCATGGCTATTGGATAGAAATGATTGTTCAATCCATGCACACAGTCGTCCCGGAGTACTCCATCTAGGAGGGGTGGAAGGGAACTTCAGTAATTAAGGGCAATGTTTGAAGAGTGAGGAAAAAAGTTGAATGTTAACGTGTCGTTTTTTGCAAAATTATCTAATAATGCCCTTAAAAAATCATCAACAGGGAGATTTTAACTGATACCATCCTTAATGGGTGTAAATAGTGTATATATTAGCACAAGATACATCAAAAAATAGCCTTTTTTGCTTATTTTCATCAATTTTTCTTCATATTGGAGTTAAAAAAGGAGAAATCTACCAAAAAGTAATAAAGCAGTGTTTTCTTGGATTTTCTTAATTGTTGATTTTTCAAATCGCTTTTTAAATGCATTTTATATAGCAAATGAGCTCAGATGGAGAAACTGAAGATACACTGATGATCAAAAGATATGCACAAAAAAATTTCAATAAAAATGACAAAAGTAAGCGGGATGCCTAAATTAGGCCGCCAAGGCCTGTTTCTGCAAATTCTTGCAGAATGAGCTAACGGAGTTCGATTGAGAAACTTTTTGAGTCTAACATAGATTTCACGGCCTAGTAGGACTAACAGGGGAATCTGGGGAAAATTAGTTTGGGAAGTTCGAGTATAGATATCTTAGGTGGCCCAAAATAACCTCATTTCCACTAGTCACTCTTGGAGGAGAGAGCTCTATACCTTCTTCGCGCGCGATCTTCGGAGTCAAATTAGTTTGGGAAGTTCGAGTATAGATATCTTAGGTGGCCCAAAATAACCTCATTTCCACTAGTCACTCTTGGAGGAGAGAGCTCTATACCTTCTTCGCGCGCGATCTTCGGAGTCCACAATCGCCCATTTTCAGTGCGTCTCAGACGAGACATGAGGGTTAAGTTCTAAACTCATTAAAGAATGTTTATATACGGTTGGGTAGCAAGTCTAGGCCCATGAAAAAACCCTAGAATCCTAGCTATGTACAAATTTCTACGACACAAAAATGACCCTAGCGGCCTGTCAGCCCAATCGAATTGGACAAGACTTGAACTACACCATGCCCCCAGATAATAGAACACTTCCATATCATTAGATGACCATTTGTCAGGGGTCAAGGGAGTCCCAAGTAAATAATCTAGGTATTTTCCACATGCCAGAAGTGGATTCTGACTCCACGAGCAGCTTATAGACAAGGTCTATACACAATGTACCTAGATGGTTTCAAGAAAACAATCAAGGCAAGCTCCCAAACAGAAGGAAATAGCTCAAAGACTACAAAGTGTCAAATTTGACATATGAAGTCAAACTGACTCCGAATGAGCCCAAACTGGATGAGCAGCATCAAGACTATGTAGCGGACAAGTCCATGACTTCAAAAGTGACCAAACAACTCTACACACCAAGTAGTAACAAAAACCAGTGATTTCAGAGTGGACAAGAGGAGCACAAAGTGATGCTGACACGATCAAACCTTACCAAATTTGTTTTAGGACTTGTTTTAGATGTATTAAAGATGTGTAGGTTATAAAATTATATTTTCATGCAAAAAAGTGACTGTTTTGTAAATAATTGCAATTATTTACTTTTGTACACATTTGGCTTGAAAATCATCATGTCACTTCATCTATCACTTGTACACATCTATCTTCTACCACATGTCAACTTTGAGCCCAAAAGATCAAGAAAATCTCAGATTTTGTCAAAAAACGCACTAAAGGCTCTTTTGTCCAAATTTTGAGTTAATTGTCACATTTTTTGATCCAAATCATGCCATATCTCTATGTCATGTCTACAACCAACTTGCAACAGAAAAATGTCCAATTTGATGAGAAAGTTAATAATCACGATTATTTACTTTTTTGCCACAATGAGTCCAAATTTCAACTTTGACCTTAATGGACCAATGTAAACCCACCAATCAAGTTTGATCACATTTGGATCACAAAAACCCAAAATCCCTTCATATCTACTATTTCAGAGTCTAAAGCCTAAATTTGGCACCATTTTTATCCTGTACACTCAAATGAGCCCACACTTCACTCAAAGTATCTAAATTACATATATTTCAAGCCTATGATGTCACAAATGCAAAAAGTTGGAAAAACTTCCGAGTTGTAAATAATCGCGATTATTTACTTTGGTTGCAAATTTTGCCTGGATTGCATGGTTTTGATCCTTACATGTTTTTATGCATCTAAAATTGATTTGAAGCAAAATAGACATCATTTGCGAGCAATTTAGACACAGGACATTTCAGAGCGGAATCCGTGGAATTTTCTAACTTTGACACTGTATTCTCCTAGTAGGTGCAATGCAAGCGGCTGAAAAAGCAAAGAAGAGGATGAATCAGAAAGAGAAGCTGCAAGAATTTCCACCGTACCAGTTGGAGCCGAGCTCTGTGGAAATAGCAAAGGTGACCTACATATCCAAAGAACAGCTTGAAGAAAACAACACTACAGTCTTCACCACGGCAGGTTCAAGAGTGAAGATGGAAACCAGGTAGAGTTAAAGATAGACACTAAAGAAGCCAACTGAAGACTGGGACTTTGAGAATTCTACGACCAAGATCCATGTGGAGTAGATTTCCAGCGGGCCTATGAACTATTATCCACTATCAAAGAGGATGGATCTACTCAGATCATGGATCAGCAAGGCCAAAACGTTGAAGTGGTTATCAACAAGGACATAGTGTCTGAGGCACTAAATCTACCAACAAAAGGTATGACAATGAGGGCTAGGGATAGGAAGACGGCTGGTACATTCACCAAGGATACAACTACCACCACTTTCTTTGATCTCATTCTAAAGCAAGTGGAGGATCCCGTCCGTCTTTATCATCAGCACTTCCACTTCCACTTCTCAGATGCTTGGATCAGAGGGGTGTCAGCTTTGTACAGACAAGCTCACAGTCAGGTGCTTTTGGCAGGAGGTAGAGGTGAGCGCTTCATGCTCACATGATCGGTCAGACAGGGTTGTCCTCTTGCCCCCTTTCTCTTTCTGCTCTATGCGGAGGCGATGAGCAGATTTTTGGTGTCACAGCAGATTGGTATGAGGGGCTTAGCACTCCCTATATGGGGAGATGAGCTTCTGGACGCTGAGTTTGCCGACTACTCAGCCTTGTACTTAGAGGGCCAGGAGGCCAATCTACACAGATGTGAGCAAGCTTTGGAGACCTTTTGCTGTGCATCGGGCGCACTGATCAGCTGGAGAAAGACAGTGGCTTTCACGGTTGGCAATGCTTCTATGCCAGATTGGATGCTAGGAGAGGGTTTCACGTGGATTCCTCCAGGGTCTGCAGTTCGGTACTTGGGTTGTCAGGTTGGTTTGGACTTGTCCCTCGAGCAGCAGATTGCTCCTCTTCTCTTGTCCATAAGGAGAAAGCTGTTACATTGGAGCTCAGCACGACTTTCATTGGCTGGTAGAGTAGTAGTTGCCAACCAGGTGTTGTTGGCGACTATGTGGTACATCACTTCTTGCTGGATCTTCTCGAGTTCTTGTATCAACCAGGTAGAGAGGCTGATTAGGAACTTCCTTTGGTTAGGTCGCGACACTCAGATTGCCCGATCCAAGGTGGCTTGGTCGGTCATCACACTTCCTTGTTCTCAGGGAGGACTTGGGATCATTGATCCAGCACAGCAGAGCAGAGTCCTTCTTGGGAAGTTCGTCGTCAGAGGACTTCTTCCAGGCGAGGAGCCCTGGAAGGAGTTCTTGCTGCAGAGGCTTCGTGCTAGGGTGCCTTAGTCAGGAGGCCCTTGGCAACCTTCGACCAAATGGATCTTTACAGAGTTGCGCCGAGCTGGTTCGAGCAGGAGACTGGAGGACCAATTCGCTATGAGTTTGCTTCGATCTTGGGAGCTCTTACCGCGTGGCCTAGAGCAGAGATAGCCGACGTGCACGGAGGAGCGCCTACGGCAGCCCCATGTCTGGAACCCCATGGTTAGCACTCAGAGAGGCCACTTGGTTGGGAGTCTGCCTCATGTTTCTTGGGGTCCCATGGCAGCAGGTCCAGCGCGCTCTCTACTAGAGTTCACAGGTTTGTCAGAGGAGGTGCAGGCTGTCCAGCTACAGGGCATGAGAAGGGTGCATAGCATGTGTCAGGACATCTCAGAGTCAATTCCAACTGAGTGGATCATGCCTCTCGAGAAAGTAGCACCCCCGTGGATGGGAGCCTTCACACGACTGGAGGTTCTCATTTCAGGAAAGGCTTGCTCAGAGATTGTCCCAGCCCTGTTCTTTGAGCTTCAGGGTGGGGGACGATTACAGCGAGTTGAAGTAGAGGCCCCGCAGGTAGCAGAGTGTTGTTTCCAGAGGATCCCAGTTGTGGGCATCTGTGGGAGGATTGCGTCATAGACCCTGACCCAGCAGCTCTTGAGACTGGACACTAGAGGCTATGGGCTTGGGAGTGTTGTCCACTGGCACGAGTACAATGGGATCCTGGTGAGTGGCTATGGAGGGACCCCTTCTCTTCTGAAGACCGCCCAGGAGTCCCCTTCTTTCAGTACATTGTTCGACTTGGACGTCACATACTTGCAACACAGAGAGAGGCCCGCCCTGCTGCAGCACGTCATTGGCCGGAGGAGGGCCTCACAGTCGAGTTCTTGGTAGTTTTTTGGTAGAGTCTGTGGGACTCCAGACAACAGAGGCGCGTCACTTTGTTCCAGTGGATGGTTGCACACAGAGCCACAGCAGTAGGGAGCTGGCTTGTGCATAGTGGTCTCTCGGCCGCATGTGCATCCTGTGACCAGTTGGTGGAGAGTCAGCGTCACTATCTTTGGGACTGTCCCTCGGCCCAGCAGGTGTGGCTACGAGTTCTTCGGTTGATGCCTGCCCTCTCCAGGGCTCGACAATACACTTGGGGGGTAGCGGCTTGGTCCACCCTCACGGGCCCGGCACTTCAGTTTGAGCTATCTTCCACCAGCAGGATGATAGTGATGCAGGGGGTGTGATCTACACTCTAGCCTACTACAGAGCTTACTCCACAAGAGTGGTGCAGTGAGAGAGAGGAGTGTTGGGAGCTCATCAGCGGCCTAGCTCTCTGGTTCATCTGGCGGGCCCGCTGTTTCCTCATCTTTGAGGCTCGCCCTGTGCCACTAGCAGACACTGTTCATGACTTTTGGCTAGAGCTGATCCATACTCTCAGAAGACAGCTTGAGGGACTACAGGGCAGGTCCGGCAGCATGCGGGAGTGCCGCGAGGCTTTCCTTCGACTCTGGCGCCCTGAGCCTTTCTACACCATAGTCCAGGGGGTGCTCAGATGGCACTACTGTCCACCTGTGTGGCTCTTCCCTCCTCCCATCTCTTGATTTAGCCTCATTATATATATGCTGTTTTTTCATTGGGAGAGTCTCCCCATCATGCTTGTTGTAGCCCTCTCTTGCAGAGGTGGATGTAGCCCTATGGGCAGTTGTCATTAACTAATAGAAGGATCTTTTTCTCGGAAAAAAAAAAAGTGATGAGAGTCCATCCATTGGTCTTCTTTTTCTTCTTAGACATTTTTTTTTTGCTTCCGCACAGGATCTAGCGACTCTCAGGTGTCCTCCAATTCCGTCTAGGTGAGACGGGGAGGGGACCTCACAGCTGGTATCATATCTTAGGGTTCAGAGCCTAGGTTAGTTTGGAATAATTTTGTACTGTCTAAAAATTTTGAAAACAACAAAAATTGGTTAGCTAATCCAAGGTTTATGCGTCGATATTTTAGGAAGCTCTTGTGGTTGAATATCGCAAGTTCCAAGTCTTTGAGCTTATTTATGAGAGAGCTTGTCGTTCTCCAAACTATCTTTTCCGACGGAGCGAGATGGAGCTACTGATGAAGGTCACACTACTCATTTGACTCGGATAGATAAAGGCTGGGATCTTGAATGGAGCAATGAAGGCGGGACTTATTACATCAATGCTTGGAAGCTGGATGGCTTACCACAAATTTAAAGAAATTACGCTGGGCTGAGGAACTAAGAGTGGTTCATTTGTACTACTTCTTGGGTACAAACTCGAGTATCACTGTTCCCACTTATCTAGGAGGCACGGGGAAACCCCTGAATAAATGGGTATGGGATAAAGTGGTGGAGATAATCCCATATCAAAGGATTAGAACTTTTTCTCAGAATACCCCTAAGAATTTGGATCTTGTAATTTACTTTCCAATTTCCAATGAGTATAAGAACTATTATACCAATCAATTAGAAGATTGTAGAAATGTGACTACAAACACCCATCGTTTGTATCACCATATTCCAAGTCAGCCAGCTAAGCGGATTCTTTAGAGGCCACAAAAATTACAATAAGTTAGGATGAGATACCCTAAGCCTCTTTTGTAAGGCTATCCTTGTAAATATTCACTTTATGAATAAAGAATCAAGTCTTTTGAATTGAGTATCTTGATCTTGTGTCTATTTTGAAGTTAAATCTTAGCCATGTGATAAGTCTTTAAATTTGTCAGTCTACTGATCTTATGAAATCATGTAGGTACCTGCTTCTGCTCTTTATACCGCGGCTCAGGAGAAAAACCTTCTTCTCAAGCAAGCACAACCCCCAAACTTCAAAGGTGAAGGGGTCAATGTGGAACGAGATGCAGAGGTGTGGATCGAAGCCATGGAGGATTATTTTGAAGGTGTGGGGACAATCAGAATATGCTTGCCATGTTTCGACTTATCAAAGATGCCAAAATATGGTGGAAACAACATTGCGGAGACTCCGACATTGTTGGATCTTCTCAGCCATGGGAAAAGATTAAGACTGAAGTGACCGAACGCTACTTACCGCCAGCTCATAGGGCCATCAAAATGAACGAGTTTTTCTCACTCAAGCAGTTATCCTTGACTATAGAGGGATATTATGCTAAGTTCATGACTTTGAAGAGATAGCACCCAAGATGACCTTGGAACAACAAGTGGCCAGGTTTTGCCAAGGCCTCATAGAACCATTGAATAGTAGATTGGAAGCTCTTAGACCGACAACATTGCAAGATTCTTTGTTAAGAGCCAAGTCGTTAGCTGCAAAAATCATGAAAGTTGCTCAGGGCATAAGAAATTACTTAACGAAGAGGGACATACCAAATAACTAGGATAACAAACCGGCAAACCTTGCTTATCAGGATCGTCCTGTGGTAGCTACTTCAACCGCTACCAAATTGTCCGATATTCGGTGTTATGACTACCAAGAGTACGGCCATTACAGGAACAGGTATCCCAAGAAGACTCGTGCATCCGGTGCAAATGCAGTACCTCTCAATGCCAACGGAAGAGGTCAACCAAAAAGTCATGGAGGATGAGGAAGAGGAGGCAGAGGACGAGGACGTGGTGCAGTTGCTAGGGCTAATGTTGTAGTTGGACAACCAACTGTAGGTGATGAAGCAAATCAAAGGGTTTCATGCTACCCTAGATAATCATGGTGCTCGTCAGCAGTTCTCCATAATTCAAGCTCCTGGAATGCGCCAAGGTGATAAACTTGAATTCCTCATAGACTATGGAAGTACGCATTCATTTCTATCTCCTAGATGCATAAGAAAGTTAAAGCTAAACCAGTATCCTGCAAATAGACTAGTAGCAAAACTAGCTAATGGGAAGGAAGTATTATCTCAACATTTCGCAGGCTTGATAGATTTTGAATTAGGGGGTTATGCTACTTCAACGCAGTTCCGTACTTTACCTTTAGGAATGTATGGTGGAATTCTAGGAATGGAGTAGTTGAAAAAGAACCAAGCCCATATTCATTGTGCTCAGGGAAACTTTACATTCACAGATAACCTTGGGAATGAAGTTCTAGTTCAAGGGAAAAATGGGATACCTAAGGCTCATTTAGTTAAAGCCAGTAGACTTCTAAAGGGACTTAAGAAGGGATGACAAATTTACGTTGTGAAGCTTAAGAAGGTGGGTCAATTAGATTCAAGCTTTCACCCAAAATGGTTGAAGGAATATGCCAATGTTTTCCTAGAAGAATTGACCAATATGCCACCATATCATGAAGTAGACCATGAAATAGAAACTATACCAGGATGTGAACCTGTTTCTAAGAGACCATACAAAATGTCGTAACCCTAAGCTATAGAACTTAAAGAACAACTTAGGCAGCTGATTGAGCAATGGTTCATTAGACCTAGTACTTCTCCTTGGGGTGCACCAGTTCTTTTTCAAAAGAAGAAGGATGGATCTTTGCGGCTATGCATAGATTATCGTGGACTTAACCAAGTGACTGTCAAGAACAAGTATCCAATTCCAAGAATTGATGAATTGTTGGATAGACTCCATGGAGCCAGGATCTTTTCAAAGATTGATCTTTGGTCAGGATATTATCAGATGAGAATCAAAGAATCAGACATACCAAAGACAGCTTTTAATACTAGGTATGTGCATTATGAATTCACAGTTATGTCCTTTGGTCTTACTAATGCACCTGCAAGCTTCAATCTACTATTGTAGGATATCTTTAGACCTTACTTGGATGACTTTTTCCTAGTATTTTTTTATGATATTTTGGTTTACTCTAAAGACGAAGCAGAGCATGAAGGACATGTCAGGAAAGTGTTGGAAATCTTACGTCAGCATCAGCTTTATGCTAAGGAAAGCAAGTGTACTTTCTATACTCCCCAAGTTAGTTATTTAGCTTTCATTATATCCGCCGATGGAATTTCAGTTGATCTCGAGAAGATCAAGGATATAGTGGATTGGCCTCAACCTTCTTCTGTCAGTGAAGTCAGAGGATTTCTTGGAATTACAGGGTGGTACAGGATTTTTGTCAAAGACTATGCTCTTATTGAAGCACCTTTGACAGGATTTCTGAAGAAAGGAATGCAAATCGATTGGAAATCAGAGCATGAAGCTAGTTTTTCTGAGTTAAAGAGATATTTGGTGTCTTCACCTATTCTAAAGCTTCCATATTTCAGTAAGGATTTTGAAGTTGTGACCGATGCCAGCAGTCTTGCGTTAGGAGGAGTTCTTACTCAAGAAGGGAGACCAATAGCTTTTACCTCTCGCAAGCTCAGAGATCATGAGAAGAACTATCCGACTCATGATCTAGAACTTCTCGGTGTCATCCATGCATTGAAGCTATGGAGACATTATCTTTTGAGTCGCAAATTTCAGCTAGTTACCGACCATAAGAGCTTAAGGTGGATCTTTACGCAACCCAACCTCAACATGAGACAGAGGAGGTGGATTGAACTTCTTCAAGAGTACGATTTTGATATCAAGTACCGACCTGGGAAGGACAATGTAGTTGCAGATGGAATCAGTCGTAAGTCTTTCCTCAATGCTATCTCTATACCCAATAATCCTATTCTGGAAAGGATCAGAGAAGCTTCTTTAAATGACCCAGAGTATCAGAGACTGTCAACACAGATTCAACAAGGCAAAGTACCTAAAGTAACTTCTAGACCGTCTAAAGACTATTCTCTTCAAGGGGAATTTCTTTATCTTGGTCAAAGTCTTTATATACCTAAGGATCCAGCACTAAAGAAAGCAATTTTATTTGAGGCTCATGATAGCACCCAAGGTATGCGAAAACCTTGAATGAAGTCAAAAGAAGTTATTTTTGGCCAGCAATGAAAGGCGATGTTCTTCGTTACATAAAGCAGTGTTTATCTTGCGAATTAAAGCCGAATGAATCAAGCTTCCTGGGGAACTCAAACCTCTTGATACACCTCAAATGAAATGGGAGTGTATCAATATGGATTTTGTCACCGGATTACCTTCTGTCGGAGGCTACGATTCTGTATTTGTGGTTGTCGATATGCTCACTAAGGTGGCTCACTTGGTACCTGTCAAGACGACCTACAGTTTTGCTGACATCAGTAGGGTTTTCATCAAGGAAATATTTAGACTTCACGGTTAACCGAGAAGAATCGTCAGTGATAGAGATACGAAGTTTACTTCAAAGTTTTGGACTTCTCTTTTCTAAGCAATTGGAACTCAGCTATGCTTCAGTACAGCATATCATCCTCAAACCGATGGGCAGACTGAAAGAGTGAACCAAGTAATCAAGGATATCCTTAGAGCTTACTGTTCACAAGAGCCAAGGAAATGGATTCAATATCTTCCTTTCGTAGAATATTCTTATAATTCTTTTGATCATAGAAGCATAGGAATGTCACCATTCAAGGCACTATATAAACAAGAGTGTATAGCTCCACTGAACTTTTCTGATCCAACTATTAAAGTGGAAGCCTCAAAGCAAATGTTAGAAGACATGGAAGCACAGACTAGAGAAATTCGCAAGGATATTCAAGAAGCTCAGGACAGACAGAAGCATTATGCAGACAAGAAAAGATCTGAAAGAACTTTTAAGTTAGGGTATAAAGTATTTCTCAGGGTTAGACCCAAGAGGAGCAATCTATCCTTGGGAAAATTCAAGAAGCTTAGCCCAAGATATTGTGGACCTTATGAGATTGTAAAGGTTGTAAGTGACCAAGCTTACAAGTTGCAATTACCCTCAAACCTTAAAGTTCATGACGTTTTTCATGTGAGTTTGCTTAAACCTTACATTCCCAATCTCGATCATCTTGTCAATGTAGAACAAGTTGTTATTCCTACTCAAGGCATTCTCGAGCTACAATCTAATTACATCATTGAGACGCAGGAAAGAAAACTAAGGAATAGGAACATTATTGAACATCTAGTCAAGTGGAAGGACTTTCCAGAACAAGATGCAACGTGGGAAAATCAACTAACACTTCAAAAGGATTACCCAGACTTACCCTTGAGATGAGGACATTTCAATTATTTCACGTTGGGTAGAATGTAAGGTCTCTACCTACCCTAGAAGAGGGTTACCTATGTAAAATTTTAAGTCTAAATATCAATTTGACAAAAGATACTATTTTTAGCAGGTTTCAGTGATCATATGTCATTTTTATGTTGCGATCCTTGTAGAACTTTTAATTCTGGTCAAATTTAATTTTTGTGAAAATTTTTCAAAAATAGAAAGTTTTTGACCCCCGGTATGGTCTAGGGTTGACCGGCTCGTCGAAATTGTTCACCGACCCAGATTTCCATAAAAATAGGGTCCGGACTTCGAAAGCTGCTATTTATGGCAGGAAGTCATATCTATTACCTACAGGTCTATCTTGAGTTAGCAAGTTTCAGAATTAAATTTGGGTTAATATATATCAAGTTAGCCTAAGGTTAAGCATTTTCTAAGGTATGTGTATGGCATGGATGTGCATATGGATGTATGGGTATGCATGGGCATGTAACCCCATCATGTATGGCCATGGGTCATGTGTATAGGTAGCCTTGTACCAAGTGTTCGGTCAAGTATGAGAATGTTGCATGGAGGCTAAGTATGGACTAGAGAGGTGTATCACTTAATTAAGGTAAAAGGGGACACCTCTAGTGGTTCGTGAGAGGGTTGTGACACATCTACTTCTTCTTTTGGCAAGAGGGGGCAAGAAAGGGAGGCATGGGAATGCCTTGGCCATCAAGCAACCCCAGAAGCCTATATAAGGAGCATTCCCACCCAGTTTTACACAGAATTCCCAAGTCAGTGCAAGGAAGTGCTGCTGCCAGATCATTCTTTTGTGAAGCCTTTACACATCACATAACACACAAAGGAGGCCTTAATTGAGAGTAATTTAATTATATTTATGTTAATCCTATTGCTCCATAGTCTCTTTTCTCTAGAGGATTCCTGTGTCGAGCTTAATTATGCTAGCTGGCTACAACATTAAATAATCTATTCTCTATTATATGTGGGGTATTGTCAATGGTTTTCATCCATTGATTGTATTTCCATTGTTGGGTTAAAGAGCACCTTGCTCTTAAATATAGTTAATTTTCCTTTAATTAAGCATGAGTTTATGCATATAACCATCATTGCCAGTTATGCATGTTGTGCATAAAGATCTTCATCTATGATTCTCTAAGATATGGTGAGACTTTTTGTGCATCCAAATTGAGGATTAATCAAGGAATTAAAACCTTGAATTTCCCATGAAATTAGGACATAATTATGAGACTTCTTGCATACAAAAAAAAAAGATGTGCAAGTAGGGTATTGTGTTGCTTTAGCAAAATGTGTATGAATCATCTATTATATTGGGTATTTTCATGGTTATAGTCTACCATTGTATGTTATAATGATTCATTTAATTAGTAAAGTAATCTTGATCTCATGTTGCATACGAAGGAATTTTTGGTTATGATAATCTTAGGATGAGGTATGAGTTATTAAGACATAATCATCTCGTGGCATTCTTGAGTTAGCTTTCATACTTGCAGTATGAAGGCTCGGCATTTAATCTAGAATTATGTGTAAGAATAAGGTTATTCCTTGTCAAGTTTTGTCATTGGGTGTTGTGGGAAATACGCATAGTCTCTTGTTTCTCCAAAAGAACTAGTCTTAAAAGTGAGATATGGCCCCCAAAAGAACTCGGTTTGGTGGTGCTAACGACCGCGAGGCGGGAACTAGTAACATGGTGAACAACGGTAAAGCACGATGAGAGAAGAAAATCTGGCCATCTCACGAGGCATCGAGGAGGAAACTCATGAGGTTGGGTAATTTAATTCTTGTATTTACATAAACATTGCATTACGATAACTTAGGAATGTTTAAATTCCACAAACTATGTTGGAAATCCGACTCAGACAACGTCATTGGTATCTTTTAAAGATTTTATTTAAATTTAAGTTGAAGTAAATAGGAAAGAAATGCTTTATGGAAAGACTGCTTGGAAGTAGGAAAGAATGGTTGGTAGGAAAAACTATCTCAAGCAAGTTTCATTCATTATTCCAATGTTGATTTAGTCTGAACCCCCTACTGCTCAGAGGGTGGTAGCTGGCGAAGTTATCGCAGGAACTAAATCCATGACTTTCTCTCTATGCGGTGGATATGTCCATGGTGTGCTTTCTATGCGGTGGATACATGATTTTTACCCGGAGAGTTACTCCATGAATTGGGTGGAATCATGGACTGGTTGTATGGGCGGCCAGTTGACAACGGGCAGAGTTAACACTCGCTGGAGGTCCTCATGACTCCAGGACATTGGAGTTTTTAATGAAATATTGTTTGTTGAGTATTTTTCCTAGGAAATATATGTTTTGGTGTCGATTTGACAATGTTTGAAGGGTTGTCTTAACGAAATTGTGTCAAGGAAATATAAAAAAGAACCCTAAGTGTTGAACAACAATGTGTTAGTAATTAGGCCACACAAGACTCTATGGGAGTGCGGGGTGGAAAGTGGGGGCTTGGCTCAGGTTGCCAAAGCCTATGAGATGGGTGGTCTTGATTAGTCGGGAACTCTCTGCCCTGCGCAATAGAGAACGTCATTAGATAGCTCATTACACCAGAGCGGAAGAAACTCGATATACGTGCCTCTGAAAGTTATGGGGGAAAAGGCACTGAGGCTACTTCTCCTCCTGGAAGATGAGAATAGGACCGAGTACAAAATGACGCTTCCCCTGCAGGATGGAGCTAGACTCCTTTTCACTAGTGGCTTGGACTCAATTCACTAAGTGATGAGAGACCATCCACTGGTCTTCTTTTTCTTCTTAGCCAATTTTTCCCTTGCTTCCACATAGGATCTACCGACCGTCAGGTGTCCTCCAGTTCCATCTAGGTGAGACGGGGAGGGGACCTCACAGGAGACACCCAATCTGTGTGTTCAATTTCATAAATGAATTCGACTTCCTTTAGTTTTTCAATCTCTTCTTTGATCTTCCTGGAAAATGTTTCACTATATGTATATGGCCTTTGTCTACTTGATTTTGCATCATCTCTCATGGGTATGGTATGTTGACAGATTTCTAGATCAACACCCTTGAGATCCTTGTAAGACCAAGCAAAGATGTCTCTGTACTCTTTCAGCAAGCTCAAAAAAATCTCTTCTTCTTCTTCTGTTAGGTCATTTGCAATGTAGGCAGGCCTAGGCTCTTCTCCTAGTTCAGCCAGATCTATCTTTTTTGCATTTTCCAACCCTTCGTAGGACTCACCCTGTTTTCATAGTTCTCTAACAGTTTATTTGACTATGATTTTTTTATCTTGGAGAGTATATTTCTTTTAGTGGGATGGAACACTCATTATATCTTTACCATCCTCTTCTGTGGTTTCCATTTCAATTGTATATATCTCCTTTAGAGCTTTTTTCAACTCTTGATACTTATTTTTCCGCTCAACTTGTGTCATGGTTGACTCCTTGTCCTATTTTTTTGGTTTCATTTGAGTTTCCTTTCTCGTTTGTCTCGTCGTTTTTTTCGTTTCATGTTCTTCATTTAAAGGATATCTACGTGTGGTTTTGTCCTTGACACAATCATGTGCATCTATCTACATCAGGAAATGTGTTCTACTGGAGACTGATGGCATAGGTCTCGATTTCATGTCTCTGGTGTCTCTTTTTCCTCTATACCATTTTTATCTTCTCGATTTCTGGTTAGGAAAATCAAAAAACTTTTCCTCCCCTCCTTTCATGAGTAGCTTAGCTCTCACATGTTTTTTTTCTTACCCCGAATCTTCTGAGGTAGCTAAGTGTTCTTCTAACTCATCTGTTGCATCATAGTAGAGGTCTGAAAAGAATTGTTGATCTTTCATCAAGTCCTTGGGTTCGTGAATTTCATCTTCAATGTGGAGGGTTGATATCATTTGTATGCGAATTATGTCATAGCCATCCTCATTGCAAAATTGAGTAGGCATAGCCATATTCACATACATCCATTGTCGCTAAAATTTGAGTCCACTCAAATGGCTCAAAAAAATGCTCTGGAAAGGGTTCAGGTACATAGGCTTCATCCGTGAAATCCCTTTCTAAGATACATTCTTCTCTTTTTAAGCTCCCATTTTTTGAAGCTCCACACATCCAAATAGGAGTGTCTTTGTTCACAAAGATGGAAGCTTAGTTTCAACCAGAGAGACTGAATCAAACTCTTGTATGGGCGTTTTCATGACGTCTTTATAAGTGTGATCTTTTAGATTAACCCTTGTTATTGATCCCACTTGCTTCAAGTATAGATAATTGTTTCTCCAATCTTGGATGAGCTGTACTTGTCGCATAAAAAGTTTCCCAATATGATTTTGTAATTGAGTTTCTTTCCAAAGTCTACTATGGCAAAAGTGTGTTGATATTCAATCCCATAGGAACTAACTATCACCTTTTTGAGAAGTCCTAATGGTCTTTCAATGTGTCCATCAGCCAATTGCAATGAAATTTCATTCTTCTTTGTCTAATGGATGGCTATCCCCAGGATTCCCATACTGCTTTCGTGGCTATGGCTATGCCTGCCCCACTATCCAATATTGCCATGGTTTATATGTCATTATATTTCACTGGAAGGGTTGTGTTTCCTTTTATGGTAACTATTGTGATTGGTCTATGTATATCACTTCAATTCGAGCTATGGGAGACAGCAATTGATATTTTCAGACTCGACTTTGACAAAAAACAAAAGATTAATATGCAACCTGGAAACTAAGTGAATATGTACCAATTTGGATCCGATTGAACCCAAAATTTCCCGGTGGCCTTGTATTATGCTGGTCTAGCACTGTACAAGTCCAAAAGTCAAAATTGGTATCTCTCTGAAGCGCTAGTAAATAATCGTGATTATTTACTTTTGTCAAATTTTTACACTTTTTGGCTTGGTTTGCCAAGTATACCACCTGTTAAGGTTCTTGGACAAGTTTGGACAAAATATGTTCAAGTTTATCAATTGTTTTGTGTCCTTAGACTCTGATTTCAAGAATATGGCCTAACTCTCACCAAATTTCACCAAAATTGATTTGTGTGGTCTACTTGATATGCTTGACCTTGTGGTATGGTCAAATGTGCAAAATTGTCAATTTTTGAAGCAGATGTAAATAATCATAATTATTTACTCTAGCTAAATTTTTGCAAGTTTTTGTCCCAATCTTGATACAAATCTGTTAAGCACCTTAACTTAAGGTCTCTAGCCAAGTTTCATCAAGTGGACAATTTCTAGTCAAATAGTCATCAGTTTCGTGTCCGTAGACTGACTTTGCAAATTTGATCATAATTTTCAATCCAATGATCCAAATCTTACCAAATTTGGTTTGTGGGCTTATTACAACATGGTAAAACTAGTGGTATGCTAACTTGGTCAAAAAAGTTGAAAAATGGTGTAGATGTAAATAATCGCAATTATTTACTTCTCGTAAATTTTTATATCTTTTTGGTCAACTGAGCATGTACACATGTCTATCACATCAATATAAGCCTATGAATCAAATTTCATTGAGTTTAGACAATTTTTCCCCAATTTATACTCAACTTCTCTAAAGTCAATACAAACTTTAGTTTTTACCCATTTTTTTGTTACCATATACATGTGGTAGTGATGTGTGTGAACACACTAGGACCGTCGGGGCATTGTTTCCCTCTTTAGGAGGTTTTCTCCGTTGAGCATTGTATATACACCCATCACTCTAGGGCTATCTATCTTTCCATTTGCACACTAAGTAACACACTCTCTATTGTGTGCCTTGAGCTTCCTTCGTCTTCTCCAAGCTGTGTGCGTTTCTCTGCAACCCTAATTCCAACAATTGGTATCAGAGCAAGTTACGTCCTCTCGGGCTTAGTCGCCACTTGCTCCAACACACGCCTGCTCACTTTCTCCGATTACAGTGAGGTTTGGCGAGCATTCGCAGGTCGACAAATATTTTGGGAGAACTCGCAGAGCTCAGTCTGCTCAGATTTCTGATTCGTGCTCATTTCGGCCTCCGTTTCCACTACAGGCAGGTTTGCACAGACAATTTTGTCATTTTGTGCAGAATTTTTTTCAGTGCCAATTATTTCATAACAGGTGCCTTATAGTCTTCTACGGTTTGTGCTATATAGCACATGTTGTTCCCGCTCCGTTTCTCCTATTTTCAGGCAGTTTTCACATCAAGTGCAGCATTTACCATGGCTGACAACAACACAAATGTCTTCAAGATGTTTGCTGTTGAGGACACATTGGATGGGGACAATTACCCCATGTGGGCTTATATGATGCAATACGTTCTTGTGTCAAAGGGAGTCTAGAATATTGTGCAGGGCATTGATGCACGTCCTAGTTCTGAGGATGTAGGTGATGTTGAGGATGTTGCAGGCCTTGCTGCAAGGATTACTACTATTAGAGTTGTTTGCCTATGGCAAAACAAGCTCGTTGGGATGTAAAGAATGCATAGGCTCATGAATTAATTGTGTTGTCTATTCAGTAAAATTTGTAAAACAGGCTTGGGATATATTGGCTAGTCTTTATGCAATTCGCAATGAGGCTAAAATTGCTTTTTTGCGTAAAGAGCTGGAGTCGAATGCATGAGGAAGATGATATGGACACTTTCCTTGCTAGTATCAAGGATATCAATGAGCAACTTATTTCTGCAGGTGAAGTTATTTCAGACAGTTCCCTTGTGCAGACTATTCTTGATGCCTTACCACATTCTTACTAGACTTTTGCTAGTACTTGGAGACTTATGACCCAAGGAAATCCAGAAGTTGTCAGTTGATGCATTATGCACATTGCTGTTGCAAGAGTCGCTTTCTAGAAAAAATAGGACTAGATAGCATGCAGTTGAACAGGCTTTTATTGTTTCTCAAAGAAAGGGTGGTAACAGCAATGCAGCCACTTCTTATGGTTCTGCTGCGAGTGGCAAAACTTTTGTTCCTAATGCTTCTGTTGGCAACACTTCATCTAGAAATTCTGGTGATAAGGGCAAAAAAAAGATGCGTTGCCATTATTGTAAAGCTAATGATCACTTGATCAAGAAGTGTCCTAAGTTGAAGTCCAAAGAGGCTAAGAAGAAAGAGGGTGGTTCCACTACAAGTGCAGCCATTGTTGAGTCTTCTATGAAAGGAGACTGTGATGCTAATGTCGATGTACAATGGGCTTTTAGTGCAGAGTGCACTTACAATCCTGTTGTCCATGATGCATGCTTGTCAGTTGCTGCAAATTCACATGTGTGGTATTTCGACAGTGGTGCTACAAAGCACATTACCTCACATCGTGAATTGTTCACCTCTCTCAAGTCTGTCCCTCATGGGAATTCAATCACTTGTGCCAACAATGCCTCTTATCCGGTTTAGGGAGTTGGAAAGATTATGCTTATTGCTGCTAATGGCAGTTCCTTCACACTTGTTGATGCACTTTATGTACCTGGGATCAAGAAGAATCTCTTATCTGTATCTGCACTTGCTACACTTGGACTTGTAGTCAAATTTGTGGATGACAGATGTACAGTTCATGATCTCAGTTTTGGTGATGAAGTTGTTGCATCTAGCCTTTTGTGCCGTGGGCTGTATAAGCTCACTTTGTGTGCCAAGTGTGGACAAAATTTTGCAAATGCTGTTGCAGATTCAAGGGTTATTTCAAATGCAAAACTTTGGCAGGCACATTATGAATTTTGCCAGTTTGCTGCGTTCGCAAAAATTTGATATGGTTGCTTCTTTGCCACCTCTTGAAGCACCTGTCAAACATGTTTGTGAAGGCTGTATTTTGGGTAAGATGCAGCGTTCTAAGTTTCCAAAGGATGGTTCAGTTTGGGCCACATGCAGGTTGCAGCTTGTGCATAGTGATGTTTGTGGGCCCATGCAAACTCCGTCCTTGGGCAATTACCTTTACTTCGTAACTTTCATTGATGATTACTTCAGGCATGCATGGGTATTTCCGCTTAAAGAGAAGTCCAAAGTTTTTATGTGCTTCAAACAATTTCTGGCTATGGCTGAAAATGTCTCGAAATGTACTATGGGCACCCTCCATTCCGATCGAGGGGGGGAGTATATGTCTCATGAATTCAATGCATTTCTGCATAGTCGTGGGATAAAACACCAATGTAAAGTGCCTTATACACCTCAGCAAAATAGTGTTGCTAAGAGGAAAAACAGGCCACTTATGAAAATGGCACGATGTGTGGTCAAAAGTCAAGCTTTGCCGCATTCTTTTAGGCTTGAGGCCATCATGTGTGCCACTTATGTACTAAACAGACTAAACAGGTGTCCTACAAAAGCTTTGCAGTCTATTAGTCCATATGAAGAATGGCATGATAGAAAGCCTTCTATTGAGCACATGCGTGTTTTTGGTTGTTTGGCATATGTTTTGGTGCCACAAACACAGCGTAGAAAATTGGATGATAAGGCTGTCAAATGTTTCTTTTTTGTTATAGTGCTAAAAGCAAAGGTTACAAGTTGTATCATCCGCAAACAAAATGTATTTTGGTTTCATGGGATGTAGTGTTTGTGGAAGATTATGTTCAACCCTTGCTGTCATGTACTAGAGACAATAATGTAAGCTCATAGGACATTTATGACACTTTGTTGCCTCTTTTCACTGGGGGAAATACAAATGTAAGTTCCAATGAGGCAAATGTACAGCCTATGGGGGTTTCTGAAAATGTTATAGATGAGCCTATTACTGATGCAGATGTACATGATGTACTTGATGAGGAAAGGGCTGAAAATGAGCAGGCTAGAGGTATGCCAAAATGGCTGGTGCACACTTTGCGTGATAGTAAATTGGATACACCTTTGTCTAGTTGTACTTGTTCAGGCTCTTGCCATGCATCTTATGCATCAGATTGTTATGCTTTGGCTATGTCTAGCTTACATGATGTTGAGGAGCCTTTGTCTTTTGATGAAGCTCAGAATTCAAAAAATTGGATGGCTGCCATGCAATCAGAATACGATGCACTTATAGAAAATGAAACATGGACTTTATGTGATTTGCCTCCTGGCAAAAAGGCCATTGGTACGAAGTGGGTTTACAAGTTGAAACGCAAGCCGGATGGTGGGATCGATCGCCATAAGGCTCAACTTGTTGCAAAGGGTTATGCACAACAAAAAGGCATAGATTATGAAGAGACTTTTGCTCCCACTTGTTGTATGACTACTATGCATTTTCTATGTGAATTGGCAGCTTATTTTGGTTTAGATGTACAATCAGACATTGGTACTGCTTTCTTGAATGGTGACATATTTGAGGAAGTTTATGTAACACATCCTCGCAGTTTTGTCATAAAAAGACAAGAGAACAAAGTGTGCATATGTAAGAAGGCTTTGTATGGGTTGAAGCAATCTCCTCGTGCTTGCTATGAGAAAGCTGACACTCATTTGGTCAAACAAGGCTTTCGTAGCACTCCAACAGAAAGAACATTGTATGTAAAGCATGAGGGTGATGTACTTCTCATTGTGGTTCTTTATGTCCATGATTTGCTGATCACTGGAACAAATGAGAGACATATTGTTGAATTTAAGGTTGCTTTGAATGCCACTTTCAAGATGAAAGATTTGGGGCTGTTGCATCATTACTTGGGTATACAGTTTAAGCAGTGTGATGGTGGTATTGCCTTGTGTCAGAAAAGCTACATAGAGACATTGCTATGTAAGTTTGGACTTGAGGATTGCAAACCTATTGCCACTCCCATGGAAACAGGTTTGAAGTTGAGTCTACATGATGCTGGCGATCCTGCTGATGTCACTCTTTATCAAGCTGTTGTTGGTTGCCTCATTTATGTATGCAACATGAGGCCGGATATTCAGTTTGCAGTCTCACAGGTTAGCAGATTTATGCATAGCCCAGGGTCTAAGCATTGGCAAGCTGTCAAGAGGATTTTCCGCTACCTTAGTGGCACTTTACATATTGGCTTGTTTTATCCCAAGGGGGGATCATTGCCGCCAGACTTACATTCTTTTGTGGACTCAGATTGGGCTGGTTGTTTTGACACGCGAGTGTCCACAAGTGGTTTTTGTTTCATGCTTGGTAGTTCATGTATATCATGGTTGAGCAAGAAGCAACCTACTGTGGCCACTTCGAGTTGTGAGGCTGAGTACAGGGCAGTCTTCACAGCTACGATTGAGTGTGTATGGCTCAAACGCCTTATGACTGATTTGGGTGTTTGACAGGACACTACCAACACTATCTACATTGTCAGTCAGAGCGCATTGGTAGTTGCAAGGAACCCAGTTTTTCATGCTCGCACAAAGCACACTGAGGTGCATTACCACTATGTCAAGGAGAGGCTCTCAATAGGAGAGATCAGCTTGGCTTATGTGACAACACAGGACAACCTTGCAGATCTTTTCACAAAGGCATTGTCTCGTGAGAAGCTTGAAGCTTTCCGCAAAGCTTTGGGCTTACTCTTCTTTGTGGACTGATCATGTCCTTAGGGCATGGCACTTCCCTTTACTCATGTGCCAGGTCTCATTCACAGCATCACTCCAGGAGGGATTTGTTACCATATGCATGTGGTAGTGATGTGTGTGAACACACTAGGACCACCGGGGGACAGTTTTTCCCTGTCTAGGAGGTTTCTCCCCCCGAGCATTGTATATACGCCCATCACTTTAGGGATCTCTATCTTTCCATTTGCACACTAAGTAACACACTCTCTATTGTGTGCCTTGAGCTTCCTTCGTCTGCTCCAAGCTGTGTGCGTTTCTCTGCAACCCTAATTCCAACATTTTTTACCAGTTCAGTGATCCAAATTCTATGTGCCTTTACAAAAGTTGTTTGTACACATGCAATGAGTCACTGGTATCAACCTTGGTCAATTTTGAGCTGAAAGTAAATAGTCACGATTTTTTACTTCAGGCTCAAAATGAACATGTTTTTGCACATTTTTAAAAGGATAGTCTTTTCAAGAGTTATTTTAAGCCTATGAATCAAGTCAAAACTTAATTTGGCCTAAAATGTCAAGAAAAAGTAAATAACCTGAGTTTTTGCAAACTCTTGAAATTTTTACCTCATTGTGTCCTTGAGCTTACCCACTGGTTCATACAACTTTTAAGCATACTCTCCAGTCGGATTGAGTGGTTTGGAGTCTTTTCTTGCTATTTAGCCATAGACCTAAAATTTTGCAACTTCAAATAACAACTCACAATGATTCTTTCAGAGAGAGCAATGTTCTGAAATCCACCTGAGATGCTACTTACCCTACTCCTAGGTTCTCATGCAATGGGGTTGTGGAAAGTGTTCACAAACACTCGTTTTATTATTTTTTATGGTTTTTTGAGCATTGATCTTAAGACTTGTCCCGTCTATCAATCATTCTCAAAATCCTAATCTAGTTCTACAATTCTACAATCCTAAAGGCACTCCGCAAGTACGATACTTCCAAGCTACCTCTACACAGCACAAGACAACAATCTTACTATGCGGTTTCTAAAAAGAAAGTTTTTACTCTAGGAGATCCTAGAGGAAGTGAAAGCATAACTTCACAAGATGCTTGTGTTTTTCCCTAGTTTAGGTCTCTTCAATCCCCCACATCGGCACCAAATGTGGGACGGGTGTCTACCCTCACTCCTATCTTATTGCAGATTTAACGAGAACCATGATTAAATTGTCAGTCCATGGGATGAAGCTGACTTGACTAGTGCATAGAGGCTACAAGAGGTTATCAATCTCTCGTAAAAAAACAAACAACTCGCATCTAACTCAAGTTACACTCAAGTGACTGAAATCACCCAAAAGCCAATCGCTCATCGGCAAACAAATCACATCCGTTTCAACAAATGACATCCAAATGTAATGAAACTTCTAGGATAAGTTTACAAGACCCAAGCACACACGTTTATGGTCTCAAATCCCACTTTAGGTCAAGTGCAAAAATCACGATTATTAACAGTAGTGGATGTTTGACCTAGTCGTTTTTGATCCAGAATGCACCTAAATGCTTAGCAATGATGCTCCAATACCGTGCCTATGCTTAGTTTAATTTGGAAGTGAAAATTCCTACTTATGATGAAATTAGGCCGCGGGTCGGTGACGTTAAAAGCTACAAAATATCGTGAACTGTTTACTTCAATGAGTAGAGCCCTTACCTGCGGTTGCAATGCAATAAACACGATTGCAATGTGACAACCGGGGAGGGAGTAGGAAGCGCGAGAAGGAGAGAAGTGAGCGCCGTTAGCTCACGCTATGTATTTTATTATCCAAAACTTCAAAATAACTTACAAAAATTGGCTTTTATACCTTAGCCAAGGTTTTTGGTGGTCAAAACTAATAATCTGGGAGCTCTAACTAAAGATGGATACTGACAGGTTGATACAATCTGGAAGCTTGTAGCCCCAGCTCATCAATTATAAAGTTTATCCGGAAAATAAGAGTTACAATATTCCCGATTTATCAAAATAATAAGTGTTTTCACAATGAGAGCTCTAAAAAATAGTATCCTTAGCTTACTGCTAACACTATCTTTTTTTCTGGCATGATCAACACATACAATCAAAAATTGAACAGCCCTTTTACTATCCTTGCATAGGCTAAGCCAACATCTAACACCTTTGTTTCCATGCAAAAAGCCGTAATGTATGGATGCCCCAATATAAGTGGATAGGAGGAATGCTTCCCTATAAAAATATTTTGTGCATCGCAAACATCTCCAATAGTTACCTTAACATTCGCACGTGCACCATAAAGATTTCTTGGAAGCATGTTGGTAGCTCGAATCCACCAACCGTGGTCCACATCAATAGCCCACTTCCCCATCTGATGCAAGCCTTTGCAATAAGATTAATTTTTGACCCATCGTCCACATGTGCTAAGACTGGATCTTCAATCTCCCCAAGCTTCAGAATGGTTTTTGTCGTTGCTCTGGCCCAATGAGCCCTAGAAAAGTGACTCCTAGGCACAATTTCCTCATCTCCATCTTCATTAAAATGAACATGTGTTACCTCAAGTATAATTGGATTTGAGACCACCACAATATTTGACTTTTCATCTTCAAATGCCTCTTTAAAAGCATCCAAAATTGAATCAATGTTATGAATCATTTATCTCTTAATTGCATCAGGTTCTTGCTCACTTGGTGTCTAACGTCTCCTCTTGATAATGTCAATAATCTTTTCATGAAACTCACGCTTGGCAATTCCGAAGATTTCACCCAATGTGAGCTCCACCTGCTATTGAGAATGCGCTCTTCAAAATCCTTCTTTAGATATGTGGCAAACTCAATGTCAGATTGCAGCTTATAAGAAAGTCCCTTGGGCTTATCTTGCTTCTTATCTTTTGATGCCTCTTCCATAACCACGTCGGGAGTAGATTTTGGGAGTAGGCCCTCATCTTGCTTTACTGCTAGATAATGTCAATAATATTTTCATGAAACTCATGCTTGGCAATTCCCAATATTTTACCCAATCTGAGATCCACGTTTCTATTGAGCATGCACTCTTCAAAATCCTTCTTTAGATATGTAGCGAACTCAATGTCAGATTTCAACTTATAAGAAGGTCCCTTGGGATTATCTTGCTTCTTATCTTTTGATGCCTCTTCCATAACCACGTCGAGAGTAGGTTTGGGAGTAGGCCCTCATCTTGCTTACTGCTAGATTTGGTAGCTCTTTTTAGTTTTCCTGCAGTATCCTCATCTCTTTTAGTCTTCTCTTCTACTAAGGCTTCTTTAGCTTGATACTTGGCAATAAATCCATATACTAAAATAGTATCCATTGGATCAACCTACCCTGTAGTTTCTCAAATGCAATTTCCAACCCTGGCATAATTTTCCATGAGTCACCTTTCATGTTCCTCTATCTTCAAAGCATAAGGGCACAAATCACCTTTAGCTCTTGCACCTTCATTATCTGCCTTATTGTATACCTGCACCCATATGTAGTTGCTTCTATAAGAGCAACATTATGTTGTATTTCCTCCACTAAATTTTTCATACTACCCCTTCCAAAATTCAAAGCAAACAAGCTCACCTATTTCCCTTAGATGAATCTTCCTGTTTTTCCAAACAATATCATTTTTCCTATAAGATTCATCAAAATCTTCACAGTCTTTGCGTTCATGATCTTTACCACATATAGTAGTCATCACAATCCCTGCATGGAGGACATTTCATGGGCTCTAAAGTGGAACCCTTTGCACTTAATCCTTCAAGTTTAATTGCTTTTAAATTCAAGTTTAATTCTTGTACACCTTTGATCACCTCATCAAGAATCAGCTTCTCTAATTCTTGTTTCCTAGAGTCTGAATTCTCCTTAATTTCTTCATCCATTGTCTCCATAGGATTGACCACAATCAATTTATCCACTGTCATCTACCACTTCACAATCATGTTGACTACTTCAAAAACCAGCTTCCAATCAAATGTTAAGCCCAATTCACATGTTGAATCTTCAAGTAGTTGCATCAAGCTCTTTTGAAGCCATGGATCAATAACTTGGACAAATAGCTCTACATGTTCTGATTTCAATGATCGTTGCTCTCCTCTAGATAGTTGCTCAAATTTCTTTTCAAATTCAAATAGCAGTTCTCATGCAGATAAGTTCTTGTTTTTCTATTGGATCCATTTCATAAAACTTTGTTTAGTTACCCTCTGAGAATCTTCAAGGAAATACTCCCCCTGTAATGCCTTTTATAACCCTGTCAGTTTGTTGCTTGTGTAGTCTCTATCTTCACAATTCTCAAAAAGTAACTAAACTTGGTTTAGTTACCCTCTGAGAATCTTCAAGGAAATAATCCTCCTGTAATGCCTTTTTAACACCCTACCAGCTTGCTCCTTGTGTAGTCTCTATCTCCCCAATTCAAGCCCTAAGGTCTCACACCATAATCAAGTAAAACCCTTCAACTATTTCATGATCATCAATCCCGTTATTCTCCATAGATTGTTCATAAATTTGACAAAATTTTGAAACATGTCGACCTTTGAACTACTGTAATTTTTTAGTAATTGCTTGTAAAGATTTTTTAATACACTCATGTAAATTATATTGTTGTTGTGCAGTCTCCTATTGTTGCATGTAAGTAGCAAATGGATGCATCATTTGTTACATCATCGCCCTTTGCAATGTAGTCATCTTTCTCTGCAAAATTTTCCCGCCCAGGCTCAATTTTGCATCGTGTTCACCAAAGATGTTGGGGAATATGGCTTTGCGAGGTGAGCCGAGTTAGCACGAGGTTTCTCGCTGTGGGAAAAATAAGAGACTACAAGCACCACACAAGGCAAAATACCTAAATAACACTTGGAAGACTTAAAAATGACACCTTGAAGTATTTTTATTGATAAAGGTTAGACGACATGGAATTTGATTACATGTCTTTGATTACAAAGATTAGTTATTAGCGGCCTTGATAACACTCCCTAAGGCAAACTTGTGCATTACTTCTCTTCCTCCTGCCTGCTTATGCTCCCCTTGTTGCTCGTGCTCCCCTTGATGCCTTCCTTTATGATCCCTTCACGTTCTTGCCCTCGAGGAGAGTGTTAGAGGTCGAGCTTATGAAACGTGAAGGCTATGGGAGAAAGAGCAAGAGATTTGAGAGCTATATCTTTTGAATATGAGGGCGGGAGAGATGAAGATTGTCTCATTGCTTCCCCTCTTCAATCCTATTGACAAGGCTGAGAGAGAGTATGAGCTTTTTACCTTGCTTTTGATAAGCCTCTTCTTTGAAAGCAAGAGCTCTCGAGAGGGAGAGAGATTGAGATATATTGGAGCCTTCGCCAAGACCTGCTCGATGGCTTGCTTCCTGAGAGAGAGAGAGAGAGAGAGAGAGAGAGAGAGAGAGAGAGAGAGAGAGAGAGAGAGAGAGAGAGAGAGAGAGAGAGAGAGAGAGAGAGAGAGAGAGAGAGAGAGAGAGAGAGAGAGAGAGAGAGAGAGAGAGAGAGAGAGAGAGAGAGAGAGAGAGAGAGAGAGAGAGAGAGAGAGAGAGAGAGCTGGCTTGAGCTCCTCTCCTTTGATTACTTCCCTAAATTGATAGAGAGAGAAGAGACTTTTTGTCTGTTCTTATACATTGTGCTTCAAAATACCCTTCCCCACACAAGCTTTCCCCCGATCTTCATGTCATCCTTGATGCTTCTCTTAATGCCGAGAGAGAGAGCCTCTTAATCAAAGGTGAGAGAGCGAGCTGCTAGCTCAAGACCCCATTTCCCTCCACTCCTTTGTACCTACTCCTCCATTATCTGCTATGCTTCATCCCCCCCCCACCCCCCAACCACACTTTTCTCATCCTCTCATTCTCCCTTTTTTTCCTTCCACCATTAGTCATAGCTTACGGCGCGGCTTTGATGATGTGGCAATGAAGACTTTTGACTTGCATGGAATCTGTCGGGAATAGGACTAGAGAGTTGCACCCTTGTCCATTGAACAACTCTCTCTTCATGCACGAGCTCATCCGAGCACTACCCGGGCTTGTGTGAGCCATCCAAGCTCCCTAGTGCTGCCTGCTCACTATCGACACCACACCCTCCTTATTTTTACTCCCTTCACACAAAATACCCTTCAAGTTTTAAGTTATCTTGGGTGCCCAACTGTTTTTGTTGGGGTATAAAGCCCAATGTGGTCTCCGAGGTAAGTGGGTGGGCCGCCAGGTATGTACACATATTCTTTTGTAAAAAACCTAATAAGAACTCACTATGCTCTACACATTACAGTAGAGCGAGTTCACCATATCGTCGTGCTCTTTTTCTCGCACTCTCTCTCGCGTCACACTTCCGCTCGTACTCCTTCAACTGGTATCAGAGCTCAGATCGAGGCTCGGGGCAGCATTTGCAGGTAGCCAGAGTCACCTGCTCAGATTGGAGTGAGATTCGACAGGCGAAGACACGGCCCCAAATCTTGTGGGCGAGCCCGAAGGGCTCGGTGTTCTCAGAATTTCATTCTAAGGTCATCTCGGCCACCGTTCGGCTTCGACAAAGTTCTGCGCAAGACATTTTCGACTACGTGGTCTCGACGGGTGCATATCCGACTCTGCAAATTTGGGGTTTCGGCTTACGACTGCATGTGCTAAGAAGGACTCCGGGAATTGGCAATTGGCCATGCAATCAGAGATGACAGCTCTGCATAAAAAACAGACATGGAAGCTAGTTAAATTACCACAGGGCAAAAAGGCTCTACCTTGTAAATGGGTTTACGGGTATAAGATCAGTGCTCATGATAGTCAGCCAAAGTACAAAGCAAGGCTTGTTGCCAAGGGCTTTAAGCAAGAACAAGGCATTGACTTTGATGAGGTCTTCTCTCCGGTGGTCAAGATGACTACATTGAGATTCTTTCTTGCATTGGTTGCCATATTAGATTTGGTGTTGCACCAAATGGATGTCAAGACAGCGTTCTTGCATGGTGATTTAGATGTGGAAATTTACATGCAGCAGCCAGAAGGGTTTGTTGAGAAAGGCAAGGAAGATTTGGTATGCCAGTTTTTAAAGAGTCTTTATGGCTTAAAACAATCACCGAGGGCATGGTACCATAAGTTCCACAAGTTTATGCTTTCTCAAGTCTACAAACGTAATGAGTTCGATCACTGTCTATATACAAAGAAGGCTAAGGATGGCAGTTGGCTGATCCTTATTTTGTATGTGGATGACATGTTGATTGCTGGCAAGCACTTGGAAGAAATTTCAGCTTTGAAGTCAAAGATGGCAAAATCGTTTGACATGAAAGACATGGGTGAGGCAAGTCATATACTTGGTATGCGCATTGAGAGAGACAGATCAAAGAAGTTGATTTGGTTATCTCAAACAGAGTATATTGACAAGGTTTTGCAACGTTTCAATATGGAGAAGGGAAAGGCATTGAGTGTTCCATTGCCACCATATGTGAAACTTAGCAAACAAGATTGTCCTGTGTCTGAGGAAGAACAGGCTGAAATGGATAAGATTCCATATGCGTCTGTAGTGGGTAGTTTAATGTATGCAATGATTGCTACTCGCCCAGACATTGCATTTGCATTGGGAGTAGTAAGTCGATACATGTCAAACCCAGGCAAGAAACATTGGGAGGCAGTGAAAGGAATATTGAGATACCTGAAAGCTACAAAGAGTATGCGTATATGCTATGGGAGTAATGAGCTAAGTGTAAAGGGGTTTACAGACTCAGATTATGCAGGTGACTTAGACAACCGAAGGTCTACGTCAGGGTATGTCTTTACATTGGCTGGTGGAGCAGTATCATGGCGTTCTAGATTACAAGATTGTGTTACTCAGTCTACTACAGAGGCTGAATATGTTGCAGCATCAAAGGCATGCAAAGAATCAATTTGGCTTAATCGACTAGTAATAGATTTGGGAATCAAAGAAGAGATGCCTGTGTTATATTGTGATAGTCAAAGTGCTATACAATTGGCTCGCAATCCAGTTTATCACTCAAAGACAAAGCATGTGGATGTGAAGTATCATTTCATCAGGGAAATGCTCGAGGATAAGAAACTTCAGCTTGTCAAAGTTCACACCACAGAAAATCCTGCTGATCTACTTACAAAAGGACTTCCCTCATAGAGCTTTGCGCATTTTCGCAAGCAGTTAGGTGTAGGGTAGTACATCACTTCTCTACATCTCTTGTATATTAGCTTGTATAGTAGCTTCTCTCACACTTAAAGTACGACATTGGACTTTAAGTGGGAGGTTGTTGGGGTATAAAGCCCAATGTGGTCGCCCAGGTAAGTGGGCGGGCCGCCAGGTATGTACACATATTCTTTTGTAAAAAACCTAATAAGAACTCACTATGCTCTACACATTACAGTAGAGCGAGTTCACCATATCGTTGTGCTCTTCTTCTCTCACTCTCTCTCGCATCACACTTCCGCTCGTACTCCTTCAGTTTTATGCCCTTATGGGTGCCATAAACCCCCTAAGCCTTTTGGGATGGATGGCTTCATGGATGGCCATCCTCCTCCATGCCCATGAGCTCCTCATGTGAACCACATGTTGACCAAGGTAATGCTTAAGCACAAAATTTTTCTCCTATAGCTCCACTTGCCCTAGCCAACATGGACATATACCACAACCAAATCTCCTCAAGCACTTGTTGTTCTCTAAAATGCACCTTATCTAGCATGTATACCGACTAAGGCATTACCAAGAATAACATTTGGGATACATATTGATCGAAATCTTGAAAAATACATCATTTGTCTCCAATAACTTGGTGAAAATCTTGCAATTAACGTGTTCAAAGAGACCACATTTGACATACATATCGACCAAAGCATTGCTAAACACGACAATTGGCATATGAATTGACCAAATCATTGTGAGGTTCAACACTTAAGCCCACATTCTGACCAAAGAAGTGCCGAGCACAACACATATTTTCCATCAGTTTACCATGCTCATGAAATCCCAAAGCCGTAGAGAGAGTTGTAGCACATATAAGATGAGCGATTAATGTCTGATTTGTGCATTGTAAAGCACATGCTCTAGCCCTAGCCCGAGTCAAACATTACCAACCAAAACCCTGTAAAGTTGAATCCGATGCCTAATTTTTTTGGTTGTGCCGGAATCCGGCTCATAGCACTGTATGCAAATAAAGTGAGAGTTGTCATGTGTACCATGTATGTCGTCTTGGGTTGTGTCTGTTGGAATTAGGGTTGCAGAGAAACGCACACAACTTGGAGAAGACAAAGGAAGCTCAAGGCACACAATAGAGAGTGTGTAACTTAGTGTGAAATGGAAAGATAGATAGCCCTAGAGTGATGGGCGTATATACAATGCATGGGGGAAAAAACCTCCTAAAGAGGGAAAAAATGCCCTGGCGGTCCTAGTGTATTCACACACATCACTACCACATGTATATGTAACAAATCCCCCCTCAAGTCATGCGGTGAACGAGAGCTGGCACATGAGTAAAGGGAAGTGCCATGCCCTGAGGACAGGATCAGTCCACAAAGGGTAGTAAGCCCAAAGCTTTGCGGAAAGCTTCAAGCTTCTCACGAGACAATGCCTTTGTGAAAAGATCTGCAAGGTTGTCCTGTGTTGGCACATAAGCCAAGCTGATCTCTCCTACAGAGAGCCTCTCCCTGACATAGTGGTAATGCACCTCAATGTGCTTTGTGCGAGCATGAAAAACTGGGTTCCTCGCAACTTCCAATGCGCTCTGGCTGTCAGTGTAGATAGTGTTGGCAGTGTCCTGTCCAACACCCAAATCAGCCATAAGGCGTCTGAGCCATACACACTCAACCGTAGCTGTGAAGACTGCCATGTACTCAGCCTCACAACTCGAAGTGGCCACAGTAGGTTGCTTCTTGCTCAACCATGATATACATGAACTGCCAAGCATGAAACAAAAACCACTTGTGGACACAAGAGTGTCAAAACAACCAGCCCAATCTGAGTCCGAAAAAGCATGTAAGTCTAGAGGCAATGATCCCCCCTTGGGATAAAACAAGCCAAGATGTAAAGTGCCACTAAGGTAGCGGAAAATCCTCTTGACAGCCTGCCAATGCTTAGACCCTGGGCTATGCATAAATCTGATGACCTATGAGACTGCAAACTGAATATCCGGCCTCGTGTTGCATACATAAATGAGGCAGCCAACAGCAGTTTGGTAAAGAGTGACATCAGCAGGATCGCCAGCATCATGTAGACTCAACTTCAAACCTGTTTCCATGGGAGTGGCAATAGGTTTGCAATCCTCAAGTCCAAACTTACATAGCAATGTCTCTATGTATCTTTTCTGACACAAGGCAATACCACCATCACACTGCTTAAACTATATACCCAAGTAATGATGCAACAACCCCAAATCTTTCATCTTGAAAGTAGCATTCAAATCAGCCTTAAATTCAGCAATATGTCTCTGATTTGGTCCAGTGATCAGCAAATCATCAACATAAAGAACCACAATGAGAAGTACATCACCCTCACGCTTTACATACAATGTGCTTTCTGTTGGACTATTACGAAAGCCTCATTTAACCAAATGAGTGTCAACTTTCTCATACCAAGCACGAGGATATTGCTTCAACCCATACAAAGCCTTCTTACATATGCACACTTTGTCCTCTTGTCCTTTTATGACAAAACCGCGAGGCTGCGTTACATAAACTTCCTCAAATATGTCACCATTCAAGAAAGCAGTAACAATGTCTGATTGATGTACATCCCAACCAAAATGAGCTGCCAATGCACATAGAAAACGCACAGTAGTCATACGACAAGTGGGAATGAAAGTCTTTTCATAATCAATGCCTTTTTGCTGTGCATAACCCTTTGCAACAAGTCAAGCCTTATGGCGATCGATCTCACCATCCGGCTTGCATTTCAACTTGTAAACCCACTTCGTACCAATGGCCTTTTTTCCAGGAGGCAAATCACATAAAGTCCATGTGTCATTTTCTATAAGTGCATCATATTCTCATTGCATGGCAGCCATCCGGCCAATTTTCTGATTCTGTGCTTCATCAAAAGACAGAGGCTCCTCAACATCATGTAAACTAGACACAGCCAAAGCATAACAATCTGATGCATAAGATGCATGGCGAGAGCCTGAACGAGTACGACTAGACAAAGGTGCATCCAATTTATTGTCACGCAAAGTGTGCACCAACCATTTTGGGATACCTCTAGCCTGCTCATTTTCAGCCCTTTCCTCATCAAGTACATCATGTACATCTGCATCAGTAATAGGCTGATCTAGAACATTTTCAGAAACCCCCATAGGCTGTACATTTGCCTCATTGGAACTTACGTTCGTATTTCCACCACTGAAAAGAGGCAACAAAGTGTCATAAATGTCATGTGAGCTTACATTACTCGCTCTAGTACATGACAGCAAGGACTGAACAGAATCTTTCACAAACACTACATCCTGTGAAACCAGAATACGTTTTGTTTGCGGATGATACAGCGTGTAGCCTTTGCTTTCAGCACTATAACCAACAAAAATACATTTGACAGCCTTATCATCCAATTTTCTGCGCTGCACTTGTGGCTCCAAAGCATATGCCAAACAGCCTAACACACTCATGTGCTCAATAGAAGGCTTTCTATCATGCCATGCTTCATATGGAGTAATAGACTGCAAAGCTTTTGTAGGACACCTGTTAAGTACATAAGTGGCACACATGATGGCCTCAAGCCAAAAAGAATGCGGCAAAGCTTGCCTTTTGACCATACATCGTGCCATTTCCGTCAGTCACCTGTGTTTCATCTCAGCAACACCATTTTGATGAGGTGTACAAGGCACTTCACATTGGTGTTTTATCCCACGACTAGCCAGAAATGCCTTAAATTCATGAGACATATACTCCCCCCCTCGATCGGAACGGAGGGTGCCCATAGTACATTTTGAGACATTTTCAACCATAGCTAGAAATTGTTTGAAGCACATAAAAAATTCGACTTCGCTTTAAGGAAATACCCATGCATGCCTGGAGTAATCATCAATGAAAGTCACGAAGTACAGGTAATTGCCCAAGGACGGAGTTTGCATGGGCCCACAAACATCACTATGCACAAGCTGCAATCTGCATGTGGCCCGAACTGAACCATCCTTTGGAAATTTAGAACGCTGCATCTTACCCAAAATACAGCCTTCACAAACATGTTTGACAGGTGCTTCAAGAGGCGGCAAAGAAGCAACCATATCAGATTTCTGCAAACGCAGCAAACTGGAAAAATTCAGATGACCAAAACGTGCATGCCAAAGTTTTGCATCTGAAATAGCCCTTGAATCTGCAACAACATTTGCAAAATGTTTTCCACACTTGTCATACAAAGTGATCTTATACAGCCCACGGCACAAAAGCCCAGATGCAACAATTTCATCACCAAAACTGAGATCATGAACTGTACATCTGTCATCCACAAATTTGACTACAAGTCCAAGTCTAGCAAGTGCGGATACAGACAAGAGATTCTTCTTGATCCCAGGTACATAAAGTGCCTCAACAAGTGTGAAGGAACTGCCATTAGCAGCAGTGAGCACAATCTTTCCAACTCCCTGAACTGAATAAGAGGCGTTGTTGGCACAAGTGACTGAATTCCCATGAGGGACAGACTCGAGAGAGGTAAACATTTCACGATGTGAGGTAATGTGCTTTGTAGCACCACTGTCGAAATACCACACATGTGAATCTGCAGCAACTAACAAGCATGCATCATGGACAGCAGGATTGTAAGTGCACTCTGCGCTAAAAGCCCATTCTGCATCAACATCAGCAACACAGTCTCCTTTCATAGAAGACTCAACAATGACTGCATTTGTAGTGGAACCAGCATTTGCAGTGGAACCACCCTCTTTCTTCTTAGCCTCTTTTGCCTTCAACTTAGGACACGACTTGATCAAGTGATCATTGGCTTTACAATAATGGCAACGCATCTTCTTTTTGCCCTGATCACCAGAATTGCCAGACAAAGTGCTGCCAGCAAAAGCATTAGGAACATAATTTTTGCCACTCGCAGCAGAACCATAAGAAGTGGCTGCATTACTGTTACCACCCTTTCTTTGAGAAGCAATAAAAGCCTGTTCAACTGCACACTGCCTAGTCCTGTTTTTTCTAGAAAGTGACTCTTGCAACAGAAATGTGCATAATGCATCAAACTTGACAACTTCAGGATTTCCTTGGGTCATCAGTCTCCAAGTACTAGCAAAAGTCTGGTGAGAATCTGGTAAGGCATCAAGAAGAGTCTGCACAAGGGAACAGTCTGAAATGACTTCACCTGCAGAAATAAGCTGCTCATTGATATCCTTGACACTAGCAAGGAAAGTGTCCATATCATCTTCCTCATGCATAATCTTTGACTCCAGCTCTTTATGCAAACAAAGCAATTTTAGCCTTATTGCGGCTTGCATAAAGACCTGCTAGAATATCCCAAGCCTGTTTTGCAGATTTTGCTGAACGGATGTGAGGAACAATGGTGCGCTTCACAGACAACGCAATCAATACATGAGCCTGCACATCCTTAACATCCCAACGAGCTTGTTTTGTCGTAGGCAAAACAACTCTAACAGTTGCAATCCTTGCAGCAAGACCTGCAACATCCTCAACATCGCCTACATCCTCAGAACCAGGACGTACATCAATGCCCTGCACAATGTTCCAGACACCCTTTGACACAAGATCATGTTGCATCGTATAAGCCCACATATGGTAGTTGTCCCCATCCAACCTGTCCTCAGCAGAAGCAAACATCTTGAACACATCTGTGTTGTTGTTGTCAGCCATGGTAAATGCTGCACCTGAAGAAACGGAGCGGGAACAACCTGTGCTATATAGCACAAACCATAGAAGACTATAAGGCACCTGTTATGCAGAAAACGGCACTGACAAAAATTCTGCACAAAATGACGAAATAGCCTGTGCAGTACTACCTGTAGTGGAAACGGAGGCCGAAATGAGTCCAAATCAAAAATCTGAGCAGACCAAGCTCTTCGAGCTTACCCAAAGTATTTGTCAACCTGCGAACGCTTGCCAAAGCTCACTGAAATCGGTGTGTGCTGGAGCAGCTGGTGACTAAGCCCGGGAGGACGTGACCTGCTCTGATACCAATTGTTGGAATTAGGGTTGCAGAGAAACGCACACAGCTTGGAGAAGACGAAGGAAGCTCAAGGCACACAATAGAGAGTGTGTAACTTAGTGTGCAATGGAAAGATAGATAGCCCTAGAGTGATGAACGTATATACAATGCACGAGGGAAAAAACTTCCTAAAGAGGGAAAAAATGCCCCGGCGGTCCTAGTATGTTCACACACATCACTACCACATGTATATGGTAACAGTGTCATACTGACACTCTTGCTCAGGTCCGAGGTAAAGTCTCCCCTCTTGGAAGCCTCGACACAAGATGCCAAAAATTGAAGCCTTGCTTCACATAAGTGTTTTTGTGTTTATTGCCAACAAATTCTACTACCAACATACAACTACGAATAGCACAAATATTGAGAATTATAAAAGTATTTGCAATTGATGTTTATAATTCATCGCCAACTTCTAGGAACGATGTCAAATAGTCGGCCATGTCGAGAAACTCCTGAAGTCTAGCAGCACGCCATGCCAATCTCCTTGAGAGTTTCAAGCATTGTTGTTTGGCCTTGCCTTTGCATCAAAACTTAACCTCTGATGAGCATGCTCTATCGAGGTATTGAGGAGAATCCATGCTTCTGATCAAAATTTTTTTGTACTCAGTGCTTGATTGTGGTCGTCAAACCAACCTTTGACATTCACAAACAAATTTTTTAACAAGATTTGATGCTTATGATAAATGTCACAAGCCATGATGCCTATGTGCTTTGAGTTGCATGCCATATTCTTAATAAAAAATGAAAAAAGGGACCCTCCCTCGGTTAAATGTCACAAGCCATGCTGCCTATGTGCTTTGAGTGCGTAGAGTGCGCACGTTTCTGCTGCATGCCATATTCTTAATGAAAAATGACAAAGGGGACCCTCCCTTGGTTAAATGTCACAAGCCATGCTGCCTATGTGCTTTGAGTGCGTAGAGTGCACACGTTTCCGTTGCATGCCATTTTTTATTATTTTTTTTGCAAAACTCACAATTGTGAGTGGATAGTATTAAGAACAGACACCAATCCTCGAGCTCAAACCGAGACTTGAGGGTCAAAGGATTACAAGTTATTTGCTTGGCAGAGAAACCATTCCTACTCCTCGACTTTACTTATTACAAGATGTTATGTAATGTTCTAGACCAGTCCTCTGAGGCTTGTTTGCATCCGATCATGTGGATTACCAATCTGCTCTCTTGCGTGATCTCACAAAATCTTGCCATAGCTAGATCCCCCTCAAACACACGGCGGTTCCTTGCTTGCCAAATATGGTGGAAGAAGTAGTACCTGATTATTTGAGTGCAAATGAGAAGAGCAGGACTTCCCATCCCGTTACTACCAAAGAACAGATCATTCTTGAAGAACTTAATTTTCCATGTCCTTTGAATCCACTTGCATATTTTCCCAGCCATGCCCCTGATTGCGTGGAATCCCATGAACAGGTGGGCTAGGTCTTCAGTGGCTATTCTGCACCCCGAGCAACGATCGGACCCGATGCCTCTTTCTTGTATCTTTACGCCCATTAGCAGAGCACCCCAGATCACTTTCCACAGAAATATATTCATATACTGAGGCCATCTTGGCTTCTAGATGTTCTCCATGAATCCCTCCCACCGTTTTTCCGTCCAGTTCCTCTTACACAATTTGTTGAGGAGGCTACACCAATCAACCTCGTGCATCAATGCATGGTAAATGGCTTTAGGGGATTTGGGGCCTCCCCACTATTTTAGAGAGCCAAGGGGACCATTGCAATATGGAGTTCTTAAAGTATTTAGTCACTTCCCCCCATTCCAAAACCTCAGTCGCACTTTTACACTTCCTTATCAGCTCCCCTGAGAGTCCACCAGATCTAAGATAAGACCACTTTGGGGCAAGAAGTTTGTCATACATCACAACCCCCTTCCAGTTTCCCCCTTTCAATCCCAGTTTTGCTGCATCAATCATTTCCTTGGTCATGATAGCCCAAGCTTGGTCTTGTTTAGTCAGTGAGACCATAAATTTGGCACAAAGGGCCTCGGCATGGGATACAGGGTTAAGAATGTCGAGCCCTCCTTGGTCTACCGGGCGAGCAACTACCTCCGATCTAGCCCATTGCCATGGCCAGGAGGTTTTTGTGTTGTTCTTCCGAAGAAACCTTTTCATTGGTTTTAAGAATTCTTTCCAGTTACACTTAGGCATCTTGAGCACGGGGCTGAAGAAAGAAATATACGGGATCATAAAAGCATTGATCACTCTAATCCGGCTTTGGAAAGGTAGGAGAACAAACTCCCACCTTCTCATTTTGGCGCTTATTTTTCCCATGACCCATTGAAATCTTTGCCTGTGGGTTAAGTCCACCCATACGGCGGCTCCCAAGTGTCTAAATATACTCCCTTTTGAGATAATCTCTCGTGTCCAGACTGCAGGATCAAAAGACTCGTTCTCCAACAGGGAGATTAGTCTTGACTTCTCTATATTGCACTTGGATCCTGAGGCCACAACAAATGTTTGCACAATCTCCAGAGCTCTCCTGACAACTTGACGGCACGCATTCAAGAATAGGAGCGAATCATCTGCGAACATTTTGGCTAGTAGCTGGTCGTTGCCCGGCAATGCCAGACCTTGAATCTCTCCCCGCGCGGCACTAGCTTTGAGCATTGTAATGAGAGGATGCGACCTGATGGCAAATAGCAAGGGGGCCAGGGGACATCCTTGCTTAATAGACCTTTTAACCTCAAAAGATCCCACAATTGTGTCATTAAACAGGAGCTCTGATTGGCTGCCACCACCTATTGTGCGTATGAGGCTACAAAGGCGAGGCCCAAAGCCTAGAGCTCCCATGACTTCTTCTATATAGGACCATTCTATCCTATCATAGGCTTTGTCAAGGTCCAGCTGCAGCAAGATGCACTCTTGCTTGGAGAAGTATGCATACTCTATTCCTACCATTGCTGCCAAGATATTGTCATATATAGATCTCCCTTTAATGAACCCGTGTTGATGGGGAGAGATGATCCGACTCAGCAGGGGGCCAATTCTGAGAGCTATCGCCTTGGAAATAATTTTGTATGCTACAGACATCATCATAATGGGACGCCAATGTTTAAGTTGAGAGCAACAAATCTGTTTGGGGATGGGCTTGATAAGCCCTCTCTTTACACTTGCATCCAACGACTCTTCGGAAACTACTTGATTGGCCATCCGTGTGACTGGACCGTTGAGATCATCCCAAATTTCTTTGAAGAATTCAGACGTCCGTCCATCCCAGCTGGGGACTTTTCATTGCCAAGAGCTTTTAGTGCCCTGAGCATTCTTGCTCAGAGAACGCCTTTTCCATGCGGTTGGCTTCCTCTTGGAGAACCTTCTTTTCAACACTTCCAAGTAAAGACGCCCGGGCTTCTTCCACTAACTGAGATTCGGTCTCTGGCTGGCTGATAATCTGGCTCAGATACTTGAGCATAAGTGCAGCCATCTCATCTTGGTTTTGAATTGTATTCCCTTTCTCATCATCGATCACTTGCACGCGGCCTCGACTTTTCCTCACCTTCAGAGCCCTAAAAAAATGTGCTTGGTTAGAAGGCTCTAGTTGCAGGAAACTTTCCCTAGATCTAGCAATCTCCCCTTCTTGATTTCCTCCAGTTGTTCGTTGGCCAGGTGAGATTTAGCTTCAAGCCATCACTTGTGCTCATCTTCGGTAGCCAGCCCTGGCAGCCTTCCTAGAGGCTAATTGCGCTACCTCCTCTGTGAGATGTTTGATATGTGCCTCATTGGATTTTTTTACCCGAGGACCCGAATTTTTGATAGCTTTTTGTATACTCCGAACAAATACATTCCAAGCACTAGGTTTATTCATTCCCACATCTTTCTTGAGCTTTCCATTAGGAAGAGAATGGAGTCTAGGAGGGCCTCTTTATTTGGCAATTTAAGGGAGTCAAACCTTTAGTATTAAGAAAGCAATCAAAGAAAGGCTTTTCAGTTTAAATAGGCAAAATAGCTAGTTTATTTGAATTCAAAATTTTCCCCCAAAATGAAATTTAAAATCTAACGAGAAAAAGTATATCATGTAGCATACCTATGGAAAGATCTTGGCGTATAGATTCTAGATATATAATCTCCGCTCAAATTGGAGATCATATGTAGGAGTTATGGAGGGCCAAAAATCATAAAGTTGTCCACCCCCTTTTTGGAGAGAAAAGTGCATCCTTTGACGATCCTTACACCTCTCTTACACACCCACCATTCTTGCACACATGGCATACATCTATTCATCAAAATGTTAATCACCTCCATAATCTCATGGCAAACAAAGAGGCCCTCCTAGACACCGTCCTCTTCCTAATGCCAACGCTTTCTTGGTGATGCTTCTGAAGAGAGGGTCTTTGAACAGGTGTGTCCCTGTAACAAGAAGCTTTTTCTCCCCTCTTGGGGATTGCCTCCCCCCTTTTTCTTTATTTAGTTGTAAGTGTAATGACATGTGATCAGAGAGGCTTTTTTTTTAGATTACCTTCATCTCTACCGTCGATGAGATCCAGTCAGCTTGATGAGAGCAGTAGCATCTATCCAGTCGAGAGGCAGTGCGGAAATACTGAAGGCTTGTGTAGGTGAATTCAGGCATACTAAAGGATTGTGTAGGTGAATCCAGGCATGTTGTTCCATGGGCCCACTTCCCACAAGTCAATCAAAGCCCACTTCTCATATAAGCTAAGCCATTTAGACTTTTCTGAGCCAGCCAGTAGACTGGCAGAGCCTGTTTTGTCCTTGCTTTTCTCGACCATATTGAAATCTCCAACCATCAGCCACTCCCCTTAGATTGGAGTATCCCTAAGCTGCATCCACAGTTTAGCTCTATCCTTTGCATTATAGGGGTCGTAAACATTTACTATGGTAATAGGTTGATTGTCCCATCTGATTCTAACACCAAGGACTCTTCCAGAGGGGTGGTTAAGAACCACCTTTGGCTCCAACTCTCTGTCAGCAATGAACAAGACACCATTGAAATCGTCGCTTCCTTCCCCATAAAAGATAAGTTTTTTTCCTATAGCCTATTTTCTCTTGCACCGGGCATCCAGATGGTGTTCTTGGATGGCCCAGCAATTGACTGCCTTCTCTTTCTTCACTTCTCGAGGCTCAGACAGATGGGACAAACAAGGCTCAGACATATGGGACAAACAATGGATCACCAAGCGAGGCTGCGAGGTCCTTCAAATTCTTCCTAAGCCATACTGGGAGGTTGCCAAACTCCACCCATACTGGGCAGAGATCCTTGAATGCCTCGTTAGATTCAAACAGAGGGTCCCAAGGGAGCATGCACACAGGCGCACGATTGAAGAACAGTGGGATTTTTGCCAAAACCTTCTCAACCATTGCACTGTCCTTGAACTGAACTGACACGAATCCTTTTGCTATATATTGGGTGAATATTACCGATCCATGTTGATTCAACACCAGTGGACTGCTAAGACAATTACAGAGCTCAATTCTATTGGAAACTCTCCCCATAAACCCGAAAACCAGAGTGAAATTTTCTACCTCCGCCAATTGCTTTTTCACTATGGCAGGGGGAACAACCACCGGAACGGCATCTTTCACCTCGACACGCTGCGGGACCACCTTCTTATGTGTTAGGAAAGCTCTGTCCCCTTTGGCCACTTCAGAAGCATCCTCCTACGATGCCGAATCTTCATGCGACCTTTTGTTCAATGACAGTGCACACAGGATTGCTGCTAAGTCTTTTTCCACCTGCGTCTTTCTTTGTTTTAGTTCCTCCTTACTTAGATTAGTAAGGGAGCTTTGATCGCTATCATCGGCGCTCGATTTCACAAGGATGCTGGTCGGTTCGATAGCCTTGAGAGCGTCGTGTTGTTCCTTGCCTGACACACATCTTCGGCATAGGACAGCTTAGAGGAGCTCGCCATGGCGCAGCGACAGTCCTCGCCAACATAAGTCACACACAGGGTAATAATCACTAATAATAATCACCAAATATAATATTCACTGCATTATGTTTGGGGGGGGGGGAATGCACTGCTTTGCTGCTTACCACACCGTGCATGTTGCTCATCTCAGGGTCTCGCGCAGAGCTTACTCGCTAATTCTCCACATGCACATTCTCTTACAAGGTAGGCTCTTATTAAGGCAAATAATTGCTAGCAGTGTTAATAATCGTCTTCCCAACAAGATAATAATTGCAAGCAAAAGTTAATAATCACCAAAGCAGGGGGGGGTGTGGGGGGGGGGGGAGTACTGCCTTGCTGGAACTCAAGCAAAAGCAGCTCACGAGGCACCTGGGCTTAAACAAAAGCGATAAAGCCTACCCTATCATGCACATGACTTGCGCAGCAAGCAAATCGAAACAACAACAAAAAAACCTGCTCGATCACCTAACCGCGTCCGCTTCACTCACCATCATCTACTCAGAGCCTCGGCATAGCTACTCAAAGCCATCGCTACTCAGAGAAGCCATCGTTCGTCAATACTTTAAAAATCTTGCATGCATGCATTCCATATTCTTAATGAAAAATGAAAAAGGGGACCTCCCTGGGTTAATAGGCCTTAAAATTTTACTGAAAGCGGGCAGCCTAATGAAAAACGACGCCCTCTGCAGACCAAAAACTATGGCGGCTTTGGCTCATGAATCGATTGCTTCCCCCCGCCGGCTACAAGTAGAAATGGTCCACGCAATAGAAGAAAAATTTGCTCCTCTCCTGATCATGATCCTCCTGCACTTTACCCTGCCAGGTCGATGTCAGCCTCTCCTCTTGCTAAGCGTCCCTGCACACGGCCTGTCTCGAGGTTGCCTTCAACAACGCCACGGCACCTCTTTGCATGATCATGCAAGCCTTAGCAGGACCACGCCCTGTTCTTTGGTTGCAGTATATGTCCATGTTGGCTAGGGCAAGCGGAGCTATGAGGAAAAAATGCGCTGCTTGAGCATTGCCTTGGTCAACATGTCATTCACTTGAGGAGCTCAAGAGCATGGCCGCCCAAGGGATGGTCGTCCAAGACAGGTTCTTAAGCTCGTGGGTGTCTTGCTCTCTCGCCTCTTTGATTAAGAGGGCTCTCTCTCTCTTTTGGCATTAAGGGAAGCATTAAAGATTGCAAGAATATCGCGGAAAGCTTGTGTAGGGAAGGAGATTTTGAAGAACACTAGATAAGAATGGAGGAAAAAACTTCTCTCTCTTTGTCTACTTAGGGAAGCATTCAAAGGAGAGGATCCTGCGATTGCAAGCTCTCTCTCTCTCTCTCTCTTTTGGGAAGTAGGCCCATTGAGGAGGGCTTGGGGAAAGCTCCAATCCCTCTAGATCTCTCTCCTTCTTGAAATCTCTTGCTCTCAAAGAAGAGACGGATCAAAAGCAAGTAAATATTCTCATACTCTCTCGACCTTGTCAAGAGGATCAAAGCGGGGAAGCAATGAGGTGATCTTGCTCTCTCTTGCCCTCATATTCAAAAGCTATAGATTTCAAAGCTCTCGCTCTGTAACATTTAATGGCCTAATAACTTGTGTGTAGCGGAAATTAGCATGAACATAGTGGGCATTTCATTAGAATATATTCCTAATGAGAATTACAAGAGTGCTTGGGTGGAGAGAGCAACAAAAAGCATAACACCTAGTTAGATAGCATCAACAATACTTTCAAAGAGAGAGAACTTAAGCTATTGACAACAGTTGAGGACTGGATTTGCATGGAGCCGGTCCCCCAGCCAAAAGGCTTTGTATTATGGTTTCTCCCATCAAGAGAGACATTGTACAATACAATTCTTTGTGTTCCTTCAAGACTAGCTAGTGCAATGAAGATGAAAGCTTCATGCACTAAGCAAAACACTTAGTAAACACAACTTTAATTATTCCTGTTCTCAGACCCAAGACCTCACACACCTTCGAAGATGGTGAGAGCTAGCAGGGTATGAGAGTAGATTGAGAGGAAGAAGGAGTATCTTACGAGAAAGATATACATCTCCTCATATAATCACTCATATTAGCATAGCTTAGCTTAGTAATTAGCTTGGTAGAGGAGATGAGCATCCTTTGAAGCTTGGCTCTTGGTTGGATTTGCATTCACATGCCAAGAGAGTGTTGATGTAGGCTTCTATCTCACAAGCTTGGAGTAGGTGATGAGCTCTCCATTAAAGCTTGGGAAGAGATAGTCTTATTTGCTTCACACATAGACTGTGTGTGAGTGTGTGTGTGATAATGCCTTGCAAAAATCAGCCCCCTCTCTCTCTTGGGCAAGCCCTCTTGCTATTTTCTCTTGCTCCAGCCTCATTGGCCCTCCCCAAGTCAAGCCAATGACTATTAAGCAGCATAAGTGATAGCCTTTTGACATGTGTCCCCCTTTCCCCTTTTGTGAGAGCTTTAGGTAATTTAATAATTAAACTAAACTCTCATTGGACCCCTTTGCCTCCTGGCCAATAGGAATCAGGCAAGCCATTGGGCTCCTGAATGCTCATTGGACCCCTTGGGAGACTGTCCAATAGTCTTCTAGGAGACCTAATTCTCATTGGTTCTTTTATTAAGTCGTTTTAAATTAATTAAACTAGATTTACTCTAGCCTAATTCTCATTGTTCCACCTCCAAGGCCATCCAATAGAAATTGGGCATACATTGTGGGCATCTGGCCTAGGGAGCTGACATGTGTCCCTCATTCCCTTTGTGTAAAGGGGGCTTGTGTGTGTGTGTGTGTGTGGCTTTCTCTCTCATCCCCTAGAAGAAGGGTTCGCCCCCTCCCATGTAGGGATATGTGTTGACTTTGGAGAGCACACAAAGCATCCAATTCCCCCTAAGCTTTAACCCTTTGGACACAACCTTTGAATTTTGGAACCTTAGCATTTTGGAAGTCTTAATGGGCTGAACCTTAGGGTCTTTTTAGCCCATTGTTGCACATGGCTCTTTTGCAGCTGGCCCCCCCTTTGGATCCCTATTTTCCCTCCTTTGGATCCCTACTGTGGCCGGTCTGCTAGCTTAACCAATATTCTAGCTTTTTCTCCCCGGGCACTTCCCCACATTAAATGATCAGTTTAATATGAGAAAATCATTTAGGAGAATTAGATATTGATTATTATGACATTACCTCTCTCTTGAAATCATAGTCGTCCTCGACTATGGTGTAGAGAAGATAAAGCATATTCATGAGTCCTTTTCTTAGCGGGTAGAGGATCCCTATGTTACCCTACGACATCATTCCACAATGGATGATTAGTCCATTTGGCGCTTGAGAGCCTGAGGCTGCCGCAAGCATGTCTGCACATTAGTCCTATCAATCTTCCATAGTAGAGTGACAAGCTCTACTTGGTGTTTGGGAGACGTTGTCTCCGCAAACTTGATCTAAGCATGCATACTACTTCATTTTTGTGCACAATAAAGAAAAAGAGAGTCTTATAAGACAAAAAAAACTTTGTTCATTTTTAACATTTTGTACATTTGCTTACTCTTGGGAAGCATTAACAAGGTTTAGGTTATCCTTTAATTGTATGCCTTGCATCCATCTAGCATCTTCAAAAGGATAATTCTTAAACTTAATAAGATATCGTTGGATAGTCTTACCGCCTGTTAGTACCTTGTCTTCATGTCGGAGAATGGACTTGGGCTGCAGCACCTCCTCTTGATCCTCGATCTCTGGTGGGCTTCAATAGTTGGTTCTTGAGGTGGCTCTTCTTTGTAAGGCTTTAATAGGCTCACATGGAAAGCATTGTGTATGAGCCAATGATTGGGCAACTTGAGTTGATAGGCCATCTCATTGATTGGCCTAAGAATCTAGAAGGGACCATAGTACCTTTTTGCTAGTTTAGCGTAGTACTTTTGGTGGCCCGTATGATTCTTGCCCGTCATGTGCCTTAATCGAGCCTTGGGAAACTTTAACAAGACCCAATCATTTTCTTTAAAGGCTTGGGCTCTTCTGTGCTTGTCAGCAGCAGTCTTTTGCCTTTGCTGTGAGATAAAGATAGCATCCTTAATCTTTTGAAAAGATTCTTGTAGGTCTCGGCTATACTCATCTGCAGCAAAGATCTTCCCATGTACCTTAAGTAGCAAGGGACTTTTTGATCTTCCCTCAATTACCTCGAAAGGTGCTTTTCCCGTGGAAGTATGTACAGTCTTATTGTAAGCATACTCCACTAAGGGTAAGTACTTCTCCCATTGAGATCTTTGATCTACTTCCGTTACATAGGCTTTTAGTAGATCGAGAATTGTTAGGTTAGCTATTTCACTTTGGCCATCCGTTTGTGGATGATAGGCCGAAGAGAAGTTTAGCCTTGTCCCTAAATTCTCAAAGAGACCCTTCCAGAAATTACTGGTCATTCTAGGATCTCTATCCGACACTATGGACATTGGCAAGCCATGGTACTTGAAAATTTGTGAAATGAAGAGGGTTGCCATTTGATGGGCTTTGATAGTCTTTTTGACAGGTATAAAATGAGCTTGTTTACTGAACCTGTCTACTATCGTCCATATTCCCGTATTCCCATGGATAGACTTAGGCAATCCAAAGATAAAATCCATGGATATGCTCTCCCATGGTGAATTAGGGATTGGCAAGGGTTGAAGCAATCCAAGTTGCTTCCCTCTATCAAATTTTGTCTTTGGCATACCACACATTTAGAAACATACTCTTGTATGTTCACTTTCATGGTAGGCCAATAGAAATATGTTTCAATTCCCTTTAAGGTAGACTGAATCCCCCTATGCCCTTCATAAGGTGGAGCATGAGATTCATACATTACTTTCTCACGTAGTGAGTTAGTAACACATAGTCTATTGCCATAGAGAAGATAACCATCTTGTAAGGTAAATGGTTCTTATTTCTTCCCTAATGCAAGGGTTGAAATCACATCTCTATAATCGGGATCAATAGCATACTCATCTATCATTGAAGATAGATCATTGTGAGTTGCTATGGAAACCTCATTGACTCTCGGCCGTCTTGAGAGTCCATCAGCTACTTGATTATGCTTGGCAAGGGTTGAAGCAATCCAAGTTGCTTCCCTCTATCAAATTTTGTCTTTTGGCATACCACACATTTAGAAACATACTCTTGTATGTTCACTTTCATGGTAGGCCAATAGAAATAGGTTTCAATTCCCTTTAAGGTAGACTGAATCCCCCTATGCCCTTCATAAGGTGGAGCATGAGATTCATACATTACTTTCTCACGTAGTGAGTTAGTAACACATAGTCTATTGCCATAGAGAAGATAACCATCTTGTAAGGTAAATGGTTCTTATTTCTTCCCTAATGCAAGGGTTGAAATCACATCTCTATAATCGGGATCAATAGCATACTCATCTATCATTGAAGATAGATCATTGTGAGTTGCTATGGAAACCTCATTGACTCTCGGTCGTCTTGAGAGTCCATGAGCTACTTGATTATGCTTGCCAGCAATGTGAGCAATATGAAAATGAAATTGCGAAACGGACTTTTCCCACCTCATTTTTTTGTCGAAGAGCTTGGTCTGCGTCATGAAGTACTTAAGACTTTGGTGATCCGTTCCCAGAATGAAAGGAGTCCCCAATAAATAGTGCCTCCATGAGTCTAAGGCATGTAGAACTGGAAGGAGTTCCTTTTCATATATTCCTAGAGCTTGCTCAACAGGGTCGAGCCTTCGACTCTCATAGCCTATGGCATGCCCTTCTTGGAGCAAAACAGCTCCAAGGCAATCACCACAAGCATCACATTGGACCTCAAATGGTTTTGAGAGATCCGGTAGTGTAAGCACAGGTTGAGAGATAAGCTTTTCTTTAATCTTTTCGAAAGCATTGTTCTCCTTAGCAGACCATGTATACCTAACGCTTTTCTTTGTTAGGTCATGTAATGGTCCCGCAATTTGTGAGAACTTTTCTATGAAGCGTCTATAGTATGCACACATACCTATAAAGCTTCTTAGTTCATGAAGATTCCTTGGTTTAGGCCATCCTTTTATTACTTCTAACTTTGATGGATCCATTTGGATGCCATCTTGAGAGATAATATGACCTAAATACTGAATCTCTTGCAAGAAAAATTCACTTTTCTTTCGATTAACATAAAGTTTATTCTCTCTCAAAACCTGAAATATTACCTGGAGGTGATGCTTGTGTTCCTCCAATGAATTAGAGTAGATGATAATATCATCAAAGAACACTCCAGTGAAGGTTCGATGAGGCCTGAATAGCTTCTCCATCAAGCGGTTGAATGTGGGTGGTGCATTGGTCAAGCCAAAAGGCATGACAATGTATTAGTAAAGACCAAATGTGGTGCGAAATGCGGTCTTTACAATGTCTTGATCAACTATCCTTATTTGATGATAGCCACTTTTTAGGTCAAATCTACTGACGTAGGTCGATCCTTGTAGCTTATCAAATAGGTCTTCTACCCATGGAACGGGAAACCTATTCTTGATAGTGATCCTATTTAGTGCTCTATAGTCGACACACATGCGATATGTGTAGTCTTTCTTTTGCACTAATAGCACAGGTGAGAAAAATGGAGATGAGCTAGGCCTAACCATGCCCTTCTCAACTAACTCATGCACTTGCCGCATAATCTCCTCTTGTTGAGCTTGAGAAACTCTATAAGGAGGTTTGTTAGGCGGTGAACTTCCTGGAAGAAGTTCAATTGCATGGTCATCATTACCTCGTTTAGGAGGTAGCTCACAAGGGATGTCGTCAAAAAAAACATCTTGAAACCCCTTGAGAAAATTGCATAACTCTAATTCCTTTTGGTTGGTTTTATTTTCTTTTGCTAGCATTAGGTTCATTTTGAGAATCTTTAACAAAAATCATGTACACAGAAATAGAGCTCTTTATTGACTTGTTGAAAGCTGGTGTATGTACAATGGGAATAGTGTTACCCATTTCCTTAGCATCTATATACATGTCTTTTTCCCTGAACTTAAAGGAGATGCTCCTTTCAGGAAATTTAACATCGGCAGCCAGGCGGTCAAACCATGGTGCCCCTAGGATTACATCCTCATGCTTGAGAGGAGAGATAAATAAGTCCTCTTTGTCCACATAGCCTTGGACATGAAGCCTCAATTTCCCGATGAAGGGAGTGACTGAAGCTTCTTGCCCCTTGAAGGCACTATCTGCGGGTAGGACATCTCCCATCTCGTAGGATTGTATGCCTAGCTTGGTGGCTAACTCCATAGATATAAAATTGTGAGTAGAACCAGGGTCAAAGAGAATAAAAGCATCATGTTCTCTTACCTTTCCCCAAGCATGGCATAGAGGAGATCCTTTGTGGTGAGTTTGGTGAGTCTCCTCCTCTTGGATTTCAACCAAGGAAGCTCTAGGAGGGTCTTGGCGGTTGTTCTTTTGGGGACAAGCGCGGTACGCATGCCCTTGTTCGTCGCACTTGAAACACCGGTTATCCTTACGATAACACTCAAGCTCTTCATGAGAGAGTTTATTCTTACCTTTGTAAACTCCCTTCTCTTTAGCTTTGTTGGAGTTGCCATTAGGAGACTTTTGGACATTGTCCTTCCCCTTAGGCTCATTGGAACCCTTGTTTTCTAGGGGCTTATTATTTCTTTTAGCCCCTGTTCGGAAATTGATTCGAGAGGCCACCATAGTATGGTGTATTACCGCCGATATGGTACGTGGCCTTTGGGAGTTGACATACTCCGCCATTTCTTCGGTTAAGCCCGCACAAATTGTTGCTTTTGCTCTCCAAAATCCAACTTTTTGAAGACAGTGGCTTTGAGTTGTAGGTCCCAAAACTTGTCTACATATTTGTGGATGGATTCATTGGGAGAGAGCTTTAAGCTTCGCCATTCGGTGAGTACTTTGTCTTTGGCATCGGTGGCCAAAAACTGCTTCATAATGGAAGCTCTTAAAGCTTTCCATGTTTGTGGAGCTTCACCGTTGGCTTGTAGGCTAGACCACCATTGTCTGGCGGAATTTTGAAAGTGCATAGCTACATGGCGTAGCTTGGAGGACTCCGTGAAGCCCTCATCTCCAAACGCCACATCGAATTGTTGGATAAAGGCCAAGACTTTGTCCGTAGCACCAAAGGTACCATCATAGGTAAGGAAAGAGATGCTCTTCCGTCCCTCTTTGAATTTCTTCAACTTGAACGACCTCTTCCATGCGGCATAGGATTTCCTATGGCCTCTTCTTTTTGATGGTTCAAAGGTTGCACCATCACTTTCTTCAAAAGGTGAAGAAATTGAAGAAGGTGGAGAAGAGGGTGACCTCTTTCTCTCCTTTTTCTTGTCTTGATCTTCGTCGTCTTTACCATCACTTTCATAAGAGGAAGAGGATGAAGAAGATGGAGAAGAGGGTGTCCTCTTTCTCGCCTTTTTCTTCTCTTGCTTTTTATCATCCCTCTTTGAATTATGGCGTGGAGAAGAGTGTGATGGTATTCTCTGCTTTGGTGGTGATGGAGATCGTTTAGCCCGCCGTCTTCGTGGATCCATCTCCGCCAAGGTGGTGGGAGACTCGCTTCTTTCTTGTTCCTTCGGTGGAGGCTCTTGAGTTCTCCTTTGGGAAGGAGATGCATCATCAAGAATTAAATTCTTGAGCCCTTCATATGGATTCTCTTCTTCTTCCCGAATCGGAGAGAGACCTCTTTTGGTAGTCTCACAAGGAGTCTTCCTAGGTGTTCTCTCATCATGGTGATGAGCTTGGAGAATACCGTGAGCACGGAGCTGCCGTTGCACTTCACTTTGGAGAGATGGATTTCCCATGTCTTGTTGAAGCCTAGAAACAAGATAGTTAACAAGCATTGAAGCATCATTAGTAGCTTGCTCATGAGCAAAATCAAAGTTATCAACATTAATTTCACTCTCTTTACTATTGTCAGCCATTCTAACAACTTTTTGGTGTAAACTTTTTAGGTGTACTTTGGCACTTCAAGCCCTAGTTGCTACTCCTCTTTACCCCTTTAGAAAAAGAACTCAAGCTACTGTACCCGCAGCTCGAATACCATTAATTGCAAGGAATAGAAGAGAGGGTCTTTCGACACCAAAACAGCACCGGCTCCTGTCAAGCTTCTAATAGCTCAATAGTGGTTAAGCCGTAGGCAAGCCCCGTAGGACTCCACTATTAAGACCATAGCTCTCGACGGTGATGCCCCGTTAATTGCACAAAGGCAAGCGCACTGCAAGGTTGAAAAATCCCTATTCTACTTACTCACATGCAATTAATAATACCAACCATTTATAGCTAGCTTGAGGACCTCCCTTCTTGAGCAAGAAAAGAGAAACCTTGTGCTTTGATACCAATGTAACATTTAATGGCCTAATAACTTGTGTGTAGCGGAAATTAGCATGAACATAGTGGGCATTTCATTAGAATAGATTTCGAATGAGAATTACAAGAGTGCTTGGGTGGAGAGAGCAACAAAAAGCATAACGCCTAGTTAGATAGCATCAACAATACTTTCAAAAGAGAGAGAAATTAAGCTATTGACAACAGCTGAGGACTAGTTTTGCATGGAGCCAGTCCCCCCTCCAAAAGGCTTTGTATTATGGTTTCTCCCATCAAGAGAGACATTGTACAATACAATTCTTTGTGTTCCTTCCACTACAAGAGGTTGTGTGCTCTTGTGACGCTGTTAGCGATGGAAATACACTGGGTTTTTATAACCCCCGGCGTCGCTAAAACCGTCGCTAATAGCGTCGCTACGAGAGCGTCGCTATATGCGTCGCTATAGGCGTCGCTATATGCGTCGCTATATAGAGACGCTCATAGCGACGATTATAGCGACGTTTACACAGAAGTCTATAGCAACACTCATAGCGACGCTACAGAGCCATAAATAGTGACGGTTATAGCGACGCCCGAGAGAATTTTTTTTTGGTGACAGGGCATTGAATGCCCTGCCACCCATCAACCATATTGTACTTGATTCACTTTTTAAAAAAAGTGCAAGGGTAGATAATAGACCCAAAATAGTCACCCACAAGACGCATTGTTTGCAAAATTGACAAGCGTAAAATTGACAATTGTACACATCATAGGCAAAATGAATTGATTGGCAAATGTAATAATGACAAGTGTACAACATCATAGGCATAAAGAATTGATTGGCAAAATGAACTGCGGTGACAAATGTAATAATATACATGGTTCAAAAAGACATATAAAATCCGTCTCATGATACATAAGCTATGAGAAACCCTAAACTAATGCTATCTAGCTACGGCTAAACTGACGTCGTCTAGTCAGACGTCTCATCGCGTCCAAGCGGCGTATCTGTCAGATTCTGCAAAAAAAGACAATAAGACAGCTTTCAGTAAGTATAAATATATAGCGACATTTATAAAACAATACAAAAAATAGAAAAGAGTAAACCCTAATACTAACCATGCCGCCGCGAGAACTGAGAATGTCCATCAGGGCGTTTAAGCCCTTCCTGCCTGCGTACTCACGCTCGTACGGTGTGGGATCACGTCCTGTCATCAACCACTGTCAAAACATACAAAGATTTCATTATGTTAGAATTAAAAAACTCATAAACCCTAAACTATCGAACATAAAGAGCAATGCAAAAACACTTATAAAATCGGCCTCAAATGATGCCCATCCACCACTCCCCAAGTGGTGCGAGTTCCCTGCCTCTACTCGCGCTCTGGCTGCATCCTTTTGTTGCTTCCACTTGTCGGGATTCTCGCGCGCTTCTTTCTTCGCATTCTTCCCGTCTCCACTCGATTCGTGCCCTTTGTCACTCTTGCTTTGCATCCTCATATTGTGAAATCCACTTTTGCATCACTGGATTGTGAAGCATGCAAAATCAATTGATTTTAGCCTCTAGATCTTCCGTCATCTTCTTCTCAACACCGAGATTGCACATGACAATCCCAGATATGCGCTCATCATCTATGGTTCACCATAGTGTGTCCCGGGCTTTATCAAATCCGTCTAGCCACTCTCCAATGTACACTAGGGACTCTGATACCAACCAACCTTCTGCCATGCTACCCTCCGGACGTGCCTTTTGATGCATATATTCCTTAAGCGTTTTCATGAAACGTTCTAAGAAGAACATCCATCTGGAATGAACTGTGCCAGCTATTTTCACCTCATCAACTATGTGAACAAGAAGATGCACCTGAATGGTTAGCATGGTAGTAGGAAAATGTTTCTCAAACATGCACACAAGCTCCGCAGCATTTAGTTTGGAGAATGGTATGGAGTCTACGTTGATCTCCTTTTGTGAGATCCATTGCACCAGCTTTGCAAGTTTGTAGATTGTGTTACGGATGTCGAGAGACAAACATCCCTCAATGGCAACCGGTAAAATAAACTGTAAAGTATGTGCAGCAATGATATTAAAGTCCACATTTTATGCAATGATATTAAAGTCCACTATAAACATACCTGACACATTTTATGCCAATCGTGTGACTTCAAACCGGTAAGCTTTCCTTCTTTAGTAAAACACGTTCGGAGCGAGTGCATTACGCCAGTGGGGGTCCGCAAAGATCAAATGGTCTCTTTTACTTTGCGTTCTTGGGCTCCTGTGAAAATCCATGGTGCTTTAGGGAGTTTTATCGATCCATCAGACGCTGTTTGCGGCCAATATTGCTCCATACGATCCACATTTCTAAGGTCAACTCTGGCTCCCAAAGTATCTTTCTTGCCGGTCAGATGGTCCCATAGTAGATTACCCACATTCTTGAATATGTGCATTGGATCGAGCAAGTAATTGATCATGAGTCGGGGCCAGTATGGTAACTCATACCATAGAGATAGTCTCTTCATCCCTGGAGGCAATCCGTCATCGCACATCTCCTTCTGCTCTAACCATGCTTGTGCAGACATCCTTGGTGGCTCTCTTCCCAAAACGCCGTCGCGTAACACATGATTCTCTGGAAGATACGCTTGATGACCTTCGTAGATTTGCTTCTTCAGTGAGGGCGCCCTACGTGCATTCAGTCTAGGTCCACATGTGACACATGCTCTGTATCCGCTTGTTTGAAGCCCTGCATGTATACACATGATAATAGATCAACTATGGGGAAAAACAAGATTTACAGTGTCTGAGTGAGGAGTGTCAATAGATCACCTGAGCATTCTGTTAGCCCGGGATAGTCATGCATGTTCCACATTAGAATGCCTCTGATCAAAGCATTCCGTCGTCCTGTGTGTCGGCTCATATCCACCACCTCTATGCCAATCCACAATTGTTGTAGCTCTTCCAATAGTGGACGAAGATACACATCCATATTCCCCACTTTATATCGCCCTGGCACAATCAAGCTTAGCCATAGGTGCCCCTTCTTCGTAGTCAAGCACGGGGGAATGTTGTAGTTGACGATGACAACGGGCCATACACTGTAAGATGTTGATCTTTGACCAAATGGATTTACGCCATCCATAGCGAGGCCTAAGCGCAAATTTCGAGCTTCCTTGGCAAAATCCGACCATGTTCCATCTATATGTTTACAGGCTCCGCAATCTGTAGGAATTCGTAGCACACCATCCGAAGATTTATTCTCCTCATGCCATGATGCTAGGGCGGCCATGGACTTACATTCGAAGAAATGCTTGATGCGAGGAAGCAGAGGAAAATGTCCCAAAACCTTTTGTGGAATTTTTGTCCCGTGGAGATCTACTCGATATCTTTCGGAATCACATTCGGACACTTCTCCATGTCTATGTATTCCCCTCTGAAAAGAATGCAGTCATTAGGACAAGCGTGGATAGAATTGTAATCCATCCCCAAGTTTTGCAAAATCTTTCTTGCTTCATCTCGGGAATCTGGCATCACATTGTCAGCTGGTAGTATGTGCTCTTTAAGCAATCTACACAACATAAAAATACGATACAGTCGTGTAAAAATCTATCAGATCATTATACATTTAGAGTTTTATTAAAGTAAACTAATTGTAATAGATCACCTGAAAAGCGCTGTGACGCTAGTGTCACTCCATCCAAACTTTGCCTGCATGTTGAGAAGAACTAGGAGTGCTTTCAATCTAGACATACGTGCTCCATTATACAATGGCGTATCGGCTTCACTTTTCATATCATCATAGATAAGCCTTTCTGAATCCATGATCGTCTCGATCATTTCATCAATCTCGGGCTCAAACATTGCCTCGTTGGGAATGTGCTCTGCATGATCATCCCCCGAGCTGTCAGAGGCTACATCTTGTGGCCTCACATATGCTGCTTGACCAAAGCGCCTGCGAACACGTCTATTGGGTTGCAAGATTGCTACTTGTTGGCCAGCGTCAGAGTCCGACGAGTTATACTTGGCAACAACTCGATCTATAATAGATGGATCGAACTCGCCAAATTCGCGAACGTGCTGCAAAGAAACACGTCTTGTCCGTCGCACAGCATGCTTGCATTGATTACAAGGACATAAGACCCTCGTTGAGAGATAGGTGTTTCGGTTGGACGGTCCCACATCCTCGTCACTACTCATAATGACGATACAAATCTTATAAGTGAGTGAAGGCAGCAATACCCTATATTCCATTGAGGGCTTTCTTCACCTGCTTCATGCAGGCATCGCAGTCTATGGAGACCTAAATCTATTCTAATATAACGTAAATATAAATCTAGCGTAAATAAACGTAAATCTATTTAAAAATAAACCTAAATCTAATCTAATTTAACTTAAATAAACCTAAATCTAATTTAACGTAAGTCTACATCTAACATAATCTTTAACGTCTTTTAGGATAGTTTCCTACGACGTTATAACTCTCTTCTTCTTGTGTGTGCGCGCGTGTGTGGATGTGTGTGCCAATAAAAAGAGATAAATGGTATAACCTTTCTATCACCCATGCCAAGTATGATAGATTGGTTATGCCATTTCCCTCTTGAATAATAGGTCTTGAGTTCAACTCCTCGTCGGCTAGATCTTTAGGTCTTTTAATTTTAATTAGTTTCCTACGACATTAAATTAGTTTCTCTCTCTTTCTCTCTCAATGTGTGTGCGTTTTTTTGTTTATGCATGTTTTCTCTCTCTTTTCCTCTCTCAATGTGTGCGTTTTTTGTTTATGCATGTTCTCTCTCTCTTTTCCTCTCTCAATTTGTGCGTTTTTTGTTTATGCATGCTCTCTCTCTCTCTCTTTTCCTCTCTCAATGTGTGTGTGAATTCTTTGTTTATGTATGTGTGTGTGCGTTTTTGTTTATGTTTGTACTCTCTCTCTCTCGAACTCTCAAAAACACTATGTGTGTGTGTGTATGTGTGTGTGTGTGAGAGAGAGAGAGGGAGAGAGAAAGAGGGGAAGGGAACATGAGAGTGAGGAGAGGGAAGGAGCATACCTGGCTCTCCTTCCTCTCCTCGTGTGTGTGTGTGTGTGTGTGTGTGTGTGTGTGGAGAAGAAAGAGAGAGAGAGAGAGAGAGAGAGAGAGAGAGAGAGAGAGAGAGAGAGGGAGAGCGTTACCTGCTCCTTGCTTGAGGGCGCCGAAAAACTCAGATCTGAGATCTGAGTTTTTGGGCGCTCTCTGTTATTTTTTTAGCCCAGTCGGCGTCGCTATTAGCATCGCAAATTTACTTGTAAATTTGCGACGCTCATAGCGACGCCGGGATTTTTTTTTCTGAGCGTCGCTGTGTGAGCGTCGCTAATATGAATAGCCTCTTGTAGTGTTCAAGACTAGCTAGTGCAATGAAGATGAAAGCTTCATGCACTAAGCAAAACACTTAGTAAACACAAATTTAATTATCCCCGTTCTCAGACCCAAGACCTCACAGACCTTCGAAGATGGTGAGAGCTAGCAGGGTATGAGAGTAGATTGAGAGGAAGAAGGAGTATCTTACGAGAAAGATGTACATCTCCTCACATAATCACTCATATTAGCATAGCTTAGCTTAGTAATTAGCTTGGTAGAGGAGATGAGCATCCTTTGAAGCTTGGCTCTTGGTTGGATTTTCATCCACATGCCAAGAGAGTGTTGATGTAGGCTTCTATCTCACAAGCTTGGAGTAGGTGATGAGCTCTTCATTAAAGCTTGGGAAGAGATAGTCTTATTTGCTTCACACATAGACTGTGTGTGAGTGTGTGTGTGTGATAATGCCTTGCAAAAATTAGCCCCCTCTCTCTCTTGGGCGAGCCCTCTTGCTATTTGCTCTTGCTCCAGCCTCATTGGCCCTCCCCAAGTCAAGCCAATGACTATTAAGCAGCATAAGTGATAGCCTTTTGACATGTGTCCCCCTTTCCCCTTTTGTGAGAGCTTTAGGTAATTTAATAATTAAACTAAACTCTCATTGGACCCCTTTGCCTCCTGGCCAATAGGAATCAGGCAAGCCATTGGGCTCCTGAATGCTCATTGGACCCCTTGGGAGACTGTCCAATAGTCTTCTAGGAGACCTAATTCTCATTGGTTCTTTTATTAAGTCGTTTTAAATTAATTAAACTAGATTTACTCTAGCCTAATTCTCATTGGTCCACCGCCAAGGCCATCCAATAGAAATTGGGCATACATTGTGGGCATCTGGCCTAGGGAGCTGACATGTGTCCCTCATTCCCTTTGTGTAAAGGGGGCTTGTGTGTGTGTGTGTGTGGCTTTCTCTCTCATCCCCTAGAAGAAGGGCTCGCCCCCTCCCATGTAGGGATATGTATTGACTTTGGAGAGCACAAAAAGCATCCAATTCCCCCTAAGCTTTAACCCTTTGGACACAACCTTTGAATTTTGGAACCTTAGCATTTTGGAAGTCTTAATGGGCTGAACCTTAGGGTCTTTTTAGCCCATTGTTGCACATGGCTCTTTTGCAGCTGGCCCCCCCTTTGGATCCCTATTTTCCCTCCTTTGGATCCCTATTGTGGCCGGTCTGCTAGCTTAACCAATATTCTAGCTATTTCTCCCCGGGCACTTCCCCACATTAAATGATCAGTTTAATATGAGAAAATCATTTAGGAGAATTAGATATTGATTATTATGACACGCTCTTTCTCCCAAAACCTTCAAGTTTCAGAAGCTTGACCTCTAACACTCTTACCGAGGGCAAGAGCATGAAGGGAGCATAAAGGAAGGCATCAAGGGGAGCAGGAGCATCAAGGGGAGCATAAGCAGGAAGGAGGAAGAGACTTAATGCTAAAGTTTGTCTTCCATGTGTTATTTAAGTATTTTGCATTGTGTGGTGTATCTGGTCTCTTATCAAAAGCAAGGTAAGCAGACTGATGCTAACCCAGCTCACCTGGCAAACCCATTATCCCCGCGCTTTCGGACTAGAGGTTGTCTTGTGTGCTATCTACATACTAAAGAGGTGTTTTATCAAGCTACTTTGCAATCTATGACTCCATATAAGGCATGGCACGATAAGATGCAATCCATTGTGGTTTTTGGTTGCTTGGCTTATGCTCTAGTGCGACAAAAACAATGCAAAAAAATGGATGATAAGGCTAATAAATGCATCTTTATTGGCGCACTACAAATTTGAGAGCAAGGGTTATAAGCTATATCATTTCCTATCAAAACATCTCTTGATTTCTTGAGATGTTGTTTTTGTGGAAGATGCACTTTAAGCCTTTTTTTCATGTACTAAAGAGACAAGTGTACCCTCACAAGACATTAGTAATACCTTGTTGACTCTTATGAATGATGGGAATACAAATGTAATTCCAAATGAGGCAAATATTCAGCCTATGCAGGTTTTAAGTGATGCTATAAATTAGTATATTTCTAATGCAGATATCCATGATGCATTTGATGAGGACATGGCTAAAAATGAGGAAGCTAGAGGTATGCCAAAATGGCTTGTGCATACTTTGTGCGATAGTAAATTAGATGCAGCTTTGTCTAGTTGTACTCAATTGAGTGCTCATCATGCTTCTTGTGTATCATATTGTTATGCTTTGGCCGCGTCAAGTATGTGTGACAAGGATGAATGTCTTATGTTTGATGAAGCACAATATTTAGAGGATTGGATGGCTACTATACAAGATGAATATGATGCACTTGTGAAGAACAATGCTTGGTCTTTATCTGGCTTGCCTCTTGGCAAGAATGCCATCTATACAAAGTGGGTTTATAAGCTAAAACACGAGCCGATGGTAGTATTGATTGCTAAAAGGCAAGGCTAGTTGCAAATGGCTATGCTCAATGAAAGGGCATTGATTGTGAAGAAACTTTTGCTCCCCCTTTTTGTATGACTATTGTATATTTCATTTGTGCATTGAAAACTTATTTTGATGGGATGTACATGAGTCACATATTAAAATGATTTTCTTGAATGGTGAATTGTATGAGGAAGTGTATGTAATCTAGCCCCCAGGGAGTCCACTCTAAAATATGTAATTGTATCACGTGAGTTCATCAGGAGGGTTTTTTAATTTCAAAAAATTTGTAGGTTTACATCGATAGTAAGGGTTTTAAAAATCACTTTTGGAAAAAAAAATCCATAGGTTATAAAGAAAGAGGGGTCATTTAATTCATGAAAATATGTTTGTGAAGAGGGGTTGTTTAAATAATGCTTGAACACATGTAATATAGAGGGTATTTTTAACAGTGAAGGCCATGAGAATGCAACCTTGTGGTTTTGTCAAGAAAGGAAAGGAAAAGAAAGTGTGCATATGTAATAAAGCATTGTATGGTGAAATAAGTCTTATAGTGCTTGGTATGAGAAAATGGATAAGCGTTTGATTGTATGTGGCTTTTATATTCCAAGTAAGAGCACTTTGTATGTAAAACGTGAAAAAAACTTTGAAGTCAAGTCTACATGATGCCTAAGATCCTGCATATGTTGCCCTCTCACTCATTATGTATGCATTACAATGCTAGATATACATTTTGTAGTCTCACAAAAAAGTGAGAAACTTTATGCATAGCCTAGGATCGAAGAATTGACAAGTACTTAAGAGGGTCTTTTGCTATTTGAGTGGCATCATATATCTTGGGTTAATTTATGCCAAGGGGGGTTCATTGCAACATATTTATATGCTTTTCTTGACTCAGATTTACATGCTTTTCATGCATATCATGGTTGAGAGCAAGAAGCAATCTAATGTGGCCACTTATAGTTGTGAGGTTGAGTACAAGGAAACTTTCATAGCTATTGTTGAGTGTGTGTGGCTTAGATGCCTTATGACTGATCTAGGAGTTGGTTGGCACTCTCATCTACATTGATAATTAGAGTGCATTGACAGTTGCAAGGAACTTAGACTTTCATGCTCACACAAAAAACATTGAGGTGCATTATCGCTATGTTAGGGAGAGGCTCTCAATTGGAGAGATCGTCTTAGCTTATGTGCCAACATAAAAAAACCTTATGAATTTGTTCACAAAGGCATTTTCCTTTGTTACCATATACATGTGGTATTGATGTGTGTGAACACATTAGGACCACTGTGGCATTTTTTTCCCTCTTTAGGAGGTTTTGTCCCCCGTGCTTTGTATATAGGTCCATCACTCTAGGGCTATCTATCTTTCCATTGTAGACTAAGTAATACACTCTCAGTTGTGTGCCTTGAGCTTCCTTAATCTACTCCAAGTTGTGTGCGTTTCTCTGCAATCCTAATTTCAACAATTGCTATCCGAGAAGGTTGCGTCCTCCCGAGCTTAGTCACCAGCAGCTCCAGTACACGCCTGCTCACTTTCTCCGATTTCAGTGAGCTTTGGCGAGCGTTTGCAGGTCGACAAAAATTTTGGGCAAGATCGTAGAGCTTAGTCTGCTCAGATTTCTGATTCGGGCTCATTTCGACCTCCATTTCCACTACAGGCAGGTCTGCACATGTAATTTTGTCACTTAGTGCAGAATGTTTGTCAGTGTCTTTTTCTGCATAGCAGGTCCTATACAGTCTATTGCGGATTGTGGTATATAGCACATCCTAGTCTCACTCAGTTTCTTCTCATTTTGGGTAGTTTCACATCAAGTGCAAACATTTTCCACGGCTGACAACAACATAGATGTGTTCAAGATGTTTGCTGCTGAGGACAAGTTAGATGGGGGCAATTACCCTATGTGAGCTTACATGATGCAACATGTTCTTGTGTCAAAGGGAGTCTAGAATATTGTGCAGGGCATTGATGTATGTCCTAGCTCTGAGGATGTAGGCGATATTGAGGATGTTGTAGATCTTGCTGCAAGGATTGCTGCTATTAGAGTTGTTTTGCCTACGACAGAACAAGCTCGTTGGGATGTAAAGGATGTGTATGCTCATGTGTTGATTGTGTTGTCTGTATAGCACACCATACACATTCACTTAGTAAAATCTGCAAAACAGGCTTGGGATATTCTGGCGGGTCTTTATGCAAGCCGCAATGAGACAAAATTGCTTTGTTGCATAAAGAGCTGGAATCGAAGATTATGAATGAGGAAGATAACATGGACACTTTCCTTGCTGGTGTCGAGGATATCAATGAGCAACTTATTTCTGCAGGTGAACTCATTTCAGACAGTTACCTTGTGCAGACTGCTCTTGATGCCTTGCCAGATTCTTACCAGACTTTTGCTAGTACTTGGAGACTTATGACCCAAGGAAATCCTGAAGTTGTCAAGTTTGATGCATTGTGCACATTGGTGTTGCAAGAGTCACTTTCCAAAAAGAACAGGACTAGACAGCGTACAGTTGAACAGGCTTTTATTGCTTCTCAAAGAAAGGGTGGTAACAGCAATGCAGCCACTTCTTATGGTTCTGCTGCGAGCGGCAAAACTTCTGTTCCCAATGCTTCTGCTGGCACCACATGGTCTGGCAATTCTGGTGATAAGGGCAAAAAGAAGATGCGTTTCCATTATTGTAAAGCTAATGATCACTTGATCAAGAAGTATCCTAAGTTGAAGTCCAAAGAGGCTAAGAAGAAAGAGGGTGGTTCCACTACAAATGCAGCCATTGTTAAGTCTTTTGTGAAAGGAGACTGTGATGTTGATGTTGATGCAGGATGGGCTTTTTTGTGTTATACACACATAAATCTAAAATTTTTTGTGGTTTAATCTTCATATAGTTTAGGTGTTTTTTTGCTTTATGCTGTTTACTTTTTGACTATGATTGACCCATCTTTTGGAAGCAAAAAAACACTTTTCATGATTGTTCATTGTACTTCATGTTTTATTAATCCTTGTTAGCCTTTGATACTCATGACTCGTCTTATGTTTTGCAGCTCAACATTCCTCCATGGGTGTGATTTCTATCACTTCTAACATGATTTTCTTCAGTGGCACATGTGGATGCATGCCAAATCAGGAGGGGGGGAATGTTAGCAGTGGCTAACACATGCTACACCGATTATTCACCAAGCTAGGGATGTGCTATTATGCACAATATCTCCTATTCAGTGTATAAGGGCTCAACTTTATCCCATAGTTGAAGGGCTTAAAGCCCAAAACTATAAAAGAGCCCTATGCTAAATGAGAAGTCATTCTTGGGTGAGCTTCTTCATTGTAGAGTGGATGGTCATGAGGCTATGGCTTCCATGCACATGTAGCTCTTGATTTCTAATAATCAATTATAGTTTCTTTCTTATTAATATGCTTTGTTTTGATTATGTGGAGTGAGATTGTATTAGTGTGATGTTAGATCTCTAATCCCTTTTTGAGTTAATCTCTTCTATCCACACCATTGGCCATGGTCTGTGAGGGCTATGCCTTCCTTCTCTTTCTCTCTCTCTACAATGAGTGTGGTTAGTGTGTGTGTGTGTGTGCATATGTGTTGCATTGATGGGATGAACCGGAGTAGCCATACTAATGCCCAGTAGGTATGTTGATTGCATGCTTGTGTTGTTGTGTGATTAGGGTGATTGATGTAAGAGGTTAATTTCAATCACATGATTGTGTGAAAAGTGATTAGTAAGTAGGTTTGTGTGGTTGATTAAAGGTAGCCCCTTCCATGGCTTCTACTCTATGATAGGTAGAAGGATCCCTTGAATCATCTATTTTGATGCATCCTATGATGCTCATGCCTCCAAGCACTAGCCGGATTTCCAATCCACGTATTGATAATTTTGTGTGGGTTGTGATTAGGACATTGCTACAATGCCTCCCTGCATATGTTAACTCCCTCGCATTGGGCTCCTCACACCTGTAATAGAGCATTTTCTCTCAATTTTCATACTTGTATAATCCAACATGCGTATTGTCTGTATTGATGCAAGTAGCCACATTTAATCACCTAAGATTGGCATTAGGAATGTCCAGCTTTGGTGGCTTCTCCTCAGGTTCAACATCAACTTTTTATTTTGTGCCTGTTAATCCCACTTGTCCACAGTAAAGGGATTATGAACAATTAAATACATATTTCCTTTATCATCAAGGTATTGATCACCACTGTAATCCATAGACACTAGGAGATTAAGCTCACTAGGTCTCTCTTCTATTTTCACCCAATAACAATCCATACCATCTATATAGATTTTAAAACCCTATCCATTTTCAAACTCGTATTGTATATGGAAAAGTTTCATGGTTTGTGCAATGTCTAATGGTATCGCTCCCATAATGATTCCCTTCTTGAAACTCACACTAGTGAATCCCTTGACCATGTAGGTGTGAGATCTCTCTAAAGAAGTATTTGAAAGACTTTTCTCCAAAATTGGCTCTAAGGTTGAGAAAGTTCCTTGGTTCACTTTTCCCTTTGTAAAAATGTGACTCAAGTGTTCGTTAGCAAAAGGGTTTCTATTTTGATAAAACTTGTATGATTTTAAATACATCAAGAAAATTACGCTTGCAAAACCTTGACCTGTTACCTTTTACGGTGCATTCACCATTCCAAACAATAAAAAATTGAGTTGCCAACTCTGGTTTCCACAACTTGTACAAAAATCACTTAGTGGCTATAAATTTACAGCCGCTTGGTTAGTCACAATCTGCTCGAATCAAAATTTGATCACACTTTCGACACAAAATTCTATTTCGCTGGTAATATACACAAATCAAATCCAAATTAAATTTTGTAGAGACCACTAGATCCTAGGGACTAGTGTTAGTTATGGCACCAGTCTCTGAGTGCACTTTGTGATAGGGGGTCATGGATCGTGATCCATGTACCTGTTGGGTTTTGAAGCAATAGGCTCAAGGTGGCTTGAAGGTGAAGGCAACCATAGCTCAAACAGTTAGAGAGAGAAGAACACACAATTTTGAAAAGGGGGGTTCAATACACAAAAATACTAGTAATACTTTTTTCATAGTGTATGTACATCATAGGCTTGAGCTATATTTATGCATAAAGTTGGAGTGGCTATCCGGCTAATAACTCTCCATGTATCCCTCCTTAGAATCTTACAACTCATAGGACAAATGCCAATAGCAAATAGTATGCACATGTAGAGATGTTTCCCATAGTCACTGAAGAAGGGCATGCATATCTCAACAATCCTCCCCTTAGGCATGGACTATACTGAAGGAAGCCGTGTCAAGACTCAATGCCACCACATAGGCTCAATGCCACACATGCAAGAAGTCACACATACTGGGGTAGTCACACAGACTATGGAAGTCACACAGATTAAATCATGGTCTCAAACAGACATGGTGTCACAGAGACTTTAAGGATTCCTCCCCTTAAACATCAAAGGCGAAGGATAACGATATCTATAAATGTCAGTGTTTACTCTTAGTATCACCTCGCCTTGCTCCTAGTTGTCTTCATCATATCTATAAATGTCAGTGTTTACTCTTAGTATCACCTCCCCTTGCTCCTAGTTGTCTTCATCATATCTATAAATGTCAGTGTTTACTCTTAGTATCACCTCCCCTTGCTCCTAGTTGTCTTCATCATCTGATATGGTTTGTTGTTTCCACCGCTGTAACCTTTGCATATTTAGTCAACGATAGCTTCACCTTTGGTTCACTTCTTGACAAAGATATTTATCATACATAACAACATGCGAATGATGTCAGCACCGGGCCTCTTTCGAGGAAGGTCTTACCTCCAGATATAACAGGGGCAATGTCTAGTCCTCTCACATCTCTTGTAGATAGTTTTGGCAGACATAATGAAAGGCAAGGCTTTGTTATCATGCCTTGAGTGCAAGAGAAAATAAAATGCATAATGAAACGAAAAGTACGCAATGTTTTTGTACAAATGCAAAATAAGCTAGTGCGATGCTTTGATAGCTTTTGAAACAATTGAAGTTTTGAGAGAATGCATGAAATCAAAAAGGTTTCAAGAAAACTTTGAAGCTCGGTTGTGTGCCTTGAGTTGACAAGTGAAGCTTTTAGCCATGAGCACTTTGAATTTGAATTCCCTCTTTGATGAGCTACTCGGTAATCAGTTAAGGGCTTTTGTGGAAGATCTTTACCACACGAGAAAGGATTTATTTGGGGCGGTGTGGGAACAGGGTTTTGTTATCATAAAGCTTATATAAAAGAAAGAACCTGCGAGCTCTGTCGATTGCAAAGAACAAGAAGAAGCCGTCCAATTGCTTGGGAATGCGTCCTGGTGCTCGGTATGAGTTGAGGATGCAGAGTGAATCGTTTTGGCCTCGTGATTCGATTTGTGGGGGTTGATCGAGGCTAATTTGTTGATGAAGTGCTTGTGTGTGTGTGTGTGTGTGTGTGTGTGTGTGTGTTTTGTGTGTGTGTGAAGATAGCACTGCAATATAATTTTTGTGGTAGATGTGTGTTAATTAGCTTGCTTGTGTGTGTGTAAAGAAATCAATCTCTTACTCAATTTGGTTTGCCCGAATGGAGTAGCGCTGTCCACTGTCTACTGCAATTGAAGTGTGTGTGTGTGTGTGTGTGTGTGTGTGTGTGTGTGTGTAGCCAACACACAAGCAACTCCCTTTTAGCTTCTACTCCTCAATACCCGACCTTGCTTTCAAGGTTTTTAAGCTTTCAAAACTTTTGTTCTTGTTAAGCCTTGCAGCTCCTTGCTTGGTTCTGTAAGCCTTTCAATTCATACACACAATTGTCCGCGACTGCAACTCGGTGCCCAATTTTCTACAGAATGCCTTCAAGATCACATACCCAACTCTCTAAATATCCACCCCAAGCTCTAAAGGTTTCTATGGATGTAGTTGGGGATGCTGACAAGCATAGCCTATGAGTGAACGAGTGGCAAACTACTGCAATTGGCCCAATAGGATATTGTATCCGCTGTCGAGCTGCATGTATCGGTGGATTCTCGTCGATTAGAGCTCAATTCCTTCAATTTGATACCAATTGTTGGTATTGATGGAGGGGGGAAAATCTTCGTAGGTGCTCAATCAAGGATGTAGGGGGGGATGTTTTGTTTTCTTGTTGTGATTGTGTGCTGGATTGCTAAGCTAATGGTGTTGGGTTTGGAAGCACTCGGCTCAACGTGGTTTGAAGGTGAAGGTAGCCATAGCTCAAATAGTTAGAGAGAGAAGAACACACACTTTTGAAAAGGGGGGTTCAATACACAAAAAGGCTAGTAATACTTTTTGCATAGTGTATGTACAACATAGGCTTGGGCTTTATTTATGCAGAAAGCTTGAGTGGCTATCCGGCTGATAACTCTCCATGTAGCCCTTCTTAGAAGCCTACAACTCATAGGACAAATGCCAATAGCAAATAGTATGCACATGTAGAGGTGTTTCCCATAATCGCTAAAGAAGGACATGCCTATCTCAACAGTACTCCAATGTCAGAATCTACTAAAACTTGGCACACAGATGTCTCAAAGTCTCTTGATCCCTGCTATGTGATTTTTATGTGGCTTGATTTCATTTAGATCACCCAAAAGTCACTTTCTAGGTTTCTTTGGCGGTTTTTGGCCTTGAATGACTCTTGCCTTGTTTTGACCCTCTTCTTGAAGTTTTTTGGTACCCTTGCTTTTGGATGAGTTGTTTGTATTGGTCTCTACCACAAGGCTATATGGTCTTTGCCCAAGAATCTAGCAGCGAGACATGGTTCACGATCCATGTTCCTTCAGATCTGAACCCCAAACTTGGTTTGGTGATTAGCTGCAATCTATGGAGTCTACCCCACCACTTATTTTTGGATTTGGAAAATTTTTCTTTGTCAAAAGCCAATTTTTGTGTTCGCCTTGCAATTTTTTATTTGCGAATGGTATTTTGGTAATTTGGTCAAGTTTTAGTTGTTTTTTTCTATTGTACTTTTTACAAACGTTTCCCGAATTGATGTCAGGTACTCATTGCTCAAATATCAACTTCAAATGTCATAGCGGATCATGGATCACGATCCATGTTACATCCCATATGAACATGAAATTTGGTCAATTGTGTACCTACACCCTGTAGATATTAAATTTCCATTTATTTTTTAATTGGGTATTTTTTTAAGTCCCAATTTTTTGCCTATTTCCAAGGTTTCTGTGCTTTTTTCTCAATTTCTTGATTTGGATGAGTTTTATGTGTCAAATTTTCACCAAAAGTGTATATCTAGTGGCATGAACCTCGCAGGATCCTTTAATATCAATTTTTGCCTAAAGAGTCTCAAAGGGTCATGGATCACGATCCATGTTCCTGCATCTTTTGGCTTGAACATTTCCAGATCAGCTCTTCCTTGCTTGATTTACCCCTTTTTGCACTTATTTTTGGGTTTGTATCAGCTTTTGAGTTTTGACCATGAAATTTTTCAAATTTCAAAATTTATGGTCTTGACTACCAAATTATGGTTTTGATTGTTTTTTTCATGATCCCTTTTTCCAATTTGATGGTTGTAAATGTTACCTAACCTACTCCTAAGTACTAAAATGAATCCTATGGCTAAGCCACCAATTGGTGTGAAACTGGACGAAAAACAAAATATGGAGCAATACTTTCAAAGCATTAAAAAATATACAGAACGGAATGCTCTCATATCTCACTCACAACTCCCAATATCTCTAAAGGATAGACCTAGAAGTCTTCGAATTCTATCCTCTAACAAGCACTAAACATCGTGTTAGCTACTTGACTGTCAAAGTGTAAATGGAATGGAAATGAAAAATCAAATGTCTCTAAGTAAAAATCTATGACTAGGTCACTCACCACCTAAGGATCACTGTCCCTAGCAACGGTGCCAGTGTAAACAGGTTGCGAACAAACATCTGTAGCATAGCTATCTGGCACTAATATAATGCTAATACTCAGGGAAGCGACTCATATGGGGCACATAAACTCTTTGAGGGTGTCAACCTCAAGAATTGAACCTATAGGAGTCTTACCAAGCACTGAGCAAACTTTATCTAGAGAACACAAAAACCGAGCGAGAGAGAGAGAGAGAGAGAGAGAGAGAGCGAGCGAGCGAGAGCGAGAGAGAGAGAGAGAGAGAGAGAGAGAGAGAGAGAGAGAGAGAGAGAGAGAGAGAGAGAGAGAGAGAGAGAGAGCCCCATGAAAATAATCTCATGGTTTTAAATTTCTAATCCATGCGCTTGTCGACCCATCTCCTCAAATTCCATGTTGTATTACCCAAGGGTATTTAACTCTGTTTTCTTTAAAAGTGGTCATTATTAACCGTGGTAGGCAATTGAGGGACTTACAACACACATGAATAGTGGTGGGTTGTCCAAGTTTGTATTGATTGGCATTGTTGCTAGCAGGGAGTGATATAGACATGGTGCCTACCAAATGTTGTAAACAATTTTAAGACTTTTTGAAGCTATTTAAAAATGCTTCTTTTTAGCCTTCCTTTGGAGGCATGCCCTTAATAAAAATAGCACGTGCATAAAAAAGCTAATTTGTCAAGCACAAAGAGACAAGAGCAAGGAGTGCAAGGTATGCTGCTCTCTCTCTCTCTCTCTCTCTCTCTCTCTCTCTCTCAAAACAAAAAGACAAGCCCATTTATGAGCTGGCTATATATAACAAGATGAAAAGGCCACATAAGTTGAAAGTGACTAATAATCGTGATTATCTATAGCAGTCAATGTTTTCTTCCAAAACTTGAGAATTTTGACCTAAACATATTCTATGTACCTAAAACAAGTCCATAATTGAATTTGGTAAAATTTCGCCTTGCCGGCATCACTTCGTGCTTTGTCTTTGAAATCACAGTTTTTTGTGACTACATGGCTTGTGGAGTTGGTTAGTTATATTTGAGGCTATGGACTTGTCCGCTACATAGTTCTGAAGCAACTCATCCAATTTTGGCCCATTTGGAGTCATTTTGACCTCGTATGTCAATTTGATGCTTTGTAGCCTTCGAGCTATTTCTGCTTTCTGAGAGCTTCGCTTGATTGATTTTATGAAACCAACCATATACATTGTATATATACCTCGTATATAAGCTGTCTGTGAAGTCAAATCCAATTCTGGCATCTGCCAAAAACCTAGCTTTTCTACTTGGGACCCCTCGACCCTTACCGAATGGTCAACTGTTGATATAGAAGTGTTCTATTATGTTGGGGCATGCTATAGTTCAAGTCTCATCTAATTTGGTTGAGCTGACAGACTGCTATGGTCGATTTTTGGTCGTGCGTCTCTGTGCACTGCTCGAATTCTAGGGTTTTTTCTAGGGGTGTAGACTAGCTACCGACCGTACAGAATGGATCATTGATAAGTATAGAACTCTCATGTCTCGTGTGAGATGACACTGAAAATAGGCAATTATGGACTCCAGAAAATGCATGCAAAGAAGTCGAAAAACTCTCTCTCCAAAGGCAACAAGTGGAAATGAGTTGATTTTAGCCTACCTTGGGTATCTATACTCGGACTTCCCGACCCATTTTTTCCCAAATTCCTCTATTAGTTCTACTAGGCCATGAAATCTATGTTAGAGTCAAAAATTTCCCCAATCGGATTCCTGTAGCTCATTCTGCAAAAAATTTGCAAAAGTAGGTCAAGCCGCCTAATTTAGGCTTCTCGCTTCCATCTACTGATTTGATTGAATTTTTTTGTACCTGTCCGCCTTGTTCTTCTGATTATCAAGGTATATTCAATTTTTCCATCTGAGCTCATTTGCTATTTATTATTAAATTTTGACTTCTTTATTAAAGAATCAAAGAAAAAAACAAAATGCGCTAGAAAAGCAAAGTGAAAATCCATTGGAAAACACAACCTTATTGTTTTTTGTTGGATTTCTCCATTAATAAGTCTCAATATCAAGAAAACGGATGAAAAATAACCAAAAAGGACTATTTTTTGATAGTATATACACTATTTATACTCATCGGGGAGATATTATCAGTTAAATTTTCCTTCTTGATGATTTATAAGGGTATTATTAGGTAATTTTACAAAAATCACACGTTAACATCAACTTTTTCCTCTCACTTCAAACATTGCCCTTAATTACTTAGTTCCCTTCCACCCCTCCTAGATGGCGTACTCCGAGACGACTGTGTGCATGGGTTGAACAATTATGTCTATGCAAAGCCTTGGTAGCTCTACCATGATTTGAATATTAATGCAGTTCAAACCATCATGTTGTGCAAGACTATTGGAATTAGGGTTGCAGAGAAACGCACACAGCTTGGAGAAGACAAAGAAAGCTCAAGGCACACAATAGAGAGTGTGTTACTTAGCCCTAGATTGATGGACATATATACAATGCTCGGGGGAAAAAACCTCCTAAAGAGGAAAAAATGCCCCAGGGGTCCTAGTGTGTTCACACACATCACTACCACATGTATATGGTAACAAATCCCCCCTGGAGTGATGCGGTGAACGAGAGCTGGCACATGAGTAAAGGGAAGTATCATGCCCTGAGGACATGATCAGTCCACAAAGGGGAGTAAGCCCAAAGATTTGCAGAAAGCTTCAAGCTTCTTACGAGACAATGCCTTTGTGAAAAGATCTGCAAGGTTGTCTTGTGTTGGCACATAAGCCAAGCTGATCTCTCCTGCTAAGAGTCTCTCCCTGACATAGTGTTAATGCACCTCAATGTGCTTTGTGTGAGCATGAAAAATTGGGTTCCTCGAAACTGCCAATGCGCTCTGAGTGTCAGCATAAATAGTGTTGCCAGTGTCCTGTCCAACACCCAAATCAGCCATAGGGCGTCTGACCCATACACACTCAACCGTAGCTGTGAAGACTGTCCTGTACTCAGCCTCACAACTCGAAGTTCCCACAGTAGGTTGCTTCTTGCTCAACCATGATATACATGAACTTCCAAGCATGAAACAAAAACCACCTGTGGGTCCACACTCAGGTGTCAACACAACTAGCCCAATTTGAGTCCAAAAAAGCATGTAAGTCTCTGGCAGCAATGATCCCCCCTTGGGATAAAACAAGCCAAGGCGTAAAGTGCCACTAAGGTAGTGAAAAATCCTCTTGACAGCTTGCCAATGCTTAGACCCTGGGACTATGCATAAATCTACTGACCTGTGAGACTGTCAACTGAATATCTGGCCTCGTGTTGCATACATAAATGAGGCATCCAACAACATTTTGGTAAAGAGTGACATCTGTAGGATCACGAGCATCATGTAGACTCAATTTTAAACTTGTTTCCATGGGAGTGGCAATAGGTTTGCAATCCTCAAGTCCAAACTTACATAGCAATGTCTATATGTAACTTTTCTCACATAAGGCAATACCACCATCACACTGCTTAAACTGTATGCCCAAGTAATGATGCAACAGCCCCAAATCTTTCATCTTGAAAGTAGCATTCAAATCAGCCTTAAATTCAGCAATATGTCTCTCATTTGGTCCAGTGATCAGCAAATCATCTACATAAAGAACCACAATGAGAAGTACATCACCCTCACGCTTTACATACAATTTGCTTTCTATTGGACTGTTTACAAAAGCCTTGTTTGACCAAATGAGTGTCAGCTTTCTCATACCAAGCATGAGAAGATTGCTTCAACCCATACAAAGCCTTGTTACCTTTGCACACTTTGTCCTCTTGTCCTTTCTTGACAAAACCGCGGGATGCGTTACATAAACTTACTCAAATATGTCACCGTTCAAGAAAGCAGTAACAATGTCTGATTGATGTACATCACCAACCAAAATGAGCTTCCAATGCACATAGAAAACGCACAGTAGTCATACGACAAGTTGGAGCAAAATTCTCTTCATAATCTATGTCTTTTTGTTGTGCATAACCCTTTGCAACAAGTCGAGCCTTATGGCGATCGATATCACCATCCGGCTTGTGTTTCAACTTGTAAACCCACTTTGTATCAATGGCCTTTTTTCCAGGAGGAAAATTGCATAAAGTCCATGTGTCATTTTCTATAAGTGCATCATATTCTAATTGCATGGCAGCCATCCAATTTTTTGAATTTTGTGCTACATAAAAAGAGACGTTCCTCAACATCATGTAAGCTAGACACAGCCAAAGCATAACAATATGATGCATAAGATGCATGGCGAGAGCCTGAACGAGTACAACTAGACAAAGGTGCATCAATTTACTGTTATGCAAAGTGTGCACCAACCATTTTGGCATACCTCTAGCCTGCTCATTTTCATCCCTTTCCTCATCAAGTACATCATGTACATTTGCACCAGTAATAGGCTGATCTATAACATTTTTGAAAACCCCCATAGGCTCTACATTTGCCTCATTGGAGTTTACATTCGAACTTCCACCACTAAAAAGAGGCAGCAAAGTGTCATTAATGTCCTGTGAGCTTACATTACTGTCTCTAGTACATGACAGCAAGGGCTGAACAGAATCTTCCACAAACACTACATCCCGTGAAACCAAAATACTCTTTGTTTGTGGATGATACAACTTGTAACCTTTGCTTTCAGTACTATAACCAACAAAAATACATTTGACAGCCTTATCATCCAATTTTTTGTGTTGCACTTGCGACACTAAACCATAAGCCAAACATCCAAAAACACGCATGTGCTCAATAGATGGCTTTCTATCATGCCATGCTTCATATGGAGTCATAGACTGCAAGGCTTTCAAGGACACCTGTTAAGTACATAAGTGGAACACAAGACAGTCTCGAGCCAAAATGAATGTGGTAAAGCTCAACTCTGGACCATCCATCGTTCCATTTTCATAAGTGACCTGTTTTTCCTCTCAGCTACACCATTTTGCTGAGGTGTATAAGGTACTGTACATTGGTGTTTTATCCCACGACTAGCCAGAAATGCATTAAATTCATGAGACATATACTCCCCCCCTCGATCGGAATGGAGGGTGCCCATAGTACATTTCGTGACATTTTCATCCATAGCCAGAAATTGTTTGAAGCACATCAAAACTTTGGACTTCACTTTAAGCGGAAATACCCATGCATGCCTAGAGTAATCATCAATGAAAGTCACGAAGTACAGGTAATTGCCCAAGGATGGAGTTTCCATGGGCCCACAAACATCACTAAGTACAAGCTGCAACCTGCATGTGGCCCTAACTGAACCATCCTTTGGAAACTTAGAACACTGCATTTTACCCAAAATACAGCCTACAAAAACATGCTTGATAGATGCTTCAAGAGGCGGCAAAGAAGCAACCATATCAGATTTTTGCAAATGCAGCAAACTGGAAAAATTCAGATGCCCAAAACGTGCATGCCAAAGTTTTGCATTTGAAATAGCCCTTGAATCTGCAACTGCATTTGCAAAATTTTTTCCACATTTGTCATACAAAGTGAGCTTCTACAGCCCACGGCACAAAAGGCCAGATTCAGCAATTTCATCACCAAAACTAAGATCATAAATTGTACATCTGCCATCCACAAATTTGACTACAAGTCCAAGTCTAGCAAGTGTAGATACATACAAAAAACTCTTCTTGATCCCAGGTAGATAAAGTGCATCAACAAGTGTAAAAGAACTGTCATTTGCAGCAATAAGCACAATCCCATGAGGGACAGACTCAAGAGAGGTGAAAAATTCACAATGTGAGTAATGTGCTTTGTAGCACCATTGTCAAAATACCACACATGTGAATCTGCAGCAATTGACAAACATGCATCATGGACAGCAGGATTGTAAGTGCACTCTGCACTAAAATCCCATTCTGCATTAACATCAGCATCACAGTCTCCTTTCATAGAAGACTCAACAGTGGTTGCATTTGTAGTGGAACAAGTATTTGCAATGGAACCACCCTCTTTCTTCTTAGCCTCTTTGGCCTTCAACTTGGGACATTGCTTGATCAAGTGATCATTAGCTTTACAATAATGGCAACACATCTTCTTTTTTCCCTTATCACCAAAATTTCCAAATGAATTGCTGCCATCAGAAGCATTAGGAACAAAAGTTCTGCCACTCGCAGCAGACCATAAGAAGTGGTTGTATTGATGTTACCACCCTTTCCTTGAGAACCAATAAAAGCCTGTTCAACTGCATGTTGCCTAGTCCTATTTTTTTTGGAAAGTGACTCTTGCAATAGCAATGTGCATAATGCATCAAACTTGACAACTTCAGGATTTCCTTGGGTCATTAGTCTCCAAGTACTAGCAAAAGTCTGGTATGAATCTGGTAAGGCATCAAGAAAAGTCTGCACAAGGGAACTGTCTGAAATGACTTCACCTGCAGAAATAAGTTGCTCAATGATATCCTTGACACTAGCAAGGAAAGTGTCCATATCCTCTTCCTCATGCATAATCTTTGATTCTAGCTCTTTAAGCATCAAAGCAATTTTAGCCTCATTGCGGCTTGCATAAAGACCTGCTAGAATATCCCAAGCCTATTTTGCAGATTTTGCTGAACGAATGTGAGGAAAAATGGTGCGCTTCATAGACAATACAATCAATGCATGAGCCTGCGCATCCTTTACATCCCAACGAGATTGTTCTACCGTAGGCAAAACAACTCTAATAGCAGCTATTATTGCAGCAAGACCTGCAACATCCTCAACATCGCCTGCATCCTCAGAACTAGGACGTACATCAATGCCCTACATAATATTCTAGACGCACTTTGACACAAGAACATGTTGCATCATGTAAGCCCACATAGGGTAATTGTCCCCATCCAATCTGTCCTCGGCAGCAAACATCTTGAACACATCTGTGTTGTTGTCAGCCATGGTAAATGCTGCACTTGATGTGAAAACTGTTTGAAAATAGGAGAAACAAAGCGGAAACAACACATGCTATATAGCACAAGCGGTAGTAGATTGTAAGGCACCTGTTATGTAGAAAATGGCACTGACAAAAATTTTGCACAAAATGACAAAATAGCCTATGCAGTACTGCTACCTGTAGTGGAAACGGAGGCCAAAATGAGCCCGAATCAGAAATCTGAGAAGACTAGGCTCTTCGAGCTCACCCAAAATTTATGCCGACCTGCGAACGCTTGCCAAAGCTCACAAAAATCAAAGAAAGTGAGTAGGCATGTGCTGGAGCTACTGGTGACTGAGTGCTCATACCAATTGTTGGAATTAGGGTTGCAAAAAAACGCACAAAGCTTGGAGAAGACGAAGGAAGCTCAAGACACACAATAGAGAGTGTGTTACTTAGTGTGCAAATGGAAAGATAGATAGCCCTAGAGTGATGGGCGTATATACAATGCTCAGGGAAAAAAACCTCCTAAAGAGGGAAAAAATGCCCTGGCAATCCTAGTGTGTTCACACACATCACTACCACATGTATATGGTAACAAAAAACTGGGTGAAAACTAAAGTTTGTACTGAGTTTCGAGAAGTTGAGTGTAAATTAGGGAACAAAATATCCAAACTCAATGAAATTTGATTCATAGGCTTATATTGATGTGATAGATATGTGTACATGCTCAGTTGACCAAAACGATGTGAAAATTTACCGGAGGTAAATAATTGTGATTATTTACATCTGCACCATTTTTCAACTTTTTTGACCAAGTTAGCGTACCACTAGTTTTAGCATGTTGTAATAAGTCCACAAATCAAATTTGGTAAGATTTGGATCATTGGATTGAAAATTGTGACCAAATTTGCAAAGTCAGTCTGCAGACACGAAACTGCTGACCATTTGACCAGAAATTGTCCACTTGATGAAACTTGGCTAGAGACCTTAAGTTGAGGTGCTTAACAGATCTGTATCAAGATTGGGACAAAAACTTGCAAAAAGCTAGCTAGAGTAAATAATTGCGATTATTTACATCTGCTTCAAAAATTGACAATTTTGCACATTTGATCATACCACAAGGTCAAGCATATCAAGTAGACCACACAAATCAGTTTTGGTAAAATTTGGTGAGGCTTAAGCCATATTCTTGAAATCAGAGTCTAAGGACACGAAACAGTTGATAAACTTGAACAGATTTTGTCCAAACTTGCCCAAGAACCTTAACAGGTGGTATACTTGGCAAACCAAGCCAAAAAGTGCAAAAATTTGACAAAATTCAATAATCACGATTATTTACTACCACTTCAGAGAGATACCAATTTTGACTTTTGGACTTGTACAATGCTAGACCAGCATAATACAAGGCCACTGGGCAATTTTGGGTTCAATCGGATCCAAATTGGTACATGTTCACTCAGCTTCCAGGTTGCAAAATAATCTTTTATTATTTGCCAAAGTCGAGTATGAAAATATCAATTGCTAAATCCCATAGCTCGAATTGAAGTGATATACATAGACCAATCACAATATTTAGCAAAAATTACACAGTTTTTGTTAAAGAATAGATAACTTGATCAAAATTGATACAAAAATTAGGTTGTAGCCAAGGAATCGACAGCTTGACAGAAGTTGCAATCAAGTCAAGTGGACATTGACAACAAGTCAATCCGACGATAAGTACTCTATCCAGGGCTTCACAAGTGTTTATGAACCTTACATCTGGTCATATACTAGGAAATCAAGGCAGATTTGGAGAAACCTCCAGTAGAGTATCCACCGAAGAAAGCGTGAATCAAGGCAATTCCTTGCACACTATTCTTGAAGAAGTCTCAGACACTTTTTTAGATTCAACATCTAAAATGTCTTCCTATTCGACTCACTCAGAATTCGGAACGACAATGCGCTACAATCATATACTCTCATTGTATAAGACTAATCGCCATGGAGCATAGGTTTACCTGGATCCTAACTAAGAGTATGCTATTCGCATTGGCGACCATGGTATTGAGTTCGAAGAGGATATTAGGGCAAACAAACAAGGAAAGATGTACATGGATAGAAATGGAACTCAGTATTTACAAGTTGAAAACCCTGATCTGATAGACAAATGGAGGTTAGAAGTAAACACCATAATTCTAGATATGGCAGCAAAAGAAGGACCACCAACTTTAGAATTTGAGGGATACGATCAAGTTGATTTGAAGCCTTTGAAACGTCTTAGTACAGATAATCCTAGGATTGGAGTCTATTGTTGGGAGGATAGAAATGTAAAAGATCTTCTATGGACTTCGCATGCCAAATCGGGACAACTAACACCCATGAAGATCATTTATATCTTCAAGATCAAAGATAAGGGATCATCACATCTACCAACCTATCTGTTAGGGATTGTTATAACAACAACTTTGTTATGATGACCCCTGAGGAGGTGGAACAAACCAAATATCAAGGGTATTTCATAAGGGATTGGATATTAGGCTAGGGACCAGAAACAATTCCAAGAGATGAACACCATGAGAGATCTTCTAAGAGTAATGTTAAGAAATGAGAAACCACCTCATCACAAAGAAAACCAGGTGACACTAAAGCCAGTCCAGGGCTACATGAGTCATTATTTCCAATAGACTGGTTTGAAGGACTCAGAACAGGACGAACTACCAGGAAACCGGGAGTTGAACCAAATAGACATGTCAGACCATCTGATTTTCAAAGACCATCTGATCTTCTAAGAGTAATGTTAAGAAACCAGAAACCACCTCATCACAAAGAAAACCGGGTGACACTAAAGCCAGTCCAGGGCTACATGAGCTAGTAGTTCCAATAGACTGGTTTGAAGGACTCGAAATAGGACCAACTGCCAGGAGATCGGGAGTTGAACCAAATAGTCGTGTCAAACCATCTGATTTTCAAAAATGGGTCAAAAAATACAGTAGATTGGGGGATCCGTACGACCACTTAGCAAGATTTAACCAAGTGCTAAGAGAAGAAAGCATATTTGATTTCCATACTCAATTTGAGGGGTCTGGAATAACATAGAAGAAAAAGCATTAACATGATTCCAAAACATTCCACCAAGGGCAATCATGGACTTGAACACATTAGCTCAAGGATTTGTAGCTTCTTGTTCCAAAACGGGGATCAAACACAATACTGTAGCTCAAATCTATAGCTTTAAACAGAAACAAGGTGAGTCTGTTAGGGATTGTGCAACTGAAATGAATCAATACATTGCCAGATGCCTAGAGCTAGAGATACCTGCAGAAGAACGACTAGTATCATTGTTTCTAGAGGGACTGCTAAACAAATAACTTCATGCTATATTGTATAGGAAGAAGCATACAACCCTAGAAGAGTAGGCGTGTGCTGGAGCTACTAGCGACTGAACCCTTATACCAATTGTTGAAATTAGGGTTGCAGAGAAACACACACAGCTTGGAGAAGACAAAGGAAGATCAAGGCACACAGTAGAGAGTGTGTTACTTATTGTGTAATGGAAAGATAGATATCCCTAGAGTGATGTGCCTATATACAATGCTCGGGGGGAAAAGCCTCCTAAAGAGGGAAAAAATGCCTCGGCGGTCCTAGTGTGTTCACACACATTACTACCACATGTATATGGTAAGAAAGAGTTGGTTCTTGAGTAATTAACTCAAGGGTTTCTGATGTTGAGGTTTTTTGATGCTTTCTTCCAAAGAGAAAATCTTGTAGCTTGTGTACTCTTTGCTTGATTGTACCATCAGGATGCTTTCGCATGCTGATTTCCTGAGTTGTTGGTATCACTTTTGACTGTTGTCGGGCTTTTAGCCACCATTGTTATCTTGGTTTGTCTTGGTCAGTAGGGTGTGGTTGAGTCTTCTGAGACTTAACTTTCCATTGCTTGATTGGTTTTATAGTTTGTGGAGAAGATAAGTGCTCCTTTTTCTTCAAAATCCATTTTTTGTTAGGTTCCTTGCTCAAAGATGCTCATCTCTATGTTTTGAACCTTGGAACCTTCTTTGGTACTATCAATGATGTTTTGGACACCCAGATTTGAATTGACTTGTCCTTAAGGTGTGCTTTTGATACCCAAATTTTCATGACTCCTTGCATGCTACTTGGAGCATTTACTTGTTAATAGGATGGGGAAGATTGATTGCTTCGTGGTTTGCTCTACTGGTAACTTCTTTTCCATTCCTCTTTGCTTGGTGCAATTGGAACAACAAGTTGTCCACCTTTAGGTGATAGCTTGAGCTAATTGGTATCCCAATCTGGTACTGCCTTGTACGTTTGCATCCATGAGATTCCAAGAATCATTGTCTCATTTATGTGTTCATCTGATAAGCATACAAACGATGAGAACATGACCATCCATGTACTATCACATTCAAGTTGAATACTCCCAAAGTTGGTATTGGGTTCTTGCTGCATCCTTTGATAGTCTCTATTCCTGCTGTTAAAGACTGATTGGTTGCTTTCTTGTATGTGGAATAACTCACTGCATTTACTCGAGCTTCTGTATCGACCAATGAATTTGTGCTATGATTGTTGAGTTGTACTTTGATGTGAAGGGCAATTCCATCTAGCCATTCATCATCTGTTGATATGACATCTTTTGGCAATTCCCATTGTCTGTTATCTATTTCCAGAGTGTTTATGGGAATAGGTATTTGTTGATTCTTGAGAGCAGATTTCCTTTTGAGTACTCGAAGTCAAGCTTCTTCTTGTGCTTCATCAATAATCTGCTGTCGTTTTATCTTCCTTTGCTTAGCTTCATGCATTCTTTCTAGCAATTCATTGGTTATGACAAATTGTACTTCTTTAAATGACATTCCCTAATCCAATTAGCCATTAGTTCATCATCTAGGGTGGAAAACTTAACTGCTCCACTCGGAGATACATCTTCAATAATAAACGGTCCATTTCCCTTCTTCTTAAACCTGAGGGAATAGATTAAAATTAAGTCCCCTTTTTTGAAAATTTTTGTAATTAGATGGGAATCAAAAAAATGTTTTTGTTTTCGCTTTTGTGCATAGATGTGAGCTACAACAGTTAGCCTTTGCTCATCTAGTTTTTCTAAATCTTCAAGTCTCTTTGACAATTCATGTCCAGTCCACTCAAGATCCTTAGCTACCCTTAGTGTCGACAATAGAAACTCTATTGGCAGTATGGCATCAAGACCATAAACAAAGTTAAAAGGGTGTAGCATTTAAAGTTGTTTTGAATGAAACTCGATAAGCCCATAGAGGTGCATGGAGATTCATTTCCCAGTCTGTCCTTCCTGAACTAACCACTTTAGTCAATACCGAGATAAGAATTTTATTTGTATGCTCAGCTTGTCCATTTGCTTGTGGATGATAGGGAGATGATTTCTTATGGATGATCGTGAATTCATTAAGTAGATACTCAATTATCTCATTGAGGAAATGAGTTCCCCTATCACTGACTATTTTAATTGGCAGTCCATATCTTGTGAACATACTCATATAAGAATGTGGTGGTGGTTCTGGCATCATTCTTTTGGGTTGCTTTAGCCTCAGCCCACTTGGTCAAATAGTCTGTAGCTACAATGATATATTGAGCTTGGGTTTTATAAGCAGGTGGCTATATTAGCCCAACAAAACTATACCCCATTTTGCGAAAGCTCTACCTCCCATCATTGGTCTTAAGGGCATGCTATCTACACGTGTTGGCATTTTTTCTCGTTGACAAGCATCACACCTTTATTCTTTGGCATCTGCAAAAAGTGTTGGCCACCTTATGCCTGCCATTAAGATTGCTCTTGTAGTGGTATCATTTGAAAAGTGACCTCCAGCTAATCCAACATCTGCTTGTTCTATAATTAGAATATACTCGTCTTCATTTGCACAAAGACACAGATGTTGATCCTTACCTCTTTGATACAATTGGTTTCCAATAAGAGCATAATCTCTTGCTTCAGTTTCAATTGCTCTTTGACGGCGTTTACTCATATCCTCAGGAAATGTTCGGCTTGATAATTAAGTAACTAGATAGTTACTCCACTTAGGAACAGGCGACATTTGGAACAATGTTACATGAGGTATGGGTGTTTTTTTTTTTACATTGAGGACAATTTTTCACAAAAGAATGAACATCACTCCTCATAGTTGGCCCAAAATACTCCAAGTCTCAAGATCCGTCGCACAGTTTGATCTTCTGCAAAGTGAAGTCCTACTATGGTAATATGTGCTTGACTTAGGTATTGGGTTTTCTCCTCAAGATCAATGCATAAAAGCAATATTCCATTCTGATTTCTTTTGTACAACCTTCCAGGTAGCAATTGATACATAGCCGATTGCTCAATTAATCCAATTGTAATAGGAAGTGATATTTGCAAATCCACTTGAGCTGTGGTCATCAATGATACCATATTTTTTGACCATCGAGGTATCATTTCCACGGAGAACAGATATGCATCTGGTAAATCATCGTCTACTCCTTTAGATGGTTCCCCTGAAACAATCCTTGACAAATGATCTGCTCTTTGATGTGTAGTGCCCTTTTTTTCAATTATAGTGAAATCAAATTCTAGAAGATTGATGAACCATCTCACTATTCTTCCTATGTTGCATGGCTTGTTGACCAAGTACAATAAGGCTTGGTGGTCCACAAAGAACATAAATTCGTTCGCTAATAGGTAATGTCTATACTTTTTAACGGCATAGATCATTCCTAGTCCTTCCCTTTTGGTGGTGGTATAATTTTTTTCTGCCATGTTCAACTGCCGGCTAACATAAGAAATAGAAAAATCAAATTTTCTGTCTCCTGGTTGAGCTAGTATACACCCGATGGCAAAATTGGAAGCATCTACATGTATGTGGAATAGCTTATTCCAATTTGGTGCTTTCAGTATTGGAGCTGAAGTGAGAGCTTGCTTAAGCTTCATGAATGATTCTTCACATGCCTCAGTCCATTCAAAGTGTGTAATCAAGCTATACATGGGTTTTGCAATTATAGCATACATGTAAATGAAACATCTATAATATCCACAATGCCCCATAAAGGCTTGAACCCCCTTGATTGTTGTCGATCTAGACAAATCAGCAATAATATGAATTTTTTCCATATCAGTAGCTATGCCATTTTTAGACACTATATGTCATGGAATTTTTCCTTATCTACCCATGAATGTGCAGTTCTCAGGATTTAATCAAATCCTATAAAGTCTATAATTTTCAAACACCTTTTTGAGGTGTTCAAAATGATCAGGCCGGATTGATGAATGTACGCATAGATCATCCATATGTACTTCCAAGAATTTCCTAAGATATTTTTTGCAGGCATGGCTCATCAATCTTTGAAAGGTGGAAGGGGCATTAGTTAACCCAAAAGGCATAACCCGATAGACAAAAATATCCCATTTCGTTGCAAAGGTAGTTTTATGCTGATATTTTGGGTCAACCAAAAGTTGATTGTATCTTGAAAAGCCATCTAAAAAGTTGTAAGCTTCTTTTCCTGCAACTCATTCTAAAACATGCTCAGTGATTGGAAGAGGAAAGTTGTCTCTAATGGTAGATGCATTCACTTTCTTGAGGTTGACACACACTCGTAATTTTCCATTTTTCTTGGGCACTACCACAATTGGAGAAACCCAATCTGTGTGTTTTATTTCATAGATGAATCCACCCTCCTTTAGCTTTTCAGTCTCTTCTTTAATCTTCCTGAAAATGTTTCATTGTATGTGTACGGCCTTTGTCTACTTGGTTTCGCATCATCTCTCATGGGTATGGTATGTTGACAGATTTTTAGATCAACACCCTTGAGATCCTTGTAAGACCAAGCAAAGATATTTCGGCATTTTTTTAGTAAGATTAACAAAAGCGCTTCTTCTTCTTCTGTAAGGTCATTTTCAATGTAGGCTGGTCTATGCTCTTCTCCTGGTTTGGCCAGATCTATCTTTTTTGCGTTTTTTGGCCCTTCCTAGGACTCGCCCTGTTTTTGTAGTTCTCTAACAAGTTGTTCAACTATGATTTTTCAATCTTGGAGAGTATATTTCTTGTAATGGATGAAACACTCATTACATATTTACCATCTTCTTCAGGGGTTTCATTTCAATTGTATATATCTCCTTTAGATCTTTTCTCAACTCTTGATATTTCTTTTTTCGTTCGACTCATGTCATGGTTGAATCCTTGTCCTGGTTTTTAGGTTTTTTTTGAGTTTCTTTTCTCATTTTTTTGATGTTTTTGACATTTTTGGATTTTCATTTGAAGGATATCTACCAGTGATTTTTTCCTTGACACAATCTTGTGCATCTATCTGCATCAGGAACTGTGTTCTACTAGAGACTAATGACATAGGTCTAGCTTTCAAATTTGTAGTGTCTCTTTCTCGTCTATACCATTTATGTCTTCTCGGTTTCTGCTTAGGAAAGTCAAAAAACTTTTCCTCCCCTCCTTTCATGAGTAGCTTAGCTCTCACATGTTCTTTTTCCGACCTCTAATCATTTGAGGTAGTTGCATGTTCTTCTAACTCATCTGTTGAATCATAGTAGAGGTCTGAAAAGACTTGTTGAGCTTTCATCAAGTACTTGGATTCTGGAATTTTTTCTTCAATGTGGAGGGTTGAGATCATTAGTATGGGAATTATGTCATAGCCGTCCTCATTGAAAAATTGAGTAGGCATAGACGTATTTACACGTACATCCATTGCTGCTAAAATTTGAGTCCACTCAAATGGCTCAAACAGATGCTCTAGAAAGGGTTCAGGTACATACGCTTCATCTGTGAAATCCCTTTCTAAGATACATTCTTCTCTCTTCAAGCTCCCGTTTTTTGAAGCTCCACACATCCAAATAGGAGTGTCTTTGTTCAACCAAGATGGAAGCTTAGTTTCAGCTGAATAGATTGAATCAAATTCTTGTATGTGAAGTTTTCATGACATGTCTATAAGTGTGATCTTTTAGATTAGCCCTTATTATTGATTCCACTTGCTTCAAGTACAGATAATTGTTTCCTCAATCTTGAATGAGTTGTACTTGTCCCATGAAAGGTCTTCCCAATATGATTTCATAATTGAGTTTCATTCCAAAGTCTACTATGGCAAAAGTATGTTGATATTCAATCCCACAGAAACTAGCTATAACTTTTTCAAGCAATCCTAATGGTCTTGAATGTGTCCATCAGCCAATTGCAATTTCATTTGAGTTTGTCTAATGGCTAGTTGTCCCCAGGATTCCTATATTGCTTTCGTGGATATGGCTATGCCTCCCCCACTATCCAATATTTCCATAGTCTCTATGTCATTATATCTCACTGGAAGGGTTGTATTTCCTTCTTCCCCTTTTTAGTATTCTCCAACTTTGTTCATTGGAACAGATTGAGTCTCTTTGTTTCCCATTTCGTGTTTCAATTTTCCCATTTTTTTGCAATTAGCTCCGTTATTCCCACCTTCTCTATAGTTTTTTGTAGATCATTCCATAGATATGGCCTGATTTTCAATAGTTCTCCTAAAGTAAGAGTGCATTGGATAGGTGTAGACATGATTGAATGGATGTTGTCTACTTTTAGGGTCTCTTCCGCTCTTTTTACTTGAGTGGTTTTACACGCTATGGATTCATCGTTGTTATCTCCCAAGTAAGAGGGTAGTGTTTTCAAGGTCAATGGTTTAGACATCCCTAAAGCTTCGGATCCGCAATCCCCATACAAGGATTGTAAATCCATGTCCATATCAGGAGGTAGATTGTCTAACCAAACTTCCTTTATAGGAGCTGACTTCAGAGTTAGGCTCCCATCATTGATCTCTCTAAAGTTTTTCCATAAGTGTCCTGGCTAGTCTTCTTCCACGAGTGGAATTCTGTCTAAGGCATCTTCGTCGTCCGGCACTTTAAGTTCTGGCTCTTTTGTTTCAAGATGGGGCTCTACTATCATTTCGGGATTTTTCTTTATTGGCTCTTACCACAAGCTCCTCAGGTTTTTCCATATTCTCAAGCTTGGGTTTTTGTTTTTCCATCAGCTCTTACGTGATTCTTACCAAATTTTGATAAGCTTCAAGCTTAGCTGCTTTCATGTATGAAGAAGGATAGTTTTTTCATTTGTTTTTCACGTTTTGGCCTGCTTTAAGACCCGCTTAGTAAGATTCCAAGGCTACATTAATAGGCTCAACATTTTTGTCAATCAAAATTGATCCTCCAGATTTCACGGTGGTTTTCTTGATTTCGCTTCCAGTTTCTTTCACCTTGTCCTGGAATAGCTTCTTTGCTTTCTCCTCAATTTGAGCCCTTTGTTTTTGTTTTCTCATCTCATACCTTTTGTTTCTGCTTCTTTTGGTCTTTTGAGAGGAAATTTTTGTATTTTTTGAATCATCAGAGGAGTTATGTTTCTTTTTCTTCGCTTGGGCTCTGGTGATTACCTTGGTTAGAACAATCGGTTCACTCTTAGATGAGCTGAGGTATCACTTGGACTACGTTCACTACTGTTTTATCCTTGTTTAAAGGATTTTTTGGAAAATCTTCCGGGAAGTGTCCTCCCTTTTTGCAACATTATATGCAATAAGATTCAACTGGCTTGAGGTTCTTGTCAAGCTCTGGACATTCATTTTTCCAATGATCATTTGCACCACCACAGTTATGACAGTTTTCAGTTCTTGGCTTAATCATGGATCCCATAGGAGGTCTTGGCTTAATCATGGATCCCATAGAAGGTCTGACACCTTGATTAGCTACATAGTACATTGGTGCAAGCTCTGGTGTAGCATAAGTCACAGGTTCTTCCATTGGTGGTGGATGTGAATTATACCAATCTCGTTCTACCATTATTGTAGATGGACTAGGCTCAACATCATAGGGTGTAGCAGGCACTAGTGCTTGTTCATCTATGACTCCATCTATATGCATGTACTTTACAGGCACTGCATTATGTCTCAAATATGGAGGTTCTTGATCCAACACAAGATGAGTTCTTTCCATACCCATCAGTGGTCTTTGAGTTGGGTCCATGTTAGGTTGATATATGTACATGGGTTGTCCTTGTGGCCGCATTGGCATGTACTGAACATTCCCATCATACTTTAGTCGGTAATAACAGTCATTGGTCTCATGGTTGGTCCATTTAGCCTCGATTGCACACCATTTTTGTGGCCGAAGTGGTTGTCCTTGTTGAGGTATCCCTTGTCGTGGTCCCCTTATATGTGCTTTTTGCATGTTATTCATCATGTCACTCATCCTTTTGAGCATGTCTTCTATGAAGACCATATTAGGTAAAGTGGGAAAATCCCAATTCCCAAGTTGGACAACTTTCAATATATCATGTATAAAATATAGAGATTTTGTCAAAAATTTGAGTTTTCTTAAGGTCTCATTCCACTTTATGCACATACAATACACAATGAAAACAACTAAAATATCATGGTTTCAATCAATTGGATTATTAGGAGAGGAGTATATTGCATCCATTATCGTTGTCTATGTTCTACTGTCCTACCTACAACTTATCTCAACATGGAGAGCTTGGTTTCTAGGTCCACCACTTGTCCAAGTTAATGTAAAAGTGACTCAAGGTTCACAACTTGTGAAAGCAAGGATCCATTGAGGAATACAATCCACTTGGCTATTTTTCCTTAATTTATTGCATGTGACATTTAAGCAAGGTCCACTTCTAATCTATAACTTCTTAATTTGAGGCATGGGGCATACATAAAATATGTAGCATATGCTCTATTGCCTCATAGGAAGGTTGGTTTCAAGGTGCACTTATCCATGCTAGCCTATCTTGGAGAAATGATGGAGCTTGCTTCTCTCCTTGTTTCAATGGAGACTAGCTTGGACAAGTGGTGGACCTTTGCTTCTCTCTATGTTTCAATAGAGTTAGCTTGGACAAGTGGTGATCTTGGAACAAAACCGCCATGTAAAACATATCATGGGTATTCCAAGTGATTAGAAAGATTACCATTTAAGATATAACCTTATAGGTTGGACAACTAGATCTTGGCTTGGAGAAATGGTGGACCTTTGATTCTCTCCATGTTTCAATGGAGTCTATCTTGGAGAAATGGTGGAGCTTGCTTCTGTCCATGTTTCAATGGAGCCTAGCTTGAACAGTTGGTGGACCTTTGCTTCTCTCTATGTTTCAATAGAGTTAGCTTAGACACGTGGTGGATCTTCAAAATAAACCAACTACTATCAATGTTGCCTAGCTTGGACAAGTGGTGGAGTGTTTCTCTACTCCATGTTTCAATGGATCTTAGCTTGGACAAGTGTTGGACCTTAAAACAAAAACCCCATGTACAACATAGAATGGATTTTCTAGATTTCAATGGAGTCTAGCTTTAACAAATGGTGGAGCTTGTCTTCATCCATGTTTCAAGGAAACTAGCTTGGACAAGTGGTGGACCTTGTAACAAACCCTCCCATGTACAACATATCATTGGTTTTCTAAGTGATGGGAAGGAATACCATTCAAGATATAAACTTATAGCTTGGATAAGTAGTTGACTTTAAAACCAAATTCATCATAATACAATGAAATACAGGTCAGCCAATTCCTAAATCTTGAGACCAAACCTCCCATGCTATTAGAGATAATATATTGGATAAGTGGTGGACCTTCTATTATTTTCCCATGCCTAGTTTAGACAACCGGTACACTTTGCAGCTATAAAGGTTGGACGAGTTGTGGAGCCTTGTTTCTATCCATGTTTTAATGGATCCTAGCTTGGACAAGTGGTGGACCTTGGAAAAAAGCTTCCATGTACAACATATATGAGGTTTTCCATGTTTTAATGGAGCCTATCTTGGACAAATGGTGAAGCTTTCTTCTCTCCATGTTGATTTTGGAACTACCTTAGACAAGTGGTGGAGCTTTTCTTTTCTACTCTTCATAATACAATGAAGTATATGTTGGTTACATGGTGAATCTTAAGGCCAAACCTTCCATTTTACTAGAGATGATAGGTTGGACAAGTGGATCAACCTTCTATCATTTCTCCATGAATATATTGGACAATTAGTAGACATAACATCTCTCTATGTTGTCTAGAGATGAGCTTGGACAAGTGATGGACCCTGCTTCTCTCTTCCCTTGGTTTACTAGTTTGAAGACTCAGTATATATACTTTCTTAGATCTAGCTTGAACAAGTGGTGGACCTTGCATCCACAATCTTAATTCAGTACAAAAAAGTATATGAAAAAATAATATAGGAATTTTGGTTTGAAGGTCAAGCAATTAGGTTCCAAATGCACATAATAATATATTTTCCACCCATATTAAAAGAAAGTTAAATATGTTATTACCAAATTGACAAAGGTAACGTCCAAGAATTATATCTTTCCATCTTGTCAGATCTAAATCTTCATCAAGGCGACATGCATGTATACATCAACTTTCAAGCCATTCAAGAATACATGCACTTAGATTCCATAGTTTTGTTTTCAAAGTCTTTTAGGTTCTAAAACTCTTTCACATAAAGTATGTAATGACAAAATTCTTGAAGCAAACATTTGTGCCCAAGAAAAAGATCCCTCTCACATATTTAAAGTCCATGAATTCTCTGATCCACACTTACAAGTTTTATTTTGACATCAAACATCAATTCTTTCATAGTTCCAAATAAATGCAACCTCGATATGAATTGACAAAAAATGAATTTCTTTTACTATATGACCCAACATAGGCCCCAATCAAATAAAAAATGAGTCCCCAAAAATTTGGGTGCACTCTAGCAATACATCATAGTCCCCTTACAATAGGATGCACTCCAATAGTACATTGAAGTCCCCTTAGAGTAGGGTGCACTCCATTCAAGTGTTCATAAAATTGACACACCTTTTAAAAAACAAAAAAGACTATATCAAATTATACAAATGTTGAAAGATACACACTAGAATAAAAAAAGCATCTTATAGCCATATTTATTCAATGCTTTCGTGTTGACAAGTACACACCAAGGACATAATTTGTCTCAGAATCACTATACTGATTTACAATTGTGTTGTATGTATAGACTCTCTTATCTCTTGCATACAACCATCCTACCAACCATGGAATTATGGTTCTCTACAAGAAGTTTTGAAGTTGCTCGGAAGTTTGCCTCCACATCTTTGGAAATATAAGATATGTCCCTGGCATGTTCCACATCACCCTATATGGAGTGTCATCATAAATTAAGGTATTGTTTGCATCCAAATCCTCAAATATCTTCCAAATATCACTCAGATTTTTGTGATAAACCCTTGTAAATCCTAACATGATATTTGGATTTTGGCAATTTTTGTTACTCATAAACACCTTGAACTTGGTATACTTCTCAGGAAAACACTTTTGTGTGATGCGTTGCACCCTTGTTAAGTTATAGCAACTCCATATCCATAGCTCAAAGTATTCAGCACAAAAATCCAAAAAACTTTGTGCGTCTGGTCGCACCACATGATAAACTTCATCTTTGTCCTCCACAAGTCGCATGTGTTGAGCCCAAGATGGCATAGAATCTCCATGTTTCATTTCAACTTTCTTGAGAAGTAACCCCTCTAGATCCAAGATAAGTACTCTTTTGATGTCCTTGAAAGCAAGTGGTAGGTGATAAGGAGGTGATTCATTCCTTGGACAAGGTCTTGGAGGAGGTTGGATGGGTAATTCAATAGTTTTCTTCAATTTATGCCAGCATATAGCCAATCCATTTTTCTGTAATGGTTCTGAAATTCAAGAACAAGAACACTTAATGCAAACACAACAATAGACATGAGTTTTACATTGTCTACCCTAAGGTTTTATTAGATACCAAAATCCATCTATGATCTACTCATTAATAGAAAGAAAGTCAAATTAAAATCCTGACTCTTTTTTATGCTACACTCTCTCTTAGTCTCAATACCATGGAGTTCAACTAGACTTAAGTCAACTAATAACTACTACTTGTTGTTAAAGGTATGCTTGAAGTGTATAAGGCTTAACCAATGCTCTAGTGTAGAATGGGTATTTAGGTCTCAAGGTCTACCACTTATCCAAGCAAAGATCCATTTAGATATGGAAACCCAATTTTTCTTAATATAATGATATAGAGTGGACAAGTGGTGAATCCTGAGACCAAGCCACTCATGCTACTAGGGATAATAGGTTGGACAAGTGGTGGACCTTGAATGTAAACACTCCATGTACAAAGTATCAGGGGTTTTGGGTATTTCAATGGACTCTAGCATCTTGGAAACATGGTGGAGCTTACTTCTCTCCATGTTTCAATGGAGTCTATCTTGGATAAATGGTGGAGCATCATTCTCTCCATGTTTCAATGGAGCCTACCTTGGACAAGTGGTACACGTTTGTTTCTCTCTAAGTTTGAACAGATTTAGCTTGGACAAGTGGTGGACCTTGGAACAAAATCCCCATGTAAAACATATCATGGACATTACAAGTGGTGAGAAAAAATACCATTCAATATATAACCTTATAGGTTGGAAAAGTGGTGGACCTTAACACCCAATTATTATTAATATAATGACATAGAGTGGACAAGTGGTGAATCTTGCGACCAAACCTACTAGGAAAAGTACGTTGGACAAGTGGTGGACCTTGAATGCAAACCCCCCATGTACAAAATATTACTCATGCTACTAGGAATAATTTGGTATTAAGGTACATGTTTCAATGGAGCCTAGCTTGGAAAAGTGGTGGACCTTTGTTTCTCTCTATGTTTCAATAGAATTTGCTTGGACAAGTGGTGAACCTTGGAACAAAACCCCCATGTAAAGCATGTCATGGGCATTACAAGTGGTGAGAAAAAATACCATTCAAGGTATAACCTTATAGGCTGGACAAGTGGTGGACCTTAGCACCCAATTCCTCTTATTATAATGACATATAGTGGAAAAGTGGTGAATTGTGAGACCAAACCTACTAGGGATAATAGGTTGGAGAAATGGTTGACCTTGAATGTAAATCACCCATGTACAAAATATCATGGGGTTTGCGTATTTCAATGGAGCCTAGCATCTTGGAGACATGGTGGAACTTACTTCTCTCCATGTTTTACTGGAGCCTATCTAGGAGAAATGGTGGAGGTTCCTTCTCTCCATGTTTCAATGGAGCCTAGCTTGGACAAGTCGTGGACCTTTGTTTCTCTCTATGTATGAATATGGTTAGCTTGGACAAGTGGTGGATCTTGGAATGAAACTCCCATGTAAAACATATCATGGGCATTTCAAGTGGCGAGAAAGGATACCATTTAAGATATAACCTTATAGGTTGGACAAGTGGTGGACCTTAACACAATATAATGACATAGAGTGTACAAGTGGTGAATCTTGAAACCAAACCACTCATGCTACTAGGGATAATAGGTTAAACAAGTGGTGGCCCTTGAAATAAAACCCCCTAGAGTGTTTCAATGGAGCCTAGCTTGGAAACATGGTAAAGCTTGCTTCTCTCCATGTTTCAATCCAGCCTATCTTGGAAAAATGGTGCAGCATCATTCTCTCCATGTTTCAATGGAGCCTAGCTTGGACAAGTGGTGGACCTTTGTTTCTCTCTATGTTTGAATAGAGTTATCTTGGAAAAGTGGTGGACCTTGGAACAAAAACCCCATGTAAAACATATCATGGGCATTACAAGTGGTGAGAAAAAATACCATTCAATATATAACCTTATAGGTTGGACAAGTGGTGGACCTTAACACCCAATTATTCTTAATATAATGACATAGAGTGGATAAGTGGTGAAATTGGGACCAAACCTACTAGGGAAATAGGTTGGACAAGTGGTGGACCTTGAATGTAAACGCCCCATGTACAAAATATCACTCATGCTCCTAGAAATAATTTGGTATTAAGGTCCATGTTTCAATGCAGCCTAGCTTGGAAAAGTGGTGGACCTTTGTTTCTCTCTATGTTTCAATAGATTTATCTTGGACAAGTGGTGTACCTTGGAACAAAACCCCCATGTAAATCATGTCATGGGCATTACAAGTGGTGAGAAAAAATACCATTCAAGCTATAACATTATAGGTTGGACAAGTGGTGGACCTTAACACCTAATTCCTCTTAATATAATGACATAGAGTGGACAAGTGGTGAATCATGAGACCAAACCTACCAGGGATAATAGGTTGGACAAGTGGTGAACCTTGAATGTAAACCCCCATGTACAAAAAATTATGGGTATTGGGTATTTCAATGGAGCCTAGCAACTTGGAGACATGGTGGAGCTTATTTCTCTCCATGTTTCAATGGAGCCTATCTAGGAGAAACAATGGAGGTTCCTTCTCTCCATGTTTCAATGAGCCTAGCTTGGACAAGTGGTGGACCTTTCTTTCTCTATATGTTTTAATAGAGTTAGCTTGGACAAGTGGTGGACCTTGGAATGAAACCCCCATGTAAAACATATCATGGGCATTTCAAGTGGTGAGAAAGGATACTATTTAAAATATAACCTTATAGGCTGGACAAGTGGTGGACTTTAACACATATTTCTTCTTAATATAATGACATAGAGTGTACAAGTGGTGCATCTTGAGACCAAAGCACTCTTGCTACTAGGGATAATAGGTTGGACAAGTGGTGGACCTTGAATGTAAACCCCTCATGTACAAAATTATGGGTTTAGGGTATTTCAATGGAGCCTAGCTTGGAGACATGGTGGAGATTGCTTCTCTCAATGTTTCAATGGAACCTATCTTGGAGAAATGGTGGATCATCCTTCTCTCCATGTTTCAATGGAGCCTATCTTGGACAAGTGGTGGACCTTTGCTTCTCTCTATGTTTTAATGGAGTTAGCTTGGACAAGTGGTGGGTCTTAGAACAAAACCCCTTTGTAAAACATAGCATGGACATTACAAGTGATGAGGAAAAATATCATTCAAGATATAACCTTATAGGTTGGAAAAGTGGTGATGGACCTTGACAAGTGGTGAAGGATACCATTTAAGATATACCCTTATAGGTTGGACAAGTGGTGGACCTTAACACCCAGTTATTCTTAATATAATGACATAGAGTGGATAAGTGGTGAATCTTAAGACCAAATCACTCATGCTACTAGGTATAATACGTTAGAGAAGTGGTAGACCTTGAATGTAAACACCCCATGTACAAAATATCATGGTTTTAGGGTGTTTCAATGGAGCCTAGAATCTCGGAGACATGGTAGATCTTGATTCTTTCCATGTTTGAATGGCACCTATCTTGGAAAAATGATGGAGGTTACTTCTCTCCATACTTCAACGGAGCCTAGCTTTGACAAGTGGTGAACCTTTGCTTCTCTCTATGTTTGAATAGAGTTAGCTTGGACAAGTGGTGGACCTTTGCTTTTCTCTATGCTTGAATAGAGTTAGCTTGGACAAGTGGTGGACCTTGGAATGAAACCCCCGTGTAAAACATATCATGGGCATTTCAAGTGGTGAGAAAGGATACCATTTAAGATATAACCTTATAGGTTGGACAAGTGGTGGACCTTAATACATAGTTCTTATTAATATAATGACATAGAGTGTACAAGTGGTGTATCTTGAGACCAAACCACTCGTGCTACTAGGGATCCTAGCTTGGACAAGTGGTGGACCTTGGAAAAAAGTCCCCCTGTACAACATAGATGAGTTTTTTCATGTTTTAATGGAAGAGAGATTCGACAAATGGTGGAGCTTGTTTATCTCCATGTGGATTTTAGAACTAGCTTGGACAAGTGGTGGAGCTTTGCTTTTTTACTCTTTATAATACAATGATGTATAGGTTGGTTACATGGTGAATCTTAAGGCCAAACCTCCCATCTTACTAGAGATGATAGGTTGGACAAGTGGTCAACCTTCTATCATTTCTCTATGCCTATAATTAGACAATTAGTAGAACTAGCATCTTTCTATGTTGTCTAGAGCTGAGCTTGGACAAGTAGTGGACCTTGCTACTCTCTTCCCTTGGATTATTAGTTTGAAGACTCATTATATATACTTGCTTAGATCTATATAATTACTCATTAGTTAGGTTACAAGTGGGTATGTAATTTGTTAGCCTCAAGGGACTTTGAATATTGAATAGTAAGAAAGTCAAGTGCTGGTTTGAAGATCTTTTGCTTATCTAAACTAGACTCTAACTCAATAATAAGTTTCATAAGTTCCACGAATTGTCCTATCTACGCTCCAAAAGAGTCTTAATTGGTTTGTGCTAGATTCTAACTTCCTTGATGGGGTAGAATCCTAGAAAAATGAGGCACTATAAGTTTTACCTTAGCTCAAATGGATTTTTCACTTAAACTCGACTGCAATTTGGCTATCTAGTCTTTGTCTCGATGGAGTTTAACACTAGATACATAGTAGTGATATTTAAGCTTCATGTCTCTTCACTTGATCGAGATATGAGACCATACTTTCAAGGTCACCACTTGTCTTACCTAAAGACCAATGTGAGACATGGGAGCAAGAAAGCCATCCGATATTGTTTTAAGGACTATTACATAGGCAATCAATAACTTAAGTAAAGCAAAAAGACTTGGATCTTTCACAATTAATAACTTAAGTAAAGCCAAAAAGACTTGGATCTTTGACAGTTTTTTTCAAACTAAAAAAGCACAATCTCATGCTAACAAAACTATAAATCACAATTGAAAGGTTTGAACAAGAAAAAGATCAACAATCTTAATAAGAAGGATACTTTTCATTTCATTTGATGATTACAAACTAAAATAAAGTCTCTCAAGAAATTGATAAACAAAAAATGTAGGTGACTGCTTCATTATTTTGAGCAAAAATATCAAAATCTCTATTGATTGAGCTCCATCTATTAGTATCCTTTGTAAGATCCTGCAAGAAGGAATAAAAAGAAAGATTTGTTAGATACCATGCACATGAGTGTTCAAGCATGTGTATCAAGAATATATGACATGTCACTAGTACCTTAGGGTTGCTTTCTATCCAGCCTTAGAAGATTGTTCTCAGCTTTCACCTTATTTATATAAGCCTTTGCTGTGGTTGCCTTCAAAACTCCTTTTGTGTTACAACCCAATTGCCTAGCTAAAGTGGTCAATTGTGACGCCTTCATGCTTTCAATGGGTGTACGCTCCTTTGCCAAGATCTCTTGTATTTGGGCTCTTCTCATTTCATTGCGGTGGCTTGTGTCACTTGCATCTTCAATGATAGTTTCATCTCTGTCACCTTTTGCAGGTGGTATTCTTCTTGTAAAGAACACCTTAGCTTACCAAACATCATTTTTCTGCTTCCAATACTCCATGAATTGTTTGTATTCACTATCATTTGTCACTATAGGTTGTCCATAACGATTAGAAGCATTTAAATCACGCACATCCCTTCTCTCATCAAGCTGAATCAAGTATGGTAGTAGCTCCTCCAAGAGCATATTGTCAACCATCTTCTCAGCATCAAATTGTGGTGGAAAAATGCAATTGTTTGCTGGTGAAATACATCCCTTGTAAGGAGAGTCATCAATAAGCACTGTTCTTTGTGGATCACATTCAAACCCCATGGCAATTTTGGCTAGAGGCTTGAACATTGCCTCAATGTTTGGATTGTCGGGTCTAAACAATTTTTGAGTTTGAGCGGTGTAGCAAACATCTTGCGACCAAATTGCAAAGAAAGGCAATGTATCCTCAGCTAAGTTGTTTAGTGCTGCAAGGATTTGATACACATTATTCCTAGTAGCTGTCGACCAAATTGCAACATTAAACCTTTGTAAAATAGTCTTCAAGAATTGGATGCAACCTGGCCTGAGTATAATATATCTTTTTGAATCCATTTGCACTGAGTTGTGGTGTGAGGATGGTTGAGGGGAACGTTTCAACAATAGACCATTTAAATCCAATATAATGGTAAGCATGGATTTCTCAACATCTACGCTACATGACGTAGTACCAATTGGCAATAGCTCGTGAGTGGACTTTTCAGTCTCTTTTGATGTATGTTGCATTTTTGAAGCATCGATTTCTTGGTTCTCATTATTGGAAGCTTGCTCAAGTTGCACAACACTAGACTCTAGTATAGAAATATCATCCATCTTGGGCACTTTAGAAACCATAGAATCTATGGATTCTATAGTTGTTGACTGAACCATAGGAGCATTATCCATCCCAGTTTGTGAATCTAAGAAAACACACACACAAATGGTATCTCAAAACCACTAGAATTTTATTCACCATATTTATATGTAGAACTCCTAGTAAGAAATTTATTTAAGGTAAAGTCGTTGTTAGAATCCTTGCAACCATTTTCAGCATTCGTACACCAAACACCACTTGTCTAAAATACAATCTACTAACTCAACATTTTCCATCCTACACTTTATTAAAGATGAGTACTTAAAGTCAAAACTAAAAGCCACCCTTGTTGCGGAAACATGGATACAAGGTCCACCAAATGTCCAACCTAGACTACAAGAAAATAATTAGAGATTTGGCTTAGATTTGGATTCAAAGGCCACCACTTATTCAAGTAAGATAACTCCACTTGTTTAAGACAGTAATGTTTGAAGCCCCACCACTTGTCCAACCTAGACATTGATTAAATTTTGGTAAGATTTATCACAAATCTAGAGTAGAATCAAGATTCTATGGCCAAGGTAGTCAAATATGTTAGACAACACACAAAGCATAAGAGCACTCTAGATTCTCGTTGAGCATAAACTAAACAATAATCAAATGTTATATTCACTTGAGATTTCATCCATGAAAAATGAAAATGATGCATGTACTTGAGATTTCCATCCATGTACAATACTTTACAATGTCAAGTAAAGTTATAGTCAGCAAACAACTCTTCTCCTGCTTCAACTTGACAAATAGTCTCAATGCATACATGGCCATATTCTTCTGACTTGATGTGTGAGGAGGTGCATTTATGCCAAGGTGGCAAATTTGGATCAAATGTATAGCGTACGTTGTAAAGAATGAGGATGCAAGAGAGCTACACAAGACAAGCACAAAGCACACAGAGATGGAAAGTTTGTTCTTCTTCTTCACAGAAAAGAGAGTACAAAATGACTAAGTGCTAAAGCTGAAAAGTAGCACATATGTACATGTGGTCACTAAGTGTGAACTTGCTAGAAGCGTACTAGGCTGGCACTATAAGTGTAGTCCAGCTGTAGAATCACTGGCAGAGATCCTCCGTGTCGGTCACCTAACGCGCCAGTGAGTAAATGCCGTAAGCGGCCAAGACCCGTAGTGGATGCCAGCTCAAGGTGTAGAGCTCGACATCTCAATACTCCCCCTCGAGCTCTGCATGTCGCAGAGTCCAAGCATAGTCCAAAAACGTCGAAGCTTCTCAGCTCCGAGGGCCTTGGTAAAGATATCCGCTATCTACTCCTCTGTGCTGACGTAGACCAAGTCGATGTCGCCCGCCAACACTCGCTCTCGAACGTAGTGGTAATGGACCTCTATGTGTTTGGTCCTAGCATGGAACACTGGGTTCCTAGCCAAGTGCATGCTGCTGAGGTTGTCATAATGAATGACAATCTGCTGGTCCACCTGCACTCCCAAGTCCTCAAGTAATGTGCGTAGCCAAGCTACCTCGCACGCCGCAACTGCTGCACCTCTGTACTCGGCCTCTGTGCTCGATAAAGCAACCGTAGGCTGCTTTTTGCTGCTCCAAGTAACAGCAGCACTCCCAAAAGAGAACATGAAGCCACTCGTAGATCTCCTATCAACAATGCTACTTGCCCAATCTGCATCTGTATACCCATACAATGCTAATGGTGCATCTGCTGCATAGAACAATGCGTAGTCAAGAGTCCCTTGCACATACCTAAGTGTGCGTCGTACTCCATCCAAATGTGGCTTCCTCGGAAGCTGCATGAACTGACTCTCCAAGCCTACTGTGTAGCTCAAGTCTGGCCTTGTGATAGTCAAGTAGATTAGACTACCCACCATCTTCCTGTACATATTGACATCCTCAACAACATCACCCTTCTCTGCACTCAGCTTTGCATTCACATCCAAGGGAATGGAAATCGGCTTACAATCAGCCATACCATACTTTGACAACATGTCCAAAGCATATTGTCTCTGTGACAGCCATACACCCTCTGGAGTCCTGATCACCTCAATGCCAAGAAAGTAGCGCAACTCGCCCAAATCTTTCATTTCAAACTCCTGTTTGAGAAGACCCTTCACATGGTCAATCTCCATAGCATTGTCACCAACAATAATAAGGTCATCTACATATATGGTAATGACCACAATCCCCACATCACTCTCACGTACATAGAGTGAATGATCAGCATGAGCTCTCCTAAAACCATTACTGACAAGATACTTGGCAATCCTGTCATACCATGCTCTAGAGCCCTGCTTCAAACCATACAAAGCTTTGAGAAGTTTGCATACATAATCTGGGTAACCTGGATCGACATAACCAGGTGGCTGATCCATATACACTTCCTCTTGCAACTCACCATTCAAGAAGGCATTCTTTACGTCCATTTGATGCATAATACATCCTCTAGATGCAGCCACTGCTATGACAACTCTCACAGTCGTCATCTTTGCCACTGGAGCAAAGGTCTCCTCATAGTCTATGCCATACGTCTGTGCATAACCCTTTGCGACCAGCCTTGCCTTGTGACGCTCAATGTTACCATCAGCCTTATGCTTGGTTTTATACACCCATTTACAGCCAATAGCTTTCTTGCCACTTGGCAATGGCACCAACTCCCATGTGTCATTTGCTTCCAATGCAGCCATCTCTTCATTCATTGCATCATCCCAATGCACATTTCCAACTGCATCCTCAAAACATGTGGGCTCCACATCCTGTATCACCTTAGGCATGTAGGCTTGGTGATGCGCTAGATACCCATCATAAGTCAATTTCTGAACTGGATTTCTGACTCTATTAGATCTGCGCGGTCCTTGGTCACTCCTTTGCCCTCTAGCATCTTCTTGTACTTTCCTTACACCAGGTGTCCTGACAGTCGGAATTCCAAATTCCTCATCAAGACTTTGTTCAGAACCATCTGAATCCATGTCTACATGTGAAAAACCTGATGATGCATCAACCATAAAGGGAGGTTCATCAACCTTTTCCTTTCCTTTTCGTGATACATTCCCTGTACCTATTGGTGGAGTAACCTGCGTACGTAGTCTACCATTCCATGGTTTCTCAACAGAGCCACGAGAAGAGGACTCTTGTGGTCCACTCAAAACCTGTGACTGTGGCCTCACATTTTGTACAACCATATCATCTTTTACATCAGCCCCAATAGTGCCATGTGCATTACTGTACCAGCTGCTCATCTCATCAAAGACTACATCTCTGCTCACTCGTAATTCTCGTGTAGTAGGATTGTAGCACCTGTACCCCTTTTGTTCAAGGGAATATCCCACAAGAATACATTTCTCTGCTTTAGGATCCAATTTCCTACGCAACTCATCTGGTACATGCATGTAAGCTATGCAGCCAGACACTTTCAAGTGTGCCAAATCAGGCTTTGTACCTGTAAACTTTTCCTCAGGTGTTACATCATGCACCGCAGCTGTAGGTGTCCTGTTCATAATGTACACAGCTGTATTTATAGCTTCAGCCCAGAAATGATGAGGCATGTTCTTCTCATTCATCAATGCACGTGCAACCTCTGCAATGTGCCTGTTTTTCCTTTTTGCGACCCCATTCTGCTGTGGAGTATATCTGCATGTAAACTGCCTGTGTATACCATGCATTCGTAGAAAATCTGAAAAATCATTGGAGAAGTACTCTCCCCCTCCATCTGACCTCAATGTCTTGATTTGCATATCTGTCTCCTTCTCAATCATGACTTTGAAGTCTTGAAAGTGACCAAACACTTCACTTTTGTTACGCATGAAGTAGACCCATACTTTCCTTGTATGGTCATCAATGAAAGAGACATAATACCTGCAACCATGTATACTTGCAGTATCGGTTGGACCCCAAACATCTGTGTGCACCACCTCAAGTGGCCTTTTACATACATTGCGCTCATGTGGAAATGAGCCCTTTGACTGTTTTCCAAACTGGCATGCTGCACACACTTTATGCATACCATCCACCTTGAATTTGGGCAAACCTTTTACAATCTGTTTTGATTGCATGCTGCGCAATCTCTGCTCATTGACATGGCCAATGCGTTTGTGCCAAATGTCAACATCAGCCACAACACCTGTGCCCTGTGCAAATAATGCAGCTTTTACCTCAGGCATGTCTACATTCAGCGTAAACATTCTGCCCACACATTTTCCCTCTGTGATCAGCTTGCAGCCATTCTGGAAATCTTCTACATAACAGCCATTTGGATTGAAGCGAACCTGCAAACCCTGCTCAACCATTTGTCCAACAGAAACAAGATTCTTTGTAATGTTTGGGACATGAAGTACATCTGCTAAGTACTTTGATTTCCCACTCTTCGTATTTAGAGGTATGTCCCCTACATGAGCAATGGGGTGAGCTGTATCATCTCCTGTCTGCACATAGCCTGACACATCTGGTTTGCGCATATCTCTAAACCACTCTCCATGAGACGTCATGTGATTAGAGGCACCTGAATCCACATACCAAACATCATCTTGGGTGGAATTCTCTGCAGTCATTGTATTCATTACATGCTGCATAACAAACATGCGCTCGTTTTTACTGTCATCTGCATCTCTGCTAGTAGATGCATAGTTGCCCTGTTCTCTCTTTCTACTTGCTTTTCCCTTTGGACAGTCACGTGACATGTGACCTCTTTCACCACAAGTCCAACATTCTCTACTATCTGGAGTATGTTGCTGCCTGCTTGATCCTGCACCACGACCTCTTTGACTCCCCCTGCCTTGAGACTGGTTTCCCCTGCCACCTGTATTGTTTTGATTTGATTGACCTTCCAAAAATTGGCCCCTGCAACCCCTTGGGCCTCGACCACGACCTCTACCTCTACCTCTGTTGGAGTTAGAATAGAAGGCCTGTTCAGAATTATTTTTTCCATGAGAAGAAGATGTGTCAAGGTTCTTCTCCTCAAGAATAAGCATAGAAATCAAATCTTGGAACACGGGGATGTCGTCTCTTGTATTCATGGAAGACCTAAAATGTACATACTCATCTCCTAGACCATCCAAGCATGCACGGACAATGTCATCGTCTTCCACTGAGACTTTAATAGATCCAAGAGCCTCAATGATACTCTTGATCTTTAAGGCATAATCATTGATTGAGAGGTTGTTCCTCTTAACCTGAGTTAGCTCCGACTTTAGTTGAAGCTTCCTGGCCTTGGTGTTCACCTCGAACACTCTGCCTAAGTTTCTCCATGCAATGGCGTGGATTTCAGCATCCTGTAGATAGCCCATCATGCCATCTGTGATGCTCATAGATAGCCAATACATCACTTTGCTCTGGCCTTGTTGCCAGTCCCTCAAAGCTTTCCTTTGTTCTGCTGTAGCATTTGCCTCGGGAATCTCTGGTTCCTTTTCATTGTCTCCTTCTACATAGTCCCAATAACCTTTTCCTTTTAGGAAATTTGTTATTCTGAACTTCCATGCAGGGTAGTTATTTTTCTCAAGCTTCTCAGTAACAATCTGACTGAAACCGTCAGACATCTTGAAGCACTAAGACAAAATAGCTGCAATCTGCAAAAACCTGCAAATCTGTTGAACCTGCTATCGTGGTTCCTGTAACGCTTTCTACACTCAACGAGTGTCCACAATCAAGCGTTTCACAACCACTGTACTTGTACAGTAAATCTCTGTATACTGCACTTTGGAGACCTGTTCAGAAACTTGTGCATTGCGAACGAAGGGATTGTGATGCTCTTGCTGTCTTAGCCTCTCTTGCCTGCACCAGGCTCTGATACCATGTAAAGAATGAGGATGCAAGAGAGCTACACAAGACAAGCACAAAGCACACAGAGATGGAAAGCTTCTTCTTCTTCTTCACAGAAAAGAGAGTACAAAATGACTAAGTGCTAAAGCTGAAAAGTAGCACATATGTACATGTGGTCACTAAGTGTGAACTCGCTAGAAGCGTACTAGGCTGGCACTATAAGTGTAGTCCAGCTGTAGAATCACTGGCAGAGATCCTCCGTGTCGGTCACCTAACGCGCCAGTGAGTAAATGTCGTAAGCGGCCAAGACCCGTAGTGGATGCCAGCTCAAGGTGTAGAGCTCGACATCTCAACATACGTTGGGACAGACATTTGTACTGTGAGAACTATTTATATAGCCCGACACGTTTCCTTCTTCTACACAACCAATAATGTATGATTGATCTTCCTCTTCTTCTATGTTTGGATCCTCTAGAAGAGAATATTTATAAGCTCTTGGAAATATTTTGCATATCTTTTTCCAGTCTTGAAATCTATACTTATGCCCTCCATAGTTTAGAATAGTCAAACCACTTTCTAGGGTAGTATGCACAAATAGCCCATAACCAGCTCCTTCAATACATGAAAGTCGCACTTCAAAATCCACACCGTTAATATGGAAAATTACATCTTTGGGAATAGGAAAAGTTGGTGTCCCAAAAGGATCTTCATGCCAATCATAGTGTGAAATACATCTAGTTTTTATATCACTTAACTCCTTTGTGTCTACAAAAAGAAGAAAATATTATGCATAAAATAATGACAATATCAAATAAATATATCATTATTTTATAGTCCAATAGGTCCATTGTATGGAAGACTTAGAGTGCCTCTTACATGGTGCCTCCAAGTTTTCCAAAAAATAAAATCATTGGAAAAACAAGGCCACTGTGTCTCCAATCTATTGCCCATTTGAAGCATAGAGAGAACCAAGGTCCACCACTTGTCCAAGCTAGACATGGAGCATTGACACAAGATCCAACACTTATCCAAGAACCCTATAGTATATGTGGTAACATGGGATGCATTGATGCAACAAAAGTAGTCTAGCCTCCTCATCCATCTCTTTTTTCTTGTAGCCTAGAGGGATTAGTTTCAAGGTCTATCACTAGTCAAAAACTACACATAGAACATTGATACAAGGTTCCACCACATGTGAAACCTATCATCTCTAGTAGCATGGATGGTTTGATATCAAGGTTCATCGCGTGCCCTACCTATACTCTATTGTAGCATATAGATTCTGGTTTGGTGGTACTACACTTGTCCAAACTTGGCTTGTTGTTGATATCTGGAGGTAATCAAGGGTCCTCCACTTGTCCAAGTTAGGCATATAAAACAATTGCAAGGTCCACCATGTGTACAACATATGATTGATTATAGCATGCATGGTCTTATTTCATGGGCAACCATCTTCTCTCCAACATGTGTCCAACCTCGGCTCCATTGAAGCATGGAGAGAAGCAAGGTCCACCACTTATCAAAGCTATTATTTTCTCCCAGTGCTTTCAAAACCCATAATACGTTGTACATGGGGGGGGGGGGATTCTTGTTTCAAGGTCCACCCCTTGGCTAAGATTGGATCCATTGAAACATAAAGAGAAGCAAGCTCTACCATTTGTCCAAGCTAGGAGCCATTGAAACATGAAAACCCCATAATATGTTGTATACGGGGGGTGTTTTTCAAGGTCTACCACTTGTCTAAGCTATGGTCCATTGGAACATGGAGAGAAGCAAAGCTCCACCACTTTTCTAAGCTAGGATCCATTGAAACATGGAGAGAAGCAAGCTCCATTGTTTGTCTAAGCTAGGCTCCATTGGAACATGGAGAAAACAAGCTCCCCACTTGCCTATTATTGCATAGAGATTCTGGTTTGAAGGTCCACCACTTGTCCAACCTTGCCTTCATGTATGGAGATAATCAAGAGTGCAATGCTTCTCTAAGCTAGGGACATAAAAGAGTTTCAAGGTCCACTACATATACGATCTATGATGGGTTGTAGCATGGGAGGTTTCATTTTAAGGTTGACCACTTCTCCAGCTCCGCTTGTCCAACCTCAGATCCATTGAAGAATGGAGAATAAAGGTGTACCAACTCTCCAAAATAGGCAAGACAATCTCTATAAAACCCATGAATTGTTAATATATGCTATGCTGTGGAGTTTTGTTTGAAGTTCCACTCCTTATCCAAGCTACAATCCATTGAAGCATGGAACTAAGTAAGATATATCTCTAGTCCAAGATAGGATCCATTGAAACATAGAGAGAATCAAGGTCCACCACTTGTCCAAGCTATGCATGGGTAATTGATATAAGGACCACTACGTTTTCACCTATACTATGCTCTATCATGGATGGTTTCATATCCCACCAATTTTCCAACCTATTTAGTAGGTTGTATTATGGGGGTTTGGTTTCAAGGTACTTCACTTGTCTAAGGTGGGTTCCATTGAACCATGGAGAGAAACTATGTCTACCACTTGTCCGAAATATGCTCCTTTAAAACATAAAAACAAGGTCCACCACTTGTCCAAGCTAAAGTTTCTCTCCATTGAAGCATGGAGAGAAACAAGGTCTACCACCTGTCCAAAATATGCTCCATTGAAACATAAAAGCAAGGTCCACCACTTGTCCAAGCTAATATAACAAATGGGTGTTGGTTACAAGGTGTACCACACTTGTCTAAACTAGTCTTCATGCAAGGTCTACCACATGTCCAAGCTATATGAGCTTGTTTTGAAGGTCTACCACACCTCTTGAAATTAGGATCCATGTAAGGTCCACCTTTTGTCAAGCTATGCATTTAATGAGTACTAAAACTAAGTAAATTGCAGTACTTAAATACCTTTCCAAGCTCATTAAGATTTTGGTCTCTAAGGCCGGCCACCACCACATGTCTAATCTATGCTCTAATTGATTACTTATGCTAGTTCTCAAAGTCCAAACATAAGCTCCCTTCTAGCAAGGTTAGTTTAAATTTAGGCTCCAGCACCTGTCTAAGCTAGGTTCAATTTATGAAGCATCACCATTTAACCATGCTACGATCTAATGTATCATATCAAGGGGGTATTGATAAAAGGTCCAAAACTTATTGAGTTCAAGCTCTTAAGTAATTAAGTCTTTGTGAGTATTAAATGTTATAGTTTTAGTCTACAGATCCACCATTCAAAAACTCAAGTAATTTACTATTTACATTCAAACCTTGAATGCTTGAGATAAAAAATACAAACTCAATCAATACTATATAAAGCAAAATCTAACATTAAGAGTATCAAATCAGTAACAAGAAACACTAACATGCACAAGAAACTCAAAACATACGTGTCTCCATTTCCAAAAAGTCCTCCATTGACAGAGGATGGTGTTGTTGTTGTTCTTCTTCTCTTTGTGGAGAGCACTCCTCTGTAACAGGCACAATGTCGCCTGATTGCGAAGTGGATTGTTGAAGTCCAGCCCATTTTTCTATATCTTCATGAGACTTAACAAAGTCTAGCAGCATGGTCTCCACGCTTTTTGCCTCCTCCACACTATCAATTAAGCAGATAACTTCTTTTTTCTGTTGTATTCCTTCTTGTGCAACCAAGGAGCCATCACCAAAAACATCAACAAGCTTGCGGTCTTCAAAACAATATGTACGAATGTAGTGCTTGACCAAAGCTCTTTTTTTGGCCTCCAAATATTGCAAATCTGACATATCGTTATCTGCTACTTGAAGAAGAGAACAATCAATTGGCATGGGATGTTCCTCTGATCTTCTTCTCAGGTCTTCAAATGCATTGCCTTGTCCCAAGAAGGCAATAACTGTTAGGAATTGAATTGCTCCTTTGCAAGGAGCTGATGGAAAGTGATGCAATGCACCACAACAATGGTAGCTCAGATTATCTCCCATGGCGTGAAAGGCACATTGCAATTTTGTGAAGTTAGTGAAATCCACAAATGCAAGAAAGACAAATCCAGGATCTGTTGACCCTCCAGCAATAGCCAAGATCCCATCCAAAGCATTGTTAAATGTCTCCTCACTCCACTTCAAATTGCCTCCAACGTTTTTTGTCATATCTAAAACACATAAGCCAATAGGCACTTTATTATTGAAGTGGCGCATCAAGTAGAGATTGCCTTCCATTTGTAGGCTCACCACATAGATTGACCATGGCAAATCTCTAGGCTCAGTTTTCTCCTTTTGAAGGTGAATTGCCCATTGCATGTATTTTATTGCTCCATCTGGAAAAGCCATTTTCTTTGTTCCACGCGTCAAACTAGATCTGATCCATTCCTCGCATAGCATTAAAATTTTTTATAAACAACATCATTGATGTTATACATTTTGACCACCTCCTCCCAGTCTTTACATGGTGAAGACTCATTCAAATTGTTGAAGCCTTCAAGAAGTGCATCTTGAATCAATTTGTCTTGCTTCAACTGCTTGATTCGATCATACATGTCAGTTGCATCACCATCCTTTGCACTCTTTGACAGTAAAATCTTCTCATCTCTAATCTCTTCTTGAATAGTCTTTACCTCTGATTCCTCAAGGCCACAAAGGTATCTAAATACAGTTGTTGGGGGTTTCTTATTCTCCTCTTCTAGATTTTCAATGATTTCTATCCAGCAATCATAAACTAAATCAGAGTACGTGACCATGTGTGCCTGTTTAGCAATCCAACTTGCTGCTGCACTCATTCTTGCCAATCGAAGAAAAGCCTAAAAAGAAATAGAGAAATAATTAAACTATTGAGCAAGATTTGTTAATTAAACACTATCAAAAAGACAAAGAAAATAACTTACATCCCATCCGGCACGAGATGCATGTCCCTCTGCAATTCCACTTGCTGCCTTTGGTGGTCGTCCTGAGAAGATCCATTGACTCCGTAAATGTCTCAATATTTGGCTGTAAGGTTGCTTGACATACAATGCCTGAGCCTCCTCATTTGCAATGGCAGATATAGCAGTTGCAACAAATGGAGGAGCATTCACAACAATGCGAGCCTTTCTAAATTTATACACGCTAATCAGTCTTTCAAAGATCTCTTTGTTGTTTTGTTCATTGTGAAGCAAAACTTTTGCAGCATAGATTGAATGCTGCCCATCAAGAATCCAATAATGATAATCTTTAATTTTTTGCTCCTCTACCTCTTCTACTGCCAAAGGAGTCCCCTTCTTTGATTTTGCATTTCGAACAGGCATCAAATATGCACATGCTGCAGGCTTGGTCGTACTCCGTGAAAATCCAAATAACACACTTTCAGCGTGTTTTTTATCCATAATACGTGCATTATAGTGATCAGGAGCAAGCCAACAATTTTGAATAGGGATATCAAATTCCCTATATTGGAAAGGAAAATAATTTATGTACTTATTCATTCCACCTGTATCTTTTTCTTGTCCTTTCATGGCCTCAGCTTCTAAAACATCTGGATCCACAATTCTCATCTTTGACATTGAACCCTCTGTTGATGAGGATGCCAAAGATGCCTTGTCTACATCCAAAATGGAGCTAGTTCGCTTAGCTTCTACTTTCTGCACTTTTGCTTGCTTCTTTGTGGATGGTGGTCGTGAAGCTTTCACCTTTTTTCGTTGTAGTGTGGCAATGATGGAGCTTTGAAGTTGATCTGCTGTGATATTTGGATTTGATTCTGCAAACTTCCATCCTCGAGAAAACATTGTCTCTTCTTTGTTTCTAGACATGCGCTCCAATGCATATGCTCCTGGAGATAGTTGAAATTCTAGATTCATTGGAACTAGAATGTCAATGCATTCCACCTCTGGATGACTATCAACTACAGAGACAGATGCTTCCACAACTTGTCCAACATCTTCAAACAAGCTGTCATTCTCCTTTTTGGCAATAAATAGATGCACCTTATGAAATTGTGCACCCTCTATACCATGTATGTCCAAATACCATTTCCTAAGATCATTGCAAGTATAGTCAACTGAGACAGCAACCCTTGCAACCTGTTTTTTTGGAGCCATCTTTCCTGAAACAAAAAAAACCAAATGTTATTTTAACATATACTTTTTTGTAATGGATTAAGTTTGTGTGAATACAAGTTCCACCACTTGTTCAAGCTAGATCTAAGCAAGTATACATAGTGATCATTTAAGCTAGTAAACTAAGGGAAGGGAGAAGTAAGGTCCACCACTTGTCCAAGCTCAGCTCTAGACAACATGGAGAGATTCGAGGTCTACTAATTGTCTAATATAGGCTAACTATATTGAAACATAGAGAGAAGCAAAGGTCCACCACTTGTTCAATCTAGGGTCCATTGAAACATGGAGAGAAGGATGCTCCACCATTTGTCCAAAATAGGCTCCATTGAAACATGAAGAGAAGCAAGATGCACCATGTCTTTGAGATGCTAGGCTCCATTGAAATACCTTAAACCCATGATATTTTGTATATGTGGGGTTTAAATTCAAGGTCCACCACTTGTCCAACCTATTATCCCTAGTAGCATGAGTGGTTTGGTCTCAAGATTCACCACTTTTCCACTCTATGTCATTATATTAAGAAGATCTGGGTGTTAAGGTCCACCACTTGTCCAACCTATAAGGCTACATCTTAAATGGTATTATTTACCACCACTTGGAATACTCTATTGAAACATAGAGAGAATCAAAGGTCCACCGCTTGTCCAAGCTAGGCTCCATTGAAACATGGAGAGAAGGATGCTCCACCATTTTTCCAAGCCAGGTTTGATTGAAACATGAAGAGAAGCAAGCTGCACCATGTCTCCAAAATGCTAGGCTCCATTGAAATATCTTAAACCCATGATATTTCGTACATGGGGGGTTTACATTCAAGGTCCACCACTTGTCCAACCTATTATCACTAGTAGCATGAGTGGTTTGATGTCAAGATTCACCACTTTTCCACTCTATGTCATTATATTAAGAAGATCTGGGTGTTAAGGTCCATCACTTGTCCAACCTATAAGGCTATATCTTAAAGGGTATTCTTTCTCACCACTTGGAATGACCATGATAGGTTTTACATGGGGGTTTGGTTCCAAGTTCCACCACTTGTCCAACTAACTCTATTGAAACATAGAGAGAAGCAAAGGTCCACCACTTGTCTAAGCTAGGGTCCATTGAAACATGGAGAGAAGGATGCTCCACCATTTGTCCAAGATAGGCTCCATTGAAACATGAAGAGAAGCAAGCTGCACCATGTCTCCAAGATGCTAAGATCCATTGAAATACCTTAAACCCACGATATTTTGTACATGGGGAGTTTACATTCAAGGTCCACCACTTGTCCAACCTATTATCTCTAGTAGCATGAGTGGTTTGGTCTCAAGATTCACCACTTTTCCACTCTATGTCATTACGTTAAGAAGATCTGGGTGTTAAGGTCGACCACTTGTCCAACCTATAAGGGTATATCTTAAAGGGTATTCTTTCTCACCACTTGAAATGTCCATGATATGTTTTACATGGGGGTTTGGCTCCAAGGTCCACCACTTGTCCAAGCTAACTCTATTGAAACATAGAGAGAAACAAAGGTCCACCACTTGTCCAAGCTAGGCTCCATTGAAACATGGAGAGAAGGATCCTCTACCATTTGTCGAAGCTAACTCTATTGAAACATGGGGGGTTTACATTCAAGGTCCACCACTTGTCCAACCTATTAACGCTAGTAGCATGAGTGGTTTGGTCTCAAGATTCACCACTTTTTCACTCTGTCATTATATTAAGAATATTTGGGTGTTAAGGTCCACCACTTGTCCAACCTATAAGGCTATATCTTAAGGGTTATTCTTTCTCACCACTTGGAGTGACCAGCATAGGTTTTACATGGGGGTTTTGTTTCAAGGTCCACCACTTGTCCAAGCTAACTCTATTGAAACATAGAGAGAATCAAAGGTCCACCACTTGTCCAAGCTAGGGTCCATTGAAACATGGAGAGAAGGATGCTCCACCATTTGTCCAAGATACGCTCCATTGAAACATGAAGAGAAGCAAGCTACACCATGTCTCCAAGATGCTAGGCTCCATTGAAATACCTCAAACCCATGATATTTTGTACATGGGGGGTTTACATTCAAGGTCCACCACTTGTCCAACCTATTATCTCTAGTAGCATGAGTGGTTTGGTCTCAAGATTCACCATTTTTCCACTCTATGTCATTCTATTAAGAATATCTGGGTGCTAAGGTCCACCACTTGTCCAACCTATAAGGCTATATCTTAAACTTTATTCTTTCTCACCACTTGGAGTCACCAAGATAGGTTTTACATGGGAGTTTGGTTCCAAGGCCCACCACTTGTCCAAGCTAACTCTATTGAAACATAGAGAGAAGCAAAGGTCCACCACTTGTCCAAGCTAGGCTCCATTGAAACATGGAGAGAAGGATGCTCCACCATTTGTCCAAGATAGGCTCCATTGAAACATGAAGGGTCTGCACCATGTCTCCAAGATGCTAGGCTCCATTGAAATACCTTAAACCCATGATATTTCGTACATGGGGGGTTTACATTCAAGGTCCACCACTTGTCCAACCTATTATTCTTAGTAGCATGAGTGGTTTGGTCTCAAGATTTACCACTTTTCCACTCTATGTCGTTATATTATGAAGATCTAGGTTTTAAGGTCGACCACTTGTCCAACCTATAAGGCTAGATCTTAAAGGGTATTATTTCTCACCACTTGGGATGACCATGATATGTTTTGCATGGGGGTTTGGTTTCAAGGTCCACCACTTGTCCAAGCTAACTCTATGGAAACATAGAGAGAAGCAAAGGTCCACCACTTGTCCAAGCTAGGCTCCACTGAGACATTTAGAGAAGGATGATCCCCCATTGGTGGAAGATAGGCTTCATTGAAACATGAAAAGAAGCAAGTTGCACCATGTCTCCAAGATTCTAGGATCCATTGAAATACCTTAAACCCACGATATTGTTTACATGTGGGGTTTAACGTCAAGGTCAGTCACTTTTCCAAGCTATTATCCCTAGTAGCATGAGTGGTTTGGTCTCAAGATTCACCACTTTTCCACTCTATGTCATTATATAAAGAAGATCTAGGTGTTAAGGTCGACCACTTGTCCAACCTATAAGGTATATCTTAAAGGGTATTCTTTCTCACCACTTGAAATGTCCATGATATGTTTTACATAGGGGTTTGGTTCCAAGGTCCACCACTTATCCAAGCTAACTTTATTCTTCTCATAGAGAGAAGCAAAAGGTCCACCACTTGTCCAAGCTAGGCTCCATTGAAACATGGAGAGAAGGATGCTCCACCATTTGTCGAAGCTAACTCTATTGAAACATGGAAGGTTTACATTCAAGGTCCACCAGTTGTCCAACCTATTAACGCTAGTAGCATGAGGGGTTTGGTCTCAAGATTCACCACTTTTTCACTCTGTGTCATTATATTAAGAATATTTGGGTATTAAGGTCCACCACTTGTCCAACCTATAAGACTATATCTTAATGGTTATTCTTTCTGACCACTTGGAGTGACCATGAAAGGTTTTACATGGGGGTTTGGTTCCAAAATCCACCACTTTTCCAAGCTAACTCTATTGAAACATAGAGAGAAGCAAAGGTCCACCACTTGTCTAAGCTAGGGTCTATTGAAACATGGAGAGAAGGATGCTCCACCATTTGTCCAAGATAGACTCCATTGAAACATGAAGAGAAGCAAGCTACACCATGTCTCCAAGATGCTAGCCTCCATCGAAATACCTTAAACCCACGTTATTTTGTACATGGGGAGTTTACATTCAAGATCAACAATTTGTCCAACCTATTATCGCTAGTAGCATGAGTGGTTTTCTCTCAAGATTCACCACTTTTCCACTCTCTGTCATTATATTAAGAATATTTGGGTGTTAAGGTCCACCACTTGTCCAACCTATAAGACTATATCTTAATGGTTATTCTTTCTCACCCCTTGAAAGACTATATCTTAATCGTTATCCCTAGCTATTATTGCTAGTAGCCTGAGTGGTTTGGTCTCAAGATTCACCACTTTTATTAAGAATATGTGGGTGTTAAGGTCCACCACTTGTCCAACCTATAAGGCTACATCTTAAAGGTTATTCTTTCTTACTACTTGGAGTGACCATGATAGGTTTTACATGGGGGTTTGGTTCCAAGGTCCACCACTTGTCCAAGCTACCTCTATTGAAACATAGAGAGAAGCAAAGGTCCACCCCTTGTCTAATCTAGGGTCCATTGAAACATGGAGAGAAGGATGCTCCACCATTTGTCCAAGGTAGGCTCCATTGAAACATGAGGAGAAGCAAGGTGCACCATGTCTCCAAGATGCTAGGCTCCATCGAAAAATATTAAACCCACGATATGTCGTAGATGAGGGGTTTACATTCAAGGTCCAACACTTGTCCAAGCTATTATTGGTAGTAGCCTGAGTGGTTTGGTCTCAAGATTCACCACTTTTCCACTCTATGTCATTATATTAAGAATATGCGCGTGTTAAGGTCCACCACTTGTCCAACCTATAAGGCTACATCTTAAAGGTTATTCTTTATTACCACTTGGAGTGACCATGATAGGTTTTACATGGGGGTTTGGTTCCAAGGTCCACCACTTGTCCAAGCTAACTCTATTGAAACATAGAGAGAAACAAAGGTCCACCACTTGTCCAAGCTAGGGTCCATTGAAACATGGAGAGAAGGATGCTCCACCATTTGTCCAAGATAGGCTCCATTCAAACATGACGAGAAGCAAGCTGCACCATGTCTCCAAGATGCTAGGCTCCATCGAAAGACATTAAACCCACGATATTTCGTAGATGAGGGGTTTACATTCAAGGTCCACCACTTGTCCAAGCTATTATTGCTAGTAGCCTGAGTGGTTTGGTCTCAAGATTCACCACTTTTATTAAGAATATGTGGGTGTTAAGGTCCACCACTTGTCCAACCTATAAGGCTACATCTTAAAGGTTATTCTTTCTTACTACTTGGAGTGACCATGATAGGTTTTACATGGGGGTTTGGTTCCAAGGTCCACCACTTGTCCAAGCTAACTCTATTGAAACATAGAGAGAAGCAAAGGTCCACCCCTTGTCTAAGCTAGGGTCCATTGAAACATGGAGAGAAGGATGCTCCACCATTTGTCCAAGGTAGGCTCCATTGAAACATGAGGAGAAGCAAGGTGCACCATGTCTCCAAGATGCTAGGCTCCATCGAAAAACATTAAACCCACGATATGTCGTAGATGAGGGGTTTACATTCAAGGTCCAACACTTGTCCAAGCTATTATTGCTAGTAGCCTGAGTGGTTTGGTCTCAAGATTCACCACTTTTCCACTCTATGTCATTATATTAAGAATATGCGCGTGTTAAGGTCCACCACTTGTCCAACCTATAAGGCTACATCTTAAAGGTTATTCTTTATTACCACTTGGAGTGACCATGATAGGTTTTACATGGGGTTTGGTTCCAAGGTCCACCACTTGTCCAAGCTAACTCTATTGAAACATAGAGAGAATCAAAGGTCCACCACTTGTCCAAGCTAGGGTCCATTGAAACATGGAGAGAAGGATGCTCCACCATTTGTCCAAGATAGGCTCCATTGAAACATGACGAGAAGCAAGCTGCACCATGTCTCCAAGATGCTAGGCCTTATCGAAATACATTAAACCCACGATATTTCGTAGATGAGGGGTTTACATTCAAGGTCCACCACTTGTCCAAGCTATTATTGCTAGTAGCCTGAGTGGTTTGGTCTCAAGATTCACCACTTTTATTAAGAATATGTGGGTGTTAAGGTCCACCACTTGTCCAACCTATAAGGCTACATCTTAAAGGTTTTCTTACTACTTGGAGTGACCATGATAGGTTTTACATGAGGGTTTGGTTCCAAGGTCCACCACTTGTCCAAGCTAACTCTATTGAAACATAGAGATAAGCAAAGGTCCACCCCTTGTCTAAGCTAGGGTCCATTGAAACATGGAGAGAAGGATGCTCCACCATTTGTCCAAGGTAGGCTCCATTGAAGCATGAAGAGAAGAAATCTGGACCATGTCTCCAAGATGCTAGGCTCCATTGAAATACCTTAAACCCATGATATTTCGTACATGGGGGGTTTACATTCAAGGTCCACCACTTGTCCAACCTATTATTCTAGTAGCATGAGTGGTTTGGTCTCAAGATTCACCATTTTCCACTCTATGTCATTATATTAAGAATATCTGGGTGTTAAGGTCCACCACTTGTCCAACCTATAAGGCTATATCTTAAAGGTTATTCTTTCTTACCACTTGGAGTGACCATGATAGGTTTTACATGGGGGTTTGGTTCCAAGGTCCACCACTTGTCCAAGCTAACTCTATTGAAACATAGAGAGAAGAAAAGGTCCACCACTTGTCCAAGCTAGGGTCCATTGAAACATGGAGAGAAGGATGCTCCACCATTTGTCCAAGATAGGCTCCATTGAAACATGAAGGGTCTGCACCATGTCTCCAAGATGCTAGGCTCCATCGAAATACATTAAACCCACGATATTTCGTAGATGGGGGGTTTACATTCAAGGTCCACCACTTGTCCAAGCTATTATTCTTAGTAGCATGAGTGGTTTGGTCTCAAGATTTACCACTTTTCCACTCTATGTCGTTATATTATGAAGATCTAGGTTTTAAGGTCGACCACTTGTCCAACCTATAAGGCTACATCTTAAAGGTATTATTTCTCACCACTTGGAGTGACCATGATAGGTTTTACATGGGGGTTTGGTTCAAGGTCCACCACTTGTCCAAGCTAACTCTATTGAAACATAGAGAGAAGCAAAGGTCCACCACTTGTCCAAGCTAGGCTCCACTGAAACATTTAGAGAAGGATGCCCACCATTGTCCAAGATAGGCTCCATTGAAACATGAAAAGAAGCAAGTTGCACCATGTCTCCAAGATGCTAGGATCCATTGAAATACCTTAAACCCACGATATTGTTTACATGTGGGGTTTAACGTCAAGGTCAGTCACTTTTCCAAGCTATTATCCCTAGTAGCATGAGTGGTTTGGTCTCAAGATTCACCACTTTTCCACTCTATGTCATTATATAAAGAAGATCTAGGTGTTAAGGTCGACCACTTGTCCAACCTATAAGAGTATATCTTAAAGGGTATTCTTTCTCACCACTTGAAATGTCCATGATATGTTTTACATAGGGGTCTGGTTCCCAGGTCCACCACTTATTCAAGCTAACTTTATTCTTCTCATAGAGAGAAGCAAAAGGTCCACCACTTGTCCAAGCTAGGCTCCATTGAAACATGGAGAGAAGGATGCTCCACCATTTGTCGAAGCTAACTCTATTGAAACATGGAAGGTTTACATTCAAGGTCCACCAGTTGTCCAACCTATTAACGCTAGTAGCATGAGGGGTTTGGTCTCAAGATTCACCACTTTTTCACTCTGTGTCATTATATTAAGAATATTTGGGTATTAAGGTCCACCACTTGTCGAACCTATAAGACTATATCTTAATGGTTATTCTTTCTAACCACTTGGAATGACCATGAAAGGTTTTACATGGGGGTTTGGTTCCAAGGTCCACCACTTGTCCAAGCTAACTCTATTGAAACATAGAGAGAAGCAAAGGTCCACCACTTGTCTAAGCTAGGGTCTATTGAAACATGGAGAGAAGGATGCTCCACCATTTGTCCAAGATAGACTCCATTGAAACATGACGAGAAGCAAGCTGCACCATATCTCCAAGATGCTAGCCTCCATCGAAATACCTTAAACCCACGTTATTTTGTACATGGGCAGTTTACATTCAAGATCAACAATTTGTCCAACCTATTATCGCTAGTAGCATGAGTGGTTTTCTCTCAAGATTCACCACTTTTCCACTCTCTGTCATTATATTAAGAATATTTGGGTGTTAAGGTCCACCACTTGTCCAACCTATAAGACTATATCTTAATGGTTATTCTTTCTCACCCCTTGAAAGACTATATCTTAATGGTTATCCCTACCCATTATTGCTAGTAGCATGAGTGGTTTGGTCTCAAGATTCACCACTTTTATTAAGAATATGTGGGTGTTAAGGTCCACCACTTGTCCAACCTATAAGGCTACATCTTAAAGGTTATTCTTTCTTACTACTTGGAGTGACCATGATAGGTTTTACATGGGGGTTTGGTTCCAAGGTCCACCACTTGTCCAAGCTAACTCTATTGAAACATAGAGAGAAGCAAAGGTCCACCCCTTGTCTAAGCTAGGGTCCATTGAAACATGGAGAGAAGGATGCTCCACCATTTGTCCAAGGTAGGCTCCATTGAAACATGAGGAGAAGCAAGGTGCACCATGTCTCAAAAATGCTAGGTTCCATCGAAAAACATTAAACCCACGATATGTCGTAGATGAGGGGTTTACATTCAAGGTCCAACACTTGTCCAAGCTATTATTGGCAGTAGCCTGAGTGGTTTGGTCTCAAGATTCACCACGTTTCCACTCTATGTCATTATATTAAGAATATGCGCGTGTTAAGGTCCACCACTTGTCCAACCTATAAGGCTACATCTTAAAGGTTATTCTTTATTACCACTTGGAGTGACCATGATAGGTTTTACATGGGGGTTTGGTTCCAAGGTCCACCACTTGTCCAAGCTAACTCTACTAAAACATAGAGAGAAACAAAGGTCCACCACTTGTCCAAGCTAGGGTCCATTGAAACATGGAGAGAAGGATGCTCCACCATTTGTCGTGGATAGGCTCCATTGAAACATGACGAGAAGCAAGCTGCACCATCTCTCCAAGATGCTAGGCTGAATCGAAATACATTAAACCCACGATATGTCGTAGATGAGGGGTTTACATTCAAGGTCCAACACTTGTCCAAGCTATTATTGGTAGTAGCATGAGTGGTTTGGTCTCAAGATTCACCACTTTTCCACTCTATGTCATTATATTAAGAATATGCGCGTGTTGAGGTCCACCACTTGTCCGACCTATAGGACTACATCTTAAAGGTTATTCTTTATTACCGCTTGGAGTGACCATGATAGGTTTTACATGGGGTTTTGGTTCCAAGGTCCACCACTTGTCCAAGCTAACTCTACTAAAACATAGAGAGAAACAAAGGTCCAACACTTGTCCAAGCTAGGGTCCATTGAAACATGGAGAGAAGGATGCTCCACCATTTGTCCAAGATAGGCTCCATTGAAACATGACGAGAAGCAAGCTGCACCATGTCTCCAAGATGCTAGGCTCCATCGAAATACATTAAACCCACGATATTTTGTAGATGAGGGGTTTACATTCAAGGTCCACCACTTGTCCAAGCTATTATTGCTAGTAGCCTGAGTGGTTTGGTCTCAAGATTCACCACTTTTATTAAGAATATGCGGGTGTTAAGGTCCACCACTTGTCCAACCTATAAGGCTACATCTTAAAGGTTATTCTTTCTTACTACTTGGAGTGACCATGATAGGTTTTACATGGGGGTTTTGTTCCGAGGTCCACCACTTGTCCAGGCTAACTCTATTGAAACATAGAGAGAAGCAAAGGTCAACCCCTTGTCTAAGCTAGGGTCCATTGAAACATGGAGAGAAGGATGCTCCACCATTTGTCCAAGGTTGGCTCCATTGAAACATGAGGAGAAGCAAGGTGCACCATGTCTCCAAGATGCTAGGCTCCATCAAAAAACATTAAACCCATGATATGTCGTAGATGAGGGGTTTACATTCAAGGTCCAACACTTGTCCAAGCTATTATTGGTAGTAGCCTGAGTGGTTTGGTCTCAAGATTCACCACTTTTCCACTCTATGTCATTATATTAAGAATATGCGCGTGTTAAGGTCCACCACTTGTCCAACCTATAAGGCTACATCTTAAAGGTTATTCTTTATTACCACTTGGAGTGACCATGATAGGTTTTACATGGGGGTTTGGTTCCAAGGTCCACCACTTGTCCAAGCTAACTCTATTGAAACATAGAGAGAAACAAAGGTCCACCACTTGTCCAAGTTAGGGTCCATTGAAACATGGAGAGAAGGATGCTCCACCATTTGTCCAAGATAGGCTCCATTGGAACATGACGAGAAGCAAGTTGCACCATGTCTCCAAGATGCTAGGCTCCATCGAAATACATTAAACCCACGATATTTCGTAGATGAGGGGTTTACATTCAAGGTCCACCACTTGTCCAAGCTATTATTGCTAGTAGCCTGAGTGGTTTGGTCTCAAGATTCACCACTTTTATTAAGAATATGTGGGTGTTAAGGTCCACCACTTGTCCAACCTATAAAGCTTCATCTTAAAGGTTATTCTTTCTTACTACTTGGAGTGACCATCATAGGTTTTACATGGGGGTTTGGTTCGAAGGTCCACCACTTGTCCAAGCTAACTCTATTGAAACATAGAGAGAAGCAAAGGTCCACCCCTTGTCTAAGCTAGGGTCCATTGAAACATGGAGAGAAGGATGCTCCACCATTTGTCCAAGGTAGGCTCCATTGAAACATGAGGAGAATCAAGGTGCACGATGTCTCCATGATGCTAGGCTCCATCGAAAAACATTAAACCCACGATATGTCGTAGATGAGGGGTTTACATTCAAGGTCCAACACTTGTCCAAGCTATTATTGGTAGTAGCCTGAGTGGTTTGGTCTCAAGATTCACCACTTTTCCACTCTATGTCATTATATGAAGAATATGCGCGTTTTAAGGTCCACCACTTTTCCAACCTATAAGGCTACATCTTAAAGGTTATTCTTTATTACCACTTGGAGTGACCATGATAGGTTTTACATGGGGGTTTGGTTCCAAGGTCCACTACTTGTCCAAGCTAACTCTATTGAAACATAGAGAGAAACAAAGGTCCACCACTTGTCCAAGCTAGGGTCCATTGAAACATGGAGAGAAGGATGCTCCACCATTTGTCCAAGATAGGCTCCAATGAAACATGACGAGAAGCAAGCTGCACCATGTCTCCAAGATGGTAGGCTCCATCAAAATACATTAAACCCACGATATTTTGTAGATGAGGGGTTTACATTCAAGGTCCACCACTTGTCCAAGCTATTATTGCTAGTAGCCTGAGTGGTTTGGTCTCAAGATTCACCACTTTTATTAAGAATATGTGGGTGTTAAGGTCCACCACTTGTCCAACCTATAAGGCTACATCTTAAAGGTTATTCTTTCTAACTACTTGGAGTGACCATGATAGGTTTTACATGGGGGTTTGGTTCCAAGGTACACCACTTGTCCAAGCTAACTCTATTGAAACATAGAGAGAAGCAAAGGTCCACCCCTTGTCTAAGCTAGGGTCCATTGAAACATGGAGAGAAGGATGCTCCACCATTTGTCCAAGGTAGGCTCCATTGAAACATGAGGAGAATCAAGGTGCACCATGTCTCCAAGATGCTAGGCTCCATGGAAAAACATTTAACCCACGATATGTCGTAGATGAGGGGTTTACATTCAAGGTCCACCACTTGTCCAAGCTATTATTACTAGTAGCATGATTGGTTTTGTCTCAAGATTTACCATTTTTCCACTCTATGTCATTATATTAAGAATATGCGCGTGTTAAGGTCCACCACTTGTCCAACCTATAAGGCTACATCTTAAAGGTTATTCTTTATCACCACTTGGAGTGACCATGATAGGTTTTACATGGGGCTTTGGTTCCAAGGTCCACCACTTGTCCAAGCTAACTCTATTGAATCATAGAGAGAAGCAAAGGTCCACCACTTGTCTAAGCTAGGCTCCATTGAAACATGGAGAGAAGGATGCTCCACCATTTGTCGAAGTTAACTCTATTGAAACATGGGGGGTTTACGTTCAAGGTCCACCACTTGTCCAAGCTATTAGTGCTAGTAGCATGAGTGGTTTTGTCTCAAGATTCACCACTTTTTCACTCTATGTCATTATATTAAGAATATTAGGGTGTTAAGGTCCACCACTTATCCAACCTATAAGGCTATATCTTAAAGGTTATTCTTTCTCACCACTTGGAGTGACCATGATAGGTTTTACATGGGGGTTTGGTTCCAAGGTCCACCACTTGTCCAAGCTAACTCTATTGAATAATAGAGAGAAGCAAAGGTCCACCACTTGTCCAAGCTAGGGTCCATTGAAACATGGAGAGAAGGATGCTCCACCATTTGTCCAAGATAGGCTCCATTGAAACATGAAGAGAAGCAAGATGCACGATGTCTCCAAGATGCTAGGCTCCATCGAAATGCCTTAAACCCACGATATTTCGTAGATGGGGGGTTTACTTTCAAGGTCCACCACTTGTCCAAGCTATTATCGCTAGTAGCATGGTTTGGTCTCAAGATTCACCAGTTTTCCACTCTATGTCATTATATGAAGAATATCTGGGTGTTAAGGTCCACCACTTGTCCAACCTATAAGGCTATATCTTAAATGATATTTTTTTTGACCACTTGGAATGTGCATGATATGTTTTACATGGGGTTTTGTTCCAAGGTCCACCACTTGTCCAAGCTAGATCTATTACATATATATTATACATACAATATTCAACTAGATTCCCTACCTATCATGTCCAGTAGCATGGATGCTCTAGCTTGAAGGTCCACCACTTGTCCAACCTATACTCTCTTATGTAAGGGAGATCTTGCTATAAATTCAAAACCTTCCCGCCTAAATTTAAAATATCCCTCCCAAATCTTAAATATCCCGCCTAAATTTTAAAATATCCCGCCCAAATTTTAAAATTCAAACTTTTTTATAAAAATTTAAATTTTACTACTTAAATTTAAAATATTCCACGCGAAATTGATTTTAAATTCAAGTTTACCACAAAAAGATATCATTATACCACCAAAATTCAAATATGCAAACTTCAAATCATTATATTGTACATAAATTCAAACAAATTCAAATTAACAAGCCTAAACTGATATTAGTTTGCATAGATATGAACTTATCACACCTAAATTATGTCACCATGTTAGAGAGAGTGGTTAGAGAATTTGAACAAGGTCCACCACTTGTCCAACCTAGATACCAAGAAGGATTGAGTGTACAAGGTATTGTTTGGAGGTCCTTATAGTCCACTGGTCTCAAGGTCCACCACTTGTGGTAAGGGTCACCAAAAAGTGTATATATTCATCCAAATAAATACACGTATTTTTGGTCTACATGTCCTAGTTTAAACCATTTATGTCCATTAGGTGTATCACTAAACAACACTACTATTTTTGAGAAACAGAAGTTACAATCATATCTACAAATGGATTAGAGGAAAATCAGCTCAGCATACATCCAGAACTCGCTACAAGAATCGACTTTAACAGATCACGCAAGTAAGTCTTCCATTCAATTTTACTAGTATTACAATGTGCTAGTTATTTGTGATATTTATGTATGTATATATACTATGTGTGCATATCGTAATTAAGAGTAATTGTGTATCTGCATTATGTATGAGTATTACAATGAAATAACACAAATATACATACATACACATAGATAACACAGACGCACACATACATGAGCATGTATTTTCAAGAGAGAGATAGCAAGATACAGAGATAGATAGATAGAGAGAGAGAGAGAGATAAATACCTGTTTTTTAGAGAGAGGAGAGAGAAAGATAACAGATTTCACTGTGTTTATGTATGTGGAAGAGAGGAAGACGATGTATGGGAATATGTGCACGTATTTTCAAGAGAGAGACAACAAGATAACAGATTTCATTGTGGTTATGTATGTGGAAGTGAGGAAGACGATGTGTGGGAATATGTGCATGTATTTTCAAGAGAGAGACAGCAAGATAACAGATTTCACTGTGGTTATGTATGTGGAAGAGAGGAAGACAATGTGTGGGAATATGTGTATGTGTGCGGGGATACTTTTAAACTATGTATCTCTGTCTTTTGACGAGAGAGTGTGTGTGCAAGAAGAGTTACAGAGAACCATCTTCTCTATATGGAGAAAGACAGAGAGTGAGAGAGAGAGAAATACCTGTTTTTTCTCTATTCGTGAGGTGTGCAATGTCTCCTGAGAAGACTGCCCAATCCTGCCCTTCTGGAAAGCGTTGTGTACGCTATTGTTTCTTTATCTTGTGCGCGAACTTTCAATCCTGTGCACTCCACCTGTGTGTTGTGTACGATGCCAAGCTTGCTCCTCTACGCGCGCGTATACTCCAACTGTGTGCGATCCGTGTGCGCTTTCTGTGTGTTTGCTACTTGCCTGCTTTCTCTGTGTGCGTTGCTCGTGCGCTCTCTGTGTGCCTAATCTTGATAGGGTTTATTAGAATGCCACGTATGCTACAAGTCCATGTTTTATCATAGGATTAAAAAAAACAAAAGCAATATAAAAAATTAACCAATTCACATGGCCAAAATTAAAGAAATCATGGTTGAAAATATGAAAAACATGCCCCAGGACCCCGCCCAGAACAATATCCCAAAATCAACCTCCCAAGCCCCGCCATCGAGAGCGCTATATTCACATCCCCATCAAGAGCGCTACCCCCAAACCTCACGTGGAAGCGCTGCCTTGTCACCCCATTGTGGCATTGCCCTAAGACCCCGCATCTGGAGTGCTAAATGGGAACATTCTTCGTTAGTGAAATTTTGAACATAAATTATATTAGCATATACTTAAATATAATACAAATATTAACATATTAGCTATACTACTAATTTACTATAGCAGTTCTAGATTATGTCCCATACTATATTTAAGGTGCCAAAGGTTTGGCCTTATGGTCCTAGATTTAGCCAAGTGGTCAACAGATATAGGACCAAGTGCACACTGTGCCACAAAACTTGGCCAGCACTTCACTTGCCAAAGTTTAGGCCACATGGTCAATCCTAAGTTTCCAATGTTCTTATTATGTCACCTTTTGCCTCGTGGAAAACCTAGGCTTGTTTTCACATACTCAGGCACTTCAAGCCACAATAAATTGTCATTACTCTTCGGCAACCCTTTTGTTCAAGTCTTTGAAAAAACATTGTTTAAGGCCACCCTAAACCATTTTCATTTAGGGGTGTCTAAAACTAGCTTTTTGGCAATTCGAGAAGAAAATGGTCAAAGTTTTATACTTAGTTTTAACCACTTGACCAATTCAAATATTGGAAACCAAGGTCTTGTAATACTTTTCTTTGGACATCACACATTAAAACTAGGTCCCTCACTTGTCCAAGCTATGCTCTAATACAATAAAGGGCTTTTGGTTTCAAGATGCACCACTTTCCCAACCTTGATTCCATTAAAGAAGCTAGCTCTACTTAGACATTTAATAGCAAGGTCCTGCAGCAGTTCAGATTGAACATTTTCCATGGCAGCTAGGTCCACCACTTATCTAAGCTATGCTCTAATAGAGTAAGGGGGTTTTGGTTTCAAGATCCACCACTTGTCCAAACTTGATTTGGGAAGCAAGGTCCTATAATAGTTTGCTTTGGACATTCACCATTACAACTAAGTCCACCACTTTTCCAAGCTATGTTCTAATACACTAAGGAGGTTTTGGTTTCAAGGAGAACCACTTGTACGACTTTGTTTTTGGAAGTAAGGTCTTTACGTAGTTCACCTTGGACCTTGGACATTGGATACTACAACTAAGCCCACCACTTGTCCAAGATATCCTCTATATATAGCCAAAGGGTTTGGGTTTCAAGATTCACCACTTTTCCAACCTTTCTTCCATTAAAGAAAGGAAGGGCATTATAACTAGGTCCACCAATTGTCCAAGCTATGCTCTGATATAGAAAGGGGATTTTGGTTTCAAGGTCCACCATGTGTTCAACCTTGCAAGACTCAAGGCATACTTGGACATTGGAAAGCATAGTCCTATAGTAGTTGATAGGTGGCAGTGGGTATTACAACTAGGTCCAACCTATGCTCTCATATAGCAAAGAGGCTTTGCTTTCAAGGTCCACCACTTGTCCAACCTTGCTTCCATTAAAGAAATGAGGGGCTACGTAAACATTGGCAAGCAAGGTAGCAAGGTCCTAAGGTGTTTCACCTTGGATATTGGGCATTATAACTAGGTCCACCACTTGTCCAAGCTATGCTCTGATAAAGAAAGGGGATTTTCGTTTCAAGGTCCACCATGTGTTCAACCTTTCTAATATAGAAAGGGGATTTTCGTTTCAAGGTCCACCACGTGTTCAACCTTGAAAGACTCAAGGGATACTTGGACATTGGAAAGCATAGTCCTATAGTAGTTGATAGGTGGCAGTGGGTATTAAAACTAGGTCCAACCTATGCTCTAATATAGCAAAGAGGCTTTGGTTTCAAGGTCCACCACTTGTCCAACCTTACTTCCATTAAAGAAATGAGGGGCTACGTAAACATTGGCAAGCAAGGTAGCAAAGTCCTAAGGTATTTCACCTTGGATATTGGGCATTATAACAAGGTCCACCACTTGTCCAAGCTATGCTCTGATATAGAAAGGGGATTTTGGTTTCAAGGTCCACCACGTGTTCAACCTTGCAAGACTCAAGGGATACTTGGACATTGGAAAGCATAGTCCTATAGTAGTTGATAGGTGGCAGTGGGTATTACAACTAGGTCCAACCTATGCTCTCATATAGCAAAGAGGCTTTGCTTTCAAGGTCCACCACTTGTCCAACCTTGCTTCCATTAAAGAAATGAGGGGCTACGTAAACATTGGCAAGCAAGGTAGCAAGGTCCTAAGGTGTTTCACCTTGGATATTGGGCATTATAACTAGGTCCACCACTTGTCCAAGCTATGCTCTGATAAAGAAAGGGGATTTTCGTTTCAAGGTCCACCATGTGTTCAACCTTTCTAATATAGAAAGGGGATTTTCGTTTCAAGGTCCACCACGTGTTCAACCTTGCAAGACTCAAGGGATACTTGGACATTGGAAAGCATAGTCCTATAGTAGTTGATAGGTGGCAGTGGGTATTACAACTAGGTCCAACCTATGCTCTCATATAGCAAAGAGGCTTTGCTTTCAAGGTCCACCACTTGTCCAACCTTACTTCCATTAAAGAAATGAGGGGCTACGTAAACATTGGCAAGCAAGGTAGCAAAGTCCTAAGGTATTTCACCTTGGATATTGGGCATTATAACAAGGTCCACCACTTGTCCAAGCTATGCTCTGATATAGAAAGGGGATTTTGGTTTCAAGGTCCACCACGTGTTCAACCTTGCAAGACTCAAGGGATACTTGGACATTGGAAAGCATAGTCCTATAGTAGTTGATAGGTGGCAGTGGGTATTACAACTAGGTCCAACCTATGCTCTCATATAGCAAAGAGGCTTTGCTTTCAAGGTCCACCACTTGTCCAACCTTGCTTCCATTAAAGAAATGAGGGGCTACGTAAACATTGGCAAGCAAGGTAGCAAGGTCCTAAGGTGTTTCACCTTGGATATTGGGCATTATAACTAGGTCCACCACTTGTCCAAGCTATGCTCTGATAAAGAAAGGGGATTTTCGTTTCAAGGTCCACCATGTGTTCAACCTTTCTAATATAGAAAGGGGATTTTCGTTTCAAGGTCCACCACGTGTTCAACCTTGAAAGACTCACGGGATACTTGGACATTGGAAAGCATAGTCCTATAGTAGTTGATAGGCGGCAGTGGGTATTAAAACTAGGTCCAACCTATGCTCTAATATAGCAAAGAGGCTTTGGTTTCAAGGTCCACCACTTGTCCAACCTTACTTCCATTAAAGAAATGAGGGGCTACGTAAACATTGGCAAGCAAGGTAGCAAAGTCCTAAGGTATTTCACCTTGGATATTGGGCATTATAACTAGGTCCACCACTTGTCCAAGCTATGCTCTGATATAGAAAGGGGATTTTTGTTTCAAGGTCCACCACGTGTTCAACCTTGAAAGACTCAAGGGATACTTGGACATTGGAAAGCATAGTCCTATAGTAGTTGATAGGTGGCAGTGGGTATTACAACTAGGTCCACCACTTGTCCAACCTATGCTCTCATATAGCAAAGAGGCTTTGGTTTCAAGGTCCACCACTTGTCCAACCTTGCTTCCATTAATATAGCAAGGAGGATTTGGTCTCAAGGTTCACCACTTGTCCAACCTATGCAAACCTTTTTCATGTTGTAGCATGATTTTTTGTTTGAAGAGTATTTTTCTATAACTATGGATTTAACAATGTAATCTTTTTACTTACAGGATGGACTTCGAATCTGGGGAGAAAGTACATATGATACTTGACAATGAAATCGTTGGTATTGGTTGTGTGTGTAGAACATATCCAGATTCCACTTGTGGTGGTACAAAGATAGGGCTGGGAAATGTCTCCATACTAGTGGAGGAATGCTTGAAGGATGTGGTCCTACCTTTTCCTACAATGGATACTTCATCTCTCCAAGGCTCATTATGGAGTGTTGTTCGATGGTCAAATCTTCTTTTGCAATCTTTTGTATTAAATGGGAACTTAATTGATCCACACGAAAGCTACAATGGTGATGAAGAACATGATCATTCTGATCCTCTAGTTACAGATGCAATACCTATGACAAGCCCAGAATTTGAAGCAATGATTCGAGAGTCTTGGAGAAATCAGAGGGTCCTTTTAAAAGATGACACAATGATGCAAACCATGAATGAAGGGACCATCTTATATGTATTTCCACATGATTATGTCAACTTTCAGGAACGTGGTCCTGATTGTGTGGGTGTGGGTATTGAAAGAGAAAATGCAAGCATTGATGATGTGGTTGAAGTGGGTAGCATCACTTTGCTAAAGTGGCCCATCAAGCAGACAACAATGTTGAGTGAGAGCCCATTACAACGCTTTGTTCCTGTTGATGGCATGCATGCTACATATGAGGATGTATCCAACGATGGCAATGTTGGAAAAAAACTTGATGGGAGTAATGTTGTCCAGTTGTCAAGGAAGAGACGATACACTTTCATGAACAGGACTCAAAAATCAAAAGCAGCACCAGCTTCGACTTTTTACCTTTCAAACAAATCAATTCAAAGGGTATCATGCATTGATTGTTGTGCACAAAAATGCTACCAATTTGCAGATCGTGATATGGTGACAAGGTTACGACAACAATTTTGGGGAGAGTCTCAAAAATCACGCACTAATTATGTTTATGATGTTCTTTCTATATGTTATCAGAAAGATGAGAAGTCACGATACCAATTCAGGCTAAATGGCTCTATTGTTTGTTGTAGAGCATGGTATGAGCTACATGGAATACCAAAGACATCATTTTATCGATACAAGGAGAACTTTGAAAATGGTGTGCGCCAATATGTACATGGAAACACATGTACATTGAGAAGGGGACTTCAACATACTAGTTTAGCAAGAGCACTACTAAATGAGTTTGTGGAAAACAACTCTGAGAAGATGCCACATAGAAGTAGAACACTGCTAGATGGCTCAAGAGAGACTCAATTGGTGATTCCATCAACATACAAACAAGTGGATATTTTATGTGAAATCAACACGACACTTGACCAAATGGGCTATGAGAAGAAGCTATCCCAATCTTCTTTTGTTAGAATTTGGAACAAAGAGTACCCACATGTCACTTTAACAAAGACGAGTGAGTTCTCTAAGTGCAATATTTGTAGCTCAATCAAGGCAAGGTTAGAAGCTAAACCTTCTCTTGAAGAGAGAGCTCTTCTCTTGAGGGAGAGAGAAGTTCACATGGCACAACAAAAGAGTTGCAGAAGCCTATATTATGCATGGCGCACGTATTCAGAAACTCAACCACAAAAATATGTATGCATAATCCATGATAAGATGGATCAAAAGAAGACTGCCATTCCTAGATTACGCATTGTTCCCAAGGGTGTGGATTCAGGATATAATCTGCAGGTGGCATTGATTGGCATGATCACTCATGGACATGGAGAAGGTCATTACGGGCACTTTGTCTTGAATGGTTTGTGGCCAGTTGATCCAAATCTTACAATTGGCTCAATTGCTAATTGTTTACATAACCTCGAGAGGATAGATAAGCATCCTCTTGGTGATCTAGTAACAAATGGACTTCCAAGGAGCAATATTTCACTACTACATGCTTTGAACTCAAGGGATGCTTTGGACTACCATAACTTGAGTGATGGAAAAGAGCCCATTGTGCAGTCGTCAGAAATTGCAGAAGAGGAATTGGGGTCAACATTTTGCAGATTGCCAGAGAACTTGTTGCTACAATTGGATAATTGTGCAGGGGAAAACAGAAATCGATACTTATTTGCCTATTTGTCAATGCTTGTTGCAAGGGGTGTTTTCAAAACCATCCAGCTAGGATTTTTAATGGTTGGGCATACACATGAGGACATAGACGCCATGTTTAGTAGGTTTTCAGAGAAGTTGAGAGTTACACAAACCTATACTTTGCCACATTTGATGGATACATTACGAAACAGCTCATCTTCATCTCCAGCTCCATTTTTTCTCACAAAGATCCCCGATTTCAAGCAATATTGTGATGGACAAGACATACTTGTTGGACATTCCAAACCGCTTCAGTTCAGGTTCTTTATGCAAGATGAGACACCAATGATGCAATATAAGGCACATGTAGGTGTATCAAGTTGGATTGGAAGTATTCGAATTTGGAAAACGGACACAGAAGGCAAGCCAATGTTACCACATGGAGATCCACCTCTAGTACAAATGGCGGAGTATGTCAAGGCCCATGAAGAAGTCATTTTGGGGCTAAAGAACTATATAAAATTTTGGAAAAATTTAGGGAATGGTTCAAGTATTCCGCGATATTATAGACCCGTGATAGATTATTGGAGTAAGGTAATTGAAGAGATTGGAAAAGTAATCATATCAGAGGGAGTCTTGTATGAAATGTTTTGGCCAAAAACTCAAGAATATTCTCGCCTACAAAGCACTACAATGAATTTGCAACAAGGAGCAGAAAGATTCCTAGGCCTTGAAGAGTTGAACGATCATTTTTGTGGGCCTCAACGAGATAGGCCAAGGGAAGAGTTTGACCCTATGTCTGATGTGCACCAAGGTGACTTTCTTATGCTTGTTCCGAGTGACACAGAAATCTATCCAGTGTGGCTTGCAATGGCTTTATATGACATTGATAATGAGCCTACATCACCAAACTACAGAAAACTCTTGATTCAATATTGGGCACCTTGCGCGAGAAAAAGTGGGATGACAGATACTCAAGCTTACAGTAATTGTTGGAAGGGTTATTGGGCTGTCAACTATAAGGACCCACAAGTGTGGGAAACTATAGATGCAATTGTTTGGTCCTGGAGACCCAACAAAGAAGGACCATTTTCTAGAATAAAGATTCCAGAAAGACATGCTCTAAAAGCCAAAGAAGGCCTCACTCTTGCACATCAGCCACACTTGGATCAAATTTGAGATATGGTATCAAATGTGGAGTAGAATTATGTGGAGCTTCTATTGTGACTATACTAGTCAATTTGTAAACAAAATCTTTTTTGTATCTTCCTTTGTTTTATGTAATTTATAGTTATTATTCAAATCCATGTGTTGTACATCCTCTTGACTTTTGGTGTTTATCAACACCACAATCCTATGAGATTTTCACTTTATTTACTAGCCACACACCTCAATTTTTCCCACTTTAAGTGGAAAATTCCCAAATTACATGAATTCGGTCGATTTGGAGATTCCCATAATGTGAGATTTTTACCAAAATACCTAATATGGTCTTTATGGATAAAAGTGGTGTTGCAGCAGCCGTTCCCACTTGTGCTAGTGTAGTGGATGTTGTTTTCTCACTTTGATTATCCTTAGGGACATCTTCTTCGTTGAAAATATCATAATTTTCTCCTAAATCAAAAGAATTTGACACACACTCTTCTAGGGTTGTATACTTCTTGCTATACATTATAGCATGAAGTTCTTTGTTTAGCAATCCCTCTAGAAACAATGATACTAGTTATTCTTCTGCAGGTATCTCTAGCTCTGGGCATCTGGCAATGTATTGTTTCATTCGAGTTGCACAATCCCTAACAGACTCATCTTGTTTCTGTTTAAAGCTGTAGATTTTAGGTACCGTATTGTGTTTGATCCCCGTTTTGGAACAAGCAGCTACAAATCCTTGAGCTAAGGTGTTCAAGTCCATGATTGACCTTACTGGAATGTTTTGAAACCATGTCAATGCTTTTCCTTCTAATGTCATTCCAAACTCCTTGAATTGAGTATGGAAATCGAATATACGTTTTGCTCTTAGCACTTGCTTAAAGCTTGCTAAGTGGTCATAGGGATCTCCAGATCCATTGCATTTTCTAACCCATTTCTAAAAATCAGCTGGTCTGACATGTCTATTTGGTTAAAATCCCGATCTCCTAGCAGTTGGTCCCGTTCCGAGTCCTTCAAACTAGTCTGTTGGAAATAGTGACTCATGTAGCCCTTGACTGGCTTTAGTGTCACCCGGTTTTCTTCGTAATGAGATGGTTTTTGGTTTCTTAACATTACTCTCGGAAGATCTCTCACGGTGTTCTTCTCTTGGAATAGTTTCAAGTCCTTGGCCCAATATCCTATCCCTTATGGAATACCCTTGGTATTTGGTTTGTTCCACCTCCTCATGAGTCATTATAACAAAGTTGTTGTTATAACAATCCCTAAACAGGTAGGTTGGTAGATCTGTTGAATCCTTATATTTGATCTTGAAGATATAGATGATCTCCATGGGTGTTAGTTGTCCTGATTTGTCATGCAAAGTCCATAGAATATCTTTTACATTTCTATCCTCCCAACAATAGACTCCAATCCTAGGATTATCCGTACTAAGCCGTTTCAAAGGCTTCAAATCAACTTGTTCGTATCCCTCGAATTCTAAAGTTGGTGGTCCTTCTTTAGCTGCCATATCTAGAATTATGGTGTTTACTTCTAACCCCCATTTGTCTATCACGTCAGGGTTTTTGACTTGTAAATATTGAGTTCCGTTTCTATCCATGTACATTTTTTCCTTGTTTGTTTTCCCTGATTTCCTCTTCTTACTGAATACCATGGTCATCAATATGAATAGCGTGCTCGTTGTTAGGATCCAGGTAAACCTGAGCTCCATGGCCATTAGTCTTATAAAAAGAGATTATATGCTTATAACGCACTGTCATTCCGGTTTTTGAGTGAGTCAAATAGGAAGACATTTCACATCTTGATTCCAAAAAAGTATATGAGACTTCTTCGAGGATAGTGTCCAAGTGCTTGCCTTGATTAACACTCTCTTCGGTGGATACTCTACTGGTGGTTTCTCCAAATATGCCTTGGTTTCCTAGTATACGACCAGATCTAAGGTTCATAAAAACTTGTGAAGCCCTGGATAGAGTACTTACTGTTGGATTGACTTGTTGTCAATTTCTTCCACTTGACTTGATTGCAACTTCTGTCAAGTTGTGAATTCCTTGTCTGCAACTTGATTCCTCTATCAATTTTAACAATTCTTTCACAAAGACTGTATAGTTTTTGCTAGCTATTGTGATTGGTCTATGTGTATCACTTCAAATCAAGCTAATTGAGTGAGCAGTTGAGACTTTCAAACCCTAATTTTACAAAAAGTCAATGGACTAATTTGCAACCTGAAAACTGAGTGAACATGAATCAATTTGGATCCGATTGAACCCAAAATTTCCTATGGCCTTGTATAATGATGGTCTAACACTGTACAAGTTCAAAAGTCAAAATTGGTATCCCTATATAGCAGTGATAAATAATCACGATTATTTACTTTTCTCAGTTTTTTATACTCTTTGGCTTGATTTACCAAGTGTACAATCTATTAAGGTCCTTGGACAAGTTTCACTAAGTTTGAAAAAAATCTATTTAAGTTTAGCAACTATTTTGTGTCCGCAGACTTTGATTTCAAGAATCTGGCTTAAGTCTCACTTTTGTGATCCAAATTTCACCAAAATTGATTTGTGTAGTCTACTTGATATGCTTGACCTTGTGGTATGCTATCTTTTTGCAAGTTTTTATCTCAGTCTTGACACAGATCTGTTAAGTATCTCAACTTAAGCACTTTAGACAAGTTTCATCAAGTTTGGACAATTTTTGGTTCAAATGGTCATCAATTTTGTATCTGCAGACTCACTTTGCAAATTTGGTCACAATTTTCAATCCAATGATCCAAATCTTACCAAATTTGATTTGTGGGCTTATTATAACATGGTAAAGCTAGTGGTATGCTAACTTGGTTAAAAAAGTTAAAAAATGGATCAGATGTAAATAATCATGATTATTTACTTCTGATAAATGTTTGCATCTTTTTGGTCAACTGAGCATAAACACATGTCTATCATATCAATATAAGCCTATGAATCAAATTTCATTGATTTTGAACAAAAATTTCTCCAATTTACACTCAAGTTCCTGAAAGTCGGTATAGACTTTAACTTTTACCCAGTTTTTGGTCAATTTGGTGATCCAAATTCTATGTGCCTTTATAAAAGTTTTTTGTACACATGCAATGAGTCGCTGGTATCAACCTTCTTCATATTTTATGTGAAAGTAAATAATCACGATTATTTACTTTAGGCCCAAAATGAACAATTTTTTGCACTTTTTCAATGGACAGTCTTTTCATGAGCTATTCTAAGCCTCTGAGTCAAGTCAAAACTCAATTTGGCCTAAAATATCAAGAAAAAGTAAATAATCTAAGTTTTTGCAAACTCTTGAAATTTTTACCTCAATGTTTCCTTGAGCTTACCCACTGGTTCATACAACTTTGAAGCATACTCCCAAGTCGGATTGAGTGGTTGGCAGTCTTTTCGTGCTATTTATGGCCATAGACCTGAAATTTTGCAACTTCAAATAACAACTCAGAGTTGATTCTTTCAGAGAGAGCAATGTTCTTAAATCCACCTCGGGTTCTACTTACCCTACTCCTAGGTTCTACTGTAGTGGGGTTGTGAAAAGTGTCCATAAACACTCGTTTTCTTGTTTTTTATGGTTTTCTGAGCCTTGATCTTAAGACTTGTCTCGTCCATCAACCATTCTCAAAACCCTAGTCTAATTCTACAATCCAATAATCCTGAAGGCACTCAGTAAGTATAATTACTTCCAAGCTACCTCTACACAGCAAAAGACGACAATCTTAAGCTATGCGGTTTCTAAAAGAAAGTTTCTACTCTATGAGATTCTAGAGGAATTTAAAGGATAACTTCACAAGACGCTCGTGTTTTTCCCTAGTTTAGGTCTCTTCGATCCCCGACAGTGGCGCCAAATTTGGGACAGGTGTCTAACCTCACTCCTATCTTATTGCATATTTATCGAGAACCACGATTAAATTGTCAATCCATGGGACAAAAATGAATCAACTAGTGCATAGAGGCTACAAGAGTTGTCAATCTCAAAAAAAAAAACAAACAACTCGCATCTAACTCAAGCTGCACTCAAGTGACTGAAATCACCAAAAGCCAATCGCTCATCGACAAACAAATCACATTCGTTACAGCATCAAATGACATCCAAATGTAACAAAACTTCTAGGAAAAGTTTATAAGACCTAAGCACACATGCTTATGGCTTCAAATCCCACTTTAGGTCAAGTGCAAAAATCACGATTATTAACAGCAGTGGATTTTTGACCTAATTGTTTTTGACCCAGAATGCATCTAAATGCTTATCAATAATGTCCCAATACCCCACCTATGCTTAGTTTTTTATTTTGAAGTGTAAATCCATACTTATGATGAAATTAGGATGCGGTCGGTGACGCCAAAAGCTGCGAAATACCATGAAATGCGTACATCAATGTGTAGAGCTCTTACTTACGGTTGCAACACAACAGACGCGACTGCGATGTGACAACCGAGGAGGGAGTAGGAAACACGAGAAGGAGAGAAGTGAGCGCCGTTAGCTCACGCTATGTATTTCATTATCCAAACCTTGAAAATAACTTACAAAAATTGGCATTTATACCTTAGCCAAGGGTTTTGGTGGTCAAAACTAATAATCTGGGAGCTCTAGCTAAAGATGGGTAAAGACAGGTTGGTACAATCTGGAAGCTTGTATCCCCGACTCATCAATTACAAAGTTTATCCGAAAAATAGGAGTTACAATATTCCCAGTTTATCAAAAATAATAAGTGTTTTTACAATGAGAGCTCCAAAAAATGATATTCGAGTTAGCTTGCTGCTAACAGGGGGTACAAATAGTTAGGTTAGGGCTCCTTGTTGTTTGATTGTGTTCAATAAGGGTTGGTGCCTCTTCCCACTAATGTGCCTTCTAGAGGTATTCTTTGTGTTTCCTAGTGTGTAGAGGAAGGTGTTGCTGTTGTTAGGATTTGGACCTTCATGGAATCTTTCTCTCGTTCACTCTTCAAATCAAGCGCGATCATCAACACAAACAGGTGTTTCTTGACCATTAGTATTGCTCTTGCCTTTGTTTTTCCTCCATGTTTTTCTGCTTTATATGTGATTGGTAGCACAATATTCCGCACATTTTCTTAGATTAAACATTAGATTCTATATAATTTTCTATCATAATCCCTTGTCTAGGTTTCAGAATCAAGGAGTCTGACTAAGCTAGTTTGACCAAGTTAGGCGTTAGATATCTTCAATATCATGGGGAATGCCTTCCTAATAATCAATGGTTACTTTAGGTTCTTCATCCAATTTAGGCAGCATTGTGTACAATGTACTAGGGCTTCTAGTGGGCTTAGTCCCTATTGACCTTTATCTTAAGTATTATAAAGAGAGTTTACTAGTGTGATGAGCCTGGGGAGGGTAACAGTGTTATATGACCCCGCAAAGTTACAAAATTGAAACGTTGAAAACAAACAAACAAAAAAAACCAAAAGTGTCACAATGAAAAATCTTAAGCTAGAAGAGAAATCCCAGCTTGATTTGGTACTTCACTCACATGTATCGCCTATGGTACTAGAGCCCTAGAGGTTCCCAGTGTGGGCGCTTTTCCTTGAAAAGCAGAAAACCCAAGGCATAAAAAATAAGCACACACATCAAAATTGAATGAATGTGAAAAGACTTTGGGGGGTCAAAGAAAAGGAAATAAGTCGGGTGATGATTTCATGAGCAATTTCTTTTATCGTAGCTCAACTACAATGTCTTCTAGGTATAGCCTCTAGTCAGCCCCCCCTCAGATATGAAATACTTGGCTCTCGCGATTAAACAACTTAATTGACTAGACAAAATTGAGAAGCTTGCCCATGGTATTAATAGTTGACCCCTAGTGCCTTTCGACCGTTAAATTAGCGGCCCAGACTTGTTTAGTTTTTTACCTTTACAACTGTTTATGAGTTTGATTATATTACAATTTAATGTTTATTGCTGACAAATTGTTTAATATTCTATTACTAGTCAATTTGTCTGCCTACAACTGCATATTCTTTTTAATTATGTATGAGAATGCAGTTAGTGTGCCACTTTTGGTTGATTTTTCTGTGATTGAAGAAGGTAAAGGACATTCAATCAAAAGTCCTTTACCTTCTTCAAGCACTAACTTGCTCTTCCACCTTGACAAATGGGCTTCATCTCAATAGCTTCCAAGGACAGAATCTACATCAGAAAGGGGGGCATGTTAACCCTTACGGACACCCTATCACCTTTGATGGATGCAAATTATTTATTTAATTGAGTCATGGACCAGGCTTGTTGGTCCAATAGGTGTGTAGGTGATCACCAATGAGAGGTGCACCATTTATCTTATTTTTAATGTAGTTTTGCAACGATCGACCACTGTGGACACCCATGTGTGAATAAGTCAAACTCTTATAAAAGGTCCATTTGACCTAAAAGTCCTCATTCTCTGAGGTGTAAGCTAAGGAGTGCTCTTGCTCCATCTCTGTCTCCTTCTCCTTTGTGTGCTCACAGGTGTGTGTGTGTGTGTGTGTGTGTGTGTGTGTGTGTGTGTGTGTGTGTGTGTGTGAGAGAGAGAGAGAGAGAGAGAGAGAGAGAGAGAGGGAGAGAGCATTGCAACGACGGTGAGGCGATGGTGTGTGTGTGTATGCTTGAGAGAGAGAGAGAGAGAGAGAGAGAGAGAGAGAGAGAGAGAGAGAGAGAGAGAGAGAGAGAGAGAGCATTGCAGCAGTATCGACGACGGTGAGGCGGTTGAGTGCAGCATTGATGGTGGCTCCTTCTTCTTTACAGCATAGGATCCTTCACGACATAAGCATTGAGCAGTGAGTGACACACCTCTACCCCTTTGAGCTTGCTAGTCTCTTCTAGTTGTGTGTTTGCATCCTTTTGAGGCTTGCACATAGTGCACAGGCAAGTTCCCAGCTTCAACACGTACGACAAAGCGTACACTAGGTGTCAATGAAACATGTTCATCAACAATAAAGCCTTTGTTGTTCATCAACAGCAAAGCCTTTCTACATACATAAACAACCATCCGTTAAAGTTGTTTAACAACACTTGTACCTTGACAAGTCTGACTAGGTATCCAACAATTTTAGGCCAAGTATCTCAATAGTACCAAGAATCTACACCAAGTACCCATCAGCATCTCAGCATCTAGGATCATTGTATAAGCATTTGTGCAAGTAATAAAACAAGTACTTGCTCTGGAAACAGAGCAAGGGAACCCTTGAGGTGGGTGGGACTCGACATGCAGTGTCATCTCTCTCTCTCTCTCTCTCTCTCTCTCTCTCTCTCTCTCTCTCTCTCCCTCCCTCCCTTCATTGTCTTCAGTTCAGTTTCTCTTTCAAGTGAAGTAAAGTAACCTTGTGTTTCTGTAGAGTAATAGATCCGAGATGAATCCTTAAACACTTCCGTTGCACCTCACATAGGAATCAGATCTATGTGCGTGCTTGGATTTGTGAACTCAAGGGAAGAACCACCAAGAACCCAAGCAGAACCAAGAACCCAATTTGACAAAGAACCTGTGCAACATAAGTGTTTAAGGATTTCACTCCGATCTAGTACTTTGCACAAACACAAGGGTACTTCACTTCAATTCAAAAGAGAAAGTAAACTGAACATAATGAAGAGAGAGTTAAAGCGAGAAAAGAGAGATGACATCGCATGTCGGGTCCCAACCACTAGGGTGGTCTATGGCCAATTTTATGGAAAATGGTAAAAAATAGCACACATTTTTAGGGACAATTTAGGTTGGGAAATCCTTGTCAAACACAATGTTAGAGCCGAAATCAATAGCCCAAAAAATTTAAAATTTTTTTTAGCTCATAATCTATCTTTGTGAATATGAAACATTCAAAAACCAAATTAGCATCCGTTACTATATACATGTGGTAGTGATGTGTGTAAACACACTTAGGACTGTCAGACATTTTTTCCCTCACTAGGAGGTTTTTTCCCTCGTGCATTTTATATACGCCCATCACTCTGGGGCTATCTAATCTTTCCATTGTACACTAAGTAATACTCTCTAGAGCAGGTTGCATCCTCTCGGGCTTAGTTGCCAATAGCTCTAGCACACACCTGCTCACTTTCTCCAATTTCTGTGAGCTTTGGTGTGCATCAACAGGTCGACAAATACTTGGGGAGAGCTCGTACAACTTGGTTTACTCAAAATTTTTATTTGGGCTCATTTCGACCTCCGTTTTCACTACAACCAATACTGCATAGGCTATTCTGTCATTTTGTGCGGAATTTTTGTGAGTGCCATTTTTTGCATAACAATCCTTACAGTCTTCTACTATTTGTGCTACATAACACGTGTTGTTCCCACTTCGTTTCTCCTCTTTTCAGACAGTTTTTACATTAGGTGCATCATCTTCCATGGCTGACAACAACACATATGTGTTCAAGATGTTTGCTGCTGAGGATAGATTGGATGGGGATAATTACCCTATGTGGGCTTATATGATGCAACATGTTCTTGTGTCAAAGGTCATTTGAAATATTGTGCAAGGCATTGATGAACGTCATGGTTCTAAGGATGCAAACAATGTTGAGGATGTTGTAGGTTTTGGTGGAAGGATTGTTGCTGCCAGAGCTATTTTTCCTATGACTGAGCAAGCTCATTGGGATGTAAAAGATGCACATCGTACCAAACTTTTGCGAGTACTTGGAGACTTATGACCCAAGGAAATCTAGAAGTTGTCAAGTTTGATGCATTATGCACATTGCTATTGTAAGAGTCATTTTCCACAAAAAAAAGGCTAAACAACGTGCACTTGAGCAAGCTTTTATTTCTTCTAAAATAAAAGGTGGTAATAGCAATGTAACCACTTCTCATGGTTCTTTTGCAAGTGGAAAATATTTTGTTCCTAATGCTTCTGCTGGAATCACTTCGTTTGGGAATTCTGGTGATAAGGGAAAAAAGAAGACGCATTGCCATTATTGTAAAGCTAATGGTCACTTGATCAAGAAGTGTCTGAAATTGAAGGCAAAAGAGGCTAAGAAGAGAGAGGTTGGATCAACTATAAGGTCCAATACAAGTGCAGCTATTGTAGATTCTTCAATGAAAGGAGACTGTGATGTTGATGTGGATGCACAATGGTCTTTTAGTGCAGAGAGTGTACTTATGATCCTGTTGTCTATGATGCATGCATGCTAGTTGCTGCAGATTCACATGTGTGCTATTTTAACAATGGTGTTACAAATCACATTACCTCACATTGTGATTTGTTTACATCTCTTGAGTCTATCCCTCATGGGAATTCAGTCACTTGTGCTAATGATGCCTCTTATCCGGTTCAAGGAGTTGGAAAGATTGTGCTTACTATTGAAAATGGTAGTTCTTTCACACTTGTTGATGCATTGTATGTACCTGGGATCAAAAATAATATTATGTCTATATCTGCACTTGCTAAACTTGGTCTTGTAGTCAAATTTGTGGATGACAAATATACGGTACATGATCTCAGTTTTGGTGATGAAATTGTTGCATCTGACATTTTATACCATGGTTTGTATAAGCTCACTTTGTATGACAAGTGTGCACAAAATTTTGCAAATGATGTTGTCGATCTTCATATGAAAAACTTTGGCATGCAGGTTTTGGGCATTTGAGTTTTGCTAGTTTGCTACATTTACAGTAATCTGATATGGTTGCTTCTTTGCCGCCTCTTGATGCACCTACCAAACATGTTTGTGAAGGCTATATTTTGGGTATGATGAAGCACTTAAAGTTTTCAAAGGATGTTTCAGCTAGGGCCATATGCAGGTTGTAGCTTGTACTGCACGGTGATGTTTGTGGGCCCGTGCAAACTCCGTCCTTGAGGAATTACTTGTACTTCGTGAATTTGATTAATGATTACTCGTATCCACTTAAAGCAAAGTCTGAAGTGTTTTAAGTGCTTCAACAATTTTTGGCTATGGTTGAAAATGTCTCAAAATGTACTATGGGCACTCTCCTTTCCGATCGACGGGGGGGAATATATGTCTCATGAATTTAATGCATTTATGGCTAGTCATGGGATAAAACACCAACGTACAGTGCCATATACACCTCAGCAAAATGGTGTTGCTGAGAGGAAAAACAGATCACTTACAAAAATGGCACGATGTATGGCCAAAAGTCAAGCTTTTCCGCATTCATTTTAGCTTGAGGCCATCATGTGTGCCACTTATGTACTTAACACATGTCCTACAAAAGGTTTTCAATCTATGAATCCGTATGAAGCATCACATGATAGAAATCCTTCTATTGAGCACATGCGCATTTTTAGTTGTTTGGTTTATGCTTTGGTGCCACAAACGTAGCGTAGAAAATTGGATGATAAGACTGTCAAATGTATTTTTTGTTGGTTATAGTGTTGAAATCAAAGGTTAAAGGTTGTTTCATCTGCAAACAAAGCGTATCTTAGTCTCACAAGATATTGTGTTTGTGGAAGATTCTCTTCAACCCTTGCTTTTATGTACTAGAGACAATAATGTAAGCTCACATGACATTTATGACACTTTTGTTTCCTCTTTTTATTGGTGGAAGTTGGAATGTAAATTCCAATGAAGCAAATGTATAGCCTATGGGGGTTTTTGAAAATGTTATAGATGAGCCTATTACTGGTGGAGATGTACATAATGTACTTGATGAGGAAAGGGTTGAAATGAGAAGGCTAGAGGTATGCCAAAATGACTGGTGCATACTTTGTGTGATAGTAAATTGGATGCACCTTCATCTGGTTGTACTCATTCAAGTTCTCGCCATGCATCTTAAGCGTCGGATTGTTATGCTTTAGCTGTGTCTAGCTTATGTGATGTTGAGGAACCTCTATCTTTTGATGAAGCACAAATCAAAAAATTGGATGGCTGCCATCCTCTCAGAATATGATGCACTTATTGAAAATGACACATGGACTTTATGTGATTTGCCTCTTGGCAAAAAGGCCATTGGTACAAAGTAGGTTTACAAGTTGAAACGCAAGCCGGATGGTGAGATTGATCACTATAAGGCTTGACTTGTTGCAAAGGTTTATGCATGACAAAAAGGCATAAATTATGAAGAGTATTTCACTCACCTTTGTTGTATGACTATTGTGCATTTTCTATGTGCATTCGAAGATTATTTTGGTTGGGATGTACATAAGCCAGACATTGCTACTACTTTTTTGAATGGTGCCATATTTAAGAAAGTTTATGTGACGTAGCCTCGCGGTTTTGTCATTTAAGGGAAGGAAGATAAAGTTGTTACCATATACATGCCGTAGTGATGTGTGTGAACACACTTAGGACTCTCGGGACATTTTTTCCCTCACTAGGAGGTTTTTTTCATTGTGCATTGTATATACGCCCATCACTCGACGACTAACTTATCTTTCCATTTCACACTAAGTAATATACTCTATGTTGTGTGCCTTGAGCTTCCTTTGTCTTCTCTAAGCTGTGTGTATTTTTCTATAGCCCTACTTCCAACAATGGATATCAGAGTAGGTTGCATCCTCTTGGGCTTAGTCACCACCAACAGATCAACACACGCTTGCTCACTTACTTCAATTTCTTTGAGCTTTGTTGAGCATGCAGAGGTTGACAAATAATTTGGGAGAGCTCATACAGCTCGATCTGCTCAATTTTTTGATTTGCACTCATTTTGGCCTCCGTTTCCACTACAGGTAGTAATACGTAGGCTATTTTGTCATTTTGTGCAAATTTGCTGTGAGTGTCATTTTTTGCATAACAGGTCCCTAGTCTTCTATGGTTTGTGCTATATAGCACGTGTTGTTCCTGCTTTCTTTCTCCTCTTTTCAGAGAGTTTTCACATCAAGTGCAACATTTACCATGGCTGACAACAACACAGATGTGTTCAAGATCTTTGCTGTGTTGAGGACACATTGGATGGGGACAATTACCCTATATGGGCTTATATGATGTAACATGCTCTTGTGTGGAAGGGCGTTTGGAACATTGTGTAAGGCATTGATGTACGTCGTGGTTTTGAGGATATGGGCAATCTTGAGGATGTTGCAGGTCTTACTGCAAGGATTGTTGTTGTTAGAGTTGTTTTGCCTAACGGCTGAGCAAGCTCGTTGGGATGTAAAAGATGTGTAGGCTCATGCATTGATTGCATTGTCTTTGAAGCGCACTATTACTCCCCACATTTGTTCAGCGAAATTGCAAAATAGGCTTGGGATATTCTGGCTGGTCTTTATGCAAGTCGCAATGAGGCAAACATTGCATTTTTTGCGTAAAGACCTGGAGTCAAAGATTATGCATGAGGAAGATGACATGGATACTTTCCTTGTTGGTGTCAAGGATACCAATGAGAAACTTATTTCTCTAGGTGAAGTCATTTTAGATAGTTCCCTTATGAAGAGTGTTCTTAATGCCTTGCTAGATTCTTACTAGGCTTTTGCTAATACTTGGAGACTTATGACTCAAGGAAATCCTAAAGTTGTCAAATTTGATGCATTGTTGAACATGCATTTATTGACGCCCAAAGAAAAGGTGGTAACAGCAATGTAGCCACTTCTCATGGATCTTTTATGAGTGGTAAATCACCTATTCCTAATTCTTATTCTATCAGCAATTTATTATGTGATAAGGGTAAAAAGAAGATGCGTCGGCATTATCGTAAAGGTAATGATCATTTGATCAAGCAGTGTCCTAATTTGAAGATCAAAGAGGCTAAGAAGAAAGAGGTTGGTTCCACTACTAATGTTGTTTCCACTATAAATGTAGCTATTGTTGAGTCTTCTCTGAAAGGATGTTGTGATGCTGACGTTGATGCAGGATGGGATTTTAGTGCAGAGTGCACTTATGATCCTTCTATCCATGATGCATGTTTGTCAATTGCTGCATATGCTCAAGTGTGGTACTTTGATAGTGGTGCTACAAAGCACATTACCTCTCATCGTGACTTGTTTACCTCTCTCGAGGATTTCCCTTATAGGAATTCAGTCACTTGTGCCAACAATGCCTCTTATCTGGTAAAGGGACTTGGAAAGATTGTGCTTACTACTCCAATCAAAGTTCTTTGAAACTTGTTGATGCATTGTATGTACCTGGGATCAAGAAGAATATTTTATCTATATCTGCACTTGCTAGACTTGGTCTTGTAGTCAAATTTGTGGATGACATATGTACAGTACATGATCTCAATTTTGGTGATGATATGTTGCATCTGGTATATTATGCCGTGGGCTGTATAAGCTCACTTTGTATAACAAGTGTGGGCAAAATTTTGCAAATGCAGTTGTGGATTCTAAGGCTATTTCAGTTGCAAAACTTTGGCATGCACGTTTTGGGCATCTGAATCTTGCCAATTTATTGCGTTTGCAAAAATATGATATGGTTGCTTCTTTGCCACCTCTTGAAGCATCTGTCAAACATGTTTGTGAAGGTTTTATTTTGGGTAAGATGCAGTGTTCCAAGTTTCCTAAGGATTCAAATAGGGCCACATGTAGATTGCAACTTGTGCATAGTGATGTTTGTGGGCCTATGCAAACTCCTTCCTTGGGAAATTACCTGTACTTTGTGACTTCAATTGATGATTGCTCCAGGCATGCATGGGTATAGCCGCTTAAAGCTAAGTGCAAAGTGTTTTTGTGCTTCAAGAAAATTTGTCTATGACTGGAAATGTCTCGAAATGTACTATGGGCACCCTTCATTTCAATCAAGGGGAGGAGTATATGTCTCATGAATTTAATGTATTTTTGGCTAGTCGTGGGATAAAACACCAATGTACAGTGCCTTATACACCTCAACAAAATGGTGTTGCTGAGAGGAAAAACAGGTCGATGTATGGTCAAAATTCAAGCTTTGCTGCATTCGTTTTGTCTTGAGGCCATCATATGTGCCACTTATGTACTAAACATGTGTCCTACAAAAACTTTGCAGTCTATGACTCCATATGAAGCATGTCATGATAGAAAGCCTTCTATTGAGCACATGCCTATTTTTGGGTTTTTGGCATATGCTTTGGTGCCGCAAACATAGTACTGGAAATTGGATGATTAGGTTGTCAAATGTATTTTTGTTGGTTATTGTGATGAAAGTAAAGGTTACAAGTTGTATTATCCACAAACAAAGTGTATCTTGGTCTCACAGGATGTTGTATTTGTGGAAGATTCTGTTCAGCCCTTGTTGTCATGTACCAGAGTTAGTCATGTAAGCTCACATGATATTTATGACACTTTGTTGCCTCTTTTGAGTGGTGGAAGTTTGAATGTAAATTCCAATGAGGCAAATTTTCAACCTATGTGGGTTTCTAAAAATGTTATAGATCAACCTATTACTGATGTAGATGTACATGATGTACTTGATGAGGAAAGGGTTGAGAAGGAACAGGCTAGAGGTATGCCTAAATGGCTGGTGCATACTTTGCATGACAGTAAATTGGATGCACCTTAGTCTAGTTGTACTAGATCACGTTCTTGCCATGCATCTTATGCATCAGAGTGTTATGCTTTGGCTGTGTCTAGCTTACATGATGTTGAGGAACCTCTATCGTTTGATGAAGCACATAATTCAAAAAATTGGATGGCTACCATGCAATCAAATATGATGCACTTACAAAAAATGACGCATGGACTTTATGTGATTTGCCTCCTGGCAAGAAGTCCATTGGTACGAAGTGGGTTTACAAGTTGAAACGCAAGCCGGATGGTGCGATTAATATCTATAAGTCTGAAGTTGTTGCAAAAGGTTATGCACAACAAAAAGACTTAGAATATGAAGAGACGTTTTCTCCCACTTATTGTATGACTACTGTGCATTTTCTATGTGCATTGGCAGATCATTTTGGTTGGGATGCACATCAGCCATACATTGTTACTGCTTTCTTGAATGGTGACATATTTGAGGAAGTTTATGTAACATAGCCTCACGGTTTTGTCAAGAAAGGACGAGAGGATTTAAGTGTCGTTTGTTGTGTTGCAACTGCAGGTAAGATCTCTATGCATTGATATAAACATATGATGGTAAATTGTAGCTTTTGGCATTGCTAACCGATGGCATAATCTCACCATAAGGAGGAATTCAAGTTAAGAAATCACGAATTAAGCATAGGTGGGGTATTGGGAAAAGCATTTAGATGCATTCGGGGTGATCACAATGTCTTCTGACATATTTACATAATCACAGTTAACATGATCACAAACAAGCCGGTTCAAAGCAACCTGGAAACCCACAAAAAGCCCGTTGGGCTTTTGTTTTCCCTACGGGCCCATTGGGAAACGCTAAAGCCCGACGGGCTGTAGCTTAATATATAAAGGGCCCTAATCGGGCCCAATGGGTGTTTTTTGTTGAGCCACACACACACACACACACACACACACACACACACATATATATATATATATATATATATAGAGAGAGAGAGAGAGAGAGAGAGAGATGACCATCTTTGTAGGTACGTCAAGAGAAGAGAGGGGGTCATGAGAGAGAGAGCGACAGAGATATCAATGACTACCTTTGTTGTGGGAGCTACCTAGTGTCTCCACAATTATAATGACTACTTGCATGCAAAAAACAGACATCATTTGATACACTTACAACCACAAATAGCTCGTAGATGCATTAGCACACGTGCTCCGGTTTGCAAGGAATACTTGACATTGTTGTGTAGCTCTCTCTGAGCCAATCGTGATGTTGCAATTGAATATCCAATGTGATGAGCAAGCAAGAAGTAGCATCAGGATGAAGCTCACACTCTCTCTCTTTCTCTCTTACACACGGTTGTTGACAACTTAAAACTTTGATTATGATTAAGTTCTCTTTACAAAATGACATAGATACCTTATATACTAAGGCTACCATAGGTTAAATTAAAATCTAGTTCAAGTGGTCAAATGTCTTTGTATTTACAATCTAGAAGTGCCATTGCACCCCGCTTCTACAACTAGAATAACTACTCATTATAAATGATGTTTTTAACCATAATCTGCAACATTTCATAACTATCGAAAATAATACTTTGGTATGGAACTTGAGCTATGTCATGTTGTTGACCCATGGGTCAACACTTCCCCCCTCCGAATTCATGTCGTCACCTCATTGTCAATGTCGATGCGGTCTTTGTTGTCGTTTTGCTTTCTTGTGCTATATGTCCTTCACATCCAAACCCTGAGTTGCAACATCTGTTGTTGTCATTATAGGGCTATTGCTAGATCTAAATTAAGAAAGAAGCCAATCTGGTTCAGCTTGACTCTTATCACCATGGATAGATACAGCTGTAAATTCATCCATTGAAAGTTGTCTAGTAACTTGATCACAACCTTTTTTTGTTTCCATAAATATGATCATTTTACTTCCATCCATCATTCGCTTCAGTAAATCTAGCAATTTTGAGTATTTCTCATTCTCAAAAACAACTTCTACAATCTGTAGAATTGAATGATTGTCTTTTAGAGCTTATGAACCAATGACAACTTTGTAAGGATTCTGAAGAAATTGTCCAGCTAAACCTTCAACTTGTTTACGCCAAGCTATACTCCAATACTAAGTCTGTTTGTCATGCCAAATATGGGAGATAATTTTTTTGATTTGAGATTCAAAACCCATGTTTGCTAGGGGCTTTCTAATTCTTTGCCTTCTTTGTATCACTTGTGCCGACATTTTTCTCCATTACTTTCAATTTAATACTACAGACATAAGAACTAGATGTTCAATTAAAATAAATAAAAAAACTTTTCAATATATATTAGAAAAACAATCACTAAGAAAGCAATCAAATCTACACAATATGAGATTTGCAATGCACTCTAGTCAATTCCACATATCGACCATATATGTTTTGAGTGAACATACACATTGCAATGCACTCTCTACATGGCATTATAGATACAAAAATAATATGAAATTGTCAATGAAATTATAAATATAATGACTAGCTATACATCCTCTGCAATCTGAAAACAATAAGACACAACTATTTTCACATGCTACAAAGAATCATCAACATTTACATTGAAATGATGATAATTATTTGCAAAACACACATGAAAGAAATAATGTCGATGATTGACCATCTCATGCACTAACAATCTTCTACAATACATAATTCACTCTCTATATAAACCAGCGCATAGAACAAGGCAATGAAATCTTCAATACAATTACACAATTGAGGACTACTTGTACCCAATCAAAGATTGTAGCCCCCTTATGCATCCAATTCAATATATAAAAGCTAATTTCACCAATTAAGGATTATCGCTCTCATATTGTGAAGTGGAAATGTATATCAATTCAAATCTATGATGGTGAAAAATGCAAGACTTCAAGGATCTTTATATACCCAATACACTAGTACAAGGCATCCAATCCTTGGCTATCAACTCATTATTTAAATATGCTCATCTTCTAAACCAACTTCAACCCTTTTATGGACCAATGGCTTTGTCACAACAATGAGAATGACTCTCCAAATTCTCAATTGTTTTGGTTTTGTACCTTTATGTTCGGTGAAGGGTTTAAATATTTTTAGAAGTTGTTACCAAATTAAGAATCACGTTCGGCCCAAAAAATAGGACATGTGACTCTGTAACCTTAGGTCAATTCACAAGGAGATGACTATACCCGGTGCTCGGATACACTCCCCAAGGATTTGCCTAGATAAAATGCCAAAGTAAGAAGAGGTTTACTATATACAGTCGGGTCCGCCGGGATTTTTCATTTTCCCGGCGGACCTGTCGGGAAAACCCTGTAGCCCAGAGGGACCCACCAGGAAACCCTTGGGCCCTATAGCTGGGAGGGACCCGCCGGGAAAATGAAAAAGCTCGACGCGCCTACCGTCTCTATTGGTTTCTACAAGTCACCATCAAGATCACGTTAACTATTAACGTGATCACGTGATTTTCTTGTGTAAATACTAGAGTTATTACGTAATCACACGATCGTGATTACGTCAATGAAATACCTGGGGGTCAAAAACGACTATGTCAAAAACTCACTGCTGTTAATAATCGCATTTTTTTCACTTCATAAAATGTGAGGTTTGAGACCATAAACATGTGTGCTTAGGTCTTATATAATTGTCCTATAAGTTTTGCAACATTCGGATGTCATTTGATGCTATAACAGTCATGTTTGTCGATTAGTGACTAGCTTTTGATGACTTTGGTCATTTGAGTGTAGCTTGTGTTAGATGCGAGTTGTCTATTGGTTTCCGATTGACTTTCTCTTGTAGCCTCTATGCACTAGCTGAGTCAGTGTCGTCCCATGGATTGACAATTATGTTCGTGGTTCTCGTTATGTCTGCAATAAGGTAGGAGTGACGTTAGAAACCCATCCCACAATAAAATAATGGAAAGTTCTACATGTTTGATATGGCCATTCCAAGCATATCATTATACAAAAAGATTTATTTTTTAATGTATTGGTGAGTTTAGAAAGTGATACACTGCTTACCCTTTCCATTGAGGACTTAAGGTGGAAAGTAAAAGGGCTTTGGTATGCAACAAGTATTGAATCCTTTTAAATATTTAAAACTGCGCAAGAGAAAGCTTTGATATTTTCATTCTTGATAGACATAAGCATTCAAAACCTTTAAGAATATAAAACTTTTCACATAGATCAGCTAAATGTATCAAAGTACATGGTACATACACAACTGGGGTGCCTAAAACTTTGGTTTCAATGTTATTATGGAGAACTCAAGATTTTCAAGGGTTTTTGCACAATAAAAAATTCAAGATAGAGTTCAATCAACGAGATTTAACTGAGTTAGAGAGCAAAAAAAAAACGTAGCTCCTTGGTTTCAACATTTAAAGTCATTTGTAGTTGTCAAATTGCATTAAAATAGCCCCAATTTCTTGAGGGGAACTTTGGAAGACCAAAATTATGCTCTTATTTAGCACATGCTCAAGCATGAAATTATGCTTATAATTTGTATGTGACTTGGAAACTAATCTTTGAAGGAAATTCCACTGTTTTGTAACACTAAGTACTAACACTTGGCTTTTATAACCATTAAAAAATCCATCTCTACAAAAAGATATAAGAATTTTAAGATATTTTTGTGGCAAAACAGGTTGAAATTTTACTAAAATTCATGAGAACATACCATAATTCTCCCCATAGGGATTGTATTTTGACATGGGGAAAAATCTAGTGTTTTCTTTCCCTCAGAACTAGCATATGGTAAAAGCAAGGTGTAAGAAACTTCTTTCTAGCTTGACAAATAAATTGCCAAAGCTTGATAGGAAAACATGACACACTTAAGAGTCCAATTACAGGACTAGTGTTATGATGGAGCATTTGCTAATCCGATTGGCATAGAAATCCATTGGAACATACCATGAGGAACTACAAAGGCTGTTTTATACCTATATTTGGGATGTACCTTAAATTGCCACAATCCGCTTTTGCGATCGAATTTGGTGAATACTTTTGCACCATGAATTTACCAAATTAGGTCTTCTTGAAAAGGAATTGGGAGCTTTATTGCTACCAGGAATTTTGTTAAGAGGTTTATAGTCAATCACTAACCTCTTTTTTCCTCTTTTCTATTCGTTGTGATTGTTAATGTAGAAGGCTTTGCAGGCCCAATTTTCATTGTATGGTTCAATTATTCCTTTCTATAAAATCTCATTAAGTTCCTTTCTACAAAGCTTTGTGTCTTTGATAAACATACATGGGTGTGAAGCCTTATTAATGTTTTCTTCGGGGATAGTTGGAAGAGTAATCATGTATTTCTCTTGAGCCCAGAAAGCTAATGGGTTGTCGGAGGTTCATGTCAAAATTTCTTCCTTGATGACTTCAATTTGGTTTTTTATTTTACTTTTTCATTGGAGAACCATTCTCTAAATCTGTTATCACAATAGTTAATAGATAGTAGAGAGCTTTTGATTGCATAGCTGGCTTTTTTCTTAATAGGGATACTATATGTTTTTCCAATGTATGAAAAAGTAAAATTATTTTTTGAAAATATACTAGGGGATAATTTTGATACTAGGTCAAAACCTATTACTATATCATAACACATATTATTAGAATGTAGGGATAATCTAATAGGGAGCTAAGCAACATCTAGTTGTATCCATGTGTATACAAATTCTCTAATGATGGCTTTGGAACCATTACCGTAGACCATTTGTTTAGCTTCTAGATATTATTGGATCATTGTTTGCGAAAATAGGGATTTCTTTGCAAAGCTGCCAACTCCTGCTCCTATATCCATTAGTGCATCTATTGAAATAGGTTGGAGGCCTTTCGATTTGATTAGTAAACCTACTATAGGAATAGCCACATTATTGGCATTTACTATTTTCCTTTCATCAGCCGTATTGGTTTCTTTGTTTTTAGTAACTACTTGTAACTTTATGATTGAAATAGGTTGGAGGCCTTTTGATTTGATTAGTAAACCTACTATAGGAATAGCCACATTATTGGCATTTACTATTTTCCTTTCATCAGCCGTATTGGTTTCTTTGTTTTTAGTAACTATTTGTAGCTTTATGGATTCTTCATTGGGTGGTTGATCCTTTTTCTGCTCAGCCACTGTTACTGATTCTTTTGTGTTTGACCCTCTCTTTTGCTGGCAGATATTTCAGCTTCAAAGCTAGCAATCCCTAAGCCTTTGAATTTCTTCAGGGGTAAAAGGGTTACCTTTGGATAGCTACTCTCCTATTGATTGTTGCTTGACTACTATATCTTTTGGGAGTGAATTATCCTGAAGGATTGGAGCACTTATACATGTTGTAGGTGCAGCTGTTGTGGTTGAGGTTGAAAGCTAGTCTCATGTTGTAGGGAATACTTTTCTTACTTTGCCTCGCCGTAAAGAGTGAAGAGTATTCTCTTTAACCTTTTAGAGTATAAATTATTTTTGGACCAATAAAATATTTATGCTTAGTATATCTAGATGACATCTTGATATACTTTAAAAATATAGAATTACATATTCAACACCTTAAGCCATTTCACAATCTCCTAAGCAAAACATGTTTGGTTCTATCTTATGCAAAATATAGTTTTGCGCAAGAAGAAGTTGATTTCCTAGGAGATACCATCTGCAATGGATATGTTTTGGGATTTACATCTCAAAGCTACAGTCTTTCAACAGATAGACTTCACCGAGCAAAAGCAACAATTTTGTGCAGGATTACCTTAAAAAATGGATGAGCATGTCAACTCACAACGTCTTGGTTCTATCACCGAAGTCATCCACCACACTATGGTTGATTCTCACATTAATTTCCAACAAGTGTCTAAAAGGAATGCCAAACCCATGTAAAACAAATATCGGACTGATTTGAGAGGGAAGAACACTACTCAAAGTTCTTCCCAAGGCAATTCCAACAACAACAACAACAAGACCAAGGAAAAAGGAGTTTACAAAGGTAAAAACAAACTCTCTCCTGAAGAGCTAGAGGCTTTTTGCAAATATCACAAATACTGTAAGTGTGGGGAGCAAGGACAAAAGAAATTCCCACAATGAGACTCCTAAAGCTTCCAAGGATGAAGCTCCAAAAGAGGATGCTCATTGCAAAGGATCATCCCTTTCATATGCTTGGAGGAAGGTGAGGGAGTATGATCATGCCTTCATCCTATTTGATTCTGGCTCTACTCACAACTTCATATCAACGGAGTTGGGCATACAAGCTTTCGAGAAGGGAGATATTGTAATTGTTGATGGGGATTTCAAGGGACAATAAGCCTCCGTTATGTTACCATATACATTGGTAGTGATGTGTGTGAACACACTAGGACCGGCGGGGCATTTTTTCCCTCTTTAGGAGGTTTTTTTCCCCCGAGCATTGTATATACGCCCATCACTCTAGGGCTATCTATATTTGCATTGCACACTAAGTAACACACTCTCTGTTCTGTGCCTTGAGCTTCCTTTGTCTTCTCCAAGCTATGTGCGTTTCCCTGCAACCCTAATTCCAACAATTGGTATCAGAGCAGGTTGCGTCCTCCAGGGCTAAGTTGCCAGCTGCTCCAGCACACGCCTACTCACTTTCTCCGATTTCAGTGAGCTTTGGCAAGTGTCTGCAGGTCCACAAAAATTTCGGGATTGCTCGAAGAGCTCAGTCTGCTCAAATTTCTGATTCGGGCTCATTTCGACCTCCGTTTCCACTACAGACAGTACTGTACAGGCTATTTCGTCATTTTGTGCAGAATTTCTATCAGTGCCATTTTCTACATAACAGGTGCCTCATAGTCTTCTAAGATTTGTGTTGTATAGCACGTGTTGTTCCCACTTTGTTTCTCCTATTTTTGGGTAGTTTTCACATCAAGTGCAACATTTACCATGGCTGACAACAACACAAATGTGTTCAAGATGTTTGTTGTTGAGGACACGTTGGATGGGGACAACTACCCTATGTGGGCTTATATGATGCAACATGTTCTTGTGTCAAAGAGCGTCTGGAACATTGTGCAGGTCATTGATGTACATCCTGGTTCTGAAGATGTAGGCGATGTTGAGGATGTTGCAAGTCTTGATGCAAGGATTGCTGCTATTAGAGTTGTTTTGCCTACGGCGGAACAAGCTCGTTGGGATGTAAAGGATGCGCATGCTCATGCGTTGATTGCATTGTCTATGAAGTGCACCATTGTTCCTCACATCCGTTCAGCAAAATTTGCAAAACATGCTTAGGATATTTTGGTTGGTGCAATGAGGCTAAAATTGCTTTGCTGTGTAAAGAGCTCGAGTCAAAGATTATGCATGAGAAAGATGATATGGAAACTTTCCTTGCTAGTGTCAAGGATATCAATGAGAAACTTATTTTTGCAGGTGAAGTTATCTCAGACAGTTCCCTTGTGCAGACTGTTCTTGATGCCTTACCAGATTCTTACCAGACTTTTGCTAGTACCTGGAGACTTACGACCCAAGGAAATCCAGAAGTTGTCAAGTTTGATGCATTATGCACATTGCTGTCGCAAGAGTCACTTTCTAGAAAAAACAGGACTAGACAGTGTGTAGTTGAACAGGCTTTTATTGCTTCTCCAAGAAAGGGTGGTAATAGCAATGCAGCCACTTCTTATGGTTCTGCTGCAAGTGGCAAAACTTCTATTCCTAATGCTTCTGCCTGGCAGCAATTCATCTGGAAATTTTGGTGATAAGGGCAAAAAGAAGACGCATTTCCATTATTGTAAAGCTAATGATCACTTGATCAAGTCGTGTCCTAAGTTGAAGGCGAAAGAGGCTAAAGAAGAAAGAGGGTGGTTCCACTACAAATGCAGCCATTGAATAGTCTTCTGTAAAAGGAGACTGTGTTGCTGATGTTGATGAAGAATGGACTTTTAGTGCATAGTGCGCTTACAATCCAGTTGTCCATGATGCATGCTTGTCAGTTGCTGCAGATTCACATGTGTGGTATTTCGACAGTGGTGCTACAAAGCATATTACCTCACATCGTGAATTGTTTACTTCTCTCGAGTCTATCCCTCATGGGAATTCAGTCAGTTGTGCCAACAATGCAACTTATCCGGTTCAGGGAGTTGGAAAGATTGTGCTTACTGCTACAAATGGCAGTTCCTTCACACTTGTTGATGCACTTTATGTACCTGGGATCAAGAAGAATCTCTTGTCTGTATCCGCACTTGCTAGACTTGGACTTGTAGTCAAATTTGTGGATGACAGATGTGCAGTTCATGATGTTAGTCTTGGTGATGAAATTGTTGCATCTGGCCTTTTGTGCCATGGGCTCACTTTGTATGACAAGTGTGGATAAAATTTTGCAAATGTTGTTGCAGATTCAAGGGCTATTTCAGATGCAAAACTTTGGCATGCACGTTTTGGTCATCTGAATTTTGCCAGTTTGCTGCATTTGTAGAAATCTGATATGGGTTCTTCTTTGCCGCCTCTTGAAGCACCTGTCAAACATGATCATGAAGGCTGTATTTTGGGTAAGATGCAGCGTTCTAAGTTTCCAAAGGATGTTTCAGTTTGGGCCACATGCAGGTTGCAGCTTGTGCATAGTGATGTTTGTGGACCCATGCAAACTCCGTCTGTTTGGCGGACAAAGCAACAAGCGGCCGTTTCCAGAGAAGGATCATATTTTTCTGAGAAACCATTGTAAAATTCTTTTGTAAGGAAGCATATCTAAGCTGAGAATTTGTCAAAGGATGTATGATTATTCTTATGGAAGCAATTGTATATTAGAGAGCCAATTAGAAGTTTAGGAGCTTATGGCCGGACAATAAAGACCTAATCTATAAAGGTCATTTTTTGTAAGTTTGAAGATAATCTTTTTAATGGAGAACTAAGAAGACAATGTACGTTTGAGAGCTCCTTCTTGTTCAAACTTGTAATCTTCGCCATTGCAGCTACGGTAATCCAAATTCAGATTTTTTTATTGCGTTGTGTTCCTCTCATCTTGCTCTTCCATTCAAGTGTAATCATTCAAGATTCGTTGTAGGTTTTCAACAACGAGTTTGAGGCCTTAAATCGCTGTTTTGAGTGTCTATATGCGTGTTTTATGTTGTTTTGACCCTAGGAGAGGCTTCAGGGACCCTAAAACGACCCATTAGGATCATCTGTTCGCTGTTTTTGCTGACTTTGGGATGAACGATCGCGATCGTTGTACCTCTCCTGAATGCAGTGACAGTGATAGAATATGTTCCTGATAATCCCCTGTAGCTTCCCTTCAAGTTTCGTGCGATTCCGATATGATTTGCATGGTAAACTGGCGTGATGACTGGAGAGCTGTGTAGGAGGACATAGGTAGATTACTTGGCGGTAATGCGTTTGATTTTCTTGTAGAGTTAGTAGCTGCATCTCTTCGAGTTCACTTCATTAGGAATGACACCCTAGTGAGTTTCCATGCCTCATCCGAGTTGCTTCCCTTGTATTGATAAATATGTTGATGCTTGAGAGCTATGCTATGGACGTCCGTCGCGGCGACCCGCAAACATTGGCGCCATTGCCGGGGAATGCACCTTAGGTGATGAGTGACCGAGTGCGCAGTTAGACTCCTTAAAAAAGATCAATCCACAAATCCATTTAACACCTCATTTAGGTTTCTAGACAAGGGTTTAGAGCTTACTGGAGTCTAGAGCCAGTGGACCGGCTAGATCCTCTCTTAGGAGATTTAGGAAGCTCTGAATGAGTGTGTTAAAGCATTTTTGCTCTTCAATTTCTCTAATTCGATTGAGTACTGAAATCTCACCCGAAATCCATCGTGTTTGTTTTTTTTGATTCATTTTCTTATGTTCTTTCATTTCTGTACTTAGGAGTAGGATAAGTAAATCACATTCTGGTCAGATTTGGGGCAAAAGTCAAAGCCAAAAAACCAGAAAAACCATAACTTTGGCCAAAAAAGCCATAAGACTCTGAAATTTTGAGAATCTGACCAAACAGGATTGATATTGATTCAAATCACAAAGTGGAAGCACAAAACACTAGGAAACACTTGTCAGAGGGAGCAGACAAAATTTCATCAGATTTGGCCCAGGTACTACGATTGAGATCGGTGTACCTCAATGTCAGAATTGTACAAGATTTGACATGTGCCTTCCTGATAAGATTCTAAACAACTTTGTCTAAAGCAACCACACCTAAAAACATCAAAAACCAAGGAAATCAGGCCACTTGGGTAAAACTAGCCTGACAGACCCAGAAAGTGCAAAATCTTGGCTTTTGGTGATCCAAATGCAAAAAGACTTTGGGGATAGCCTTAAAACATCAGTGTCTACAAGCATGCCAAATTTGGTCTGATTTGGGCTCAGAAGTACGATCGCGATTGGTGTACCTAAGTGCCACATTTCATCTGTGGGATCCCCAGGTATATACAAACATAAAAGTCTAAAGGAACTAGAGCCAGAAACCTCAAAATACTTGTCAAACCATCTGAATACAGATCCAAGTCAAAAATTGCTAAACTGGCTTAGAAATTGACTTTCAGTAGACCAAAACACATCAAAACTGGGAAGGAACCATACAGAGGGATAGCATGTACATAGGAAAACCCCAGGTATCTCTCAAATCCCAAATCAAACATCAAAATCAATTCAAACTAATAAACTTGGAAAAACAGGCACTTCCAACCAAGAATTGGTAAAAACTTGACTTTTTTTAGTCCAAATACAAAAGTGTCTGGCAGGTAGTCTTAAAATAGCCTAGTGAACAAGCTGGTGAAGTTTCATTTGATTTGGACTTAGAACTACGATCGCGATCGGTGTACCTCTGGCCTAGATCTAGCTCATTTTTGACTTGTTCATAGACCTAGACTATTTAAGATACCAGGAGTTGTCAAAACTCAAATTGGACATACTGTCAATAATCTGCAAGCAAAATTGTGTTGAGATCATTTTGAAGTGTTGAATCTGCTGACAGTTGGAATGATACAGTGATCTCATAGCCATCCAGTGTATTCATTTACAGAGACCGATCAAGTAACCACCCATGCAGTCGCAGGAATTGGAAGATCATTCCATCTCCAGGTAAGAGGTTTGGGTCCAGTCAGTAAATCCCACTTTCTTCATGTTTTTGAGATCGGAAAAACAAATCATTACTAGACACCTAAATTTAGCGGATCAAACAAGTGTTGCATCAACGGAAGAGAGTGTAAACCAAGGGATAGTGCGACCGTTAGAGCCAACCCTCGAAGAAGGCATCTCCGATACTTGTTCAGAGAGATCTTCCGAGTATTTCACAGAACACTTGGGACAAATAAAACTAAACGGAAGAGAAAACATGGCAGCAGGACCATCAGACCCCTCGGCCACACTAAAGCTATTGTTCATCAAGTATCAATATGACAACAAGCAAGGTGTCAAAATATACCAAGATGGTATGGACCGCTACTGTGTGAAAATAGAAGATAGACCAAGTGAGTTCAAGGACTTAGTGCCTGTGAGATATAGTGGAGACAGGTACCTAGATGACGAGGGTATCATGTACTCGGTAGTCCTGAATCCTAACATTGTAGACAAGTGGGGATTGATGGGCACAAAAGCCAAAATAGACGAGGAACATGAGGAAAAGGCACCAACAATGAGCTTACCTAATACGAGATTAAGGCGAGAAAACGAAACGTTGAGAATCAACACGGATAATGTCTACTTGGGGTTATACAAGTATAATAATGGAGAGCAATATCTCTATTATAGATGCGAGGAACCCTACGTCGGGGAGATGACTGAGCGGAAAAGACTTTATGTCTTCACTTACACACAGAGAGCGGAAACGAAAATTGCAGCATACGACAAGTATGGAAGACAATATGCAGCAATCGATAAAAAAGAATTGGAAGGATATAAGTACTTTGGAGGACCACTTCATCAGTATTATGTCACTCCAAGACCACTAAGACCAGCACCTACAACTGTCATGCCAGAACCGTTGACCACAGGTGGAGGGAGGACTCATGTAGCTGATTCTTTCAGTCGACCTCATTATTCGATGCCAAGCCCCATGGGAACTTTACATTCCAGAGAATCAATGGCTACGAATCGAGGTAGTGCAGTTCCTATCTCTACACATACGGCTTTAGGTCCGACATTTGCAGCCACCCCATCACATTTGCCTCCTAGTAGTAGATTTGGGGCGGGGGAGCCAACGAGAGCAACCTATGACCTCCATGATGCACGAGAACGATTAAGTCGAGACACGGGAGCAATGAGATTGACCGCAGACCATAGACAGATCAGGCCATCCCAAGTAGCGAAGTTCATGCCGAAGAAGTATAGCGGATTGGGGGACCCATATGCCCATGTATCGCTCTTCAAGAAAGTCTTAAGAGCAGAACTGACCACTGATTTCCATACTCAATACGAGAAATTCAGGCTGACATTGGAAGGGACGGTCTTAACAAGGTTTCAACCTTTAAACCCTGAAACTTGTCCGAATATTGAACATGTATTGCGCGAGTTTGCAGAAGAATTCTCAAAACGGGGAATAAAGCATAATACTATATCGAAGATATACGCTTTTAAACAAAGGGAGAATGAAAAAGTGAAGGAAGCAACCTTGAGATTCAAGCAATACATTGAGAGGTGCCCGAGGAGGGAATTACCGTAGGACGAGAGATTGTTTGTGCTCTTCATTGAAGGACTTAGGAACGAAACCTTGAAAAAGGACCTTCACTTGAAAGCCTGTAGCATGTTTCAACATGTTACAAGGGAAGCGTTATATCTTGTCGATAACTGCAAAGCATATGTGGAAGTGTTAGAGGATACTGATTCAATAACCAGTGGCTCTTCATCGATTAAAAGCGAACCCTCTACCAAGAAAGATGCTCAGGCGTCCTTGATGCCGACAATTGATCAATTGATAGAGGAGGTAACGAAGAGAATGCAGCAACATATGAGATCAAATCCGGGGTTGAGACAATCTCAAACGAGGAAGTGTGACATATGCGGGGGGATCATCTGACGCCGTGGTGCACACAACAGCCGAAAGCACCAGTTGCGAATGGACGAGTACTGAAATGGTGCGCCATAGAACAAAAATGGACGAATCATAGCACGGAAGAGTGTTTTTATAACAAAAACTATGTGAGGGAAAGACCGGATGGGCCTCCAGCAGGACCATCCCAACCACCTTCTCCAAGATATCAAGTTGGACCAAATATGAATCTAGTAGCAAGAGCAGACAGACCTCAACCTGTGTTGGGTCAACAACCTCCATTACCACAGGAAAATAGGGCCATGATTAGGTATGCTCAACCTTGTGAAGCATCACAAGGAACAAATAGTACACTTCAAGTTTCTTGTTACAAGGAACCGAATGAGCCTTACACAACAGAACCTGAATCACAAATATACGCAGACAAAGCCTATCAACCGTGGGGAAATAGCGAGGATATGGCACCACCATCATATGTAGCACAACCTTCAAGAGATCAATATTTGGTAGACGAAAGAACATTAATGTTCATTGCGAACCAGAATTACAAACCAAGAGGATATCCTAATAGAGCAGGACAACCTATGGGACCACCTCCTCAAAATCAAACATCAATTGAATAGTGCTATAGCTGTGGAAGTACGGGTCATTGGGAACGTAACTGCCCTTTCAAAGGCGAAAAAGTGAAAATTTTTGGGTTTTGTGACGGATGTGGTGTGAATCACATATTGCCAGATTGCCCAAAGAATCCAGACAACAAGGAAAAAGCGACTATGAATATTGTGGGGGTGATACCAAGTGCAAGCAGCGGATCAGAAACCGATCACATGATCGAAATCAATGCGATAACCAGAGCCCAAGCCAAGGACTTAAGGAGAAACGAGCCTTTGGAGGAAAAGATCGAGTTGCCGATACCCACAGAAAATGAGAGTTTATCCGTAAGAACCCATCAAAAATACTGGAAGGCGAAACGAGACAGGATCAAACCAAGAAGATTGAGCACCCAAATTGCCATGCAAAATGAATTGCATGAAACGAAGAAGCAACTGAAACAAGAGAGAGAGAGTAAAACTTCTGAGGTTAACAACAAGCCGAGGAAAGCGTCCTCAGGGAGATCAGTCTTGGTTGAGAAAGTGCTAGATCCGTTAGATGCTCTATTACAAGCGTACGAAGCAAGGCTAAAAACAAACCAAACTTTAGAGTAGAGATGGTTAACTTATCCTCATCCAGAAGTGGACACGAAGCGTTTGGAAATGTGTAAACACCTCATTGAGACAGCCCAGGCGTTGATGGAACCTAAGGTGGTTAGGACCCCAGAACAAGAAGTGTTGATTGATAAAGAGCAAGAAAAATTAAGAATCGATGAACCAAAACAAGTAAACGAACCCAGGCCTGAAACAATATTGTCACTGGATCATCGGGCGGTGCCGAACACGACTGATGACGTAAGTCAATGACGATAATGCCATTTCTAGAAGTTGAAGAACAATGTCCACAACACTTATGGGAAACCATTAGAAACAGAAAGAACGGAAGCGCGACGTTACAGTCTACTCCAATTCCTGAGATTAACCTCGATAACGGATTTTATCCAGCCGATATACAATCGCTGTATGGGGATGCGAGAACGAAGATTTCTGTGGAAAGCAAAGCCCAATCCTTGAAAACCCTACCTTCATTTATAGGTGAACATGAGGCACAATCTGAGATAAGGTTAGTTCCATTACAGATGAGAACTATTCCACATATGGTTGACTCAAAAAGTCTTCAAGAGATGTTGTCGACACCTATAATATGCACAATCACGTTGTCCGAACTCTTGAGAGTCAGACCACACTTATGGGAAGACATGGGGAAACATTTGAAGCAGAAAGGAGTAAAGATTCCCCTTCCGACAAACCCTACGGGAGAAGAAAACAAACGGGAAGGTAAACCCAAAGCCCAACCAGTGCCAATAAACAAGGTCGGAGATTATTGTGAAGGCGAGGAGGGTAACACAACCTTACCTGTTGAATATCAGGATATAAAGACGATAGCTATCCTGGACAGTAGAGCGGGAGTGGCGATTGCTACAAAGAAAATCTTGGAGAAATGGGGCCGTCCAACTCTCAGAAAAACGAGAATGAAACTGCAACTCGCAGATGGGTATGTAGAGAGACCATTGGGAATCCTGGACCAAATAGTTGTAACTTCGTGTGGAATTAATTATGAGCACACCTTTGTTGTGGCGGATTTCGAGAAAACGAACAACTTTAACATTATTTTGGGACGACCATTTATGCGTCAACTCAAAATGATACAAGATTGGGGTTACGACCAAATCTACCTAAGGCATGAAGAGCTAATAATGAAAATCAACATGAAGGATCACAGCTATAGAGACATTGCAAAAACACCAATGCAAGAATTTAATTCAACCACTGTAAATGAAAAAGAAACACCTGCATGGATGCAAACGAAAGCGTATGTCTGGATGTGTGGCGCCTCTGATTGTGGAGACATAATCAAAGAGGAATGCGTTTTGGAAAGATCCGTTGAAGACGAAGCTTATCTCCCAAAACCCTTCCCTGAACATTTTTTTGAGCCATTCGGGTGGACTCAAATATTGTCAACCTTGGACGTATGTGTTAACGAGTGCACACCTACAAAATTTTGTGACGAAGAAGATACGACCTAGTAACGTTGCAAATGGCTAGTGTCATCCTTGAGTCAGGACCGGAGAGCAAGGAACAAGAAGATCCACCACGTGAGACCGAGTGTAAAAGAATAATTGATGAGAAATCTGTAGTGAACGATAGGAATCGAACAGAGGAGGAATTCACGGATTCACTAAGCGGTGACCTTCCATCACTGGACGATGAAATCCAACTGATAGAGGTTGATGATGAAAGATCAAGTGCATCATAGACGAATCGGAAATACAGGTCAAGGCAGGACAGGTTTTACAAGTTTCCTAACCAAAAACCTAGTCGACAGGAGCGGTATAAATCCAAGAGAACGAGAAAATCAAGGGCCAATAAGCATAATTCGATGCCTCTTGTCAATGACAGGATGGGATAACTAAAGCTTGTCAAAGATGATGATTGTGTCAAAGATGAGGTCACTGGCCGGTTTATCAAAACTAAACCGTGGAAAAACAACAAGAAGAACAGACACGAAAAGCAAACAACTAAGACCAAAACAAGGGGGGAAACAGGGTCTGGAATGACCAAAACAGAGAGGAAAACGGAGTACAATAAGCTCAAGTGAACCCTCAGAGACATATGGACGACTGGCTTTGAAACAAATGAGGACACAAATTCTGACAAGATGGATGCACCGTCCCATTATAAGAAGTATACCATACAAGATAGGAAAATCATAGTGCAACAACCAATGAGGGAATTGAAGGAACCGGGTACATCGTACGACAGTCCTGAAAAAGCTAAACAAATAGATCTAGCGGAGCCAGGAGAAGATCCAAAACCTGCATATATTGCCACGGATCTTACTGAAGAAGAGGAAAAGCTTTTGGTAGCTACTCTTAAAAAGTACGGAGATGTGTTTGCATGGTCATACAAAGATCTTAAGGGGGTGGATCCAAGTATCTGTCAACACACAATACCCCTTAAGAATGACGCCAAACCCAGTAGACAACGTCCCTATACTTACAATGAAACGTTTGTGAAAAAGATCAAGGAGGAGATAGATAAACTTAAGGAGGTAGAGTTTATTTACGAAATTGAGCACACCGATTGGGTTTCACCGATTGTGGTGGTCCCGAAGAAAAATGGAAAGTTAAGAGTGTGCGTCACTCTCAAGAAAGTAAACGCTGCTACAATTTGGGACAACTATCCCCTACCCATTAATGATCATGTAATAGAAAGGGTGGCAGGAAAAGATGCTTATAGTTTCTTAGATGGCTTTTCGAGTTACAACCAACTCGCGATAAAACCAGAGGATCAGCACAAAACGGCTTTCGCAACTGAATGGGGTATTTTTGCATTCCGGGTAATGGCTTTTAGCTTAACCAATGCACCAGCCACATTTCAAAGGCTGATGGGTCATGCTTTTAAAGAATATCTAAGACAGTTCTTAGAAATTTACATGGATGACCTGTGTGTTCACTCTCTTGTAAGATTGGAGCACATAGAGCACTTGACCAAGGTGTTCGAAAAATGCAGACTATATCGGATTTGCCTGAATCCAGAGAAATGCGTCTTCATCGTAAGACATGGCAAAATATTGGGATATATAGTGTCCAAAAACAGTATTTCGACAGACATGGAGAAGATTAGCGTCATTTTTTATCTACCACGACCAGTAAAGGTGAAAGAGGTAAAGGCATTTATGGGTCATTGTGGATATTATCGCAGATTTATCTACTCATACGCTATAATTGCAAAACCACTTTACGCACTGATAACTAAATTTGAGTGGACGGATGAGTGCGAGAAAGCTTTTCAAACATTGAAGCAGAGATTAATTTCCGCTCCAATTTTGAAGGCTCCGGATTGGGAAAAGATATTTCACATCCAGGTAGATGCATCAGCGTATGCCATAGGATGCATACTTGCACAACCTGGAGAGAGCAACACGGATTTTCCAATAAGTTACTCCAGTAGACAACTGAATAATGCAGAGAAGAATTACACAACAACTGAGAGGGAGGGATTGGGTATGGTCTATGCGGTGAAAAGGTTTAGACACTACTTATTTTCCAATAAATTTGTATTCTTCGTTGATCACCAAGCACTGTTGTACTTAGTAAACAAACCTTGCAGTACGGGAAGAATTGTTCGATGGTTCATCATACTGCTTGAGTTTGACTTCACAATATTAGTCAAGAAAGGAACTACACACCAAAGAGCGGATCATTTATCTAGAATGATGCATGGAGAAAACCCTGTAGGAGTTGATGATGATTTGCCAGATGCATATCTTTTCAACGTAGAAATGGTTCCAAGATGGAGCAAGGATGTAATTCCTTTGCTGACTATCGGGTCATTGAATGTGACAAGACAACCATCTACCATTGCAGCATCCAGATCATTGGTAATGTTGGCGGGCAGGCTATACAAACAGAGATCTGATCAAATCCTTAGGCTGTGTGTTGAATCGAGTGAATGGGAATTGTACCTAAACCAAGCTCATGTACAAACAACACGGATTCACAATGGGCATGCATAGATGTATCAGAGATTGATGAGTGTTGGTATACTTGCAATGCCCACCTCTCTAAGTTTTGCTGCCACAATATATGCTGCACAATTTGTAAGGCCCCTATATGAGGAGAAGCCAATGGTGCACATATATTTGGTGGATTCCAGCTATGCACGCTGATGAGATCTCTATTTGTGATCGTGGGTGGTACGGAGCAAATTCAGGGGCAACTTTGGGGGCCTCATGGACGGAAGCCCCCGAGACTTTTTTTTCCTTTGTCGGAATATTCCTTTTCGCCGAAATATCTTGTCCGGACGACGGCCGGAAGACAATCGGAAAATGGCCATCCGGTGGCCGGTGGCTGGTGGTCCATGGTCTTTGGTCGGTGGTCGGCGGCCAGTGGTCTTTGGCCGATGGCCGATTTCTAGGAGGACTTGTCTACCCAAAAGCGGCTACACATGGGCGCATGGGAGAGTCCTACTTGGAATTGGCTATCTAAGGGCGGCTGCACATGGGCGTTTAGAGGCTCCCTTACAACTATATAAGGAGGCCTTTTCATGAGTATTTTGGTAGAATGGTGTGCACACTTGACGCACACAACACATCCTTGTGTAAGGATTATTAGTCCCTTGTATTCACTTGCTCTAGTTGTCTAAATTGCCATCTAAGATCTACCTTGAGAGCGCATGGGTGGATGACGCCATCAATTTGTATAGTGTGCTAATCTAAAGTTTTTGATTTGCCACTAATCTACCTTGCGTTAAATGCACGCTTCAAAAGCCAATAGAGCATGCAACTCTATTCAGATTATCTGTAGCACCCTGATGGAGTAACTACATTGTTGAATACCTCACCACCAGAATACTACCTGAGGGGATGAGTAGATCACGAATCAGAACGATCATGAAAGAGGCAGAAAACTATATACTGATTGAGGACACTCTTTACAAGAGGGGAAAAGACAATCAATTGAGAATGTGGGAAACTGAAGAGGAATACATTCCTATCTTAGAGCAAGCACATGGTGGACAAGCTAGTGGACATTTCTCAGCTGACAAAACGGCCAAAGCAATTCTTGTTGCAGGCATATGGTAGCCTACACTATTCATGGACGCTGAAGAGTTTGTGAAACGATGTGACGAATGCCAAAAAACATAAATTCCTAGAGCACGAGATGATATGCCCTTAAGGCCAATGATGGGGGCAAGAGTGTTTGCGAAATGGGGAATAGATTTTGTAGGACCGATAGCGCCTCCGGGATATAAAACGCACGCTCAATACATTATTGTGGCAACAGATTATCTAACAAAATGGGTGGAAGCTAAAGCAACAACCAAAAATGATGCAAAAACGACAGCATACTTTTTGTATGAGAACATTTTCACCAGATATGGCTTACCAATTGAGCTAGTGAGCGATAGAAGAACTCACTTCATCAATGAGGTGATTGAATTCCTATAGGATGAATTCATGGTAATTCAAAGGAAGTCCGCTCCCTATCACCCACAAGCGAACGGCCAAGCAAAAAGTACGAATAAAATTTTGGTGACAATTCTCACCAAAATTGTCGGCGAATCGAGAGCTGACTGGGACTGGGATCAAAAGCTGCATTCAGCTTTATGGGCATATAGAGTAGCTTACAAAACGTTAATCGAAACGACTCCGTTCAACATGGTTTATGGAATTCAAGCGATTTTGCCACTTGAATTCCTTATCCCCACGCTTCGATTCGCTAAACAATTAGAATGGACGGGCCATGAATTATCCAATCAGATAGATGTCCTGGAAAAACTGGATGAAACTAGATTGAGAGCCGTTGCATTAATCTACGTGCAAAAAAGAAACATGAAATCATTCTTTAATCAACATGTTATCACCAAGGAATTTTCTACTGGGGATTACGTCTTAATGTATACCCTGAAACAACATTCCCGGAAACTCAAAAAGCGAGAAAATGGACCCTATGTGATTCATGACATATCATCTAGCGGTGCCATTAAACTTGCGACATTAGAGGGAGAGGAAATGCCTAACTAGATTAGTGGCTGCAGACTAAAGAAATACAACATACAACTAACCACAGAGATGCTTTCCAAAATACACGCTGCGAAGGAGCGCAAGAACAAAGCAACGGAGACAAAAGCTCAAGCGCAGAAGGAGGCCAAAGTCAGGATTTTAAAGCGAAAACAAACCTTACAACAACAAAGACTTCCTCAACCAGCAAACACGGCTAAAATTCCTTTGTCTATAATTCAAACAGATGAGCAATGGGAAACAGGAATCGATGTTTGCATCAACGTCAGACTCCCGCATGGCAGATATCAACAAGCATTGATTGACACAGGAGCAAGAGTCAATGCGGTCAACTTCTCCACTTACAGGATGCTTACAGATGAACCCCTCATGCAATCCACGTGTGATCTACAAGCAGCAAACGATGCAACAATGCCAACATTGGGGATAGTAAACTTACCAATCAATCTTGATGGAAATAGTTGTCCTCATCAATTTTTCGTAATGAAAGACGGAGAAATCAGAGAATCAATATTCTTGGGAGTTCCATGGATGAGAACGTACAATGCAGTCACTGAATGGTCAGAACATGCGTTAACACTAGGTTGGTAATGGGACACTTTTATGTCCTATGACACTTTTATGTCCTGTTAAGTGACCATTTTCCTTGAATTATGTCAAGAATTTCAAAATGGATTTTGAGGTGCTATCTGTCTAGAAAGTTGTCTCATGAGCTAAAAAAAACTCCACATTTTTTTGGAATATCAATTCCATGTTTAACCTTGTCCTTGCACAACATTTCACAACCTAAACTGTGTGAAAAAATGGATCCTGTTTTTGGCTTTTTTCAACTTTTTGCAACTATACCACTCTAAAATTCATGTTTGTAAGGTCTATAATGCTAGAGAACTATCTTTAGTAGTCCTCAACATGTCATGATGCTTCTAGGGAGAAATAAATGTTAAAGTTGTAAGTTATGACCAAATTATAAAAATTGTCAAATCCTGTTTTTTAGCCAATTTTAGCTCTTCTATGATTTTTTTGGTAGCTTTCATGATATCCAAATGTAGTTTTGATTTTCTATGTCGCATATTGTAACATAAAGCTAATATTCCTTGAGTTTTGGGGCACCTAATACCCTATTTTGCATAGTAGACAACGATGGTTGATTTTTTCAATTATAGAAGAAAACAAAACATTCTAGTATATCAAGTATAGCTTTTTCAATATTGTTAGTTTCTTGGGACAACTACATGCATTTTGTAGGTAGTAACCATATCTAGTCATAAGGATCAAATTTGGCTAGATATTGAATAGTTTCTATGGGATTCTACAACTCATAATGTTGAACCCAGTTTTTTCATGTTTGCTGTATTTAGTACTTCATCTTTGTCCCCAAGATTCCCCTTGGTAAGAGATGTATTATTCTTTTGACATGCTCCATGGCTCCTTATGAACCTAAAGGACAATAGGGAACTAAGAAAACATGCATATATTATTTGTATTGAGCGTGGCTATAGAAACTTTGATGATAGGTTTGCAGAATGGTAAAAATTCAACTTTTTTGTACCTATTTCTTTTGGCAAAACAAAAAATAGTGAGTGAGAAGCAATCATATGTTCTGATCACCAACGCATTGAAGTTAACTAGGGAATTTATCTCAAGTCCTACAAAAATCCATAATCTTATTTTTATGCAACAAAACGTAAGAAATGACTGTTTTGATGAAAATGTACTGGTCCATCAACTTTGGAGGCTTGGTGTGACCAAAAGATGAGAAATTTTATAAGTTTCTTATTTTTTCCATGTGTAGTAGGCCTTGAACTATAACCTCATGAAAGGATTTTAAAAAATGAGTGGATCTACTATTGTTTTGGAGTTTTTTTTCAAAACCCTGAAAGGACACTTTTATGTCCTGTTACGTTACCAACCTAGTGTTAAGGTACACACACGACTCTAATGTGTACATGACTCCATTTGCCAAAACAGATCACTCATGGCCGAGCATCCCCATCAACAAAAAGCAACCGGCTAATCAGCCAAAAACACCACAAAAGGTTATTCGGAAAGTATGGATAAAGAAAAGATTGCTGACCAACACACCGAGCAAGATATGGCTACCTAAGGACAAACTCCAGACGGCAGCAACATCATCTCAAAGACCTTCAAAAGTTACTCCAAAGTGGAAATGGCAACCAAAACTGGAGAAAACTAAAGATTCGGTGACAGAACTCGAAACCAAACCCAAAACTCAAAACAAGAAGCCTTAACCTCCAAAATGGCACTGGAAACCTGTGAAAACTAAAGTAGAATTTGTAAAGATGGAACAAACCGCATACAAATGGATTCCAAAAATAGTTGCCATCACAACACCAACAATCAAGGAAAGATCAATTCGACTGCAAGCTCTTCTGTTCCATAAACAGCCACCCTCGCCATCAAAAGCCACTGAAGACTACATTTAGTCCCCGCATCTTGCACAGCACCTTGTTACCCAACGCATTGTCTCAAACATCAGAATAGGGCCACATTACACGGCCATGCATAGACACAGATTCCAAAACCCATGCACATGCACCCAACCTTCGTCCGTGACGACTCAGACAAGGAAGAGGGGAGTAATTGATGAATCTAGCAACAGTCAGGGCCATTAAGGGGTCCAACGTGTATATATGTACATAATGTGTGTGTTTTTTCATTATTTAGAGTTCAAATTCGAACATATTTGATCAAAACCTGGAAATTTTAGCATTTTTGTATCATCCGACCAGCATAATAATGAGTTGTAATGACAAAATCCGGAGCATTGGGATGCTTCTAGAGAAAATATATGCTTAGGGGTGAGTATAATAATTTTGGATAATTTTTGCCAGTTAATAAGTAATTTTAATTTATTGTGTTTGATTTTCGTTAATAAAACATCAAAATTAAAAACTCGCTCACAAGTGTCGGATTCAAGTTCTGGAAGCAAACGCCGAAGTATCATGATAAGGTTGTCAAGCATGGAAGATATGAAGCTAATCTGAAGATGTCAAATTTCAGCCTTAATGATCATGACTACATTTCGCCAAAATCGCATCAAATGGTCATACGACACCGGAACGACAAGCGGTTTGACCTTGCATGACAATAAATTGGATGCACCTTTGTCTAATTGTACTTCTTCAGGATCTCGCCATGCATCTTATGCATCAGATTGTTATGCTTTGGCTATGTCTAGCTTACATGATGTTGAGGAGCCTCTGTCTTTTGATGAAGCACAGAATTCAGAAAATTTGATGATTGCCATGCAATCAAAATATGATGCACTTATAGAAAATGACACATGGACTTTATGTGATTTTCCTCCTGGCAAAAAGGCCATTGGTACAAAGTGGGTTTACAAGTTGAAATGCAAGCCGGATGGTGAGATCGATCGCCATAAGGCTCGACTTGTTGCAAAGGGTTATGCACAGCAAAAAGGCATAGATTATGAAGAGACTTTTGCTCCCATTTGTCGTATGACTACTGTGCGTTTTCTATGTGCATTGGTAGCTCATTTTGGTTGGACTGTACATCAATCAGACATTGTTACTGCTTTCTTGAATGGTGACATATTTGAGGAAGTTTATGTAACTCAGTCTCAGTGTTTTGTCATAAAAGGACAAGAGGACAAAGTGTGCAAATGTAAGAAGTCTTTGTATGGGTTGAAGCAATCTCCTCGTGCTTGGTTGAGAAAGCTAACACTCATTTGGTTAAACGAGGCTTTTGTAACAGTCCAACAGAAAGCACATTGTATGTAAAGCGTGAGGGTGATGTACTTCTCATTGTGGTTCTTTATGTCGATGATTTGCTGATCACTGGACCAAATGAGAGACATATTGTTGAATTTAAGGCTGATTTGAATGCTACTTTCAAGATGAAAGATTTGGGGCTGTTGCATCATTACTTGGGTATACAGTTTAAGCAGTGTGATGGTGGTATTGCCTTGTGTCAGAAAAGTTACATAAAGACATTGCTATGTAAGTTTGGACTTGAGGATTGAAAACCTATTGCCACTCCCATGGAAACATGTTTGAAGTTGAGTCTACATGATGCTGGCGATCGTGATGATGTCACTCTTTACCAAACTATTGTTGGCTGCCTCATTTATGTATGCAACACAAGGCCAGATATTCACTTTGTAGTCTCACAGGTCAGCAGATTTATGTATAGCCCAAGGTCTAAGCATTGGCAGGCTGTCAAGAGGATTTTTCACTACCTTAGTGGAACTTTACATCTTGGCTTGTTTTATCCCAAGGGGGGATCATTGCCGCCAAACTTACATGCTTTTTCGGACTCGGATTGGGCTGATTGTTTTGACACGCGAGTGTCCACAAGTGGTTTTTGTTTCATGCTTGGCAATTCATGTATATCATGGTTGAGCAAGAAGCAACCTACTGTGGCCACTTCGAGTTGTGAGGCTGAGTACCGGGCAGTCTTCACAGCTACGGTTGAGTGTGTATGGCTCAAACGCCTTATGGCTGATTTGGGTGTTGGACAGGACACTGCCAACACTATCTACACTGACAGTCAGAGCGCATTGGCAGTTGCAAGGAACCCAGTTTTTCATGCTCGCATTGAGGTGCATTACCACTATGTCAGGGAGAGGCTCTTAGCAGGAGAGATCAGCTTGGCTTATGTGCCAACACAGGACAACCTTGCAGATCTTTTCACAAAGTCATTGTCTCTGAGAATCTTGAAGCTTTCCGCAAAGCTTTGGGCTTACTCCCCTTTGTGGAATGATCATGTCCTCACGGCATGGCACTTCCCTTTACTCATGTGCCAGCTCTTGTTCACCACATCACTCCACGGGAGATTTGTTACCATATACATGTGGTAGTGATGTGTGTGAACACACTAGGACCACTGGGACATTTTTTCCTTCTTTAGGAGGTTTTCTTTCCCCAAGCATTGTACATACGCCCATCACTCTAGGGCTATCTATCTTTCCATTGCACACTAAGTAACACACTCTCTATTGTGTGCCTTGAGCTTCCTTCATTTTCTCCAAGATGTGTGCGTTTCTCTGCAACCCTAATTCCAACACGTTACTCCCTTGATTGGGAAGTTGAGGCTTCATGTCCAAAGCTACGTCGACAAAGAAGACTTTTTAATCTCTCCTCTCCAACATGAGGATGTTATCCTAGGGGCACCATGGTTCAACTGCATGGCTACCAACATGAAGTTCCCTGAAAGGATAATCTACTTCACCTACAGGGAAAAGAGCATGTATATAGATGGTAATGAGTCCGGTTGTACTATACCACTTTTAACTTCACCTGGTTTTGACAAGTCAATGAAAAGCTTGGTTTCCTCGTACATGATTTTTGTCAAAGAGTCTCTGAATGATACTACTGTTTTAACAAAACAAAGTGGTAGGAATCAAGAAGAATTAGACTTGTCTAATTTTCTTATGGATTCCAAGATGTATTTATCGATGACATCCATATGGATTTACCTTCAAAACGAAGGGATGAAGATCATAAGATAGAGCTTCTACCTGGGAGCTCACAGCCTAATAAACCTCCTTATAGATTTTCTCAAGCTCAACAAGAGGAGATTATAAGGCAAGTGCATGAGCTAGTAGACAAGGGGATGGTGAGGCCTATCTCCTCTCCCTTTTGTTCACTAGTCCTTTTAGTGCAAAATAAAGATGGTACATACCACATGTGTGCGGACTATCGAGCACTAAATCATATCACTATCAAAAATAGATTTCCCATACCGCGGGTAGAAGGTCTGTTTGATAAGCTACAAGGTTTGGCCTACTTCAGTAGGTTTGACTTTAAAAGTGGCTATCATCAAATAACGATAGTGAATGAAGATATCGTAACTATGTTCCGTCCAACATTTGGTCTTTATGATATCTTGTCATGCCTTTTGGTTTGACAAATGCTCCAGCCACGTTCAACCACCTAATGGAGAAAATCTTTAGACCCTAGTGCAAGTTCACTAGAGTGTTCTTCGACGACATTATCATCTACTCCAAATATTTGGAGGAGCATAAACAACATCTCTAGGTAGTTTTTCAAGCTTTGAGGGAGAATAAACTTTTCATTAACCAAAAGAAGAGTGAATTTTTCCTCAAAGAGATTCAATACATAGGTCATATTATCTCTCAAGATGGTATCCATATGGATCCAACCAAGCTTGAGGTAATAAAAGGATGGCCTAATCCAAGGAATCTACATGAGCTATGAATCTTTGTTGGTATGTGTGCATACTGTAGACGCTTCATAGCTGAATTCTCCTAAATAGCATGACCACTATATGACTTGACCAAGGAAAATGTTAAGTACATATGGACTACTAAAGAGCAAAGTTCTTTTGAGAATCTTAAAGAAAAGCTTACCTCTCAACTTACACTACCGGATCTCTCAAAACCATTTGAGGTCCAATGTGATGCTTGTGGAGACTGCAGCATTTAAGAAAAGGAGCTACTAGATGTCTTACATGCCCTCGACACATGGAAGCACTATCTATTGGGGACTCCATTTATCCTACGAACAGATCACCAAAGTCTTAAGTACTCCATGACGCAAACCAAGCTTTCCGAAAAACAAATGAGGTGGAAAATTTTCTTTCACAATTCAATTTTCATATTTCTCATATTGCTGGTAAGCATAATCAAGTGGCCGATGCACTATCATGATGAGCGAGGGAAAATGTGGTGTCTATAGCAACTCACAATGATATGTCATCCATGATAAATGAGTACACTACAGACCCTGATTTTAAAGACATAATGTCAGTCCTTGCCTTAGGGAAGAAAGAGGAACCATTCACCTTGCAGGATGGTTATCTTCTCCATGGCTACAGGCTATGTGTTACTCACTCCCTTGTGATGTATGAATCCCATGCTCCTCCGTATGTGGGGCATAAATGGATTCAAACTACTCTTCGAGGAGTAGAGATGTATTTTTATTGTCCCACCATGAAAGTGGACATACAAGATTATGTTTCAAAATGTGTGGTATGCCAAAAGACCAAGTATGATAGAGGAAAGCAACTTGGATTACTCCAGCCATTACCAATCCCTAATTTTCCATGGGAGAGTATATCCATGGATTTTATCTTTGGATTACCCAAGTCTATCCATGGGAATATGGACAATAGTCGACAGGTTAATTAGCAAGCAAGCACACTATATTCCTGTCAAAAAGACTATTAAGGCACACCAAATGGCAATCCTCTTCATATCTCAAATTTTCAAACACCATGGATTGCCAACATCCATCATGTCGGATAGAGATCCTAGAATGACCACTAATTTTTGGAAATGTCTCTTTGAAAATCTAGGTACAAGGTTGAATTTCTCTTCGACCTATCACCCACAAACGGATGGCCAAAGTGAGATAGCTAACCTTATAATTCTCAATCTATTAAAGACTTATGTTATAGAAGTAGATCAATGCTCACAATGGGAGAAGTATCTACCACTTGTAGAGTATGCGTACAATAACATTGTCCATACTAATATAGGAAAGACACCTTTTAAAATCATAGAGGGAAGACCTAAAAGTCCCTTTGTACTTAAGGTACAAGGGAAGGTATTTTCTACCAATGAGTATAGCCGAGACCTAGAAGAATATTTCCAAGAGACTAAGGAGGCTATATCCACCTCCCAACAAAGGAAAACAGATGATGCTAACAAGCACATAAGGGCCTTAACATTCAAAGAAAATGATTGGGTCTTACTTAAGTCTTGATTAAGGCAAACTACGTGCAAAAATCCTACGGGCCATAAAAAGTATTATGCTAAATTAGCAAAAAGAAACTATGGTCCTTTTCAAATTTTAAGACCAATCAATGAGATGGCCTATTAATTCAAGTTGCCCAACCATTGGCTCATACACAATGCTTTTCATGTGAACATACTCAAGCATTACAAAGGAGAGCCACCAACAAACCCAATTATTGAAGACCTCCCAGAGATCAAAGATCAAGAGGAGGTTCTACAACCCTAAGCTATCCTTTGACATGAGGACAAGGTACTACGGCATAATAAGATTACCCGATGATATCTTATTTAATTCAAAAATTATCCTTTTGAAGATGCTAGATGGATGCACGGAACACAATTTAAGGAGAGTATGAACCTTGTCAATGATTATGATGCTACACTAGAGTAATAAAATGTAAATGTTTCTTTTAAATGATCAATGTTTTTGTCTTATAAGACTAAGTATCCCTTTTTTATTGTGTACTAATTTAAGTAGTATGCATGCTTAGAATCATGTTTGTGATGATGACGTCTCTCAAAAAACCAAGTAAAATTTGTCACTCTACTTTGGGATTATGATATGGACTCTAGAGTAGGCAACAGCTAAGTATCCCAAGCACCAAATGGATTAGTGATTTTTTGGAAAGATTTCATAGGGTAAAAAGAGATCCTCTACCCGCTAAGAAACATAGACTAATGACTAAATCTTTATCTTCTGTACCTCATAGTCGAGGGCGACTATGATTTCAAGAGAGAGTTAATGTCATAACATCTAATATCTAACTAACCCAAATGATTTTCTCACACTGAACTGATCATTTAATGCGGGGAAATAAACGGGAACAGGAGTTAGAAAATAGACATGTGCTTTTAGAACTATGTCAGCACGGGACCATAGGGAGAGAAGGCAACGGGTCCAAAAGGGAGATGGTCTATTAAAGAGAAATGACCAGATAATGGAGCTTAAAAGACCTTAGGATTAGCTTCATTGAAGACCTCCAAAGGTTAGTGTTAAAAGTCCTTAAACCTAGGACCTTAGGATATTTTAAACCTTAGACAAACTAGGCATGTGCTTGAGGTGCTTGAGATGACTAAGGTGCTTGAGGTGCTTGACTAACAAGGTGCTTGAGGTGCTTGTCACGATTGATGACTAAGGTGCTTGAGATGCTTGTCATGCTTGAAGGCCAAGGTGCTTGAGGAATGCAAGGCAACCATGATCCCTACAAGAAGGGGGGACGAGCCCTAAAGCTAGGGGCATGAGAGATAACACACACACACACTCACTCAAGGCAAGCCTAAGACCTAAGAGGAAACAAGGACACATGTCAAGCACGTACATATGCTGCCCTCATGTAGAGCCTAAAGCATGTTGGTTGGCCTCTAAAAAGATCCAATATTAGTTTGTTTAATTAATTTTTCAAGCATTATTCAAGCCATCTCTCTCAAACGGATATGAAGGACACTTGTCCTAATGCTACCCTTGTTGTTTGATATGCACAAAGCATGTGATTGGCTAGGCTTGAGGAGGTCCAATCACAGTCAAGGAAGATCTAGAAGAGGGGGGTCGACCCAAGCAAGGAGGGGGTGTGCTTGCACATATACCCTCTGTCATTCACTCACACAAACATTCATTCTCATAGTGTGTTGTGAAAGAATACCATCTCCTTCTCCAAGTTTGAGAAGTTGAGAGCCTAGACCAACAGTTCTTGTCTATGGAATGCAAATCCAACCAAGAGCCATGATCCAAAGTGCATGTTTTCCATCTCCTTCATCTCCATTACTATGCTATTATGGTATGCTAAGCAATAAGAGTAATATCAAGTGAGGAGTCTATGTATTTCTTGTATGTTAATTCTTCTTCCTCTTCCCTACCCTCATTCCGTGCTAGCTCTCTCAACCTTCAAAGGTGTTTGAGGTCTTGGGACTCAGGCCAGCGACAAGTTAATTCTTTGGTAAGATAGTTAAGGGCATAATATTGGTGCATGAAGCTTTCCATCTTCATTGCAACAATGAGTTCTAGAGGAACACAAATCTTGTATTGTAACAAGTCTCAAGGACCTGGCAAGATTTCAAGACAATTTTTGCACGTAGTTACATGACTTCTATGTTTGAAGTCCAGATTTTGGCATAGTAGGACAACTTGAAAATGCTTGCCATTGAAACCATGGACGAATATAACCAAAGGTTTCTCGACGTGTACCTTCCGGTGTTCTTCTTTAGATCTGTTCCCTTGGAGGCCCAATGCGAGCGATACACCGTTGGACTACCATCACCATTGCAGGAATATTGTCTATCCAAGCAAGTCTCCACCATGCAAGAACTTATGGACCATGCAGCAGTCGGCTACAATTTGATGAAAGGAAAGCTAGAGTTTACCATAAAAGAATCTTCGGTCACTAACCACAACTCTCTCCAACAAAGAACAAATTCTCGAGAGTCTCGTGAAAGTCAACCACAAAGGCAACATTTGACACCTCAACAACGAGAAACCTTACTACAAGAAGGCAGATGTTTTGGATGCTTGCAAACAGGACATAACTATTTTGGTTGTCCCCAACGTACTGACAGACCCATGGAGCCGACTCCCATGTCGACGGTCGACAGGAAACCAAGACCATCTCTAGCCAAACGAGCTAAACCGGCTATTGGATTAGTACGTGACATCTAAGGCATACTCCTTGAAAGTACAAATGAATTGTGTCGAACATATGGCAAAGTCAATGGCTTCAAAGCCCTTAGTTTCTTTGACCCTGGGGCTACAGAGAACTTCATCCATCCGGGATTCTTAAAGCAGATGCACTTTGATTATGATGTAGAGGGTGAAGAAATTGAAGCTGAGCTAGCCACGGGGCAAACTCAGAAAGTCGTATCGCTCATTGGTGCTCTTCCAGTGACTATTCAAGATTATCATTGAAAAGCTGACTTCCACATCATGAAGTTTGGCAATTGTGATGTTCTATTAGGCATGCCTTGGCATGACAAGAATGATGCGACTCTCCAGGTTTGGAACCGAACCATCACCGTGATGCAGAAGGGCAAGCCAGTCGTCTTCAAAGTTCAGTTGTGCGACCAAAACCCTGAATGAACTCTCTAGTTGTTTTATAGTTAGATACTTTTGAACTTTGTTTTTTTTTTTTCGAGAAAAATATCCTTCTATTAGTTACTAAAAACTGCCCATAGGGCTACATCCACCTCTGCAAGAGAGGGCTACAACAAGCATGATGGGGAGACTCTCCCAATGAAAAAACAGCATATATACAATGAGGCTAAATCAAGAGATGGGAGGTGGGAAGAGCCACACAGGTGGACAGTAGTGCCATCTGAGCACCCCCTGGACAATGGTGTAAAACGGCCCAGGGCGCTAGAGTCTAAGGAAAGCCTCGCGGCGCTCCCGCATGCGGTCGGAGCTGCCCTGTAGTCCCTCAAGCTGTCCTTTGAGAGTATGGATCAGCTCTAGCCAAAAGTTACAAAAAGTCTCTGCTGGTGGCACAAGGCGAGCCTCAAAGATGCGGAAACAGCGGGCCCGCCAGATGAACCAGAGATCTAGGTCACTGATGAGCTCCCAACACTCCTCTCTCTCACTACACCACTCCTGTGGAGTAAGCTCTGTAGCAGGCTGGAGTGTAGGTCGCCCCCCCTGCATCACTATCATCCTGCTGGTCGAAGATAGCTCAAACTGAAGTGTTGGGCCCGTGAGGGTGGACATCAGCCCCCCATGTCTACGGGCCAAGTGTACTGTCGAGCCGTGGAGAGGGCAGGCATCAGCCAAAGAACTCTTAGCCACACCTGCTGGGCCGAAGGACAGTCCCAAAGACAGTGACGCTGACTCTCCACCAACTGGTCACAGGCTGCACATGCGGCTGAGAGACCACTATGCACAAGCCAGCTCCCTACTCCTGTGGCTCTGTGTGCAACCAGCCACTGGAACAAAGTGACACGCCTCGGTTGTCTGGAGTCCCACAGCCTCTGCCAAAAAGCTGCCAAGAACTCGACTGTGAGCCCCTCCTCCTACCAATGACGTGCTGCAGCGGGGCGGGCCTCTCTCTGTGCTGCAAGTATGTGACGTCCAAGCCGCACAGTGTACTGAAAGAAGGGGACTCTTGGGCGATCTGCAGAAGAGAAAGGATTTCTCCATAGCCACTCACCAGGATCCCACTGTACTTGTGCCAGTGGACAACACTCCCAAGCCCATAGCCTCCAGTGTCCAGTCTCAAGAGCTCCTGGGTCAGGGTCTATGACGCAAGTCCTCCCACAGATGCCCACAACTCGGATCCTCTGGAAACAGCACTCTGCTACCTACGGGGCCTCTACTGCAACTCGCTGTAATCGTCCCCCCACTCTGAAGCTCGAAGAACAGGGCTGGGACAGTCTCTGAGCAAGCCCTGACTGAAATGAGAACCTCCAGTCGTGTGAAGGCTCCCATCCACCGGGGTGCTACTGGCTCGAGAGGCGTGAGCCACTCAACTGGAACTGACTCTGAGATGTCCTGACACATGCTCTGCACCCCTCTCATGCCCTGTAGCTGGACATCCTGCACCTCCTCTGACAAACCTGTGAACTCAAGCCAGCCACCTAGAGAGCGCGCTGGACCTGCTGCCATGGGACCCCAAGAAACATGAGGCCGACTCCCAACCAAGTGGCCTCTCTGAGTGCTAACCATGGGGTTCCAGACGAGGGGCTGCCATAGGCGCTCCTCCGTGCACGTCGGTTGTTTCTGCTCTAGGCCACGCCGTAAGAGCTCCAGCGAATCGGTCCTCCAGTCTCCTGCTCAAACCAACTCGGCGCAACTCTATAAAGATCCATCTGGTCGAAGGTTGCCAAGGGCCTCCTGACTGAGGCACCCTGGCACGAAGCCTCTGTAGCAAGAACTCCTTCCAGGGCTCCTGACCTGGAAGAAGTCCTCTGACGACGAGCTTCCCAAGAAGGGCTCTGCTCTGCTGTGCTGGATCAATCATCCCAAGCCCTCCCTGAGAACAAGGAAGTGTGATGACCGACCAAGCCACCTTGGCTCGGGCAATCTGAGTGTCACTTTTGAACTTTGTTTGAGAAAGTATTGTTTGAAACTTTGTTTGAAATGGATGGTATCTATTTTGAACCTGTCTTGGTGCCGATTTGAAATGTTTGAATCTGGTTTTAATACTGGTTTCAAATGATTGGTGATTTTACTCCCGGGTGGAGTAGTGTGAAATGATGTTTGAGAATGCTTGTTCATACTCATGGCCAGGACCCTTGTGGTTATTTGCGGGGGGAGTATTGAATGATTGAAGAGTGCCGTTTTTACTCATGGCCCGGACCCTTGTGGTTATTTACAGGGGGAGTATTGTTGTTGTTACTCATGGCCCGGACCTGGATGGTTATGCGGGGGGAGTATTAAGAAGTCTGAGCAGTGGTTACTCTCAGCACCTCCAAACGACGCAGGCTGCGGTCTGGGGGGCGTTTGGTTGTAAAATGCCTCTATATCTCATGGTCCGGACCTTTATAGGTTATTTGCAGGAGGAGTGATGAGGGAGTCGTTGAACAGCTCATGGCCCAAACCTGGATGGTTATTTACGGGGGGGGGTGTTCATCGGCGGCTTTATGTTTCTATGTCTTGTAACATGCATATGTGAGCATTTGTGGTGCATTGTGATGTGCCAACCATTGAATATTCCTAATTGGATGAGATTGCATGGGTATGTAATTTTAGTGCATCAAGATATCTGTGGAAGATCAATACAGTCTGGGTGTGATGGCTAATTTTACTACGCCCGAATATCAAGAGTTCCGATCTGGATGAAAGGAGAAGCTAACTCCTTGATCAAAAGAGCAGAAAGGAGAAGCTAACTCCTTGATCAAAACAGCCGAAAGGAGAAGCTAACTCCTTGATCAAAAGAGCAAAAAGGAGAAGCTAACTCCTTAATAAAAAATGCAAACTGATTGTCCCTTGGAATGTCCCTCGGAACTTTTTGAGCTAACTTGAGTTGTTTTGCAGATATGCTGTAATCGCGGACGATTACTCTCTTTCAAGAAGGGGAGATGTAACAAAATGCTGACGTGTTAAAGCCTAAAGAATGGAGCCAACTTTCAAATGTTGGACGAGGGGCCTAAACCCTAAGAAGAACAAGTAACAGAAGAAGAAGTCCTACAAACTTATGGGAACCCCCTCCGATAGGGCCCCAAGTGACAAAGATTAAAATAAAGTAGGACCTGTACACACACGCGCAAAAACTGATGACGAACCAGATTTTCAAAAATTGTGTTGGCATGATGACGTGGCAGGTTGTACGGTTTTTTGTAAATTGCGTTGATAGCTTTTTGGCTTTGCTTTTGGACCAGAAGCTTTTGAGTTTTAAAGGCTTTTTACTGTAACTGCTTGTCAGGCCAAGGGCCTTTAAATATGAGGCTAGGGATCATTCTCTGGCATGCTTCTTGGAGAAGGTGCAGAGTCTGGAGTACCGGCTTGTACTGTGTTGATGCAATATAAAGAAATACCGAAAGGGGCGCCAAGGTTTGGGGGCTTTGGGGTGAATTCCGCCACTCCGTGTCACGTGTCGTCTCTCTCTATTTCAGTTCAGCTGTTATTGAAGTGCTAAAAGGATGGCAAGTCTGTTCTTTTCTATTGGCACGTGGTTCCCGCCTTGTGACAGTTGTATCGGACCATCACGTATGTGCTTTTTTGAAAGCATACCGGTCCTACAAAAGAGAAGACAGAGCTATCGGAATTTTTATTTGAGGTATCTTTGCAAATTTCCAAAAATTGCACTGGCATGATGATGTGGCAGGCTGTACGGATTTCTACGTTTTGCACTGACTGATGATGTGGCAGGCTGTACGATTTTCGTAAATTGCATTGGCAGCTTTTTGTCTTTGCTTTTGGACTAGAAGCTTTTGAGTTTTAAAGGCTTTTTACTGTAAGTTCTTTTCAGGCCAAGGGCCTTTAAATATGAGGCTAGGGCTCAATCTCTGGCATGCTTCCTGGAGAAGGTGCAGAGTCTGGAGTACCGGCTTGTACTGTGTTGATGCAATATAAAGAAATACCGAAAGGGGCGCCAAGGTTTGGGGCCAATACTCTCTGGGGTGGAATTCCGCCACTCCGTGTCACGTATTGTCTCTCTCTATTTCAGTTCAGTTGTTATTGAAGTGCTAAAAGTATGTTCAGTCTGTTCTTTTCTATTACACGTGGTTCTCGCCTTGTGACAGTGGTATCAGAGCATCAGGCGTGTGCTTTTGTGAAAGCATACCGATCCTCCAAAAGAGCAGACAGAGCTATCGGAATTTTTATTTGAGGTATCTTCGCCCTCCAACCCGGACTTATTAGCCACTCTCATCCTTACTTCATCGCGCATCGGGCACGCTCCCGTCTTCATCGTTGTGTCTTATAGGGCATAAGCCATAAAGAACCCAAGGCTTGGAATTCATGGATTCAGCAGAATATTTGTAGTTTTTACTCAACGAACTCCACGACATTCTTTCGCGGCATCCTCAGCAGAATCTTCCGATGTTGCAAAGTTTTTAACAATTTTTGAACTACATGTTACCCCCTCTGATGCCCTAGTGGTATCTCCTCCTCCGGCACCAGAAAGTACGAGAGCTTCCAACCGGCAACCTTCTCAGCCGTCTTTTCCGATCGGGGGAGTTTGCAGGATTATGGTGTAGCCATCTGACCCTGATCTAGTATAACCGCCTTTAGCACGGCCATTGCCCCCACCTCCACCACCACCACCCCCACCAGGCTCCAATGGTTGGAGCCCATATGGATACCCTTATTATCCATACTTGGGATATGCGCGTAACCGATCCAAAGATTTCAAAGATGGTGGCACGACAGTCAAATTTTTCACTTTTTCCGGGGTGAAAGATCGCAAGAAAGCATTGCAATTCCTACAACAATTCGACAACATCTATGCTTTAGGAAACTATATAGAAGAATCCAAGATTTCTCGAGCAGTGGGATTTCTTAAAGATAATGCTATGCAATGGTGGAGTTCAATCGCGACATAACCGCATGCTCCAAGGACCTGGCAAGCTTTCAAGACAGTTTTTACACGTACTTACATGACTTCTATGTTTGAAGTCCGGATTTTGGTAGAGTGGGGCAACTTGAAAATACTTGAAACCATGGACGAATATAACCAAAGGTTTCTTGACGTGTACCTTCCAGTGTCCTTCTTTAGATTTGTTCCCTTGGAGGCCCAATGCGAGCGATACACCAGTGGACTACCATCACCATTGCAGGAATATTGTCTATCCAAGCAAGCCTCCACCATGCAAGAAGTGATTACTGTCTAAGCACTGATTACTCTCAGCACCTTCAAACGACGCATGCTGCGGTCTCTGGGGAGCGTTTGGTTTTTTAAAGGCCTCTATGTCTCATGGTCCGCACCTTTATAGGATATTTGCGGGAGGAGTTATGAAGGAGTCGTTGAACAGCTCATGGCCCGGACCTGGATGGTTTTTTACGGGGGGAGTGTTCATCGGCGGCTTTATGTTTCTATGTCTTGTAACATGCATATGTGAGCATTTGTGTTGCATTGTGATGTGCCAACCACTGAATACTCCTAATTCGATGAGATTGCTTGGGTATGATGACGTGGCACGCTATACGGATTTTCGTAAATTGGGCTGGTAGCTTTTTGGCTTTGCTTTTGGACCAGAAGATTTTGAGTTTTAAAGGCTTTTTACTATAACTCCTTTTTAGGCCAAGGGCCTTTAAATATGAGGCTAGGACTCATTCTCTGGCATGCTTCCTGGTGAAGGTGCAGAGTCTGGAGTATCGGCTTGTACTGTGTTGATGCAATATAAAGAAATACCGAAAGGGATGCCAAGGTTTGGGGCCAATACTCTCTGGGGTGGAATTCGGCCACTCTGTGTCACGTGTCGTCTCTCTCTATTTCAATTCAGTTGTTATTGAAGTGCTAAAAGTATGTTCAATCTGTTCTTTTCTATTGGCACGTGGTTTCCGCCTTGTGACAGTGGTATCAGAGCATCACGCATGTGCTTTTCTGAAAGCATACCGGTCCTACAAAAGAGCATATAGAGCTATCGGAATTTTTATTTCAGGTATTTTTGCCCTCAAACCCGGACTTATTAGCCACTCCCACGCTTACTTCATCACGCATCGGGCCCGCTCCCGTCTTCATCGTTGTGTCTTATAGGGCATAAGCCATAAAGAACCCAAGACTTGGAATTCATGGATTTAGCAGAATATATGTAGTTTTTACTCAACGAACTCCACGACATTCTTTTGCGGCATCCTCAGTAGAATCTTTCAATGCTGCAAACTTTTCAACAATCCTTGAACTACACGTTATCTCCTCTGATGCCCCAGGTGGTATCTCCTCCTTCGGCACCAGAAAGTACGAGAGCTGCCACCGGCAACCTTCTCAACCGTCTGTTCCGATCGGGGAAGTTTTCAGGAATATGGTGCAGCCATCTGACCCTGATCCAGTATAACCGCCTTTGGCACCGCCATTGCCCCCACCTCCACCACCACCACCACCACCCCCAGCAGGCTACAATGGTTGGAGCCCATATGGATACCCTTATTATCCATACCCGGGATATGCGCCTAACCAACCCAAAGATTTCAAAGATGGTGACACGACAGTCAAATTTTTCACTTTTTTCGGGCTGAAAGATCACAAGAAAGCATTGCAGTTCCTACAGCAATTCGACAACATCTATGCTTTAGGGAACTATACAGAAGAATCCAAGATTTCTCGAAAGCGGGATTTCTTAAAGATAATGCTATGCAATGGTGGAATTCAATTGCGACACAACCGCATGCTCCAAGGACCTGGCAAGCTTTCAAGACAATTTTTGCACGTAGTTACATGACCTCTATGTTTGAAGTCCGGATTTTGGGAGAGTAGGGCAACTTGAAAATGCTTGCCATTGAAACCATAGACGAATATAACCAACGGTTTCTCGACGTGTACCTTCCAATGTCCTTCTTTAGATATGTTCCCTTGGAGGCCCATTGCGAGCGATATACCATTGGACTACCATCACCATTGCAGGAATATTGTCTATCCAAGCAAGCCTCCACCATGCAAGAACTTATGGACCATGCCGCAGTCAGCTACAAACTGATGAAGGGAAAGCTAGAGTTTACCACAGAAGAATCTTCGGCCACTAACCACAACTCTCGCCAACAAAGAACAAATTCTCGAGAGTCTCGTGAAAGTCAACCACAAAGGCCTAGTTTTACACCTCAACAACGAGACACCTTACTACAAGAAGGCCGATGTTTTGGATGCTTTCAAAAAGGACATAAATATTTTGGTTGTCCCCAACGCACTGACAGACTCATGGAGCCGATTCCCACGTCGACGGTCGACAGAAACCCAGGACCATCTCTCGCCAAACGAGCTAAACCGGCTATTGGATTAGTACGTGACGTCTATGTCATATGCCTTGAAAGTACAAATGAATTGTGTCGAACATATGGCAAAGTCAATGGCTTCAAAGCCCTTATTTTCTTTGACCCCGGAGCTACAAAGAACTTCATCCATCCAGGATTCTTAAAGCAGATCCACTTTGATTATGATGCAGAGGGTGGAGAAATTGAAGCTGAGCTAGCCACGGGGAAAACTGAGAAAGTCGTACCGCTCATTGGTGCTCTTCCGGTGACTATTCAAGATTATCATGGAAAAGCTGATTTCCACATCATGAAGTTGGGCAATTGTGACATCCTATTAGGCATGCCTTGACATGAGAAGAATGATGCGACTCTCTAGGTTCGGAACCGAACCATCACCGTGATGCAGAAGGTCAAGTCAGTCGTCTCAAAGTTCAGTTGTCCGAACAAAACCCTGGATGAACTCTCTAGTTGTTTTATAGTTAGATACTTTTGAACTTTGTTTGAGAAAGTATTGTTTGAAACTTTGTTTGAAATGGATGGTATATGTTCTGAACTTGTCATGGTGCCGATTTGAAATTTTTGACTTTGGTTTTAATATTGGTTTCAATGGTTGGTGATTTTACTCCCGGGTGGAGTAGTGAGAAATGATGTTTGAGAATGCTTGTTCATACTCATGGCCCAGACCCTTGTGGTTATTTGCGGGGGGAGTATTGAATGATTGAAGAGTGTTGTTTTTACTCATGGCCCGGACCCTTGTGGTTATTTACGGGGGGAGTATTGTTGTTGTTACTCATGGCCCGGATGCTTGTGGTTATTTACAGGGGGAGGATTGTTGTTGTCACTCATGGCCCGGACCTGGATAGTTATGTGGGTGAAGTATTAAGAAGTCTGAGTAGTGTTTACTCTCAACACCTCCAAACGATGCAGGCTACGGTCTGGGGGGTGTTTGGTTGTAAAAGGCCTCTAAATATCATGGCCCGGATCTTTATAGGTTATTTGCGGGATGAGTGATGAGGGGGTCGTTGAACAGCTCATGGCGCGGACTTGGATGGTTATTTACGGGGGGAGTTTTCATCGGTGGCTTTACGTTTCTATGTCTTGTAACATGCATATGTGAGCATTTGTGTTGCATTGGATGATGTGCCAACCACTAGATATTCCTAATTGGATGAGATTGCCTGGGTATGTAATGTTAGTGCATCAAGACACCCGTGGAAGATGAGTACGGTCTGGGTGTGATGGCTAGTTTTACTATGCTGGAATATCAAGAGTTCCGATTTGGACGAAAGGAGAAGCTAACTCCTTGATCAAAACAGCCGAAAGGAGAAGCTAACTCCTTGATCAAAAGAGCAGAAAGGAGAAGCTAACTCCTTAATAAAAAGAGAAAACTGATTGTCCCTCGGAATGTCCCTCGGAAATGTTTGAGCTAACTTGAGTTGTTTTGCAGATATGTCGCGGACGATCACTGTCTTTCAAGAAGGGGAGATGTAACAAATTGTTAACGTGTCAAAGCCTAAAGAATGGAGCCAGCTTGCAAATGCTGGCCGAGGGGCCTAAACCCTAAGAAAAACAAGTAATAGAAGAAGAAGTCCTACCAACTTATGGGGACCCCGTCCGATGGGGCCCCAAGTGACAAAGATTAAAATAAATCAGGACTTGTACACACACACGCAAAAGCTGATGACGTGGTAGCCTGTACGGTTTTCCGTAAATTGCGCTGACAGATTTTTGGCTTTGCTTTTGGACCAGAAGCTTTTGAGTTTTAAAGTCTTTTTACTGTAACTGCTTTTCACGCCAAGGGCCTTTAAATATGAGGCTAGGGCTCATTCTCTGGCATGCTTCCTGGAGAAGGTGCAGAGTCTGTAGTACTTGCTTGTACTGTGTTGATGCAATATAAAGAAACACTGAATGGGGCGGCAAGGTTTGGGGCCAATACTCTCTGGGGTGGAATTCCGCCACTCCGTATCGCGTGTTGTCTCTCTCTCTCTTCCAGTTGTTCTTTGAAGTGCTTAAAATTGTTCAGTCTGTTCTTTTCTATTGGCACGTGGTGCCCGTCTTGTGACAATCTGAAAATTACCATAATACCGCATATTGAGCTTTGGAAACATACTCTCCTTGCCTTTCCTTTGTTGTAACTTGGCCTTTTCAAAGCACAAAAGTATCTAAGCACCAAGTGAAAATACAAGTTCACGGCAGTGATGTTTAACATCTTAGCCTGAGTCTTCTTGAGAGCTATCTTTATCTTCAGTATGTTTCATCCATGTCTTGCACATACTTGTCGGCCTCAGATATCTTGTCCTTAGTCTGCAAAATGGGTGGGACTTTCTTCTCTTCTTTCACTATCTCACATGAACATTGTCAACATAAAACCCCTTAGTACCTCGTCGTCGTCATCGACACAGAACCCCATCAGTACCTCGTCGTGGTCGTCATCGTCATCGACATAGAACCCATCGGTACCTCGTCGTCGTTGTCATCATTGTCAACATAGAACCCATCAGTACTGTAACAAACTACTGACGTGTCAAAGCCCTGTAGAAGGGAGCCAACTTGCAGATGCCGGCCGAGGGGCCTAAACCCTAAGAAGACCAAGTAACAGAAGAAGAAGTCCTACCAACTTATGGGGACCCCGTTCGATGGGGCCCCAAGTGACATAAAGGATTCAAATAAAGTTGGACTCTCACACACACACAAAAGTCTTGTGCAAACTGATGACGTGACAGATCTTCAAAAATTGCGTTGACATGATGACGTGGAAGATTGTATGGATTTACACATTTTGCGCTGGCTGTTGTATGAACTTCCATGATTTATAGTGGTAGCTTTTTGGCATTGCTTTTGGACCAGAAGCTTTTGAGTTTCAAGGTTTTTCATGTAAAACTGCTTTTGGGGCCTAGGGCCTTTAAATATGTGCTTAAGGTCTCATTCTGTGGCATGCTTCCTAGAGAAGGTGCAGAGTCTGGAGTACCGGCTTGTACAGTCTTGATGCAATATAAAGAAATACAAAAGGGGCGCCAAGGTTTGGGGCCAATACTCTCTGGGATGGAATTTCATCACTCCGTGTCACGTGTCGTCTCTCTCTCTCTCTCTCTCTCTCTCTCTCTCTCTCTCTCTCTCTCTCTCTCTCTCTCTCTCTCTCTCTCTCTCTCTATCTCTCTCTCTCTCTCAGTTCAGTTGTTATTGAAGTGCTAAAAGTTTGTTCAGTCTGTTCTTTTCTATTGGCACGTGGTGCCCGGCGTGTGCTTTTCTAAAAGAATACCAGTCCTACAAAAGAGCAGACAGAGCTATTGGTATTTTTTTGGAGGTATCTCCGGCCTCCAACCCCGGACTTACTAGCCACTCCCACCCTTACTTCATCGCGCATCGGGCGCGCTCCCGTCTTCATCGCTCTGTCTTACAGGGCATAAGCCATAAAGAACCCAAGACGAGGAATTCATGGATTTAGCAGAATATTTGCAGTTTCTGCTCAACAAGCTTAACGACATTCTTTCGCGGCATCCTCAGCAGAATCTTCCGATGCTGCAAAGTTTTCAACAATTTTTGAACTGAATGCTACCTCCTCTGATGCCCAAGGTGGTACCTCCTCCTCCGGCATTAGAAAGTACGAGAGCTTCCAACCGGAAATCTTCTCAGCCGTCTGTTCCGATCGGGGGAGTTTTCAGGAATATGGTGCAGCCATCTGACCCAGTGCAACCACCTTTGCCCCCACCGCCACCAGGCTACAATGGTTGGAGCCCATATGGATACCCTTATTATCCATACCTGGGATATGCGCCTAACCAACCCAAAGATTTTAAAGATGGCGGCACGACAATCAAATTTTTCACTTTTTCCAGGGTGAAAGATCGCAAGAAAGCATTGCAGTTCCTACAGCAATTCGACAACATCTATGATTTGGGGAATTATACAGAAGAATCCAAGATTTCTCGAGCAGTGGGATTTCTTAAAGATAATGCTATGCAATGTTGGAGTTCAATAGCGACACAACCGCATGCTCCAAGGATCTGGCAAGCTTTCAAGAAAGTTTTTGCACGCAATTACATGACTTCTATGTTTGAATCCGGATTTTGGCAGAGTGGGGCAACTTGAAAATTCTTGCCACCGAAACCATGGACGAATATAACCAAAGGTTTCTCGACATATACCTTCCGATTTCCTTTAGATCTGTTTCCTTCGAGGCCCAATGTGAGCGATACACCATTGGACTACCATCACCATTGCAGGAATATTGTCTGTCCAAGCAAGTCTCTACCATGCATGAACTTATGGACCATGCCGCGGTCGGCTACAAATTGATGAAGGGAAAGCTAGAGTTTACCACAAAATAATCTCTGGCCACTAACCACAACTCTCGGCAACAACGAACAAATTCTCGAGAGTCGTGAAAATCAACCGCAAAGGCTTCATTTGACACCTCAACAACGAGACACCTTACTACAAGAAGGCCGATGCTTTGGATGCTTTCAAACAGGGCATAATCATTCTAATTGTCCCAAACGCCAAAATACCCGCACCAGCGGTCGACAGAATCCCAACGCCACCTCCTCCTAAGAGAGCTAGACCCGCTATTGGACTAGTTCCTGATATTTATGGCATACGCCTTGAGAAATTGAAGCTAAGCTAGCCACAGGGAAAACTCATAAGTGGTACAGCTCTTTAGTGCTCTTCCAGTGACTATTCAAGATTATCATGGAGAAGCTGATTTCCACATCATGAAGTTGGGCAATTGCGACGTTCCCTTGGGCATGCCTTGGCATGACAAGAATGATGCAACTCTCCAGGTTCGGAACCGAACCATCATGCGGAGCTCCAATGTAACAACTTCCTCCTAATGGACAGGAGGAGGGAAGCAATCTGCTGGTCGCGAGACAAGTTTAAGCCAACTTGACAGCCCAAGTATCGAACTGCACTCCTTGGGGGAATCCATCTGAAACCCTCACCTGGCATCCAATTACGCGTAGGAGCACTACCAACCGAGAAAGCCACTGTCTTTCTCCAGTTGATCAGTGCTACCTGATGTACAACAAAAGTTCTCAAGAGCCTAGGCGCTCACACTTGTGAATGTTGGCCTCCTGGCCATCTAAGTACAAGGGTGAGTCGTCTGCGAAGTCAGCATCCAATAGCTCATCTCCCCGAATAGGGAATGCTAAGCCACGTAAGCTAATCTACTATGAAACCAAAACTTGCTCATCGTCTCAGCATAGAATAGGAGGAGGAAGGGGGCAAGAGGGCAGCCTTGTCTGACCGAACGTGTAAGCATGAAACAATCACCTCTACCTCCTGACAAAACAACCTGATTGTGTGCCCATCTGTACAGAGCTGACACACCTCTGATCCAAGCATTTGAGAAGCCAATCTTGCGTAGAGTGCCCTCCAAAAAATCCTAGTCAATTCTATCGTAGGCCTTTTCAAAATCGAGCAGAAGTATCACCAGATCCTCACCACAAAGCCGCGCGAGGGCAGAGGCCTCCCAAAAAGTAAAGATGTTGTCAAGGATACTACGCTCCTTGACAAAACTTGTCTGTGTCCCATGCATAATGCTCTCTAGAAGTGGCTGAATCCTCAAATTGAGAGCCTTGGCAAGAATTTTGTTGGATGAGTTGAGGATGGTGATGGGTCGCCACTGTTGAATCTCATCCAAGGAGCCACTCTCCTTGGGAATGAGGTAAATCAAACCCTCACTCATGCTGTAAATCATCTCTCCTGTGTGTAGGATGTACTGAAAAGTGCTGCAGAGATGTGAGCCAAGCAAGTCCCAGTACTCCAAGAAAAAGTTGGGAGTCAAACCATCCTCACCAGGACAGCTACCATGGGGGAGTGCGCTAAGAGCTGCGTGTAGCTCCTCTAGCTAAAGAGGAAGCTCAAGCCTCTAGAGCATCTCCTCAGTCACACAAGACAAGGCATCTGTGCCCACACCTGCTCTCTGCATGCATCCTGACGCTCTGACCGAGGCTCTGGAGATAGTAGATCTCGGTAGAAGTCAGTAGAAACTGCACGCATATCCTCTGGCTCTAAAGCAACTGACTCGTCAGGCCTCCTCAACTGACTGACCTTGGCATGCATATGCCGGGGTCCCAGTGCCTCAAAGAAAGCGCCTGTCACTCTGTCACCCACCTAGGTCCACTGAGATGCCTGTCGATGGAAAGCAAACTCATGGTGCCTCTCCTCTGTGCTGACGAGCTCCTGGCTGCAACTGCTCCTCCAAGCAAGGACTGTCTGGATGCTGCTCTTGCATCCTCTGAGGAGAAGCAATGCCTCGTCAGAGACACTGCTCCTCCTCTCTCGCTGCGGCCAGGTGAGCCGAAGACTCCTGAAGAAAGATTCAACTAAGCTGAGCAAGTCCTGAGGCCACTCACAAGGAGAATCCTGCATGTCTAAGCTCTTTGTCCAAAGAGCCTCCACTCGCTCTCTGAGCACAGAGTTGAGCAAGACCCTCTCAGGGATGTGTAGCATCGTGCTCCCCCTTCTCTGCCTATCAGTCACTATGAGGATCACTGGTGTATGATTCGAAAAGGAAGTCCCAACCAAAATACCAACAGTCCCACCCAATTCACAGAAGTGATCACTAGTGTAGAAGCGATCTATCTGAGATAGATTCACTCCTCCTACTCTACGATCCGAACGAGAGAAGGCCAGGCTATCAAGTGGCCTCACAAAGCTAGAATGCTACCACACATCTAAAACCCGCAGTCATACATAACCTCTCCCTAAGCTGCAAACTCATCTCCATGCACAGTAGTATGGCTACCTCTAATCTTGTCAGCTGGGTCCTCCAACATGTTGGAGTCTCCCCCAATGCACCATTGCTTTGCTTGCGGCAGAGACTCTACAATGCGATCTCAAAACTTTGCACGTGCGCTCGCCATATTGGGTGCGTAGATGTTCAAGAAGCCCATGAGGAAACCTTGAACTTGCATAGTAATCCACTGGGCCCTTCCTGGCACAGTAATCGCTCTGCCCACAATGGCCTATTGCAAAGAGTCCTCAATGGTCATACATACCCCACCCTGGATGCCTTAGGTCCAAAAGCAGCTAACCAAAACATCTCATAGCAACCATGAAAAATCTGACCACATCACCGAATGCGGCTCTCACAAAGATGATGCTCCTATAGCATAAGAATGTCAATCTCACCACCCAAAAGGCATCTCTGCAGCTCCTGACGCAGCCGACCCCTCTGACGTTGAAACTGGGGCCCTCCCAATCCCTGCAAATTCCATGAGATGATCCTCATGGAGTCAGTGAGAGAAAACAGATGCTGCCGCAGCAGCCAACCTTGCTATCTTTGAGGCCGGTTTGGATGGGGAGTAATCCGCATCCGAACAACCTCTAGACAAGCGCGCAAGAAGTGGCTATCCCGCCCAGGCCCAAGCTGAAGGTGCAGTCCGAAGGGCTACATATTCTGTCCAAGAATCCTCATGTGCAAATATATAACAAGGAGGGCACTGAGTGTCAGCAAACAAATGCACCACAATGTGCATGCAACCCACTTCATCTGGAGGCGTCACGCTAGTGGAATGGAGTAGGAAGAGGATGAGGAATGGAGTAGGAAGACATTTATGAGGTTGAATCAGAATAAGTGTTAAGACACTTCTTCAACTATAGCCTCTAGTTGTCCCCCTTGATTGACACTCTCTTCGAACAACACTTTGCTCTCATCTTCTTTGTTAAACCCCTATTTTAGTACTTGGCTTGCTCTAAGGTACATAAAAACTTACACAGTCTAAAGGAATAAAATACCTGACCACTTGATCCAATACCAACCAGATTCAATTGTCAAGAATTTCCTCTCCTAAGTTAGCTTAAACTTGATTCTACCAAGTCCTCCAAGGACACACAATTGGCTAGTAAATTTATCATTTGCAAAATCCTTAGATGGGTATTTAATTACTTACTCCCATGCTGTCACAACACTCCAAGGTCTATCAAACACCACAAGCATGTACAGAGAATGATTGTAAAAATTACCAATTGCAAATTGAAAAAATAGCTAAAGGACTAATATACCACTTTTAATTTTTGGGAAACTCAATTTTTGGTAGAAAACGGTGTCTGAACTTGGCAAGAGGACAAAGTGTCTGCACCGGATCTGTCACCACTAAGTCCCCTCTGTGGTGTGAGAACTCAGTCGCCTGAATCTGGAGCCAGTCAAGGAGTGTGTGCTGGGTCCACTCTGTGTGATCCCTACCATACATCAGAAAGAAGAAACACACCGCTGTGTCCAGGGCCTCAATGCCTCTAGCTGCAAGAAAGAGGATTTGGACTCGAAAGCTGGCCTTCTCCAAGTTAGGAGAAGAGTCACCCAGAAACCGAGTGAAGCTGTAGTCAAAGAAGTCCCAGCGTCTGCGAATGTCGAAGCTGGTCAGACCTCTAGGTACTGCTGCAAAGGGAGAAGTGTGCACCAAAAAAGGCGGCCTCAGGTGGGACTGTCGCTCTCGAGCCGCACGGCTCGTAGCGAAAACACTACCAAGAGAACGCCTCGCGGCAGAAGCGTATCCAGTACCTTGCGTCTGAGGAGAAGTGGAAGAAGGGTCGGGAGATGAGGCTGTGGGCCCCATCGGGGAGAGAGGAGGGGCGGGAGGCGAAGGTGGAGGGGGGGGGGGGGGGGGGAGGCAGGGGAAGCGGAGCACCAGCGTCTTGAGGAAGGAGGAGGTGGTGGTGGAGAAACTGAAGTGGACGGGGCCTCCTCAGGCAGGTCCTCCTGAAGGGGGTCAAAACAGTTCCGAGTCGGAACCCAGTGCTGCTGAACTGCAGAAGAGCCGTGGGGCGGGCCCTTCCTTGTCGGCGGCGGCCAGACACCTGCTGCCAACCGTCATGTCACGTGACACATCCAACCCTATGTGTCCGTGGACAAGCTACAGCATGAACATGGTTCAGTTTAGTCAAGTCAGTCTAGAATAGAAAGTGATCTGGCACTTTTGTGAGTCTGTTCGCAGACCGTGCATGTCCAGACACTTAGATTAAATGCATATCCTCTGGTTGCACACAACATGATCATCAGATTTCCATCAGAATCCATCAAGAGCATTTTTCAAGTGCATTAAACCTATTTTCCCTATTTTAGCCATGTTTCACTTATTTATTAAGTGACTTTTGTTGGGAAACTGGGTAGGGAAAATTTTGTAAGATGATATATAAGGAAACCAGGCCTAGCACTCCGCAGCAGAAGAGGCAGCAGGAGCACTTGCTCAACAGGCAACTTCTCAAGCAAGAACCATCAAAGCCTGGCGTTTTTCAGCAAGAAGCCCAACGTTTTGAAGGCCCTCCACTTCAGCGTTTTTCAAGCACCATAGCCAGCGTTTCCAGCCCATAACTTGGCGATTTTCAGCAACCTTAGACAGCGCTTCTGCAACCCTCTGCGCACCAGCGTTTTCCAGCCAGCCATCCAGCTTTTTAAGAGAGAGCAGACCAGCGTTTTTTCAGCCATAAAAACCAGCAATTAAGAGACAGCAGTTCAGCGTTTTGGACAGCAAGAATCAGCGTTTTCAGTAGCATGAAATCAGCGTTTTCAGCAGCATCAACAGCAACAGATCTCGCACCCCCAACAGTTAGTATTTCCAGTCGTTTCGTCTTCTACAAACTTAGACTCACATTGCATCATAGCCTTGCAAATTGCATCAGTATCTTGTATCAGATTGTGCAATCAATAGAATAGACTTCTCTCTCCATCGAAAGAAGGGCCTTTGGAGGAGGGTTTGACAACTTGCCTAGTGTCTTATTCTTCTCTCTCTATCTCTCAGTCTCATGCACCTTCATTCACAGTGTTCATCACTTTGTTTGTGTCCATTGCACTCTCTCACTAAAGGAACAGAAGGCTCTCTCTTCCGTAAGTAAAAAGAACCCTTGAACACAGTTCAGAGCACTCATCTTGAGCAAAGTTCAACTGCACCTTACACGTCAGCTGCACCTTACACGTCAGCTGTCTGATCACTGGTCTCTGTCGATGTACCAGCCTGTGCGTCCTGTGTATTTGGCTGCTTGGCATGCTCAGCCTTGGGAAGCTGCACATGCGTTGTGGATTGAGGTCTCCTACGAGGACAGGCTTTTGCCAAATGGCCCATCTGTCTACAAATGAATCACTGGTTTGGGAGACCCGAATACTCCACACTCTGTCTGATCCATCCCCCACTCCCATCCCCCACTCACCCTAGGCAGCAGTACCACCTTGGGGAGGGAGTGCGTGTCACGAACGAGAACCCGCACAGTAGGTAAACCTTTGGCCGTGGCCACAACTGAAGCTGCAGTGTGTGGAGATTCTAGAACTGTCCTGAACATGGAACCAGTCCTGTGTAGGAGGGGGAGGTACTCTCGTCTCAAGCCTGGGAAACAGACCAAAATCGACAAGTGTGTCTCCTCCTCTAGCACATCTGTAGTAAGGTCAAAACCGCGATGCCACGTCGGAAGTAAGCTCGTGCTGCTCGGATGCCAAGTGGGCTCATCGAAATCCCCTTGGCCGTCATATCTGCAGACTCGAACTCTACCTGGTAGTACCCTCTCCCAAGGATCTGGACATTGGTGATCTTGCCCACATTGGAGAGAAGAGGGGCCTGTAGTAAATCCCGAACCTCGCCCCAGTTGGGCTGAGTGCCAATGATCTTACAGATAACCGAAGTGGCTTGCAAGCGCTCCACTTTGGCCATCAAGCTCGCTTGCTTTGCTGGCGAAAGAGAAAGTCGAAGGGTCGGCTCCGCAGTGCCGGGCGAGGGGGATTCAATGGATTCTCTCTGAGGTGGAGTAGAAGCCGCCATTCTGTGTCTGTTGTTGAGTCGAGGAAGAAGAAAGTGATGCGAAGCTCCTAGAAGGCTGCAAGGACAGACTCCTGCGAGCTAAGAAAAGGGGTGGTGTGTGTGTGTGTGTGTGTGTGTGTGTGTGTGTGTGTGTGTGTGTGTGTGTGTGTGCAGGCGGGAACGCAAGGGACGGGTGGCGGACTGAGGTGGGAACGCGAGGGGCAGACGAGCAGTGGGATGGGGTGGGGGCGTTGGGCTGGCTGCGTGCTGGTAGGCAGCGAACAATGCAGGGCGGGGAAACGCGAGGGAGCGATGGTGAGGGAGAGGGGGGGGGGGGTGCAAGAGCGTGCGCAGGGGATGGGACGAAGGCAGCAGTAGCGAGCTCGCGTTTTTTGTGAACAAACCAAGAAAGAGCCAAGTTATGGATGCATCTCTATAGTACCCAGGATTAGTAGCATCAGTACCCATTAGCATCAGCATCTCAGTATTTAGTCATTGTATCGGCATTGTACAAGAATAAAGAAAGTACTTGCTCTGGCAACAAAGCAAGGGGGACCTTGAGGGTTTGGGACCTGACATTCGGTGTTCTCTCTTCTCTCTCTCTCTCTCTCTCTCTCTCTCTCTCTCTCTCTCTCTCTCTCTCTCTCTCTCTCTCTCTCTCTCATTCTCATGTCTCTCACTTTCATTCAGTTCATTTTAGTTCTTTCAAGTGAAATAAAGCAACCTTGTGTTTGTGTGCGGAGTACTAGATCCGAGCTAAATCCTTTAACTCTTCCATTGCAGATCACACCCATACTCTCCAATCCTCGTACACAGTCTTGCAGTACTCCGACCTACACACAAGAGGTAGCACCTAGGTATTAGGAGTGTTTAGATGAGAATGAGAATCAATATGATTGATCATGAGAAAATGGTACTAGGTAGTACGTCTTACCGAGCCTTTATGAAGGGGATGTGATCATGATAGAAAAAGCGTGCAACACTTGCATCCACATCCTCCTTCCTTTTTGGATCCCAAGTGGCATGTAGGGTGCGTTGGTGAGGTTTGGGAGTGGAGACCCGAGTAGTATTAGGATTTAAAAATGCCGATTAGAATGATGTTGCCCCCGTCTTTGCTGTCGCCGCATTACTATCATCACCAATCGATTGCGGGGCGCTTCAGCTTGGCCGCTTCTTTCTCTAGTTTGTTGGCTTTCATGGCGGCATCCTTTGCTTCAAATACCTCCATCCGCCTGGGAACGCGTTTCGGGAATGGGAGGGGCCCACTCCGCTCGTTCCTTGTTACTCTGTCACGTAATGTTTCTAGTAGCTAGAGGGTCAGAAGACCTGGACACAGCGGTTATTTTTTTCCTCGTTCCCATTGTGTGGCAGGGACAAAATTGCGTAGACTTTGGACTCAGTGATGGACTTGCTATAGGCTCAGGCCCTCGTGTTCTCTAATCATATGGGAGACTTAGGGGTGATAGATTTGATACAGACTCTATGGCCTTTGGCCAAGTTTTCTGTGACACCACCGGATAGAGCAGGATGTAGGCACATTGTGGTATACTTTTTTGTTGACTCGCAAAGTACACCCTGCTCTGTCTACATACATGAAGACTCCTGGACAGAGGAGGTAGCCCGATGGATGACACGCTCCTCTTCGGCGTAGGTTGGACAGACTCTACAGTCACGACTATCTCGAGGTCACTCGGATGCAGATTACTCTCCATCCAAACCGGCCTCAAAGATAGCGAGGTTGGTTGCTATTGCAACATCGGGTTTTTCTCATTGGCTCCATGAAGATTGTCTCATGGAATGTGCAGGGATTAGGTGGCCCCCAGTTTCTGAAACCGGCCCGTGGGGCGGTAGGCGTTGGCTTTCACCCGAAATTCTTTACTTTAGACACACACACAGAGCACTTTGCAAAGAGAACCTGCGACGGGAATTGACACTCGAATATACACACAGCTCAGAAGCTAGAATGCCCCGAGCAGACGTCAACAACCTGTAGGCCCCAAAATTGACGCCCCTTTCGGTATTTCTTTATTCTTTAACATAGGGAAGAAAACTTGTGATCTCCTACCTACGAGCTGCCCCGCATTATCCAGGCTGAGAAACACTTGTTCCGGCCCGATTTTGACAGCCTAACTGTACTAGGACGCTTCACAGTCAGTATCCCCACACAATAGATGACTTTCCCGACACATACGGACACTTTGCAAAACCTGGCGAGAATCTGCAACACGCTGAATTCTCTGTTTTCTGCCCCGAAAATGCGCCAGATCATCGCTACAGCGGTCCCCTTGCATCCCCGAAACTCCTAAGGGTATTAGGGACCGTTTAGGGCTGAAACCCTGAACCTGCAAAAATACACAGCAGGCTGTAATTCCCTGTTTTGGGCTCCGTTTCACGTGCCGGTCGCATCTGTAGCAAGTCCTCGAGCTCCCGCACCTGTAGGGCTACTTGCCCTTTGAATCGGACGAGATTTCTCACGTGAAACCTCTCAAAATTCACCTGTACCTGCGAGGGATTAGCCACTAGCTAACCCAGTACCTCTGCAAGAAGCTCTTGCCTCGGCAGTCGTGCATGAACCCACACAATTGTATATCAGTCAAGTGAAAAGCCCTCTTGTGGGGCATCACATAACTGCACGTAAGGGGGAAAGAGAGAGCAGTGTGTAGCGTGCAGGGCATCACTCCTGGCACCACACTGTACATAGAGGGAAAGGAAGCACTCCATAGCTCTTAACCTGTGGCAGGAAAACTCAAAATGAGCCTCCCAGCTATAAATTCAGCGCTACCTCTTCTTTACATTAGGCAAGTGCACAGAAATGTGCCACTTGGCGCATTTACAATCATTTTCCCGTTTCGGGTTTGCCGCTTAAAATCTCCCGACTGGTTGCCCAGTTGACTTCGCGGCAGAGTTGTAAAATGTTCCCCTAGTCATACCAGAGGCAATGACGTGAACACATTTCACGACCCAAAATAGCAGTTCCCTAAATTTTAGGAAATGATTTTTTTGGGCTCCCAGTGGTCATCTGACCATCTATCTTCATTGGGACCGCATCCAAAAGTGCAATGTGGCCCAACTGTCGGATACTTTCTGTTGGTAGTTCCACCTTGACTTTATGCCTTTATTGAGTTCACTTCCTAGTATCCACCAACTTGCTAAGTGCGACGGGGGGACCTACATGATCTTGCTCTTTGCCTAGACATCCTTTTACTATAGAAATTCCAGTGTCGACCACTTCCCGTCTGCTGGTGAAACTACCGTTCACATTGGCCATACAATGTCCAACCGTTTGCTATTTCAAAAAGAGGATCTCAAAAATAAAACAAAACCATTGGAAAGAAACCAACAACTAAAGCTAGTAGTTGCCACGTCTTCGTGACATGGTTAAGAGCTGCCACGTCCCCGTGACTCACCAAATAGTGTCTTGCAACTTGTCCTTTAACTTTTCTGTCCTTATGTGCCAAAACTTGTTGAGGTACCAGGATCTCATCAAGTTCCTCAACTTCTGGCTGATCCTCATCTGACATATCTTCTGGCATATCACTTACGAAGGATCTTAGAAGACTCACGTGAAACGCATTATGAATCTTCCACGCATCAGGCAATTTCAGCCTATAAGCCACATCGTTGATCTTGTCAAGCACTTGAAAAGGCCCATAGTAACGCATACTGAGCTTTGAAAATAGCCGTTCCTTGCCCTTCATTTTCTTTAACCTTGCCTTTCCGAACCTTAATAGAACCCAATCACCAGGTGATAACAGCAATTCACGACGGTGACGATCAGCAGCCTTTTTCTGTTTTGCCTGAGGCTTCTCCAAAGCAACTTTAATTTTCTTATACATCTCATCCATGTTCTCAACATATCGATCTGCCTCAAAGATCTTGTCCTTTGTATGCAAAATGGGAGGAACTTTTTTGCCGCCTTCAACAATCTCAAAAGGTGGTTTGCCAGTAGAGAAATGCACCGTATTATTGTACGCATACTCAAGCATAGGCAAATACTGTTCGCACTTGCCTTTATTATCTGACACATAGCATTTCAGCAGATCTAAGAAAGTAGAATTAGCCTCTTGTGACTGTCCATCAGTTTGTGGATGAAACGAAGACGAGAACTTGAGCGTAGTGCCCATGTTCTCAAACAATCCTCTCTAGAACAAACTGGTCATGCGAGGATCATGATCACTGATAATCGATTGTGGCATACCATGGTACTTAAACACATTGTACATGAACAAGCGTGCTATCTGATCAGATTTTATCTTGTTTCTGACATGGATAAAATGGGCTTGCTGCTGAACCTGCAGATAATGGTCCATATACCATCATTCCCTGTTGGCGTTCTTGGAAGATCAAAGATAAAGTCCATATCAATGCTTTCCCATGGTTTATCTGGAATCGGCAGTGTTTGTAACAACCCTGGTGCCTTTTGCCTGTCAAACTTGACCTTTTGGCAAACTATGCATGCTTGCACAAAGGCATCCACATCTCTCCTCAAGGTAGGCCAATAGAATAATGTCTCTACTGCTTTAACTGTTGCATCAATGCCACGATGCCCTGCATACAGTGGGACATGACTCTCTTCCATGACCTTATGTCGCAGTGGCCTAGTGACACAAAGTCTGCCATGCATCATCATAAAACCATCTCTGAGGAGGTAGTGCTCGTGATGTTGCCCCTCTTGTAACTGTTCAAAGATCCTTGCAAAATCTTCATCAGTAGTATATTGTTCCTTCGTGTCATCCAACTCATGATGATAAGGAATTGACACAACTGAAATTTGTGGCTTTCTTGATAACGCATCAGCCACAACATTCTTCTTGCCTTCCACATGCATAATCTGGAACTGGAACATAGAAAGAATGTTTGCCCATCGCATATGCTTTTCGGATAACTTTGACTGGGTCAAGAAGTATCGCAAGGTCTGATGATCTGTTTGGGCAACAAAATCAGCACCTAAGAGGTAGTGCTGCCAGCTAGAAAGCGCATGAATCATGGCCAAGAGCTCTTTCTCATAAACTTGCATAGTCCTCTTTGGCCCTTGCAAAATTCGGCTTAAGCTACTACCCGTCCATCTTGCACTAGCACTGCTCCGATGCTACTTCCACACGCATCACACTAGACCACAAATGACTTCCTGAGATCTGGCAAAACAATTACTAGATCTGAAGTCAACTTTTCCTTTAAGAGACTAAAAGCTGAAATCTCTTTTTGGGTCCATCTGAAAGTGACCTCCGTCTTTTGCAAAGCATGAAGAGGCGATGCTATCTCTGCAAAATTTCTTATAAACCTTCTACAGTAGGAACACAATCCCAAGAAGCTTCTAACAACGTACACAGTCCTCAAGTCTGACCATGTCTTATTAGCTTCGAGCTTTGCGGGATCCATTCTGACACCATCCTTTGAGACTATGTGGCCAAGAAAGTGGATCTCTTCTAGGAAGAATTCACTTTTCTTAGGATTGACAAGTCACCTGTGACTGCGCAGCTCTTCGAACACAATGGTCAAGTGACGCCTATGCTCCTCTTCATTCTTCGAATAGACTATCATGTCATCGAAGAACGTCACAACAAACTGTTGATGCGAGCGGAAAATCCGGTCCATCATTCTGTTGAACATGGCAGGAGCATTTGTTAGCCCAAACGGCATCACTAGAAACTCATAAAGACCAAATGTCATTCTAAGCGCAGTCTTGTGCACATCCTCTGGCCTTATATAAAACGATGGTACCCACTCTTAAGGTCTATACTACTGAAAATTGTAGCACCCTCTAAATGATCGAGAATATCATCAATTCAAGGAATAGGAAACCTATTCTTGATGGTATTCTTATTCATCACACGGTAATCAATACACATGCACCATGAGCCATCCTTCTTCTGCACTAGGAGCATTGGGGAGAAAAAGGGTGAAGAACTAGGCTGAATCAGCCCCTTCTCTAATAACTCCTCAACCTGGCCCATAATCTCTTTCTGCTGCGCCACACTAACCCTGTAGGGAGGTCTATTTGGTGGGCTACACCCTGGTACCAAATCTATCCGATGGTCCTCAGGTCTCTCTGGCGGCAATTGCGACGGTAATGAATCAGAAAAACAGTCACTAAACTTTTGCAAAAATGCAGACCTTTCATTATCTAACACAGATAAATTTGATTGATCACTATCTGAGACATCACGTGCAAAAATCAAGTACACAGAAAGATGATTCTTGATTACAGAAGTGATAGCAAAAGCAGATACAATAGGGACTGACTCTCCTTTAAGCTTTATATCCAAGATGTGAGTTTTGCCCCTATGCTGTACAGTGATCTTTTTGTTGTAGGCATCCAAGACTCCATGCACTCGGAACATCCACGGGATCCCCAACAAGGCATTACATCCTTCCAGCGGCATGATGTAGAACTCTTCTGTGTCCACATACGACTGAATATGCAGACGCAACTTTCCAATGATGGGAGTAACACACTCGGAGTCGCCAGGACATGCCAACCCTGCATGTGTTGTGTACCCCAACTCTTCAGCTCTGATGTCCAGCTTCATAGCTAACTCTGGTGAGATAAAGTTGGCTTTGGCACCTGGATCAGAGAAGACGAGTGCCGTCTGATCCCTAACTTTACCCCATGTCCTGCATAACTCACTGGCATCCGTATTGGGCCTATCACCCACCATGTCTGGAACCAAACCTGCCGTAGGTTCAGGCGTCTTGCCTTTCTGGTCTTCTTTATCACTTGAGTCAGCTGGTCTTTTCCTTTGTGGACAATTGGTAGAAAAGTGACCAGGCTGCTCGCATATAAAGCATTTATTTTCAGCCATTAGGACCTTCTTTTTCTCGAGCGACTTGCACACAAAAGGCTTCCTTTTCTGTTTCTTTGCCTGCGCTCCAGAAGTCCCAGCTTAATCCTTGTCCTTGGTGGCCTTTTCCGACCCATGTAATGCTTCAAGAGCCGTTTTCACAAAGGGCTTCTTCGTTGAATTTTTCTTTTGCTGCCCTCCTTTCTCGTTGCTTGGAAACCCACTGTCCTCTCCTATCAACAAGGCAAGACTAGTGTTCGCAACTTCCATTAACTGAGTGAGGTGTTCCACTCTGTTCTTCATACAATAATTGCGAAGCCCTTTAGGCAGCCCACAACAGTACTTCTCTATCTGCTCTGTCAATGGCACAAATCTGTAGGAGGTCACTGAGAGTAACACTTTACAAAATCTCCTATTGTACTCCAGCAAGCTCTTGCACAAAGCTGAAGTAAGTTGGTGCCAATCTGTCATGACGTCGGCTTCAAATGCATTTGACAGCTAAGCAGATGCAAACATTGCTTGAAGTAAACCCAAGTGGTGGGTACCTGTCCTTGCATTAACAATGTCGTCAATCATGTAAGCGCATTGTTCTTTAAGAAAGTGGTAGCTTTCCTGACCTTCGAGGCCTTTGTAAAATTCCCTCCTGCATAAACTGTATCAAACTGCTGGAGGAAAGTGAGAGCCTTTGTCTTATCCTCGAAACCACTGAAGGTATTGAACTTTACAGCTGCACCACCTTCTTTGTAAGCATTTGGCTTCTCTAGTGCCTCGAAGTTGTCATAAGGAATGGTCTATAACATGGGTACTGTAGTAGGAATGATCGACACATCTTGGCCGTTCACATTTTGCGTCAGAGGTGCGATATCTGGCTGCTGTCCAGAAAAACCAGCCATGCCAAAGTGACCATGTGGCACCCCAAACTGGCCCTGGTTGGAGTGAAAACCTTGCTGCATGCCGATACTTCCATACATGGGGTTTGGCATGATGCCTTGCATAACCCCAAACATTGTTCCTGGCATGTATGGCTGACTTCCAGGCGCATAACCAGCCATACTTTGGAACACTGATCCACCCCCGAAATACCCACGGATATCGTGGGTGGTGGAAAAACTGGGTGCACTGCCTGGTATCGAGTTCCCTGTCCATTCAAGACAGCATGCTAGCTCTGAAAGGTGGCGGGTTGAACTGGCATAACCTGTGGAACAACCATCTGTTCAAGCATGGGAGGAACCTGTTTTGGAGCCCCTGACTCCACAACATGTGAGTGTTCCCTATCCTGTTGAGTCGCATTAAGTACTTGGGCTTGAGTCTTAACAAGCTCCATACGCGGTGTAGGTTGCCTATTTGGCTGTTGCATTGGTGGCGCTTGCAAGAACTCCATAAACCTTAGATTTTGCACCAGCTACGAAAAGACATTCACCATGGCAACTAACTGAGTCCTGAACGCATCATCCTCAAGTTGCTGAGTCATAAAGCCATGTACTACTAGAGGGACATTCACATTAATAGGAGGTACATACTGACGTGGCCATGAGTTCTCGCCAATCTCGAAAACCATAGGTATTTCCTGTCTGTCCTTTGAAGAGGAACCCTCTTCCATAATGCCCTTTCCATTGTCGTCTAGTCCGGGTAGGATATCTGGCTTTCACCCAGACGACTCGGGTTCAAATCTTGGCAATGGAACCATGAAACTGGCCCGTGGGGCGGTAGGCGTTGGCTTTCACCCGAAATTCTTTACTTTAGACACACACACACAGAGCACTTTGCAAAGAGAACCTGCAACAGGAATTAACACTTGAATATACACACGGGTCGGAAGCTAGAATGCCCGAAGCAGACACTGACAACCTGTAGGCCCCAAAATTGGCGCCCCTTTCAGTATTTCTATATTCTTTAACAAAGGGAATAAAACCTGTGATCTCCTACGAGTTGCCCCGCATAATCCAGGCTGAGAAACACCTGTTCTGGCCCGATTTTGGCAGCATAACTATACTAGGACGCTTCACAGTCAATATCCCCACACAATAGATGACTTTCCCGATGCATACAGACACTTTGCAAAACCTGGAGAGAATCTGCAGCACGCTGAATTCTCTGCTTTTTGCCCCGAAAATGCACCAGATCACCTCTACAGCGGTCCTCTTGTGTCCCCGAACCTCCTGCGGGTATTAGGGACCGTTTAGGGCCGAAACCCTAAACCTGCAAAAATACACAGCAGGCTATAATTCCCTGTTTTGGGCTCCATTTCGCGTGCCGGCTGCATCTGTAGCAAGTCCTTGAGCTCCCGCACCTGTAGGGCTACTTGCCATTTGAATCGGACAAGATTTCTCACGTGAAACCTCTCAGAATTCACCTGTACCTACGGGGGATTAGCCACTAGCTAACCAGTACCTGTGCAAGAGGCTCTTGCCTCGGCAATCCCGCATGAACCCACACAACTATACATCAGTCAAATGAAAATCCCTCTTGTGGGGCATCACATAGCTGCACGTAAGGGAGAGAGAGAGAGAGCAGTGTGTAGCGTGCAGGGCATCACTCTTGGCACCACACTGTACATAGAGGGAAAGGAAGCACTCCATAGCTCTTAACCTGTGGCAGGAAAACTCAAAATGAGCTTCCCAGTTATAAATTCAGCGCTACCTCTTCTTTGCATTAGGCAAGTGCACAGAAATGTGCCACTTGGCGCATTTACAAGCATTTTCTCGTTTTAGGTTTACCGCTTAAAAATCTCCCCACTAGTTGCTCAGTTGACTTCGCGACAGAGTTGTAAAATGTTCCCCTAGTCATATCAGAGGCAACGACGCGAAAACATTCCACGGCCCAAAATAGCAGTTCCCTAAATTTTAGGAAATCATTCCGTTGGGCTCCCAGTGGTCATCTGACCATCTATCCTCATTGGGACCACATCCAAAAGTGCAATGTGGCCCAACTGTCGGATACTTTCTGTTGGTAGTCCCACCTTGACTTTATGTCTTTATTGAGTTCACTTCCTAGTATCCACCAACTTGCTAAGTGCAATGGGGGGACTGTCAGGACACGGGTCCTATGGGGCAAGGCCCAGGGGCAAGGCCCAACCTAGGGGGTCAGGGACCTAGCCAAGGGCCGGCTAGACCAGTGCGGACTGGGGATCCGCTTAGGGCAAGTGCTAGGAGCTAGCCTATATAAGGGGCGGTAGGGAGGAGGATCCAATGTCCAGTTCCCTAGGCTTTACATTGGTATCAAAGCCATCTAAATTTAGGGAAGGCGTGGAGAACTTTTTGCATGTGCATGAGGGCAAGGCTGTGGAGCTCTCTCCTTGACAGCTCTCGACGAGGCAATTTCGGTGGGCAACTCCGCTTGCAAGGAGGAGGGTCGAGGTTTGCACCTGCGCCAAAACCCCCGCTCTCTGGCGTGACAGAAGCGTGCGGGCCTGCTGGACAAATTCCGTCTCTATGGCGGGTGGTTTAAACCAACAGCCGCGAAGGGCTGAGAATTTCTTGCATCCCACGTTGCCTGCAAAGCAAGCCATGGCGCTACAGACGGTTTTTTTTTCACACACCAGGGGCGCCCAATTATTTGGGGTTAAAGGCCAACGTTTTTTTCTTCAAGGGGCGGTCCCCACACGCTACAGCGGGTAAACCCCTCTCCCTATTGTGAAGCCGGGCACGGCTCGGCATACCGCCAAGGGTTCTGTGGTCGGCACGGTCTCTATTTTTTGCAGATTTATCGCACGTGCAGATTTTACAATTATCTCCAGTGCATTTGAACGCATGTTCACTTGCTATTTTTGACACTCCACGGGCCTTGAAGACCGGCACTTGTGGACCAAAAATTGGCATTCCACCAATTGCAAATTCCTTCATCAAGTCCACATACGGTGACTTGCAACTTGCCAGCCTCCATCCACTGCCAGGGAGTTTATTGGGAAGCTCAGTTTTTTAGACGCCTTCCAGGTCATCGTAAATTGAGCAGTCGAGCGATAGTTAGTAGGCTCATCACCGTCCTCTGTGTTTGATACGGCTACAAACTTTCTCACACTCCAAGGTACTCCTTTCTTTTTTTTTTCGCACAACACGGATACACCATGAGTGCGGAACTTGATGATAATCACATGTTTGACTTCGAATACCTGGAGTCTGCTTCACCGGTGGATGCCATGTGGCCGGATACTCTCACGGAGGGTACCCACATGGCAACCAGAATGGACGATGCATACACAGGTCATCTATCTTTCTCTCCGCGAGTATCTACACCTCCTCCTCAGAGCGTCTTTGATGTTCTCGAGGATGATAGTAACTTGTCGGATCCCAGGGAGTTTGTCACTTGACAAGACTGGCAAGCTTTTGATGCCCGATTTTGCAAGCTAGCTGTAAGGGTACAAATATTGGTTACGCAAGTGGACAACCTCACACGATTAATTTACAATATGTTACCAGAATCAGCTTCTCACTCGCCAGCAACCCAAGGGGTTGTCTGCCCAACAGTTATGTCCAAAGAGGTCCAGAAGGTACAAGAAAACTCGGTGGTCGATACAGATTTGGTCGTGACCAATGTGGTCAGGAAACGACTCTCAAAATCAGACTTCCAACGGGCAAAGCGTCAAAAATTATGCTTTTATTGCTTAGGTACACATAAAAAAAAGCAGTATCCACATGTCCGACATACTTAAGTAGGATGCATGAGTTCGTGATTCGCAAAAGCCTCCAGTTTTCGTGCAAGGCACAGTAGTTCTATGTTTTTTGAACCTGTTATGCTTATCCTTTTTCAAAGTACTGTATGTTTTTTTTCATTGGGTCGTGTTATGCCCATTTCTTGTTTGGTATCATGATTTTTTGGTAGGACCAATTTACATGATCACTCAAACACATTATGAGTTGCACATTTACAATGGACAGTATGGGTTGTTGTACAAAGCTAATGCTTGATCAATTTTACGAGAAGCAAGGCTTCCACTTGTGCTACGAGTGACTTGGCGTCAATAGCAGTAGCAATCAAGTGTTGAGGCATTTATGCATTGCCTTTTATGTTTAAGGCCATCACGGTAACCAAAGAGCTTCCACTTTTGTATGCACGGCATGCTAACCAGGGGGTATAAAATATGTTTTTACCCTTACCCAGCCCCTCTGTCAAGGACAAGCTGAGTAATGGATTGTTTAACATACTTACTAGTTGCGGTCAACTCACAACACCACTAAAAGGAACCTAAAATTTGCACTTGATTCCCAGGCAAAGTGCCAATACCAAGTCATCCTCATACAATCACGACCCCTACAAGATAGGTGAGTCGGACTGAGTTTTAGGTTTTTCTATTGCCTCTATCGACGAAAGAGTCATACCAGCAAACTGTGGACTGCTTATACGATAAGCTGCAAGTCAGGCATACAATGCGTCAGGGCACACAACTTGGATACACACTCTAAAACCTTACGGAAAGTTCCTCAGCCCAGACTCTTCTACTCTCTCTCTCTCTCTCTCTCTCTCTCTCTCTCTCTCTCTCTCTCTCTCTTTAAGGGAATAGTAAACATTTTATAACAAGTTTTTGATACATGTTTTTGCTGGTGCGTCAGCCTGAGACAAGGTACTCTAATTCTTACCTAGAAATTCGGCAAGACGCCATCTAAATTATTCTTCATCGGTTCCTCGATTGAACACTAATTGCAACAAGGGCTATGAGCCACACACACTAGCTAAGAGTCATTGTCAGATCTTGGGTAAAACCCAACTGTTGGTATTCCTTGGGCGATTGTTCTCCAGCTCGAACAGATCTACCCAGGAGAATACACATCGACGGTAATGGACATGCAAGAGTCTTGTCATCACGGATGTTTAGGGTGTCATTTTTGCACTACTTGTTTTCAACGCGACACTCATGCTGAGTTTTTGACACTCTTGCACTTACATCAGCTGATCTATACCATGGAGTCTAGAGACAGCACACAGTTGAGACAGCATGGTTGTTAAGACGAGCTAGACATCTGACTTATATGGATTTCTTGCTGTCACTACGGCGTGTCTATGGATATACTTTTTGGGGTAAGACCCGACGGGTGATTGTTACATCACCCCGTACTAGCATTAAGGATCACAGCTTGATCTGCATTGAGGATCACAGTTTGATCTCTCCCAGTTAGACTTTCAAGGAAAGAATTTTGCAATCTACTATGCGGTAGCGAACAAACTCAACTTTTCAAGTTGATTCCGAACATTATGTACACGGTCAATTATGATTGGTTACCGTTACCTGCTAGTTGCGCAGTTTCTACAAAGGGTCTTACCAAAGGGTTTGACTATGTAGTTTTTAACCAAAGGGGTTGGATTGCGAGGGCAACACCCATGGTTCCTAATGCAATGTTGTTTGTTTTTTCAGGTAGGAGACGTGCTCCTCTCCGTTTGAATATGGGTAAGTGAACATTATGTTCAAATCTCCAGGTACGCATCTATTGATTTGGTGTTATTTCTTTTACAATATGCTTTGCTTGGTTTTTCAAGACATATAAGTACGCTTGAATGTTACAGAGCCATGCCAAGGGCATGACGGCATAAAGTATTTTGGGCCAAGTGTCCAATCTCTTTTTCTGCCTTATGCTGTTATGAACCTACTTGTAGGGTTAAATTTGGCACATGTTGTCACATGGGATACAACATGGTCTAGGAACTCCAAGAGTTCGGTTTAGCCAGTGTGGAGCAAGATAATGAGGGTCCCTCTCACTCTTGTCGTAAAGTGTTTAGAGCTACCTCCACACACAAGCACATATTGTACTTGTAGGATGTTCTTTTTCAGACATCCTTAGTTGAGACATATTCCACATGTGGAGAATATGAGTCTCTGGACTGACACTGGCGCCATTATTTAAATTCTATGTCACGACAAAGTCCCTAGGTGCTGGTCACATCTGTTTTCTAGACCATTTTTAGCACGACGTATCAGGAGCAATTTCGTGGGCAGAAATTGTCGGATACTTAGAATGACTTGTTAAGGTACAAGTACTGCTAAACAACATGACAGATGGTTGTTCATACATATAGCAAGGCTCTAAATTGTTAATGAAAAAGTTTCATTGTTTGTACCTAGAAGTGATCACAGTTTCACCTTCTATTATGGTTCAGATGTTTCCGCAAGGCTTGCAAAAAGATTGCAACTGAAAGTATTTAGTTTCTTTCCGAACTATTTACATTCCTCTTTAATGTGTGCTATGCGCATCACATTTGCCATAAGTATTGGCAAGGATCATTATGGATATACAGATTCGGATTAGTTTTTACTAAATGCATGCACACTAGGTGTTATGGGCCCTAGTGTTTAGCAAATGCTGATTTGGAACGGCATGCATATTCCTTAGGTTGTTGCTTATGAAGCATTTTTCACTCTATGTGCACTATCTCTATGAGATTACTTTTGAGTCCACTAATCACCAATAGAGGTCATGGCTTGGTTTGGGTGTTTGTGGATTTCTCAAGATAACCATGATGGTTATTCCAGACATTGTTGATTCCTCAACAATGTTATACGATATTGTGATTCCCCGTTTACCAGTCGTCTGGGAAGACTGTTTGTAAATCGTGGGGGAAACACACCTCAGCACTGTCAGTATCCAAGGGGATTGACAGATTACAAAGTGTAATCTTGGGCTACAGGATATGAAAAGTGCGTACATTAGCACCAAGCAATCCAATTCATAAGCATTTATTGCTCTTTTTGGACTTTACTTACTATCAGTTAACACATGTTGCGACTAGGTAGTCTCTTCATGAATAAGTCAGGTTCTCAACCTTGAACACTAGTTAAGGTGGGGTTGTTTACTGATGATGAAAAGTGGGACCAAGTCAAGTTACTTTCAGGGAAAGTGACAAGAGGTACTCTTTTTGGTACACCTGTGTTGTGATAAACTCGTATACCATGCTCATGAGCGTTATAAATGGAGTCTACACACTACGTTATAAATGGAGTCTACACACTACGTTTGATAGGAACCGGTACCATCAGATGGTTACAAATGGACAACAATGTAGAAAATCAAGATGTTACTCTTGGTTTCATTGAACCTCCTACTGAACCGGGTTCCGCTCAAATAAACCGTTGGATCTATGTGGGATGCCACGGTGGAAAACATTAGTGTTCTTATGAAGATATCACCACTTGTGTTTTCAAGGACGAAAACTCTTCCAAAGGGGGGAGTAATGTCAGGACACGGGTCCTACGGGGCAAGGCCCAACCTAGGGGGTCATGGACCTAGGCCAAGGGCCGGCTGGACCAATGCGGACTGGGGATCCGCTTAGGGCAAGTGCTAGGAGCTAGCCTATATAAGGGGCGGTAGGGAGGAGGATCCTATGTCCAGTTCCCTAGGCTTTACAGGGACCTACATGATCTTGCTTTGAGCTTAGACATCCTCTTATTATATGAATTCCAGTGCCGACCACTTCCCGTCTGCGCGTGAAACTACCGTTCACATTGGCCATACAATGTCCGACCGTTTGCTACTTCAAAAAGAGGATCTCAAAAATAAAACAAAACCCATTGGAAAGAAACCAACAACTAAAGTTAGCAGTTGTCACTCTCTTGTACTTTGAACACAGATTAATACAAAAATAAATACAGAAAGGGCCGCCAATCCTTGGGGCCAATATCTCTAGGCATGGAACTACGCCGGGCAGTGTCGAATCAAGTGTGAGATGTGAACTGTTTTGAAGTGATTCTCTGCTGTGTCGGGGTAGATCCTTGACTTGGAGTGTCCAAGTTTGTTACAGTGGTATCAGAGCACAAAAAGATTCTTCTTCTACGGAGGATCCGATCCTTTTTGCAGCACACAGCTTTTGGGAAAGAATCTTCATGTCCCAACCCCGGACTTATTAGCCACTCCCACCCTTCATACATCGCGCATCGGGCGCACTCCCGTCTTCATTCTCTGTCTTATAGGCATAAAGCCATAGAGAATCCCAGATTACACATGGGTTTTTGTGGAGAATCTGACAGAGATGACACTTCTCAGTGGGAAGGCAAAGAAAAGTTGAAGATTCGGCATGGGAACTGAAGAAAAGAATGGAGATTTGGGCAAAAAGTAATTCGAGCAAGTGTGCCAGAACGGAGTACATTGTCAACTACAGATTTTCATATGAACAGATTGATTAAGTACTCCAGGGACCCGAGATTGGCGAAACACCTGAAGAATTACCCGATTGATAAGATTTACTCAAGATGGCGTGTGGCCATTGCTTCTCCTCTCAGGTAGGGAGGAAAGCCGAAAAGACAGACAAGTGCAGAAAAGTAGAACCTGTACTCGCAGAAAGACATGGACAAGCACTCTTGAAAAGAAGCACTTCTACCTACAGAGCCAACCAGTATGACTTCCTCGAAGATAAAAGCAAGAAAGCTAGAGAATTTAAAGAAGGTGGACAGTCAGTTAAGTTTGACACTTTTTCTGGATTCTGAGATGCTTCGAGGGCTTTGACCTTCATACAACAGTTTGACATAGCTTTCTCTGGAGGGCATTACTTAGAGCACTCCAAGATTCGGAGAGCTACCTCTTTCTTCAAGGGAAATGCTCTAACAAGGTGGTCCACACTTCTAATGAGAACGGAAGCGCCAGTTAAATGGCTGAAATTCAAAAGGCTCTTTAGTTCTTCTTGGCTGACTCGAGAGTTCAAACGAGATATACGAGCCGCTTGGAACATTTTCGGATGACCAAGGGAGATTCTTTGGACGCTTATTGTGAGAGATTTTGGAACTCTTTTCTACCAACCTCTTCATTTACGAAGGTCTTGTTTAAGAAGCAAATTGAGTGGTTTTACTGCGGACTTCTTACACAGATCCGAGACTACTGCTTGGAACAGAAGTTAATTTCTATTCAAGAATTGATGGGCTATGTGAAACGGGGTTTTGCCATACACTCGGGCTATCTGACTTACCCTACGATGAGATCTTGACTTAGAGAACCCAACAAACCTCTCACAATGAAAGTAGAAAGAGAAAGAGTTCCCAAGACAAAGAAAAGAAAGATACACGTCCCCGACAGACTCTTAGAGAAAGGGCTATCTATCTCAAAGAGGGGAAGTGTTTTGGTTGCGGGGAATTTGGACACATATCCGCAAAGTGCCCCAAAAAGTCACAGTAAGAACAGATTGAGGCTAGAGAGTTCTAGAGCAGTGGCAAAAAAGGAAAATGAAAACAAAATTAGTACCACATTGCGTGGGGCCCGAACCGAATCAAATGAACGAAAGTACAAAACTTTGCCGCACTTAGGCAAAGTGAAAGATGAGGAAGCCCTCATTTTCTTTGATGGAGGAGCCAAGGACAACTTCTTTTCACTTGAATTGGGGGCTCGATTTGGAATTACGCTCAACAGGCTGAGGCCACAGGCGGACCCGGACAGGATGTTTCCATTACACTGATCATTGGCAAACGTCGTTTGCAATGTCAGGGGTATTTAGGACACGAGGACTTCTACATAATGCCCTTAGGAGGTTATGACGTCCTCCTTGAAATCCCTTGGTACCACAAGAACAATGCCGTGGTTGACTATTGGGCTGAGAAAGCAACTTTGACAAATGAAGGACGCAGAGATTGTACTTGATGAAATTCAGTTTCTTTACTCAACTTTCTGGAGAGAACTGAATGATGATTAAAGGTTGAATATGTTTTGACCTTGATAAGAATGTCAAGATTTTCTCCACACTCATGCCGATTGCTTTTCTGAGGGCCTGCCAGGCGAGTTGCCACCAGCTCGTTCGGAGGATCATACTATTGATCTGATACCTAGAAGCACACCACCGAACCGGCCACCTTATCGTGTGAGCCGAGCCCAGAATGAAGAGATTATGAACCAAGTGAAAGACCTCTTGGAAAAGGGTCTTATCCAGCCGACTACTTCATCTTACTGCTCTCCGGTGTTGTTGGTTTTGAAGAAATACGGATCTTGGAGAATGTGCATTGATTATAGAGCTCTCAATAAAATCACCATCAAGAACAGATTTCCAATTCCGAGGATCGATGATATTCTTGACCGATTACAGGGATCCTCATGTTTCAGCAGGATCGATTTGAAGAATGAATATCATCAGATCCAAATCGCGCCGGGAGATGTCTACAAGACAGCTTTTTGGACGACCTTCGGTTTATTTGAATTTTTGGTGATGCCTTTTGGCCTTACCAATGCTCCAGCAACCTTTAACCGAATGATGAACAGGATTTTCAGAGAGTACAGATCTTTTGTTGGCACTTTCTTTGATGACATTATTGTCTTCTCCATGGATGAGGTAGAACATAGAGAACATCTGCTACAGGTCTTTCAAGCATTGAGGGATCACAAGTTGGTGATCAATGCAAAGAAGTGAATTTTTCTTATCAGAGATACACTTTTTGGGACACATCGTCTCAGCAGAGGAGTGCATATGGACCCGGCCAAGATTGAGAATATTCGTGATTGTCCCAATTTGAAGAATATCCATGAAGTTAGAAGCTTCTTGGGCTTATGTTCTTACTACCGGCGGTTCATTAGAAAGTTTGCAGAGGTTGCTTCTCATTTGCATATCTTGACACAGAAAGGAGTCCCTTTCTCGTGGAGACCCACAGAGGTGACTGATTTTTAGACTTTGAAAGAGAAATTGACTACGGGGCCTTTTTGACTTTGCCGGATTTGTAGAAGTCATTCGAAGTATATTGTGATGGTTGTGGTCATAGTCTAGGTGCGGTCTTAGTGCAAGAAGGCCATGTCATTGCCTATTAGAGCCGATTGTTTTCACGTCGGAATTGATAGCACAGATATATGAGAAAGCTTTGGAGGTTATCCATGCTCTTACTCAGTGGCGACATTACCTACTCGGGCCGATTTTACGGTCTTTAGTGATCATCAGAGTTTACGCTACTTCTTGTCACAGAAGTAGCTATCGGAAAAGCAGATGGGGTGGGCTAACATCTTGTCACAGTTTCACTTCCAGATTGTCCATGGCAGGGACAGAAGAACTTGGTGGCAGATGCTTTGTCCCGGAAGCCGTTGGTCTTGGCCATTTCCACGATACATCATAGAAGCTTCGAGGACATGATCGATCAGTACGCCACAGATCCAGATTTTGCAGATGTATTGAGTCGAATACAAAATGGGGAGGTAGTAGCGGGATATTCCATTTGGGATGGCTACTTAATGAAGAAAACGATGTTGTGCGTTACACAGCCGTTGAGGGAAAAGGTTCTAACCGAATGCCACTGTCCACCATTTATGGGTCACGGCAGCATTGATATTACCTTGAAAGGTGTGGAGCGATACTTCTTTTGGCCGAGACTCAAGAAGGACGTGGACGATTTTGTACGAAGTTGCTTGGTATTCCAGAAGGTCAAGTATGACAGGCATAAAGCACAGGGATTTTTATAGCCTTTAGCCATTCCCACCCGCCCCTGGGAAAGTATTGCTATGGATTTCATTTTTGATCTCCCGAAGACACAGAGTGGGAACGATGGTATGTGGACTATTATTGACAATTTTAGCAAGAAAGCTCATTTCATTCCAGTGAAGAAAACAGTCAAGCCGGATAACTTAGCGAGACTGTTCATTGCCCAAATATTCAGATTACATGGTATGCCTGAGACATTTATCTCCAATAGAGATTCTCGATTCACGAGTTTGTTTTGGAAGGCTATTTATAATTTGGGAGAACATTGGCACACGGTTGCAGTTCTCGTCATCTTTCCACACGCAGACAGATGGGCAAGTAGATACTCCTCAGATTGTGAAACTTTACCTTGAAGCATGCGGTTTAGCATAGTCTACTCCGATAGAACCCCGATTTCAGCATGGGCGAATCTAGTGCATCGGGTATGCACAAGAGGGGAGTCAATCCACTCATTTATCGACAGATTGCCCCGATATTTTGATTTGATATAGTCACTAATGTCCCTTTGGGCTTTAGGGATACTGTTGAGCTGACAATATTCTGCTGTATGACTTTATGAACTGGAATTCCCGATAATGAGAATGATATCGATTGATTTGTACTTGACTTGTTTAAGTGCAGGAACTGATAGACGAAATGACTGCAGCATTTCGGTCTCATAAATCTCTATAGAAATGATTGCAATATGGATTAGTTAATCAGACATCTGAGAGGTCCCGATTGGATCTAGATGCGATTGCTAAATACGTTGCCGATTAATCATGGTCTGAGATTTGGAATGAATTTGAATGTGATTTGTCATGTGATGTCTTGTGATGTGACTGTTGATTAGGAGATGTGCTAGATGTGTTGTTCCTAGTGCATCGGTACTAACAGTCAGTGTCTGCTAAGACAATTTATGGCCTCTGTTAGTTTTGCAGGCGTAATCGAGGGCGATTACAATGCTTTCAAGAGGGGGCTATGTCACAAACCGGTGACGTGGCATTACATTGGCCGATAGCAGGGTACACACCCGGATTGACACGTGGCAGACTGACGTGGCCACAATACGGATTTCTGGATGTTACGGTGCCATTTCCGTTGACAGGCCGTACGGAAGGTCCCGCTTTTTGGGCTGATTTGTTGACGTGGCAAAGCGTACGGAAAATCTGCTTTTACGCTGGTTGATTTTACGCTGGCAGGTTTAGCAAGGATTTTTGGAACTATTGCTTTATTTTAAAAATCTTTCAAGATTTTGATTTTGGGGCTCTGCTTTTGGGCTCCCTTGTAACCAATACATAAGTGGGCAGGGCCTCACTTCTCAGAGCATCTGGACATAGAGTCTGAGAGGGAGCACCTACCCACTCTCTTGTACTTGAACATAGATTAATACAAAAAGAAACATCGAAAGGGCCCCGAGTCTTTGGGGCCAATATCTCTAGGCACGGAACCACGCCGGGCCGTTGCGAATCAAGTGTGGATTGTGAACTGTTTTGAAGTGAATCTCTGCTGTGTTACGGTAGAATCTTGACTTGAAGTGTCCAAGTTTGTTACACCTTTCTTGCTCCCCTTCCTCTTTCTCTTCTATGCTGAGATGATGAGAAAATTTTAGGCTTTACAGGAGCTTGGCTTGTGTGGTCTAGATCTCCTCATTAGGGGAGACGAGCTACTTGATGTTGTGTTTGTTGACGACTCAGCCATGTACTTGGAGGGCCACGAGGCCAATTTGCACACGTGTGAGTAGGGTCTTGAGGTGTTTTGTTGTGCATCAAGATTACTGACCAACTGGAGAAAGACAGTGGCTTTCTGGGTAGGCAGTGCTCCTATGCTTGATTGGTCGCCAGGTGAGGGTTTCAGGTGGATCCCCCCAGGGTCTTTTGTAAGCTATCTGGGTTGTCAGGTTGGCTTGGATTTGTCGTTAGAGCAGCAGATTGCTCCCCTCATCATGTCCATTAGGAGGAAACTACTCCATTGGAGTTCGGCACAACTCTCTTTGGTAGACAGAGTTGTAGTGGCCAATCAGGTTCCATTGGCTACTATGTGGTACATCACGTCTTGCTGCATTTCTCGAGCTCCTATATCAGCCAGTTGGAGAGGCTAGTCAAGGCACAACACCCAGCTAGCCCGGGCCAAAGTGGCATGGCAAGTCATCGCCTTACTAGTTTCGCAGGGGGGTTGGGGATCACTAACCCAGCACATCAGAGCGGAACCCTCTTGGGACGCTTGTGGTTAGAGGACTACTTCCAGGGGAGGAGCCCTGGAGGGAGCTTTTGCTTCACCGGATTCGAGCTTGAGTCCCTCACGCGGACGTCCCTTGGAGCCCGTCCACTAGGTGGATTTTTTTTATAGAGATGCGCAAAGTTGGTCTGAGAAGGAGGTTGGAGGACCGATTTGCCGCGAGCCTACTTAGGTCCTGGGAGCAGTTGAGGAGTGGCCTAGAGCAGCATCTGCCCACTTGCATGAAGGAATGCTTGAGAAAGCCTCTTGTTTGAAACCCCATGGTTAGGACCATAGTTACCGGGGAACTCCCCCTAGCCCCCGTTAAGGCGTTCCGGGGGGCAGTTCCCTTCTCGAACGTTCCGAAACGTCCCGGAACGTCTGACGTTTCGGGTGGCCAGTGCAAACCGGAACGGCCGTTCCGGAACGTTCCGAAATTCCCCTGGAACGGCCAATGGCTACAAATAAATTTGGCAAAAATTGAAAAAATTGAAGTAAATGTTTGGGCTTCTTTTTGAAGTGTGCAAGGCCTCAAGGACTCATAAAATGTACCCCCTCCCCCTTTCTCTCCACAAGCTAATCCTCAAGGCTCAAGCTCTCTCCCTCTCACACTCTCAAGATCTCTCCCTCTCAAGACACTCTTTCTCAAGGCTCAACGCTTTAGGCCTTCAAGCTCTCTTCCTCTCCCTCCCACTCTCTCAAATCTCTCCCTCTCCCTCTCACTCTCTCGAGTCTCTCCCTCTCTCTCTCTCATCATCTAGTCATAGCAAGGTTGAATGGTCTTCAAAACGATTTTTTTGTGAGTATTAAAGTCAAATCACTCTAATACTCCTTGTATTTAAACACAAGGAGCTAAAAAATGCACTATTTGGGTGTTTTTTATACCTCCCGTTCCGCGCCGTTCCTGTTCCGGACCCCTAGCCGCTCCCTCGTTCCGCGGGGATCCCGTCGCCGTTCCCATTCCGCGTTCCGGGTAACTATGGTTAGGACACAGAGAGGCCACCCGGCTGGTAGCAGACCTCGCGTCCCTTGGGGCCCCATGGCAGAGGATCCATCCCACACTCTCGGCGATTGGCTTCAGTTTTCAGGCTTGCCCGAGGAGGTTCAAAGCATACAGTTACGAGGCATGAGGGACGCGCAGAACATGTGTGAGGATATTACAGAGTCTATACCAACTGAGTGGCTTAGCCCTTTAGAGGCAACAACTCCCAGATGGATGGGGCCCTTCACTAGGTTGGAGATCCTCATTGCAGTTTGAGCTTGCTCGGAGTCAGTACCCCACATGTTCTTTGAGGTTGAGGGAGAGGGTCTCCTTGAGGCTCCACTAGTTGTAGAGTGCTGTTTTTAGAGGATCTGAGTTGTGAGCATCGGTGAGAGGACATGTGTCATAGATCTTGACCCAGCAGATCTTGAGACAAGACGCTGGCGGCTTTGGGCCGGGGAGAGCCGCCCTCTGAAACGAGTGTAGTGGGACCCGGGAGAGTGGTTCTAATCAGATCCTTTCTCTTCATTCAGTCACCCAGAGACTACATTTTTCCAGTACACTGCTCGCTTGAGGCGTCACATACTAGCACCACGAAGAGAGAGGCTCGCCCTACTGCAGCACTACACTAGCAAAAGGAGAGTCTCACAGCCGAGTTCTTGTCAAGTTTCTGGCAGTGTAGCAAGGCTACAGTGTCACGGGCACAGGATAGCCATTAGTCACAGTTGGCCGGTTTCACACTGGACGGTTGGTGACTGTGACACGTGGCATGGATATGGGTGGTGGTCCAGTCGACACTGTGGCCAACGCACCACCTCAGTTCAGAGATAGGCTTAGCTGGAGTGGATATTTTGCAGCCGTTGGTGGCTCTTCATTTTTGTATATATCCGCATGCTGTTTGGGATTTTTAGCTACTTTTGTGTGGTCAGTTATCTAGAGTCCATTATCTTCAGTTATGGATAGCACGTCTGCACCATCCCTGCACAATTGAGCTTTGACACCCGCACTGTACCTATGAGATCTGGGTTGGAGCTGAGTGTGCTGCCATGCCAGAGTCTGTATCGGTTTCTTTGAGTTTGTCGACGTTCATGCTGTTCATGTTCCGGTTCTACTGAGTCTTACTTTTATTGCTCTGTTGTGCATTGTCTTCTGTGTTTGCATTCTATGGAGTGAGACGTCACGCATATTTCACTGAGGAGCACCCACTATAGAGGGCACGACACATTAGCTCCGCTACAGGTGCTCTCATTTTTGGCACGCCCGGTGGGACCTCAACTGAAGTTTCACTCCACTGTGCCTAAAGGTTGAGGAGCTAGCTCGTTTAAGATCTTGCCTGTGTTGGTCTGGACTAGCTTAGACCAGCTTGGTTTGTCAAGCTCAATACTAGACCAGCTAGTCTAATCACTCGTCCTTGTCGAGTCCCCTCTCATCCACTCTCTTCCAGGTCTAGCCAGAGTAGGCTGGGTCTAGTCCTCTCTCGTCCAGGTCTAGCCAGAGTAGGTTGGGTCTAGTCCTCTCTCGTACAGGTCTAAGCAGGAGGTGGTCTAGTCACCCGCCCTGGTCTGGTCTAGTGGAGTCTGGTGCAGAAAGTGAAGTGAAGGTCTCAGTGCTAAAGGCTTGGGTGGGCTTGTGGTTACTGCATGAACAGTCTCCGCTGGTGGGACAGGGCGAGCCTCGAAGATGCGGAAGCAATAGGCCCGCCAAATGAACCAGAGTATCAAGCCACAGATGAGCTCCCAACACACCTCTCTCTCATTGCAACACTCTTGGGGGGTAATATTTGTAGCAGGCTCAAGTGTGGGTCAACCCCCCAGGATCACTATCATCCTGTTGGTGGAGGCTAGCTCAAAATGGAGCGCGGTGCCCGTGAGGGGGACCAAGTTGCATCACCCCAAGTGTACTGTCGCATTGTGGAAAGAGTTGGCATCATTCAAAGAACCCAAAGCCAAACCTGTTGTGCCATGGGTTATTCCCATAGACAGTGATGCTGACTCTCCAAAGGATGGTCACAAGCTGCACAGCTGCCGAAAAGCGACTATATACTAACTAGCTCACCACTGTTGTAGCTCTGTGTGCAACTAGCCACTGGAACAAAGTGACTCGTCTCAGCTATTTGGAGTCCCACAACCGCTCCCAAAAACCTGACAAGAACTCAGTTGTGAGACCCTCCTCCTGCCAATGAAGTGCTGCAACAGAACGAGCCTCTCTCCGTGCTGCCAGTATGTGTCGCCCTAGTCGAACAGTGTACTAAAAGAAGGGAATCCCAAGGTGATCGGCTGAAGAGAAGGGGTCTCTCCAAAACCAATCCCCAAGGTCCCACTGCACTTGTGTCAGAGGGCAGCTCTCCCAAGCCCAAAGCCGCCAGTGGCCTGTGTCAAGATCTGCTGGGTCTTGATCTATGACACGTCTTCCCACAAATGCCAACTACTCGTATCCTCTGAAAAGAGAACTCTGCAACTTCTGAAGCCTCTACTGAAAATCTGTGTAGGCGACCCTCTCCCTGGATCTCAAAGAACATAGTGGGTACTGACTCCGAGCAAGCACGAACTGTGATGAGGACCTGCAGTTGCGTAAAGGCCCCAATCCATTTCGCAGCTGCCGTCTCTAGAGGGGTGAGCCAATCAGCTGGTAAAGCCTCGGTAATGTCCTGGCACATGCTTTGCACCCCTCTCATGCCTTGTAGCTTGATGCTCTGTGTCTCCTTTGACAAACCTGAAAACTGAAGCTAGTCGCTGAGAGTGCAGGCTAGGCCCTTTGCCATGGGACCCAAGAAGCATGAGGCCTACTACCAACTAGGTGGCCTCTCTGAGTGATAACCATGGGGTTCCAAACAAGGGGCTTCCTCAAGCGCTCCTCTATGCAAGTGGGCTAGTGCTGCTCTAAGCTACTCCCAAGACCGAAGCAGGCTCGCAACAAACCGATCCTCCAACCTCCTACTCAGACCAACTCTGCGCATCTCTGTAAAGATCCACCTGATGGAAGGGCTCCAAGGGCCTCCTACATGAGGGACTCGAGCTTGAACCCGATGAAGCATCAACTCCTTCCCGGGCTCCTCCCCTAGACCGTAGCCGTTTGACTCGAAGAAGGGCTCTGCTCTGCTATGCTGGGTCTATGATCCCTGAAACCGGCCCGTGGGACGGTAGGCTTTCCGATTTCACCCAAAATTTTTACTTTAGTCACACACAGAGAGAACGTGCAAAGGAAACCTGCGATGGGAATTAACACTTAAGCACACACACGGCTTGAAAGCTAGAATGCTCTGAGCAAACACCGACAACATGTAGGCCTCAAAATTGACGCTCCTTTCGGTATTTCTTTATGATTTGAGAGGGTAAATTACAAAGTAGAATTTTGGGAATCTTTTACTTGTATCCCGCAAGATACCACCTGTTTGGCCAAATTTCAGCAGCATAACAGCCCTGAAACTTGCACGAAACCAATTTCCTTGCTGGAACTCACTTCCACTGGCATAAACCCTCTGATTCTTGCCCAAGAATAGTAAATTCTCCATCAAGAAGTGGCACTGAATTTTATGCTGGGAGAGGCCTCATTTGCAAATTGTCACAGGTTAAGAGCTATGGAGTGCTTTCTTTCCCTCTCATGTATAGTGTGGTGCTAGGAGTGATGCCCTACACACTACACACTGCTCTCTCTCTCTCTCTCTCTCTCTCTCTCTCTCTCTCTCTCTCTCTCTCTCTCTCTCTCTCTCTCTCTCTCTCTCTCTCTCCCCCCCTCCTACGTACAGTTATGTGATGCCTCATAAGAGGGCTCTTCATTTGACTGATGTACAGTTGTGTGGTTTCATGCTTTTGTGCTGAGGCAAGAGCCTCCTTCAGTAGGAACAGGGGTAGCTAGCTGTTACTCCAAAGCAGGCACAGGTGAGAGTCATAACCTCACCGTACAGGTGTGTTTTCAGCGCTGTGTATGCACTGTAAATTGACTGTTTTTCAGCCATACAGATGCCAGAACCTTTGTAAATAGTGCCCCACTGGCAGAGGACAGTTAGGGGATTGTTTGGGGCTGAAAACAGGGCAAAAACCAATAAATACAGTATGCTGAATTTACTGTTTTTGAGCAGGAATCAGAGGGTTTATGCCAGTGGAAGTGAGTTCCAGTAGGGGAATTGGTTTCGCGCAAGTTTCTGGGCTGTTATGCTACCGAAATTTGACCAAACTGGTGGTATCTTGAGGGATACAAGTAAAGGATTCCCAGGACTCTACTTTGTAATTTACCCTCTCAAAGTATAAAGAAACACCGAAAGGGGCACCAATTTTGGGGCCTACAGGTTGTTGGCATCTGCTCGGAGCATTTAAGCTTCCGAGCCGTGTGTGTGTTGAAGTGTTAATTCCTGTCGCAAGTTTCCTTTGCACGTTCTCTCTGTGTGTGTCTAAAGAAAAGAATTTTGGGTGAAAGCCAAAGCCTACCGCCCCATGGACCGGTTTCAAGGTTCATGTATCAAAGAACGTCCCAACAAACTGTTGATGCGAGCGAAAACTCCGGTCCATCATTCTGTTGAACGTGGCAAGATCATTTGTTAGCCCAAACGGCATCACTAGAAACTCATAAAGACGAAATGTCGTTCTAAATGCAGTCTTGTGCACATCCTCTGGCCTTATACGAATCTGACGATACCCACTCTTAAGGTCTATCCTGCTGAAAATTGCAGCACCCTCTTAACGATCGAGAATATCATCAATTCTAGGAGTAGGAAACCTATTCTTGATGGTATTCTTATTCAACGCACGGTAATCAATACACATGCGCCATGAGCCATCCTTCTTCTGCACTAGGAGCACTGGGGAGCAAAAGGGTGAAGAAGTAGGCTGAATCAGCCCCTTCTCTAATAACTCCTCAACCTGGCCCATAATCTCTTTCTGTTGCGCCGCACTAACCCTGTAGGGAGGTCTATTTGGTGGGCTAAACCCTGGCACCAAATCTATCCGATGGTCCTCAGGTCTCTCTGGCGGCAATTGCGACGGTAACGAATCAAAAAAACAGTCACTAAACTTTTGCAAAAATGCTGACCTTTCTTTATCTAACACATATAAATTTGACTGATCATTATCTGAGACATAACGTGCAAAAATCAAGTATACAAAAAGATGATTCTTTATTACAGAAGTGATAGCATAAGCAGATACAATAGGGACAGACTCCCCTTTGAGCTTTACATCCAAAACATGAGTTTTGCCCCTATTCTGAAGGGTGATCGTCTTGCCGAAGACATCCAGCATGCCATGTACTTTGAACATCCAGGGAATCCCAAGTAGTGCATCGCACCTTTCCAATGGCATGATATAGAACTCTTCTGTGTCCACATGTGACTGAATATACAAACGCAGCTTTCCAATAATGCGACTAACACACTCTGAGTCTCCAGGACATGCCAACCCTGCCTGTGCTGTGTACCCCATCTCTTCAGCTTTGATGCCCAGCTTCATAGCTAACTCTGATGAGATAAAGTTGGCTTCAGATCCAGTAATTGTTTTGCCAGATCTCAGGAAGTCATTTGTGGTCTAGTGTGATGCGTGTGGCAGTAGCATCGGAGCAGTGCTAATGCAAGATGGACAGGTAGTAGCTTATGAAAGCCGAATTTTGCAAGGGCCAGAGAAGACTATGCAAGCCTGTGAGAAAGAGCTCTTGGACGTGATTCATGCGCTTTCTAGCTGGAAGCACTACGTCTTAGGTGCTGATTTTGTTGTCCAAATAGATCATCAGACCTTGCGATACTTTTTGACACAGTCAAAGTTATCCGAAAAGCATATGCAATTGGCAAAACATTCTTTCTATGTTCCACTTCCAGATTATGCATGTGGAAGGCAAGAAGAAGGTTGTGGTTGATGCGTTATCAAGGAAGCCACAAATTTCAGCTGTGTCAAATCCTTATCATCATGAGCTAGATGACATGAAGAAACAGTATGCTACTGATGAAGATTTTGCAAGGATCTTTGAACATTTGCAAGAGGGGCAACATGATGAGCACTACCTCCTCAGAGATGGTTTTATGATGATGCATGGTAGACTTTGTGTCACTAGGCCATTGTGACATAAGGTCATGGAGGAGAGTCATGTCCCACTGTATGCAGGGCATCGTGGTATTGATGCAACAGTTAAAGCGGTGTGAGCGGGATGGAAACACACACAACGCCTCTATAATGACCCGACACACACTCTTGGGATGATACACACACACATTATGGGGCACCACTCGGCTTACACAACCAGCCTGGCCGAGACAGGAAACACACAGACGGAGTGAGAAGAGAGAGATTTCCCACTTGCCCACTCAATACTGACACATACACACTCACACACACACTCTCAGTTCAGCTCAAAGGAGGCAAATTGCTGTTGTTTAGACTCAATGAAGCTCAGCCCACCACCAATGGGGCAAATAGTTTACACAGTATTGAGGAAATACACCAGATACAACCACAAAGTTAAGCAGAGGCTTCACTCACCGGAGAAGATTACACAAAAAAACAGTAGAAAATCTGTGAGGAATTTGGCAAAATGGACAGCGCCATTGCGTCCGGAACGGCCCAAATTCCCAATCTACAATGTCAAAGTGCTCAAATCCGACCTCGGATGAGCAATTTAGGGCCAAAAAATGCTCCAAAAATAGCAAAAACACACTTGCGGCTGTTCCTCCTCTCTTCTCCACGTTTTTTCTGGTTTTCTCTCTATTTTTTCAGTTCCCACACTTAGCTTTATTGTTTGGGCACCCGTGGCCTTTTAGATGACCTCAAACGGACCCCGAACATGCCAAAAACTGACCTCGCAGTGCATAGTTGTCACCTTTTTGCATCATCCGCACACCTGGCACTCAGTTTTTCCAAATAATGCATCCCGCAACCACGTGAAGTGGCCCCAAAAAGTGGTTCTCATGATGACATTTCTGCATAAGTATCACAAGAAAACACCCACATCGTGTCCATACTTCTCCGCGTGCACGTATTGACCCCATTCGCCCTCCTGACGCCACTAGATGCCATCTGACGCACCTGCTTACCTCATGTTGTCGGCCCGCAGATAGCTTCTTCGAGAAGTTTTACACGCTACCAACTCCTCCTTATTGTAGAAAAAACACGCTGGTACTTGTAATAGTGAAAATCGATGCACTATGTACATGGTGTCCTACCTGTACACATGTGGGCCCCACGTAACCACCTGGCTAAGGAAAATGGGCAATCCTTTATTCGATGCACCATGCATGGGTATGAGCATATGCGCAATCCCTTGCTCAAAAAAACTCCTGACATAATTTGCCCATCCGCTAGCCTGCTAGATCATTCATGATCAGCAGAAGCAAAGAGAGATATGAGACTCGCTGCATCACAGGTCTCCTCATCCTTCACCAACATTGCTTGCTCCACAGACAACTCATCTTGCTCCACCATCATCAGTCTAGCATGATAGAATTTAAGACACAATCCATTTACCCTTGACTTATGTACAACACCATCTAGGTTAGCCAGCTGATATGTGCCATTTGGAAAACACTCCACTACCTTGAAAGGGCCTTCCCACTTAATTTGAAACTTCTTTTGGAAGGTGTTATCCAGCTTACTGTTGTAGCGCAAAACCAAGTCATGTTTCTTGATACCCTTAATTTTGACCTTTTCATTTATCTTTGCCAAAGCCTTATCCTGCATCTGCCCATAATGCTCCAATGCGCTCATCCTATCCAACTGAACCTCTTGTAACTGCAAGAGCCTCTCTTTGAATGCATCACTAGGCGGCCCAAGCAACTTCTCTAACATCTTGACCGCAGGCAACTCTACCTCCATAGGCAATAGTGCTTCCTTTCCATACACCAAATGAAATGGAGTAAACCCTCTACCTGTCTTCACCGAAGTACGCTAAGCCCATAATGCACTAGGCAATTCCAAATCCCAATTCTTTCCTTGGTGCTCTGTCACTTTAGAAAGAATTTGTACCAACTCACCATTGAATCTTTCATTTAATCCTTTACACTGCGGGTAATAAGGAGTGGTATGCTGGTGCCTAATCTTCATCTTTGTGCATAAGAAGTCTAGCAGTTTAGCTCTAAATCCTGGCCCCTTATCTGAAAGTAGCTCTAATGGCACCCCAAACTTGCAACATATTTCATCATACACAAATTTTGCCACATCCTTTGCAGTGATCTGTTTTACTGCTATAGCCTCTGCCCATCTAGAGAGATAGTCCACTGTCGTCAAGATATAGCTTTTGCCCCTGCTTGTGATAGGTAATGGGCCTATTGCATCAATCCCCCACCTTTCAAACACATCAAACACCATAATGGTTTTTCGTAGCTCTGGCTTCAACACTCTCTTCCCAAATGCTTGACACCTATTGCAAGACCTACACCAATGGTGAACATCCTTGTGCAAACTAGGCCATACATACCCCTCTTGCAAAATCTTATGCAAGGTGATCTTTAGAGCAAAATGGCCACCACATGCGCCTTCATGATTCTCTTCCAACACTCTATAAAGCTCCTCTCGCCAAGGTACACGTCTCAACACGAGATCATCCCCTTTCATGTATAAGACATCACCAATCAATTTGTACATGTATGCTCTACGCACAAAACCATACTTCTTAGACTTCCGAATCTCCTTTGGAATGATTCCTGTTAGCAAAAACTACTCTTCTTGAGCCAAACTTTCCCGGCCATGATAAAGAGGTAAAGTGGTCCTCAACACAAATATCTCCCCAATCATGCCTTGAGCTGCTTCATGTGCCTCTCCATTTAGAGCACGTTCAATGTGTTTGATACTCCATGCTTCAAACTTTTTTAACAGGCCTTTAATTCTGAAGCACATTTCCTTCAATGAGGTGTTCTTGCTCTTCCAGACACCCAGCACTTGCTTCACCACTAACAAGGCATCACCTTTCATGCTCAACCTTGGAACCCCATGCTTCAAACAAATGTGTAATCCGGCTTCCAGAGTAGCATATTCAGCCTCATTGTTACTATGAGCATCCAATTTGAACCCTCTCTTGCATACTAGCTTCCCCTCTGGATCATAAAGTGCTATACCCCCTGAAGCTGCTGATAGCCGTTTTTCGACTCTTTGTAATTGCCACAGTGAGTTACCTCACCCTACCAAAATCACCCAAACACTGTGGCTATCCCTACCATTTCACTGTACATAGGCGTGCGTGAGTCACGGGACTTTTCCCATATCTTCTTTAAAAACCCTCAATTAGCTAGTCATTGGGCTAGTTCAGCCAAAAAAATTAAAAAATATAAAAAATATAAGTATATTATGGCCCATGCGTATGTAAATATTTCTTTGTATATAGGGCCTAAATAAAAGATTTTTTCATAATTATTTTGGTATTTATTTAAATATTTCTACCTAGGTGTGTGTTATTTATGCTCTGTACATTGCCTCACCATTACCACAATTTTTTCTTACCATTTTTCATACTCTTTATTCCATATAGAAATATTTTCATGTAAGCTTCTCTTATATTTGGTGTAACTCCACCCCAACAAAAATCCAAAAAAACTAGTTTTATTTATGTGTATATTTTTTCACTATTTTGATTTTTCCCTTCCTACATCTATTTTGTTTTTTTTTCTAAAAAATTAGAACACCAAAAATATTTATCTTTTTATGGTAGCCTCATAATGAGAGAGATTTCTTTTGACCCCTTTATATTTTTTCCACTTATATTATTTATATTTGACATGTACATATTTTTTAGACCCCTCAATATTTGATTTTCTTAGTTGTACTATTCACTTATATCATAATCTCAACAATATCTTCAATTATAGACCTACCAAATAAGGTCAAGGGTAGGTGGCATGCATACATGCACTATGGAGGGCTCACTCTTGGAGGTATTCAAAAGAATCATCCAAAGAAAGACCCCACAAGGACCTTGTGCAGTGGAAAAAAACGGTCGGTTTTGTTGAATTTTTAAAGTTCACTTGCTCTCCTAATTTGAAAAGGTGATACAAACAAAAGTTGTAGCTCGTGGGCTGAACTTTTGCCTCAAATTTTTTCATATTTTTTTGTGCTACGAACTGTGAGCTATGATTTTATTAGTGGACCCCAGTTTTCCCATGCTATGCAGCCACACTCTCTCTTCCACTTTATCACTTTCCTCTTTCACACACACTTCTCCACTCATCATCCCCACCTCTCTCACCACTCCTCTCTGCACCCTACTCACCTTCTCCTCAACCTTGAAGAATAAGAGAAACCATGGTGAACTCATACCTCCCACACACAATTCCATTCCAAAATTGACCACTTAGTCTCATTTTTCCTCCTCCAAATTACCCATATCTATAAAAAAACCACAAAATTCAGCCTCTTCTCTTAAAAGACAGCATCATGGTGGTTGATTACTCAGCTTCAATTACCTTGTGTCTCAAGGAAGGTCAAGAGTGGAGAAAAAATGTACCATCAAAGCTAGTGGACCGTCAACAAGCGTCAAAATTGGCCCTACTCAAGACACTTGGAGCATCAACCTTGTAAGAAATCCACCTTTTCTTACCTCTTAAGAGTTTTTCTTCCTTATTTGTATCCTACATGGATACTCCCATTGTAAATATCCAATTCCATTTGTAAATTAATACTAACTCTACTAACACTAACCCACTATGAAAAGTCCTATCACCTCCATTTCTCTCCTCTCTCTTTCCCCACCAACTTCTTGATAATTCCAAGCAAAAGAAATTAGATAAATTGCTGAAAATCTAACCCAACCATGGTTAGAGGAGTAACCCTAGCCTTCAAAATTGCTATAAAAGGAGGGTGTAGCTAGCACAAAAGGGGGAGCCATAAGCAAGAGCACTATGCTATAGCTTGAGAAGCCAAGCTCAACCTCTCTAGAAGGAGCTCTTGAGTGGAAGCTCATTGTCTTATGCATGTGCATGTGTTGTAATAGGAGATTAGCAAGGGAACTCTATGCCATTGTAAGAGAGAGAGTGATCACTCAATTGAGAGTAGGAAATCTATCATTTCTCCTACTAGTGTAAGCTCAACATTTGCTGAATCAAGGAGGGTGGATTTGGACTAAGCTTGGATACTTTGTCTCTCTTCCCACGTGAAGTAATGGACAACAATGATGTGTAAGTGTCTTGGTGTTTTTTTTTTTTGGTTAAGTTCTTTATAGCTTGTCTCTAGTGTTGTCATCAATTTAGCCATAAATCCCACATACTGTAAGAGGGCGACAGGGTGGAGAGGACTCCCCTGGCCTTAAGACAGTGAGTGGGGTGGCTTTTCTTGTGATGTGTTGTGGGGTAATTTACTCAAGCTAAGATGAACAAATACTAATATCACTTTGATTGGTCATGACAGATTTGTAAGAAGGTATTAGTGCAACAAACATCCCCTCCCCCTTCTCTCTCTTTCTTACATATATAATTGTGTTTGCTTGATCATTGCCGATACGTTTCAAAGCAGCCCGAGCACTCTCTCTCTCTCTCTCTCTCTCTCTCTCTCTCTCTGTCTCTCTCTCTCTCTCTTTACGCGTCCTAGTTCGCATCCAAACTAGGTGGTGCCCCAAATTTGTGTAGGGTTAGGTTGCGGGTTTGTGTGTGTGTTTGTTGTTTTTTTCCAACCCCAACCCAATTGAGCAGCACGGGAGCCTTGAAGGGTGTCTAGAGGTTGCTCTTCTTGTTGCCCGCCCCGGACCGCCTCAAATTGGTGCCCCCACTGAGGACAGGCTTGTGTATGTTTTGTGAAGGCTCAACCTTTAGCATAATCAAGTAGCTTGCATGAATCACGAGAATTTGTATGATCCCTTCATTCCCATTGTAAGGCAAAAGGTACACATAATTGTTAGTACTAAGTTGCAATTTCAGCGAGTAATTCGTAGAATTTTAGGTCCTCTTAGGTTAGCCGAGATAAACACTTCGGTGAATCCTTTTATTTTGCCTCTCATTAGGTACGATATTAGCTTGGACGTCTATATTTTTGTGTTATTTTAAGCATTAGGACATGCATAGGCCATGGATAATGGCCCAGGAATAGAGGTTTTTCCCTTTCATTTTAATCCACACATTAGAATAAACGTTGCAATTAGTAGAAAGATCCATTTTCAACAACGAATGGTGTTCATGTTTGGTGCCCAAAGAGTAGGAGAAATTCTTGCATCACCAAACCCTGTCATTCTACCTCTCATCAACTACCACACTTCTTTTGATGTACATGTGTTCATTTTATTTTAAAATGAAGTGCAGCCCGGCAAAATAGTGTGTATGTTTGTTTTTTCTTTGTCCAAGTTGTTACAAGAAACAAAAAAAACGATCATTTGTTCTAACTCGGAATGTGTGTGCAGTGAAAGTTCAATCCTTAGAGATCTAGCTGTATTACTAATTGAGTTGCAGGAGCAAGTAGTAAGGCGTCTCTCTCATAACAAGAGGGTGGTGAAGTTAAGACGGAAGGTCCTACGTGTGGATTCCATTTTCCTCTTGTTGTTGGGCACTAAGGAAGACCGCGCATTCATCCAACTAGTGTGTGCCTTAAGATTGGTAAATAGAGTGAAATTTGGCGTTTGGCGAGTGCATTTCACCATTGAGGAAGACTCTTCAGGAAACTTGCGGCCAGAGTTCATGCTTCATAGACTCACATTTGGTGAATTTTTCCCTCATTTGCGTCTTATTAATAGTCTTCCTTTCGCTTTCAACAAAGGAGATAGGGAGCTATTCAGAGCTTGTCTTAATAAAGAGAGCATAGAGAAGATTGCAAATTTGTATAAATTCTCATCCTTCTCTACTTTCTATGACACTTTGTTCATAGAGACATTGTAAATCTCTTTATGCTTTTGAATGATTTAACCATAATCCTAAGGAGTTTTTGTCTAGGAATTTTGTAGCACAAGTGGAGTCTTTAAATCTTGCAAACTTGATTGGACTTGATGAGGATGTTCTTTATGAAATTGTGAGAAGGTTGCCTCACTCCAACTGTGTGGAACTCGAAGGAAAGGAGCTCTTAGTCAATTGCTACTTTCTCACGACCTTCGACGAGCATGAAGATCTAGTTTTTATACAAACCGCTTGTGCGTTGGGAATTGTAAAGCAAGTGCAATTTATCACTTGGGACGTGGTTGCTCTTTTGGATCCAGAAAATGAAGTTCTAGAGATTTCTGTTTATCGCCTTAGCTTTGAAGAATTTCAACCCTTCTTAGAGCTCATCAATAGTCTACCTTTTTGTTTTGATCAAACAAATCGAGACCTCATTGAAGCTTGGATAGCTGAAGAAGAAAACCTAGAGTGGTATTTTCTTACTTCTTCATTTGCAGGCGAGTGGCTCTAAATCTCTATTGTATCCCTTATTGTAACTCATGTTGTAATCTTTCATAATAATGGAGAGCCAACGCCAAATGTCTGGATATCCTCTTTTCTTTGGAGAGCCCGGAGAGGATGCAGAATTATTTTTAGCAAATTTCAAGATGTCTTGTCGTATCAAGAGGATAGTAACCGATCAAGAACGTGTAGAAATGTTTGAGGTGGTCCTTAGGAAAGATGCTAGTACTTGGTTTGACTCTTTGCCTGAGGAAGTTAAGGGGAATTACACAGAAGTTTTGAATCGTTTCAAGAAATACTTCTTTGATCCCCAAAACACCCAGAAATTATGGCAAGACATTGTTTCTCATAAGCAAAAAGACTTAGATGACTACTACTTGTACAAGCAAGAGTTCCTACGTCTTTGGGCTCTATGGATACGAAATGTTGCTAACCCTGGTGATGGTGCAGAATTTCTAAAGAAGGAGAGGTTCATAGCTGGACTCTTTTCTGACCTTAAGGTAAAAGTTGAGGCGAGTGCACCTTCTACCTTTGATGCAGCTGAAACTAGGGCTGCTGAGAAATATAGGAAACTCAAGTGCTTAAGGGGGGAGGTTCCAATAGAAGGTCTTAGACCCAAAGGTAAGTCACAAGCATCAACATCTAAAGAGCTTCCTGAGGTAACGGCGGAAGTAATTGAGAAGTTAAATGAATCTTTAAGAAGCTTGTCAATTCACCTTGCACAAGCCGTAGGTCCAAAGGGACAAGCAAAGAAGTCAGAAGAGAGAGAGAGCCACGAACTAGGAGAGTCTTGCAATGTTGGAATTGCGGAGAGTCTGGACATGGGATGTATAATTGTCCTTGGCCCCGTGGAGAGCCAGGGAGACCTAACTTGAATTACCCAGTGATGAATGCAGGAGAAGGAGCTGGTCAACAACCAAGGCTTCTACAAAGGCCAAATGGACCGAGACCACCTCCACAAGGGGTAGAAGGAGTTCCACCTTTGCCAGATCCAAATGTGCATGTGGTAGAGGTGACAAATTCAAATGAGGTTGACATGGAAGCCAATGGCATTAAGCGTGGCCGAGGAAAAGGTAAAGGGAAAGAAGGAGTCACATCACAAAGTGACCATGGACAAGGCAAGAAGGCAAAGGAAACCAAGGAAACCAAGAGGACTCGACGTCGTATCAACCTCCAAGACTTCCCTCTTGGACATGGTATGGATCCGTACGACTTGTTAGAAGACATGAGAGGTAAGGGTCCTGATATTTCATGGCCTCAATTTCTTGCATTATGTCCACAAGTTAGGAGGGATTTAACAAGGGCAGTTAGCACTAGGAGAAAGGTAAAAGAGAGTGTGCCTGTTGTAAAAATTGCACAAGCTGAAATGAATGAGGACATTACACCGGTGCTAGACTGTTACATCAAAGGAAGATTGGTTAGGAAAGGTCTAGTGGATGGGGGTGCACAAATTTGCATCATGACAGAGGGACTCATGCAAAGACTAGGCATGCACATCCATGAGACACCTGAAATCAAAGTCAAGATGGCAAACAATAGCAAGGCTAGGTGTGTAGGCATTTGTAAAAATGTCTTTGTAGAGGCCTTTGGCATTAAGAAAGCAGTGGATTTTTATGTTATTTCAACCAAGGGAAGTGGTTATCCATTTATCCTAGGAAGACCATGGCTAATGAAAATGCGAGCTTTGCAGGATTGGGAGAGTGGGAAATTAATTTGTAGGAATGACAATCATAAGAAGGTTGTCTTTGACATGAAGGAGCAACGCCAAGAGGAGCTCCATGAAGAATCATCTCAAAGTGAGACGGAAGAAGGTTGGACCGATAGCACTTCAGAAGAAGAAAGTAGCGGCAGCATTACTGAAGAGGAATCTTCCATCGAAGTCATGGGGGTAAGGTTTAATCCTAGCAACCAAGAGACCTCTTGTCAAGGCTTGGAGGAGGTAGGTCCTCAAGAGAACGAAGGTGTTCAAGATGAAGGGATGCTGGAAGGTATTCTATCAACAACACTTACAAAGGATGAAAGAGAGGAGTTCAAATGTGTGCTAAGGAAATTTCCTAGGCTTTTTGCTAAAGACTACACCGATGTGCGTGGAGTAGATGCTGTTCAACACAAAATTGAGTGGAGTAGATGCTGTTTAAAGCCAGAGGCCACACCTAAGGCTCAGAAGCTACGAAGGCTAGGAGTCAGCAAGGAGCAGGCTTTACTCAAGGAGGTAAGAAAGCTTCTAGCAGCAGGTTTCATTTATCCAGTGGAGAATTCAGAGTGGGTCTCTTCTGTTGTTGTCACTCCTAAGAAAAATGGCAAGTGGAGGGTGTGTGTGGATTACCGTCCACTCAATGAGGCAACAAAAAGAGATCACTTTCCCCTCCCATTTCAGGATGAGATACTAAATGAGGTAGCTGGTCATGAGAAGTACACTGTGTGTGATGGCTACTCAGGCTACTTTCAAATAGGTATCGCATTGGAAGATCAATTGAAAACAACCTTTATCACTCCTTGGGGTTGTTATGCTTTTAGAGTCATGCCATTTGGCCTGACAAATGCTCCTGCAACATTCCAACCTTTCATGAACATGGTGTTTCAAGCATTCTTTGGAAAGTCAATTAGGGTGTTCATTGATGATTTCTGCATTTATAGCTCAAAATCATTGCATCTACAAAGGGTAGAAGAAGGTTTAAAGAAGCTCTAAGACATGGGACGTCAACTCAACCCCGACAAGTGCCACATAGGTGAGGATGAAGTGATCTTGCTCGGTCACAAGGTTTCCTATAAAGGCATTGAGGTGGATCCTTCAAAGGCAAAGGCTCTTATTGAGCTCCCATCACCGAAGAGTCTTAACGAGGTCATCTCTTTCATTCAGAAGGTGAAGTATATGTCACGCTTCATTCACTTAGCCTCGGAGTTGCTTCATCCTTTGCAAAAGTTGACACAACAAGTAGAATTTGCATGGTCTGATGAGCTTGAAGAGTATTTTTGTAACATTAAAGCCATTTTGTCAGAGCTACCAACACTCATGCCTCCTTGTTGGGAGTACACATTCTTTGTTAGCTCTAGTGCTGGGAAAGAAACAATTGGTGCAGTTTTGCTACAACAAGATCCCTACAGTACAAGGATGCGACCCATCTACTTTGCTAGTAGGGTCATGAATGCTTTAGAGAGAGGCTACACGGAGGCAGAACTCATGATGCTTTCTCTCATGTTTGCGATAAGGAAGTTTAGATCCTACTTGCTCCCAAAACCTTTTGTAATCCTCACCGCAGAGAATTTGTTCCCTTGGGTGTCATCTCAAATGAATCTTAGTACTAGGATCTCAAAGTGGATTATGGAGTTGCAAGAGTTTCAATACTCTTTCAAGGTAGAAGATAGTGTGCGTGCACAATTGGCAGGGATTCTCACTTATAGGGTGCATGAAAAGGAGATTAAGGTTCCTGAAGTAAAGAGCCTACCATTGCCACCACCAAAAAGTATTCCTAATGCTTTTACCTTGTTCTTTGATGGAGCTTTTCGTCGAGCCACAGGAAAAGCAGGGGGAGGGCTAGTGTTGCTCAACCCAAGTGGAGAGGTGGTCATGAAAGAGAAGTTCAATCTACCAAGTTCAGCTAGCAACAATGAAGCAGAATATGACACACTACTTCATGGTTTAAAAATATGCATTGGCCATGGTATACAACGTCTCATGGTAAAAGGAGATGCACTTCTCATTGTGAAGCAGATTTTAGGCATTTGGGCATGCAAAAATGAAAGACTAAGGGTCAAAGTTCATACCATCTGTAGGCTATTTAATCAATTTGAGGAGGTGCAATTATATCATATTCCTAGGAAACAAAATGAAGATGCTGATTTACTTGCACAACAAGCCGTTGCATGTGTAAAGAAAGAAGTGCAGGTCATCATGGTGGCGGCTGCTGTGAAGCAACCGAGGTACCAGGGATTGGAGTCATTGGCTCCCATCATTGGTTACATTTTGGAGGGTGAGTTTCCACTAGACTTCACAAAAGCTCAGAAGAGGAGACTCATGAAGAAGGCAAGCATGTATCTCTTCCTAGAAGGCTCCCTCTATCAAAGAGGGAAGGATCAAGTGTGCAGATGAGTACCAACTATCGAGGAAATTCCAGCCATTCTAAAAGGTTTGCATGAAGAGGCATGTGGTGGTCATTTTGCCCAAGAATTAACTGTGAAGAAGATTTTGCTTTCGGGGTATGTTTGGCCAAGTTTGCATGTGGATGTTCAACATTGGTGTAAAAGCTGTCACACTTGTCAGATAAATGGAAATAGAAGGTTGGTGCATGGCCCGAGGCAAATAGTGCTTGCAAATGGACCCTTTGAAAAGTGGGGCATTGATGCTATGGGTCCTCTGCCTAGGACAAAAAATGGTAAACTCTACATTCTAGTGGCTGTAGACTATATGACTAGGTGGGTGGAAGCACAAAGTGTGGCAAAGGTAAATGAGAGGACAGTGAGCAAATTCGTCTACACTCACATTTGTTGTAGATTTGGCACACCTTTGGAGATTGTTTCTGATAATGGTCCAGGGTTTAGAAAGGGATTGCTCACAAAAGTCTGTGAAGAACTTCGCATTCTACATCGTCACAGTACACCCTACTATCCCCAATCAAATGGTTTGGTAGAAAAAGCTAATGGTGTCATTGCAGGCATCATTAGAAAGGTGGTGAAAAACAAGACAATGTTGTGGGATGACTTCTTGGATGGTGCCTTGTGGGCGTATCGAACCACATATAGGGAAGCCACGGAGTTCACACCATTTCACTTGGTCTATGGTCAAGAGGCTTTACAGCCAATTGAGCTAAACATTCCAACAATGCGACTTCATGGCAAATCAGCACAAGATGATCAAGAAGCATGGATGGATCGACTTCTTACCTTAGCTGAGCTTGAGTGGAAAAGAGAAGCAGCATACGAGTGCTATAAGAGGAAAGCCACACAGACAAAGGAGAAGCTTGACAAGAAACTGAAAGACAAAGGCATCAATGAAGGAGATCTTGTGCTAAGGTATGACAATCGACTCGATAATCGTTTTGATGCCAAATTTGAAACAAGATGGCAGGGGCCATACATAGTCAAGAAGGCTTTCAATTCTAGTTACTATCAGCTTATGGACTTGAATGGTAAAGAGCACTCCAGGAAGGTAAATGGGTATCGCTTGAAGCCCTATTTGAGTCGCCTTCTACCAAAGGATCTACCAAAGATCTGTCCAAAGGCCGCTGTCTCATGTAAGTATTGTTACATGAAGCATGAGTGTAACTCCAGCCAAAATTCTGAGGGGCCAAACAATGAAGATCTCGTCAAGGACTCTGAAGCACTCTCTTTGGAAAAGATGCTTTATGATGGTACATGAATATACCATCATCCAGGGGGAGGGCTAATGATAGCCGTTTTTCGGCTCTTTGTAATTGCCACAGTGAGTTATCTCACCCTACCAAAATCACCCAAACACTGTGGCTATCCCTACCATTTCACTGTACATAGGCGTGCGTGAGTCACGGGACTTTTCCCATATCTTCTTAAAAAACCCTCAATTAGCTAGTCATTGGGCTAGTTCAGCCAAAAAAATTAAAAAATATAAAAAATATAATTATATTATGGCCCATGCGTATGTAAATATTTCTTTGTATATAGGGCCTAAATAAAAGATTTTTTCATAATTATTTTGGTATTTATTTAAATATTTCTACCTAGGTGTGTGTTATTTATGCTCTGTACATTGCCTCACCATTACCACAATTTTTTCTTACCATTTTTCATACTCTTTATTCCATATAGAAATATTTTCATGTAAGCTTCTCTTATATTTGGTGTAACTCCACCCCAACAAAAATCCAAAAAAACTAGTTTTATTTATGTGTATATTTTTTCACTATTGTGATTTTTCCCTTCCTACATCTATTTTGTTTTTTTTCTAAAAAATTAGAACACCAAAAATATTTATCTTTTTATGGTAGCCTCATAATGAGAGAGATTTCTTTTGACCCCTTTATATTTTTTCCACTTATATTATTTATATTTGACATGTACATATTTTTTAGACCCCTCAATATTTGATTTTCTTAGTTGTACTATTCACTTATATCATAATCTCAACAATATCTTCAATTATAGACCTACCAAATAAGGTCAAGGGTAGGTGGCATGCATACATGCACTATGGAGGGCTCACTCTTGGAGGTATTCAAAAGAATCATCCAAAGAAGGACCCCGCAAGGACCTTTGTGCAGTGGAAAAAAACGGTCGGTTTTGTTGAATTTTTAAAGTTCACTTGCTCTCCGAATTTGAAAAGGTGATACAAACAAACGTTGTAGTTCGTGGGCTGAACTTTTGCCTCAAATTTTTTCATATTTTTTTGAGCTACGAACTGTGAGCTATGATTTTATTAATGGACCCTAGTTTTCCCATGCTATGCAGCCACACTCTCTCTTCCACTTTATCACTTTCCTCTTTCACACACACTTCTCCACTCATCATCCCCACCTCTCTCACCACTCCTCTCTGCACCCTACTCACCTTCTCCTCAACCTTGAAGAATAAGAGATACCATGGTGAACTCATACCTCCCACACACAATTCCATTCCAAAATTGACCACTTAGTCTCATTTTTCCTCCTCCAAATTACCCATATCTATAAAAAAACCACAAAATTCAGCCTCTTCTCTTAAAAGACAGCATCATGGTGGTTGATTACTCAGCTTCAATTACCTTGTCTCTCAAGGAAGGTCAAGAGTGGAGAAAAAATGTACCGTCAAAGCTAGTGGACCGTCAACAAGCGTCAAAATTGGCCCTACTCAAGACACTTGGAGCATCAACCTTGTAAGAAATCCACCTTTTCTTACCTCTTAAGAGTTTTTCTTCCTTATTTGTATCCTACATGGATACTCCCATTGTAAATATCCAATTCCATTTGTAAATTAATACTAACTCTACTAACACTAACCCACTATGAAAAGTCCTATCACCTCCATTTCTCTCCTCTCTCTTTCCCCACCAACTTCTTGATAATTCCAAGCAAAAGAAATTAGATAAATTGCTGAAAATCTAACCCAACCATGGTTAGAGGAGTAACCCTAGCCTTCAAAATTGCTATAAAAGGAGGGTGTAGCTAGCACAAAAGGGGGAGCCATAAGCAAGAGCACTATGCTATAGCTTGAGAAGCCAAGCTCAACCTCTCTAGAAGGAGCTCTTGAGTGGAAGCTCATTGTCTTATGCATGTGCATGTGTTGTAATAGGAGATTAGCAAGGGAACTCTATGCCATTGTAAGAGAGAGAGTGATCACTCAATTGAGACTAGGAAATCTATCATTTCTCCTACTAGTGTAAGCTCAACATTTGCTGAATAAAGGAGGGTGGATTTGGACTAAGCTTGGATACTTTGTCTCTCTTCCCACGTGAAGTAATGGACAACAATGATGTGTAAGTGTCTTGGTGTTTTTGTTTTTTGGTTAAGTTCTTTATAACTTGTCTCTAGTGTTGTCATCAATTTAGCCATAAATCCCACATACTGTAAGAGGGCGACAGGGTGGAGAGGACTCCCCTGGCCTTAAGACAATGAGTGGGGTGGCTTTTCTTGTGATGTGTTGTGGGGTAATTTACTCAAGCTATGATGAACAAATACTAATATCACTTTGATTGGTCATGACAGATTTGTAAGAAGGTATTAGTGCAACAAACACCCCCTCCCCCTTCTCTCTCTTTCTTACATATATAATTGTGTTTGCTTGATCATTGCGGATACGTTTCAAAGCAGCCCGAGCACTATCTCTCTCTCTCTCTCTCTCTCTCTCTCTCTCTCTCTCTCTCTCTCTCTCTCTCTCTCTCTCTCTCTCTCTCTCTCTCTTTACGCGTCCTAGTTCGCATCCAAACTAGGTGGTGCCCCAAATTTGTGTAGGGTTAGGTTGCGGGTTTGTGTGTGTGTTTGTTGTTTTTTTCCAACCCCAACCCAATTGAGCAGCACGGGAGCCTTGAAGGGTGTCTAGAGGTTGCTCTTCTTGTTGCCCACCCCGGACCGCCTCACTGCATCATGGCTCTTTCTGTATGAACCATCAAAGAACAACACATGTGCATTGCTGATTTGTGGCACTTCTTCAACTACCTTTCTCACCACCTCTTCCTTAACAATAAGGGGATTCTCCTTGTAGGTCAACAAATCAGCTAGGGTAGCCCTTGTACTATCTTCCACTAGAAAAGAGAACTCAAACTCTTGCAACTCAATTACCCATTTCTTCACCACATTTGACATGTTAGTACCATTAATTAACTGTGGCAAAAAGGCATAACTCATCAAGAAAACAAAAGGTCGTGGTAGCAAGTAATGACAAAATCGTCGACAAGCCAATATTACACTGGCCATTAGTAGCTCTACTTCCAAGAACTTTCTCTCCGCTACCAAATTCACTCGGCTTGCACAATACACTGGCCTCATATAATGGATGCCCTTCCCCTTTTGCAATAGCATGGCTCCAATGGCATCATCCCCTACTGATGGATTTACATAAAACACTTTCTCCCAATCAGGAGCCTGCATGGCTGACAACCCCCCTAACACCTCTTTCACCTCTTGAAACACTTCTTCACACTTGTCATCCCATTGCAATGGATCATGCTTTGCCACTTGCTGTAATGGATAAAGAAGCTACGAAGAGAATGGAATAAACCGTGCCATGTACTTCACTTTGTGTATAAAAGTTGCCAATTGCTTCGTACTCGTAGGTGATGGAAGAAGAATAATAGACTTAACCTTTTCTGGATCAGCCTCAATGCCATTTTCTGACACCATATGGCCCAATAGCTTCACCCTTGGCTATGCTAGATGACATTTCTTTGGATTTAGTTGTCCTCCACATTCATCATATCGAGCCAATACCATCTGCAGCTTCTCATGGTGTTCAGCCCTACTGCTATAAACACAGAAGTCATCCATAAAAGCTTTAACACAACTACCAATGAATGGTTCCAACACCCAATTTGCTCTCTCTTGATAGAAGGAAGGTCCATTTGACAACCCAAATGTCAATACTGTGTAGCAATAGCAACCCCATGGCGTAATAAAGTGGTCTTTGTGCGGTCTTTAAGAGCAATCTTCAATTGAAAATAGCCTGAAAAACCATCACACACACTGTACCTCTCATAACCTGCCACTGAATCCAAGATCTGATCGATGAATGGAAGAGGATATGGGTTCTTCTTAGTGGCTGTGTTTAAGGGTTTAAAATCTACACAAATTCTCCACTTCCCATCCTTCTTTGGACTAACTACAACTGGACTCACCCATTCTGTGGTCTCCACAGGGACTATGAACCCTGCTTTCAACAACTTGTCCACCTCTTCTCGCAAGGCTTCCATTTGCTCTTGACCCATCCTTCTTAGCCTTTGCCGCACTGGCTTAGCACCTTCTTTCAGCTCTATATGCATCTCTTCGCCCTTGAACCCTCTGATCTCTTCATATGAAGTAATGAACAAATCAGGAAAACTAGCGAGCATGTGCAAATATATATCCTTCTCCATAGCTGAGAGGTCTCCACTGATCATTTGTGTCATCAATTCCTGCTTCTTTGACAACTCAACCTTGGTTTGCATCAGCCCTTCAATCACTTCATAAGGCCCTTCACTTTCATCTTCAACCTCATTCGCAAATGCAACTAAACCAAACTCCTGGATTTCTTTGTCCATCAAAAGAAATGCAACATCACCATCCTCATCACTGCTGGTAGTGCTATCACTGTCCTCATCTGTCATCGTGGAAGAGTCTTCATCACTAGACTCATCCTCATCTTCATAAAGCTCCTCTAATCGTTTCCTTGTGTCCATATTATAAAGCTTCTTGGTACCTGTCTTTCCATAGAGGCTAATCGTACCATGTCGCCAATCTTGAATAGCTCCCACTGTACGTAACCATGGTCTGCCCAGTATAATAGGATATGCTCCCAACCCTGCTGGCATCACATGAAAATCAACCACTGCCTTTGCATCATATGCCTCCACTTCTAAGCTCTTTACAACACCCAAGCATTTTACTTTTTGATGGTTTGCCAATCTGATCCGAAAACCTGACACCCTAGCCACTGTGAGACCCATCTTCTCAACGCATGAGTGTGTTATGACTCATATTTGGGCTCCGCCATCCACATAACCTTGTCCCAAATTTTTCCTTTTATGCCACACATCTACTATTGGAAAAATGTCTGGTAGCTCATCCATTGCCAACACCTTTACTGAACCTCTCTCTGGCTCTTTCTCCGTTGGGTTAACCATCCTCTTCCACTGTCGCTTTAGCTTAAGCACCATTTCTATAAGCTGCCCAAAAGTAACATCTGTCTTCCTGCTTGTCAGATCCTCCTTCAAGTCATAGCTTAATTGCCCATCCCCTACTGGAAAATCTGAAACATAAAACTTTCGACGAGCTCTCCTTTTCCTCTTGGCCTTGATATCCTTGCCTTCATGGCTTATCCTCTGTGGTCCTCTTCCCAATATGCATCACTAATGTATCCTCGAGCTTTGATGCCTTCTAGGACCTGGGGCACTTCTTCCTTCCTTATCCTCTGTGGTCCTCTTCCCAATATGCATCACTAATGTATCCTCTAGCTTTGATGCCTTCTCCAGAGTGACTACACTTAGCACGTTTGTATTTCCCTTTTCCTCTTGGGTTAATCCACTGGTTCCTTCATCTCCCTTAACTTCGATTCCATAATCATTTGACCTAGTTAACACCTGTCTTGGCAATGGATACATGTCTCCCCCCATCCTTGGTGGCTTATCACATTGCGGGCTGATGTGACCCAACTCTCCACAATTGTAACATGTGGGCGTCTGCCTCCAGAACCTACCATTGCTTTGTCCAACACCATTCCTAGGCCTTTTTTCACCTCCTGGCTGATTTGCAAACCTCCCTCAACCTCGATTATTTCCCACTTGACCTAGCATGTTTAGGCTGAGATTCTTCATCAAATCTACCACTTGCCTCATGTCTTGCCTTAGCCCATCATCTTGCACCAATGTAGTGACCACTGCTAGCATAACCAGAGTAGTAACAGGAACCACTGGTTCATGATGAACCCCTGACATGCGACCTTGTAAAGACTCTATAGGCTGAAATTCAGACCTCATGGGCAAAGACTCCACCCTTAACTGGCTCATTTTCCTCAACTTCCACTCTTTGTTCCTTGCTACCTCTAGAGCATCTTCATATGTCCTAGGCTTCTTTAGCTCCACTCTCCAACGTATATTCTCCCAAAGACCAGCCAAGAACCTGTCCTTCTTCATCATGTCAGGCGGGGGTACCTGTGGTGCTAAGCTCTTGCACATCCGCTCCCATGCCAATGAGAACTTACGTATGTACGCATCTACTGGCTCACCTTCCTTTTGCACCAAACCTTGTACTTCTATCTTTACAAACTCCACTTCCAACCCATGCCTTAGATTGTCCCAACTCAATCTTACAGGTGGATCCGCTGCACGCAACTCCTCTTCAAATGTTTTGGACCAGACTCGTGCATCACTCTTGAAACAAATTTGGAGAAGACGTAACATCTGCGCAGGGTCATGAATCTGGTTGTTAATCAGGCAACCTCCATCTTTTCCAAAAAATCTTCCACATCTTCATCACTTCTTCCATGAAACTCCGGATAAGAGAAAGCCATGGCTACCCAAGTTACAATGCTTTGAGAACCCCTTTGAACACACGTGCAAGAACCCAAAACTTTTGACTACCCAATCCCCAGAAACTTCAATGGAGCTCAACTTTAGATAAGGACAAACACATGCACATCAAATGAGTTTTCATAGTTGATCATTGGAATTACAACAGGCAAAGGACATTCCAAGATCTCTCGTAATCTTCTTGGCCCGAACATAAAGAATATGCGTTGCTGGAAAAAAATCTTCCTGGACACATGAACATTTATCTGGATTCTTTGAGTTAAATGAAATGGAGTGAATTGAGGGCCATTTTGATCATCCATTAAAGCCAACCATGAAGCTCCCAAGAAGGCACACCTGACTTAACCTCAGATTTTGCCAAAATTTCAGCAGCATAACAGCATAAATGGCTCAAAAGACCAAAAAACCAGCCATCATAACTTGGAAAAATTTTGGCAAAGTTTCCCCAGAAATAGAGCAGTAGGAACCCAAAATATAGACTGTATATGTATGCATAAACTGTCAACAATAGAACCCGAGCATCAAGTAGGACTCACTAGTACATAGCCTATGGTGAGGTCACGAAAAGGGTGCTCCAGCTACCTGTATCACCGAAAGGATCTCCACATTTGAGAATCCCCCAGCTCAATAAAAACATCACGCTATCAACCCTCACACGAAGGCTAATGCAAATCGCGTATAATCAAGTCTCAGAAATGACTATCTTCCAGACCAAGTCTCAGAAATGGCTGGGACTGCCAAATAAAACCAAATATGGCTCCACAAAGGCGTACCATGGCAGTTTCCACAAGTAACGTACAATCCAACAGACAATGCGCTCAAACAGGCGCCAAGTGATGCATCCCCACAACAACTTCAAGTGACACCACTGCTAGTATATCACTGTACTCCAGCTACCTATACCTGTGTGAATCACCTGTACCTATACCTGTACCTGTACCTGTCCCTGTAACCTATAACCTGTAACCTGTAGCCCCGAATCTCGAAGCTTGAAGCTCGAAGCAGAAGGTACTCGAAGAAGATCCTCCGTGGGGGCGCCAAAAGAATGTGAGCGGGATGGAAACACACACAACGCCTCTATAATGACCCGACATATACTCTTGGGATGATACACACACACATTATGGGGCACCACTCGGCTTACACAACCAGCCTGGCCGAGACAGGAAACACACAGACGGAGTGAGAAGAGAGAGATTTCCCACTTGCCCACTCAATACTCACACATACACACTCACACACACACTCTCAATTCAGCTCAAAGGAGGAAAATTGCTGTTGTATAGACTCAATGAAGCTCAGCCCAACACCAATGGGGCAAATAGTTTACACAGTATTGAGGAAATACACCAGATACAACCACAAAGTTAAGCAGAGGCTTCACTCACCGGAGAAGATTACACAGAAAAACAGCAGAAAATCTATGAGTAATTTGGCAAAATGGACACCGCCATTGCGTTCGGAACGGCCCAAATTCCCAATCTATAATGTCAAAGTGCTCAAATCCGACCTCGGATGAGCAGTTTAGGGCCAAAAAATGCTCCAAAAACAGCAAAAACACACTTGCGGTTGTTCCTCCTCTCTTCTCCACGTTTTTTTTGGTCTTCTCTTTGTTTTCTGAGTTCCCACACTTAGCTTTATTATTTGGGCACCCGTGGCCTTTTAGATGACCTCAAACGAACCCCGAACAAGCCAAAAACTTACCTCGCAGTGCATAGTTGTCACCTTTTTGCATCATCCGCACACCTGGCACTCAGTTTTTCCAAATAATGCATCCCTCAACCACGTGAAGTGGCCCCAAAAAGTGGTTCTCATGATGACCTTTCTGCATAAGTATCACAAGAAAACACCCACGTCGTGTCCATACTTCTCTGCATGCACGTATTGACCCCATTCGCCCTCCTGACGCCACTAGATGCCATCTGACGCACCTGCTTACCTCATGTCGTCGGCCCGTAGATAGCTTCCTCGAGAAGTTTTACGTGCTACCAACTCCTCCTTATTGTAGAAAAAACACGCTGATACTGGTAATAGTGAAAATAGATGCACTATGTACATGGTGTCCTACAAATGGTCAATCCTTTATTCGATGCACCATGCATGGGTATGAACATATGCGCAATCCCTTGCTCAAAAAAACTCCTAACAGCGGTAGAGACATTCTTCTATTGGCCTACCTTGAGGAGAGATGTGGATGCCTTTGTGCGATCATGGATAATTTGCCAAAAGGTCGAGTTTGACAGGCAAAAAGCACCAGGGTTGTTACAACCATTGCCGATTCCGGATAAGCCATGGGAAAGCATTGCTATGGACTTTATCTTTGATCTTTCAAGAACACCAACAGGGCATGATAGTATATGGACCATTATCTGCACGTTTAGCAAGCAAGCCTATTTAATCCGTGTCAGGAAGAAGATAGAATTTGATCAGATGGCACGCTTGTTCATGTACAATGTGTTTAAGTAACATGGTATGCCACAATCGATTGTCAGTCATCGTGATCCTCACATGACCAGTTTGTTCTGGAGAGGATTGTTTGAGAACATAGGCACTCCGCTCAAGTTCTCGTCTTCGTTTCATCCACAAACTGATGGACAGTCAGAAGAGGCTAATTCTACTGTCTTAGAGCTGCTGAAATGCTATGTGTCAGATAAGAAGGGCAAGTGGGAACAGTATTTTCCTATGTTTGAATATGCGTACAATAATACGGTGCATTCGCCTAGTTTTGAGATTGTTGAAGGCGGCAAAAAGATTCCTCCCATTTTGCATACAAAGGAAAAAATCTTTGAGGCAGATCGATATGTTGACAACGTGGATGAACTTTATAAGAAAATTAAAGTTGCCTTGGAGAAGACTCGGGCAAACCAGAAAATGAATGCTGATCATCACTGTCGTGAATTGCTGTTGAGGCAGTCCGGGGCGGGCAACAAGAAGAGCAACCTCTAGACACCCTTCAAGGCTCCCGTGCTGCTCAATGGGACTGGGGCACAACACAACACAAACCAAAACAGCAAACCCACAGCCAAATCCCAACTACACAAGGGGCACCACCTAGTTTAAGAGCGAACTAGGATGCAAAAGAGGAGAATCGTTAGGGCAACCCACAAACAAGCAAGGAATTTACACTAACCCTAACACCAATGGAACACTCTCACACACTAAAACACGAGAGAGAGAGAGAGAGATGGTGTAAAACATAGTTTCAACTTTATATTTTGCACAAAAATGAACTTAGAGCTTGCGGAATCAAGTGACAAGATTTGGTTATAGCATCACTAGCACATTGTCTTAGGGCTATGGGAGCCCTCTCACCATCCACCCTCTTACAATGGTAGCCAAACAATAGCCAATGAATCACAAGCAGCAAAACAACAACCTTCAATGAAACAAGTCACCTTATGAAGCTGAATGAGTTTGCCAAGCCAAATTGGAGGAGAAGCGTGAGCCTTTGGACATGAATTGCATCCAAAACTACCAATTCATTGATGTTGGGGTAGATACAACAATGGTAGGAAGAATATATTCTACTCAAGCTTTTCTATGCACCAAGGTGATGGTGTATAGAAAGCTTACTCTCTCTTTAAAACCAAGATAGAACTGGCATGTGGTACACTCAATCTAGTGTGCAATGGTATAGTGATCTCTTTTACAAGGAGGAATGGGTTCTATTTATAGGTTTTAGAAGCTTTGATTAGGATTAAGACTACTCAATTTTATTAGGAAAGATCAAGGATTATGAATTTTTATGAATTTCAAATGAGAATGGGGTCTCTCTTTTCTCTTTAGTCACATGGATGTGGGCTCAATTAAGAGAATTATTGATGTGGTGAAAGGAGAGAAACCTCATTGGGAGTTAGTGAATTTGTTCTACTTGTGCGGTTGCCTACTCCATATGTTGATAGTGTGGGTGCATTTTTACAAGAGAAGTTAGTTGTTAGTGGTAATAATCACTAGAATTGTTAGTGATACATTTACAATGGGTAGGATGAGTTGATTTTATGAAGGAAGAGGGGTGAATTAAAAGAGAATCATTGAGATGGTGAAGCTTTGAAGAAGCTTGAACTCACCCTTGTGTAGATTGTGGAAAAAATGACCGCTGATCTTCTTCTTCTTCTTCGCTTCTTTACGCCGCCGCCACGGTTGACCACCACGATGAAAAGAGGATTTGTTGATGAAAAATCCTCAATTTGCAGAAATTATCATGGTTAAGATGTTGAATTTTAGATATTTTAAGGAGAGGTAAATGAAATTGTAACATAGAAGCAATAGAGAGAGACATGGAGAGGGTGTATGTATGTAGAGGTTCATAAAAGAACTATAGGAATGAGAGAGAAGGGTAATGGTGAAGAGGGTGGGAGAAGCCATGGAAATTGCAGGTTTGAGTGAGGGAAGGAGAGGGAGGGGTGTGTAAGAGTGAGTAGGTGTGTGGAAGGGTGAGAGAAGACTAAGGGCTACTTGTGAGAAAAGTGGGCAGACTGGGGTCCACTCAAAAAATCATAGCTCACCGCTAGTAGCTCCAAAAATCATGAAAAACTTTGAGGTGATTATTCAGAGCGTGGGCTACATTTTCTCTTTTGACCACCGCTCCAAATTTGGAGTGGAGATAGGTGCCAAAATTCTCACCAAAAAGCCTGTTTTTATGCCTGCAAAAGTCTTTTAGTGGCCCCCTCCTTTGTTGAATTTGTACAATGCATCCAAGATTGAGCCCCTCCTTTGTCATATTATAATACAAAGCATCCAAGTTGCCCTTGACCCATGCATGGAGGAGGATTATTGGTGAATAAAGAAATATATACATGGTGGGACTAGTGTATAGACTATTCATGGACTTTAGCTCAATGAGCACATGGTGTTAGAATAATGAGTAAAAATAATAATAAAAATATGGAGGAGTTATGGATATGTAAAGATATTGGAATCATATGATATGGTCCCTCCTTGAATTATTTTGGGTGAAAGAGGAAAAGGTATGCAAGTAAATAATATAATAAACGTAACCAAATAGTAAAAATCAATTTTTTGTTTTCACGAGGGTGAGGGTGAAAATGTGTGAGTGATTTGTATAAAGGAAAAATATGAGGTTAGAGTATGTACATATTGGCAAAAAATATAATTATGGTATAAGAGGATGAAAGAAGGTGTACATAGGTTTAATAAAACACACACCTAAGTAGAAATATTTAAATAAAATACCAAAATAATTATAAAAAATCCCTATATTTAGGCCATATATACAATGAAATATTTACACACAAAGAGTCCATAATATAGTTTTATTTTTTTATTTTTTTATTTTTTTTATTTTTTTGGCTCAACTAGCCCAGTGACTAGCTAGCTGAGGGTTTTTAAGAAGATATGGGAAAAGCCCCCTAACTCATACACGCCTATGTACAGTGAAATGGTAGGGATAGCCATAGCGTTTGGGTGAATTTGGTAGGGTGGAGTAACTTACTATGGCAATTATGGAGAGACGAAAAACGGCTATCATTAGCCCTCCCCCAGGATGATGGTATATTCATGTACCATCATAGAGCATCTTTTCCAAAGAGAGTGCTTCAAAGTCCTTGACGAGATCTTCATTGTTTGGCCCCTCAAAATTTTGGCTGGAGTTACACTCATGCTTCATGTAACAATACTTACATGAGACAGCGGCCTTTGGAAAGATCTTTGGTAGATCCTTTGGTAGAAGGCGACTCAAATAGGGCTTCAAGCGATACCCGTTTACCTTCCTGGAGTGCTCTTTACCATTCAAGTCCATAAGCTGATAGTAATTAGGATTGAAAGCCTTCTTGACTATGTATGGCCCTTGCCATCTAGTTTCAAACTTGGCATCAAAACGATTGTCAAGTCGATTGTCATACCTTAGCACAAGCTCTCCTTCCTTGATGCCTTTGTCCTTCAGTTTCTTGTCATGCGTTTCTTTCGCTTGTGTGGTTTTCCTCTTGTAGCACTCATATGCTGCTTCTCTTTTCCACTCAAGCTCCACTAACGTAAGAAGTCGATCCATCCATACCTCTTGATCATCTTGTGCTCCTTTGCCATGAAGTCGCATTGTTGGAATGTTGAGCTCGATAGGCTGCAAAGCCTCTTGACCATAGACCAAGTGAAATGGTGTGAACTCCGTGGCTTCCCTATATGTGGTTCGATATGCCCACAAGGCACCATCCAAGAAGTCATCCCATAATTTTTTTTTGTTTTGCACCATCTTTCTAATGATTCCTGCAATGACACCATTAGCCTTCTCCACCAAACCATTTGACTGTGGGTAGTATGGTGTGCTATGACGATGTAGAATGTGAAGCTCTTCACAAACTTCTATGAGCAAGCCCTTCCTAAACCCTGGACCATTATAAGAAACAATCTCCAAAGGTGTGCCAAATCTGCAACAAATGTGATTGTACACAAACTTGGTAACTGTCCTCTCATTCACTCTTGCCACACTTTGAGCTTCCACCCACCTTGTCATATAGTCTACAGCCACTAGAATGTAGAGTTTACCATTTTTTGTCCTAGGCAGAGGACCCATAGCATCAATGCCCCACTTTTCAAAGGGTCCATTTGCAAGCACTATTTGCCTCGGGCCATGCACCAACCTTCTATTTCCATTTATCTGACAATTGTGACAGCTTTTACACCAATGTTGAACATCCACATGCAAGCTTGTCCAAACATACCCTGCAAGCAAAATCTTCTTCACAGTTGATTCTTGGGCAAAATGACCACCACATGCCTCTTCATGCAAACCTTTTAGAATGGCTGGAATTTCCTCGATAGTTGGTACTCTTCTGCACACTTGATCCTTCCCTCTTTGATAGAGGGAGCCTTCTAGGAAGAGATAGAAACTTGCCTTCTTCATGAGTCTCCTCTTCTGAGCCTTCGTGAAGTCTTGTGGAAACTCACCCTCCAAAATGTAGCCAATGATGGGAGCCAATGACTCCAATCCCTAGTACCTCGGTTGCTTCACAGCAGCTGCCACCATGATGACTTGCACTTCTTTCTCTACACTTGAAACGGCTTGTTGTGCAAGTAAATCAGCATCTTCATTTTGTTTCCTAGGAATATGATATAATTGCACCTCCTCAAATTGATTAAATAGCCTACAGATGGTATGAACTTTGGCCCTTAGTCTTTCATTTTTGCATGCCCAAATGCCTAAAATCTACTTCACAATGAGAAGTGCATCCCCTTTTACCATGAGACGTTGTATACCATGGCCAATGCATATTTTTAAACCATGAAGTAGTGTGTCATATTCTGCTTCATTGTTGCTAGCTGAACTTGGTAGATTGAACTTCTCTTTCATGACCACCTCTCCACTTGGGTTGAGCAACACTAGCCCTCCCCCTGCTTTTCCTGTGGCTCGACGAAAAGCTCCATCAAAGAACAAGGTAAAAGCATTAGGAACACTTTTTGGTGGTGGCAATGGTAGGGTCTTTACTTCAGGCACCTTAATCTCCTTTTCATGCACCCTATAAGTGAGAATCCCTGCCAATTGTGCACGCACACTATCTTCTACCTTGAAAGAGTATTGAAACTCTTGCAACTCCATAATCCACTTTGAGATCCTAGTACTAAGATTCATTTGAGATGACACCCAAGGGAACAAATTCTCTGCGGTGAGGATTACAAAAGGTTTTGGGAGCAAGTAGGATCTAAACTTCCTTATCGCAAACATGAGAGAAAGCATCATGAGTTCTGCCTCCGTGTAGCCTCTCTCTAAAGCATTCACGACCCTACTAGCAAAGTAGATGGGCCGCATCCTGGTACTATAGGGATCTTGTTATAACAAAACTGCACCAATTGTTTCTTTCCCAGCACTAGAGCTAACAAAGAATGTGTACTCCCAACAAGGAGGCATGAGTGTTGGTAGATCTGACAAAATGGATTTAATGTTACAAAAGTACTCTTCAAGCTCATCAGACCATGCAAATTCTACTTGTTGTGTCAACTTTTGCAAAGGGTGAAGTAACTTCGAGGCTAAGTGAATGAAGCGTGACATATACTTCACCTTTTGAATGAATGAGATGACCTCCTTAAGACTCTTGGGTGATGGTAGCTCAATAAGAGCCTTTGCCTTTGAAGGATCCACTTCAATGCCTTTGTAAGAAACTTTATGACCAAGCAAGATTACTTCATCCTCACCTATATGGCACTTGTCGGGGTTGAGTTGACCTCCCATGTCGTAGAGCTTCTTTAAACCTTCTTCTACCCTTTGTAGATGCAATGATTATGAGCTATAAATACAGAAATCATCAATGAACACCCTAATTGACTTTCCAAAGAATGCTTGAAACACCATATTCATGAAACGTTGGAATGTTGCAGGAGCATTTGTCAGACCAAATGGCATGACTCTAAAAGCATAACAACCCCAAGGAGTGATAAAGGTTGTTTTCAATTGATCCTCCAATGCAATCCCTATTTGAAAGTAACCTGAGTAACCATCGCACACAGTGTACTTCTCATGACCAGCTACCTCATTTAGTATCTCATCCTGGAATGGGAGGGGAAAGTGATCTCTTTTTGTTGCCTCATTGAGGGGACGGTAATCCACACACACCCTCCACTTGCCATTTTTCTTAGGAGTGACAACAACAGGAGAGACCCACTCTGAATTCTCCACTGGATAAATGAAACCTGCTGCTAGAAGCTTTCTTACCTCCTTGAGTAGAGCCTGCTCCTTTATAACTCCTAACCTTCGTAGCTTCTGAGCTTTAGGTGTGGCCTCAGGCTTTAACTCAATCTTGTGTTGAACAACATCTACCCCATGCACGTCGGTGTAGTCTTTAGCAAAAAGCCTAAGAAAATTCCTTAGCACACATTTGAACTCCTCTCTTTCATCCTTTGTAAGTGTTTTTGATAGCATACCTTCCAGCATCCCTTCATCTTGAACACCTTCGTTCTCTTGAAGACATACCTCCTCCAAGCCTTGACAAGAGGTCTCTTGGTTGCTTGGCTTAAACCTTACCCCCATGACTTCGATGGAAGACTCCTCTTCAGTAATGCTGCCGCTACTTTCTTCTTCTGAAGTGCTATCGGTCCAACCTTCTTCCGTCTCACTTTGAGATGATTCTTCATGGAGCTCCTCTTGGCGTTGCTCCTTCATGTCAAAGACAACCTTCTTATGATTGTCTTTCCCTGCAAATTAGCTTTCCACTCTCCCAATCCTGCAAAGCTCGCATTTTCATTAGCCATGGTCTCCCTAGGATAAATGGGTAACCATTTCCTTTGGTAGACATGACATAGAAATCCACTGCCTTCTTAATGCCAAAGGCCTCCACAAAAACATTTTTACAAATGCCTACGCGCCTAGCCTTGCTATTGTTTGCCATCTTGATCTTAATTTCAGGTGTCTCATGGATGTGCATGCCTAGTTTTTGCATGAGTCCCTCTGTCATGATGCAAATTTGTGCACCCCCATCCACTAGACCTTTCCTAACCAATCTCCCTTTTATGTAACAATCTAGCACAGGTGTAATGTCCTCATTCATTTCAGCTTGTGCAATTTTTACAACAGGCACACTCTCTTTCACCTTTCTCCTAGTGCTAATTGCCCTTGTTAAATCCCTCCTAACTTGTGGACATAATGCAAGAAATTGAGTCCGTGAGATATCAGGACCCTTACCTCTCATGTCTTCCAACAGGCTGTATGGAGCCATTCCATGTCCAAGAGGGAAGTCTTGGAGGTTGATACGACGTCGAGTCCTCTTAGCCTCCTTGGTCTCCTTTGCCTTCTTTTCTCGTCCATGGTCACTTTGTGATGTAACTCCTTCTTTCTCCTTACCTTTCCCTCGGCCACGCTTAATGCCATTTGCTTCCATGTCAACCTCTCTTGAATCTGTCACCTCTACCACATGCACGTTTGGGTCTGGCAAAGGTGGAACTCCTTCCACTCCTTGTGGAGGTGGTCTTGCTCCATTTGGCCTTGGTATAAGCCGTGGTTGCTGACTAGTTCCTTCACCTGCATTCATCACTGAGTAATTCAAGTTAGGTCTCCCTGGCTCCCCACGGGGCCAAGGACAATTATACATCCCATGTCCAGACTCACCGCAATTCCAACATTGCAAGACTCTCCTAGTTCGTGGCTCTCTCTCTTCTGACTTCTTTGCTTGTCCCTTTGGACCTACAGCTTGTGCAAGGTGAATTGACAGGCTGCTTAAAGATTCATTTAACTTCTCAATCACTTCAGTCGTTACCTCGGGAACCTCCCTAGATGTTGATGCTTGTGACTTACCTTTGGGTCTAAGACCTTCTATTGGAACCTCTCCCCTTAAGCACTTGAGTTTCCTATACTTCTCAGCAGCCCTAGTTTCCGCTGCATCAAAAGTAGCAGGTGCACCCGCCTCAACTTTTACCTTAAGGTCAAGAAAGAGTCCGGCTGTGAACCTCTCCTTCTTTAAAAATTCTGCACCATCACCAGGGTTAGCAACATTTCGTATCCATAGAGCCCAAAGACGTAGAAACTCTTGCTTGTACAAGTAGTAGTCATCTAAGTCTTTTTGCTTATGAGAAACAATGTCTTGCCATAGTTTTTGAGTGTTTTGGGGATCAAAGAAGTATCTCTTAAAACGATTCAAAACTTCTGTGTAATTCCCCTTAACTTCCTCAGGAAAAGAGTCAAACCAAGTACTAGCATCTTTCGTAAGGACCACCTCAAAAATTTCTACACGTTCTTGATCGGTTACTATCCTCTTGATACGGCAAGACATCTTGAAATTTGCTAAAAATAATTCTGCATCCTCTCCAGGCTCTCCAAAGAAAAGAGGATATCCAGACATTTGGCGTTGGCTCTCCATTATTATGAAAGATTACAACACGAGTTACAATAAGGGGTACAATAGATATTTAGAACCACTCGCCTGCAAATGAAGAAGTAAGAAAATACCACTCTAGGTTTTCTTCTTCAACTATCCAAGCTTCAATGAGGTCTCGATTTGTTTGATCAAAACAAAAAGGTAGACTATTGATGAGCTCTAAGAAGGGTTGAAATTCTTCAAAGCTAAGGCGATAAACAGAAATCTCTAGAACTTCATTTTCTGGATCCAAAAGAGCAACCACGTCCCAAGTGATAAATTGCACTTGCTCTACAATTCCCAACGCACAAGCGGTTTGTATAAAAACTAGATCTTCATGCTCGTCGAAGGCTGTGAGAAAGTAGCAATTGACTAGGAGCTCCTTTCCTTCGAGTTCCACACAGTCGGAGTGAGGCAACCTTCTCACAATTTCATAAAGAACATCCTCATCAAGTCCAATCAAGTTTGCAAGATTTAAAGACTCCACTTGTGCTACAAAATTCCTAGACAAAAACTCCTTAGGATTATGGTTAAATCATTCAAAAGCATAAAGAGATTTACAATGTCTCTATGAACAAAGTGTCATAGAAAGTAGAGAAGGATGAGAATTTATACAAATTTGCAATCTTCTCTATGCTCTCTTTATTAAGACAAGCTCTAAATAGCTCCCTATCTCCTTTGTTGAAAGCGAAAGGAAGACTATTAATAAGATGCAAATGAGGGAAAAATTCACCAAATGTGAGTCTATGAAGCATGAACTCTGGCCGCAAGTTTCCTGAAGAGTCTTCTTCAATGGTGAAATGCACTCGCCAAACGCCAAATTTCACTCTATTTACCAATCTTAGGGCACACACTAGTTGGATGAATGCGCGGTCTTCCTTAGTGCCCAACAACAAGAGGAAAATGGAATCCACGCGTAGGACCTTTTGTCTTAACTTCACCACCCTCTTGTTATGAGGGAGACGCCTTACTACTTGCTCCTGCAACTCAATTGGTAATAGAGCTAGATCTCTAAGGATTGAACTTTCACTGCACACACATTCCCTGTTAGAACAAATGATCGTTTTTTGTTTCTTGTAACAACTTGGACAAAGAAAAAACAAACATACACACTATTTTGCTGGGCTGCACTTCATTTTAAAATAAAATGAACACATGTACATCAAAAGAAGTGTGGTAGTTGATGAGAGGTAGAATGACATGGTTTGGTGATGCAAGAATTTCTCCTACTCTTTGGGCACCAAACATGAACACCATTCGTTGTTGAAAATGGATCTTTCTACTAATTGCAACGTTTATTCTAATGTGTGGAGTAAAATGAAAGGGAAAAATCTCTATTCCCGGGCCATTATCCATGGCCTATGCATGTCCTTATTCTTAAAATAACACAAAAATATAGACGTCCAAGCTAATATCGTACCTAATGAGAGGCAAAATAAAAGGATTTACCGAAGTGTTTATCTCGGCTAACCTAAGAGGACCTAAAATCCTACGAATTACCCGTTGAAATTGCAACTTAGTACTAACAATTATGTGTACCTTTTGCCTTGCAATGGGAATGAAGGGATCATACAAATTCTCGTGATTCATTCAAGCTACTTGATTATGACAAAGGTTGAGCCTTCACAAACATACACAAGCCGTCCCTCAGTGGGGGCACCAAAATTGAGGCGGTCCGCAGCGGGCAACAAGAAGAGCAACCTCTAGACACCCTTCAAAGCTCCCGTGCTGCTCAATGGGACTGGGACACAACACAACACAAACCAAAACAACAAACCCACAGCCAAATCCCAACTACACAAGGGGCACCACCTAGTTTAAGAGCGAACTAGGATGCAAAAGAGGAGAATCGTTAGGGCAACCCACAAACAAGCAAGGAATTTACACTAACCCTAACACCAATGGAACACTCTCACACACTAAAACACGAGAGAGAGAGAGAGATGGTGTAAAACTTAGCTTCAACTTTATATTTTGCACAAAAATGAACTTAGAGCTTGTGGAATCAAGTGACAAGATTTGGTTATAGCATCACTAGCACATTGTCTTAGGGTTATGGGAGCCCTCTCACCATCCACCCTCTTACAATGGTAGCCAAACAATAGCCAATGAATCACAAGCAACAAAACAACAACCTTCAATGAAACAAGTCACCTTATGAAGCTGAATGAGTTTGCCAAGCCAAATTGGAGGAGAAGCGTGAGCCTTTGGACATGAATTACACCCAAAACTACCAATTCATTGATGTTGGGGTAGATACAACAATGGTAGGAAGAATATATTCTACTCGCACTCACTCAAACTAGCTCAAGCTTTTCTATGCACCAAGGTGATGGTGTATAGAAAGCTTACTCTCTCTTTATAACCAAGATAGAATTGGCGTGTGGTACGCTCAATCTAGTGTGCAATGGTATAGTGATCTCTTTTACAAAGAGGAATGGGTTCTATTTATAGGTTTTAGAAGCCTTGATTAGGATTAAGCGTAATCAATTTTATTAGGAAAGATCAAGGATTATGAATTTTTATGAATTTCAAATAAGAATGGGGTCTCTCTTTTCTCTTGAGTCACATGGATGTGGGCTCAATTAAGAGAATTATTGATGTGGTGAAAGGAGAGAAACTTCCATGGGAGTGAGTGAATTTGTTCTACTTGTGCGGTTGCCTACTCCATATGTTGATAGTGTGGGTGCATTTTTACAAGAGAAGTTAGTTGTTAGTGGTAATAATCACTAGAATTGTTAGTGATACATTTACAATGGGTAGGATGAGTTGATTTTATGAAGGAAGAGGGGTGAATTAAAAGAGAATCATTGAGATGGTGAAGCTTTGAAGAAGCTTGAACTCACCCTTGTGTAGATTGTGGAAAAAATGACCGTTGGTCTTCTTCTTCTTCTTCGCTTCTTTACGCCGCCACCACGATTGACCACCACGATGAAAAGAGGATTTGTTGATGAAAAATCCTCAATTTGCAGAAGTTATCATGGTTAAGATGCTGAATTTTAGATATTTTTAGGAGAGGTAAATGAAATTGTAACATAGAAGCAATAGAGAGAGACATGGAGAGGGTGTATGTATGTAGAGGTTCATAAAAGAACTATAGGGATGAGAGAGAAGGGTAATGGTGAAGAGGGTGGGAGAAGCCATGGAAATTGCAGGTTCGAGTGAGGGAAGGAGAGGGAGGGATGTGTAAGAGTGAGTAGGTGTGTGGAAGGGTGAGAGAAGACTAAGGGCTACTTGTGAGAAAAGTGGGCAGACTGGGGTCCACTCAAAAAATCATAGCTCACCGCTGGTAGCTCCAAAAATCATGAAAAACTTTGAGGTGATTATTCAGAGCGTGGGTGATATTTTCTCTTTTGACCACTGCTCCAAATTCGGAGTGGAGATAGGTGCCAAAATTCTCACCAAAAAGCCTGTTTTTATGCCTGTAAAAGTCTTTTAGTGGCCCCCTCCTTTGTTGAATTTGTACAATGCATCCAAGAGTGAGCCCCTCCTTTGTCATATTATAATACAAAGCATCCAAGTTGCCCTTGACCCATGCATGGAGGAGGATTATTGGTGAATAAAGAAATATATACATGGTGGGACTAGTGTATAGACTATTCATGGACTTTAGCTCAATGAGCACATGGTGTTAGAATAATGAGTAAAAATAATAATAAAAATATGGAGGAGTTATGGATATGGAAAGATATTGGAATCATATGATATGGTCCCTCCTTGAATTATTTTGGGTGAAAGAGGAAAAGGTATGCAAGTAAATAATATAATAAACGTAACCAATGAGTAGAAATCAATTTTTTGTTTTCACGAGGGTGAGGGTGAAAATGTGGGAGTGATTTGTATAAAGGAAAAATATGAGGTTAGAGTATGTACATATTGGCAAAAAATATAATTATGGTATAAGAGGATGAAAGAAGGTGTACATAGGTTTAATAAAACACACACCTAAGTAGAAATATTTAAATAAAATACCAAAATAATTATAAAAAATCCCTATATTTAGGCCATATATACAATGAAATATTTACACACAAAGAGGCCATAATATACTTTTATTTTTTTAGTTTTATTTTTTTTTGGCTCAACTAGCCCAGTGACTAGCTAGCTGAGGGTTTTTAAGAAGATATGGGAAAAGCCCCCTAACTCACACACGCCTATGTACAATGAAATGGTAGGGATAGCCATAGCGTTTGGGTGAATTTGGTAGGGTGGAGTAACTTACTATGGCAATTATGGAGAGCCGAAAAACGGCTATCACTGTTATCACCTGGTGATTGGGTTCTGTTAAGGTTCGAAAAGGCAAGGTTAAAGAAGATGAAGGACAAGGAAAGCTGTTTCCTAAGCTCAGTATGCGTTACTATGGGCCTTTTCAAGTGCTTGACAAGGTCAACGATGTGGCTTGTAGGCTGAAATTGCTTGATGCGTGGAAGATTCATAATGCGTTTCACGTGAGTCTTCTAAGACCCTTCGTGGGTGATGTGCCAGAAGATATGCCATATGAGGATCAACCAGAAGCTGAGTAACTTGATGAGATCCTGGTACCTGAGCAAGTTTTGGCACATAAGAATAGAAAAGTTAAAGGACAGGTTGCAAGACGCTATTTGGTGAAGTTCAAGAACTATCCACCTATGGATGCAAAGTGGATGGAAGAGCATGAACTGTCAGAGTCACCAAATGTATTGCAGCTTTACCTTGAAGCCTTTGGGTTACAAGCTACTTATGCCCCAACTTAACGTGTGCAAAGGACGGGTAATGATAGAGCTAGCACATCAAATGTACATATGAATTCAGTGTAATAGATGGAATGACAAAAGTATGAAGGTCTCATTAAGTCATTTGTATCTATGTGTACGACATTTCGTGCGGATACATGCGATGATAAATGAGTGCTAACAACACAAGATCATCAGTGACGTGTATTTATGGTATGCAATCGAGGACATTTTCTATTTCAAGAGGGGGGTATGTCACGAGGACATGGCAGCTGCTAACCTTAGTTGTTGGTTTCTTTCCAATGATTTTTGTTTTATTTTTGAGACCCTCTTTTTGAAGTTGAAAATGGTCGGACATTGTATGGCCAATGTGAACGGTAGTTTCACCCGCAGACGGGAAGTTGGTCTGCACTGGAATTCGTATAGTAAGAGGATATGTAGGCTCAACGCAAGATCATGTAGGTCCCCCTGTCGCACTTAGCAAGTTGGTGGTTACTAGGAAGTGAACTCAATAAAGGCATAAAGTCAAGGTGGGATCACCAACAGAAAGTATCTGACAGTTGGGCCACATTGCACTTTTGGATGCGGTCCCAATGAGGACAGATGGTCAGATTACCAGTGGGAGCCCAATGGAATTATTTCCTAAAATTTAGGGAACTGCTATTTTGGGCCATGAATCGCTATGACCAGGGGAACACTTTACAACTCTACCGCAAAGTCAACTCGGCAACCAGTCAGGAGATTTTTAGGCGGCAACCCCGAAACGGGCAAATACTTGTAAATGCGCCAAATGGCACATTTTTGTGCACTTTCCTTCTCCATCAAGAAGTGGCGCTGAATTTTATGCTGGGAGAGGCCTCATTTGCAAATTGTCACAGGTTAAGAGCTATGGAGTGCTTTCTTTCCCTCTCATGTACAATGTGGTGCTAGGAGTGATGCCCTGCACACTACACACTGCTCTCTCTCTCTCTCTCTCTCTCTCTCTCTCTCTCTCTCTCTCTCTCTCTCTCTCTCTCTCCCCCCCCCCCCCCCTATGTGCAGTTATGTGATGCCCCACAAGAGGGCTCTTCATTTGACTGATGTATAACTGAGTGGTTTCATGCTTTTTTGCTAAGGCAAGAGCCTCCTTGAGCAGGAACAGGGGTATCTAGTTGCTACTCCAAAGCAGGCACTGGTGAGGGTCATAACCTCACCGTACAGGTGCGTTTTCAGCGATGTGCATACGCTGTAAATTGACTGTTTTGCAGCCATACGGACGCCAGAACCTTAGAGAATAGTGCCCCATTGGTAGAGGACTGTTAGGGGGCTGTTTGGGACTGAGAACAGGGCAAAAATCAGTAAATTCAACGTGCTGCAAGGAAAGTGCACAGAAATGTGTCACTTGGCGCATTTACAAGCATTTGCCCGTTTCGGGGTTGCCGCCTAAGAATCTCCCGACTGGTTGCCCAATTGACGTCGTGGTAGAGTTGTTAAGTGTTTCCTTGGTCGTACCGAAGGTAATGACGCGAACACATTTCACTACCCAAATAGCAGTTCCTTAAATTTTAGGAAATGATTCCATTGGGCCACTGGTCATCTGACCATCTATCCTCATTGGGACGCATCCAAAAGTGCAATGTGGCCCAATTGTTGGATACTTTCTGTTGGTGGTCCCACCTTGACTTTGTGCCTTTATCTAGTTAACTTCCTAGTATCCACCAACTTGCTAAGTGCGACGGGGGGATCTACATGATCTTGCACTGAGCCTAGACATCCTCTTACTATACGAATTCTAGTGCCGACCAACTTCCCATCTGCGGGTGAAACTACCGTTCACATTGGCCATACAATGTCCGACTATTTGGAACTTCAAAAAGAGGGTCTCAAAAATAAAACGAAAATCATTGGAAAGAAACCAACAACTAAGGTTAGCAGGTGCCACGTCCTCGTGACATAGTTAATAGCTGCCACGTCCTCGTGACAATCCCCATCTCCCCCTGAGAACATGGTAAGGTGATGACTACGAGGCTACTTTGGCCTGGACTAACTGGGTGTCAGACTGTGACCAAAGAAAGTTCTTGATCAGCCTCTAGCTAGCTGATACAAGAGCTCGAGAAGATAAACAAGACATGATGTACCACAGAGTAGCCAACACCACTTGGTTGGCCACTACAACTCTGCCTGCCAAAGAGAGCCGTGTCGCGCTCCAATGTAGCAACTTCCTCCTAATGGACAGGAGGAGGGGAGCAAGTCTACGCCAGGGGACAAGTCTACGCCAACTTGACAAACCAAATAATGAATTGCGAGTAAATTGCAGTCCCTTGGGGAATCCATTTAAAACCCTCACCTGGCAACCAATCAAGAGTAAGAGCACTGCCAACCCAGAAAGCTATTGTCTTCCTCGAGTAGATCAGTGCTCCTGATGCACAACAAAACGCCTCAAGAGCCTGCCCACACCTGTGCAGATTGGCCTCCTGGCCCTCCAAGTACAAGGCTGAGTCGTCGGAAAACTCAGCGTCAAGTAGCTCCTTTGCCCTAATAGGTAGCTCGAGACCACGCAAACCAACCTGCTCAGATGTCAAGAATCTGCTCATGGCCTCATCATAGAATAGAAAGAGGAAGGGGACAAGAGGGCAACCGTGTCTGAACTAACGCGTGAGCATGAAGCGTTCCCCTCTTCCCCCTGCCAAGAGCACTTGACTGTGTGCACGCCTGTAGAGAGCTAACACACCTCTGATCCAAGCATATGATAAACCCATCCTGTGTAGACTGCCATCTAGGAAGTCCTAGTCAACTCTGTGGTAAGCCTTCTCAAAATCAAGAAGAAGGATCACCCAATCCTCTCCTCCAAGGCATATGCCTCCCAAAAAGTGAAGATGTTGTCAAGGATACTACACTCCTTGACAACCTGACTGGGTCTCATGTATAATGCTCTCTAGTAGTGGTTGAATCCTCAAGCTCAAAGCCTTTTCTAGAATTTTGTACGTAGAGTTGAGGATGGTGATGGGTTGCCACTGTCAAATCTCATCCAAGGAGCCTCCCTCCTTGGGAATAAGATATATCATGCCCTCACTCATGCTGTGAGGCATCTCACCAGTGTGCAAAACATATTGATATGCGCTGCAAAGATCTAAACCAAGCAAGTCCCAGTACTCCAAGAAAAATCTGGGATTCAAACCAATCTCCCCTGGACAACTACCTTGGGGGAGTGCTTTGAGGGCCTCATGGAGCTCCTCTAGCTGAAGGGGAAGCTCAAGTCTCTGCCGAATCTCCTCGGTAAGAAGGCAAGGCATCTGTGCCCAAACCTGCTCTCTGTATGTATCTGACACTCTGACTAAGGCTTAGCTAACAACAGATCATGGTAAAAGTCAGCCGCAACTGCACGGATATCCTCAGACTCTAAAGCAACTAACCAGTCGAGTCTCCTCAACTCGCTGACACTGGTGTGCGCATGGCGGGGCCCCACCGTCTCAAAGAACTTCCTAGTAACTCTATCACCCACTTGGGTCCACTAAGATGCCTATCGATGGAAGGCAAGCTCATGACGCTGCTCCTTAATACTAGCAAACTCATGTCTAGCCTGGTGCATCTGCTCCTCCAACCAAGGACTGCTTGGATGCTGCTCCTGCATCCTCTGCAAGAAAACAATGCCCCGTCGAAGGCGCTTCTCCTCCTTCCTAGTTGCAGCCAAGCAAGCTGCAGACTCTTGGAGGAAGAAACGACTAAGCTCAGCCAGGTCCAGAGACCACTCTACCAGCAGGGGTGTCATGCGTGTCCAAGTTCTCTGTCCAAAGTGCATGTACTCGCTCTCTAAGCTCTGGATCTAGCAAGATCCTGTCAAGGATGCATAGCATCGCACCCCACCTCCTCTATCTGTATGTCACTCGACACTCGAAGTCAAGAATCTACTACGACAGCACCAAATAACCACTTCAAAACAGTTCACAGCTCACAATTTATTCGAAACTGGCCCGGCGGAGTTCCGTGCCTAGAGATATTGGCCCCAAAGACTGGCTCCCCTTTCGGTTTTTCTTTTTGTATTAATCTGAGTTCAAAGTACAAGAGTGCGGGCAAGTGCTCACACTCAGACTCTGCATCCATATGCTCTGAGTTGTGAGGGGCCTACCCACTTATTTAAAGAGTACAAGGGATGCCAAAAGCAGAGCCCCAAAAGCTGGAAATCAAAAGCTCAAAAGCTTTGTAAAAATAAAGCAGGTGATCTCTCTCTCTCTCTCTCTCTCTCTCTCTCTCTCTCTCTCTCTCTCTCTCTCTCTCTCTCTCTCTCTCTCTCTCTCTCTCTCTCTCTCTCTCTCTCTCTCTCTCTCTCTCTCTCTCTCTCTCTCTCTCTCTCTCTCTCTCTCTCTCTCTCTCTCTCTCTCTCTCGGTGGTGACCTGCCTACCCTGGTGATGCTCACGCTGACCTGTTGCTCGAAAACGCGCTGCCCTGATGCTTGCGCACGCGCTGCCCTCATGCTCTTGCTCGCGCTGCCTCTGTCGGCTCCTGCTCGCACTTCCCTGAGACCTGCACACGCTGCTATTGAGTCCTACGCATAGCAAGTCCCAACATCCCTACGCGTAGCAAGTCCCAGCCTACGCGCCCCGGCACCCCCCCTTCATCTACGCATAGGAAGTCAAAGCTCTTACGTTCAAGTTTAGAGAGATTTTTAAGCCTTAAGGTAAATTTTTTAAGTTTTCCCTATTCTTAGTTCCTCACCCTAGTACCCTAGTACCCTACCCCAGAGTTGTGGCTCGGGTTCGATGGATCCGCCTACCGAAGGGGAAGGGCCGGGTGTAGATAGCTACACCACCCCAAAAAAAAAACAGCTACATTTAAACGAAGAAACAGAGATACTGTACTATCACCAAGATCCTTACGAGTGGGGAAAACCTCCGGGATACATGATGAACTAATGATGGAGAAGGTCTAGGTGATGCTCAAATTAGAGCTAAACTATATGAGAGATGACATCAGGAAGGAAATGCACGCGAGCACTGAGAGCTACAGGAAATCCATGTGTGGAGACATGATGAGAGAACTAAGGAGAGAGATCCGGGGGATAGAGAATGAGGAGATTCAGATCTTGAAAATGGAATTACGAAACCTAATCAAGGCCGAAGTAAAGGTAATAGAATGCGTTATGCAAAAGAAACTCGATGAGGCAGTAGCAAGTTTTGAAGCATGGAGAACAAATATGGAAAAGCACATGGGGGAAAAAGATGCAATAATTGAGGAGTTAAAAGGAGAACTTGTGGCTTGCAAATCTGCAACTAAGGAGAAGGGAGACGACCAACCTTCGGTGCTGAAGGAGCTCGAGGACATGAAAGATTAGATGAAAGCTCTACGGGAAGGAGACGAACAGAAATCGAAAACGGCATCTTCATGGGCGGAACGTCTTGTTAAGACACAAGAAAAGGTTGATGAACCAGAGAAATGGATTGAGGATGCGAAGAAAGGGAAGTCCCAGATGCTCGAGACCACACCTACTTCTATCGTTATTAATATGACCATTGAGGAAGAGCAGAAAAGGAAGAATCGGGCTCTGCATGTGCGGGTCACAAGAGTCAAAGACAAAGAGAATGTAGATGAAGAAGTGAAGGAATTGCTACAACGCATGGGCATCACAGAGCCTACTCACACAAGTGCATGGAGAGTGGGCAAGAAAGGAATTGATGAGAAGGGAAACGTAAAGGATAGGGCACTTATTCTCCGCTTCCCGAATATAGAAATAAGGAAAGAATTTCTAAAGAAGAGGCCAACTCTTAAGAAAACCGGTATTTTCTTGGGAGATGACCTTACATTGGCACAAGTGGCACACATGCAAGAGTTGATGCCAGAGATCAGGGCAGCAAGAGAAAAGGGGAAAATCTCCTTTTATAGAGGAGGGAAAGTAGTGGTTCTGGAAAAGCGCTCAGCATGACGGTGCGAGACCTATGGGGAGACTCTCCGGATAGCGGCGTGGAATTGTAATGGATCATATAGGCTAGATGTAGGTGCCTTTGAAGACAGCTTTAGGGACAAAGACATAGTTTTCTACTCAGAGACACACCAGATACTGGGACAGCGTATGCCACATGTGAAGGGTTATTTATGGGAAACAGCTGGTCGACCAGACAAGAGATCTTTACAGGGTAGTCAGGGTTCAGGAGGAGTAGAAATCTTATTTAAAGAGGAGCTGAAACCACTACTACACATTATCAGGAAAGATGAGCAAGCAAGGTATATGTGGGTGAGAATGAGAGCCGAGACAGGTAGATTTCTATATATCGCTATATGCTACTTCCCTCCAAGTACCTCAGTCTACTCCTCACCTAAAGGACGGTCCCCTTTCTCCATATTGAATAATGACATATGGGAGTTCTCTAGAGATGGAGACATCGTTCTCCTAGGAGACTTTAATGCCAGAACGGCCAACTCTCAAGCAGTATTCTATGATACTTCTGAGGAAATGCTCAGAGAAGTGGATTTATCACAGAGGGGGCTTACTAGAAACTCATAGGATAAAGAACACACTGAATATGGGAGACATCTCATGGAAATGGCAACTATACATGGTTTGGCCATACTTAATGGTCTAGAGAATTTCCCGTTATCTGGCGGATTCACATGCTTCCCGCACAGGCATGGGGCCAGTATAGTGGATTATGTCATGACTTCACCAAGATTTATTTCTAGTATCGAGGACTTTAAGGTGGGACCCAGACCGGTTGGGATTGCAGTGGATCATGCTCTCTTGACCTTATCAATCTCCTTCCAATACAATGCCTCTCAAGTACAAAGGAAGAAGACACACACAAGGTATACTTTCACGCCAGAGACTGATTCAGTCTATGTGGAAAAGATCTATAATAGGATGTGGGCAGATGAGCCAGTATATACTATAGAGGAGATTACTTCTCAGTTAACAGAGATACTACATGGAGCAGCACAAGAGGCATACCCACATACTCAACCTGATCAGAGAGAGGATCTGGGAACATGCCTCAAAACAGTTGGTATGACGAGGAATGCAGAGAGACGAGAACCCAGGTCCAGAAAGAGCTTACACTTGGGATCGTCACATATAAGCAGTCTCGGATTGCTCTTCGGCGTATAGTACGTCGCAAGAAAAGGGCATTTTTAGCCAATGTGGAGAAGGATTTATATAAGCTCTTCTTGAGTGAGGACTCACATGAGGCCTAGCGCTTATTTCACGAGCACTCACCGCCTCCGACGATTACTTCTCCCGAGATTTGAGGTCAATATGTAACATCATTATACATGGTATTTGGACAGCCTCCATTACCAAATCCGCTAGAGCCATGCCCTACTACTAGTACTTTCTTTACTACGGAAATGGTGGAAAAAGCCATTGATAAGATGAAGACAAGAAGAGCATATGATCATGATGGTTTAGTAGCAGAACATCTAATCCATGCCAGGGATCTACTTTCAGAAGTCCTTGCTCGTCTGTTTAATCGGGTCATGTGTGAAGGATTACCTGAATCTTGGAAATTATCTACTATCGTTCCTATTTTCAAGTCAGGGGATCCTATGATACCTGCGAACTACCGTACCATTATGGTAGGTCACACTTTGACCGGATTGTACGCATCCATTCTTGAACAAAAATTGAGTAGATGGGCAGAGAATGAGGGCATAAGGGCAACAGGACAAGCTGGATTCAGAAGGAGTTATTCCACTTTAATCATATTCTTACGCTCAGAGCCATTATTGAGGAAGGAAGAGCAAACGAGAGAAGGATGTATTGTTGCTTTGTGGATTTTCGGAAAGCTTTTGATACAGTACCAAGGGCTAGATTGATGCGCAGGATGCAAGAGTTAGGGGTCCCCAAGGAGATTATTTGGGGGATCATGGCCTTATACGGGTCATTAACTGGTTATGTACGTACTCCAGAAGGGGATTCCGACATTGTTCATTCCACCGTTTGGAGTAAAGTAGGGATGCCCACTGTCCCCTACTTTATTTGGTATGTACATAGATGAGGTATCAGATTACATTGATAGAGAGGGTGACAGAGGTGCTCAACTTGCAGGGTCATGGATCCCTTTGTTGTTGTATGCAGATGATATTGTATTGATAGCAGAATCACCAGATGGAATGCAGAGGCAGCTAGATGCATTACATAAATTCGCGGAGGATAGTGGACTGTCGGTAAACTTGGGTAAAACCAAAGTTATGGTGTTTAGCACCACACCGCAGTGGGTTAGGAGATCGACACCTACATTTGCATATGGCCAGGATACAGTAGATTATACAGATGCATACACATACCTTGGTGTGGTATTTGCAGGACCAAAGTTTACTCTTAAGAATGCAGCGGATGCTAGATTATCTAGAGCCTCTGCGGCCTTGGGAGGGTTGGAGAGGATGTGTTCACAAGTGCAGTTTCAGGAACCACGAAAAAAACTTTGGCTCTTTGATACTATGGTGGCTTTGGCTGTGCTTTATGGGGTCCAAATTTGGGGACCATCTGTGGATCAGGATAATTGGAAGTCAATGGAGAGACCTTTGGTATCTATGATTTCCTGAATGATTAGAGCCAAGGCCTCCGTACCACACGCGATTACCCGAGCGGAACTAGCGGCCCCTCCGATAGAAATTGAAGCTCTTACCAGATCAGTGTCCTTTATACATGGTTTGTGGGATACAAATAATTGCCGATATACTACACTGGCCCTCGAATCCTCTCGAGGAATGAAAGGGGATACATCATGCTGGTATGCGCAACTGTCCTCGTGGTTTCAGAGACACGGGTTCAGTATGGAAAGATTACCCCCCTTCCAATACTCTCTTGAGGCTCCATCATTGGCAATACACGAATGGAGATTAATAAAATCATCTGACAGGATCTTATACAGCTGGATACTAAAAGGACATGGGTAGACCCTACACAAGAATTGGGCACGAAGATGGCCGACTCCAAAGAAAACTTCCTACAACTATTTGAAGATGGATTTGTGATTCGCCCGAGTTACATGGATACCCACCTGTCTCATGGTTTGAGATGTGCTATTGGTCAGATTCGTACATCCTCACACCAGTTGGAAATTGAATTTGGCATAATTAGGGGAATCCCACCTGAGAGTAGAATTTGCAAGTTATGCAGAATGGAGCCGGAGAGAGAATTACACTATATATGCCACTGCACAGTATACTATGAGATACCTGGGCATTTTCATTGCCTCTTTAAAGAAGGCTTTGGACCTCTAGATAGAATCATGCAATACCAATATCAAAGATGCTTAGGCTTGTACCTACTAGAACTACATCGGCACATGGATAATCTAATGAGAAGACAAAGAGCACTACAGCCTCAGAGGCAGATCACAGATTTCTTCGGATCGAGAGAAGCAGGAGTGGAAGGAGAAGCAAGAGGCGTGCAACCAGCACAAAGGAGTACCCACTTCATACCAAAGGCACCCTAATTGACAAATCGATTGAGCTTAGGAAATCGAGACGACCACGACCAAGATGCAGAAGCACACTTCACTGGAGGAGACTACAACAAATGATTAGAAGCATTCTAGCCAGACACCCAGAATGCTCCTAAGAAGCATATTCAACACTTTGTATTTAGTTTTTCACATTTATTTTCACACTTTCACACTTTTCACACTTAGTACTTTAGTACTAAGGTACCCAGACGTTGTAACAGATTCACCACTTTTGTATCAGTTTGGTCTCATAGGTCATTTTGGCCTTTTGAAGACGTTAATATAACATTTAATTTCATTTCATTTCATCTCTCTCTCTCTCTCTCTCTCTCTCTCTCTCTCTCTCTCTCTCTCTCTCTCTCTCTCTCTCTCTCTCTCTCTCTCTCTCTCTCTCTCTCTCTCTCTCTCTCTCTCTCTCTCTCTCTCTCTCTCTCTCTCTCTCTCTCTCTCTCTCCTCTGCTCGCTGCCCCCTTGCGCCCCCCTCGTCTTGCTCACTGCCCCCCCGCGCCTGCTCCTGCCCGCGCGCTGTTGTGCCCGCCTGCATCCCCGCGCGCTGCTGAGCCTCTGCAACCCCTGCGCTGCCGCCTCCCCTCGCGCTGCCTCTGCAAGCCCACCCCCCCTCGTTTCGCTTGCAGCCCCGCATGCTATGTGTAGGATGTCCCCCCCCCTTTCTCTACGCGTAGGGTGCCCCCCCCCCCCCCCCCCAATTTTTAACGCGTAGGATGTCCCCCCCCCCCCCCCCCCCCCTTCTTCTATGCGTTGGAAGTAAATTTTTTATAAAAAAAAAATTCGACATGGTTTCAGATTCGCTATGTTGTATATATCACTCGGTCTCATAGGTCAATTTGGCCTTTCGAAGACGTTAGTATACCATTTTATTTCTTTTCTTTTTTATACTCCCCCCCCCCCCCCCCCCCCCCTTTTCTTCCCTCTCTCTCTCTCTCTCTCCCGTCTGCACTCTATCGCTCCCCCTCCCCTGCCATACCGCCCCACGCTCTCCCACTCGCCCAGCTACCGCGCCCGCCGATAGTGTGGGTGCACACGCACGTTTAGTGCCTCCTTGGCGTACGGTGATCAAGCATGAGGAAGCTAAATGATAAAGCCGACCCCCTAGAGAATGCCATTCAAAAGTGCAAAGAGGAAATGACGGAGATCATTACCAAGATGAACCGCAATTTTTTTGGCACAATAAACATGCTCGAAGGACGCATGCTGATCCAAGAGAGCAAGATAAGTATGCTGGAAGACCGAGTGACAACTCAAGAGGAAGAGATTGTGTCGCTCAAGAAAGATCTCCCCAAAGCACGATCAAGAAACACACTGGAAGAGGGCGAACTGCAACCCTCAGTAATCAAAGAAATCAATACAATCAAGGAGCAAGTACGGGCCATCAAAGAGGGAGAAGAGCAACACAAAGAAATGACGACTTCTTGGGTGGATGTTCTTACCAAAACTCAACAGAAGGCGGATGAAGCCGAGAAATGGATCAAGGTGGCCAAGAAAGGAAAAGGCAAGGAGATAACGCACACGTCCACACCCACTATCATTAATCAGACTCTAGAGGAGGAGCAAAGGAGACGGGTGCGCGCTTTGCATGTGAGAATTTGCGATCTTAAAGACAAAGGCAATGTGGACGAAGAAGTAAAAGAACTCACAGCCTTGATGGGGGTTCATGAGCCGACGCACACAAGGGCATGGAGAGTGGGCAACATAAAGAAAAATGGAAGCAGTGGAGAAACCTCAAAAGAAAGAGCACTCATCCTCCATTTTCCCTACATGGAAGCGAAGAAGTCCTTCTTGAAGAAAAGACCAACTCTTAAAAAGACTGGCATCTTTCTCGAGGACGATCTCACCCTCTCGCAGATCGCTCATATGCAGGAAGAAATGCCGGAGATTAGAGCGGCAAGGGGAAAAGGCAAGATTGCCTTCTACCGAGATGGAAAAGTGGTAATACTAGAGCGACGCTCCACATGACGGTGCGAGACTTATGGGACCACACTCAAAGTGGCTGCTTGGAACTGTAATGGATCTATGTGTCTTGATATAGGTGCTTTTGAGGATAGCTTTACTGGAAGAGACATCATCTTTTACTCTGAGACACACCAGGCCCCTGGGCAATCCATGCCTCACATCAGTGGATACAGGTGGGAGACAGCTTACAGACAGGAGACACGCTCAGAACACAGAGGGTGGGGCTCGGGGGGAGTGGCAGTGTTATTTAGAGAGGATCTGCAGCCACTGATACATATAGCCCGTAGGGATGAGTAGGCTAGGTACATGTGGGTGAGATTGAAAGCAGAGACAGGCAGATATCTCTACCTAGCTATTTGCTACTTTCCCCCGAGTACATCAGTTTATGCATCACCCAGAGGACAGTCCCCTTTCTCTATTCTAGATGATGACGTATGGGAGTTCTATAGGGATGGTGACATTATCATCCTAGGGGACTTCAATGCTAGGACTGCCCATCACCAGGCAGTGTTTTATGATACTTCAGAAGAGATGCTAAGAGAGCTAGATGTTGTGGAGACGGGCCTCTCCAGACTATCACACGATGTGGAATATACCGAGTATGGGCGAAACCAGATAGACATGGGCACTGCACATGGATTGGCTATCTTGAACGGCCTACAGAGATTTCCTGCTGCGGGAGGTTTTACATGTTTCCCTCAAAGGCATGGAGCCAGCACAGTGGACTATGTCATGGCACAACCGAATCTCATCTCTAGTATCCAGGATCTCACAGTTGGGCCAGGACCGGTCGGGGTAGCAGTAGATCATGCTCTGGTGTCAATGACCATCTCTTTCCAGTTCAGTGTAGCACACAGGCCACGGGTAGCAGTCCCTACTTGCTACACATTCACACGGGAGACGGATTCTGTATACATGGACGGGATCTACAGACGCCTATGCACTGAGGACCCGGGGCGACCTCTGGAGGATCTAACTACTATATTGACACAGACATTACATGAGGCAGCAGCAGAAGCATACCCACACACCCAGCCTGAGCAGAGCCGCCGATCAGGGAGCATGCCTCAGAACAGCTAGTATGATGAGGAGTGCCGCGAGACTAGAGCCAGACTTCAGAGGGAGGTGCTTTTGGGGGACGTCACTCACAGAATTACTTCTGACGCCTGGTACGGCAGAAGAAGAGGGCTTTTTTGGCTCGACTCGAACAGGATCTATATCAGCTATTCTTGAGTCAAGACTCGCGTGAGGCGTTGCGGCTCTTTCATGAGCAGTCCCCCCCCCCCTGCTATTTCCTCCACAGAGACTTGGGGTCAGTACGCATCATATTTGTACACAGTACCTGGACAGCCGCCTCTCCCTAACCCCCCCGACCCATGCCGACACACATGTGCTTTTTTCACCGCTGAGATGGTGAAGAAAGCTATTGATAGGATGAGGACTGGGAGAGCATATGATCATGATGGCTTAGTCGCTGAGCATTTCATGCATGCCAAAGACCTACTAGCAGAGCTTCTAGCAGTTATGTTTAACCGTGCCATGTGTGAGGGCCTACCGAACACTTGGAGCCTATCTACGATAGTACCTATCTTCAAGTTAGGAGACCCCATGGAGCCTGGGAATTATCGCACTATTATGATAGGGCACACACTGGCACAATTGTATGCATCCATTCTTGAGAAACAGCTGAGTAGATGGGCAGAGAGGGAAGGAATGCGTGCAACTTGGCAGGCAGGGTTCAGGAGAGGCTTCTCTAATCTTGACCACATCTTGACACTCAGGGCCATCATCGAGGAAGGCAAATCTCATGGGAGACGGATCTATTGTAGCTTTGTGGACTTCCGCAAAGCTTTTGACATAGTACCCAAAGCTAGATTGATGCGTAGATTACAGGAAATGAGAGTACCCACAGAGCTCATTTGGGGGATCATGGCATTGTACAGATTAGTAGTAAGGCATGTACGCACCCCAGAGGGACTCTCAATACCGGTTCACTCTACCATTGGGGTGAAGCAGGGTTGCCTGCTCTCTCCTACTCTTTTCGGTATGTGTGTGGATGAGGTTTCTGACTTCATTGAGAGCGATGGGGATAAAGGTGCACAGCTGGCAGGGACATGGATTCCACTTTTGTTATATGCGGATGATATTGTGTTGATCTCCGAATCCCCAGAGGGAATGCAACGTCAATTGGATGCTTTGCATACTTTTGCCCACGAAAGTGGTTTGTCTGTCAACCTTGGTAAAACCAAGGTTATGGTGTTTAATACCACCCCACAGTGGATCAGGAGATCAACACCTACATTCACATACGGCCAGGAGACTGATCACTAGAGAATATGCAGCATTGGCCATTCTAGAGCGGAGATGTCACTCATCACACTTTCAAGAGCCCATACCATAGCACAAGCGCACATCATAGCCAGCGTTTAACTTCTAATGGACGTAAAAATTCTCTCTCTCTCTCTCTCTCTCTCTCTCTCTCTCTCTCTCTCTCTAGGGAACAGGCGTGTTTAGGGCAGTGCGAGGGCTGTGCAGGTTGTAGGGTGGTGGTGCTCTAATGTGCTAGTAGTTCACGCGAGGCAGCAGCAAGGCACAAGCGCGAGTAGCAGAAGTCAAAAGTTTGCAGCATGCCAATGCGCAGTTAGGGTTTGCAACAGTGAGTAAGCAGGGCACGGGTGCGTTGGGCAGTGGCTCTTCACGACAGGCTGCCCTCCTTGCGACAGAGACTGGGCTCAGTGCAGGTCGCGTAAGCTTCGGAACCATAAAAACCCAGCTGCCGTAAGTAGATTTTCTCGAAACGATTAGGTTGAGTACCATGGCACTTCGATTTAATTTAATGATAAGCAAGGGCCTTGCTTGAGGCAAGAGTGGCTCCATGTCTGTGTGGAAAACATGTGATGCCGGCTGCTCCAGGAAATCGCTGTAAGCCGTTAAGTATGGCTAACCCATGTGTAGTCGTCATCTCTGTGAGGTATCTCCCATACTCCGTCTGCTCTCTATCATGTGAGCGTCTGTCAAGCCCCAACTCCCCTACATCCAGCTCTCTATGTATCTCATTTGAAGTGTCGTAGAAGACTGTCTGAGAGTTGCCCGTTTGGGCATTGAAGTCCCTAGGAGGATGATATCACCATCCCTAGAAAACTCCCATATATCATCGTCCAGTATAGAGAAAGGCGACTGCCCTTTGGATGCAGCATATACTAGCATACTAGGAGGGAAGTAACATATGGCAATGTATAGAAATCGACCTGTGTCAGCTCTCAACCTCACCCACATGTATGTAGCATGCTCATCTCTCCGTACAATATGTAGTAGTGGCTGTAGCTCCTCTCTAAATAGCATTGTTACTCCTCCTGAACCTCTACTCCCATGCTCAGATCTCGTGACTGTCCTGTGGGCTATCTCCCATCTATATCCCCCCACATGTGGCATCACCTGTCCAGGCGTTTGGTGAGTCTTCGAGAAGAACACAATGTCCGTGTCTCAGAAATTGTCCTCAAAGGCCCCAACATCCAACCTCATAGACCCATTACAATTCCAAGTAGCCATCTTCAGTGTGGTCCCATAGGGCTCGCACCGTCATGTAGGGCGTCTCTCCATAATGACTACTCTTCCTTCTCTTAAAAAGCTGTCTTCCCTTTTTCTCTTGCGACCCTAATCTCTGGCATGACTTCCTGCATGTGGGCAAGTTGTGAGAGGGTGAGATCGTCACCAAGGAAGATACTAGTCTTTTTGAGAGTGGGCCTCCTTCTCAAAAATTCCTTATTCTCCTCAATAGAGGGGAAGCGCAATATGAGAGCTCTTCCTCTCGATGTTTCTCCCATTCCTCCACTTTTCTTACCAACTCTCCATGCTCTTGTGTGTGTCGCTTTTTGCATCCCCATTAGTACCATGAGCTCGTGTACTTCCTCATCAATTTTGTCCCGATCGTTGAGGCCGGTAAACCTCACATGCAAAGCCCTCATACGTCTTCGTTGTTCCTCCTCAAGTGTCATGTTGATGATGGTGGGAGTGGGGATTGATACCTCCTTGCCTTTGCCCTTCTTTGCGACCGAAATCCACTTCTCCGCTTCCTCTTTCTTATGGGTTTTGGTAATCATATCTGTCCATGAAAATATTTTTGCTTCCTGTTGTTTCTCCTCTTCCTTAATGGCTTGCATTTGCTCTTTAATTACCTTAAGTTCTTCTATCAATGAGGGCTGGATTTCTCCCTCTTCTAGTCCACCATTGGCTCTTGCCTCGGCTAGGTCTCTCTTGAGGGCTGAAATCTGATTCTTGAGGTCTTCAATTTCCGCCCGATGCTCCATTTTCTCCACAATTTGAAGCTCGGCCTCGCTGATTTTCCACTGAAGAAAGACCGTCTTCTCCATCTTCCATCTCTCTCTTATACGCCTTCATCTCCTTTTCCATGTTTGCTAACCTCTTGCTGGTAGCCACAAAAGTTGATTTCTTCATTGCTGGTGATTCCATTGCATGCAAACCACTCAAGTGGGAGGGGCTAGAGCTCTCGAAAAGTGTTGGGTTTGTGCTCATCACCTCCATCACAAGACGGCCACACTAAACACGAAGCTGTTTCCAGAACTTTCCACACTTATGCATACATTTTCTCCCGCATCAAGCATACATTTCGCATACAAATTCCCCCCCTGCAGTTTCTGTGAATTTCTGAATTTTCTGCTCTGAATTTTTGAATTTTTGAATTTTCTGAATTTCTGTAATTCTCTGCTCTGAATCCCCTTTGTGTTATGCACCAAGACAGTGCGGGCCAGTACAGTGGACTATGTTATGACACAATCGAGCTTTATCCCTCACAGTCAGAGGCTTTCACAGTGGGAGCAAGGCCAGTGGGTGTAGCAGTAGATCATGCTCTCTTGACACTATTTGTTTCATTCCAGTATAGTACAACCCAGACATCAGGAGGCAGGTCACACACTCGTTATACGTTTACACCAGAGACTGATTCTGTTTATACAGAGGAGATCCGGGACCGTCTATGGAAAGGCACAGCTGGTACAAGCCTCTCAGTGGAGGAGTGCACCACTTTACTGACTGACACACTGCATGGTGCTGCATCAGTGGCATACCCACACACCTAGCCGTGCAAGAGACCACATTCTGGGGGCATGCCCCAGAATAGTTGTTACGATGAAGAGTGCAGAGAGATGAGAGCCCAGCTTCAGAGGGATCTCCTTTTAGGAGTCATCACTTACAGAGAGTCTCTGATTGCTTCCCGGCGCCTTGTGCAACGGAAGAAGTGAGATTACCTGGCTTAGATGGAACGAGAATTATATCAGATGTTCTTGAGTCCCTAGGGATTCACGAGAGTCATGGCGACTCTTTCATGAGCACTCCACTCCCCCAGTGATTACTTCACCTTATGTGTGGGGCCAGTATGCGACATTGTTATATACGGTTCCCGGACAGGAACCCCTTCCAGACCCTACAGAGCCATGCCCAGCTACGAGCACCTTCTTTACCACTGGGATGGTAAAGAGGGCCATTGACAGGATGAGGACCGAGAGGGCATATGATCATGACGGTCTAGTAGCGGAGCACTTTATACATGCTAGGGATATGCTGATGGAGGTTCTTGCAGTGTTGTTCAATCGTGCCGTGTGTGAGGGGTTACCTGAGACTTGGAGGTTGTCTACTATTGTGCCTATCTTCAAGGCTAGGGATCCTACAGAGCCTGGGAACTACCACACTATTATGGTTGGACACACATTGGCACGTTTGTATGCATCCATTCTTGAGCAGCGCTTGAGTATTTGGGCAGAGGATGAGGGGGTACAAGCAAAGGGAGGGGTTTCTTCACACTTGATCATCTTTTGACACTGAGAGCCATCATTGAGGAGGGCAGGTCACATGGGAGATGGATTTATTGTAGCTTTGTGGATTTCCGCAAAGCATTTGACATGGTACCAAGAGCTCGATTGATGCGCAGACTACAGGAGATGGGGATGCCCATAGAGTTGATATGGAGGATTATGGATTCGTAGAGATCAGTGATGAGACATGTACACACTCAGAAAGGGGTATCTGATTTAGTTCACTCTACTATTGGAGTGAAACAGGGCTGCCCATTGTCCCTACTCTATTTGGTATGTATGTTGATGAGGTGTCTGATTACATTGATAGAGAGGGTGACAGAGGTGCCCAGCTGGCAGAGACATGGATCCCATTGTTGTTATATGATGAGGATATTGTGTTGATGTCTGACTCACAAGAGGATATGCAGGGACATTGGATGCACTACACAATTTTTCAGAGGATAGTGGATTGTGTGTAAACCTTGGTAAAACCAAGGTTATGGTGTTTAACAGCACACCACAGTGGATCAGGAAATCAACACCTACTTTTTTTTTCGGAGAAAAAGATCTTTCTATTAGTTAATGAAAACTGCCCATAGGGCTACAACCTCCTCTGCAAGAGAGGGCTACAACAAGCATGATGGGGAGACTCTCCCAATGAAAAAATAGCATATATACAATGAGGCTAAATCAAGAGATGGGAGGAGGGAAGAGCCATACAGGTCGACAGTAGTGCCATCTGAGCACCCCCTGGACTATGGTGTAGAAAGGCCCAGGGCGCCAAAGTCGAAGGAAAGCCTCGTGGCGCTCCCGCATGCGGTCGGAGCTACCCTGTAGTCCCTCAAGCTGTCCTCTGAGAGTATGGATCAGCTCTAGCCAAAAGTCATGAACAGTCTCTGCTGGTGGCACCGGGCGAGCCTCAAAGATGCGGAAACAACGGGCCCGCCAGATGAACCAAAGTTTCAGGCCACTGATAAGCTCCCAACACTCCTCTCTCTCACTGCACCACTCCTGTGGAGTAAGCTCTGTAGTAGGCTGGAGTGTAGGACGTCCCCCTTGCATCACTATCATCTTGCTGGTGAAAGATAGCTCAAACTGAAGTGTTGGGCCCGTGAGGGTGGACCAAGCTGCTGCCCCCTAAGTGTATTGTCGAGCCGTGGAGAGAGCAGGCATCAGCCGAAGAACTCGTAGCCACACCTGCTGGGCCGAGGGACAATCCCAAAGACAGTGACGCTGACTCTCCACCCAATGGTCACAAGCTGCACATGTGGCCGAGAGACCACTATGTACTAGCCAGTTCCCTACTGCTGTGGCTCTATGTGCGACCAGCCATTGAAACAAGGTGACTCGCATCGGTTGTCTGGAGTCCCACAACCTCTCCCAAAAGTCTGCCAAGAACTTGACGGTGAGACCCTCCTCCTGCCAATGACGTGCTGCAGCGGGGAGGGCCTCTCTGTGTGTTGCTAGTATGTGCCGTCCAAGCCGAAAAATCAGCACCTACTTTCACATATGGTCAAGAGATTGTGGAGTATACAGATGCGTACACTTACCTAGGGGCAGTCTTCATTGGGCCGAGATTTTCTTTGAGAAGAGCAGCAGAGACTAGACTGACTAGAGCTTATACGGCTTTGGGAGGACTAGAGAGGATGTGTTTGCAGGTTCAGTTTCAGGAACCTAGGACAAAGCTATGGCTCTTTGATACTTTGGTTGCATCTACTATGCTATATGGGGTGCAGGTTTGGGGCCCTCTATAGGTCAAGATGGTTGGAGATGTATGGAGAGGCCCTTGGTATCTATGATCTCTTGGTTGATTAGAGCCAAGGCGTATGTACCACATGATATTATTCGAGCAGAGTTAGCTGCCCCCCCTATGAGCGCTTACGAGATCAGTCTCCTATGTACACAGCCTATGGGATACTACCAGAGACAGATATGTCAAGCTGGCCCTAGAGTCCTCTAGACAGCTAGCTCTACAGGGGGATACATCATGCTGGTATGCACAAATGACATCATGGTTTCAGACACATGGCTTCACCATGGACAGGTTGCCTCCTTTTCAGTACTCTCTATAGGCACCCTTGATGTCTCTGACACAGGTAGAGATTACTAGAGTCATTCGTCAGGATCCGATCAAGCTGGACACGAGGAGGACATGGATAGAGCCGGTACAGGAGTTGGGTGAAGATGGATTTCTATAGAGAGCATCTTCTCCACCTCACTGGGGATGGGTTTGTGATTCGACCTAGCTATATGGACACACATCTTTCTCATGGCTTGCGTTGTGCCATTGACTAGATACGCACATCCTCACATCAGCTCGAGATTGAGACTGGCAGATTCACAGGGATACCAGCAGGTAGAAGGATATGCCGCTTATGTCATCTAGAGCCAGAGACAGAGTTACATTACATATGTCATTGCACACTGTACTATGAGATACGAGGCCGTTTTCATTGTCTATTTAGAGAGGGTTTTGGGCCTCTATCTAAGGTCATCAACTATGAGGATCAGAGATGTCTTGGACTATATCTACTTGAGTTACACAGGCATAGAGACACTTTATCGAGAAGAGCTGGAGAGAGACGGTCCCAGAGATAAATTACAGATTTCTTTACACTAGATATTGGACCCCCAGAGGAGCAGCTAGAGGAGCAGACACCATTGCAGAGCTCTGTCCGCACTCATACTACCGCTACTGGCATTCTCATAGACCAAGCATTGGAGCTAGGGAGATCTAGATGCCCGCGATTGAGGAGAGGAGCTACACAACATCGACGGAGACTACAACAGAGGATTCGAGCCATACTTTCTCGACGTCGAGAGTGCAGATGACGATGGATCTCCACCATATCTTCCTCCCTTCTTTCATTGTACTACACAGTGTGTTTTGTTTCAGTTCTTTTTTATTCTGGACATGGTATTAGATTCACTATGTTGTAACGGCTTGGTCTCATAGGTCATTTTGGCCTTTCGAAGACGTTAATATATCATCTCATTTCATTTCTCTCTCTCCCTCTCTCTCTCTCTCTCTCTCTCTCTCTCTCTCTCTCTCTCTCTCTCTCTCTCTCTCTCTCTCTCTCTCTCTCTCTTTGTATGCATAACTCGAATACAAATGGAGGTCATAAGCACTTCACCAGCTTGCAAGCCCCATACAATGGCAACCTTCATGCGTACAAACAAGCGGATAACACAAATCGAAAGGGAGATGAAAGAATGGAAAGCAGATACGGTAGGATGGTGGAAAGAGAAGGCCAACCTTCTTCAAATTTTCCTCAACGAGGGCGCGTAATGGAAGAAGGAGAAAGAAGACCTGCAGGCAGAGCTACAAGCACTTGAGGCGGATCCACAAGCACTCAAAGAAGAGGTCTCAACCCTCAAACGAGAGCTGGTTAATAGAGCAAGCAGTGGACTAGAGGAAGGCGAATTCAAGTCCTCGGTAGTGATAGAGGAAATCAAGGTCATAAAGGAGCAGGTACGGATGATCAAAGAGGAGAAACAGAATGTGGTATTGAGGCCACTGTCACCAGCGTGTGACTACTATCTATCCTTTTTGCTGATTTCTTTCTTATTATTGATTTACTTTCACTTTTTGGAAACACCCCTCGGGAAATCTAACTGCCTTGCATTGCATAGCTAGTGTGCAACTGTCCAGAGGGAGTCCAGGCCTGAGGGCAAGAGAGCACTAAGGTTGGACAAGGACTATGGTTAGCCAAAGTGGGGTCATTGACTAGCCAAAGTGGAATCCTTTGCTACAGAGGCTACATTTCAGTTCTGGGTGTGGCCGCAGTGTACAAAGAGGGTCGGATGACCTAGAAAGATACAATGGCAGTATCTCCTAAAATTTAGGGAACTGCTATTTTGGGACCTGAAAATGTGTTTGCGTCATTACCTCCGGAATGACAAGGGGAACATTTTCTTACTCTGCCGTGAAGTCGACTGGGCAACCGGTTGGGAGATTTTTAGGCGGCAACCCCGAAACGGGAAAATGCTTGTAAATGCGCCAAGTGGCATATTCTGGTGCACTTTCCTCATGCAGAAAAATGGGCACTGATTTTTAACATGGGAGAGGCTCATTTTCAGTTTTTGTCACAGGTTAAGAGCTATGGAGTGCTTGCTTTCCCTCTTATGCACAGTGCGGTGCCAGAAGTGATGCCCTGCATGCTACGCACTGCCCTCTCTCTCCCCTTTGGCAGTATGTTATGCCCCACTAGTGGGCTCTTCATTTGACCAATGTACAGTTGTGTGGGTTCATGCGCGATTGCCGAGGCAAGAGCCTCTTGCACAGGTATTGGATTAGCTAGCGACTAATCCCCCCGCAGGTACAGGTGAATTCGGAGAGGTTTCACGCCATAAATCTCGTCCGATTCAAAGGGCAAGTAGCCCTACAAGTGCGGGAGCTCGAGGACTTGCTAAGGATGCGACCGGCACGCGAAACGGAGCCCAAAATAGTAAATTACAGCTTGCTGTGTATTTTTGCAGGTTTAGGGTTTTGGCCCTAAACGGATCCTAATACCCCCAGGAGGTTCGGGGATGCAAGGGGACCGCTGTACAGGTGATCGGGCGCATTTTTCAGGGCTGAAAACAGAGAATTCAGCGTGCTGCAGATTCTCGCCAGGTTTTGCAAAGTGCCCGTATGCGTCGGGAAGGTCAGTCAATGCGTGGGAAGACTGACTGTGAAGGGTTCTAGTACAATTATGCTGCCGAAATCAGGCCAGAACAGTCAAAATTCAACCAAGGTTGTGCGGGGCAGCTTGGAAAGAACCACAACGTTTATTCCCTCTTTTGAACAATAAAGAAATACCGAAAGGGGCGCCTAAGTTAGGGGCCAATCTGGTGTCGGTCTTTTCATATAGGTGCATTCTAGAATCTGTATCCCATTCCCCTCTCTTGTGTCACTATAGCGCATGTATAATAGACGACTAATAATGGGTGAAAGCTAAATCAAGGTTTGAAGTAAAGTCTACCGCCCTTTTTGGATTGAACAGGCCGGTTTCATGGTTCCATCGATGGGATTAAATCAATTTTTCCCATAGAAGTGAGCCTTGGTCAGTTTTGGGCTTGAAGACACAGGGGATCATTGACCAGACACAGGGAATTGCAATTATGGCTGACAGACCAGATGATGTGACTGAAGAGGTTTCCTCTTCACAGGGTCAATAGACACATGAAGTGGGTGAGTCCTCAAGACCACCATAGACGGATGATGATATATTCAGGACCTAGTTGGCTACTGCTGTGGCTATGTTCACAGAAGTAATGCAGAACCCGAGGTTTTTAGCCTTTCTGCAACCTCCTGTTCCGTCTCAGCAAGTTGGGTCACTGGATCATATTCAAAAGCCTGTTAAGGCTCGAGCACAGGTGATTCATACCGCATAGTCAATGGAAACACCTGTACACTTGACGGAGAACATGTAGTCTCCACAACCTATGACTAAGGTGCAGGAACAGGTGGCTGAGATGCCAGTCTTTCAAGCTGTACCAGTTCAGCCCGCCACCTTTCAGCAGCCTATAGCTGGTTCTAATGGGCAGGGAAGAAACCTACAGGCTATGCAACAGGTCTTCCCACCACCTTCAGTACACCCTGGCTATTTTGGAGGTGGATCGGTATTCCAGAGCATGGCTGGTCATGCACCTGGAAATCAGTTTTACACACCAGGAACAGTGTTTGGGGGTGCTCAAATGATGATGCCTAACCCCATGTACAGTGTCATGGGTATGCACCTAGGGTTTCAGAGCACTCAGGGCCAATTTGGGACGCCACAGGCAAATTTTGGTATGGCTGGAATTACAAATCAGCAGCCAAATATGACATTTCCAGGTCAAGTTAATAGCGGTCAGGGAACACAAATGAACCCTAACAGTGTTCCCATGTTTCAGTCACTTCCATATGACAATTTAACGCCGTTGGAGAGGCCAAATCCGTACAAAGAAGGTGGCAAAGGTGTGACTTTCACGACCTTTACAGGGTTTGATGACAGGAAGAAGGCTCTCTCATTCCTCCAGCAGTTTGACAAGGCTTATGCAGGGGGAAACTTTATAGAGGCTTCAAAGGTCCGCAAGGCAGCCACTTTCTTGACAGGGAATGCGGGACAGTGGTGGACAACCTTATTGCTTCAAGGGCAAGCTCCGTCCACATGGATTTACTTCAGGCAGATTTTTGCAGCAGCATGGTTATCTGATGACTTCGAAGTAGATGTCATGACAGAATGGCACCAGCTTAATGCTGCCACTTGCAAGAATCTGGATGATTACAATCGGAAGTTTTGGAAAGCTCTACTTCCAGTAACTTCCTATAGGTTTGTGCCATTGACAGAACAGATTGAAAAATACTGTTGTGGCCCACCTAAGGGATTGAGAAAGTACTGTACGAAGACAAAAGTCACTACTTTGATGCAGCTCATCGAGGTAGCAAACACTGGAAATGGTTTGCTCAAGGGAGAAGATTGTGAATTTAACACTGGCATCAAGGCAGGATCAAGCAAGAAAAATTCAGCCAAGAAGCACGTTCCCAATGAGGCTCCTAAAGGGACTCAGGAATCAGCCAACGCAGGGAAAGATAAAGCTACGGCTGAATCAGAAAAGGGACCAGCAAAGAAATGGAAAAGACGTTTTCCTCGCAAGTCAGAAGAGCAAAAGAAGGTCTTGAGGACAGAGAACAAATGCTTTATATGTGAGCAGCCTGGCCACATTGCTTACAATTGTCCTACAAAGAAAAGGCCAGCTGATTCTGATGACAAGGACAGGAAAGGAAAGAAGCCCATGGCTGGTCTAGTGCCAGATATGGTGGGCGACAAGCCAAATTCAGATGCAAGTGAGCTTTGCAGAGCATGGGGAAAGGTCAGGGATCAAACAGTGCTTATCTTCTTTGATCCAGGTGCCAAAGCCAACTTTATTTCCCCAGAATTGGCTTCGAAGTTGGGAATCAGACCTGAAGAGATCGGGTATATAGCAGAGGCAGGTTTGGCATGTCCTGGCCATACAGAGGCTGTGACACCCATCATTGGAAAGTTGCGCCTACATATCCAGTCCTATGTAGATGCTGAATAATTTTACATCATGCCACTGGACGGATGTGATGTGTTGTTAGGTATTCCTTGGTTGTTTCGTGTACAGGGATCATGGATGCCTACAACAAAAATATCACTGTACAGAGCAGGGGAAAGACTCACATTCTGGATGTAAAGCTTAAAGGGGAGTCTATTCCCACTGTATCAGCTTCTGCTATTACTTCTGTAATGAAAAAGCATCTTTCTGTGTACTTGGTTTTTGCACGTGAAGTGTCAAATTTATCTGTGCTAGATAAAGAAAGGTCAATGTTTTTACAACAGTATAGTGACTGTTTTTCCGATTCATTACCGTGTCCATTACCGCCAGAAAGACCCGAGGACCATGCGATAGATTTGGTGCCAGGAAGTAGCCCACCAAATAAGCCTCCGTACAGGGTTAGTGCGACTCAGCAGAAAGAGATAATGGGCCACGTACAGGAGCTGTTAGAAAAGGGGCTGATTCAGCCCAGTTCATCTCCATTCTGTTCTCCAGTGTTGTTGGTGCAGAAAAAGGATGGCTCATGGCGTATGTGCATCAACTACCGTGCACTGAACAAGAATACCATCAAGAATAGGTTCCCTATACCTAGAATTGATGATATTATGGACAAATTAGAAGGAGCAGCTATGTTTAGCAGGATAGATCTAAAGAGTGGGTACCATCAGATCCGCATTAGATCAGAGGATGTGCACAAGACTGCTTTTAGAACAACGTTTGGCCTTTACGAATTTTTAGTGATGCCCTTTGGTCTCACAAATGCTCCTGCTACGTTTAATCGGATGATGGACAGAATTTTCCGTCCACACCAGCAGTTTGTTGGTATATTCTTTGATGACATGATAGTCTACTCAAAGAATGAAGAGGAGCATAGGCATCACTTGGCCATTGCGTTCAAAGAGTTACGCAGTCATAGGTTGCTCATCAATGCAAACAAAAGTGAGTTTTTTCTGGAAGAGATTCACTTTCTGGGACACATTGTCTCAAAGGATGGTGTCAAAATGGATCCTGCAAAAGTTGAAGCGATCAAGTCATGGCCAGATTTGAAGACAGTGCACGATGTCCGAAGCTTCTTGGGACTATGTTCCTATTACAGAAGGTTTATCCGAAATTTCGCTGAGATTGCTTCACCTTTACATGCTCTTCAAAAGAAGGCAGTCACCTTTAGATGGACACAGAAAGAGATTTCAGCTTTTAATCTCTTAAAGGAAAAGATGACTTCAGATCCAGTCATTGTGTTGCCAGATATTAGGAAGTCATTTGTGGTCCAGTGTGACGCCTGTGGTAGTAGCATTGGTGCAGTGCTAATGCAAGATGGCAGGGTAGTAGCCTATGAGAGCAGAATTTTGCAAGGGCCAGAGATGACCATGCAGGTCTATAAGAAAGAGTTACTGGCTGTGATTCATGCGCTCTTAAGTTGGAAACACTACCTGCTAGGTGCAGACTTTGTTGTCCAAACGGACCATCAGACCTTGCGATACTTCTTGACACAGACAAAGTTATCTGAGAAGCATATGCGATGGGCAAATATCTTGTCCATGTTTCATTTTCAGATTGTGCATGTGGAAGGCAAGAAGAACGTTGTGGCTGATGCCTTGTCAAGGAAGCCACAAATTTCAGCTGTGTCAATTCCTTATCATCATGAACTTGATGATATGAGGGAACAGTATGAAAATGATGAAGATTTTGCAAGGGTCTTCGAGCAGCTAATGCATGGACAACGTCATGAACAATATCTTCTTAAAGATGGGTTCATGATGATGCATGGCAGATTGTGTGTCACAAAGCCATTGCGACGCAAAGTTATGGAAGAGAGTCATGTCCCACCGTATGTAGGGCATCGTGGCATCGATGCTACAGTTAAAGCGGTTGAGACATTCTTCTATTGGCCTACATTGAGAAGGGATGTGGATGCCTTTGTGCGAGAATGCCTAATTTGCCAGAAGGTCAAGTTTGACAGGCAAAAGGCACCAGGATTATTGCAACCACTACCTATTCCAGATAAACCATGGGAAAGTATTGCTATGGATTTTATCTTTGGTCTTCCGAGAACGCAGACAGGAAACGATGGTATTTGGACCATTATTTGCAGATTCAGCAAACAGGCTCATTTTATTCCTGTCAGGAAGAAGATAAAGCCAGATCAGATGGCACGTTTGTTTATGAGCAATATTTTCAAGTATCATGGCATGCCACAGTCGATTGTTAGCGACCGTGATCCATGCATGACAAGTTTGTTCTGGAGAGGCTTGTTTGAGAATATGGGCACCACGCTCAAATTCTCTTCGTCATTTCATACTCAAACAGATGGGCAGCCAGAAGAGGAAAATTCTACTGTCCTACATCTGCTGAAGTGCTATGTGTCAGAGCATAAAGGAAAGTGGGAGCAGTATTTGCCATTGGTGGAGTATGCATACAATAATACAGTGCATTCATCAACTGGCAAGGCACCTTTTGAGATAGTTGAAGGTGGCAAGAAAGTTCCTCCCATAGTGCATACAAAGGACAAGATATTTGAAGCAGATAAGTATGTTCAGGACATGGATGAAATGTACAAGAAGGTCAAAGTGGCCTTAGAAAAGACTCAGGCAAAGCAAAAGAAAGCAGCTGATCGTCACCGTCGTGAAGTATTATATTCACTTGGTGATTGGGTGCTTTTACGCTTTGAAAAGGCAAGGTTAAAGAAGATGAAGGGCAAGGAAAGACTGTTTCCAAATCGCAGCATGCGTTACTATGGGCCTTTTCAAGTGTGCGACATAATCAGTGATGTTGCATACAGGCTGAAATTGCCTGACAGTTGGAAGATTCACAATGCGTTTCATGTGAGTCTTCTCAGACCCTATGTGGGTGATGTGCCAGAAGATATGCCAATTGAAGATCAACCGGAAGTCGAGGAACTTGACGAGATCTTGGTCCCTGAACAGGTTTTGGTACACAAAGAAAGGAAAGTGAAAGGCAAGGTTGCTAGGCGTTACTTGGTAAAGTTTAGAAACTATCCACCAATGGATGCTAAGTGGATGGAAGAAGGTGAACTTGCAGAGTCACCAACTGTGTTATCACTTTACCTTGAAGCCTTCGGTTTGCAACCTACCTTGACCCCTTGAGTTTCATAGCTACATGGATTGTCAGTGTGACAATGGCTTTTGAAACAAATGATGTACATGGTATTTAAAGTGAGCTCAAATGAAATACATGTTACATGAATGTTAGAGCTGTACAGATTGTCAGTTTGGCAATTGCTCTTATGGAATGTCTAAAAGTTTGGTTAGTGCTATAGAAGTGAGTATTTCTTGTCAATTTTTCAAGGATACAGTAGTTGCTTCTATTAAAGAGTACATGTGTAACTGCATTCTTAAACTGTCGGTTTGGGTATGCTCAAAAGTGTTATGGGATCCAACGTGTACTATAAGACAGTGGCAAAATGTGCATCTACCATTTTGTCATTGGAAAGTTAGTGACTCAAAGCAATGGCAGAGTGCGCAGCTACCACTATGTCATTGAGACAGGGTTCACACGCAGGCAATACATGAGTCGACGAGGTGTTGAATACACCAGGGTTGACAATGAGCATGTATGTGTCGTACATGTGTCGACAGGTGTTGAATACATCAGTGTTGACTAGGAGCATGTACGACATAGATGCAAACGAGGACGTTTGAGATTTCAAGAGGGGGGTATGTCACCAGCGTGTGACTACTATCTATCCTTTTTGCTGATTTCTTTCTTATTATTGATTTACTTTCACTTTTTGGAAACACCCCTCGGGAAATCTAACTGCCCTGCATTGCATAGCTAGTGTGGAACTGTCCAGAGGGAGTCCAGGCCTGAGGGCAAGAGAGCACTAAGGTTGGACAAGGACTATGGTTAGCCAAAGTGGGGTCATTGACTAGCCAAAGTGGAATCCTTTGCTACAGAGGCTACATTTCAGTTCTGGGTGTGGCCGCAGTGGACAAAGAGGGTCGGATGACCTAGAAAGATACAATGGCAGTATCTCCTAAAATTTAGGGAACTGCTATTTTGAGACCTGAAAATGTGTTTGCGTCATTACCTCCGGAATGACAAGGGGAACATTTTCTTACTCTGCCGTGAAGTCAACTGGGCAATCGGTTGGGAGATTTTTAGGCGGCAACCCCGAAACGGGAAAATGCTTGTAAATGCGCCAAGTGGCACATTCTGGTGCACTTTCCTCATGCAAAAAAATGGGCGCTGATTTTTAAGCTGGGAGAGGCTCATTTTCAGTTTTTGTCACAGGTTAAGAGCTATGGAGTGCTTGCTTTCCCTCTTATGCACAGTGCGGTGCCAGGAGTGATGCCCTGCACGCTACGCACTACCCTCTCTCTCCCCTTTGGAAGTATGTTATGCCCCACTAGTGGGCTCTTCATTTGACCAATGTACAGTTGTGTGGGTTCATGCGCGATTGCCGAGGCAAGAGCCTCTTGCACACGTATTGGATTAGCTAGCGGCTAATCCCCCCGCAGGTACAGGTGAATTCGGAGAGGTTTCACGCCATAAATCTCGTCCGATTCAAAGGGCAAGTAGCCCTACAGGTGCGGGAGCTCGAGGACTTGCTAAGGATGCGACCGGCACACGAAACGGAGCCCAAAACAGTAAATTACAGCCTGCTGTGTATTTTTGCAGGTTTAGGGTTTTGGCCCTAAACGGACCCTAATACCCCTAGGAGGTTCAGGGACGCAAGGGGACCGCTGTACAGGTGATCTGGCGCATTTTCAGGGCTGAAAACAGAGAACTCAACGTGCTGCAGATTCTCGCCAGGTTTTGCAAAGTGCCCGTATGCGTCGGGAAGGTCAGTCAATGCGTGGGAACACTGACTGTGAAGGGTTCTAGTACAGTTATGTTGCCGAAATCAGGCCAGAACAGTCAAAATTCAGCCAAGGTTGTGCGGGGCAGCTTGGAAAGAACCACAACGTTTATTCTCTCTTTTGAACAATAAAGAAATATCGAAAGGGGCGCCTACGTTAGGGGCCAATCTGGTGTCGGTCTTTTCACACAGGTGCATTCTAGCATCTGTATCCCATTCCCCTCTCTTGTGTCACTATAGCGCAGGTATAATAGACGACTAATAATGGGTGAAAGCTAAATCAAGGTTTGAAGTAAAGTCTACCGCCCTTTTTGGATTGAACAGGCCGGTTTCAGCCACTCATACAAAGGCATGGAGGGTAGGGAAGAAGACACTAGGAAATGGGGAGACTTCAAAGGAGAGAGCTTTAATCATGCGTTTTTCATCCATGGAGGCAAAGAAGGACTTCTTGAAGAGGCATCCTACACTAAAGAAAACAAGCATATTCCTTGGAGATGACCTCACTCTTACGCAGCTTGCGCATATGAGAGAGGTAATGCCAGAGATTCAAGCGGCAGGGGAGAAGGGAAAGAAGGCCTTCTACAGAGATGGTCGGGTGGTGATTGTCGAGCGGCGCTCCACATGACGGTGTGAGACCTATGGGACCACACTCAAAGTTGCCACCTAGAATTGTAATGGATCTATGCGCCTTGATGTGGGTGCTTTTGAGGATAGTTTTACAGGAAGAGACATCGTCTTCTACTCTAAGACACATCAGGCCCCTGGGCAGTCTATGCCTCACATTAGTGGATACAGATGAGAGATAGCTTGTAGAAAGGAGACATGTTCAGAGCACAGAGGCCAGGGCTCAGGAGGAGTGGCAGTGTTATTCAGGGAGGAGTTGCAGCCATTGATACATATAGCCCGAGGGATGAGCAAGCTAGGTACATGTGGGTGAGATTGAGAGCAGAGATAGACAGATATCTTTACATCACTATTTGCTACTTACCCCAAGTACGTCAGTATATGCACCACCCAGAGGACATTCCCCCTTTTCTATTTTGGATGATAACATATGGGAGTTCCCTAGAGATGGTGACATCATTCTAGGGGACTTCAATGCTAGGGCTGCCTATCATCAGACAATATTTTATGATACTTAAGAGGAGATGCTGAGAGAGCTAGATGTTGCAGAGATGGGCCTATCCAGGCTGTCAGAGGATGGGGAATATAATGAGTATGGACGACATTTGATAGATATGGGGACTGCAGATGGATTGGACATCTTGAATGGCCTATAGAGATTTCCGACTACGGGGGGTTTTACATGCTTTCCATAGAGACATGGAGCCAGCACAGTGGATTATGTCATGACACAGCCGAGCCTCATCTCTAGTATCCAGGATCTCACGATTGGACCCAGACCTGTTGGTGTGGCAGTGGATCATGCTCTTGTGTCGTTGACCATCTCTTTCCAGTTTAGTGTAGCACACAGGCTATGGGCAGCAACCCCTACTCGCTACACCTTCATGCGGGATACGTACTCTGTATACATAGATGGGATCTACAGACGCCTGTGCATAGAGGAGCCAGGGCGACCTCTGGAGGAGCTTACTACTATACTGACGCAGACATTACATGGTGTAGCATCAAAGGCATACCACCACACCCAGCCTGACTCCTGAGCAGAGACGTCGTTCTTGGAGCATGCCCCAGAATAGCTAGTATGATGAGGAATGCCACTAGACTAGAGCTAGACTTCAGAGAGAGGTGCTTTTGGGGGACATCACTCACAGACAGTCACAGATTGACTTCCGACGCCTAGTGTGGCGGAAGAAGAGGACATTTTTGGCTCACCTAGAACAAGATCTATAGCAGCTATTTTTGAGTCAGGATGCACGTGAGGCATGGTGGCTCTTTCCTGAGCACTCCCCCCCTCCCTTGTCATTACCTCTACAGAGGCCTGGGTCCAGTACGCATCATCTCTGTACACAGTTCCTGGATAAACGCCCCTTTTCGACCCCCCCGATCCATGCCCACATACATGTGCTTTTTTCACCGCTGAGATGGTGAAGAAGGCCATTGACAAGATGAGGACTGGGAGAGCATATGATCATAATGGCTTAGTGGCTGAGCATTTTATGCATGCCAGAGATCTACTAGCAGAGCTTCTAGCAGTTATGTTTAACCGTGTCATGTGTGAGGGCTTGCCTGACACTTGGAGCCTGTCTACTATTGTACCTATCTTCAAGTCAGGAGACGCTATGGAGCTTGGGAATTATCGCACTATCATGATTGGACACACATTGGCACGGTTGTACGCATCCATTCTTGAGCAGCAACTGAGTAGATGGGCAGAGAGGGAGGCAAGGTTTAGGAGAGGTTTTTCTACTCTTGACCATATCTTGACACTCAGAGCCATCATTGAGGAGGGCAGATTACATGGGAGACGGATCTATTGTAGGTTTGTCTACTTCCGCAAAGCATTTGACACAGTACCCAGAGCTAGACTGATGGGTAGATTACAGGAGATGGGAGTACCCACAGAGCTCATTTGGGGGGTCATGGCATTATACAGGTCAGTAGTGGGGCATGTACACACCTTGGAGGGTCTATCTACACCGGTTTACTCCACTATTGGGATGAAGCAGGGCTGGCCGCTCTCTCCTACTCAATTTGGTATGTATGTGGATGAGGTTTCTGACTACATTGAGAGAGATGGTGATAGAGGTGCACAGCTGGCAGGGACATGGATTCCACTATTGTTATATGATGATGATATTGTGTTGATCTCTAACTCTCCAGAGGGGATGCAACGTCACTTGGATGCTTTGCATAGGTTTGCCCATGAAAGTGGTTTGTCTGTAAACCTTGGTAAAACCAAGGTCATGGTATTTAACACCACCCACCAGTGGATCAGGAGGTCATCACCCGCATTCACATACGGCCAGGAGACAGTGGAGTATACAAATTCTTACACTTACCTTGGAGTGGTTTTTAGTGGACCAGCATTTTCATTGAGGAGAGCAGTAGAGACTAGATTGACCAAAGCCCATGCAGCATTGGGTAGATTGGAGAGGATGTGTTCACAGGTTCAGTTTGAGGAACCTCGGGCCAAGCTTTGGCTCTTTGACACTTTGGTGGCTTCTGCATTGCTCTATGGAGCTGAGATATGGGGACCTTCATTGGATCATCACGGGAGGACTGGTCGCATTGATGGATGGGGAGACATGGAGAAGCCTCTGATCTCTATGATCTCGTTGCTCATTAGAGCCAAGGCTCCAATACCACGTGCCATTATCCGAGCAGAGCTAGCTGCCCCCCACTAGTGGTTGAGGCACTCATCAGAACTGTCTCCTTCATACACCGCATGTGGGAACTTCCCAGAGATAGAATGCCCGCCTTGCACTTGAGGCCTCTCGACAGTTAGCCATGCAGGGAGATACAACATGCTGGTATGGGGAAATGACATCATGGTTTCAGGTGCATGGGTTCAGCATAGACAGATCGCCCCCCTTCCAGTACTGACTGGATGCGCCCTCTCTGACTCTTACACAGTCGGAAATCACTAGGCTCATCCGCCAGGACTTGACTCAGCTAGACACGAGGAGGACATGGATACAACGAGTACAGGAGCTGGGCACGAAGATGGCTTTTTACAGATAGCATTTTCTCTAGCTTACGAAGGGCGGTTTTGTGACGAGGCCCAAATACATGGACACCCACTTGTCTCATGGGATACGATGTGCTATTGGCCAGATACGCACATCTTCACACCAGCCTGCAGATCGAGATTGGGAGATACAACGGAGTACTGGCAGAGGTCAGGACATTCCCCATGTGTGACATGGAGCCTGAGACAGAGTTGCACTAGACATGCCACTGCCCCGTCTACTACGAGATACGAGGCCGCTTCCACTGCTTGTTCAGAGAGGGATTTGGACCACTCTCCAAAGTCATGCAGTACGAGGATCAAAGATGCCTGTGTTTGTTTTTGCTCGAGCTGCGCAGACACAGAGAGAGCCTGACGAGAGGACAAGCTAGGCAGTCTCAGAGACAAATCACAGACTTCTTTAGAGCACACACTGGACACCCAGAGGAGCTACCACCACAGCAGATTTTGTTGCCTCACACCAGAGGCACAATGATCGATCGAGCGACCGAGATGGGGAGATCCAGACGCCCACGACTGCGGAGGACCACACAGCATTGACGGAGGCTGCATCAGAGGATCCGGATCACTTTGGCCCGACATGCACGATGCCCGGTCAGACTACTAACCATGGAGGAGATTGATGAGACCCGCCAACGACCGATGCTGGATCTTTTGTGATCTCTCTTGTGATTTAGATATCCTAGCTAGCTGCTTAGTTCATACCTAGCAGTTTAGGATTCGATAGCATAGTATTTTCATTTTGTCATTTTGTTACTTTTGTTACTCTGACTTTGTATCAGATCCACCACATTGTAACTTTTTTGGTCTCATAGGTCACTTTGGCCTTTTGAAGACGTTAATATAACATTTCATTTCTCTCTCTCTCTCTCTCTCTCTCTCTCTCTCTCTCTCTCTCTCTCTCGTGCTCATGGGATGATCACCATGCGAGAATTTCTCCATTCTACACATTATTAGCCCTCATTTGATTGTGACCTTCCCCTTATGTTTTGAGATGGTGTGATAAGTGATGCTGTTGATGATGCCGGTGACAATGATGAGGAGTATAAGTACCCTTATTTATTTTTATTTTCATCTCTTGCATTGTACTAGAGTCAGACATAAATGTAACCTTTTGCTCTCATAGGTCACTTTAGCCTTTTGAAGACAATAAATAACAATCCATTTCATCTCCCCCCCCCCCTTCCATTCCCCCTTTTCCACACTTTTGCACTCTTCTCACATGGTATCTGTTGTGGGATCACATTCTGTGTTGTTTTCACACATGGACCGAGTAAAGCACTCAAATCGTGAACATAATTTTTTGAATTCCATATCCAAATATACCTTAGAATCCCCTATGAATTGAATGAATATTACCATATTGATGTGAGGCTTACCGGCATTAATCTGAATAGGATATGTCAATGTGTGTTGTCCTCTAGGGCATGGGCAAGTAAAACCTTCATGATTTAGGACATTGAGTTTGAAGAGTAGCGAGGTATTCTCTTGCAAAGATGTTGAAGGACTCAGTATCATCACATAGGTCTCTGCCTTTACTAGAATTTTGTAGGGAGAGTTGAGAATAGTGATGGGTTGCCATTGTCGAATCTCATACAAGGAGCCTCCCTCTAGGCTCCTTGGGAATAAGGTAAATCATGTTCTCACTCATGCTATCAAGCATCTCGCTTGTGTGCAAAACGTACAAGAATGCGCTGCAAAGATCTAAACCAAGCAAGTCCCAGTAATCCAAGCAAAAGTTGGAAGTCAAACCATCCTCCCCTGGACAACAACGTTCGGGGGAGTGCATTGAGGGCCTTATGGAGCTCTTCTAGCTGGAGGCGAAGCTCAAGTTTCTGCCGCATCTCCTTAGTAAGAAGGCAAGGCATCTGTTCCCAAACCTGCTCTCCGTATGCATCTAGATGCTCTGAATAAGGCTCAACTGACAACAGATCACGGTAAAAGTCAGTCGCACTGCACGGATATCCTCAGGCTCTGAAGCAATTGACCCATCGGGTCTTCTCAAGTGGCTGACACTGGTGTGCGCATGGCGGGGCCCCACCGTCTGAAAGAAATTCCCAGTAACTCTCTCACCCACTTGGGTCCACTAAGATGCATGCCAATGGAAGGCAAACTCATGACGCCGCTCCTCAATGCTAGCCAACTCGTGTCTAGCCTGCTGCGTCTGCTCCTCCAACCAAGGACTTTCTGGATGCTGCTTCTGCATCCTCTACAAGGAAAAAATGGCCCATCGCAGGCGCTTCTCCTCCTCCCTGGCTACAGCCAAGCGAGCTGCAGACTCTTGGAGGAAGAGGCGACTAAGCTCAGCCAGTCCAGAGACCACTGTACCGGTAGGGGTGTCAAGCGTGTCCAAGTTCTCTGTCCAAAGTGCCTGCACTCGCTCTCTAAGCTCTGAATCCAACAAGATTATGTTAGGGATGCGTAGCATCGCACCCCCCTCCTTAGTTTGTCTGTCACAGTGACAATCACCGGCGCATGGTCGGAAAAAGAACTCCCTATCAGGATGCAAACAGAACCCCCCATGTCACAGATGTGTTCAGTGGCATAGAAGTGATCTATCCGAGATAGATTCACTTCACTCCTACTCTGCGGTCAGAACGAGAGAAAGACAAGCTGTCTGGGGGCCTCACAAAGCCTAAGTGCTACCAAACATCAGAAAACCTCAATGCCATACATACATGCTCCCAAGCTGCTAACTCAGCCTCGTGCACAGTAGCATGGCCACCTCCAATCCTATCAGAGGGGTCCTCCAACAAGTTGAAGTCTCCCGCAACGCACCACTGCTCTGCATGCGGCAAAGACTCTACAATATGAGACCAAAACTCTCGTCGTGCACTTGCTACATTGGATGCATATATATTCAAGAAACCCATGAGGCAACCTTGAACATGCATAGTAATCAACTGAGACTTGCCTGGCACAATAATACGTTTGTCCACAATGCGTGCTCTCATGGGTCCGCAATAGATATACATAACCCTCCCTGGATACCTCCAAGTCAAGAATTGTGTGCAAGGTCACTCTGTATGATCCCTGCCACATAGCGGAAAGGAGAAACCTACCATCGTGTCCAGAGCCTCAGTGCTGCTAGAAAGAGGGCAAGCTTCCTCTAGGTCAGGAGAAGGGTCACTAAGGAAGCGTATGAGACTATAGTCACAGAAGTCCCATCGTCTGTAAATATCAAAGATGGTCAAACCACGAGGGACTGTTGCAAAAGGAGAGGTATGAACCAAAAAGTGACGTCCTCAGGTAGGGCTGCCCCTCTCGAGCCATGCCACTCGTAGCGAAAGCACTACCAAGAGATCGTCTTGCTTTAGATGTGTGTCCAGTACCCTGCTTGTCTGAGAAGGAGTGTGGGATGGGTCGGGTGATAGTCTAAAGGCCCCACTAGGGAGAGAGGAGGAACAGGAGGTGGGGGTGGGGGTGGGGGAGGCTAGGGAGGAGGAGGGGCGGAACAGAGGAGTCTGAAGGTGGATGGGGGAGAGATGGTGGAGGTGGTGGAGATGAGGTAGAGGGGGGCTCTTGTTGGAAAGGGTCAAAACGGTTCCCTATCAGAACCTGTTGCTGCTAAGCTGGAGGAGGTCGGCCACCTGCGGGGAAGGGGGGGGGGGGGGGGGGGGTAGTGTCACGAGCCTGTCCCTGTCGCGCTGGCCTTTGTCGAAGTGCCAGCTTGTGTGTCCTGGGTACCTGTCTGTTGGCATGTTCAACCTTGGGGGGTTGTGCATACGTTGTGGGTCGAGATCTCCTGCGAGCACATGCCTTCTCTAAGTGGCCCATTTGCCTGCAAATGAAGCATTGGTTGTGGAATCTCGAATACTCCATCCTATGGCGTAACCATCCCCCACTCACCTTAGGTAGAAGGATCACCTTCGGAAGAGTATGAGTGTCACAAACCAGAATGCGTATTGAAGGCACACCGGCCACCTTGGCTGCAACTGAAGATTCCGTGCTCAGGGTCTCCTAGATTGTCATGATCTCGGAACCAATCCTCAAAAGAAGTAGTAGGTATTCCTGCCTTAGGCCGGGGAAAGTTTTTACGACTAATGTATGCCAGATGCAGCTTTAAAGGGCCAACAGATGCCTTGATGATGCTAAATAGGAGTATGCTTAAAGTGAGCACAGATGGGAATTTATGGTCTTGAACTGCAGTGCTTGAAGTGCTCTATTGGCCTGTCTTTACGGCTTGTCGATTAGAGCTACGTTGAGAAAGTTATATCAGTTTAAGGTTTGAGTTGATGCAAATCCGTACCGGATTGGGCAACTGCAGCTGAGGGGATAGAAAGGAAGTGAATGCATGGTCTTGAAGTACTCACTTTGTGGAGTGCGTCGGTCTTTTCAAATCAACAATCGGAGTTCTGATTGCCAAGTTATTACCAGTTTAAGTTTCCTCGGGGGCCAGTTCCGTGCCAGGTCGCGGCCGCCTCGATCGATGTGCCCTCTGGTAATTTTGTAGCCTTAGCAGGGTTTGTATGCGTTCTCTGTAGCTTGAGAAGTCTACAGGAATTTACGGCTCGTCAGATAGAGTCCGGGTTGATGAGATAATACGGCTTTAGGCCGGTGTCAGTTGTTGGCACTCCTGAGCTGGATGAATTTTTGGCATTATTCAAGACACTGATATGAGCAATGAAATTCGAGATGATATTGTCATTTAAGGGCTGCCGGATGTTGATAAGGTTGTGGCAAAGAAGCTCAGTGAAGTTCTAACCGAATGCGAAGGGAATGCCTTCCGACGAAGGGAATCACCTATACATGCATCTTAAAGGCATGTGGCATTATACGAGATGCTGATATGGGCAGTTAAATTCACGATAATATTGTCAAATCAAGGGTTACAGAAAATGAGCTATGCCTTGGCCCAGTCAAAAGCACAAAAAGTTCTTGATGATCTCTGTGTCCGGAATGTCGTCTCTTGGAATGCAATGATTGCGGATTTACCCGACAGGGTGAGAGAATTCCTGATGAGATTGTTTGACAGGGGCTGTTGGAGAAAGATGTTGTGTTTGGCAATGATTTAGTCGATATGTATGCCAAATGGGGTGCCCTTTAAGGGCCACCCGCCCAAAGCAAAGGGGTTAGAGGTCACCCGACCATGACCTCAAAAGGGTGGCCACCCATTGAATAAAGAGGAAGGCACTTTAATGTGAAAAAGGGAGAAGAAAAATAAAAGCATGGGGAGACGGCAGCGGGCAGAAGGGAGCGCAGGGTTGTTTGCGCTCGCAGTGGGCTCCACGATGCTTGGATGACTTTGGAGCAGAAGCAAATGTTGATAAGCAAGCCGTGGCGCCACTATTTGGCTCAAACGGCGTTCGTTTTTATGCAGGTCGTCATCCGGGCTGCCACGTCACCAGGGGGGACTTCTGGCGCCTTGTCACGGCGGCGTGACAACGAAAAGGGGGGGCATGGCGAGTAAGGGTTAGGGGAAAAAGGGAAATTGTAGAGAGTAAGGGATAGCGAAGAAAGGGAGGAAGATATACACGGGCAACACAGTAAAGGAAGGACTCGAAGAAGGAGCAAGCAAGGCTCTCTCTCTCTTCCTCGGTTATCAAAAGGAAGGGAGGAAAGACAGCAAAGGTGAAGGAGGCATAAGAGAGAAGTCTCTCACGGGCTCTCGGGCTCTCTCGACCGAAGCAACAAGAAGTCGTTCTCTTGCTCGCTCTCATGCTCAAGCAAGGAGACAAGGGGGAGCAAAGGAGTCGGAGAGGCTATTGGAAGAAGACACTTGCTCTCTTGCTCTCAGACATAGGCTATTGGAAGAAAGCTACTCCCTCTCTCGTTCTCAGATCTAAGCAAGGTGCTAAAGTCTCTCTCTCTCTCGAGCTCGAGAAGAGGGATTATCAAGGAGATATAGGGCATGCTGACCATGCTCTCTCTCTCTCTCTCTCTCTATATATATATATATATATATTGTGGAGAGTGAAGCTAGTAAAGCAAGTGGAGAACAATTGGAGCAATGGACGGAGCGTAAGAGCAGGCTAAGGAAGGCACTCAAAGAAGTTAGACATCAAAGGAACAGTAGTGCAGAGAGCTCTTGAAGGTAGTTGAAGCAGGTAAAGCGACATGCAAAAGTTTCCTTCACCATCATCAGTTTGAAGATTAATTAATTGTTTTATGAAACCCGAGTGTCGTTAACGATCCGATTAATCGTAAAGGGAGCTTAAACTCCTATTTACCAATTAATCCAAGTGTTGGTGTTGGCCGCCTTGGTGACCGATTACATTGTACTCAGAGCTTGAATTGATTAATTGAAGATTATGGTGATTGCTAAAGCCATATGCACCTGTTGTTCTTATTCTCTCAAACACCTCTCACAGCCACAGGCCCGGTGCCTTCCTGGCTCACGTTTCGAACGCATATCCCCCGACAATGCGAGGGTGAGCAGCGAGCATGTTCGTGACCTTGATACCCCCTTATCCACCCTCACCTCTCAGATATCATCCATCCTTCACACATCCGCCGTCAGTTGGTTCCCAGACACCACCCACACTAGCCGCACACCTCACCTGGGACTCATGAGAACAGATGGTATGATGATGAGTGTAGAGAGCTATATCGCAGGCTACCTTCACAGAGAGCACTAGAGGAGCTCACATAGAGAGATCCCAAACACTAGATGAGAGCCCTCACTCGCCGAAAATGGCGAGTGTTTGAGGAGGCCCAAGAGCTTGAGTTATACCATCTACTTATGAGCATGGCGCACACTCAAAGAGCCTCCCCCTACCATCATCATTGGGGACCAATTCCCAGGCATGGCAAGCCTATGTAGAGCACCTCTAGGAGATTCCCAGGCAGCCACCCATAGCAGAGCCACGACCCACGCCATCCACTTTCTTCACAGCAGAGATGGTAGGGCAGACCATCCATAGACAACAGCATCGGAGATCTATGGATCATGCAAGTTTACGGAGTGAGCACCTCATTTATGCAGCCGACACCTTAGCTCCATTGATTTCACATATTTTCAATAGGGCTATGGTGGAAGAATTCCCAAAGGAGTGGACGAGACACACCATTGTGCCTTTCCACAAATATGGGGACACCCTGGATCCAAGGAACTACAGGACCATCATGATTGGCCACACAATGGGCAAAATTTACGGATTAGTATTGGAGGCAAAGTTGAGCTTATATGCAGAGGGTTAGGGACTAAGAGCCTTCTCTATCATAGATCACATGTTCAACCTGCGATGCTTGATTGATGGGGCCAAGGCGCGAAAGGAGAGATTATATTGGTGATTTGTGGATTTCCGGCCATGTATGCAAGGTATGAGTAGGTAACAGGGCGAGTTAGATGCACAGGAGGACTTTCAGAGATACCATTGCTAGCACCATTAGTGTGAAGCAAGGGTGTCCCCTTTCACCCACACTATTCAGACTATACATCGACGAGATCTTTGACTTCGTACTTAAGAGTAGGAGGATAGGGAAAAGATCTAGCAGGTACTCCATATACATAGCTGATGACATTGTCTTGATCTCTGAGTCGTAGGAGGGGCTAGAGTGCTATCTCGGCACTCTTGATGATTTTTGTACACAATGCACAGTGGGGCATGACAATGAACTTTGGTAAGACGAAGGTCATGATCTTTGACACATCCAGAGGATTCAGACACAACTCACTCTTCACATCAACTATAGGGAGAGTGGAGGAGGTAGAGTCATATGTGTATCTGGGGGTTACCTTTGCCAGCCCATTGAGGCATTTCACCATGGCTCGGGCTGCCATAGACAGGCTCACTAGAGTATATGCAGCATTGGCCATTCTAGAGCGGAGATGTCACTCATCACGCTTCAAGAGCCCCGCACCAAGCGGTGCCTTTTTGACACTTTGGTGACGCTGGCTATGATGTACACTGCTGCGGTATGGGCTCTAGGCCTCTCATAGGACGATTTCAACTTCTAATGGACGTAAAAAGTTTCTCTCTCTGCACTCAAAGAAGAGGTCTCAGCCCTCAAGCGAGAGCTTGCTGATAGAGCAAGCAGTGGAATAGAGGAAGGGGAATTCCAGCCCTCAGTGATAGAGGAAATCAAGGTCATCCGGGAGCAGGTGCGGATGATCAAAGAGGAGGAGAAACTGAATGTGGCAAAGACGTCTTCGTGGTTGGATGTGATCACGAAGACACAGAAGAAGCCGGATGAAGCCGAGAAATGGATAGAAGTAGCTAAGAAAGGGAAAGGGAAAGAAACCACATCTGTCCCCACTCCTACAATCATCAACATGACTCTAGAAGAAGAGCAGCAAAGGAAAACTAGAGCTTTGCATATACGAGTAACCGGTCTAAAAGACCGAGATGATGTAGAGAGGGAAGTCGAAGAACTTCTCCGCATGATGGGGAGTGAGGCTACTCATACAAAGGCATGGAGGGTAGGGAAGAAGACGCAAGGAAATGGGGAGACTTCCAAGGAGAGAGCTTTAATCATGCGTTTCCCATCCATGGAGGCAAAGGAGGATTTCTTGAAGAGGCGTCCTACACTTAAGAAAACGGGTATATTCCTTGGAGATGACCTCACTCTCACACAACCTGTGCATATGAGAGAGGTAATGCTAGAGATTCAATCGGCGAGAGAGAAGGGAAAGACAGCCTTCTACAGAGATGGTCGGGTGGTGATTGTAGAGCGGCACTCCACATGACGGTGCGAGACCTATGGGACGACACTCAAAGTTGCCACTTGGAATTGTAATGGATCTATGCGCCTTGATGTGGGTGCTTTTGAAGATAGTTTTATGGGAAGAGACATCGTCTTCTACTCTAAGACACATCAGGCCCCTGGGCAGTCTATGCCTCACATTAGTGGATATAGATGGGAGACAGCTTGTAGACGAGACATGATCAGAGCATAGAGGGCGGGGCTCAGGAGGAGTGGCAGTGCTATTCAGGGAGGAGTTGCAACCATCGATACATATAGCTCGCAGGGATGAGCAAGCTAGGTACATGTGGGTGAGATTGAGAGCAGAGACAGGCAGATATCTTTACATTGCTATTTGCTACTTTCCCCCGAACACGTCAGTTTATGTACCACCCAGAGGACAGTCCCCCTTCTCTATTTTGGATGATGACATTTGGGAGTTCTCTAGAGATGGTGACATCATCATTCTAGGGGACTTCAATGCTAGGACTGCCGATCATCAGACAGTATTTTATGATACTCCAAAGGAGATGCTGAGAGAGCTAGATGTTGCAGAGACGGGCCTATCCAGACTATCACAGGATGGGGAACACACTGAGTATGGATGACACTTGATAGACATGGGGACTGCACATGGATTGGCCATCTTGAATGGCCTACAGAGATTTCCCGCTGCGGGGGGTTTTACATGCTTTCCACACAGACATGGAGTCATCACAATGGATTATATCATGGCACAACCAAGCCTCATCTCTCATATCCAAGATCTCACGGTTGGACCCAGACCTGTGGGTGTGGTAGTAGATCATGCTCTTGTGTCGTTTACCATCTCTTTTCAGTTTAGTATAGCACACAGGCCACGGGCAGTAGCCCCTACTCGCTACACCTTCACGCGGGAGACGGACTCTGTATACATAGATGGGATCTACAGACGCCTGTGCACAGAGGAGCCAGGGTGACCTCTGGAGGAGCTTATTACTATATTGACACAGACACTACATGGTGCAGCAGCAGAGGCATACCCACATACCCAGTCTGAGCATAGACGCCGTTCGGGGAGCATGCCCTAGAACAGTTGGTATGATGAGGAATGCCGGGACACTAGAGCCAAACTTCAGAGGGAGGTACTTATGGGGGACATCACTCACAGACAGTCACAGATTGACTTCCGACGCCTAGTGCGGCGGAAGAAGAGGGCATTTTTGGCTCGCCTAGAGCAGGATCTATACCAGCTATTCTTGAGTCAGGACTCGCGGGAGGCATGGCGGCTCTTTCATGAGCACTCCCCCCCCCCTACCATTACTTCCACAGAGGCCTTGGGCCAATACGCATCATCTCTATACACAGTTCCTGAGGAGCCCTCCCTTCCTGACCCCCCCGATCCATGCCCACACACATGTGCTTTTTTCACCGCTGAGATGGTGAGGAAGGCCATTGACAGGATGAGGACTGGGAGAGCTTATGATCCTGATGGCTTAGTGGCTGAGTATTTCACGCATGCCAGAGATCTATTAGCACAGCTTCTAGCAGTGATGTTTAACCGTGCCATGTGTGAGGGCTTGCCTGATACTTGGAGCCTATCTACTATTGTACCTATCTTCAAGTCGGGAGACCCTATGGAGCCTGGGAATTATCGCACTATCATGATTGGACACACATTGGCACGGTTGTACGCATCTATTCTTGAGCAGCAATTGAGTAGATGGGCAGAGAGAAAGGGGATACGCGCAGCCGGGTAGGCAGGGTTCAGGAGGGGTTTTTCTACTCTTGACCATATCTTGACACTCAGAGCCATCATTGAGGAGGGAAGATCACATGGGAGACAGATCTATTGTAGCTTTGTGGATTTCCGCAAAGCATTTGACACAGTACCCAGAGCTAGATTGATGCGCAGATTATAGGAGATGGGAGTACCCACAGAGCTCATTTGCAGGGTCATGGCATTATACAGGTCAGTAGCGGGGCATGTACGCACCTCAGAGGGTCTATCCACACCGGTTCACTCCACTATTGGGGTGAAGCAGGGTTGCCCGCTCTCTCCTACTCTATTTGGTATGTATGTGGATGAGGTTTCTGACTACATTGAGAGAGATGGTGATAGAGGTGCACAACTGGCAGGGACATGGATTCTACTATTGTTATATGCTGATGATATTGTGTTGATCTGCGACTCTCCGGAGGGGATGCAACGTCACTTGGATGCTTTGCATAGGTTTGCCCAGGAAAGTGGTTTGTCCGTCAACCTTGGTAAAACCAAGGTCATGGTATTTAATACCACCCCAACGTGGATCAGGAGGTCAGGGCCCGCATTCACATACGGCCAGGAGACGGTGGAGTATACAGATGGTTATACTTACCTTGGAGTGGTTTTTAGTGGGCCATCATTTTCACTGAGGAGGGCAGCAGAGACTAGATTGACCAGAGCCCAGGAAGCACTGGGTAGATTGGAAAGGATGTGTTCACAGGTTCAGTTTCAGGAGCCTCGGACGAAGCTCTGGCTCTTTGACACTTTGGTGGCTTCTACATTGCTTTATGGAGCTGAGATTTGAATTTTGGGGACCTTCATTGGATCATCACGGGAGGACAGGCCGCACTGATGGATGGGGGGACATGGAGAAGCCTTTGGTCCCTATGATCTCGCGGCTCATTAGAGCCAAGGCTTTAGTACCAGGTGCCATTGTCCGAGAAGAGCTAGCTGCCCCCCCACTAGTGGTTGAGGCGCTCACCAGATCTGTCTCCTTCATACACCGCGTATGGGAACTTCCCAGAGACAGATATGCCCGCCTTGCACTTGAGTCCTCTCAACAGTTAGCCATGCAGGGAGATACAGCATGCTGGTATGGGGAGATGACATCATGGTTTCAGGCACATGGGTTCATCATAGACAGATTGCCTCCTTTCCAGTACTCACTGGATGCACCCTCTCTGACTCTTACACAGTCCGAGATCACCAGGCTCATCCGCCAGGACCTGACTCAGCTAGACACAAGGAGGACATGGATACAGCCAGCACAGGAGTTGGACACAAAGATGGCTTTCTACAGAGAGCATCTTCTCCAGCTTATGGAGGACGGTTTTGTGACGAGGCCGAGGTACATGGACACCCACTTGTCTCATGGGGTACGATGTGCTATTGGCCAGATACGCACATCTTCACACAAGCTGCGGATCGAGACTAGGAGATACAGCGGAGTACCAGCAAAGGCCAGGACATGCCCCCTATGTGACATAGAGCCTGAGACAGAGTTGCACTACACATGCCACTGCCCCGTCTACTACGAGATACGAGGCCGCTTCCACTGCTTGTTCAGAGAGGGCTTTGGACCACTCTCCTGAGTCATGCGGTACAAGGATCAAAGATACTTGGGTTTGTTTTTGCTCGAGCTGCGCAGACACAGAGAGAGCCTGATGAGAGGAGAGGATAGCCAGCATCAGAGACAGATCACAGACTTCTTTAGAGCATACACTGGACACCCGGAGGAGTTACTACCACAGCAGAGCTTGCCGCCTCACGCCAGAGGCACACTGATCGACCGGGCGACCGAGCTGGGGAGATCCAGACACCAGCAACTACGGAGGACTACACAACACTGACGAAGGCTGCATCAGAGGATTCGGATCACTTTGGCCTGACATGCACGACGCCCGGTCAGACTACTGACCATGGAGGAGATTGATGAGATCCGCTAGCGGCCGATGCTGGATCTCTTGTGATTTTAGCTATCCCAGCTAGCTGATTAGTTCACACCTTGGAGTTTAGGATTCCATAGTAGTCATTTAGTCATTGTCATTTTCATTTCATTTTGTTACCTTTGTTACTCGGACTTTGTATCAGATCCACCACATTGTAACTTTTAGGTCTCATAGGTCACTTTGGCCTTTTGAAGACGTTAATATAACATTGCATTTCATTTCATTTCATTTCTCGCTCATGGAATGATCACCATGCGAGAATTTCTCCATTCTACACCTCATTAGCCCTCATTTGATTGTGCGCCTCCCCTTATGTCCTTTTGCTCTCATAGGTCACTTTGGCCTTCTGAAGACAATAATTAATAGTCCATTTCATCTCCTCCCCCCCTTAAATCCCCCCCCCCCCCCCCCCCCCTTTTCCACACTTCTGCACTCTTCTCACATGGTATCTGTTGTGGGATCACGTTCTGTGTTGTTTTCACACATGGACTGAGTGAAGCACTCAAATCGTGAATGAATATTACCATATTGATGTGAGGCTTACCGGCATTAATCTGAGTAGGATATGTCAATGTGTGTTGTCCTCTAGGGCATGGGCAAGTAAAACCTTCTTAATTTAGGACATTGAGTTTGAAGAGCGAGGTATTCTCTTGCAAAGATGATGAAGGACTCTACATCACCACATAGGTCGCTCATGTGTGCCAAGCAAACATACATGATTGTCATAATTGCGTGTGTACACTCTCTCTCTCTCTCTCTCTCTCTCTCTCTCTCTCTCTCTCTCTCTCTCAATTATGGCAATCCTGTATGTTTGTTTGGCAAGCATGGACGACGTGGTCGCAGAGTGCGGTCACATAGAGTCCTTCAGCATCTTTGCAACAGAATACAGCCCTTTTCTCGCAGAGGCAGAGAGAGAGAGAGAGAGAGAGAGAGTCTGCAGCTCCGTGCTTTGTGCGAAGGGAGCGCTTGCAGTTTAAAAGTTAGCCGTTGAGATGGTCATTTCGCCACCGACTCGTGAATCTTTTGCTTCTTTTACATCATGACATACATCCGTTCTGTTGGGATCCTCGTGAGAGGGAGCTTTTTCGCGTGCGCCGGCGGTCCCTCCTTGCCCCTAGCGCCCCCACATGGGCTGTCCCTCATGCGGCCCGGCGGTCCACGTTCCCATTTCTAACCTAACTCCCGCTAACCTAACTTCCCTCCGTGGACGGCACTTGAGGGGGACCGAGGCCCCGTTTGGTGAATTGCCCTCTCCGCGGCCATGCTCCCCGCGGGCCAAAATGACGACTCGTGGACCCGTCGCTCCCGTGGACAAAACACGACTCCGGGAGCCCCCGAAAGACTTTATGCAAGTGAGAGCCCCGCCTGGGCCACGGCCGGGTCCCCGGGGGTCCCGTGGTCCAAAACGGCCCGGGACGCACCCGCGGGGCCGTTTCGGCATTTTGATCAGTTTTTGGAACCGCGGCTCCTTGACGGGACCGACGGTGATTACTTGAGAGGGATTTCTACCTCAAGGCCATGGGGCTTGGGTGGTATGCCTGAGCGCCCCGAATTAAAGGACTTATATGGGAGTAGTACTCCACTCTTGGTGAACCGTGCGCATCCTGCCGGGTAGCTAAGAGGGGGCCGGTTGTTCAACCGGAGCCGGGGTGGCAGTCCTCACGTCCATAAAACCATCTACCCTTTCTAGGTTGGAGTTAGGTCAACCCAGTCTTCAGAGGCGCCGGAGGGGCCTCCGTCCCTTTTGTAATCAACTTTTTGAATCAATACAAAGCGCCCGTCACGGGCTTGTTTCTACAATCTTGTCTCGCGCGTCCCTTTGAAATACTTGCTCAACTTGTTGTGAAGTCGGCTAACTTGTGTTCAGGTGAAGGATCGGCGAACGCGCGCGGCCCCTAAGTCCCATTTACGGGCCGTTCTCCAGGGTCCCGTAACACTTGGTATCAGAGCTAGAAAATCAAAGCTGGTCTATGCCTAATAGAGGGGCACAAAGACCCGCCGAAAGTGACTCCAGCAGCACTCCCCTACCCGCTGCAAGATTAGAAGAAATCGCAGCGGACGGTGTAATTGACTCTTGGGAGTATTCCAGGTGGATACGTTCGCAAGGGAGACTACAACGCCTAGACCCTATCAGCGAAGCCGGGCTAGAGTTTGAGTCCGCGCCTTTGTCACCCAACACGATGAGTCACGCAGATGGAGACTCATTTCATGGGGAGAGGAACGACCCTCCCCGCGATGACAGAATGGACAGGTGGGAGGCCATACTAGAGTCTCAAGCCGCGCTAGTCCAACAGCTCGTATAGGTAAGTCTGCTGAATGCTCAGAATGCCACAGCAGACAAGGGAAAAGGACCGGCAAGCACGTCAGGAGCTCCCGCGAGTGGGGGTGATGGGATGGGAAGCTTCAAACCTATCAAGCCCACTCCCTACTCGGGCCAACGAGACTCACTGATACTGGAGAAATGGATCCGAGACACAGAGAGTTTCTACCGCACAAGCAAAATGGAAGAACACTTATGGACATCCGTGGTGTCTCATTTCTTAGCAAAGGATGACTACAGTTGGTTCCTTCTAGAAGAGAGAAAAAACCCCTACATGTCATGGACCCTCCTCAAGTCTGAGATGCGGGACTACTTCGTTCCGAAGAATGAAGACTTCAGACACTTAGACGAATGGAGGGCCATCACCCAAGGCGAAAGCAAGCTGCAGGAGTATGTGTCCAAATACAGGCAGTCCATGCTGAAAGTGGAACAGATGACTTGGGAGAGAGTGAGACTCCATGGTTTCCTCTATGGGCTCAAAGACTGGGCCCGTAGGGAGATCGAAAAGCAGAATCCGGTCGACTACATGGCAGCGCTGGCCATGGCAGAAAGGCTAGTGGACTCCGACTTGCGCCGAAAGGGGGCCACCAACACGAAGTCTGGGGGAAGTGGGAATACCCCTTCCAACTCAAACAAAAATCAGTCTTCAGCAGGGCCTCAAAGAAGTGAGCCCGCAGGCAGCTTGTCAAACCAGCCCCGACTGTACGGGAACTTTCGCAATAATGCGCCAAGCAGCTATAGCAGCTCGTCGAGTAGTAGGAACTTCTCAGTGAACCAACCTGGAGGGGCTCTTCAGCGGACGCTGCCTTGGAGGGCGAACCCGTCCCGCCCATGCCGTAACTGTGGGGGTCCTCACTGGGATAATGATTGTCACAAAGCTGGCTCTCAGTCTCGAGCTCACTTCGCTTGGGCCAATGAGACCAACACTGACAGGACAGGAACGTCACAAGTGCAGATCACTGAAATCACGGAGCAAGAGTCTGAAAGCGGAAACAAAGAGTCTACCGACGGTCCGTGTAGGAGCCATCAAAGCTTCCCTACACTGCCTGGCAGCTCGTATCAAACCAATCCCAAATATGTATGTCAAGACGGTTATCAACGGGCAATCACAATTGGCGATGCTCGACTCGGGAGCGAGTCACAACTTCATCTCACCATCATGCGCCAAACGATTAGGAGTAAAAACCTGCAAGCCCGGAGGAGGACGCAGCATCTCAGTAGGCTTCGTACAAGGTGAAGACTCGAACACCGCAATGGCATACGACGTGGCGGTCCAAGTAGGTGAATGGCGAGCCAAAGTGGATTTCATCGTCGTACCCATGGATTCTTACGACATGATGTTTGGCTTGGCCTGGTATGACGCCTATGTGATGGGATTGTACGCCAAGGGCATGAATCAACTGATGCTGGATATGAATGGAAAGGGGGTGATTGTTCCAATCATCCGACCTATGGACACGCCTCCTGCCCGCAAGATCACTCAAGAAAAAGCTCCGCCTAAGCCACAACCTTACGTACCGCCTCAAGCCCGAGGGCAGGTGAACGCAGCTCAGACTAAGACACCGACGCCGACGAAAACGGAAAAATGGAAGACTCGAGTTAGCTGGGATGACCTAGTCCCTGACTCAATGTGGATCTCGCCAAAGCAAGCAGAGAAGGCTCTCAAACAAGGGGCCCAGGTTCACTGCTGTGTGATGAAGGTAACACTAGCAGATTCAGACGAAGAGTGCACTATCGGGGATAGTCGCATCATCAAGGTGGTTGAAGAATTCAAGGACGTGGTACCGCCGCAGCTTCCTGCTGGGCTCCCACCTAAACGAGCAGTGGACCACAAGATCGAACTAGTGCTTGGCCATTCGCCGCCAGCCCGTCCACCCTACCGAATGGATGCCACACAACTACAAGAACTGAAGAAGCAACTAGGAGAACTACTTGAAGCAGGTTTTATCAGGCCCAGCAAGTCCCCTTACGGGGCCCCGGTGCTTTTTGTCACAAAGAAGGACGGCTCATCCAGGCTCTGCGTCGACTACAGAGCCCTGAATAAAATAACTATCCGGAACAGGTACCCTCTGCCGCACATGGATGATCTAACAGACAGGTTGGCAGGGGCAAAATACTTCACTAAGGTTGATCTGCGATCAGGATACCACCAGATTCGGATCGTGGACGAGGATGTGCACAAGACAGCTTTCAGGTCACGATATGGAGCTCACGAGTGGCTAGTGCTCCCTTTTGGCCTCACCAATGGAGTGGCTACCTTCTCAGCTGGCATGGATACAGATTTCGGCGACATGCTGGACGAATTCCTCATTGTGTACCTGGATGACCCGCTAATCTACAACAAAACTTTTGAAGAGCACGTAGAGCATGTGCGCCAGGTGCTCCGCAGACTCAGAGAATGCAAATGGTATGCAAAATTGGAAAAGTGCATCTTCGCAGTACAGGAAGTGGAATTCTTGGGCTTCTTGGTCACTGCAGATGGAATTCGCGTGGATCCTAAAAAGATTGAGGCCGTGGTGAACTGGCCCGCCCCCTGAACAGTCACACAGGTACGCGAGTTCGTGGGTTTCACTCAGTATTGCCGAAAGTCCATCAAAGATTTTTCGAAGATCATGGCTCCCATAATAGATACCACCAAGGGTTCGCTAGCGTTCAAGTGGACAGATGAAGCCCAACGAGCTTTTGAGCACATCAAACAGGTAATGTGTTCCCTACCGGTACTTAAGCTCCCAGAATTCCACAAGCCATTCAAAATTCACACCGATGCCTCACGCATCGCGCTGGGAGGGGTACTAATGCAAGCTGAAAGCCCAGTAGCCTACATTTCGAAGAAGTTTACAGATCCACAGAAGAGATGGGCTACACACGAGCAGGAGATGTATGCAGTGGTATATTGTCTTGACCAATGGCGTCACTACGTATTGGACAAGCACACTAAAGTCTACACAGATAATGTTTCCCTGAAGTATTTCCAGACACAGCCTAAGCTCTCTCACAAACAGAGTCGGTGGCAAGATCAGCTAGCAGAATATGACATAGAAATCATCCACAAGCCGGGCAAGCAGAATGCGATGCCAGATGCTCTCAGTCGCATGCCCGAGATTAATGCAGTTAGCATAATAAGCAGTGATGAAGTACTGGATCAGATTCGCGAGGCCAGTAAGACAGACCCGCAGTATTACAGATGATGCAGAGTTGGCGGCAAGGCAAGACCTCCGTGGGGCTGTTCGACTTGCGGGATGGGCTATGGTATGCTCATAACCGCGTGTATGTACCAGACGATCCTACACTCAAGGCAAAGCTGCTCTGGGAAACCCACGACTGCAAAGTTGCAGGACATGGTGGGCAAAAGAGATCCTTCGACAGGTTAAGCCGCTATTTCTTCTGGCCAAAGATGCAGGAGGATGTGGTGGAGTATGTAAGAACTTGCCCAACATGTCAACTAGTCAAAGCACAGCGAATAAAGCCGGCAGGGCTTTTGATGTCTATGCCCACAGCATCTCGACCCTGGGATGTGATAAGCATGGACTTCATTGTCGACCTACCCGAAAGCCACGGATTCACTACTATCTTCGTGATCGTGGACTACTTTTCAAAACAGGCGCACTTCATTCCCGCAAAGCCGCCCCTTACAGCCTACCAGACGGCGCGACTTTTCTTCAAGCATGTCTTCAAGAATCACGGACTTCCACTGGCCATTGTTTCGGATCGCGACGGGCGATTCTTAAGCGACATGTGGTGGGAGTTATTCAAGCTCCTAGGCACGCAACTCAGATTCTCTTCGGCCTATCACCCCCAAATAGATGGGCAGACTGAGCGAATCAATCAAGGCATCGAAGATTACATCGGTTGCTATGTCCAAGCAGATCAAAAGGATTGGGCAGACTTTCTGGAAGTCCTTGAGTTTCAGTACAATAGCAGTGTGCACTCGGGGACAGGTTACACTCCATTTGAACTAGCTACAGGAAAAGAGGTGATTACGCCCATGGCACTTGCTTCGGGCACTATGCATGCAGAAGATCAGGATGCTGAGCAGTTTCTGATGGCTTGGCAGAAGCGTTTGGAGGTAGCCAGAAAGCACTTGATGAAGTACAAAGATAAGTATGTAGCCAGACATAACGAAAAAGCACGATCAGAATTCTTTCAGAAAGGTGACTTGGTACTGGTGAGTGCCCAGAACATCAACCTTCCCGAGAACTTAACACCCAAATTCAACCACTGCTTCTACGGTCCATACAGGGTACTGCAAGATTTCAACAACGTCTCCTACAAGCTGGAGCTACCTTCCAACGTCAAGATCCACAATGTTTTTCACATCAGCCTACTCAAACGATTTCAGGTTGATGGGAAATACGGCCGCCATGTGCCTCTACTAGACAAAGGAGTAAACCCTTTTGAACGTGAAATTATCATCAAACACCGCTTTAGGCGCAACAACCTTGAGTTCTATGTCAAGTGGAGAGGGCGGCCAATGTCAGATTGCACTTGGGTGCCAGAAGACAGAGTCATTGCAATGGATAAGCAGTTGTTGCTCCGGTACTACAGGATTCCGGACCTCAAACACATGCCTAGGGCATAGAAGACCACAACCATGTACAGCAGTAATGTAGGATGCATTAGTTCAGCACAGCTATGCTCAATTTGTTTCAGCAGAATAAAGATTCGTTATGCGACAATTATGCGATGTATGCACTATGTGGTCAGATGATTTACAGTCTTGACGAGGACGTCAAGTTCCTTGAGGGGGGGGAGAATGTTGGGATCCTCGTGAGAGGGAGCTTTTTCGCGTGCGCCGGCGGTCCCTCCTTGCCCCTAGCGCCCCCACATGGGCTGTCCCTCATGCGGCCTGGCGGTCCACGTTCCCATTTCTAACCTAACTCCCGCTAACCTAACTTCCCTCCGTGGACGGCACTTGAGGGGGACCGAGGCCCCGTTTGGTGAATTGCCCCTCTCCGCGGCCATGCTCCCCGCGGGCCAAAATGACGTCTCGTGGACCCGTCGCTCCCGTGGACAAAACACGACTCCGGGAGCCCCCGAAAGACTTTATGCCAGTGAGAGCCCCGCTTGGGCCGCGGCCGGGTCCCCGGGGGTCCCGTGGTCCAAAACGGCCCGGGACGCACCCGTGGGGCCGTTTCGGCATTTTGATCAGTTTTTGGAACCGCGGCTCCTTGACGGGACCGACGGTGATTACTTGAGAGGGATTTCTACCTCAAGGCCATGGGGCTTGGGTGGTATGCCTGAGCGCCCCGAATTAAAGGACTTATATGGGAGTAGTACTCCACTCTTGGTGAACCGTGCGCATCCTGCCGGGTAGCTAAGAGGGGGCCGGTTGTTCAACCGGAGCCGGGGTGGCAGTCCTCACGTCCATAAAACCATCTACCCTTTCTAGGTTGGAGTTAGGTCAACCCAGCCTTCAGAGGCGCCGGAGGGGCCTCCGTCCCTTTTGTAATCAACTTTTTGAATCAATACAAAGCGCCCGTCACGGGCTTGTTTCTACAATCTTGTCTCGCGCGTCCCTTTGAAATACTTGCTCAACTTGTTGTGAAGTCGGCTAACTTGTGTTCAGGTGAAGGATCGGCGAACGCGCGCGGCCCCTAAGTCCCATTTACGGGCCGTTCTCCAGGGTCCCGTAACACGTTCTAGCTCTTGCCCTCCCTCCTTGATGCTTAATGAATAAGCCGTGGAAAATGCAATGATTTGGTTGACTTGTAAAGATGTCTATCCATGAAATTATGGCAATTGAGCTATGATGAGCGTCAGGTTTGGGATGTTGTTTATTACTATCCACACTTCGTTTATCTTGTTAGTATGCTCGTTTTTGCTAGTAATTGTTATCTGTTTAACATAATCAAAAGCTCTTTTTTTAAAAGAATTATAACATAGGGTAGAGATGCCATATGTGTTATGGCCCCCAGAGGAAGGACAAATGAACCCCTTATTATATTATACTTAATGACCAAAAGAAGCACGAAAAAGAGGAGCCAAAACGGCTAGTTGTTTTGAATTAACGTCATGCCGTTGGCTAGTGTGTGGGCTCAAGCCTCCGTGGTTACATTTTACCTCCTTTGGCCTTTGTTAGTGTTCTTATTCATGCCGATATTTTATACACGTGATTTCGAAATGGTACCGTAACTATCGGCTCTCAAACCAACCAGCCCCAAATTAATTCTCTTGAAAGCTTGTGAGAAGGCGATTAAAATGCAAGTTAGACATACCCTTACTATCCCCTCTACCCTAATGCGTGTCAAGGGAAAGTGAGGAAGCTATGGGCTCTTTTCGAATGTGGAAAATTGAAAACTTCTCTGCAGCTACAATCACGTATACTTGCAGACCTAGCTATTGTATGTGGCTACTCAATCTACTAGATCATGCCATAAAGTGCTTAGGATATGTATCGTTACGTTGAATATGTGGTCTAGAGTGTCTACTAGTATGTAGACTAGTGAGCTTCCTAGTTGGGATGCTCTCCCTTGACATACGTATACCATTATAGTTGGGATGCTCTCCCTTGATTATAGGTATTGAGGATTGTTTGGATTTTGTTGAATATCCTCAATTATGGTTTTCTACTGGGTTAAAGGACAAGAGTTGTGGATGTGAAGCCTACAAGATCATTTATTCTTGGATTTTTAGACTAAATGAAGGACAAAAGGAGAGCCAAGGCAAGGAGGGAAGGTTTTTAGTTGATGAAAAAAGATTTACCTCTCCATTAAGTGAAACACCATGGTTGGTGTGGTGAGAAGAACAATTGATTCATCGAGCAAGTAGAGCGAAATTCATGCTTGTGGCTGTTGGCAATGTAGTGGCACACTAAAACAATATCACAAGCTGAGCTTAATAAAAGAATAAACCATATATTGACATGGTGTGGTATTTGAAGTTGAAGAATTGGGCAAGGTTGTTGATAAGTCACATGGCATATATTAATAGATTTGTTGTTCGTTTCCAACATGGCGGTGGTGAAGGTTGACAAGGTGTGTCTAAGTAATTCATCCCAAGTATGCCAATAGAATTTAAGCAGTGACGGGCAGGCATGGGTTTGACTCCAGTTTAATGGTTGTGTATGAACAGAATGGTATTTGGGCAAAAAGGCATAAGCAAGGATAATAAAGAAGAAAGAACCCTCCTTGATCATACGACCGGAGGGAAACCAAGGAGAATAACATTTTGTGAGGCTCCACGCCTCAAAACCTCCAAAGCTCTCCACGAAACTCTACACAAGAAAAAGACCGAATGAAAAAAAGAGAGTGGCTCTCCACCCAACCATAGCTTATATGGGATCTAGGCATGCTATCTTGGGATCGATGTGGGGTTATGTCCTAGAGATCCTACTGGAACACTTGTCCCAATTCTCATTGCTTCTTGACCTCCACACTCCCTAGTCATTCCGTTACTTCCACTTATAAGCTCCCCCGAGCATAGGCCGGACACGAGCATCTTGTTAGGAGTCCATGGCTCCTTGGCATATTTGTCCTTGTGTGTTGGCAAGCCATACCTAACCCCTAGCCATCAAGCCTACTCTCACACTTTCTCTAGGTCTATCTTGTAGGTACTAACCTTACAGTAGGCTCTAACCTACCTCTAGATTACCCTTGTCCTAATTGACCTTGATGTTGCACACCGTTCAATTTGTTGTCTAACATTCTGACCCCCCTAACTTAGATCATTTTCCTCAATGATCACTTTGAAGGGTGCAGTTAGAAACAAAAAATCTTCAAGCAAAACTCATGCCAAACTAGGCAAGAAATAAATATGATTAACTTACCATTTTCTAGCATGTTTTCTTGTCCAAATTTGGACCTCCTATTGCCCCTTGCAATATCTACAAACAATATAGCTACACCAAGGACACTAATGATCTAGTAGTCAATTGAGCATCCCATCAGACATCATACATTCTTCTATAGGAAGATTGTTTTCTGAATGATTGTAATGGTCCTAATATCGGGAGTACTCGTTAGTCTATGACTCTCTATAGAGTGGAAGATCTAGTACTATTTTCTCCACCCCTTCAAAAGATGCATCGTCCTCAATGATAGCTAAAGTTCAAGCTCATGTTTTCGGCTATAAAGGATACTCAATAGACGTGTCCCATACCACACTATAAAGAAATCCCCACAACAAAGTGGACTCATCTATAATCCCACGAAAATTCCTGTTTAGCTATTGTTATGTGCATCAGAAGTGACTGATGGTGTGTGCTCAGGATGAGTGCTCAGTGTGTAGTCAAGGTTCCTTTTAATGTTTGAGAGATATCCTTTTATTTTGTGAGAGTTATGCAATAAACTAAAGAGAGAAAGAGAATGATAGTGTGAGTGAAGGTGCTATGAGTGATAGAGAGAGAAGACTGACACCAAATGGCATCCCAAACCCCCCTCCAAGGGCCCCCCCTCTCTATTCCTAGAGAGGTATTTGCTTTAGATTGCACAAATGTTGGTACAATGGTTCTAAATGCTGAGATGCTTGATGGGTGTCTTGTTAAAATTTTGGCATCTCAAGTGAACTGCCCAATTTGATCCCATTATTTCTTGGGTAGGGCAATTTACTGGTATTGATATATAAGCAACCCCTTGCCTCCATTGTATACATATTCAGTTATTCATTGCCAAGTTTGATTGGTTCGTGAGACTCTCTCTCTCTCTCTTTCTCTCTCTCTCTCTCTCTCTCTCTCTCTCTCTCTCTCTCTCTCTCTCTCCTCCTCTTGGTCTCTATACTTCCGCATCGCCGACTTTGACGTGGTATCAGATCTTGGTGTAGCTCGTGCGTGAAGAGATTTGGTGGAGGAGCAGCCTGCAAGAGGAGAGAAGAGCACACCCACCACCGGCGTTCCACTCTCCAACTCCCTTTGTCGCTGCCCATCCCTCAACAAGTTGCTAGCGTTTGCAGCTTTGGTGTTGTTCTTGGTCGATACCGAAGACCACTCTCACCTGCGTTTTGAAACGCGTCCTAGAAGCGTTGCGTGGCGACAAGGCAAACAGTCCCCCTACATATCAAAACGCTTGTGTATTGGCATTGTCAAAGCTCCACCTTGTGGCCTCCCTTGCCCGTCAATTCTAAAGGCGTTGTGGCCAGTGTTTTGAAACGCAAGGCCAGTGACCTAACTTGGCGCAGTGTTTTGAAACGGCCATGGTGAACAACTTTTTCGGTGTCGCACTGTCGTCACTCCCTTTCTGCCCCTTTGGCCCGTCTGCTTGGTGAAACACCGACAACATCAATAAAAACCCCTCTCCCATTGTGCGTTCTAGAACACCAACTAGTTGGGATCTCTTGTGGATGACGACAATACTAAACCTTCACTCCCCACAACATTTTAAAAACGCTAGGATCTGTAGGCCATTGAAGTTCCTCTACGTCAGCGTGTCAAGACGCTATGGGATGTGAATTAGTGGGGCCCTTTTGAGAAGTAGTGGGAGAGAAGATCGACTAAGTTTTGTTGGCTTGAGGGGAAGTAAGGAGCAAGGAGGAAAACCTGCTAAGGAGTGGCTTGGGAGACGAAGAGGTGGTTATTGGAGCCGCTTGGGAATGGCAGAGGAGAGGATCGGCTTGCGAAATGGAACAGCTTGGAGTTCTTGTGGCTTGGGATTTTTGTGGCCTATTGGAGTGCGAGAAGGTACGCGATTACCAAGTTTTGCAACTTCAACACTGGCGCCCCCTTGCTCGAGCACGCCCAACAACAACGACAAAAAGCAACAAGTGGCTATGGATAACGGAATGTCAACCATCCATTTAGCGGCCTATGCACCAACACAGTTCTCAAGGAACCCGACAAATTGTTTGGCTCAAGTTTGTGAAGTCAAAAGCATTTGGAGGAGTTCGCTAGAGGACCGGTAAAGGCCAGTTGGACAAGGATGGTAGTACAAGTACTCAGTTAGCTGCCTTGGTACCCACGAGATACAATTACAATTGTCATAAATGTGACTTGACGCTTTGTTTGGCTCGAGAGTTCGAAGCCAAAGGAAAAACCAGGAACTCATAGGAAGAGAAGGATAAAGGCAAGCTGGAGAGAGATTACGGTAATAAAGATTTGACAAAGGAGATTGGCATGGCACTCGTTGTGGTGGCCACAGTGGCCTCGACGTCAGATTTCTAGTCAAAGTGAAGGAGTTAGCTTCAGCTAGAGAGAGGCTTGTGAGTGGAAGAGAGGGGCAAACAATGCTCCCTATAATTAATTTGGACCCTTGTTGCACTATGGATGGGTGCACCAATTCATTGTTGTTGGTCAGATTATGGACAGGATGTGTTCGAACAGTTTATTATCTTGGAGTTTTATATTTTGGACGTGATGTGTTCACAGTTCATGAATGGGGATTATCAAACGTAGTATGGTCTACAATTTAAAGTTTCTACAAAGGCAACCGATGCTCAAGGTGGCATTACTTTCAAGTACAAAGTTGAGGAGAGCAACACTAGGTGTATCCAATAGTCCAAGGCTTTTTATTGGGTGTACATGGTAGCTTCTTCATCGACTTGGTCTCACTATTGATGTCCACTATGAGCTGTAGAGAGGGTGTTAAAGTTTTGGCATCTTCACTACCTAGTGTGATCCCATTATTTAGTTTGGCTTTTATATATTTATTTTACTTATTTGTCAAAGTCTTGGGTAGGGAAATTTACTGGGATTGCTATATCCCCTTGCCTCCATTGTATACATGTTCAGTTATTCATTGCCAAGGTTGATTGGTCAGGTTGGAATTCCTCTCTCTCTCTCTCTCTCTCTCTCTCTCTCTCTCTCTCCTTGGTCTCTACGCTTCCCATCATCGCCTTTGACAGTCTACAGTAGATGCTGGGAACCACAAGGCTAAGGCTGAAATGTGAAAATGATAGGGACTCAAGGTTGGACTCTAGAGTGACACGGGGATAGCCGTACCACACTCTAGCTCACTCGGGGCTAATAATGCCCGACTTTCGGAGCCGAGCCGCGGGAACCGACCCCATTTGGGGAGCAGAAAATAAACAACAACAAAAAAATGTTTTTTTTTCTATTTTTCTTGCTTGTTGCTGCTACCACCCCACCTTTCCCTTGCTCGCGCGCATGCAACTGTGGCCCCCCCCCCCCCCCCCCCCCCCCCCCCCCCCCCCTCGGCATCACCTTCTTCCCCCTCTCTCCTCTATTACAAAGACAAACAAGCTCTCTCTCTCTCCCTTGCTTGGCCACATTCTCTCTCTCTCTCTCTCTCCTCCATTACCACAATCGGCCAATGGTCTCCCCCTCTCTCTCGTTTCCCCACCCATGCTTGCTCTCTCTCCATCCCTCACTCTCGCCATCTCTCTCTCTCTCTCTCTCTCTCTCTCTCTCTCTCTCTCTCTCTCTCTCTCTCTCTCTCTCTCTCTCTCTCTCTCTCTCAGGTTACTCACCAACAACCACATGCTCCCTCAGTCTCTCCCTAGCCCGCTCTCCCTCCTTTAGCCTCTCATCACCTCGTTGACTCCCGCTCTCTCTCTCTCTCTCTCCCCGTCTCTGTGTCGACGGCAATCAAGCCAGCCCATAGGGCGCGAAACATAATCTCTCTTAACACCCAGCACACACACCCACCCATACCCATACACACACACACACTCTCAAACTCTCCCTCCCTCTCTCCCCATCTCTTGCTCATTGTCCCCTACCCTCTCACGCCCTATCTCTCTCTCTTCCTCGACAGCATCAGCCCGAAGCAGAAGTCGCGCTCTCTCTCTCTTTCATTAGTTACACACACTCACATACACACACAAACTCCACACACACACACACACACACACACACACACACACACACTATCACCCGCTCTCTCAATCTCTCTCCCCCCCCCCCCCCCTCTCTCTCTCTCTCTCTCTCTCTCTCTCTCTCTCTCTCTCTCTCTCTCTCTCTCTCTCTCTCTCTCTCCTTTCCTGATCAGCCAAGCTAGCATAAAAAATATATCTCTCACACTCTCGTTCGCATACACATGCTTGTCGACACACACTCACACACACACAACCCATATACATACCCGCACACACTCCATCAGTCTCTCTCACCCATATACTATAAACACACACACACACACGCTTTGTGCACACACAACACGTACATATACGCACGCATAAGCACATATGCACAAACACGTAAAGCAAAGAAGAAAACAAACACCACACTATCGACAAAAGGAGAGAGAGAACCAAAAGCACGCGAAAGCAACAACGAATCGAAGGTTGACGTCGAAGGCATGCCCCGGCCGGCCCCAAAAGTGACAAACGCATGGCATCTCGACATCGGAAAAACACCGGCGAGACGACAGCAGCATACTTCATCCCTCTTCTATGACTTTCCCCCATTGGCATTACCCTTGTAAAAAGCCCTAAACCAAGTTACCCTAAGTCTAGCCATGGCTAGCATTTGTAAATTCACCTATCCCTACCCCACTCCTTCCCTCTCTCTCTACTCTCTTCACCTTCTCTCTCGTGCTCAATAGAATAAGAAGAGTCTCCACTAGAGCAGGCCCCGCAATCACATGGCACACTCACACACTCTCTTACCCCACTAGTAAGGGAGGTCACCACTCCCAAATTCCTATATAAGGAGGGTGAGCTCTCCACTTACGTAACCACAGAGAGGAGAACGCCAATGCTGAGAAGCACAATATCACTATAAGCATAACAATATGCACACCCTACACAAGCATGATAGACAATTGGTAGTTCTTTTGGAAGGTTGGCACTCTAAGCGCTTGGAATTAGGAGCACTTGATGTTAGCACCATGGAAATATGGGTTTAGACACACATCTAGCTCATAATAAATATTTTGGTTAGCCTAAGCCCCATCTTGGAGCTCGAAATAGCTTGTAACCTTGCTGTTGAACTACATCAATAGAAGGACCTCTTTGCCATCAAGATCTGTGTACTTGGGTTGTAGCATGTGATAGAAGTCGAGTGTAAGCATCCACCCTCTGGATTGTAGTTTCTTCTCTATGGAAGCTATTGGGCCTGTCTGTGTATCTCTTTGGGATTTCTCATAGTATGGAATGATTAAAAAAAGGGTACTCTCTCTCTCTCTCTCTATCTATCTATCTATCTATCTATCTATCTATCTCCACACACACTCTCTCTCTCTCTCTCTCAATCAAGATTCAGAAGAATGTGGTTTGGGTGTCTTTTGCTAGAGTGACAAGTCTGAGGCTATGATATGTGTCCTAGCCGTGCTTATGCTAGGTGGTGCCCCTTTAGAGTTATAGGATAGCACACCTTAGGTGCTACCCCCCTGAGATGATGCTTGGAGATTTCAGGCTATGTGTGGTGTAGAGGCCATCCCACCTCGCATGTCATTTATGACCATCATTTTCTTGGCGCCCCCACGGAGGATCCTTTTATGAAACTCTTCAGTTCACAAGATTGAAAACCCTAACCTTTTGTGGATGGATGAATGGTTAGCAGGGTTTGCTAATTGGATGATAGAAGAAGAGAGCTCCAAGCACAACTGGACGAACTTTGCATCTCCATCGAGGCTTGAGTGCCAGGCGTAACGGTGAAAGATTTGTAGTGGTAAAGACAACTAGCACGTGAGATTCTGTGGATATACATAGCCCGTGTGCCAAGGAGAAGAAGAAGGAGGACAAGACCATGTCCACAACCTACGACTAACCCGCAACAACAAGATGGAGGGAGCTCTGCACAGTAGAGAGTCAACCGTAACTATTCTACTTCGAGAGTCGGGTAACTCAAGTCACCGAGGTAATTAGCACAGTCAGTTTCCAATTCGCACCTGATGCTGCATCACAGATAACGGAAGCACATGCTCACGCTCTCACTAGAGAGACTAGGGATCTACTAAGTCTGTTTCAAGAAAGGACACCGCTCTCTCCCACAAGTTTTGACAGTGACTAAGTACCTCTAAGATTCACATGAGTCAGTACAACTTACCTCAAGGCAGATCACACATTCTGATACGAGTACGATCGATCAAGATAATACTGGATTGGAAGGCTCACTACTATCACATCATCAACACTATGCTAGGAGGGGAGTGCTTCTTTGAGATTCTGGCATCAGATCAGCCATTTGTCCTACCTTTGGTACAAGTTAATGTACCATTTGAGATTTTAATCTATGTTCTAGTATAGAAAGGGTATACACGCCTTTTTGTAAGAAAAAAAAATCTTTCGATTGTAAGCTAAGAAGTGTATCTTTCTAGCTCTCTCTCTCTCAGCAATCATGGCAAGTTGAGCATTTTCAACATTTAAAGAAAAGAAGGGGGAGGATTTGGTAGCAGATTTCTTAGATGACTTTGAAGTAGCATGTGTAGTAAGCAACAAAGACAAAAATGAGTCCCGGGTTAGAATCTTTAAGCATCTCATGAAGCTAGAATCTAGGTCATGGCTCAATCCACTCCCACAAGCAACTAAGGATAACTGGGAGCTCTTAAAAACTACTTTTAAGAGGCGTTTTGGGGGAGGTACCACTTCAGAGAAGGTGTGGGACAAGTTGCGAGACTTGAAGCAAGAGGGTCTTTTAGAGTATGCCACCTATGAGTCCAAGTTCGTGGATTTGTGGGAGCGGTAGGTTGAGTCATTGGAAAGAGGAGAAGCTGCACTGGATTTCCTCAAAAAGGACCGGTTCTCGCATGGCTTATGGCCGCCGCTCAAGGAGAAGGTGAAGGATAGGTTCCCGGCTACATGTGAGCTAGCCGTGGAGATTTCTCGCCTTAAGGACAAGAAGTTGTGGATGAAAGCCAAAGAAATCGAGTCAACAAAAGCAGTAACATTGCGTCAACCGCCAACCATAACAACTACCACTCTACCTCCACCACCACTGTCTCCTGGGGTAAGAAATGACCAACAAGATATGTTGGTCCACATTACTGATCAATTGCAGAATTTGTATGTCCACTTGATACAGCAAGGAAGGAATCTGGAGAGAGATCAGGACCCGGGAAGGGCACAATGACAAAACATGGAGTATCACCGCTACAACTGTGGAGAAGATGGTCATGATATGTACTACTGTCCTCAACCGCGACAACCCTATAATAGAGGAGGTAGGAGAAACCAACTGTCACCCCCTAGAGAGAGAGCACCTCCACCTCGAGCGCCAGCCCCACCAACACAAATTCTACGTCCACCCCAGGCACCACCACAAGCACCCATTCCACCTCTTCCACCGGCACCACCACCCAATCACACTGTAAGCATCATAAGCTTAGAGGAGAAGAGAAAGGTTGTAATAGTGGATCCACCCAGAGTAAAGGAGAAAAGCAAGGGTAAGGTGAAGGAAACCTTTGTAGAACCATTTGAAACCATGACTATAAAGAGAGCTAGGAGGGAAAAAATTGCACAAGCTGATGATGAGAGAAGCATAAAAGGAGAGACTACCAAAAGGCCATCAAAACCACGACGAAAAATAGGCATCACCGACTTCCTGTTAGGAGAGAGTTCTAGGCCCTATGATCTCACATTGGATGTGGCAGAGCAAGGACCAAAGATTACATGACCACAGCTGTTACATATGGCACCAAAGGTAAGGTGGCAATTGTCTAAAATGATAAGTACAAGGCGCTCCAAAGCAAAGGTGATTGGAGCAATTTCAGGTTGCAACATGGTTGACATCCTTCCAGTCGTCGACGTCAACATAAAGGGTAAGAGGGGTGGAAACACCTACATTGATGGTGGCACACAAATCTGTGTGATGAGTTAAGCTATGATGCTTCGGTTAGGGCTCGAGGTTGATTGGCCTTCTCCATGCAAGGAAAAGATGGCAAACAACACAAAGGTGAAATGTGCGGGCATAGTAAGTGTTGTGAAGGTAAAAGCCTTCAACACTGAAGTAGAAGTAGATATTTTTGTGATTCCAACTAAGGGGGAGGGCTATCCATTAATCTTGCGAAGGCCATGGTTGATGGCCATGAAGGCAAAGCAGGACTGGGGCACTGGTCTTCTACGAATGACTGGTAAGAAGGGGGAAACAATCTACTACGACATGAGGACCGGCAAGCAGAAACAAATGGACCTAGAGACATCATAAGATTAAACCACTAGTGAGTCTTCCACTTCTGAGGAGGAGACCACTTCCACCAATGAGAGCGACAGTTCCATCGATGCGATGGGCATTATCATGAAGGATCTACAAAGGGCAAGCACGACTTCCAACCCATCACCAGAAGGTCAAAGCAACAGAGAGAAAAATAAATCAACTGGCCTAGGAGAGGATAGGTTGAAAAATATGTTGTCTATGAAATTAACAAGTGAAGACAAGGACAAATTTTTGCAAATGCTGATGGGATTCCCTGACCTTTTAATTGACAACTATGAAAGAATCACAAGTATTACAGCGGTGGAGCATTCCATTAAGTTGAAGGAAGGGGTAAATCCAGTTGTGCAGAAACTACGACGGCTGGGGGTCATACAAGAAAAGGCACTCCTTGTCGAGGTAAGGAAACTACTGGAAGCAGGGTTCATTAACCTTATGGAAAACTCAGAGTGGGTGTCACCCGTTAAGGAGAATGGTAAGTGGAGGGTCTGCGTCCACTACAAACCACTAAATGTACCCACAAAGAGGGACCATCTTCCTCTCCCTTTCTTGGATCAAATTCTAAATAAAGTAGCTGGTTTTGAATGCTACACAATGTGTGACGGGTATTCCGACTATTTTCAAATACGCATAGCCTTTGAAGATCAACTAAAAACCACTTTCATTATACCATGGGGTTGTTTTGCTTATAGAGTTATGCCATTTGGTCTCACAAATGCACCTACCACATTCCAAGATATGTCACATATGTCTTTCAACTGTTTTTTGGAACATCCATAAGAGTGTTCACTGATGATTTTTGTATATATAGCCCTTGCATCTCACACTTAGAAAAAGTGACTAAGGATTTAGCAAGGCTGCAAAGCCTAGGAGGGCAGTTAAATATAGACAAATGCCACATTGATAAAAGTAGATTCATTCTCTTAGGCCATGAAATTCTAGCTAAAGGTATCAATGTGGATCCAAGTAAGGTGTCCGCACTCATCGCACTACCTTCATCAACAACCACATGTCAACTAGTCTCTTTTTTACAGAAGGTGAGGTACTTGAGTAGATTCATACATCTACTATCACAACTTGTTCTACCACTGCAACAGCTTACACAATGATCAACTTTCACATGGGATGAGGTGAGCGAGCATCACTACAACAAGGTAAAGGAGGTCTTAGCTACCCTACCAACTATCTCACCGCTTAAGTGGGACGAAAAGTTCTATGTCACCTCAAGTGTGGGTGACAACTCCTTGGGGACAGTGCTACTCCAGAAGGATGCAAAGACATCTTTCATGAGGCCAATCTACTTCTCCAATCGCATGATGACAGCGGCAGAGAAAGGTTTTACCCATGTGGAACATCTAGTCCTGGCTCAACTACAAAGTTTCGATCATATTTGTTGCTTAGGCAATTTGTAATCTTAACCATGGATGAAATGTTCCCCTATGTGATACAACACATGGATGTTTATGCTAGGATTAATAATTTCTAGTTCGTCTGCAAGAGTTTGACTACACGGTGAGAGGCGGAAGTGAAAAAAATAGACCCGGTGGCCTCTACACCAAGACTATGCACAATGGCCTCATCATGGGGAATACACAATAGGGGCACCACCTAGCAAGATATGCGGCTAGGACGCATACATATACACAATGAAGCATGCATGGAAAACAATTTCAAGATCCACGCCCAAATGTGGAATGGGGTGGTCGGAGAATAAGGTGAGAGGAGTGGTGAGTGAGTGAGAATGGGCTCGCTACGCGTGCATGTAGTAAGGAAGATAACGAGGTCAGGGATACATGCAAGTATGCTCACTTCTCATACAAACGGTGGCGAATCCGCACACCTTAAGATGGAAGTAGCAAGATGATAGGAATATGAGAGGGAGAGAGAGTGTGTGTGTGTGGTGGCGAATCCGCACACCTTAACATAAGCAGAAAAAAAAAAAGGCAAGGAACAAGCATATACCATACTCACAATGAGATGTATCCAAAGCGACACAAAGTATGGCACCAAGATGGAGTGTGTTGATTGCTTGCAAAAGATGAATACAATAGGTAGCGTATGGCAGAAAAATAAGAAGGGAACAAGATCGTAGGAGGCATAATGGAGAGATGGGAGTTGATGGCGAGGAATATCATGAGTGTATCCACCCTTCTTCTTCTTGAAATTGTGCCTTCAACCCTTAATTACAAGTGGTGTGGAGGTGTGGTGCTCATCTTTTGTGCATGGTGATGGTGATGATGATGGTGTTGTGATTATGTGATTAGGGTTCATGCTACAAGCATGTAGCACAAGACTGTGTATGGATAGGTGTGTGTGTGTGTGTGTGTGTGTGTGTTCTGTGTGTTCTCTCCCCCAAGTGAGCTCTCATGGCCTCCTTATATAGGGAAGGAGGGAAGGATTTAGCAATATTTCTATTTGAGGTGAGTGTCCCACTTTGGTGACTAGGAAAATGGGGTGCATGTGACTGTGGCTCCCATCTTGTCTCCTCATTATTTAAAATACTAGAGTGAAGAGAGAGAGAAAAAGAGAGAATGTGGGTAGGATGTAGAGGATAGGAAATATTTACAATAGTCTAGCTTTGGATAGACATAAGCTTATTAGAGAGAGAAGAGAGAGGTAAGAAAATTATAAGAGAGGTTGTCGAAGGTGGATATTTGTTGATGAGGATGGATCCTCCAAAAATGGTGATAGAATTACTCTAGACTAGCCAAGACCTCATTAAAAGAGCCTTGTCTCTTGTAATCATGCTTGAAGACTTGTAGAACCATAGCCATTCTAGGAGGAAGAAAAGTGGGGATGGCCTGTGTCACCATTACACGAGAAAACTGGGGTCCACTACAAAAATCATATCTCCGTTTTCATAACTCCAAAAATTCTGAAAAAAATTGAGCTAAAAGTTGAGATCACGAGCTACATCTTTCATGTTGAACGCTCCTTCAGATTTGGGGTTCTTCTTTACTTAAAAAATTCAGCCAAATAATGTATTATTTGTGGCTGCAAAAGTCTTTTGGTGGTCCCCTTTGAGTGGACTTCTCTCTTGCCTTCAAGTGTAAGCTCCTTCATGTGTATGAAAACATGACCTAGAGTGTTGAAAAGATTGGCAATCATTTAGATGGAGGTATTATTGAAATTTAAAAGTGGGGTTGAGGTTTGAAAATAAAAACTAGTGAATAAAATATTTGGTAGAGTGGACTAATATATATACATGAAAAAAATATATTAGAAAATACTAGAATATATATATATTTAATATTTAAGGTCAAAAGAGAGATCAACAAAGAAAGCTTACTTATTATGCTACATTGTGATTGATTAGCATAAGTATTATTTATTTAATAAAGGCTAAAATATTAGTGAAAAAGGGAAGAAAAAATCAAAAGTAACTTATATAATAGGAAATATTTTTGGTAAAAGAGAAAAAAATATGGGGGGTTCCCATGCATGGAAAAGCATGCCTCATTAGCCCTCCCCCTAAGGCTAGAGGTATTCATGCCTCTAGCTCTGTTCTTGAGCATGTTGAAATAGAGTAGGATTTCTCCTTGGTTGGCTGGTAGATCCTTGTAGGGAATAATGGATCCCTTGGAAGCATGATGCTCCCCAAAATTCTTTTCGGTGTCCACCTGGGTCCCACACTAAGCGTAAATCCATTGTATGCAATAATGCCCTCTTCAGAAGATCACACTTATAATGATTCTTGAGTCCACAAGCTGCACAAGAATTAACTCTTGAATAAGTGATAGAAGGTATGGAAAGAACTTGATCAGTCCTTGAAAGTATTCCAAAGCGGGACCATGCATGGCTTCCTCGTCTAGACACATAGCCAAAAGGGAGTAAGAAACCATAATCCTCATATCTTGCTTGTTTTCCTTCTTCATGCCAAATTGATAGAGACCTGTTGCCCACATGGATAGATTGCATGGTTGATGCCTGTTGCACAATAGAGCCCACCATGTACAAAAGATAAACTGCAAACCACATTTGGAAAAATGACTCCATGTTACCACTAGTATGCAAAACCATTCTTCCTTGATTGGTGTGTCCTAGATTGATTCCACTGGTTGTTGATGTCAATCCTTCCACTCTTGTCGCAACCCAACTTAAAGAGCTTCCCAAATTAATGTTACACACAATGTTCACAGTTAGAAAGGAAAACCTAAAGTGCCAGTAGACCTCGATTGCATTTCTCTGCATGAGTCTTTCACCAATCTCGTGCCATAGGGGTAGTTGAAGTGTCTTCACCACTTTCACATGTGGTTGCAAATTTGAAGGGTCCACCTTGTTGTGGTTGAATGTGAGGCCCATTACCTCAATGGAGCTATCACTTCCTTCACTCCCTGTTGACTCCTCCTCTGAAGTGGTTGAAGAGTCACCACTAGAAAACTCATCCATAGAGGTTTCTAGATCCATGTCGCATTGCTGACCTATCTTCATGTCGTAAAGTATTGGCCTTCCTTTTGCATCCTTCATCTGGATTATGCCGGTGTCCCAGTCCTGCTTAGCTCTCATAGCCATAAGCCAAGGCCTCCCTAGAATGATAGGATAGCCCTCCCCTTTGTGTGGCATGACAAAGATGTCCACATCTACCTCGGTGTTGAATGCCTTTATCCTAACTGCATTTATGACACCAACACATTGAACTTTTAAATTATTTGCCATTTTGGCTCGGCATGGTGCCGGCCGACTCACCTCTAAACCCAAACGGTGCATCATTTTTTCACTCATGACGCATATTTGTGCGCCACCATTGATGTAGATATTGGAGATGTGTTGCCCTTTGATGTAAGCATCCATCACTGGTAGTATGTCGTCTAGATTCCTCCCGGAGATAGCCCCAGCTATCTTTGGCTTTGGCCGCCTCGTGTTAACCATCTTTGTCCATTGTCTCCTCACCCTAGGTGCTAGGTGGAGTAACTGGGGCCATGTGATTTTTGGGCCCTGCACAGAAACATCTTGAACCAAATCATATGGTTTAGAACATTCACCCAAAGAGAAATCTACAATGTCAATTTTACGTCGTGACTTGGACGGCTTTTTGCTAGATTCCCCTTTAGTCTTCATCTTTTCTTTCTTTTGGGAAGATTCACCATGCCTAGCGCGTTTTACCCCAATGGCATCTACTCCTTTAACCTTGGTCTTATCCTCCTCCACTTTCTCCTTTCCCTTACCTTCAAGACTGATGACGCTTACTGTTTGATTGCCAACTGGTGGTGGGGGTAAGGGTGGAATGAGAGGTTGTGGTGGTGGTGGTGGTGGTTGTGGTTGAATCGGTGGTTGTGAGATTTGCATGGGTGGTGCTTGTCGTGGTGCCCTCGGTGGTGGTGGTCTTGCTCTTGGTGGTGAAACCTGGTTTTGTCTGGCTCCTCTGTTGAAATTCTGCCTCCTTGGTTGTGGACAGTAGTACATGCCATGACCATCCTCCCCACAATTGTAGCAGTGGTATTCTTGGTTTTGCCTTCGTTGTCCTCTCCCCTTCTCTTGGTTGCGATTGTGTGCATGCCCTTGTTGTATCAAATGGACTGAGAGATTCTCAAGTTGATTGGTGATTCGGTTGAGCAGGTCTTGCTGATCTTCAATTGGTTCTTGTGGTTGAATCCTTTGGGAGACTGTTGTAGGTGGTGCTAGAGGTGGTGGGGTCCTAACGGCTTCCTCTCCATCGATATTCCTGGCTTGTAGGCGCAACTTCTTGTCTTTAAGGCGGGCCACTTCAACTGCTAGCTCATACGTAGCAGGAAACCTTCCCTTCACCTTCTCTTTAAGAGTTGGCCATAACCCAGCCACAAACCGATCCTTCTTTAGGAAATCAGGTGCCCCCTCATCCTCTCTTAGCGATGCAACCCATCTCCCCCATAAATCTACAAACTTTGACTCATATGATGCGTATTCCAGCATACTGCCCTGCTTCAACTCTGTCAACAATTGCCATAGTTTCTCTGATGTTGTGCCCTCTCCAAAACGCTTGACAAAGGCTGCCCTTAATAAGTCCCACCGTTCCTTGGTTTCTTGTGCCAAGGCATTGTACCATTATCTTGCCTCCACCTTCATTAGAAGTGGGAATATGCGCAAGCGCGAAGCATCATCATCTCTCGCAGAGATGGCACATGCTATTTCCAAGTTGTCTAGAAAGTCTGCAGCATCCTCGCCCACCTTACCAGTAAAGGTTGGAAATGCTACACTTGCCATGATTACTGAGAGAGAGCTAGAAAGACACACTTCTTAACTTGCAAATTTTTTTTCTTCTTTACAAGGAGGCGTGTATACCCTATTATACTAGGACATAGATTAAAACTTCAAACGGTACATTGCCTTGTACCAAAGGTAAAACAAATGGCTGATCTGATGCCAGAACCTCAAAAAACCGCTCCCCACCCGGCATGGTGTCAATGACGTGCTGGTAGTGAATCTTCAAGTCCAATATTACCTTGATTGAGCGTACACGTGTTGGTATGTGTGATCTGTCTTGAGGTAGGTTGTCCTGATTCATGTGAAGCTTAGAGATGCTTAGTCACTATCCAAGCTTGTAGGAGAGGGTGGTGTTCTTTCCTGAAACAAACTCAGTAGATCCCTAGTTTCTCTAGTGAGAGTGTGAGCCAATGCTTCTGTTATCTGTGCTACAGCATCAGGTGCGACTTGAAAACTGACTATGATAATTACCTCGGTGACTTGAGTTACCCGATTCTCGAAGTAGAATAGTGTTGATTCTCTATTGTGCACAGCTCCTTCCATTTTGTTGTTGTTGGTTGGTTGTAGGTTGCGGACATGGTTTCCACCTTCTCCTTCTTCTTCTTGGCACTTGGCCTATGTATATCCACTGGGTTTGGCGTGTTGGTTGACTCTCCCACTTCAAATCGATTACCGTTACGTTTGGCACTCGAGCTTCGATGGAGATGCGGAGTTCGTCTAGTTGTGCTTGGAGCTCTTCTTCTTCTGTCGTCCAGTTAGAAAATCCTTCATACTCATTCATCCATTCACAATAGTTTAGGGTTTTCAGTCTTGTAAACTGAAGGGTTTCAAGAGCCCTCCTCAGTGGGGGCACCAAATGAGAGGCGGAAGTGAAAAAAATAGACCCGGTGGCCTCTACACCAAGACTATGCACAATGGCCTCATCATGGGGAATACACAATAGGGGCACCACCTAGCAAGATATGCGGCTAGGACGCATACATATACACAATGAAGCATACATGGAAAACAATTTCAAGATCCACGCCCAAATGTGGAATGGGGTGGTCGGAGAATAAGGTGAGAGGAGTGGTGAGTGAGTGAGAATGGGCTCGCTACGCGTGCATGTAGTAAGGAAGATAACGAGGTCAGGGATACATGCAAGTATGCTCACTTCTCATACAAACGGTGGCGAATCCGCACACCTTAAGATGGAAGTAGCAAGATGATAGGAATATGAGAGGGAGAGTGTGTGTGTGTGTGTGTGTGGTGGCGAATCCGCACACCTTAACATAAGCAGAAAAACAAAAAAAGGCAAGGAACAAGCATATACCATACTCACAATGAGATGTATCCAAAGCGACACAAAGTATGGCACCAAGATGGAGTGTGTTGATTGCTTGCAAAAGATGAATACAATAGGTAGCGTATGGCAGAAAAATAAGAAGGGAACAAGATCGTAGGAGGCATAATGGAGAGATGGGAGTTGATGGCGAGGAATATCATGAGTGTATCCACCCTTCTTCTTCTTGAAATTGTGCCTTCAACCCTTAATTACAAGTGGTGTGGAGGTGTGGTGCTCATCTTTTGTGCATGGTGATGGTGATGATGATGGTGTTGTGATTATGTGATTAGGGTTCATGCTACAAGCATGTAGCACAAGAGTGTGTATGGATAGGTGTGTGTGTGTGTGTGTTCTGTGTGTTCTCTCCCCCAAGTGAGCTCTCATGGCCTCCTTATATAGGGAAGGAGGGAAGGATTTAGCAATATTTCTATTTGAGGTGAGTGTCCCACTTTGGTGACTAGGAAAATGGGGTGCATGTGACTGTGGCTCCCATCTTGTCTCCTCATTATTTAAAATACCAGAGTGAATAGAGAGAGAAAAAGAGAGAATGTGGGTAGGATGTAGAGGATAGGAAATATTTACAATAGTCTAGCTTTGGATAGACATAAGCTTATTAGGGAGAGAAGAGAGAGGTAAGAAAATTATAAGAGAGGTTGTCGAAGGTGGATATTTGTTGATGAGGATGGATCCTCCAAAAATGGTGATAGAATTACTCTAGACTAGCCAAGACCTCATTAAAAGAGCCTTGTCTCTTGTAATCATGCTTGAAGACTTGTAGAACCATAGCCATTCTAGGAGGAAGAAAAGTGGGGATGGCCTGTGTCACCATTACACGAGAAAACTGGGGTCCACTACAAAAATCATATCTCCGTGTTCATAACTCCAAAAATTCTGAAAAAAATTGAGCTAAAAGTTGAGATCGCGAGCTACATCTTTCATGTTGAACGCTCCTTCAGATTTGGGGTTCTTCTTTACTTAAAAAATTCAGCCAAATAATGTATTATTTGTGGCTGCAAAAGTCTTTTGGTGGTCCCCTTTGAGTGGACTTCTCTCTTGCCTTCAAGTGTAAGCTCCTTCATGTGTATGAAAACATGACCTAGAGTGTTGAAAAGATTGGCAATCATCTAGATGGAGGTATTATTGAAATTTGAAATTGGGGTTGAGGTTTGAAAATGAAAACTAGTGAATAAAATATTTGGTAGAGTGGACTAATATATATACATGAAAAAAATATATTAGAAAATACTAGAATATATATATATATTTAATATTTAAGGTCAAAAGAGAGATCAACAAAGAAAGCTTACTTATTATGCTACATTGTGATTGATTAGCATAAGTATTATTTATTAAATAAAGGCTAAAACATTAGTGAAAAAAGCAAGAAAAAACAAAAGTAACTTATATAATAGGAAATATTTTTGGTAAAAGAGAAAAACATATGGGGGGTTCCCATGCATGGAAAAGCATGCCTCAACGGTACATGTAGAAAGCACGACAAGGGCAAGCTTGGGGGCACTCATGACCTACCAACGCTTTGAGAAAAAGGTAAAGCACTCGAGAGGAACATTGCCTCAACGGTTGGATTTTCAGGTCTAGATAATTTATTGCTTTGACAAGTGTAGCAACCTTCTTGATTCCAAATTGCAAAGAAAGGTAATGTACTTTTTGTTAATCTCTCTAGTTCTTTAAGAATTTGAAGCACAAATTTCCTAGTAGCCGTCGACCAAATTGCAACATTAAACCTCTATTATAGTCTTCAAGAATTGGATGCAACCTGGCCTAAGTATAATATATCTTTTTGGATCTAGTTTCACTGACTGGTGGTGTGAGGACAGCTGAGGGGAACGTTTCAATAGCAGACCATTCAAGTCCAAAATAATTGTGAGTATGGACTTCTCAACATCTGCACTAGATGAAGTAGCAACAAATGGAAATGGCTCTTGAGCTGACATTTGAGTCTCTTCTGAAGTAGGTTGTATTGTTGGAGTAGGCATTTCTTTATTCTCACTGTTGCAAGCTTGCTCAAGGTGCACATCACCAGACTTTGGTATAGACGTATCATCCACCCTGGGCATGTCAGAGATAATAGAATCAAGGGGTTCAACAATTGCGGACTCAACCATAGGGGCCTTATCTATCCCAATTCGCGAATCTAAAAAACACAAATAACATTGCTTTCTCAAAAATCACTAGAATTTAAATCACCAATTTTAAACATGTGGAAGTCGAACTTACGAGTTTATTCAAGGTAAAATCAATATTATAGTCCTTGCAACTGTTGGTACACAACGCAACACTAGTTTATACTACAATCTTTTGTGGAAAACTTGTACACCTTACACTTTAATAAAAATTAGTACTTAAGTGAGTGCTAAAGGCCACATAAAGACAACAACAACCTTGATTTACTTGATTGAGATTTGATCCATTACAAGTCATATTAACACATGCAATTAATACTTCTATCCACATAAATACTTTAAAACATCAAATAAAGTCATAGTCAACAAACTATGTGTCTCCTCATTCAAGTCGACCAATAGTCTCAACACATGCATAGCCATAACCTCTTGATTTAATGTCTAAAGATAAGCCTTTATTCAAAGGTGTTAATTTTGGATGAAATATATAGCTACATTTTGGACACTCGTACAATGAGAGGTATTTTTGTAATCCAACACGTTTCCCTTTTCTACAAATTTATAAATCTATGCTTAGTTAATCTCTCTCTTCTTCTATATTCAATTCTTCTCTCAATAGAGACCTTAATAGAAACAAGATCTACCACTTGTCCAAGCCAGTGCAAGAAAATGGCTATTGTTTTAAGTCTACCACAATAGACTCCACAGAACATTCACCACCACACTTGTTTGAATTAGCCTCCATGGAAGGTCCATCACTTGTCCAAGCTATATGGGGTTGTTTGAAGGTCTAACACACTTATTGAGATTGGGATCTATGTATGGTTCACCTACCCATGCTAGCCTTGAAAGTATGAAATAAAGGGGATAGTACGAGGTCTAAAACTCATTAATTCAATCTCTTAAGTCCATGCTAGTGTTTTTTTTTTAATCTAAGGGTTCATCACTCAAAAATTATAAGATTGTTCTCTACATTTAAACCTTTAATTCTTGAACATGAAAAAGATGGACTCAAAAAATACTACATAAAACAAAACCTAACATTAAGAGTATCAAATCAACAAGAATAGATGTGAACATATACAAGAAGTTCAAAACATACGTCCTTCCATTTCCAAGTAGGCCTCCATTGACAAAGGAGGTTGGTCTTCTTCTTCTTCTTGCGGAGAAATCTCTTCTCTGATGGACACATCGTCAGCTAATTGCAAAGTAAGTTGTTAATCTTGAAGGTCAGCCCACTTTTCTATATCAGCATGGGCCTTAGCAAATTCGAGAAGCTTGGTTGCTAAAGTTCCTTGCTCTTGCACGCTCTCAACTAAGCAGATGACGTCTTTTTTTTTGTAGTCCTTCTTGTGTAACCAGAGAGCCACCACTAAAGAGATCTACAAGCTTTCGATTTTCAAAACAGTATGTATGAATGTAGTGCTTGACAAAAACTCTTTTTTTGGCTTTCTAATATTGCAAATCTGACATGCCTTCATTTTCTACTTGAAGTAAAGAACAATCAATTGGCATGGGATGTTGTTATGATCTCCTTCTCAGGTCTTCAAATGCATTACCTTGTCCCATGAAGGCAATAACCACAAGGAATTGAATTGCTCCTTTGCAAGGTGCTAATGGAAAGTGATGCAAGACACCACAACAATGGTAGCTCACATTATCTCCCATACTCTGGAATGCACATTGCAATTTTGTGAGTTTAGAGTAATCTATAAATGCAAGAAACACAAATCCAAGATCAATTGAGCCTCCAGAAATAGCCAACATCCCACCAAAAGCATTGCTAAATATCTCCTCACTCCATTGCAAGTTGTCCCCATAGTGTTTTGTCAAGTCTAAAATGCATAAGCCAATAGGAATTTGTTTGTTGAAGTGGCGCTTCAAGTAGAGATTTCCTTCCATCTGTAGGTTCACCACATAGATGGACCATGGCAAATCAAGAGACTCAATTTTCTCATTGTGAAGGTGAATCGCCCATTGCATGTATTTTATAGCTTCATCCGGAAAATCCATTTTCTTTGTTCCACGCTTCAAGCTATTTTTGAGCCATTGCTCACATAGCATTAGAATGGTTTTATAAAATGCATCATTGATTTTATACATGCTGACTATTTCCTCCCAATCTTTACATGGTGATAACTCATTCAAAGCATTGAAACCTCCAATAATTGCGTCTTGAATGAGTTTGTCTTGTTTGAGTTGCTTGATTTGATCATACATATCAATTACATCACCATATTTTTCACTCTTTGACAATAAAATCTTCTCATCTTTAATTTCTTCTTGAATGATCTTTACCTCTGATTCCTCAAGACCGCAAATAAATCTGAATATCGTTGTTGGGGGTTTCTTGTTCTCCTCTTCAAGCCTTTTAAAAATTTCTAGCCAACAATCATAAACTTGATCAGAATATGTAACCATCTGTGCCTGTTTAGCAATCCAACTTCCTCCTGCACTCATTCTTGCCAATCGAAGAAAAGTCTAGAAAGAAATATAACACCAATGAGAAGATTGAACTCAAGTGTTCAATTAAAGACAATAAGAAAGAAGAAGAAAGACACTTACATCCCATCCAGCACAAGATGTATGTCCCTCTGCAACTCCAGTTGCTGCCCTTGATGGTCGTCCTGAATAGATCCATTGCAAATGCCACAATATTTGACTCTAAGGTTGCTTGACATACAATGCTTTAGCCTCATCATTTGCAATGGTAGATATAGCAGTTGCAACCATTGGAGGAGCATTTACAACAGTAGAAGCCTTTTGAAATTTATACATGTCAATCAATCTTTGAAATATCTCATTGTTTTTTTGTTCATTCAGTGAAGCAAAACTTTTGCGACATAAATTGAATGTTGGCCATTAAGAATTCAATAATGATAATCTTGTAGTTTTCCCTCTTGTACCTCTTCTGTTGCCAAAGGTGTACCCTTCTTTGCCTTTGCATTTTGAACAAGCATTAAATATGCACACATTGTAAGCTTAATTGTACTTCGGGAAAATCCAAATAGCATGCTTTCAGCATGTTTTCCATCAATAGTACGTGCATTATAGTGATCAGGAGCCAGGCACCAATTTTGAATAGGGATATCAAACTCCTTATATTGGAAAGGAAAATAGCTTATATACTTATTCATTCCACCTGTATCTTTTTCTTGTCCTTTCATGGCCTCTGCCTCTAGAGCTTCTGGATCCACGATTCTCATCTTGGACGTTGAACCTTGTGTTGAGGCTACTAGAGATGCATTGTCTACATCCAAAATAGAACTAGTCTCCTTAGGTGCTACTTTTTTCACTTTGACTTTCTTGTTTATAGGTGGTCGTGAAGCTTTCACCTTCTTTCCCTGAAGTGTGGCTATTTGGAGCTTTGAAGTTGATCTTCTGTGACACCTTGAGTTGACTTTTCAATCTTCCATCCTCAAGAAAACATTGTCTCATCTTTATTTTGAGACATGCGTGAAAATGCATATGCTCCTGGAGATAATTGGAATTCTTGATTCATTGGGACTACAATATCAATGCATTCCACCTGTGGATGACCATCAACTACAAAGATAGAGGCTTCCACTACTTGGCCAACATCTTCAAATAGACTGTCATTCTCTTTCTTTGCAATAAACAGATGCACCTTATGAAATTGTGCACCCTCCACACCATGTATATCCAGATACCAATTCCTTTGATCATTGCAAGTATAGTCAATTGAGACAGCCACCCTTGTAACATTTCTTTTTGGTGCCATATCTTCCTGAAAAAAAACAAATTTATTTGTTACTAAATAATATAGTCCACCTCTTGTCCAACCTACTTCCAAGGTGGTTTGTAGATCCACCACTTGTCCAAGCTAGCTCTACTAAAACAAGATATCTCTATTGTTTTTCAAGGTCAATGTGTGAATGGAGTGTAGCTACTATGGCTATTCGCATGAATGGTTTGGGGCAAAGGTCCACCACTTTTCCAACCTACTATCCATTGTGTTATGGAGCCTTTAGACCAAGGTGGCTTGAAGATCTACCACCTGTCCAAGCTAGTTCTATTGAAACAATCTATCTCTATTGTTTCAAGGTAATGTGTGAATTGAGTGTAGCTACTATGTTTACTACCATGGATGGTTTGGGGCATAGGTCCACCCCTTGTCCAACCTACTATACATTGTCTTATGGAGGTTGTAGCCCAAGGTGGTTTGAAGGTCCACCACCTGTCCAAGATAGTTCTATTGAAACAAGCTATCTATGTTTTTTCAAGGTCAATGTGTGAATGGAGTGTATCTACTATGTCTATTAGCATGGATGGTTTTGGAAAGAGGTCCACATCTTGTCCAACCTACTATCCATTGTGTTCTAGAGGTTTTTCTCTAGGTGGTTTGAAGGTCCACGACTTGTCCAAGCTAGATCTATAAAAAGAAGCTATCTCTCTTGTTTCAAGGTCAATGTGTGAAAGGAGTGTAGCTACTATGTTTACTACCATGGATGGATTGGTACAGAGGCTGCCCCTTCTCCAACCTACTAACCATTGTATTATGGAGGTTTAGCCCAAGGTGGTTTAAAGGTCCACCATTTGTCCAAGCTTGTACCACCATCCCTTGCTTTCAGCCTGTCCATGTAGGGGAGAATTCTTACCACGCTTGTGGTGAGTGATGGGCTCTCCAAGACCAAAAGACTTCACTTCTTCGATACTTGTGTCCTTCTACATCCCTTAGCCACCATCCACTATGACACATGTGAGCGGATGGCCATAAATGGACATTGTGAGGCCGGACTTTTATAGTCAGTGAGGGATGCCGGTGGGTAGGAAATCATGTATGACTCTTCAGAGGAAACAGTGGGTAGCTGCCCACCACTATTTGAGCACAAGGGGTAGAGAGCTTGGATTGCCCTGAGAAGGTCACCCCTAAAGGTAGGGTCTAATTGGAGAAGTTTGTACAATGAGATGATTTTGTCGAGGGTATTCATAATCTCCTCAATTGGCAATGATGTTAACATGTGTAGCCTTCCTTGTGGTAGGGCTTGGGCCTCCATGTTTTGTAGGGATTCTATGTATGCTTGCTCCAATGCTGATGGCATAACTGTATACCATGGCTTTGTCCCTTCTCTTCCACTATCCACCATAACTTAATTGACTCCTTAGGTTGCCTTGTAGACAGAGGTTTTTCTATGGGCAAGGATAGGTTCTGGGCCATTCTTTGAGCTCTTGTGCGTAGTCCACTAGTACGTGAGATTTCTTGAGCCAAAGTAGCAGGTGAAGGTGAAGGGTGAGGAGTGAGAACATGAGTGGATGGTGAGGGCAAAGTGTACATAGTGGGATCTTATGAAGTAAGCAGAGAATTTACTGAGATCATGTTGAGAGAAGAAGATGGACGTTGCTTAGGGCAGTCTCTCAAATAGTGATCTTTAGCATATGAACAATGTCTGCATGGTGGAGCTCCTTCTAGTAGAGAACATCTAGTTTGGTAGTGATCGTATTCACCACACCTATAACACATCAATGGGCCACCCTAGGGTAGGTAGGGCGTGGAGGGCGCGGTGTTGTTGGGACAGAGACTTGGTCTAGGCTAGGGGTAGTATAGAAGCTCTGGATCACAGGTCCACCATAAGGGGACATACCAGGTGCAGTGGGAGATGGTAGTAGCGGTGGAGATGTACTAGGGCCGAAGTGAGTAGCCCAAGGTGAGCTGGTAGAAGGGCCCATGGGGGCAGCGCTCATGTGCATGGCTGACGCCAATTTATGGTGCAGATGATGTGGACACCCTTCATATGGTAGAAATCCTTAGCTTCATGACCACTTTTACCATAGAACTGATAGTGGACCATCATGGGACATTTCTAAGGCGGGTGACCGAGATTATTGCAGTTTTTGCACCATACTTGGGCCCTGGCCTCTTGTTGTGCTTTCAGTTCCTCTAGCTCCATTTTGAGTTGTGCCACCACATCTGGCGACTGAGATGAATGATCCAATGTTGCTAATGATGTCTTTTCATCCTGTAGTGCCCTATGTAGCTTAACACTAGGTTTGTGTTTGAGCAATTTAAGTGGCTTGAACCACAATAGTGGCTTGGCACCTCATTCTATAAAATTTGCTTTAAGACTACCTATTTTTCATGAAACCATGAATATAAGACATCAATGAGGTCCTATCACATAGATGAACATTTTAGTATATCATTTATCCCAAAAAAGTGCAAAATGAAAAACAATGATATTCTAAAAATAGTACAAAGCCACTAAATTGGCTTAAAAATTTGATAGCATACATGTCTTTGAGGCCTAAAAAGAGTTCACAGACTTTTTTCTAAAAAATAGTATATGCATAAATTCTTATTGTACACATGGCCAAGTATTTTTCAAAAACGTTTCAATGTGTTTTGAAGGTTTCTAAGGGGTCTACATGGGATATCAAACACTTTGAGCAAGTTTTACTAGATTGTACCTAAAAGATGACCCTTGAAATACTAATTTTATAAGGAATTATTTACCTATATTTTTTTGAACTCCCTACATGACTTGAGCACAAATCCATGAAATCTTTTGGTGAGGTTTTCTACGGTTGGTGAGAATATGAATTTACACAAAAGTTATTTATAGCCACTAAAGTGGCTTATGTTCACAACCCTAGTCTTAAGGGTTTCTAACTCTCTTTTGAGAGCCACTAGGGTGTCGGCATTAGGGTCATTCATGAACAGCAGGCAACTTGGCGAGCCGACAAATTGTAATATGGAATTTTTGATTCTAGTGGCAACAACAACAAAATCATCCATGGTAGCATAAAAAAAAAACCATTTGGTGGTAGCAGCAACAATATCATCCATGGTTGCTTCAGCCTGCAAGGTTTTGTGAAGCTTCTAATGAGTCAAAGCAGGCAAGTACTTCTCATTTCTTGATCATGAAATCTGCTAGTTGTTAGTGTAACCTGGCTATCAGGGATCTAGCTCGGGTCATCAACTCTGCGAAAGTCTCCTCGGGACCCAACTCCAAGCTTTCCACTTGGTCCAAGGCCTTCTCCCTATAATCGCCCAGTTGAAACTCAGCAATAAAAACCGCCTTGAGGGCATTCCATGTGGTGAACTGGCCCTCTGCAAATGGACTATACCACTTGTTGGCCAAGGAAAAAGCACCATGTAGGCATCTTCTTGGTTTAGCCCACGGCTTTGGCAGAGTGACAAGTGTTAAGTATGGAGCCTGATTTACCCCTTGTATTTTTTTGTAATAAAAAATCACATTTGTAAGGCCCCCAATAGGCTTTGTCGGAATATTATGACATGACGGCGGTCGGAAAGTGGTCAAAAAATAGCAGATTGGTTGGCCAGTGGTCGAAAGGCAATGGCCGGTGGCCGAATTTAAATCGAACTTGTCTTTTCAAGGGTGGGCACATAAGAGAAGTCAAGTCGGACTTGTCTACACAAGGGTGGCTACACATGGTTGCCTCTCATGTGAGAGGGTATCCCTTTTGGCCTATAAAAGGAGGCCTTTTCTACACACAAAAACGGATTGAAGAGGTGAAGCATTGTGAAGTTGATGCAACAAGGTGGACGAGAGATGGTGAGAGTGAAATACTTGTATCGTGCTCTTTCTCTCTCTCTAAATCTCTTGTGTGTGAAAAAGTATCTCTCTGCATTAAGTAAGCTACTCTATTATCTACTTAGCTACATTCTATTTCCTAACAACTGGTATCAGAGCAAGGTTTTCTTGTAGCTAAATTATCTCAAGGAAAGGATTCCTTAGTTGAGAGGGAGTAATGGCGGTGGAAGGGAAGCTCAAGATCAAGAATTTCAACGGCAAGAACTACCAACACTGGAAGATGCAGATTGAAGACTATCTCTACCAGAAGGACCTTTATTTGCCACTAGGAGGTCTTGCAAAGAAGCCTACAACAGTGGCAGATCAAGCATGGATTGTCCTTGACCAAAAGGCATTAGGAACAATCCGGCTAAGCTTGGCATCAATAGTGGCCTTCAATGTTTCGGAGATGAAGACCACAAAGGACTTGATGAAGTCACTTCATGGCCTCTACGAGAACTATCGGCATCCAATAAGGTATTTTTCATGAGGCACTTTTTCAATCTATAGATGGCAGAGAATGGCTCAGTTGCAGAACACCTAAACGACTTTAACACCAACATAAGTCAACTTCAATTGATGAAGGTCAATTTTGACAACGAAGTGCAAGCTCTCCTTATGATATTGTCTCTACCAAATAGTTGGGACAGCCTTGTAATGGCTATAAGTAACTCTATCTCTGGCACAAATACTCTTAATTTTGATAATATTGTGGGTGTTCTCCTAAGTGAGGAAATGCAAAGGAGAAGCACAGGTGAATCATCAAGTGTTGCACTCTCAATGGAAACAAGAGGAAGGCCTAAGGAGAGGTTTAAAAACCAAAAGGGTCGTGATTGCTCAAGGCAGAGCAAATCACATACAAAGTCAGTTCTTGAATGTTGGAATTGTGGCAAGAAGGGCCACATCAAGAAGTATTGATGGTCCAACAAGAAGAAGAAGTCTGAGTCTCAAGACAACAAGCCAACATCAGAGGCCAATGTGGCAGGTAAAGTAGAGAAAGATGCTCTAATTCTCTCATTAGACAATGTGTCTAATTCTCAAATAATAGATTTTGGGGCTTCATTCCATGCAACACCGCACAAACAACATTTTACACCATAATTTTTGGGTATATATACTTAGGAGATGATGAAGCTTGTGAAATTGTTAGCAAAGGTACAATTTGTGTCAAAATTGCTGACATAAATGAATGGAATCTTAAAGATGTTAGTGTTGGTATACTTGCAATGCCCACCTCTCTAAGTTTTCCCACCACAATATATGCTGCACAATTTGTAAGGCCCCCATATGAGGAGAAGCCAATGGTGCACATATATTTGGTGGATTCCAGCTATGCACGCTGATGAGATCTTTATTTGTGATCGTGGGTGGTACGGAGCAAATTCAAGGGCAACTTTGGGGGCCTCGGGGGTGGAAGCCCCCGAGACTTTTTTTTCCTTTTTGCCGGAATATCTTGGCCGGACGACGGCCAGAAGACAATAGGAAAATGGCCGTCCGGTGGCCGGATTTCCTTGGCCGGTGGCCGATTTCTAGGAGGACTTGTCTACCCAAAAGCGGCTACACATGGGCGCATGGGAGAGTCCTACTTGGACTTGGCTATCTAAGGGCGGCTGCACATGGGCGTTTAGAGGCTCCCTTACAACTATATAAGGAGGCCTTTTCATGAGTATTTTCGTAGAATGGTGTGCACACTTGACGCACACAGCACATCCTTGTGTAAGGATTATTAGTCCCTTGTATTCACTTGCTCTAGTTGTCTAAATCTCCATCTAAGCTCTACCTTGAGAGCGCATGGGTGGATGACGCCATCAATTTGTATAGTGTGCTAATCTAAAGTTTTTGATTTTCCACTAATCTACTCTGCATCGTGTCTCTCTCTACTCTCCTTGCTACTAGATCCTTATTGTATTCCACATTTCTTACAGTTAGGCATGTTCCTTCTCTTCACAAAATATTCATCTCTACAGGACAATTGGATGCTGAAGGTCACAACATTGCATTTGAAAACAAATATTGGAAGATCTCAAAGGGATCTTTGGTGGTTGCCAAAGAAGAAAAGGTTGGTACACTTTACTTGTGTACTATTACGACAGTGCGGTGTGGCACTATCGGCTTGGCCATATGAGTGCCAAAGAATTGCAAATCCTTCAATCAAAGAATCTTCTACCAGGTTTGAAAGAAGTAGACTTAGGATTCTGTGAAGATTGTGTTTATAGTAAAAAAATTAGGGTAAAATTTCTAAATTCAAGAAATGAAAGAAAAAATAAAAAAAACTTGAGTTGGTTCATTTTGATGTTTGGGGTCCTGCAAGTACACCATCACTCGGTGGCTCATTGTACTATGTAACATTCATAGATGATGCGACTAGGAAAACATGGGTTTATGTAATGAAGAATAAAGCCGATGTGTTTTCCATGTTTCAAAGGTGGAAAGCCTTTGTGGAGAATGAAGCAGGTACCAAGGTCAAATGCCTCATATCCAACAATGGAGGCGAATATTGAAGCCAAGCTTTTGAAAGTTTTTGTGCTAGCAATGGCATTTGGAGGCAAAGGACGACCCCAAGCACACCTCAACAAAATGAAATTTCTAAAAGGATGAACAGAACAATCATGGAGTGAGCATGAAGCATGCGGCTACATGCAGGCCTATCGCTTGAGATTTGGGCCGAAGCAGTAAGTACATCTATGTACTTGATCAACCGATCACCCTCAACGGAATTGGATGGGGAAGTTCTAGAAGAGACATGGATAGGTAAACCAATGAATTATGCATTTCTTAAAGTGTTTGGGTGCGAGGCTTTCATGCACATAGATAGAAGCCCAAGGTCAAAGCTAAGTGCAAAGTCCAAAAAGTGTTTCTTCATTGGCTATAAACGAGCGGACTTTGGGTATCACCTATGGAATTCTAAAGATGGTAAAATCTTTAGAAGTAGGGATGTAATGTTCAATGAACAAAATATTTACAAAGATTACTTGGAAAGAAAACAAATAAAAGAAATAGGTGATGAGTACATGGAGCTTGAGGACGGTGAAGACTCAAGGAGTGCAAACGGAGACAACATGCAACAACGTCAACCAAATGAGGAGCTTCAACCTATTCCCTAAAGATCCACAAGAGCAAGTAGATCTCCAAAAAGGTTTGTGACTTTCTTCAACCATCTCTTGGTCTCAGATTTTGGAGAGCCGAAATCATACGAAGAAGCTATGGAACACGAATCCAAAGAAGAATGGATGAAGAGCATTCAAGTAGAGATGGACTCATTAAACCGCAACCAAAGATGGGAGTTGGTTGAGTTGCCTAAAGGTAAGAGAGAACTACAGAACAAATGGGTGAGTAAGTTCAAGGAAGAAGAAGGTGGCAAGAAAAGGTACAAGTCCAGGCTTGTGGTAAAAGAGTTTTCTCAAAAGAAAGGCATTGACTTCAATGAAATATTTTTGCTTGCTATAAAAATGAACTCAATCAGGCTTGTCTTAAGCCTTGTGGATGCACATGATTTAAATCTTGAGCAAATGGATGTAAATACAGCATTTCCTCACGGTGATTAGGGGAGGAAGTTTACATGCTTCAACCAAAGGGATATGAAGTAAGGAGAAATTGGTTTGTAGATTAAAGAAGAGCTTGTGAGGTTTAAAGAAAGCATCAAGAAAGTGATACTTGAAGTTTGATTGATGAATGTTGGATCATGAATTCAGAAGTTGCAACTCAGATCACTGCGTCTACATGAAGAATTTGGGAGATAGAAAGTTCATCATCCTAATGTTGTATGTTGATGACATGTTGATTACAAGTGCTAACATGCAGAACATCAAAGACCTAAAAGAGGAGCTATCTAAATCCTTTTCAATGAAAAATTTAGGTGCTGCAAAGAAGATACTTGGTATGAAGATATCAAGGGACAGGTTGAAGAAGACAATAAAGCTATCTTAGGAAGATTACATCAAGAAGGTACTAGAAAGGTTTGCAATTGTGCGCTCCTTGCCGCACTGTCGAAGCAAGGGACTGGCCAATACACCGTGTGCGAGCCACAAATGGCTCCAAGCACACAACAAGCCTAAACTAGCAAGCTCAAGAGAGCAAAGGGTGTGTCACTCACCGCTCTACGCTCGCCTTCGTGGTGGATTCCTCGCCGCGACGAAGAAGAAGCTGCAGTCGTGCCGCGCTCAACCGCTTCACTGCCGTCGTGCCTTCGTAATGCTCGATCGCACACACACTCTCCCTCTCTCTCTCTCTCTCACACACACACGCACACACACAAGGAGGTGAAGAAGAAGAAGATGGAGATGGAGATGGAGCAAGAGCACTCTTCTATTGCACAAATGAGAGAATGAGTAAAAATTAGGTTTAGTTGGCTTTTATATGAGCTCACCCCATTCACACTTGGGCGCCCATGCTTAGACAAATAATCCCTTGAATGTCCCAGTTAGAGTGCGCCTCTCATCGGCGATCACTCTTATCCTTTTCCTATTGGTCCGACAAGCCCGGTACCTGACTCTAAATAATACAACGTTTATAGATCATAGGGTGTCCGTGTGCCGTGAGGGTTAACATGCCCCCCTTCCTGATGTAGATTCCGTCCTCGGAAGCTATTGAGTTGAAGCTGGTTCATCGAGGTGGAAGAGCATTTGAGATGAATGTCCTTAGCCTTCTTCAGTCACTGCAAAATCAAACAACTTTGGCACATTAATTGCATTCTCTTAAAAAGCATATGCAGTTTTAGGTAGACAAATTGATTGGTAAAAGAATTTCAAACAATTTGTCAGCAATGAACATTAAATTGCAATGTAATCAAATGCATAAACAGATGTAAAGGTAAAAAATTAAACAAGTATGGGGTCGCTAATTTGACGGTCGAAAGGCACTAGAGATCGAATATTAATACCATGGGTAAGCTTCTTAATTTTCTGTGGTCAATTAAGTTGTTTAATCGCGAGAGCCAAGTATTCATGTTCGAGGGCTGATTAGAGGCTATATCTAGAAGACCTTGTAGTTAAGCTACCATAAAAGGAATTTCTCATGAAATCATCGCCTGACTGATTACTTTTTCGTTTACCCCCCAAAGTCTTTTCACATTGATTCAATTATGATGTGTGTGCTTATTTTGTATGCCTTGGGTTTTTTGCTTTTCAAGGAAAAGCGCCCACACTGGGAACCTCTAGGGCTCAAGTACCATAGGCAATACATGTGAGTGAAGTACCAATTTAAGCAGGGATTTCTCTTCCAGCTTAAAATTTTACATTGTGGCACTTTGATTTTTTGTTTGTTCATTTTCAACATTTTAATTTTGTAACTTTGGGGGGTCATATAACACTGTTACCCTCCCCAGGCTCATCACATTAGTAAACTCCCTTTATAATGCTTAAGCTAAAGGTCAATAGGGTTAAGCCCTCTAGAAAGCCCTAGTACATTTCATACAATGCTGCCTAAATCGGATTAAGAACCTAAGTAACCATTGCTTATTAGGAAGGCATTCCCCATGGTATTAAGAGAAGATTTCTAATACCTAGCTTGGTCAAACTAGCTTAGTCGGACTGCTTGATTTTTACACCTAGACAACTGATTATGACAAAAGATTACATTGAATTAAATGTTTGATACTAAGCCAATGCGCTGAATATTATGCTACCAATCACAATCAAAGCAGACAAACATCGATGCAAAAAGATAAGGGCAATGCTAATGGACAGAAAACACCTGTTTGTGTTGATGGTCGCGCTTGATTTGAAGTGTGAACGAGAGAAAGGTTCCATGAAGGTCCAAATTCTATCAATAGCAACACGCTCCTGTACACACTAGGAAACAAAAGAAATACCTCCAGGAGGCACATCAGTGGGAAAAGAGAACTTTGCTAATCACTCAACTCTAAAACAGAAACACTCCTATCGTACTAATCTTACCTACCCTCCATCACTCAAGTGATGAGGATCAAATGTGTTTTATGGCATAGGTTTCTGTTTCACTGTACCAGATGTGACATGTGTAGGTCTGAGTCAATGTTTTGACTTTTAATGTGCATACTCGTTTGCTAATTGCTCTTGCTCTTTATTTTTTTGTTTTTTGTGAGTATAAAGCTTTATATGTACATTCCCTAAGATCGGAGATTAAGAGGTCAGGGAGAAAGGTTGAGAGGGAAACAAATGAATGATGACTGTCAGCAAACACTCCCCCCCTTCCTTGGGTAGATCATACCGTTTGAAATGAGCTTGTCACCCTTTGAAACCAATTGTTCCAGTTGGTAATAGGTGAGGATTTTTGCCAGTAGTTTTCTATTACCCTAGGTGCCTTGTCAAGTTGCAAGGGTGGTAAGGTACTCTCCCAGGATCGAACTTGAAGTGGTTCATCAGGTGATTCTTGAACATTGGGAGGTGTAAATTCTTTTGTAGCTTCATGGAGGTCCACTACTATAGATGGAGGCTGTGTAGAAGCTTTTACCTCTATGGATGTATTACATGAGGAGCTAGAAGCTTCATGGGACTCCCCCCTTCCTGAGCTAGGTGGAACAAATCGTTCTTTCTTTGGTACCCAAACTAGCTCGGGAGCGGGTGTGTAGCATTCTATGATTTTTTTTCTTTCCACGATCATTGATTCGTTTTGGAGCTACGGGATTGGGCTCACTTAGGTCAGGTGATAGGTAAGAGCACAATCTACGTTTTGGCACCCAGATTTGATCATTTCCTTGATAGTAGCCTTGGGCTTCCAATAGTCGTTTAGGTATCCATCGCAACATTTTCTTACTTTTCTTGGAGCGAGTGGTACATTTCTTACAAGGCTTCTGTTTTTTAGCATTAGCTATGGTCACTAAAGAAGATTTAGGGACCCACTTGTATGTTTTCTTCGTTACCTTAGGATGAGTCTTGTGTGTCTCAAGCTTTCTTTCAACTACATCAGTTGAAGCTCTAGAGAGTTAGGCTATGGGGACGTATGGTTCAACCTCCTGGACATGCAATGTCTTGGGTTTTATTTCCTTAGGCAATATCTCAGGGACTATGGCTTGAGTGGTAGGGCTAAGAGTTGGCTTTTGCGTTGTAACACCCCCAGTCCCCCAATCAATAGTGCATTTGGTGGCTATCATCCATAGTTCCAGTAGGCATGACCAAAAAGTCTTGAGCTACAATTCCATTGTCATAACTGACAGAAGTGTGCCAGATTCCAAAAACCGTAGTTTTTTTCTTGTTGACACCCTTGACTTGGATAATACTCTCAGACAGAGGTGGCTTCCCTAACTGACACCACACCCCATATGATAGCAGATTATATTTAGCACCCGTGTCCAATAAGGCGTTATATAGAACTTTTCCATAGGCACTATTTAATTCAATAGGGTATGGTAGAGGTGTGTCAGAGGCCAACCCATCCTCTTCGATTTCCACATACGAGTCCAACCCATCCTCTTCGATTTCCATGTGTGCATAAGGGGCTAGAGGCACATACAGTCGAGGCCCCATATTAGGTACTACGACACTAGGTAGTGGCACTGCGCTAACCATAGATGTCATCGGTACATTCTCTGTCAGGCTTATCCCTGGAGTGAGCACTGTGTTTTCCTTAATAGAGGGTTGAGCCAAGTTAGGGAAGCTAAAGTTGTCGCTCGGAGGCTCAGATTGCATAGAGACCCCAGGTGAAATGACGTAAGATGGGTCCATGGGGCTCATTAGAGGAGTCTCCATTTGTGATAGAGTAGGCTGTTGAGCCTTGCTCGTATCCAGAAATCTCATGGGGCCAGTTGAGAGTATATTTACCCCTCGGTTTTGCCTTTCTGATTGAATAATGCCATGGATAACATTACAGATCATTTTCTGTTGATCTTAGATGCTCGTGGCACTAGAGGTGGATTGTACAATCTCTATCCATCCTACATGGTAGGCGTGGCCAGAGTGTAGATCCGTCAACACCTCAGTGTGGAGGTCGTATGTCCAATGATCATTAATGAACAATCCTTCTAGAGTCGACGTGTTAACGGTTTCTTGTGAGGTAGAAGCAATGTTGCTCCCCGTGGTTTTACTTGTCACCAACGGTACTCTAGAGGGAACTTCTGAAGGAGGCAGCTCAACAAGGCCTTCTTGGTAAGAAGTTGGCAGGATATCCACATGGACACTCTTTGGGGGTGTGGGGTCCACGTGCGATGTGAAAGGAGAGTCCACTTCCCCACCCCCTTCGTGTGCTTCATTTGCATCAGGTTCCGAGCGAGTAGCTCTACCTAATGTTTCCATGAAACGGCTAAACATACTAGTACTAGGCTGTAGAGCTTCGGGAGGTGCATGGCCTTCTCTCTCAGTGTTTTGGGTAGGGTATGCTTCCATGATCTCTGAGTCGGAGGAGGAATCACTAGCGGCTATTTTAGGGTCTTGGGTGGTGCTACCTTGTGTCCCCGCTGAGGGTCTAGAGCTTATCGTGGATGGGTAATGGAAGTCCGTATGAACAGAGGCACTACCAATGTGATCGTGCTCTAACACTCGTCCAGAGCGTAGGTTCATATGACTTGATCCCCTAGAAGTGACAGTGAGTGCCCATGAAGGCTGCTCACCTAGTATTTTTGGGTGTTTTGCAACCCAAGTCTTTCCTTAATTTGACTTTTTGGTCCTTTTTTTCTGACCCGGCTATAGAATAGAGCGTATGATAGCTCAAAACGAGCGTCTCGGTCAGAGGGTCGTGCCGTGCTTTACAGCCCTCCGTTTGGTCACTCTATGCCCTCGAAATCCCTAAAACTATCAATTTCCAATAGGGAACTAGGCCCAAACTAGAAAGTCTAAGGGTGCAAGTGGGAAGAGAAAGAAGGAGAGTGGAGGACTTGTCCCACATGCTCTCATTCTCTCTTGAGGGAGTAGGGTATATATATAAGAGTGAGTCTAGTATATCACATAAAACTGAGGACTGAGGCCTGGGCCAGGGCTTGGGCTTGGGCTTGGGCTTGGGGAAATGATCCCGATCTATCTTTTATACAAACCAACCCGTCCGTTTTAAAACTCACGTTTTTTATTTTCCAATATTTAACCGCCCACTCACTCGCGTTTTTATTTTCCGAATTTTTTTTCTTTTGGATTTTTTTTTAAAAATATATATATATATTTTTTCTTTGATGCAGAAAATGCAGAAATTGAAAATGCAGAACTGCAGAAATTGCAGAAATTGAAAAAACGCAAGAAATGCAAAAAATTGAAAAAACACAGAAAATGCAGAAAAATGTAGAAATTGAAAATGCAGGAAATTTAACACAGAAAATGCAGAAATTGAAACTTGACAGAACCGAAAAATGCAGAAAATGCAAAAACGCAAGAAATGCTAACTGTGCAGTGCAAACCAGAAAACGTAGAAAACGCAGAAAACGCAAAAAACAGAAATCTCCACACAACTACACACACTCATTCCCTGCCTTTCCTATGATATAAATTGCACCACAAGAAAGCGTAAAGTGCTTAACCGAGCTTAGTGTAGGGCATTTCCCCGGCAGCGGCGCCAAAAATGTGCGCTCCTTGCCGCACTGTCGAAGCAAGGGACTTGCCAATACACCATGTGCGAGCCACAAATGGCTCCAAGCACACAACAAGCCTAAACTAGCAAGCTCAAGAGAGCAAAGGGTGTGTCACTCACCGCTCTAAGTTTACCAAAATCATTGAAAATCACAACAATTGTCTACACAAAATAACCAGTTTTCTACACTTAACTCTCCCACGCCGACGCGTTGCTGATTGAGATAATGTCCCATGTGATTCTAATTGTGATTTGCAAGCTCAACAATTTGCGTGTTTTTCATGTTGGGTTGCAGCGGCTATGGAGGATGCAAGCGGTGAGGATCCATGGCTAGAGGTGCAGCATGCAGAGGAAGAAGAAGAACGAGATGAGAAGAGAGATCTCGACACACAAGTAAAAACGCTATTTTTAATTGATCTATAGCCTTACATATAAAGGGTAGCCTTGCCATGCATAACTTGGAGTCCAAGTGAAGTCACCTGCATGCTCCATAAAGGGAATTTCCCATAGGCTAGACACTCAAGATAACTGACCGAGGGCTTGAACCCAACAATCCCCCCCTCAAGCCCGAATTGGACAAGCAACTCATGATACCTCGAGTTTTTGGTGTACTCGTCAACCGTGAGTTTTAGGTTTTCTCACAACCAAAGGATTTCTGGTGTATCCATAACCCTGGTGCTAGATCAGTAACCCCCCCTTGAACAGATAGGGTGTAGGTCAAAAAAAGTTAGCTACCAAAAATGGAGTTTTTGGTTCACTGCCAAACCTTGGGTTTAAGGTGTACCCAGTAACCTCACGAGAAGTGGGACAAAAAAGGACTGAGAACAAATATGTTTTGGGAGGTCTTACCACTTATGTATTTGTGGCAGTGTCTAAACCCCGTACAAATGTGTATCATGGCATGGCTGACAACAGATAATGTAAAAGAGGCTTTGACTGGAAAAACATAATTGTGTTAACAAAGGACAAAACATAACAAATCTATGTATCTGAGAAATTTTTGTACTTTTTGTTGATGTACTGAGTGCTCGAAGCAAATGGTTTGCACAAGGATTGTGCATCTCCCAACAATTGGCAACCCATGTATCTTCTCGCTTCATTTGGTTTCTTTGCCGATCTCAAGCTCTTGACGCTACCGTTTATTTTTACCTTCGTGTGTGTCACTAACAAGGGACCCTGTGGCTAGCAGCCTTTTGATATGCTCGCAAAACTGCCAAAAAACTTGACCAAAACTATGTTGCATTGCAATACAAACTGCCAAATTATAGTAGCATTTTGAAATGCATTCTCAGTGGCCCAATGATTTGCAACAGCATTTTGATATGCAAGTAAAAGAGAGACCGCCTCTACTACAACTGGATAGATAGCATCTTGATATGCTCGAAAAACTGCCTGCTAGAGATGACAACGTTTTGAGAAGCAACCTACAGAGGCGTTTTGAGATGCTGTGTCTGTCGAGTTGGTTGCCACTGCAAGCCCTGCTAGCGCCACCAATTAGGGCAACGTTTCAAGATGCCATGACCAGAGAAGAGCCCCGATTTTCCTGTGCCAAGATCTGCCCGCCTGAAGAGAGAACCACACGCTCTGATACCACTTGTTGGGTCGCAACGGCTATGGAGGATGCAAGCGGTGAGGATCCATGGCTAGAGGTGCAGCGTGCAGAGGAAGAAGAAGAACGAGATGAGAAGAGAGATCTCGACACACAAGTAAAAATGCTATTTTTAATTGATCTATAGCCTTACATATAAAGGTTAGCCTTGCCATGCATAACTTGGAGTCCAAGTGAAGTCACCTGCATGCTCCATAAAGGGAATTTCCCATAGGCTAGACACTCAAGATAACTGACCGAGGGCTTGAACCCAACATTTCACCCTTATTCCTCTCGTGCCGATGCGGTACTGAGACATAGGGCCAAGTCCCACTTAATGCTTAGTTTTCGTCTCTGCTCCAGAGGCACTGCTAAGATTGTTTGTTCAATTGATCACTTCATCAATGAAGACACTTTGGCTAATCTATACACTTCTATTCTAAATTTTAATTATGGGTCTGTGTTGTGTGCATGTTTCCTAATAAAACACTAGGAGTAGCATGAAGGCTACATTTCCCTAGCCTTTCAATGATTTCGCAAATTTGTTTAATACACACTGTTTATTTTGATAAGACTAAGGGAGCAAGTTTTCTACCCTTTACTCTCCCACGTCGGTGAGGTACTAGTTAGGGGCAATTCTCAACACTATAGTAGCACACACACTAGAGTTTGTCTTTGCAACACTATCAATGGCCCTAAATGTCCCGCGCCGACATGGTATGAACTCGGGCCATGTCCCTATCGGGTCAATGCTGCAAAAAGCATTTACAACAATGTTCCATCCTAAAAATGGATCCTTATTCTCAAAAATTTATGGCACTTAAAATGTAAACAAGGCCACAAACGTAGTAAAGGTCGAGCATATCAAGAGGTAGTTAATAGAACGAGGCACGAAACTTACCTATCCCGTAATGACACGGTATGGATTAGAGCCACGTCCCAAAAAAATTACATAGATCTTGTGTTTGCTTTACAATTTTGTAGATAACAAGTTTGCACGCAACTCTCCCGTATCGACGCGGTTGAGGCAATGTCCCATGTGATGTGGTACTGCGTAGGGCCAAGTCCTAGTAAGAGAGAGGAAGAGGGCAGTGGCCACTGCTATGTCCACCTCTGTATCTTGATTTCCAAAGTTTTTCCCCACACTATGTGGTATTTTTTTCAAGGTAGGGTTGGTTTTTGCTTCATTTAGTATAGTATTTTTTATTTGGCATTACTCTGATAATTGTAGCCACTTAATGGGTCGATTTTCTCATTTGATAACATTTCAAATCTATGATGACTTTGCTGTAATACATTCCATGCCGATGCGGTATGTTGAACGACCAAGAACGGGTAAATGGATCTAGGGTTTTTTGGACGATTTCTTGATCTCAAAAGACTTCGGACTCTGCTACTTGCCCTTCTGCGCCGACACGGGATGTTGAAGGGCCAAGAACGAAATCGTAGGTAGCTTTGCTTAATTACCATTTTGTTAGTTGCATCGTACCTGGTACTAGATTTCTTTGATTTATTAGGATACTTGATATGCAGGAGAGGCTCCAACTGCATGCCCACATAGCACTCTAATGCCAACATAGAGTAGAACTTGGTGCACGCGAGGAGCTTCAATTGCAATGACTATGGCGGAGACAACTACATGAAGCAAACCTATTAACCTAATTACCTATAATTCCTACTCTCCATGCCAGGAGCTGGTGTAGTGCATTGCTAGCTATAGACGTAGGCCACGCCCATGATGTGCAGGTAGCAGCAGCATCTACAAGTATCACGCGGGCCGGGGGACTGATCGTGACAAGATGCTACGAGTAGAAGAAGAGGAGGTGGGCACTAGGTTGATTTGTGCAAAGCTAATTCATGTAAGAATGCGAATGGGTGGAGTGGTTACATCATCTTTGAGTCTATACAAGGGTGATGGCAATACTCACAATCTCACAGTCAATCTCTCTCTCTCTCTCTCTCTCTCTCTCTCTCACACACACACACACACACACACACATTTCGTCTTCACTTGTATGTGGGCCCCCATCCCTCTGCTCCCCTTCACACTAGTTGACACAACGCTCATTCCCCTCAAATTCTACCCTAAAGCCTTTCGTGCCGATGCGGGACATTTCGCATGCTTTTTTGAGGGCATCTGATGTTCCCTTCTCTCTCTCTCTCTCTCTCTCTCTCTCTCTCTCTCTCTCTATGGTATACCTCACTCAGCTGCTGTGCTAACAGGAAAGCAAGGCCGAGCAAAGGCGAAGCTAAGCTACTGAGTGTTCTCTGCTCTGCATGCCTTATAGTTTTGAGTGGGAATGTAGTTAAGGCTAAGAAGGCTAGATCCTCCTTTGTTTTACGCCCATGGAATCTGAGGCTCGAGCTGCCGATTGACTGTCCACTACGGATGATCTGGCAGGCTTGAATTCTAGCTGCAAGCTTGCCAAGGCAGACACTTTTCCCCTTCAGAATGCAGCTTCCGAACCAGGATCTCCAAGGGTCCCTTGTTCACTGTAACTCTTGGGGGGGAGAGAGAGAGAGAGAGAGAGAGAGAGAGAGAGAGAGAGAGAGAGAGTTTTTAGTGCATTTAATTTATTTTAGGAAAAATTACCAAGTATCCTTGTAATTTATGGAAATTTCCAAAATACCCCTCAAAGTTGAAAAATTTCCAAAGTGCCCCTCATATTTGGCCAAAAAATTGCAAAATGCCCTTCAATTCTTCCAAAATTCCCAAAATACCCCTAATGAAGCTCACAAACATCTCCAAAAACAACTCGTTTGCAAATCTTCATAGGAAGATTGGTTTAACTCAATAGAAGATGATAGAACTAGGAGATGATAGAACTAGGACTTTAGATGGTATTAAGGGCTCTATAGATGAAATCGTTCATCATTTTTGAACACAGATGCCTCTCTTTGTGAGCTCATTGGCGAATTTTTTTGTCAAAGATGCTAAAAGATAGATCTCCATTGTCCTAAACATTAGACCACGCAAAAAATGGAGAAAATCCATCCCAAAATAATGTAAAGGTATATGGGGAATTTTTCAAATTTGAGGGATTTTCACAAATTACAGGGGGTATTTTGGTAGTTTTCTCTTTATTTTATTACCCTGTATGTTAAGTTAAATCATGGTTTTCTCATGCGTGTCTTCTCACGTGCACCCCCAACATTGCTTCTCAACACCTACGGAGAGATGGAGTGAGGAGGTGGGGTGGTGATGTTGTAGCAACAACAACAACAGTCCATGGTCGTGTTCACACCTAGTCAGCTCCGAGAGTTGCAGCTCCACACATTGATCTACAAGCACATGGTTTGTAGTGTGAACGTGCCCCCAGAGCTCGCTCTTCTCGTACGTATAAGCCTAGCCTCTCTACTTGGCATGTCGATAGCTGGTTTTTGGTTCCAGGGATTAGATGGGGCCAGAGTTTCAGCATAGCATCGGTTTTACATGTTAAGGTTTATGATCCTCTATGGATTGGCTATTTCTTGGATTCCTGCAATTGCCATTGCGAGAGGGGTGCCTGGAGTTTTGATAGCTTAAGTTACTTAATTAAATACAATTTATATTGTAGCAGCGATCACCTTCATGCATTGGAGTTTTCAATCCTCTACGGATTGACCATTTTCTTGGACTTCCTACACTTGACATTATGGAAGGGCTTAATAAAAAAGCAATTTGTGTATAATTCTCTTTACTTTTGCTCAAAAAAATGACACACTCGTTTCTCTTTGCTCGGTGTATGGATTTCCTTGCTTCAGCCATGGTGTTCTTTGCTCTGTCTGATTTTTCTCTATGTTCTGTTTGTTGACTTAGAAGTTGTTTGTCTGATATTCTACTAAGTCTAATTATGGAGTGAGTGTCTATTCTCTGTTTGAGAGTATGTGTGTGAGAGAGATGTTCATGTGTTGTTCAAACCCCAACACATTTGGTGATCCTACTGGGCCATTGAAGGTTTCACCAACACATTTGGTGATCCCGCTGGGCCATTGAAGGTTTCGCCAACACATTTGGTGAACCTACTGCAATTGTTTGTTTGTTGTGTCTAGCAGTCTTGTCTTGTTGATTACCTAATGTAATGGTCTGTATGTTGGGCTTGATAAACTTTTGTTTTAGCACTCGATGTCGGTGTTTGTGTTTCACGAGTGATGATGCAAGAACCTATCCCGAAGGAGAAACTGTTAGACTAAGGAGAGAAAATTCAAGAGCAACAAAGATGATGAATTTTAACCATCATGTTTGATTAGAAGTGTTGTTGTAGATTCAAAATTCAAATTTTGCTGCTATAAGTGATGCAAATTCAGGTTGCACAGTTCAACAAGGTGTTGTAGATTCAGGCTGTGCAAATAGCAAAAATTTGGATGATTTTGCAGCAGAGAAAAAAGAGCAATTTCTTGAAATTAGAAACAAAAATTTAATGTTGAATCTGATGTTGATAATCAAATCTGTCGAAGCAAACAAACTCAAGAATGGTATCTTTTATTTAATTTTTCCAAACATATAAATACATCACTAAACTAAAATATCCCAATTAGTTTAAGGAACCTATTAAATGGACTATGTGGATCTCGGTAGAACATTCGTGGCTCTTCATTTAGCAAATTTAATGGGTCTCGGATTGGTGTGGTGCACCAATATTGAGGGCTAAACATGATTGTTGTATTTTTAATGAAGTGAATGTTATGGGGGGGGGGGAAGGAAGAAAGAGAAATGTGAGGTTTGCATGAGTAAGAGGCATGAGGTGGATGATTGTCCGTGTGTAGTTGATGAGTGCTCAAAGAGAGATGCTTGTAAGAAGTGGTGCATGGTGGATTTATTCACAAAACTTCATAACATTAGCCGCAAATTGCAAAAGCCAACTTCTTATAACAAAATGGAAATTAGAGAAGTTAGATGATTTTAAAAATGACTTGGAGAATTCATATGAATGGCTAGATGATCATAAAGGGGATAGGTGAAAATCATGTTCTAGTAGAAAGAAGGTTTTCGAGTTGCAAAAAGCATGTGAGAAGCTGATGGATACATATGAGAATGAGTTTGAAGGTGTTGGAATTAGGGTTGCAGAGAAACGCACACAACTTGGAGAAGACGAAGGAAGCTCAAGGCACACAATGGAGAGTGTATTACTTAGTGTGCAATGGAAAGATTGATAGCCCTAGAGTAATGGGCGTATATACAATGCACAGGGGAAAAACCTCCTAAAGAGGGAAAAAATGCCCCGGAGATCCTAGTGTGTTCACACACATCACTACCACATGTATATGGTAAAAAATCTCCCCTGGAGTGATGCGATGAACGAGAGCTGGCACATGGGTAAAGGGAAGTGCCATGCCCTGAGGACAGGATCAGTCCACAAAGGGGAGTAAGCCCAAAGCTTTGCGGAAAGCTTCAAGCTTCTCACGAGACAATGCCTTTGTGAAAAGATCTGCAAGGTTGTCGTGTGTTGGCACATAAGCCAAGCTGATCTCTCCTGCTGAGAGCCTCTCCCTGACATAGTGGTAATGCACCTCAATGTGCTTTGTGCGAGCGTGAAAAACTGGGTTCCTCGCAACTGCCAATGCGATCTGACTGTCAGTGTAGATAGTGTTGGCAGTGTCCTGTCCAACACCCAAATCAGCCATAAGGTGTCTGAGCCATACACACTCAACCATAGCTGTGAAGACTGCCCTGTACTCAGCCTCACAACTCGAAGTGGCCACAGTAGGTTGCTTCTTGCTCAACCATGATATACATGAATTGCCAAGCGTGAAACAAAAACCACTCATGGACACTCGCATGTCAAAACAACTAGCCCAATCTGAGTCCGAAAAAGCATGTAAGTCTGGCGGCAATGATCCCCCCTTGGGATAAAACAAGCCAAGATGTAAAGTGCCACTAAGGTAGCGAAAAATCCTCTTGACAGCCTGCCAATGCTGAGACACTGGGCTATGCATAAATCTGATGACCTATGAGACTGCAAACTAAATATCCGGCCTCATGTTGCATACATAAATGAGGCAGCCAACAACAGTTTGGTAAAGAGTGACATCAGCAGGATCACCAGCATCATGTAGACTCAACTTCAAACCTGTTTCCATGGGAGTGGCAATAGGTTTGCAATCCTCAAGTCCAAACTTACATAGCAATGTCTCTATGTAACTTTTTTGACACAAGGCAATACCACCATCACACTGCTTAAACTGTATACCCAAATAATGATGCAACAACCCCAAATCTTTCATCTTGAAAGTAGCATTCAAATCAGCTTTAAATTCAGCAATATGTCTCTCATTTGGTCCAGTGATCAGCAAATCATCAACATAAAGAACCACGATGAGAAATACATCACCCTCACGCTTTACATACAATGTGCTTTCTGTTGGACTGTTACGAAAGCCTTGTTTGACCAAATGAGTGTCAGCTTTCTCATACCAAGCACGAGGAGATTGCTTCAACCCATACAAAGCCTTGCTACATTTGCACACTTTGTCCTCTTATCCTGTTATGACAAAACCACGAGGCTGCGTTACATAAACTTTCTCAAATATGTCACCATTCAAGAAAGCAGTAACAATGTCTGATTGATGTACATCCCAACCAAAATGAGCTTCCAATGCACATAGAAAACGCACAGTAGTCATACGACAAGTGGTAGCAAAAGTCTCTTCATAATCTATGCCTTTTTGCTGTGCATAACCCTTTGCAACAAGTCGAGCCTTATGGCGATCGATCTCACCATCCGGCTTGCATTTCAACTTGTAAACCCACTTCGTACCAATGGCCTTTTTGCCAGGAGGCAAATCACATAAAGTCCATGTGTCATTTTCTATAAGTGCATCATATTCTGATTGCATGGCAACCATCCAATTTTTTGGATTATGTGCTTCGTCAAAGGACAGAGGCTCCTCAACGTCATGTAAACTAGAAACAGCCAAAGCATAACAATCTGATGCAAAAGATGCATGGCGAGAGCCTGAACGAGTACGACTAGACAAAGTTGCATCCAATTTACTATCACGCAAAGTGTGCACCAGCCATTTTGGCATACCTCCAGCCTGCTCATTTTCAGCCCTTTCCTCATCAAGTACATCATGTACATCTGCCTCAGTAATAGGCTGATCTAGAACATTTTCAGAAACCCCCGTAGGCTATACATTTGCCTCATTGGAACTTACATTCATATTTCCACCACTGAAAAGAGGCAACAAAGTGTCATAAATGTCCTGTGAGCTTACATTATTGTCTCTAGTACGTGACAGCAAGGGATGAACAGAATCTTCCACAAACACTACATCCCGAGAAACCAGAATACGTTTTGTTTGCGGATGATACAACCTGTAACCTTTGCTTTCAGCACTATAACCAACAAAAATACGTTTGAAAGCCTTATCATCCAATTTTCTGTGTTGCACTTGTGGCACCAAAGCATATGCCAAACAACCAAAAACAAGCATGTGCTCAATAGAACGCTTTCTATCATGCCATGCTTCATATGGAGTAATAGATTGCAAAGATTTTGTAGGACACCTGTTAAGTACATAAGTGGCACACATGATGGCCTCAAGCCAAAAAGAATGCGGCAAAGCTTGACTTTTGACCATACATCGTGCCATTTCTGTCAGTGACCTGTTTTTCCTCTCAGCAACACCAGTTTGCTGAGGTGTATAAGGCACTGTACATTGGTGTTTTATCCAATGACTAGCCAGAAAAGCATTAAATTCATGAGACATATACTCCCCCCCTCGATCGGAACGGAGGGTGCCCATAGTACATTTCGAGACATTTTCAGCCATAGCCAGAAATTGTTTGAAGCACATAAAAACTTCGAACTTCTCTTTAAGCGGAAATACCCATGCATGCCTTGAGTAATCATCAATGAAAGTCACGAAGTACAGGTAATTGCCCAAGGACGGAGTTTGCATGGGCCCATAAACATCACTATGCACAAGCTGCAACCTGCATGTGGCCCGAACTGAACCATCCTTTGGAAATTTAGAACGCTGCATCTTACCCAAAATACAGCCTTCACAAACATGTTTGACAGGTGCTTCAAGAGGCGGCAAAGAATCAACCATATCAGATTTCTGCAAACGCAGCAAACTGCCAAAATTCAGATGACCAAAACGTGCATGCCAAAGTTTTGCATCTCAAATAGCCCTTGAATCTGCAACAGCATTTGCAAAATTTTGTCCACACTTGTCATACAAAGTGAGCTTATACAGCCCCCGACGCAAAAGTCCAAATGCAACAATTTCATCACCAAAACTGAGATCATGAACTTTACATCTGTCATCCACAAATTTGACTACAAGTCCAAGTCTAGCAAGTGCGGATACAGACAAGAGATTCTTCTTGATCCCAAGTACATAAAGTGCATCAACAAGTGTGAAAGAACTACCATTAGCAGCAGTAAGCACAATCTTTCCAACTCCGTGAACTGGATAAGAGGCATTGTTGGCACAAGTGACTGAATTTCGATGAGGGACAGACTCGAGAGAGGTAAACAATTCACGATGTGAGGTAATGTGCTTTGTAGCACCACTGTCAAAATACCACACATGTGAATCTGCAGCAATTGACAAACATGCATCATGGACAACAGGGTTGTAAGTGCACTCTGCACTAAAAGCCCATTCTGCATCAACATCAGCATTACAGTCTCCTTTCACAGAAGACTCAACAATGGCTGCATTTGTAGTGGAACCAGCACTTGCATTCGAACCACCCTCTTTCTTCTTAGCCTCTTTGGCCTTCAACTTAGGACACAACTTGATCAAGTGATCATTAGCTTTACAATAATGGCAACGCATCTTCTTTTTGCCCTTATCACCAGAATTGTCAGACGAAGTGCTGCTAGCAGAAGCATTAGGAATAGTATTTTTGCCACTCGCAGCAGAACCATAAGAAGTGGATGCATTGCTGTTACCACCCTTTCTTTGAGAAGCAATAAAAGCTTGTTCAACTGCACGCTGCCTAGTCCTATTTTTCCTGGAAAGTGACTCTTGCAACAGCAATGTGCACAATGCATCAAACTTGACAACTTCTGGATTTCCTTAGGTCATAAGTCTCCAAGTACTAGCAAAAGTCTGGTAAGAATCTGGTAAGGCATCAAGAACAGTCTGCACAAGGGAACTGTCTGAAATGACTTCACTTGCAGAAATAAGCTGCTCATTGATATCATTGACACTAGCAAGGAAAGTGTCCATATCATCTTCCTCATGCATAATCTTCGACTCCAGCTCTTTACGCAGCAAAGCAATTTTAGCTTCATTGCAACTTGCATAAAGACCTGATAGAATATCCCAAGCCTGTTTTGCAGATTTTGTTGAACGGATGTGAGGAACAATGGTGCACTTCACAGACAACGCAATCAATGCATGAGCCTGCGCATCCTTAACATCCCAACAAGCTTGTTCTGCCGTAGGCAAAACAACTCTAACAGTTGCAATCCTTGCAGCAAGACCTGCAACATCCTCAACATCGCCTACATCCTCAAAACTAGGACGTACATCAATGCCCTGCACAATGTTCCAGACACCCTTTGACACAAGAACATGTTGCATCATATAAGCCCACATAGGGTAGTTATCCCCATCCAACCTGTCCTCAGTAGCAAACATCTTGAACACATCTGTGTTGTTGTTGTCAGCCATGGTAAATGTTGCACCTGATGTGAGAACTGCCCGAAAATAGGAGAAACGGAGCGGGAACAACCTGTGCTATATAGCACAAACTGTAGAAGACTATAAGGCACCTGTTATGCAGAAAATGGCATTGACAAAAATTCTACACAAAATGACGAAATAGCCTGTGTAGTACTGCCTGTAGTGGAAACGGAGACCGAAATGAGCCCAAATAAAAAATCTGAGCAGACCAAGCTCTACGAGCTTGCCCGAAGTATTTGTCGACCTGCGAACACTCGCCAAAGCTCACTGAAATCAGAGAAAGTGAGCAGGCATGTACTGCAGCAGCTGGTGACTAAGCCCGGGAGGATGCAACCTGCTCTGATACCAATTGTTGGAATTAGGGTTGCAGAGAAACGCACACAGCTTGGAGAAGACGAAGGAAGCTCAAGGAACACAATGGAGAGTGTATTACTTAGTGTGCAATGGAAAGATTGATAGCCCTAGAGTGATGGACGTATATACAATGCACAGGGGAAAAAAACCTCCTAAAGAGGGAAAAAATGCCCTGGCGGTCCTAGTGTGTTCACACACATCACTACCACATGTATATGGTAACAGAAGGGGATTCGAGTGATGATGATGATGATGGATGGAGGATGGGTCATGTAATCCACCAAGTAGGGATACCAAAGATGGAGGAGAAGGAGATGCAAAAGAAGGTTGGACAAAAGAACCTAGAAGAGCCCCTAGATACCCATAACCTACCACTAGAGTATACCCATGGAGTGGAAGAAAAAGACCCATTGCTTAAACTTATGTTGTTTGCATATGGAAAATGTTGTTACCCTATTGTGAGATGGAGTTTGCATAGGCCCACAAACATCACTATGCACAACTTGCAACCTGCATGTAGCCCTTACTGAACCATCCTTTGGAAACTTTGAATGTTGCATCTTATCCAAAATATAGCCTTCATAAAAGGTGCTTTAAGAGGCAGCAAAGAAGAAACCATATCATATTTTTCCAAATGTACCAAGATGCCAAAATTTAGATGCCCAAAACGTGCATGCCAAAGTTTTTCATCTAAAACAACCTTTGAATCCACAACTGCGTTTGCAAAATTCTATCCACACGTCTCATACAAATTGAGCTTATACAACCCATGGCACAAAATGCCATATAGAAAATTCCATCACCAAAACTAAGTTTATGAATTGTACATATGTCATCCATAAATTTGACAACAAGACCAAGTCTAGAAAGTGCACATACACACAAAAGGTTCTTTATTATCCCAGATACATAAAGCGCATCAACAAGTGTGAAAGAACTACCATTTGCAGTAGCCATCACAATCTTTCCAACTCCTTTGACTGGATAAGAGTCATTGTTGGCACAAGTGACCCTATTTGCATGAGGGACAAACTTCAGAGAGGTAAACAAGTCACGATGTGAAGTAATGTGCTTTGTAGCACCACTGTCAAAGAACCACACATGTGAATATGTAGCAATTGACATACATGCATCATGGAAAGAAGGATCATAAGTACACTATACACTAAATGCCCACTTTGCATATACATCAACGTTAAAATATCCTTTCAAACAAGATTCTACAATAGCTGCACTCGTAGTGGAACCAACCTCTTTCTTCTTGGCCTCTTTTGCCTTTAATTTAGGACACTGCTTTATCAAGTGATAATTAGCCTTGCAATAATGGTAACGCATCTTCTTTTTTCCTTTTCATCAGAATTCCCAGGATGATGTACTACTAGCAGAAGCATTAGGAACATGTGATTTTCTATTCACTGAAGAACCATGAGAAGTGGCTACATTGCTGATATCACATTTTCTTTGAGCAACAACAAAAGCCTGTTCAACTGCACATTGTTTAGCCTTGTGATTTCTTGAAAGTGACTCTTGCATCAGTAATGTGCATAATGCATCAAAATTGATAGCTTGAGGATTTCCTCAGGTCATAAGTCTCCTAGTACTAGCAAAAGTCTGGTAAAAATCTGGAAATACATCAAAAACAGTATGCACAAGTGAACTGTCAAAAATGACTTCTCTTGCACAAATGAGTTTCTCATTGATACCCTTGATACCAGAAAGGAAAGTGTGCATGTCATCTTCCTCATGCTTAATCTTTGACTCCAACACTTAATTACACAGCAATGAAATTTTAGCATCATTACGATTGCATAAATACCAGCCTGAATATCCCAAGCCTGTTTTGCTAATTTATTCGAGTAAATGTGAGGAGTAATAGTGCACTTCAAAGATAATGCAATTAATGCATGAGCCTATGCATCTCCAATATCCCAACGGGACTACTCAGTCATAGGAAAAACAACTCTAGCAACAACATACTTTCCACCAGAACCTGCAACATCCTCAATAGAGCATGTATCCATAGAAGGCGGACGTACATCAATGCCCTGCACAACATTCCAAATGACCTTTGACATGAGAACACCTGTCATCGTGTCATCGGAAAGAGGAAAAACAAAGTAGGGCCAAGACATGCTATACAACACAACACAAAGACGATTGTAAGGGATATGTCCTGCAGAGAATTGCACAAAATGACAAAATTGCCTATGCAATATTTGTTGTAGTGGAAATAAAGGCTGAAATGGACCCAAATCAAAATTTTGAGCATACCAACTCTACGAGCTTTCCCAAAGTATTTTTCAACCTATTGAATCTCACCAAATCTCATCCAAATTGAAGAAAGTGAGCAAGCGGGTGCTGCCAATGTTAACGACTATGCCCGGGAGGATGCAACCTGCTCTGATACCAATTGTTGCAAGGAAAAACACACAGCTTGGAGAAGATCACTACAAGAGGCTCTTCACATTAGCGACGCTCAAAAAAAAAAATTCCCGGCGTCGCTATGAGCGTCGCAAATTTCTTTGTAAATTTGCGACGCTCATAGCGACGCCAGCTGGGGAAAAAAATAACCGAGCGCGCCCAAAAACTCAGATCTCAGATCTGAGTTTTTCGGCACCCTCAAGCAAAGAGCAGGTAACGCTCTCCCTCACTCTCTCTCTCTCTCTCTTTTTCTTTTACACACACACACACACACACACACACACACACACACACACACACACACACACACACACGAGGAGAGGAAGGAGAGCCAGGTATGCTCCTTCCTTCTCCTCATTCTCATGTTCCCTTCCCCTCTTTCTCTCTCCCTCGCTCTCTCTCTCACACACACACATAGTGTTTTTTAGAGAGAGAGAGAGAGAGAGAGAGAGAGAGAGCGAGAGAGAGTGCAAAAACGCACACACATACATAAACAAAGAATGCACACACACATTGAGAGAGAAAAAGAGAGAGAGAGCATGCATAAACAAAAAATGCACGCATTGAGAGAGGAAAAGAGAGAGAGAACATGCATAAACAAAAAACGCACACATTGAGAGAGGAAAAGAGAAAGAAAACATGCATACGATCCAAAAAAACGCACACACATTGAAAGAAAAAGAAAGAGAAACTAAGGGAGCGTCGTAGGAAACTAATTAAAATTAAAAGACCTAAAGATCTAGCCGACGAAGAGTTGAACTGAAGACCTATTATTCAAGAGAGAAATGGCATAATCAATCTATCATACTTGGCATGGGTGATAGAAAGGTTATACCATTTATCTCTTTTTATTGGCACACACATCCACACACGCGCACACACACAGGAAGAAGAGAGTTATAACGTCGTAGGAAACTATCTTAAAAGACGTTAAAGATTAGGTTATATGTAGACTTACATTAAATTAGATTTAGGTTTATTTTTAACTAGATTTACGTTTATTTAAGCTAGATTTAGATTTACGTTATATTAGATTAGATGCGGGTCTCCATAGACTGCGATGCCTGCATGAAGCGGGTGAAGAAAGCCCTCAATGGAATATAGGGTATTGCTGCCTTCACTCATGGTGGGCTCCGTCGATCCAAAAGTACTGGTGAAATGTCTTCAGAAGATAGGGAAGAAGGTGGATCTTCAGGGCGGCAAGAGTCACTACATCCCCGACACAATGACCATCTAGACAACCTCTAGTCATTAGACTTACGTTAAATTAGATTTAGCTTTATTTTTAGTTAGATTTACGTTTATTTAGATTTACGCTTATTTACGTTAGATCGAGTCCACGCAAGAATTACTTACGGTTTAGGGTTTAGAGTTAGACGAACAGTGAAAAGATCTACTGTGAAAAGATGTTAAGATGAAGTGAAGTGCTACAGCTAGAGAAGAGGCAAAGGGATTTTGTCCACTACATGCAGTATCATGTAGACGTGGGTGTCTAGATTTCTTGTACCCACAAATATAGGTATTGACCAATAAAGACGAGATTATAACCCGGTGGTTCTGATCTCCGTGCACCTCTAGACCGAGGTGTGCGGGGATTGGACATGACTAGAGAATGTGAGGTAAAGAGAGAGAGAGAGAGAGAGAGAGAGAGAGAGAGAGAGAGAGAGAGAGAGAGAGAGAGAGAGAGAGAGAGATAAGACGAAGAATGCCAATAGAATATTAAATTTGTTGTCCAGGTTATAAGTTTTTTATCCTCATTATGAGTAGCGACGAGGATGTGGGACCGTCCAACCGAAACACCTATCTCTCAACGAGGGTCTTATGTCCTTGTAATCAATGCAAGCATGCTGTGCGACGGACAAGACGTGTTTCTTTGCAGCACGTTCGTGAATTTGGCGAGTTCGATCCATCTATTATAGATCGAGTTGTTGCCAATTATAACTCGTCGGACTCTGACGCTGGCCAACAAGCAGCAATCTTGCAACCCAATAGACGTATTCGCAGGCGCTTTGGTCAAGCAGCATATGTGAGGCCACAAGATGTAGCCTCTGACAGCTCGGGGGATGATCATGCAGAGCACATTCCCAACGAGGCAATGTTTGAGCCCGAGATTGATGAAATGATCGAGACGATCATGGATTCAGAAAGGCTTATCTATGATGATATGAAAAGTGAAGCCGATACATCATTGTATAATGGAGCACGTATGTCTAGATTGAAAGCACTCCTGGTTCTTCTCAACATGCAGGCAAAGTTTGGATGGAGTGACACTAGCGTCACAGCGCTTTTCAGGTGATCTATTACAATTAGTTTACTTTAATAGAACTCTAAATGTATAATGATCTGATAGATTTTTACACGACTGTATCATATTTTTATGTTGTGTAGATTGCTGAAAGAGCACATTCTACCAGCTGACAATGTGATGCCAGATTCCCGAGATGAAGCAAGAAAGATTTTGCGAAACTTGGGGATGGATTACAATTCTATCCACGCTTGTCCTAATGATTGCATTCTTTTCAGAGGGGAATACACAGACATGGAGAAGTGTCCGAAATGTGATTCCGAAAGATATCGAGTAGATCTCCACGGGACAAAAATTCCACAAAAGGTTTTGCGACATTTTCCTTTGCTTCCTCGCATCAAGCATTTCTTCGAATGTAAGTCCATGGCCGCCCTAGCATCATGGCATGAGGAGAATAAATCTTCGGATGGTGTGCTACGAATTCCTGCAGATTGCGCAGCGTGGAAACATATAGATGGAACATGGTCGGATTTTGCCAGGGAAGCTCGAAATTTGCGCTTAGGCCTGGCTATGGATGGCGTAAATCCATTTGGTCAAAGATCAACATCTTACAGTGTATGGCCCGTTGTCATCGTCAACTACAACATTCCCCTGTGGTTGACTACGAAGAAGGGGCACCTATGGCTAAGCTTGATTGTGCCAGGGCGATATAAAGTGGGGAATATGGATGTGTATCTTCGTCCACTATTGGAAGAGATACAACAATTGTGGATTGGCATAGAGGTGGTGGATATGAGCATGTTTGAGAAACATTTTCCTACTACAATGCTAACCATTCAGGTGCATCTTCTTATTCACATAGTTGATGAGGTGGAAATAGCTGGCACAGTTCATTCCAGATGGATGTTCTTCTTAGAGCGTTTCATGAAAACGCTTAAGGGATATGTGCGTCAAAAGGCACGTCCGGAGGGTAGCATGGCAGAAGGTTGGTTGGTATCAGAGTCCCTAGTGTACATTGGAGAGTGGCTAGACGGATTTGATAAATCCCGGGACACGCTATGGCGAACCATAGATGATGAGCGCATATCTGGGATTGTCATGTGCAATCTCGGTGTTGAGAAGAAGATGACGGAAGATCTAGAGGCTAAAATCAACCGATTTTGCATGCTTCACAATCCAGTGATGCAAAAGTGGATTTCACAATATGAGGATGCAAAGCAAGAGCGACAAAGGGCACGAATCGAGTGGAGACGGGGAAGACGACCACCGATGCACTATCCAGCGGTTCTGGAGAGCCTGCCAACCTTCATGAGCTTAAGATGGTTGCACAACCAATTGAAAAGCGCACAACAATGCGGTGACGAAGTGACTGAAGAAGAGTGGGAGTACTCTCGGGGTTGCGCGACCAAGGTAAGTTTGCAATGTACGACTAGCAAGTGACTTTATTTATAAACGTTTGAACGGCCACTCATAATCTTTGTTCGTTGTAGTATAAGTCATACACAGCAGCATGGTGTAAAGGTCGACATTTTAGGGTGGAACGAATCGACAAAAAGCGTTTTACTCAAGATTGTGGAATCATGGCAAAATTTGAACAGTCTAGTCGACGACGTTCCTCTGATGCAGATCCCGTGGTGGCGGAACTCACTTACTTCGGCACGCTGCAAGAGATTTTGAGGATCGATTACAGAGGATTTTTTGTCGATTTGTTCGACGTGCAATGGTTCAAGATAATCATGGAGGGTCGAAACGCTACTGTGCGTAGAGGAGAGTCTGGTTTTCTTGAGGTGGATTCTACTAAGAAATGGACTGACCTAAGAGACACTTTCGTACTACCCGAGCATTGTGAACAAGTAAGTATATAAATAGTTAACATCCCCCTTTTACAAGTTATGTGCTTGAAAGCTCTCATGTAAGTTATGTGGCTCTGGCAGGTAGTATTTCATCCTACAAAGTCTACATCAAACTGGTGGTACGTCATAGAGGTAGCCCCTCGTAGTGCAAGGACGTATGAAGGCTACCATGTGCCAATCACAACGACATCAATGGAGGAGATCAGAGAAGATGCTCAATCAGAAGCCGCTGCGGTGGTGCCAGACGAGCATCAAGATGCTACTACTCTATATGGGGTGCATGCAGAGGAGCTACAAAATGAAACAGAGGATATGTGTTTAAACGGAGAGCTCTATATAGATATAGGAAGTTATGCTGAGTTATGCGAGGATGAGAGAGAGATCTCTTAAAGCCACAAATATTGTATTTGAACAATTTTGCTCCGTGCTGTAAAAGCTCTAGCTCTCTAAGTAGCTTCCATGGTGTGTAACGCTCTTTTCTACTCGCGCTCACATCTTTTGATTGAAAATTCTGAGTTTTCGACTTGCCTCTTCTACCACTCGATTCATTGCGTCATTGTATTTATATGCGTCATTACGTCATTGTATTTAATGGTCTTTGCGTCATTGTCTACTCTATTCATTCAATATTAAGTTTAAATATTCGTGTGTTTAATGCAGGTATGGATGATGAGGAGTTTCTTTCTTCTTTGTCACCGCAGCAGAGACAGTGGTACGTGGAGCGTCATCGCTCTGGCGCATCATCGCGCGTTCCTACACCATCCGCATCTCCCTCTCTTTCGGAGCATTCGGCGCGCTCCGAAGCTTCGGCGTCGACGAGACGAGCGTCACACTCGTCTAGACACCGGCGCTCTAGTGGTGGCGATGGCGGTTGTTGTGGGGATTCCGCCACCGATGCCTCCACACCGCCTCGTGTTCGACGAGGCTCTTTACCCTCCCCTTCTTTGCCCGCCCCCACACCAGCCACAGCATCGCCGTCTACGCCAGGTTTTGCACGGCTGACTGTTCCTAGAAGCTACACACCTCTACCTACTCCGCCAGGAGCCACCCCACTCGACACTCCTCGCTTCGGCGCCCAGACGCCGATGGAGACACCTGACGTCCGTACCCCCATCGACATGCCGCTAGAGACCCCTGCCGGGACACCCAGGTTCATGCGTCACCGGCCAGAGGGCTTGCCTTACTCCGTCGACATCAGCGGCGGCATCATCATGGATGATGACGGCAAGAAGGTGATCTCGCGCATGCGTGGTCTTTGCTCTCAGCTGTTTAGACACTATATACTAAACAAATGGAGTGAAGTACCAAGTGATTTAAAAAACAGAGTCATCAGCATACTTCATGATGAGTTTCCCGTTCCAACACGGGATCAGCGCTTCAATGAAGACCTGATGAAGATTCGAATGCGCGAATACTGCAAACACAAGCGTTCCGAAGTGCAAAAAGCAATCAAGAATGGGTGGAATAGGCCAGATTGGCTGGCCAAAGAAGATTGGAAGAATGCGAAGAAAGCAGCGCGCGAGAATCCCGACAAGTGGAAGCAACAAAAGGATGCAGCCAGAGCGCGAGTAGAGGCAGGGAGCTCGCACCACTTGGGGAGCGGTGGATGGGCATCATTTGAGGCCGATTTTGTAAGTCTTTTCACATTGCTCTTTATGCATGTTCGATAGTTTAGGGTTTATGAGTTTTTTAGTTCCAACATAATGAAATCTTTGTATGTTTTGACAGTGGTCGATGACAGGACGTGATCCCACACCGTACGAGCGCGAGTACGCAGGCAGGAAGGGCTTAAACGCCCTGATGGACATTCTCAGTTCTCGCGGCGGCATGGTTAGTATTAGGGTTTACTCTTTTTTATTTTTTGTATTGTTTTATAAATGTCGTTATATGTTTATATTTACTGAAAACTGTCTTATTGTCTTTTTTTGCAGAATCCGACAGATACGCCGCTTGGACGCGATGAGACGTCTGATTAGACGACGTCAGTTTAGCCGTAGCTAGATAGCATTAGTTTAGGGTTTCTCATAGCTTATGTATCATGAGACGGATTTTATACGTCTTTTTGAACCATGTATATTATTACATTTGTCACCGCAATTCCTTTTGCCAATCAATTTTTTATGCCTATGATGTTGTACAATTGTCATTATTACATTTGCCAATCAATTCAGTTTGTCTATGATGTGTACAATTGTCAATTTTGCAAACAATGCGTCTTGTGGGTGACTATTTTGGGTCTATTATTTACCTTTGCACTTTTTTTAAAAAGTGAATCAAGTACAATATGGTTGATGGGTGGCAGGGCATTCAATGCCCTGCCACCAAAAAAATATTCTCTCAGGCGTCACTATAAGCGTCGCTATTTATGGCTCTGTAGCGTCGCTATATGCGTCGCTATACTCTTCTGTGAGAGCGTCGCTATAGGCGTCGCTATACGCGTCGCTATATAGCGACGCAGATAGCGACGCAGATAGCGACGCTCTCGTAGCGACGCTTTTAGCGACGGTTATAGCGACGCCGGGGGTTATAAAAACCCAGTGTATTTCCGTCGCTAAGAGCGTCACAAGAGCACACAACCTCTTGTAGTGGATGAAGAAGCTCAAGGCACACAATAGAGAGTATATATTGCTTAGTGCACAATGGAAAGATAAGTTAGCCCTAGAATGGTGGATGTATATACAATGCACTGGAAAAAACCACTTAGTGAAGAAAAAAATGCCTCGGAGGTCTTAAGTGTGTTCACATGCATCACTACCATGTATATGGTAACACCCCTATAGTTGCAAACACCATCCACTTCCATGGATGCTGGAATATTTATAGCTATGGAGCACATGTATCATCACCTTGCGTATCAAAGTTGTGTAAAATGCTTTGCTCAAGATTATCAACTCTCTCTCATCCATGGTAACCCCCTTGGGCTACTAAGGAGGGCGTAAGTGTCCAATGGTTGCAACCATGCAATAGAAGGAGACAAGGAGAGGTAGAGAGGACACAATATACAAAGGGGCTCACTTCTATAGAGAAGAAAGTGGGGATAGTAGTACAGAATATGAGGGGGTGTAAGATGAGGTCAATGAGAACCAAGGCACAAAGAGAGAGGGAGAGGGAATGTGAGCTCTTCATAGCCATTGGATCAATGCCTGCATTCTTTTCAAAGCCGCTCACCGCACACAGACCTTGCTTAACCTCCTCTTTCCTTTTTGGGCTCCATAAGGCCTTATTAAATGGTTGCATTTTGGGTGGACCGTTGGATAAAGCTTTTTGATAAGCTCCACATGGAACAAATTTTGTTTTTTACTATATCTTGTAAGCCCTTGTGAGAGATTGTTGACAATTGTGTACCTCTTTCTTTAACAAGAAATAAAATCATGACTCTTGCAAAAAAGCTTTTGTGAAAAATTGTCTTATGATCTTCACCATAAGTAGTAGGAATATAATTTTAATTCAAGAACCTCCTTTTAATAAGAAGATTAAATAGTTTATTAATGTATTATTCCTATGTAAAGAAAATCTTGTTTAAGTAGAATTTTGGAAGGTCTATAATCAAATGTATACCATTATGGCATTAGCAAGAAGCTATAGTAACCTTATAAAAAATTAAAACAATAGAAAACTCACTATGTTTTCGTTTTTGTGAACTCTTGAGGCATAACTCGATGAATTACCGTGTTTGTTTATATATTTTAAATCATGCTCATAAACATAATCATTTAAATTTTCTTACTTTCGTTTATAATATAACTCAATAAAGAGGGAGAGGGACCCTTGTACAGAAAGAGAACCCCACCTTTCATGTTTTTTTAAAAACGCGGCAAAAAAAAAACCCTAAAAATTTGAAATTTATTGAAATTTTCAAAAGTAGTCATTTCCCCTCAAAAAGTGACCCCAAACCTATTCTAATATCAAAACATCATTTTTTGCCTCCAAAATCCCTTTCTCTCTCTCCATGTCTCCTCTTTGTCTCTCTCACTCCCCTTCCTCAAAGTAGCCATGCCCACCATAGCCAGGACCTGCTGCATCTCCCTCTTCATCTAAATGTTAAATCCTCCTTCTCACTCTTACAGAATTTTGCATCTCCCTCTCCATCTACCTGCTAAACCATCCCTCTCATTCTCACACCCTCCCTTCGTCTCACTGTCACATTCCTCTCTCCTCTCTTCTTTCTATCCATGTACCCTCTTCCATTGTTCACTGTCCTCCCTCAAAAATACCAAGTCTACCATAAGCCAAGATCTACAGCAACTACCTCTTCATCTACCTCCTCAATCTTCCATTTCAATGTCAACGTCCACTCCCCTAACCCTACCTCTTCCCTCATACTCAACTTCCCCTATCAACCAAGCCCACCATGATTACAAGCTAATGTAGTTGTCTTCACATCCACCTTTGCCTCTATTGCATCCCACAACACTAATACACAACCGTCACACAAGCTATGGAAAAGACTCTAGCATACCCAACTTCTTGCAAGCTATGGAACATAATATTTCTTTTTCATGTAAGGTGGAATCACATCATAAACTTTCTAGTTGGAAGGACACAGAAGGGTGCCCGTGCACCATAGGTGGAAACTCCATAGGCATGAGACAGAGATGGATCCCAAGCATAGGAAGGTCAAGTATGTCAAGCAATGGCGATGTTACTTTACACAAGGGCACTGGTTTCAAACCTGAGTGTATTTGAGGCAACATTTGAAGAATTTAGATCTGTACTCTATACATGGTGAACATGTATCCATAATGCCCAAAGCTATCAACATAGCTTTTACTTTGTAATCTCAATCATGTTTGAGGTGGTCTACAATGGACATGGTTTTGTAACAACAAGCGCTATGACTTTAATATATGAAATCTTTGATCTTGCAAAATATTTTCCATGTAGAAATTTCTTTAAATATTTGATTCTTACTGAGGGGTTTGATGCTTATACAAGTGTGTCACATGAATACAGTAAATTCTTGGTGAATTCTAGGGGTTCATAACTAATATAGAAAGTATTGAACCAATGTTGAGAATTATGCTAGTGGGGAGGATTACCCATCACTCATAAGCCTGCATCAAGATGGGCCATGTAATTGCATCATGGTAGCATTTTTGAGGATGCAAAACTATATCAACCAATGCTTCAAAGGTAGGGGCTAGTTGGTTAGTTTAGGAGAGGAGACAAGGGTGCCTATTCATGCATTGGATGGAAAAGAGGCATGGGATGGGTTTAGGAAACCTTTATTATCTCTCTCTCTCTCTCTCTCTCTCTCTCTCTCTCTCTCTCTCCCCCCCCCCCCAATATCTCTTTGCTTACAGCTAGCTAGCCATGTATGATCAATTATTTTTTGCATAAACTTATCGAGTAGTGATTTGTACTAATAGAATATTGGCTCCTTTATGGATAGCTTCTTTAAGAATCAATTATCTCTCTGTGTATCTCTCCTTTTTGTGGATGTTATGGCCATTTGCTTCAGCTCTGTTTCACTAGTAGGCCTTTGTGAGACTAAAAAGTGTCTTGTACAACCAAGCAAAGCACCCCCTTTTTCTTTCGAGACCAAAACAGAGCATACACACTATGGGGCACTATCCTGAAAATCAAAGTGGGGCTTGCAACGCGCCATGGTATGAGATAGCTATTATTGCATGGTTGAGTGAAGTTTGAACATCTTGTAGGACCATGTTAACCATGCCAAAGCAAGCTGGCACAAATAGAAGGCAAGGCAAGGGATGCATAGTCCTTGGGAGGCCCAAAGAAAGCCTGCCACAAGGGAGCGCATTTGGGCCTTCCATAGGTCTATGGAAGGCCCAAATGCGCTCCCTTGTGGCAGGCTTTCTTTGGGCCTCCCAAGGCCTATGCACCCCCTGCCTTGCCTCCTACTCTTTGTACTTGCTTAGTTTTGGGCATGGTGGCCTTGGGACTACAAGATAACCAACAACATCCATCCAAAGAAGCATTTTGGAAGGAAAGGGATGCATAGTCCTTGGGAGGCCCAAAGAAAGCCTGCCACAAGGGAGCGCATTTGGGCCTTCCATAGGTCTATGGAAGGCCCAAATGCGCTCCCTTGTGGCAGGCTTTCTTTGGGCCTCGCACGGCCTATGCACCCCCTGCCTTGCCTCCTAATCTTTGTGCTTGCTTAGTTTTGGGCACGGGAGGCCCAAAGAAAGCCTGCCACAAGGGAGCGCATTTGGGCCTTCCATAGACCTATGGAAGGCCCAAATGTGCTCTCTTGTGGCAGGCTTTCTTTGGGCCTCCCAAGGCCTATGCACCCCCTGCCTTGCCTCCTACTCTTTGTGCTTGCTTAGTTTTGGGCATGGTGGCCTTGGGCCTACAAGATAACCATGAACATCCATCCAAAGAAGCATTTTACAAAACTATAGCTCATATGATATATCTAGAAAAAGAAAACTCATCCTCTACTACAAATGGCTATAGATGGCTCACCATAATCATGATGCATTCTCTACTCATTCTCTGCTACTACAAATGGCTCAAAGTTGCATGATGCATACTCAATTAGCAATCAATACAAGGAATAACTTGTCTTGGGTTTGATCCATGCATCATGTCATTTGTCCATCATAAAAGTGTATCCTCAATAAAGGGGCAATGCCCTTGAGTTCCAAAAGGGTCTCTCTCTCTCTCTCTCTCTCTCTCTCTCTCTATCCCTAGTTATCTATCTATGTATCTATCTTTGTGTTTTTTATTTGCATGTGTATCTATCTATGTATTTATGTATCTATCTATCGAATTATCTATCCATCTATCTATCTATCTATTTATCTATTAATGTATTTATCTATATCTATCTGTCTTTCTGTCTGTTTATCCTCCATCTATCTATGTAAATATATATATATCTATCTATCTATCTATCTATATATATATATACCCTATCTCTATCTTGTTTGTTCGTTCTCTTTTCTTTATTTTGATTTCATACTCTGTTTTCTTGGGGATTTCAAAGAACACAAGCTTATGGTTGAACTTACACAAACTCATATCAAATACAACATAATAGCATGCCATTGCATTATTGATGGCAAAGGTAGAATGAAGTGTTTGCACAATGCCAAGAGGGGATTCATGTGTGTGCTTGCAAACATGAGGGAATATGATTGCTCTATCTTTCATGGATTAGGTTTGAGTGTATTCTTTCAAAAATTTGAAGCCTGCCAAATATATTGAGATAAACTCTGAGTGCTCATGAACTAAATGTCTGTTCAATGCCAAAGGAGGTTCATGTCTATGCCTGCAACACAAGGAAATATGATTGCTCTATCTTGCTTAGATTAGTCTTGAGTATGGGATTCTTCTAAGAATTTAAAGCTTGCCACCATTTTGAGATAACTCTAAGTGCTCATACAACAGAAAATGAATCAAACCTGACCTTTGAGGTCAGATGGCTTACTAGATCTACATGCAGGCACATTGCAAAGGTGTACTTGCTACCAAAAAATCAATTTACTTGATCAATCACTTATGAGCACCAAAAATTTGGCAGGAAGCACAATACACATACAAGATTGGATGAAACAAAAATTGATCACAAGCACAACATCATATAGTTGAAGATTAACTAGAGTGGACAAAAATGTAATGAAACAAGAGTGCTTTCTATTCAAGTAGTTTCATTACAAAGTTTGTAGCTTGTCTACAATAATAGCTTGGGATGTTATGTACTGGATCAAATACATTGAATGGAATATAGACTGAGGCAATTGCTATGCTCTTAGCAAGGCTTGTCTCATCATTGATAACTCCATGGACCTCCATATCCACAAGTATACACACCAAATAAAGACTGTTTAGAATGAAATTTTGATTGGAGAAGTCGCACTTTCCACTTGACACCAAACCAAGTTGAGCCCAAGCATCCACTACAATAACATCCTGTAATACAACAAATATGGTGTTAGCTACTATATTTTAAATTAGTATACATTGTTGAGTTATATAGATTAGTTCTTATCTATAGCATGCACAACCATAAAGGTACTCGAGAGGCATTCAAGCGGTTGCTTTGCAAGTAAGCTGGATAAAAAAATACGTTCACAAATTTGTCCAACCTAGTAGCCATTGTGTTATGGAGGTTTCACCCCAAGGTTGTTTGAAGGTCGACCACCTATCCAAGCTAGCTCTATTGAAAGAAGCTAACGAGCTATTGTTTGAAGGTCAAAAGGTAAATGGAGTCTAGCTACTATGTTTACTTCCATGGAGGGTTTGGGACAGAGGTTCATCACTTGTCCAACTTACTAACCATTGTGTTATGGAGGTTTTAGCCCAAGGTGGTTTGAAGGTTCACCACCTGTCCAAGCTAGCTCTATTGAATAATCATGTCTCTACTCTGATGGCATGGATGGTTTTGAATAGAGGTCAATCACTTGTCATTTTTACTATCCCTTGTGTTATAAAGGTTTTAGCCCAAGGTGGTTTGAAGGTCCACCACCTGTCCAAGCTAGATGTATTCAAAGAAGCTTCCTCTATTGTTTGAAGGTCATGTCCAAGCTAGATCTATTGAAAGTAGCTATCTCTATTGTTTGAAGGTCAATGTGTGAATGGAGTGTCTACTATGTTTACTACCAGGGATGGTTTGGGGCAGAGGTCCACCACTTGTCCAACCTACTAACCATTGTGTTATGCAGGTTTTAGCCCAAGTTTGTTTGAAGGTCCACCACCTGTACAAGCTAGATCTTTTTAAAGAAGCTATCTCTATTGTTTGAATATCAATGTGTGCATGGAGTGTAGCTACTATGTTTACTACCATGGTTGGTTTGGGACATAGGTCCATCACTTGTCCAACCTACTAACCATTCTGTTATGGAGGTTTTAACCCAAGGTGGTTTGAAGATCCACCACCTATCCAAGCTATCTCTATTGAAAAGCCCTATCTCTACTCTAATAGCGTGGATGGTTTGGGGTAGAGGTCCAACACTGGTCCAACCCACTATCCACTGTGTTATTGAGGTTTTAGATTAAGGTGGTTTGAAGGTCCACCACCTATCAAAGATAGATCTATTGAAAGAATCTATCTCTATTGTTTGAAGATCAATTGTGAATGGAGTGTAGCTACTATGTGTAATACCATGGATGGTTTAGGGTAGAGGTTCACCACTTGTCCAACTTACTTACCATTGTGTTACATAGGTTTTAGCCCAAGGTTGTTTCATGGTCCACCATCTTGCCAAGCTAGCTCTATTAAAAGAAGCTATCTCTATTGTTTGAAGGTCAATGTGTGAATGAAGGGTAGCTACTGCATTTACTACTATCTATGGTTTGGGGTAGAGGTCCACCACTTGTCCAACCTACTAACCATTGTGTTATGGAGGTTTTAGCCCAAGGTGGTTTGAAGGTCCACCACCTGTCCAACCTAGGTCTATTGAATAGTCCTATCTCTACTGTGATAGCATGGATGGTTTCGGGTAGAGGTCCAACACTTGTCCAACCTACTATCCATTGTGTTATGGAGGTCTTAGCGCAAGGTGGTTTGAAGGTCCACCACTGTCCAAGCTAGCTCTATTGAATAGTCCTATCTCTATTATTTGAAGGTCAATGTGTGAATGGAGTGTAGTTACTATGTTTACTACCAGAGATGGTCTGGGCAGAGGTCCACCACTTGTCCAACCTACTAACCATTGTGTTATGGAGGTTTTAGCCCAAGGTGGTTTTAAGGTCCACCACTTGTTCAAGCTAGCTCTATTGAATAGTCCTATCTCTACTGTGATAGCATGGATGGTTTCGGGTAGAGGTCCAACACTTGTCCACCTACTATCCATTGTGTTATGGAGGTCTTAGCACAAGGTGGCTTGAAGGTCCACCACCTGTCCAAGTTAGCTCAATTGAATATTCCTATCTCTATTGTTTGAAGGTCAATGTGTGAATGGAGTGTAGCTACTATGTTTACTACCAGGGATGGTCCTAGGCAGAGGTCCACCACTTGTCCAACCTACTATCCCTTGTGTTATGAAGGCTTTAGCTCAATTTGGTTTGAAGTTCCACCACTTGTCCAAGCTAGCTCTATTGAAAGAAGCTATCTCTATTTCTTGAAGGTCAATGTGTGAATGGAGTGTAACTACCATGTTTACCCTCATGGACGGTTTGAGGAAGAGGTCCACCACTTGTCCAACGTATTATCCATTGTATTTTGTTTTAAGGTCCACCACTTGTCCAAGCTAGCTAGTTTTAAATGAAACTGCCTAAATTTAAATAATCTCGTCTAAATTTGAATAAAACTGCCCAAATTTAAATGATCGCGCCTAAATTCAAATCAAGCCGCTCAAATTTAAATAGTCCCACCTAAATCAACTTCACCGTCTCGCTTAAATTCAAATGTTCCCATCCAGATTCAGATTTGAAAGCAAGTTTAGTTAAAAGGATGTCTTTGTCCCGCCTAAATTCAAATCCGCCCTTGTTGAATCACATTTTTTGCATCTATAGCCAAACAAGGTCCACCACTTGCCCAACCGGTAACACCAAGAAAAACCCCAACATTATACATCCACCAAAATTGTAGCTCACATATTTCATATTTCAACCATTTCAAAAACAACCGACAAAGAAAGTAGCCATCAGCAGCTCAACAAAGACCAAACATTTGGCCAAACCAAGATTTAAGCAATTGACACAAGTAAGTCGACTTGTAATTCATGTTTACTGTTAATACACTGTATTTAATATTACACAAACAATATATTTGCATATCTCTGTATGTTTGAAATATGTGCATTTGCATAGTAATACAATATGTCTATTTGCATAATAACAATACTAAACCCTAAAACCTAAAAACGTAAATTATGTCTCTCTAAACAAAAGAATGACTGAGAATTGATGAGAGAGAGTGCGAGAGAGGGAGAGAGAGAGGGGAGAGAGAGAGAGAGAGAGAGAGAGAGAGAGAGAGAGAGAGAGAGAGAGAGAGATAAAGAGAGAAAGATGTACATATTTTGTTGTGTTGACTTGTTTTGCCGTGTCAATGTGTTTCGCATTAGCAACCTACTCTACAATAACGACCTGCTATGTGAGGGTGCAACCTGCTCTGCGATGGAGACCTGCTCGACGATGGAAATAGCGACTTGATTTTCTGAGATAGTGATGGGGAATTGTTCTGCAATGTCGACCTCTTCTGTGATGGCGATACCACCTGCAATAGCGACTAGGTTTGCAATAGTGACCTGCTCTATGATGGCGACCTGCTCGGTGATGGCAATAGTGACATGTTCCTCTGATGACGACCTTTGCAGCAATACCTATTTCGTGTTGTGGGTGAAAGCGACCATAGGTTTGTGTTTTTTGTGTGCGAATGACATGTAAGCAGTGAACGCGGCTTTAAGATTAGAAGGATAATGACCTAAATCGTGGTTTGTGCCTCATGGCACATATGGGACCTAAACTTCAAGTATAGCCTGTTTTGAGTTTTATTATCCTGTTTCAAGTCCAAGTTGCCTGTTCTATCATAACTTTTTACTGGGAACTCAGAATATAGCAACCAAGGGCTAGGATGAAAGCTTGCGGCGAGATAATGTACACACCTAGACCTGGTTTTGGTTTTAAAGGTGTTTCTTAATACCTTTTTCAAATTAAAACTTTTGGGGTACCCAACTTAAGCATCATAACCCTAAAAAGTCTAGAGAGACACAAGTTTCATATCAGTTTCAAAGGCCACTTGCATAGAATTAAAATGCAAAAAGGGACAATTAAGTTGTTCATATTCCCAAAAGCTATCACATGGCTTCACTTGAAAAGCAATCTAGTAATGATATGATGAAAGGAAAAATGGTCAGGGAATTGGTGGAAGCAGGACCGCTGTTAGACCTTCCTACAGTATATAACTTCTTGGCCAAAAGGGTAATCAAAATAGAGACAAGTCACCTTATTAAACCTGTCTTAGACTCTTCCGGACTGATTCTGTTGCTTTTTGAGCCCTTCTCATCGGAAAGCAAGATCTTAGCCCAAAACCTACACGACTCACTTGTTCAACATGTAGTCTAACATAGTAGGCCTAGTCCACTATCTTCCACCGGGACCTATCGTCAATTGTCCAGCCAGTTTGTTATTGCATTAGTATTTTACCTTCAACATTGGCCATTAAAACTAAGTCCACCACTTGTCGAAGCTATACTATGGCAACGCCCTATCCATTACCACCACTTGTTCCGCCCGCAACCACTTTGTTTTTGGATTAGTAGTTCACCTTAGTCATGGACCATTAAAACTAGGTCCACCACTTGTCCAAGTTGTACTAATGTAACATAAAACTATCTGCCACTCGGTTCCACTACCAATTGTCCAGCCTTTTTGTTCTTGCATTTATATTCCACCTTCGACATTGGCCTTTTAAATCAGGTCCACCACTTGTCCAAGCTATACTTCTAGTAGGCCTCGTCCACTTCCACCACTTGTTCTACTCACCAACCACTTTGTTTTTGCATTAGTAGTTCACCTTAGTCATGGGTAATTAGAACTAGTTTCAGCACTTGTCCAAGTTGTAGTACTCTAAAATAGCACTATCCGCAACTAGGTTCCACCCCACCAATTGTCCAACCACTTTGTTCTTGCATTATTATTTCACCTTTGGAATTGGCCATTGAAACTAGATAGTAAAACTAGTCCAGTATCCACTACTTGGTCCACCACCAACCAACTCCTTGCATTTGTAGTTCACCGTTGGCATTGGCCATTAAAACTAGTCCACCACTTGTCCAGGCTATACTTTTAGTAGGCCTCATCCACTTTCCACCACTTGGTCTTCCCACCCACTATTTTGCGTTTACATTAATATTTCACCTTAGTCATTGGCCATTAAAGATAGGTCCACCACTTGTCCAAGCTATGCTTGAACATAGTAGCCCTAGTCCACTATCCACTACCAACCACTTTGTTCTTGCATTAGTAGTTCAGCTTCAACAAGGGCTACTTGGAGATTGGAAATTGGTCATTAAAAGTAGGTCCACCACTTGTCCAACCTTGCTTACATTTTCAGAAGCAATGACTACTTGGACACTAGGAAGCAGGGTATTGCACTAGTTCACCTTGGACAATGAGCTTTAAAACTAGGTCCACCACTTGTCCAAGCTATGTCACTAAAATAGGGAGGGGTTCTTGAGCCAATATCCACCACTTCTCAAACCTTGCTTCCATTAAAAGAATTAAGGCCTACTTGGACATTGAGATGCAAGTTCTATAGTAGTTTAGTGATTACATTAGGACTAGGTCCAACCCACTATCCATTATCTTATGGAGGCTTTAGCCCTAGGTGGTTTTAAGGTCCACCATCGCTCCAAGCTAGCTCTATTGAAAGAAGCTATCTCTATTGTTTCAAGGTCAATGTGTCAATGGAGTGTAGATACTATATTTACTACCATGGATGGTTTGGGGTAGAGGTCCATCACTTGTTCACCCTACTATTCATTGTGTCATGGAGGCTTTAGCACAAGGTGGTTTGAAGTTCCAACACCTGTCCAGGCTAGCTCTACTGAAACAACCTATCTCTATTGTTTCAAAGTCAATGTGTGAATGGAGTGTACCTACTATGTTTACTACCATGGATGGTTTGAATCAGAGGTCCACCACTTTTCCAACCTACTATCCACTATGTTATGGATTCTTTAGCCCAAGATGGTTTGAAGGTCCACCAGTTGTCCAATCTAGTGTACTGAAACAAGCTATCTCTATTGTTTCAAGGTCAAAATGTGTAAATGGAGTGTAGCTACTATGTCTATTAGCATGGAAGGTTTCAGACAGAAGTCCACCACTTCTCCAACCTACTATCCATTGTGTCATGGAGTATTTAATCCAAGGTGGTTTAGTGAAGGTCCACCACATGTCCAAGATAGATATATTTAAGCTATCTCTATTATTTCAAGGTCAGTGAAAGAATGGAGTGGAGCTACTATGTTTACCATGGATGGTTTGGAGCAGAGGTCCACCACTTGTCCAACCTACTAAACATTGTGTTATGGAGGTTTTAGCCCAAGGTGGTTTGAAGGTCCCCCACCTATCTATTGAAAGAAGTTATCTCTATTGTTTCAAGGTCATTGTGTGAATGGAGCCAAGCTACTATGTTTACTACCATGGATGGTTTGGGGTAGAGGCCCACCCACTTGCCCAACCTACTAATCATTGTGTTATGGAGGTTTTAGCCCATGGTGGTTTGAAGGTTCACCACCTGCCCAAGCTAGTTCTATTGAATAGTCCTATCTCTATTGTTTGAAGGTCAAAGTTTGAATGGAGTGTAATTACTATGTTTACTACCATGGATGGTTTGGGGAAGAGGTCCACCACTTGTCCAACCCACTATCCATTCCTGTCCAAGCTAGCTCTATTGAAAAGTCCTACCTCTATTGTTTGAATGTCAATCTGTGAATGGAGTGTGGCTACTATGTTTACTACCATGGATGGTTTCGGGTAGAGGTCCACCACTTTTCAACCATACTAACACTACAAGAGGTTGTGTGCACTTTTGACGCTTTTAGAAATGGAAATACATTGGGTTTTTATACTCCCTGGCGTTGCTAAGACTGTCGCTAATAGCGTAGATACGAGAATGTCGCTATGGGCATCTCTATAACAGTCGCTATAAGCGTCACTATATCCATCGCTATATAGCGACGCCTATAGCGACGATCATAGCGATGTTTACAGGCCTCCTATAGTGATGTTTATAGCGACGCTGTAGAGCCTTAAATAGCGACGGTCATAGCGACGCCTGAGAGAAAAAAACTTTGGTGGCAAGGCATTGAATGCCCTGCCACCCATCAACCATATTGAATGTTTCAGTAATTAAGTAAACCTATATGAATCCAAGATAAGCCTAGATTCACCTTTGAAAGAAAGTGCAAGCTTATATATAGACCCAAAGTAATCACCCACAAGACAATATAACCATTAACTCCATCATCCATAGTATTGTTTGCAGAATAAAGATACAAAACTGACAAAAGTAAATTGATGAAAGTAAATCAATGACAATTGTACACATCATAGGCAAAATCACTTGATTGTTAAACTTTGCAAATGTAATAGTTACAACACCATTGTCATTATTGAAAAAATATACATGGTTTTTAAAAACACGTATAAACGTCATCTCATGATACATATGCTATGACAAAAGGAAACTAATGCTATCTAGCTACGAATAAACTGACATCATCTAATCAGACGTCTCATCTCGTCCAAGCGGCGTATCTGTCGGATTCTGCAAAAAAAAACAATAAGACAGCTTTCTGTAAGTATAAACATATAATTTATAAAACAATACAACAAATAGAAAAGAGTAAACCCTAATACTAACCATGCCGCTGCAAGAACTCAGAATGTCCATCAGGGTGTTTAAGCCCTTCCTGCCTGCGTACTCGCGCTCGTACGGTGTGGGGTCACGTCCTGTCATCGACCACTATCAAAACATACAAAGAATCCATTATGTCAGAATTTAAAAACCCCTAAACCCTAAACTATCAAACCTATAGAGCAATGCGAAAACACTTACAAAATTGGCCTCAAATGATGCCCACCCGCCGCTCCCTAAGTGGTGCGAGCTCCCTGCCTCTACTCGCGCTCTGGCTACCTCCTTTTGTTGCTTCCACTTGTCGGGATTCTCGCGCGCTGCTTTCTTTGCATTCTTTGGCCATCCAATCTGGTTTGTTCCACCCATGCTTAATTGCTTTTTGCACTTCGGAACGCTTGTGCTTGCATTGTTCGCGCATTTGAACCTTCATTACGTCTTCATTGAAGCGGTCATCCCGTGTTGGAACGGGAAACTCGTCATGCAGCATGCTGATGACTCTGTCTTTTAAATCATTTGGTACTTCACTCCAGGTGTTTAGTATGTAGTGTCTAAACACTTGAGAGCAAAGACTGCGCATGTGCGAGATCACCTTCTTGCCTTCATCATCCAAGATGATGCCCCCATCGAAGTTCTTGGTTCTCAGTCCTCTTATATCTCTTGGAACCCATCTTCCAGGGTCTTCACCTGCAACTTGGTGGCTCCTTTCATAAGTTGCTTTTGTCTAATATCACCTTCTCATTAGGAAGAGGATGGGGTCTAGGAGGGCCTCTTTATTTGCCATGAGCTTATGGAGGTGATTAAAATAGATGCACGTCATGATGCACTTTTGTCTCCAAAAAGGAGGTGGACACTTTATTATTATTAATTTTCACCATCCATAACTCCCACATATGATCTCCAATTTGAGAGGAGATCATAGATCTACAATCTACACATCGAGCTCTTTCCATAGATATGCTACATGATATGGTTTTACCCGCTCAATTTTGAATTCCATTTTGGGGGGACATTTGAATTCAAATAAACTAGCCATTTTTCCTCTTTGAATTCACTTCCTTAAACTGCCAAATAAAGAGGCTCTCCTAGACCCCATTCTCTTCCTAATGTTTGTTGAGGTTCTTCTTGGTGTGTGGCTACTTCTTTCTTTTTCATTTCTTCATTTCTTGTCCGTGTTTCTTTGTTCTCCGAGCTTTCACTGCTATGAGCTTCATGGGAGCTATCTATGCAGATTCTTCATCTGACTTATACACTCTCTTTGTTGAACGCGTGGTTCTTGGAGAAGGTTGAGCAGACACAATCGAGGTGTTCTGATCTGGGGCTAGCGGTAAATTGTCGGCCATTCCAATAGCATGATATGATATCCTTGTCAGCACTTCTGGCATGCCTAGATATGTGATTTTTCCTCTTTCTTTGCGCCTTTTAGTGTCGTAAGCACATATTTCGTATGATCAATTTCCTGCCTAGTTGTCGACTTCAATACTTGGGTGAAGGTGCTCGCAACCACATGGTTTGGGGTTGTGTACCGTGGCGGTCTCTTTGATAAGAAGTGGAAGTGTTGATGGTATAGGCAAGCTGGTTCTTCCACTTGCCTTTGGATGAGATTGGAAAAGGTGGCAGCAACTATATCTTTGGTAAAAGTGCCTGCTGTCTTTCTGTCCCTGGCCCGCATCGTCATACCTTCAGTTGTCAACTTCAATGCCTCTGCCACTATCTCCTTAGTGATTACTACTTCTACCTTCTGCCCTTGTTGTTTAGTGATTTGGGCTGACCCATCTTCTTTGATCGTAGAGAGTAACTCATATGCCTTTTGGAAATCCACGCCACATGGTTCCTGGTCGTAAAGTCCCTTAGGCCTAGCCTTCTGTTGGCTTCTTTGGTGTCTGGCTTGGCAGCTACATCATATATCTTGTTTGCTAGCATTTGCAGTTCACCCTGGTGTCCTTCTTCGCGCTTGAACCTGCCAATGAAAACCGTGGTTTTGTTTTCTTCAAGCTGCTCTCTTAACAAGTAAGTTGCCTTTCTCGGTAGCTTGCATTGCTCCTGTTAAGTGAATACAGTGCCAAAGTTAGAAAATTCTATGAATGCCGCTCTGAAATGCCATGAGTCTGAATTGCTAGCAAATGATGTCCATTTTGCTTCAAATCAATTTTGGAGCATGCATACATGCATAAAAACATGTAGAGATCAAAATCATGCAGTTCAAGCAAAAATTACAACAAAAATAAATAATTACGATTATTTACAGCTGGGGATTTTTTCCAACTTTTTGTATTTTTGACAAGATAGGCTTGAAACTTATGGCATTTAGGCGCTCTGAGTGAAGTGTGGGCTTATTTGAGTGCACTGGGTGAAATTGGTGCCAGATTTAGGCTTTCAAACTCTAGAAAAATAGATATAAAGAGATTTTGAGTTTTAGAGATCCAAACTTGCTCAAGCTTGATCAATGGACTTGGGACATGATGTTCTTTGGTCCCATAAGGTCAAAGTTGCAGATTTCACCCATTTTAACAAGAAAATAAATAATCGAGATTGTTAACTTTTTCATCAAAATGTACATTTTTTATTGCAACCTGGTTCTAGGCATGATGTATACTCTGTGTATGAGATATGGGGTTATTTGGATCAAAAAATGTGACAGATAACTCAAAATTTGGATTGAAAAGATTTTGGTGCGTTTTTTGACAATTTCCAAGTTTTTCTTGATCATTTTGGCTCATACTTGACATGTGGCATGTATAGATGTGTACATATGATAGGTGAAGTGAAGAGATCAAAATCAAGTCAAACAAGCACAAAAGTAAATAATCACGGTTATTTACAACATTTGATTTTTTTGCAAGACTAGACAATTTAATGACCTAGACATATTCAATACATCTAAAACAAGTCCTGGTAAAGTTTTGCGTGTTGGCATCACTTTGTGCTCTTGTTGACTCTGAAAGCACCAATTTCTATGACTAGATGGCTTGTGGAGTTGGTTAGTCACTTTTGAAGCTATGGACTTGTCCGCTATATAGTCCTGATGCTACCCATCCAGTTTTGGCCCATTTGGAGTCAGTTTGATTTCATATATCAAATTTGACGCTTTATAGCCTTCGAGTTGTTTTCTGTTGTTCGAGAGCTTGCCTTGAATGTTTTCATGAAACCTTCTAGGTACATTGTGTATAGACCCTATCTATAAGCTGTCCATGGAGTCAGAATCCAATTCTGGCATATGGAAAAAACCTAGATTATTTACTTGTGAGCCCCCTCGACCCCTGCCAAATGGTCATCTGGTGATATAGAAGTGTTCTATTATATAGGGTCAAGCTATAGTTCAAGTCTCATCCAATTTGGTTGAGCTGACATGCCGCAAATGGTCAATTTTGGGTCGTAGGACTTTATGCACTGCTGGGTTTCTAGGGTTTTTTTTAATAGCCTAGACTTGCTACCCGGCCATATAGAATTGTTCATTAATAAGCTTAGAACTTACCCCTCATGTCTCATGTGAAACGACGCTGTAAATGGGCAACTGTGGACTCAGAAAATTGCATGCAAAGAAGGTCGAGAGCTCTCTCCTCCAAGAGTGACTAATGGAAATGAAGTGATTTTGGGCTACCTTGAATATCTATACTCGGTTTTCCCAACTATTTTTTCCCAAATTCCCATGTTAGTCCTACTAGGCCGTGTTAGACTCAAAAATTTCTTCAATCGGATTCCGTTAGCTCATTCTGCAGCCCAATTTAGGCTTCTCGCTTCCATCTGTCGATTTGATTGAATTTTTTTGTGCTTGTCGCCTTGTACTTCTGATCATCAACGTATCTTCAGTTTCTCCATCTGAGCTCATTTGCTATTTATTATTCATTTTTTACCTAATTAAAAAAATCCATTGAGAAACAATGATTTATTGTTTTTTGGTGGATTCTCCATTTTTAAGTCCCAATATCAAGAAAAATGATAAAAATAACAAAAAAAAGCCATTTTTTATTGTTTTTTGATAGTATATACACTATTTACACTCATTGAAAAGATGTTATCAGTTATATTTTCCTTGATGATGACTTGTTAAGGGCATTATTAGGTAATTTTGCAAAAATCACACGTTAACATCCAACTTCTTCCTCCCTCTTCAAACATTTCCCTTAATTACCTAGTTCCCTTCCACCCCTCCTAGATGGCGTACTCCTGGACGACTGTGTGCATGGGTTGAAAAAATCATGTCTATGCATAGCCTTGGTTGGCTCTACCATGCTTTGAAGATCAATGCAATTTAAACCATTATGGTGTGCAAGAGTTGGGTCTTGAGTAATTAATCAAGGGTTTTTGAGGTCAAGGTTTTCTGTTGCAGTTTTCCAAAGAGCAAATCTTGTAGCTTGTGTGTTCTTTGCTTTATTGTACCGTCAGGATGCTTTGGCATGCTGATTTCTTGAGCCGTCGGTACCAATGATGATAGTTTTTGAGCTTTTACTCGCCATTGGTATCTTGGTTTTCCTTCAATGAAATGTTGTGGTTGAGTGTTTTGAGACTTAACTCTCCACTGCTTCATCGGTTTTATAGTTTGCGGAGAAGATAAGTGCTCCTTTTTCCTCCAAATCCATTTTTAATTAGGTTCCCTGCTCGGAGATGCTCTTCTTTGTGTTTTGAACCTTGAAATCATCTTTGGTATAGTTGATGATATTTTGGGCATCCAAATTTGAAACGGCTTATCCTTAAGTTGTGCTTTTGGTACCCAGATCTGTCTAACTCCTTGCATGCTACTTGTAGCCTTTGCTTGTCTATAGGATGGAGAAGATTGATTGCTTTGTGGTTTGTTTTGCTGGTAACCTCCTTTCGATTCCTCTTTGCTTGGTGCAATTGAAAACAATGAGTTGTACGCCTTTAGGTGATAGCTTGAGATGATTGGTATCCCAATCTCGTACTGCCTTGTACGTACGCATCCACGATATTCCAAGAATCATTGTTTCATTCATGTGTTCATCTGGTAAGCATACAAACTGATGAGGGCATAAACATCCATGTACTATCACATTTAAGTTGACTACACCCATTGTCGGTGTTGGGTTCTTGTTGCTACATCCTTTAATTGCCGTTATTTCTGAAGTCAAAGACTGATTCGTTGCTTTCTTATATGTGGAATAACTGACTGCATTTACTAGAGCTTCTGTATTGACCAAGATATTTGTGATATGATTGTTCAGTTGTACTTTGATGCGAAGGTCCATTCCATCGAACCATTCATCATCCGTTGACACTGCATCCCATAGTCATTCATCTAGTTCCAGAGTATTGAAGGGAATAGGTATTTGTTGATTTTGGAGAGCCGCTTTCCTTTTGAGTACTCAAAGCCGAGCTTCCTCTTGGGCTTCATCAATAACCTACTGTCGTTTTCTCTTTCTTTGCTTTACTACATGCATCTTTTCTAGCAACTCATTGGTTAGTGGAAAATTGTACTTCTTTAAATGGAATCCACTAATCCAAGTAGCCATTGGTTCACCATCTAGGGTGGACAACTTAACTTCTCCACTCGGAGATACGTTGTTGGGAAACAAACAAACTGAAACACCTCTATAGTGATGTCACCCAAGAGCGTTGAAAGAGAACTAAAAGACACCAAAAGCTTCACAAAATCCTTTTGAAACACCACAAGTCCAATAGGAGTAGACCCTTGGGAATTTACTAGCCGTCGCCCACCCAAGAGACTATGTCACATAGGAGCAAAACCCTGCCAAAGCATGGATTTACAGCACACACCGACCAATGCATATGAAGACAAGAGCCTCTCCTTTCACATTCAAACATCACAAACCCACAACTTCAACATCAATTCCACAATTCATAGATACATGCCCTCCGAATTTGTCTACACAAAATTTGCCACTAGGCTGCCATAGCCATAACCCTGCAGAGAACTAGTCGTAACCTGATGAGCACAACTCCAATTGGGGCACTTTAAAGATTGAGAGAAAGCTTGAAAAATGATTGGCGAGAAAGCTGAAGATGACTAAAATTGATTCCATACGCCCCCATGAGCAAAATTGACGCGAACAGAGAGCTGTCCCAGTACGACTGCACGTAGAGAAGGCTAGTCGGGGCAAAAAACTGCATCCAAGAGCACCAAGGAGACAGAACGAGCTAAAACCTGCAAATTTCCGATATTTTTCTGAACATTTTTTAGTTTGTACATGAGTTTAAGTTATATACAAGGCTCACTTCAAAAAACTCACTCACGGGCACTTACAGTAGCCCGACAGCTGTCACTAGACTAGCGACTTGCAGTGCATGTACATGTGCTTGCTAAAGCAAGCTAAAAAACCCACAAAAATAAAGCCCACATGCCCTTTTGACATCGGGCGTCATGTCCATATGTACAGATTTACAAAAAACGGGGTGTCAGAAATGCGCCCAACATAGTTTGCCACACCCCAACCTGCTAGATCATTCATGATCAGCAGCACGAAAGAGATCCTGTAAACCACATGAGGGAGTCTTCACCTCATCTTCATCATTAACCACATGATCAGAAAATTCTTCAAAAGAAGGCTCATCCTCAATCACAATCATCAACCTTGCAATATACTTCTTCAACCTGTAGCCATTCACACGTGCTTTATGCGGGGTACCATCCAAGTCAGCAAGCTGATATGTGCCATTTGGAAACCTGTTTAAGACCAAGAAAGGACCTTGCCACTTGATTTGAAATTTCTTTTGAAAATTTCTATCAAGCTTACTATTGTAACGAAGCACCATGTCACCCTTCTTGATGTCCTTGTTCTTTACCTTCTCATTTTCCTTTGCTTGATTCTTCTTCAAGACCTGCTCATAATGCTCAAAAGCTAACACCCTATCCAATTGTACACATTGCAAATATAAAAGTCTTTCCTTGAATGCATCCTTGGGCTCTTCTTCAAGCTTTAGCATCATCTTCAAGGATGGTATCTCCACCTCAATAGGAAGCCTCTTTGCCAAAAACTAGATGGAAGGGAGAAAAACCAGTACCTGATTTGATGGCAGTCCTATAAGCACATAGAGCACAAGGTAGCTCTAAATCCCAAGTCTTCACATTGTTTCTTGTCATCTTTGTAAGCATCCTTATGAGCTCTCCATTAAACCTTTCATTCATGCCATTGCATTGGGGATAATATGGAGTAGTAAACCTACGATGCACATGAAGCTTCTCACATAGATAATCCACCAATTCTCCCCTGAAACCTAGACCCTTGTCAGAAATTAACTCCAATGGCATGCCAAATTTGCAGCAAATATCTTCATATATAAATAAAGAAACATCTTTACTCGTGATGTGCTTAACAGCTTTGGCTTCGGCCCACCTGGATAGATAGTCAACAACAGTAAGTATGTAACATTTGCCTCTAGCTGTCATAGGTAGAGGACCTATTGCATCAATACCCCACTTCTCAAACACATCATAAGCCACAATGGTGCCTCTAATTTCTGATTTGAGAACCCTATTTGCCATGCTTTGACACTCTTTACAAGACTTGCACCAATGATGAACATCACGTTGAACACTTGGCCACACATAACCCTCCTGCAAGACTTTATGCAAAGTGATCTTTGCAGCAAAGTGACCACCACAAGAACCCTCATGATTCTCCTCTAAAATTTTGTAAATTTCCCCTTTCCAAGGCACTTTTCTCATCACAAGATCATCCCCCTTCATATACAAGGCATCACCAAGTAGAACATACCTTTTGGCACGACGTAGGAAGGCGTACTTTTTTGGCTTTTCCAACTTTGATGGAAGCATACCTGTTTGTAGAAACTCTTCCTCCCTCTATAAAGCTTCCCTTCCCAAATAAAGAGGAGAATCATCCCTTATCACATACAATTGTCCAATTGAAGCTTGCGCTGCACCATGTGCTTCTTCATTTTGAGACCTGTCCACATGCCTTAAACTCCAAGCTTCAAAATGCTTAAGCAGATTTTTCACTTGAAAACACATATTTTTCAGCCTTGGATTCTTACTTTGCCACACCCCAAGTACTTGCTTAACCACCAAAAGAGCATCACCTCTTACCCTCACACGACGGATGCCCAACTCAAGGCAAAGGTTGAGACCTTTCTCCAAAGTAGCATACTCAGCTTCATTGTTTCTTTGTGTTGTAAGCTTCAAAATCCTTTTAGTTACCAAAGCACCTTAAGGATCATAAACTACCACACCTCTTGAAGCTTCACCATGCGCTTTCCTGTAAGAGCCATCAAAAAACAATAGATAGGCATTGTCTATGTCACGAGCTTCCATGTGTTTCTTCTTCACTGCATCCTCTTTAAGAAGAAGAGGGCTTTCCTTATAGGTAAGAAAATCAGCCAATGTAGCCCTTGTACTCTCCTCAACAAGAAAAGAGAATTGGAATTCCTATAGCTCCACAATCCACTTCATGAGCCTCTTTGACAAAGTAGGGCTATTCACCAATTGAGGTAGAACTGTGTAGCTAGTGAGGAATGTGAATGGTTTAGGGAGTAGGTAGTGCCTAAAACTTCTACATGCATAAATCACACTCACCATAATGAGCTCCACCTCAGTATAGCCTCTCTCCACCTCTAGCTTCACCCTGCTAGCACACTAGATAGGCTTCATGTAGTGGGAATTGTTACCTCGTTGAAGAAGCATAGCTCCAATAGCATCCTCAGCTACTGATGGATTCACATAAAAATCCTTATCCCAATTAGGAGCTTGCATAGCAGGAAGAGAACCAAGAACCTCTTTGATACCTTGAAAAACCTCTTCACATTCATTTGTCCATTGTAGAGGATCCAACCTTGCTACTTGTTGTAGAGGATGAAGAAGTTGAGAGGACAAAGGAATGAACCTTGCCATATACTTCACCTTTTGAATAAAAGTAGAAAGTTGCTTTGTATCTTTAGGCGATGGGAGGAGCACCAAAGCCTTCACTTTGTCAAGATCCGCTTCAATCCCATTCTCTGAGATCATATGCCCCAAAAACTTCACTCTTGGTTGAGCAAGATGACATTTCTTTGGGTTGAGTTGACCTCCACTTTCATCATATTGCTTCAATGCCATCCCAAGCTTTGCACAATGATCCTTTCTAGAGCTATAAACACAAAAGTCACCAATAAGATCCTTCACAAACTTGCCAAGAAAGGGAGAGAACACCTTGTTGACGCGCTTTTGATACCATGCACAGCCATTCATAAGACCAAAAGGAAGTACACAATAACAAAAGCATCCCCATGGCGTGATAAATGTGGTCTTCTTTCGATCTTCCAAAGCCAAGGTGAGCTGAAAATATCCAGAGAATCCATCACATACGCTATACCTCTCATGCCCTGCAATAGAATCAAGTATGTCATCTATGAAAGGAAGAGGGTATGGATCCCTCTTCATGGCTGCGTTTAGAGTCTTAAAATCAACACATATCCTCCACTTTCCATCCTTCTTGGGTGTGACCACAACAAGACTCACCCATTATGCAGTGCTCACAGGACATATGAAACTTGCTTCAAGAAGCTTGTCTACCTCTTCCTTTAAAGCATTAAGTTGTACCTGTCCCATTCTCCTTAGCTTTTGGCGTACGGGCTGAGCTCCTTCCTTGATTGGAATGTGGATTTCCTCTCCCTTAAAGCCTCTAATTTCCTCATAACAAGTGATGAATAAATGGGGAAATTGTTGTATCATATGTTGGTACTCACCCTTCTCATGACTAGTCAAGTCGGAAGACAACATACCTTGTATCAGCTCCTGTTTGACATTAGGTTGAACTTTGGGTTGCATCAGCTCTTCAATTTTCTCATAAGGACCAGAGATATCCTCATTCTCCATAAGGACAAGAAATCTTTGTTTCTCATCATGCTCTTCTTCAAGAAACAAGGAGGAAACATCTAGATCACTATTGCTGCTATCTTCCACTTCACTGCCCTCATCCCCATTGTCTTCTTCTTCACTTGAGTACTCTTCTTTATCACTTTTCTCATCAAAATCAGCATCCAAAGATTTCTTGCTAGCCATGTCAAACCTCTTCTTATCACCCCTTCTATTGTAGAGAGTGATGGTACCATGTCCCCAATCCTGTATAGCTTTGGTTGCCTGTAACCATGGTCTTTCAAGGATGAGAGGGAAAGCACCAATACCCGCGGGCATAACATGGCAATTGAACAGCACTTTAACATCAAATACATCCACCTCCAAGTCCTTTACAACTCCCAAACACCTCACCCTTGATTGGTTGGCAAGATTTATGCGAAAACCCGAATTCTTCACCATGTTGAGTCCCAACTTTGATACACAAGCTTGAGTAATAACACATACCTGTGCACCTCCATCAATATAATCCTCTCCAATTCACTTCCTCTTATGCCATGCATCCATAGTAGGACATATATCAGGTAGCTCATTCAAAGACAAGACTCTCACTGACCCCCTTGCAGGCTCCTTGTTCATGGGGTTGACTCTGTGCTTCCATTGGCTCTTTAACTTGGGACACATCTCCATGAGTTGCCCAAAGGTAACATCAGCCTTTCTACCCACCAAATCAGCCCTTAAACTATAATTTGGTTGCCCTTCCCCCAAAGGAAAGTCAGATGCATTGTAATGTTTCCTGGGCTTTCTCTTCTTCTTGTCTTTACCTGTACCTGTTTCCCTCTTTTATGGATGGGACTTGCATCACTCATGTCATGATCTCTTGTAACCCTCTTACCTACAGGCATGACCATAGCTCCCAAATCATCCTCTTTCTTCTCCAAACGGATTATGCTTACCACTTTTGTTTTGCCCTTCTCTTCTGCTGTCAATCCACTTGGTCCTGCTTCCCCTTTAATCTCAATACCATAATCTTGAGCTCGAGAAGGAATTTGTGGAGGAAGAGGAAACATGTCGCCACCCATTCTCTTTGGCTTGTCACATTGAGGGCTTTTATGACCCCATTCACCACAATTGTAGCATTGAAACATATCCCCTCTTCCAGCCATGCCTCTTCCTCTACCACCTGTATAACCCTCATTGCTTCCATAACCACGTCCATATCCATAACTTTGACCTCTTCCACCTCCCATCATATGCACACTAAGATTCTTCATAAGACCTACCACCTCTTGCATCTCCTTGCGAACGGCATTCACATCATGAGAAGCTTGTTGATCATAACCTGGCTCCCTGATGAGGACCCTTGGTTGCTCTACCGCTTTCACTTCAAGATTTGGCTCCACATTGATTCCAAGTTGATGAAGACGCTCTGTTTTCCACTCTTTATTCTTTGCAATTTCAACTGCCTCCTCAAAGGTCCTTGGCTGCTTAATCTCTACCTTCAAGCGTAGGTTACTCCTCAAGCTTGCAAGAAACCTGTCCTTCTTCAACATGGCTGGAGGAATTTCAGCCCCCAAAGATGTACACCACTTTGCCCATAACGCATTGAATGCCTTGACAAAGTCTTCTATGGTTTGGCCTTCATCTTGTACTAAGCCTTGAATAGACTGCCATACCTTTTGTGGGTCTTCCACCTGTTGAAAGTGTGTAAGAAAATCATGCCCTACCATTTCATAAGTCATAACTTGAGGAGGCTGGGCTGATTGTAGATCCTTTTCGTAGACTTCCAACCATTCCCTAGCATCTCCCTTCAAACAGAAGTAGAAGATTCGTAGCGCCAACGCTGGGTGTTGCTTGTCAGCAAGAAGGCAAGCAAACTCCATTCAATGAAAGCTTTGGAACTTTCATTTAATTTCCCACTAAACTCTGGAAAATTAAACACCATGTCTTCAAAACCTGTAAACTGAAGGTAACTTGAAGCGATTCCTCGGTGACGGGCACCAAAACACTGTTGGGAAACAAACAAATTGAAACACCTCTATAGTGATGTCACCCAAGAGCGTTGAAAGAGAACTACAAGACACCAAAAGCTTTGCAAAATCCTTTTGAAACACCACAAGTCCAATAGGAGTAGACCCTTGGGAATTTACTAGCCGTCGCCCACCCAAGAGACTATGTCACATAGGAGCAAAACCCTGCCAAAGCATAGATTACAGCACACGCCGACCAATGCATATGAAGACAAGAGTCTCTCCTTTCACAATCAAACATCACAAACCCACAACTTCAACATCAATTCCGCAATTCATAGATACATGCCCTCCGAATCTGTCTACACACAATTTGCCACTAGGCTGCCATAGCCATAACCCTGCAGAGAACTAGTCGTAACCTGATGAGCACAACTCCGATTGGGGCACTTTAAAGCTTGAGAGAAAGCTTGAAAAATGAATGGAGAGAAAGAGGAAGATGACTAAAATTGATTCCATACGCCCCCATGAGCAAAATTGACGCGAACAGAGAGCTGTCCTAGCACGACTACACGTAGAGAAGGCTAGTCGGGGCAAAAAACTGCATCCAAGAGCACCAAGGAGACAGAATGAGCTAAAACCTGAAAATTTCTGATCTTTGGCTGAATTTTTTTTAGTTTTTACATGATTTTAATTTATATACAAGGCTCACTTCAAAAAACTCACTCACGGGCACTTACAGTAGCCCGACAGCTGTCACTAGACTAGCGACTTGCAGTGCATGTACATGTGCTTGCTGAAGCAAGCTAAAAAACCCACAAAAAGAAAGCCCACACGCCCTTTTGACATCGGGCATCATGTCTATATGTACAAATTTACAAAAAACGGGGTGTCAGAAATGCGCCCAACAACGTCTTCAATGATAAATGATCCGTTTCCCTTTTTCTTAAACTTGGGAATGTGTGGCTTAAGGGAATAGACTAAAACTAAGTCCCCTTTTATGAAGATTTTTGTAACTAGATGGGATCAAAAAACTATTTTTGTTTCTGCTTTCGTGCATAGATGTGAGCTACAACAATTATCCTTTGCTTGTCAAGCTTTTCTAAATCTTCAAGCCTCTTTGACAATTCATGTCCAGTCCACTCAAGATCCTCAGCTACCCTTAGTGTCGGTAATAGAAATTCTATCGCCGGTATGGCATCAAGACCATATACACGGTTAAAGGATGTAGCATTTAAAGCTAGCTTGAATGAAACTCTAAAAGCGCATAGAGTGGCATGGAGATTCATTTCCCAATTTGTCCGCCTTGAACTAACCACTACTGAGCTAAGAATTTTATTCGTATGCTTAGCTTGTCCACTTTCTTGTGAGTGATAGGGAGCCGATTATATTATGGATGACCATAAATTCATTAAGCAGATACTCAATTATCTCATTGAGGAAATGAGTTCCCCTATTACAGAAAATTTTTATTAGCAGTCCATATTTTGTGAATACATTCTCATACAAACAGGGATTTTAATAGCTTTACCCGGCGTGACCGGCGGGAAGACTCACTAGCCCGGCGGGCCAACTAATTAGCCCGGTGGGCTACGAGCCGGTCTCCAGGTCTCCCTGGAGGTCAAAAAAGATGAATGTCAATTAGCAAAATATTTGTTATTTTGCATTTCTATTGTTATTAACCTAAAATTATAGTGTGATCACGTCATTTTGAAATCCCTGCATACAAAAGCACAGTTGTGGTTTTGGCATCATTCTTTTGGGTTGCCTTAGCCTCTGCCCACTTGGTCAAATAGTCCGTAGCTACAATGATATATTGAGCTTGGGTTCTATAAGCAGGTGGCTGTATTGGCCCAACAAAGTCTATACCCCATTTTGCAAAAGCTCTAGCCCCCATCATTGGTCGTAAAGGCATGCTATCTACACGGGTTGACATTTTTTCTCGTTGACATGCATCGCACCTTTGAACATATTCTTTGGCATGTGCAAAAAGTGTTGGCCACCATATGCCTGCCATTAAGATTGCTTTTGTGGTGGCTTCACTAGAAAAGTGACCTCCAGCTAATCCAACATGTGCTTGTACTATAATGGGAATATATTCGTCTTCATTTGCACAAAGACGCAAATATTGATCTTTTCCTGTTCGATACAATTCGTTCCCAATAAGAGCGTAGTCTCTTGCTTTAGTTTCAATTGCTCTTTGGTGGTGTTTACTCATATCCTCATGAAATGTTCGGCTTGATAAGTAAGTAACTAGATAGTTACTCCACTTAGGAACGAGTGATATTCGGAACAATTTCACATGAGGTATGGGTGCTTGTTTCTGGCATTGAGGACATTTTTTTACAAATGAATGAATATCACTCCTCATAGAGTTGGCCAAAATACTCCAAATCTTAAGATTCGTTGCATAGTTTGGTCTTCCGCAAAGTGAAGTCCCACTATGGTAATATGTGCTTGACTTAGGTATTGGGTTTTCTCTTCAAGATTAATCCACAAAAGCAATATTCCATCTCGATTTCTTTTGTAGAGCCTTCTAGCTAGTAATTGATGCATAGCTAATTGCTCAATTAATCCGATTATAATAGGAAGTGTTATTTGCAAATCCACTTGAGCTATGGTCATTAATGATACCATGTTTTTTGACCATCGGGGTATCATTTCCACGAAGAATAGATATGCATCTGGTAGATCATCGTCTACTCCCTTGTGTGGTTCTCCTGATATAATTCTTGACAAATGATCTGATCTTTGGTGAGTGGTGCCCTTTTTCACAACTACAGTGAAATCAAATTCCAAAAGAATGATGAGCCATCTCACTATTCTTCCTGTTTTGCATGGCTTGTTGACCAAGTACAATAAGGCTTGGTGGTCCACAAAGAACACAAACTTGTTAGCTAATAGGTAATGTCTATAATTTTTTATGGCATAGATCATTCTTAGTCCTTCCCTTTCGGTGGTTGTATAGTTTTTCTCTACCATATTCAACTGTCTACTAGCATAAGAAATAGAAAAATCAAATTTCCGTCTCCTGGTTGGGCTAGTATACACCCAATGAAAAAATTGAAAGCATCTACATGTATGTGGAATATCTTATTCCAATCTAGTGCTTTTAATATTGGAGCTAAAGTGAGAGCTTGCTTAAACTTCATGAAGGATTCTTAACACTCATTCGTCCATTCAAAGAGTGTAATCAAGCTGTACATTGGTTTTGTAATTTTAGCATACATATAAATGAATCGTCTGTAATACCCACAATGTCCCATAAAAGCTTGAACCCCTTTGACTGTTGTCGATCTAAGCAAATCAACAATAACATGAATTTCATCAATATCGGTAGCTATGCCATTGTTGGACACTATATGTCCAAGAATTTTTCCTTGTCTACCCATAAATGTGCACTTTTCAAAATTTAAGCAAATCCTATGAAGTCTACATTTTTCGAATACCTTTTTGAGGTGTTCAAAATGATCAACCCGGATTGATGAATGTACACATAGATATACATATATACTTCCAAGAAATTCCAAAGATATTCTTTAAAAGCATGACTCATCAATCTTTGAAAGGTCGCAGGAGCATTAGTTGACCCAAAAGGCATAACGCGATAGGCAAAAATACCCCATTCAGTTGCAAAGGCAGTTTTATGCTGATCTTTGGGATCAACCAAAAGTTGATTATATCCCAAAACGACATCTAAAAAGCTGGAAGCTTCTTTTCCTGCAACTCATTCTAAAACATGCTCAGTGATTGGAAGAGGAAAGTTGTCTCTAATGGTAGTTGCATTCACTTTCTTGAGATTGACACACATAGTAGAGGTCTAAAAAGGCTTGTTGAGCCTTCATCAAGTCCTTGGATTCTTGAATTTTGTCTTCAATGTGAAGGGTTGAGATCATTTGTATGGGAATTATGTCATAGCCATCCTCACTGCAAAATTAAGTAAGCATAGACATATTTATACATACATCCATTGTTGCTAAAATTTGAGTCCACTCAAATGGCTTAAACAAATGCTCTGGAAAGGTTCAGGTACATAGGCTTCATTTGTGCAATCCCTTTCTAAGATACATCCTTCTCGTTTCAAACTCCCGTTTTTTGGGGCTCTGCACATTCAAATAGGTGTGTCTTTGTTAAACCAAGATGGAAGCTTAGTTTCGGTCAAAGAGACTGAGTCAAATTCTTGTATGGGTGTTCTCATGACATCTCTATAAGTGTGATATTTTAGATTAACCCTTGTTATTGATCCCATTTGTTTCAGGTACAAATAATTGTTTCCCCAATCCTGAATGAGTTGTACTTGTCACATGAAAGATCTTCCCAAGATGATTTCATAATTGAGTTTCTTCCATCTAAGGCATCTTCACTGTTAGACACTAAGAGTTCTGTCTCTTTACTTTCAAGGTGGGGTTCTACCACCACTTTGGATTTCTCTTTACATGTTCCTTCCACAAGCTCCTCAGGTTTTGACATACTCTGGAGCTTGGGTTTTGTTTTTCTAGCATCTCTTGAGTAATTCTTACCAGATTTTGATAAGCTTCAAGCTTAGCTGCTTCCATATCTAGAGAAGGATAGTTTTTCCATTTGTTTTCCATGTTTTGGCTTGCTTTAAGTCCCGCTTGGTAAGCTTCCAAGGTTGCATTAATTGGCTCAAAAATTTTGTCTATCAAATATGATCCTGTAGATTTCACGGTGGTTTCCTTGATTTCACTTCCAGTTTCTTTCACTTTTTCCTGGAATAGTTTCTTGGCTTTCTTCTTGATTTCAGCCCTTTGTTTTGTTTTCTCATCTCATACCTTTTGCTTCTGCTTCTTTTGGTCTTTTGAGAGGAAATTTTAGTATTCTTTGAATCATCAGAGGAGTTATGTTTCTTTTTGTTAGCCTAGCTTTGGTGATTACCTTGATTGGAGCAATAGGTTCACTCTCAGATGAGCTACTAGGTATCACTTGGACTACGTTCACTATTGTTTTACCCTTGTTTAAAGGATTTTTTGGACAATCTTCAGGGAAGTGTCCTCCCTTTTTGAATTTTAAACTTGTTTAAAGGATGTTTTGGACAATTTTCAGGGAAGTGTTCTCCCTTTTTGAAACATTGTATACAAAAAGCTTCAACTTACTTAATGTACTTGCCAGGCTCTGAGCATTCATTTTTTGATTATTTGCACCATAGTTGTGAGAGTTCTCAGATCTTGGCTTAATCATGGGTCTTACCATTGGAGGTCTAACACCTTGATTAGATACATAGTACATCGGTGCAAGCTCTGGTGTAGTATACGTCACAGGTTCTTCCATTGGTGGTGGATGTGAATTATACCAATCTCCTTCTACACTTACTGTAGATGGACTAGGCTCAGTATAGGGTGTAATAGGTATTAGTGCTTATTCATCTATGACTCCCTCTGAATGCATGTACTTTACAGGCACTGCATTATGTCCATGATATGGAGGTTGTTGACCCAACACGGGTTGAGATCTTTGCATTCTTATCGGTGGTCTTTGAGTTGGTGCCATATTAGGCTGATATTTGTACATGGGTTGTCCTTGTGGCCTCATAGACACATACTGAACATTTGTATCATACTTTTGGTCGGTAGTAGCACTCATTAGTTTCATGGTTGGTCCATTTACCCTCGATTGCACACCATTTCTGTAGCCTAATTGGTTCCCTGTTGAGGTATTATTTGCCCTAGTCCCCTCATAGATGCTTTTTGCATGTTATTCACCATTTCATTCATCCTTTTGAGCATGTCTTCTATGGATGTAAGCAGTGCTGCAGTAGCAGTTCCCACTTGTGCTGGTTTTGCAGATGTTGTTTTTTCACTTAGATTATCCTTAGGGACATATTCTTCATTTAAAATACCTCCTAAGTCAATAGCATCTGACACACACTCTTCTACGGTCATATGTTTATTGCTATACAATATAGCATGAAGTTATTTGTTTAGCAGTCCCTCTAGAAACAATGATACTAATCTTTCTTCTGCAGGTATTTCTAGCCCTGGGCATCTTGCAATGTATTATTTCATTCTAGTTACACAATCCCTAACAGACTCACTTTCTTTCTGTTTGAAGCTAAAGATTTGAGCTACAGTATTATGTTTGATCCCCATTTTGGAATATGCAGCTACAAATCCTTGAGCTAATGTATTTAAGTCCATGATTGATCTTGGTGGAATGTTTTGGAACCATGTCAGTGCTTTTCCTTCTAATGTCATTCCAAATCCCTCGAACTGAGTATGGAAATCAAATATGCATTCTTCTCTTAGCACTTGCTTAAAGCTTGCTAATAAGTGGTCATATGGATCCCAAGATCCACTGTATTTTTTGACCCATTTTTAAAAATCGGCTAGTCTAACACGTCTATTTGGTTCAACTCTAAGTCTCCTGGAAATTGGTCTTGTTTGGAGTCCTTCAAACCAGTTTGTTGGAAATAGTGACTCATGTAGCCCTGGAGTGGCTTTAGTGTCACCTAGTTTTTTCCGTGATGAGGTTGTTTTGGGTTTTTTAACATTAATCTTAAAAGGTCTCTCACGGAGTTCATCTCTTGGAATAGTTTCTGGTCCTTGGCCCAATATCCAATCCCTTATGGAGTACCCTTGGTATTTGGTTTGTTCCACCTCCTCAAGACTCATCATAACAAAGTTACTGTTACAACAATCCCTAAATAGGTAGGTTGGTAGATATGTTGAACCCTTGTCTTTGATTTTGAAGATATAGATGATCTTCATGGGTGTTAATTGTCCTGATTTGGCATGGGAAGTCCATAGAAGATCTTTGACATTTCTATCCTCCTAACAATAGACTCCGATCCTAAGATTATTCGTGCTAAGCCGTTTCAAAGGCTTCAAATCCACTTGATCGTATAGCTCAAATTCTAAAGTCGGTGGTCCTTCTTTTGCTACCATATCTGGAATTATGGTATTTACTTCTAACCCCCATTTGTCGATCACCTCAAGGTTTTCAACTTGTAAATACCGAGTTCTGTTTTTATCCATGTATAATTTTTCTTGTTTGTTTGCCTTGATTTCCTCTTCAAACTCTATGTCATGGTCATCAATGCGAATAGCATACTCTTCATTAGGATCCAAGTAAACTTGAGCTCCATGGCAATTAGTCTTATAAAAGGTGAGTATGTGCTTATATCGCACTATCATTTTGGTTCCTGAATGAGTCGAATAGGAAGACATTTCAAATTTTGATTCTGAAAAAGTGTGTGAGACTTCTTCAAAGATAGTGTCCAAATGATCCCCTTGATTCACACTCTCTTTGGTGGATACTTTACTAGCAGCCTCTCCAAATATGCCTTGGTTTGCTAGTATACGACCAGACCCTAGATAGAGTACTTACCGTTGGATTTATTTGTTACAGTTTCTTCCACTTGACGTGATTGCGCTTCTGTCAAGCTTCCAATTCCTTGTCTGCAACCTGATTCCTGTCTTAGTTTTAATCAAGTTAGCTATTCTTTCACAAAGACTGTACAATGTTTGCTAACTATTTTGTCTGGTCTATGTGTATTACTTCAACTTGAGCTAGGTGAGGCAGCAATTAAGACTTTCAGATTCTACTTTTGCAAAAAGCCAAAGGACTAATCTGCAACCTGGAAACTAAGTGAACTAAAGGTGCTGCGGGAAGCATGTGCGAGTGCGAGTGCAAGTGCAAGAGTAGAGAGAGAGAGACCTCCTTTGGATGGAGCGCACAACAACGTTATCCTGCTGTGCAACTCCTTATTCTATTGTATTAAAGAATAAGTGTATAATAGTTAAGTTAGTAGTAAGTGGGATGTCTGGCCAGTTGGCTTGAATCCCAACAAACTCCCAGTTGAAGGCCAATGCAGCCCAAGTGACCTGGTCCGTGAAGCAATCTAGTGGCTTTAACCTATACCCATCAACTCACTGCAATGTGTAAACCGCTCCAAAGCTAAGCCTTTCGTCAAAGCATCTGCTGGGTTGTCGTCAGTGTGTACCTTGACCAAATCAATGAGCTTACTGGCCAAGAAATCTTGCACGAGATGATACCTGACTTCAGTGTGTTTCGATTTGGAGTGAAACACGGGATTCCTTGCTAATGCAAGAGCACTCTGACTATCACAATATATGACTGGAGTCTCATCAATGCCAAGATTTCTGACCAAGAGAGATAACCATACAGACTCTTTACTTGCATCCGACAATGCAACGTACTCTGCTTCCGTAGTGGAAGACGACGTACAATCTTGAAGACATGATCTCCAAGATACTGTTGCTCCAACAAATATGAAGACATAGCCAAATGTCGATCTTCTATTGTCCACACAACCCACATAGTCTGCATCCGCATAACCCATGGTGGATGCATCACTATTCCCGAAGCGTAAACACCTGCCGGCCGTACCTTTAAGAATGTGCTTCACTGCTTCCGAATGCTTGCTGCCAGGATTTTCCATGTATCGGATCACCACTTCCACTGCAAAAGCAATGTCTGGTCTTGTGGCCACCATAGCATACATGAGACTGCCCACAGCCAAAGAATATGGTACCTTAGCCATTTTAGCTCGCTCAACATCAGATTTGGGTGCATCTTCCTTGCTGAGTTTCAAGAATGCCGGCATTGGGGTACTCAATTCTTTTCCCCCCTGCATATTGAAACGCTGCAAAACTTTCTCAATGTATGTTTCCTGAGATAACTCAAGAATACAATGTTTGCGATCTCTTCTGAGTCGCATGCCAAGAAAGTGTGTAGCATTCCCCAAATCTTTCATTGCAAAATTATTGCTAAGTGTTTTCTTCAAGTTGGAAATTTCCGCAATGGATTTTCCAGCTATAAGCATGTCATCAACATACAAAACTAGAATGATCATTGAGCCATCATCTAGCTTTCTTGTGTACAAGCATTGATCCTCTTCGCTCCTTTTATATCCTTGAGACCTCATACATGCATCAAATTTATGATACCACTGCCTTGAACCCTGCTTTAAGCCATAAAGTGCCTTTTTGAGCTTACATACAAGCTCCTCATGAGATGCGTTCTCATGAACAAACCCTTCAGGTTGCTGCATGTAAACATCCTCATCGAGATCCCCGTGAAGAAATGTTGTCTTCACATCCATTTGGACAAGTTCCATGTCCTCAATTGCTACAAGACTAAGTACGGTTCTAAGCATTGTCATCTTGACCACAGGGGAGAAGATTTTATCAAAGTCGACTCCCTTTTGTTGTTTGAACCCTTTGGCTACAAGTCTAGCCTTGTACTTTGGATTTGGATCACCTGAGGTAAATTTATTCTTGTAAACCCATTTGCAAGGTAAAGCTTTTGCATCATTTGGCAGTTCTACCAAGTCCCAAGTGTCATTAGCCAGAATCAAGTTATACTCAAATTCCATAGCCTGTTCCCACTTCACCACATCATCCATCATCATGGCTTCTTGGTAGCATCTTGGCTCATCGCAATCGGTCAACATGACGTAATCAAGACCTGGCTCGAAACATGAAGGTAGACGAGAGACTTTAGTAGACCGTCTCACTCCTTGACCATTGCTATCCGCTCCCTCTGGAGCATTGCTAGTGGAAGGTACATCACTAGCCCATTGAGTTGATTTCACTGTCTCTGAGGCAACATCCTCAAAAGTGACTCTCCGAATTTCTATTTCCTTGATAGGTTGTTTATGCATCTTTGACTTATTGAAGATCACATATGAACTACGGATGACTCGACGAGATTCCAGGTGCCAAAGACGATATCCCATCTCTCCATCTGCACCATATCCAATGAAAATACATTTGTGTGACTTTGGCTCTCGAAGTTGTTTAGGTAGGTGAGCATAAGCTTCACAACCAAAAACACATAGATGGTCATAGTGGGGCTTACGTTTAGACCATAACTCTTCTAGAATCTCATAATTCAATGGCGTACTAGGCGAATGATTTATAATGTGTACTGTAGTCAAGACGGATTTTGCCCAAAAGCCTTGTGTGAGATTTGCCCTAGAGAGCATGGATGTGACTCTTTCCTGAATTGTACAATTCATGCGCTCAGCAACTCCATTCTGAGCTGGTGTGTATGGTGAAGTAAACTGCCTTTTAATCCCCCTTTTAGCACAGAAATTGTCAAACTCCTTGGAGACATACTCTCCACCGCTGTCAGTCCGCAACCTCTTGAGTTTCTTGCCGGACTGATTCTCAACGAGTGCTAAAACTTTCTGGAGCACAGGAAGAACTTGATCCTTATGTTTCAAAGAATATGTCCACACCTTTCGAGTAGATTCATCTATGAATGTCACAAAATAGCTGGCCTCCCCTAGAGATTTGGTTGGCATAGGACCACAAACATCACTATGTACTAAATCTGGAGGTTCAACTCACTTTTGACCTAATGGTAAGTGCACGGACCTAGTCTGTTTGCTATAGATACAGTGCTCACAAACAGAAAAGTCAACATAAGACAACACAAGTAAGTAGCCAAAACGAGTCAGAGTTCTCATTCCTTTTTGGCTAATATGACCTAGCCAACAATGCCACAACTCAGTAGACAGCAGTTCGACTATAGATATGTAATCATGGCCAACATCTGACACATGCATGGAATACAAGGTACCATGCTTCTGACCTCTAAGTACAACAAAATAACTTTTGCGTACTATCCACGAACCATTGCCAAATGTGGTGTTGTGGCCCAAATCATCAAGCTGACCAAAAGAAATCAAGCTTTTAGTCAACTTGGGCACATGCCTGACATTACATAAAGTAAAGTGCATGCCATTACTTAGATGCAATTTGACGTTTTTGACACCCTCAATGTCTAGTTCATAAGCATCACCAAGTCTCACTTTGCCACAAGAGTGAGAATAATTAGAGAACCACTCTCTATGTGGTGTCACATGGAAACTCGCACCATAATGTACTATCCAATTCTGTGCATCTTCTGTAACAAGAGCCTCGGCAGGTAGATGTGCTGTGAAGACCAATACGTCAGAGGTAAGTGGCATAACAACCACTGGAAGACTCTCTACAAGCGGATCATTTGAAGACTCTAGCACATTGATCTCCTCTAACTTTGCTTTGCCCTTGTTTGAATCATCAGACTTAGAAGTTTCACCGGATTGTTTATCCTTCTTGCTTTGCTGCCATTTCCTGTAATCCTTCTTCACATGCCCTATTTTATGGCAGTGATAGCACTCGACATTATGCATAGAACCCCGAGACTTACTACGTGAAACCCCACGTTCCTTGCTTTTGGCAGGACTTTGACTGCGACCCCTCTGTCTATCACTAGCAACATACGCATCACCATCCTTCTTGCCTTCGAGATATTTCCTGTGAATCTCCTCGGTAAACAGGCTCCCAAGGACGTCATTGTACACTAGACTGGTTCCAGGTGTTGAGTTGCTAATCACAGTACAGAACGTATCCCAAGACGAGGGTAAACTGCATAGCAAGAATATACATTTGATTTCCTCATCGAAGACCAAACCCTGACTGGTCAACTGAGTGAAAAGGATATTGAACTCATTAAGGTGAGTAGAAATAGTGCCCTCTTCCTTCATACGAAGGTCAAATAGCTTCTTCATCAAGAAAACCTTATTAGTGGCACTTTTGTTCTCACAATTGGAACACAACTTATCCCATACATCTCTAGCAGTTCTTTCTCCAACTATATTAAAGTACATAGATTCAGCCAAATGCAAACGGAGGGTAGATTTGGCCTTAGCATCAAGTTTCTCCCACTCAACATCTGTATACTCGCCCTTTGGGCGCTCCATGATAGGATCCAGCTGGCCTTTTTGTATAAGGACATCTTGAATCTGCTCTTTTTAGATAGCAAAATTTGTCCCATCAAATTTCCGGATATTGTAAATATCCTTTTCACCGCTAGATAACATGGCTGCAAGCTAAAGATAACGTGGCGATAAACACTGGTAATTCTGAAAAAACTTCGACAGAGTTTTCCCAGAAAAACTGACAGAATCTCAATCCAAAACTATCACAAGAGATCAGTAATGCATAAAAAGTAATACTCTAAGAGCATAAGACAGGCGCATCAACCACTAACTGTGCATAAAAAGTCAAAAGCTGACCCAAGACTGCCAACATGGCGTCAAATGCACCTAGCCCTCTTTATACATGTCCTATGGCGAGGCCACAGAAAAGGGATACTCCAGCAACCTGTATCACGGAAAGGATCTCAACATTCGAGAATCCCTTAGCTCAAGAAAAACTCACGCTATGGACCCTCACAAAAGGTTATGCAGTCAAGAAACCAACCCAGTCTCAGAAAGGGCCTTCGAATCGAGTCTCAAAAACGGTCGGGACTACCAAAAAGAAGCCAAATCGGCTCCATAAAAGGTACATATGGTAGTTTCTGCAACTCAACATACATCCACTGTCAAAAATACTGCAAGGTGCAGTATACGCACTCAAACATGCGCCAAACAAAATGTGCAAGCAGTAAACAAATCCCTGCGGGGAGTAAAACTGCTCTCAAAAGGGCTCAAGCACTATCAAAAGTGGGGCCAAAATAATGCATATTCGCATCAAATACTCCCACTGAAATCTGTGCTGATACTAAACACTGCAACCTGTAAGAAACCTGGATGTCCTGTATGTACGCAAGAACCTGTGAGGAGATGGATGCATGAAAAACCCGAGACAATGTCGATGCCAAAAAGTGCTCATAATCAGCCCATAAACACCGTCTTAATAGTCTTAATAGCACATAATAGCCATAAAATGGCTATATACAATCCCAAAATAGTCTCTGAACAACCTACATCTGTGTCCTGTAGCTATAGATGTAGCTGTAGTAGCTGTAGCAAAAGTGGATTTGAAAAATACAACTCCTGAAGCGTAGCTAGGATGAAGCTTTCAACTGCACGAACAACTTCGAAAGGGGGGTAAAACCCTAGAACACCTGATGGAAACGCTCTCGGAAGGCTGAATTTATCGATGTCAAAATCAGAAACCTGTTTGCACTTTTCAAAGTGCGCGCATGGACGCAAAAGCGAAAGCGAAAACAGCAAGCACAAACCCTGCTTTGATACTAGTTGAAGGTGTCGCGGGAAGCGTATGCGAGTGCAAGTACGAGAGCAGAGAGAGAGAGAGAGAGACCTGCTTTGGCTGGAGCACACAACAACGTTATCTTGTTGCAACTCCTTATTCTATTGTATTAAAGAATAAGTGTATAATAGTTCAGTTAGTAGATGGGTTAGTAGTAAGTGGGATGTCAGGCTAGTTGGCCTAAATCCCAACATGAACATGTACCAATTTGGATCCGATTGAAACCAAAATCAACCGGTGGCCTTGTATTATGTTGGTCTAACACTGTACAAGCTCAGAGGTCCAAAATGGTGTCTCTGTGTATCAAAAGTAAATAATCATGATTATTTACTTTTCTCAATCGTTTACACTTTTTGGATTGCTTTGCCGAGTACTCAACTTGTCAAGGTCTCTGGACAAGTTTCATTGAGTTTGAAATAAATTTGTTCAAGTTATCAATTGTTTTGTGTTCGCAGACCCAGTTTTCAAAAATTTGACTTAAGTTTCACTTTTGTGATCCAAATTTCACCAAAATTGATTTGTGTGGTCTACTTGATATGCTTTTGACCTTGTGGTATACTCAAATGTGTAAAAATATCCAATTTTGTAGCAAAAGTAGATAATCGTGTTTATTTACTTCTGATATTTTTATGCAATTTTTTGCCACAATGTTGACACAAATTGGTTAAACAACTCAACTTAAGCTCCCTAGCCAAGTTTCATCAAGTTTGGATAATCCTTGTTCAAGTGGTCTCAACAGTTTTGTGTTTGCAGATTGACTTTACAAATTTGGCCACAACTTTTACTCCAATGATCTAAATCTTACCAAATTTGATTTGTGGGCTTAATATAACATGCTAAAACTAGTGGTATGTTGGGTTGGTCAAAAAAGTTGAAAAATAGGACAAAAGTAAATAATTACGATTATTTACTTTTGGTAAATTTTTGCATCTTTTTGGTCAATAGAGTATGTACACTTGTTTAAGATATCAATATAAGCCTATGACTCAAGTTTCATTGAGTTTAAACAAAATTTTCCCAATTTACACTCAAGTTCTCGACAATCAGTACAGATTTTAGTTTTTATCAAGGTTTTGGTCAGTTTGGTAAGATGTTTGTACACATGCATAGAGCCTTTGGTATCAACTTTGGTCACTTTTGAGCTGAAAGTAAATAATCGTGATATTTACTTTTGGCCCAAAATGAGCACTTTTTTTAATTTTATAAGTGGACAGTCTTTTTATGATCTATTTGAAGCCTCTAAGTCAAGTCAAAACTTAATTTGGCCTAAAATGTCAAGAAAAAGTAGATAATCTGAGTTTTTGAAAACTCTTAAAATTTTACCTCAATTGTGTCCTTAAGCTTACCCACTAGTTCATACAACTTTTAAAGCATAATCTCCAGTCGGATTCAATGGTAGCTAGTGCTATGTCTAGCTGTAGATCTGAAATTCTGCAACTTCACATAAACAACTCACAATTGATTCTTTGAGATAGAGCAATGTTCTGAGATCCCACCTTGGATTCTACTTACCCTACTCTTAGATTCTACTACAATGGGGTTGTGGAAAGTGTCTACAAACACTCGTTTTCTTGTTTTTTAATGGTTTTCTGAGCCTTGATCTTAAGACTTGTCTCGTCCATCAATCATTTTCAAAATCCTAATCTAATCCTACAGTCCTACAATCCTAAAAGGTACTTAGCAAGTACAACGTACTTCCAAGCTACCTCTACACAGCAAAAGAAGACAATCTTAAGCTATGCGATTTTTAAAAGAAATTTTTGACTCTAAGTGATCCTAGAGGAAGTTAAAGGATAACTTCACAAGACACTCATGTTTTTCCCTAGTTTAGATCTCTTCGATCCACTACAGCGGCGCCAAATGTGGGATGGTGTCTAACTTCACTCCTATCTTATTGCAGACATAGCAAGAACCACAAATGTAATTGTCAATCCATGGGACAAAGATGACTCGACTAGTGCATAGAGGCTACAGAGAGGTTGTCGTTGTCAATCTCTTGGAAAACAACAAACAATTTGCATCTAACTCAAGTTACACTCAAATGATAGAAATCACCAAAAGCTAGTCGCTCATCGTGGCAAACAAATCACATTCGTTACAGCATCAAACGACATACAAATATTACAAAAGTTCTAGGACATGTTTATAAGACCTAAGCGCACGTGCTTATGGTTTCAAATGTCACTTTAGGTCAAGTGTAAAAATCAAGATTATTAACAACAGTGAGTTTTTTAGCTAGTCGTTTTTTACCCAGAATGCTTAGCAATGATGCCCCAATACGCCGCCTAGACCAAATGAGAGACATATTCCTGAATTTAAGACTGATATGAATGCTACTTTCAAGATGAAAGATTTGGGTTTGTTGCATCATTACTTGGGTATACAGTTTAAGCAGTGTGATGGTGGTATTGCCTTCTGTCAAAAAAGTTACATAGAGACATTGCTATCTAAGTTTCGACTTGAGGATTGCAAACCTATTGCCACTCCCATAGAAACAGGTTTGAAATTGAGTCTTCATCATGCTAGTGATCCTGCAGATGTCACTGTTTACCAAATTTCTATTGGATGCCTCATTAGTGTATGCAGCATGAGGTTGGATATTCAATTTGCAGTCTCACAGGTCAGTAGATTTATGCATAGTCAAGGGTCTAAGCATTGACAGGATGCCAAGAGGATTTTCCACTACTTGAGTGGCACTATATACCTTGTCTTGTTTTATGTCAAGGGGTGATCATTGCTGCCAAACTTACATGCATTTTCGAACTCAAATTGGACTGGTTGTTTTGACACGCAAGTGTCCACAAGTGGTTTTTGTTTCATGATTGGCAGTTCATGTATATTATGGTTGAGCAAGAAGCAACCTACTGTGGCCACTTCTATTTGTGAGATGGAGTACAAGGTTGTCTTCACGGGTACGGTTGAGTGTGTATGGCTCAGACGCCTTATGGCTGATTTGGGTGTTGGATAGGACACTACCAACACTATCTACATTGACAGTTAGAGCGCATTGGCAGTTGCGAGGAGGAACTTGGTTTTTTATGCTTGCACAAAGCACATTGAGGTGCATTACCACTATGTTAGGGAGAGGCTCTTAGCAGGAGAGATCATCTTGGCTTATGTGTCAGCACAGGACAACCTTGAAGATCTTTTCACAAAGGCATTGTCTCATGAGAAGTTTAAAGCTTTGGGATTACTCCCCTTTGTAGACTGATCATGTCCTCAAGGCATGGCACTTCCATTTACTCTATGTGCTAGCTCTCATTCACCGCCCAGGGGGGGGATTTGTTACTATATATAAGTGTGGTAGTGAGGTGTGTGAACACACTTAGGACCGCCATGACATTTTTTTTGCTCACTAGGAGGTTTTTTCCCCGTGCATTGTATAAACACCCATCATACTAGGGCTATCAATTTTTCCATTGCACACTAAGTAAGTCTCTTGCTGTTTTGTATTTCTGCTGTGAGCACCTCAAAAGGTAGAAGTCAGCTCCATCTCATTGGCATTGGTGGCAAAGGCATCATTGATGCATAGAGCATCACTAATTGCGTCATGGTGACCACCATACATCAACAGATCTGATCCTTCGTCATCGCTAAAATATTCACTTTCTGCATTGTCACCATCCAATGCCTCAAGGGTTAGATACTCCCAGTACTCAACATGTGTGTTGTTCAAGCATCGCCTCCAAGGCTGGGACATACAAAATTCACAAAAACAAGCGAGAAGTTTGGAACGGAGTGCACACTTGTCGCTCTTGGAGTATCCATTGACACAGTGTATTGATCGTGAGCCTTCAACTCGCTTGCAATTCCACTTCTTCTCCCTTGGCACCTCAGTTGCTTGGACCTCCCAAAAAATCCTGTTCACCCCTGTGTGACCACTTTCATCATTAAATTTATGCTTCAAGAACCCAACAACATCCTTGGCACACTTCATGTGCCATGCATCAGCCTTTAACTGCTCATGTGTTAAAGCCCTCTTAACAACTGCCCCTTGCCCCATCATGCTCCCCTTTGTCGTGGCCCGAGGCAAAGAAACTCCACAACATTTCAATGCCAGTCAAACCATAGTACCTAAAGCAATGACCCACCTTCAATGCTGGGCAGAAACAAATTTCTGGAAACTTTTCATCAGAGGTGGAATAAAACCTGGCATACCTTGACACGAAGAAGAACGGTCTAGATGACTTGAATTGAGCAGCACATCCATCTGACCACACCCAGTGTCGCTTCAAGAAGTTGAATCCCTGATTTTGAAGCCAAACACTATGCAGTTGCAAGCAATGTTGCACAAAAAGCGTGTCATGATGTTTGTCATCAGAAATGTAAAAATGTGTATATTTTAACACCTGGTCTTTCTCGTCTCGAATGTATGTAATGTGCACCAAGATGGTGACTTGTGAAGAGTACCAATGCATTGACTGGATTTCATTTTTCTCCTTAAATGAGTAATTTTCCACAAAGTCGATAATAGAGACCACTACATCTCTAGGAAACCTATGAATGCAATCTTTGAACTGCTGAGATTGCCACCGGGCAATAAAATTGTGTCGAATGTAAGTGGTCAGATGCTTTTTAAGAAAATTTGTGAAATCCTTGCATCCCATTTCCTTCACCAGAAGATCCTTGCGCTTCTTGCCTTGAGAATGGGTTGAGGCAACGTCTTCAAACACCTTAACAGAAATTTGGGCTGCACTTTCAAGTGTTTCGTTTGGACAAAGCAATAATCTCTTCGACCCACATTGAGGACATTCTCCCTTCAAGAAAGTCAACTTATGAAATACGGCGTCCATTGGTTTTTCACATAACACACTTTTAGTCAATGTGCTTACACTGGTGTATCTGTACGTGGCAGCTTCACACTTACTTGGAGCCTCTTTTGGCAAGCATATAGCACACATGCAACCACACCCATTGCCGTGCATGCCTGTCTTACTGTGTCTCATGTGGTTGAATGCTTCCTTGAGATGTATCATCTGAATATGAGCAATACAGCAGCACATGTAACGGTCCTTCAACTTACGAACAAACCAAGGTTTCAATCCCTCAAAACATCTGAGTGAGATCTTGATTTGTGGATATTGCATTTGGAACCTCATGTAAAGCTCACCCTATGCAAGAAAAAATAAAACCCATCAGAGGCTCAGACTTTTTTCAAAGTAAAACCCATCAAAGTAAAAGCTCTGTGAGGTATTCAATGATTTTTTCTACCTCCAAAGTACCTAGAGCACCTCTTTACTATCATGGTACTTCCATGACTACCTTTGGAATGAACTCTATGGTACTTTCAAGACTACCGTTGTGAGGTATTTTAGATTCTTTCAGAGATCCAAATTACCTAAAGATCCTCTTTACTATCATGGTACTTCCATGACTACCTTTGAAAGGAACTCTATGAACTTTTTCTACCTCCAAAGTACCCAGAGGACCCATTTAGACTCGCATGGTACTTTCAAGCCTACCTTTGCGAGGTATTATAGACTCTTTCAAAGATCCAGAGTACATGAAGATCCTTTTATACTATCATGGTACTTCCATGACTACCTTTGAAAGGAACTCTATGACTTTTCTCTACATCCAAAGTTCATACCTATGAAAATTTAGGAGCATACCTGTGAATCATCAAGCAAATGTATTGGATGCTTTATGTAAGATTTTTTGCCCAATCGTTTTCGACACACATCTTTTTTGTTTGGCGACACTCTTGTCTTTGTCTGCCAAAAGGAAAAAACAAGGTCTTTTGTCGCTTGTGTGATGGTGGAACTTTGAGGTACTTGACGACTACATAATTGCAAAGGAAATGCGCCCACCTCAGCCTGTTTTAACCTTGAATTGGCTGCTGCAAAGTTTCGCCGATGCAATCTAGTAAATTTGGCCATCTTGGAGTTGCTAATAGACCTTGATGGACCTCCTTCACTATTCACCAACATCATGCAAACAGATCTTTTAATCTTCAGCTCCTCTTTAGACATGGATGATTTGACTTTAGTAATTGTGCCTCGAATATTGGATAGTATTGACTTCTCAGATGCATGATGCAAACGTATAAAAGCTGGTAGTCCTAGAAGACATTGAAAGGCGGTTTTCTTAGCATCGCAAGTCATGCCTTTTGTTGCTTCTTGCCAGCATTTTGAGACTTTCATGCAAACCTGATTCACATCTTCTGTTGACCTTGAACCTGATGCATCACTTTCTCGTTGTCTCCTACGGCTCTCTCTTTTCATCATAGACCAATATTCTCGCATCCGATGGTTACCTTCATGGCGAATTGTGATTGAGTAATCCCTGTGGTAATTGTGAGTCATGTCATCATGAAGTGGATTGTATTGCGCATGCTGCTGAAAGTACTCAAAGCCCTGCAGTGTACTTGTAGGTGGCTCGTTTTGCACAATCCTCTCTTCAAAACATCCAACACCACAAGCAATGGCTGGCAAATTGTGTGGAGGTTGTTGCTGGTGCGGAACGTGCTCTCCCAAGCTGCTGAAATCGACATTCCAAAAAGGGTGACAATCGATTGGAGGCTGCTGCTCAAAAACATCCTGTTGGCAAATCTCCTGCTGCAACATCTCCATCCCGATCTCCTGGACCTTTAGTCTCCACACCTTATGAAAATTCTCCACAAATTCCTGCTGCAATTTTCCTTCTTCTTGCAAGAGAGAGAGAGAGAGAGAGCACGTAGACTGCAGACACAGACACACACACACACACACACAAAGAGAGAGAGAGAGAGAGAGAGAGAGAGAGAGAGAGAGAGAGAGAGAGAGAGAGAGAGAGAGAGAGAGAGAGCACGTAGACTGCAGACACACACACACACACACACACACACACAGAGAGCTCGTAGACTACTGAAAGGGGAGGTAGAGAGTCTTGCATTCGACTAAATCAAGAACCGTTAAAGTTGTTGGTACAATGCCTTTAGAAATATTAAATATTTATCTTTGGGCTTTTGAAAACTATCAACAAAACACCATCCAATAGTGCCTCACAAGAGGTGTCAAGGACACTACTTTTTGCACCACCAACCCATGCTTTCATCCATGAGAGTAGATTGAGAGGAAGAAGGAGTATCTTACGAGAAAGATGTACATCTCCTCACATAATGACTCATACTAGCATAGCTTAGATTAGTAATTAGCTTGGTAGAGGAGATGAGCATGTATTGAAGCTTGGCTCTTGGTTGGATTTGCATCCACATGCCAAGAGTGTGTCGATGTAGGCTTCTATCTCACAAGCTTGGAGTAGGTGATGAGCTCTCCATTAAAGCTTGGGAAGAGATAGTCTTCTCTTTCTTCACACATGAGATTGTGTGAGTGTGTGTGTGATAATGCCTTGCAAAAATCAGCCCCATCTCTCTCTTGGGCGAGCCCTCTTGCTATTTGTTCTTGCTATCTCCCCATTGGCCCTCCCCAAGTCAAAAGCCAATGATTATTAAGTAGCATAAGTGATACCCTTTTGACATGTGTACCCCTTTCCACTTTTGTGAGAGCTTTAGGTAATTTAATAATTAAACTAAACTCTCATTGGACCCCTTTGCCTCCTGGCCAATAGGAATCAGGCAAGCCATTGGGCCGCTGAATGCTCATTGGACCCCTTGGGAAGACTGTCCAATAGTCATCTAGGAGACTTAATTCTTAGTGGTTCTTTTTTTAGGTATTTTTAAATTAATTAAACTAGACTTACTCTAGCCTAATTCTCATTGGTCCACCTCCAAGGCCATCCAATAGGAATTGGGCACACCTTGTGGGCATCTGGCCTAGGGAGCTGACATGTGTCCCTCATTCCCTTTGTGTAAAGAGAGCTTGTGTGTGTGTGTGTGTGTGGATTTCTCTCTCATCCCCTAGAAGAAAGGCTGGCCCCCTCCCATGTAGGGATTGTAAAGAATTTTTTGGTACACACACCAAGCATCCAATTTCCCCTAGGGTTGACCTTTGGACACAACCTTTGAATTTTGGAACCTTAGCATTTTGGAAGTCTTAATGGGCTGAACCTTAGGGTCTTTTTAGCCCATTGTTGCACATGGCCCCCCCTTTGGATCCCTATTTTCCCTCCTTTGGATCCCTACTGTGGTCGGTCTGCTAGCTTAACCAATATTCTAGCTTTTTCTCCCCTGGCACTTCCCCATATTAAATGATCAGTTTAACATGAGAAAATCATTTAGGAGAATTAGATATTGATTATTATGACACACTAAATTGGGAGAGATTGCTAACTTTTGTCCTATAAGTTTATTTGTGGAACTATTTCACACCTTCCACATACATGTTGCAAAGACAATGCTGGTATGTAAGTCTCTAGATATTTGCTTCTGTGACAAGCTGCTTGATAGAGGGTGTTATGTTAAAGATGTGGACGACATACATTGTGAGGTTTCACTAGACACTTTGGTGGACAAGTACATGATTGACACATAGTCCCTTCTCATCTCCTTATGGTACCATCGCTCTCAAATTGCTGCAGGCTACTCTAAGTTTATTCCTATTGATCAAGAGTCGGCAGGCCTGGAGAACAATAGTGTCATAGATGTGGAGGTATTTGACAAAGAGCTCAACCTTGTGATAGTGGACACAATAAGAGAGCAAGAAACCTTCTACAACTTCGGTACGACATTGTGGACGAGACCACCGAGAATAAGCCCTCATTGTTCTATTTCTTAATTGGTGGACATAAAGTAATGCAGCAAAGGGAAAAAGAGATTGTCTATAGAGAACTAACTGGCGGAGTCCAAATCGTGCCAATTGAACTTAAATGAATCTATATTCATGACTTCTATTCCAAAATTTCTTGCAATTCAAATCTTTTGCTTCAATTGTGAGATGATTCCCACAATTTGGTTATATCTTTATTTCAGGTGTAAGATGAGGTCTGTCTCACTACCTCTATCCCTTTGTTAGCTGATAGTGTGATTACTGTATATTTTGAACAACATATGCAGATTTTGATGTATAATCTCTTTCTCTCTCTCTCTCTCTCTCTCTCTCTCTCTCACACACACACACACACACACACACATTTCCATGGAACCACATTGAGAAGTATAAAGAATTATATTAATCTAGATAGTTAGCATTTTGGAGAGTATTTGTATGTACAAAATCTGAAACAGTCAATGGGCTGAAATAAAATTTTTGGAGATAAGGGATCAAAATGTCCTCTAGATAAAAGTCATGCTCATGACCTTAAAATGAGGGTGGGGAGAGAGTGGTTCCTGGTGGATTTATCAAGTCCTTAGGGGGTGTGTCATCTATCAACAAAGTGTTGATATCATCATGTGGGACATGGATTTGAAAAAAAGGTTTTTAGAGTAGCAATACATTTGGTTTGGTGGGTGGTAGTGGCCTTCAATGTAAACACACTCCTTCTACAAATACAAAAAATCAAATTGCGAACGTTTAATTATTGCTACGGTGCAAACCATATTTACAAGGGGATTGAGGTTTCTCTGCAGTAGCATAGAGGACCATATCGCAACCCGGAACCTTGGAAGTAGAAACTGTATAAATTCCTTAGTTCCCAGATGCATAACGGCTCTACAATTTCATATCCTGAAGGTGTGCAGGTTGACAAATTTTGCATGGGGATCATAACAAATAAGTGGTTAGACAATAGGTTGACTTTCATATTCTTTAACATCGGTTATTACCGGAACAATCATAGGGATGTGTAGAAAAGGTCCATAATGGGTTTGCGTGCCGTCGAGGTAGTCTTGTCCAGTGTTGACATCCTCTAGTGTCTTCTCTTGCTCTTATGATCTTTGAGACTTTTGTGTCTCCAGTGTTGAGGACTCCATTTCACTTGAATTTTCTTCTAATGTGCTATGATCAGTTTGTGTGTCACGCATAAATGACTCTTCATTTTCAAGTTCAACAGGTTGAGGTGTGGCAGAGGTATGCTCTGCTTGAGGGTTAGAGCGTTCTTTCTTGGCTCCTCCCTCTGCATAAACTTCATCCTTCTAAAACCCTCAAAGCACAGAGGGAGTTTCAACATTTATTTATTCATCAGCCCCTTGATCTATGTGATCTTGCTCTTGTGTGGGGTTCCCCTCATTTGGACTTTTCTCCTTGTCAAACTTTCCCTCTGGAGCATTTCTCTTCTTAGAAGTCCCTCCCTCATCTTGATCCTATCCTTTCTCAGCTGCCCTTATGGAATCTATTTGTTGCAGTCCATCAATAGCCATCATTAACTCTACAATGTGGTCATCGAATAGGGTTCGTTCTACATCCATGCTCACGGTATGTGAAATTGCAAGCAGATGCTAGATTAGGGTGGTAAGGTATTGGTGCAAATACTCTATGGTGTACTTCTCCAATGCACTCTGCAAAAGACAAAACAAAAACAAAAAGGAAGTGAGACACATTTTTGTCCAAACTGTCACAATGTTATAGTAATGCTGTGCAAAATGCATACCTTGACATGAATGGCCTTAATGCAAAATAGCTCTGCAGTATATACTTAGCATGGAGGAGGCATCTCCATCCACACGAGTTCCCATCAATCTCTAAAGGCACCGTGACTTCCTTAATTTTTGACATGTACAGCTCTAAATTTATGCTTAGCCTTCCATATATGTGTAAGAGTCTTTTTATGCACCTGCACCAAGCAGGAGAAGTTGGTATGAACCCAACACAATAATTGTCTCCATTGCTTGTAAAAAATAAAACCAATTTTATAATTCTCAATACTTGTAGTCTCAATTTTGAATGCATTCCTCGAGTTGAGTTTAGTGTCCAGACAATTGGCTTGTCAAGTTCAATGAAAATGAGGCTCCAGTGGCGGTTGCTCTCATATGGAAAAATTATGGTTGTTACTTGCAGCATTGCACAATGAGAAAGCCACTTTTTAAATGTGTCGATAGGGGTATTTTTCATTCTAAGAAAGGAAGAAATATGGGAATCCAATATATATGTTTTTGCATGACTTTGTGGAGGTAGCTGGCTCTTTATCAAACTACAAGACAGTTACTAGTTGTTAGTCTTTAGCCTCACGGCTGAATAAAAATATGCTAGAGTTGGTGAAAGCATCTTACTTCAAGAAGATATATACAATTGAATCTGTGATTTGAGCATCTAGATCCCGAAATATATTGATATCCATAGAATCTAATGCAAGCCTTCTTCTGCCATCTTCTAGTTGTATATCTACTATTAATCCTTCCTCCATAGATGATAAAATTTTGTTGTTGCTGACATCAATTTTGTGTGTAACAATGTGGTAGTTGTTAACCTCTTCTTCTATAGCATGTGTTGCCTTTTCCTTCTCTTTCAATTTATTCATCTCCTTTGCACGCCAATTTTCTTGCTCAGCCCTAGCTCTGGTATTCACATCATGGGTGACTTCTACAATCTTCACCGCCTCTCGCTTTAATGGAGGAATAAGCAAAATTTCCTTCATTTTATTATCTATAAATTCATTGGGCTGGAGTAGCTTATCATATCTCCACCTTACTCTTTTTGGAGTTTCATTGTCCTTGTCCATAATCGTTACCCTGTGTGCGTGTGCTGCAACAATTTTTATGTCACTCAAATATTCCAACAAAAAATATTTTGCTGCGTCTTGTAGTGCTAGTAGTGCAACATGTTTCTACCTCATGGTCCAAAAACATCCTTCCTCACATATTGACTTGACTAGTCTTTGGAATGGAAGCTTTGGTACTAGAAGCTTGATACATTTTTGAGCCTTCTTGATTTCCTTGAACAGTATGATGTGTCTTTGTAGCCTATTCATCCTTGGAGATTTCAAGATTTTCATGGGCTTTCTTGGTCTCGCAGATTTTCCTCTTGCTTTAGCAACCAAACTTGGTCCTTTGCCTGCCTTTCTTGCAGTCGCCTTTGTTCTTGCCATTTACCTGAAATCCAATCTGTGTGTGTGTGTGTGTGTGTGTGTGTGTGTGTGTGTGTGTGTGTGTGTGTGTGTGTGTGTGTGTGCGCGTGCGCGTGCGCGTGCGTGTGCGTGTGCGTGTGTGTGTGTGTGTGTGTGTGAGAGAGAGAGAGAGAGAGAGAGAGAGAGAGAGAGGCATTATGGCATCGAGAATGATTTAGTGATTGATAGAATGATATCCGCCTGCCATTCTGCACATAAGGGCTTAAGTTTTTTACCACAACATTAAAATTCTTAGGCTATCACATATAAGGGACACACACACACACACACACACACACACACCTGTAACATTAAAATTATTCTCTCTCTCTCTCTCTCTCTCTCTCTCTCTCTCTCTCTCTCTCTCGCGTGCACATAGACAGAGTGGCATTATGGCACGCGGGAATGATTTATCGACTAATAGAGTGATATCCATGCGCCATGGTGCACACAAGGGCTCAAGTTTTTTACCACAACATTAAAATTCTTTTCTATAACACATAGGGACACACGCACACACACACACACACACATGCACATAGGGACAAAGTGTCATTATGGCACACGAATGACGTTTAGCTGAACGTAGAATCATCTTCCCGCGCCATCGTGGAAACTTGTGAAATTTTTGGGTGGTTGTTATTTTGGCTTGTGTAGTAGTCCCAATAACATACCATTTCTAGTTTAGCATTCACACAAACACACACGACACTACTCTCTGTCTCCTCTCTATGTCTATCTCTCAAACCTATAGGTATACGTAGAATTTGGGTTTCTCAAATGGACAGCAAGACGCTCTACGTTGTCACCTTGTGCAATGCTCTTTGAGTTGTTGTCCTTCTCTGTCTCTCTCTCTCTCTCTCCCTGTCTCTCGTGACGATGGATGTTGACTCTATCTTCTTCTTCTTCTTCTTCTTCTCTCTCTCTCTCTCTCTCTCTCTCTCTCTATGAAGTTGAGGGCCGCTTTTCCAATTTTGGTCCACCTCTCTCTTGGTATGTACTTGATGGCAAGGCTTCAAGGCTTTGTGGAGGAGGAAGGACTTGATGCATGAAAATCACACAAAAATCTATGTATATATTTTGTACAGAGCTATGGTTTTGACACATTTTGATCTCAAAAATAAGGAGAGGTAGGAACAAACCCTATGAAAACAAAAAATTCACTGGATGTTGTTTCTATCTAAGGGTCACTATATGGGTGAAGGATAAGAGTCAATAGTGAAAGGCAGGAGAATATTATGCATTATGGAGTTGGAGTCAAAAAAATATTATCAAATTCAAGCATAATTCATTTGTGGACACAAGGCTTGCAGATGGAGTCAAGAGGGGACCACCTGGAAGACTTTTGGAAGAAAAAAACGGACACATATTTTTGTATAATTTTTCTCTATTTTTCCAATCAAAATTGGAAAAAGTTTTCAACAGCAAAGTTATAGGCATTGACTGATATTTTTGTCTTTCTATTTTTTATAATTTTTGAAGCTAAGGTTTGGGAGATACATCCAAAATGGTGGACCCTATCTTTCCACATTGGGAAGAATCCATGATTATCCAACTCCACACACACAATTTCTTATAGATTTCTCTCTATTATTGCTGGATTTTCTCTTAATTTATCAAGATTTTCTCATATATTATAAGGAAGCTCTTGGACTCAAGCTATGGAAGGAGGCATGGAGACAAAGCTTGCCATGATGAAGGCGATTAGGAGGAAATCGGTCAGTAAGCAGGGCACCCGGACCTCTCTCATTGCGAGAATGCCTCTAACTGAGGTTACTTTGTAATAACTCCTCTTGCTCATAATCTCTTTCCTAATCACTCTCTTGGCCTATAAAAGGATGCCTTCTCTTTTGTAAACCAGGACTCAAAGATTTGACACACAGAGCCAAGCTCTAGCACACACACACAATGAAGCTCTAGCACTCACAATCTCATATGTACATCCTTATGTATGGACCTCTACACACACATAGTTCTACTATGGCATAGTATTGGCTATGGCCAATCGTTTTGGTTTCTTAACAGCCAAGAGGTTTGAGTTACCATGCACACATGAATTTGTGAGATGATGATTACGTGCGATTCCCCTCGTGAATGTTTGTATGGTGTTTATGAATCCTATATTAATGGAGCTCCAATGATCTCCTCCTCTCCCTCTCTCTCCTTCTCTCACATCTTCCTTGTGTTATGGTGTTTATGAAGCCTATATTAATGAACCTATAATAATCTCTTTCTCTCCTTCTCTCACATCTTCCTTGTGTTATGTGCCAACCCCCTACCATGCATCCTAGTCACATTCCAAGCTAGGTGGTGCCCCTATTGTGTACCTCCCATAATGAGGCCATCGTGGATAGGCTTGGTGTAGAGGCCACCCGGTCTGTTTTGCACTTTCGTCTCTCAAAGTATGCAGGCTAAAGGCTATATCTTCTTCTTCTCCCGGTTTGTTTTGCACTTCCATCTCTCAAAGTATGCAGGTTAAAGGCTGTATCTTCTCTCTCTCTCTCTCTCTCTCATATATATATATATAAGGTGCTACAATAAGCATGCCAACAAATATTGTACAGCCCATTAAGTGTGAAAGTGACCTCTCAATCAAAATTATACGGTGCAATAAATGCCCACTAGTAAATTTTAGCCATGTGACACGTGTAAAGCATGTAATTATTTTTCGTGAATGTCGGCAATGGTACTATGAATGATTTGATTGTGAGAGAGAGAGAGAGAGAGAGAGAGAGAGAGAGAGAGAGAGAGAGAGAGAGAGAATTTGTAAGTGGAATGACACTAGAGCTTGTACACACACACACACAGGTCTGCAGAAACATCATGTCTTGAAGGTTGCCATGCCAAGCCCATGAAAAGGTAACCCCTACTCTTGTGAATTTCTTATGGCACGATTTAATGTTTTTGAGAGAGAGAGAGAGAGAGAGAGAGAGAGAGAGCGATAGACACAACAATTGTACTTGTCTTATGGCATGCGGACGGGTGTTGTTGTGGTCAGCCAATTGTCGTCCACGTGCCGTAGAGCACTAAATGGGTATGTAGGGGGATAAGCACTCAAATAAGACCAACACAGAGTGAGAGAGAAAAGAAACCTCTATTTGTTGTCCTATGGCGCGCGTATACGTAGTATCACTCTGCCGATCGTTCTTCACGTCTTCTTCTCCACTCTCTTGCATATGTAGTGTACAACTTCTTTAAGATGAGTTGCAAGGGAAGAGCAGGGAGGCTCTCAACCAGCTCTCCAAAACACCGATGGCAATAGCCAAACCACTCTTTGTTTGGACATGGAAGTTCCCTTGATGTCCTTGCTTTGGGGTTGACAAAGTGTACTGGTTGCACTCACATACAGGCTGCAGAACGGTATGCGACCTTACATCACTTTGCCTCAGGGGGGACAGCCTCCATGGTATCCTGGGTGGAATCTTTGCTACTACGTTTGAAACGGGCTTTGAACTTGAAGCACCAACACTGCCAAGTGCCTCCTTCCCTCTACCAGTACCTATACTTTCAAGCTTGTCTAGACCCTTCCTTTCCTTTCACTTGTGCAACACCCTTGGGCCACTTCGGGATGGTTATGGCCCTCCTCTTCTTTTAGGAATTTTCAGGAAAAAGAGGTTTTACTACTCTCTTTCCTCCCTTGATGTGGACGCACTCGTCACTATGGATGTCGATGTAGAAAACCTCTACCTCAAGTGTGCTTGTTGAGGTTTCTTCACTCATTTGTAAGAAAAGAAAAGGCATAGCAAACCCTCCTCAGTGGGGGCACCATTTAATGAGGCGTGCAAAAAAAACTTGGTGGCCTCTACACCAAGACGATGCACACGGACTTCATCAAGGGAGGGCAAAAAAACCCTTGGGGTACCACCTAGCTAAAAGTGCGGCTAGGACGCAAAGTGAGAATCAACACATAGTACATATGCACAAAGGCATTGGGATACGCACTCATGTTGCAACCTCATCAGGCTAACTTCTAACACCCAAGTGAGAATACACACGCAAAAGAAATCCAAATGGAAGGATGATGGTATGAGGAAACCACTCTTGTGTTGTGAGAGGCTTGAAGGGGTGCCTATTCAAAACCTCTCTTGACCAACTCTATCAAATGGCTACAATGGCAAGGGCAATTGTGTGTGTATGTGATTGAGGAAGGAAGAGAGAGAGAGAGAGAGAGAGAGAGAGAGAGAGAGAGAGAGGAGAATAAGAAGAGAAGGTAATAAAAATGTGTTGGAGAGTGGGGAGAATGAAGGGAAGAAGGATCAATGACAATATAATGCAGTGCTTCACTATAGTCTCAAGCCTCCATAATCTGCGACATACTCACCCATACTCTACACACATACTCACAAACAAAGAGTCTAAACATTATGAAATCTTCAATCTGGAGTGGAGTAAGGGTAAGCATCACAACTCCATCAAAGGGAAGGTTGCAAGTAGCAAAGCTCACACACAAATCTAACTTACTAATTACAAGATATACATAAAACTCCACCTCCCAATACACTAGTGGTATCCTAGTGTTGCACTCAAGTACTTAGTAAAGGAAATATACAAAGTGGAGAGCCCCCTTTGGCTGAGATTAGGGTTATTTATATAGATTTTTTTGCATGATTATATTTAGGGATAATTACAATTCACAAGGCTAAACCAGGGGTGCAAATTGAGATGCCTTGGGAGCCACCACCTTGTCCTTATAGATGCTTCTCCTAGAAGCTTCTCCTTGCCACTTGTAATGGTGCTTCTTCATCACCCACTTGCAAAATTTTTATTTACCCTTGATCCTTTGAATGTATTGAGTTCTCATCTCACCATTGTTGGTAGAGGGAAGTGATCAATGAGGCATAGTAAAGAGGTAGATGTATATAAATGAAAATGAGTGAGAGTGGGAGGTGGAAAGATGGAGTTTTCTGAGTTTTATGGTTGATTTTGAGTGGGGTGAATTGGGATTTTTGATGAAAGATAGGAATTCATAATGAATTTATACTCGTGTGTTTGTGTGTGTAGTTAACTAGTGTGTGTATGTAGTTAATTAGTGCACATCCTTACAAGAAAAGGGAAGGTGATGAAGTGCAGCCATGGAAGCTTGGGAGGGCTGATTAGGAAGGAAGAGTGAAAGTAGTTTTGTGCAAAATTAAGTGTGTGTGAGAAATAATGTGAATAGGGCAAGATAAGAGAAGACTAGGTGATAGAAAAAAAAGCCCAAAATAGGTGTTTTTCCACCAAAATGGCTCCAATATGGGTCCCAAAGGGTTCCATCCAAATTTTGAGGGTAGGTGGCAAGGGGAGGACATGAAGGGGGTCCTAGGGGGGTCTAATTATGATATGGTATCCATAATTTTAGAAAACTATTGAAAAAAATGATAAAGAAGGCTTGTTTTTCTTGTTTTCCTTATGAGCCAAAGGGGAAGGTGGCCCACATCACATGCACCTTGCTTTGGAGTCTTCCATTATGCACCACATGATATAGACACCTGAGGATACCTCAAGGGCCCATGATGTCACCAAGAATCTTATTTATACACAGGGAAATTTCTAAATGGATTGTGGTTGGAATGGTGGATCCAACCACAATCCTTCTCCTTGTCACTCCTAAAGGGAAAAGAGGAAACAAAGGAAGAAAGGGGAAGAACGAGGACACCTTCTTCTCCTTCTTCTTCACCTTCCTCCTCTTTCGACGGAAGCTATGGCTATTCTCCTAGAGAATACAAGAGGGGAGGACATTGCAAATCTTACCCTGCATGGAAAAGGTCCCAAAATCTCAAGAAGTTCAAAGAGGGAGGAGAACCTATGATGGCACCTTTGGTTCTATCGACAAATTATTGTCCTTCATCCAAAAATTTGATGTGGCCTTTGGAGATGAGGACTTCACGGAGTCCTCCAAGCTATACCATGTAGCTATGTACGTCCAAAAATTGGCTCGTCAATAGTGGGCTAGCCTTCGCGGCAATGGTGAAGCCCCAAAGACATGGAAAACTCTACAAGTTTCCAACATGAAGCAATTCCTTGCAAGCGATGCAAAGGACAAAGTGCTTACCTAATTGTGGAGTTTGAAGCTTCTCTCCCATGAGTCTATCCACAAATACGTGGACAAGTTTTAAGATCTACATCTCAAGGCAGTAGTCTTTCAAAAGATAGACTTCATCGCACAAAAGCAACAATTTTGTGTGAGATTACCTAAAGAGATGGCCGAGTAGGTCAACTCTTAATGGCATGTTTCTATCACCAAAGTAATCCACCACACTATAGTTGCTCATTTCGCGCATCAATTTCCAAAAAGGGGCTAGAAGGAATGTCAAGCCCATGGAAAGCAAACAAAAAAGTGATGCAAAGGGGAAGACCAATGCCCAAAATTTTTCCTAAGGGAATTCCAACAAAGGTAAAAATAACCTCTCTCTTGAAGAGCTTGAAGCTTTTTTCAAGGATCACATATGTTTTAAGTGTGGGGAGCAAGGACATGTCACATGGCTATCGTTCTTGCCCCAAGAGAAATGCTCGCAGTGAGACTCTAGAGCTTCCACCATCGAAGCTCCAAAAGAAGATGCTCATTGCAAAGGATCACCTCTCTCCTCTGCTTGGGGAAAGGTAAGGGAACATGATGCCTTCATCTTGTTTGATCCTAGATCTACTCACAACTTTATATCAACGGAGTTGGGCACCAAGTTGGGCATTCAAGCTTTTGAAATGGGAGATATTGTCAAGGGACAACAAGCCTTACTCCCTTGATTGGGAAGTTGAGGCTTCATGTACAAAGTTGTGTCGACAAAGAAGATTTTTTCATCCCTCGTCTCCAACATGAGGATGTTATCCTAGGGGCATCATGGTTCAACCGCATGGTTGCCAACATGAAGTTCTTTGAAAGGAGAATCTATTTCATGTAAAGGAGAAAGAACATGTATATAGATGCTAGTGAGTTTGGTTGTACTATACCACTTGTAAATCCTCCTGCTTTTCATAAATCAATAAAAAGCTCAGTTTTTACGTACATGATTTTTGTCAAAGATCCCAATCACTCATCAAATTTAAATGGTAGGAATCAAGAAAAGTTAGACTTGTCTAATTTTCTGAATGGATTCCAAGATGTGTTCATCGACGATATTCCTATGGACTTACCTCCAAAACGAGGGGATGATGACCATCGAATTGAGCTCCTACCAAGAAGCTCACCACCTAACAAACCTCCTTATCGAGTTTCCCAAGCTCAACAAGAGGAGATCATGAGGCAAGTGAAAGAATTGGTAGACAAAGGGATGGTGAGGGCTAGCTCCTCTCCCTTTTGTTCTCCAGTCCTTTTAGTGCAAAGCAAATATGGTACATACCACATGCGTGTAGACTATTGAGTACTAAACCATATCACTGTCAAAAACAAATCTCCTGTGCCTCAGGTAGAAGATCTATTTGATAAGCTACAAGGCTCTACCTACTTCAGAAGGATTCACCTTAAAAGTGGCTATCATCAAATAAGTATAGTGGATGAATATATCCTAAAGAGTGTGTTTCATACAACATTTGGCCTTTATGAAGATCTAGTCATGCCTTTTGGCTTGACTAATGCACCAACCACGTTCAATCGTCCGATGGATAAAATTTAGACCCTATGCAAATTCACTAGAGTGTTCTTTGATGATATCATCATGTACTCCAAGTCCTTGGAGGAACACAAGCAACATCTCCATGTGATTTTTCGAGCACTGAGGGAGAACAAGTTTTTTATCAATCAAAAGAAATGTGAATTTTTCCTTCAAGAGATTCAATACTTAGGTCATATTATCTCTCAAGATGGTATCCATATGGATCCATCAAAGTTAGAGGTAATAAAAGCATGGCCTAATCCAAGGAATTTACATGAGCTAAGAAGCTTTATTGGTATGTGTGCATATTATAGACGCTTCATAGCAAAATTCTCTCAAATAGCAAGACCATTACATGACTTAACAAAGAAGAGCGTTAAGTACTCATGGATTGGTAAGGAGCAAAATGCTTTTGACAAGCTCAAAGAGAAGCTTACCTCCCAACCAGTCCTTATGCTTCCGGATCTCTCAAAGCGATTTGAGGTCCATTGTGATGCTTGTGGTGACTGCCTTGGAGCAGTCTTGCTTCAAGAAGGGCATGCAATAGCATATGAGAGCCGAAGGCTCAATACGGATGAACGAGTCATGGGCATTTATGAGAAAGATCTTTTAGTTGTTTTACATGCCCTAGACACATGGAATCCTTATCTATTGGGGACTCCATTTATTTTACAAACAGACCACTAAAGTCTCAAGTACTTCATGACGCAAACCAAGATTTTTGACAAACAAATGAGGTGGGCAAATTTTCTTTCGCAATTTTATTTTCATATTGCTCACATTACTGGTAATCACAATCAAGTGGCCGATCCATTTTCATGATGATCAAGAGTTTTTGTGGTGTCTATAGCAACTCACAATGATCTATCTTCTATGATAGATGAGTATGCTACTAACCCTGACTTTAAAGATATAATATCAGCCCTTGCTTTGGGGAAGAAAGAAGAACCATTCACCTTGTAGGATGGTTTTCTTCTCCATGGCAATAGGCTATGTGCTACCCACTCCCTTCGTGAGAAAGTTATGTATGAATCCCATGCTCCTGCCTCTATGCGGGGCATAGAGGCATTCAACCTACTCTTTGAGGAGTAGAGACTTACTTCTATTGGCCTACCATGAAAGTGGACATACAAGAGTATGTTTTAAAATGTGTATAGCTTGAGAGTAGAATGAAGATTTTGATTTATAAAATTCAAGAGCTTCTATTCAATGTGTTCTTGTTATATACAATGCTTCAAAGTAGCAATATTACACTATCTGCCAATCTCACTTATTGTGCTCAAAACCTGCATCTTCATTACCAAATAGATTTCTAATTGTGCTATGGGTGTCTAGGGGGGCTTCCTTGAATTTATACTCGTTTTGCACATCGGCTATTGTTTTTCATTAAACAAATTAAAAACACATGAGGTGATAATAAATGGGGGCCACCTGCCAATGTATAGTATCCACTCCATCCGTCAAAAGTTTCATAGCATACTAGACACTGATAAGATGAAGATGCATCTAACTATGATGCGAGAACTAACTCTAGATGCAAAACAAGGTGACTAATTTGTGTGTGTCTCTTGTACATGTGGAGGATTCACTCGTTGTGTCAAATTTTGAACATTTTGGCGTAAGCGATGAATACTATTTTTCATTCAAACCTAGGACGCTTGAGGTGTTTGGGTTGCTACTGATAGCCGTGTCATTTTTGCATATTTCTATGCAAGTTGTGTCGTTAAAATTTCTTTATCCTTCTTTAATTGTATGTTGAACCCCTCAACTATCAATGCTAGCTTCTCCCGTGTAAATGTGACACAACTCTCCCTGATATCATGGGTGGCTACAGTTGTTTCCTTCGAGGAAAAGTCTATTAGTCATTGTGCTGCACAAAATGTACATATAACATTTTTGCAAGGGTGAAGGCTCTTTGATACTTTTCATCGTCCTTTCTTTATCTCTACGTCCTCACATGGCCATATTGTTTTAATCATATCCTTTGTCACTTAGGCTTTGTTGATGTCTTTCCGTTGCACATGGTTTGGATTTGCCCATTTTGACAGTCAACAAGCTGTGTGTGTCACTTGTTATGCCAACATGCCATGCACTAGAGATTTCATGGTTGAAACGCGTTAACAACCATTTGTTGTTAATCATCTGATATCGTTTGTGTACCACATGCTTGCTCTTCATCATCTATAGTATCTTAGAGCTACAAATAGACAAATAATAAATATCTTTGACAAGAATTTGTTCTCTCGATTTAGCACCCTCAAGAAGGCACAAGTTCAATAAGAGATCACTCTCTTAACTTCATCCAACTATCGACTTTTATCTGGAATAGCCCTCATGGAATCTTGACAGGGTGGTAAAACACTTTTTCTGGGAAATAGACTTTCTTATTTGCAATCCAAAAGTCTATTAGCATGTTAAATAGAAAACTTAATGCATAAATGTCGCTTTCTTTTGAGTATACATTTGCACACTGTGGATCATACTGGACCAATCCATGGCCACTTTGCAAGCTCTCTTTCCCCCTGCTTAAGTTTTCCTTGAAAACTGTAAAGTTTGATTGAGTTGCAGGATGCAAAAAATTATTTGATACGCGCTTGGATGGTGTTCTAAGCATCATGCCCTAATCAATGATTCCAACATGGATTTTATTTGTGCGAGTAAAATCTAGCATTATGTAGAAAGGATATAAGTCGTTGTGCATTATACCAACTGAGTGAGCAGCCGCAATGCCATCAATAAGAGCATGTAATATTTTTGGCATATGCTCCTGGTATCTACTCAATCACTGCTTTGAGCCATGTAGTCCCTATCACTGGTAAGTGTTGATTTATTGGTGACAAACTCCTCTAGCCATATTGTAGCATATGCATGCATCATTTGAACACTCCTTGGGTGAATGGAAAGTGGCACATCATGTCTCCCAAGGTGTCCTCATTGTAGTATATTGTGATCCAGGGGGCCTCGGTGGTAAAGCCAATGCATATTACAACGGAGGGGTGAAGTGTTTGCATTCATTGCTCTGTGTGGAAGCTATCAAATTTTGACTCATTCTCTCCCTTTTCCTCCATATGTAATGTGCTCTAGAAAGACAGAAATTCTTTTATTGGTGTATAATGTGCATACACCAAAAGAGATTGCTCCAATTTTTGCACCTTCCACCAAGGCTTTGTGGGGAATGTCAATTAGATGTGCACACTTGGCATTCAATGATGGACACATGATTGCGTTGATGCCATAGGCATCTAATTCACCACATACGGCCGCTTATGCATCTTGGGCCATCTTCAATCTCTTGGGTAAGGAGGCTTGGTCTTTAGCTTTCACCCGCTTCATCTTTACCTTTTACTCCTCCCATTGCTTATCCCACAACTCTATTTTTTCCATGTCAAAAGTGGGAGGGAGATCTTATTTTAAGTCTATGCAACACAAATTTATATTGCCTAGCATTGTCCTAATCTTGTGGTGGGGGTCAAATTCTCTTATCCTTGTAGGAATCAGCAACTCATACTGACCTTTGGCTCGTAACCTGTGCTCTGTGTTCTCCCAGATAGCACTAATGAGATCTTTAATGAAGACATCACTTTCATTAATTTGTTGTATGCTGTCAGGCCAAGGGTAGGACCGGGCAGTAGGCCAAGGGCTAGGGACTGAGTGGCTCAATGCGGCTAGGAGTTGAGGGCCATGCATAAGTTAAGGGCTCCTACTTGCAAGGGCCAAGGGCTATAAGTAGGGAGGTTCGGAGGAGAACATTATGCCAGTCCACCCTTTGGTCTTTCACTGGTATCAGAGCTTAGGGAGGAGGGAAACTATGGAGGAGGGGAAGTACCGGGGCATGGCCTCTTGTTCTCTCTCTCTCTCTCTCTCTCTCTCTCTCTCTCTCTCTCTCTCTCTCTCTCTCTCTCTCTCTCTCTCTCTCTCTCTCTCTCTCTTCCATGCCCAAGGAGGATATGGTGCTGTCAAGAAGGAGGACTCTTGTTCTCTTTCTCTCTCTGTCAATAGACTTGATTGCATGCCTTTGTATGCTCGAGAGCAGGGACGGGCCATTACCGTGGGAAACTTCTCCTACAGGGCCAAAAGGAGATGGTTGCAGGATGGTTCCGGGAATACCCGCTTATTGCAAGGAACAGTGGCTCGCTGTTAATCTCCACAGAAACGCTGGTAGTTTGGCTCAATTAGCTCACACTAAAATGGGGGAGATTTTTTGACACAGGGGATTACGCCCTCGCGGTCTGCAGGCGACACCATCGTCTTCTCCTCCTCTGCGTTGTAGACCCGCCATCGCCATGCATTTTCTTGTGGTGGTTCACATGGTGGGCACCCTAAGGGTGCCCTAAGGTCACCCTAAGGGCCTTATCCCACAGCAAGTCCTCGGATATAGACAATCTTCAAAGGGTCATGAAGTTGGTCGGCACAATCCTCTCACCTTGGGCTTCATGCAAGGTCTTAAGGGCAGTATTCCATGGTGAAGTTTAGCCATGATTTGCCACAATTTTGATAGAGCAACCAACTTGTTAATTCATGCAAGGCATGCAAGCACCAGGTGAGTCTATCCATAACCGTAGTCTTCAATCATTGAAGGAAAGCAAGGTAAATAGAAAGGTATCATCGGGTCTGTTGCAGCTACAAGCCACCATAGACAAGTCACAAGAAAGTTGTTAATAACCTCAGTGGGTTGACAAGGTTACCAATACGCATATTTATTTAATGCTAACTGTCTATGAGTTTATTTTGTAAACACTTTTTAATTAGTAAAAGTAACCTTCAAGACCATGACTTTTGGTGGAAGGAGAGTTTTTTCCAAGAGATATTTGTCAAGGAAAAATGTCACAGTGTTCAGGCACGGCCTATTGCATACCGATACAGGCAAGTCCTGTGGCATGTATACGGCAAACGTTATTCGACATGATGGGACTCATTCTTTTTTGTTTACCAAAACTACGATAAGTAAAGGAATTTCAATAGAAGCATGCACGGCATGCTCACATTAAACCCAACCAGTACGGCACGACAAGTTGATGCGAGTACTTTAGAAGGTATGTAAGCTGCCATGAAATTTTCTTTTTCCATGCTTGTGCACTTTCAACACTTAAAGCACAAGCAAGGCTTGTGAGCATTACCAAACACATGATATTTTTGATTTTCTAAACACATGATGAGAAACAACCACTGACATTCAAGCAAGGCTTGAGTGCGCAATGTTCTCATTTAACAGCAATGCTTCTCCCATTCCTGGCAAAGGTCAGGGCATGGTAGTGCTTAAGCATCTCCTATAGATCGGCATGGCATGTTGCTATCCTTGATGAAGGAGGCACAAGTATCCATGAGTACTTATAGCAAGGCTTCCTTTTGGTATTTGGCATTATGATTTTCACAGTTTGGAAAATGCTCTTAGCATACGAACTTGGGAAAACTTGCCAATTGCAGGTTTTTACATCCCATGAGGGTGTATATGATACATATCCTAACTCACACAAGCAGTACATTTGGCAATGAGCCGGATTCAAGCAAACTACCAACAACCTAGACACAACTAGGTGAAAAGGTTAGTACATTTTCAATTTATGTTTGTTTTTGTCTATGTTTTGCTTTTCATTTTGGAACAGATTTTTCTGTTGTGCAAAGCAAAGTGCTTGGGAAGACCCCATATGAAGCCGTTGTTCACAGGACCTTGCTTTGCCACTTAACCTTCACAATAAGGATTATCTTATGACTTTAGCACAATGCTATTTTCACACATCTTTCACACTACGTGGATATAAGCTCACAGTTTACGCAACGGTGCATTGTGATCTATCCATGCCAGTGTAATTGTGCAAGTCATGTATCATAACTCCCATAGTTGCGACAATCATTGAAGCCATGGGCTTATTCTTCTACTTTTTGCTCTGTATGCATGGCATACTAGTATGATGGTTGTACAAAACGCATCATTGCATACGCTTCCGCTATAGCACTAGCTGCTATGTCAAGGACGAGGTCAGTTATAGATATTTTAAAACATTTTGTGTTTATGTTTACTCATAAGCAAAGTGCCATACATATGCACCCATTGTTGTACGCTTATAGGACAAGCTATAACACAGACATGGTCTGCACTGGATCATATGAAAGGGGCATACACCACATTTAAATAACGGGTTTTTCCGGAATTCTCTCCCTCTCTCTCTTTCATTTCAAACTTCTATGCGAGAAAGGTGAAACTAGAAGGGCTACGAACCAATAGGAAGGTCTAAGAGCCATCTATTACCACCTATTTTGGCATGGCTAAGATCCATTTGTTTCTAGTCCATCAGTGATTGATTTCAAGATCGAACAAATCTGTTTAGTTGAGTACCCATTGTTTTAATGGGCCAAGCAAGCATCTTTCCATTACTAATTTATCGGGTGTTATTTTAGCACTACACACTTTGAGTGTGAAGATCAAGTTGAGTTTTTGAAAGTTTTTGAGCATTTTAGATAGCAAAAATGTTCACAAAAAACCAACATTATGGACTTTTTGGGTCGAAAAAGATCTAGTTGTGAATACGTTTTCAACTTTCATGGATCTCCTCTTTTATCTATTAGCACTATGAGTGTCTATATGAGTACAATCTTGGGGTAAGACCCAGCTCGTGATTACTATTTCACTTATCAAGTGTTGATGGTCAATGCACTTTCAAGGAATGAACTCCATAAGATGCCAAGGGGTAGTGGATAATTTCAACTTCCAAAGTTGAATTTAGATATTGTTGGTTGCTAGTTGAGCAGTTTCCATACAAAAATCTAACCAAGGGGTTTGACAATGTTCATTTTAACCAAGGGTCTGGATTGCAAAGGCAACACCCAAGATTACATGTGTAATACTACTTGCATTTCACTATTTCAATTAGTGTTCCTAGACCTTTGCAGGTGGGAAATTTGGGTAGGTGCCTTTTTATTCCAGATTAGCACTAAGTTCAACCTTCAGGTATGCATCAGGTTTGGCTTTGTTTCTTGCTTGTTCTACGTAGGATGCACAAACTCTGTTATCCTCCATTTGTGCTCTTACAAAAAATGACAAGGTCATGTAAGAGCCAAGAAATCTGGGCTGTCGTGTCCAATATAACTTTCTGCATTATTCAATTATAGACCCACTTGTAGGGTTTATTTGGCACATGTTTTCACATGGGATGCAATATGGTCTAGGAACTCAAGGAGTTCGGTTTAGCCAGTGTGGAGCATGGATAATGAGGGCCCCTCTCACACACATCACATGTGTTTTTATAGTTACCTCCACACCCAAGTACATCTTGTACTTGTAGGATGTTCTTTTTTTAGACATCCTTAGTTGAGACATATTCCACATGTGGAGAGTATGAGTCTCTGGGACTGACACTGGCGCCGCTACTTCAATTATGTGTCGCGACAATGTCCCTAGGTGCTGGTCAAATCTGTTTTCTAAACCATTTTCAGCACAACGTATCAAGAGCAATTTCAGTGGCCAGACATTGTTGGATACTTAAAATGACTTGTTAATGTGCAAGTGCTACTAAACAACAATACATATGGTTCTTTATATATATAGCAAGGTTATGAGTTGTTAATGAAAAAGTTTCATTGTTTGTACCTAGAAGTGATTACTGTTTCACCCTATTATGGTTCAAACATTTTAGCAAGGCTTGCAAATGATTGCAGCTAAATGTATTTAGTTTCTTCTCCAAACTATTTACATTCCTCTTTAATGTGTGCTAGGAACATCACATCTGCCATAAGTATTGGCAAGGACGATTACGGATATATAGGTTCGGATCTGGTTTTTGCTAAATGCATGCACACTAGGTGTTATGGGCCCTATTATATAGCAAAAGCGAATTTGGAATGGCATGCGTATTCATCTATCAAAGGTACAAATAAAATATATAAAGCTTTGGAAAAGAAAAATAAGGATCTCAAACTCGAGCTAAAGCTAGAGCAATCCCAAAGAAGAGACCTTGCACTGGTGCAATTACAAAGAGAAGAATAACTACCAAGGAGATAACTAAGCTAAAGAGAGTCAATTAGCTGCTGCGAGACAGACAAATAGAGACACAAGAAGAAGCTGGTCCCTCAAAGCACCCAAGCATTGAAATTCCCTTAGTCTCTTTTGCTTAGATGGAAACATAGCTGATAGAAGGGCTAGGAGGAGAAGAAGAGTTTCACGTACCACTAATAGATATAAAGCAAGTGCCTATGGTCCAACTGTCTAAAGCTGAAGAAGATGCACTTAAGGAACAGGTTTCCTAAGAGACAGATGCCAAATGGAAAGCAACGATGGATTGGGAGTTAAAGGTTCTTCATTCCGCCAACGTCACTCAACTCACTCCCAACCAAATCAATGCACAAAGGCATAAAAAATCATTGTCATCCCTTGATCAAGGTAGAGCTTTTACAGGTCAAAGAAAGACTATATAAAGACCTGCAGGTAGAAGGCGCATAGGAAGTCCACCCAAGTGGAGAAAGAGCTGGCTAAACAAGAATCCATGATATTTGATTATGTTCACAAGAGCACTTACAGCCCTTCAGAAAGACCCAACCTTTTGTCATGTACCACGGGTAAGGACATGACAAGCACATGAAGCACTGAATAAGAAGTAGCCTACATGGCTCAACTATCCAAGATTGGCAACTCCAGAGTAGGGAACACCGACAAAGGAATACATGGTGAAAAGTGCCATGACATTCTTCAAAAGTCTCCCAGATCTCTCATGTGCCATGCTCTACAAAATTTGCGGAATGCTGCTCACATGCATTGAGCCTTTTCACGAGCCAGAGCAAGTAGGGGTACCGTGGATGTCATTCCTCGAGGGCAATAAGGGTCTTTGCTACGACCTAAGCAGCCAACCTTCCAAAGAAGTCCTTTATGGCTTCTACATCCGATGCATGTTCTTGCCATCTAGCAATATGTTGGTGTTTGAGGAAGCATTTTATACAGGGATCTTCACTTGGTGAACGAAGATATTTGGGCCAGTGATAAGAAACCTAACCTCCAGATTTGTTGGCTACTCAGCCATTGAGCTCAAAAACAGAGTCACCATGCAGATCTTGCAGGTTCTAGACAAAGAAAGAAAGATCAGATATGAGAAAGCCTTACATGCACTGGAAGACTACCTCGCCAGCCGCCGTCAACCCGAAGATTACTCCATCCCATAAAGCCGTGTCAAGGGATGACACAGGCGAGGAGGGGGAAAATGCTAGCAGCAAGCTAACTCGGATACCATTTTTTGGAGCTCTTATTGTAAAAACTATCATTATTTTGATGAATTGGGAATATTGTAACTCCTACTTTCCAGATAAACTTTTTAATTGATGAGTCGCGGCTACAAGCTTTTAGATTGTATCAACGTGTCGTTAGTTAGAGCTCCCAGATTATTAGTTTTGCCTTGGCTAAGGTATAAAAGCCAATTTTTGTAATGAAATACATAGCGTGAGCTAACGGCGCTCACTTATCTCCTTCTCGCGTTTCCTACTCCCTCCCCGGTTGTCACATTGCAGTCAGGTCTGTTGCGTTCAACCGCAGGTAAGAGCTCTACGCATTGACGTAAGCGTTTCACAGTATTTTGTAGCTTTTGGTATCATCGACCCGCGGTATAATCTCATCATAAGTAGGAATTTAAACTTCAAAATCAAAAACTAAGTATAGGCGTGGTATCAGAGCATCATTGCTAATCATTTAGATGCATTCTGCGTCGAAAATGACTAGATCAAAAACACTGTTAATAATCATGATTTTTGCACTTGACCTAAAGTGAGATTTGAGATCATAAGCATGTGTTCTTAGGTCTTATAAACATGTCTTAGAATTTTCGTGATGTTTGGCTGTCATTTGATGCTGTAATGGATGTGATTTGTTTGCTGATGAGCGATTAGCTTTTGATGATTTCTGTCATTTGAGTGTAGCCTGAGTTAGAGCGAGTTGTTTGTTGTTTTCCAAGAGATTGACAACCTCTTGTAGCCTCTATGCACTAGTTGAGCACTAGTTGAGTCAGCTTCATCCCATGGATTGACAATTATATTCGTGGTTCTCGCTACGTCTGCAATAAGATAGGAGTGAGGTTAGACACCCGTCCCACAGTTAATAAACCATATGTACATTCAACGTTACCAAACCTTCTACAAACAAAAAAATAAAATCCCAATGGGATTAGAATGATTACCCATGTGGTGTAATCTCTACCTTCATGCCCTTGAGTATAACTAACTTAAATAAATGCTACCGTTTTCCCTCAATAAGGAGAGATTGGTAGATCTTGCCTACTCTTTTAGATATTTTGATGATATCCTTTTGATAGACTGCCAAAACCCTAAATGTTTTCTCTCTATTAAGAGGATTTACCCTCCCAAACTCATCCTTGAAGGAAAAAAGGTTACAAATACTACTTTACTTCAAGAGGGGACACTTAATCCTAGTGCCCAGCACCAAGCGACATATGTATTAAGACTTCCTGAGGATTACATGTATAGGGGTAGGATTTAAACCCAAGTAGGGTATGCCTTACTACTCTCCACAATTTTTCCCTTTCAAAACCTTTTGCACAAAAGACATTTATCAAATACTGGATATCTTTACTAGCATCTTTGGAGCTACTATTGCAGAAGAGGATAGGTTTCAATTGGGAAATGATTACTTTATGGGCCTAATTGTTAGGCATGTTGCTAGCTCTATGAATGTATCTAATAGGAGCACAAGGTAAAATTTCTTCTTTTTTTGGCTAGGGGTTTAAAGAGAATCCCTTATTGAATAGACATCATGTTTAGATCCCTCCATCAATAGGGCTTCAAGAGGGGGCACTTAATCCTAGGACTACTCTACTGTGCATGATATCAAGACCTTACAATCTATGAACAATTGCTTGGTCCCTACTCATCCATACACGCCAAGTCAACTATGGATGGCTCTACTCAAGTGTTTGGTTTCACACTCTAATGAAGGATCTTAATGCTTTGTGCTTAGGGTGGACATCTATAACATATGGATTTCTCTCTTTTTAACACCTGCGTTTTACTATCTAACATCTTCTTTTTTTTGGTTGTGATGGTGGCAGGTATAATAGGAGGAATCCTTGGTCTAAGTACCTAGGCATCTCCATCCAAGTTTGTCTGATTTTAGGACACCCTCTGCCTCTACGCTTTTGTATCCACTAAACCTTATCAGAATTGAAATGATTTTTCATATTTGCTTCTTGTTGCATCTTTACTAATTATAAGTGAAGCTTCGAGAGTTTACACTTGACAACCTACATACACACACACAATACTGTGTGTCACTAACTACACACATATGACTGACTATTTTTTCATGGCATAATTCAGGCAACACCATCTCTTGGAGCAGATTAAATTAGTTAGCAATACCAATATCAATGAGTTTGACACGTCTGCTCGTCAATCCTTGATTTGTTAATAAAAGTAGCACATTGGCTATACCTAGATTGGTTGTTTTTGTAATTGGATTGGGAATTGACACAATAGGATTTTTCATTGTTCTAGGTCGTACCTAAAGGTGTTGGTTTTTCAATAATGGACATGTATATGGATGGGTAATTGCAATAAAATGTCATTTTACCCTTGTGTTTGATTTGAAAATTGTATTGAATTATATATAAAATCGATCTGATGGAGTCCATACCAAGCCAAGTTTGCAACAACATAGATTTTGATGAATTATGTTTGGTATTATGCTCCAACACATAATGTACTTATATCAAGGGAAAGTTTTTTTCATTGTAAATTTAAAAAATAAAGGTGATATTTAATACACCCACCCACCTAAATACATAACGCTCCATAAGTTGCATGAACTACTTGGAGGCTAGAGAAGCATATGTCATATTCTACTATTTCATATTCTATAGCTAGTAATCGTCTTGAAACATTGAAGACTTTGAAGATGCAATACAAAAATCACGAAAATAATTTGAACCTTTAAATATACCTGATGGGTTGAGCAGTGTACTCACTCTCAATACTATGGTCATAACCTTCAAAAGCATATCATTTTTTGCCTATGCACTAGCGTTTTCTTTTTGTAAGCGAGAAATTGGGTAGCAATTAGTCCCTATGCTATCTCAAACATGCACCCACACATACACACTCACACTTTTTTTTTTTGTAAATTAGATTTGATCAATTTACAAGTGGGAAACCTCAAATCAAGGAAAAACCACGGAAAAGAGGAGGTACAAAAAGCAGAGCTATCTTAAGCTCCGAGGGCTAGAGGCAGTCAAAGTAAATCTTGTATGCATCAAGAGTAATATCCCCAATCTTGTAAGCGAAATGTAGCGCTGGGCCAAGAAAAAATTTAAGATAGGGAAATAGGGCATCAATGCCTTGAAACATCACAAAGTTTTCATGGTGCCAGATGGCCCACAGAAGCCAAAATTTGACCGAAGCAAAAAAGACTTCAAACTGAGATTGCGAAGACTAAAGCGTCCCAAAAAGCCAAAACCGTGTGTGAAAAGTGGCAGAAGGAAAACGGAGACGAAGCAGCCGACACTTGTTGAATGAAGGATCTGGAGAAACAACAATCCCATAGTAAGTGTTGCACAATCTCCTCTGCTGCATGACATCTAGAACAACAAGAAGGTGCAATATGTTGAGCATGCAATGTGATGCACACAGGTAAAGCTCCCACCAAACAGTGCCATAAGAAAATACGTTCCTTCAAAGGGAGATGACTCTGCCAAATGGAAGACAACGAGCACCTCCACCAAGTGATGACTTGGAGAGTGACCACAACCGATTACCATGATGTAAAATCGATGCATTATATTGGAAGAGAGCATATACACTACCAGCTGAAATGCATTCCAAGTTGACATTGACAAGATTCCAATCCAAACAATGGGAGTCTTCATTCAAAGGAGGAACAGGAGACAGATTAGCAAGCATGCCACAAATTTCTCACCAAAGAGAAGAATAATGAGGTCCCAATTCAAAAAGAGACCTCATAGCAAAGAATGAAAGAGCAAGACCGATATCATCTACCACTTGGCATATCCCTTTTTGAGAAAGAAAATATGATTGATAAGAGAGGAGAGTGTTGAACCAATGTAAAAGAGAAATCCTTGCTCCAATGTAGGCTGAGGGAATTGGCGAGAGAAGATTGTTGTGGCCATTCCATTCCAAATGCACTGTGTTACCACCAGGCGACCACCTTTTATGTAGCCATGGGCCAGGCTTGTCGGACCCGCTAGTAGTGTATTATGTTATTGGCCGGGTTTGTCGGTCTGGTAGGAATGGTTAAGAGTGATCGCGAGTGAGAGGCGCACTCTAAAACTGGAACCTACAAAATTTGGGTAAGATTGGCTAAGTGTGGGCACCCAAATGTGAATGGGCAAACCCATATAAAAGTCAATCTAAACCTAAAATAGGTCATTTTCTCATTTGTGCAATGCAAGAAGAGTGCTCTTGCTACATCTCCTTCTCCATCTCCTTTGTGTACTAGTGTGTGTGCGTGTGCTTGAGAGAGAGAGAGAGAGAGAGTGATCAAGCATTGCAGAAGCACGATGGCGGCGAGATGGTTGAGCGCAACGCAGCGGCGAAAGCTCCCTCTCTTCATGGCGAGGAATCCTCCACGATAGCAAGCGTAGAGCGGTGAGTGACCCATCATTGTCATCTTTGAGCTTACTAATTTAGGCTAGTTGCGTGCTTGGAGCCATCTGTGGCTCGCACACACTGTTAGGCAAGTCCCTTCCTTTGATACGTGCGGTAGAAGCCCACATTTTTGCACCACTACCGGGCTCTGCACTAAGCTCAAGAGGCACTCTGTGCTTCTTCTGTGAGTGTTTGTGTTAGGAAGGAAGAGGAAGAAAAAGAAGTTATTTTCTGCAAGTTTTTATTTTCTGTATTTTCTACCAATGTCTGCTTGCACATAATCTTTTACACAGTTAGTAGTTAGTGTGCTCGTAGTGAATGAGTAAGTAGATAAGACAGTTAGCATCTTTTATGTAGCCATGGGCCGGGTTTGTCGGACTCGCTACTAGTGTATTATGTTATAAGCCGAACTTGTCGGTCAGGTAGGAATGGTTAAGAGTGATCACCAATGAGAGGCGCACTTTAAAACTGGAACCTATAATATTTGGGTAAGATTGGCTAAGTGTGGGCGCCCAAATGTGAACGGGCAAGCCCATATAAATGTCAATCTAAACCTAAAATAGGTCATTCTCTCATTTTTGCAATGCAAGAAGAGTGCTCTTGCTCCATCTCCTTTGTGTACTAGTGTGTGTGTGTGTGCTAGAGAGAGAGAGAGAGAGAGAGAGAGAGAGAGAGAGAGAGAGAGATAGAGATAGTGTGAGTGATCGAGCATTGCTTCCACACGACGATAGCAAGGCGGTTGAGCACCGCGGCTCCCTCTTTTTCATGGCAAGGAATCCTCCAAGACAACAAGTGTAGAGCGGTGAGTGGCACACCATTGTCATCTTTGAGCTTACTAGTTTAGGCTAGTTACGTGCTCGGAGCCATCTGTGGCATACACACAGTGTTAGGCAAGTCCCTTGCTTCGATACGTGTGATAGAAGCCCACATTTTTGGCAAGAGGTACTATGTGCTTCTTGTGTGAGTGTTTGTGTTAGGAAGGAAGAGGAAGAAGAAAAAGTTATTTTCTGCAAGTTCTTATTTCTTGCATAATCTTTGTTTTTTGCCAATGTCTGCTTGCACATAATCTTTTGCACAATTAGTAGTTAGTGTGTTAGTAGTGAATGAGTAAGTAGATAAGACAATTAGCTTGTTTTCTGCCAATATCTGCTTTTACACAGTTTTTTTTTATTTGCACAGTTAGTAGTTAGTGTGTTAGCTAGTGAATGAGTAAGTAGTTAGCAGAGTAGGTAGCTTCACAGTCAGTTAGTAGTCAACAAAGTAGTTAAGCTTAGTTAGCAGAGTAGTTAGTTGTAGAGGAGATAAGGTTAGGTTAGTGCAGAGTAGTTAACTGTAGAGGAGATAAGGTTAGGTTATTTAGGAGAGTAGGTAAAGGTTTAGTGTGTGTGGTCCAAAAAGGCCACTGAAACTACATGCAATCCTCCGCGGTATTGTTTTTTTTTTTTAAACAACAAAAAAAACAAAAAGCAAAACAAAAACGCTCAGGATATTTGGGACCAAAAAGAAATTTGGGAATTAAAATAAAAAAATTATTATCCTAAAAGGAAGGGATCGGGATCATTCCCCAATCCCAGGCCCAGGCCTCAGTCCTCAGTCTTATGATATACTACTTACACTACCTTATATATGAAGACTAGGATCTCAAGTGAAGGGAGGGCATGTGGGACAAGTTCCTCAAGTCCTCCACCATCCCCTTCACACTCACCCTTTGGACTTACTAATTCTAGTCCTCTCCCAACCTAGGAAAATACTAGTTTTAGGATTCCGAGGGTTATACGTAACCGAATTGGGGGTTGTAAAGCACGGCACATCCCTCTAGCCAAAACTCTCATTTTGAACTATCACATGCAATATTATGTGGCTCGGTTTAGGATAAGGGACCAAAAATACAAAAAATTGGGTTGTAAACACCTAAAAAACTAGGTGAGCGGCCTTCACGGGAACTCACCAACACCTCTAGAGTGTCAAGATCACATGCACATGTTCTCTAGTCATGTGCTAGAAGATGAGTGCATTGAGAGTGTCTCCATTTACGCGGGCACGCAATATTCCTCTACCTTAGGCTCTAGGGCCTCAGCGGGAACCCAAGGTAGTACCACTCAGGATCCACATATTGCATCTACTGATTCTTTCTCTGACTACGATGTCATGGAGGGTTATCAGATGCCTAATCTCAATAGCTCAAGCCAAGATATGCATGCCATGGGCCCACGGTCTGGGCCAAGCTTGCTTAGCCACTTGAAGGAAACCTTTAGTAGAGCCACTCGCTCTGAACATGGGGCTAATGATGTAAAAGAGGGAGGTGGGGAAGTAAATTTGCCACTCATAACCAACGTAGACCCCATGCTCCTGGAGAGTGTGCACATGAATACTTCATTCACTACACCCCGTGACTCTTCAGAGCTATTCCCCTCCGAGGTTATATTACATGATGGTAGAAGCCTTGCCGAAGTACAAGAAGTTGAGCGGTATATCATTGCGGCTAGGGAAAAGGAAATCGAGAGCTTACGCAAGGTGGAGCAATGAAGAGAGTTAAAAGAGAAAGCCCCTATGTCAATATCATTGCTAGGAGAGCAATCCTGTGCTCCTGAATTAGCGACCACTAAGGGTCAACCCATAGAGAGCCACACGGCATCTAGTTCAAAGGACACCCCTAGCACCTCAATCCTAGATGGAGCATTTCTAAATGAGAACTGGAAGTACAAACTACAAAATGGAAAATCTAACCGACCTATACACAGGTCACACCTATCACGTGGATTGGTTAGATGTCCAATAATCCACAACGGGTGCTACTAGTATGGAGGATCAACAACAAAGAGTTTGTGAGGTCATCCATAGGGTTATTGAGCTAGAGAGACATAACAAGGGGATCCACATGCCTTCAACGGGTCTCATGAGATTCTTGGATTTAGGGAAGGCTAAACAACCAACCTTATCGCAAATGGAGACTCCCTTGGTAAGTCCGATGGATCCTCCATATGTTGTTTTGTCAGGTGTCTCAATGCAATCTGATCCCACAAGTGATAGCTTTACTTTTCCAAGTCTAGCTCATCTTTCCCTTGATGACACCATGGCTACCATGCCTACCCCAATGATGGGCATGCCAAGAAACACGCCATGGATCTCATTTGTTATTAAAGCACCGCTACATGGTAGCTCAATGCCGACAACAGCCCCTACAAGTGTGTATCAATTATATGCACCTATGGGTCCTCATGCTCATGTACCTCCTAGACCTCCAATTGTTTCAACAACTTATGCTCCACAACCACAACATCCAAGATCTTATTTCCATGGGACCATACTGGCTAGCATTAGCATGTCACATCCGACGCTTGCTATGCCTAGGGCCACACATATGAACTTCGGGCCGCCACATGGCACAACACCGTACCAAACATGGAACCCAAGGGCTTCCTATGCGCCAAGCCCAATGCCAATACCTACTCCACATGTAGTCTCTCGAGCACCTTCACCCATGGTGCCTACTCACTTAGGTGACCTGACAACATTTGCTCAAGCTATCAATCGATCTATTGTTGAGAATATGCGTAACATGCCTGATAGAGAACCTAGAAGTAAGGTAGTACAAATAGCCAAGCTCACACAAAAATTTAGTGGAGACGGGGATGTGAGAAAGCATATCAAAGTGTTACGACATGAGGATCGACAAGAAGAAACAAATGGACCTAGAGACATCAGCAGATGAAACCACTAGTGAGTCTTCCACTTCTGAGGAGGAGACCACTTCCACCAATGAGAGTGACAACTCCATCGATGTGATGGGCATTATCATGAAGGATCTACAAAGGGAATGCACGACTGGCGACCCATCACCAAAAGGGTAAAGCAGTTGAGAGGAAAATAAATCACCGGGCCTAAGAGAGGGTAATCTGAAGAGTATGCTATCTATGGAATTAACAAGGGAAAAAAAGGATAAAATTTTGCAAATGTTGATGGAATTCCCTGACTTTTCATTGACAACTATGAAAGAATCACATGTACTACAGCGGTGGAGCATCACATTAAGTTGAAGGAAGGGGTAAAGCCAATCGTGAAAAAACTACGATGGCTGGGGGTCATACTGGGAAAAGGCACTCCTTCCCGAGGTAAGGAAGCTACTAGAAGCAGGGTTCAATTATCCTGTGGAAAACTCGGAGTGGGTGTCACCCGTAGTGGATACGCCTAAGAAGAATGGCAAGTGGAGGGTCTGTGTTAACTACAAACCACTAAATTCAGCCACAAAGAGGGACCATTTTCCTCTCCCTTTCTTAGATGAAATTCTGAATGAAGTAGCTGGTTTTGAATGCTACACAGTGCGTGACGGCTATTCCGGCTATTTTCAAATATTCATAGCCTTTGAAGATCAACTAAAAACCACTTTCATTACACCATGGGGTTGCTTTGCTTATAGAATTATGCCATTTGGTCTCACAAATGCACCTGCCACATTCCAGAGATATGTCACATATGTCTTTCAACCGTTCTTTGGAACATCCATAAGAGTGTTCATTGATGACTTTTGTATATATAGCCCTCGCATCTCACACTTAGAAAAGGTGACTGAGGGTTTAGCAAGGTTGCAAAGCCTAGGAGGGCAAATGTAGACAAGTGTCACATTGGGAAAGTAGAGTCATTCTTTTAGGCCATGAAATTTCAGCTAAAGGTATCAATGCCGATCCAAGTAAGGTGTCTGTACTCATTGCGCTACCTTCACCAACAACCACACATCAACTAGTCTCTTTTCTACAAAAGGTGAGGTACTTGAGTAGATTCATACATCTACTATCACAACTTGTTCTACCACTGCAGCAGCTCAACGATCGACTTTCACATGGGACGAAGAGAGTGAACATTACTATAACAAGGTAAAGGAGGTCTTAGCCACCCTACCAACTATCGCACCGCCTAAGTGGGACGAAAAGTTCTATGTCACCTCAAGCGTGGGTGATGACTCCTTGGGAGCTGTGCTCTGGGTTGCATGATTCGTTATTAGACATTCATTTTGTTCGTGAATAATGGTCGATTAAACGTTCTAAAGATTTATTCATGTGTATTATTTGCTGCCACGTCAGCTTTTCTCAAAAAAAAGTTTTATTGCTTACATATCGATCGATATTTAATCAATCGATGGACTATAGATCGATAGATTAAATCAATCTATATGTTTTCGATCGATATGGTAGTACTATATAAAGACCAAATTTGCGTGTTTTAGCTACAATTCCCTTCACCAAAGTGTCAGGTTAGCTCTGACATAGAAAGGTTGATTTGTCAAATTAAAAAATCTTTGATTTTTTAAGAAAATTTTATTTTTAATTTTTTATACATTAAAACCATTAATGTGGAGGAAAAGAGTGGTCGTATGTGGAGGAAAAAGAGAGAGGCAAGACAGTTTCGTTTTTGGAATGCAAACATTGTGGGCATAACGTGCCACGCAATGCAACTCACATCAAAGAACATTTATTCGGCACTAATCCCAATGTGAAAGAATGTGGAGCACCACCTAACGCCATATGGGTCCATTTTGTAGGGTATGTAAATAAATGCAAACAAGAAAGACTTCTTCCTAAGAGACAGCAAGGTATGACAGGTGCCTCATCTGTCAACATAGAAGAAGTGAGTATAGATCAAGAAGACTGTGGACCTTCAATGTGATAGATGGCAAAATGTAAACATCTTTTCATGATAATGTATCTCACTTTTTCTCACTGTAGCTCCCTATTGAGCTATATATATCACTTTTTTTATTTAGTAGCAACAAAGTCAAGTATTGAAGAGAATCCGTATAAACATAAGTATTGAGGACATTTCTTGGAAATCAGATAAGAAGACATTGCTTGACTCTCAACAAAGTCATCAATTAGCAACTCCAAAACAAATTCATTGCCATAAACATAGACAGAATACAATGCGTCTCAAAAAAGGAAGGGATAAATTGCCGTTAAAATTTTCAACTACAGTCTACAACGTCTTTAAGAAAGTGTGATATCCACCGCTTCTTCAAGATTTGCGTTCAATGTTGCCTCAAGTATATCCACCGTTTCTTGAATATCTGCCTCGTGACTTGGTCATGCCTCCTCAGGCAAGGGAGAGAGAGGACCGTACCGCGCTTTGTATGTGGAAAGTTTTTTCTTTAAAACACCTACTTCTTCTTCTTTGGTTGCCAACTTCTCTTGTAGAGAGAAAATGCTCTCTCCTTGGCTGGCTAGTGTAGCCCCTTGAGACACAACAATTTTTTCATGATCATCTAGTAGGAGCACAACTGGCCTCTTTCATGCAGGTGTACCTGCCTCCCCACGACGCGCTTGTGCCCTTTCTTTAGCTCTTCCAAGTCCGACACCAACGTTGAAAGGACGGTCTGTCCAAAGGACGTGATTCTTCATTATATCTTGCATGAAGACTTGTTGGATGAAGTACATGGCAACTTGCTGGATGAAGTACATGGCAACTTGATTATTGTTAGGTATACTACACTCCTTTTGGATGAAGCGTAGGAGCAACACACGCGCGAGCCCTTTGTGTTGTAAATCTGAAATTTTCAATGGTGCCATTGCCTTGGCATGACCTAAACTCCTGAAGAGTACATCTTTCACAAAAAAAGAGGGACAACACTTGCGTGCGTCTTCCAATTTCATTGGTTTGCCCTCCAAACCTTTGGGCTCCGCGGCCTCAACAAAGAATGCGAAAAGGTCTTGAGCCCCGTAACTCATGCTCTCCTCTCTGAGGATGCGTTGAGACTCTTTGTGATCGAGCTCACCGTCGACATTGGGAGGAGCGTATGGGGCTACCATTTCCTGTCGAATCACACAATAAATAATTAGATCAAAAAATAGATACACATTGATTAAAAAACTACAATCAATGGTAGCATTCACACAATTTTAAAATTCACATCTCTCTCATCAATTTGACAACAGCAATGTAATAAAATAGCATGAAATTTCAAATCAATGGACATGAGACAAGACGAAACTGTATCATTGCAAAGTATAGACACATTTTCAAATTGCAAGGTATGATTTCAAATTTCAATCATTGGATGTCCTCAAGCTTGCACTATCTGGGAGTGTGTGACCAACACGCTTAATGCCTTGTAACATGTTCAGGAGATCATGTGAGGACTTGCGTTGGGTGGGATTGTAGATACACAAGCGTGCAGGACTTCTTGAAAGTGTCTGAGGAAAGCGATATAATTAGTGTCATCATCCTTAGGTAAATATTTAAGGAGTTCTTGAATGTATTTACAAAGGGAGTAGATATCTTGGCGCACGTGAAGACTGGAGGATTTGTCAATATACATTCGGGAGCCACCCACCAATATCACTTACTCTAGGCTTCCCTTGTTGATGGGAGAAGATCTGGAAACTTTGGAAATGTGTTCTTTGTGGGGAACAAGTTTGCACTACCCAAATCACATACGCCTACATATACTCCAGCCCATCCAAAATGCAGCAAGATATTACTCCCATGAACATCATTGTGAGTGATGTTATTCACGTGCAAGAAGATGAAGGTTCTGAGCAATCCATTAATGATAGGCCATAAATTCTTCTTGATGCCTTCAAGGGTCCCCTCGGTGTCTCTAAAACCCTTGATCATGGACAAATTCTTCCCCTCCTTTTGGAGTCTCTCTAGCCAGTGGTCGAGGTTTCCACCGTTCCACATCTTGAAAATGAGGGTGGGCACTCGCGTGGCATGTCTTGCCAATCTCAGAGCCACAATGATTCCACTATGAGTGATATTCATAATTGTGGCTTCATGCAGCACTATGTCATTGGCACTCTTCTAGCCATCACCCTTGATTAGCTTGCCAGTGTAAAATTCATCTGTGAAGGTTTGATGATTGACTTTCACCTTTGTGACCATGCCGTATCTACCTTCTCCAATGCTTTACATTTGTGGAAATTCGATGCAATCCATGCGCATGATGACGAGGTTTCATGGGTCTAAACTTCCCATGTTGGGGGACATTGGATCATTGCTAGAGAGCTCTTCTTCGATCCTTGGTCTCTTTCCCTGTCGCTTCATGCTTTTGTAGAGGATCTCTACTTCCTTCATACGGTCCATGAAGCCAGACTTCCCTTTAATTTGCTTGTCAAGGGTTTCTGCAACTCTGCAAACTTGCCCTATGATTCGACTCATGTCATGGCCCAACTGACCACCTGTAAGGACTTCAATCCCACATGAAGCACCACAAAATTTTGCAACTAGTGCTGCATATGTAGCACTACATAACTTCCAAAAATGATTTATACGAGGACTCTTGCAAAACTTTTTGGAGGCGATCACTTCGTAATCCATAAAGTTGAGTGCATACGAATTCTTCGACATATTTGCACTCAACTTTTGTTATCTGGCCTGTAGTACCCATGATGTGCGTAGAAGCTAAAACAACAAAACAAAAAATCAAAACTTCTCACCACCTGTGTAAGTGACATGTAATACAATACATTCTAGTCATTCTTTACAACACAACCATTGGGAAATCACCCTAAACCCTAAACCACATGTTTACATGAACGTAATTTATGATTAATATACACAAGAACATGCACACGATTATGCATGATGTTAATTATGATTTTTCATATCACAAAGAAATACGTTATGATTTTTCAAATCAAAAACCTTGCATGTATGAGATATTATCAATAGGAATGTGACGAAGTCATAGAAATACACATTATTTTACAAATTACAAAGATTAATGTAAAATATGGTGTCACGTATGTATCCTTCTTATTGTAAGGATCTAAGCAAGTCCTAAGCACCATACGCAGGGGTTTTATTCCCATTGTAAGAGAAAAAGATAAACATTCAATCCAGAGGTCGAGAATGATTACACTATAAAAATTAGTAGCTCATCAGATAATGGTTTTTTTTTTCACAAATTGTGTCTGAGAGAAACTCCTCCCATTGTAAGAATCGAAGATCGTGACATGGGTAGTAGTTTGAAGATTACAGTTCTCATTATACAGATCTACGAATCATGTGGTCCATGACTACATATATTGAAAAGTGTGTAGCTTAAAGACTCACTAGAAAAAACATTTTTCACAGATCGTGTCTAGGAGTATCTTCTTCCGTTGTAAGAACCAAAGCTCAGATGCAAGAAGAAGTAAGTTTTTTGTAAGCTTCACATTTCATTGGAACTTATTTTACCTAAAGCATCGTACAAAGTAAGAGTGTCGTGAGACATATCAAACAAATGCACATGCTATCTAATGGTCTCCTAAAACACCGTAGAAAGTATGAGTGCTGACAAGCATATCAAAACAATGTAAGGTGTTATCTAAATTCCTAAAACATTGACTCAAGTAAGAGTGTTGCAAAGCATATCAAAACAAGAGTCAATGTTTTCTTTTCTTTTTTTTTTAACTATGGAAGTAAGATACAAAATGAGACAAGCCATAGTAATTTCTATATCCTAAATTTTAAACTGTTATGTGACTAAGAGAGCCCGAAGGCGTATCAGAGACACATACAGTAATATAATCACATGAAAGTAAAATTTAAATTATTCACGTGTAAAAAAAACAAATTTGAAGAGAAAAGCTGCTTACCTGTATGCGAAGCTGACCTGCTCGAGAGTATGAGGTAGAGAGTGTGAGCTGTAGGCAACTAGAAAGCTCAAAAATTGGTATCGATAAAAAACGTATCAAAGTACGATGCACGTTTTTTAATATAAATCTAGAGTATTAATCGATACTTTATCAAAGTATCGATCGATAGAGTATCGATTGGTAGATTACAAATTATTCAAAAATACCTCGTATTTTACGATAATACGCGAATAATGACCAGTTATTCAGTATAAATTACATTATTTGGTCGAATAAATGAAACACAGGCTGTGCTACTCCAGAAGGATGCAGCGGAATCTTTCACGAGGCCAATCTACTTCTCCAGTCGCATGATGATAGCGGCAGAGAAAGGTTTCACCCATGTGGAACACCTAAACTTTAGAGGGAGGGCTAATGACACGGTGTTGACCGCACCGCACTCTAAGCTCACCCGGAGACTGTTGATCATGCGCCAGCCTTCGGAGCCAAGGCCGTGGGAATCGGCCCTATTCGGGGATCATAAAGTAAAAACAACAAAAAAAAATGTTTTTCTATTACTGTCGCCAAACCACCTCCCCTCCCTTTCTCGTGCGTGTGCAATAAGCCATTGTGCCTATCCTTGGCACCACTCCCTCCCTCTCCTCCATTATCCCCTCTCTCCCCTCTAGTATCGCCACCCCACTCCCTCACCCTCTCTCTCTCTCTCTCTCTCTCTCTCTCTCTCTCTCTCTCTCTCTCTCTCTCTCTCTCTCTCTCTCTCTCTCTCTCTCTCTCTCTCTCTCTCTCTCTCTCTCTGTCTCCACTCACACTCCCTCTCTATCTCTCTCCCTCTCTCATTCCTTGTATAGCCTAGCCCATAGGGCTCTAAAAAGAAGAAAAAAAGAGAAACTCGCTGTCTCTCGTTCGCCAACCCGGGGGGACCCAGTCCATGCATGAGCGAAGCATCTCTCTCTCTCTCTCTCTCTCTCTCTCTCTCTCTCTCTCTCTCTCTCTCTCTCTCTCTCTCTCAACACCCACCACACACACACACACACCCACACATACACACACACTCTTACACTCCCTCTCCCTCTCTCCCCTTCTCCCACTCACTCATGCCCTCCCCTTGTTCAGAGTCCCACTCACTTTCTCTCTCTCCTCCCTTTGTCGGCACCAGCACGCAGGCGCGCAGAAGAGTCTCTCTCTCTCATTATTTATACTCTCTCTCTCTTTCTCTATCTCTCTCTCTCTCTCTCTCTCTCTCTCTCTCTCTCTCTCTCACACACACACACACACACACACACACACACACAAACACAGTTTATGGAACACATGACACGTGTAGACAACATTCTGTGATTTTATGCGCACACAAGCGCACACACACACATGTGCATACACAAAAAATAATACCATTTAGAAAAAAAGACACAAGTTTTGATAACATGCCACCTACAATCTACTAATCTTCTAAACATGGCACATGCGACAATCTCATTAGCAAAATAATGATGGAAGGAAGAATGCCTCCAAGGCACGATACAATGATGGATTTTTAAAGCCAAATGACCCCCCCTTTTTTTGCAAACAATTCCGGCATAGAAAAGACTTTTATTTGTAATTTGTTTGGAAATCTCCAGAAGTATGTACAAAACCTTGAATAAATCAAATTTCCATTGGCATCAATGGTGAAAATCCTACAAAACAAGAAGTTTTTAAGCACTTGAGCGGTGGATACACTGACACAAGTAAAACAAGTGTACATGCATAGTTAGTACACGTTCACAGTTGATTTATATCCAATAAGTTACACGAATTGTTCTCAAACCAGATCACGGGGTGCACATATATGATTGGTGGGTGCACGGACCCAAGGGAACTACCGGCGCATTGTGAGTTAATACACAGTTTAAAGCTGTCATAATAATCAATATCTAATTCTCCTAAATGATTTTCTCATGTTAAACTGATCATTTAATATGGGGAAGTGCTAGGGGAGAAAAAGCTAGAATATTGGTTAAGCTAGCAGACCGGCCACAGTAGGGATCCAAAGGAGGGAAAATAGGGATCCAAAGGGAGGGCCATCTGCAAAAGATCCATGTGAAACAATGGGCTAAAAAGACCCTAAGGTTCAGCCCATTAATACTTCCAAAATGCTAAGGTTCCAAAATTCAAAGGTTATGTCCAAAGGTCAACCGTAAGGAATTGGATGCTTTGTGTGTGACCAAAAAAGTCTTGCATATCCCTACATAGGAGGGGGCGAGCCTAGCAAGTAGGGGATGAGAGAGAAAGCCACGCACACACACACACACAAGCCCTCTTTACACAAAGGGAATGAAGGACACATGTCAGATGCCTAAGCTAGTTGCTCCCAAAGTGTGCTCAATTCCTATTGGATGACCCTTGAAGTGGACCAATGAGAATTAGGCAACAGTGAATTTAACCTAATTAGTTTTAAAACACTTAATAAAAAGAACCAATGAAAATTAAGTCTCCTGGATGATTATTGGACAGCCCGTGAAGGGGTCCAATAGGGATTGAGCAACCCAATGGGCTACTTAATTCCTATTGGTCAGAATGGGGAAAGGTCCAATGGGGATTTAATTCATTTAAATCAATTAAGTTTAATTGATTAAGCTCTCACAAAAGGGGAAAGGGGGACACATGTCAGAAGGCTATCACTTATGCTGCTTAATAGCCATTGGCTTGACTTGGGGAGGTCCAATGGGGGAAAAGCAAGAGAAAATAGCAAGAGGGCTCGCCCAAGAGAGAGAGGGGGCTGATTTTTGCAAGGCATTATCGCACACACACTCTCACATAGTCTATGTGAGAAGAAAAGAAGACTAACTCTTCCCAAGCTTTAATGGAGAGCTCATCACCTACTCCAAGCTTGTGAGATAGAAGCCTACATCGACATACTCTTGGCATGTGGATACAAATCCAACCAAGAGCCAAGATTCAATGCATGCTCATCTCCTCTACCAAGCTAATCACTAAGCTAAGCGATGCTCATATGAGTGATTATGTGAGGAGATGTACATCTTTCTCGTAAGATACCCCTTCTTCCTCTCAATCTACTCTCATACCCTGCTAGCTCTCACCATCTTTGAAGGTGTGTGAGGTCTTGGGTCTGAGACCGGGGATAATTGATGTTGTGTTTGTTAAGTGTTTTGCTTAGTGCATGAAGCTTTCATCTTCATTGCACTAGCTAGTCTTGAAGGAACACAAAGAATTGTATTGTACAATGTGTCTCTTGATGGGAGAAACCATAATACAAAGCCTTTTAGAGGGGGAACCGACTCCATGAAAATCCGGTCCTCAAATGTTGTCAATAGCTTAATTTCTCTCTCTTTTGAAAGTATTGTTGATGCTATCTAACTAGGTGTTATGCTTTTTGTTGCTCTCTCCACCCAAGCACTCTTGTAATTCTCATTAGGAATTTATTCTAATGAAATGCCCACTATGTTCATGCTAATTTCTGCTACACACAAGTTTATAAGCCATTAAATGTTACATTGGTATCAGAGCACAAGGTTTCTCTTTTCTTGCTCAAGAAGGGAGGTCCTCAAGCTAGGTATAAATGGTTGGTATTATTAATTGCCTGCGAGTAAGTAGAATAGGAATTTTTCAGCCTTGCAGTGCACCTAACTTTGTGCAGTTAACGGGGAATCACTGTCGAGAGCTATGGTCTTAATAGTGGAGTCCTACGGGGATTGCCTACGGCTTAACCACTATTGAGCTATTAGAAGCTTGACAGAAGCCGGTGCTGTTTTGGTATTGAAATACCCTATCTTCTATTCCTTGCAATTAATGGTATTCGAGCCGCGCGTACAGTAGCTTGAGTGCTTTTTCTAAAGGGGTAAAGAGGAGTAGCAACTAGGGCTTGAAGTGCCAAAGTACACCTAAAAAGTTTACACCTAAAAGTTGTTAGAATGGCTGACAATAGTAAAGAGAGTGAAATTAATGTTGATAACTTTGATTTTGCTCATGATCAAGCTACTAATGATGCTTCAATGCTTGTTAACTATCTTGTTTCTAGGCTTCAACAAGCCATGGGCAATCCATCTCTCCAAAGTGAAGTGCAACGGCAGCTCCGTGCTCACGGGATTCTCCAAGCTCATCACCATGACGAGAGAACACCTAGGAAGCCTCCTTGTGAGACTACCAAAAGAGGTCTCTCTCCGATTCATGAAGAAGAAGAGAATCTGTACGAAGGGCTCAAGAATTTACTTCTTGATGATGCATCTCCTTCCCAAAGGAGAACTCAAGAGCCTCCACCGAAGGAACGAGAAAGAAGTGAGTTTCCCACCACCTTGGCGGAGATGGCTCCACGAAGACGGCGGGCTAAACGCTCTCCATCACCACCAAAGTGGAGAAGACCATCACACTTTTCTCCACGCCATAATTCAAAGAGAGATGATAAAAGCAAGACAAGAAAAAGTCAAGAAAGAGGTCACCCTCTTCTCCACCTTCTTCAAATTCTTCACCTTCTGAAGAAAGTGATGGTGCAACTTTTGAACCATCAAAAAGAAGAGGCCATAGGAAATCTTATGCCGCATGGAAGAGGTCGTCCAAGCTGAAGAAATTCAAAGAGGGAGGGAAGAGCATCTCTTTCCTTACCTATGATGGTACCTTTGGTGCTATGGACAAAGTCTTGGCCTTTATCCAACAATTGGATGCGGCGTTTGGAGATGAGGGCTTCACGGAGTCCTCTAAGCTACGCCATGTAGCTATGCACTTTCAAAAGTCCGCCAGGCAATGGCGGTCCAGCCTACGAGCCAGCGGTGAAGCTCCACAAACATGGAAAGCTTTAAGATCTTCCATTATGAAGCAGTTTTTGGCCACCGATGCCAAAGACAAAGTACTCACCGAATGGCGAAGCTTAAATCTCTCTCCCTATGAATCCATCCACAAATATGTAGACAAGTTTTGGGACTTACAACTCAAAGCCACTGTCTTCAAAAAGTTGGATTTTGGAGAGCAAAAGCAACAATTTTGTGCAGGCTTAACCGAAGAAATGGTGGAGTATGTCAACTCCCAAAGTCCACGTACCATATCGGCGGTAATACACCATACTATGGTGGCCTCACGAATCAATTTCCAAACGGGGGCTAGAAGAAATAATAAGCCCCCGGAAAACAAGGGTTCCAATGAGCCTAAGGGGAAGGACAATGTCCAAAAGTCTCCTAAGGGAAACTCCAACAAAGCTAAAGAGAAGGGAGTTTACAAAGGTAAGAAAAAACTCTCTCCTAAAGAGCTTGAGCGTTATCGCAAGGATAACCGGTGTTTCAAGTGCGGCGAACAAGGGCATGCGTACCGCGCTTGTCCCCAAAAGAACAACCACCAAGATCCTCCTAGAGCTTCCTTGGTTGAAATCCAAGAGGAGGAGACTCACCAAATGCATCACAAAGGATCTCCTCTATGCCATGCTTGGGGAAAGGTAAGATAACATGATGCTTTTATTATCTTTGACCCTGGTTCTACTCACAATTTTATATCTATAGAGTTGGCCACCAAGCTAGGCATACAATCCTACGAGATGGGAGATGTCCTACCCGCAGAAAGTGCCTTCAAGGGGCAAGAAGCTTCAGTCACTCCCTTAATCGGGAAATTGAGGCTTCATGTCCAAGGCTATGTGGACAAAGAGGACTTCTTTATCTCTCCTCTCAAGCATGAGGATGTAATCATAGGGGCACCATGGTTTGACCGTCTGGCTTAAATTTCCTGAAAGGAGAATCTCCTTTAAGTTCAGGGAAAAAGACATGTATATAGATGCTAAGGAAATGGGTAACACTATCCCCATTGTACATACACCAGATTTCAACAAGTCAATAAAGAGCTCTATTTTCGTGTACATGATTTTTGTTAAAGATTCTCAAAATGAACCTAATGCTTTAGCAAAAGAAAATAAAAGCAACCAAAAGGAATTAGAGTTATCCAATTTTCTCAAGGGGTTTAAAGATGTTTTTATTGACGACATCCCTTGTGAGCTACCTCCTAAACGAGATAATGATGACCATGCAATTGAACTTCTTCTAGGAAGTTCACCGCCTAACAAACCTCCTTATAGAGTTTCTCAAGCTCAACAAGAGGAGATTATGCGGCAAGTGCATGAGTTAATTGAGAAGGGCATGGTTAGGCCTAGCTCATCTCCATTTTGCTCACCTGTGCTATTAGTGCAAAAGAAATACGGCACATATCGAATGTGTGTCGACTATAGAGCACTAAATAGGATCACTATCAAGAATAGGTTTCCTGTTCCACGGGTAGAAGACCTATTTGATAAGCTACAAGGATCAACCTACTTCAGTAGGATTGACCTAAAAAGTGGCTATCATCAAATAAGGATAGTTGATCAAGACATTGTAAAGACCGCATTTCGCACCACATTTGGTCTTTCCGAATACATTGTCATGCCTTTTGTCTTGATCAATGCACTAGCCACATTCGACCGCTTGATGGAGAAGTTGTTTAGCCTCATCTGTGAGGTCCCCACTCCGCCATATCAAACAGCGGATCTGATGGTGAGCCTGGTGGCCACTAGATCTATAGCGGAAGCAAACAAAGTGGTTCAGGGTTGAGCTAGCGGACGATCTCTCATCACAAAGTAAGTCTAGCTCGAGCCTACTAGCAATGAGATCTAGCTCCACCTCGCAGGGGAAGCGTACTTAAACCATCTAGCGATCCTAAGACCCACCTTCCAAGAGGAGAGAAACCCCAAGTGCCTTTTTCCCCATGTTTCAGAGGCACATACTCTCGATATTTCACCGCTCTAGGGGCAAAGAGTATTACTAATATTGAATTAAACACTATGGGGACAGAGAGTTCCCGACCAATCGGGACCACCCTTCTCATAGGCATTGGCAACCTGAGCCAAGCCCCCACTTTCCACCCCCACACTCACACTTCCTTGTGTGTCCTAATTACTACCACAAAAGTTGTTCAACATAAAAGTTCCTTGATTAGATTCCGATTCACAATGTTCATTAAGATAGCCCTTCAACCAGTATTGCAAATAGCACCAAGACAGTATTCTAGTAAAAATTCTACTCAAACTTATTCATTAAAATTCCAATGTTCTGGAGGTACAACATCCCCCCTCCAGCGAGAGTTTACTCCTCCCGTTGTCGCCTAGCTGCCCATACAACTAGGTATGTCCACCACATAGAAAGCACGACATGGACATTGCCACCACATAGAAAGAAAGACGTGGGTTCCCACCGCTTAACCAGCAGATGTGGGTATCCACCGCTTAACCAGCAGACGTGGATTCAAGAGCCCTTAACCAGGAACTCTGCCCCCTGTGGGTTCATGACTAATTCAACATTGGAAATAGAATGAACATGCCGAGTTAAATTTTCCCTAGCAGACAGCCTTTCCTATTGTAAACCCATCAATCATTTCTTTCCTACTTTAGACTTTAATGTACAAATGAGTTCAGTGCCGAGGTTTCTGTCGAATTTCTCCAACATGTTTTTGGGGATATGTTCATTCCTAACTAAACGTGTGCAATGTTAATTCAAACGACTTGAATAAAATTATGACCTACCCCTTCCATTTCTTCGTCAATGGCCCGTGAGATGGCCGGTATTTGTTCTTCCATGGGAGCTTTTCCCTTTCCATTGACATTGCTTGTTCTCGCCTCGCGGTCATGGGCACCACCGAAGCGAGTTCTCTTAACCGGGGCCATTTTACTCACTACTTTAAATGATAAACTTTAAAAAGAGCTAAAGTCCGAGGGCATCATAACAAACCAATTGGCATATTAGAATCATTAATGAATCCACCTTATGCAAGAGATTTGATTTTTCCTTCGAGACTTAGCCATTTTATAGGTAGTTCTTTACTTGCCCTTATGGGAACTAGCTCTAAGTTAATCACTTGGCTTAGATGATTAAGAAATTCAAAATTTCACTAATTGATTTACAAGAGAGATGAAATAACCGAGTTCAATCACTTTCCTAGAGCAATTTGAAGATGCAGAATTACCGCAGGCATGTGTGATAGAAAATTCTCTTCTTAATTGCCTAATGACGGTTTAATTTTCATCCTTAATCACATTTTAATGTGAGAGAATATTGATTCTAATTTAATTGCAATACTATTGAATGATAAAAGAATGAATTCCATCAAATCTACTTTATTACCGGCCGGACAATTTATTAACTATGCTGCCTGGAGAGAGAATCTTTCCTAATCATGTATTAATCCTTGATTAAGGATGATGAATGACTGCATAATTTAGCTAATTGAATGATGATTATGTAACAGAGTATAGCTATGTAAACTTAGAGAGCACCTATTGGGAATTATAGCTAAAAGTAGGCACAGTAGTAGACGAAGAATTTGGGAGAATAATGATGAGAATTAAAAGAGCCGGAATTAAACCATAATTACCATGATTAGGGCTGAGAATCCTTTGATTTTTCTGATCCAACGAATCCTCAAGACGATAATTTCGGCAGCACCTCCCTCATTGCTTCTCCTTCAAAAACTGTGTGTGTACCGGCAGCAGCTCCCCAACGTGTGTGTAGGTGTGTGTGTGTGTATTTGGTGTGTGTGTGTGAGCATGTGTGTGTGTGTGTGTGTGTGTTGAAAAGCTGAAAATGGATCTGGGTTGCTATTTGCATCTGGGAGCCTCTCTAGTTAAGCATGGCAAGTCCAGTTGCCTACCCACCAACTGTCCAGTTGGCTTGGTTAACTGACTCTCACACCTAGTAGCAAGCTTAGAAAATCTCCCAAGACTCCCACAAGGCAAGAGGGCGCCCCCTGCTGCTAAAGCTGAGCTGGAGTGGGCTGGAACCTGTTCCCGCAAAGCCTCGGACCCCCGGTACCTCCACGGCCAATTTTGGGAAAATTTGGTTTTAGGCTAAAACGGGTCATACGAGTCGGATTTTGATGCCGAAAATTGCTATAGAAAGCTCTATCTAAGGCGTACTGGCCCGAGTACCTGCCATATTTAGCAGGCCCCGAGGTTCGAAAATGCATTTTTTTCAAATTCGGGGTACGGGTGCAATATTACGAGACGGCAAAACTAGACGGGTCGGGTGACCAAAAACTTACTATTTTTGGAATTTTTTGCAAAAATTATTTTAATTCACATTTGGGAGCTTTAAAAAATTCTAAACATCATGGAACTGACAGAATTTAGAAAACTGCTAAAAATAATAACTTTTTCCATTATGATCTTTTCATGGTACAATGGTGCTCTTTTAGCTCGGGGTCGGAGACCTTACATCATCGAACCTTCACTGGAGTGTTCTTTGATGATATTATCATCTACTCTAATTCATTAGACGAACACAAGCAACATCTCCAGATAATATTTCAAGTTTTTAGAGAGAATAAACTTTATGTTAATCGAAAGAAAAGTGAATTTTTCTTGCAAGAGATTCAGTATTTAGGTCACATTATCTCTCAAGATGGCATCCAAATGGATCCATCAAAGTTAGAGGTAATAAAAGGATGGCCTAAACCAAGGAATCTTCATGAACTAAGAAGCTTTATAGGTATGTGTGCATACTATAGACGCTTCATAGAAAAGTTCTCACAAATTGCGGGACCATTACATGACCTAACAAAGAAAAGCGTTAGGTATACATGGTCTGCTAAGGAGAACAATGCTTTCGAAAAGCTTATCTCTCAACTTGTGCTTAAACTACCGGATCTCTCAAAACCATTTGAGGTCCAATGTGATGCTTGTGGTGATTGCCTTGGAGCTGTTTTGCTCCAAGAAGGGCACGCCATAGGCTATGAGAGTCGAAGGCTCGACCCTGTTGAGCAAGCTCTAGGCATATATGAAAAGGAACTCCTTGCAGTTCTACATGCCTTAGACTCATGGAAGCACTATTTATTGGGGACTCCTTTCATTCTGTGGAACGGATCACCAAAGTCTTAAGTACTTCATGACGCAGACCAAGCTCTCCGACAAACAAATGAGGTGGGCAAATTTCCTTTCGCAATTTCATTTTCATATTGCTCACATTGCTGGCAAGCATAATCAAGTAGCTGATGCACTCTCAAGACGGCCGAGAGTGAATGCGGTTTCCATAGCAACTCACAATGATCTATCTTCAATGATAGATGAGTATGCTATTGATCCCGATTTTAGAGATGTGATTTCAGCCCTTGCATTAGGGAAGAAAGAAGAACCATTTACTTTACAAGATGGTTATCTTCTCTATGGCAATAGACTATGTGTTACTAACTCACTACGTGAGAAAGTAATGTATGAATCTCATGCTCCACCTTATGCGGGGCATAGAGGGATTTAGTCTACCTTAAAGGTAATTGAAACATAATTCTATTGGCCTACCATGAAAGTGAACATACAAGAGTATGTTTCTAACTGTGTGGTATGCCAAAAGACAAAATTTGATAGAGGGAAGCAACTTGGATTGCTTCAACCTTTGCCAATCCCTAATTCACCATGGGAGAGCATATCCATGGATTTTATGTTTGGATTGCCTAAGTCTATCCATGGGAATACGGGAATATAGACGATAGTAGACAGGTTCAGTAAACAAGCTTATTTTATACCTGTCAAAAAGACTATCAAAGCCCATCAAATGGCAACCCTCTTCATTTCACAAATTTTCAAGTACCATGGCTTGCCAATGTCCATAGTGTCGGATAGAGATCCTAGAATGACCAGTAACTTCTGGAAGGGTCTCTTTGAGAATTTAGGGACAAGGCTAAACTTCTCTACGGCCTATCATCCACAAATGGATGGCCAAAGTGAAATAGCTAACCTAACCATTCTCGATCTACTAAAAGCCTATGTAACGGAGGTAGATCAAAGATCCCAATGGGAGAAGTACTTACCCTTAGTGGAGTATGCTTACAATAACAATGTACATACTTCCACGGGAAAAGCACCTTTCGAGGTAATTGAGGGGAGATCAAAAATTCCCTTGCTACTTAAGGTACATGGGAAGATCTTCGATGCAGATGAGTATAGCCGAGACCTACAAGAATCTTTTCAAAAGATAAAGGATGCTATCTCTGTCTCATAGCAAAGGCAAAAGGCTGCTGCTGACAAGCACAGAAGAGCCCAAGCCTTTAAAGAAAACGATTGGGTCTTGTTAAAGTTTCCCAAGGCTCGATTAAGGCACATGACGGGCAAGAATCCTACAGGCCACCAAAAGTACTATGCTAAGCTAGCAAAAAGGTACTATGGTCCCTTCCAGATTCTTAGGCCAATCAATGAGATGGCCTATCAACTCAAGTTGCCCAATCATTGGCTCATACACAATGCTTTCCATGTGAGCCTATTAAAGCCTTACAAAGGAGAGCCACCTCAAGAACCAACTATTGAAGACCCACCGGAGATCGAGGACCAAGAGGAGGTGCTGCAGCCCGAGTCCATTCTCCGACATGAAGACAAGGTACTAAGAGGCGGTAAGACTATCCGGACGATATCTTATTAAGTTTAAGAATTATCCTTTTGAATATGCTAGATGGATGCAAGGTATACAATTAAAGGATAACCTAAACCTTGTCAATGCTTACAATGCTTCCCAAGAGTAAGCAAATGTACAAAATGTTAAAAATGAACAAATTTTTTGTCTTATAAGACTCTCTTTTTCTTTATTGTGCACAAAAATGAAGTAGTATGCATACTTAGATCAAGTTTGCGGGGACGACCTCTCCCAAACACCAAGTAGAGCTTGTCACTCTACTATGGAATATTGATAGGACTAATGTGAAGACATGCTTGCGGCAGCTTCAGGCACTCAAGTGCCAAATGGACTAGTCATCCATTGTGGAATGATGTTGTAGGGTAACATAGGGATCCTCTACCCGCTAAGAAAAGGACTCATGAATATGCTTAATCTTCTCTACACCATAGTCGAGGACGACTATGATTTCGAGAGAGAGGTAATGTCATAATAATCAATATCTAATTCTCCTAAATGATTTTCTCATGTTAGATATGGGGAAGTGCTAGGGGAGAAAAAGCTAGAATATTGGTTAAGCTAGCAGACTAGCCACTGTAGGGATCCAAAGGGGGGGCCATCTGCAAAACAGCCATGTGAAACAATGGGCTAAAAAGACCCTAAGGCTCAGCCCATTAAGACTTCCAAAATGCTAAGGTTGCAAAATTCAAAGGTTAAAGGTCAACCTTAAGGAATTGGATGCTTTGTGTGTGACCAAAAAAGTCTTGCATATCCCTACATAGGAGGGGGCGAGCCTAGCAAGTAGGGGATGAGAGAGAAATCCACACACACACACACACACACACAATCCCCCTTTACACAAAGGGAATGAAGGACACATGTCAGATGCCTAAGCTAGTTGCTCCCAAAGTGTGCTCAATTCCTATTGGATGAACCTTGAAGTGGACTAACTAGTTTTAAAACACTTAATAAAAAGAACCAATGAAAATTAAGTCTCTTGGATGATTATTCGACAGCCCGTGAAGGGTCCAATAGGGATTGAGCAGCCCAATGGGCTACTTAATTCCTATTGGTCAGAATGGGGAAAGGTCCAATGGGGATTTAATTCATTTAAATCAATTAAGTTTAATTGATTAAGCTCTCACAAAAGGGGAAAGGGGGACACATGTCAGAAGGCTATCACTTATGCTGCTTAATAGCCATTGGCTTGACTTGGGGAGGTCCAATGGGAGAAAAGCAAGATCAAATAGCAAGAAGGCTCGCCCAAGAGAGAGAGGGGGCTGATTTTTGCAAGGCATTATCACACACACACTCTCACACAGTCTATGTGAGAAGAAAAGAAGACTATCTCTTCCCAAGCTTTAATGGAGAGCTCATCACCTACTCCAAGCTTGTGAGATAGAAGCCTACATCGACATACTCTTGGCATGTGGATGCAAATCCAACCAAGATCCAAGCTTCAATGCATGCTCATATCCTCTACCAAGCTATGTACATCTTTCTCGTAAGATACCCCTTCTTCCTCTCAATCTACTCTCATACCCTGCTAGCTCTCACCATCTTCGAAGGTGTGTGAGGTCTTGGGTCTGAGACTGGGGATAATTGATGTTGTGTTTGTTAAGTGTTTTTCTTAGTGCATGAAGCTTTCATCTTCATTGCACTAGCTAGTCTTGAAGGAACACAAAGAATTGTATTGTACAATATATCTCTTGATGGGAGAAACCATAATACAAAGCCTTTTGGAGGGGAGACCGGCTCCATGCAAATCCAGTCCTCAACTGTTGTCAATAGCTTAATTTCTCTCTCTTTTGAAAGTATTGTTGATGCTATCTAACTAGGTGTTATGCTTTTTGTTGCTCTCTCCACCCAAGCACTCTTGTAATTCTCATTAGGAATATATTCTAATGAAATGCCCACTATGTTCATGCTAATTTCCACTACACACAAGCTTTTAAGCCATTAAATGTTACAAAATCTTTCTTTTTGTGATAATAGGCTTGCTTACATAATAAATTTTACAACTTTGCACATAGCAAGTAATGGAACTGGTAGTGTTCCAATCTTTCTACAAAGATAATAAGGTTTTATTTTTAAAAAGTGGGAAGATAGGATAAAGCCAAGTGGGCAATAAGAAAATATACGGTTGACACTGCAACCTCCCCAGATAGGCAATTGTTACAGCTTGGATCCTTAAAGGCACCGAATGCCAACTCTGGCGATTTGTACAGCGTATAGCCTTAAAGGCACCACAAGCCAAGTATGCTTATAAAAGCAGGTAGCATAAGCAGTAACTCGCAAGGCGCACAAACTCACACACAGAGTATCTCATGCGTTCTCTATCTAATAGCGAAAGCAATACCGAATGGGTTGCAAACTCGCACTAGGTAATACAGTGTATTAGCACATAAGGCAAGGCTCACAGTTGAGTGGGTTGTTCATAAGAAAACACACGCTCTCAAGCAATACACCACAGAGTCAAAACACATAATGCATGGCTCACATCTTAAGGAGGTTTTCTCACCGATTATACTAGTACGCCTTGAATCAGGCACACAAGCGCAAGTAGATCCGGGCGGCTTGCTGCACAACAATCATTTCATCCAAACCTTTGGCAAACGGGTGGATACACCAAGCAAGGAGGGCCTCTGAGTACACATTAAATGAGCGGCATACGGCTAAACACAAAAGGTAAGTGATGTCTTGTATCAGCAATCACATACACAATGCGTTCTCACAACACATACAATGTCTTGTATGCTTAGTTATACACACAATCCCTGAAGGTAATCTCCGTTTGCATAAAAGTGCATGATGTGTAGCAATTGTATATCACAGAACCAAAGACAAGGATTGGGATACGCAAGAAGGATGCTCCAAAAGCATATAAACACACATAAGAGGTTAGAATGATAAGCTAAAAGCCACCATCACAAGGATAATACGTATATGGTGAGGTCACATCGGAAAGAAGATGAGAAAATAGTTTATTGTTCATAGTCATAAACACAAATACACAGAAGAAAATTGATTTTGATTCCACACACATATACATATACACAAGAAATGGTTCATAGATACACATACAACAGGCAATATACAAATAGTATAATATTCAGAAGTAAAAACAAGTATGACCATAAAGCTAATAACCAAAAAAATGTGTATCATTTGAAGGGCATAGCGGGGAAGGTGTGCAGTACTTTGGATAATAAGCATATGCAAGAGAAACAGATGGCGACGACAAGCAATAACCAGGTAATGTGATACAAAAACCTCTACTGACAAATGAGTTTCCTTTAATGTTTATGAATCAAAACAAAGATGTTAAGTTATGAGTTTTCCTTTTTCATTCAAATTCAAAGAAATCTCATAAAAATTGTCTAGGTGGTATAAATATGGATAAGGATATGATACAAATGATATGACAACCTTCTGTGAGGACGCGAGTCAATGTGTACGGATTTTTTTTTAAAAAAAGCGTGATAATACAAACAAAATGCTGCCAAAAATTGTACAAAGTGTAGACACTTATAAGGAAATTGGTATAAAAGGTAATTGTATATAACATAGAATGCAGCAATTGAGGGATTCAGACATAAATGGAGCAACAGGTAAGTCTGCTAAAAAAATATGTATCAGATGTCTATGAACAATAACAAAGATGTTAAATTGTAGGTTTTCCTGTTTTGAAGCATGTGAATTCAAAGAAATCTCATATAAGTGGGCTAGGTGGTATAAAAATGGATAGGGATATAAAACATTTGGTATGAAAACCTCTTGTGAGGGCACAAGTCAATGTGTATGGATGGTTTTTTTTTAAACAGAAGGATATTACAAAAAAAATGCTGTCAAATTTTTACAAACTGTAGACACTTATAAAGAAATTAGTGTAAAAAGTAAATGTATAAACCGTAGACTGAAACAATTAAACAATGCATACACATATAATTAGGAAAACAGGCAGGTCTAGTACATAAAAATATTAACCAAATGTGTGTAAATATTTCTGACAAACAAGGATACCGACAGATAGCTAGGATGAGCATCACTCGAGACATATTTAAACTACAACAGATTTGGAACAAGATCATGGCTGCACATAATAGGCACAAGAAAACCAAGCCAATAGCAATTAAGGATCCCATTTCCAAACCATGTAAACCCATAAAGCTTCTCAAAGACCGCAATAGACCCTACTTACATAGACGAGCTAAAGAAAAGATAGTATATGTTTAGGAGTATGGTTGGGGTCTGGGATGTGACAACAAAAACAAGCAGTGGGGATTGCTTGATATACTTGTCACCCATTTGGTACAAATTGGTTCTAATTAATTGTTCTTGTGGTTGGTTGGCAAGTCAAGATCCCTGCTTTCATCTGATAGGAGTTCCGGCTTAAAACTCCTACTTTGTCATGTATCAAAGTATCTTGTAATGAATTTGATATCAAGAATTTCTTCTTTGTTTTGTTCTTTACACAATATGGTGTTTGAAAACAGTATTTAAGTCTCTTAGTATATGATTCTGAATGATGGGATTTTACATTCAAACACACTCACACCTTTACCTCTACACACACACACACACACTAAATTACACAAGTCCGTACTCATGCTTCACCACTTTAATTAGATTGGAAAAACCTGTTTTTTTTAAAAAAAAACCATCTCGGTCTTCACCTTTACATTTCTAGTAAACCATCCACTACATGATCGCACAAACTACTGTCACAGTAATAACAGGTGTTTGGACGCTCAAAAAAGGTAAGATAAGGGTAGCTAAGATTACACCATACTCCATGGTGCGTGGTGTGTTGTTAAAGTATCCTCTAAGTGGCTGTCCATAGCTACGATACAAAAAAATCTTTTGTGGTGGAAGAAACTACGCTAGCAGATATAAGCATTCTGAAAAACCTCGCTTCATTGAATGTTCTACATAATAGTAATGTGGCCCTATGCCCATAGCTTCAGTTACCATCGCCAGACAAATATTGTTCCTAAAATTCTCTTGACCCCAAAGAGTCACTAGAATCACTTTGTTCTGATATGTCCACCACTTCGTCGGACTAACAGATGTTCCTAATTGCAAAAATAAATGACGTTCGTAACGGAGTAGTGTGGTGTGCTTAGTAGACTCACTTGACTATTGAAGATGGACAATAGATATAGCTAAAACCTGATCTCCATTATGAGTCATTGCAAATAAATCTGTAGGACACACCTGATGACAAAGTTAGATTTTGGCTGTAAACTCTCCGATAGCTACTCAAGACTGTGCACTGGTTTGATAAAAATTGCCCGTCTTTTATAGACCTACATTGATAACTGAACCCAATGGGTATGTGGTCAAAATGCCCAAACTAATTGACTTCTTTTACCTCACCTAGTAGGGATTGGCATATGTCTACTCTTGAAATTTATCCAAGTGGATTGCTTTTTGACCATAGGCTCATGTGAGATATCAGCTTTATGGTTAACTGACTGTTTATATCCACCTAGTGCTGGGAGCAATTGTTCGTATGCGGACCGAGTATCGACCTTTCGAAAGTAGGAAACATAACATGGCAGTCTACTGCCATTTTTAATTAAGCACATGTGGATGTTTTTTTGATATGTGTAATCTTTATCTTGGTCACTTCGAATACCAATGGATCTTAAAAATGATTAGTAACCCAACTAATACTTTGTCACTCACACACTTTCGTCATTCGTTTAGGTTTAGGCATGACTTGTGAAGCCTTAACAATCTAGTGTTCAAGGATGCACTTAAAGATATTTATCCAACTTGTCTTAACATTGAACCGATGTTCTCAGATAGAGTGATATGGCATGACAAATGGGTCATTTCCAAGACTCACCTCGTGAATATTGAGATTACTCTTACCCCCCCAATTCGTGGGTAATTTTTATACTAGTTTCTTTTGGAAAAGAGAAAATCTCAAACTCATATCCTCTGAATTTACAAAAAGGAAAAGCAATAGACCCTTCAAAAACTCACTACACACCTGTCTAGGTATGCTTTTTCTTATTATGTATGACTCGTCGGACAACTTTATAGCATTTGAAGAAATCACTACCCTTATTAACAAATTCATTAATAATGGGTTTTCTAAAAAAGACCTTGTTGCTTGTATCTGTAATTCATTAAAAAAGCATACCTGGTATGGCCTTAAGTTTGACCTACAGAATTTGATTAATCTTCTTGAACCAGAATAACAATATTAAATGTTTCAAACTTATTTCTTGAGGTAGCAGGCCCATATTCTATGGGTATACTACCTCTTTGAATATGGTGCCTGGGAATGGGGAGCACACACACACACACACACACTAAATTACATGAGTCCGTACTCATGCTTCACCACTTATTAGACTAGAAAATCCTAGTTTTTTATTAAAAAAACCCTCTTGGTCTTCACCTTTACATTTCTAGTAAACCATCCATTACATGATCGCACAAACTACTGTCACAATAATAACAGGTGTTTGGACGCTCGGCCAAAGGTAAGATACGGGTAGCTAAGATTAAACCATACTCCATGGTGCATGGTGTGCTGTTAAAGTATCATCTGAGTGGTTGTCCATAGTTGCGATACAAAAAAATCTTTTGTGGTGGAAGAAACTACGCTAGCAGATATAATCATTCTAAAAAAACTCGCTTCATTGAATGTTCTACATAATATTATTGTGGCCCTATGCCCATAGCTTCAGTTCCCATTGCCAGACGAATATTGTTCCTAAAACTCTCTCCACCCCAAAGAGTCACTCGAGTCACTCTGTCCTGATATGTCCACCACTTCATCTGAGTAACAGATGTTCCTAATTGCGGAAATAAATGATGTTCGTAACACAGTAGTGTGATTCGCTTAGTAGACTCACTTGATTGCTGAAGAGATGTGCAATAGATATAGCTAAAAAGTGATCTCCATTATGAGTCATTGCAAATAAATATGTAGGACACACCTGATGACAAAGTTAGATTTTGGTTGTAAACTCTCCGATAGCTACTCAAGACTGTGCACTGGTTTGATAAAAATATGACCGTCTTCTATAGACCTACATTGATAATTGAACCCAATGGGTATGTGGTCAAAATGCCCAAACTAATTGACTTCTTTTATCTCACCTAGTAGGGATTGGCATATGTCTACTCTTGAAATTTGTCCAAGTGGATTGTTTTTTGACCATAGGCTCATGTAAGAGATCAGTTTTATGGTTTACTGGCTATTTATATCCACCCAGTGTTGGAAACAATTGTTCGTATGTGGACCGAGTATCGACCTTTCGAAAGCAGGCAAAATAACCTGGCTCTCTACTACCATTTTTAATTAAGCACATGTGGCTCATAATATGTTTTTTTTTATACTTTTTAATATCTTCTTTTTACATAAGCAAAAAGGGTCTTTTTTGTTCTCCCTAATACTTCTATTAGGTTGCATCTCATTACTCCTCTGCTTTTCTTTCTCTGTTAGTGCCTGTCGCACGCTTTCTTCTGCATAGTAGGAGAGTATTTAGCAAGCTAGTGCTGAAGCGTTTTGATCTCTGCACTGGATTCTACCTTACGGATCTCATGCTGAGTATAATCCCGGGAAAGGGGGTCTTGAAGGCCGGCCTCGATGGCGGGGGTACCTTGCCGATTTCGGGGCCCTTCTGCTAAGGAATGGCAGCATCATGAGCTATAAATACCTCAGTAGGTGAGTACCTATGGTCAATTGGCATCGTGTTCTGTGACTTCTGTTGTGCGTTCAATTTTTCTTTGTTGTGGTGACTTCATCATGCCAAAAGAATCTGAGAAAGATTTGATGGAATCATCTTCATCAAGTCTACAGGTCATCTAGATCTGCTGTTCTCTTAAAAATTTTCAAAATTGTGATCTGGACTGCTTTTGCTAAATTGTAAAAGGTGCTTCAACTAGATGATTGGCAGTATTTTAAACACTCGTTAATTTGACTGTTTTTTCAATTAAATCTATGGCATGAGAAGTGGGTTTGACTGGTACTTGATGAAATTGGGGTACCTTGTCTGGGGCTAATTGCTACTAGAGCTCGAGACTAAAATGTGGTGTCTCTAGTTAATTACTACGGTACAGCCAGGTTGGATAAAATTTGTTGAGGTAGTTGAAGCTATTCTTATCCGTATAACGTGGCGTTTTTGATAAGATGCTTGAAAACTTGAAAACTTTTTTTGCAAACATATTTTTTGCCGGTTTTTTTACTTACAGGATGTAACTTAGAATGCTAAATGCATTTTGCCTTAAAGTGATGGGTCACCAACTATATGAAGTACTAAGCATGGCTATTTCGAATTTGACCCGTACCTACTCTCTTCGATCTGTACATGGGAGTATGGGTGCATACCTGCATGATGTTATATAAAATATTTAAAACGGTTTCTCCAGCTTACTATGTAGACTTTGATTGAAATACTGATGGTAAATTTTCTACTCATTTTTATGCATAAAGGACATTTTTACTAAGCCAAGGTATGTCTCGGTGTGTGTCTTTGGTTGGGTTATTGTTCACGGGAATTAGACCTTCTTTGTAGGTCTTAGTGAGATTGACTCAGAACTTACTTAATGGGTTACTCAAAAAAAAGAGTTGGCATGGTTCTGTTCTTTCTAGCACGTACGGGCGTGGATATTATGAAGCCTAACATTATGACCTGGCCTACTGGTTTTCTACATCTCCTAGTCTACTGGGTAAGTATTGTTTTGGCTATCTTGAATCTTTAAAACAGTATAAGCTGGAAGGTTTGGCTAAAATGAAGATGCTTAAATTTGAGAATTTGTTAATTGGACAGAAATTTTAAAAATAACTCTATAGTTCTGGGGATGTGATTTCAGCTGGTTTTCTTGAAGAAATTAAGGGACTTTTTTCTGATGTTGAGTGATGCCAAATCTCAAAATTAATTCACCATTTAGTCGATGTGTAACAGACAGACGTGGAAAAAATTAGTTGAAATTTTTATGAGCATCTGAATACTGGGGTGTCAATTAAAAGAAAAAAATAGAATGTTGTTTTGCCTGCTAATGTTTATGGCCGGATGGATCACCTCTCAAAGTGTGTAACATGTTAATACTGATGCATCTTGCCTTTAAATGAGCTGGGTCACCATCCTTAAAAAATCCTAAACATGGATTTTTATAAAAAAAACTTACCTTCACTTACTTTATTAGTGCATAGGGGAGTAACTCCATACTTGCATGATGATTTGTGGAAGAGTATAGTATTATGTCTCCACCATAATGTGTAGACTTTAACGACTTACCCACAATATATTTCGTACTCACTAATATGTGCTAGTCCTTTTACTTAGCTTGTCATGGTCTCTGTCACCTGGTTTTGGTTGATTTCCTATCACGTGCTTGTAGACCTTCCAAACTGGTCTGACTGAGATTGGACCATATTTGGTGATTAAAACATTGGGTGTGTGGCACTCCGGGAAAGAGTGAGTGCTGACTCTGGTTTTTTAGCTGTATTGGCTGGGCTAGTTGTAGCCTGTTGAATGACCTTCCCTGGTGAGCATGACTTCGGAGAATGGCAAGGCTAGACTACACAAAAAAAAAGGAATTGTTTATCTGTCCATTTTCTAGTTTTTTCATCATTAAATGAACAAACCTGCTATGGTTTGGTATTTGTTGGTGGTAATCGGCTGATATGAGTAAATTTTGCGACTATGTGTTGTACTGGCTTTTGGGAAGAATATGTCGACTATGACATTGCAAGAGATTCAGATGATAATAGGGCTAAAATGATTTTTAATTGTGATATTAATATAGTCTGTAAAATCCAATAATTGTTTCTCTGGTTGTTCTACTAATCTTATTCATTACTATGCTGATCTAAAGTCTATTTGTTTTGCATTCGCTAATATACTACAGAGGTCCTTTTTAGGAGGTGTAAATGGGATAAATTTCTAGCCCAAACATTTTGCAAACATAAACCGGATGCTACTTTATCTCAGCAAGAAAATTTTTAGCGTTTAAATCTAATTGCAAGTATAGAATTAGTTGACACATGCTTACTTAGATTTGCACCTATGGGTTATACACTTCCCAACATACAAAATTGATAAGTTGAATGTTGGTTTTTTTTATAAAAAAAACCCTATATAGTTTTGTTTTTTTTGAAACTATGGGTAGGCCTTTAAAAAAATTCTGGAACTTACTCAATATATATTAGCTTTAAGGGGAAGCTCACTCTCTTGGATTGATTTGCCAAAAAAAGGGATTCTTATTATGACTTTGTCTTTAAAATTTTAAATAACAAACAACAAAGTACATATAAAAGAATTGTTTGTTTTTTCATTGTGACATGGATAACAATCGGGATGCCCAGCATCACCTGCGTACAATCACGTGCTAACGAATTGTTTTCTTGTGGCTATAGATGCAGGTGAGGGCTACCTTCTTTGATAAAAACATTCAGTTCTATGTTGTAGATGACTAGTGGTTGTTCGCTTACCTTGAAGTAACATCACTCCAGAATCTGGGATGACTGCTTCCCCTATTTTACTTTGTTATCTTCGCTACCTTGTACAAAATTTATTTTCAACTGCAAATAAATTATTGTACAAATCCATTGTATTTTCCTAGAATTACTAGTCAGTGAACTGTAGTGTTCGTTTGCGTATATATTTATATATATAATTAGAGCTGCTACACACACAATAAACGCATAAGAGAGAGTGACGTATATGTTTCTTTCTCTCTCAAACCTTAGTTCTAGTTTTAAACGCCTATTACTATATAATTTATTATATGCTAATAGGTAGGGGTGCTATCAAAAAGTCTCTATGGTCCATTTTGACTTGACTGGTCAAAGGTTGCTAGCACGACCATTCCACTCTATATTCTCACTTTCTAGAAATTTCCCCGTTTTTTACTTATCATTTCACTAGTTTATTACGTTTGTCTACCAAGTTACTCGAAAGCTCACTGCAAGAATAAAGGTATGTTCTGACCCCGAGAAAAGAGCTCTGATTTTGGAAAAATTACGACTTGCTAAAGAATAGAAAGCATCTTTCCCTATATCTCTCTTAGGATTCGGCCTTATCTGCACAGGACTATAAAATTCAAAAAGAAGTTACAATCTGTATAAGATTTTCAGGTCTACTCAGCTCTTCCAAAATGATGTAATCTAACTAATGTTCTTGAAATCTATGCAGATTGTTTCCCTTTCCCAAGGGCTCACTCTTCCTATGAAACCCCTTTCCTTTGCTTCGTTACTTGTGTTGAAGTGTATACAATATAGTCAGGGCTTCAGCCTTAATTTTTGATGCCTTGAAGGATTCTAGTCTGTCTCTTGTCCAGCTTATTTCTTTTGACCAATGGATGAAGGTTCTTGCTCTCCTTGTTAAGAATAAATATAATGGTATCAACCTACTGTTAAAATTTACCTTTAATTTTCGTGGTATTTCCAAAGCCCATATGCAAGACTTAGCTTCCTTCTTGTCTAAGGTCCCTAAACTATCCAATCTCCTCAAAAAAATTTGCGGGCTTAGTCCCATCTTATTACGGCTCCCTCTACTCCTATTGTCCCTCGACCTAACAGCCTCTTTTGTAGAGATGTTGTTGCTTTGGAAGCAGTAAAAGAGTTTCAGAAGGTCCTTTGTTCACTTAGTGAAGCTTCCCTGTTAGATATGGTGCCGAAAGTATCAAGGGCCTTTCCTTTTTTACCATCACGACAGATTGAAGTGGAATCCTTGGGTGTATAGCACAAAATTTGGCTGCTCCTAAAGGGTTTCTTGCACCCATTTCTATGGAAACTTGTGTCTTCCTTTCCAACCTGGCGCCTGCCACTATTGAATAATGCAAACTTAAAGTTCTCAAAGGAATTCAGATCTTGGATAAAGGTGATCTGATTAAATCTCCATTCAATATGAATTTCCTTGATGATAAAAAATGTAGTTCGAATACTGGTTTATATGCAAGAACCAAAGGTGTGATGACCTTTAGTAAAAACAATGCTGATTATTACACTGAAACAGTATGAAATGTGTTTAGACCTTACCTTCAATGTGCATGAATATTTTTAGATCGTAATGCTGCTTGTGAGTCAAGCATCATTTGTTTTGACCATGCCATTTGGTATGCCCTCAACAATCTGCCAAGTATCTTTCCTGACAAAGCAGAAGAGTTCCATCTCTCTCCCTCTTTTTCTCATGGCTTGGTGGACAAGCTAAAGATTTGATCGTAGCTCAGATTGCCTTTACTCAGTACACATCGATTATGTGTGACACCCTCCAAGAGCTTGGATCAAACGAGTGTGGCACACTGCTAACCACATTTGGAAGTTATAAAGGAATCAAAAGTATGGCGGGGCAAATCAAGCCTAATATTTATGATGATGAAACTCAAGTCTCCAAATGCCCCAACACTCTTATCTCTCCGTTTGCTTCTTACACCTCGTTTTTGACTCCCTCCTCGAGTGATTCTGTCTTTGGGAGAGGGAGGGGTAGAAGTTATGTTAGAGACGGGGGAAGAAACCTAACAATCAGAAATCTTTTGGATATGTAATGTGCAGGTATAGAGGAACAACTGTGGCAGACTTCACCTACCTCCGAAGGAAGAAGCTTGTAATAGAGTATTTTCACATTGCTTGTTTACTAGCAAGATTTTGGATTTCTTTCCTCCCCAAGCTATCTTTTTAGAATGTTTTAGACATGTTTTTGGATCAACTCTGTTACTAAATGATGTGATGTTTGGATGGAAATACTTGCCACCTATCAAGAATCTATTTTATTTAAATGATTTCCTCCGTAATGAAGAGGTTCCTATCTGCTCTTGTCACCTATTTCTAAAGTATTGTAAGACTTTCGCTAACTTTGGCTCACATGTTTGTACGTCTAATGGAAATCATACCTGATACTCCTGTAAGGAACCTCTTGAGTAAAGGCTTGAATCATATTCCTCCTTTTCCACTAAATCCTCAGCTTGCCTTATTGGCTCTACTTAAATGCCTGGCCAACTTGGCCTTAAAACTCCAACTGGAGGCGGAAGCTCACATTCTACTTACCTCAACACTCAAAGAATTTTTTTGGAAAAAGATCAGTCTTATGCCGTAAGTATGGCTTTGTACTGATACTACCTGGCTTACTCCTAAAATTAAGACTTCCATTTCTGATGTTAAGGAGAAATGGTTCATTATTGGCCTTGATAAAGCCTCGAATGCTGCTTCCTTTATTTGTAAAGGGTTAGCATTTGAGTCCGCATATTCTAGGCTCAACGGTCTGGAATTTTTAAAAATTGATACCTCTCCGCCGCTGGATACTGTGACACTTTTACATAATAAACTATCTGGACTAGGTTATTGTCCCAACTCTCTAAAAATTCCTATACTCTTCCCAAATTATAAAAATCATAAGCATAAATCTAGATGGATTTCTAACTCATCCAATAGTATTTTTTCTGTGATTACGAATGATATCACCTACTGCTTAAATTTTATTCTGAAGAAATTGAAGCTATTTGCACCATCAAGCGTAATGATCTCAAACGATTCAGAAATATAGATTGTTGCCCTTTTTGGATCATAAAAAATGCTGCTGAGGTTTCTATTAACCTCCCAGAAAAAAATTTCACTATCTTTACTCCAGACATAACACAATGTTATGAGAATATTCCTCTAAGAGGACCTGATGGTCTTTTTACTACTCTATCTACTCTTATAAAGTTATCCGTTTCTCACAAAGCAAAATTAGGATTTACATGTATCTCAACAAAAATGCATAAAGGCTGGGTAAAAAAGTCGAATAAATCCATACCTTTCATCTTAAAAGAGGATGATTTGTATAAATATATCTTTTGGCTCCTTAATAATTGTTGTATCCAAGTAGGTGCTACCTGCTACAAAAAAAATTTAGGGACCCCAATGGGATTTTTGTGCTCTTTGATTATGTGTAATCTTTATCTTTGTCACTTTGAATACCAATGGATCTTATAAATGATTAGTAACCCAACTAATACTTTGTCACTCATTCGTTTAGGTTTATGGATGACTTGTGCAACCTTAACAATCCAGTGTTCAAGGATGCACTTAAAGATATTTATCCAACTTGTCTTAACATTGAACCATGGCAGGACAAATGGGTCATTTCCAAGAGTCACTTCCTGAATATTGAGATTACTCTTACCCCCCATTCGTGGGTAATTTTTATACTCGTTTCTTTTGGAAAAGAGAAAATCTCAAACTCATATCCTCTGAATTTACAAAAAGGAAAAGCAATAGACCCTTCAAAAACTCACTACACACCTATCTAGGTATGCTTTTTCTTATTATATATTCCTCGTCGGACAGCTTTATAGCATTTGAAGAAATCACTACCCTTATTAACAAATTCATTCATAATGGGTTTTCTAAAAAGACCTTGTTGCTTGTGTCTGTAATTTATTAAAAAAGCATACCTGGTCCGGCCTTAAGTTTGACCTACAGAATTTGATTAATCTTCTTGAACCAGAATAAGAGTAGTAAATGTTTCAAACTTATTTCTTGAGGTAGTAGGCCCATATTCTATGGGTATACTACCTCTTAGAATATGGTGCCTGGGAATGGGAGGGCACACACACACTAAATTACATGAGTCCATACTCATGCTTCACCACTTTAATTAGACTGAAAAAACCTGGTTTTTTTTAAAAAAAACCCTCTCGGTCTTTACCTTTACATTTCTAGTAAACAATCCATTACATGATCGCACAAACTACTGTCACAGTAATAACAGGTGTTTGGACGCTCGGCCAAAGGAAAGACACGGGTAGCTAAGATTACACCATACTCCATGGTGTGTGGTGTGCTGTTAAAGTATCCTTTGAGTGGCTGTCCATAACTGTAATACAAAAAAATATTTTGTGGTGGAAGAAACTACACTAGCAGATATAACCATTCTAGAAAACCTCGCTTCATTGAATGTTCTACATAATAGTATTGTGGCCCTATGACCATAGCTTCAATTCCCATTTCCAGACGAATATTGTTCCTAAAATTCTCTCCACCCCAAAGAGTCACTTGAGTCACTCTGTCCTGATATGTCCACCACTTTGTATGAGTAACACATGTTCCTAATTGCGGAAATAAATGACGTTCGTAACAGAGTAGCGTGATTCACTTAGTAGACTCACTTGATTTTATTGAATATGTGCAATAGATATAGCTAAAACCTGATCTCCATTATGAGTCATTGCAAATAAATATGTAGGACACACCTGATGACAAAGTTAGATGTTGGCTGTAAACTCTCCAATAGCTACTCAAGACTGTGCACTGGTTTGATAAAAATATGACCATCTTTTATAGACCTACATTGATAACTGAACCCAATGGCTATGTGGTCAAAATGACCAAACTAATTTACTTCTTTTATCTCACCTAGTAGGGATTGGCATATGTCTACTCTTGAAATTTGTCCAAGTGGATTGTTTTTTGACCATAGCCTCATTTGAGATTATAGTTTTATGGTTTACTGACTTTATATCCACACAGTGCTGGGAAAAATTGTTCGTATGTGGACCGAGTATCGACCTTTCGAAAGCACGCAAAATAACATGGCTCTCTACTGCCATTTTTAATTAAGCACATGTGGATGTTTTTTTGATATTTTCTAATATCTTCTTTTTACATACACAAAAAAGGTATGTTCTCCCTAATACTTCTATTAGGTTGCATCTGATTACTCCTCTGCATTTCGTTCTCTGTTAGTGCCTTCGCACGCTTTCTTCTGCATAGTAGGAGAGTATTTAGCAAGCTAGTGCTGAATCGTTTTGATCTCTGCACTGGCTTCTAGCTTCTAGATCTCATGCTGAGTATAATCCCGAGAAAGGGGGTCTTGAAGGCCGGCCTCGATGGCGGGGGTACTTTGCCAATTTTGGGGCCCTTCTGCTAAGGAATGGCAGCATCATCACCTATAAATACCAAAGTAGGTGCGTACCTATGGTCACTTGGCATCATGTTCTATGAATTCTGTTGTGCGTTCAATTTTGCTTTGCTCTGGTGACTTCATCATGCCAAAAGAAACTGAGAAACTTGTGATGGCATCATCTTCATCAAGTCTACAGGTCATCTAGATCTACTGTTCTCTTAAATATTTTAAAAAATTATGATCTGGACTGCTTTTGCTAAATTGTAGAAGGTGCTTCAAATAGATGATTGGCAGTATTTTAAACACTGGTTAATTTGACTATTTTTTCAATTAAATGTATGGCATGAGAAGTAGGTTTGACTAGTATACTTGATGAAATTGGGATACCTTGACTGGGGCTAATTGCTGCCAGAGCTCGAGACTAAAATGTGGTGTCTCTGGTTGATTACTACGGTACAGCCAGGTTGGATAAAATTTGCTGAGGTTGTTGAAGCTGTTCTTATCCGTATAAAGTGGCGTTTTCTATAAGATGCTTGAAAACTTGAAAGCTTTTTCTGCAGACATATTGTTTTCCGGTTTTTTTACTTACAGGATGTAACTTAGGATGCTAAATGCATTTTGCCTTAAAGTGATGGGTCACCAACTGTATGAAGTCCTAAGCATGGCTATTTTGAATTTGACCCGTACCTACTCTCTTCGATCTGTACATGGGAGTATGGGTGCATACCTACATGATGTTATATAAAATATTTAAAATGGTTTCTCCAGCTTACTATGTAGACTTTGATTGAAATACTGATGGTAAATTTTCTACTCATTTATATGCATAAAGGACATTTTTACTAAGCCAAGGTATGTCTCGGTGTGTGTCTTTGGTTGGGTTATTGTTCACGGGAATTAGACCTTCCTTGTAGGTCTTAGTGAGATTGACTCATAACTTACTTAATGGGTTACTCAAAAAAAAAGAGTTGGTACGGTTCAGTTCTTTCTGGCGCGTACGGGCTTGGATATTATGAAGCCTGACATTATGACCTAGCCTACTCGTTTGCTACATCTCCTAGTCTACTAGGTAAGTATTGTTTTGGCTATCTTGAATCTTTAAAACAGTATAAGCTGGAAGGTTTGGCTAAAAAGAAGATGCTTAAATTTGATAATTTGTTAATTGGACAGAAATTTTAAAAATAACTCTATAGTTCATGGATGTGATTTCAGGTAGTTTTCTTGAAGAAATTAAGGGACTTTTTTCTAATGTTGAGTGATGCCAAATCTCAAAACTATTTCACCATTTGGTCGATGTGTAACAGACGGACGTGGAAAATTAGTTGAAATTTTTATGAGCATCTGAATAATGGGGTGTCGATTAAAAGAAAAAATAGAATGCTATTTTGCCTGCCGATATTTATGGCCAGATGGATCACCTCTCAAAGTGTGTAACATGTTAATATTGATGTATCTTGCCTTTAAATGAGCTGGGTCACCATCCTTAAAAATTCCTAAAAATGGATTTTTATAAAAAAAACTTACCTTCACTTACTTTATCAATGCATAGGAGAGTAACTCCATACTTGCATGATGATTTGTGGAAGAGTATAGATATTATGTCTCCACCATAATGTGTAGACTTTAATGACTTACCGACGATATATTTCGTACTCGCTAATATGTGCTGGTCCTTTTACTTAGCCTGTCATGGTCTCTGTCACCTGGTTTTGGCTGATTTCCTATCCTGTGCTTGTAGACCTTCCAAACTGGTCTGACTGAGATTGGACCATATTTGGTGATTAAAACATTGGGTGTGTGGCACTCCGGGAAAGAGTGAGTGTTGGTCTCTGGTTTTTTTAGCAATACTGGCTGGGCTAGTTGTAGCCTGTTGAATGACCTTCCCTGGTGAGCATGACTTCGGAGAATCGCAAGGCTAGACTACACAAAAAAAAGGAATTGTTTGTATGTCCGTTTTCTGGTTTTTTCATCATAAAATGAACAAACCTGCTATGATTTGGTATTTGTTGATGGTAATCGGCTGATATGAGTAAATTTTGCGACTATGTGTTGTACTGGCTTTTGGGAAGAATATGTCGACTATGACATTAGAAGAGATTCAGATGATAATAGGGCTAAAAGGATTTTTAATTATGATATTAATATAGTCTGTAAAATCCATTAATTGTTTCTCTGGTTGTTCTACTAATCTTATTCATTACTATGCTGATCTAAAGTTTATTTGTTTTGCATTCGCTAATATACTACAGAGGTCCTTTTTAGGAGGTGTAAGTGGGATAAATTTCTAGCCCGAACTTTTTGCAAACATAAACCGGATGCTAATTTATCTCCGCAAGAAGGTCTTTTCCATTTAAATCTAATGGCGAGTATAGAATTAGCTGACACATGCTTACTCGGATTTGCACCTATGGGTTATACACTTCCCAACATACGAAATGGATAAGTTGAATGTCGGTTTTTTTAATAAAAAAAACGCTATAGGGTAGAGGGGCCAGTAAAAAGACGGCTCCCTTTTTAGTGGCCAATGTACCCCCTCAATTTTATATCTATAAGCGTGAGTTTAGAGGCAACGAGCTGTGAGTGTTTACGTGGTTAGCGCAGCTTGGATGGATTTTCGATCGTCCGATTTGCGTTCGATCTGCGCTGGCAGCATTTTCTCTAAATTGGCCCTTGACACTTCTGCTATCGGCCCTGCTTTTTGTTATACACAAATCAGAAAACGTCTTCGTTTTGCGTCGTTCTACCACCGCTTGGGACGTCGTCTCTATTGGAGGTAGGTGTTGCGCAGAGCTTTCGAATGCACATTGTCAGTCCAAAAATGGTGTAGCACAGCATGCGCAGTTGCTTGCCCAAGTTGGGCGCCTCTAAACCGGCTCCTTTACCCTATAGTTTTGTTTTTTTGAAACTATGGGTAGGCCTTAAAAGAAATTCTGGAACCAACTCAATATATACTAGCTTTAAGGGGAAGCTCACTCTCCTGGATTGATTTGCCAAAAAAAGGGATTATTATGACTTTGTTTCTTTTCTTTTTTTTTTAAAACAACAAATTACATATAGAAGAACTGTTTGTTTTTTCATTGTGACATGGATAACAACTGGGATGCCAAGAATCATATGTGTACAATCACGTGCTAACGAATTGTTTTCTTGTGGCTATGGATGCAGGTGAGGGCTACCTTCTTTGATAAAAACATTCAGTTCTATGTTGTAGATGACTGGTGGTTGTTCGCTTACCTTGAAGCAACATAACTCTAGAATCTGGGATGACTACTTCCCATGTTTTACTTTGTTATCTTCACTACCTTGTACAAAATTTATTTTCAACTGCAAATAAATTATTGTACAAATCCATTGTATTTTCCTAGAATTATTGGTTTGTGAATTGTAGTGTTTGTTTGCATATATATATATATATAATTAGAACTACTACACACACTCCATCTCCCACTCATGCTCTCTCTCCCTCTCTCGTTCTCTGTGTATCGAGCCAACATGTAAAGAAAACCCCTCTTTCACTCTCGTTCCCACACACACACTTGACGACACATTCATCCACTCACACACACACACACACACACACACAAAACCCCCATACACATGCTCCCACACACACTCCCTTGGCCTCTCTATCACCCATCTCTCACTCTCTTTCCGTACACACATATACACACACCCACACGCTTTTGCGCACCCACAACAACACTTACAGGCATAAAACACACCTACTTACACACTCACACACACATGAAACACATACACGCACACATGCATAAGCACATATATACAAACATTTAAAGCGAAAAAGGAGACGAGTACCACACCATCGACAAGAGGAGAAAGACAACCAAAAGCACGCAAAAGCGGCACCAAATCATTAGGAGAAAGATGGACTCACTTTTGGGCCTTTCAGTTCTAGAGAGAGAGTGGCGCTTGACCAATGAGGAAGAGGCTAACGTTACGTTAAAAATCGACATTTTGGAGTCAAGATCTTTTAAAAAAAGGGAGGAAATATTATTTTGGTTCACCAAATTGCACAATTTCATGCTTTCAAGGCATAAATGCCGTAAGTCGTACTAACTCTCTACCAAGGAAATTCAGAACTTTCATTGAAGACTCCATCTAGTATCTTTGTTCCCGCCCAAATATGACTTTGAGTAGCTCTACTTCCCTCTCAAAACTTCTTCCCTTTTTCATATTTGCGCTAACCTTTCTGTGTATTCATTCTAGTGCACACCATGTCTACTTCTCGAAGGCCTAGCACTACCATTGAATCTGTTAGCATTTTTAACAGTTTTACTACAGACGATCAAGCATGGATTCCATCTTGAATAACTATCGGAAGTTGGGTTCTACTGCAAACTAGGAGGAGGAAGAGGAGGCAACTCAATGATTTTGTGCAGGCTTTCAAGGCTCAAGTTAAAAAGTTTAAAGTGTCTGCACAAAGCAAGCAGGTGAAAGAAGTCCTCATACAACATGCTTTCCAGCATGCAGACTTAAGGTTCCAAACATCTCCTCCAAGTTTTTCAAGGCATCGACCCAACTGTAAGTTATTTCAGCATCTCTCTTAGTGCATGTGTAAGGTCTCTGACCCCGATCAAAAAGAGCACCATTGTAATGAACATAATGGAAAAAGTTACTATTTTTAGCAATTTTCCAAATTCTGTCAGTGCCATGATGTTAGAATGTTTTAAAGCTTTGAAATGAGAATTAAAATAATTTTTGTAAAAATAGTAAGTTTTTGGTCACCCGACCCATCCAGTTTTGATCGTCTCGAAAAACTGCACCCGTACCCCAAATTTGAAAAAATGCATTCTCAGACCCCGAGGGGATGCTAATTATGGCAGGTACTCAGGCCATTACGCCTTAGTTAGGGCTTGGTATAGCAGTTTTTGGCATCAAATTCCGACTCGTGTGACCCGTTTTAGCCTAAAATCAATGTTTTCCAAAATTGTCCTGGGAGCCACCGGGGGCTCGAGGCTGTGTGGGAGCAGGTTCCAGGCCACTCCAGGTCATCTTTAGCAGCTAGGGGACGCCTTTTGTCCTTGTGGAAATCTTGGGAGAGTTTCCAAGCTTGCAACTAAATGTGAGAGCCAGTTAACCAAGCCACCTGGACACTTGGTGGGTAGGCAACTGAACTTGCCATGCTTAACTGGAGTAGCTCCTAGATGCAAATAGCAAGCAGGTTCGATTTTCAGCTTGAGGAGACATATTTAAAGGTGTGCTCACACACACACACACACACACACACACACACACACACACACACACACACACACACACACACACATGCTCACACACACACCCTGTACACACACACCCTGTACACACACCTTGGGGAGGTGCTGCCGGTACACACACAGTTTTTGAAGGAGAAGCAAGGAGGGAGGTGCTGCCGAAATTCTCATCTTGAGGATTCATTGGATCAAAAAATCAGGAGGATTCTCAGCCCCTAATCACGGTAATTATGGTTTAATTCCGGTTCTTCTTAATTCTCATCATTATTCTCCCAAATTCTTCGTCTACTATGCCTACTTTTAGGTATAATTCCCAATAGCTTCTCTCTAAGTTTACATAGCTATACTCCATTACATAATCATCATTCAATTAGCTAAATTATGCAGCCATTCATCATTCTTAATCAAGGATTAATACATGATAAGGAAAGATTCTCTCTCTAGGCACTCATTCTTTTACCAATCAATAATATTGTAATTAAACTACACTCAATCTTCTCCCACATTAAAATGTGATTAAGGCTAAAAATTAAACCGTCATTAAGCCATTAAGAAGAGAATTTTCTATCACACATGCCTACGGTAATTCTGCATCTTCAAATTGCTCTAGGAAAGTTATTGAACTTGCTTACTTCATCTGTTTTGTAAATCAATTAGTAAAATTCTGAATTTATTAATCATCTAAGCCAAGTTATTAACCTTAGAGCCAGTTCCCATAGGGCAAGTAAAGAATTACCCATAAAATTGCTAGGTCTCGAAGGAAAAATCTAACCCTCTTGCATAAGGAGGATTCTTTAATGATTCTAATCTGCCAATTGGTTTGTTATGATGCTCTCGGACTTTAGCTCTTTTTCAAATTTATCATTTAAAGTAGTGAGTAAAATGGCCCTGGTTAAGAGAACTCGCTTCGGTGGTGCCCACGACCGCGAGGCGGGAACGAGCAATGTGAACGGAAAGGAAAAAGCTCCCATGGACGAACAAACACCGGCCATCTCATGGGCCATTGATGAAGGAATGGAAGAGGTAGGTCATAATTTCATTCAAGTTGTTTAAGTTAACATTGCATACGTTTAACTAGGAAAGAACATATTCCCAAACATGTTGGAGGAATCCGACGGAAACATCGGCATTGAATTCATTTGTACATTAAAGTCTAAAGTAGGAAATAAATGATTGATGGGTATGATGTTTGCAATAGGAAAGAATGTCTGCTAGAAAAAATTTAGCTCGACATGTTCATTCAATTTCCAATGTTGAATTAGTCCTGACTGCCCTACTGATCACGGGGGGCAGAGTTCCTCATTAAGGGCTCTTGAATCCACGACTTGCTTTCTATGTGGTGGATACCCCACCACTTGATTTGTATGTGGTGGGAACCCACGTCTTTCTTTCTATGCGGTGGGAGTTTCCATGTAGTGCTTTCTATGCGGTGGACATACCTAGTTGTATGGGCAGCGAGGCGACAACAACAGGAGGAGTAAACTCTCGCTGGAGGGGGGATGTTGTACCTCCAGAACATTGGAATTTTAATGAATAAGTTTGAATAGAATTTTTACTAGAATACTATCTTAGTGCCGTTTGCAATACTGGTTGAAGGGCTGTCTTAACGAACATTGTGATTCCGAATTTAATCAAGGAATGTTTATGTTGAACAATTATTGTGGTAGTAAATTAGGACACACAAGGAAGTGTGAGTGTGGGGGTGGAAAGTGGGGGCTTGGCTTAGGTTGCCAATGCGTATGAGAAGGGTGGTCCCGATTGGTCCGGAATTCTCTGTCCCTGTAGTGTTTAAATCGATACTAGTAATACTCATTGTTCCTAAAGCAATGAAGTCTTAAGTGTACGTGCCTCTGAAACATGGGGAAAAAGGCACTCGAGGTTTCTCTCCTCTTGGAAGGTGGGTCTTAGGATCGCTAGATAGTTTAAGTACACTTCCTCTGCAAGGTGGAGCTAGATCTCCTTGCTAGAAGGCTCGAACTCGACTCACTTTGCGATGAGAGACCGTGCGCTAGTTGAACCCCGAACCACTTTGTTTGTTTACGCTATAGATCTAGTGGCCATCAGGTTCACCATCAGATCCGCCGTTGGATACGGCAGGGTGGGGACCTCACACCTGGTATCAGAGCCTAGGTTAGGCTAAGAAATAAAGTCGTATTGTTTGAATATTTAAAAAGGAACTGAAAGTATATATGTAGGTGATCCGAATTCCTTGCATTGGTGTTGCAGGAAGACCCCATGCTAGAATATCGGAAGTTCCAAGTGTTTGAGCTTATTTATGAGCAAGCTCGACGATCCCCAATTTACCAATTCAGGCGAGATGTCATGGAGATACTGATGAAGGCTCATACACCACACTCCACTCACATTGATAGAGTATGTGGACTTGATTGGACACTTGCAGGGGGGTTTACTACATCAACACTCAGAAGCTAGGATGCCTGGCTACCGATCTGAAGAAGATACGTTGGGGAGAAGAGTTGAGGGTAGTGGAGTTATTCTACTTGCTGCCTACCCGATTGGACCTGAGTGTCTCAGGCGACTCCAACGACTGGCTCTTGGAAAAGGTCACCGAGGTCATCCCAGCAAACAGAGTCAGAACTTTTGGAGTACCAAAAGATGAATCTCGACTTGATATCTTAGTTTATTATCCACTCAAGGATGAGTACAGGAACTACTTCACGAAAAAAATAGTGCATCATGTGAACACAATCTCCTAGGAGTATCTTACACGCAATCCAAAAATCCATGTAATAAGTTGTCATCAGTTATCCTAAACCTTGAGGGGTTTCGATTGTAATAAATTTTCATCAATAAAGTGCTTTTTGTCTCTGAATCTCTGTCTCTTGATAAAGTGGAATCTTGAATTTTATTTAAAGTCTCGTGTCTATTTTGAAATCCAAGTAATGGTATCAAGAATCTCGTATAACCCATGTAGGCACCGCCTGTTGCTCTGTACTCGGCAGCGCAAGAGAAGAAGCTCCTCCTTAAGCAAGCCCAACCTCCGATCTTTAAGGGCGAGGGGGCAAATGTGGAGAGAGATGTAGAAGTGTGGATGGAATCCATGGACGATTACTTTGAAGCTGCGGGAACCCAACCCGTAAGTCAGACCATGCTTGCGATGTTCCGCTTGACTCGCGATGCCAAGATATGGTGGAAGCAACATTGCAGGGACCTGGAAATTAAGGGATCTTCCCAATCCTGGGAAGACATCAAAGCTGCGATAATGGGGCGTTATTTACCACCTGCCTATAGGACCTTGAAGATGAATGAATTCTTTTCACTTCGACAACTGACTTTATCTGTTGAAGAATATTATGCAAAGTTTGTCACTCTTCGGAGATATGCTCATAAGATGACCTTGGAACAACAGGTGGCAAGGTTCTGCCAAGGGCTAATCGACCCTTTGAATACTCGGTTGGAAGCTCTCAGGCCAAAGACACTACAGGATGCCTTGTTGAGGGCCAAACCTCTAGCTCTTGAAGTACAAAAGGTTAACCAGAACAGGAGGAATCATTGGGCAAAGAGGGCAAGGACAACTACTTGGAATAGCAGACCAGCCAACCAAGCATATGACCAGCTCCCTATTGTGGCTACTACCACAACCATGGAGTTCCCTAATGTTCGATGCTATGGTTGCGGCGAATATGAACATTACAGATCCAAGTGCCCCAAGAACACCCAGGCAACCAACGCCAATTCCATACCCTTGAATACCCATGGGCGTGGCCAAGCTAATGGAAGAAGAGGACGAGGAAGGATGAATAGAGGGCGAGGGCGAGGGTGTGGAGCTACCGCCAGAGTGAATGCCGCAGTGGTACAACCAACCGTGGGTGATGAAGCAGTGGAGAGAGAAACCTTGCATGCTGAAATTGACAACCCCAATGGTTGCGAGCAATACACAGTCATTCATACGCCACGATCTCTCCGAGGTGAACAAGTTAACTTCCTTATAGATTGTGGTAGTACTCTTTCATTTCTTTCACCCAGATGCATGAGGAAGCTAAAGCTAGATAATTATCCAACAAGCAAGCTAGTTGTAGAATTAGCAAACGGCAAGGAAGTAGTATCTCAGCACTCTGCAGGAAAAATCAACTTTGATCTAGGAGGACACCCAACTTCTGCCCAATTTCGAACCCTACCCTTAGGATTCTTTGATGGGATACTAGGGATGGACTAGCTAAAGCAAAATAGGGCCCACATACATTGTGCACAAGGAAACTTTACCTTTACAGATAACTTGGGTAATGAAGCATTAATCCAGGGGGAAAATGGGAAACCTAGGGCTACTCTAGTTAAGGCCAACATACTTTTGAAGGGACTAATAAAGGGACAACAAATTTATGCGGTAAAGCTCAACAAGGTGGACCGATCAGATACCTTACTTCGACCAAACTGGTTGAGGGAGTATGATGATGTGCTCCCAGAAGACCTTACGAATCTTCCACCACATAGAGAGGTAGATCATGAGATTGAGACTATCCCTAGATGTGAAACTATCTCAAAAAGACCTTATAAAATGTCACTTCCAGAAGCCATCGAACTCAAAAAGCAACTTAGGCAACTCATTGAGCAAGGATTCATTCGACCCAGTACTTCTCCTTGGGGTGATCCAGTTCTTTTTCAGAAGAAGAAGGATAGAACCTTAAGGTTATGCATAGATTACCATGGACTGAACCAGGTAACTGTCAAGAACAAGTATCCAATTCCAAGGATTGACGAACTCTTGGACAGACTCCACGGCACCAAAATGTTTACAAAGATTGATCTAAGGTCAGGATATTACCAACAAATTAGGACCAAAGAATCAGATATTCCAAAGACGGCTTTCAACACTAGGTATGGACACTACGAATTCACAGTAATGTCTTTTGGTCTAACAAATGCTCCTGCAAGCTTCAATCGACTTATGCAGGATATTTTCAGACCTTATCTGGATGATTTTGTCTTGGTTTTCTTTGACGACATTCTGATCTATTCTAAGAACGAGCCAGATCACGAAGAACATGTTCGCAAAGTACTTGATCTTCTTCGGGAACACCAACTTTACGCTAAAGAGAGCAAGTGCACCTTTTGCTCACCAAAGGTCAATTATCTTGGATTTGTCATATCGGCTGAAGGGATTTCAGTGGACCCAGACAAAGTCAAGGATATCATTGATTGGCCTCAACCATCCACCATCAGTGAAGTAAGAGCATTTCTTGAAATAACGGGATGGTACATGATTTTTTTCAAGGATTATGCACGTATTGCTGCACCTTTGACGGAACTCCTGAAGAAAGGAATGAGGATCGAATGGAAGATCGAGCACGAGTCTAGCTTCGCCAAGCTAAAAGAATTCTTGGTCTCAGCTCCTAGTTAAAGCTTCCAGAATTCAGTAAAGAATTTGAAGTAGCGAGAGATGCTAGCAAATTTGCTCTAAGCGGAGTTCTTACTCAAGAAGGAAGACCAGTGGCATATACTTCGCGAAAGCTGAGGGATCACGAGAAGAATTATCCTACTCATGATTTGGAACTTTTAGCGGTTATACATGCACTAAAGTTATGGAGACATTATCTTCTCAGATGCAAGTTTCAGCTGGTTATAGACCACAAGAACTTAAAATGGATTTTTACTCAACCTATTCTCAACATGCGACAACGGCGATGGATAGAGCTATTACAGGAATATGACCTTGACATAAAGTATAGACCAGGGAAGGAAAATGCAGCTGCAGATGGTCTTAGACATAAATCTTTTCTCAGGGCTATCTCTATTCCAAATAACCCTATCTGGGATAGTATCAAAGAAGCATCTTTAGTAGATCCAAAATACCAGCGTATAGTATCATTAGTCCAGCAGAATAAGATGCCTGAAGCTAAAGATTACTCTCTTATGGGAGGATGTCTTTACTACAGACATAGACTCTGTGTACCCAGAGATCCAGCTTTAAAGAAGACTATTCTATATGAAGCACACGATAGCCCTACATCCGGACATACAGGCTATGCTTAGACTCTTCATGTTGTCACGAGGAGTTATTTTTGGTCTGGAATGAAAGGAGACATACTTCGCTATGTGAGGCAATGTCTTTCTTGTCAGCGGATAAAAGCCGAAAGGATCAAGTTACCAGGGCAACTTCAACCTCTTAACATACCCCAAATGAAATGGGAATGCATCTGTATGGATTTTGTTACAAGATTACCTTCTACAGGAGGTTATGATTCTGTTTTCGTGGTTGTTGATATGCTCACAAAAGTGGCTCATCTAATACGCGTAAAGACAACCTTTATTGCTTCAGATGTTAGCCGAGTATTCATCAAGGAGACTTTTAGGCTACACGGTCTACCCAAGCGTATCATCAGTGATAGAAATGTCAAGTTTACATCAAAATTTTGGACTTCTCTTTTCCAATCTATTGGGTCACAATCAGCCTTCAGTACAGCGTATCATCCGCAGACCAATGGGAAAACTGAAAGAGTTAATCAAGTCAACGAGGACATTCTCAAAGCCTATTGTTCGCAAGAGCCAAAGAAGTGGTTACAATATCTACCTTTGGTGGAGTATGCCTATAATTCTTCCGAACACAGAAGCATTGGAATGTCACCTTTCAAAGCTCTTTATGGACAGGACTATTTAGCACCACTGAACTTCTCAGATCCAACCATCATGGTAGAAGCCTCTAGAAAGATGTTAGAAGATATGGAAGCTCAGACTAAAGCTATTCGCTAGGACATTCAGGCAGCTCGGGATAGACAGAAGCACTATGCAGATAAGAACCGTTCAGAAAGAACTTTCAAAGAAGGGGATAAGGTTTTTCTGCGAGTCCGACCAAAAAAAAGAAACTTATCACTAGGCAGATATAAGAAGCTAATCCCAAGGTATTGTGGGCCATTCGAGATCATTAAGGTTGTGAGTGACCAAGCCTACAAGCTAAAGTTACCTGCAAACTTGAAGGTTCATGATGTGTTCCACGGCAGCTTATTCAAACCCTATATTCCTAACCGTGATCAATTCTTGGACTTAGATCAGATAGTCATGCCATCACAAGGAGTTCTCGAGCTCCAACCTGACTACATACTGGAACTAAGGGAAAGGAAGTTATGCAACAGAACTATCACGGAGCATCTGGTAAAGTGGAAGGATTACCCTGAAGAAGATGCAACTTGGGAGGACGAACCAACGCTCATAAAGGATTACCCAAACACATTCTTGAGATGTGGACATCTCAAATTTTTCACGTTGGGGAGGTTGTAAGGTCTGTGACCCCGATCAAAAAGAGCACCATTGTACCTTGAAATGAACATAATGGGAAACGTAACTATTTTTAGCAGTTTTCCAAATTCTGTCAGTGCCATGATGTTAGAATGTTTTAAAGCTTTGAAATGTGAATTAAAATAATTTTTCTAAAAAATTTCCAAAAATAGTAAGTTTTTGGTCACCCGACCCATCCAGTTTTGATCGTCTTGAAAAACTACACCCGTATCCCAAATTTGAAAAAATGCATTTTTGGACCCCGGGGGGCTGCTAATTATGGTAGGTACTCGGTCCAGTACGCCTTAGTTAGGGCTTGGTATAGCAATTTTTGGCATCAAATTCCGACTCGTATGACCCGTTTTAGCCTAAAATCAATTTTTCCCAAAATTGTCTGGGAGGCACCGGGGGCTCGAGGCTGTGTGGGAGCAGGTTCCAGGAAACTCCAGGTCAGCTTTAGCAGCTAGGGGATGCCTTTTGTCCTTGTGGCAGTCTTGGGAGAGTTTCCAAGCTTGAAACTAAGTGTGAGAGCCAAATAACCAAGCCAAATGGACACTTGGTGGGTAGGCAACTGGACTTGCCATGCTTAACTGGAGTAGCTCCCATATGCAAATAGCAGCAGGTTCGATTTTTAGCTTGAGGAGGCCTTTTTAAAGGTGTGCTCACACACACACACATACACATTCTCACACACACACCCAGTACACACACACACACACACACACACACACCTACACACACCTTGGGGAGGTGTTGCCGGTACACACACAGTTTTTGAAGGAGAAGCAAGGAGGGAGGTGCTGCCGAAATTCTCATTCTTTTACCACTCAATAGTATTGTAATTAAATTAGACTCAATCTTCTCCCACATTAAAATGTGATTAAGGCTAAAAATTAAACTGTCATTAGGCCATTAAGAAGAGAATTTTCTATCACACATGCGTGCGGTAATTCTGCATCTTCAAATTGCTCTAGGAAAGTGATAGAACTTGCTTACTTCATCTCTTTTGTAAATCAATTAGTAAAATTCTGAATTTCTTAATCATCTAAGCCAAGTGATTAACCTTAGAGCCAGTTCCCATAGGGCAAGTAAAGAATTACCCATAAAATTGCTAGGTCTCGAAGGAAAAATCTAACCCTCTTGCATAAGGAGGATTCTTTAATGATTCTAATCTTTCAATTGGTTTGTTATGATTCTCTCGGACTTTATCTGTTTTTCAAATTTATCATTTAAAGTAGTGAGTAAAATGGCCCCGGTTAAGAGAACTCGCTTCGGTGGTGCCCACGACCGCAAGGCGGGAACGAGCAAAGTGAACGGAAAGGGAAAAGCTCCCATGGACGAACAAACACCGGCCATCTCACGGGCCATTGACGAAGGAATGGAAGAGGTAGGTCATAATTTCATTTCAATTTGTTTAAGTTAACATTGCACACGTTTAACTAGGAAAGAACATATCCCCAAACATGTTGGAGGAATCCGACGAAAACATCGGCATTGAATCATTTGTACATTAAAGTCTAAAGTAGGAAAGAAATGATTGATGGGTATGCTGTTTGCAATAGGAAAGAATGTCTGCTAGGAAAAATTTAGCTCGACATGTTCATTCTATTTCTAATTTGGAATCAGTCATCACCCCCCCTACTGATCACAGGGGACAGAGTTCCTCGTTAAGGACTCTTGAATCCACGACTTTCTTTCTATGCGGTGAATACCCACGACTTGCTTTCTATGCGGTGGAAACCCACATATTTCTTTCTATGCGGTGGGAGTGTCCATGTAGTGCTTTCTATGCGGTGGACATACCTAGTTGTATGGGCAGCTATGCGACAACGGGAGGAGTAAACTCTCGCTGGAGGGGGGATGTTGTACCTCCAGAACATTGGAATTTTAATGAATAAGTTTGAGTAGAATTTTTACTAGAATACTCTCTTGGTGCCGTTTGCAATACTGGTTGAAGGGCTGTCTTAACGAACATTGTGATTCAGAATTTAATCAAGGAATGTTTATGTTGAACAATCATTGTGGTAGTAAATTAGGACACACAAGGAAGTGTGAGTGTGGGGGTGGAAAGTGGGGGCTTGGCTCAGGTTGCCAATGGCTATGAGAAGGGTGGTCCCGATTGGTCGGGAACTATCTGTCCCCATAGTGTTTAAATCGATACTAGTAATACTCATTGCCCCTGGAGCGGCGAAGTTTCAAGTGTACGTGCGTCTGAAACATGGGAAGAAAGGCACTCGAGGTTTCTCTCCTCTTGGAATGTGGGTCTTAGGATCGCTAGATAGTTTAAGTACGCTTCGCCTGTGAGGTGGAGCTAGATCTACTTGCTAGTAGGCTCGAACTCGACTCACTTTGTGATGAGAGATCGTCCGCTAGTTGAACCCTGAATTACTTTGTTTGTTTCCGCTATACATCTAGTGGCCACCAGGTTCACCATCAGATCCGCCATTGGATACGGCGGGGTGGGGACCTCACAACATGATTATATTCGAATATTAAGTGGTGGATATCATCTTTGGTATGTTTCAGATATTTATCCATCGAATAGGACAGATTGGCAACCAGTTGAGAGCATAGTTGGGATTTTTTATGCTTTCCATGCGTTTATTGGTGAGCAAATGTACCGAGGAAGACAACACAAGGAACTTGTAGATAATGGAATTTTCTTTTATGATATATCATATGTGGAACTGAGAACTTCCATTGGTTGGGGTCGTGTAGCTCCTTTGTCACTTCCATCCTTTGACAGCAAGGATTGGTCCTTGCCTGCTTCGCAAACTAGTGAAATCTTTAGGAATAAGTTGTTTCAGGATATACAAAAGTCCCTCAAGTATTCAATTGCCACAAAAATAGTTTGGCTCGCACTATTTATGCCTCTTGAAGTGTTTGTTGATTTTTTCTTCGATGAGCAAATAGGAACTACCGCAACAATGTTCATTTGCAAGTCTGAGAGCTGTTTGGACGTTTTAGATGATAATTGGGATAGAAAACAATCACAGAAAAAAATCTGTATTTTGCAAAAGAAGTCCATAATGTGCAAGTTCATTATATGCTCTCAAAATTTCTTAGTATTTTTTTACTATATTAGATATCATCTTCTTAGTGGGCAGCTTATTCCACTCGACCAAGATACAGAGAACAGCCTCGAGAACAAACCTTTATCAATGGAGCTCTACTTTTGAGACAGCCTACTTACTGTGATGGAGACAATGTCAAGCACAACTCTTGCACAGCTCAGGATAGATCTTACATGTGAAGAACTTCCACTTTTGCCGGAATTGTATGCATTCACTCTCAACAATAGAAAGGTGCTTACTAAATCGATAAATTTTGATTGTCTTTAATACATTAAGACAGAATCTAACTTTTTCTTCTTTTCACATTCCAAGGCGCAAGGAGAAAACAACATTGTGCAAGGAGTCACTAACAAATACACTTCACTTAATTGCTTCCACCGGAAGCTAGGTTACATACCTTGTGCACGCAAAGAGCTTTGATACCATGCAAACCATGATGTACTCTTCAAAATGACTAATGCAGAGACATTTTTTGGCGGTCAAACAATGTTTCAAAAATGTACATTTTCAATGTTTCAAAACTTTACATATTGTGTTGTTTCTGTCAAGATTTATACAAGTAAATTTCTCCCTTTCCTTGCTATTGTCCTCTCCCCCGGTTTGTGCCACTCGTCCCCTGTCCTCTCCCACGGTTTGTGCCACTCGTCCCTTGCCCTCTGCTCCGGTTGCTGCTACCTCTGCCTCTGGGGACGCTGGTCTCGGGCATCCTTTCGCGTCGCTGGAAATCATGGACCTCTTCCATGGCTTCCATGCTTCTTGCACATGTGAAGATTCCCGTTGTTCTTGCTCTTGCCGTTGACGTGTAGCCCATTTCTCTACTTCTGCGGCGTCCGCATAATATTGATTTATTGATTCTTTCATAACTTCATTGCAGATTCGATCGATCACGAAGAACCGATCTTGGCTCTCGAGTCGAGGTCCAAAGAACCCCCACAAAAAGTATTTAATTTCAAACTTCTTCTTGAGTTTGATTGTGGTGTTGCGTCATTTTGTTAATGTGAGCCGCTTCAAACTCGTGATCTCTCGCCGCTTCCTCCCTTGTGCGTCTGTTTACCGAGATTATAATATGTTGGATGGCCATTACAGAAAAATGTCGCACATCGTTGGGGGTGTAGTTATGTAATCAAAGTTCCTGTAGAAGCGTGATACAGACATTTGTTGGTTCATACATACGTTGCAGCAAACAATAAAATAGCAGATTACTTACGTTCGGTACATCCATAATTTGACCGATCAGCAACAAGGCATTCAAACAGGTTCAGCAGCCACAACTATAGTCATCAGTCTGCGTGGGCACGATTACCCGTTCGTGCTGGACTATATTTCCTAGATCATGTTCTAACAAAAGATGCTCTACACAGCATACAAGTTTTTTCGTGGCACTACATACATAACCACTTGAGTGAGCAACACATTACAAAGAACACTGCTTTCCAAATGTACCCAAATGGGCCTTACGTTTTTACATGACCGTGAAATGCCCTGCTTTGCCCAGAGTTTGCATAGTAAACAATCTTAGCTTCCATGTCAAATAACATCAAACTCTAATGATCACTACAAAGACACCATCAAAGATGAGGAGAGATTCTAAATGCAACATGTTTTTTACAAGGCAAGAAATTACTCACGATTGATTGTACGCAGTGACCAGAAAGCGCGCTAGATCAAAGATGACTCTGCTAAACCAGTTCATCATACTCAAAAAGGAAACTGAGTTTTTCTGCAGATAAGGCGATCTCAGCGAATCTATTACGTATACTTTGTCTTGAACCTCAGGGGGCAGAAGCGAGACAGCGTGGCTAACATGGACAAATGGCAGCAGAGATTAGACTTGAGGTATTTCAGCGGGCTGTCATTGCCACAAACCTGTGAGTCAATACCGAGTGAGTAGGGCACTGACTCGCTTGGTATTGACCCATGTCTTAACGGTAGTGAGCCATTATAGAGAAAAACTTGACGACTGCCGCAAAGACATGCGTCAATACCGAGCGAGTTAGTGGCGGATTCCAATTCCATAAGCCACTGACTCGCTTGGTATTGACCCATGTCTTTAAGGTAGTGAGCCATTATAAAGAAAAACTTGATGACTGCTGCAAAGACATGGGTCAATACCGAGCGAGTAGTACCACTATCCAATTCCATACGCCACTGTTTCGCTTGGTATTGACCCATGTCTCGGTAGAGACCCATTTAATGAACCAAACGAGACTTTTAAAGAGCATGAGAATTACCACAAAGCAATGTTGACGACCTCATTCGTTGCGAGCGAGTCAGTGAAACTGCGCATGCACCAGAAGTCTAGATGATCGAGGTTGAAAATGCAGGCCTCCTCTGACCTTGCAGGCAACTGTATCTGCGCATGCAGAGGCGCTGAGCTCAACAGAACTCTCAACTCCTCTTCATTATCTTCGTTGATTTGCTCTAAAATAATTGACTCATTCGATACGTTGGATGGCCCTTGTGATGCAGAGCCTTGCCCTTGCCTTTTCTTGAGTTGGCTCCATGGCTGCCTCAGGATCCTCCCTAACAGCCTCTCTAATAGCCTCAGGCTCCTCAGGCTCCACCCTGGCCTGCTCTTGCCCCTCATCATCCCTTACTGGCTATGGATCCTCCATGACTTGTTCATTTTGGTGTCTAGCTGGCTCCTCGATAACTATCTCTGTTTCTTCCATGACCGCCTTGGGGTCCACTTTGGCTTGCTCATGCCCCTCTACGGCTATCTCAGCTTGCCCATCTATGTCGTTTCTCTCGACCCGTGATCGGGTCCTTCTGCTGTTTGTTTCAGCCCTAGACGGCTCTGTCTGTCGTGCACGAGGATGGAGAGGGGGGATGTTGAGAATATCCACGGTTCTACTATCCTGGATAGGCACTGGTTGAAGCAGCCCATCGTAGCAAAAAGGCAGCCTACAAAAGGTATCAAAATCCCACGGCATGATAGTGACGCGGTGTGCATGGGCAGCCAAGATATATCCATCACTGAAGAATTCCACGAGGTAGTCTTCAGCAATTTCTTGAAGGCAGAGTAGTGCACTGCTGGCCCATCGCATGCCGACTCTCCACTACTCGCAAATCTCCCGCACTACTCGCTGGAAAGGTAGACGTGGAATAGCAAGTTGAACGTGTTGTTCTATCCTGCGCAGCTCTTGGAGTACACCTCTGTGCGCCTCATATCGGTGTCTTCTTGCTTGAGCATTCAAAGATTCACATGTTGCCCTCCTAGCCGTGGCCTTTACACGAGGCATCTCTACAAATAGCATAACACCAAAAGACAATTCATTTGTCAGCACAAGGGACTTCAGATTTCAGAAAAGGTCATACCAAGCGAATAGGTGCATAGGAAAGAGTTTGCCTTCCCATATTCGCTCGGTAGTGACCTCAGAAAATAGTAATAGCAGACATGACTTATATTTTCTGAGGTCAGTACCAAGCGAATAGGTGCATAGGAAATAGTTTGTCTTCCCTTATTCGCTCGGTAGTGACCTCAGAAAATAGTAATAGCAGACATGACTTATATTTTCTGAGGTCACTACCGAGCGAATAGGTGCATAGGAAAGAGTTTGCCTTGCCTTATTCACTCGGTAGTGACCTCAGAAAATAGTAATAGCAGACATGACTTATATTTTTTGAGGTACTACCAAGCGAATAGGTGCATAGGAAAGAGTTTTCCTTACCTTATTCGCTCGGTAGTGACCTCAGAAAATAGTAATAGCAGACATGACTTATATTTTCTGAGGTCTCTACTGAGCAAATAGGTGCATAGGAAAGAGTTTTCCTTGCCTTATTCTCTCGGTAGTGACCTCAAAAAATCATAATAGCAGACATCACTTACATTTTCAGAGGTCAGTACCGAGCGAACATGTTTGCATCCCCTGCAACAAAATACCTTATTCGCTTGGTAGTGACCTCAGAAAAGTGTACAAGCAAGGGAACACATTTACATCCCCTACAACAAAATACCAATGTGAAGGAGACTTTTAAATCCATGCGGTCCTAACTGTCATGTTGTTCCCTCCCATCACCTCCCCTAATCTCGAGGGGATGGTACCATTGATTCTCTCTCCCACGTCCACCTCTCATGAAACCGCATGGCGGTACCACCCCTCACAGACCACTCACTCATAAGCCAGAACCCAGGCTCTGCTTTTTAGGCATGTCCATCTAGTCTATTTAACCAGCAATTGTTTCAGAAGTTCCCTCAGGGTTTCGCAGAACAACTACAAGAAGCTTAAAATAGTGGTGATGCCTTTCCAAGGTATACTCCCACAGCGCCAGCAGCACCGCATACGGGCCCTCCTCATGAGGTACGCCCTTGGCCCTCCCCCGATGTTACCCTTAATGTTCTCAACTGACACAGCCCGGGAGTGGCTGCTATCAACACGGGAGTCAATTCTCGAGGTAAGCCGCTGGTAATTCTTTGCTTTCTGCTCCCAATTTCCAAGCTCCTAGTTTGAAGAGCTTATTTTCTAAATGCTCTGTGCAGGATGCTAGCCTAAAGCTATAGCAAATGCTGATCGTCAAGCACAGGGTCTCAATCCTTAAAGACTCCCTGGAAGCAAGAAGGCCTGAAGACATACAGTGATTTCTTGCCGAGAATGGCTTTGTAGAGGCTATCTTTAATTGGCTACAGGAGATGAAGGATGAAGTGCTTGAGCTAGCCAGTAAATATGATGGAGTCTTACCATACACCGAGCAAAATTTACCGAGCTAATGGAAAAACCGAGCAAGACCCGCGGGGGGGGGGGGGGGGGGGGGGGGAGCTTAATGCATACATTCCATACCAGGTGTGACGGAGTAGAATACAAGACATCTCCAAAACACAGATATAAGAAAACCAACTCTACCGCCTATAAAACACATCTGCCATCCCTCCTTTACCCAACATTTTGCTGATAGAAATTCATAAGGAGATCAATAACACAAAACTCAAAAGCCTTCAACAAAGATAACCATGGAATCATATTATCTATCTTTGCATCGTAAAAAGCTATATGAGATTAATCTTTTCTAGGACCTTTAGCATAAAGAATTGAACAAATCATAAAACTGCCATCAATCTACATCTAGCCAAAACAGACATAAAATTCTTGACCAAAATATGTCCTTATTGGCAAGGACCACCTACACAAAATAATAGGCAAGAGAGATATCTCCTAGTAAGAAGATTTCATGACTATCATCATTTTGTCCCTCTTTTTCAAAGCTTGTTAATGAGTTTTTAATCTGCCTCTAGTAAAACATGCAGATAATCTTCATGATCAGTCACACAAATATTTGTACAACTAACAAACCCATTCTCAAGTGAGAGATAACCAAAGGACATGTATTTGTGCTAAAAAAAATACCATAAAAAAATTTAAAGTCCTGTGACATAAAGAAACTTAACTTTAAGCTCTGAACTCATAGCTTCATTCATTGAAGACGTGTCAACCAAGAAATCTCTAATGCCTTTGTGGAATCAATCACAATACACAAATATCTTGAATATTTATCTCATTCTTAGTGTACATCTCTTTGATGGATGCCTCCCAAGACATAGTTCTATGGCTCCTTACCTAAACAAAGAACACCTTCTAAGACAGGCCCTCAAATTGAGGATGTGCAGCAAGCTCTACTTCATACTATTGGTTGATTTGTTTCCATATAAGATTCCATTTCTTCATAAATGAACTTTGAAGAAAAAAAACAAATAGAAGATACTATCTTATTGAGCAAAGATAATTTTAATATTATAAGATTATATTAGAGCTTAAGATTATCAGATTAGACCTTAAGCTTTGAGCTATGTGGCCGAATGAGCTTGCATAGTGGCACAAGAGGACACCTGAAGTAACCAGACAATCTAGTTCTAGACAAGATGCCCTTCTCTTTGTCCATATGCAATATGCTTCCATCCTCATCAACACCACCTCCTGGCTGGATCTTGGGTCTCATTTTATCTCCTTTCAAGCTTCAAATGTGGCTGCCTTCTAAACCTATATCTAGAATGTCACTCTTGTCATGAAAATCTATCTCAATGATCACGCTAACCTGATCACTACACAATGGCAATGGAGCTGATGCACTCTGACTACATCTTCTAGAACCACCACTAGAGGAGGGACTTCATACATACAAGCTAATGTATAACCTAAAAACATTGTACAGGTTAGGGAACCTATAACGAAGCCCCAATATAGACAAGGGAACAAAAATACCTTGTTTGTTGCTCTAAAGGACACTGCACTAGAGCAATATGCTTTTGGGAATGTGACCTTGGCCGTCCAAATGGCAACAATGCTGACACAGCTGGATACCGACAATCTTTTCATTGATGTGCTTCCAAATTGGAGCTCGAAATGACATCATTGTAGATCCGATTGAAGCCACGGAAGGATAGGTCTACAATGGTGATATAATTAAGAATTGCATAGCAAAATGATGATGGGAAGGATAGACATGTGATGGTGACATAATCAATCAATGCATAGCCATAACATGATCTGTATATCTTAGGCTAAGACACAAACTCTTCATTTTCACAAATCTGCAAGTAACCTTTTCGATGCTCCACCTTTAAAAAATTATACTCTAATTTGCATGTCCACATAATTATGAGGAATGGCACGTTTTGACAGCGGATGAGGATGGCCATTGAGAAAGACTTTAAAGCCTACGATGTACATGACATCTCTTCATCAAGAATCCCTCTTAACCATATCGCGTCGGCGCGGAGGCATTTATGGAAATGTCCCATCCTGAAAACAAATACTTACTCTCAAAACTTTCTGGCACTTGAAATGTAAACAAGGCCACAAACAGAGTAAAGGTTGATCAATTCGAGATGTCTTTAACAAAATAGGACATTGAACTTACCTATCCCGCACTTACGCGGTATGGATTAGAGACATATCCCAAAACAATTATGTGAATCTTTTGTTTGCTTTACAATTCTGAAGATAACTAGTTTTCTGCATTGAACTCTCCCGAGCCAACATGGTGCTCAGTGAGGCAATGTCCATGTTATGCTAAGTTCACTTTGCAAGCTCAACAGATTGCATGTTTTTCATCTGTATCCCTCCCGCATCGATGCGATACTGAGTAGAGCCAAGTCCCACTTGATGCCTAGTTTGCTTCTCTGCTCCATTTTGTTTGTTTAATTGATGACTTTATCATTGAAGACACTTTTGTTAAACTATACAATTTTATTCTAAATTTGAATGCTAGGTCCAAATGTGTGGGAAAAACGTGTCTCAGCTTATTATGCGGAATTTGAAAATGCCGGTTGAGAACATGGCGAAAAGGACATACGTCATCTGTAATTAGTAAAAAACAATGTAAACTTCTTGAAATCATGCCAAAACATCTAATTTTTTTATTACATAACATTAATTTTCATAAGCCTGGGAAACCACGTTTTCTACCCTTTACCCTCCCGCGCCGACGTGGTACCAGTTAGGGGTACGTCCCGGAATTATAGGGGCAAGTACGACGCAGTTAGGCATATGAACCCCAGCCAAATCTGAGCATGAGAAGTCATAGCCGTTGCTCGTGGCCAGTTGTGCTACAGTAGCGTGCATGTGCGTGTTCACACCAAATGCAAAAATGGGGGTGTAAAGTGCGAGCACAATAGCAGCAGGGCATAAGCCATAGCATCGGCTCAATAGCAAGCAATGGCTCCAACAATTTTTGCTCCAAATTAGGTCCAGTGGCACCATACAATGCGGATATGACCACTCGGTCCTTGGCAAACCTTAATGCAGGACTTCAGAGTATTGTAAAACTGTGAGGGACTATCCAGAACCTCCACAGCATTTCCTTTCACTGGGAAGGCAACATCATGCTTCGCTAGGCCGCCCACAAGTGATCAGTGCTGGAAAGAATGATCCCAGCAAGCATCATGACGTTCAGATGAGGCCCCTTTCTTGTCGATGAGGCCCCTTCCCTGCAAGTGATCTTGCGAGCTGCTTTGCCAGATACTAACTGCGTGTCCCTTTGCCTTATGAGCGACGACTGATAAAGGTGGAATTTATTTCTCATGGGCCATAGCACTGAGCATGTATATTATGAGCTGGCAGGGCGTGTGATCATTGCGACTTTTTGCGTGTACATTCTAGTCTGAGATCTGGACTCTGGCCCTAAAGGTCCCGCGCCGCCGCAGTATAGTTTAGGACCATGTCCCTGTTGGATTAACGAAGCAGAAAGAAAAAATATTTATGGGTTTAGGGGAGTTGATGCAGCTACTAAACGACAAGAAATGACACTAGAATCTGATGCACGTTCCACCACCTGTCCCCCTTTGGAGTTGCTGCAGCTTGTGGCCCAGATGAAGGCTATAAAAATACATTTTCCTTATGGTAAACATAAGGGCAAACTTGAAATTCTCCCGTTTTTAGGTCAAAATTTGAAGCTTTTGCTAGTAATTACACTAAAACTTCTGGAAATTTGGCCACAAAATTGTAGTCGTGCACCACTCAAGCTGGGGCCAACACATGGTCACACCAGGAGAGATACAATGCTGATGAGGTGTGATCTAGAAATGATAGGTAGTGCATGACGACGGCGGAAACACAGAATGTCCAAGGGCCAAGCTCCTTTTTTTATCCCCTCTTCCTTCTGTACCAAAGTTGGGACACTCCAATAAACTATCCCGCGCCGACGCGGGACAGTTTCATGGAGTGTCCCAACTTTAGTAGAGAAGGAAGAGGGACGATGTGTGACCGAGCAACTGCGGTGAATTCTGGCGTTATGATCATGGCCACAAAAGTTTGGTCACGCACCACTCAATTAGGGGCCAGCATCGAGGGCATCTAACCAGGAGAAAGATGCAGGAGATGAGGTCAATGGAGTCATGATCCTAAAACTATAGCTAGCCGCGTACCACTCATTAAACGAGGCCAGTACCGAGGGCATGATCGAAAGAGAGAGAGAGAGAGAGAGAGAGAGAGAGAGAGAGAGAGAGAGAGAGAGAGAGAGAGAGTCATGATCCAAAGCTCCAACTACCAGGGCCATGCTGCGTAATGCAGGCACGACCACGCGGTGGGCTAGGCGCACGGGCAGCTCCTGATGCAGGAACTGCGGCGACTGCAACAGAATGAGCCATTGAAGCAGCATTCAGGAAAAATGTGTCTCAGCTTAACATCGTCTCTCTCTCTCTCTTTCTCTCTATCTCTCTCTCCACCCCGATGCACAAAGAGCTACGCTCCCTCCTGCAAGTATTGGCAGAGGCATCTCCTGAAGCTCTTCCTCCCCTTTTACCATGCACACAGAGAGCGCCATTCTACCCTCGTCTATATTTGATTTGCTTTTGTAGTAAACCACGCTCGGATGCGTTCATGATCCCTGGAGCAAATCCCTGCACTTCACATCCCCCCGTCCATGCCCAGCTGCAGTTGGGTCTGGTGATACTCCTGCCCCCCTCGTATTGCACACACAACCTCGGATGCATGGTGTCCATATTGACTCCTTTCTCTGGCTGCATGGGAGCCAAGAAAGGGAGAAAAAATGAGGGTTCACACACTCAAATATGTCCCCCCTGCTGATCTGGAAACAGATACCACCGCCTTCGGCCTTTGCATTTAACTCTTGAAGACTAAGTTTTCTTTAGAATTGAAGTAGAATGAAAAGTGATTCCTCTTAATGAAGCCCCAAACAATCCTTGAACCAAACTATTCGTGCGGCTTTCAATTTCAAAAATGGCAAGGGGAAAAATAGCGAAAAATAGTGTAAAAAAGAAAAAAAATAACCCATTGTTATGAAATCTTCTCTTGGCAAATTCAAGGAATGAAATTTTGTATGTTTGGGAAAATGAGTCCTCTCGAACAGTGCATTGTAGGTGCAATACTAGAGCTTTATTAAGTTCTTGGCAGAGGCTCTTACTTTTAGAAAAAAAAATAAACAAGGGCCACAAAGAGGGCCGAAACTATAGCCGCATCAGATGCAACTCACAAGGACTGGCCAAGTTACACTCAGACCTTCTGTAGCCGGTCAAGGAGTCTAGAGGCAAAGCTTCAACAAAATTGTCCCTAAAGTTGACGATTCACATTAGCTCAAAATGTTGTCCCCAAAAAAGGTCCGTGCTAGGGTTACCTCAAATTGGTGTGCAATAGGGTTACTAGGCACAAACTTAAATGTTATTTTGAATTTCACAAGAAAGATTCTAATCTTCCAGCAAAAAGATCAACCTTGTACACTCATTATTTTTTTTCTCTACAAGAAGGTCACCCAAAACTTTACTGCTATATTATTTTCTTTGCAAGAAGGTCATGTGGATGAATGGCTTGGCATATTACCATCATTGGCCTTGCACATGCGGAAAAGGTTGTTGCTTATGTTTGACGGTCAATATCAGACAATCAGAGTGTAACCTCTCAAAGATAATTATTCTAAAATGGAAGATTTAAATTTTGCATTGTAGCCACTAGCATTGCTTAAGGAGCAACTAAAGCTTGAATGTGGCTGCAATGAAGCAAATAAGTTGTTTTATTTGCTAGATCATGAGGTGTCATAGTACTACAAGGCTGAGGCCACTGAGAATCAAGCTACATCTTTGGTTGGTTCCAAGATATCATCGATCATTTTTGAAGATGGAAGTATACAACCAGACCTTGTGAGCACCAAAAGTGTTCCTAAAATCATTAATGCTCTTCCATTGCAGATTAACCTACATGTTGCCCTTTTTTTTGTGTAAAAGGTTGTAGACGTTTTGGAAAAGCCAACTATGTAAGATGGCTACATTGCTTACGTGTTTCCTCCTAAAAAAGAAAACTAGTCAACTATGTATTGAATGGAGTAGAGTTTTGATGGACATGCTTGGATAAAGTATGTAGCTTGTGGTAGTGATTTGTTTTGGGGAGTGGTTTTGGATTTTCCTTATTTTGAAGAAGAAAGACATTGAATGAGTCTCACTAGAGATCCAGACTAGTGCATACCCCAAGTAAGGGTATGTTGAATGCAGACAATGGGAAAGATGTATGTATTGATTTTTGTCAAATGCTAGAGTGCATTTTGACTTCTCTAGCAGTAATATACTACTGCCAAGAAAAAGATGCCTAAGAAGAAGAAATCATGTGTGATTTACTAGGAGCAAAGCTAGTAAAGCAAAGTAGTATTGGTTCCAAATGAGTTGCACTTTATTTATGGCAGCACATTTGGTTTAGTTCAAAAGGGGGTGACTTATACCATGGACATTGCATTTTATTAGCTTAGATAGATTAGGTATTATGCATTGTGTATCAAGTTTTTGACTAGATTCGCTCGAAAAAATGACTCGCTCGGTTTTGTTTGCTCGGGATATGGATCTCCCCATATGAGCACAGTTGGTTTAGTTCAAAAGGGGGTGACTTATACCATGGACATTGCATTTTATTAGCTTAGATAGATTAGGTATTATGCATTGTGTCTCAAGTTTTTGACTAGATTCGCTCGAAAAAATGACTCGCTCGGTTTTGTTTGCTCGGGATATGGATCCCCCCATATGAGGAAGTCATTAACTTTTCCAACATGCTTCAGGAAGAGATAGTCTGGCTGTGAAGGAAAAGGACTACATGGTTATTGCAAACCCTAAACCCCCGGAAATTAGTAGGCCACTCTTTGTAAAGTCTGAAGTGTTTTCTAACTCAAAACCCGGTGTTAAGTTGTATTTTTGTTTCTTTATTATAAATTCAAAATGCGTATTTGGCAAAAAAAAAACCCTAAATCCGCAAAAAACATGGTTTACCTTTCCCTCATTTGCTTAGTATTGACCTCTGTATTAGCAGACATCACTTAACTTTTCTTTTGGTCACTACCAAGCAAATAGGGCCCTTCGGACTAAGTGACCTTCCCTTATTCGCTTGGTACTGACCAAGGATGATGGTCAGTACCAAGCGAACAGGTGCAACAAACAAGGTTTACCTTCCCTTATTTGCCTGGTACTGACTACACAAAATACAAGTGCATAGAAGGGTAGTAAGTGGCATACCTCTTCACTGTGTGTAGAGTTCCGCATCACTGAAGCACTGCAGAACAAGAGTAAGAGAAGGAGGATGCGCGAGAGTAAGAGGTGATGGAGTTTTCTTACCGCGTAGCGTCAATGGGGGTAGAGTTAATTAGAATGATGTGTAGTAGAGGACGCGAAAAGAGGCAGAATAGTTGAAACTTGAGATGTTTGGTGGGGGTACTGCCTCAACTTAGAATGCTTACCTCGGGGAGGGTGACAACTTCACTTATGCGCGAGATTGTGGTTGGTAAATCGTACTGCATAGGAATCTGAGACCATTTATTACTGGTTGTGCTTATGAGCGCAGCCCACATGCCTTTTTGAGTGACCGTTTAGGGTCAAACAGACACCAAACACCCTTGCACTCACCATCTCCATCTCTAAGTGGAACAAACAGATCGCCGCTACCTTTGCCTTTCCTGCGCTCTTCCCCTTGGCCAGCTCTCGTGATCCTGCGTTTAGAGTCAGACGCCGATCGCCCTTTCATTCTCCATCTCCATCTCCAAGTAGAACAAATAGATCGCCATTGCCTTTGCACTTTCTGTGCTCTTCCCCTTGGCCACTTCTCGTGATCCTGCATTGAGAGTCAGACACCCATCGCCCTTGCAGTCGCCATCTCCATGTCCAAGTAGAACAAACAGATCACTGTTGCCTTTGCATTTTCAGCGCTCTTCCGCTTGGCCACCTCTCGTGATCCTGCGTTGAGCGACCTCCACTGGGTCGAGTCCTTTGCTGCCGCGTCACCATCGCCACCTTCTGGTTCTTGCTGTCGGTGGCCTGCGACATCACCATCCAACTCGACGCCATTGGATATTGCAGAGATAGGTTCTTTCTCCATGCCTCTCCCGTTCCTGTGTGTTGTTAACTGTGTGCGCACCGAAGCCATTACATTAGGGTAAAATTAAAAGTCTCAAACCGCATGCATGGTTGGAATAATTACTCCTTATGTGACCGTATCGCATGCATGGTTGGAATAATTACTCCTTATGTGACCGTGCCTGAGTTTGGGCATAGTGAATCAGTAGGCCTATAAATCTATCACTGATAACATTAAATGCTCTGTTCTTATCCACCTATTTCGAATGCTTGGGTCACAGGACAGAACCAAGCGAATAGGGCCCTTCGGAGATTCTTGAGACCCCTACTCGCTTGGTTCTGACTCAACTAACGTCACCTGTTATGACATTAGCGCACGGGACAAAACCAAGCGAACAGGGACCTTTGGAGATTCTTGGGGCCCCTATTCGCTTGGTTTTGACTCAAGAGCCGTCACCTTTTATGACATTAGCGCACGGGACAGAACCAAGCGAATAGGTCCCTTCGGAGATTCTTGGGGGCCCTACTCGCTTGGTTCTGACTCAACTAATGTCACCTCTTATGACATTAGCGCACGGGATAGAACCAAGCCAATAGGGCCCTTCGGAGATTCTTGGGGCCCCTACTCGCTTGGTTCTGACTCGACTAATGTCACCTCTTATGACATTAGCACACGGGACAGAACCAAGCAAATAGGGCCCTTCGGAGATTGTTGGGCCCCCTACTCGCTTGGTTCCAACTCAACTAACGTCACCTCTTATGACATTAGCGCACGGGACAGAACCAAGCGAATAGGGACCTTCGAAGATTCTTGGGGCCCCTACTCGCTTGGTTCTGACTCAACTAACGTCACCTCTTATGACATTAGCGCACGGGATAGAACCAAGCGAATAGGGCCCATCGGAGATTCTTACGGCCCCTTCTCGCTTGGTTCTGACTCAACTAACGTCACCTCTTATAACATTAGCGCACGGGACAGAACCAAGCAAAAAGAGACATTGAGGGGTACTCAAGGCTCAATTTTTTCTTGGTTATGACACCAAATAGTTTTGGCTTGCTTTTTATTTCAGTCATGGGGATCATAGTCCTAGAGACAGATGTGAGCAAGGATACATGTGAAAAAACTATTCACGTTCTTATATAACGCCCCTGCTCATCACCGTGCACCAGAACTATAAAAAATGTTCAATGCAGAGTTTTCTATACAGAGGATTATAGATTGCTCATTTGAGTACCTACAAACCCATTTGCAACAGTATGAGGCAGTCACTTGTAACAATTCCATGACAGTTGATGGCATGAGATATGTGCACCCAGCCGACCTTGACCCTGACAAGAGTGCTTCAAGGAGACTGAATTGTTGTCTAGAAAAGTGTCCCTCCAATGCACTGCTTGTACAAGACAGGTGTATGAAGCACTTCAAAAAGTGTCGCTTAGTAGAATTATACAATGGGTTTGAAGGTTACTTATACTTGTAGACGGATGGTGAGTCAGAGACTTCCCAGTCAACAACTTTCGGTAGTTGTCCATTGGCGCAGGAGGAAGAGGTAGAGGATGTGGAGGTGCAGTTCGATCCATAAGAAGAGCGAATAGAGGTACTAAAGGAAACATTTGATGCGGGCTTAACTCTTGTTTCTCTTGCGGATGCAGCAATAGGATGCAAGCAAGAAAGTCCAAGTAAGGAAGTGACTTTGCCTCTGAATTTTGCTCCTAGCTTTGCTATGGCGGGCGACACCCACTATGTTCTGCTCACAAATATCATGCATGAGCTCAATATATGGGAGGACTACTGCCTAGTGGCAATTGTGAATTTTTGTGAGGCAGACATGGGGTTTGTGGACGATGATGGAGTGGACCAACATCTTATCACTGACACAGCTATCCGCGACTCACAGTTCACTTCAAGGTGGAAACTGATCAAAGATACATTCAATGAAGCGAAGTCCGGAGAGGCCAATTTTCCAACAGATGAGCAGTTTGAATCGACAACAAAACAACTTGGCTTGGGTAGGCACGCGGCACCCAAAGATCAGGTAATGAATAGTCAGTCTATTCACTTGTGGGGAGGTCGATGCTGGAAATGGACAAGAATCAGATGGTAAATTTTGTCGTGCATTCAGATGGTATTAGAAATGGCCCAGTGATAAAATATCATGATAATTTTTTTGCTTCCAGGTACTAGTGTATGACGATAGTTTCCTTAGAAGAGTGGGAGGCTCACGGCAAGGGCTTGTCACTGGAGTCCAAGGCAAGGATGCGGCATTGTCTCACTACATTGGGTGTTTCAACCACAAAAAGGTTTGTAGAAACAATTCAAGTACTTGGCAATTGTACTCATCTCACTTACGGCCCATAAATTCATTACAATTTTTATGTAGATCATAATATACCACAAGGAATACTTCGATGACAATGCAAAGTTCCCACTGTTTGCAATGAAAGTTATTACAAGATTGTGTGGTGGGCACCCCCTCCCACTAAACGCAGAAAGACTAATTCTGATTGAGAAACAGTTTGCTCTACGCGTATTTGTCATTGGGTATGGGTGCCAAGCACTCAGAGCCCTCATTTCATGTCCTACACAGATCATGCTCTGGCTGCAGGGGTAGAAGACCCGGAAAGCTTATATCCATACAACAAGTGGTTGTTTCTGAGGGAAAGAAGACGCCTGATGCCCGTGGGGATGTTGCCATCAACAGAAGAACGAGCTCGTCTACAGACCTTGCACATCAAAGAGGTACAAAGTGAGGAAGAAGGAGGTGCATCGAAGAGGATAAAAACGACGGGCTCAAGTCCATCTTCTCCCACTCCTGACTCGTGACCGTCGCCACCTCACATGGCGCTCCGCCGCATTTGAAGCTCCCCCAAGCCATCTATTTCTTCTCTTTGCGGATGTGTTGTAAAGACCATGTAATTTGTGAACTCTTAAGAAGTTCCTTCTGCCTTGCTCTATGAATTAGTCGTCTATAAGTCCATTGGTGTAACTCTAATAGGCTATTGGCCTTTTATTTTCCTCCCCCATGTCTAGTGTGCTTAAAATAACCTGTTCTTGCCATGTAGTGGGTTTTTTCCATGCCTTGTGTGGACCATATTGATAGTGAGCCGTATGTCTTGGAAAAATATGGACCATGGACAGTATGTGCTGCATTGAAATAAAACAAAATGGTTAGTAGAGTACAATTTAAAATTTTATTTTGTATACGAAGAATGCCAACTCACCATGTAATGTGTGATATGTTGCCCACCCCACCCTGTAAGGTAAGCCTTTTTCCAATCCAGTAAGGCTGCTTGAAATGATGTGAGCTTACTTTGGTCCCAAGAATGCTGCTCAACGTAATGGAAAATTTTATCTAGTGATTTCCACACGTTCGCCTTGTGATTCTGGATTGCCCCACCACCAGCATTGTCTTTAAACACTTTATGTAACTGTTTCCATTTGTTGAACAGGTTTCTCCTTTCTTCTCTATCTGAATCTCTGAGGCTAAACCCAAGAAACCTTCTTGCCTTCACTCCGCCTATCGATACTTTCCTCGGTACCTTTTACCGACTTTTAGACATCTTAGGGTCCTCTTCGATTTTGACATTTCCTCCATGCAAACCAATGTCTGAGAGCACTCCCTCTAATGCTTTGATCACTCTTTTCGACTCACTCTCTGGCTTTAATGTCCATGCAAAACATATGTACAAATGAACCACCTTTTGAATTATTCAACAGAGTGCATGAAGTGTACAGACGTGAATTCTACTCAGAGGAATATCAAGCACTGGTTTAAAAGTTTTATCTTGAAGATGTCTGTTGGGAGCTCTATTCTATTGCACACTCTCAAGTGATTGTGCATCAGCCATGCAATATAAGCATGGATTTGCCACACCTGATCCGTGTGTTATGTTGTACATACACTTAAGAGTCTTTAAGTCACCTGCCATGTGCCATTCCACTGGGTAGTCACCAAATTCTTCCACTGAAAGAACGGCTCCGTTTCTTTGTTCACTGATGATAGAAGGAACTTGGTTTTGACTAAAAACCCAATCGAGGATTTCAAAATTTTCCTTATCAACTTGCAATGAAAAACGAAAACACAAAATCAACAACCAAATAATCAATATTTTTGTTATCATAGAGTGAACGAAGTATACCTGAAATGATCCTAGAGTTAGAATGTTGTTTTCTGATTGCACGCTGAAGTATCGTGGATCCTCTTTTGTTATTGATGGATCCAGAGCTCTATTCATGAGGGTAATGGTGACTCTCTCCATCTTCTTGTTCTTTAGGACCTCGCACTCGTCGAGCTTCAAAACAAACTTGAGAACCCCACCGCACTCGTCTCGACTGATGTCAAAGAAGTGAACTGCATACCTTTGCAATGCTTCAAGATCAACGAAGAGGTTGTTGTGCTCGTTAAATTGTACCTCTCTGCTACCCTTGCCTAAGAATGTTGCTTCAATATGGAATGGTGACCCAAGTTTCTCAAACATCTCATCGTTTACGTGCCGACGAGTAGCCTTTACATGTGATGGCTTTGGCAGCAATGATCCTCTCTGTAGTTTATTTTGAGACTTTTTAGCTAATGCTTCGAAGAGTGCCCTGTATCCCATCTGTGAGATGCCACTCTCATCAAGTATTGCTTGCACTTCCATTGGTTCTAGTTGATTCTCGTTCATGAACGAGGTAAGTAGCCTCCCTTTCAACTTACAAAATTTTTTCTGAGTTATCATCTCTTCAACTACTTCTTTTGGAACTAGACGACTGTAATGCACTCCGACATTGAAGCCTGCACCGTTCGAGTTTGGATGCAGTAAAGACATGCCAAAAAAGCACCATGCGTTATAATCATGTATAGAAAAGTAAGTGTATCCATTTCTTAATGAAGCACATTGAAGAAACAAACTTCGAGTTACCTTAAAGCTCGTATTTGTTTTTTCGGGCCACCACTACCAACCTTCATGTTCTCAATGTTGCACAGATCTTGTTTTCTTTTCCGACTACCGAGCACGATGTCTTTCTCGCAAACTTTTGATCTTCTTCTCAAGCCCTTGGATTGTCTCTCTGTTTGATGAAATCTTTTGAGAGCATGCTTCATTAAGTTTCTTCAGCTACATGTTCTCCATCGCCAGGAAGTTTCTTTGCCGTTCCGCATTCAATCCTCTCATTTCCAAATGTTCAGTGTATCCCAATAGCCCATCCTTGCCATCGCCTGTGAAATGTAAGAGGTTAGTGATATTATCAAAGGGAGGTGGTGCATTTGTCGTAGGATCCTTTGGATAAATAGACCCATTGGTCCACAAATCCAAATGATGTTCCTTGTTTGTCCTTCTAAGTTCTTTCTCCCATTGAGATAAGAAAGACTCTCTCCTACGTTTCTGCAACGGTGCATACTCTTGCAATACATCAACATGAATATGATGTGTGTTCTTTCTTTGGGTAAGTGTTAAAGATGAAGGGGCTGAGGATTGTAAGTTCAAATTAGTGTTTTCATCAAGAAAAGATGCGTTCTCCATTCCTAGAGTTGACAGAGAAGGAGACGGAGAAATATCTCAGGTTTTGGGAGGGACGGCCATATTCTCAAGTTTAGAGTTGATAGAGTTTTTGTGGCTTATGTTTCTGGAGGGAACGCTTGTAAGTTGGCATTTCGAATCATTAGTCATACGGTTAGTTGGATTCCTGACAAGAGAACGAAGGATAAGAATGATAAGACGGCGGCTACCTACCAAAGAATGTCATTTTGGTTTTTTGTTGCGCAGAAAAGTATCACATAAAATGCACAATTTAACATTTTCATTTTCTCTCTCTAAGCCGACATGGCACTTCTTACAGGGCCTAAAAGTGAGTCCAAATTTCTTCATCAAGTATACAGGTCATCTAGATCTGCTGTTCTCTTAAAATTTTAAAAAAATTGTCATCTGGACTGCTTTTGCTAAATTGTAGAAGGTGCTTCAAATAGATGATTGGCAGTATTTTAAACACTGGTTAATTTGACTGTTTTTTCAATTAAATCTATGGCATGAGAAGTGGGTTTGACTTGTATACTTGATGAAATTGGGGTACCTTGACTGGGGCTAATTGCTGCCAGAGCTCGAGACTAAAATGTGGTGTCTTTGGTTGATTACTATGGTACAGCCAGGTTGGATAAAATTTACTGAGGTTGTTGAAGTTGTTCTTATCCGTATAAAGTGGCTTTTTTTATAAGATCCTTGAAAACTTTAAAGCTTTTTTTGCTGACATATTTTTTATCGGTTTTTTTACTTACAAGATGTAACTTAGGATGCTAAATGCATTTTGCCTTAAAGTGATGGGTCACCACCTGTATGAAGTCCTAAGCATGGCTATTTCGAATTTGACCCATACCTACTCTCTTCGATCTGTACATGGGAGTATGGGTGCATACCTGCATGATGTTATATAAGAAATTTAAAATGGTTTCTCCAGCTTACTATGTAGACTTTGATTGAAATAGTGATGGTAAATTTTCTACTCATTTTTATGCGTAAAGGACATTTTTACTAAGCCAAGGTATGTCCCGGTCTGTGTCTTTGGCTGGGTTACTGTTCACAGGAATTAGACCTTCCTTGTAGGTCTTAGTGAGATTCACTCAAAACTTACTTAATGGGTTACTCGTAAAAAGAGTTGGCATGGTTCTGTTCTTTCTGGCGCGTACAGGCTTGGATATTATGAAGCCTGACATTATGACCTGGCCTACTTGTTTGCTGCATCTCCTAGTCTACTGGATAAGTATTGTTTCGGCTATCTTGAAGCTTTAAAACAGTATAAGCTGGAAGGTTTGGCTAAAAAGAAGATGCTTAAATTTGATAATTTGTTAATTGGACAAAAATTTTAAAAATAATTCTATAGTACTGGGGATGTGATTCCAATTGGTTTGCTTGAAGAAATAATGGGACTTTTTTCTGATGTTCAGAGATGCCAACTCTCGAAAGTATTTCACCATTTGGTCGATGTGTAACAACCAGAGGTGGAAAAATTAGTTGAAATTTTTATGAGCATCTGAATAATGGGGTGTCAATTAAAAGAAAAAAATAGAATGTTGTTTTGCCTACTGATGTTTATGGCCCAATGGATTACCTCTCAAAGTGTGTAACATGTAAGTACTGATGCATCTTGCCTTTAAATGAGTTGGGTCACCATATTCCTTAAAAAATCCTAAACATGGCTTTATAAAAAAAAAACTTACCTTCACTTACTTTATCAGTGCATACGGGAGTGACTCCATACTTGCATGATGATGTGTGGAAGAGTATAGATATTATGTCTCCAGCATAATGGGTGTACACTTTAATGACTTACCGACGATATATTTCATACTCGCTAATATGTGCTGGTCCTTTTACTTAGCTTGTGATGGTCTCTGTCACCTGGTTTTGGATGATTGCCTATCCCGTGCTTGTAGACCTTCCCGATTGTTCTGAGTGAGATTGGACCATATTTGGTGATTAAAACATTGGGTGTGTGGCACTCCAGGAAAGAGTGAGTGCTGGTCTCCGGGTTTTTTAGTTGTACTGACTGGGCTAGTTGTAGCCTGTTAAATGACCTTCCCTGGTGAGCATGACTTCGGAGAATCGCAAGGCTAGACTACACAAAAAAAAGCAACTGTTTATCTGACCGTTTTTTGGCCTTTTCATCATAAAATGAACAAACCTGCTATGGTTTGGTATTTGTTGGTGGTAATCGGCTGATATGAGTAAATTTTGCGACTATGTGTTGTACTGGCTTTTGGGAAGAATATGTCGACGATGACATTGGAAGAGGTTCAGATGATAATAGGGCTAACAAGATTTTTAATTCTGATATTAATATAGTCTGTAAAATCTAGTAATTATTCCTCTGGTTGTTCTACTATGCTGATCTAAAGTTTATTTGTTTTGCATTCGCTAATATACTACAAAGGTCCTTTTTAGGAGGTGTAAGTGGGATAAATTTCTAGCCCGAACTTCTTGCAAACATAAACCGGATGCTAATTTATCTCCGCAAGAAGGTCTTTTCCGTTTAAATATAATGGCAAGTATAGAATTAGCTGACACATGCTTACTCGGATTTGCACCTATGGGTTATACACTTCCCAACATACGAAATGGATAAGTTGAATGTCAGTTTTTTTTAAAACAACAACCTATATAGTATTGTTTTTTTGAAACTATGGGTAGGCCTTAAAAGAAATTATGGAACTAACTCAATATATATTAGCTTTAAGGGGAAGCTTACTCTCCTGGATTGATTTGCCAAAAAAAGAGATTGTTATGACTTTGTTTTTAAATTTTAAAAACTCAAACAACAAATTACCTATAGAAGAACTGTTTGTTTTTTCATTGTGACATGGATAACAACTGGGATGCCCAGCATCACATGTGTACAGTCACATGCTAACAAATTTTTTTCTTGTGGCTATGGATGCAGGTGAGGGATACCTTCTTTGATAAAAACATTTAGTTCTATGTTGTAGATGACTGGTGGTTGTTCGCTTACCTTGAAGCAACATAACACCAGAATCTGGGATGTCTGCTTCCCATGTTTTACTTTGTTATCTTCACTACCTTGTACAAAATTTATTTTCAACTGCAAATAAATTATTGTACAAATCCATTGTATTTTCCTAGAATTACTGGTCTGTGAATTGTAGTGTTTGTTTGCGTATATATTTATATATATATAATTAGAACTACTGCACACACACACACACATTCCATCTCTTAGTCACGCTCTCTCTCCCTCTCTCGTTCTCTGTGTATCAATCCAGCATGTAAAGAAAAACCCCTCTTTCACTCTCGTTCCCACACACACTTGACGACACATTCATCCACTCACACACACACACACACACACACACACACACACACACACACACACACACACACAACCCCCATACACATGCTCCCACACACACTCCCTTGGACTCTCTATCACCCATCTCTCACTCTCTTTCCGTACACACATATACACACACCCACACGCTTTTGCGCACCCACAACAACACTTACACGCATAAAACACACCTACTTACACACTCACACACATGAAACACATACACGCACACACGCATAAGGACATATATACAAACATCTAAAGCGAAAAGGAGACTAGTGCCACACCATCGACAAGAGGAGAAAGACGACCAAAATCACGCGAAAGCGGCACCAAATTCAAGATTGACTCCGAAGGCATACCCTGGATAGCCCCGAAAGTGAGGAAGGCATAGCATCTCGACATTAGAAAAACACTAGTTCTGGAAGCATTAACCTCACACTTGCCACCCAAACCATCAAAAACACCGATTGTAAATTCCCCGATCTCCACTGTTATCTAATAACCTAGCCAACGGCTAGTGAATTGTAAAAAAACTCCCCACCCCACTCTTATCTCCCTTCTCTCTATCGCTACTTTCTCTCCCTCTCTACCTTTCAAACTAGAGAGGCATCTAGACTCTCTACAGTGACCAGTGGGTATTTGCAAGGACCATTAGGTAAACACCACCTCTCAAGCCTATATACAGAGGCCTCCACTAAGCACAAAGGGAGATAACACACTGGAGGCACCACCCAGGCTCCATGCACTCTACATTCCATACACCACTAAGCACATAATCAACTTCACAAGCTAGGAAGCTCACACTGTCATGTTTGTTGCAAGCATGGACGTTTTAGCATTGGCAACATCACCACCACCACCAGTCTCCACCCACACCATGGCTGATTTACTAGTCATGATTATCCCATGCACATAAAGCACTCAGACCCCACAAGGCAGCATGACCACACTAGGATTGAGTGCACTGACACCAGGCTACCTTGGGCCACTCTCAACGCTAGTGATCGATGTCACCAGCGGCTGAATCATCTTGATGTTTCGAAACTAACTTCCTGATAATGTGCTAACACCGCTAACTCCAAGGTTCACCATGCACCATATGGTGCTCGCATTCCATCATGTACCCGTAGTGGCAGGAGCAAGGCTAGTTATCAACCAAGATCACCGTTTATAAGTATCATCACTATCAATAAAGTGTGCAATTCTATCATGATCTCTAAGTTCATTCTCTCTTTAGCTTTGTTCTCCCCATACACGTGGGATGGTTCTACCCTTGTATGGCATCTCACTCCTGCCACCCTAGGTCATCTATGTCTGCGTCCTAACCGCATTTATGCTAGGTGGTGCCCCTTACAGTTATAGGATAACCCCTTGTTTGAGATGATACTTGAGGAATTCAGGCTATGTGTGGTGTAGAGGCCACCCCACCTGGCACGTCATTTTTGAACATCACTATCCTTTGAGGACATCCTTCCCCTACCACCCATTTTGGCCCTTTTTGGAGCCCTTTTAGCCTTAAAAACCACAGAAATCTTGCACATACCAACCTCTACCACTTTCTATGGTCGACACAGTTTACCAACATGAGATTGTCCTCAACTGAGGAATATGAAATCTTAGCCATAGGTAGCCATGTAATGGCTCACCACTCCCACTTTAAATGCAATGTCTGGCCTTGTAGCCACCATAGCATTCATGAGGCTACCCACAAACATCTCAGCCTTCTTAGTATCAAATTTAGGAGGATCATCCTTGTCAAGTTCCACCAATGCAGGCATTGGGGTAGTTGATGCCTCCCCCCTTACATATTGAAATGATGCAAGACCTTATGTATGTAAGATTCTTGAGACAATTCAAGAATGCCCTTTGATCTATCACATTTGATACACATACCAAAAAGGTGACTAGCTCTTTCTAAATCCTTCATAGCATCAAACATTTGCTTAAATTTGTAATCTTGTGAGAGATCTTCCCATCAAAGATAAGGGTGTCGTTGACATATAATACAAGATGAAGGAGTGATCCATCATAGAGCGTCTTCATGTACCGGTAGTGATTCTCTTGACTTTTTTAAAATCCTTGAGATTGTATAAAAATATCAAAATTTTGACACCATTCCTTGATTTAAGCCATAAAGTGCCTTTTTGAGTTTACATACAAGCTTTTTTTTTAAAAGATCACCATGAAGAAAATCTATCATCATATCCATTTGGACCAACTCCGAGTCCTCAATAGCTACTTACCACCATATACAATGCAATCATCTTGACCATAGATGAAAAGATTTTGTCAAAATCTACACCTTTTTGTTGCTTGAAATTTCTACTATGAGTCTAGCCTTGTACACACTTAGGATTCGGATCTTCCGATATAACCTTCTTCTTGTAAACCCATTTGCATTTCCTCAAGAAATTTTGACAAATTCCCAAGTCTTAGTTTTTTATAATCAACTCATACTTTGATTGCATAGCTTGCTTCATTGCTATGCAATCATATTCTGATTGCACCCATTGCAACTTAAGGCTATTTTCTCTCTATAAAGCATTTCTAGTGGAAGGCTCCTCTTACTAGACTTCTTACTTGTTATCAAATTTGAGGCAACATCCTCAATTGTGACCCTTCTATAGCCTCCTTAACAAGTTTCTTATGCAACTTGGATTCATTCCAGATCATCCTTATGTTTCAAAGGGTAAATGAACACCTTTTGAGTAGATTCATCTATAAATGTCACAAAGTAACCTCCCCCGCTGCCCCAAGAGACTTGGTTGCATAGGACCACATACATCACTATGTAAAAGCTCTAGTATCCCAATACACCTTCTATTCAATGGCAAACAAACCATCCTAGTTTGCTTGCCATAAATACAATGTTCATATATAGAAAAATTACTAAAATTGAACACTAAAAAATAATCAAAGCATACTAGAGATTTCATTTCCATTTGGCTCATATCGCCTAGCTAGCTATACCATAACTTAGTAGATGACAGTTTGATATAGAAATAAAATCATTTTTTACAAAAGACACATGCATAGAGTACAACGCTCCATGTTTTGACCTTTCAAAACTACAAATTTCCCCTTTTGGACAATCCATAAACAGTTTTCAAACATAGTTGTGTATCCCAAGCCATCTAGATATCCAATACGAATTAAACTCTTAGCTAATTTAGGAACATGTCGGACATGATTTGGCATAAATTTCATGCCGCTTAGAAGTATCAACTTTATGTCTCCAATTCCAATGATCTTAGACGCATGAGAATCACCCAATTTGGCTATACCTTGATAGCCCTTTTCATCATAGGAACACTCTCTATATTGTGTAACATGAAAGATTGCACCAAAATCTATCATCCAATTTTATGCATAACTGGCATCTTGTGTGACAAGGATATCTACAATGAAATCTGAGGTGAAAATTAAATTGTTTGAGGTATGAATCGTCTCAAAAACATCAGGAATCTTTGGATTCCTTACAATGTTGATTTCCTCAAACTTTGCCTTGCCCTTTTCATCATTGTCAAAAAAATTAGTCTCTTGAGTCGTTGTCTCTTTGTGTGGAACAACAATCCTTCTTCACATGCCATTTCTTATGGCAATAGTAACACTCAACATTACACGTGGAACCAAGGGACTTACTTCAAGAGTTCTTGTGACCCTTAGACTTGGAATTATCATAGGGGTGACCTCTTGCTTTGCAAGACTGAGCAACATAAGTGTCACCACTCTTAGTAGGGAGGTTTCATTGGTGAGAAAACTACTGACTACATCATTGTATACTAACTTGTATTTAGGCACATAGTTTCTTATGGATGTGCCAAAAGTATTCCATGAAGAAGGTAGAGAGAATAACAAGAAAATAAATTAAACCTCTTCATCAAAATTGAGCCCTTGTGACGTCAATTGATTGAAGATAACATTGAACTCATTCAAGTGTCCAATACTTTCTCTCATCAAAATTTTGGATGTTATAAATGTCCTTCTCATAACTAAAATCCATAACTGCCAAGTGTCAAAACTATGGCAAAATCCTAAGAAAATTTGGTAGAGTTTCTCTAGTAAAAAGAGAAAAATCTTTGATGGGAATGAGCATAAAAGCTATGAAAACACTGAACATATTCATAAAGGGTGACCATTGACTAGAAACACATATAATTAATTATTCTCTGACCACAATCAACATGGTGCCAAACCCTAATCCTCTTTATACATATCCTATGGCGAGGCCTTATTTAAGGGGTAATTATGGAATTTTGGAGGTCATTTGGAGGGCCTTACAAGAAAATATAATTTTTTTCGTTCTCTCTCTAGAAAATTGGTGTAGTAAAAGAAAAGGTGTCCTCATAAATTGTTCAAAAAGTGTACTTCCAAGTGGATTCTTTTGATAGAGTCATAATTGCCTGATGATTGAGGGATTGTCTCTTTTTAGTTACATTGAATGCACCTCGTCATATTGGAGGGAGTTTCTTCTCCACACGATGTATGCACTAGGGACTAATGGCGTTCTTCTCTTTCGTTTCTTGATTTTCTTGCTCTGTGTATTCATGGCTTCTTCCTCCACCCCCTCAAACCTCCTCACCAAATGAAATAAATATCTACACATTGACGTGGATCCTGAATATAAGCCATTACGCAAGCAAAGTAATAATAACACCCACCAACAAAGAAAGAGTCAAAGTAGAGGGAGAAAAACACGTAGATATATGGACAAATGGATCACTCTATCCTTTGAATCCTATGACCAATGCCTCCCTTGCATTTGCAAATCCCACTACTTTATTGACCTTTGTAGGTGATGGAGAGAATGGCTTACTTGGTTATTCAAGGCTCTAATTGGGAAATTAGAAATTCAAAAAAGCATGGTTCATCATCAAGAAAATGAGATTCTATGACTTTCTAGTTTGCATTGTGAGAACCAAAAGACCATTTTGTAGTGCACATAGGAATTACAGGTCGTGCAAGAAAAGGTTTGGACCTTACAAACGAAAGATACAAGCTTAGGTGCTCGTGTGTGAAAGAAGAAGCTATGGAATCTTGAAACCTTGAAGGAACAACTGTAACCTATGATGAGTACAACAAATCTTCATGGACCTCACTTTGTTGCAAACTAGAATAGTTGAGTTCTACAATGTAGCATTTGAAGAGATTGGCGGTGTTTTGAAGCTAGATGAGTGTGAGATTCTTAAAGAGAAAAAGCTAGAGAGAGTCACAATAACATTGATGAATAGAGCTCTTTCAAAATGCCTGACTGATGATCCTTCATACTTAAGTGTTCAATAAGAAACAAACATATGCTGGCTTGGTGCTTTTCATGTAATCCATTTCCATCTATTCTTCAGCTTTGGCGTGCCCTTTTTGATTTAATTTTAGATTTAATTTCACATTTCATAAGGATTTTTTCTTACAGGTAAAGAAAGAAGACCATGAAATTTTATATTGGGTGTTCCATCAAACCCCTCTTCTTGATATAAGTGATAGACAAATGAATCAAGGAGAGGTGTTGGTTGTAAATTGGAGGGGAGACTTTCAAGTCCAATGGCATGTTGCAAGTGACCTCAAAACACTAAAGTGTATGTGTAATTGTGGAATGGGTGCCATGGAAAAGTCTCCATGCTTGTATTGCATGGAGCATGCAAAGATGATGGACCCAAAGTGGTGGAGAAAGGCTCCTACTTGTCACAATGAAGATCCTAATTTGCACCCAGTTCTAGATATTCTACTTGTTAATGTCCACATTTGTACAATGCATGCTCTTTGCAAAATTGTGGAGAAGTTGGTGTATCTATACATTGGGTTTGCTTGGAAAATCAAGAAGTCAGCTCAATGGAAGGTCACTATAGAGACCCTTGAACTAGTTTTGTTAGATATGGGTCTCAAATCCAATGGGACGAGAAAAGGTCAACAATGATAAAGATATTCCTTACAAACCATCCATTAGTGAGGTCAAGGAACGCCATTTTTTATGTAAACCAACAGGCATAAAGATAAGAAGCTAACCAAGTGTGGAAGGATATATCAGTCCACCTATTAAGCAAAATTAAGTTTCAGCAACAAGAATTTCAAGTCCAAGAAAAGGCACATGCATGTGGAAGATTTTGGAGAAACTTGAGAGGCAAGCGGGTTGAGAATTTTGGTAACTTGAGTCTAGTGGATATGTACACACATTGTAGGCAATTATATGAGCAAACAAATACTGAAAAAATGCCATTTTATGGTTCACTCCCATGTATGCTGTCTTTTTTTACTATTGAGGATGTATGCGGTGGGCTTGAAAAGTTTGCCACTCGCAAAGCGGGAGATCTTCAAGGTATCAAGCCGGAGATGATCAAATGGATGGGAGATTTTACCCATGAGTGGATGTGTGATATGTTCAACCTTGCACTTCAACATGGTATGCCTTATGATTGGAGTACTAATTGGGTTAAGCCTTTGCATAAAGGAGGAGATGTAAAGAATGTAAGAAACTACCGGACTATAATGATTGGGTCTCTTATGGAAAAGTTGTTTGGGTGCATAATGGAGATGAAATTGAGTGATTGGGCTGAAGAGAATGACAAGCGTGCAAAGGGACAAGCGGGTTTTCGTCAATGCCATAGCACCATTGATCATCTTGTCACTCTTCGTGTTCTCATGGAGGAAAGTCGGTTGAAAGGCAAGCGATTGTATTGTTGTTTTGTGGACTTTAAGAAAGCCTTTGATATGATTCCACGTAACAATTTGTGGAGAAGAATGGAAGAACTCCAAGTGCCAAGTGAGTTTATGCTTGCGGTTTCTCGAATCTATGAGAAGGTGATTTGTCAATTGCGCATGGGAAGAGAAATTTCAGAAATTTTTGTAAGCACTATTGGGGTTAAACAAGGATGTCCATTGTCACCAACTCTCTTTGGTCTATGCATCGATCAATTGGAACAAATGGTACTTGACTTTATGCAAGAAGAAGGCATTGAAGAGGTCACTATTTGCAATGCGGTAATCATGCTTTTGTTGTATGCGGATGATGTAGTTCTTCTAGCACACACTTTAGAAGATGCACAAAAGCTTATGGTTGTCCTTGAGAACTTTTGCTTGCATAGTGGGCTGATTGTAAATGAATCCAAAACAAAGGTTATGCTTGTGAAAACCAACCATAAGGAGAAGCCATGCATTGTGTACAACAACGAGACACTTGAAGTTGTTGAGAGCTTTAAGTACCTTGGCCTTGAGGTTCCATCCAATCACAAGTGGCATGAATGTGCTGTGCGTCGTTTGGAAGCGGGAAAGAGAGCATATTATGCATTTGAGAACATGTGTAATGCGGGAAACATCAAGTGTTGGGTTCTCAAGAAGTATCTTTTTGATGCATTGGTGACACCGGTTCTTCTTTATGGAGTTGAAGTGTGGGGCGGGAGCATCTCAAAGTCTACTTGGAAAGAGTTTGAGAATGTCCAAAAGCGTTTTCTTACAAACTTTCTCCAAGTTAAGACACAAACACCATATATGCTCCTACTTCTTGAGTCGGGATCTCTTCCAATTGAGGTTATGGGCATGGAAAGGGTTGTGGAGTACATGAGAAAGATGCGTCAAAACCCCTCACATCGACTTCCTACAATTGCATGGGAAGCAAGCAAAAAAGTTCAAAAGATGCATAAAAGCAAGATCTTGAGCACGGGATGGATGCAAGACATAAAGAAGTGGTTTGGGAGATGGGATGCATTGCACTTGCTACATGATGCTTCAATTGACTCTCAAGTGAATGAAGCTTTTCTACAATGCCAATGTATTACGGCTTGGGAGAAATCCGGTGGGTCACGCTTCATACATTACACCACCTATATCGCCCCCAACTACAAAACCATGTTCTTCGCTGAGAGAGGAAACCGTAGTCACACTTACATGCTTGAGCCTATTCCCTTGTCCGCGATACACACTATCACAGCAATTCGGCTTAGCTCCCATTTCCTTTGATGCGAGATAGGGCGTTGGGGCAATGGAGAAGAGTCAAATCGATTGTGCACATTATGCTCACTGCAAGTTCGAGAGTCTGAGTACCACACACTACTAGAGTGCTCAGCTTTTGATCACATCCGAACTTGCTTCTCTCACATTTTCAGCCATAACTTAGACCTACACACTTTCCTCTCCCAGCCAAAGTGTGGGCTCTCCATTGCGACTCTCATCACTACAATTTTGGAGCATCGAGAGTCACTCATCAGCCATACACATACTACATCACATGTAACTTTGGTCCCATAGGTCATATTTGACCTCCGAGGAAGATAATAAAATCTATCTCTCTCTCTCTCTCTCTCTCTCTCTCTCTCTCATAATCTATTCAATCATGTAATCGTTTCCACCATGCACGGTATTTTAGCAAATACATTCCTCACACGAGTGAAAGGTCTAATTATATCTAGTGGGCATTTAATGTGTCAAAAAATTTCAATAAAGAAGTCAAGTTTTCACTTTATTGAGTGTACTACATTCCGGTGGCGTGCTTAGTCTAGTACAATAGAGAGAAAAAGAGAAAGGGAGAGATAGAGTATCCTTCATAGAGAGAGAGAGAGAGAGAAAGAGAGAGAGAGAGAGAGAGAGAGAGAGAGAGAGAGAGATTTCATTATCGTCCTCAGAGGTCAAATATGACCTATGGGACCAAGAGAATTTACATGGCGAGATTCTTTAAAAGAGTGCATGTTCATAACTAGATGTGGATACAACCAAATTGTGACATATGTCACTTAGGGGGGGGGAGGCAGTGGTAGGGGTGGTGGTTTGGGAGTTTTTGGAGTCCGAAACTCCTCAATGATAGCCTTGCCGCTTCGATAGCCGACCCATTTGCATGCAGCTTTTGCTTCTTGTACCTTTTGAAGTTCTTGCTTTTTTATTTTGAGTTGTGCGGGGGTCAAGGCCTCCCTAATCCAAACTTTGGTGTCCTTGAGGAGTTGTGCTTGTTGTAGAAGCGTGACGCGTGCCTCTTTAGTTTTGAAGACACGAGTACCTTGGTTGGTGCAATTGTCGTCGTGAACCTTCTCGATGGTTTTGAAGTCGAATCCGGTTGGATGAACGGATTGGTTAAGTGTCATAATAATCAATATCTAATTCTCCTAAATGATTTTCTCATATTAAATTGATCATTTAATGTGGGGAAGTGCCAGGGGAGAAAAAGCTAGAATATTGGTTAAGCTTGCAGACCGGCCACAGTAGAGATCCAAAGGAGGGAAAATAGGGATCCAAAGGGGGGGCCATCTGCAAAAGAGCCATGTGCAACAATGGGCTAAAAAGACCCTAAGGTTCAGCCCATTAAGACTTCCAAAATGCTAAGGTTCCAAAATTCAAAGGTTGTGTCCAAAGGGTTAAAGCTTAGGATGAATTGGGTGGTTTGTGTGCTCTCCAAAGTCAACACACATCCCTACACATGAGAGGGCGAGCCCTAAAGGTAGGGGATGAGAGAGTAAGCCACACACACACACAAGCCCTCTTTACACAAAGGGAATGAAGGACACATGTCAGATGCCTAAGATAGTTGCTCCCAAAATGTGCTCAATTCTTATTGGATGACCCTTGAAGTGGCCCAATGAGAATTAGGCTAGAGTAAATTTAGCCTAATTAATTTTAAAACACTTAATAAAAATAACCAATGAAAATTAAGTCTCGTGGATGATTATTGGAGAGCCTGAGAAGGGGTCCAATAGGAATTGAGCAGCCCAATGGGCTACTTAATTCCTATTGGTCAGAATGGGGAAAGGTCCAATGGGAATTTAATTAACTTAAATCAATTAAGTTTAATTGATTAAGCTCTCACAAAAGGGGAAAGGGGTACACATGTCATAAGGCTATCACTTATGCTGCTTAATAGCCATTGGCTGAGCTTGGCATTGACCAATAGGGAGCCTGCAAGAGCAAATAGCAAGGGGGCTCGCCCAAGAGAGAGAGGGGGCTTGTTTTTGCAAGGCATTATCACACACACACTCACACAATCTCATGTGTGAAGAAAGAGAATACTATCTCTTCCCAAGCTTTAATGGAGAGCTCATCACCTACTCCAAGCTTGTGAGATAGAAGCCTACATCGACACACTCTTGGCATGTGGATGAAAATCCAACCAAGAGCCAAGCTTCAATGCATGCTCATCTCCTCTACCAAGATAATTACTAAGCTAAGCTATGATAATATGAGTGATTATGTGAGGAGATGTACATCTTTCTCGTAAGATACTCCTTCTTCCTCTCAATCTACTCTCATACCCTGCTAGCTCTCACCATCTTCGAAGGTGTGTGAGGTCTTGGGTCTGAGAACGGAGATAATTAAAGTTGTGTTTGCTAAGTGTTTTGCTTAGTGCATGAAGCTTTCATCTTCATTGCACTAGCTATTCTTGAAGGAACACAAAGAATTGTATTGTACAATGTCTCTCTTGATGGGAGAAACCATAACACAAAGCCTTTTGGAGGGGGGACCGCCTCCATGAAAATCCGGTCCTCAACTGTTGTCAATAGCTTAATTTCTATCTCTTTTGAAAGTATTGTTGATGCTATCTAACTAGGTGTTATGCTTTTTGTTGCTCTCTCCACCCAAGCACTCTTGTAATTCTCATTAGGAATCTATTCTAATGAAATTTCCACTATGTTCATGCTAATTTCCGCTACACATAAGTTATTAGGCCAAAATGTTACATTGGTATCAGAGCACAAGGTTTCTCTTTTCTTGCTCAAGAAGGGAGGTCCTCAAGCTAGCTATAAATGGTTGGTATTATTAATTGCATGTGAGTAAGTAGAATAGGTATTTTTCAGCCTTGCAGTGCGCCTGCCTTTGTGCAGTTAACGAGGCATCACTGTTGAGAGCTATGGTCTTAATAGTGGAGTCCTACGGGGCTTGCCTACGGCTTTTTGCCTACGGCTTAACCACTATTGAGCTATTAGAAGCTTGACAGGATCCGGTGTTGTTTTGGTGTTGAAAGACCCTCTCTTCTATTCCTTGCAATTAATGGTATTCGAGCCGCGGGTACAGTAGCTTGAGTGCTCTTTATAAAGGGGTAAAGAGGAGTAGCAACTAGGGCTTGAAGTGCCAAAGTACACCTAAAAATTTTACACCTAAAAGTTGTTAGAATGGCTGACAATAGTAAAGAGAGTGAAATTAATGTTGATAACTTTGATTTTGCTCATGAGCAAGCTACTAATGATGCTTCAATGCTTGTTAACTATCTTATTTCTAGGCTTCAACAAGCCATGGGAAATCCATATCTCCAAAGTGAAGTGCAACGGCAGCTCCGTGCTCACGGGATCCTCCAAGCTCATCACCATGATGAGAGAACACCTAGGAAGCCTCCTTGTGAGACTACTAAAAGAGGTCTCTCTCCGATTCGGGAAGAAGAAGAGAATCCCTACGAAGGGCTCAAGAATTTACTTCTTGATGATGCATCTCTTTCCCAAAGGAGAACTCAAGAGCCTCCATCGAAGGAACGAGAAAGAAGTGAGTCTCCCGCCACCTCGGCGGAGATGGCTCCACGAAGACGGCGGTCTAAATGCTCTCCATTCCTCTTATGAAAGTGATGGTGAAGACGACGAAGATCAAGAAAAGAAAAAGGCGAGAAAGAGGTCACCCTCTTCTCCACCTTCTTCAAATTCTTCACCTTCTAAAGAAAGTGATGGTGCAACCTTTGAACCATAAAAAAAAAGAGGCCATAGGAAATCCTATGCCGCATGGAAGAGGTCGTCCAAATTGAAGAAATTCAAAAAGGGAGGGAAGAGCATCTCTTTCCTTACCTATGATGGTACCTTTGGTGCTACGGACAAAGTCTTGGCCTTTATCCAGCATTTCGATGCGGCGTTTGGAGATGAGGGCTTCACAGAGTCCTCTAAGCTACGCCATGTAGCTATGCACTTTCAAAAGTCTGCCAGGCAATGGTGGTCTAGCCTACGAGCCAACGATGAATCTCCACGAACATGGAAAGCTTTAAGAGCTTCCATTATGAAGGAGTTTTTGGCCACCGATGCCAAAGACAAAGTACTCACCGAATGGCGAAGCTTAAAGCTCTCTCCCAATGAATCCATCCACAAATATGTAGGCAAGTTTTGGGACCTACAACTCAAAGCCACTGTCTTTAAAAAGTTGGATTTTGGAGAACAAAAGCAACAATTTTGTGCGGGCTTAATCGAAGAAATGGCGGAGTATGTCAACTCCCAAAGGCCACGTACCATATCGGCGGTAATACACCATATTATGGTGGCCTCTCGAATCAATTTCCAAACGGGGGCTAAAAGAAATAATAAGCCCCTGGAAAACAAGGGTTCCAATGAGCCTAAGGGGAAGGACAATGTCCAAAAGTCTCCTAAGGGCAACTCCAACAAAGTTAAAGAGAAGGGAGTTTACAAAGGTAAGAACAAACTCTCTCCTGAAGAGCTTGAGCGTTATTGCAAGGATAACCGGTGCTTCAAGTGCGGCGAACAAGGGCATGCGTACCACGCTTGTCCCCAAAAGAACAACCGCCAGATCCTCCTAGAGCTTCCTTGGTTGAAATCCAAGAGGAGGAGACTCACCAAACTCATCACAAAGGATCTTCTCTATGCCATGCTTGGGGAAAGGTAAGAGAACATGATGCTTTTATTCTCTTTGACCCTGGTTCTACTCACAATTTTATATCTATAGAGTCGGCCACCAAGCTAGGCATACAATCCTATGAGATGGGAGATTTCCTACCCGCATACAGTGCCTTCAAGGGGCAAGAAGCTTCAGTCACTCCCTTAATCGGGAAATTGAGGCTTCATGTCCAAGGCTATGTGGACAAAGAGGACTTCTTTATCTCTCCTCTCAAGCATGAGGATGTAATCCTAGGGGCACCATGGTTTGACCGCTTGGCTGCCGATGTTAAATTTCCTAAAAGGAGAATCTCCTTTACGTTCAGGGAAAAAGACATGTATATAGATGCTAAGGAAATGGGTAACACTATCCTCATTGTACATACACCAGCTTTCAACAAGTCAATAAAGAGCTCTATTTCCGTGTACATGATTTTTGTTAAAGATTTTCAAAATGAACCTAGTGCTTTAGCAAAACAAAATAAAAGCAACCAAAAGAAATTAGAGTTATCCAATTTTCTCAAGGGGTTTCAAGATGTTTTTATTGACGACATCCCTTGTGAGCTACCTCCTAAACGAGGTAATGATGACCATGCAATTGAACTTCTTCCAGGAAGTTCACCGCCTAACAAACCTCCTTATAGAGTTTCTCAAGCTCAACAAGAGGAGACTATGCGGCAAGTGTATGAGTTCTTTGAGAAGGGCATGGTTAGGCCTAGCTCATCTCCATTTTGCTCACTGGTGCTATTAGTGCAAAAGAAAGACGGCACATATCGAATGTGTGTCGACTATAGAGCACTAAATAGGATCACTATCAAAAATAAGTTTCCCGTTCCACGGGTAGAAGACCTATTTGATAAGCTACAAGGATCGACCTACTTCAGTAGGATTGACCTAAAAAGTGGCTATCATCAAATAAGGATAGTTGATCAAGACATTGTAAAGACCGCATTTCGCACCACATTTGGTCTTTACAAATACATTGTCATGCCTTTTGGCTTGACCAATGCACCAACCACATTCAACCGCTTGATGGAGAAGCTGTTCAGGCCTCATCGAACCTTCACTGGAGTGTTCTTTGATGATATTATCATCTAATCTAATTCATTAGACGAACACAAGCAACACCTCTACGTAATATTTCAAGTTTTGAGAAAGAATAAACTTTATGTTAATCGAAAGAAAAGTGAATTTTTCTTGCAATAGATTCAGTATTTAGGTCACATTATCTCTCAAGATGGCATCCAAATGGATCCATCAAAGTTAGAGGTAATAAAAGGATGGCCTAAACCAAGGAATCTTCATGAACTAAGAAGCTTTATAGGTATGTGTGCATACTATAGACGCTTCATAGAAAAGTTCTCACAAATTGTGGGACCATTTGTTGAAAGGACGCCCTTTCAACAACGTTTCCATAAAGATTCCTCAAAGATTCTATAAAGATTCCACATGAAGATGGTGATGAAGTAATGAAGATGAAGATGGATGCTGCAACATGAAGATACGAGTTCATGGATGTCATCGAATATCCCGTTATTATTATTTTGAGCCATTACGGCCACTTTTGTAATGTTTACGGGAACCTCATATTTTAAGTCGACTCAGTTTCTTGTAATTAAGCTCGGTAGAAGCCTAGGGACAATTCAGGTCATTTTGCCGGACATTAGGTTTGAAGGCTTTGTATATAAGCTGAAACCTAAGGCTTTGTAAAAAACACATTACGTTATCTCAATTAATATACAGTCGTGGGTTCTGCAGCACACAGTAGTGAGCTTCACGCACACACACCATCGCACACACTAATCACATTGCAGATATGAGAGTAGGAGCGTGTTAGCATCGAGGAGCTCTCCGCGTCGACGCAAGCAATACAAGCCGAGGACCACATCGCGAGCCCGCTTGCTACGAGCTATATTTGGTCGTAAGTACCTCAAACGATATCCGTTCTGAATGATCGAGTAGTCGTTAGAATCAAGGAGAGAAGATCTTCGTGTTGATGTCTTTCTAGATCAGTTTTGCACACTTTGGAAATTGTTGTTTTTAGTCTATCGCGACAGCGATTAGAGGTCTTACAGTTATGGTTTTCAGGGTTTAGGTGTTTGGCCACATAGGACATGTCCTTGTGAGTCTTACCCTCCGATTTCGAGTCATTCCGATATGATTTGAGACTGTTTCGAGCTTGTAGTGTTTCGTAGGATGCGTTGTCTGTTTCTTTGCTTTATGGTAGTGTTGTGGTAGGATTAGTGACTGTAGAGTGTTGTTCATGTCTAGCTCAGGGTTGACAACCCAGAGATTGCCTCCATGCCCTAGTCGGGTCAGCTACGTCCTCGGATTGACAGTTTGTTGGTCTGTGTTCTCGCTGTGCTCCATCGTCTGTCGCGGCGTATCCGCTAACATTGGCGTCGTTGCCGGGGATGAAGCGCCTAAACTAGCATAGACCGCATCACTCGTGTTTGATAGTATAGCGTTTCTCTAGAGTTTTCTAGAGTGTTGTCACCATTTGCCTTCTTAGTGGGAAGTCAGAGAGCGGATCTCTTAACTGAGGGATAGCCAGGGAGCCTGCGTTTCGCCGAGGTGGTCCACCATGAGGTTGAGGTATGGTTATATTATTTTGTTGTGTGTTTAGATTAGGTTTTATGGTTTGTGTGTTCGGTTGTGACTTATGGTTGTGAAGAACTTGAAAGAGAAAAAAAAAACGCAATGAAAAACGCAAAAGGTAAGTAGGAGGCTGTTTGCTTGCTAGAAAGCAAAAACAACCATTCAACCATCCAAAGTAGGACTTTAGGTAGTGTAGGACATTTGATCTTGATCTAGAGCAATTTTGACATGAAAATGTGCTTGAAAACACAAAAGGCGGAATTGTGTTGATTATGGTAAAAGTGCTCTAAAATGGTCGTTTGAAAGCCGATTTGAGTGCTTGTTTTTGCATTGGAGACCTTAAGGTAGGGGGAAAACACAGATTTGGTACAATCCAGAAAAAAAACCCTAAAAAAAACAAAAATCTGAAACCAAATCTGCTATTTTCAACAAAAAAAAAAGGGTTTGACCTCAAGACCTTGTTTTTCATATGCTCTAGAGCTTGCATGTGAAATTTCAAAGCATTTGCATCAATGCTTGAGCATCTAAGTGGGAGTTTGCTTTTTTTGAGTGTAAGGAAGGGAACTGTGAAATGCTTGAATCCAAAGGAAAAGAAGTCCAAATTGAATGAAACTTTGGGGATAAGCTTCTAAGGGAATTGGGAACAAAACTGTCCAAAAACAGAGAAAAAAATACTTTCCAGTGGCTCTCTGCCTAGTCTATCGCGATAGACTGGTGAATTGGAGATAGACTCACAAACAGGCAAAATCACTCATACCACAGGTAAAACACATCAATAGAAAGCTGCTCCCAAAAGTTGAGTGTACTTGGACACCTGCTTAACCACTAAACCTCAAATCTGGTGTTTAGAGTCTAAGTTCAGAGACAGAGTGGTAAAAAGACCTTGACCAATAGTCCAAACATTGCACAACTTTGTGTATTCACTATACAGAGGATAAGGAAACTAGTTGTGAAGAGAACTTTGTAAAAAGACCAAAACTGGGAAACTTTATGAGCCTATCGCGATAGGTTGGGGATATTTAGTTGTGGACCTTATTTTGCAAATCCCTTCTAGGGATAGCTTAAGCAGATCCTACATAGCATACACACCAAATTTCAAGGTGTTTGGATCACTAGAAGTGAATCTAAAGCCCAGATAGAGATTAGGTTCTGACAAAAACACTAAAAATGGCCCAAAACACAAACCAAGTGTCCAAATTGCATGAAATTTGAGGGAGACACAAGAGAGTAAGGGGAATCTAAAAGTGAAGTCACAATTTTGACTTGACTTTTCCTGCACAATCTGCTGTTTCTATCGCGATAGACTCATGACATTTTGAGTGGGACAGTTTTTGGAAATTGTGACTAGATAGTTTGAATCCACTCCTCACCTAGACCTTAACCATCATTTCAAATTTGAAATTGAACATCAAGAAGACCACCAAAGCACTTGTCTGGTGTTTTGAGTCAGACTTCAGAGACAAATTGGGTAAAGGGACTTGACCAAATTTCCAAACCTTGTGAAACTTGGTATACATGATCTACAGAGGGTAGGGAACACATCTGTGAAGAGAAAATTTGAAAAAAGTGTCATTTTGGCATACTTGGTGAGTCTATCGCGATAGACTAAGAACCCAGTGATAGAAACCAAATTTTTCAAAAACCTCTGTGGCATAGCTTGGAAAGGTGCTATCAAGGACACATAAAAATTTTGAAGTCATTTGGACATCAGAAAGTGAGTCTAAGACCATTTGAGAGGATTCAGCTTGTAGAAAACACCAGATCTGGTCTAACTGACAAAGTAAAAGTCCAAACCACTTGAAAATTGGCAGGAGGACTAAGGAGAGGTGTTGGAACACAGCGGTATAGTCAAAGTTCAAGTTTGACCTATAAAAGGGGTACTTGCTTGAGTCTATCGCGATAGACTCAAAGCAAGGCCAAAGAAACTGAATTTTTCAAAACCCCCTGGAGCATAGCTTGTTTAGCCTCTCAGGAGGTTACAAAATCTGGTGGATTTTGGACATTGGGAAGTCATCCTAAGTCTATTTCTAGTGATCAGATAGACTCATAATTCTAGAGTTGGAGTTAGAGACCTAAGAAAAAATCCAAAACAAGTGAAAATTGGTGAGCAAGGTGTACAGAGCATAGGGAACACAATGGTGAAGAGAAATCTGGAAATTTTTCAAAACTGAAGAATTTGCTGAGTCTATCGCGATAGACTGGGGCTTTTTCACAGAAATTGAAATTTTTGAAAACTGACCTTAGAGCCTTGTTCTACATGTTGTTGTGAGCCTATGGTTAAATTTTGAGTAAATTTGGAGCATTGGAAGTGCATCTAAGAGGATTACGTCCTAAGATCAGAGAAGAAACTGTTGTTTGATGCAAGTTACAAAGGAAAAGTATTCCAAATTGCTTGAAACTTGGTGAGTAGTATCTCAAGAGAAGGGGGAACTCAAATCTGTAAAAATAGTTGAAAAACTGTATCCCAGTAACACTCTGGTGAGTCTATCGCGATAGACTCAGAAATTCACTGTAGAAAAATTAAAATTCAAATCTGACTTTATATTTGGGTTCAGAAGGCCCATTATACCCTGTACACAAAGTTTGAGTGCATTTGGACATCTGCAAGGGGTACTTGGTGAGTCTATCGCGATAGACAACTGAGGAAAACTTTTTGAGAAATTTTTTGAAACCAAGTATACCACTAGGTTTATCATTGCCTAAGGAGTGCACACACCAATTTTGGGCTCAAACTGACCACTTGCAAAAACATCAGATAGAGCAACTTTCCAAATTACATCTCACTGTTTTGGTCATAACTTTCACATACGGACTCCGATTCCAAAACTTTTTTTATCAAAACGGAGCTTGAGAGCGGCACTACAGATCTTAGAGTAGAGTGACCCATTTTTGAAAAAAACGTTGTTTAAGGCCTCAAAATGCATCCGGAAGTCAGGGGTGTCTAAAACCGACAATTTGAGAGAATTGTGAGAAAACGCTCACGGTTTTGGACATAGTTTTGGATTTTCCCTGACCAAAACACTTGAACACACTGAGAGAGGTATTACTACAGCAAGCTAGAGCTATTAAGCTTAGAAGTCATGTCTACATCAGACTCAGACTCAGCTTATACAAGCACATGGATTGCAGGGATAGATGAGCACCCGCCTAGAATAGATCTTCCAAACCTACAGTACATAAAGACCAATTTTGTGAAGAGAGTTTGGATGTATAACCATGAAAGTGAAGGACTATATAGGTGTATTAATGGAGATCAATTCAACCTTTACAGTTGCTTAGAGCCTTACCCAGATGAGCTGACAAAGTACAAGCTCTTATATGTCTATACATACGAGGTCGACCAACAATGGACATCTTTATTTGTTGACAAGTATGGACGAGAATATAGAGCTGTAGAAAGCACAAATCTGCGAACCAAATTAGAGATGAGTGGATATTTGGTCAATGAAGGACCTCAGATACATCCATAAAATACACGAACTTCTAAGAGAATTCCGAAGACGGGGCCACCACCTGGATTTCCTCCTAGAGCGATAACGAGAGATGAAATGATACCAGAGAGGAGTATGGTTCCATACTTTGCATCCCAAAGTATAAGACCATCTCAGCTAAGAAAATGGGTAAATAGAAATTACAATGGCATAGGAGACCCATACGCCCATGTCTCGGCTTTCAAGCAAGTCCTACGAGCAGAACGAGTAGAGGACTTCCACACGCAGTATGAGGGTTTTGGACTTACATTGGAGGACAATGCACAAGCATGGTTTGAACTATTGAACCGGAGAGAGTTCACAACCATTGAGAAAATGTTGGATGAATTTATTCAAGAATTCACCAAGAGGGGCATAAAACATAACACCCTTCCTAAGATTCAGGAATTTAAACAAGGCGAAACAGAAACATTGCGACATGCAATACTGCGTTTCAAGCAATATGTTGCTAGATGTCCTACCCAAGAGTTACCCACGCCAGAACGTCAGATCCTATGCTTCATTAGAGGGCTTAGGAATGAGAATCTCCAAAAGGACCTATACGTGAGAAGATACCAAACCTTGGAAGAGGTGACCAAAGCGGCAGTTGACCTAGTTGACAATTGCAAATTCTATGAAGAGGGTCAAAAGAAGATGAATGATGCGAGTGAGGAAAAGAAAAACCCTGATCTTGAGGATCAAAGAGGGAATCTAGAACAAAACCAAGTAAATGTTGAGGAGCAAATCATAGAGAATGTGATGCAACGCATCAACCACTCTGACAGAGTACCAGCCTATACAGTTCCTAAACGACGAAGGTGCATGACATGTGGAGGGGACCATCCGATGCAACATTGTCCTGACTATAGACCTAAGACTCCACCAGGGTTTGAGCATGTTATGTCTCAACCGCCTAGATATCATCCTGTAGCGGAACAAGTGTTCTTAAGTGAAAGACCCATAGCTGCTAGAAATGCATATGTGAGTCATGAGCTTCAAATAGAAAGAAATGTGGTAGATCAGAGGCCACTTCAAGGTCAATATCAAGTATTGCCACAACAACCAATACGTCCATGTGACAGATGTGGTAGTAGTGATCACTTGATCAAGGATTGTCCACACCAGGATATCATGATAAATGTATATTGTAATGAGTGTGCAATCACACATATGATTTTGGATTGTCCTAAGAATCCAAGAAAGAAAGGTAAAATGCAACCACATGTTACCTTTCCTTCTACCAGCAAATCAGAGAAAGAACGAGCCGAAACAAAAGGAGAGACGAAAAAACAACAGAGCAAGAAACAGTTGCAAAAGAATAGGTGCTTAAACAACAAGAAGATGAAAGTAAGCAAGTTGCTCCGGTAAACGTTGTCACAAGAGCACAAGCAAAAGTGCAAGAGTAGAAGCCTACCAAAGGAGAGACTAATAAGAGTTCCAAAAGCCGTAGAAACTCTAGACGAGCAAGAAGGACTAGAATGAAAGTGAGACTAGAAAGGGAGAAAGGAGAAGAAAAGGCTGTTATAGCTAAGTTGGAAACAACTGAAGAGCAACAAACACAGCAAAGGGAAGTTGAAACCCTTAAACTAGCTGAAGCACCCAAGAGTGCTAGTTCAGGAGGATCTGTCCTAGTGGACAAAGTGAATGAGCCTTTAGATGCGATTTTACAGGCTTATGAGGCTAGATTGGCAAATAGACAGACCTTAGGACAAAGATGGATGACTTATCCTTATCTTGAACTAGAGAAGCAGAGGCTAGAAATGTGTAAGCAGCTCATTGAAATTGCTCAAGCATTGCTAGAACCACCTCCACCAGAATTGAAGGATAGGATAGTCACCCCAGTGCACAAAGACGAGAGCATTAAAGTAGACGAATTGCCTAGAGAAGAGGTGGATCATAGGGAAGAACCACTGCCAAGGTCGCAAGACTCGAGGGTAGTCCAAAATACAACAGATGAATCAATGAGGGATTTCCCACCCTATGTTCCTATAGTTGAGGAGCAGTGGCCAGAGGAGTTATGGAAGGCTGTCCAAGATGCCCAAAAAAGAGAAGAGGATGCTGGACTAGCACCATTTCCTGAAATCAGAAATCACATTAGATAGACCACAAATGAGTGTTGATGCGAGGTCATATCATGGTGACGTAGGATCGATAGCCTCCGAAGACAGTAGACCTGCATCGTTAAGAACTTTGCCACATTACATGGGAGATTTTGAGGCAAATTCTGAGATTGTGAGAGTTCCATCACAGAGGCTAGGAGGGACAAAAGAATTGGACACAAAAATTTTGACTGACTTGCTATCCACGCCAGTGAAGTGCACAATTACGCTGGCAGAACTTTTGAAAATCAGGCCAAGTATGTGGACGGATATAGGAAAATGCTTGGAAGAAATTGGGATCAAAAGCCTGTTAAAGTTCCTGGAAAAAGAGCTAGATGAGATTGAGAAGCCTAGATCAAATGTAAGACCGGTACCTCTGAACAAAGTAGGAGAGTACTATGAAGGAGAAGATGGTAATGCCACTTTGCCTGTCGAGTACAATGGGATTGAAACGAAAGCTATACTTGACAGCGGAGCAGGAATTGCCATAGCAACAAAACGAATATAGGAGAAATGGGGTAGGCCCGCCTTTAGAACAACCAGAATAAAATTAAATTTAGCGGATGGGCATTTGGAAAGACCCATGGGATTGCTAGAAGCGATAGTGGTGTCTTCTTGTGGTATAGAGTATGCGCATACTTTTTCCATAGTTGACTTTGGGAAGAAAAATAACTATGAAATCATCCTTGGAAGACCATTCATGAGGAAACTCAAGATGGTACAAGATTGGGGTTATGATTATCTATACTTGAGACATGCTGAAACCACAACAAGTGTAAATATGAGAAATCATAGTTACCAAGATGTAACTAGAACGCCCGTGGAAGATTTTGATTCTGCAACACAAAGTGGATCAACAGACCATCCATGGATGGGCAAAAAGAAAGAAATCTGGATGTGTGGAGCATCGGAGTGTAGTGACTTTGGGAGAAATGAGAATTCCTTAGAGAGGGTCTTAGAAGATGATGCTTACATAAGAGAACCTTTTCCGGAAGAGATGTTAGAACCTCTAGAGTGGACTCAGATATTGGCTACTTTGGATGTATGTGTTAATGAGACCACACCAACAAAATTTTGCGATGAGAATGGGTATGACATAGTCCCCTACTACATGCTAAGGGTTATGGGTGAGACAGATGACGAATCTGAGTATGAGTTTGAAACAGGGTTATCAGCTATGGGGATAGCACAAAACCAGATACCTAGCCCGAATATTGGTCATATAGAAATAGGTGCTCTTTGCGATCAGTGTGCGATAACACACTTGATTACAAACTGTCCAACTCGAATGCAAGAGGAGCCGCAAGTCAACGAAGCAAAGTTGCAGGAAGAAGGGCTAAGATCCAAAGAAGATGCTTCAGGTCCATCGCCTACAAACGAGCAATATGAAGATTGGGAATCAATCAAAGAAGAGGTGCAGCAAGTGACATGAAGTTTAGACACTATTGGTGACATTTCAACAACTGAATTCGAGGAAGAAGAGTCTATGACTCTACAGGAACCAAATGCTGATCTTGTCTCTCCAAAAGACATATCAGAGGAAATGGTAATCAAGCAGGAGCTAGAACACACACATGAACTCAGAAGTGTGAACAATGAAGAAGAAGACGACAAGGAGTCCAGGCCAAAGATTGCTCAAGTCACTCAAGAGAACACATGCAATCTAGTACCAACGAAGATCAACTTTTTGCTAAGTGCACAAGACGGAGTCAAGATGAATTTTATGGCAGAAATTGACACAAATTCCATGACTAATGTCATGTCATATGGCATGTGGTTACTTCTAGGTAAGCCAAAGCTTTATGATATTCAGATAAAGGTAAATCTCTCACCTGAAGTGGATGTTATAAGTATGGGGATTGCAGAAGCTACTGTCCAACTACACTCACAAAATTTCAAAGAAAAATTATTGGTGGTAGATTCTCGACAAATGGGAACACACTTGATTTTGTCCAAGCCATGGGCACAAGTCTTTGAAGCCGAGCCCGAATCTTCAACAATGGTCATCATGACAAGCTATCAAGTGGCAACAGAGGTCAAGCCTACAACATTTCAAAGATTCTTGGCTATTGAAAAAGGCAAAGTTAAAGTAAGCGCACAGTCTCTAGCCCAGCCAATGCAAGTGCAAGATAAAGCCTCTACATCAAAAGCCAAACCATCAACAAAAAAATGGAAACCCAAGCAAAAAGTCTATCAACCGAAGTTTCCCATCGCACGAAAGTCTCCAAAGGAAGTCAAAACAGGTCAACCAAGTGCTAGTATCCAAGGCACATATTAAAGTTAATGATCCAATTTGGATACAATCACAGGAACAACCTCAACAAGCAAAGGTAACAGGATGGATCACATCAAGCGAGTCAATTATTTCACAAGGCTACAAGAAAGGAAATTCAGATGTTTGGGTCAACAAGCCCAAGATAACAACCTGGCGATATCCATCCCATGCCAACCACTCAGTCAGGAATCAACAAAGTTGTCAACGTCAATCACATAACTCAACCAAGAGAAAAGACAAGTACAAAAAGCAAAAGAGAAGGTCTTCCACTGGACAAACCATACGACAAGTCTGGGTAATGAAATCAGAATTCTACCAGACTACCCAACAAAGTCAAGTGAAGATAACCTCCAAGCAAGTCCAAAGATTCATTCCAGTCGAGTTACTCGAAGCACAAGGATTCTATGAGGGTAACTTTCAAATCTGGTTACCTAAGGTAGTAGCTTATCAAGGAATCGTCCAGAAAAAGCAAGAAACATCAAGAAATCAAGAGCAGCCACCCGCTACACCCAAGAGTACTACAACCTATATATGGATCCCTCGTCAATTACTAAAAGAGCAAGGCTTTTACAAAAGCAACAGCCATATTTGGAAGTTAAAGACAAGGTACCATCAAGTCAAAGAAGAAACAAAGCAAGTGGAAAAGGAGATCACACCAGGCCCAAGAACAATGTGGGTTCCAAAATCCGCGATTGAGGCTCAACAACAAGAAAGATACACAACTCCTTTATAGCCTCTTAACAGCAAAAAGAAAGAAACGGTAAATGCGGAGGTCACAGTTTTGAAGAACACTATTTGGAAGAAGAAGAAGACTTCATCAACCATTGCTTCAACATCAATACCTGTCTCATCAAGCAACCACAATTTTCTACCAAGGAATGAAGAGTAGATATATACCAATGTATTGGACAACATGGCATCTCAAACAGAAACTAACGAGAAAGGCCTAAACATCAAAAGCATATGGAATTGAATTTTAGGCCGTGATCAGGTACGTAAGTCCAAGTCGCCATTAAACTTACATGGCATAAGAGTCTAGAGTCGGGCAGCTAAGCCACTAAATGAGCAAAGTGTCAGACCCAAGCTTCAAGTTAATATTTTTCTGTGGTCTATGAGTCTAGCTAATAGGTATAAGCTCAAGCTGGAGAGTTGAGCATACATAAAGTCATGTCGCTCATGCTGGAAGAGGTGAGCATAAGAGTCAAAGTCCATATAATATATAAGGTGGAGAAGGCGGAGTAGTCCATAAAAAAAAAACACTCACACACTTGACACAGTGAGGAAGAGTGGAGAAACCTCGACAGAAAAAACCCTTCTTGTGAGTAGTGAAAGCTTTTGAAGCACTCATGCTATATGTTTTGCTCACTACACTAACTCCATGAAGAACCCATCAATACTCTTCTCTCGCACCGCAGCTTGTTTAACATGCATAACTTTGTGCAAGCATATAGATGTCCCATCATTGGACATATGCATTAGGCACTCTCTTTTTTATTCCACCCATGCACTTACACAAACAAAAGACAATGACCAAGCTGCAACAGGTTTTATGAGCCTTTGCTCAACAAAAACGACTCTGACTTCAAGCTACTAACACTTATCCATGTATATCAAGTCCATACTAGTAGCCATATAGCCATATGTACTTTAACTCAGCAGAACTCTATAACATCAAAACCTAAGTACATATAGCCTCGCATTTAATTATGACTAAAGACATTTTTTCCCACTGGGTTTTCCCCTTTAGTCTTATCCAGGTATCCAAGACCTTCATTTTGTATATACGCTACATTTTACTTTTACTCTTTTATTTTTTATAACAACAAAAACAAGAAGAACCACGATATCCCCACACTACTAATTGCAAATCTACTGACAAGTCAAAAGGGAGAGGCAAAAAAACAGTTTGACAAAGATTCAAGTCAACTTACAGGTACGACTTCCAGATAACAACCACAGGAAAAGCAAACTCGAGCTACAATGACAATGAACTGCTGCACCAACAAGTCGATATAACCTCATGCAATTCAAGATACAACAACCAATCGGAGGGGGAGAGTTCCAGGCTTCAAATACACTACAGGTATACCTTCAAGGAAGCTTTAATATCACACAAAGCAACCAACTGCAGAAGAGGCTGCCACAACAACTTCAATACACAACAAGACATCAAGAACTCGTCAAGGCCAGCAAAGGCATTGGGTCTTGTCGGGGACGCCAAGAATTCGGAGGGGGAGAGTGTTGAAAGGACGCCCTTTCAACAACGTTTCCATAAAGATTCCTCAAAGATTCTATAAAAATTCCACATGAAGATGGTGATGAAGTAATGAAGATGAAGATGGATGCTGCAACATGAAGATATGAGTTCATGGATATCATCGAATATCCCGTTATTATTATTTTGAGCCATTACGGCCACTTTTGTAATGTTTACGGAAACCTCATATTTTAAGTCGGCACTTGTATTTTGGCCACAGATGCTTGTATAATGAGTAAAGCCAACTCAGTTTCTTGTAATTAAGCTCTGTAGAAGCCTAGGGACAATTCAAGTCATTTGGCCGGACATTAGGTTTGAAGGCTTTGTATATAAACTGAAACCTAAGGCTTTGTAAAAAACACATTACGTTATCTCAATTAATATACAGTCGTGGGTTCTACAGCACACAGTAGTGAGCTTCACGCACACACACCGTCGCACACACTAATCACATTGTAGATATGAGAGTAGGAGCGTGTTAGCATCGAGGAGCTCTCCGCGTCGACGCAAGAAATGCAAGCCGAGGACCACATCGCGAGCCCGCCTGCTACGAGCTATATTTGGTCGTAAGTACCTCAAACGATATCCGTTCTGAATGATCGAGTAGTCGTTAGAATCAGGGCGAGAAGATCTTCGTGTTGATGTCTTTGTAGATCAGTTTTGCACACTTTGGAAATTGTTGTTTTTAGTCTATCACGACAGCGATTAGAGGTCTTACAGTTATGGTTTTCAGGGTTTAGGTGTTTGGCCACATAGGATATGTCCTTGTGAGTCTTACCCTCCGATTTCGAGTCATTCCGATATGATTTGAGACTGTTTCGAGCTTGTAGTGTTTCGTAGGATGCGTTCTTTGTTTCTTTGCTTTATGGTAGTGTTGTGGTAGGATTAGTGACTGTAGAGTGTTGTTCGTGTCTAGCTCAGGGTTGACAACCCAAAGATTGCCTCCATGCCCTAGTCGGGTCAGCTACGTCCTCGGATTGACATTTTGTTGGTCTATGTTCTCGTTGTGCTCCATCGTCCGTCGCGGCATATCCGCTAACACCATTACATGACCTAACAAAGAAAAGAGTTAGGTATACATGGTATGCTAAGGAGAACAATGCTTTCTAAAAGCTTAAAGAAAAGATTATCTCTCAACCTGTGCTTACACTACCGGATCTCTCAAAACCATTTGAGGTCCAATTTGATGCTTGTGGTGATTGCCTTGGAGCTGTTTTGCTCCAAGAAGGGCACGCCATAGGCTATGAGAGTCGAAGGCTCGACCCTGTTGAGCAAGCTCTAGGCATATATGAAAAGGAACTCCTTGCAGTTCTACATGCCTTAGACTCATGGAAGCACTATTTATTGGGGACTCCTTTCATTCTACAAACGGATCACCAAAGTCTTAAGTACTTCATGACGCAGACCAAGCTCTCCGACAAAAAAATGAGGTGGGCAAATTTCCTATCGCAATTTCATTTTCATATTGCTCACATTGCTTGCAAGCATAATCAAGTAGTTGATGCACTCTCAAGACGGCCAAGAGTGAATGCGGTTTCCATAGCAACTCACAATGATCTATCTTCAATGATAGATGAGTATGCTATTGATCCCAATTTTAGAGATGTGATTTCAGCCCTTGCATTAGGGAAGAAAGAAGAACCATTTACTTTACAAGATGGTTATCTTCTCTATGGAAATAGACTATGCGTTACTAACTCACTACATGAGAAAGTAATGTATGAATCTCATGCTCCACCTTATGCGGGGCATAGAGGGATTCAGTCTACCTTAAAGGGAATTGAAACATATTTCTATTGGCCTACCATGAAAGTGAACATACAAGAGTATGTTTCTAAATGTGTGGTATGCCAAAAGACAAAATTTGATAGAGGGAAGCAACTTGGATTGCTTCAACCCTTGCCAATCCCTAATTCACCATGGGAGAGCATATCCATGGATTTTATCTTTGGATTGCCTAAGTCTATCCATGGGAATACGGGAATATGGAAGATAGTAGACAGGTTCAGTAAACAAGCGCATTTTATACCAGTCAAAAAGACTATCAAAGCCCATCAAATGGCAAACCTCTTCATTTTACAAATTTTCAAGTACCATGGCTTGCCAATGTCCATAGTGTCAGATAGAGATCCTAGAATGACCAGTAATTTCTGGAAGGGTCTCTTTGAGAATTTAGGGACAAGGCTAAACTTCTCTTCGGCCTATCATCCACAAACGGATGGCCAAAGTGAAATAGCTAACCTAACCATTCTCGATCTACTGAAAGCCTATGTAACGGAAGTAGATCAAAGATCCCAATGGGAGAAGTACTTACCCTTAGTGGAGTATGCTTACAATAACACTGTACATACTTCCACGGGAAAAGCACCTTTCGAGGTAATTGAGGGAAGATCAAAAAGTCCCTTGCTACTTAAGGTACATGGGAAGATCTTCACTGCAGATGAGTATAGCCGAGACCTACAAGAATCTTTTCAAAAGATTAAGGATGCTATCTCTATCTCACAGTAAAGGCAAAAGGCTGCTGCTGACAAGCACAGAAGAGCCCAAGCCTTTAAAGAAAATGATTGGGTCTTATTAAAGTTTCCCAAGGCTCGATTAAGGCACACGACGGGCAAGAATCCTACGGGCCACAAAAAGTACTATGCTAAACTAGCAAAAAGATACTATGGTCCCTTCCAGATTCTTAGGCCAATCAATGAGATGGCCTATCAACTCAAGTTTCCCAATCATTGGCTCATACACAATGCTTTCCATGTGAGCCTATTAAAGCCTTACAAAGGAGAGCCACCTCAAGAACCAACTATTGAAGACCCACCGGAGATCGAGGACCAAGAGGAGGTGCTGCAGCCCGAGTCCATTCTCCGACATGAAGACAAGGTACTAAGAGGCGGTAAGACTATCCGACGATATCTTATTAAGTTTAAGAATTATCCTTTTGAAGAAGCTAGATGGATGCAAGGCATACAATTAAAGGATAACCTAAACCTTGTCAATGCTTACAATGCTTCCCAAGAGTAAGCAAATGTACAAAATGTTAAAAATGAGCCAAGTTCTTGTCTTATAAGACTCTCTTTTTTTTTGTGCACAAAAATGAAGTAGTATGCATGCTTAGATCAAGTTTGCGGAGACGACGTCTCCCAAACACCAAGTAGAGCTTGTCACTCTACTATGGAAGACTGATAGGACTAATGTGCAGACATGCTTGCAGCAGCCTCAGGCTCTCAAGCACCAAATGGACTAGTCATCCATTGTGGAATGATGTCGTAGGGTAACATAGAGATCCTCTACCCGCTAAGAAAAGGACTCATGAATATGCTTTATCTTCGCTACACCATAGTCGAGGAAAACTATGATTTCAAGAGAGAGGTATTGTCATAATAATCAATATCTAATTCTCCTAGACGATTTTCTCATATTAAATTGATCATTTAATGTGGGGAAGTGCTAGGGGAGAAAAAGCTAGAATATTGGTTAAGCTAGCAGACCGGCCACAATAGGGATCCAAAGGAGGGAAAATAGGGATCCAAAGGGGGGGGCATCTGCAAAAGAGCCATGTGCAACAATGGGCTAAAAAGACCCTAAGGTTCAGCCCATTAAGACTTCCAAAATGCTAAGGTTCCAAAATTCAAAGGTTGTGTCCAAAGGGTTAAAGCTTAGGATGAATTGGGTGGTTTGTGTGCTCTCCAAAGTCCACACATCCCTACACATGAGGGGGCGAGCCCTAAAGGTAGGGGATGAGAGAGAAATCAACACACACACACACACACAAGCCCCCTTTACACAAAGGGAATGAAGGACACGTGTCAGATGCCTAAGCTAGTTGCTCCCAAAATGTGCTCAATTGCTATTGGATGACCCTTGAAGTGGACCAATGAGAATTAGGCTAGAGTAAATTTAGCCTAATTAATTTTAAAACACTTAATAAAAAGAACCAATGAAAATTAAGTCTCGTGGATGATTATTGGAGAGCCTGAGAAGGGGTCCAATAGGAATTGAGCAGCCCAATGGGCTACTTAATTCCTATTGGTCAGAATGGGGAAAGGTCCAATGGGGATTTAATTCACTTAAATCAATTAAGTTTAATTGATTAAGCTCTCACAAAAGGGGAAAGGGGGACACATGTCAGAAGGCTATCACTTATGCTGCTTAATAGCCATTGGCTGAGCTTGGCATTGACCAATAGGGAGCCTGCAAGAGCAAATAGCAAGGGGGCTCGCCCAAGAGAGAGAGGGGGCTGATTTTTGCAAGGAATTATCACACACACACTCACACAATCTCATGTGTGAAGAAAGAGAAGAATATCTCTTCCCAAGCTTTAATGGAGAGCTCATCACCTACTCCAAGCTTGTGAGATAGAAGCCTACATCAACACACTCTTGGCATGTGGATGAAAATCCAACCAAGAGACAAGCTTCAATGCATGCTCATCTCCTCTACCAAGCTAATTACTAAGCTAAAGCTATGCTAATATGAGTGATTATGTGAGGAGATGTACATCTTTCTCGTAAGATACTCCTTCTTCCTCTCAATCTACTCTCATACCCTGCTAGCTCTCACCATCTTCGAAGGTGTGTGAGGTCTTGGGTCTGAGAACGGGGATAATTAAAGTTGTGTTTGCTAAGTGTTTTGCTTAGTGCATGAAGCTTTCATCTTCATTGCACTAGCTAGTCTTGAAGGAACACAAAGAATTGTATTGTACAATGTCTCTCTTGATGGGAGAAATCATAATACAAAGCCTTTTGGAGGGGGGACCGGCTCCATGCAAATCCGGTCGTCAACTGTTGTCAATAGCTTAATTTCTCTCTCTTTTGAAAGTATTGTTGATGCTATCTAACTAGGTGTTTTGCTTTTTGTTGCTCTCTCCACCCAAGCACTCTTGCAATTCTCATTAGGAATATATTCTAATGAAATTTCCACTATGTTCATGCTAATTTCCGCTGCACATAAGTTATTAGGCCATTAAATGCTACATTAAGCTTGGCTAGAGTCGAAGTAGTCGTCATCCTTCCCCCACCAAGTAGTAGGAAAGCCGCTGATACGAACGGAGAGTTCTAATCCTTCACGTTGACGGCGTTCTTGCATGCATTCTTCTACTTTGGAGGAGATGGTGGCCGCCGCTTTGTGGACTTGGGTGGAAAGAGTGGCCATACTCGCAGTGAGTGCTTGCTCGATTTCTGTTGCTTTGTCATCTATTGGCTTCTGAGACTCCAAGGAGTAAAGACGCGTCTCTAGGGCGGTGGGACGCGCCTTCAGTTCTGCGTTTTTTACCTTAAGCTCTCGAATTTTTGCTTGAAGGAGATCCATTGGATCCACTTGTGGGGTTTGCACGAAGAGCCTTGTCGATTTGATAGGGGATGCACGTTTGCGCTACATCGTAGCTTGACGGGTTCTCTCATGGGAAAAGATCCCTATTCGATTTGTTGGCTTGAAAAATTGAGGGTCACAGTGAATGTAGAGACGAGCGAAGCCGAGAATTTGAGGACTAGAGAGAAAGCTGCAGGTTGTCAGGAGTTGAGCTCTGCCTTGTAGGAAGTCAAAAGCTTCATTTGCAGCTGGTCAGGTGCAAGCCTGGATGGGCTAAACTTGAAGAGGTGGGGCCTGGACGGTGGGCTGAACTTGGAGAGGCGGGGCCTGGAGATGGGAAAGAGGGGGCAGAGCTTTGCGTCCCCCCTAGGGCTACCCCCACCCAAGGGAGGCCGTCCGGAACACAGAGAGAAAGAGGAGGCTCACTGTTAGGTTTCGCGAGAGAGAGAGAGAGAGAGAGAGAGAGAGAGAGAGAGAGAGAGAGAGAGAGAGAGAGAGAGAGAGAGAGAGAGAGAGAGAGAGAGAGAGAGAGAGAGAGAGAGAGAGAGAGAGAGAGAGAGAGAGAGAGAGAGAGAGTACAGCTCCATCTTAAAGAGGGTCAAAATTGCATCCCACGAGGTTAGGCAACTCAAAGGGAGTTCTTGTTTTCCTTGACAGTAACTTAGAGGCTACATATACTTGCAGGTATGAGAGAGAGAGAGAGAGAGATAGAGATAGATAGATAGATAGATTGAATTATCATCCTCAGAGGTCAAATATGACCTATGGGACCAAACACACATTACAACGAGTGCGTTTTTGTGGCAAATCGCACTGATACATATCAGTTAAGTACTGAGGGTCCATTGGGAAGATGAAAGGGGGGAAGACAAAAACCTAGGGGGGCTCATCTGTGGGGGGAACCGGTTTGGGATTTTGAAGCTCCTGGATAGTAGCTTTACCACCTCTGTAGACAACCCATCTACCTTGTTTGCGGGCTTCATGTAACTTCTTGAGCTCTTCACTTTTGCATTTGAGTTGTAGAGGAGTCAGTTCTTCTGCAATCCAAAGCTGGGTACCTTTGAGAAGACGTGTTTGTTGGAGAAGCTTGAGCCGACCTTCCCTACTTCCGAATTCCAGGATGGCAGGCCCATGTGGTATAGGCTTGCCAGGCCCTCTAGAGGTGATGCAATCTACTGCATTGTAGTCAAGCTTGATTGTCATGAGAGTCTCATTAAGGAAATTGATGCGCTCCCAGAAGTCGTTCTTGGTTGTTTCCCATGCTTGAGGTAGCCCGCCAATGCAGACCTTGAGGATATTTTCTTCTTGAATTTGTTGTTCTTGGAGCTCTACTGTCACACATGTCTTCATCTTTGCAAGTGTTTCCAAGTGTGTTTCGATGGCCTTGGCTTCAACTTCTTTCACTTTGTTGGTTGTAAGATCGGCCATGGACTCAAATCAGGTCTCAAGCTTGCTAAGGCAAGCTTTGAGATCGTGGTTCTCTTCCATGACCCGATCGAGATATGCTTCGAGGCGTTCGATTTGATTGGGTTTGCTCAATGTCGCTAAGACAGCAGCAAAGCTCGGTCATGTTCGCCCAACGATTTTCAGGGTTTTTTCGCTGGTGGTCATGCTTCTAGAGGAAAGACTCTTTCCATTGAGTGTTCACGCAACACCGTGAATTGTGGGAACCCTGCTTATATTAAGGGGTTTTTTTGAAGCAAAAAGGGTCAAAACACTTACTTGGGGGTGTTGTGGGAACCTTGCTTAAGGTAGGTTACGATGAAAATGGTTTTGGTTGGAGTACTTGGGCGGGCCGACAACGGTGGCGGCGGCTACAGGAGCTGACGCAACAGATGGCAGTGGTGATAACCAAAGACTGCAGAGACAAACCGTGGCGGCAAGGCGGCGGCTGTGAGTGTCGATGCAGGGCCGACTGCAGAAATGAAAATGTGGCGGTAGGGCCAAGACTGTTTTTGGCTTGAACAGGGCAAGGCTGGAAGCTAACGCCCCCTCCATAGGGCCGCCCTCGCCCAGGGGGAGATAGGGAGTGGAGAAAGCTAGGGTTAGCTCAGAGAGAGAGAGAGAGAGAGAGAGAGAGAGAGAGAGAGAGAGAGAGAGAGAGATGAAATGAAATGAAATGTTATATTAAACGTCTTCAAAAGGCCAAACTGACCTATGAGACCAAAATGATACAATTCTTGTGGATCTAATCCAATGTCTGGGTACCAAAAAAAAAAAGCACTAAAGTGAAATACTCAAATCGTCAGCTTGAATATCATCATCATCATCCATGCCTAAGGATGACCAACATTAGGCATTGTCTAAGAAAGTATTCAATCAATCACTGAAGAGTTTCGTCAATGTCCGCCTTTGTAAATAATCATAGTGGGCATCTCCCATGTCGTGCTAGAATAGTCTTGATTCTTTGGTGGAGCCTCCATCGATGTCATGGTTGCCCCTATAGACATGGGTGTCTAGCTCTCCCAAGCTCAATGGCTCTGTCCACTAATGGACCTCTAGCAGAATTGGGCTTTAAAGTCTTCTACGAAGCATGCTCATCCGACTGTTGAGTCCCTACTCTAAAGAAGTTTGTGATCTCCCTCAGTCAATGTCTACGACTACTTGGTCTCCTCAAGAGACTTTCCCTATGTCTACGTAGCTATAGCAAAAAAAATGGAGGCATCTCTGATCCTGATATCTCATGACTCTAGCCCCAATAGGTAGTGGAAGTGGCCTTGTATCTTGTAGTATACCGGACAATGACAAATGTAATGTAACTCTGTCTTCCAGTAAGAAGAAGAGACCTGGAAGGCCCATGGAGATTTTGAAAGCTCCAAGGATGAAGAGGCTACAAAGACACATCAAGTTGTTTAAGGAAATTAGGAAGGCTTAGAAATGCATTGAGCTTCTTGTACCAAAGCTTCCATTTCAAAGGCTACTTAGGTCAATATGTGAGGAGGCGTGTTTTAGCACAATGAGGCGGAAACATGTTGCACTGTTCAAGAGGCAACATAAGATTTTTTGCTTGAATACTTCAATGATATAACTATTGTTGCAGCACATGCACACAGGGTAACCATTATGGACAAGGACAATGAAACCTTGAAAAGAGTAAGATAGAGATATGATAAATTGCTTCAACCCAACAAATTTATAGACAAGAAAATGAAGGAAATTTTGCTTATTCCTCCATCAAGGCCACAATCAGAGGTGAAGATTGTGGAGGTCACCCATGACGTGAATACGAGGGCCAGAGCTCAGCAAGAAAACCAACATGGAGATGAAGAAATTGAAAAAGAAAGAAAAAGCAGAAAATGCTTTAGAAGAGGAGATTCAGGGCTACCACATTGTTACTCATGAAATCGATGTCAGCAACAATGAAATTTTATCATCTATGAAGGAAGGATTAATAGAAGATGTACCACTAATAGATAGTTCAAGGAGACTTGCACTTGATTTTGTTGATATTAATATACTGCAAGATCCAAATTCTCATATAGTAGATTCAATTGTCTATATATGCCTAAAGTAAGATGCTTTCACTAGCTTCATCATACTTTTATTCAGTCTTTAGACTAGAGAATAACTTCCGATAACTGTCTTGTAGTTTGATCAAGAGCCAGCTACTTGCACAAAGTCAACCAGAATTATATATCATGGATCCTCAAGTGTCTGTATTTCTCAAAATGAAAAACACCCCTCAAGGCACATTTGAGAAGTGGCCTGCCCATTGTCCGATGTTGGAAGTCACAACCATAGTGTTTCTATATGAGAGCAACCACCACCGGAGCCTGGTTTGCATCGAGCTTGAACCCCTTGTAGCCATATTTTGTAACATAGCCACAATTGATCATTTGCAATTTAGTTTTGTGTATTGACAAACGCAGTGTACTGTCATTGATGGCCACCACCACCCTACAAACCAAGTGTACAACTTTATTACAAACCTTTTTCTCAAATCCATGTCCCATTTGATGTTGACAACACTTTGTTGATAGACAACACACCACATAAGGGATTACTTAATCCATTGGACACAAATCTCTCCCCACCCTCATTTGAAGGGCATGAGCATGGCTTTTACCTAGAGGACATTTTGATCCCTTATGTACAGAACCCGAAATTTGTACTTACAAATGCTCTCCAAAATGCTAATTATGTACACTATTATGATTTTTTGTAATTGTCAATGTGGTTCCATGGAAGTAAGCATGTGTGTGTGTGTGTGTGTGTGTGTGTGTGTGTGAGTGATAGAGAGAGAGAGAGAGAGAGAGAGAGAGAGAGAGATTAGACATCAAACTCTGTGTGTGTGTGTGTGTGTGTGTGTGTGTGTGTGTGTGTGTGTGTCTGTGTGTGTGTGAGTGATAGAGAGAGAGAGAGATTAGACATTAAAGTCTGCACATGTGTGTGTGTGTGTGTGAGTATTAGAGAGAGAGAGATTAGACATCAAACTCTGCACATGTTGTACAAAATGTAAGCAAATGACACATACTTTCACAAAGGGAGAGAGATAGGCAGACAATTTCATATTGCTATTGAAATAAAGATACAACCAAATGGTTGGAATCATCTCACAGTTGAAATAAAATATTTTAATGTTGTACAAAATTTTAACGAATGACACATACTTTCACAAAGGGAGAGAGATAGACAGACAATTTCATATTACTATTGAAATAAAGATACAACTAAATTGTCGGAATCATCTCACAGTTGAAATAAAATATTTCAATTAAAAGAAGAGTTATAATACAAGTCATGAATATATATTTCAATTAAAGAAGAAGTTATGTCCAACGGCACAATTTGGACTCGGCCAGTTAGCTCTCTACATACAATCTTTTTCCCTTCGTTGTATTACTTTGTGTCCAGCTAGTAAGAAATAGAACTTTGAGGGATTGTTGTCTGCGGTCTTGTCCACTATGTCGTGCCAAAGTTGTAGAAGGCTGCATTGCTGCCTTATTGTGACCCACAAGGTTGAGCTCTTTGTCCAATACCTCCATATCTATGACAACATCATTCTCTAGGCGTGCCGACTTTTGTTCAATAGGCACAAACTGAGAGTAGCCTGCAACAATTTGAGAGTGCTTGTACCAGAAGGAGATGAGAGGTGACTTTGTGACGATCATGTACTTGGCCACAAAAGTGTCTAGTGCAACCTCACAATGTATGCCGTCCACCTCTTTAACATACCACCCTCTATCAAGAATCTTGTCACAGAAGCAAGTGTCTAGAGATTTACATACTAGCATTGTCTTTGTAACATGTATGTGGAGGGTGTGAAATAGTTTCACAAATAAACTTAGACACAAATTAGCAATCTTCATCAATTTTGTGGGCACAGAATTTTGTAGGGACCTTTGCACATCCCTAAACAGCTTTCTTTGGAGAGCTTCACACATTGTGGTGTCCGTGGCGAGTCAATACAGCTCCAATTGGTAGGGAGAGGGAGTTTAACCAAAGTATCTTTTTGATTTCTCTCGTTGAGATAGTAGAAGTGCTCATATAAGAAAGTTCCCTCATGTGCAAGGCTCTTGCTAGCTCTTCCAACATACTTAAAACACCAATGTCAGCATGGATTACAGATATGAGACCTACAATACACTCCACTAGCTCCCATTCCTTGTATGATGAAGGATAGACATTTGCAATTGCAATAACCAAAATTAAGAGACCACTTAGTCTAACAGCTGAATAGAATTTAGGAATACTTTAGAGAACTAGATCTACCTCTTTTAATATAGTTCCACCTCTTTAAAAAGAAAATTAAGTAAGAGACTAGCAAGGTCTGAAAGGAACAATACATAAGGAAGGCTAAGAAAGCACTTACAGTTGCATCATGCGATGATAAACAATGAGACATCTCCTCCATTCACAATCATGTCAGAGTGACTGTAGACATGCTGAACCAAACTTCCTTAGAAGTTTTCTTACTGACCTCCACTTTGAAATCTAGCCATTGTGCTTTCTATGGTGAATGAAATAGATTTTTTGTAGAGGATCTTTTCCTCCTTCTTGGCTACATAAGAACCCAAGAACCTTTGCATATCGTTTTTTGTTGCCATTGACTATCTATATTAAAGGAGTTTTAGATGGTGATAGATCATATGGTACTACTTGGCCTCCTTGGCCGACTAATGGTGAGGTCTAGCTAGGGAGAGAGTACAACAACCCCTAGAGCTATTAGGGCAGGAAGAAGAAGAATCCATGGTTCTTTTTGAGTGGATGAAGAAGCTTGAATTTGCTTGTAATGGAGGGAATTTCAGTTTTGAATGCTTGCTTAATGGAGCAAGAGCATTTGGTGGGGGGAATATGGTAGATTTTTGTAGCTATCTTTCAATACCTTTATGACTATCAGAGTCCGTTTACAGCGGGTGTCCACATATGGATATTGTAAACCCCATAAAAACGAGATGTTACCTCACGTTTGGGTTTTTTTTATATTTCTTGATTTATTTTCTATGTTACATTGCCTTGCTGCTCATTGGACGCGCCTTCTTTTCTGTCTCCTTAATATGGCCCTCTAAAAGACATCAAGCCAGAACAGAGCACATTGCATGAAGTTGTTGCAAGGCAGAGAGAAGTTTCTTATGCTCTCTAAGGTTTTTTAGAATGAGTTCCAAATCTAGGACTAAAGCTAATGAGTGTCATTTTGATTGGAAACTTGGCATATCCCTGCTCTACATGGGATGGTACAATAGCCCCAAATTATTGGGAGATATATATCATTCAATTCTTGAAAGGAATTAGATACAACATCCCCACTTCACCATCAAGATCATCCTTAACACACCACTCTTGCATGGTTGGGGATTGAACTTGGGAAGTCATTCATGATTCTCACATCTCAGAATGTATCTCACTTTCTTGTATGCTGCATATTTATAAGCCCCCAATATAAGGAGAAGCCATTAGTGCATGCATCTTTGGTGGGGCTCCAGCTTAATTTCCAAAGTGGTTGTTGTGATCATGATGGTTGTGAGCTAATTCAGGTGCCACACTTTGGGGTGTAGGGAAATAGTCCCTCTAAAACTATATCATGTGTGTATTTTATACTATCCAACAGCCAATTGGAGATGTCCTAGAGCAAGTTGGATAGTGGTCATGGGCAATGCCACCCAAGGCCCATGCTACATACACTACCCTACCACCCTTCACAAACACCATATATAGAAGTCATTGCCATGATCCAAGGCATCTATTGTTATGATATTCAGCCTTACTATTGTACACTCTACTAGCTTAAGTTGTTTAAGTTTCCATTTAAGCTCTACCTTGAGACTGCATTGACGAGGATCGATTCCAGATAGAATGAGTTATGAGCCCCGCTGAAAGATGTAGAAGAAGTTGTGACATCTTGCAATGTTATAGAATGGATATTTTATTATTTATTGCAGCTGACAGGTGGAAAAGACTAGACCCAGCTAGGCCTATGCGAATGAAAATATATACATTGTACATTTTATTATTCAAGTGCTCTTTTCTGAGCTTTGGCCATTTATAACCGGCCGGCCAGTTTGTAATCAATTTGACCATTCAAGAATCTATAAATTAAATACGTGCAAGAGGGAAATGGTCACTCTTGCACGGGGGGAGATTGTACCCAGTGCTTGTGTCTTGTTCTCTCCTCTCCTCTCTTCTCTCTCGCCGTGCCGGCATAGCACTTCGCTCTAGGAGGTGCGCCTGCACGTGTTCTTTCGCTCTCTCCCGCTCTCTATCTCTCTCTGTTCGTGTACGACTTGATTATATGCTCACAGGCTTTGTCAGGTATGCGTAATTGAGGTATTTTGTTGTTTCCATCATGCTATTTGAGGTATTTTGCAGGGACACTACGTCTTCCGTCTATAGCAGTGGTATCAAAGCTTAGATCGACGTCCTTGGTATACAAATGGTTGCTATGAAGGAATTTCGATTCACAATATTGATGAAGCTAAGTTATCCTTAAATTTTATTTACTTCTTTGCTCTCCTTATGTTTGTTGACATTCTTTTTGTTGTCTTCACCAATCGAAGCTCTTGATGTATGTATTAAAGAAACTTATGGCTTTTGCATGTTTTCAATAGAGGGTACGTATAAGCTAACAAGAGACATACCTGGTAACAAAGCGATTTTGATTAAACGCATAAAAGAGAATAACATAGATATGTGGAAACATCTTCGTAAGTAGGTAGATTAATTAATATTATATAGCATAGTTTGATAGAAGAAGAGAGGGAGGGAATCCCTCATCCCACGGGAAGGAAGGATATTCGAAGAAGATGATTGTTTGATCATCAAAACTATGTCACCATCTGCCTAAGATCAAAGTGTGAAAGTTAGGGGATAACTCTACCACACTCCCAAGAAACAAATAGCCGCCAGGACACTATGCTGAGAGACCACATCTTGCAAGGGACAATGGCCTCATGACGGTTATGAGCAGAGCCATGAGAGTGCAGCTTTTGAACTATTGGAGCAATAGCGATGGTGCATAAGCACTTAACAATGGAGAAAGGAAAAATAAAAAATAAAAAAAATTAGCTGAAGCAATAGACGGTATCAACAAAAATTTCACCACGACGAATCCTTGGGTCTACACCATCACAACAGTGGCGACAATCATTTGACAAGGACTAGCACACCAACTCCACAGAGCCATACAACATGCATGCAGTTAACCACCCGTGAACCCCTTCTAAACACTCCCTCACTTAAGTTAGCTCGTACTATTGTACGCAGCCGTTGTTCTTCAATGGCCCACATCTGCACTAACTTATTTGTAAGAGAAGCGGCTACTCCAGTGCATGGCCGGCTACTCCAGTTGCGACTGCACTCACTCCTAGCCCCACGCAATCTCTCTCACTTTCTCTCTCTCTCCCCTCCGAGTCACCCTACCTACTAAACCACCCCGTATCTATCTCTTTCTCTCTCTCTGGATTTTTTTGAGCCGCCACCTCTCTCTCTCTCGTGAGGTGACAAACTCTCTCTCTCTCTCCCTCTCTCGTTGTCGCCCACACCATGCAAAGGGTGGCTGCCTACTCTTTCTTTCTCTCAGTTGTGCTGCCATCCGCCTGGACGCCTCATGCAAACGACGCTCTCTCTCTCTCTCTCTCTCTCTCTCTCTCTCTCTCTCTCAGTTTCCTGCATGTCGTCACCTACCCAGGAACCAGTGGTGCGCACTCACTCGACATGTAGCCCGCTCGCAACCGGTGGCTCTCAATTACCTGCCCCGCCAGTATCCTACCTCGTACGGCTCGTTCTCATAGTGGCTGCAGGTGGCGCGATGGAACTCACCTCAGCGACCTAAGTATGCGTCGTGAAAATACATCTACCGTACCTCGCTCAACATCAACCAATGGCCAATAACGGTTTGCTACATGGCTGCAGCACACAACCAACCTATCCTAAGCATGGCAGCTGTGGGTCCAAGCATCTCCAACACACGCACACAGGAGCGAAAGAGTGTGGCGGACAATTTTGTAAGCAGTATCGGAATGCTACTGACCTTTTCTGCTTACTCCATGCCTGTTTCTTCTCATCGACTAGCCCCATCGCTATTGCCTGCTAAGGTTGCAGCTCGTGATGGAGGAAGCTTTTGAAGTGGTAGCTTGGCTCAAGTCACTCCCATATGCGTGGGGGGTTTCAACCCACAGAGGCCGAGTTCGCGGACCCCATAGCCCACATTTCAAAAATTGAAGCAGAAGTTCGAAGACAACGATAATGGCTGACCTCAGTCGCTCTCTTCTTCTTAACACTTCTGACTCCGGCTCCGCCCATGGTTCCTCGGCATGTGAGCTTGAGGTGAGACGTAGTATGGGCGGTTGCATGCCCCCGCACAGGTAGGTCATCACAGTATGAGTGGTTGATGTCCTCTTTTTGTAGTATCCCCTCTTCTTGCTTCATTGAAGGAGACGAGGAGCTTAAACCCTTGCCCAGAAGCTCGTCTAGCAGAGTGGGGAGAGCTACACCTTGGCACAAAGCCAACAATTTTCTCGTGCCCGTTTGAAAACTTCCAGAGATCTTTCCCTCCTGTAAACATGCCGCCAGATGCCGCTTTTGGTTTATCTGGTCTTTTAGCACTGCTCCCCCCCCCCCCCCCCCCCCCCCCCCCCCCCCCCCTCTTTCTCGCTCTCTCTCCCCCTCGTTTGCTACATCCGACACCCACACAACAGTGGCGTCCCCCCGACTATTTAGAGATACAGACATTAGCAAAGCTCTTCGGTGTCCGATGCAATACTTTCTCGGATACTGCATGACACAACATTCCCGGGACATTGGTGATAGGTATCTTGATTTCAACCGGGTCGATTTTAGTCTCTCTTTACCTCATTTGATTTTGTATTTAGACATTGTGTTCGATTCACACCGATTGTGTCCATTTGGCCTAATATGTAAATTTGGCCTTTTTGAAGACGAGTAATATAACATTTCGTTTCATTTTGCTCTCTCTGTTTTCCCCCCACTACTTAAAGATCCGGACATTGATGAAGTTCTTCAATAATCTCTGTAATACTTTCTCCGACAATGCGTTGTGGGGCATTGCTGATGATGATGCTGGCTTTTAATTTCGTCAAGTCTTTCACTTTATTTTTGTACCCCGACATTGGAGATAAATTCCCAAGGATTGTATCTGATTGTTCTCATAGGAAATTTTGTCATTTTGAATATTGTTAATATAAAATTTCATTTCATTTCTTTCTCTCTCTCTCTCTCTCTCTCTCTCTCTCTCTCTCTCTCCCCACCTCGTCTGCGATTCGTGCACACATACCTACAACCAATGCCGTCTATCAGCTCGCAACGAGTTATTACTAGGGTGACATCTCTTTTGATTAGCATGGAGTATTATTGCAATTGTTCTAATTAAATTGAGTTATATATATTGGCAATGAGAACACTTTAACTAAAAATGCTTCTCAATTTTTTCTTAAATTTTTAATCTTATTTTTGTGGCTTTCTACACACACTCACTTGTCAATTCCGATGATATACATACATACACACACACACATTCTGTTTGAATATCTTGATAATATGGCATTCCCTGCTTAATGCATCTTTATTCTTCTATTCAAGCTAATTAGACCTTTACTTTGCCAATTTTGAATGACAAGGGTATACCTCGTGTTGTCCGTGTTATCTGACTATCAAGGCATTATTTAGCCTGCTTTAAGTAATTTGTACAAGCAGTAGAATCCCATCATACCCACTACAAGTTTAACCGACAAATTTAATTATGTGGTTTTGCAATGCTTTTTTTTATGCACAAGAAACCTCCATTCTCTTACATCATTTTATGTCTAACTAGAAATGCATGTCGTAAATGAAGGCTTCTAGGACAGAGCAGCTAAGACTGTATTAATTTTGTGTTGTTTATAATTCCTCCTCACTTTTAATCGATCCAAGGCTAATCATAATAAATGATTGTAAGTAATCAGTGTAAATTTGTCTCTTAAATTGCATTATACAATCAAATAGGATCTAGTTCCTATATTTATGTCTGTTTGTAACTCTAGTGGATCTAAGCTATTAAAATTAAAACTGTAGAGTTTTTTTCTTCCTACTCAGTTGTCATCCTCTCCCTATCTAGACTATAAACTAATAAGGCGGAATATGCTTTTATTTTCTGGCCAATCATTAACACCAAGTTAACACATTTTTAATTTGTTAACTATACTTTGGTATTAGTTTGCTAGTTACAGTTGTCTCCTACTTGTACCTCTCTCCCCACGCACAAACTGATACATATTTTCAGATGTAGTACATCATCGAGAGTCTAATGATTTACGGAAAGCACACAAGTAAGTTCTCTCCACATTTTCAATTTTTGGTTTTGAAAAATCTTCTCATAAACACAAGAAATCATACACTAATAGCACTCTCTCAAAATTGTACGATTTTCAAAGTCCTACACATATACCATTCCACAGAGAACAACATAGTTACATAAATTCAATGCACATGGCTTACTTATCAACTCGATTACCATCTATTTTTTTAACAGACAGTATGGCTCCTTTTTACCTGCATTCTATAACATTGTGGCAATACTTGTATTAAATGAGATTGCTATTGCGATCATTTCACATTGCGCTATGCATCTACTTACATGAACCGAGGTGCTTCTACCAATGCATAAAAAAAAAATTTAATACTTTGTTACTCAACCTTACTCCAATGTGGTGTGAACGAGGTAGTACATTTTTAATGTTTTATGCCTAGTCTAGTCCATTGGCCACATGCACACAGATTCGTCGATTTAGGCATTGTGTAGACACTCATCTTGGTGCAGATCCGCCAATTTAGGTAGCACATTGATAAATTACAGATTCATGATTTTTAAACAGTATCAAATGCAGATTCGTCGATTTAGGCAGCATTAGTGCAGATTCGTCGATTTAGGCAGCACATCTTAGTGGTGTAGATTCGCCGATTTAGGCAGCACCTATCACAAACTCATGCTGCAGTGGCTGGCCATCACTGCAACTGGTATGATTTTGTTACCCGGGTACATAATGAAAGTGATTTGGATTTGGACTTATATTGTGGAATTGGAATTGGATTGGGATTTGGTATCTTGTGATTATTACGGCAGTGCTTATGAGATGAGACTTGACATTATGAGATTGATGATGAGCGTGACCAATGATATCCTGATTCATCAAGGTATGACATATACTGCTTATTCTAGTGGTATGGGACACTAGAATAGGTAGTATGTGGATGAATATTGTCTAATTTAATGTATTTTTTTTCTTTTACTATTTGATACAGATTTCTAATCATTTTTTTTGACAAGTATTGTTTGCAGATTTTTTTTCTTCGCAACTGAGGATAGTTGCTTTCCAACGGAGAGGTATGTTATAGAATGGATATTTTATTATTTATTGCAGCTGACAGGTGGAAAAGACTAGACCCAGCTAGGCCTATGCGAATGAAAATATATACATTGTACATTTTATTATTCAAGTGCTCTTTTTATGAGCTTTGGCCATTTATAACCGGCCAGCCAGTTTGTAATCAATTTGACCATTCAAGAATCTATAAATTAAATACGTGCAAGAGGGAAATGGTCACTCTTGCACGGGGGGAGATTGTACCCAGTGCTTGTGTCTTGTTCTCTCCTCTCCTCTCTTCTCTCTCGCCGTGCCGGCATAGCACTCCGCTCTAGGAGGTGCGCCTGCACGTGTTCTTTCGCTCTCTCCCGCTTTCTATCTCTCTCTGTTCGTGTACAACTTGATTATATGCTCACAGGCTTTGTCAGGTATGCGTAATTGCGGTGTTTTGTTGTTTCCATCATGCTATTGGAGGTATTTTGCAAGGACGCTACGTCTTCCGTCTGTAGCATGCAAAACCAATCTGTGAAGACAAATGTGAAAGGACACCCAATTTCATAAACTATACCAATTTATGGGGTATTGTTTGATGGGGCCCAAAAGGGACAAATGCTATAAAGACTAGTGTAAAGGACTGAAGACGTGACAATTGAACGGACCTCTGTGATTTGCGTTGTTGACGTGGCTATTCGTATGGATTTTTGCAGATCGCGTTGCTAATGTGGCACATGTACAAAAGTTCCGCGATTTGTGCTGGCCAACTTTTGGGACCCAGATGCTTTTAGCCTTGAATCTTTTTATGTACACTACTTTTGGGAAGGCCCATGGCCTATAAATAAATTTCAAGGGCCTTAATCTTAGGCAGATTAGCTTGGGAGCATAGCTGAGATGAGGACCCTTGTACATTGTACTTTGTGAAGCATTATTAATAAAGAAATACCAAAAGGGGCGTGAGTCTCTTTGGGCACAAAATTTTGCAAGATTTTGAGACACACATGCAATTGACCTCCTCTACAAGCGGTACAAATCTAGAAGCCAAAGGCTTGAAAATGATGGATTGTGACCCATGTACCATGGAGTAATTTTTGGTCAAAAAGGTACTCACTACACATGGCTAGCATAGAGAAGCATAGCTAGGAGGTTGGGTCATCAAGAAAACCTAGAAACATAAGGAAAGTCTCAAAATCAACACAGTATCCCAAAAATGACATAATAGAGAACTTGGATTTGACCCATCAAAAGAGATTCAAGTTGGAAAAGGTTGTGAATATAGTTTGTGATAGATAGAGAAAGTGACCAGCTATCCAAAAATCAAGTAAAATTTTTGAGGAACATGCCATGGTTGCATCTTGATAAAAGACCTATATTAGTGTCTAAACCTAATCACCTACCAAAATCTCAAGTCCATTTCTTGTTAATGTCGGATTGTGTGATCCATCATTTTCAGCCAATCTATACAAGCTTCATACCACAAATAGCCTTAGTGTCAAGAAACCTATTGGTGCTTTTCGATCCAGAGTTTGATAAATATAAGTATGTCATCCAAGCTAAGAAGTAATCCAAAATTTGAAATTAGATAGTGTTCAAATAGTGTGATACAAAATACTATCATTATGGGCAACAAAAAGAGATTTAAATTGAACAAAAATTTACCAAAGGATATAACTTATCATTGCAAAAAAAATTGTGTAGTTAGATTCCTAATAGTTGAAAAAGGTTGGATCATGATCCACATCATCCTTCATAATGGGGACTTCATAAGCATGTAGAAATACTTGTGTACATCCTATATTTCACATTTGGGATAGAAATACCCCATGAAAACCAAGATACAAGCAAAAGAAACTTGTTGCTTGGTCCAAAATTGTTTTGAGAGTTGTTTCAAGTGCAGTTCACCAAAATTGCTCTAACTTTTGATACAAAACTCCAAATTGAGTGTAGCTAAGAAAAAAAGCTTGTGAGCAATAGGATACATAAAATAGGTAGCTAAGACCCTAAGTTCTATAAAATCAAAGGGGCACAAGAAGGTAGCTATTGAAAGACCACACATGGCATGAGAATCCTAATTTTGTGAAGGATTCAAATGGAGGTTTGTACTGTAGACTCGAGGATCATGTGGAGGTTCACATTAGGAAAATTGATACACAAGCCTACCAAGAATTATGGATTTACCCAGTAAAGGTTTGGATATATCATAGTGTTCATGGGAGAACATATATGGATGATGAAGGCAAATTCTACTATAAAAAGTCGTGGGACCCCAAGCTTACAAAAGATCCAATTATTGCCAGTATCATGGGACAACCGAGTGAGAGAAGGTATGAGGCAAAAATGGAACATAGTACATTCTTGTCTTATGCATCTCAAAGAGAAACACTAACCTTAGATCAAGATAAAAGGTGTAGAATCATTCAAACGTGAACCATTTCAAAAATTTGGCCATCCCAATAGAGAATTCATGATACTTGTGTTTTTCAGGGTGAAAATGGCATGCATGTGCATATATAAATATTTACAAGGGAAGTAGTTAATATAGATATTTAATGGATCACCAAGATGGGATGAGGTACGTGCAAGTATGTAAGAGGGCCACTACCTTGGCGACGACAATACTATCTTTGAATTTTTTAAGGAGGAAGATTGATTACAACATGTGCTAGAATTTGGTAAAGATCTCATCAAATGTTGAGCAATTGAAAATCACACAAGTGATGCAAACATGGCTATAATTACTCTAACTCTTTTGTTAGTATACACCCTCAATAAGTAGGATGCGTGGCACACTCTAGTAGTACAAATCAAATATTATTGTTGAAGGAAACAATCAACACTTCCAATGTCAAATGTTTCACAACCAGACATTCTTCATATGCTTGAAGGAGTTTCCAATCATCATGTGGTAATACCAACCCCAACACTCACTCTTCAACATGATCCAACATCACATGCTCCTTTAGCATGTGACATAAGAAATCATATAAAAAATGTGGCTCATCAATGCACATCAATATCATCAGTTAGCATAGTCATGAACAATCATCAAAATGGACATTTGCAGAGCAACTTTGAGCAAGGATCGCAAGATTTTTGCTAAGGCAACCCCCTAGGAAGGAGGAAAACTTACAACATAAACACACGGAAGCACTAAAAACCACTTCAAGCGGGGATAGGGGGGGGGGGGGGGGGGGGGGGGGGGGGGAGGGGGGGGGGGGGGGGGGGGGGGGGGGGGGGCAGAGATCACTTGAAGAACCCTTTGGGATGGAGGGAGCCACATCTACTACCCTCCAACAATAAATAGTCGAGCAGGTTTCTATAGAGCAAAAGAAGGAACAGAGCAACCCAAATAGGTTATCAATTACAACAACACAACCCTCATGAGGCCAAGCAACAATTGCTTCAAGGATCTCACCAAATGCATAATCAAGTTTCAAGCCAAAGGCACCACCAAAGAAGCATATTTTACCAAAGAGCACGATAGATATATTGTAATAGATGCAAGAGGATAATTGAAAGAAGTTCCAATTAAGAGGGTGTTAGATCAAGTACCATCTAATCAACATCAACTTCCACGGATAAATTTTGAGGATAAGAAGGACTATTAAAGGGATCAAGGCAAAATATCCTTTTGAAGGACTATAAAGACATGGTCAATATCATGGATGGTAGCAAAACAAATGAGAAAAATCATCTACTGTCATGCCAAGGGCTAGAGACAAGGGGCTAGTCTGAATTGAGCTTGGGGGTGCCTATATAAATGGTAGAGGTTGGGTGGAGAGATAGGTTCTAGACTCCCTCTGGTCTCACAATGGTATTAGAGCTAGTTTGGAAAAAAGGCAAACCGTGGAGCTATTTTGGGAAAGAGGCACCCATTAACGATCTCCATCTTTGGATCTCAACGAGGAAGAAGGTGCAGGCATGGCTGCTTAGAGAGAGGAGGAATAGAAAGTCGACCATCACCAATTTGTGAGGGTTGAGCCCGTTGTGTTTGCATTAGAGAGAGGGACAAAACTTTGACACATTAGCTCTCCCTCTGAGCCCTATGGTGAGAACGACGACGAGATTCCCCCTCTGCTGCACTATTGACAGGGGTGCCATCATTGGAATTCCTTGTTTTCTCATGTGAGTGCAACCTTGGTCATCCTTTGGTTTCAAAAAAAATCCCCCCCCCCTCCCCCCCCCCCCCCCCCCCCCCCCCCCCCCCCCCCCCCCCCCCCCCCCCCCCCCCCCCCCCCCCCCCCCACCCCCCCCCCCCCCCCCCCCACCCACCCCCCCACCCACCCCCCCCCCCCCCCCCCCCCCCCCCACCCCCCCAGCGAAGCACAACCACTCATTGAAAGGTGGTAAGTGGAGTTTGGGCCAAGTTTTAGTATCAAATCTCTATTACAAAGATCAGAGAATTCCAAAATATCAAAATAATTCAATTTTTTTGACAATTTTACAAGTACACATCTCTTTGATATTCTTATTTTGATGACACTTTCAACTAGCAAAATGGCATCCACCACCACGGTTTGTGCCATACAAAGTTGGTCACTTCTAGCAAAACCTTTTTGCTATCAACAAATTGATGATTTCTGGTCATCGGCATAGACACGATCTTTTTTTTATAGGCTTTTTAATAAGGCGAAGTTCATGATTGATATCAAAAATTGACTATGACTTGACGGTGTCGATTTAGCAAGGTTAATCGGATTTGTTTGCAATATTTTATAGCTGGTCTCACTAGTGTGGGTGGATTCGGGTATTGACATGTACCAGATATTTGATTTTGAAAATCCTACACTAGTTCCATGGTCGGCTGCTCTCATGGAGCATGCCCGCATGGCAACATGGCGAGATGATAACATCAAACTACTTGATATCTAAGAGTTTAGAGTATGACAAACATGCATGAATGTTTTAGGGTCTACTTTTTCACAATTGAATAAAATTGTCACAAAGATGTCTGATAATCTTGTGCAATTCATGCAACAATTAGCCAAGGGCCAAGCTCATAAGAAGACTAGGGTTTTTGCGACACCCATGCTTGGCAAGAGCACCCCTGGTCTGCAGGAGCAAGGCTCCAATCTAGAGGGGTTACACCTTCTCTCTCAAAAAGAGGTGGATGGCTTGTTAAAGAATACCAAGCCACCAAGTTCTAGAGGAGAGGAAAGGGAGCACAACAAAGATACTATGAATATATTCTTGAGAAAATGGGATGTGATGCATGATCTTAGATGCACTCCATATGCAGTCAAGGCACTGCAAACATATCTAACAATAGAGGGTAAAGTCTACAAAGGTGAATGTCGCTCCAGGAGAAAGGCATCATACCAAAGACTTGGGTAGCCTTCAAGAATGTGTCTAGAAAGAAATTTCTACCCACAGATGAGGTAAACAAAAATTGGTATGCATGGGACAAGTGCTCTATGCATCACTGTAAGACACTATTGGAGTATATCTCACACTATCTAGATGTTATTCTCAAGCTGGAGGGTCTAGATACATTTTAACAAGTGTGTGCGTTCCTCCCTGGGTTAAAACCACAGCTTAAGAAGCATGTTAAAACCCAAGATCCCAAGACGCTTGAGGAGGCTATATTGCAAGTGCATATATACAACTATCCCAATGAGAAAGCAGGGCATAACACTCACGTGTCTGACACCGCACATGCAAATGCACAAAGATAACATGGACATAATAAATAAAATTTATAGTAGCTGCATGTGATGCATCCAAGAAGCCCAAGGGGTCTAGGGGCCATGCGTCTAATGAAAAGTTTGAGATGGCTAAGAAGAAAAAGTTATGCTTTACATGTTTAGGGAGTAGATATGGCAAAAAGGATTGTTCCAAGGGGAAATCTTTTGCCCAAGGTAAAGAGAAAGTGGTGCAGTTGCTGCCTCTTGATTCCTCTTATTTTTCCAATGTGGAAGTAACACATAGCAAAGTGGGTGCATGAGTGGTGTATCATGGCCTCAATGTGGTCGTCGACCTTTGGTCCACATGAGTTGGTGCATATACATGCGTTTATGCAAGGTCATGAGGTGATAATCTTGGTAAACAATGGTGATTTTCACAATTTCATCAACTATAAGTTAGTGAAATGACTCAATTTGCCCCAGACTTTCCCAATGTTACAAAAGGTAGCAATGATTAACGACCATGATGCCGAGGTGTGGGATACTCAAGTGAAGGATGTACCGCTAGTGATTTAAGGGTATCACACGTCCTTGAATTTCCAAGTCATGAATAGGATTGAGTAGATGTGGTCCTTAGTTGAGAGTGGTTATATAATTTAGGATCATCATTAAACTTAGCTATGAGCACAATAGTTTGATGTTCTAATCCAATGGTGTGTACGTGTTGCTATTGGGGGAGAAGGATGTTCCTTCCTTGCCACTTATTTGTACAGCCAAGCTTATGAAGCTCTCCTCAAGGTGAAATGGAAGAAGTCTTTTTGTGTTACGCTTTGTGTCATTTTTTGTCAAATGTTGATAATGTTTTAAATAATAACTCCTCAACGCTGCATGCTTCTCTCTCTTTTCTTCCAACTATGGCTATTTCTCTCTCACCAAAATAAGCAAATGTTGCTAAAAAGTTAAATGATTTATCAACGAAATACAAAAATGTGGTCCCATATGATTTTCTACTATGGTTACCGTTGACACCTGTTAGGCAACATGACGTAGACAATAAGTACATAAGTAAAACACCCTATAGAATGAGTCATTTTGAGGCTGTTGAGATGGAAGATCGGCTTGCTAACTATATCAATGGAGGGTTTATACAATCTAGTTCTTCACCATGGGCCTCACCCATGTTGTTGGTGAAAAAACGATAGTATACGCATGTGCATAGATTACCATGGACTAAAAGCGGTTACTACTATTAAGAACAAGTATCCTTGCCAAGAGTGGATGAGTAATTTGATAATCTCATGCTCATATCATTATGAAGATAGATTCTCCATAGAACTGATCATCAAGTATGCATTAGGCTTGCTGATATACCCGTTATCACTTGTTGGAATTAGGGTTGCAGAGAAACACACACAGCTTGGAGAAGACGAAGGAAGCTCAAGGCACACAATAGAGAGTGTGTTACTTAGTGTGCAATGGAAAGATAGATAGCCCTAGAGTGATGGGCGTATATACAATGCACGGGGGGAAAAACCTCCTAAAGAGGGAAAAAATGCCCCGGCGGTCCTAGTGTGTTCACACACATCACTACCACATGTATATGGTAACAAATCCCCCCTGGAGTGATGCGGTGAACGAGAGCTAGCACATGAGTAAAGGGAAGTGCCATGCCCTGAGGACAGGATCAATCCACAAAGAGGAGTAAGCCCAGAGCTTTGCGGAAAGCTTCAAGCTTCTCACGAGACAATGCCTTTGTGAAAAGATCTGCAAGGTTGTCCTATGTTGGCACATAAGCCAAGATGATCTCTCCTGCTGAGAGACTCTCCCTAACATAGTGGTAATGCACCTCAATGTGATTTGTGCGAGCATGAAAAATTGGGTTCCTCGCAACTGCCAATGCGCTCTGACTGTCAGTGTAGATAGTGTTGGTAGTGTCCTGTCCAACACCCAAATCAGCCATAAGGCGTCTGAGCCATACACACTCAATCGTAGCTGTAAAGACTGCCCTGTACTCAGCCTCACAACTCAAAGTGGCCACAGTAGGTTGCCTCTTGCTCAACCATGATATACATGAACTGCCAAGCATGAAACAAAAACCACTTGTGGACACTCGCGTGTCAAAACAACCAGCCCAATCTGGGTCCGAAAAAGCATGTAAGTCTGGCGGCAATGATCCCCCCTTGGGATAAAACAAGCCAAGATGTAAAGTGCCACTAAGGTAGCGGAAAATCCTCTTGACAGCCTGCCAATGCGTAGACCCTGGGCTATGCATAAATCTGCTGACCTGTGAGACTGCAAACTGAATATCCGGCCTTGTGTTCCATACATAAATGAGGCAGCCAACAACAGTTTGGTAAAGAGTGACATCAGCAGGATCACCAGCATCATGTAGACTCAACTTCAAACCTGTTTCGATGGGAGTGGAAATAGGTTTGCAATCCTCAAGTCCAAACTTACATAGCAATGTCTCTATGTAACTTTTCTAACACAAGGCAATACCACCATCACACTGCTTAAATTGTATACCCAAATAATGATGCAACAGCCCCAAATCTTTCATCTTGAAAGTAGCATTAAAATCAGCCTTAAATTCAGCAATATGTCTCTCATTTGGTCCAGTGATCAGCAAATCATCAACATAAAGAACCACAATGAGAATTACATCACCCTCACGCTTTACATACAATGTGCTTTCTGTTGGACTGTTATGAAAGCCTTGTTTGACCAAATGAGTGTCAGCTTTCTCATACCAAGCACGAGGAGATTGCTTCAACCCATACAAAGACTTGTTACATTTGCACACTTTGTCCTCTTGTCCTTTTATGACAAAACCGCGAGGCTGCGTTACATAAACTTCCTCAAATATGTCACCATTCAAGAAAGCAGTAACAATGTCTGATTGATTTACATCCCAACCAAAATGAGCTGCCAATGCACATAGAAAACGCACAGTAGTCATACAACAAATGGGAGCAAAAGTCTCTTCATAATCTATGCCTTTTTGTTGTGCATAACCCTTTGCAATAAGTCGAGCCTTATGGCGATCGATCTCACCATCCGGCTTGCGTTTCAACTTGTAAACCCAATTCGCACCATTTTATTTTATTTTTGCTAGGAGTCAAATCACATAAAGTCCATGTGTCATTTTCTATAAATGCATCATATTCTGATTGCATGGCAGCCATCCAATTTTCTGAATTTTGTGCTTCATCAAAAGTCAGAGGCTCCTCAACATCATGTAAGCTAGACACAGCCAAAGCATAACAATCTGATGCATAAGATGCATGGCGAGAGCCTGAACGAGTACGACTAGACAAAGGTGCATCCAATTTACTATCACGCAAAGTGTGCACCAGCCATTTTGGCATACCTCTAGCCTGCTCATTTTCAGCCCTTTCCTCATCAAGTACATCATGTACATCTGCATCAGTAATAGGCTGATCTAAAACATTTTCAAAAACCCAATTGCTGTACATTTGTCTCATTAGAAACTTACATTCGTATTTCCACCACTGAAAAGAGGCAACAAAGTGTCATAAATGTCCTGTGAGCTTACATTACTGTCTCTGGTACATGACAGCAAGGGCTGAACAGATCTTCCACAAACACTACATCCCGTGAAACCAGAAAAAATTTTTTTTTACGTGTACGGATGATAACCTGTAACCTTTGCTTTCAGCACTATAACCAACAAAAATCCATTTGACAACCTTATCATCCAAATTTCTGCGCTGCACTTGTGGCACCAAAGCATATGCCAAAAGCCAAAAACACGCTGTCAGGGTTTTTTGGAGCAAGGGATTGCGCATATGTACATATACATGCATGGTGCATAAATAAAGGATTGCCCATTTTCCTTAGCCAGGGTGGTTATGTGGGGCCCACATGTGTACAGGTAGGACAACATGTACATAGTGCAGCGATTTTACTATTACCAGTACCAGTGTGTTTTTTATACAATAATGAGGAGTTGGTAGCGCGTAAAACTTCTCGAGGAAGCTATCCGTGGCCGACGACGTGAGGTCAGCAGGTGCGTCAGATGGCATCTAGTGGCGTCAGGAGGGCGAACGAGGTCAATATTTGCACGCAGATGAGGACGGACACAACGTGGGTGTTTGCTTGTGAGAATTATGCAGAAAGGTCATCATGAGGACCTTTTTTGGGGCCACTTCACGTTGGTGGCGAGATGCATTATTGGAAAAAAGCTGAGTGCCAGGTGTGCGAATGATGCAAAAAGGTGACAACTATGCACTGCGAGGTCAGTTTTTGGCCTGTTCGGGGTCCGTTTGAGGTCATCTAAAAGGCCAAGGGTGCCCAACTAATAAAGCTAAGTGTGGGAACTGAAAAAAACTGAGAGAAGACCAGAAAAAACGTGGAGAAGAGAGGAGGAACAGCCGCAGGTGTGTTTTTGCCATTTTGGAGCCTGTTTTGGCCGAAACTGCTCATCCGAGGTCGGATTTGAGCACTTTGACATTGTAGACTGGGGTTTTGGGCCGTTCCGGACGCGATGGCGCTGTCCATTTTGCCAAATTCCTCACTCTTTTCCTGCTGTTTTTCTGTGTAAGTTCCTCCTATGAGCGAAGTTTCTGCTCCAGTTTGTGATTGTATCTGGTTTCTTTTACCCATTTGTGTGAGCTATTTGCCCCATTGGTGTTGGCCCAAGCTCAATTGTATCTAAACATCAGAAATTCTCCTCTTTTGAGCTGAGTTTTTTGGGTGTGTGTGTGTGTGTGTGTGTGTGTGTGTCTGTGTGGAGTGGGCAAGTGGATAGTCTCTCTCCTCTCACTCCAGAGGTGTGTTCCCTGTCTCGGCCAGGTGTGTTGTGTAAGCCGAGTGAGTGGTGCCCATAGTGTGTGTGTGTATCTTCCCAAGAGTGTGTGTGGGTCGTTATAGAGGCGCTGTGTGTGTTTTCATCCCGCTCACATTCTTTTGGCGCCCCCACGGAGGATCTTCTTCGAGTACCTTTGCTTCGAGCTTCGAGCTTCGAGCTTCGAGCTTCGGGATTACAGGTTACAGGTTACAGGTTACAGGAACAGGGACAGGTACAGGTACAGGTGATTCACACAGGTACAGGTAGCTGGAGTACAGTGATGTCACTTGCAGTTGTTGTGGGAATGCATCACTTGGCGCCTATTTGAGCGCATTGTCTGTTGGATTGTACGTTACTTGTGGAAACTGCCATTGTACGCTTTGTGGAGCCATATTGGTTTTATTTGGCAGTCCCAGCCATTTCTGAGACTTGGTCTGGAAGATAGTCATTTCTGAGACTTGACTATACGCGATTTGCATTAGCCTTCGTGTGAGGGTCGATAGCGTGAGGTTTTTATTGAGCTGGGGGATTCTCAAATGTGGAGATCCTTTCGGTGATACAGGTAGCTGGAGCACCCTTTTCGTGACCTCGCCATAGGCTATGTACTAGTGAGTCCTACTTGATGCTCGGGTTCTATTGTTGACAGTTTATGCATACATAGACAGTCTATATTTTGGGTTCCTACTGCTCTACTTCTGGGGAAACTCTGTCGAAATTTTTCCAAGTTATGATGGCTGGTTTTTTTATTTTGAGCCATTTATGCTGTTATGCTGCTGAAATTTTGGCAAAATCAGAGGTTGAGTCAGGTGTGCCTTCTTGGGAGCTTCATGGTTGGCTTTAATGGATGATCAAAATGGCCCTCAGTTCACTCCTTTTCATTTAACTCAAAGAATTCAGATTAATGTTCATGTGTCCAGGAAGATCTTTTTCCAGCAGCGCATAGTCTTTATGTTTGGGCCAAGAAGATTGAGAGAGATCCTGGAATGTCCTTTGCCTGTTGTCATTCCGATGATCAACTATGAAAACTCATTTGATGTGCATGTGTTTGTCCTTATCTAAAGTTGAGCTCCATTGAAGTTTCTGGGGATTGGGTAGTGAAAAGTTTTGGGTTCTTGCACGTGTGTTCGAAGGGGTTCTCAAAGCATCATAATTTGGGTAGCCATGGCTTTCTCTTATCCGAGTTTCATGGAAGAAGTGATGAAGATGTGGAAGAATTTTTGGAAAAGATGGAGGTTGCCTGCATTAGCAACCAGATTCATGACCCTACGCAAATGTTACGCCTTCTCCAAATTTGTTTGAAGAGTGATGCACGAGTTTGGTCCAAAGCATTTGAAGAGGAGTTGCGTATGGCTGATCCACCTATAAGATTGAGTTGGGACAATCTAAGGCATGGATTGGAAGTGGAGTTTGTGAAGATAGAAGATCCTGACAAAGTGTGGCAAGAAGTACAGGCTTTGGTGCAAAAGGAAGGTGAGCCAGTAGATGCGTACATACGTAAGTTTTCATTGGCATGGGAGCGAATGTGCAAGGCTTTAGCACCACAGGTACCCCCGCCTGACATGATGAAGAAGGACAGGTTCTTGGCTGGTCTTTGGGAGAATATACGTTGGAGAGTGGAGCTAAAGAAGCCTAGGACATATGAAGATGCACTAGAGGTAGCAAGGAACAAAGAGTGGAAGCTGAGGAAAATGAGCCAGTTAGGGGTGGAGTCTTTGCCAATGAGGTCTGAATTTCAGCCTATAGAGTCTTTACAAGGGCGCATGTCAGGGGTTCATCATGAACCAGTGGTTCCTGTTACTACTCAGGTTATGCCAGCAGTGGTCACTACAGCAGTGCAAGATGATGGCCTAAGGCAAGACATGAGGCAAGTGGTTGATTTGATGAAGAATCTCAGCCTAAACATGCTAGGTCAAGTGGGAAATAATCGAGGTCGAGGGGGAGGTTTGCAAATCAGCCAGGAGGTGAAGAAAGACCTAGGAATGGTGTGGACAAAGTAATAGTAGGTTTTGGAGGCAGACGCCCACATGTTATAATTGTGGAGAGTTGGGTCACATCAGCCCGCAATGTGATAAGCCACCAAGGATGGGGGGAGACATGTATCCATTGCCAAGACAGGTGCTAACTAGGTCAAATGATTATGGCATCGAAATTAAGGGAGACGAAGGAACCAGTGGACTGACCCAGGAGGAAAAAGGGAAGACAAAAGTGCTAAGTGTAGTCACCTTGGAGAAGGCATCAAAGCTAGAGGATACATTAGTGATGCCTATTGGGAAGAGGACCACAGAGGATAAGGAAGGAAGAAGTGCCCCAGGTCCTAGTAAGAAGAAAGGAAAGAGCCATGAAGGCGAGGATGTCAAGGCCAAGAGGAAAAGGAGAGCTCGTCGAAAGTTTCATGTTTCAGATTTTCCACTAGGGGATGGGCAATTAAGCTATGACTTGAAGGAGGATCTGACGAGCAGGAAGGCAGATGTTACTTTTGGGCAGCTTATAGAGATGGTGCCTAAGCTAAAGCGACAGTGGAAGAGGATGGTTAACCCAATGGAGAAAGAGCCAGAGAGAGGTTCAGTGAAGGTGTTGGCAATGGACGAGCTACCAGACATTTGTCCAATAGTAGATGTGTGGCATAAAAGGAAAAATTTGGGACAAGGTTATGTGGATGGCGGAGCCCAAATATGCGTCATAACACACTCATGCGTTGAGAAGATGGGTCTCACAGTGGCTGGGGTGTCAGGTTTTCGGATCAGATTGGCAAACCATCAAAAAGTAAAATGCTTGGGTGTTGTAAAGAGCTTAGAAGTGGAGGCATATGATGCAAAGGCAGTGGTTGATTTTCATGTGATGCCAGCAGGGTTGGGAGCATATCCTATTATACTGGGCAGACCATGGTTACGTGCAGTGGGAGCTGTTCAAGATTGGCGACATGGTACGATTAGCCTCTATGGAAAGACAGGTACCAAGAAGCTTTATAATATGGACACAAGGAAACGATTAGAGGAGCTTTATGAAGATGAGGATGAGTCTAGTGATGAAGACTCTTCCACGGTGACAGATGAGGACAGTGATAGCACTACCAGCAGTGATGAGGATGCTGATGTTGCATTTCTTTTGATGGACAAAGAAATCCAGGAGATTGGTTTAGTCGCATTTGCGAATGAAGTTGAAGATGAAAGTGAAGGGCCTTATGAAGTGATTGAAGGGCTGATGCAAACCAAGGTTGAGTTGTCAAAGAAGCAGGAATTGATGACACAAATGATCAGTGGAGACCTCTCAGCTATGGAGAAGGATATATATTTGCATATGCTGGCTAGTTTTCCTGATTTGTTCATTACTTCATATGAAGAGATCAGAGGGTTCAAGGGTGAAGAGATGCATATAGAGCTGAAAGAAGGTGCTAAGCCAGTGCGGCAAAGGCTAAGAAGGATGGGTCAAGAGCAAATGGAAGCCTTGCGGGTAGAGGTGGACAAGTTATTGAAGGCAGGGTTCATAGTTCCAGTGGAGACCACAGAATGGGTGAGTCCAGTTGTAGTCAGTCCAAAGAAGGATGGGAAGTGGAGAATTTGTGTAGATTTTAAACCCTTAAACGCAGCCACTAAGAAGAACCCATATCCTCTTCCATTCATCGATCAGATCTTGGATTCAGTGGCAGGTTATGAGAGGTACAGTGTGTGTGATGGTTTTTCAGGCTATTTTCAATTGAAGATTGCTCTTAAAGACCGCACAAAGACAACTTTTATTACGCCATGGGGCTGCTATTGCTACACAGTATTGCCATTTGGGTTGTCAAATGGACCTTCTTCTATCAAGAGAGAGCAAATTGGGTGTTGGAACCATTCATTGGTAGTTGTGTTAAGCTTTTATGGATGACTTCTGTGTCTATAGCAGTAGGGCTGAACACCATGAGAAGCTGCAGATGGTATTGGCTCGATATGATGAATGTGGAGGACAACTAAATCCAAAGAAATGTCATCTAGCACAGCCAAGGGTGAAGTTATTGGGCCATATGGTGTCAGAAAATGGCATTGAGGCTGATCCAGATAAGGTGAAGTCTATTATTCTTCTTCCATCACCTATGAGTACGAAGCAATTGGCAACCTTTATACACAAAGTGAAGTACATGGCACGGTTTATTCCATTGTCTTCGCAGCTTCTTTATCCATTACAACAAGTGGCAAAGCATGATCCATTGCAATGGGATGACAAGTGTGAAGAAGTGTTTCAAGAGGTGAAAGAGGTGTTAGGGGGTTGTCAGCCATGCAGGCTCCTGATTGGGAGAAAGTTTTTTATGTAAATCCATCAGTAGGGGATGATGCCATTGGAGCCATGCTATTGCAAAAGGGGAAGGGCAGCCATTATATGAGGCCAGTGTATTGTGCAAGCCGAGTGAAGTTGGTAGCGGAGAGAAAGTTATCGGAAGTAGAGCTAGTGATGGCCAGTGTAATATTTGCTTGTCGACGATTTCGTCATTACTTGCTACCACGGCCTTTTGTTTTCTTGACGAGTTATGCCTTTTTGCCACAGTTAATTAATGGTATTAACATGTCAAATGTGGTGAAGAAATGGGTAATTGAGCTGCAAGAGTTTGAGTTCTCTTTTCTAGTGGAAGATAGTACAAGGGCTACCCTAGCTGATTTGTTGACCTACAAGGAGAATCCCCTTATTGTTAAGGAAGAGGTGGTGAGAAAGGTAGTTGAAGAAGTGCCACAGATCAGCAATGCACATGTGTTGTTCTTTGATGGTTCATACAGAAAGAGCCATGATGCAGCTTCAGGGGGTATAGCACTTTATGATCCAGAGGGGAAGCTAGTATGCAAGAGAGGGTTCAAATTGGATGCTCATAGTAACAATGAGGCTGAATATGCTACATTGGAAGCCGGATTACACATTTGTTTGAAGCATGGGGTTCGAAGGTTGAGCATAAAAGGTGATGCCTTGTTAGTGGTGAAGCAAGTGTTGGGTGTGTGGAAGAGCAAGAACACCTCATTGAAGGAAATGTGCTTCAGAATTAAAGGCCTGTTAAAAAAGTTTGAAGCATGGAGTATCAGACACATTGAACGTGCTCTAAATGGAGAGGCACATGAAGCAGCTCAAGGCATGATTGGGGAGCTATTTGTGTTGAGGACCACTTTACCTCTTTATCATGGCCGGGAAAGTTTGGCTCAAGAAGAGGAGTTTTTGCTAACAGGAATCATTCCAAAGGAGATTCAGAAGTCTAAGAAGTATGGCTTTGTGCGTAGAGCATACAGGTACAAATTGATTGGTGATGTCTTATACATGAAAGGGGCTGATCTCGTGTTGAGACGTGTACCTTGGCGGGAGGAGCTTTACAGAGTGTTGGAAGAGAATCATGAAGGCGCATGTGGTGGCCATTTTGCTCTAAAGATCACCTTGCATAAGATTTTGCAAGAGGGGTATGTATGGCCTAGTTTGCACAAGGATGTTCACCATTGGTGTAGGTCTTGCAATAGGTGTCAAGCATTTGGGAAGAGAGTGTTGAAGCCAGAGCTACGAAAAACCATTATGGCGTTTGATGTGTTTGAAAAGTGGGGGATTGATGCAATAGGCCCGTTACCTATCACAAGCAGGGGCAAAAGCTATATTTGACGGCAGTGGACTATCTTTCTAGATGGGCAGAGGCTATAGCAGTAAAACAGATCACTGCAAAGGATGTGGCAAAATTTGTGTATGATGAAATATGTTGCAAGTTTGGGGTGCCATTAGAGCTACTTTCAGATAAGGGGCCAGGATTTAGAGCTAAACTGCTAGACTTCTTATGCACAAAGATGAAGATTAGGCACCAGCATACCACTCCTTATTACCCGCAGTGTAATGGCTTAAATGAAAGATTCAATGGTGAGTTGGTACAAATTCTTTCTAAAGTGACAGAGCACCAAGGAAAGAATTGGGATTTGGAATTGCCTAGTGCATTATGGGCTTACCGTACTTCGGTGAAGACAGGTACAGGGTTTACTCCATTTCATTTGGTGTATGGAAAGGAAGCACTATTGCCTGTGGAGGTAGAGTTGCCTGCGGTCAAGATGTTAGAGAAGTTGCTTGGGCCGCCTAGTGATGCATTCAAAGAGAGGCTCTTGCAGTTACAAGAGGTCCAGTTGGATAGGATGAGCGCATTGGAACATTATGGGCAGATGCAGGATAAGGCTTTGGCAAAGATAAATGAAAAGGTCAAAAGTAAGGGTATCAAGAACATGACTTGGTTTTGCGCTACAATAGTAAGCTGGACAACACCTTCCAAAAGAAGTTTCAAATTAAGTGGGAAGGCCCTTTCAAGGTAGTGGAGTGTTTTCCAAATGGCACATATCAGCTGGCTAACCTGGATGGTGTTCTACATAAGTCAAGGGTAAATGGATTGCGTCTTAAATTGTATCATGCAGGTTGATGATGGTGGAGCAAGATGAGCTGTCTGTGGATCAAGCAGTGTTGGTGAGGGATGAGGAGACCTGTGATGCGGCGAGTCTCATATCTCTCTTTGCTGCTGCTGATCATGAATGATCTAGCAGGCTAGGGGATGGGCAAATTATGTCAGGAGTTTTTTTGGAGCAAGGGATTGCGCATATGTACATATACATGCATGGTGCATCAAATAAAGGATTGCCCATTTTCCTTAGCCAGGTGGTTACGTGGGGCCCACATGTGTACAGGTAGGACAACATGTACATAGTGCATCGATTTTCACTATTACCAGTACCAGTGTGTTTTTTTCTACAATAATGAGGAGTTGGTAGCGCGTAAAACTTCTCGAGGAAGCTATCCGCGGGCCGACGACGTGAGGTCAGCAGGTGCGTCAGATGGCATCTAGTGGCGTCAGGAGGGCGAACGAGGTCAATATTTGCACGCAGATGAGGACGGACACAACGTGGGTGTTTTCTTGTGAGAATTATGCAGAAAGGTCATCATGAGGACCTTTTTTGGGGCCACTTCACGTGGTGGCGAGATGCATATTGGAAAAAAGCTGAGTGCCAGGTGTGCGAATGATGCAAAAAGGTGACAACTATGCACTGCGAGGTCAGTTTTTGGCCTGTTCGGGGTCCGTTTGAGGTCATCTAAAAGGCCAAGGGTGCCCAACTAATAAAGCTAAGTGTGGGAACTGAAAAAAAGAGAGAGAAGACCAGAAAAACGTGGAGAGAGAGAGAGGAGGAACAGCCGCAGGTGTGTTTTTGCCCATTTTGGAGCCTGTTTTGGCCGAAACTGCTCATCCGAGGTCGGATTTGAGCACTTTGACATTGTAGACTGGGGTTTTGGGCCGTTCCGGACGCGATGGCGCTGTCCATTTTGCCAAATTCCTCACTCTTTTCCTGCTGTTTTTCTGTGTAAGTTCCTCCTATGAGCGAAGTTTCTGCTCCAGTTTGTGATTGTATCTGGTTTCTTTCACCCATATTGTGTGAGCTATTTGCCCCATTGGTGTTGGCCCAAGCTCAATTGTATCTAAACATCAGAAATTCTCCTCTTTTGAGCTGAGTTTTTTGGGTGTGTGTGTGTGTGTGTGTGTGTCTGTGTGGAGTGGGCAAGTGGATAGTCTCTCTCCTCTCACTCCAGAGATGTGTTCCCTGTCTCGGCCAGGTGTGTTGTGTAAGCCGAGTGGTGCCCCATAGTGTGTGTGTGTATCTTCCCAAGAGTGTGTGTCGGGTCGTTATAGAGGCGCTGTGTGTATTTTCATCCCGCTCACAACGCATGTCTCAATAGAAGGCTTTCTATCATGCCATGCGTCATATGGAGTAATAGACTGCAAATCTTTCGTAGGACACCTATTAACACTAGGTTGGTAACCTAACAGGACATAAAAGTGTCCTTTCAGGGTTTTGAAAAAAACCTCCAAAACCATAGTAGATCCACTCATTTTGTAAAATCCTTTCATGAGGTTATAGTTCAAGGCCTACTACACATGGAAAAATAAGAAACTTGTAAAATTTCTCATCTTTTGGTCACACCAAGCCTCCAAAGTTGATGGACCAATGCATTTTCATCAAAACAGTTTTCTTACGCTTTGTTGCATAAAATAAGATTAGGGATTTTTGTAGGACTTGAGATAAATTCCCTAGTTAACTTCAATGGGTTGGTGATCAGAACATATGATTGCTTCTCACTCACTATTTTTTGTTTGCCAGAATAAATAGGTACAAAAAAGTTGAATTTTTACCATTCTGCAAACATATCATCAAAGTTTCTATAGCCACGCTCAATACAAATAATATATGCATGTTCTCTTAGTTTCTATTGTACTTTATGCTCATAAGGAGCCATGGAGCATGTCAAAATAATAATACATCTCTTACCAAGGGGAATCTGGGGACAAGATGAAGTGTTAAATACAGCAAACATGAAAAAACTGGGTTCAACATTATGAGTTGTAGAATCCATAGAAACTATTCAATATCTAGCCAAATTTGATCCTTATGACTAAATATGGTTACTACCTACAAAATGCATGCAGATGTCACAAGAAACTAACAATATTAAAAAAGCTATACTTGATATACTAGAATGTTTTGTTTTCTTCTATAATTGAAAAAATCAACCATCGTTGTGTACTATGCAAAATAGGGTATTAGGTGCCCCAAAACTCAAGGAATGTTAGCTTTATGTTACAATATGCGACATAGAAAATCAAAAATGCATTTGGATATCATGAAATCCACCAAAAAAATCATAGAAGAGCTAAAATTGGCTAAAAAACAAGATTTGACAATTTTTGTAATCTGGTCATAACTTACAACTTTAATATTTGTTTCTCCCTAGAAGCATCAGGACATGTTGAGGACTACTAAAGATAGTTCTCTAGCATTATAGACCTCACAAACATGAATTCTAGAGTGGTATAGTTGCAAAAAGTTGAAAAAAGCCAAAAACAGGACCCGATTTTTCACACAATTTAGGTTGTGAAATGTTGTGCAAGAACAATGTTAAAGATGGAATTGATATTCCAAAAAAATGTCGAGTTTTTTTCAGCTCATGAGACAACTTTCTAGATAGATAGCACCTCAAAATCCATTTTGAAACTCTTGACATAATTCAAGGAAAATGGTCACTTAACAGGACATAAAAGTGTCCCATTACCAACCTAGTGTTAAGTACATAAGTGGCACACATGATGGCCTCAAGCCAAAAAGAATGCGGTAAAGCTTGACTTTTGACTATACATTGTGCCATTTCCGTCAGTGACCTGTTTTTCCTCTCAGCAACACCATTTTGCTGAGGTGTATAAGGCACTGTACATTGGTGTTTTATCCCACGACTAGCCATAAATGCATTAAATTCATGAGACATATACTCCCCCCCTCGATCGGAACGGAGGGTGCCCATAGTACATTTCGAGACATTTTCAGCCATAGCCAGAAATTGTTTGAAGCACATAAAAACTTTGGACTTCGCTATAAGCAGAAATACCCATGCATGCCTGGAGTAATCATCAATGAAAGTCACGAAGTACAGGTAATTGCCCAAGGACGGAGTTTGCATGGGCCCACAAACATCACTATGCACAAGCTGCAACCTGCATGTGGCCCGAACTGAACCAATCTTTGGAAACTTAGAATGCTGCATCTTACCCAAAATACAGCCTTCACAGACATGTTTGACAGGTGCTTCAAGAGGCGGCAAAGAAGCAACCATATTAGATTTCTGCAAACGCAGCAAACTGGCAAAATTCAGATGACCAAAACGTGCATGCCAAAGTTTTGCATCTGAAATAGCCCTTGAATCTGCAACAGCATTTGCAAAATTTTGTCCACACTTGTCATACAAAGTGAGCTTATACAGCCCACGGCACAAAAGGCCAGATGCAACAATTTCATCACCAAAACTGAGATCATGAACTATACATCTATCATCCACAAATTTGACTACAAGTCCAAGTCTAGCAAGTGCGGATACAGACAAGAGATTCTTCTTGATCCCAGGTACATAAAGTGCATCAACAATTGTGAAGGAACTGCCATTAGCAGCAGTGAGCACAATCTTTCCAACTCCCTGAACTGGAGAAGAGGCGTTGTTGGCACAAGTGACTGAATTCCCATGAGGGATAGACTCGAGAGAGGTAAACAATTCACAATGTGAGGTAATGTGCTTTGTAGCACCACTATCAAAATACCACACATGTGAATCTGCAGCAACTGACAATCATGCATCATGGACAGCAGGATTGTAAGTGCACTCTGCGCTAAAAGCCCATTCTACATCAACATCAGCATTACAGTCTCCTTTCACAGAAGACTCAACAATGGCTGCATTTGTAGTGGAACCAGCATTTGCAGTGGAACCACCCTCTTTCTTCTTAGCCTCTTTGGCCTTCAACTTAGGACACGACTTGATCAAGTGATCATTGGCTTTACAATAATGGCAACGCATCTTCTTTTTTCCCTTATCACCAGAATTTCGAGACGAAGTACTGCCAGCAGAAGCATTAGAAACAGAAGTTTTGCCACTCGTAGGAGAACCATAAGAAGTGGTTGCATTATTGTTACCACCCTTTTTTTGAGAAGCAATAAAAGCCTGTTCAACTGCACGCTCCTAGTCCTGTTTTTTTTGGAAGGTGACTCTTGCAACAGCAATGTGCATAATGCATCAAACTTGACAACTTCAGGATTTCCTTGGGTCATAAGTCTCCAAGTACTAGCAAAAGTCTGGTAGGAATCTGGTAAGGCATCAAGAACAGTCTGCACAAGGGAACTGTCTGAAATGACTTCACTTGCAAAAATAAGCTGCTCATTGATATCCTTGACACTAGCAAGGAAAGTGTCCATATCATCTTCCTCATGCATAATCTTCGACTCCAGCTCTTTACGCAGCAAAGCAATTTTAGCCTCATTGCGGCTTGCATAAAGACCTGGTAAAATATCCCAAGCCTGTTTTGCAAATTTTGCTGAACGGATGTGAGGAACAATGGTGTGCTTCACAGACAACGCAATCAATGCATGAGCCTGCGCATCCTTAACATCCCAACGAGCTTGTTCTTCGGTAGGCAAAACAACTCTAACAGCTACAATCCTTGCAGCAAGACCTGCAACATCCTCAACATCGCCTACATCCTCAGAACCAGGACGTACATCAATGCCCTGCACAATGTTCTAGACACCCTTTGACACAAGAACATGTTGCATCATATAAGCCCACATAGGGTAGTTGTCCCCATCCAACCTGTCCTCAGCAGCAAACATCTTGAACACATCTGTGTTGTTGTTGTCATCCATGGTAAATGTTGCACATCTGTGTTGCTGTTGTCAACCATGGTAAATGCTGCACCTGATGTGAAAACTGCCCGAAAATAGGAGAAACGGAGCGGGAATAACCTGTACTATATAGCACAAACCATAGAAGACTATAAGGCACCTGTTATGCAGAAAACGACACTGACAGAAATTCTGCACAAAATGATGAAATAGCTTGTGCAGTATTGCATGTAGTGGAAATGGAGGCCGAAATGAGCCCAAATCCAAATTCTGAGCAGACCAAGCTCTTCGAGTTCCCCCAAAAAAAAAATTTGACCTGCGATCGCTTGCCAAAGCTCTCTGAAATCGGAGAAAGTGAGCAGGCGTGTGCTGGAGCAGCTGGCGACTAGGCCCGGGAGGGCGTGACTTGCTCTGATACCAATTGTTGGAATTAGGGTTGCAGAGAAACACACACAGCTTGGAGAAGACGAAGGAATCTCAAGGCACACAATAGAGAGTGTGTTACTTAGTGTGCAATGGAAAGATAGATAGCCCTAGAGTGATGGGCGTATATACAATGCACGGGGGAAAAAACCTCCTAAAGAGGGAAAAAATGCCCCAGCGGTCTTAGTGTGTTCACACACATCACTACCACATGTATATGGTAACATCACTTTTTGGTTATGCCCTTTAGATTGACCAATGCACCAATAACTTTCATGACGTTGGTGCAGCCAAAGTGTGTTGACCATAACAGAGGGCACATGCAGATATGTATGAGCTAGCAGGTGCATGCATGGGCAATGAAACAAGTGTGAAGTGCAAGTTTCAAAAGGGAGATCTTGAAGTGTATGGATGAAGTGCTTGAAGATAAAAGCATGTCGGTCTTCTAAGATCGACAATCAGAGTCCCGATTGCCAAGATACATGCGTTTCAAGTCTTGTGGGGGGGGGGGGGGGGGGGGGGGGGGGGGGGGGGGGGGGGGTCAATTATGTGGAAGTTTGGTTGCATTGGAAAGCATGTCATCAGGTTTGTTTTAAAGATCACCAGGGTTTTCAGAGGTAAAGGGAAACGTATGGAACCAGCTCAAAGTGATGGCACGACAATTGGAGTTTCAAGTGTGTAGTTATAGAAGTCGAAAGTTGAGGGTTGGCAATGGACATAATGAGTCTGATGTTTTTTTTCTGTGTTGGTGCTCGTTGTTTGAGGCCATCGAGGTGTCAAAATGTGGAGCCGATTGAGGGGAACAAAGCACAATATGCAGGCTGTTGATGAGATTATATAGGGAGTTGATCAAATAATTGAGCAGGAAGTGGGAGGTGTTCAAACTAGGGGAAAAAAAGTTTATTCAAGAGAATTGTTTTGGTGAGTTTTTTGGGGGCTTTTGAGGGTGGCCACCCTGTGGCATGCCACATGTCACATAAATATCCCACATACATAGTCAAAAGACCAGATGGAGAGCTATAAAACCCGGATGATGCACCACTTGAGGGCATCAAAGGGAGTTTGGAGCTTGGCTTGGCGATGGCTGCACACCCATGGGTGCTGCATGTTGGCAGTGGGCGGCACTGTGTGGTGCAAGAAGTAGGAGCATATATGGGGTTTGTGTCTTAACTTGGATAATTTTTTTAAGAAAACACTTTTGGACGTTCTCAAACTCTTTCCAAGGAGAATTTGAGACGCTCCCACCCCACGTTTCAACTCCATAAAGAAGAACCGGTGTCACCAATGTGTCAAAAAGGTACCGTCTTGAGAACCCAACACTTAATGTTTCCCGCATTACACATGTTCTCAAATGCATAGTACGCTCTCTTTTTGGCTTCCAAATGATGCATATCACATTCATACCTCTTGTGATTGGACGAAACCTCAAGGTCAAGGTACTTAAAGCTCTCAACAACTTCAAAGTGTCTCATTGTTTTACACAATGCATGGCTTCTCCTTATGCTTGGTTTTCACAAGCATAACCTTTGTTCTAAATTTATTCATAATTAACCCACTATGCAAGCAAAAGTTCTCAAGGACAACCATAAGCTTTTGTGCATTCTCTAAAGTGTGTGCTAGAAGCACTACATCATCCGCATACAACAAAAGCATAATTACCGCATTGCAAGTAATGACGTCATCAATGCCTTCTTCTTGCATAAAGTCAAGTACCATGGTCCATTTGTTTCAATTGATCAATGCATAGACCAAAGAGAATTCATGGCTTCTCCTTATGCTTGGTTTTCACAAGCATAGCCTTTGTTCTGGATTCATTCATAATCAACCCCCTATGCAAGCAAAAGTTCTCAAGGATCACCATAAGCTTTTGTGCATCCTCTAAAGTGTGTGCTAGAAGCACTACATCATCTGCATACAACCAAAGCATGATTACCGCATTGCAAATAATGATGTTGTCAATGCCTTCTTCTTGCATAAAGTCAAGTACCATTTGTTCCAATTGATCAATGCATACACCAAAGAGAATTGGTGACAGCGGACATCCTTCTTTAACACCAATTATGCATGCTTTTTTTTTTTAAAATTCCTCTTCCCATGCACAATTGGCACATCACCTTCTCATAGATTTGAGAAACCGCAAGCATAAACTTACTTGGCACTTGCAGTTCTTCCATCCTTTTCCACAAATTGTTACATGGAATCATATCAAAGGCTTTCTTAAAGTCCACAAAGAAACATTACAATCACTTGCATTTCGATTGACTTTCCTCCATGAGAAAACAAAGAGTGACAAGATGATCAATGGTGCTCTGGCATTAAAAAAACCCCGCTTGGCACTTATTATTGTCTTCAGCGCAATCACTCAATTTTATCTCCATTATGCACCCAAATAATTTTTTCATAAGAGACACAATTATTATCATCCGGTAGTTATTTGATTTACAATCCCTCCTTTATGCAAAGGCTTGACCCAATTAGTACTCCAATCACAAGGCATACCATGTTGAAGTGCAAGGTTGAACATATCACACATCCACTCATGTGTAAAATCCCCCATCCATTTAATCATTTCTAGCTTGATACCTTGAAGATCTCCCGCTTTGAGAGTGGCCAACTTTTGGAGCCCACCGCACACATCCTCAATAGTAAAAAAAAAGAGGACATACATGGGAGTGAACCATAAAATGGCATTTTTCTATCATTTGGTTGCTCATATAGTTTCCAGCAATGTGTGTGCATATCCATAAGACTCAAATCACCAAAACTTTTAATCCGCTTGCCGCTCAAGTTTCTACAAAATCTTTCACCACATACACGTGCCTTTTCTTGGACATGAAAAAATTCATGCTTTACTTCCGATCTTCTTCTCTTCTTTTAAATCAATGCCTTGTATGTATGCAAATGACATTGAAAGTTTCTTTTGACAATAGTTGCATCAAGATTTATCAAGGACCTTCGAACATCTTGACATTCTTTATCAAACCACCTTTTACAAGATCTATCTTTGTTGATAACATGGACATTCTTTCTGGCAAAGCATTATTCGGCACAAGAATAAATAACTTTCTTGAAAGCTTTCTATTTAGTTTTCAATGTTGTGTGTCATATTGAAGCTTTGTCCTACATAACTTTTGCTCAACCATTTCAATATACATTGGTGCCAGTTTGAAATCCATACAAAGTGATAACTTCTCTTCCCTTTGGTTGAGATTATCATGCTTAGTTGCTTCTCTACATGCAAGGTCAATACATAAAGTCCAATGGTCTAATTCCAGAGTCCATTGCCCAAGCATAAAACTATTTATGTGGTACATGATGGCTTCAGAGAGTAGCATATAGTCAATCACACTATCCCCATTATGTTTTCTACATGTAAATCCATTGGTTCCCCTTCACAAACATACACCATTGGCAATGAGCATACCCCTACTATTGCACATGTGTAAAATTAACTTTTCATAGTGATCTTGCTCTTTCTCGTCCATTGAAGTAGGATCACACAAGTGAAATTCCTCCAACTCCCTTGAAATGTATGGCATATCAAATTGTTGAGTATCATGTTGCAATGTTTTTGTGTGATCATTCATATCCCCAAAGAAAATAACATCACTTTTGTCTTTAAAATAAGCAATGTTCTCCTTTAATTGAATAAATGATTGATCTCTATCCATGCAAGCATAAAAGTGAGAATCATGATGAGGAATATAGAAATTGGCTACAAAAATGGGTTCTCTTTTTGGTGTCATGATTTTCAGTCATACATAATATTTATACTTGTCATCTTTCACAATTGATACAAAATCTTCCAATCCTTTCTTCACCATACATACTACCCCTCCTTGTCTACTTTGTTGCTTGAGATTCTTTGACCACATCACTAAATGTACATTCAAATCCTCCAACACGTTAATCCTTTGTGTATCATGCTCCCAAGTTTCAACAAGGAGTACAACATCGGCTTTGCTTATTAGTTCATCCATCATTTTAGGAAAAATATGAACCCCAAAAGGGTCTTGTAAGGATCCCTAATTTTAAGGGATTAAAGCTGAAAATGTGTGGTTTAGGAGACAAGGCCATTGAATGAGGGTATTCTCATAGGCTTTTGTTTAAGCTGTCATAGGCTTTTTGTAGGTTGAAATAGAGGCTAAGGAGGGAGGAAGGTACATTCTCTCTCTACCCAAAAGAGTGGTGGCCCTTATGAAAATAACTACACTCCCCCCCTTTCTTTTGTCACATCATCAAGGGCGTGCATATATATCTATATATATATATATATATATATATATATACACACACTCAAAATCAATTTTCTCTCTCAAAATCTCACAGCTAGACCTGCAAAATATGAAACTTTCCACCTTTTTGTATTTCCCTCCAAAATCACTCCTCTCTCTCTCACTCCTCTCTGTCTCTTCTCTTTCCTACTTTTTAGCACACACTCTACCTCCTTCCCTCTCTCAATCCTCTCCCTCCCTCTTCTCTCTCCTACTTCTTAGCACACACACTTCCTCCTTCCCTCTCCTTGTTACAGGTGCACTCCATAGCTTTGTTGCAGCTCTCCTTCCCATGGCTCTCCACTCCATGGCCCTCCTCTCCACTCCATAGCTCTCCTGCAACACTCCACTCCATAGCTCTCCTCTCCACTCAGTAGCTCCTCTGAAGCTCTCCATCACATAGGTCTTCACTATGTGCCTCTACTGCGGCTCTCCACTCTTTCTTGAGGCCAGCTTTATTCACCTTTCCATGGAGTTAGGCGACATTACAAACTTCCCATCCACATCAAGATTGTCAAGTTCCAAAATGGTTTCTCTACATGTTCAATTTCCAAAGGAATTTGCACCCTCAAAGCATCATTACTTGCAAATTGCACAACACCGTCGTGCTGTAGGTCACACCAATGTGGACCTTTGGGTGCATGGTTTCCTCTACCCTAACGATCCAGCCATCAATGTGTACCCAACATTCAATTGCCTTGCTTCATTCTTACAATATGTAGGTAGAGGGGAGCAAGGTCTTCTTGGATACTGCAAGCGATTGTCGACTATTAGAGCTCATAGTGTACAATGGTCTTTGCATCAATGTCAACTTATTTCCCATACCACTAGTGGATTGTGCGAAAGGATCTTTCATGCGGGGAGGAAGTGGAAACTCTTAAGCTATAGGTGGAAGAGAAGGATGCTAAAATTGCAAAGCTTGAAGATAAGATCCTGCATCTTAAAAAGAGTCCCTTATGTACAAGGGAACGTAAGAGGAGCTTCAATGCCATAGAGACTTTAGCCCCCAAAGGTGGTGCTAGAAAAAGAAGGGTTACAGCTACAAAGTACATTTTTCTACGCTCCTTTGTTTCTGTGGTAATGTTTTTGTCCATTTTTGTAGGAATTTTGTAGTAATGTTTTTGTTCATTCTTGTAGGAATTTTATCTAAGAGCTGTGTGGTGGCCACAGCCTGGAGGATTGCATCCATTTGTTAAGTTTGTGCCTCAAGAAATCGAATGTTGTAGCCCTTTTACAAGCACCAAATGCAGAACTTTTAAACAATGCTATCACAAATGAGGTGATGTGAAAGTTTTCAAATCTTGTAAGCGATGCTGATGTACAGAAGGCTTGTGATGAAGTTGGAATATGGTCTCCTTAAGGATGCTTTAAGGGAAAGAGGAATTACTAAGAATGAGTTTCCTATACCCCTTAAGGTCAATCTTGCTAAGAAGGCCTCGAACGAATATGTGTACTTTTGAATAGGAGGCTATTTGCACATAGAGGAGATAATGCCTTCATCCATCTTTACCAAGCAGTCCAATGGAGTTAAGAAATGTACCAATGCAAGCGTAGGTGTAGATAGGGTGGACAAAGGATTTCCTTACTCAATGTCAAATAATATTTTTGTTGATTTGAGAAGGCTTCAAATGGCAATGATACATTTTTATGGTGTACCACTTAATGGTGAGGCTACAATAATGCATTCTTTTTTTTTCAATTATGATTTTCTTTATGTTATTTTGAACATTTTTCAGTGCTAGGCTCAAAGTTGGTGTTTATGCTCAAGCTAGACGAGTGTCAAATATTGTGAAGAAATAAAGATTAGAAAGAATAAGTATTACTCTCATGAACAAGGCATTACTTCATGCAAAACGTTCAACTATGAACGAGGATTCTGCACCATCTTTGAGTGTACAGTCGAAGAAAGAAATCTGGTGTCTTAGTGCTATTTAGGTTCCCCCAAGGAGACCCATGGAGTGCTTTCTTGAATTTTTGAACGCATTCTGTGGATAACAGATGTCATTAAGGCACAGCTAACTGGGGAAAAACTCCAAGTAGATGGCATAGGGGAGTTTGAAGTTGATTGGCACTTAGGTGGTGATTTGAAAACAATCAAGTGAATTCTAGGGTGCAAACAAGGGGTAGGAGCTTTGTATCCTTGTCCATTTTGCATTATGGGCTATAAGGGGAATGCATGTAAGATTGCAATGGTCGACAAAATAGAAGAAGATGACAATTCACAAATTACACATATGTGGGAGCATTCGGTTCTACGATGTCCTATGCTGGAGGAGCCCAATCATGCTGCAAAAGACAGTGAATGAAACCCTATAATTAACTTCCCTCTCAAAAATGCACATTTTTGCACACTTCATGCTTTTATGGACATCTTTGATCATTTATTAAAGCTTCATATTGATTATGCCTTTACAATGAAGCCTATGGAGAGGTCGTTTGACGTTATCTCAAAAGTGGAAGGGATCTTAAATTCAATAGGTTGTCATGGGACCAACACCTCCATTGTTGCACAGAAGAACAATGCAAGCGCTCAGGAAGTGGCCCAACTAGTGTCCATGAATGGACTAAAGGCAAGGCATTTTTTGAAGTGGGTTTGGTCCAGAGAAAGGGGTGTTGCTTCCGAAACATCAACATCTGAAGGTGGATGGGAGTTGTGGAAGGATCTCTGCAAGTATACAACGAACAATGATAGCAATGCAAGTGTTGTGCTTAGCCAACAACATGTTTGGGTAGTATTCGACAAGATGATGAAGATACTACAACTTGCAAGCACAACTAGTGAGCAACGACAAGAATTCCAAAATTTGGTGGTGGAGTTCACAAAGGCAGTTGTCATTGCATGGGGTGAATCGAACATTACACACTATATGGTGAGTGCTTGCTATTCCGACTTGGTCTGTAATATGCTTTAGTTTTGATCATCAATGTGTTGTGGATTTTTGGGCAGCACATCCTCTATGCCCATGGTTCATACTTTATGAACATCTATGGTTCATTGGATCTTTGGAGCACGAAGGTATGGAGAAGTCACACTATCGTGCCAAGGGTGTCTACTTCAAGAACACAAGACATGGAGGAGGTTTAGTGTGCTCATGCTATCTTCAAGAAATGTTCAACTGGTTTCATTGTACCACCTTTGGATGCAAAGTGTTGATTGAACATGCAAGGTCATCGCGCTTGGCAAAAGAAACCCATCGGCTGGGCCCATGTTCGTTCCTCAGAATGTTGGAGATCCTCACAAGGTCCAGCACGACATGTAGTGTGGCAAGCATCAAGGACTAGGGTTGGAAAAGTTTGGGTCAAGAGGTAGTAGATGTATTTAGAATCTCATGAAAATGAAAAATCTACTACATTTGGATGCTTTTTTTTTTGGATCAAGCGTTTCCATTGTTTGATTCTTTATGCAATTTTAGAAGTGTACGTTTCGCTCTATGTGTTTGAATAGCTCTCCAATTTCATGTGGTTTTAAAATACAAAAGATTATTTTTGCGTGCCTTTAGCGGCTCTTTTCCACCATGTGAGCCCGCCCTTATATGGCCACCCTATATAAAGAGGTAACCCCCCCACCCCCCCATTCTCAAACACTCCTTCCCTCACCGAACACCACAAGTTCTAAGAAGGCCCCCAAATGCACTTTCATGATGGCAAGGAAAAAACAGAATGCAAAGAAGAATCCAAAGACCATTGAGGCGTGCAAAAGCAGAAGTTACATGCAAATCAACAACCTAAAGAGCTAGTTGACCCAGATCGAACAGAGACTCAAACAGAGACGGACACGTTCAATGAATGTCCACCGTGGGAAGGGTAGGACATCCCAGTGAACCATAGGGTGGGCGGTAAGACATTGCCAGGCCAAATGGGCCTGATTCCATCTGGCCCAGGTCACCACATTGTGGCTGGCAAGTCAGTGCCCAGAGGAATGGGTGCCATGCCTTCTGATCAACCCAACAATGATGACCGTAGCAGTGAAGATGAGGATTATGAACCGGATGAAGATGCCTCCCATCCACCTCCCAAGTGCCGTCAAAAGTCAAAATTCTACAGGAAGCTACAAAGAGCACAAACACAAGGAGTTCAGAGGCCCCAACAATGCCAACCTCAAAGAACACGACGATTTTGTCGAGTGTTTGCTGAGATTCGGCATTACTAGAAGACAATAGGCATGTTTATTAGGAAAGCACCTTTTGCATGGACATGTAAGGAAGTGCTACAAAGCTACATCACAGAGCTTCGGATGTCTGCAATTGCCCTTGATTCAATTTAGGAGGTTGCAGAGGCTTATTTGGTCAATCTCTTTGTAGACACATTCTTATGTGTTGTCCATGCCAAGCGTGTAACAATCATGGCCAAGGACATGCAACTTGCTCGTCGCCTAAGGCAGGACTGATACCCTCTGATGTCAAAACCTTTTTCTGTAACTAACTTTTGTATTGAAATCAATTTACTTTGGAACCCTTGTACTGGATTTAGGTTTTCTTGAGAACTCAATGTATTTCCACTTTGCGACAAATACAATCCGTCTCTTTTTGTCTCTCTACATTAACTTAATGTCCAATATTAATGTCTATTTGTCTACATTTATTTTTTTAAATGATTGAAGGTGAGATGCTAATCAGCTGTACAAAAGGCTAATAAATTGACAACCAAAGCTAAATAAAATTTTTGGTTGGCTTGAAATTGTCCATTAGGTAAAATGTTTGCTTTGTATTTGCCAGAAATTTGCAAAACTTGTCAAATTGGTGTTGTCCACAAGATAGTGAGAATTGGCCAGACAGCAAGCTTGCACGGCTAAATCTCACTGCCTTGTAGACACACAGAGAATTGCATGAAATGTCAATGACAGGGCACAACTAGTACCAAAAAAGTTATTATAGGCTATTTTTTGGACAAGTTTTTTCAATGTACAAAATCAACTTTCAAACAGTCTGCCTTGTCACTGAACATGAACAAAACAATAAGTTGAACTTTGCAAAAGATCATGGAGAAGAGAGATAATTTTCATTTAAAAGATTGTACATCTGGCTTAACGATCTTTTGACAGGAGGTGCTTTGCAACCTCTCTATGACGTTCTTGCATTGGTAGTTTTCCGATGTAGTGTGCTAGGGCTGCTTGAGACCCAAACACCGTGCGCTCCTCCCCCTTCCGGCTAGCCCAAAGGTCCATGTCCAAAACATCCTGCAAAATTGTAATTCACCAAAAGAAAAGAAGAAAAGTTGAATTATCAACGTAGAAGATGCTTAGTGTTACCTCTTGTTGCTTATCCTCATCATCCATAGTTGGTGTGGCTTCAAGGTTGATAGAGGATTTTCTCTCATCAACCTTGCGGGGGCTCTGCGAACAAGGCGAATCGGGGTGGATAGGAGTTTGGTTGGCAACAACCCTGGCTTGTGTGGCAACAAAATCCTCATTAATGAATTTACTCTGCTCTGCAACAAGAATATCCACTATCACTAGTGCAATTGTGTCAGCAATAGAGTTCCCCAATGGGAGCAGCTTGTCAACTATAGCTTCTGGTGTAGGATCAAGGGGAACTCCATCTTGGTGCATATGAGGCTAAGACAATCATCTAGTCAGACACCAAAAGCCTTTTCAAGATCATGCAAGAATAAATACTCCTCATCTTTTATAATTATGCTGTCGAGATGGCTAATCTCCACTTTGGGATTACAGCAGGGTCATGGCACTCGGGTTCAGGCACCTCGGAGGTGCCAGCAATATGCTCTCTCACTGCAACGGCTTCTTCCAAGCCATGGGGATATTTGGCATCTTGCGAGTCTATGCTCACTTTGGAGATCTATAGGCGCGGCCTTGGGATCTTTACGATATGCCAGCACCCCCCACCCACTACCAAATGCGGTATGTCCATCTCCTTCAAGGAGGGCTCCTCACTGACGAGGAAGAAGAGAGTTGCGATGTTTTACAAGAAATATTGCCCAATTTTGCACTTCTTGAAGGAGTCTACAACTTCCTTTGTCACTTGACGGAAGTGGTTCACCTCTTTTGCAATTGCCTCAAAGCGAGCTAGTCTCTTTGAAAATGCAGTGTCGCCCTTGTGGATGTAGCGAAGCAAATCACATGGCAACCACAGCATGGCATTGTCTTCAAGGTTCACAACATACTTGAGTATATGCGCATGCATATACTTTATGATGTCGTGAAAAGTGTCATTGTGGAGTTGCATGGTTTTATATAAATCCACTGTGCAGGTAAAGAAGCCGTGAAGATCACTGCATCCAGCATATCCGGTGTCCTTTAAGAAAAGAAGAAACCACAAAAGGGGGGGTGTGTGGCTCTTTTGATGCTGCTGCAACGTGGGAGGAGGATGCGCTAGTATGTGCTACCATGGATGTGTGTGTGTGTGTGTGTGTGTGTGTGTGTGTGTGTGTGTGTGTGTGTGTGTGTGTGTGTGTGTGTGTGTGTGTGTGTGCGTGTCTTTCAAGTGTTGACAAAAAAATAAGAAGACCCCTCCCCTTCATATACACCCCCCCCCCCCCCCCCCCCCCCCCCCCCCTTTCCCCCCACCGCCGTGGCCCGTTGCAAAAAAAGACACCATCCCAAGCTCTTTGATATTCATAACATACATTGGTGCGCATACAAACACCCAAACAAAATCTAAAACCCTTAATCAACGAGGTGATACTATAATGACAAAAAAGTTTTGAATTTCCATTAAATAGAAGGCTTACAACGTGGCATTAGAGTCGGTTACATTGATCTATCAGATCAACTTAAAGACAGTGTGCCGCCAACCCTCCACTCCTCTTGCACTTTCATGGCTGCCTCCATCCACCTACCAATCTGAAACAACAAAAAAGCTTTTAATAAGACTAAGAATTGGGACATGTAGACAACATATAAACTAAACTGATCTTTTGTCGATTGAGACGAAAGTAAGCATCTTTGATTTCTTTGTAGCCCAAGATAATCAAGTGTTTCCTTATGTTGGTGAGTGTCTAGTGTTCAATGAATTGCACAATCTCAGAAACACCATCACAAAATTAGCAACACTAGATTGTAAGGGTATCCACTTTCCACTCTTACACATCCAACGCTCATAGTGAAAATGTAAGTACAAAGTAGCGCGCACTTTCAAATATCGTATCCCTATACCTGAAGTGCCCACCTTACACTTGTATTTATCTCCTTGGTGCACTTCCTTAACCATTCCCCAATTATCTCCAAATACTAGTTTTAGTGCTTCATACATAACATTCTTGCTACAAAACATAGTAGGTGTGACACATAATGACAATGTCTTGAACAGGTGTACAGAAACATGAATGGGGTAGCTCCAACTGATCCCTACTGATCTGGAAGCCTTTTCAAATTTTAATGAGGAGCAAACATCGCAAAGCATCTTCTCCTTCACTGAGAAAAGTTACCACGCATTGGGTTGTGGCCGTTCCAGACTCAGTAATGAAGGTTTGTCAACAGCAATAATCTTACCATATCCATCCTTCAGGGCCGGCACTACATACGTGTGTGAGTAGAAGAAGATTCTGCGTTGCAGTAGAATCGAAGGTGGCAAGTTGGGAAGCATCATAACACCAATGTCTGCATGAAGAGCATTGAAGGTTCCTATGAGAATCTTGATTGGTTGTTCCTCAACAAGGTCGGATGGGAATATATCTATGACAACGCCAAAAACTATTAAATAAATAACAAATAACAAGCATTTACAATCAGCAAGCAACAATGTTTTATGACTTACAATCTATGGGAAATCTCTTGAGCTTCCATTCCTCAACCGCATGGAACGCCAAGAGTACACGTGTCGAACAATGGCCACTATGCCATTGACTCTATGGTTCTTGAAACCAAGAAGTCTCGTCTTCCAATGTTTGTCAAGGTTGCCACGGTTTTGAATTCGATGAGGCCCGATAGTTGCAGGTTGCATGAAGATCCAAGATCATTTAGAAAAAACCTACAACACACATTCCCCATCAAAATCCCTAGTGTTATGTAAGCAAACTGCCTCTATCTCATCCTTTGGCTTCCTTGAAGTGGAGGGGGTTGACATGATAGCACCAGAAGAAGAAGAGTTGTGGTGCTAGAGAGAGAGAGGCCTATTACTTTAGGAATGAAATGAGAAGGAATGGTTGAAGGGGAGAAGAAGTAGTTCAAATGGATGGTGTGGATGAAAGGGGGAGACAGGTCGTGCAGCTATGGAAAGATTAGCGGGAGGGGGAGAAGTGGCTCATGGGGAGTAAGGGGAGAAGTAGTTCAAAGGGATGGTGTGGATGAAAGGGGGAGACAAGTGGTGCAGCTATGGAAATCTTGGAGGCGGAAGGAGAAAGAGAAGAGAGAAGATGTAGAATAGAGGGTACTACTGAGAAATACAAATTTTGGTCAAAGAAAATAGTTTTTTGACCATGTATTTGGTTAGGAGAGCTTTTGGAGAGTGAAAAGTGAGGATATTTTAAAAAAAAAAATAGGGTTACTTTATGGGCGCCCATGAAAATGGAGAGAACCCCCAACCTCTTTCCCCTCCTCCATCCCCTTTCCCCCTTCTCTCTCTTTCTAGGGGAGAAATCTATAATGAGGGGAATAAATAGGCCCCCATGCCCCCTACTACCCTACCTTTTGAGAGGGCATATCTGTGGCCACCACCCTCTTCGTATTGGTCCATGCTTAATCACCCCTTAAGCTAAAGGTCCCTTTTGGGGTTCATATTTTTCCTAATAGTACCAGACCTCGTATTCCATGCATATCCATTGCAATTCCAAAAGTGTTAACCCTCACGACTCATGGACACCCTATCACCTACGACGGACGTTGTATTATTTACTTGGTAGAGTCACGTATCGGGCTTGTCGGTCCAATAGGAAAAGGGTAAGAGTGAGCGACGATGAGAGGTGCACTCTAACATGGGCACCCAAGTGTGAATGGGGCGAGCTCATATAAAAGTCAACTAAACCTAAAATTCAAGCATTCTCTCATTTGTGCAATTGAAGAGTGCTCTTGCTCCATCTCCATCTTCTTCTTCTTCATATCCTTGTGTGTGTGTGTGCAACCAAGCATTGCGGCGGCACAAGGGCGGCGAGGCGGTTGAGCGCGACGTAGCGGCGTCCCCCTCTTCTTCGCGGCGAGGAATCCTCCACGATAGCAAGCGTAGAGTGGTGAGTGACACACCATCGCCATCTTTGAGCTTACTAGTTTAGGCTTGTTGTGTGCTTGAAGCCATTTGTGGCTCGCACACAGTGTATCGACGGCAAGTTCCTTGCATTGACACGTGCGACATATGCGCACATTTTTGGCGCCGCTGCCGGGGAATGCCATACACTAAGCTTGAATGGCACTATGTGCTTCTTTTGTGGTGCAATTTCAATTGTAGGAAAGGTAAGGAAGGAGGGTGTGTGTGTTGAGAAGAAGGATTTTTTGTTATTACCGTGTATTTCTTTGTTAATGAAGTTTTGAAAGGTTACTGTGTTTTCTCTGTGTAAGGTCTTAGTATTAAGGTTGTTAGTTCTATGTAATGCAAAGTATAGTAAGTAAGCAGTAGATCTGTGAGAGCTAATAGAGTGTGTTAGTGTGTAACAGTAGGTGTATTAGTTGTAAGTGGGTAGGTAGAGTGTGTGTGTGCTCTCGCGCCGGCCGCGGCGACCTTATCCTTTATTTTAAAATTATTTTTAAAAAAATAAAAAATAAAAAATAAAAAATAAAAAAATTTAAAGGTAGGACTGGGATCGGGAATATCTCCCAGACCCAAGCCTAGACCCAAGCCAAGCCCAGACCCAAGCCCAAGCTCACGCTCAGGCTTAGGCATCTATCGCCCTTTAAAATTATAAATTTTAGCTTCACACGTAGCTAAAAATTGACTTTTTTGAGGACCAATGGAGCTTCAAGTGACCGAACGTTGTGCTGTAAAACACATAGTAATCCTCTGAGTGATATGCTCGTTTTGAGCTATCACACACTTTAATCAAAAAAATCGATCATTAAAAAACATTAAAAATGTTTTTAAAAAAACGAGTGAAAACGGACGCCTAAAAAAGTAAGCGGTTAACCTTCGAGGTTATTCGCTGACGCTTGTAGGGTGCCAAAGGCACATGCATCTACACTCTGGTTGTGGAATTTCAACTTACATGAGTTCTCAATATCCACCTACCTTAGGTTCCGGGCCCTCGGTGGGGACCCAAGGTAGTACAAACCAAAACCCGAACATAGCGGCTAGTGACTCTTCCTCTGACTACGATGTCATGGAGGGTTTCCCAATGCCTAATCCCGATAGCTCAAGCCAGGACATGCATGCCATGGGCTCACAGTTCGGGCCGAGCGTGCTTAGCCGCTTGAAGGAAACCTTTAGTAGAGCCACTCGCTCCGAACATGGAGCTAATGATGTAAATGAGGGGGGTGGGGAAGTAAATTCTCCATTCATGACCAATGTAGAGCCTATGCCCTTAGAGAATGTGCACGTGAATACTTCATTCACTGCACCTCCTAACTCTTCAAAGTTATTTCCCTCCGAGGTCATATTACCCGATGGTAGAAGCCTTGCCGAAGTGCAAGAGGTTGAGCGGTATATCCTTGCAACGAGGAGAAGGAAGTCGAGAGCTTACGCAAGGCGGAGCAATGAAGAGAGTTAAAAGCGAAAGCCCCTATGTCAATATCCTTGCTATGAGAGCAATCAAGTGCTCCTGACTTAGCAACCGCTAAGGGCCAACCCCTAGAAATCAACATTGCATCTAGCTCAAAAGACACCCCTAGCACCTCAATCCTAGATGGAGTATTCTTAAATGAGAACTGGGAGTATGAACTACAAACAGAAACTCTGACTGAACTATACACAGGTCACACCTATCACGTGGGTTGGTTAGATGTCCTACAATCCACAATGGGTGCTACTAGTGTGGAGGATCAACAACAAAGAGTTTGTGAGGTCATCCATAGGGTCATTGAGTGACAGAACAGGGGGATCAACATGCCTTCAACGGGTCTCATGAGATTCTTAGATACAGGAAAGGCTAAACAACCGACCTTATCGCAAATGGATACTCCCTCGGTAAGTCCGATGGATCCTCCATATGTTTTTTCTCTAGGGGTCTCAGTGCAATCTGAGCCCACAAGTGATAGCTTCACCTTTCCAAGTCTAGCTCATCTTTCCCTTGATGACACCACGGCTACCATGCCTACCCCAATGATGGGCATGCCAAGAAACACACCATGGATCTCATTTGCTAGTAAAGCACCACTACATCGTAGCTCAATGCCTGCAGCAGTACCTACAAGTGTGTACCAATCGTATGCACCTATGGGTCATCGCACTCATGTATTCCCTACCCCTCCCATTGTTTCAACAACCTATGCTCCACAACCACAACACCCAAGTTCTTATTTCCATGAGACTATACCGGTTAGCATTAGCATGTCACATCCGACATCTGCTATGCCTAGGGCCACACATATGAACTTTGGATCGCCACATGACACAACACCGTACCCAACATGGAACCCAAGGGCTTCCTATGCGCCAAGCCTAATGCCAATACCTACTCCACATGTAGTCTCTAGAGCACCTCCACCCACGGTGCCTGCTCACTTAGGTGACTTGGCAACGTTTGCTCAAGCTATTGGTCGATCTATTGATGAGAGTATGTGTAACACGCCTGATAGAGAGCCTAGAAGTAAGGCAGTACAAATATCCAAGCTCACACAAAAATTTAGTGGATACGGGGATGTGAGAAAGCATATCGAAGTGTTTAAACAAATATGCGTTCTCTAGGAGAACACAATGACCTGCATAAGAGCAATGCTTTAAGCCTAACCTTAAGTGGAAAGGTTGGGGATTGGTATAGAACCCTAAAGGTGGAAGAAAAAACGAATTACCCTACTTTTAGGAGACTGTTCTTGAAAGAATACATACGAGATGGAGTGCTTTGGGGAGTAGCCTCTCAGCTCCAGAAAGCCCAACGAGAGGAAGGAGAGTCGGTGAGAGACTTTATTAGTCGCTTGAAGCATTTGAATTCTTGTTGTAATCCAAATGAGCACTTCAACAATAACCAATTTCTTGATAGATTCATTCGGGGATTGCGACATGAGGATATCTACAATGGCGTAGTCATTAGAGGTATCAACACTTGGGAAGCAGTCACCACCAATGCGATCAAATTGGAGGATAATTTAATGATTCAAGGAGAAAGAGTGTCTGTTGAGCCTAAATCTATTAGCTCGCAAGCATCAGGGCATCAGCCAATGACCGTAAAGCCTATTGCTAAGGAGCCAAAGATATATGAGATGACTTTAGCAGATCTCACCAAGCCTATTCAAGAGAGTCTTAGAGATAATCGTGCTCCGCAAAAAAATCATATGTATCCAAGAAGGGAGCAACAATGGTGCTCAGTATGCTATGGACCGCATAGTAATAGTGAATGCCCTACTTTTAGAGTAAAATTCAATGGTAATTGCAATGCCTGTGGGAGGTATGGTCATCAAGCTAAGGATTGCATAGTATTTAAGCGCGCAATGGCCAGTAGACCAACCTTAGCATGGATAGACACACCTTGAGTGCCTACATTGATGCTGGCCACACCTCTTGAACAAACAGCACAACACATGGTCCCTAGGGCCCAAAATGTTGTTCAAACAACACCTTTACCACCTCCAGTGCTAGGACCGCAAACACCACATCCGAGAATCACTTCAGTGAATCAAGTGGGTTGTGAGTCATCTAGTGCTTGTTTGGAAGGCTATGAGGAAGATATAGACCCTAATATTGCCTATGGGATGGATGTGCTTGAAGAAAGTCCACAATACTACATGGAGGACTATTGGGGACAAGTCAAACCTGTATATCAAGTAGCTGCTCTTGCTGCAAGAGGCCAAAATATCAATTACACTGCTAAGAGACCACCTCTTCAATTCTATGAGTGTGGAGGTCCACATCGTGTAGCCGAGTGTCCTATTAGGCTACAAAAGAACGCCACACTAATGCAAACCAATCAAGCGAGCACGTCTACAATGCCGATACGCATGTCTAATCGATGTGGCATAGATCATTTGATTACCCAATGTCCAAATAATCCAAATGCACCGATGATCATGCCATTAAACTTGATTGAAGTTACCGAGGAGCCATCACAAAGTACACATGTGGTACCAGTAAATGTACTCACACGATCGATGCTCCAAAAACAAAATTACATTCTTGAGGAAAGAGACACGGCATCAATTGCCCAATTTCAAAAAAAAAAGAAAACACGAAGGAAGAGATCGCAAAAAGCAACGAAGTCAAACCCCAGTTCAAAGACCAACATAGGGACTGGTGACGACCCCGTATATATGAACGACGCTGAAGAGGATTCTGATTCAGGTGAAACCATGGAGACCAAAATGACCACTAAGATAGAAACGAACAAGGAAGATATTCGTGAGCCACAATGGCCAGGATCCAAGAAGAAGATAGGAACTCATCCAAACCCTATAGAGGAGATCTAGCAAGTCAAGCAATTAAGGAGTTTGTTAGAAGATACCCGAAGGGATCTAGAACCAACACCTAGGTAGATCCAGATTACAGACACCGTGTTCCCTACGCAACAACAACCTCACCAAGTCCATAGACCATTAGCAATACCTAGTGTCATCCAAGAAGAAAGTGACTTAAAGTCATGGGAAAGTGGACGTGCTCACTTCTTGATGGAAATAATGTTTATAGAGGGACTACTTGGTTTTATCGAAGAAATGGAGATCCCATATTCCCCACATCAAGGTATTGAAGCCCAAAAGGTGCCGTTAAACATTGCCAAATTTATGGATTTCATGTCTTCAGAAGTCAGGACCACCATCATGTCCAAACTATATAAAGACCCTGAGCTAGTCTTAGCTCTTCGAGCCTTCCTCAATGGAGAACTAAAGTTTGGGCTACCACACTGTTTGCACAGACAATTTACAAAAATAATCTAGAGCAAGAGCAATTAGCAAACGAGTGTGCACAATAAAAGTCAAAACATTGACCCAGACCTACACATTCACATCCGGTACACTGAAACAGAAGTCTATGTCATCAAACACCTTCGATCCTCATCACTTGAGTAATGGAGGGTAGGTAATATTAGTACGATAGGAGTGTTTTTGTTTTAGAGTTTAATGATTAGCAAAGTTATTTTTTCCCATTGATGTGCCTCCTAGAGGTATTCTTTGTGTTTCCTAGTGTGTACAGGAACGTGTTGCTGTTGTTAGGATTTGGACCTTCATGGAATCTTTCTCTCGTTCACACTTCAAATCAAGCGAGACCATCAACACAAACAGGTGTTTCTTGTCCATTAGCATTACCCCTTATCTTTTTGCATCCATGTTTGTCTGCTTTGATTGTGATTGGTAGCATAATATTCAACGCATTTGCTTAGTATCAAACATTAAATTCAATGTAATTTTTTGTCATAATCACTTGTCTAGGTTTAAAAATCAAGCAGTCCGACTAAGCTAGTTTGACCAAGCTAGGCATTAGAGATCTTCTCTTAATACCATGGGGAATGTCTTCCTAATAATCAATGGTTACTTAGGTTCTTATTCCGATTTAGGCAGCATTGTGTGAAATATACTAGGGCTTTCTAGTGGGCTTAGTCCCTATTGACCTTTAGCTTAAGTATTATAAAGGGAGTTATTAGTGTGATGAGCCTGGGGAGGGTAACAGTGTTATATGACCCCCCAAAGTTACAAAATTAAAATGTTGAAAATGAACAAACAAAAAAAAAATCAAAGTACCACAATGTAAAATCTTAAGCTGAAAGAGAAATCTCAGCTTGATTTGGTACTCCACTCACATGTATCGCCTATGGTACTAGAGCCCTAGAGGTTCCTAGTGTGGGCGCTTTTCATTGAAAAGCAAAAAACCCAAGGCATACAAAATAAGCACACACATCAAAATTAAATCACTCTGAAAAGACTTTGGGGGGTCAAAGAAAAAGTAATCAGTCAAGCGATGATTTCATGAGAAATATCTTTTATCGTAGCTTAACTACAAGGTCTTCTAGATATAACCTCTAGTCAGTCCTCGAACATGAAATACTTCGCTCTCGCGATTAAACAACTTAATTGACCAGAGAAAATTAAGAAGCTTACCCATGGTATTAATAGTCGATCTTTAGTGCCTTTCGATCGTTAAATTAGCGACCCCAGACTTGTTTAATTTTTTATCTTTACAATTGTTTATGCGTTTGATTATATTGCAATTTAATGTTTATTGCTGAAAAATGGTTTAGAATTATGCTACCAATCAATTTGTCTGCCTAAAACTGCATATGATTTTTAATTGTATATGAGAATGCAATTACTGTGCTAATGTTGTTTGATTTTGCAGTGCCTAAGGACATTCATCTCAAATGCTCTTCCACCTCGACGAACGAGCTTCAACTCAATAGCTTCCAAGGACGGAATCTACATCAGGAAGGGGGGCATGTTAACCCTCATGGCTCACGGACACCCTATCACCTACGACGGATGTTGTATTATTTACTTGGTAGAGTCAGGTACCGGGCTTGTCGGTCCAATAGAAAAAGGGAGTGTGAATGGGGCGAGCTCATATAAAAGTCAGCTAAACCTAAAATTGAGGCATTCTCTCATTTGTGCAATTGAAGAGTGCTCTTGCTCCATCTCCATCTTCTTCTTCTTCATCTCCTTGTGTGTGTATGCGTGAGAGAGAGAGAGTGTGTGTGTGTGCGATCGAGCATTGCGGCGGCACGACGGTGGTGAGGCGGTTGAGCGCGGCGTAGCGGCGTCTCCCTCTTCTTCGCGGTGAGCAATCCTGCACGACAGCAAGCGTAGAGCGGTGAGTGACACACCATCGCCATCTTTGAGCTTACTAGTTTAGGCTTGTTGTGTGCTTGGAGCCATTTGTGGCTCGCACACAGTGTATCGGCAAGTTCCTTGCATTGACACGTGCGACATACGCGCACAAAAAGCATTTAGTCAATTATAACTTGGCCTCATAGGTTGCACATTCCTATTTTCTTGAGGGACTCGCCTCCTCTTGGGCACATTTTCTTCATGAGAGATCTCCTTGTTTTTCTTATTCCTCTCCTCATATGCCTTGCAATGCATATTTTGTTGCTTAATAGTGCGATCTTCACATACAAAACATTTTGTATCCCTCAAGTAGATCCAACAATTATCAACGATAATCTTTTGTTTGGTATCATCCAGCATAGTGTATACAATTGGTCGTTCTCCCGAGAAAGGAGCTCCTTGCTTACCCACTCTATGTGCTACATAAACCATAACTCTTGACATGCCAAATTGATTTTTGAAGAAATCTTCAATAAGAATGGCAAGAGAAGGAGGTGTCTCTAACTTCTCTTTGAGAATTTCACGTATAACAATATCCTTGGAACGTCGCTCCTGTTCCTTTATCTCCGCTACATCCACAGTCTCAACATTATTTTTTTGAGCCATAGATTGCATGAATGAGGAATTAGAAACCACACTGTTACCACATACATCAACACAAGACTTGTTTGTGCATACACTTTTCATGTCGCATACATCCTGGATCATGGCATCAAATATCTCCTCTTTCAATACATGGTCATGCTCTACTTTTCTCATGTGCTCCTTCAAAGCATTCAAGTCCACAAGAGAGAATTTGCATTCCTTCACTTCCTCTTCAAGTTGCAATAAACATAGAGAGAGAGAGAGAGAGAGAGAGAGAGGGGGGGGGAGGGGATTTAGAGGGGGAGATAGAGAGAGATTTAGAGGAAGAGAGAGAGAGAGAGTAGAATAGAGAGAGAGGGATTTAGAGGGAGAGAGAGAGAGAGTAGATAGAGAGAGAGAGAGAGAGAGAGAGAGAGAGATGGAATTGGCCTATTAACTTGAGAGTAGCAAAAATTAGAGAATTTACATTCCTTCACTTCCTCTTTAAGTTGCATCAAACATAGAGAGAGAGGGAGAGAGAGAGAGAGAGAGAGAGAGAGGGGGGGGGGGGGGGGGGATTTAGAGGAGGAGATAGAGAGAGTAGATAGAGAGAGATTTAGAGGAAGAGAGAGAGAGAGTAGCATAGAGAGAGAGCTAGGGATTTAGAGGGAGAGAGAGAGTAGATAGAGAGAGATTTAGAGAGAGAGAGAGAGAGATAAATGGAATTGGCCTATTAACTTGAGAGTAGCAAAAATTAGAGAGATTACCTTTGTGAAATTACTTTGTGAGCATAGCGGGAGAACATAATTGATGGTAGCAACATAAACATAGCATCTAGTTAACTTGGCATGAACAATACTTTTGCAAGAGAGAGAGTTTAAAGAACATGACAACAGTTGAGGACCAGATTTATGTGGAGCCGGCGGTCCCACCTCCAATAGGCATTTGTATTATAGTTTCTCCCATCAAGAGAGACTTGCTACAATACAATCCGTGTGCTCCCTTGTGACCTAGGTGATGCAATGAAGATGGAAAACTTCATGCATCAGGAGCATAACATAAACTTTTTGGAAAGCAATAACTATCCCAAGCCTCAGTCCCAAGACCTCAAACATCTTTGAAGGTGGAGAGAGTTAGCAGGGAATGAGGGTAGGGAAGAGGAAGAAGAATGTGCGCTCCTTGCCGCACTGTCGAAGCAAGGGACTTGCCAATACACCGTGTGCGAGCCACAAACGGCTCCAAGCACACAACAAGTCTAAACTAGCAAGCTCAAGAAAACAAAGGGTGTGTCACTCACCGCTCTACGCTCGCCTTCGTGGTGGATTCCTCGCCGCGATGAAGAAGAAGCTGCAGTCGTGCCGCGCTCAACCGCTTCGCCGCCGTCGTGCCTTCGTAATGCTCGATCGCACACACACTCTCCCTCTCTCTCTCTCTCTCACACACACACAAGGAGGTGAAGAAGAAGAAGATGGAGATGGAGCAAGAGCACTCTTCAATTGCACAAATGAGAGAATGAGTAAAAATTAGGTTTAGTTGGCTTTTATAGGAGCTCACCCCATTCACACTTGGGCGCCCATGCTTAACCAACTAATCCCTTGAATATCCAAGTTAAAGTGCGCCTCTCATCGACGATCACTCTACCTTTCCCTATTGGTCTGACAAGCCCGGTACCTGACTCTACCAAATACATAATACGCGTCCATCGTAGGTGATGGGGTGTCCGTGTGCCGTGAGGGTTAACATGCCCCCCTTCCTGATGTAGATTCCGTCCTCGGAAGCTATTGAGTTGAAGTTGGTTCGTCGAGGTGGAAGAGCATTTGAGATGAATGTCCTTAGCCTTCTTCAGTCACTGCAAAATCAAACAACATTGGCACAGTAATTGCATTCTCTTAAAAAGCATATGCAGTTTTAGGTAGACACATTGATTGGTAAAAGAATTTCAAACAATTTGTTAGCAATGAACATTAAATTGCAATGTAATCAAATGCATAAACAGATGTAAAGGTAAAAAATTAAACAAGTTTGGGGTCACTAATTTGACGGTCGAAAGGCACTAGAGATCAAATATTAATACCATGGGTAAGCTTCGTAATTTTCTGTGGTCAATTAAGTTGTTTAATCGCGAGAGCCAAGTATTCATGTTCGAGGGCTGACTAGAGGCTATACCTAGAAGACTTTGTAGTTAAGCTACCATAAAAGGAATTTCTCATGAAATCATCGCCTGACTGATTACTTTTTCTTTGACCCCCCAAAGTCTTTTCACATTGATTCAATTATGATGTGTGTGCTTATTTTGTATGCCTTGGGTTTTTTTCTTTTCAAGGAAAAGCGCCCACACTGGGAACCTCTAGGGCTCTAGTACCATAGGCAATCAAGTGAGTGAAGTACCAAATCAAGCTGAGATTTCTCTTCCAGCTTAAAATTTTACATTGTGGCACTTTGATTTTTTGCTTGTTCATTTTCAGCATTTAAATTTTGTAACTTTGGGAGGTCATATAACACTGTTACATTCCCCAGGCTCATCACATTAGTAAACTCCCTTTATAATACTTAAGCGAAAGGTCACTAGTGTTAAGCCCACTAGAAAGCCCTAGTACATTTCATACAATGCTGCCTAAATCGGATTAAGAACCTAAGTAACCATTGCTTATTAGGAAGGCATTCCCCATGGTATTAAGAGAAGATTTCTAATACCTAGCTTGGTCAAACTAGCTTAGTCGGACTACTTGATTTTTACCCCTAAACAAGTGACTATGACAAAACACTACATTGAATTAAATGTTTGATACTAACCAATGCGCTGAATATTATGCTACCAATCACAATCAAAGCAGACAAACATGGATGCAAAAAGATAAGGGCAATGCTAATGGACAAGAAACACCTGTTTGTGTTGATGGTCGCGCTTGATTTGAAGGTTCCATGAAGGTCCAAATCCTATCAATAGCAACATGCTCCTGTACACACTAGGAAACAAAAGGAATACCTCCAGGAGGCACATCAGTGGGAAAAGAGAACTTTGCTAATCACTCAACTCTAAAACAGAAACACTCCTATCGTACTAATCTTACCTACCCTCCATCACTCAAGTGATGAGGATCAAAGGTGTTTTATGGCATAGGTTTCTGTTTCACTGTACCAAATGTGACATGTGTAGGTCTGAGTCAATGTTTTGACTTTAATGTGCATACTCGTTTGCTAATTGCTCTTGCTCTTTTCTTTTCTTTTTTTTTTGTGAGTATAAAGCTTTATATGTACATTCCCTAAGATTGGAGATTAAGAGGTCAGGGAAAAAGGTTGAGAGGGAAGCAAGTGAATGATGACTGTCAGCAAACACTCCCCCCTTCCTTGGGTAGATCATATCGTTTGAAATGAGCTTGTCACCCTTTGAAACCAATTGTTCCAGTTGGTAATAGGTGAGGATTTTTGCCAGTAGTTTTCTATTACCCTAGGTGCCTCGTCAAGTTGCAAGGGTGGTAAGGTACTCTCCCAGGATTGAACTTGAAGTGGTTCATCAGGTGATTCTTGAACACTGGGAGGTGTGGATTCTTTTGTAGCTTCATGGAGGTCCACTACTATAGATGGAGGCGGTGTAGAAGCTTTTACCTCTATGGATGTATTACATGAGGAGCTAAAAGCTTCATGGGACTCCCCCCTTCCTGAGCTAGGTGGAACAAATCGTTCTTTCTTTGGTACCCAAACTAGCTCGGGAGCGGGTGTGTAGCATTTTGTGATTTTTTTCTTTCCACGATCATTGATTCGTTTTGGAGCTACGGGATTGGGCTCACTTGGGTCAGGTGATAGGTAAGAGCACAATCTACGTTTTGGCACCCAGATTTGATCATTTCCTTGATAGTAGCCTTGGGCTTCCAATAGTCGTTTAGGGATCCATCGCAACATTTTCTTACTTTTCTTGGAGCGAGTGGTACGTTTCTTACAAGGCTTCTGTCTTTTAGCACTAGCTATGGTCACTAAAGAAGCTTTAGGGACCCACTTGTATGTTTTCTTCGTTACATTAGGATGAGTCTTGTCGGAAGCGATATGCATCGCTTGTAGCATATTTAAGGGTATAGGAATTTCATCCCCCTCAGGTGTTACCCAGGTCGTCCCCCTATTTCCCCAAGTGTCTATGGTTGATGCTAGGTGGACCCAATCCACATTGTCTGATTCCGTCATACCCGGTAACACATCCATGTAAGGAGAATCTTGGCCAATGTCTGTATCCTTCTTACAAGTGTAACAATATTGTAGTGGGGCCGAGTGAACTGTGGTGTCAGAGCGATGATCAATAATGTTTTTACTCCCTAAGGGGTGTACCTTACCAGTCACCAAATCCACTCTAAGGACAGAGTCTTGGAATTGCAAATAGACATGATTTTTAGACCAATCGTGAACCATTTGTGCTTCCCTCATGAATGGTCATCCTAAAATCATTTCATATGACATAAGGTGTTTAGAGAAATCCATTACAATGAACGTATGTCGTACCTTGTGTCCTAGAACTTTGATCTTAAGATCCTTGAGCATCCCCATAGGTTTGGCTATGGTACCATTTGCCATCTTTACCACAATGTTAGTAACACTGAGGCGGGGTTTTCCCATGGATTCCCAACAATCTTTTGTAACGATGCTAACTCCCGCACCACCATCAAGAATTCCCTTTATAGTTAATCCCTTGGTAGTGATGGGTAGGGTCGCATTAGACTCGTCGCCTTCAAAATACTGCCCTAATTCGTTAATGGGTACCTCAATCACAAACTCGTGTCTATCTAAGTCAAGTGATTGCACATGATTTTCCTCATCAATCATAATCGAGTCAGGCCTATTTGGTTGCGCAAACTGCGGTAATCCCGTTCGTAGCTCTCCGTTAAGGAATGCTCGAAGTGCAAGGAATAACTCAGGATCTCCATACAGCTTTGCTATGATCGTGGTTCGGACCTCAGAAGACATGAAGTCCACTAGTTTGGCAACATTCATTGGCGTTTTGCAGGGTGTAGGTCCTTGACTAGGAACTGGTGAGGATGGAATCTCATATTCCTCAATGGGATCAGGTATTCCTTCGTTAAACATCCTTTCCAACAAGAAGGGTGTATGCTCACTTTCTGATGTCCTGTCCTCACTCCCTTCTTGGATGATACTAGATATGGCTAACGGTCTATGGTTCATGTGGGGTGGATGAACTTGCGTGGGAAACACTGTGTCATGAATTTTGACCTGCATGGGTTCTGGTTCTAGTTTCGTTTGAGTCTCCTCCACTAAACCTCTTAGATGTTTCACCTGCTCAATCTCGTCTACTGGGTTTGGGTACGTCCCAATCTTCTTTTTACGATTCTTCCCTTTTTGCCCCTGCGGTTTATCTTGGGGGTCTTGGATTGGATTTGGAAACACTTGTGGTGTTTTCAGAGGCTCTTTATGATTTTCTCTTATTCGGCTTTCATTTGGCTCCATGTTACGGTTTTCTTTGTCGGTCTTTCCCTTTGTGGTATTGGTTCTAGTCTCCATTGTCTCGACTGAATCTGAATCATCCTCGAGGTCATTCATATACACGGGGTCATCTCCTGTTCCTATGTTTGTTTTGGAACTTGGCTTTGAATTTTCCGTATTCTGCGACTTCTTCCTTCGTGTCTTCTTTTTCTTTGCTTGGATAACTGAAATGGTATCTCTCTCTTCGAGGATATGGCCTGGCCCTTGAAGCATGGACCGTGTAATCGCATAAGCGGGGACGGGTGGTATTGGTGATGTCACACTAGCAATTTCGACCAAATTCAGGGGTGTGATTTTAGGCGCATTTGGGTTATAGGGGCATTGGGCAATCAAGTGATCTATGCCACAACGATTACATGTGAGTATTGGCATTGCAGACGTGCTCCCTTGATTCACTTGCATCTGTGCAGCATTCTTTTGCAGCCTAATAGGGCACTCCGCTACTCGATGTGGTCCACCACACTCATAGCATTGAAGAGGTGGCCTCCTAGCCTGGGTGTTGATATTTTGACCTCTGGATGCGAGAGCAGCAGCTTGATAAACCGGGTTGACTTGTCCCCAACAATCTTCCATGTAGTATATAGGACATTCTTCCAATGTATCAAGTCCGTAGGCAATACTAGTGTCTATTTCCTCCTCACAGCCATCTGCATAAGCATTTGATGGCTCGCAACCCACTTGGTTCATAGGGGCGACTCTTGGATGCGGGGGCTGCGGTCCTAGCACAGGAGGTGGTAGCGGTGTAGCTTGTACAACATTTTGAGATCTAGGGACCATGTGTTGCGGTAGTTGCTCAACAGGTGGAGTAGGCATCAATACAGGAGCTCGAGGTGCATCCGTCCAGGCTACAGGTGGTCTATTTGCCATCATACGTTTGATCATTAAACAATCCTTAGCTTGGTGACCATACCTACCACATGCGTTGCAAGTTCCATTAAATTTTACTCTAAACGTAGGGCACTCACTAGTGCTATGTGGACCTAAGCAAATGGAACACCATTGTTGCTCCCTTCTTGGATACATGTGACTATTTTGAGGGGGTCGGTTATCCTAAAGAGACTCTTGGATTGCCTTGGTGAGGTCTGTCAAGAATGTCTCAAATACCTTTGGCTCATTGGCAATGGGCTTTGCAGTCATGGGTTCATACTCAATGGCTTGTGAGCTAGTGGATCTCGTGTCAGTAGACACCCTCATGCCTGCTATCATCAAGTTGTCCTCTAATTGGATTGCATTGGCAGTGACATCTTCCCAGGTTGTGATACCTCTAATCACTAGTCCATTATAGATTCCTTCATTTCTCAACCCTTGAATGAATCGATCAAGCAGTTGGTTATTGTTGAAGCGCTCATTTATAGGGCAACGAGAGTTTAAGTGCTTTAGACGACTAATGAAGTCCCTTACTAACTCTCCTTCCTTACGTTCGGCCTTCTGTAGCTGAGATGCTACACCCCAAAGCACACCTTCTCGTATGTACTCCTTTAGAAACAACCTTCGAAGGGTAGGGTAGATTGTTTTCTCGTCCACCCTTAGGGTCCTATACCAATCTCCAGCCTTCCACTTAATGTCAAGCTTAAGGCATTGCACTTATGTAGTTCGCTGCGTTCCCCTAAGGAATCACATACTTGTTCAAACACTTCAATGTGTTTCCTAGCATCTTCATCCCCATTGAATTTTTGCGTGAGTTTGGCAATTTGTACTGCCTTACTTCTAGGCTCTCTATCAGATGCATGACGCATATTTTCCGCGATAGATCGACCTATGGTTTGAGCAAACGCTGCCAAGTCACCTATGTGAGGAGGCAAGGCCGGTGGAGGTACTCTTGGAATCATATGTGGGAGAGGAACGGGTACCGGTATTGGCATATGTGTAGATGATGCAGGATATGGAACATAACCGGGCATAGGTCCACTCGGATAAGAGCTAGGGAGTGGCACTTGAGGAGCATAAGAAAGTGGTACTATTGGAGGTGTGGGGGCCATGTGTGCATAAGGGACTAGAGGCACATACGGTCGAGGCCCCATATTAGGTACTACGACACTAGGTAGTGGCACTGCGCTAACCGTAGATGTCATCGGTACATTCTCTGTCAGGCTTATCCCTGGAGTGAGCACTGTGTTTTCCTTGATAGAGGGTTGATCCAAGTTAGGGAAGCTAAAGTTTTCGCTCGGAGGCTCAGATTGCATAGAGACCCCAGGTGAAATGACGTAAGATGGGTCCATGGGGCTCATTAGAGGAGTCTCCATTTGTGATAGAGTAGGCTGTTGAGCCTTGCTCGTATTCAGAAATCTCATGGGGCCAGTTGAGAGTATATTTACCCCTCGGTTTTTCCTTTCTAATTGAATAATGCCATGGATAACATTACAGATCATTTTCTGTTGATCTTCGATGCTCGTGGCACTAGAGGTGGATTGTACAATCTCTATCCATCCTACATGGTAGGCGTGGCCAGAGTGTAGATCCGTCAATACCTCAGTGTGGAGGTCGTATGTCCAATGATCATTAATGAACAATCCTTCTAGAGTCAACGTGTTAACGGTTTCTTGTGAGGTAGAAGCAATGTTGCTCCCCGTGGTTTTACTTGTCACCAACGGTACTCTAGAGGGAACTTCTGAAGGAGGCAGCTCAACAGGGCCTTCTTGATAAGAAGTTGGTAGGATATCCACATGGACACCCTTTGGGGGTGTGGGGTCCACGTGCGATGTGAAAGGAGAGTCCACTTCCCCACCCCCTTCGTGTGCTTCATTTGCATCAGGTTCCAAGCGAGTAGCTCTACCTAATGTTTCCATGAAACGGCTAAACATACTAGTACTAGGCTGTGGAGCTTCGGGAGGTGCATGGCCTTCTCTCTCAGTGTTTTGGGTAGGGTATGCTTCCATGATTTCTGAGTCGGAGGAGGAATCACTAGCGGCTATTTTAGGGTCTTGGGTGGTGCTACCTTGTGTCCCCGCTGAGGGTCTAGAGCTTATCGTGGATGGGTAATGGGTGTCCGTATTAACAGAGGCACCCTCAATATGCTCGTGTTCTAGCACCCGCCTAGAGCGTAAGTGCATGTGCTTTTGATACCCTTAGGTGTCAAAAAGCTACTCTAGGAGGCCTTGTGACTAGTTTTTAGCGTGTTTTTTGTTTGTTTTTTTGCTAGATTTTTTAGAGCGTGTCGTGGAATGGGACGTGTGATAGCTCGAAACGAGCGTATCGGTCAGAGGGTCGTGCCGTGCTTTACAGCCCTCCGTTTGGTCACTCTATGCCCTCGGAATCCCTAAAACTGTCAATTTCCAGTAGGGAACTAGGCCCAAACTAGAAAGTCTAAGGGTGCAAGTGGGAAGAGAAAGGAGGAGAGTGGAGGACTTGTCCCACATCCTCTCATTCTCTCTTGAGGGAGTAGGGTATATATATAAGAGTGAGTCTAGTATATATCATAAGACTGAGGACTGAGGTCTGGGCCTGGGCTTGGGCTTGGGCTTGGGCTCAAACCAACCCGTCCGTTTTAAGAGTCACGTTTTTTATTTTCGAAAAATTTAGCCGCCCGCTCGCTTGCGTTTTTATTTTCCGTTGTTTTTTTTTTTTTTTCTCCCAGATTTTTTTCCAGTAGAAATGCACAAATGCAGAAAATTGAAAAAAACGCAGAAATGCAGAAAATTGCAGAAATTGAAAACGTCGAACTTGAAAATGCAGAAAATTGAAAAAACACAGAAATGCAGAAAATTGCAGAAATTGAAAACGCCGAACTTGAAAATGCAGAAATTGCAGAAATTGAAAAAACGTAGACAATAGCAGAAATTGAAACTTGACAGCAAATGCAGAAAACGCAAAAAACAGAAATCTCCACACACTCCTTCCCTGCCTTTCCTATGATAGAAATTGCACCACAAGGAAGCGTAAAGTGCTAACCGAGCTTAGTGTAGGGCATATCCCCGGCAGCGACGCCAAAAATGTGCGCTCCTTGCCGCACTGTCGAAGCAAGGGACTTGCCAATACACCGTGTGCGAGCCACAAACGGCTCCAAGCACACAACAAGCCTAAACTAGCAAGCTCAAGAAAACAAAGGGTGTGTCACTCACCGCTCTACGCTCGCCTTCGTGGTGGATTCCTCGCCGCGATGAAGAAGAAGCTACAGTCGTGCCGCGCTCAACCGCTTCGCCGCCGTCGTGCCTTCGTAATGCTCGATCGCACACACACTCTCCCTCTCTCTCTCTCTCTCACACACACACACACACACACAAGGAGGTCAAGAAGAAGAAGATGGAGATGGAGCAAGAGCACTCTTCAATTGCACAAATGAGAGAATGAGTAAAAATTAGGTTTAGTTGGCTTTTATAGGAGCTCACCCCATTCACACTTGGGCACCCATGCTTAACCAACTAATCCCTTGAATGTCCAAGTTAAAGTGCGCCTCTCATCGACAATCACTCTACCTTTCCCTATTGGTCCGACAAGCCCGGTACCTGACTCTACCAAATACATAATACGCGTCCATCGTAGGTGATGGGGTGTCCGTGTGCCGTGAGGGTTAACAAAGAAACATTTCATAGGAGAAATAATTAGTTCCTCACTTATCATCACTCTTCTTGCTAGCATACATAATAGCATAGTAATGAAGATGGAGAAGATGGCAAGCTTAAGCATTGAAGCATGGCTCTTGGTTGGATTTGCATTCCATAGCCAAGAGTGTTGGTGTAGACTCTCAACCTCTCTACTTGCTTGGACAAGGAGAAGGAGCTCTTGCACTTTGGACAATACACAATGAGAGTGTGTGTGTGTGTGGTAAATGTGGGAGAGTATACCCCTCAAGCAGGCCCCCTACTTGCTTTGGTCGACCCCCCCTTGTAGCTCATGCTGGAAGCTCATTGGACCCCTCCAGGCCTAGCCAATCACAAGCAAGAATCATACTAAGCAACAAGGGTATCTTTGGGACAAGTTTCCCCCTTTCCCCTTTGAGGGAGAGGGCTTGGTAAATACTATTAAATCCACTAAATTATCATTGGACCCCTTGACGTGTGTCCTACTTGCCTCTTGGGCAAGGGTTGTCCTTTGGGAGAGAGAATGGTCAAGCAACTGTTAGGAAATATGACATAGCTAAGTAGATAATTGAGTAGATTGCTTAATGGAGAGAGATAATTTTCACACACAAGAGATTATAGAATAGAGAGAGAGAGAGAGAGAGAGAGAGTACACACAATATACGTGGTTTACCCAGTATGGGCTACGTCCACGGGAAAGTAGCCACTCAATGGCGTTAGTACTTCAAAACAAGAAGTAGATTACAAAGGGATTATAGCCTTTTGGAGCTCCCACCTTGCGTCACTCTCACCACCTCACATCAACTTCACAATGCACCACAATGCTTCACAATTCATTTTTGTGTGTAGAAGAGGCCTCCTTTTATAAGCCAAAAGGGCTGCTCTCTCTCATGAGAGGCAGCCATGTGTAGCCGCCCTTGTGTAGATAAGTCCAAATCAAACCCTCCAATCCACCCATGTGTGGCCGCCCTTGAGAAGACAAGTCCTCCTTTGAAATCAGGCACCGACCATTGAATTCGGCCACCAGCCACCGACCACCGACCAACTGGCCAACTGGACGATCATTTTTCGACCACTTTCCAGCCACCGTCATGCCATAATATTCCGGCAAAAAGGAGTATTCCGGTTGGTTTTTGACGTATGATTTTGGCTTTCGGCAAGTGATTTTTCTTCACGCACGATGGCTTCTTCTCATAATGGGGGCCTTACAAATGTGTGTTTTTAATACAAAAAATTACAAAGGGTAAATACCCCCTTCTTGCATGGCTTGCCCCTCCTTGTAGGGATTTTCTTTGACTTTTGTGCCACCTCAAGTCCCTCAACCTTGGGCCTAGTTCTCACCAAAATCTTGGGCTGGGTTCTCACCTCAAGTACATCCCTAGCATTTCAAGAATAACAAGAACCTCAAGCATCTCAATCCTCAACCACTTCAAGCATCTCAAGCATCTCAGTCATTAGGCATGACAAGCACCTCAAACTTAGGCCGGGTTCCCACCTCAAGCACATCCCTAGCTTACCTAAGGTCAAAGGACTTTTAACACTAACTATTGAGGTCTTCAGTGAAGCTAACCCTAAGGTTTTTATGCTCCATTGGTTATCCTTGCTCTTTGATAGACCATCTCTCGTTTGGGCCCCTTTACCATTGGCCCCGTGTTGAGATAGATCTATAAGCACATGTCTATATCCTAACCCTTTTTCTCGTTTATTCTTTTGCATTAAATGATCAGTTTAATATAAGAAAATCATTTGTGATGGTTAGATATTAGATTTTATGACATTACCTCTCTCTTGAAATCATAGTCGTCGTCGACTATGAGGTAGAAGAGATAAAGCCTTTAGTCATTAGTCAATCTTACTTAGCGGGTAGAGGGTCCCTTTTTACCCTATGACATCTTTCCAAGATGGATGACTAATCCATTTGGTGCTTGAGAGACATAGGTGCCATAAGTATGTCTACTCTTTAGTCCATTTCATTCTCCCAAGTAGAGTGGAAAATTCTACTTGGTGTTTGAGAGACGTCATCATCACAAACATGAATCTAAGCATGCATACTATTTAAATTTGTGCACAATAAAAAGAGAACTAGTCTTGTAAGACAAAAACATTGGTCATTTAAAAGATATTTGTACATGTGTTTACTCTAATGTAGCATTGTAAGCATTGACAAGGTTCATACTATCCTTAAGCTATATTCCTTGCATCCATCTAGCATCTTCAAAAGGATAATTTTTGAACTTAATAAGATACCGTCGGATAATCTTACCATGTCGTAGTACCTTGCCTTCATGTCGAAGGATAGCTTCGGGTTGTAGCACCTCTTCTTGGTCTTTGATTTTGAGAGGGAGGTCAATAATTGGTTCACTTGGGGGCTCTCCTTTGTAGGGCTTAAGTAGGCTCACATGAAAATCATTGTGGATGAGCCAATGGTTGGGCAACTTGAGTTGATAGGCCATCTCATTGATGGGATTCAAGATTTGGAAAGGACCATAGTATCTTTTTTCTAGCTTAGCATAATACTTTTTATGACCCGTAGGATTTTTGCCCGTCGTTATCATTTTCTTAAGTAAGACCCAATCATTTTCTTTAAACACGTTAAGGCCCTTCTGTGCTTGTCACCAAGTCCTTTGCCTTTGTTGAGAGATGGATATAGCCTCCTTAATCTTTTGAAAAGATTCTTGTAGGTCATGGCTATACTCATCGGCAACAAAGATCTTCCCATGTACTTTAAGTAGCAAGGGAATTTTTTGTCTTACCTCAATGATTTTGAAAGGTGCTTTTCCCTAGAAGTATGTATGATATTATTGTACGCATACTCTAGGTAAGTACTTTTCCCATTGTGAGCGTTGATCTACTTCGGTAGCATAAGTTTTTAGTAGATCAAGTATTGTAAGATTGGATATCTCACTTTGGCCATCCATTTGTGGATGATAGGCTAAAGAGAAATTCAATATTGTTCCTAGATTTTCAAAGAGACCTTTCCAGAAATTACTAGTCATTCTAGGATCTCTATCTGCCACGATGGATGTTGGTAATCCATAGTGTTTGAAAATCTGTGATATGAAGAGAGTTTCCATTTGGTGTGCCTTAATAGTCTTTTTGACAGGAATGAAGTGTGCTTGCTTGCTAAACCTATAGACTATTGTCCATATTCCCGTATTCCCATGGATAGACTTGGGTAATCCAAAGATGAAATCCATGGATATACTCTCCCATGGTGAATTTGGATAGGCAATGGCTGGAGTAATCCAGGTTGCTTCCCTCTATCAGACTTGGTCTTTTGGCATACTAGACATTTTGAAACATACTCTTGTATGTCCACTTTCATGGTAGGCCAATAGAAGTACGTTTCTACTCCTCGGAGAGTAGGTTGAATGCCTCTATGCCCCGCGTAGGGAGGAGCATGGGATTCATACATGAATTTCTCACGAAGGGAGTGGGTAACACATAGCCTATTGATGTGGAGAAGATAACCATCCTGCAAGGTGAATGGTTCCTCTTTCTTCCCCAAAGCAAGGGCTGAAATTATGTCTCTAAAGTCAGAAGTAGCATACTCATCTATCATAGATGATAGATCATTGTGAGTAGCTATAGACACCACATTAACTTTTGGTCGTCGTGAAAGTGCATCGGCCACTTGATTGTGCTTACCATCAATGTGAGCAATATGGAAATTAAATTGCGAAAGAAAATTTTCCCACCTCATTTGTTTGTCGAAAAGCTTGGTTTGGGTCATGAAGTACTTGAGACTTTGGTGATCGGTTTGTAGAATAAATGGAGTCCCCAATAAATAATGCTTCCATGTGTCTAGGACATGTAGAACATCGAAAAGCTTTTTCTCATAAATGCCTAAGACACGTTCATCTGTATTGAGCCTTCGACTCTCATATGCTATGGCATGCCCTTCTTGAAGCAAGACTGCTCCAAGGCAATCACCACAAGCATCACATTGGACCTCAAATGACTTTGAAAGATTCGGAAGCATGAGGGCTAGTTGGGAGGTAAGATTCTCTTTGAGTTTATCTAAAGCATTTTGCTCCTTAGCAGTCTGTAAATACTTAACTTTCTTCTTAGTTAAGCCATGTAGTGGTCCTGCTATTTGAGCAACTTTTGCTATATGAAGCGTCGATAGTATGCACACATACCAATAAATCTTCTTGACTCATGTAGATTCCTTAGATTAGGCCATGCTTTTATTATCTCTAACTTTGATGGATCCATACGGATACCATCTTGAGAGATAATATGACCTAAGTATTGAATCTCTTGGCTTTTCTTTTGGTTGAGAAAAAGCTTGTTCTCCCTCAATGCTTGAAAAATCACTTGGAGCTGTTTCTTATGTTCCTCCAAAGACTTGGAGTAGATGATGATATCATCAAAGAACACTCCAGTGAATTTGCGGTAGGGTCTAAAAATTTTCTCCATTAGAGGATTGAACGTGACTCGTGCATTAGTCAAGCCAAAATGCATGACTAGATATTCATAAAGTCCAAACGTTGTACGAAACGTGGTCTTTAGGATATCTTCATCCACTATCTCTATTTGATGATAGCCACTATCTCTATTTGATGATAGCCACTTTTAAGATCAATCCTACTAAAGTAGGTAGGGCCTAGTAGCTTATCAAACAGATCTTCTACCCGAGGCACGGGAAATTTGTTTTTGATAGTGATATGGTTTAGTGCTCGATAGTCGACATACACAAAAGGGAGAGGAGCTAGGCCTCACCATCCCTTTGTCTACCAATTTCTATACTTGCCTCATGATCTCCTCTTGTTGAGCTTGAGAAACTTGATAAGGAGGCTTGTTAGGTGGCGGTGAGCTTCTTGGAAGAAGCTCAATGCAATGGTCATAATCCCCTCGTTTTGGAGGTAAGTCCATAGGGATATCATCGATGAAGACATCTTGGAATCCTTTTAGAAAATTAGACAAGTCTAACTCTTCTTGATTCCTACCATTTACATTTGAGGAAACATTAGGCACTTTTAGGGACTCTTTGACAAAAATCATGTACGCAGAAACTAACTCTTCATTGATTTATCAAAAGCACGAGGATTTACAAGTGGTATAGTATGAACACACTCACTAGCATCTATATACATGTTCTTTTCCCCATAGGTGAAGTAGATTCTCCTTTCAGGGAACTTCATGTTGACAGCCATGCGATCAAGCCATGGCGACCCTAGGATAGCATCCTCAGGTTGGAGAGGAGAGACAAAAAAGTCTTCTTTGTTGACATAGCTTTGGACATAAAGCCTCAACTTCCCAATCAAGGGATTAACAGAGGCTTTCTATCCCGTGAAAGTTGTGTCAGCTGTTACAATATCTCTCATCTCGAAAGCTTGAATGCCCAACTTGGTGGCCAACTCCATTGATATGAAGTTGTGAATAGAGACAGGGTCAAACAAGATGAAGGCATCATGTTCCCTTACCTTTCCCCAAGCATAGGAGAGAGATGATCCTTTGCAGTGAGCATCCTCTTTTGGAGCTTCGATGGTGGAAACCCTAGGAGTCTTATTGCAAGCATTTTTCTTGGCGCAAGAACGAAAACCATGTCCTTGCTCCCCACACTTAAAACAATTATGGTCCTTGCGAAAATTTTCCAGCTCTTCAGGAGAGAGTTTGTTTTTGCCTTTGTAAACCCCCATCTTCTTGGACCGATTGGGAAGAATTTTAGACATTGGTTTTTCCCTTTTCATCATTTTTATCTTTGTTTTCCATGGGCATGATATTCCATCTAGCCCTTGTTGGAAATTGATGCGTGAAGCAATCATGGTGTGATGAATTACTTCAGTGATAGAACCAGGCGGTTGAGAGTTGACGTATTTGGCCATATCTTCATGTAATCCCGTACAAAATTGTTGCTTTTTCTCAGCGAAGTCTATCTTTTGGAAGACAATAGCCTTGAGATGTAAATCCAAAAACTTGTCTCCATATTTGTGGATAACTCATGAGAGAGAAGATTCAAGCTGCGCCATTCGGTGAGCACTTTGTCCTTTGCATCGCTTGCAAGGAATTGCTCCTTATTGGAAACTTGTAGAGTTTTCCATGTCTTTGGGGCTTTTCCGTTGCCACAAAGGCTAGCCCACCATTGATGAGCCAATTTTTGGAAGTGCATAGGTACATGGCGTAGCTTGGAGGACTCCTTAAAGCTCTCGTCTCCAAAGGCCGCATCAAATTGTTGGATGAAGGCCAACACTTTGTCAGTAGCACCAAAGGTGCCATCATAGGTGAGAAAAGAGATACTCTTTCCTCCCTCTTTGAAACTATTTAGCTTTTGTGACCTTCGCCATGCAGGGTATGATTTGCGATGTCCTCCCCTCTTGTATTCTCTAGGAGAATAGCCATAGCTTTCATCGGAAGAGGAGGAAGGTGAAGAAGAAGGAGAAGAGGGTGACCTCTTTCTTGCCCTTTTCTTCCTTTGTTTCCTCTCTTCCCTTTCGGAGTGACGAGGAGAGGGACAATGTTTTGATCTTTTCCTCTTGGGAGGAGTTGGCGATCATCTATACCGTCATCTTTGTGGAGCCACATCTTCTGAGGAACTTAAAGTTTCATTGCTTTCTTGCTCTTTGGATTCCTCCTCGCATATGGGAGAGAGTCTTCTTTTGGGGGTCTCTTCAAGAGGCCTCATAAGCTCTCCCTCCTCTTGGAGAGGAAGGGAAATCTTATAAGCGCGAAGTTGTTGAATAACTTCGGCTTGCAAAGCAGGATTGCCCATAGGTTGTTGCAACCTAGTAACGAGATAATTGACAAACATGGGGGCATCATCATTAGCACCTTCATCTGCAAAATCAAAGCTATCAATGTTCATTCTACTCTCTTGGTTATTGACAGCCATGTTAACAAAATTTGTGTACGTACTTAGTGTATGCTTTGGCAATTCAAAACCTTAGTTGCCACTCCTCTTAACCTTTGAAAATCGGCTCCTAAGTATCTACACCCACGGCTCAAAGTGGTTAAATATAGAGAGTAGTGGAGTGGGTCTAATATTGCAGAGTTTCCAAAGGCTGCCTCCTTTTGAACTTCTTATGGCTCAATAATGGTAAAGCCGTAGGCAAGTCTAAAAAGACCCCATTATTAAGTCCAAAGCTCCCAAGGTGTGCACCATATCCCACATAGTGGGCTCAACAAAATCGATAATAAATCCCAGTCCCACTTATCCTAATATAATTAACAAAATCAACCATTTGTAGGCTACTTAAGGACCTCTCTTCTTGATCAAGAAAAGAGAAACCAAATGCTCTGATACCAATGTAATGGAATTAACCTATTAACTTGAGAGTAGTAGAAATTAGAGAGAGTACTTTTGTGAAATTACTTTGTGAGCATAGCGGGAGAACATAATTGATGGTAGCAACATAAACATAGCATTTAGTTAACTTGGCAGGAACAATAATTTTGCAAGAGAGAGAGTTTAGAGAACATGACAACAGCTGAGGACCAGATTTATGTGGAGCCGGTCTCCGCTCCAATAGGCATTTGTATTATAGTTTCTTCCATCAAGAGAGACTTGTTACAATAAAATCTTTGTGTTCCTTGTGACCTAGGTGATGCAATGAAGATGGCAAACTTCATGCATCATGAGCATAACATAAACTTTGTGGAAAGCGCTAACTATCCCAAGCCTTAGTCTCAAGACCTCAAACACCTTCGAAGGTTGAGAGAGCTAGCAGGGAATGAGGGTAGGAAAGAGGAAGAAGAAACATTTCATCACTCTTCTTGCTAGCATACATAATAGCATAGTAATGGATGGAGAATATGAAAATCCTAAGCATTGAAGCATGGATCTTGGTTGGATTTGCATTCCATACCCAAGAGTGTTGCTCTCAACCTCTCTACTTGCTTGGAGAAGGAGAGGGAGCTCTTGCACTTTACACAATACACAATGAGAGTATGTGTGAGGTAAGTGTGGGAGAGTATACCCCTCAAGAAGTGCCCCTACTTGCTTTGGTCGACCCCCCCTTGTAGCTCATGCTTGAAGATCATTGGACCCCTCCAGGACTAGCCAATTACAAGCAAGAAGTATACTAAGCAAGAAGGGTAGCCTTGGGACTAGTGTCCCCCTTTCCCCTTTGAGAGAGTGGGCTTGATAAATGCTAAAACAAGTAATTAAATCCACTAAAATATCATTGGATCCCTTGGAAGGCCAACCAATAGGCTTTAGGCACACCATGAGGGTAACCTAGCTAGGGGTTTGACATGTGTCCTACTTGCCTCTTGGGCAAGGGGTAATATTTGGGAGAGAGAGTGGTCAAGAAACTACCCCTCGTTCTTGCATGGCTTGCCTCCTCCTTGGAGGTATTTTCTTTGACTTTTGTGCCACCTCAAGCCCCTCAACCTTGGGCCTAGTTCTCACCACAAGCTTGGCCCTTAAGCCCCTCAAGCTTGCACTGGATTATCACCTCAAGTACATACCTAGCATTTCAAACATGACAAGCACCTCAAGAATCTCAATACTAAAGCACTTCAAGCATCTCAATCATCAGTCATGACAAGCACCTCAAGCTTGGGCAGGGTTCCCACCTCAAGCAGAGCCCTAGCTTACCTAAAGTCAAAGGACTTTTAACACTAACTATTCGAGGAGTTCAATGAAGCTAACCCTAAGGTCTTTATGCTCCATTGGTTAGCCTTGCTGTTTAATAGACCATCTCTCATTTGAGCCCCTTTACCTTTGGCCCCATGTTGAGATAGATTTATAAGCACATGTCTATATCCTAACTCTTGTTCTCGTTTATTCTCCTGCATTAAATGATCATTTGAATATGAGAAAATCATTTGGGGTGGTTAGATATTAGATTTTATGAGAGAGAGAGAGAAAGACAGAGAGAGAGAGAGAGAGAGAGAGAGAGAAAGTAGGTAGAGAGGGATTTAGAGAGGGATTTAGAGAGAGAAAGGGGGGGGTGATAGTGAGAGATATAGAGAGGAGAAAGATTGTAGATCGTGTGCATATAAGTCTTTTGTTATATATACATATGCATATCTATGTGACTGTGTATATATATACGTAGATATATCTGTGTATATATGTGTATGTGATAGAGCAAGTGTTTATATACTTAATCTACCTCTCTTTGTAGAATAGGTGTAGAAAGAGAGGTAGATATGTGGATAAAAATTTATTCACTATACACCTAGTCTGCCTCTCTTTGAATGTACTCTCTCTCTACACCTTTGTATTTATTTTGGTTAGATAGAAATCTAAAGGTGTGTAGATTAGGTAACGTTAAGGTGTAGATAGGGACGTATAGATTAGGTGGTGAGAGAGAGAGAGAGAGAGAGAGAGAGAGAGAGAGAGAAAGAGTAGGCACTAAGTCCAAGAATTGAACTCTTTCACTCGGGTATAGTGCCTTTTTAATCTTGGTGTTGCGATCCTTGATCCACTCATGTATGGATTACTGCAATGTACCCTTGGTTTTACCACGATTGAGATTGTGATGATATCTAAAGAGGTACCAATAGACTATTGGTACTACTAGCCCCTACTTAGGTCTAATAGTATAGTCCAGATCTATGTATTTAATTATGAGTGTATGCATGCCCTATATATGTGTGTCTCATATAGGAGTGCGTAGATGTGAAGCTATGTATATACGTATCTATGCGAGTCTGTGTATATATGCATGTATGTAGACACTAAGTAAGGGAGCATAGCACCTGATGGTTGAATGCTTCCTCTCGAGTATAATCCCATTTTAATCGTGGCATTGATGTCCTTGATCCACTCATGTATGGATTACCACAGTGTACCTTCCGTTTTACCACGATTGAGATTGTGATGATATCTAAAGAGGTGCTACTAGACTATTGACATTACTAGCTCTTACATAGGTCTAATAGTATATATGTATCTAAGTGACTATGTATATACATCTATCGATCTATCTCTCTCTACGCTCTCTCTACACCTAATCTACATACAAAGGTGTGTAGATTTAGATGTAGATTAAGTATAGAGAAGTGATGTAGGTGCTTAGTAGGTCCTTGAGAAGCGGTGTAGATTGGGTGTAGACATAGAGATATGTAAATTAAGTATAGGGATATTACATAGAGGCTAGGTCCTAATACTTACAAGCTAATGTCTTGTAAATATCGAACGAGAGACCACCTACTGAGGAGCACCCTCACATTATTTCTTTGGTTGATTCACGTCTCAAATGGGTCTCAATCTAGGGTGAACGTCGCCTCCCCAACGGACTTGACTCTCGAGGTGGTAAGCCCAAGCAATGGAATTAGGTTTATCTGTAGCTAGTTTTTTACTTGCATACATGGCTCTCTTATGGCTATGGAGGTGAGGATCCATCTAATCAGGTTCCTTTACCAATGGTAGACCCGGACCTGCATCGCAAATTATCTTTACAAGAGGAGTACATGTGTTAGATGCAGGGATTGTTCGGCCACTATACTTCACAATAGCTAGCGGCCTATGGTCTTTCACAACATACCACGCGGTGGGGGAGTCAGAGAGGGACTCCATACATTTAGAGCCTCACACCAACGTCTACCGCACCTTCTTACCAATCCACCTGCCTTCCATCGTAGGGATCCACACCATTCCATTCTGACTGCTTGGAAATGATTGTTCATGCATATGCAAGATGTTATTTTGATTGGACTCATGTGTTATGTTTCTCATGACATAATATTTCTTTGTCCAAGCCTTTGACAATACACAAGTGGTCGACAAATGTCTTCTAGTAGCACACGATGGCGCTCGTCAGGGTACCAAGCATCGTGAAAGGTAGAGCGGCATGAGCTCCTTTTGGGATGCCTATTTTGGTGATGGAGGGGGTGACCAAGTCACCTATTTTGAAGTGTGCCACTCCAACCACAGAGGACAAAGACACTCACGTGCTCATGCCATACACACACGGGCGCTATGATATGGTCAAGTATGGTGGCGAGGTTGACTTTGGTACTGCACAGGGCAAGGCATTTCGTTGCCATCTGCTGCAGATTCTTATCCACTCAACGTATAAGAATTGTTTTATTAAATTCGAAGACCAAGTGTCCAATAATACACGCTATGACAAGGAAGTGTTGCATGGTCGATCTTTTAACATCCCTAGCTAATAATGAGCATTTCTCGACACAATGGTTCGAGGAATATATAAATTTTTTCTAAAAATCAATCAATCAAGTGTGTGACGCGCAACAGCCAACCAGGTCGCAAATCTAGAGAGGAGCTATTGTGGTGACAACATGGTAGATGCAAAGTGGGAGTGAACGGCCATACAACAAAAGGGCAAGGAAGCTGTAATAACAGACTCACTCCACGGTCAACAGTACGAAGCTCGGGCCAGACAAACTCCCACGCACTATGGTTCAAGAGCAAAGCAGATTGAAAAGATAAATATTTAAGTAACTTTTAATTGTGCAAGTTCTATTTAGAAAATGTTTAGCTTATGCTGGCCTACTAAAGAGATGGTCAAGTATCGAGAGGGACACATGGAGTTCAATACTTGGCGATGATTCTTGAAAAACCATTGTATCTCTCGCGAGCAATACTCAAGTAGTCAGTCGCATCTCTACAAGTGGTAAGTGGTCCAGACAATGACTATTGTATTAATCATTTTGGAATATTTTGGTTGTTGTAGAGTCAGAGCAATCAAATTTATGTACCTCTTGACGAGGACAGGAAAGAGGATTGGGATATAATCCTCAAGATTTAGAAGTGCAAATATGGCACAAAAAAACCTATGATTTGTATATAAAACTCTTTTGGCCTTATTTATAATTAAATTTAATTATTGTTCTTTTGTGCTTCAAATTATAAAGGTAAGGTGTGACATGTAATTTCAAAGCTTTTTTTTTATATATACACTTTTCAAATTGCAATTGAAAGTTTGATATGTTTTATGCAGGTAAAAATTAAAGTTGCTCATTTGGGCTACCCAAAATTGGGTGGCCCAAATGAACATCTTTATTTTTGAAAATCCGGATAGAGGCAAACTCACTATTACCACACATATTTCTATTAAATGATTGCTGCCACAACTATTACCACCACACAATTTTTTCTCTTTCTATTTTCCTTTGTTAATCCGTAGCAATGCTGACGGTTCTAGACTTGGTCTCTTATAGTGTGCCAACCTGCAATATATATATGAGACTGCTTATACACCTCCTACCCATCTTGGGCATGTGGATGTGATAGCCACCTGGGGAAAAACCATTGGTAGTGCAAATGAGGCTGCGAGCATGAGCGTAAGCTTGGGCTGGGATAAAGTTGTTGGCAGTTAACCCAGAATTTAGCTGACATCGTCGTCATGGTTTTAATCTAACAAGGTGTAATACGTGCGTGCCGGCTTGGTCTAAAAAGTGGACTCTATGCACATGTGGCACACGCCACAATCCGCCACATGTTATGCTCCGCAACCGGTTTCACCGATTCCCGGTCATTTTCTGTGTTTTAGAAAATTTTCAAGGCAACAAGTGGGAGCCCATGCTTAAACCAAAAAGGTGTTTAAACATGAGGGGTTAAACAAGCAGGCACGATCAAACACAGATGCTCAACCACTAAGCCAATGGGTGCCAGTGATCAAACGCCCTCTGCCAATGACTATATTTCAAACTCATTTTATTGGCTTCAAGGAGGGGTGGGGGGTGGGGGGGGTTCCTTTTTATGTGTACGGGCGGGCGCCCCCGGTTACCGGTTGTGCCACATGTGCATAGAGTCCATTATTTAGACCCGGCCGTGCCGACCCGTCCCCGAACGTGATAGGCAAGCAGCAAGGACTCAGTGTGTATCCAACCCGAGTTTCATTGTGCTTGTCTTAACAGGGTTTTCGCGCTGTGATAATGCATAAGATGTGGAATAGGATTATTGGAATGAAAGATTGTGCTCTATTTTAAGCATAATTTTTATATATATATAAACAGGTTGATTCTAATTACTGATGGCGGAGAATTTAGGTTAAAAAAACATAATGCTTTTGAGTGTTACCAAATTACACGACGCTTTTCATTGACTCAGTACTTCAGTCGAAATTGGTGGAGATACACCTAATTACCGGATTAAATTGGAGATTTATATAATTTACTAACACCCTGCGAATACATCCAGTCTTTTAGGATTACAGTTAATTTTCTTGTTGATTTTGTACGACTATAATCACAAGAACTTTTGGACAAATTCTCACAATAATTCCCATATTGTGACTTACCCCAACATCATGAGCCTCTGTGAGGGAGGCACCGCATACCTAGCTAGGTATGCGGTGCCTCTCGAGCAGAAGCTCATGATGTTATTCACTGTATGAAAAACATTGGAAAAGACTCCATTTTCCTACATGAGAAAATTTCTAAATCTTCTTGTGATTAATGCTGCGAGCTAAGAGTGTGAGAGAGCGAGCTCATTGGAGTTGTTCTCTCAACACTAGAACAAAACATATCATTGTACACAAATAACCTAGGCATGGGCAGGACAACCTGCCATGACAACCCCAGCGGAGGTGGGGCATTGGGCAAGTGGACAATGCTCCCCTTGTGTTCCCCACCAATCTAATCCCACACCAGGAAGCTCTAAGCACATGTACAAGACCACCGCCATGAAGGCCAGCCCCGCATCCAACGCCGCAGACAGCACATAGTTGTACCTCTTCCACCACCCCTTGTGATACTTGAACACAAAGTAGTTGAAAAAGGTACCTACCAGAAGCCATGATGTATAATTCACTGTTGTCGCCGGCGGCATGTTTGCGGTTGCACCCAAAAGTACCGGCATGTTTATCAAGGGGATCCACCATATTTTGGGGAATGCTTTGTGACACATCCACACCAACACAGGTGCAATTGCCCCACCCAGGAAGAACCAATTAAGGCTTGGATACACCCCTTGGCTCCCAAATATCTTCTTTGGCCCTACTAACCCCCATATTACCGATGCATCAAAAAAGACGGCGTCGCCAGGGCATGTCCAAGGGCTACTTTTTGGCAAAAGATCTGTATTGCATATGTTTTCGATTGATTCTAGCATCCACCATGCAACTCCCATATTCACGGTCCCTGCCACTACTGTCCCAATTACCTGCAAGTTGGCTTGAGATTACATGTCTGCTTAATTATGTCCTATTAACTTATGGACCATCTATGCAAGGCACCTGACCTTAACGCAAGGATACCCATGAAGGTAATATTTCAAAGACATACCTGAACCATGAACATTGACCTTGGAGGGACCTTCATATAATGACCCAGCTTGAAGTCTGACAAGAAGGCAACAGCCTGGTTCATGCTCATGTAGCCGTACACTTTGAATAGAACATTGGCGAGCGGCCTTCCTGGAAGGAGATAGCCCATGATGTACTCTGTGATGATGTTCAAGCCTGGAGCCTAAATAGCCCATAAAGACACAGGATAAAGAGAAATTAGCTACTCAGATAACTATCCATTGGTTGTGACATGCTTATAGCCCTGCGTATTAACTTAGGGTTATCGTATTGTATCCCGTATATATAGGGGGGTTTCACAAGGCAAAAAAGATAGATTTTACAGAGGGTCCCGTATATAGGGGTTGAAAAGGAAATTTTGGTGCATGCAGATGACGTCTCCCTAGTACTACTTGTGAATCCCCGTGTGCTTATAGTGACATTCGTGTATTGGACAGGTTCAAATTCAAGCCCCCATTCTTAATGCTGAATGCCTCAAAGAGACCCGTACATCGACGTCTATGACGACAAACCAATCACATATTCTGTGTACATGTTTACCTGATTGGTGGTAGCTACAATCACTCCTATTGGTAGAGTGAAGACAGCTGCTAGCACACATGCTAACAGCAAACCCCACCATGGCAGCTGCACTTCATCTTTGAACACTACACAAACCACTATTGAAAGAGCGACTGAGCCGACGAGCAAAATATTCCACCATAGTTGTGGTATGCCAGGATAATTTTGCATTAGCCTTGTATGGACATCTGGTTGAGTATTTAAAGCTGCTTTGCTCCTCTCCCAAACTTCCCTGTTTCACAAGTAAACGTAGGCACTTAGCTGCAGAGTGGATTAAAGTTCTCAGCGAAACAAACTGCACGCAGCCGAGGCTTGTATATACAATGCATTCAGTACATTGCATGTTCGAGCATTAAGATGCATAATGTCAAAGACTCGCAAAGTAATTAGCCTTGTATGGACATCTGGTTGAGTATTTAAAGCTGCTTTGCTCCTCTCCCAAACTTCCCTGTTTCACAAGTAAACGTAGGCACTTAGCTGCAGAGTGGATTAAAGTTCTCAGCGAAACAAACTGCACGCAGCCGAGGCTTGTATATACAATGCATTCAGTACATTGCATGTTCGAGCATTAAGATGCATAATGTCAAAGACTCGCAAAGTAATGGCATACTTGCCATAGAACACCATCACATGTGTTAATGTCGCTGCAATTGTTGCAAATCCAAGACCATAGCCAAGAGCAAAAACTATGCTAAGGTGTAATTGGCCTTGCTGTTGATAAGCTGTATTGTCGAGAGTAAAGTCAGGGCTCAAAACAGCTTGGATGTCATACATGCTCCCGTTTCCCGAGAAAAGCCGTGAGGAGAAAATGGGAAACTTCTTTGCATCATAGATGTTGTGCCAGTAGGCAGAAGGAAGCATCACATAGATGAAGAGGACAAATCCGATGGCAACATTCACCGTTGCAAAGAAGGGTGAAACCAAAGGATTTCCAAGAAAGGCATTAGAGATCCCCGACCAGTCGAGACTTATGGCGCCAACTCCAAGCCCTCGTAGTCCTGAGCCAACTTGTTGTGCTGTGATTGATTTTGGAAATGCCCAACACAAAAGTGATACTGAGGTTAAGGTGTTGAACAGATAGCCTGGTAGTGTGTAGTAGGCAAAGCTTGCAACTGTGACAAGCAAGAAGAATTGGCTTCTAGAGAGACCCTTTTTGTGCTCCTTCTCATGTAATGTTCTGCATAGAAGGCAGTGTGTAGCCAATGCACATTAGATGTACATGCATATTGAACCAAAATATGGAGAAATTTTTCGACCAGCTAGCGAAAGCTAGTGGTAATTAATATACCTGAACAATGACACTTGCACAAGTGTGCCGGGCCACCACATATGAGAAGGCTCAATGAGATACCTGTGGAAAAGACCAGCCCAACCGTACCCCAGCACCTGCAAAAATTACACCGAATCGTCATGCACAGCGCTCAATTTTTCCACACTATGGATACAAAACACCAACACAAAATAGCAGCTAAATGCAAGTGAAAGATGACCTTGAGCTCCTCTCATAGAATACAAATTCCTTAAAACGTTTTTGTTCACTATTTGACATTACAAGCACTGCATTTTTTTGAGAATTGCATTGTGATGTCCTACTCCTCTCGACTGATTTTTTGAATTTCTCAGCACTTTGAATTCGTTTTTAACCTTGTTCTACACAATCTTTCTATTTTGTTTTCTGTCCGCAAAAAGTCGATATGACATACATTGTCAATGATCTTTGAGTTGGAATATAGTACCTGAGTTGTGATTACGATCAGCAGGCCGGCACCAAAGGAAATATTTCGATGGTAGAATGCCTTCACGATGTTAATAATGCTCACAGCGTAGGCGGATCCACCACCAAAAGCACTTCCTGCATTGGCGAAGATGGTAATGAGCACATGCTCCTTCACATTGAAAGGCCCTGGGTTGAGCGAGAACTCAGTATTCCAATAAGGCAAGCGGTATGTCTTCGTCGGTAGAACCAAGGCCATGAAGTGGCCAATTGGCACAGCGGCGATTTGCACAGTGATGAGTGTTACTGTGAGAGGTTCAGTCCGGTATGCAAAGAACTGATTTAAGAAAGACAGCATGACACAGGACAGTAGCCCTATGGACCACATTCGGAAGGTCCATACTGGTAGAGAAGGATCGTCAGATGTAGCGACAGTGAGTGCAACTTGCTCCACAGGAGATTGATCACTGATGCTGTCCTCAATATGGTCATGTGAATAATCAGCAGTTTTTTCTGTATCTATAGAATAGGAATGCTTGCTATCACCTGCCATATTAATAGCCTATTAAGCCGCACCGAGCAGCGTCTAAAGATAATTAGGAGTGCTTGCGATGCACCATGACTGCTGCGGCACCTACATCAACAATTGGCGGCACGGTGTGTGTCGAAAGAAAATTAAGAGTGCTTGGAATGACCATAGGCACTGCTGTGGCCGCACCCGCATCAACGATTCTCAAGGCTAGCATGCAAAATTGATGAGTGATTCCAATATGTATTGCTGATGAGCGTCGATGTTATATGGGTACGCGAATCTGGAAAGCTCCCCAGCCCTATTAAAGTTGTAGCTGCAACGGACGGTGGCCGTATACCATGGCTTGTTGGGTGGTGGTCGAACTGCATGGAACTCTGCACGCACACACGGAGAGCTTGCTTCGTGTGAGGACTTCCTTCTCTCGTCACTCTCTTTTCATGACGGCGCCAACTTTAGAATCTCCGATCCATGTAGGCTACTCTCCTAGAAAATCAGGTGATCGATTGACGATTTTCAGGAGGCGGCCTCTCTCTCTCCTCTCTCTCTAGCATGCCCTTCGAGAGGCCCCTGCTCAGTGCTCGAAAAAAACCTAGGTTTAGTGTAATCCCACCTACAAATTTTGAAATTTACCTCTAAATTTTATATTTAAAGGTGAGAAAACCTACAAAAAATTGAAAAAAATAGTGTAATTTTTGGTGTAAAAACCTTTAAATTTTGTCAATTTACCTCTGTTGTTTCCCAGATGTGGGCTTGCCAAGTTTTTGAAAAAAAAGTTTTTTTCGAGCACTGGTCCTGTTGTGCGCCCATGCTCTCTCTCTCTCTCTCTCTCTCTCTCTCTCTCTCTCTCTCTCTCATGCCCTTCGAGAGGGTAATTAGTGGATCTAATACAATGTCTGGTTACAAAATCATAAAATCTAAAATCTTACGTTGAGACGCTGGCCCTTGGGCAGATCAGGCGATTGAACTTCTGTAGGCACCGATCAGTGGCAAAGGATATCTTTTAATGTGGTACCATTCACTTGGTGTTCTGCACACCGCAGAACAGTGAGGTCCCATTGTATCCAATGTCCTGCTAGAGTTGAGACTAATTCCTACTTGCTCTAGTATTGCAGCTGCACTTGGTACTGTATTATCCTCAGTATTGAATTGTTTGCCCAGTGGTGTTTCCCCACAATAGCGCTGGTTGTTTAAGGTAAAATTGCCTCCGGTACGATTGCACCTACCTTTGGCCATATTTCGGATGCACCAGACGACTTGGCAACCCTGTAACCTCCTTACGTTCCATCAGGCTGCTGGAGATTGCTTTGCCTTCTTTGCTCACTTCAGTTTTGAGATTAATTGATGCTAAAAAATGGAGCTCTACTACGTTCACAACAGAAATTGAGCTTTGATTTCACGTGTTGTCCGTGTGTGTGTGTGTGTGTGTGTGTGTGTGTGTATGTGTATGTGCGTGTGTGTGTGTGTGTGTGTGTGCGTGTGTGCGTGCGTGTGTGCGTGTGTGAGAGAGAGAGAGAGAGAGAGAAACTTACAGGAGATGGTAAACAGGAAGCTGGGAGCCCACACAAACAACAACGAATTTGCAGAGGGGATGCAAAGCCAGAAGAGCGGGTGCAACTACTTTGTCGTTGTTGAGTCCGCCGTCCCCCTCCATAGCGCTTAACCATCGACGGCCAAGTCTTCCTCGTCACTGGACGTGGCCTCTCCTCTGTCGGAGCCTAATCTGACAACTGGAAGTCAAAATAAAGTCACAAACTCACACCACCTGTGAGTGACTGCTGCGCGCCAACAAATCCATTTGGCATTTGCTCTCTCGCGCAGCCTGGACAGAAGCATCCCTTCTATAAACGCAGTATCCCGCAACACGCGCGTGCATACAGACGCATATCTCTCCTTCCTTCTCTCTCTCTCTCTCTCTCTCTCTCTCTCTCTCTCTCTCTCTCTCTCTCTCTCTCTCTCTCTCTCTCTCTCTCGCGCGCGCAAATACTCTCACGTCTCCTCCCCCATAAAACAAACCTCCCCCCCCAACACACACACACACGAAAGGCATGTCTGAGTGTAGGGCAATGGGCAATGGAGATACAGACGCAGATACAGTTGCGGTACCCGTTCTGAGACCTTGGCATCTCATGCTCCACTCACCCGTAGGCCGAGACCCGCTCTCAATTGGCATCTCACGCTCCACTCACCCGCAGGTCGAGGCCCGAGGTTTTGCTGAAGGGGGAACGCCACGTGGGCTGCTAATTGTGCCACAAAGGCCAAAATATTGGGGATAATGGGACCGCCAAAGGGAGGGGAAGCCCCTACCTGCAGGGATTTGCTGCCACATGGCAGTTGACCCTCTCATTTTGATATATATATAAGATTATACAATTCGACCAGAGATTCCTCTATATTCTTTTCCCTACCACTTAGCAAGGGATTTGCTACCCTCACAAAAAGGGAGCATGGGTTTCGATCTCTCACCACTTGAATGATGAAAATTAATCGGCTCCCCTAACCACTAGGTCAACGCCTACAACAGCTATAAAACCCTCAACCTCTACGATGCTCTTGTTGCTCTGTCGATCGCCCTCAAACATGGTAATCGTTTTCCCATCCCTCTACTCTGCTGCATTGTGCGCATGGTGTTTGTCTACCCCTTGCCTCCCGCACTTGCTCCCCCTCCTTTGCTGCATTGTGCGCATGGTGTTTGTCTACCCCCCCCTACTTCGAGGCCTGACAACGGATCTTGCTTGATTCGATCTTTTTTTTTTTTCATTTTTCCCATGTTTTACAAGGCATGTAACGCTCTGCTTTGCATGACCTACAAAATAAAGTCCTCACAAGAGCAAGATGGGAACACAGATATTGTCACAATGTATGAAATATCTTTCCTCCTTGACCCAAGAGTGGACGAAACAAATTCAACATACTCCCTTTGCTGAATAACTCGTATTCCAATGACACGTAAGAAATGCGGAATACAAGGAGAGTAGAGAGAGATATGATGCAAAGTAGATTAGTGGTAAATCAAAAACTTTAGATTAGCACACTATTACAAAGTGATGGCGCCATCCACCCATCCGCTCTCAATGTAGAGCTTAGATGACGATTTAGACAACTAAAGAAAGTAGGAATACAAGGGACTAACAATCCTTCAACAAGGATGTGTTGTATGCATCAAGTGTGCACACCAATATACTGAATTACTCAGAAGGCCTCATTATATAGATGTAAAGGAGCCTCTAAACACCCATGTGTAACCGCCCTTAGATAGCCAAGCCTAAGTAGAAATCGGCCATGTGTCCATGTGTGCAGCCGCCTTTGTGTAACCAAGTCCAAGTAGGACTCTCCCATGCGCCCATGTGTAGCCGCGTTTGGGTAGACAAGTCCTCCTAGAACTCAGCCACCGGCCAAGGAAATCCAGCCACCAGCCAAAGACCACGGACAACCAGTCACCAGACAGCCATTTTTCGATTGTCTTCCGGCCGTCGGTCGGCCAAGATATTCCAGCAAAGAATTTGCTCCGTACCATCCACGATCACAAATAGAGATCTCATCAGCGTGCAAACCTAGAATCCACCAAATATATGTGCACCATTGGCTTCTCCTCATATGGGGGCCTTACAAATGGTGCAACATGTGGTGGAAAATTTGAGAGAGGTGGGCATTGCAATTATTCCAACACCTCCCATCAATGAACATCCGAAGATGCTCTATGTTGGCCGTGTGCCAAGTCCAAGTTGATGAAGATGTCAAAGTAGCTAGTCTGTCCCTACAGCTTTGGTGAAGATATTTGCACAATTGTCTTCAGTAGGACAATACTCTAGCTCCATAATTTCATTCTCAATTAGCTCTTTAACATAATGATATTGAACCTCAATATGCTTTGTGCGTGCATGGAAGACGGGACTTTGGTTGTCACATTGAAGTGGTGTTGCTGGATCAAGAGAAACACCCAAGTCCATGAGGACTCGCCTCAACTTTATACTCTTCTTCCGTTGATGAAAGAGCGACGGTTGGCTGCTTCCTGTTGATGCAAGAAAACACTCCAAAACCAAGTGAGAAACAAAATCTAGAAACTGATTTTTTGGAGTCATAATTTCCTTCCCAATCGGAGTCACAATACCCACTGAGAGTATTTGTGCCAATGCCTTGGGCAATGCCATGGCCCAAACTACCTTTGATGTACTTAAGAACTCGCAGACCTGCCTTCCATTGAGATTCTCTTGGTTGGTTGGAAAACGTGCTTAAAACACCTACTGCAAAAGAAGTATCTGGCCTAGTGTTGCACAAGAAAATTAAGCTTCCCACAAGTTTTCTGTACTTTTTAATGTCGACTAAGGGAGAAGAATCTTCCACTAGGTCAACGCCTATAGCAGCTCCGAAATGCAAGCCATGCAATAGAAAAATAAAACCCTCAACCTCTACGTTGTTGTTGCTCTGCAGATCGCCCTCGAACATGGTAATCGTTCGCCCGTCCCTCTACTCTGCTGCATTGTGCGCATGGTGTTCGTCCGCCCCTAGCCTCCCGCACATGCTCACCCCCCTCTTCTCTTTGCCTACTTGGACGCTCGACACTGGATCTCGCTTGATTCAATCTTTTTTTTTCATTTTTCCCAACTGGGTACCCCTACTGGATGGAGTGTCCAAAAAAATTAACGCTATTGGATTATTTTATGCTTCTCAATCTATTGCGTAAGTTTTCTCAATTGCGTTTTTAGAACATCTAGGGCACTACTAAAGGTTTGCATTTGAATTTCCAAAATACATACTACATTGTTTGCTAGTTGCTCATGTGCTCTCAAGGGGGGTAACCATTTTTAGATTTAAAATCCATAAGCTAGCGAGCCAAGGTTCAAAATCCATACACAATTTATCCTTTAGTGATAGAAAATATTGATTACAAACGATTATATTTTGTGTAGATCGAAAATACAGAGCTTTTTTAAAAAAAATTTGATGCCATCACCTTTGAGCATAAAAGCTATTGTACCCTTTCAATAAAATTTGTCATTAATTAGGCTAGTTAAGAAAAGGTAAAGCATTGCCTTAAAACACTCATTTCATAGTAAACACTAATAGTTTACTTCGGTTAGCTTGGAATTTGAATCCAACAAAAAAGAAAGAAAATCTGAAGTACAAAAAGATAAGCATTGGCTAAGGAGCCCAAACTGATACTACATAATGGTATTTTAATTGTATTCGTTGACAATGTGAGGTACAAAAAAGAAGAGATTTGAAGCACAAAAAGATGGCCAAGCCACAAAGGCACCAAAAGTAGTACTATCTATGTTATCAAACTCTTGATAGTGCAATGGGGAGCTCATCTTGTGTTAAAGCAGCCTGGTGAACCAGTTTATTGTTGGAATTAGGGTTGCAAGAAAACACACACAACTTGGAGAAGACAAAGGAAGCTGAAGGCACACAACTGAGAGTGTATTACTTAGTGTGCAATGGAAAGATAGATAGCCCTAGAGTGACGGGCGTATATACAATGCATGGTGGAAAAAACCTCCTAAAGAGGGAAAGAATGCCCCAGCGGTCCTAGTGTGTTCACACACATCACTACCACACGTATATGGTAACAAATCCCTGCTGAAGTGATGCGGTGAACGAGAGCTGGCACATGAGTAAAGGGAATTGTTATGCCCTGAGAACATGATCAGACCACAAAGGGGAGTAAGCCCAAAGCTTTGCAAAAAGCTTCAAGCTTCTCATGAGACAATGCCTTTGTGAAAAGATCTGCAAGGTTGTCCTGTGTTGGCACATAAGACAAGCTGATCTCTCCTACTGAGAGCCTCTCCCTGACATAGTGGTAATGCACCTCAATGTGCTTTGTGCGAGCATGAAAAACTGGGTTCCTCGCAACTGCCAATGCGCTCTGACTGTCAGTGTAGATAGTGTTGGCAGTGTCCTGTCCAACACCCAAATCATCGAAAGGCGTTTGAGCCATACACACTCAACCATAACTGTGAAGAATGCCCTGTACTCAGCCTCACAACTACAAGTGGCCACAGTAGGTTGTTTCTTGCTCAACCATGATATACACGAACTGCCAAGCATAAAACAAAAACCACTTGTGGACACTCGCGTGTCAAAACAACCAGCCCAATCTGAGTCCAAAAAAGCATGCAAGTCTGGCAGCAATGATCCCCCTTTGAGATAAAACAAGCCAAGATGTGAAGTGCCACTAAGGTAGCGGAAAATCCTCTTGACAACCTGCCAATGCTTAGACACTGGGCTATGCATAAATATGCTGACCTGTGAGACTGCAAACTGAATATCCGACCTCGTGTTGCATACATAAATGAGGCATCCAACAGCACTTTGGTAAAGAGTGACATCTGCAGGATCACCAGCATCATGAAGACTTGATTTCAAACCTGTTTTCATGGGAGTGGCAATAGGTTTTCAATCCTCGAGTCCAAACTTACATAGTAATGTCTCTATGTAACTTTTCTGACACAAGGCAATACCACCATCACACTGCTTAAACTGTATACCCAAGTAATGATGCAACAGCCCCAAATCTTTCATCTTGAAAGTAGCATTCAAATCGGCCTTAAATTCAGCAATATGTCTCTCATTTGGTCCAGTGATCAGTAAATCATCTACATAAAGAACCACAATGAGAAGTACATCATCCTCACGCTTTACATACAATGTGCTTTCTGTTGGACTGTTACGAAAACCTTGTTTGACCTAATGAGTGTCAGCTTTCTCATACCAAGCACGAGGATATTGCTTCAACCCATACACAGCCTTCTTACATCTGCGCACTTTGTCCTCTTGTCCTTTCTTGACAAAACCACAAGGCTGTGTTACATAAACTTCCTCAAATATGTCACCATTCAAGAAAGTAGTAACGATGTTTGATTGATATACAGCCCAACCAAAATGATATGCCAATGCATATAGAAAACAAACAGTAGTCATACGACAAGTGGGAGAAAAAGTATCTTCATAATCTATGCCTATTTGTTGTGCATAACCCTTTGCAACAAGTCAAGCCTTATGGCGATCAATCTCACCATCCGGCTTGCATTTCAACTTGTAAACCCCTTCGTAGCAATGCTCTTTTTTCTAGGAGGCAAATCACATAATGTCCATGTGTCATTTTCTATAAGTGCATCATATTCTGATTGCATGGCAGCCATCCAATTTTTTGAATTATGTGCTTTGTCAAAAGATAGAGGTTCCTTAGCATCATGTAAGCTAGACACACCCAAAGCATAACAATCTGATGCATAAGATGCATGGTGAGAGCCTCAACGAGTACGACTAGACAAAGGTGCATCCAATTTACTATCATGCAATGTATGCACCAACCATTTTGGCATACCTCTAGCCTGCTCATTTTCAGCCCTTTCCTCATCAAGTACATCATGTACATATGCATTAGTAATAGGCTGATCTGTAATATTTTTTAAAACCCCCATAGGTTGTACATTTGCCTCATCGAAATTTACATTCAAAATTTCACCACTAAAAAGAGGCAACAAAGTGTCATAAATGTCTTGTGAGCTTACATTATTGTCTCTAGTACATGACAGCAAGAGTTGAACAGAATGTTCCACAAACACTACATCCCGTGAAACCAGAATACGCTTTGTTTGCGGATGATTCAACCTGTAACCTTTTCTTTCAACACTATAACCAAAAAAAAATCATTTGCCATCCTTATCATCCAATTTTATACACTGTGTTTGTGGCACCAAAGCATATGCCAAACAGGCAAAAACACGCATGTGCTCAATAGAAGGCTTTCTATCATGCCATGCTTCATATGGAGTAATAGACTGCAAAGCTTTCATAGAACACCTATTAAGTACATAAGTGGGACACATGATGGCCTCAAGCCAACAAGAATGCGGCAAAGCTTGACTTTTGACCATACACCATGCCATTTTCGTAAGTGACCTGTTTTTTCTCTCAGCTACACCATTTTTCTGAGGCGTATAAGGCACTGTACATCGGTGTTTTATCCGATGACTAGTCAAAAATGCATTAAATTCATGAGACATATACTCCCCCCCTCGATCGGAATGAAGGGTGCCCATAGTACATTTCAAGACATTTTTAGCCATAGCCAAAATCGTTTGAAGCACATAAAAACTTCGGACTTTTCTTTAAGCGGAAATACCCATGCATGCCTGGAGTAATCATCAATGAAAGTCACAAAGTAAAGGTAATTTCCCAAGGATGGAGTTTGCATGGGCCCACAAACATCACTATGTACAAGCTGCAACTTGCATGTGGCCCTATTTTGCCCAAAATACAGCCTTTACAAACATGTTTGACGGGTGCTTCAAGAGGCGGCAAAGAAGCAACCATATCATATTTGTGCAAACACACTGCAAATGCACCAAACTAGCAAAATTCAAATGACCAAAACGTGCATGCCAAAGCCCTTGAATCTACAACTGATTTTGTTCATAGTTGTTATACAAAGTGAGCTTATACAGCCCACGACACAAAAGGCCAGATGCAACAATTTCATCACCAAAACTGATCATGAACTGTGCATCTGTTATCCAGAAATTTGACTACAAGTCCAAGTCTAGCAAGTGCATATACAGACAAAAGATTCTTCTTGATCCCAGGTACATAAAGTGCATCAACAAGTGTGAAATAACTACCATTTGCAGTAGTAAGCACAATCTTTCCAACTCCCTGAACCGGATAAGAGGCATTGTTGGCACAAGTGACTAAATTCCCATGAGGGACGGACTCGAGAGAGCTGAACAATTCATGATGTGACGTAATGTGCTTTGTAGCACCACTATCAAAATACCACACATGTGAATTTGCAGCAACCAACATGCATACATCATGGACAACAGGATTGTAAGTGCACTTTGCACTAAAATCCCATTTTGCATCGACATCAACATCATATAGTCTCCTTTCATAGAAGACTCAACAATGGCTGCATTTGTAGTGGAACCACCCTCTTTCTTCTTAGCCTCTTTGGCCTTCAACTGAGGACACTGCCTGATCAAGTGATCATTAGCTTTACAATAATGGCAACGCATCTTCTTTTTGCCCTTATCACCAGAATTGCCAGACAAAGTGCTGCTAGCAGAAGCATTGGAAACAAAAGTTTTGCCACTCACAGCAGAACCATAAGAAGTGGTTGCATTGTTGTTACCACCCTTTCTTTGAGAAGCAATAAAAGCATGTTCAATTGTGCACTATCTAGTCCTGTTCTTTCTAGCAAGTGACTCTTGCAACAGCAATGTGCACAATGTATCAAACTTGACAACTTCAGGATTTCCTTGGGTTATAAGTCTCCAAGTACTAGCAAAAGTCTGGTAAGAATTTGGCAAGGCATCAAGAACAATCTGCACAAGGGAACTGTCTGAAATGCTTTATCTGCAGAAATAAGTTGCTCATTGATATCCTTGACCCCAGCAAGGAAAGTGTCCATATCATCTTCCTCATGCATAATCTTTGATTCCAGCTCTTTACGCAGCAAAGCAATTTTTGCCTCATTGTGGCTTGCATAAAGACCAGCTAGAATATCCCAAGCCTGTTTTGTTGATTTTGCTGAACGAATGTGAGGAGTAATGGTGTGCTTTATAGACAAGGCAATCAATGCATGAGCCTGCGCATCCTTTACATCCCATCGAGCTTGTTCTGTAGTAGGCAAAACTTCTCTAACAGTAGCAACCCTTGCAGCAAGACGTACAACATCCTCAATATCGCCTACATCTTCAGAACCAAGACATACATCAATGCCCTGGACAATATTCTAGATGCCCTTTGACACAAGAACATGTTGCATCATGTAAGCCCACATAGGGTAATTGTCCCCATCCAACATGTGCTTAGTAGTAAAGATCTTGAACACATCTGTGTTGTTGTCAGCCATGGAAAATGTTGTACCTGATGTGAAAACTGTCCCAAATGAGGAGAAATTGAGTGAGACTAGCATGTGCTATATAGCACAACCCGCAATAGAATGTATAGGACCTGTTATAAAAAGAACTGCACTGACCAAAATTTTGTACTAAATGACAAAATTGCCTGTGCAGACCTACCTGTAGTGGAAACGGAGGCCGAAATGAGCCCAAATCAAAAATTCGTGTAGATTAGTCTCTACAAGCTTTCCTAAAATTTTTGTCGACCTATGAACACTTTCCAGAGCTCACAAAAATCGGAGAAAGTGAGCAGGCATGTGATGGAGCTACTGGCGACTAAGCCCGAGAGGACGCAACCTGCTCTGATACCAATTGTTGGAATTAGGGTTGCAAGAAAACACACATAGCTTAGAGAAGATGAAGGAAGCTCAAGGCACACAACTGAGAGTGTATTACTTATGGAAAGATAGATATCCCTAGAGTGATGGGCATATATACAATGCACGGGGGAAAAAGGCTCCTAAAGAGGGAAAAGATGGACCGGCAATCTTGTGTTCACACACATCACTACCACATGTATATGGTAACAATTATAGATTTTCAAGTCACGTTGCAAGTGACGAAGAAGGACACAATAACTTATAAATGTAACGGGTTCTTTTTTAAAAAGGTAATGTTTATAATACTATTGTGTAATATATATTCCAGCGTTTTGCTTTGATTCTTTCTCCTATCTTTGTTGAGGAGCAAGAAAATACACAATCTCCCACATATCTGCAAAGCATGGCCAATTCTTTCACCTCCATCATTCTAAATGTATACTTCCACCATTTTTAGAGAGGATAGAATGCATCAAGTGCATTTCTTCTTAGTGATTGGGAAAGAAAACATTGTCTGTGGTGGGTTGACATGAAGAAAGAGGTTTATTGAAGAATTAAGTGAAGCATATGCAAGGCATTATAAGGGAGAGTGTAGATCACACTCTGGGTTGATTGGAAATATGAATGAAGCTACACTAAAACAAGTGCAAGAACAACAAAAAAACATTTTAGAGACTGAGAAATTGCAATTGGAGCAACTACTTGCAAAAACAGGAAAACCAAAGCTTCCAACTATGAGGGTTATTCTTGCTTTGTATGATTTTCTATTTTGTCTATTGCTCAAGTGATTTTAATTTTGTTATGAATTGTTATAAATGTAGAGAAAGATTTTGTTGATTTTGATATTACACATACTAAGAAAAGAAAGAAGAGCTTCACCACCGACATGATATACTTGCCAATTCAATCCTTCTCTCATGTGTCTCATCTTGCAACTAAAGAGAGAGTGGCCATTCTTGAATGTGATTACATCGTATTGGGTAACAGAAATACTTGTTGGGAAGTTTGGTGGTGAATTTGAAAAGATAAGGTCATTCTTTTAAAGACCAATGGAGAGAGAAGTCAATGCCACAAGAAGACTTGTGCTTGGAGTGTTGATTATGTGTTATTGACTTACCAGTTGGATCTATGATTTCAGGTAATGTTTGGTTACTTATGAAGAGCCTAAATAAAAAATTTGAATAATGATAACATGTATTGTTGACTTGCTTGTTGGACACATGATTCCAGGGTATGAGGCTATGCCTCATTGGAATGGCATCGTTGATGATCATGTTCTCTACTCATTGGGCATTGTGGCAGCTTGTATGGATGACAGAGGATGGACACTTGTTACATGTTCCACATCATCTCTATCTATTGTCGAGCGTATGGCATCAAAAGTGTGGATGGAGGTTCATCTTTGATGGTTAGCTGAGACCATGGAGCCATACGTCTACACTGGTAAGAGTGACTTTGTAGTGAAGGTTAGTTTCATTAAAACTTGTATAATCTAGATGTTCTTGTACATATTGCATTGAGATTGATTGGATGTGATATTGATGAATATTTATGTTCTTTTTTTTTAATTACGAGAATAGGGCTAAGTTTGAAGAGACCTGGTTGCACACCATTACTTCATTTTGAAAAAGACAATGCAATAGCAAAAGAGTTACAACAATCTTTGGAGTCTTATATCCTTCAAAATTTTCTTCCATCATCCCACCGCTCCAAACAAGCAGGCAATTTCGGAAGCTGGCAAGGACGAAAGTTGAGAAAAGTCTTTCTTTCATGCTTATGTTTATGGAGTTTCTAACTACCTTAAATAATACTGTGTTGGAGCTTGGAGCAGGAACATGACCAGTTCTAAGAGGATGTCTACATACAAAAAGGTGGTGTCTTGCAATAAAGATTGATAAATCCACTCTTGATAACCATCTTCAACCGTTGATAGCTTGCTACTTTATGGATGTTGGAGCCTCTTCCTCATATATACCAATGGAGGAGGAAAACTTAGAGACCTTCAACCCACAAATTGGTAAGTTCTAAATAAAACTATGATTTTTGTCTCTTTAAGTTACAATTTGTTACATTTTTGAGATATACCTTTAAATTTAAGTTGTTGCCATGTTATGCTGCAAAAATGGCAAGTTTTATGTGTAGTAGGTATGGCTACTTTGATCGGCCATTGGTGGAAAAGCGAAGGTCACGATTGATTTTTGTTCATGACCATGCTGCACACTGCGATGATACTACAAGCAGCAAAACTTTATAAAGCTAACTTTTTGATACTACTAATATATTGGTATTGGACATTATGGATTTGATTTTACATTCTATTTTGTATTTGGCATTATGGTTTGTGTCAAATTTAGACATATTGCCTTTGTTTGATTACATAGTCATGTTTTGGAATTGGACATGGAGTTTTTTTTGTATATATTATTAGTGGAATATTTTCTTATTTAATTATAATATTTCACTACTCATGTTTTGATAAATGACAATGTGGTTTCATTGGGCTTTGCTTCTTGTGTTCTTCGTTATGATAAGAATGTTCAAGTTTGGTATACACTTACTCAAGTTTTGGTATTGCATTATGTAGTTTTGTTTTGTCTTCATGATAGTTGAAGTCTCCTTTGCACATATAAAGATTAGATTGCTTAGAGGTCCATGGTTTTGTATTGGACATTGTAGATGTAGTTGGAATTTGCAATTTCTATTTTGACATAATGGTGAGTATATGGTTGGTGTAATATTTGCATTCATTGGCTTTTAATATACATATATTCGTGTTCTGGTAATGAGCATTGTGATTTTCATATGCTAACTTTGATTACATTAATGGTATAATTGTAGTATTGAGCATTGTTGGTTGCTTTGATATTTGCTTAGATGACCATTATTTTTGTAGATGTAGTTGAAATTGCAATTTCTATTTTGACATAATGGTGAGTATATGGTTGGTGTAATATTTGCAATCATTGGCTTTTAATATACAGATATTCGTGTTTTGGTAATGAACATTGTGATTTTCATATGCTAACTTTGATTACATCAATGGTATAGTTGTAGTATTGAGCATTGTTGGTTGCTTTGATATTTGCTTAGCTTGCTTAGATGACCATTATTTTTTGTTGGACATTATAGTTAATGTGTGAAATTTTGACTTTATAGTTAGTGTTGAACATTATAGTTAGTGTGTGAAATCTTGCAGAAAATCTTTCCAAAATATATATTTCTAATGGAAATATATAAATAGACAAGATCATTACAGGGAAGCTCGTAATGTGTAGCTCAAATGTTTTAGCTCATTCAACTAACATACCCTAGTAGATGCAGGTGATACCTATGTGATAGAAGTCCATATATAGCATCTATTGGCTCCCAATTGTGCTCAACGCTATCACCACAAATCCATATCATCTGCGGTCAAATTTTTAGCTCCTATGTGTTGCCCCTTCAAGAAAGCAATATGTCGTGTACCTTGCAGGCATGCACCAATGAGATCTAACACACATGCCTCATACAAGGACATATATTTTACACCATTGTTTGTGGTGAACCAGCTCCCATGAATAGATTCAGATAGTTAACAATGTAGAACCATATATCTGTCATCTTCCTCCATTGCCTAGAGAAAATATTAGAATGTTAGAAAGGAATGAAAATATAAATATATTGATCACAATATTTTCATAAAAAAGAAAAGCTACCTTTAGAAAATACAAGCTACCTTTACAATATATTCTCCCCATTGGAAAACTCTGGCATGCCACCAAGAAATCCAAGTTCTAGCATTCTTTCATGGTTTGGTTTTGCATTACCCTTCTCCAAGCACTCACATAAAGACTTCAGCTCCATAGTAGCACCTTCAACAGAGGGAGCATTCTTCCAAGCCCTACATCGAATTTTGAACTCCTCTTGACACTCAGGTTGGACACACTTTTTTGAATGTTTATCCAAGCGGGATCCAAGCTACCTTCCCAGTGATGAAGGCAAGTTTTCCTTTTCCCTCCATAATGTTTTCTGACCTCCATTGAACACCGTTTGCAATGCCAACCAATTTTTTTGAGCCTCATCAGTCATGAAACCATGGAATTCAGCTCTTGGGTAACCCTTTTTTCCAATACTTCATTCAAGAACTACCAAAATAATATTTGAGCCTCTGTATCCTCACATCCAAATTGTCAGCGATTGCTATTGTTTGAAGTTCTTGCATGTATGGATTATACACATGGCATGCCATGGTATGCCAATTTCTAATCCTCTTCACATGATCAAAGCATACCCAACAATGTCCCATCTCCCTGGATGGTTGCATTTTATTGGCAAGATCTACACATTAACAACTCCCTTTGTACTTATCTTAAACACATGGCATCTAGCATATTTTGTGGATGAAAGCTGACCTAGAAATACTACACCATGTATGAACTGCAACTTGCTTTTTGCTTTTAGAGCTAAAACACTTTCCAATCCATGTTCTTAAACACACATATTATCTTTGTTATCTCTTTTCCACCTTGCAATCCTATTACAATCAAAAGAAAATCATGATTAGTATGATTTTTAGTAAGAAAAAAAGGTAATGCAAAGAAATGCAACCTTTTTTAGTACTCAATAATGGTTGAAGTTTTTGAAATAATACATTAAGCTCGATCAGTATCTATCATTTGGCCATTGTTTTATGTAGATAGCATAGCCTCCAACACCAAGTGTTCTACTAGCTTCTTTTGCAAAGCCTTAGGTCTTACACTTGTGACTTGATGCAATATATCTTGGAGCGTTTGTTTTATCATATCAACTAGATCTTGTTTTGAAGACCCTTCAGCAACCCTATGCATATGATACCCCAGACAAATAACATAATGTAATGGAAATGGCCTATGAACTTTGAGAATAGCAGAGAGAATTAGAGTGAACATTTTTGTGAGACTAATTTGAGAGCATAGAGGGTGAACTTATTTGACGGTAGCAACATAATCATAGTACTTAGTTAACTTGGCATGAGCAATACTTTTGCAAGAGAGAGATTTTAGAGAACATGACAAAATTGAGGACCGGTTTTATGTGGAGTGGGTCCCCCCTCCAAAAGTCATTTTCCATTATAGATTCTCCCATCAAAAGAGACTTGGTACGATACAATCTTTGTGTTCCTTGTGACCTAGGTGATGCAATGAAGATGGAAAGCTTCATGCATCATGACCATAACATAAAATTTTCAAAACGCATTAACTATCCCAAGCCTCAGTCCCAAGGCCTCAAACACCTTTGAAGATGGAGAGAGCTAGCGGGGAGTGAGGGTAGGGAAGAGGAAGAAGAAACATTCCATAATAGAAAGAAGTAGTTCCTCTCTTATCATCACTCTTCTTGCTAGCATACATAATAGCATAGTAATGAATATGCATAAGATGGCAAGTTTAAGCATTGAAGCATGGCTCTTGGTTGGATTTGCATTCCATAGCCAAGAGTGTTGGAGTAGGCTCTCAACTTCTAAACTAGCTTGGATAAGGACATGGAGTTCTTGCACTTCACCAAGTGAAGAATGAGAGAAAATGAGAGAGAATGAGAGGGAGTATACCCCCCAAGCACACCCCTTGCTAGCTTTGGTCGACCCCCCCTTGTAGCTCGTGCTTGAAGCTCATAGGACCTCTCCAGGCCTAGCCAATTAATACAAGAGGCATGTGAAGCAACAAGGGTAGCCTTGGGCCAAGTGTCCCCCTTTCCCCTTTGAGAGAGAGGACTTGATAAATAATTAAAAAACTCAACTAGTTTATCATTGGACCCCTTGGGAGGCTAACCAATAGGATTTAGGTACACCTTGAGGGAAACATGGGTAGGGGCTTTCCATGTGTCCTTTCTACCTCTTGAGGCTTGGTATTTCCTTTTGTGTGTGTGTGTGTGTGTGTGTGTGTGTGTGTGTGTGTGTGTGTGTGTGTGTGTGTGTGTGTGTGTGTGTGTGTGTGTGTGTGTGTGTGTGTGTGTGTGTGTGTGTGTGTGTGCGTGTGTGTGTGTTCTCTCTCATACCCCTAGCTTTAGGGCTCGCCCCCTCTTGAGTAGGGATTGGATTTGACTTTTTGAACACCTTACCCTCAAGCACCTTAGTCAGCAAGCATAACAAAGCACCTCAAGCTTGGGTAGTATTCCCACGAGCACCTCAACATCCCTAGTTGGCAAGCACAACAAGCACCTCAAACATCTTAGTTAGCAAGCACGACAAGCACCTCAAGCACCTTAGTCATCAAGCACGACAAGCACCTCAAACTTGGGCCGGGTTCCCGCCTCAAGCTCAGCCCTAGCTTACCTAAGATCAAAGGAATTTTAACACTAACCTTTGGAGGTCTTTAATGAATCTAACCCTAAGGTATTTAATCTCCATTGGCTAGCCTTTCTCTTTGACAAATCATCTGTCATTTGGGCCCTTTTACCATTGGCCTAGTGTCGAGATAGACCTGTAAGCACATGCTTATATTTTAACCCTTATTCTCGTTTATTCTCCCACATTAAATGATCCATTTAATATGAGAAAATAACTTGGGTTGGTTAGATATTAGATTTTATGCCATTACCTCTCTCTTGAAATCATAGTCATCCTCGAATATGGGGTAGAAGAGATAAATCCTTTGTCATTAGTCAATGTTTCTTAGCGGGTAGAGGATCCCTTTCTACCCTACGACGTCTTTCCAAGATGGATGACTAATCCATTTGGTACTTGGGAGACATAGCTTCCACAAGCATGTCTGCTCTTTAGTCCATTTCATGCTCCCAAGTAGAGTGACAAATTCTACTTGGTGTTTGAGAGACGTTGTCATCACAAACATGATTCTAAGTATGCATAGTACTTATATTTGTGCACAATAAAAAGAGAGCTAGTATTATAAGACAAAAACATTGGTCATTCAAAAAAATTTGTACATTTGCTTACTCTAATGTAGCATTGTAAACATTCACAAGGTTTATACTATCCTTAAGTCGTATTCATTGCATCCATCTAGCATCTTCAAAAGGATAATTTTTGAACTTAATAAGATACCTCGGATAATCTTACCATGTCGTAGTACCTTGCCTTCATGCTGAAGGATAGCTTTGGGTTGTAGAACATCTTCTTGGTCTTCGATTTTGGGAGGGTCTTCAATAATTGGTTCACTTGGTGGCTCTCCTTTGTAGGGCTTAGGTAGGCTCACATGAAAAGCATTGTGCATGAGCCAATGGTTGGGAAACTTGAGTTGATAAGCCATCTCAATGATTGGCTTCAGGATTTGAAAAGGACCATAGTATCTTTTTGCTAGTTTAGCATAATTCTTTTGGTGGCCAGTAGGATTTTTGCCCGTCGTTTGCGTCAATCAAGCCTTATCAAACTTGAGTAAGACCCAATCATTTTATTTGAATGTTAAGGCCCATTTGTGCTTGTCAACATCAATTTTTTGCCTTTGTTGAGATATGGTTATAGCCTCCTTAATCTTTTGAAAAGGTTCTTGTGGGTCACGGCTATACTCATCGGCAGCAACGAAGATTTTCCCATATACTGTAAGTAGAAAGGGACTTTTAGGTGTTCCCTCAATGATTTCAAAAGGTGCTTTCCCCCTAGAAGTATGTACAGTATTATTGTACGCATACTCTACAAGAGGTAAGTAGCAAGGGACTTTTAGGTCTTCCCTCAATGATTTCAAAAGGTGCTTTTCCCATAGAAGTATGTACAGTATTATTGTACGCATATTCTATAAGGGGTAAGTACTTTTCCCATTGTGAGAGTTGATCTACTTCTGTAACATAGGTCTTTAGTAGATCGAGTATCATAATATTGTCTATCTCACTTTGGCCATCCGTTTGTGGGTGATAGGCCGAAGAGAAATTCAATCTTGTACCTAAATTTTCAAAGAGACCTTCCCAGAAATTACTAGGATCTCTATCTGACACGATGGATGTTGGCAATCCATGGTGTTTGAAAATATGTGATATGAAGAGAGTAGACATTTGGTATGCCTTAATAGTCTTTTTTATAGGAATAAAGTGTGCTTGCTTGCTAAAACTGTCAACTATAGTCCATATTCCTGTATTCCCATGGATAGACTTGGGTAATCCAAAGATAAAATACATGGATATACTCTCCCACCGTGAATTTGGTATAGGCAATGGCTGGATTAATCCATATTTCTTTCCTCTATCATACTTAGTCTTTTGGCATACTACACATTGTTGAAACATACTCTTGGATGTCCACTTTCATGGTAGGCCAATAGAAATACGTCTCTACTGCTCGGAAGTAGGTTGAATGCCTCTATGTCCCGCATAAGGAGGAGCATGGGATTCATACATGACTTCTCACGAAGGGAGTCCGTGGAGAAGATAACCATCCTGCAAGGTGAATGGTTCCTCTTTCTTCCCCAAAGCAAGGGCGGCCATTATGTCTCTAAAGTAAGGGTCAGTAGCATACTCATCTATCATAGAAGATAGATCATTGTGAGTTTCTATAGACACCGCATTAACTTTTGGTCATCGTGAAAGTACATTAGCCACTTGATTGTGCTTACCAAAAATATAAAAATTAAATCGCAAAAGGAAATTTTCGCATCACATTTGTTTGTTGAAAAGCTTTGTTTGCGTCATGAAGTACTTGAGACTTTGATGGTCTGTTCGTAAAATGAATGGAGTCCCCAATAGATAGTGCTTCCATGTGTCTAGGACATGTAGAACAACTAAAAGCTTCTTCTCATAAATGTCTAAGACCCGTTCATCCGTATTGATCTTTCGGCTCTCATATGCTATGGCATGCCCTTGTTTAAGCAATACAGCTCCAAGGCAATCACCACAAGCATCACATTGGACCTCAAATGGCTTTGAGAGATCCGGAAGCATAAGGAATGGTTGGGAGGTAAGCTTCCTTAGCAATCCATGAATACTTAATGTTCTTCTTTGTTGAGTCATGTAATGGTCCTGCTTGAGAGAATTTTTCTATGAGGCTTCTATAGTATGCACACATACCAATAAAGCTTCTTAGCTCATGTAGATTCCTTGGATTAGGTCATGCTTTTATTACCTCCAACTTTGATGGATCCATTTGGATACCATCTTGAGAGATAATATGACCTAAGTATTGAATCTCTTGAAGGAAAAATTCGCTTTTCTTTTGGTTGAGAAAAAACTTGTTCTCCCTTCATGCTTGAAAAATCACTTGGAGATGTTGCTTGTGTTCCTCCAAGTACATGATTATATCATCAAAGAACACTCTTGTGAATTTGCAATAAGGTCTAAATATTTTCTCCATTAGACGATTGAACGTGTCTAGTGCATTGGTCAAGCCAAAGGGCATGACTAGGTATTCATAAAGACCAAACGTTGTACGAAACAAGACCATATTAGGTAAAGTGGAAAAATCCCAATTCCCAGGTTGGACAACTTTCAATATATCATGTACAAAATATAGAGATTTTGTCAAAAAATTAAGTTTTCTTAAGGTCTCATTCCACTTTATGCACATACAATACACAATGAAAACAACTAAAATACCATGGTTTCAATCAATTCGATTATTAGGAGACGAGTATATTGCATCCATTATTGTTGTCTATGTTCTACTGTCCTACCTACAACTTATCTCAACATGGAGAGTTTGGTTTCTAGGTCCACCACTTGTCCAAGTTAATGTAAAAGTGACTCAAGGTTCACAACTTGTGAAAGCAAGGATCCATTGAGGAATACAATCCACTTGGCTATTTTTCCTTAATTTATTGCATGTGACATTCAAGCAAGGTCCACTTCTAATCTATAACTTCTTAATTTGAGGCATGGGGAATACATAAAATATGTAGCATATGCTCTATTGCCTCATAGGAAGGTTGGTTTCAAGGTGCACTTATCTAGGCTAGCCTATCTTGGAGAAATGATGGAGCTTGTTTCTCTCCTTGTTTCAATGGAGACTAGCTTGGACAAGTGGTGGACCTTTGCTTCTCTCTATGTTTCAATAGAGTTAGCTTGGACAAGTGGTGATCTTGGAACAAAACCCCCATGTAAAACATATCATGGGTATTCCAAGTGATTAGAAAGATTACCATTTAAGATATAACCTTATAGGTTGGACAATTGGAGCTTGGCTTGGACAAATGGTGGACCTTTGATTCTCTCCATGTTTCAATGGAGCCTATCTTGGAGAAATGGTGGAGCTTGCTTCTGTCCATGTTTCAATGGAGCCTAGCTTGAACAATTGGTGGACCTTTGCTTCTCTCTATGTTTCAATAGAGTTAGCTTACACGTGGTGGATCTTCAAAATAAACCAACTACTATCAATGTTTCCTAGCTTGGACAAGTGGTGGAGTGTTTCTCTACTCCATGTTTCAATGGAGCTTAGCTTGGACAAGTGTTGGACCTTAAAACAAAAACCCCATGTACAACATAGCATGGATTTTCTAGATTTCAATGGATTCTAGCTTTAACAAATGGTGGAGCTTGCCTTCATCCATGTTTCAATGAAACTAGCTTGGACAAGTGGTGGACCTTGTAACAAACCCCCCCATGTACAACATATCAGTGGTTTTCTAAGTGATGGGAAGGAATACCATTCAAGATATAAACTTATAGCTTGGATAAGTAGTTGACTTTAAAACCAAATTCATCATAATACAATGAAATACAGGTCAGTCAATTCCTAAATCTTGAGACCAAACCTCCCATGCTATTAGAGATAATATATTGGATAAGTGGTGGACCTTCTATTATTTTCCCATGCCTAGTTTAGACAACCAGTACACTTTGCAGCTATAAAGGTTGGACGAGTGGTGGAGCCTTGTTTCTATCCATGTTTTAATGGATCCTAGCTTGGACAAGTGGTGGACCTTGGAAAAAAGCTTCCATGTACAACATATATGAGGTTTTCCATGTTTTAATGGAACCTATCTTGGACAAATGGTGAAGCTTGCTTCTCTCCATGTTGATTTTGAAACTACCTTAGACAAGTGGTGGAGATTTTCTTTTCTACTCTTCATAATACAATGAAGTATAGGTTGGTTACATGGTGAATCTTAAGGCCAAACCTACCATTTTACTAGAGATGATAGGTTGGACAAGTGGATCAACCTTCTATCATTTCTCCATGACTACATTGGACAATTAGTAGACCTAACATTTCTCTATGTTGTCTAGAGATGAGCTTGGACAAGTGATGGACCTTGCTTCTCTCTTCCCTTGGTTTACTAGTTTGAAGACTCAGTATATATACTTTCTTAGATCTAGCTTGAACAAGTGGTGGACCTTGTATCCACAATCTTAATTCATTACAAAAAAGTATATGAAAAAATAACATAGGAATCTTGGTTTGAAGGTCAATCAATTAGGTTCCAAATGCACACAATAATATATTTTCCACCCATAAGAAAAGAAAGTTAAATATGTTATTACCAAATTGACAAAGGTAGCGTCCAAGAATTCTAGCTTTCCATCTTGTCAGATCTAAATCTTCATCAAGGCGACATGCATGTATACATCAACTTTCAAGCCATTCAAGAATACATGCACTTAGATTCCATAGTTTTGTTTTCAAAGTCTTTTAGGTTCTAAAACTCTTTCACATAAAGTATGTAATGACAAAATTCTTGAAGCAAACATTTGTGCCCAAGAAAAAGATCCCTCTCACATATTTAAAGTCCATGAATTCTCTGATCCACACTTGCAAGTTTTATTTTGACATCAAACATCAATTCTCTCATAGTTACAAATAAATGCAATTTCGATATGAATTGACAAAAAATGAATTTCTTTTACTATATGACCCAACATAGGCCCCAATCAAATAAAAAATGAGTCCCCAAAAATTTGGGTGCACTCTAGTAATACATCAGAGTCCCCTTACAATAGGATGCACTCCAATAGTACATTGAAGTCCCCTTAGAGTAGGGTGCACTCCATTCAAGTGTTCATAAAATTGACACACCTTTGTTTTTTTTTAAAAAGACTATATCAAATTATACAAATGTTGAAAGATACACACTAGAATAAAAAAAGCATCTTATGGCCATATTTATTCAATGCTTTCGTGTTGACAAGTACACACCAAGGAAATAATTTGTCTCAGAATCACTATACTGATTTACAATTGTGTTGTATGTATAGACTCTCTTATCTCTTGCATACAACTATCCTACCAACCATGGAATTATGGTTCTCTGCAAGAAGTTTTGAAGTTGCTCGGAAGTTTGCCTCCACATCTTTGGAAATATAAGATATGTCCCTGGCATGTTCCACATCACCCTATATGGAGTGTCATAAAAAATTAAGGTATTTTTTGCATCCAAATCCTCAAATATCTTCCAAATATCACTCAAATTTTTGTGATAAACCCTTGTAAATCCTAACATGATATTTGGATTTTGGAAATTTTTGTTACTCATAAACACCTTGAACTTGGTATACTGCTCAGGAAAACATTTTTGTGTGATGCGTTGCATCCTTGTTAAGTTATAGCAACTCCATATCCATAGCTCAAAGTATTCAGCACAAAAATCCAAAAAACTTTGTGCGTCTGGTCGCACCACATGATAAACTTCATCTTTATCCTCCACAAGTCGCATGTGTTGAGCCCAAGATGGCATAGAATCTCCATGTTTCATTTAAATTGTCTTGAGAAGTAACCCCTCTAGATCCAAGATAAGTACTCTTTTGATGTCCTTGAAAGCAAGTGGTAGGTGATAAGGAGGTGATTGATTCCTTGGACAAGGTCTTGGAGGAGGTTGGATGGGTAATTCAATAGTTTTCTGCAATTTATGTCAGCATATAGCCAATCCATTTTTCTGTAATGATTCTAAAATTAAAGAACAAAAACACTTAATGCAAAAACAACAATAGACATGAGTTTTACATTTTCTACCCTAAGGTTTTATTAGATACCAAAATCCATCTATGATCTACTCATTAATAGACAGAAAGTCAAATTAAAATCCTGAGTCTTTTTTATGCTACACTCTCTCTTAGTCTCAATACCATGGAGTTCAACTAGACTTAAGTCAACTAATAACTACTACTTGTTTTTAAAGGTATGCTTGAAGTGCATAAGGCTTAACCAATGCTCTAGTGTAGAATGGGTATTTAGGTCTCAAGGTCTACCACTTATCCAAGCAAAGATCCATTTAGATATGGAAACCCATTTTTTCTTAATATAATGATATAGAGTGGACAAGTGGTGAATCCTGAGACCAAACCACTCATGCTACTAGGGATAATAGTTTGGACAAGTGGTGGACCTTGAATGTAAACCCCCCATGTACAAAGTATCAGGGGTTTTGGGTATTTCAATGGACTCTAGCATCTTGGAGACATGGTGGAGCTTACTTCTCTCCACGTTTCAATGGAGTCTATCTTGGATAAATGGTGGAGCATCATTATCTCCATGTTTCAATGGAGCCTAGCTTGGACAAGTGGTGGACGTTTGTTTCTCTCTATGTTTGAACACATTTAGCTTGGACAAGTGGTGGACCTTGGAACAAAATTCCCATGTAAAACATATCATGGACATTACAAGTGGTGAGAAAAAATACCATTCAATATATAACCTTATAGGTTGGACAAGTGGTGGACCTTAACACCCAATTATTATTAATATAATGACATAGAGTGGACAAGTGGTGAATCTTGCGACCAAACCTACTAAGGAAAAGTAGGTTGGACAAGTGGTGGACCTTGAATGCAAACCCCCCATTTACAAAATATCACTCGTGCTACTAGAAATAATTTGGTATTAAGGTCCATGTTTCAATGGATCCTACCTTGGACAAGTGGTGGACCTTTGTTTCTCTCTATGTTTCAATAGAATTAGCTTGGACAAGTGGTGAACCTTGGAACAAAACCCCCATGTAAAGCATGTCATGAGCATTACAAGTGGTGAGAAAAAATACCATTCAAGGTATAACCTTATAGGCTGGACAAGTGGTGGACCTTAGCACCCAATTCCTCTTATTATAATGACATAGAGTGGAAAAGTGGTGAATCGTGAGACCAAACCTACTAGGGATAATAGGTTGGACAAATGGTTGACCTTGAATGTAAATCCCCCATGTACAAAATATCATGGGTTTTGCGTATTTCAATGGAGCCTAGCATCTTGGAGACATGGTGGAACTTACTTCTCTCCATGTTTTAATGGAGCCTATCTAGGAGAAATGGTGGAGGTTCCTTCTCTCCATGTTTCAATGGAGCCTAGCTTGGACAAGTCGTGGACCTTTGTTTCTCTCTATGTTTGAATATGGTTAGCTTGGACAAGTGGTGGATCTTGGAATGAAACTCCCATGTAAAACATATCATGGGCATTTCAAGTGGCGAGAAAAGATACCATTTAAGATATAACCTTATAGGTTGGACAAGTGGTGGACCTTAACACAAATATAATGACATAGAGTGTACAAGTGGTGAATCTTGAAACCAAACCACTCATGCTACTAGGGATAATTGGTTAAACAAGTGGTGGGCCTTGAAATAAAACCCCCTAGAGTGTTTCAATGGAGCCTAGCTTGGAAACATGGTAAAGCTTGCTTCTCTCCATGTTTCAATGCATCCTATCTTGGATAAATGGTGGAGCATCATTCTCTCCATGTTTCAATGGAGCCTAGCTTGGACAAGTGGTGGACCTTTGTTTCTCTCTATGTTTGAATAGAGTTATCTTGGAAAAGTGGTGAACCTTGGAACAAAACCCCCATGTAAAACATATCATGGGCATTACAAGTGGTGAGAAAAAATACCATTCAATATATAACCTTATAGGTTGGACAAGTGGTGGACCTTAACACCCAATTATTCTTAATATAATGACATAGAGTGGATAAGGGGTGAACTTGGAACCAAACCTACTAGGGAAAATAGGTTGGACAAGTTGTGGACCTTGAATGTAAACCCCCCATGTACAAAATATCACTCATGCTACTAGAAATAATTTGGTATTAAGGTCCATGTTTCAATGCAGCCTAGCTTGGAAAAGTGGTGGACCTTTGTTTCTCTCTATGTTTCAATAGATTTAGCTTGGACAAGTGGTGGACCTTGGAACAAAACCCCCATGTAAATCATGTCATGGGCATTACAAGTGGTGAGAAAAAATACCATTCAAGCTATAACATTATAGGTTGGACAAGTGGTGGACCTTAACACCCAATTCCTCTTAATATAATGACATAGAGTGGACAAGTGGTGAATTATGAGACCAAACCTACTAGGGATAATAGGTTGGACAAGTGGTGAACCTTGAATTAAACCCCCCATGTACAAAATATTATGGGTATTGGGTATTTCAATGGAGCCTAGCAACTTGGAGACATGGTGGAGCTTATTTCTCTCCATGTTTCAATGGAGCCTATCTAGGAGAAACAGTGGAGGTTCCTTCTCTCCATGTTTCAATGAGCCTAGCTTGGACAAGTGGTGGACCTTTTTTCTCTATATGTTTTAATAGAGTTAGCTTGGACAAGTGGTGGACCTTGGAATGAAACCCCCATGTAAAACATATCATGGGCATTTCAAGTGGTGAGAAAGGATGCCATTTAAAATATAACCTTATAGGTTGGACAAGTGGTGGACCTTAACACATAGTTTTTATTAATATAATGACATAGAGTGTACAAGTGGTGAATCTTGAGACCAAACCACTCGTGCTACTAAGGATAATAGGTTGGACAAGTGGTGGACCTTGAATGTAAACCCCTCATGTACAAAATTATGGGTTTAGGGTATTTCAATGGAGCCTAGCTTGGAGACATGGTGGAGATTTCTTCTCTCAATGTTTCAATGGAACCTATCTTGGAGAAATGGTGGAGCATCCTTCTCTCCATGTTTCAATGGAGCCTATCTTGGACACGTGGTGGACCTTTGCTTCTCTCTATGTTTCAATAGAGTTAGCTTGGACAAGTGGTGGGTCTTGGAACAAAACCCCTTTGTAAAACATAGCATGGACATTACAAGTGATGAGGAAAAATATCATTCAAGATATAACATTATAGGTTGGAAAATTGGTGATTGACCTTGACAAGTGGTGAAGGATACCATTTAAGATATACCCTTATAGGTTGGACAAGTGGTGGACCTTAACACCCAGTTATTCTTAATATAATGACATAGAGTGTACAAGTGGTGTATCTTGATGCCAAAACACTCGTGCTACTAGGGATAATATGTTTGACAAGTGGTGGGCCTTGAAATAAAACCCCACATGTACAAAATAAAATGGTTTTAGGGTATTTAAATGGATCCTAGCTTGGAGACATGGTGGAGCTTGCTTCTCTCCATGTTTCAATGAAGCCTATCTTGGAGAAATGGTGAAGCATACTTCTCTCCATGTTTCAATATAGCCTAGCTTGGACAAGTGGTGGACCTTTGGTTCTCTCTATGTTTCAATAGAGTTAGCTTGGACAAGTGGCGGACATTGAAACAAAACTCCCATGTAAAACATATCATGGGTAGTTCAAGTTGTGAGAAAAAAAAACCATTTAAAATATAACCTTATAGGTTGGACAAGTGGTGGACCTTAACACCCAATCCTTTTTAATACAATGACATAGAGTGGACAAGTGGTGAATCTTGAGACCAAAGCTATCAAGCTACTAGGGATACTAGGTTGGACAAGTGGTGGATCTTGAATGTACATCCCCTATGTACAAAATATCATGGGTTTAGGGTGTTTCAATGGAGTCTAGAATATTGAAGACATGGTGGAGCTTGCTTCACTCCATGTTTCAAGTGGTGGACCTTCAATTATTTTCCCATACCTAGTTTAGACAACCCATACACTTTGCAACTCTAAAGGTTGGACGAGTGGTGGAGCTTTGTTTATTTCCATGTTTTAATGGATCCTAGCTTGGACAAGTGGTGGACCTTGGAAAAAAGTCCCCCCTGTACAACATAGCTGAGTTTTTTCATGTTTTAATGGAAGAGAAATTCGACAAATGGTGGAGCTTGCTTATCTCCATGTGGATTTTAGAACTAGCTTGGATAAGTGGTGGAGGTTTGCTTTTCTACTCTTCATAATACAATGATGTATAGGTTGGTTACATGGTGAATCTTAAGGCCAAACCTCCCATCTTACTAGAGATGATAGGTTGGACAAGTGGTCAACCTTCTATCATTTCTCCATGCCTATAATTAGACAATTAGTAGAACTAGCATCTTTCTATGTTGTCTAGAGCTGAGCTTGGACAAGTAGTGGACCTTGCTACTCGCTTCCCTTGGTTTATTAGTTTGAAGACTCATTATATATACTTGCTTAGATCTATATAATTACTCATTAGTTAGGTTACAAGTAGGTATGTAATTTGTTATCCTCAAGGGACTTTGAATATTGAATAGTAAGAAAGTCAAGTGATGGTTTGAAGATCTTTTGCTTATATAAACTAAACTTTAACTCAATAATAAGTTTCTTAAGTTCCACGAATTGTCCTATCTAGGCTCCAAAAGAGTCTTAATTGGTTTGTGCTAGATTCTAACTTCCTTGATGGGGTAGAATCCTAGAAAAATGAGGCACTATAATAAGTTTTACCTTAGCTCAAATGGATTTTCACTTAAACTAGACTGCAATTTGGCACTCTAGTATCTTTGTCTCGATGGAGTTTAACACTAGATACATAGTAGTGATATTTAAGCTTCATGTCTCTTCACTTGATCGAGATATGAGACCATACTTTCATGGTCACCACTTGTCTTACCTAAAGACCAATGCAAGACATGGGAGCAAGAAAGCCATCCGATATTGTTTTAAAGACTATTACATAGACAATCAATAACTTAAGTAAAGCAAAAAGACTTGGATCTTTCACAATTAATAACTTAAGTAAAGCCAAAAAGACTTGGATCTTTGACAGTTTTTTTCAAACTAAAAAAGCACAATCTCATGCTAGCAAAACTATAAATCACAATTGAAAGTTTTAAACAAGAAAAAGATCAGCAATCTTAATAAGAAGGATACTTTTCATTTCATTTGATGATTACAAACTAAAAGAAAGTCTCTCAAGAAATTGATAAACAAAAAATATAGGTGACTGCTTCATTATTTTGAGCAAAAATATCAAAATCTCTATTGATTGAGCTCCATCTAGTAGTATCCTTTGTAAGATCCTGTAGGAAGGAATAAAAAGAAAGATTTGTTAGATACCATGCACATGAGTGTTCAAGCATGTGTATCAAGAATATATGACATGTCACTAGTACCTTAGGGTTGGTTTCTATCCAGCCTTAGAAGATTGTTCTCAGCTTTCACCTTATTTATATAAGCCTTTGTTGTGGTTGCCTTCAAAACTCCTTTTGTGTTACAACCCAATTGCCTAGCTAAAGTGGTCAATTGTGACGCCTTCATGCTTTCAATGGGTGTACGCTCCTTTGCCAAGATCTCTTGTATTTGGGCTCTTCTCATTTCATTGCGGTGGCTTGTGTCACTTGCATCTTCAATGATAGTTTCATCTCTGTCACCTTTTGCAGGTGGTATTCTTCTTGTAAAGAACACCTTAGCTGACCAAACATCATTTTTCTGCTTCCAATACTCCATGATTTGTTTGTATTCACTATCATTTGTCACTATAGGTTGTCCATAACGATTAGAAGCAATTAAATCACGCACATCCCTTCTCTCATCAAGCTGAATCAAGTATGGCAGTAGCTCCTCCAAGAGCATATTGTCAACCATCTTCTCAGCATCAAATTGTGGTGGAAAAATGCAATTTTTTGCTGGTGAAATACATCCCTTGTAAGGAGAGTCATCAATAAGCACTGTTCTTTGTGGATCACATTCAAACCCCATGGCAATTTTGGCTAGAGGCTTGAACATTGCCTCAACGTTTGGATTGTCGGGTCTAAACATTTTTGAGTTTGAGCGGTGTAGCAAACATCTTGCGACCAAATTGCAAAGAAAGGCAATGTATCCTCAGCTAAGTTGTTTAGTGCTGCAAGGATTTGATACACATTATTCCTAGTAGCTGTCGACCAAATTGCAACATTAAACCTCTGTAAAATAGTCTTCAAGAATTGGATGCAACCTGGCCTGAGTATAATATATCTTTTTGAATCCATTTGCACTGAGTTGTGGTGTGAGGATGGTTGAGGGGAACGTTTCAACAATAGACCATTTAAATCCAATATAATTGTAAGCATGGATTTCTCAACATCTACGCTACATGACGTAGTACCAATTGGCAATAGCTCGTGAGTGGACTTTTCAGTCTCTTTTGATGTATGTTGCATTTTTGAAGCATCGATTTCTTGGTTCTCATTATTGGAAGCTTGCTCAAGTTGCACAACACTAGACTCTAGTATAGAAATATCATCCATCTTGGGCACTTTAGAAACCATAGAATCTATGGATTCTATAGTTGTTGACTGAACCATAGGAGCATTATCCATCCCAGTTTGTGAATCTAAGAAAACACACACACAAATGGTATCTCAAAACCACTAGAATTTTATTCACCATATTTATATGTAGAACTCCTAGTAAGAAATTTATTTAAGGTAAAGTCGTTGTTAGAATCCTTGCAACCATTTTCAGCATTCGTACACAAAACACCACTTGTCTAAAATACAATCTACTAACTCAACATTTTCCATCCTACACTTTATTAAAGATGAGTACTTAAAGTGAAAACTAAAAGCCACCCTTGTTGAGGAAACATGGATACAAGGTCCACCAAATGTCCAACCTAGACTACAAGCAAACAATTAGAGATTTGGCTTAGATTTGGATTCAAAGGCCACCACTTATTCAAGTAAGATAACTCCACTTGTTTAAGACAGTAATGTTTGAAGCCCCACCACTTGTCCAACCTAGACATTGATTAAATTTTGGTAAGATTTATCACAAATCTAGAGTAGAATCAAGATTCTATGGCCAAGGTAGTCAAATAAGTTAGACAACACACAAAGCATAAGAGCACTCTAGATTCTCGTTGAGCATAAACTAAACAATAATCAAATGTTATATTCACTTGAGATTTCATCCATGAAAAATGAAAATGATGCATGTACTTGAGATTTCCATCCATGTACAATACTTTACAATGTCAAGTAAAGTTATAGTCAGCAAACAACTCTTCTCCTGCTTCAACTTGACAAATAGTCTCAATGCATACATGGCCATATTCTTCTGACTTGATGTGTGAAGAGGTGCATTTATGCCAAGGTGGAAAATTTGGATCAAATGTATAGCGTACGTTGGGACAGACATTTGTACTGTGAGAACTATTTATATAGCCCGACACGTTTCCTTCTTCTACACAACCAATAATGTATGATTGATCTTCCTCTTCTTCTATGTTTGGATCCTCTAGAAGAGAATATTTATAAGCTCTTGGAAATATTTTTCATATCTTTTTCCAGTCTTGAAATCTATACTTATGCCCTCCATAGTTTAGAATAGTCAAACCACTTTCCAGGGTAGTATGCACAAATAGCCCATAACCAGCTCCTTCAATACATGAAAGTCGCACTTCAAAATCCACACCGTTAATATGGAAAATTACATCTTTGGGAATAGGAAAAGTTGGTGTCCCAAAAGGATCTTCATGCCAATCATAGTGTGAAATACATCTAGTTTTTATATCACTTAACTCCTTTGTGTCTGCAAAAAGAAGAAAATATTATGCATAAAATAATGACAATATCAAAGAAAGATATCATTATTTTATAGTCCAATAGGTCCATTGTATGGAAGACTTAGAGTGCCTCTTACATGGTGCCTCCAAGGTTTCCAAAAAATAAAATCATTGGAAAAAAAAGGCCACTGTGTCTCCAATCTATTGCCCATTTGAAGCATAGAGAGAACCAAGGTCCACCACTTGTCCAAGCTAGACATGGAGCATTGACACAAGATCCAACACTTATCCAAGAACCCTATAGTATATGTGGTAACATGGGATGCATTGATGCAACAAAAGTAGTCTAGCCTCCTCATCCATCTCTTTTTTCTTGTAGCCTAGAGGGATTAGTTTCAAGGTCTATCACTAGTCAAAAACTACACATAGAACATTGATACAAGGTTCCACCACATGTGAAACCTATCATCTCTAGTAGCATGGATGGTTTGATATCAAGGTTCACCACGTGTCCTACCTATACTCTATTGTAGCATAGAGATTCTGGTTTGGTGGTACTACACTTGTCCAAACTTGGCTTGTTGTTGATATCTGGAGGTAATCAAGGGTCCTCCACTTGTCCAAGTTAGGCATATAAAACAATTGCAAGGTCCACCATGTGTACAAATATGATTGATTATAGCATGCATGGTCTTATTTCATGGGCAACCATCTTCTCTCCAACATGTGTCCAACCTCGGCTCCATTGAAGCATGGAGAGAAGCAAGGTCCACCACTTATCAAAGCTATTATTTTCTCCCAGTGCTTTCAAAACCCATAATACGTTGTACATGGGGGGGGGGGGGGATTCTTGTTTCAAGGTCCACCACTTGGCTAAGATTGGATCCATTGAAACATAAAGAGAAGCAAGCTCTACCATTTGTCCAAGCTAGGTGCCATTGAAACATGAAGACCCCATAATATGTTGTATACGGGGGGTGTTTTTCAAGGTCTACCACTTGTCTAAGCTATGGTCCATTGGAACATGGAGAGAAGCAAAGCTCCACCACTTTTCTAAGCTAGGATCCATTGAAACATGGAGAGAAGCAAGCTCCATTGTTTGTCTAAGCTAGGCTCCATTGGAACATGGAGAAAACAATCTCCACCACTTGCCTATTATTGCATAGAGATTCTGGTTTGAAGGTCCACCACTTGTCCAACCTTGCCTTCATGCATGGAGATAATCAAGACTGCAATGCTTCTCTAAGATAGGGACATAAAAGAGTTTCAAGGTCCACTACATATACGATCTATGATGGGTTGTAGCATGGGAGGTTTCATTTTAAGGTTGACCACTTCTCCAGATCCGCTTGTCCAACCTCAGATCCATTGAAGCATGGAGAATAAAGGTGTACCAACTCTCCAAAATAGGCAAGAAAATCTCTATAAAACCCATGAATTGTTAATATATGCTATGCTGTGGAGTTTTGTTTGAAGGTCCACTCCTTATCCAAGCTACAATCCATTGAAGCATGGAAATAAGTAAGATATATCTCTAGTCCAAGATAGGATCCATTGAAACATAGAGAGAATCAAGGTCCACCACTTGTCCAAGCTATGCATGGGTAATTGATATAAGGAACACTACGTTTTCACCTATACTATGCTCTATCATGGATGGTTTCATATCCCACCAATTTTCCAACCTATTTAGTAGGTTGTATTATGGGGGTTTGGTTTCAAGGTACTTCACTTGTCTAAGGTGGGTTCCATTGAACCATGGAGAGAAACAATGTCTACCACTTGTCCGAAATATGCTCCTTTAAAACATAAAAGCAAGGTCCACCACTTGTCCAAGATAATGTTTCTCTCCATTGAAGCATGGAGAGAAACAAGGTCTACCACCTGTCCAAAATATGCTCCATTGAAACATAAAAGCAAGGTCCACCACTTGTCCAAGCTAATATAACAAATGGGTGTTGGTTACAAGGTGTACCACACTTGTCTAAACTAGTCTCCATGCAAGGTCCACCACATGTCCAAGCTATATGAGCTTGGTTTGAAGGTCTACCACACCTCTTGAAATTAGGATCCATGTAAGGTCCACCTTTTGTCAAGCTATGCCTTTAGTGAGTACTAAAACTAAGTAAATTACAGTACTTAAATACCTTTCCAAGCTCATTAAGATTTTGGTTCTCTAAGGCCACCACCACATGTCTAATCTATGCTCTAATTGATTACTTATGCTAATTCTCAAAGTCCAAACGTAAGCTCCTTTCTAGCAAGGTTAGTTTAAATTTAGGCTCCAGCACCTGTCTAAGCTAGGTTCAATTTATGAAGCATCACCATTTAACCATGCTACGATCTAATGGATCATATCAAGGGGGTATTGATAAAAGGTCCAAAACTTATTGAGTTCAAGCTCTTAAGTAATTAAGTCTTTGTGAGTATTAAATGTTATAGTTTTAGTCTAAAGATCCACCATTCAAAAACTCAAGTAATTTACTATTTACATTCAAACCTTGAATGCTTGAGATAAAAAATACAAACTCAATCAATACTATATAAAGCAAAAACTAACATTAAGAGTATCAAATCAGTAACAAGAAACACTAACATGCACAAGAAACTCAAAACATACGTGTCTCCATTTCCAAAAAGTCCTCCATTGACAAAGGATGTTGTTGTTCTTCTTCTTCTTCTCTTCGTGGAGAGCACTCCTCTGTAACAGGCACAGTGTCGTCTGATTGCGAAGTGGATTGTTGAAGTCCAACCCATTTTTCTATATCTTCATGAGACTTAACAAAGTCTAGCAGCATGGTCTCCACGTTTTTTGCCTCCTCCACACTATCAATTAAGCATATAACTTCTTTTTTCTGTTGTATTCCTTCTTGTGCAACCAAGGATCCATCACCAAAAACATCAACAAGCTTGCGGTCTTCAAAACAATATGTACGAATGTAGTGCTTGACCAAAGCTCTTTTTTTGGCCTCCAAATATTGCAAATCTGAGATATCGTTATCTACTACTTGAAGAAGAGAACAATCAATTGGCATGGGATGTTCCTCTGATCTTCTTCTCAGGTCTTCAAATGCATTGCCTTGTCCCAAGAAGGCAATAACTGTTAGGAATTGAATTGCTCCTTTGCAAGGAGCTGATGGAAAGTGATGCAATGCACCACAACAATGGTAGCTCAGATTATCTCCCATGGCGTGAAAGGCACATTGCAATTTTGTGAAGTTAGTGAAATCCACAAATGCAAGAAAGACAAATCCAGGATCTGTTGACCCTCCAGCAATAGCAAAGATCCCATCCAAAGCATTGTTAAATGTCTCCTCACTCCACTTCAAATTGCCTCCAACGTTTTTTGTCATATCTAAAACACATAATCCAATAGGAACTTTATTATTGAAGTGGCGCATCAAGTAGAGATTGCCTTCCATTTGTAGGCTCACCACATAGATTGACCATGGCAAATCTCTAGGCTCAGTTTTCTCCTTTTGAAGGTGAATTTCCCATTGCATGTATTTTATTTCTCCATCTGGAAAATCCATTTTCTTTGTTCCACGCGTCAAAGTAGATCTGATCCATTCCTCGCATAGCATTAAAAGTGTTTTATAAACAACATCATTGATGTTATACATTTTGACCACCTCCTCCCAGTCTTTACATGGTGAAGACTCATTCAAATTGTAGAAGCCTTCAAGAAGTGCATCTTGAATCAATTTGTCTTGCTTCAACTTCTTGATTCGATCATACATGTCAGTTGCATCACCATCCTTTGCACTCTTTGACAGTAAAATCTTCTCATCTCTAATCTCTTCTTGAATAGTCTTTACCTCTAATTCCTCAAGGCCACAAAGGTATCTAAATATAGTTGTTGGGGGTTTCTTATTCTCCTCTTCTAGCCTTTCAATGATTTCTATCCAGCAATCATAAATTAAATCAGAGTACGTGACCATGTGTGCCTGTTTAGCAATCCAACTTGTTGCTGCACTCATTCTTGCCAATCGAAGAAAAGCCTAAAAAGAAATAGAGAAATAATTAAACTATTGAGAAAGATTTGTTAATTAAACACTATCAAAAAGACAAAGAAAATAACTTACATCCCATCCGGCACGAGATGCATGTCCCTCTGCAATTCCACTTGCTGCCTTTGGTGGTCGTCCTGAGAAGATCCATTGACTCCGTAAATGTCTCAATATTTGGCTGTAAGGTTGCTTGACATACAATGCCTGAGCCTCCTCATTTGCAATGGCAGATATAGCAGTTGCAACAAATGGAGGAGCATTCACAACAATGCGAGCCTTTCTAAATTTATACACGCTAATCAATCTTTCAAATATCTCTTTGTTGTTTTGTTCATTGTGAAGCAAAACTTTTGCAGCATAGATTGAATGCTGCCCATCAAGAATCCAATAATGATAATCTTTAATTTTTTGCTCCTCTACCTCTTCTACTGCCAAAGGAGTCCCCTTCTTTGATTTTGCATTTTGAAGAGGCATCAAATATGCACATGCTGCAGGCTTGGTCGTACTCCGTGAAAATCCAAATGACACACTTTCAGCGTGTTTTTTATCCATAATACGTGCATTATAGTGATCAGGAGCAAGCCAACAATTTTGAATAGGGATATCAAATTCCCTATATTGGAAAGGAAAATAGTTTATGTACTTATTCATTCCACCTGTATCTTTTTCTTGTCCTTTCATGGCCTCAGCTTCTAAAACATCTGGATCCACAATTCTCATCTTTGACATTGAACCCTCTGTTGATGAGGATGCCAAAGATGCCTTGTCTACATCCAAAATGGAACTAGTTCGCTTAGCTGCTACTTTCTGCACTTTTGCTTGCTTCTTTGTCGATGGTGGTCGTGAAGCTTTCACCTTTTTTCGTTGTAGTGTGGCAATGATGGAGCTTTGAAGTTGATTTGCTGTGATATTTGGATTTGATTCTGCAAACTTCCATCCTCGAGAAAACATTGTCTCTTCTTTGTTTCTAGACATGTGCTCCAATGCATATGCTCCTGGAGATAGTTGAAATTATAGATTCATTGGATCTAGAATGTGAATGCATTCCACCTCCAGATGACTATCAACTATAGAGACAGATGCTTCCACAACTTGTCCAACATCTTCAAACAAGCTGTCATTCTCCTTTTTGGCAATAAATAGATGCACCTTATGAAATTGTGTACCCTCTATACCATGTATGTCCAAATACCATTTCCTAAGATCATTGCAAGTATAGTCAACTAAAACAGCAACCCTTGCAACCTGTTTTTTTGAAGCCATCTTTCCTGAAACAAAAAAAACCAAATGTTATTTTAACATATACTTTTTTCTAATGGATTAAGTTTGTGTGAATACAAGGTCCACCACTTGTTCAAGCTAGATCTAAGCAAGTATACATAGTGATCTTTTAAGCTTGTAAACTAAGGGAAGGGAGAAGTAAGGTCCACCACTTGTCCAAGCTCAGCTCTAGACAACATGGAGAGATTCGAGGTCTGCTAATTGTCTAATATAGGCTAACTATATTGAAACATAGAGAGAATCAAAGGTCCACCACTTGTCCAATCTAGGGTCCATTGAAACATGGAGAAAAGGATGCTCCACCATTTGTCCAAAATAGGCTCCATTGAAGCATGAAGAAAAGCAAGATGCACCATGTCTTCGAGATGCTAGGCTCCATTGAAATACCTTAAACCCACGATATCTTTTACATGTGGGGTTTAACGTCAAGGTCAGCCACTTGTCCAAGCTATTATCCCTAGTAGCATGAGTGGTTTGGTCTCAAGATTCACCACTTTTCCACTCTATGTCATTATATTAAGAAGATCTGGGTGTTAAGGTCCACCACTTGTCCAACCTATAAGGCTATATCTTAAATGGTATTATTTACCACCACTTGGAATCCACATGATAGGTTTTACATAGGGGTCTGGTTCCAAGGTCCACCACTTGTCCAAGCTAACTCTATTGAAACATAGAGAGAAGCAAAAGGTCCACCACTTGTCCAAGCTAGGCTCCATTGAAACATGGAGAGAAGGATGCTCCACCATGCTATTATTTCTAGTAGCCTGAGTGGTTTGGTCTCAAGATTCACCACGTTTATTAAGAATATGTGGGTGTTAAGGTCCACCACTTGTCCAACCTATAAGGCTACATCTTAAAGGTTATTATTTCTTACCACTTGGAGTGACCATGATAGGTTTTACATGGGGGTTTGGTTCCAAGGTCCACCACTTGTCCAAGCTAACTCTATTGAAACATAGAGATAAACAAAGGTCCACCACTTGTGCAAGCTAGGCTCCATTGAAACATGGAGAGAAGGATGCTCCACCATTTGTCGAAGCTAACTCTATTGAGACATGGGGGGTTTACGTTCAAGGTCCACCACTTGTACAAGCTATTACCGCTAGTAGCATGAGTTGTTTTGTCTTAAGATTCACCACTTTTTCACTCTATGTCATTATATTAAGAATATTAGGGTGTTAAGGTCCACCACTTGTCCAACGTGTAAGGCTATATTGTAAAGGTTATTCTTTCTCACCACTTGGAGTGACCATGATAGGTTTTACATGGGGGTTTGGTTCAAAGCTCCACCACTTGTCCAAGCTAACTCTATTGAAACAGAGAGAGAAGCAAAGGTCCACCACTTGTCCAAGCTAGGCTCCATTGAAACATGGAGAGAAGGATGTTGCACCATTTGTCCAAGATAGGCTCCATTGAAACATGACAAGAAGCAAGCTGCACCATGTCTCCAAGATGCTAGGCTCCATCGAAATACCTTATACCCACGATATTTCATAGATGGGGGGTTTACTTTCAAGGTCCACCACTTGTCCAAGCTATTATCGCTAGTAGCATGAGTGGTTTGGTCTCAAGATTCACCAGTTTTCCACTCTATGTCATTATATTAAGAATATCTGGGTGTTAAGGTCCACCACTTGTCCAACCTATAAGGCTATATCTTAAATGATATTTTTTCTCACTACTTGGTATGTGAATGATATGTTTTACATGGGGTTTTGTTCCAAGGTCCACCACTTATCCAAGCTAGATCTATTACATATATATTATACATACAATATTCAACTAGATTCCCTACCTATCATGTCCAGTAGCATGGATGCTCTGGCTTTAAGGTCCACCACTTGTCTAACATATACTCTCTTATGTAAGGGAGATCTCGCTATAAATTCAAAACCTTCTCGCCTAAATTTAAAATTCAAAATCTTATCGCCTAAATTTAAAATATCCCTCCCAAATTTTAAATATCCCGCCTAAATTTTAAAATATCCTGCCCAAATTTTTAATTTCAAACTTTTTTATAAAATTTAAATTTTACCACTTAAATTTAAAATATTCCACGTGAAATTGATTTTAAATTCAAGTTTACCACAAAAAGATATCATTATACCACCTAAATTCAAATATGCAAACCTCAAATCATTATATTGTACATAAATTCAAACAAATTCAAATTAACAAGCCTAAACTGATATTAGTTTGCATAGATATGAATTTATCACACCTAAATTATGTCACCATATTAGAGAGAGTGGTTAGAGAATTTGAACAAGGTCCACCACTTGTCCAACCTAGATACCAAGAAGGATTGAGTGTACGAGGTATTGTTTGGAGGTCCTTATAGTCCACTGGTCTCAAGGTCCACCACTTGTGGTAAGGGTCACCAAAAAGTGTATATATTCATCCACAGAAATACACGTATTTTTGGTCTACATGTCCTAGTTTCAACCATTTATGTCCATTAGGTGTATCACTAAACAACACTACTTTTATTGAGAAATAGAAGTTACAATCATATCTACAAATGGATTAGAAGAAAATCAGCTCAGCATACATCCAGAACTCGCTACAAGAATCGACTTTAACAGATCACGCAAGTAAGTCTTCCATTCAAGTTTACTAGTATTACAATGTGTTAGTTATTTGTGATATTTATGTATGTATATATACTATGTGTGCATATCGTAATTAAGTGTAATTGTGTATCTACATTATGTATGAGTATTACAATGAAATAACACAAATATACATACATACACATAGATAACACAGACGCACACATACATGAGCATGTATTTTCAAGAGAGAGATAGCAAGATACAGAGATAGATAGATAGAGAGAGAGAGAAATACCTGTTTTCTAGAGAGAGGAGAGAGAGAAAGATAACAGATTTCACTATGTTTATGTATGTGGAAGAGAGGAAGACGATGTATGGGAATATGTGCACGTATTTTCAAGAGAGAGACAACAAGATAACAGATTTCACTGTGGTTATGTATGTGGAAGAGAGGAAGACGATGTGTGGGAATATGTGCATTTATTTTCAAGAGAGAGATAGCAAGATAACAGATTTCACTGTGGTTATGTATGCGAAAGAGAGGAAGACGATGTGTGGGAATATGTGTATGTGTGCGGGGATACTTTTAAACTATGTATCTCTGTCTTTTGACGAGAGAGTGTGTATGCAAGAAAGAGTTACAGAGAACCATCTTCTCTATATGGAGAAAGACAGAGAGTGAGAGAGAGAGAAATACCTGTTTTTTCTCTATTCGTGAGGTGTGCAATGTCTCCTGAGAAGAAGCTATGCCCGATCCTGCCCTTCTGGAAAGCGTTCAGTACGCTGCTGTTTCTTTATCTTGTGCGCGAACTTTCAATCCTGTGTGCTCCACCTGTGTGTTGTGTACGATGCCGGGTTTGCTCCTCTACGCGCGCGTATACTCCAATTGTGTGTGATCCGTGTGAGCTTTCTGTGTTTTTGCTGCTCGCCTGCTTTCTCTGTGTGCGTTGCTCGTGCACTCTCTCTGTGCCTAATCTTGATAGGGTTTATTAGAATGCCACGTATGCTACAAGTCGATGTTTTATCATAGGATTAAAAAAACAAAAGCAATATAAAACATTAACCAATTCACACGGCCAAAATTAAAGAAATCATGGTTGAAAATATGCAAAACATGCGTAACTCTATACTAGGAATTCACTTTTTTTTTTTTTAATTATGGGTGTTGTCCCTAGCCCCGCGGGGGCGCCGCCCCTTGACCCCGCCCGGGGCGCTGCCAAGACCCCGCCTGAAACAACATCCCAAAATCAGCCTCCCAAGCCCCGCCATCGAGAGCGCTATATTCCACATACCCATCAAGAGCGCTACCCCCAAACCTCACGTGGAAGCGCTGCCTTGTCACCCCATTGTGGCATTGCCCTAAGACCCCACATCTGGAGTGCTAAATGGAAACATTCTTCATTAGTGAAATTTTGAACATAAATTATATTTAGCATATACTTAAATATAATACAAATATTAACATATTAACTATACTACTAATTTACTATAGCAGTTCTAGATTATGTCCCATACTATATTTAAGGTGCCAAAGGTTTGGCCTTATGGTCCTAGATTTAGCCAAGTGGTCAACACATATAGGACCAAGTGCACACTGTGCCACAAAACTTGGCCACCACTTCACTTGCCAAAGTTTAGGCCAAATGGTCAATCCTAAGTTTCCAATGTTCTTATTATGTCACCTTTTGCCTCGTGGAAAACCTAAGCTTGTTTTCACATACTCAGGCACTTCAAGCCATAATAAATTTTCATTACTCTTCGGCAACCCTTTTGTTCAAGTCTTTGAAAAAACGTTGTTTAAGGCCACCCTAAACCATTTTCATTTAGGGGTGTCTAAAACTAGCTTTTTGGCAATTCGAGAAGAAAATGGTCAAAGTTTTATACTTAGTTTTAACCACTTGACCAATTCAAATATTGGAAAGCAAGGTCTTGTAATACTGTTCTTTTGACATCACACATTAAAACTAGGTCCCTCACTTGTCCAAGCTATGCTCTAATACAATAAAGGGCTTTTGGTTTCAAGATGCACCACTTTCACAACCTTGATTCCATTAAAGAAGCTATCTCTACTTAGACATTTAATAGCAAGGTCCTGTAGCAGTTCACATTGAACATTTTCCATGAAAGCTAGGTCCACCACTTATCTAAGCTATGCTCTAATAGAGTAAGTGGGTTTTGGTTTCAAGATCCACCACTTGTCCCAACTTGATTTGGGAAGCAAGGTCCTATAATAGTTTGCTTTGGACATTCACCATTACAACTAAGTCCACCACTTCTCCAAGCTATGTTCTAATACACTAAGGAGGTTTTGGTTTCAAGGAGAACCACTTGTACGACTTTGTTTTTGGAAGTAAGTTCTTTACATAGTTCACCTTGGACCTTGGACATTGGATACTACAACTAAGCCCACCACTTGTCCAAGCTATCCTCTATATATAGCCAAAGGTTTTGGGTTTCAAGATTCGCCACTTTTCCAACCTTTCTTCCATTAAAGAAAGGAGGGGCATTATAACTAGGTCCACCACTTGTCCAAGATATGCTCTGATATAGAAAGGGGATTTTGGTTTCAATAATCCACCACGTGTTCAACCTTGCAAGACTCAAGGGATGCTTGGACATTGGAAAGCATAGTCCTATAGTAGTTGATAGGTGGCAGTGGGTATGACAACTAGGTCCAACCTATGCTCTCATATAGCAAAGAGGCTTTGGTTTCAAGGTCCACCACTTGTCCAACCTTGCTTCCATTAAAGAAATGAGGGGCTACGTAAACATTGGCAAGCAAGGTAGCAAGGTCCTAAGGTGTTTCACCTTGGATATTGGGCATTATAACTAGGTCCACCACTTGTCCAAGCTATGCTCTGATATAGAAAGGGGATTTTGGTTTCAATAATCCACCACGTATTCAACCTTGCAAGACTCAAGGGATACTTGGACATTGGAAATCATAGTCCTATAGTAGTTGATAGGTGGCAGTGGGTATTACAACTAGGTCCAACCTATGCTCTCATATAGCAAAGAGGCTTTGGTTTCAAGGTCCACCACTTGTCCAACCTTGCTTCCATTAAAGAAATGAGGGGCTACGTAAACATTGGCAAGCAAGGTAGCAAGGTCCTAAGGTATTTCACCTTGGATATTGGGCATTATAACTAGGTCCACCACTTGTTCAAGCTATGCTCTGATATAGAAAGGGGATTTTGGTTTCAAGGTACACCACGTGTTCAACCTTGCAAGACTCAAGGGATACTTGGACATTGGAAAGCATAGTCCTATAGTAGTTGATAGGTGGCAGTGGGTATTACAACTATGTCCAACCTATGCTCTCATATAGCGAAGAGGCTTTGGTTTCAGGTCCACCACTTGTCCAACCTTGCTTCCATTAAAGAAATGAGGGGCTACGTAAACATTGGCAAGCAAGGTAGCAAGGTTCTAAGGTGTTTCACCTTGGATATTGGGCATTATAACTAGGTCCACCACTTGTCCAAGCTATGCTCTGATATAGAAAGGGGATTTTGGTTTCAATAATCCACCACGTATTCAACCTTGCAAGACTCAAGGGATACTTGGACATTGGAAAGCATAGTCCTATAGTAGTTGATAGGTGGCAGTGGGTATTACAACTAGGTCCAACCTATGCTCTCATATAGCAAAGAGGCTTTGGTTTCAAGGTCCACCACTTGTCCAACCTTGCTTCCATTAAAGAAATGAGGGGCTACGTAAACATTGGCAACCAAGGTAGTGAGGCGGTCCGGGGCGGGCAACAAGAAGAGCAGCCTCTAAACACCCTTCGAGGCTCCCGTGCTGCTCAATTGGGGCTGGGGCAAGCACAATCAGAGACAACAACAACCCACAGCCAGAAACCAAACAAGAAAAGGGGCACCACCTAGTTGTAGATGCGAACTAGGACGCACGTGATATCTCCTTGTACTCAAACGCACAAAGAGGGGAATGCAAGATAACCACACACACCAAACACAAATATTCACCACGCCAGAGAGAGGGAAAGAGCACAAATCAACTTGAGCAACTCAGTCTTAGCCTTAAAGACTAGATGCACACAAAGCTTGATGAGAAATAGAGAGACAACACAAAAATTGACCTTGTGGCCAATACACAAATTATCTTAGGGTCACGAGAGCCCTCTCACCGAGCACCCTCTTACAATTGACCTTTTAGGCAAACAATTCAACAAGCCCTCAAACCACCAAGCATGAAATGGCACAACAAACTTCAAGGACAATATACCTTCAACCACCTGATCAGCCAACTTATCAAGTCAATTTGGAGAGAAGAGTTGTAGTTGCAGCATACAATTGCACCCAAAACTATAAATCTTATTTATGCACAAGAGTAGGCTACAAGTGTAGTGAAGAGTATGGCATACACTCCACTCCTCTAGATGGCATAACTAACTTCAAGCTTCTCCATGCACCTATGTGTAATGATGGAATAGAGCACTCACGATGCACACACTCTACACAACTAGGCTTGAAGAGTGGTGTGTTATATGTTGAGAATGGTGTGGTGTAGTATGATCATGTGATGATTTACAAGGGAGAGAAGGGCTCTATTTATAGGTTTTAGAAGCCCCGATTAGGATTAGGCCTAATCAAGTTTATTTGAAGGAATAAAAGATTATGCATATTTTTATTTTTTTTAATGAGGGTGGGTCTCTCTTGTCCTTTGAGTCACATGGATGTGGGCTCAAGGGAAGAGAATTATTGAGAATGAAAGAAGATAGGATTGAGTGAATAATTTGGGAGTGCCTACTCTAGTAGAGGGTGCATTTTACAATAAGGTTAGTGGTTAGTAGTTTGTAATTATCACTACAAAATATTTACAAAATCATTCACCAAATGGTGAGATATATGATGAGAAAATTTAGAGAAGGGATAAGCTTGTAAAGCAAGGTTGAAGCTTGGAGAAGTTGACATTCACCTCTTTACAGCACCGGTAGAAGAAGCAATCAGCATGGCGAAGTAGAGCGTGTCGATGAAGCTATGTTATCTTCAAACCTTGGAAAAGTCATGATAAAAATCTTCATTTACAGAGGTTAGTTATCCTTGGATTTTTGCTGCTTTTTTGAAGTTCTTTACAAAGCTGAAGAGAGTATAGTAATATGGACATATATGTAGAGAGAAAGGGGGACACATAGGGTGTAGAAATGGAGGATGAAGGCTATGGAGGTGTGAGAGATGTGGCAATGGTGAAGAGGGTGAATTAGGACATGGGAGTTGCAGGTTTGGGAGTGGGAAGGAGAGGGAGGAGTGTGTGTGAAAGAGGAAAATGATAAAGTGGAAGAGGGAGTGTGGCTGCATAGCATGGGCAACCTAGGGTCCACCAATAAAATCATAGCTCACAGCTTGTAGCTCAAAAAAATATGAAAAACTTTGAGGTGAAATTTCAGCTCACGAGCTACAACTTTTGTTTGTATCACCTTTTCAAATTCGGGGAGCATGTGATCTTTAAAAATTCAGCAAAACCGACTGTTTTTTCCACTGCACAAGGTCCTTGTGAGGTCCTTCTTTGGATGATTCTTTTGAATACCTCCAAGAGTGAGCTCCCCATGGTGCATGCATGCATTCCACATACCCTTGACCTTATTTGGTAGGTCTATAATTGAAGATATTGTTGAGATCATGATATAAGTGAATAATACAACTAAGAAAATCAAATATTGAGGGGTCTAAAAAAATATAAATAATATAGGTGGAAAAAACATAAAGGGGTCAAAATAAATCTCTCTCATTATAAGTCTACCATAAAAAGATGAATATTTTTGGTGTTCTAATTTATGAGAGTAAAAGAGAATAGATGCAGGAAGGAAAAATCACAATAGTAAAAAAATATACACATAAATAAAACTAGTTTTTTTGGATTTTTTTTGGGATGGAGTTACACCAAAAATAAGAGAATCTTGCATGAAATTATTTTTATATAGAATAAAGAGTATGTAAAATGGTAAGAAAAAATATGGTGATGGTGAGACAATGTACATAGCATAAATAACACACCATAGGTAGAAATATTTAAATAAATACCAAAATAATTATGAAAAATCCTTTTATTTAGGCCCTCTATACAATGAAATATTTATACACAAATGGGCCATAATATGTTTTATTTTTTTATTTTATTTATTTTTTTGGCTCAACTAGCCTAGTGACTAGCTAGCTGAAGGTTTTTAAGAAAATATGGAGAAAATCCCCTAACTCTTACACGCCTATGTACAGTGAAGTGATAGGGATAACCAAAATGTGTGAGTGATTTGATAGGGTGAGGTAGCTTACTATGGCAATTATGGAAAGCCGAAAAACAGCTATCAGTAGCAAGGTCCTAAGGTGTTTCACCTTGGATATTGGGCATTATAACTAGGTCCACCACTTGTCCAATCTATGCTCTGATATAGAAAGGGGATTTTCATTTCAAGGTCCACCACGTGTTCAACCTTGAAAGACTCAAGGGATACTTGGACATTGGAAAGCATAGTCCTATAGTAGTTGATAGGTGGCAGTGGGTATTACAACTAGGTCCACCACTTGTCCAACCTATGCTCTAATATAGCAAGGATACTTTGGTTTCAAGATCCACCATAATTTCCAACCTTGCTTCCATTAATATAGCAAGGAGGATTTGGTCTCAAGGTTCACCACTTTTCCAACCTATGCAAACCTTTTTCATGTTGTAGCATGATTTTTTGTTTGAAGAGTATTTTTCTATAACTATGGATTTAACAATGTAATCTTTTTCACTTACAGGATGGACTTCGAATCTGGGGAGAAAGTACATATGATACTTGACAATGAAATTGTTGGTATTGGTTATGTGTGTAGAACAGATCCAGATTCCACTTGTGGTGGTATGAGGACATAGAAGCCATGTTTAGTAGGTTTTCAGAGAAGTTGAGAGTTACACAAACCTATACTTTGCCACATTTGATGGATACATTACGAAACATCTCATCTTCATCTTCAGCTCCATTTTTTCTTACAAAGATCCCCGATTTCAAGCAATATTGTGATGGACAAGACATACTTGTTGGACACTCCAAACCACTTCAGTTCAGGTTCTTTATGCAGGATGAGACACCAATGATGCAATATAAGGCACATGTAGGTGTATCAAGTTGGAGAGGAAGTATTCGCCTTTGGAAAACAGACACAGAAGGCAAGCCAATGTTACCACATGGAGATCCACCTCTAGTACAAATGGCGGAGTATGTCAAGGCCCACAAAGAAGTCATTTTGGGGCTAAAGAACTATATAAAATTTTGGAAAAAGTTAGGGAATGGTTCAAGTATTCCGCAATATTATAGACCCGTGATATATTCTTGGAGTAAGGTAATTGAAGAGATTGGAAAATCAATCATATCAGAGGGAGTCTTGTATGAAATGTTTTGGCCAAAAACTCAAGAATATTCTCACCTACAAAGCACTACAATGAATTTGTAACAAGGAGCAGAAAGATTCCTAGGCCTTGAAGAGTTGAACGATCATTTTTGTGGGCCTCAACGAGATAGGCCAAGGGAAGAGTTTGACCCTATGTCTGATGTGCACCAAGGTGACTTTCTTATGCTTGTTCCGAGTGACACAGAAATCTATCCAGTGTGGCTTGCAATGGTTTTATCTGACATTGATAATGAGCCTACATCACCAAACTATAGAAAAATCTTGATTCAATATTGGGCACCTTGCGCGAGAAAAAGTGGGATGACAGATACTCAAGCTTACAGTAATTGTTGGAAGGGTTATTGGGCTGTCAACTATAAGGACCCACAAGTGTGGGAAATTGTAGATGCAATTCTTTGATCCTGGAGACCCAACAAAGAAGGACCATTTTCTAGAATAAAGATTCCAGAAAGGCATGCTCTAAAAGCCAAAGAAGGCCTCACTTGTGCACATCAACCACACTTGGATCAAAGTTCAGATATTGTATCAAATGTGGAGTAGAATTATGTGGAGCTTCTATTGTGACTATACTAGTCAATTTGTAAACAAAATCTTTTTTGTATCTTCCTTTGTTTTATGTAATTCGTAGTTATTATTCAAATCCATGTGTTGTACATCCTCTTGACTTTTGGTGTTTATCAACACCACAATCCTATGAGATTTTCACTTTATTTACTAACCACACACCTCAATTTTTCCCACTTTAAGTGGAAAATTCCCAAATTACATGAATTTAGTCGATTTGGAGATTCCCATAATGTGAGATTTTTACCAAAATACCTAATATGGTCTTAAACGTGTTCTTTAGGATATCTTCATCCACTATCCTTATTGGATGATAGCCACTTTTAAGGTCAATCCTACTGAAGTAGGTAGAGCCTTGTAGCTTATAAAATAGATCTTCTACCTGAGGCACGTGAAATCTATTTTTGATAGTGATATGGTTTAGTGCTCGATAGTCCACACATATACGGTATGTACCATCTTTCTTTTGCACTAAAAGGACTGGAGAACCAAAGGAAGAGGAGCTAGGCCTCACCATCCCTTTGTCTACCAATTCTTGTACTTGCCTCATGATCTCCTCTTCTTGAGCTTGAGAAACTCGATAGGGAGGTTTGTTAGAGGTTAAGCTTCCTGGATGGAGCTCTCAATGCAATGGTCATCATCCCCTCGTTTTGGAGGTAAGTCCATACGGATATCATCGATGAACAAAACTTGGAATTGTTTTAGAAAATTAAACAAGTCTAAGTCTTCTTGATTCCTACCATTTACATTTGATGAAACATTAGAATCTTTTAGAGACTCTTTGACAAAAATCATGTACGCAAAAATTGAGCTCTTCATTGATTTATCAAAAGCAGGAGGATTTACAAGTGGTATAGAACGACCACACTCACTGGAATCTATATACATGCTCTTTCCCTTGTAGGTGAAGTGGATTCTCCTTTCAGGGAGCTTCATGTTGGCAGCCATGCGATCAAACCATGGCGCCCCTAGGATAGCATCCTTATGTTGGAAAGGAGAGATGAAAAAGTCTTTCTTGTTGACATAGCTTTGGACATGAAGCCTTGGCTTCCCAATCAAGGGAGTAACAGAGGCTTGTTTTCCCTTGAAAATTGTGTCAGTCGTTACAATCACTACAAGAGGTTATGTGTTCTTGTGACGCTCTTAGCGACGGAAATACACTGGGTTTTTATAACCCCCGGCGTCGCTATAAGCGTCGCTAAAAGCGTCGCTACGAGAGCGTCGCTATATGCGTCGCTATAGGCGTCGCTATAGGCGTCGCTATAGACGTCGCTATATAGCGACGCTCATAGCGACGCCTATAGCGACGCTTATAGCGACGCTCCCACAGAAGAGTATAGCGACGCATATAGCGACGCTACAGAGCCATAAATAGCGACGCATATAGCGACGCCTGAGAGAATATTTTTTTGGTGGCAGGGCATTGAATGCCTGCCACCCATCAACCATATTGTACTTGATTCACTTTTTAAAAAAAGTGCAAAGGTAAATAATAGACCCAAAATAGTCACCGACAAGACGCATTGTTTGCAAAATTGACAATTGTACACATCATAGACAAACTGAATTGATTGGCAAATGTAATAATGACAATTGTACAACATCATAGGCATAAAGAATTGATTGGCAAAAGGAATTGCGGTGACAAATGTAATAATATACATGGTTCAAAAAGACGTATAAAATCCGTCTCATGATACATAAGCTATGAGAAACCCTAAACTAATGCTATCTAGCTACGGCTAAACTGACGTCGTCTAATCAGACGTCTCATCGCGTCCAAGCGGCGTATCTGTCGGATTCTGCAAAAAAAGACAATAAGACAGTTTTCAGTAAGTATAAACATATAACGACATTTATAAAACAATACAAAAAATAAAAAAGAGTAAACCCTAATACTAACCATGCCGCTGCGAGAACTGAGAATGTCCATCAGGGCGTTTAAGCCCTTCCTGCCTGCGTACTCGCGCTCGTACGGTGTGGGATCACGTCCTGTCATCGACCACTGTTAAAACATACAAAGATTTCATTATGTTAGAACTAAAAAACTCATAAACCCTAAACTATCGAACATGCATAAAGAGCAATGTGAAAAGACTTACAAAATCGGCCTCAAATGATGCCCATCCACCGCTCCCCAAGTGGTGCGAGCTCCCTGCCTCTACTCGCGCTCTGGCTGCATCCTTTTGTTGCTTCCACTTGTCGGGATTCTCGCGCGCTGCTTTCTTCGCATTCTTCCAATCTTCTTTGGCCAGCCAATCTGGCCTATTCCACCCATTCTTGATTGCTTTTTGCACTTTGGAACGCTTGTGTTTGCAGTATTCGCGCATTCGAATCTTCATCAGGTCTTCATTGAAGCGCTGATCCCGTGTTGGAACGGGAAACTCATCATGAAGTATGCTGATGACTCTGTTTTTTAAATCACTTGGTACTTCACTCCATTTGTTTAGTATATAGTGTCTAAACAGCTGAGAGCAAAGACCACGCATGCGCGAGATCACCTTCTTGCCGTCATCATCCATGATGATGCCGCCGCTGATGTCGACGGAGTAAGGCAAGCCCTCTGGCCGGTGACGCGTGAACCTGGGTGTCCCGGCAGGGGTCTCTAGCGGCGTGTCGATGGGGGTACGGACGTCAGGTGTCTCCACCGGCGTCTGGGCCCCGAAGCGAGGAGTGTCGAGTGGGGTGGCTCCTGGCGGAGTAGGTAGAGGTGTGTAGCTTCTAGGAACAGTCAGCCGTGCAAAACCTGGCGTAGACGGCGATGCTGTGGCTGGTGTGGGGGCGGGCAAAGAAGGGGAGGGTAAAGAGCCTCGTCGAACACGAGGCGGTGTGGAGGCATCGGTGGCGGAATCCCCACAACAACCGCCACCGCCACCACTAGAGCGCCGGTGTCTAGAAGAGTGTGACGCTCGTCTCGTCGACGCCGAAGCTTCGGAGCGCGCCGAATGCTCCGAAAGAGAGGGAGATGCGGATGGTGTAGGAACGCGCGATGATGCGCCAGAGCGATGACGCTCCACGTACCACTGTCTCTGCTGCGGTGACAAAGAAGAAAGAAACTCCTCATCATCCATACCTGCATTAAACACACGAGTATTTAAACTTAATATTGAATGAATAGAGTAGACAATGACGCAAAGACCATTAAATACAATGACGTAATGACGCATATAAATACAATGACGCAATGAATCGAGTGGTAGAAGAGGCAAGTCGAAAACTCAGAATTTTCAATCAAAAGATGTGAGCGCGAGTAGAAAAGAGCTAGAGCTTTTACAGCACGGAGCAAAATTGTTCAAATACAATATTTGTGGCTTTAAGAGATCTCTCTCTCATCCTCGCATAACTCAGCATAACTTCCTATATCTGTATAGAGCTCTCCGTTTAAACACATATCCTCTGTTTCATTTTGTAGCTCCTCTGCATGCACCCCATATAGAGCAGTAGCATCTTGATGCTCGTCTGGCACCACCGCAGCGGCTTCTGATTGAGCATCTTCTCTGATCTCCTCCATTGATGTCGTTGTGATTGGCACATGGTAGCCTTCATACGTCCTTGCACTACGAGGGGCTAACTCTATGACGTACCACCAGTTTGATGTAGACTTTGTAGGATGAAATACTACCTGCCAGAGCCACATAACTTACATGAGAGCTTTCAAGCACATAACTTGTAAAAGGGGGATGTTAACTATTTATATACTTACTTGTTCACAATGCTCGGGTAGTACGAAATTGTCTCTTAGGTCAGTCCATTTCTTAGTAGAATCCACCTCAAGAAAACCAGACTCTCCTCTACGCACAGTAGCGTTTCGACCCTCCATGATTATCTTGAACCATTGCACGTCGAACAAGTCGACAAAAAATCCTCTGTAATCGATCCTCAAAATCTCTTGCAGCGTGCCGAAGTAAGTGAGTTCCGCCACCACGGGATCTGCATCAGAGGAACGTCGTCGACTAGACTGTTCAAATTTTGCCATGATTCCACAATCTTGAGTAAAACGCTTTTTGTCGATTCGTTCCACCCTAAAATGTCGACCTTTACACCATGCTGCTGTGTATGACTTATACTACAACGAACAAAGATTATGAGTGGCCGTTCAAACGTTTATAAATAAAGTCACTTGCTAGTCGTACATTGCAAACTTACCTTGGTCGCGCAACCCCGAGAGTACTCCCACTCTTCTTCAGTCACTTCGTCACCGCATTGTTGTGCGCTTTTCAATTGGTTGTGCAACCATCTTAAGCTCATGAAGGTTGGTAGGCTCTCCAGAACCGCTGGATAGTGTATCGGTGGTCGTCTTCCCCGTCTCCACTCGATTCGTGCCCTTTGTCGCTCTTGCTTTTCATCCTCATATTGTGAAATCCACTTTTGCATCACTGGATTGTGAAGCATGCAAAATCGGTTGATTTTAGCCTCTAGATCTTCCGTCATCTTCTTCTCAACACCGAGATTGCACATGACAATCCCAGATATGCGCTCATCATCTATGGTTCGCCATAGCATGTCCCGGGATTTATCAAATCCGTCTAACCACTCTCCAATGTACACTAGGGACTCTGATACCAACCAACCTTCTGCCATGCTACCCTCCGGACGTGCCTTTTGACGCACATATCCCTTAAGCGTTTTCATGAAACGCTCTAAGAAGAACATCCATCTGGAATGAACTGTGCCAGCTATTTCCACCTCATCAACTATGTGAATAAGAAGATGCACCTGAATGGTTAGCATTGTAGTAGGAAAATGTTTCTCAAACATGCACACAAGCTCCGCAGCATTTAGTTTGGCGAATGGTATGGAGTCTACGTCGATCTCCTTTTGTGAGATCCATTGCACCAGCTTTGCAAGTTTGTAGATTGTGTTACGGATGTCGAGAGACAAACATCCCTCAATGGCAACCGGTAAGATAAACTGTAAAGTATGTGCAGCAATGATATTAAAGTCCACATTTTATGCAATGATATTAAAGTCCACTATGAACGTACCTGACACATTTTATGCCAATCGTGTGACTTCAAACCGGTAAGCTTTCTTCTTTAGTAAAACACGTTCGGAGCGAGTGCATTACGCCAGTGGGGGTCTGCAAAGATCGAATGGCCTCTTTTACTTTGCGTTCTTGGGCTCCTGTGAAAATCCATGGTGCTTTAGGAAGTTTTATCGATCCATCAGACGCTGTTTGCGGCCAATATTGCTCCATACGATCCACATTTCTAAGGTCAACTCTGGCTCCCAAAGTATCTTTCTTGCCGGTCAAATGGTCCCATAGTAGATTACCCACATTCTTGAATATGTGCATTGGATCGAGCAAGTGATTGATCACGAGTCGAGGCCAGTATGGTAACTCGTACCATAGAGATAGTCTCTTCATCCTTGGAGGCAATCCGTCATCGCACATCTCCTTCTGCTCTAACCATGCTTGTGCAGACATCCTTGGTGGCTCTCTTCCCAAAAAGCCGTCGCGTAACACATGATTCTCCGGAAGATACGCTTGATGACCTTCGTAGATTTGCTTCTTCAGTGAGGGTGCCCTACGTGCATTCAGTCTAGGTCCACATGTGACACATGCTCTGTATCCGCTTGTTTGAAGCCCTGCATGTATACACATGATAATAGATCAACTATGGGGAAAAACCAGATTTACAGTGTCTGAGAGAGGAGTGTCAATAGATCACCTGAGCATTCTGTTAGCCCGGGATAGTCATGCATGGTCCACATTAGAATACCTCTGATCAAAGCATTCCGTCGTCCTGTGTGTCGGCTCATATCCACCACCTCTATGCCAATCCACAATTGTTGTAGCTCTTCCAATAGTGGACGAAGATACACATCCATATTCCCCACTTTATATCGCCCTGGCACAATCAAGCTTAGCCATAGGTGCCCCTTCTTCGTAGTCAACCACGGGGGAATGTTGTAGTTGACGATGACAACGGGCCATACACTGTAAGATGTTGATCTTTGACCAAATGGATTTACGCCATCCATAGCCAGGCCTAAGCGCAAATTTCGAGCTTCCCTGGCAAAATCCGACCATGTTCCATCTATATGTTTCCAGGCTGCGCAATCTGCAGGAATTCGTAGCACACCATCCGAAGATTTATTCTCCTCATGCCATGATGCTAGGGCGGCCATGGACTTACATTCGAAGAAATGCTTGATGCGAGGAAGCAAAGGAAAATGTCGCAAAACCTTTTGTGGAATTTTTGTCCCGTGGAGATCTACTCGATATCTTTCGGAATCACATTTCGGACACTTCTCCATGTCTGTGTATTCCCCTCTGAAAAGAATGCAGTCATTAGGACAAGCGTGGATAGAATTGTAATCCATCCCCAAGTTTCGCAAAATCTTTCTTGCTTCATCTCGGGAATCTGGCATCACATTGTCAGCTGGTAGAATGTGCTCTTTCAGCAATCTACACAACATAAAAATATGATACAGTCGTGTAAAAATCTATCAGATCATTATACACCATGAGTTCTATTAAAGTAAACTAATTGTAATAGATCACCTGAAAAGCGCTGTGACGCTAGTGTCACTCCATCCAAACTTTGCCTGCATGTTGAGAAGAACCAGGAGTGCTTTCAATCTAGACATACGTGCTCCATTATACAATGATGTATCGGCTTCACTTTTCATATCATCATAGATAAGCCTTTCTGAATCCATGATCGTCTCGATCATTTCATCAATCTCGGGCTCAAACATTGCCTCGTTGGGAATGTGCTCTGCATGATCATCCCCCGAGCTGTCAGAGGCTACATCTTGTGGCCTCACATATGCTGCTTGACCAAAGCGCCTGCGAACACGTCTATTGGGTTGCAAGATTGCTGCTTGTTGGCCAGCGTCAGAGTCCGACGAGTTATAATTGGCAACAACTCGATCTATAATAGATGGATCGAACTCGCCAAATTCACGAACGTGCTGCAAAGAAACACGTCTTGTCCGTCGCACAGCATGCTTGCATTGATTACAAGGACATAAGACCCTCGTTGAGAGATAGGTGTTTCGGTTGGACGGTCCCACATCCTCGTCGCTACTCATAATGAGGATAAAAAACTTATAACCTAGACAACAAATTTAATATTCTATTGGCATTCTTCGTCTTATCTCTCTCTCTCTCTCTCTCTCTCTCTCTCTCTCTCTCTCTCTCTCTCTCTCTCTCTCTTTACCTCACATTCTCTAGTCATGTCCAATCCCCGCACACCTCGGTCTAGAGGTGCACGGAGATCAGAACCACCGGGTTATAATCTCGTCTTTATTGGTCAATACCTATATTTGTGGGTACAAGAAATCTAGACACCCACGTCTACATGATACTGCATGTAGTGGACAAAATCCCTTTGCCTCTTCTCTAGCTGTAGCACTTCACTTCATCTTAACATCTTTTCACAGTAGATCTTTTCACTGTTCGTCTAACTCTAAACCCTAAACCGTAAGTAATTCTTGCGTGGACTCGATCTAACGTAAATAAGCGTAAATCTAAATAAACGTAAATCTAACTAAAAATAAAGCTAAATCTAATTTAACGTAAGTCTAATGACTAGAGGTTGTCTAGATGGTCATTGTGTCGGGGATGTAGTGACTCTTGCCGCCCTGAAGATCCACCTTCTTCCCTATCTTCTGAAGACATTTCACCAGTACTTTTGGATCGACGGAGCCCACTATGAGTGAAGGCAGCAATACCCTATATTCCATTGAGGGCTTTCTTCACCCGCTTCATGCAGGCATCGCAGTCTATGGAGACCCGCATCTAATCTAATATAACATAAATCTAAATCTAGCTTAAATAAATGTAAATCTAGTTAAAAATAAACCTAAATCTAATTTAATGTAAGTCTACATATAACCTAATCTTTAACGTCTTTTAAAATAGTTTCCTACGACGTTATAACTCTCTTCTTCCTGTGTGTGTGCGCGTGTGTGGATGTGTGTGCCAATAAAAAGAGATAAATGGTATAACCTTTCTATCACCCATGCCAAGTATGATAGATTGATTATGCCATTTCTCTTTTGAATAATAGGTCTTCAGTTCAACTCCTCGTCGGCTAGATCTTTAGGTCTTTTAATTTTAATTAGTTTCCTACGACGCTCCCTTAGTTTCTCTTTCTTTCTCTCTCAATGTGTGTGCGTTTTTTTGAATCGTATGCATGTTTTCTTTTTCTTTTCCTCTCTCAATGTGTGCGTTTTTTGTTTATGCATGTTCTCTCTCTCTTTTCCTCTCTCAATGCGTGCGTTTTTTGTTTATGCATGCTCTCTCTCTCTTTTTCTCTCTCAATGTGTGTGTGCATTCTTTGTTTATGTATGTGTGTGCGTTTTTGCACTCTCTCTCTCTCTCTCTCTCTCTCTCTCTCTCTCTCTCTCTCTCTCTCTCTCTCTCAAAAACACTATATGTGTGTGTGTATGTGTGTGTGTGTGAGAGAGAGAGCGAGGGAGAGAGAAAGAGAGGAAGGGAACATGAGAATGAGGAGAGGGAAGGAGCATACCTGTCTCTCCTTCCTCTCCTCGTGTGTGTGTGTGTGTGTGTGTGTGTGTGTGTGTAAAAGAAAAAGAGAGAGAGAGAGAGAGAGTGAGGGAGAGCGTTACCTGCTCTTTGCTTGAGGGCGTCGAAAAACTCAGATCTGAGATCTGAGTTTTTGGGCGCGCTCGGTTATTTTTTTTACCCCAGCTGGCGTCGCTATGAGCGTCGCTATAAGCGTCGCTATGAGCGTCGCAAATTTACAAAGAAATTTGCGACGCTCATAGCGACGCTTATAGCGACGCTCATAGCGACGCCGGGAATTTTTTTTTTGAGCGTCGCTGTGTGAGCGTCGCTAATGTGAAGAGCCTCTTGTAGTGAATATCTCCCATCTCAAAAGTTTGAATGCCCAACTTGGTGGCCAACTCCGTTGATCTGAAGTTGTGAGTAGAGCCAAGGTCAAACAAGATGAAGGCATCATGCTCCCTTACCTATCCCCAAGCATAGGAGAGAGATAATCCTTTGCAATGAGCATCCTCTTTTGGAGCTTCTATAGTGGAATCCCTAGGAGTCTCATTGCGAACATCTTTCTTGGGGCAAGAACGATAGCCATGCCCTTGCTCCCCACACTTAAAACACTTCTGGTCCTTGAGAAAAGCTTCAAGATCTTCAGGAGAGAGTTTTTTTTTGCCTTTGTAAACTCCCTTCTCCTTGGACCGATTGTTGTTGTTTGTTGTTGTTGGAAGTGCCTTGGGAAGACTTTTGGGCATTGGTTTTCGCCTTTGCATCATTTTTGTCTTTGTTTTCCATGGTCTTGACATTTTGTCTAGCCCCTTGTTGGAAATTGATGCATGAAGCAACCATGGATTATTTCAGTGATAGAACCAGGCCACTGAGAGTTGATGTATTTGATCATCTCTTCAGGTAATCATGCACAGAATTGTTACTTTTGCTCAGTAAAGTCTATCTTTTGAAAGACAGTAGCTTTTATATGTAAATCCCAAAACTTGTCCACGTATTTGTGAATAGACTCATGAGAGAGAAGCTTCAAACTGCTCCATTTGATAAGCACTTTGTCATTTGCATCGCTTGCAAGGAATTGCTTCATGATGGAAACTTGTAGAGCTTTCCATGTCTTTGGGGCTTTGTCGTTGCCACAAGGGCTAGCCCACCATTGACGAGCCCATTTTTGGAAGTGCATAGCTATATGACGTAGCTTGGAGGACTCCGTGAAGCCCTCGTCTCTAAAGGCCACATTGAATTGTTGGATGAAGGTCAATACTCTGTTGGTGGCACCAAAGGTGCCATCATTGGTGAAAAAGAGATACTCTTTCCTCCCTCTTTGAACTTCTTGAGATTTTGTGACCTTCACCATGCAGGGTATGATTTGTGATGTCCTCCCCTCTTGTATTGTCTAAGAGAATAGCAATAGCTTTCGTTGAAAGGGGAGGAAGGTGAAGAAGAAGGATAAGAGGGTGACCTCTTTCTTGCCCTTTTCTTCCTTTGTTTCCTATCTTCCCTTTTGGAGTGACAAGGAGAAGGATTGTGGGTTGACCGTTTCTTCTTGGGAGGAGTTGGCGACCGTCTAGACCGTCATTTTCATGGAGCAACATCTTCAGAGGAACATAGGGATTCATTACTTTCATGTTCTTTAGATTCCTCCTCTCGTATGGGAGAGAGGCTTCTTTTGGCAGTCTCATCAAGAGGCCTCCTAAGCCCTCTCTCCTCTTGCAGAGGAAGGGAAATCCCATAAGTGCGAAGTTGTTGAGTAACTTCAACTTGCAAAGCAGGGTTGCCCATAGCTTGCTGCAACCTAGTAACAAGATAATTGACAAACATGGGGGCACCATCATTAGCACCTTCATGTGCAAAATCAAAGTTATAAATGTTCATTCTACTCTCTTGGTTATTGTGAGCCATGTTAATTAAACTTATGTATTTACTCAGTGTATTCTTTGGCAATCTAAAACCTTAGTTGCTACTCCTCTTAGCCTTTGAAAATCAGCACTTAAGTATCTACACCCACGGCTCAAATTGCTAAATTATATAGAGTAGTGGAGTGGGTCTAATATTGCTCCTTATGGACTTGATATGGCTCAATAATGATAAAGCCGTAGGCAAGTCTAAAAAGACCCCATTATTAAGACCAAAGCTCCCAAGTGTGCACCATATCCCACATAGTGGGCTCAACAAAACCGATAATAGATCCCAGTCCCACTTGTTTTAATGTAATTAACAAAATCAAACATTAATAGGCTACTTAAGGACTTAAGCAAGCAAAGAAAAACCAAATGCTCTGATACCAATGTAATGGAGATGGCCTATGAACTTTGAGAATAGTGGAATTAAGAGAAATAGAGAGAACATTTTTGTGAGACTACTTTGAGAGCATAGAGGGTGAACTTATTTGACGATAGCAACATAATCATAGTACTTAGATAACTTGGCATGAATAATACTTTTGCAAGAGAGAGAGTTTAGAGAACATGACAACAGTTGAGGACCGGATTTATGTGGAGCCGGTCCCCCCTCCAAAAGGCATTTGTATTATAGATTCTCCCATCAAGAGAGACTTGGTACAATACAATATTTGTGTTCCTTGTGACCGAGGTGATGCAATAAAGATGGAAAGCTTCATGCATCACAAGCATAACATAAACATTGCAAAAATCATTAACTATCCCAAGCCTCAGTCCCAAGGCCTCAAACACCATTGAAGATGGAGAGAGCTAGCGGGGAATGAGTGTAAGGAAGAGGAAGAAGAAACATTCCATAGGATAAAGAAGTAATTCCTCGCTTATCATCACTCTTCTTGCTAGCATACATAATAGCATAGTAATGAAGATGTAGAAGATGGCAAGCCGCTGCTAAGCATTGAATCATGGCTCTTGGTTGGATTTGCATTCCATAGCCAAGAGTGTTGGAGTAGGTTCTCAACTTCTAAACTAGCTTAGAGAAGGACATGGAGTTCTTGCACTTCACCAAGTGAAGAATGAGAGCAAATGAGAGAGAATGAGAGGGAGTATACCCCCCAAGCACACCCCTTGCTAGCTTTGGTTGACCCCCCCTTGTAGCTCATGCTTGAAGCTCATTGGACCTCTCCAGGCCTAGCCAATCACATGCAAGAGGCATATCAAGCAAAAAGGGTAGCCTTGGGAAAAGTGTCCCCCTTTCCCCTTTGAGAGAGGGGACTTGATAAATGCAAAAACAATTAATTAAATCAACTAAATTATCATTGGGCCCCTTGGGAGGCTAACCAATAGGATTCAGGCACACCTTGTGAGGGCAACATGGGTAGGGGCTTGACATGTGTCCTTGCTGTCTCTTGAGGCTTGGGCTTTCCTTGTGTGTGTGTGTGTGTGTGTGTGTGTGTGTGTGTGTGTGTGTGTGTTCTCTCTCATCCCCCTAGCTTTAGGGCTCGCCCCCTCTTGAGGTAGGGATTGGATTTGACTTTTTGAACACCTTACCCTCAAGCATCTTAGTTAGCAATCATGACAAAGAACCTCAAGCTTGGGTAGTGTTCCCACAAGCACCTCAAGCTCCCTAGTCGGCAAGCATGAAAAGCACCTCAAGCATCTTAGTCAGCAAGCACGACAAGCACCTCAAGCACCTTAGTCATCAAGCACGACAAGCACCTCAAGCTTGGGCCGGGTTCCCACCTCAAGCTCAGCCCTAGCTTACCTAAGGTCAAAGGACTTTTAACAACTAACCTTTTGAGGTCTTTATCAAAGCTAACCCTAAGTACTTTAAGCTCCATTTTCTAGCCTTGCTCTTTGACAGACCATATCTCATTTGGGCCCCTTCACCATTGGCCCCATGTCGAGATAGACCCATAAGCACATGTCTAGATATTCTAACCCTTTTTCCCGTTTATTCTCCCACATAAAATGATCAGTTTAATATGAGAAAATCATTTGGGTTGGTTAGATATTAGATTTAATGACACATAACCTCTTATGGGTCTAGTTGGTGTATCATGTGGAAGGCACAAGTACATCTTGCATCCACACAAAGCCATACAAGAGGGAGGGCACCTTCAATAGAGACACTTGAGGGATCCTGGAGCCAAATCACCCATCTTTGGTACCTTGTTCACATGCCCATTCTAGATACATTCATTTCTAGTTCTTGTTTTGCTGATATAGGGGCAAATACTATTTGTACAAAACATTTGGCCAACACAGTTTCTTAGCCTAATTGTCCCACTAAATCTTGAGATTTGTGTTGTAACATCTCCACTCCAAAAACTTGGTCTCCATTCCCTTACTCTTTGGACCATCATGAGATGGTGGAAATTCAAATAAAATATTTCCATCATATTTGAAAGTTCATGGACCTGTTGAAATTTTGAAACCAGCTTGAAGGCCAAATGAAGAGAACTGTTGGAAGGTAACCTTGTAATCAAGGTAATAATGTTAATAGTTGATGTATCTACTTGCAAACCAATCTGTGGGCTTCCAAAATGCTAAACTTAGTACCAAATTGAATATTGAGGATAAATTCTTTGCCATTGTGTTCTAGATGGCTAGATACTTCAAATAGAACCTCACCTCCATCCTTGTCCTCTACTTATTGATATAGCTTCATTGTTTCTTCTTGCAGTTTGACGTAGGAAGTACGATATGAAGAACAAAATGATGCTATAGTGGACACACACTTAACAGTGTGTTGCAAACCATTGGAATCCTCAATACATGCCATTAGAAGATCATCTACCATTGGAAGATTCAATTAGATAGGTAACTAGTTGTGAAAATGGGCGTTGGTAACTATCTTTGAAATGTAAGAAAAAGTAGTTGTGATAAATAGGGGAGATATTATGAATAAGAGTAAAATAAATACGCATCGATAATTGAGGGCAATTTGAGAACGTGATAATAATTGCATATTGTTTTGGGAACTTGGGCAACTATTACTTTTTCCGATGTTTTTGCATGCTAGAAAAGATTTGCAAAGTTTTATCCATTTGAGATATACTCACAAAATGTGAATGCTTGAGTCAATATAGGGATTATTGCCAGAATAGGATCCCAATTTGGATCTTCCATATCTCAATTAGGGATTACACTTTGGTCACAACTAAGGATACCTTGAAACCATTGTTGTAGTGCTTTACTGCACCCTTGCCATCAGTTCCCATGGAGACTTTATTGTGGAAGCAATAAATGCATGTAAAGAGGGCATTGCACCTTGTTTGCACCCTAATATACACTTCAAAGAGTTTTCAAGTCTCCTGCCAAATACCACTCAACTTGGAACATATCGAAACCTGAACCTACAATCTTTGTCCTTCCTGTTGTTTCCAAGTGACGTCAATGATTTGCGTGTGTTGGAGCCCAACTTGTCCAACTGTTGTAATGAGCCCACCTTGTAAAGCCTATCAAATTTCCATTTTTATGTCAAAGACGTCTTATCATTTTGATCCACTTGTCTGGGTTATGTAAATATTAATCAGTCAGTCAGGACCCATAATTGTTCCCACTTTGTAATTATGAGGAAGAGAACCCCATGTACATTTTTGAGCTAAGGTGACTAAAGTATAAAAGTCACCTTAGAACCATTTTTTGATAACATTTTTGAATATTAATCCTGTGTCGTACGAGTCTAAGGGAAAGAGAGAGATTGAGTGTGTCTTATCCTCTTCGCTACGCGCTTCTCCCTCACCGGATTCACGACGTGACCACATCATCGTGGTAGTCTCTCCGAGAGCTACGCGCCCACGCCCCGCATTCATATTTTTGAGTTGTTCGTGATCGATTCTCCCTCGAGCTTTTTTTGCTTGTAACTAACACAAACAGTGTCTGTTTTCAACAATCAAGTGCTCTATGGAAAGAGAAAGAGATTAGCTACACATAGATATTCATAGACTTAGGTTTTGCCCACTTTTGGATTATGACCTGTGAGTCTATCACGACTGTAATCGAGATAACTAGGGTTCAAATATGGTGAGATTAGAATTATAGGTAAGTATATCCTATTGAGAGGATGGTGCCTAGTAAGTTTGATGCGATTCCGAGTTCATTGGAGGTGTAAACGGTGTTGTGGGCGTTTAGGGATAGAGTGGGTTGCATTCTACCAGGATTAGTGATTGATACATCATAAAAGTGCGTATGTGTAGATTGGTCTCAGCCTGGCAAGCTAACAAGATTGCCTACATGCACCTACGGGTTAGTCATGTCATCGGATGATAAGTATGTTGTCTGTGTCGTGCTTGCGAGCATGAACAGGGGAGTAGTTTTTCCCTAAAACATTGGCGCCGCTGCCGAGGACACAAGACCTTAATTAGGGAGATCTACGTCACTCGTGTGATGGTTAGCTTACTTTAGTTTTGACTAGAGAGAGCTTAAACTTTTAGAACAAGATCCAGGATAGAGTATCCTGAGGTCTAGTGGATAGCCAGGAAGCCTGTGTCTTGCCGAGGGTCTATGACTAGTTAGATTTAGTTAAGTAGGATAATGTGGAGTTATGGTTTTTGGTTTTGAGTGCTTGTTATACTTGTGTAGAAATAGAGTAGAAAAACACTGTAAAAACGCAAAAACAAACAAAAAGAAGAAACAATAAGGTTGTTTGCTTGCCTTGAAAGAAAAACCCACACCATATACCCTTGAAGGGGGTGAAAAGAGTAGACATTGAAATTTATGATCCAACACTTAAGAAAACATAAAAATTACGACCAAAACCAACAAAAAGAAACAGGTGATTGTCATAAGAAAACACTAAGTGACCCTAACAAGGCCAAGAAGAGATATAACCATTAGCCTAGGGTAAACTGACTGTGTCATGAGGTACGACTAATATTCACAATTTTAAGATGAAGTGTCATCAAATTTGCATCACTTTAAGTGCAATTGAGTTGTGAATTGCCAGAGAAAAGTGAAATTTGTGAAGTGCTTGAGTCCAAGGTCAAAATAAGTCCAAACTTCGTAAAACTTGGGGGATAGACATATATGGGCACAGAGAACACAACTGTCCAAAAACAGACAAAAAATGAAATCCCCATTGCTCTCTGCCTAGTCTATCCCAATAGACTGATGAAGTTGGTGATTGACTAACAACAGAAAAAAAACCTTTATACCACAGGTTTAACACATCAATACAAGGGTACTCAAAAAAATTGAGTGAATCTGAACACCATCTTGACCACAAAACTTCAAAACTGGTGTTTTAGAGTCTGAATTCAGAGACAAGGGCAAGAAGGCTTTGACCAAATGTCCAAACAGTGTCAAAATTTGTCAATGCACTACACAAGGAGAGGGTGAACCAGCTGTGGAGAAAACTTGAAAAAAATGCCAACAATGGAGAACATGCCAATTCTATCGCGATAGACTAGAGAAACTGTTGTTAGGGACCTTATCTTTCAAATTTCCCAGGGGGAGAGCTTTATCAAAGCCTATACAGCATACACACCAAATTTCAAGGCATTTAGATCATTGAAAGTCAATCTAAGGCCCAGATAGAGAATCAGGCTCTGACCAAAATACTAAAATGGGACCAAAACCCAACCCAAGTGTCCAAACTTCATAAAACTTGAGGGATAGGATATAGAGGGTAACTGGAACTCAAGCGTGAAGTCACAATTTTAAATTTACTTATGCTGAGCAAATTGTCGGTCTATTGCGATAGACTAAGAAAGTAGTGATTCAGACATATTTTGCAATTTGTGACTATACTGCTAGGACATACTCTCCATATAGATCCCAACCATCATTTCATATTTGAAATTGGACCACCAGAAGACTGACTAAGTGGTTGTTGTACATACTTGTAAGATTTTTCGTGATTCAAGGAAAACCCTTGTGAACAGACTAACCATACTTGTGTAGATCCCAGAAGGAGATCATCACAAAGCTGCACAAGAAGGAGTCCAGGTAAGATTTAAGTTTGCAACCCAGCTTTCATTCTTATGTATTTAAGGTCGGGAGCCTTTGTTAAGTCAGGAGCCATTAGGAAATTTCGGAGGTCATTTGGAGGGCCTTCTAAGAAAATGTATTTTTTGCACTCTCTCTCTAGAAAAAATGGCAAATAAAAGAGCTGGGTCTTTCATAGTAAAACTTCAAAAAGTGTACTTTAAGTAGATTCCTTACTCTTTTGAACATTCGTTCGTAGTGATTGAGGGATAATCCTCTTTTCAGTTGCATTGAATGAACAACGTCAATACGGAGGGAATGAGGCTAACATGGAGGGACGAATCCGCAACCGCTATTCACTTTCCATTAAACCTGCACATTTGGCTAATGGCGCACTCCTCAAATGGCACAAATGTTACCCAGAAACGAGCCAAATATCACCTTCACATTGATTTGGACAATGAGTACCAACCATTGATTAAGCGCAGTAAAACAAACACACGTATACCTCCCGCCTCCATAGACACGCTCAGAGCTCAAGGAGCTAAACACATAGATATCTGGACGAGAGGCTCTCTCTACCCTAAGAATCCAATAACTAATGCGTCTCCACCGTTTGTCAATCCTACAAGCTTATTGACCTTTGCTGGTGATGGAGAAAAGGGCCTTCTGGGTTATTGTAAATCACTTACAAGAGAAGCTGAAACTTACAAGAGCATTCTCCAAGCTCAACAATGTGAGATTGTTCGCCTTTCACATTTACATTCTACAGATCAGGTTACCAATTTTGCAACATAAAACAGAGGTACAAGAACTGAAAGGAAAGGTGCGAAGTTGTCAAATGAAGGACACCATCTTGGGTGGTCGTATCCGAAAAGAAGAAATTGCGCAATCTTGAAACATTGCAGGTTGCATCAGGAGGTCTCAAGAAAAGAATCCGAGCATTAAGGTGATGCTTCTTGGTTGGCTACATTGTCTTAGTTAAGTAATCTCTTTGTTTTTTCTTGTTATGCATTGTTTTCATGTGCCTAAATAGTGTTAGTGAAGCAAATTTTCTGTTATTTACTTATGCATTGTCTTCATGTAGAGATTCAATCTATCCTGACAAGGAAAACATTGACCCCAGCCAATATAGGAAAGAGATTGAAGCCACTTATAAGTAGAAGCCTGGCAGCAGATATAGTACATGACAAGAAGTTTAAGGTTCTACAAAGAAATGTAGTGGACCGCTTTATTTCAGAGAACTCAGTGCCTGCAAAAGAGATACAACGCACACTTGATTCACTTGGTGTAAGCAAAAGAGGATATTCGGCTATCCAAAAGTCTGTCTCATCCATCTTTGTTAGGAAGGGTATAAAATCCAAACTTCTACCATCAGCCTCAGTGTTTTGGAAAGAGGGCTTCAGCTTAATGAGGCACAGGGAAACTATCTTGGACAGCCCTTTCATATTAAAGCAACTTACAGTGGCCATGGAGCGAACATGGCATATGATGAGTTCAACAATATTTTTATGGACCTGCGGATACTACAGAAAGAGAATGGTGGAGTTTTACAACATCACATTTGAAGAGTCACGTGGGCTATTACATTTTGTGTTAAACTGGATGAGTGTGAGCTTGTTAAAGAGAAAAAGCTAGAGCGTGTTACTATTACTTTAATGAATAGAGCCCTCTCAAAGTGTCCCAGTGATGATCCTTTATATTTTAGTGTTCAATCAGAATCTAACATATGGTGGCTTGGTGCGTTTGAGGTAAGCGATATTCTCAGTAAGCTCAAATGTTCAGATCTACTTAAGTCTCATTTATTTTGTGTTGCAGGTAAAGAAAGAAGATCATGAGTTTCTATATTGGAGTGTTCCATCGAACTAATATTCCGGAGGTGATTGATCGACAGACTAACCAGGGAGAGGTACTATGTCTAGATGGAAGGGGAGAACTTTCAAGTTCAGTGGCATCTTGCAGGTGACCTTAAAACATTAAAGTGCATGTATAATGTGGAATGGGTGCAATGGCAAAGTCACCATGTTTGTTCTGCATGGAGCCTGCAAAGGTCATGGACCCAAAGTGGTGGAGAAAAGCTCCAACACGTCACATTGAGGATCCTGCTTTTCGACCCGTTTTGAAAATACCACTTGTGAATGTCCACATTTGTACAATGCATGCCCTTTGTAGAATTGTGGAGAAATTGGTCTACTTATACATTGGGTTTGCTTGGAAGATTAAGAACTCCGCAGAACGACAAGTAGCCCTGCAGTGCTTAGAAATGGTACTGTCGGATATGGGGCTTCATGGTGGCAATGTGAAAATCCAGCGGGATGAAAAGAGATCAACTGCTGAGAAGGGTGTCCCATGCAAACCATCCATCGGTGGGGTGAAGGCACGGAGGTTTTTATCTAAGCCCCAAGGTACAAGAGATCCAAAGCTAACAAAACATGGAAAAATATATAACACATCTTATGTTAGCAAGGTAGAGTATCAGATTTGGAAAAAGCTACATATTGCAGTCAAAGACCATGAACCAACTACTCGTAACGCGAAGGCTGAGGTTTGGCAATCAATAGACATCCTATTTTTGATGTGCGACAAAGATGACTGGTCACAAGGTGATATGAACAAGTTCAAGGAAAATCTCAACCTTCTGAAAAAATCATTCAAGACAGCATGGACAGACACCCAGATTACTCACTACATGGTATTATAATGTATTTCTTTCTCTCTTATGTGCAAATATGTTACTGTAAAACATTCTAACTAATCTGTTTTCATATCCAGCACATCATCTTCAATCATTTGCCATATTTTATACAGAAGTATGGGAACCCAGCAATATGGAATACCCAAGGGATGGAAAAGTCTCATTACATGGCGAGAAATGCTTATTTCAGGCACACACGACATGGTGGCTCTCGAATCAAGGCTAACAGTTTGAGAGAACTATTTGAATGGTTCTATCGTAGAATCATTCATCGAATGCAGGCAAAAGAAGTCTTGGCAAATTCAGCAACAGCACAAGCCATCAGACATTTACAACAACAAAAAGCTAAAAGATCAATGGCATACAACAACTCCGGAGCTCGTGAAAGTCAACGAAGGTGGAGAGAGACAATGGTGTATGTGAATCACAAGTGGAGAAAGATACTCTGAGTGGATGACATTGTACAAAATTTATGTAATACATGATCTTATACAATTGCTACTTGAAGTGTATCAAGATTTTGCAGGTTCAATTTTGTTTTTTGGCACGTCACCCTTGTAAACGAATCATGAGATGTTTGCCATACTCTAAAAGTTCATCTGGGTTTTGTCTACCAAGAGCTAGTGCCATTGCTGTGTAGGTGTAGTAATACGCTGTCCGACCACCTGTATAGCCTGGGCAGTAACCAAAACAATCTCTAGCAAACACTTTGTCCACAAGAATGACTTTATCTGCACTTTTGGGCAGCACCGGTCCACCCAAGAAGCGTGATAGTGTCTTGAATGTGTAAGTTGCTATTGAACCCTCTTGTGGCATGGAATTGTGAAAAACTACTATCGGCGACTCGCAAAGCTTTGAAAGGTACTGTGCTAAGGGCCGCATCCCTTCCTCGATACTCTCTTGTCCGGCGCCGAAGGAAGTCATCTTGTCAGCAATCCAAGACTGCACATACAATGTCAGAAATGACACAAAGAGAGAGAGAGAGAGAGAGAGAGAGAGAGAGAGAGAGAGAGAGAGAAGAGAAGAGAGAAGAGTTACCATGAATCTCTCATCCTGCAGAAAGAGTTTTCTTGCCACAAGGTCTACAGATGTAGTTGACCCCTGACCTGGAATGGAAACCAATCCTCCACTCTTTGTTTACTTTGTCGATGGGCTTAGGCTTTTGTCTTATTGCTTGGAAGGTGGCTTCATCAGGTAGTGTCTCCTTGTATTTTTCAGCTTTCTCAAAGCATCTTCGAAGGCATTCCATTGGATTGCTGGATGTTTCCATTGCCTCATCATCACTACTATCCTCTGAAACAAATCCACTCCTCTCCTCTTGGACTCTGGAAATAATAGCTAGGGAGAAATCCTCCCTTAAATAAAACACACTTTGCACATCATGTAAGAAGATATAGGTCCTGTCTCCAATCCTGAAGTCAGGCACAGCAGGCAACATCATCTGAGCATGCTTCTCAGTGAAGTTACTGACATCCAATGGAAGTTTGATTTCTGTGGTTTTCACAGAGAGCATCTTACTTCTTTGTACTTCAATTGCCTCAACCTCAAGGTCGACTGTGTCTTCAACCTCCTCGACTTCTTGCATATGAGTTGTCTCCTCGCATTCCTCATCTGGTGCTGCATCCTACTCCTCTAACACCTCATCAGGATTCTGCATGAGGAATCCAAACAGGCTGTTCAGGTAAATCATAAAGCCAAAGGCTTCCTGAATGAGTTTGCATTCTTTTTTATGCAAAGGGCAAGCTGAATGTCGGCAAGAGGGTGGTAATTCCCTATACTTCTTCACTCCCTGTCCCTTTCCACCACAGTCATTTAAATGCACAAGAGTCATAGTAGGCAGAACAACACTTCCTACCTGTACCATCACTTCAAACTTATCTCTGTAGGACTGCAAGAAATTATTGTGCTGAGCTAACAGGTCTTCAATGTCAAACTTTGGATTAAACATAGAATGAACTAGATCATACTTGTCCCCAGCACCACAAGATGCTGCAAAATCAAACAGCCTCTCATCAGTTGCAGCTGGGTCTTCCAGAGAAGACACATCCTCTTTGTCTTTACATTTAGTTGCACAGGGACTACTTTCTAGCACATCTGCATCATCTGAGAAGTCTATATTCCTCTTTCTTGTATTTTTCTTCAGAAGTACTCTACAGGGCACCACACCCTTGTAGGGTGAGGGATCCTCTTGCCCTGGTGACCTCTCTGATTGATCTTCACCAATCGACTTTTCTTCAGATATGTCCTGACAAAAGTCAATAGTTCTTTTGGCAGATACATTAAGCAACTGAGCGTGCAAGGGTTGAAATCCTGGCACAAGCTCTGGATCTGGTTTCAGCCTCTTCTGCCTACTGGACCTTAATCCTATTCATCAAGAAACATGACAAGTCAAAACCATCAGGAAACATGACAACTCTGCCAAAACCAAACCATCATGATCTCTCTCTCTCTCTCTCTCTCTCTCTCTCTCTCTCTCTCTCTCCTGATAGATATAAATATATATATATATATATATATATATATATATATATATATATATCTGTCTCTCACCAAAGCACAAACAAAAACACACCTAGTCTCTCTCGCTCTCTCTCTCTCTCTCTCTCTCTCTCTCTCCAAAGAACACTAAAAAAATACACACAGCTCTCTCTCTCTCTCTCTCTCTCTCTCTCTCTCTCTCTCTCTCTCTCTCTCTCTCTCTCTCTCTCTCTCTCTCTCTCTCTCTCTTTGTCTTTTCCTATTTGACTAAAGGCGCGCGAGGAAGGAAAAGTGCCTTTTGCAACTCTCTCCGCGCGCCTTAAGTACAACTGAGAGAGTCAGAACAATACTAACGGCGCGCGGAGAGAGCTGGAGCCAATATTTGGTTGGCTATGCACGCCGTTAGTAATGTGTACAGAGAGGGTAGGAAAAGAGACAATGTATATATATATCTCTGTGTGTGTCTGTGTGTATGTGTGTCTGTGTCTCTGTCTATGGAAGTATGGGTATTGAGGTGTGTGTGTTGAACAACAGTCACACACACACACACACAATTTGTACCAACTGTTGGAAACACAGAGAGAAAGAGTGAGAGATCACCTTTTTTTGGTGGGGTTTGCAGGAACTCAAAGGGAGGTGTCTCCTCCATTGCTTTTCTGTGTGTCAAGCTGACTCTGTCTTTCTCCCTCCCTCTCTCTCTCTCTCTCTGAGAGTAAGGACTCCCTCTCTCTATCTCTCTCTCAATCTGTGTCTCTCCCTCTCTCTATCTCTGTGACAATCTGATCACTCTTTCTCTCTCTCTGTCTCTCTAAGACTCTCTCTCTCTCTCTCTCTCTCTCTCTCTCTCTCTCTCTCTCTCTCTCTCTCTTCTCTCTCTCTTCTCTCTCTCTCTCTCTCTCTCTCTCTCTCTCTCTCTCTCTCTCTCTCTCTCTCTCTCTCTCTATTGTTCTCTCTCTTTCTCTCTCTCAAAATCACACTTATAACGGATACACACGGCGGTGCCCCACGTGTCACTATAAATTATAGTATATTTGCATGCTGTCGCACGTGTGGTCATTATTGAGACCGTATACTTTTTGTACGCCATATAAAGCGGTCAAGAGAGAGAAAAAACACACCTCGTGAAAGAGAGAGAGAGAGAGAGAGTGCAAGAGCCGTCGTCTGCGTCTCCGACAGCAAGCCCACCCATCGACATAACGAAGGTCTGCCTCTCCCTCTGCCTTTGCCTCTATCTCTCTATCTCTGTTCCTGTCACCCACACACACACACTCACAAACACACACACACAGACACAGACATACACACCCACACACCCACACACTCACAAACACACACACACCCAGACACACACACACACACACACACTCACAAACACACTCACTTACACACAGACACACATCTTTAAAATACACACACAGACACACACACACATACTCTCTCTCTCTCTCTCTCTCTCTCTCTCTCTCTCTCTCTCTCTCTCTCTCTCTCTCTCTCTCTCTCTCTCTCTCTCTCTCTCTCTACCAAAGGCGCGCGTAGAGAGGCATACCCGTAGTGCATGTCTCTATGCGCGCCGTTAGTACTGTCCATTGACCAGAGAGAGAGAGAGAGAGAGAGAGAGAGAGAGTATGTGTGTATTATTTTACCCTATACTAACGGCGCGCGGAGGTGCTTGTTGAGGTGAAAATGTGCTCCGCGCGCGCCTTTAGTAATGCGGACTCTCTCTCTCTCTCTCTCTCTCTCTCTCTCTCTCTCTCTCTCTCTCTCTCTCTCTCTATCTCTCTATTTATATATGCTAAGCTATAGAAAGGAGAGAGAGAGAGAGAGAGAGAGAGAGAGAGAGTGAGAGTCATAGAAAGAGAGAAGGGGATTGAGACTCTTCTTTTGGTGTACAGTGAGATGGCTAGAACAAAAGCCACTGCAAGGAAGGCAGGCAAGGGTCCAGGATTAGCATCTAAAGCAAGTAGCAGATCTGCAACCCCAAAGAAAAGACTTGGAAAACCAAATAAAATTCTGAAAGGGCCAAGGATGAAAAAGCTGCAAACCTGCATGGGACTTTTCAGAGAAATCATAAAGGCACAGAAATGTGTAGATTTATGCATACCAAAGCTGCCCTTCCAGAGGATGGTGAGGTCCATATGTGATGAAGCTACCTGGGGCACCAAAAGGTGGAAGGTGGTGGCATTAATGGCTCTACAGGAAGCAGCAGAGGACTTCCTACTGGAGTACTTCAGTGACATGACCATTGTTGCAGCCCATGCCCACAGGGTTACCATAATGGACAAAGATAGTGAGACATTGAAAAGAATAAGGTGGAGGTATGACAAACTGCTGGTCCCCAATGTCTGCAAGGATAAGAAAATGAGGGAAATTTTGTTATACCCCCCGGAGCTAGTGCCACAGCTCACAGTTGTAGATGTCACACATGATGTGAATACAAGGGCAAGGGCAGAGACTATTGCTCGCCAAACAGAGGAAATGAGGGAAGCAGAGCTTAAGGAGAAAGCAAAAGTAGCAGTGGAGTCCCAGAAACAAACAGAGTGCAATGTGACCCTGTCTATAGAGGCAATGAATCAAGAAACTCTACTTTCAATGAAGAATGGTTTGCTTGCAGAGATACCATTTGTAGATGGAACCAGAAAGCTAGCTCTAGAAAAAGTGGACATTGATTTATTGCAGAATCCAGATGCTTAGATTTCAGACACAATTATCTATGCTTGTCTTAAGTAAGTGTTACTATCTTGCTAGCTTTGAAAACTCAGATAATAGGTTTGCTAACTCAGGTAGAGTCTCTGCAGCCTGATCAAAAGTCAACTCCCACTGCACACTCACACAGAGGTGTTTCTCCTTGATCCACAAATGTTTGTAATTATTAGACAAAAGAACAGTCCATCTGGGACCTTTGAGAGTTGGTTTCTCCACTGTGCTATGCTGGAAGTTACTGTGATCATCTTTCCATATGAGAACAACCATCACTGGAGTCTCATATGCCTTGATGTTGACCAACCAGCAGTGTGGGTGTTCAATTCAATAAAAGGAACCCACCCTGAAATTAGGCTGTAAGTGTTTTGTATCAGAAAGTGTTTCTTATAGATATCCATGTAAATTTGAAGCCTCATGCTAACATCTTGACATTGCTTTGTGCAGTTGTATAAAGAGGTTGTTGCTTGCCTATGGCAAGCTATGTGGAAGGTATGAACTATACAACGCCCCAATCAAAGAAGTACCTGTCCCAAATCAAACCGATGGGAATTCTTGCGGCTGGAGATGTCTTCTCCATGCAGAGTATGTCCTGCAAATCTACTTTGCATTAAAACCTTTCATGACTAAGGTACCCATTTGGCAATGCATTCAGTTAGTTTTGGTTTAGTCTGTAAAAGAATTCTCACCATGTGGTCTTTCAATTTTGCAGAGTGCTTTAAAAAACTACACATATGATTATTTGCAAAGATACCGGGTAAGTTTAATACAACACCTGCTTACTATGTCTAGCCCTAGAGAGCTTGAAGATAGCGGCTTGGATGAGCGCACTATTGATCTTACAAAACATGACGTGCCACCACGACAAACCCCTACATCCGATACAGTGGAATCGCAACGGGCCGAGGGTGTCATATCAGCAGAAGATGAAAGAGCCGAGGATGAGGAAAGGTCAAATGAGCATATGGAAGGTGCTAAGGTTCAACCGGAGGAGACAATGAAAGAGCCAAGTCAGCCAGTGGAGGAGCCAAAAGAGCCTATGGCTGAAACCCAAGATGAGGAAAGCAGGCCTATAGATGAGCAAAAAGATATGGATGAGGAAAGCAGGCCTAGGGATGAGCAAAATGATATGGATCAGGCAAGGATGTATGAGGCAAGCCGATCAACCTTGAATGAGGCAGAAAGGGCCATGGGGGAGACCCCTGATGAAGATGTGAATGATGACTATGAAGATAAAGCGGAGGAGAGCAACAACGACATGAACACTACAGAGACCCAGTATGGACCCTTGCTACCTGTAGATACGGTTGTTCCGGTAATGTCTATTCAAGTATGGCAAAATATGTTCAGCTTCTAACTACTTATATGTACTTGTCAACTTTTACAGAGGTTGATTATCTTGGACGTCAATGGATTGCTGCTGATGCGGGTGCCTCTCAGTGACAGAGGACCCTTTGAGGATTTGCAAACGTTTCGGATGGGAACTTGTCGAGTCGTGGTTCGTCCAGGAACCAAGGAATTTATTCAGTTTCTTCTTCCGCGCTTTAGAGTTGCCATATGGTCTTCAATGCAAAGGCAAAACTTGTCGCCACTAGTTGCAATAGTTTGCAGTGTATGCCAAGCTCACACGTCAGATTTTGCCTTTTTGTATGATCAAAGAAAATGCGTTACCGTTGAGGGCCACTACCACCCTAAAAAACCAGGATTACCTCTTTTGTACAAACCGTTTAGCCAAATCGGTGTACCCTTTGATGCAACTAATACACTACTAATTGATGATACTCCTGAAAAGGGAGAACTAAATCTACCGGGAACAACTATCTCACCACCTTCTTTCGAGGGGCATTCCTTCGATTTTTACCTTGAAGACATTCTGATTCCATACTTACAAAAATTGTATCTCAGTCCATTGTTCACGGACGAGTTTGTACTTTCTAATGAATTAAGATGATTCTTCTATCATGTCTTTGTCTTGTCTAACATATATATATATATATATATATATATATATATATATATATATATATATATATATATATATATATATATAGAGAGAGAGAGAGAGAGAGAGAGAGAGAGAGAGAGAGAGATTTGACGTGGTAAAGAAATGTATTTCAAGCACTGTTAACCCTCACGGCACACGGACACCCATCACCTACGATGGACGCGTATTATGTATTTGGTAGAGTCAGGTACCGGGCTTGTCGGACCAATAGGGAAAGGTAGAGTGATCGCCGATGAGAGGCGCACTTTAACTTGGACATTCAAGGGATTAGTTGGTTAAGCATGGGCGCCCAAGTGTGAATGGGGTGAGCTCCTATAAAAGCCAACTAAACCTAATTTTTACTCATTCTCTCATTTGTGCAATTGAAGAGTGCTCTTGCTCCATCTCCATCTTCTTCTTCTTCACCTCCTTGTGTGTGTGTGTGTGAGAGAGAGAGAGAGGGAGAGTGTGTGTGCGATCGAGCATTACGAAGGCACGACGGCGGCGAAGCGGTTGAGCGCGGCACGACTGCAGCTTCTTCTTCATCGCGGCGAGGAATCCACCACGAAGGCGAGCGTAGAGCGGTGAGTGACACACCCTTTGTTTTCTTGAGCTTGCTAGTTTAGGCTTGTTGTGTGCTTGGAGCCGTTTGTGGCTCGCATACGGTGTATTGGCAAGTCCCTTGCTTCGACAGTGCGGCAAGGAGCGCACATTTTTGGCGCCGCTGCCGGGGATATGCCCTACACTAAGCTCGGTTAGCACTTTACGCTTCCTTGTGGTGCAATTTCTATCATAGGAAAGGCAGGGAAGGAGTGTGTGGAAGATTTCTGTTTTTTGCGTTTTCTGCAATTGCTGTCAAGTTTCAATTTCTGCTATTGTCTGCGTTTTTTTCAATTTCTGCGTTTTCTGCATTTTCAAGTTCGGCGTTTTCAATTTCTGTAATTTTCTGCATTTCTGTCAATTTGCTGCAGTTTCTGCGTTTTTTCTGCATTTTCTGCAATTTCTGCGTTTTTCTGCATTTTCTGCAATTTCTGCATTTTTTTCAATTTCTGCGTTTTTCTGCATCAACCGAAGAAAAAAAAAATTTGAAAAAAAAAAGTTTTTTGAGAAAAAAAAAAACAAAAGGAAAAAAATTTCGGAAATTAAAAACGCGAGCGAGGCGAGTGGGTGGCGATATTTTTGGAAAATAAAAAACGTGACTCTTAAAACGGACGGGTTGGTTTGTATAAAAGATAGATCGGGATCGGGATCATTAGCCCAAGCCCAAGCCCAAGCCCAAGCCTCAGTCCTCAGTCTTATGATATATACTAGACTCACTCTTATATATATACCCTACTCCCTCAAGAGAGAATGAGAGCATGTGGGACAAGTCCTCCACTCTCCTCCTTTCTCTTCCCACTTGCACCCTTAGACTTTCTAGTTTGGGCCTAGTTCCCTACTGGAAATTGACAGTTTTAGGGATTCCGAGGACATAGAGTGACCAAACGGAGGGCTGTAAAGCACGGCACGACCCTCTGACCGATACGCTCGTTTCGAGCTATCACACGGCCCATTCCACGACACGCTCTAAAAAATCTAGCAAAAAAACAAACAAAAAAACACGCTAAAAACTAGTCACAAGGCCTCCTAGAGCAGCTTTTTGACACCTTAGGGTATCAAAAGCACATGCACTTACGCTCTGGGCGGGTGCTAGAACACGAGCATATTGAGGGTGCCTCTGTTCATACGGACACCCATTACCCATCCACGATAAGCTCTAGACCCTCAGCAGGGACACAAGGTAGCACCACCCAAGACCCTAAAATAGCCGCTAGTGATTCCTCCTCCGACTCAGAAATCATGGAAGCATACCCTAACCAAAACACTGAGAGAGAAGGACATGCACCTCCCGAAGCTCCACAGCCTAGTACTAGTATGTTTAGCCGTTTCATGGAAACATTAGGTAGAGCTACTCGCTCGGAACCTGATGCAAATGAAGCACACGAAGGGGGTGGGGAAGTGGACTCTCCTTTCACATCGCACGTGGACCCCACACCCCCAAAGAGTGTCCATGTGGATATCCTGCCAACTTCTTACCAAGAAGGCCCTGTTGAGCTGCCTCCTTCAGAAATTCCCTCTAGAGTACCGTTGGTGACAAGTAAAACCATGGGGAGCAACATTGCTTCTACCTCACAAGAAACCGTTAACACGTCGACTCTAGAAGGATTGTTCATTAATGATCATTGGACATACGACCTCCACACTGAGGTGTTGACGGATCTACACTCTGGCCAGGCCTACCATGTAGGATGGATAGAGATTGTACAATCCACCTCTAGTGCCACGAGCATCGAAGATCAACAGAAAATGATCTGTAATGTTATCCATGGCATTATTCAATCAGAAAGGCAAAACCGAGGGGTAAATATGCTCTCAACTGGCCCCATGAGATTTCTGGATACGAGCAAGGCTCAACAGCCTACTCTATCACAAATGGAGACTCCTCTAATGAGCCCCATGGACCCATCTTACGTCATTTCACCTGGGGTCTCTATGCAATCTGAGCCTCCGAGCGAAAACTTTAGCTTCCCTAACTTGGCTCAACCCTCTATTAAGGAAAACACAGTGCTCACTCCAGGGATAAGCCTAACAGAGAATGTACCGATGACATCTACGGTTAGCGCAGTGCCACTACCTAGTGTTGTAGTACCTAATATGGAGCCTCGACCATATGTGCCTCTAGCCCCTTATGCACACATGGCCCCCACACCTCCAATAGTACCACTTGCTTACGCTCCTCGAGTGCCGCTCCCTAGCTCTTATCCGAGTGGACCTATGCCCGGTTATGTTCCATATCCTGCATCATCCACACATATGCCAAGACCGGTACCCGTTCCTCTCCCATATATGATTCCAAGAGTACCTCCACCGGCCCTACCTCCTCACATAGGTGACTTGGCAGCGTTTGCTCAAACCATAGGTCGATCTATCGCGGAAAATATGCGTCATGCTTCTGATAGAGAGCCTAGAAGTAAGGCAGTACAAATTGCCAAACTCACGCAAAAATTCAATGGCGACGAAGATGCTAGGAAACACATTGAAGTGTTTGAACAAGTATGTGATTCCTTAGGGGAACGCAACGAACTACATAAGTGCAATGCCTTAAGCTTGACATTAAGTGGGAAGGCTGGAGATTGGTATAGGACCCTAAGGGTGGACGAGAAAACAATCTACCCTACCCTTCGAAGGTTGTTTCTAAAGGAGTACATACGAGAAGGTGTGCTTTGGGGTGTAGCATCTCAGCTACAGAAGGCCGAACGTAAGGAAGGAGAGTCAGTAAGGGACTTCATTAGTCGTCTAAAGCACTTAAACTCTCGCTGCCCTGTAAATGAGCGCTTCAACAATAACCAACTGCTTGATCGATTCATTCGAGGGTTGAGGAATGAAGGAATCTATAATGGACTAGTGATTAGAGGTATCACAACCTGGGAAGATGTCACTGCCAATGCAATCCAATTAGAGGACAACTTGATGATAGCAGGCATGAGGGTGTCTACTGACACGAGATCCACTAGCTCACAAGCCATTGAGTATGAACCCATGACTGCAAAGCCCATTGCTAATGAGCCAAAGGTATTTGAGACATTCTTGACAGACCTCACCAAGGCAATCCAAGAGTCTCTTAAGGATAATCGACCCCCTCAAAATAGTCACATGTATCCAAGAAGGGAGCAACAATGGTGTTCCATTTGCTTAGGTCCACATAGCACTAGTGAGTGCCCTACGTTTAGAGTAAAATTTAATGGAACTTGCAACGCATGTGGTAGGTATGGTCACCAAGCTAAGGATTGTTTAATGATCAAACGTATGATGGCAAATAGACCACCTGTAGCCTACACGGATGCGCCTCGAGCTCCTGTATTGATGCCTGCTCCACCTGTTGAGCAACTACCACAACACATGGTCCCTAGATCTCAAAATGTTGTACAAGCTACACCGTTACCACCTCCTGTGCTAGGACCGCAGCCCCCACATCCAAGAGTCGCCCCTATGAACCAAGTGGGTTGCGAGCCATCAAATGCTTATGCAGATGGTTGTGAGGAGGAAATAGACACTAGTATTGCCTATGGACTTGATACATTGGAAGAGTGTCCTATTTACTACATGGAAGATTGTTGGGGACAAGTCAAGCCGGTTTATCAAGCTGCTGCTCTCGCATCCAGAGGTCAAAATATCAACACCCAGGCTAGGAGGCCACCTCTTCAATGCTACGAGTGTGGTGGACCACATCGAGTAGCGGAGTGCCCTATTAGGCTGCAAAAGAATGCTGCACAGATGCAAGTGAATCAAGGGAGCACGTCTGCAATGCCAATACTCACATGTAATCGTTGTGGCATAGATCACTTGATTGCCCAATGCCCCTATAACCCAAATGCACCTAAAATCACACCCCTGAATTTGGTCGAAATTGCTAGTGTGACATCGCCAATACCACCCGTCGCACCCGCTTATGCGATTACACGGTCCATGCTTCAAGGGCCAGGACATATCCTCGAAGAGAGAGATACCACGTCAGTTATCCAAGCAAAGAAAAAGAAGACACGAAGGAAGAAGTCGCAGAATACGGAAAATTCAAAGCCAAGTTCCAAAACAAACATAGGAACAGGAGATGACCCCGTGTATATGAATGACCTCGAGGATGATTCAGATTCAGTCGAGACAATGGAGACTAGAACCAATACCACAAAGGGGAAGACCGACAAAGAAAACCGTAACATGGAACCAAATGAAAACCGAATGAGAGAAAACCATAAAGAGCCTCTGAAAACACCACAAGTGTTTCCAAATCCAATCCAAGACCCCCAAGATAAACCGCAGGGGCAAAAAGGGAAGAATCGTAAAAAGAAGATTGGGACGTACCCAAACCCAGTAGAGGAGATTGAGCAGGTGAAACATCTAAGAGGTTTAGTGGAGGAGACTCAAAGGAAACTAGAACCAGAACCCATGCAGGTCAAAATTCATGACACAGTGTTTCCCACGCAAGTTCATCCACCCCACATGAACCATAGACCGTTAGCCATATCTAGTATCATCCAAGAAGGGAGTGAGGACGGGACATCAGAAAGTGAGCATACACCCTTCTTGTTGGAAAGGATGTTTAACGAAGGAATACCTGATCCCATTGAGGAATATGAGATTCCATCCTCACCAGTTCCTAGTGAAGGACCTACACCCTGTAAAACGCCAATGAATGTTGCCAAACTAGTGGATTTCATGTCTTCTGAGGTCCGAACCACGATCATAGCAAAGCTGTATGGAGATCCTGAGTTATTCCTTGCACTTCGAGCATTCCTTAACGGAGAGCTACGAACGGGATTACCGCAGTTTGCGCAACCAAATAGGCCTGACTCGATTATGATTGATGAGGAAAATCATGTGCAATCACTTGACTTAGATGAACACGAGTCTGTGATCGAGGTACCCATTAACGAATTAGGGCAGTATTTTGAAGGCGACGAGTCTAATGCGACCCTACCCATCACTACCAAGGGATTAACTATAAAGGGAATTCTTGATGGTGGTGCGGGAGTTAGCATCGTTACAAAAGATTGTTGGGAATCCATGGGAAAACCCCGCCTCAGTGTTACTAACATTGTGGTAAAGATGGCAAATGGTACCATAGCCAAACCTATGGGGATGCTCAAGGATCTTAAGATCAAAGTTCTAGGACACAAGGTACGACATACGTTCATTGTAATGGATTTCTCTAAACACCTTATGTCATATGAAATGATTTTAGGACGACCATTCATGAGGGAAGCACAAATGGTTCACGATTGGTCTAAAAATCATGTCTATTTGCAATTCCAAGACTCTGTCCTTAGAGTGGATTTGGTGACTGGTAAGGTACACCCCTTAGGGAGTAAAACCATTATTGATCATCGCTCTGACACCACAGTTCACTCGGCCCCACTACAATATTGTTACACTTGTAAGAAGGATACAGACATTGGCCAAGATTCTCCTTATATGGATATCCTACCTGGGATGACTGAATCAGACAATGTGGATTGGGTACACCTAGCTGCAACCATAGATACCTGGGGAAATAGAGGAACCACTTGGGTCACACCAGAGGGGGAAGAGGTACCACAAATTGCACCTCTGAACATGATAAGTGCCATACATGCATCTTCTAAGGGCAAGGCAATTGTGGACCAATCTGACAGTGACACCGATAGCTCAATAGAAGACTTTGACCAACACGACTTGGACACTGACTCCCAGAGAGAAACGGATTCTGAATCTCATGAATTAGAGAGTGGAGCAAGTTCACAGTCAAAACATTCGGAAGGACCGAGCACATCAACCGATGATAGCTCCTCCGAGAGTGAAGAGGACACCAACGAGGACTCCTTTAGTGAGCCAGATCTAAATGCAAATCAAAAGCAGGTCTCAAATAAGAAAAAGAAAAACCTTAAGAGGCGTCGATATCGAGCCAATGTACGTGCTAGGATAAACAAGAAGAGATCCTCAGCAGAATGGCTCAGTTATATAGGAGCATGTGATGCTCATCGAAAATTGGTAGACAATTGGGGTGAATATCTCCAAAATGTTATGTGGTGTAGACCACGACCCCATGACATAGCCCAATTAGAGATCATAGACAAGCCAAAGTTGAGCCGCACTGCAAGGAGGCGTCAAAACCAAGAGTTAGCTCGACAACACAAGAAAGCAGAAATGGAAGCACAAACCAACGCACAACCAGAATCCACAGACTTGCACCCTGCACCAGAACATTTCAAATCTTACACCACAGGGGAAGCAAAGGTTGTGTACACAAAAGCCCAAAGAATACCTATCGATGGGAATAATGGAATCTATGATGGTCCGGCAATAGTTAAAGAAATAGAATTAGCTGACCCCGGTGAAGAATCAAAACCTGTTTTTATTGCCCAAGACCTCACAGAAGTTGAAGAGGCGGTCCTCAAAGAGCTTCTCAAGGAATTCAAGGACGTATTCGCTTGGACATACCATGATATGAAAGGTGTTCCGCCTTCTGTGGTCCAACATACAATCCCTATGATTAGCACTGCGAAGCCCGTACAACAAAGACCCTACCCGATGAATCCTAAGTACGCAAAGATCATTCAAGAAGAACTAGAAAAGCTTATCAAATGTGGGTTCATATATCCTATTGAACACTCTGAATGGGTGTCGCCAATAGTTATCGTGCCAAAAAAGAATGGGAAACTCAGGGTGTGCGTGGACCTCAAAAAAGTTAATGCAGCTACTAGAAGAGACCATTACCCCCTACCATATTCCGAACATGTACTCGAAAGAGTTGCAGGCAAGGAAGCTTATAGCTTTCTAGATGGGTACTCAGGCTACAACCAAATCACGATAGCGCTAGAGGACCAAGCTAAAACTGCCTTCATCACAGAATTTGGCGTGTTTGCATTTCGTGTGATGGCTTTTGGCTTAACAAATGCCCCTGCTACATTCCAACGATTAATAAACACTGCTTTTAAAGAATATTTGAGAGAGTTTTGTGAAGCTTTCTTAGACGACCTTTGTGTTTACTCTTCTTGGAAAGAACATCTATCATGTTTGCGGAAGGTGTTTGAAAAATGTAGGTTATATCGTATCTCATTGAACCCGTTCAAATGCCAATTTTGGGTCAAGCATGGAGTTATTTTAGGGCATATAGTATCCAAGAATGGTATCTCAACCGATGAGAGCAAAATTAAAGTGATTCTAGAGTTACCACCACCAACCAATTACAAGGGAGTTCAAAGGTTCATGGGACACGTGGGTTATTATCGACGGTTTATTTTATTTTTCGCTGAGATAGCACGTCCTTTGTACAAGCTTCTCATTGAATTTAAATGGACTGAAGAGTGTGACCAGGCCTATGAACAATTGAAGAAAACACTAGCAAGTGCTCCGATTTTAAGGACACCTAACTGGGATGTCATTTTCCATGTGCATATTGATGCATCAAACTTTGCTATTGGGTGTGTTCTCACTCAACCAGGAGAACATAAATTGGACTATCCCATTAGCTTTGCAAGCCGTCAATTGAACGATGCTGAAAGGAACTACACCACTACAGAGCGAGAAGGTTTGGCAATGGTTTATGCATTAAAGAAATTTCGCTACTACCTTCTGGCAAACAAGTTTGTATTTTATGTGGATCATCAAGCGTTGCTGTATCTGGTAAACAAGCCATGCTCCACAGGAAGAATCACACGATGGTTGTTAATTCTTCTTGAGTTTGATTTCACGATTGTAGTGAGACCCGGTAAAAGGCACGTCATGGCTGATCATTTGTCTCGCATACCCAATGGTGAAGCCCCTACAGGAGTTGATGATGAATTACCCGATACTTCCCTATTCATAGTTGAGACTATGCCTGAATGGAGTGAGAACATTGTTAACTTTTTAGTTAATGGTTTTCCACCCAAGGAACTTCGTAAGGATATCGCTCGAAGGCTAGTAAAAGAATGTGAACCCTATTGTTTGATTGCCGGAACCCTGTATAGATTAGGCAAGGACGATATTCTTAGGCGTTGTGCCCGCGAGGATGAATATTTATATATCTTGCAAGAAGCACATATGGGCATAGCAGGAGGACATTTTTCAGGGGACCTGACTGCTAGAAAGGTGCTGCAATCAGGCTATTGGTGGCCAACTTTATTTAAGGATGCATCACTTTTTACAAAAGGGTGTGATGAGTGCCAACGTTACAAGACCACACAGCGCAAGGACAGAATGCCCTTACATCCTATTAAAGTAACCCAACCATTTGAAAAATGGGGCTTAGACTTTGTAGGTCCAATTAGTCCCGCAGCTCGCAACACTCAATCTCGATATATTCTAGTTGCTACGGACTATGTAACAAAGTGGGCTGAAGCTAAGGCTTCACAAAAAGCTGACGCGAGGACAACAGCTAAGTTTCTTTTTGAGAACATTATCACAAGATTTGGTTGCCCTTTTGAAATTGTTAGTGATAATGGTACCCATTTTATAAATGAGGTAATAAGAGAGCTTACCACGACCTTTATGATATCCCACCATAAGTCTACACCTTATTACCCGCAAGCTAATGGACAAGCCGAGAGCACCAACAAGACTCTAATCTCTATTTTAACCAAGACGGTAGAAGCTCATCGCACTGATTGGGATTTGAAGTTGACATCTGCTCTATGGGCTTATCGTACTGCTTATAAAGTGGCTATTAATTGTACGCCATTCAAAATGGTATACGTCCAAGAAGCGGTTATGCCTTGGGAGTTTGTCATTCCTAGTCTTAGGGTAGCTTCGCAAGAAGGATGGAATGGTAACCCCTTAACCGAGCGTTTGTTTATCTTAGAAAAACTAGACGAAGAGAGACAGTTGGCTGTGCGAAATGCTCTTGTGGAAAAGGATAGGAGAAAGAAGTGGTTTGATCGCCATGTGAAGGACAAGGATATCAAAGTTGGTGATAAAGTCCTTATGTATGGAGTACGTAAAGAGAAGAAAAAGTTGAAATATGCTGGTAAAGGACCATATAGAGTATGTGAAATTACCCCACAAGGTACCCTTCGTGTGGAAACTCTTGATGGAGTTGAAACCATTGGATTCCTCAATGGGAGTAAATTCAAAAGATATTATGATCCTTTAAGCCAAGAAGAACTACGGGCCATTCATCAAAAGAAGGCCGCCAAAGCACAAACCGAGTTAAACAAGATACAAGCTCAAGCTGAGGCTAAGGAGCGACAACAACGTATAAGACAAAAACGAGAGGCTAACCTTGGGGTCACAAATGCATTCCACGTGGAAATCGAAGAGGATGGGCTGGACTCTGACACACCTCTACGATACCCCATTGAGTTAAATAGTGGCTATGGAAAAGTGCTATATAACGCCTTATTGGACACGGGTGCTAAATACAATCTGCTATCCTATGGGGTGTGGTGTCAGTTAGGGAAGCCACCTCTATCTGAGAGTATTATCCAAGTCAAGGGTGTCAACAAGAAAAAAACTACGATTTTTGGAATCTGGCACACTTCTGTCAGTTATGACAATGGGGTGGTAGCTCAAGACTTTTTGGTCATGCCTACTGGAACTATGGAGGGTAATATAAACCTAGGCCGCACGTGGATGATAGCCACCAAATGCACTATTGATTGGGGGACTGGGGGTGTTACAACGCAAAAACCAACTCTTAGCCCTACCACTCAAGCCATAGTCCCTCAGATATTGCCCAAGGAAATAAAACCCAAGACATTGCATGTCCAGGAGGTTGAACCATACATCCCCATAGCCCAACCCTCTAGAGCTTCAACTGATGTAGTTGAAAGAAAGCTTGAAACACACAAGAACCATCCTAATATAACAGAGAAAACATACAAGTGGGTCCCTAAAACCTCTGTAGTGAGCATGGTTGATGCAAAAAAATGGAAACCTAGTAAGAACCGTACCACTCACTCCAAGAAATGTAAAGAAACGCTGCATTGGATTCCTAAACGACTATTGGAAGCCCAAGGATACTATGAAGGAAATGATCAAATCTGGGTGCCCAAACGTAAAGTGTGCTCTTACCTATCACCTGGCCCATGTAAACCCAATCCTGTGGCTCCAAAACGAATCAATGATCGTGGAAAGAAAAAAATCACAGAATGCTACACACCCGCTCCCGAGCTAGTTTGGGTACCAAAGAAAGAACGATTTGTTCCACCTAGCTCAGGAAGGGGGGAGTCCCATGAAGATTCTAGCTCATCATGTAATACATCCATAGAGGTAAAAGCTTCTACACAGCCTCCATCTATAGTAGTGGACCTCCATGAAGCTACAAAAGAATCCACACCTCCCAGTGTTCAAGAATCACCTAATGAACCACTTCAAGTTCGATCCTGGGAGAGTACCTTACCACCCTTGCAGCTTGACGAGGCACCTAGGGTAATAGAAAACTACTGGCAAAAATCCTCACCTATTACCAACTGGAACAATTGGTTTCAAAGGGTGACAAGCTCATTTCAAACGGTATGATCTACCCAAGGAAGGGGGGAATGTTTGTGGGCATCCATCATTCACTTGCTTCCCTCTCAACCTTTTTCCCTGACCTCTTAATCTCCGATCTTAGGGAATGTATATATATAGCCTTATACTCACAAAAAAACAAAAATAGTAAAGAGCAAGAGCGCCTAGCAATGAGAGAGCACCCTATCAGATCTTACATATAAGTCCAAATTCACCGTGTCAAGTCAAGCAACACACAAAAACAACTCTTATGTTTTAATGGCCTAACCAAATCTATCTGTCTTGTCAGAAATGGCTACTTCACCAGAGGCATGCACTTCTATTTTTGATGAAAGGTACCCCTTGTCTTTTCAACAAGTGTTCTACGTATGCTACCCTATACTTTCTTGCGAATGGGATTTGATAGAGAGCCTTGCATGTGAGAGAAATTTTGAGGAGTTAGAATGGCTGATACGTCTATGGCTAACTAGTGATCCCTACCCAGTAGCGAATGTGTCTCCAATGGCACATGCTTATTCTTTTGCACAAGATGAGTATCCACGCATCACGAGGTTCTTGATTAGCATGCTTGCACAAGAGGATGATGAAGAGGAACTAATAGAGACCGAGGAAGACTATGGCCTCACGGACAACGATTTTATTTATCTAGATGATGAGGATAGAGGCCTAGCCTTAGGGTGGCCACCCGGTTTATATAATATCCTCTTTCCTTGATTCTAAAAGGGGTGACAGATAGGTAGGTTAGGGGTCTAGATTGTGTTTTGAGTTTGTTTTTTAGGATTTTTAATTTTTCCCACTGATGTGCCTCCTGGAGGTATTCCTTTTGTTTCCTAGTGTGTACAGGAGCGTGTTGCTATTGATAGGATTTGGACCTTCATGGAACCTTTCTCTCGTTCACACTTCAGATCAAGCGCGACCATCGACACAAACAGGTGTTTCTTGTCCATTAGCATTGCCGTTATCTTTTTGCATCTATGTTTGTCTGCTTTGATTGTGATTGGTAGCATAATATTCATCGCATTGGCTTAGTATCAAACATTTAATTCAATGTAATCTTTTGTCATAATCACTTGTTTAGGTGTAAAAATCAAGCAGTCCGACTAAGCTAGTTTGACCAAGCTAGGTATTAGAAATCTTCTCTTAATACCATGGGGAATGCCTTCCTAATAAGCAATGGTTACTTAGGTTCTTAATCCGATTTAGGCAGCATTGTATGAAATGTACTAGGGATTTCTAGTGGGCTTAACCCTATCGACCTTTAGCTTAAGTATTATAAAGGGAGTTTACTAATGTGATGAGCCTGGGGAGTGTAACACTGTTATATGACCCCCCAAAGTTACAAAATTTAAATGATGAAAATGAACAAGCAAAAAATCAAAGTGCCACAATGTAAAATTTTAAGCTGGAAGAGAAATCTCAGCTTGATTTGGTACTTCACTCACATGTATTGCCTATGGTACTAGAGCCCTAGAGGTTCCCAGTGTGGGCGCTTTTCCTTGAAAAGCAAAAAACCCAAGGCATACAAAATAAGCACACACATCATAATTGAATCACTGTGAAAAGACCTTGGGGGGTCAAAGAAAAAGTAATCAGTCAGGCGATGATTTCATGAGAAATTCCTTTTATGGTAGCTTAACTACAAAGTCTTCTAGATATAGCCTCTAGTCAGCCCTCGAACATGAATACTTGGCTCTCGCAATTAAACAACTTAATTGACCACAGAAAGTTAAGAAGCTTACCCATGGTATTAATATTCGATCTCTAGTGCTTTTCGACCGTCAAATTAGCGACCCCAGACTTGTTTAATTTTTTGCCTTTACATCTGTTTATGCATTTGATTACATTGCAATTTAATGTTCATTGCTAACAAATTGTTTGAAATTCTTTTACCAATCAATGTGTCTACCTAAAACTACATATGCTTTTTAAGAGAATGCAATTACTGTGCCAATGTTGTTTGATTTTGCAGTGACTGAAGAAGGCTAAGGACATTCATCTCAAATGCTCTTCCACCTCGACGAACCAGCTTCAACTCAATAGCTTCCGAGGACGGAATCTACATCAGGAAGGGGGGCATGTTAACCCTCACGGCACACGGACACCCATCACCTACGATGGACGCGTATTATGTATTTGGTAGAGTCAGGTACCGGGCTTGTCGGACCAATAGGGAAAGGTAGAGTGATCGCCAATGAGAGGCGCACTTTAACTTGGACATTCAAGGGATTAGTTGGTTAAGCATGGGCGCCCAAGTGTGAATGGGGTGAGCTCCTATAAAAGCCAACTAAACCTAATTTTTACTCATTCTCTCATTTGTGCAATTGAAGAGTGCTCTTGCTCCATCTCCATCTTCTTCTTCTTCACCTCCTTGTGTGTGTGTGTGTGAGAGAGAGAGAGAGAGAGAGAGAGGGAGAGTGTGTGTGCGATCAAGCATTACGAAGGCACGACGGCGGCGAAGCGGTTGAGCGCGGCACGACTGTAGCTTCTTCTTCATCGCGGCGAGGAATCCACCACGAAGGCGAGCGTAGAGCGGTGAGTGACACACCCTTTGTTTTCTTGAGCTTGCTAGTTTAGGCTTGTTGTGTGCTTGGAGCCGTTTGTGGCTCGCATACGGTGTATTGGCAAGTCCCTTGCTTCGACAGTGCGGCAAGGAGCGCACAAGCACACTTTTTCACAGGGCACAATTGAAAAATGAGATCAATAAACTTCATGTCTTGAAAGTCATTTGTATACACTTGGGTTCACAAGAATATCTGTTACATTGACACTACTTCAACCCGACCATCCAACTCTTTGCACAAAATATCTTTTTCCCTTCGCCGCATCACCTTACGGCCAGCTAAGAAAAAGGAAAAATCTGATAGGTCCTTGTCCATTGACTCTTCAATGATGTCATTTCGCAAATGCTGAAGACTGCATAGCTCCCTTATTGTAACCACCAATAGTAGGCCATGCTCTTTATCAATCACTTCCACATCCACAATAGGATTATCTTCCAAACCTGCAGAAACCTGGTCCATAGGAATGTACTTACCGTTTAGCATTTGTGATCGCATATACCAAAATGAGAGTAACAGTGATTGGCTTGCAATCATGTACTTGACAACTAGAGTATCAAGCGCGACCTCGCACCGTAAACCAATCTCTTCCTTTGCATACCATCCTTTGTCAAGAAGTTTGTCACAGGATGACTGCTGAAATGACTTGCACATGAACATAGTTTTTGTAACTCCGATGTTGTAGCTATGAAACAGCTCTATGAAGAGTGCAACAGGACAAAAGTTTGCAATTCTAACCAGTTTGGTAGGAATAGAGCTACGTAGAGACCTTTGTATATCCTTGAATAGCTTACTTCGCATTGCCTCCACCATTGTTTCCTTGGGAACTGGCCAGTCCACAGTGTTCCAATCGGTTGGTAGAGGCACTTTCACCAACATGCCATTCTTATTCCCTGAGCTGAGTAGGTAAAAGTGGTCATAAAAAAAGATTCCCTCATCAGCCAGTCTTTTGCTGCTCCTCTCTGAGTACTGTAGAGAACCAATGTGGGCATGTACAACATGGAAGAGGCCTATTATGCACTCCACAGGTTCCCATTGCTCATAAGAAGAGGGATAAACATCTGCAATATATATAAGAAGAGTTAAACTAAGAGTATCAATAAGTACAAATGACAATCTAATGTAATTGAGCTGTGAAGAGTGGAGACATTACTCATAACAAGCGGGAGAAACATTGCAAAATATATAAGAAAAGTTATAATGAGAGTATCGGTAAGTTCACATGTCGAGTACTTACAATTGCAACGTGGTTGATGTATATCTGATACATTTCCACCGTTTTCTATCACCTCTGGATGGGTAAACACATGCTGAACAAGAACTTCCTTTACAGATCTTTTGCCGATTTCAACTTTGAAATCCAACACCCTGGCCTTCCATGCTGAGCGGTAAACGTTGATACCACTAGACCTCTTGGGTCTTCTTGGTTGCATGAGGACCCATGAACCTTTGTTTATCCTTTGTCCAACCCATTGGTTCTCTGCACTTATTGAAGCTGGTATTGTAATTGAGGATATGCTACTACTTGGCCTTTTAGGCAAAGTGCCGTTGTTGGTTGTTGGTGTGAGAGACAGTAAACACCTGGAGGCTCTTGGGCGAGAAGACGTGGACGCCATAACTCTCAGAGAAAAGCTTTAGTGGAGGGAGATTCACTTTGAAAGCATTCTAATGGAGGGAAAGTGTTTTAGAATTCCAATATCTTGTGCGGGCTTAATGGTCACCCTCCAGTACGTTAATGACCATAAGAGAATATCAGAAGTGGGACCACACGCAAGCACCTAAAAGCTCGGTAAAAGGAAGGAAATTACTATGCTACAATCCTAGTTTCGTGAAAGTTTTATGCTATTTTCCTATTTTTTGAGTCTTTCCACGTACTTTCCTACGTAACGTAGCCTTCATGCTCATTGGACGCGCTCTATTTTTCTCTCTCTTCATATGGCCCTCCAAATGACCTCTGAAATTTCCTAATGTAAAAGTGTCAAAACTCAAGTAAGCACTACGTCCACCGAAGAGAGTGTAACTCAGACGAGACTAGACCCATTAGCACCGATCATTGAAGAGGGTAGTGATACTGACACTTCGTCGGAAAAGTCCTTCTTCATGATGGGGAGTCAACAACTAGGAGGGTTCAACGGTGAAGGACCAACGCCAGGGGGAAGCACCTCCCTACATCCTTTAAACGTAACCAAGTTCACTATAATCTTCTTGGAAGGAACAAACTCAAGGGGAGCCTTATTTTATTCTGACTATCGAGGACGCAAGTGTATTTGTATTGAAGAAAGACCGGCTCAGAGACTAGAGATAATCCGAGTCTATGCTGACGGAGACAGATTTCGAGACGAAAAGGAGAACCACTATCTGATAGTTAGTAACCCTGAGGATTACAACAGATATGGAGATAACGTGGCAAAAGGGAAAATGGTTTCAGAAACCCAAGAACCGCCTCCTAACATTGCTCGACCTGGAGCTCTCTTTATGTATGATAAGAAAACAACCAGGGTCCCAACCTATAATGAGAATGCGGGGATTTACAAGCATGAAAGCGAAGGAATAGTCTCTTACTTTTGATGCAAGGAACCCTACCCAAACGAATTAAGCAAAGACAAGGTTCTTTACTTATTCTCTTATGAAAGTGCTATGGGGAAGGATATTGTTTTTGTTGACAGTTACGGGCGAGAATACAAACGTATTCTCCCATAGGAGGTTGAAAAGGCAAAAGTTCCGGGAGCATCAACCTATGGCCCCGACGAAGTACCAAGAGCCAACTACACCCCTAGCAAGTCGACAAATCCCTTTTCAAAAGAGTATGTTGCTACCTCACATTCTACCCGACAACCGACGTTCAACTACCAGGACCAACCAGCTACTCAGCCATCATTGCAGGCATGGCTTCGACAGAGTGCTACATTGGAACAAGACCGAACCCCGAGAGGGTTATCAAACTGCACGAGGGCTAAGGGATTTACAAGAACCACCACTCTATGCAGAGTATCAAGGAGAGAGTAAGCCAAAGACTCAGGGGTCAACTGAGCCTGGAAGACCACCTCTAGAACGAGTTCGGAGAGATGAACCATCTCTTGCGAGAACTATTAGAAATTATGGCTTAGGAGCACCATTGGGAGAGGAATCTGGCCACTACAGAAGACCAGAGGAGATATATCGACTAGGACGGGGATATCCCATGATGAGATTTGTAGACCATCGTAGAATTAGACCTTCTCAAGTGCAAAAATGGGTAAACAAGAAATATACGGGAAGCAGGAATCCAAGAGATCATGTAGCAGTCTTTGTGCGTGTAATTAGAGCTGAAGAGGTGTTAGACTTTCCTACCCAATTTGCAGGATTTGGTTTAACCTTAGAGGATGATGCTGCTACATGGTTTGACTCTGTGGAGTGAAGAGACTTTGAGTCTATGGAGGAAGTGTTTGACGATTTTATCAAGGAATTCTCACAAAGGGGAATAGCTCATAATACAGTCTCACAAATCCATAAATTCAAACAGAAAGATGGAGAGTCTGTGCGAAAGGCAGCCCTCCAATTAAAAATATATGTTAAGTTCTGCACCATGGAAGAACTGCCAACTCAGTCCAGACTTATGCTTATATTTATCCAAGGACTAAGGAATGCAGATCTCTAGAAGGACTTACATATGAAAAGGAGCACGACGTTGAATGAGTTAACCAAGGAGGCTCTATACCTTGTGGACAATTGTGCGGTCTACATAGAGGGTGAGATCAAGGATCTTGACGATGATTCCTCCTCGCAACAAAGCGGAAGCAAGTCTGCTAAGACAACACCGAAAGGAGAAGTAGCGGTGAGCCAAGAGCAGCTTGTAGAGGAAGTGCTTAAAAAGATTAACTTGTATTCCAAACCACAAGCTAAAAAACCAAAATGGTGTACGATTGAACAAAAATGGACTAACCATGGGACGGAGGAGTGTTATTATAACAAGGGATATGTGAGAGAACGACCATATGCTCCGCAAGCTCAGGCGACATCCCCTCAAGTCCCACCGATGCCTAGATATCAGACAGGCAACCTACCAGGACCTGTAGGTGTAGAAAGACCACAACCAGTGTTGGGACAACAGCCACTCCTACTAGGATTACGACCAGCCGGCATAAGATACACACCCACAGTAATTGAGTCGGATGAGAAAGTTTTGGTACCTATGCATGCATACTACGACGAGCCCAATGGATATGCGGAAAACTCTGTCTATTATCCACCGGAAGAACCCTCTACACCAGAACCCTGGAGCATGATAGGAAATACAGGACCAACTGCTGCACAGCAGTTGGTGAGCGGGGGAAGGAAGTTATAGCTTGGATGAAAGAACACTGTTGTTCATAGCCAACGGAGGCATGAGCGGGCAGAGATTTGCACACCAACAAAGAGGAGCTCAAGGAGCACCTCAACAGCCTAAGGGACCATGCTACAAGTGTGGTGGAGACCATTGGTTGAGATACTGTCCTCATGATGAAATCATTAGGGTCAACGCATATTGCACCGAGTGTGGAATTACTCACTTGATCCCTGGTTGCCCTAAAAATCCGAGCAAAGGAGCAAAAACTACTTTGAATATGCTGGGAGCACTGCCTTTCAGTGGAGGGTCAGAAAACGAAACTCCGATTCCTCTTAAGGTCTTGACGAGAGCCCAAACAAGAAAAAATGACATTCAGCCCAAGAGTAACGATGAAAATTAAGAAGAAATCAAAACTGACCAGTCTAGCGTCAGTCGTGATAATCCTTGGAAAGAACGAAGAGCAAAAATGAAAGCTAGACGTGAGCGAAAACAGAAAGATGTAGAAGCTGAGCTAACAATAGCTCGAGAGAAACTTAAACAGCAAAGAGAGTCCGACTCTCTAAAATCAACGGAGGGACCAAGAAGTGCAAGCTCAGGAGGGTCGGTATTGGTAGATAAGATCAATGAACCCTTAGATGAAATCTTGTAATCATATGAAGCAAGATTGAAGAACAGACAGACTCTAGAGCAAAGATGGATGACATATCCATATCCAGAGACAGAAAAACAGAGACTAGAGATGTGCAAACACCTGATTGAAACTGCACAAGCTTTACTGGATCCTCCACCTATGGAAGTGGGAGATAGAGTAATCAAACCACCAAACAATGAAACACCTCACAAAACCGAACAAAGGGTACCTAACAAGATAGAAAACGTTAAATCCTTGCCGGATGTAGAGGATGCAAAAATCGTGCCTAATAGCACGGATGAATCACTGAAAGATTTTCCACCATATACCCCTATTGTGGAAGAAAATTGGCCTGAAGAGCTATGGGAAACGGTGAGAAAAGCTCAAGAAAAATATGAGACAAAAACAATCGAGTCAGCGCCTTTCTCGGAGTTGAACTTGAATAAGCCTCCATGGGATTTAAACGTTAAATCATTTCAAGGGGATAATGGTTCAGTTGCATCCGCAGATAGTAGACCGGCATCACTCAGAACTTTGCCACCATACATGGGAGAATACAAGGCAAGGTCAAAAATTCAAAGAGTACCTTCTCAAAGAATAGGCGGTTCAAATCAATTGGACACTAAAATCTTGACAGACTTGTTGACCACTCCGGTCAAGTGTACAATCACATTGGCAGAATTGTTAAAAATTAGGCCAAGCATGTGGACAGAAGTGGGCAAATGTCTTGAAAATTTTGGTATAAGGACGCCTCTTAAGTTCTTTGAAACAGAGCTTAATGACACAGAACCGAAGAAAGTCAACACTAGACCAGTGCCACTCAACAAGGTCGGAGAGTATTGTGAGGGTGAAGATGGCAACACAACTCTACCAGTTGAGTATAACGGCATAGAGACTAAGGCCATACTTGATAGCAGAGCTGGCATTGCCATTGCGACCAAAATGCTATGGGAAAAATGGGGAAAATCATCAATACGAACAACTAGAATGAAATTGCAACTGGCGGATGGGCACATAGAAAGACCTATAGGATTGCTTGAGGCAATTGTGGTATCTTCATGTGGCATAGAGTACGAACATACCTTTGCCATAGTAGATTTCTGCAAGAAGAACAATTATGAAATTATCCTTGGTAGGCCGTTCATGAGGCAACTCAAGATGGTGCAGGACTGGGGGTATGATTATTTGTATCTAAGACATGTTGAAACTACTACACGTGTAAACATGAAAAATCATAGCTACCATGATGTCATGAGAACACATGTGGAAGAATTTGACTCGGCCACCATTAGTGGATCAGAAGTCCCAGGGTGGCTGTGTAAGAAAAAGGAGATATGGATGTGCGAAGCATCTCAATGTAGTGAATTTGACCACAATGAAAGGACACTAGAGAGGGTCTTGGAAGACGATGCCTATATACGAGAACCCTTTCCTGAAGAGAAGCTCGAACCCCTAGAATGGTCTCAAATTTTGGCTACATTGGATGTATGCGTCAATGAAGTCACTCCCACCAAATTTTGTGATGAGAATGGTTACGATATCATACCATACTACATGTTGAGAAAAATTGTGGAGGAAGACGAGAATGATGGAGATACTAAAAACATGAGGATCGATAAAACAGAAACGAAACTTGAGATTAAGATAGTGGGCTATGTGGACATCCCCACTAAAGAAATGAAGCACGAGGGAGAAGAATTTTATGATTCTTCTTATCAATGTGAAAACAAGGATAATGCGTATAACGAGAAGTCGGAAAATACGGAGGGAGACGACTATCAAGAACAAGACAATGACGTCTTCTACAATTTCCCAAACCAAAGTGAGAGACGCTGTGAGCGGGATGAAAACACACACAGCGCCTCTATAACGACCCGACACACACTCTTGGGAAGATACACACACACACTATGGGGCACCACTCGGCTTACACAACACACCTGGCCGAAACAGGGAACACACCTCTGGAGTGAGAGGAGAGAAACTATCCACTTGCCCACTCCACACACACACACACACACACACACACCCAAAAAACTCAACTCAAAAGAGGAGAATTTCTGATGTTTAGATACAAATGAGCTTGGGCCAACACCAACGGGGCAAACAGCTCACACAATATGGATAAAAGATACCAGATACAATCACAAACTAGAGCAGAAACTTCGCTCATAGGAGAAACTTACACAGAAAAACATCAGGAAAAGATTGAGGAATTTGGCAAAATGGACAGCGCCATCGCGTCCGGAACGGCCCAAAACCCCAGTCTACAATGTCAAAGTGCTCAAATCCGACCTCGGATGAGCAGTTTACGGCCAAAACAGGCTCCAAAATGAGCAAAAACACAGCTGCGGCTGTTCCTCCTCTCTTCTCCACGTTTTTTCTGGTCTTCTCTCTGTTTTTTCAGTTCCCACACTTAGCTTTATTAGTTGGGCACCCTTGGCCTTTTAGATGACCTCAAACGGACCCTGAACAGGCCAAAAACTGACCTCGCAGTGCATAGTTGTCACCTTTTTGCATCATTCGCACACCTGGCACTCAGCTTTTTTCCAATAATGCATCTCGCCACCACGTGAAGTGGCCCCAAAAAGTGGTCCTAATGATGACCTTTCTGCATAACTCTCACAAGAAAACACCCACGTTGTGTCCGTCCTCATCTGCGTGCAAATATTGATCTCGTTCGCCCTCCTGACGCCACTAGATGCCATCTGACGCACCTGCTGACCTCATGTCATCGGCCCGCGGATAGCTTCCTTGAGAAGTTTTACACGCTATAAACTCCTCATTATTGTAGAAAAACACAGTGGTACTGGTAATAGTGAAAATCGATGCACTATGTACACCCTGTCCTACCTGTACACATGTGGGCCCCACATAACCACCTGGCTAAGGAAAATGGGCAATCCTTTATTTGATGCACCATGCATGTGTATGTACATATGCGCAATCCCTTGCTCCAAAAAACTCCTGACATAATTTGCCCATCCCCTAGCCTGCTAGATCATTCATGATCAGCAGCAGCAAAGAGAGATATGAGACTCGCCGCATCACAGGTCTCCTCATCCCTAACCAACACTGCTTGATCCACAGACAGCTCATCTTGCTCCACCATCATCAATCTAGCATGATACAATTTAAGACGCAACCCATTTACCCTTGACTTATGTAGAACACCATCCAGGTTAGCCAGCTGATATGTGCCATTTGGAAAACACTCCACTACCTTGAAAGGGCCTTCCCACTTGATTTGAAACTTCTTTTGGAAGGTGTTGTCCAGCTTACTATTGTAGCGCAAAACCAAGTCATGTTTCTTGATACCCTTACTTTTAACCTTTTCATTTATCTTTACCAAAGCCTTATCTTGCATCTGCCCATAATGCTCCAATGCGCTCATCCTATCCAACTGGACCTCTTGTAACTGCAAGGGCCTCTCTTTGAATGCATCACTAGGCGACCCAAGCAACTTCTCTAACATCTTGACCGCAGGCAACTCTACCTCCACAGGCAATAGTGCTTCCTTTCCATACACCTAATGAAATGGAGTAAACCCTCTACCTGTCTTCACCGAAGTACGGTAAGCCCATAATGCACTAGGCAATTCCAAATCCCAATTCTTTCCTTGGTGCTCTATCAATTTAGAAAGAATTTGTACCAACTCACCATTGAATCTTTCATTTAATCCATTACACTGCGGGTAATAAGAAGTGGTATGTTGGTGCCTAATCTTCATCTTTGTGCATAAGAAGTCTAGCAGTTTAGCTCTAAATCCTGGCCCCTTATCTGAAAGTAGCTCTAATGGCACCCCAAACTTGCAACATATTTCATCGTACACAAATTTTGCCACATCCTTTGCAGTGATCTGTTTTACTGCTATAGCCTCTGCCCATCTAGAGAGATAGTCCACTGCCATCAAGATATAGCTTTTGCCCCTGCTTGTGATAGGTAACGGGCCTATTGCATCAATCCCCCACTTTTCAAACACATCAAACGCCATAATGGTTTTTCGTAGCTCTGGCTCCAACACTCTCTTCCCAAATGCTTGACATCTATTGCAAGACCTACACCAATGGTGAACATCTTGTGCAAACTAGGCCATACATACCCTTCTTGCAAAATCTTATGCAAGGTGATCTTTAGAGCAAAATGGCCACCACATGCGCCTTCATGATTCTCTTCCAACACTCTGTAAATCTCCTCCCGCCAAGGTACACGTCTCAACACGAGATCAGCCCCTTTCATGTATAAGACATCACCAATCAATTTGTACCTGTATGCTCTACGCACAAAGCCATACTTCTTAGACTTCTGAATCTCCTTTGGAATGATTCCTGTTGGCAAAAACTCCTCTTCTTGAGCCAAACTTTCCCAGCCATGATAAAGAGGTAAATTGGTCCTCAACACGAATAGCTCCCCAATCATGCCTTGAGCTGCTTCATGTGCCTCTCCATTTAGAGCACGTTCAATGTGTCTGATGCTCCATGCTTCAAACTTTTTTAACAGGCCTTTAATTCTAAAGCACATTTCCTTCAATGAGGTGTTCTTGCTCTTCCACACACCCAGCACTTGCTTCACCACTAACAAGGCATCACCTTTTATGCTCAACCTTCGAACCCCATGCTTCAAACAAATGTGTAATCCGGCTTCCAATGTAGCATATTCAGCCTCATTGTTACTATGTGCATCGAATTTGAACCCTCTCTTGCATACTAGCTTCCCCTCTGGATCATAAAGTGCTATACCCCCTGAAGCTGCATCGTGGCTCTTTCTGTATGAACCATCAAAGAACAACACATGTGCATTGCTAATCTGTGGCACTTCTTCAACTACCTTTCTCACCACCTCTTCCTTAACAATAAGGGGATTCTCCTTGTAGGTCAACAAATCAACTAGGGTAGCCATTGTACTATCTTCCACTAGAAAAGAGAACTCAAACTCTTGCAGCTCAATTACCCATTTCTTCACCACATTTGATATGTTAATACCATTAATTAACTGTGGCAAAAAGGCATAACTCGTCAAGAAAACAAAAGGCCGTGGTAGCAAGTAATGACGAAATCGTCGACAAGCAAATATTACACTGGCCATCACTAGCTCTACTTCCGATAACTTTCTCTCCGCTACCAACTTCACTCGCCTTGCACAATACACTGGCCTCATATAATGGCTGCCCTTCCCCTTTTGCAATAGCATGGCTCCAATGGCATCATCCCCTACTGATGGATTTACATAAAAAACTTTCTCCCAATCAGGAGCCTGCATGGCTGACAACCCCCCTAACACCTCTTTCACCTCTTGAAACACTTCTTCACACTTGTCATCCCATTGCAATGGATCATGCTTTGCCACTTGCTGTAATGGATAAAGAAGCTGCGAAGACAATGGAATAAACCGTGCCATGTACTTCACTTTGTGTATAAAGGTTGCCAATTGCTTCGTACTCATAGGTGATGGAAGAAGAATAATAGACTTAACCTTGTCTGGATCAGCTTCAATGCCATTTTCTGACACCATGTGGCCCAATAACTTCACCCTTGGCTGTGCTAGATGACATTTCTTTGGATTTAGTTGTCCTCCACATTCATCATATCGAGCCAATACCATCTGCAGCTTCTCATGGTGTTCAGCCCTACTGCTATAAACACAGAAGTCATCCATAAAAGCTTTAACACAACTACCAATGAATGGTTCCAACACCCAATTTGCTCTCTCTTGATAGAAGGAAGGTCCATTTGACAACCCAAATGGCAATACTGTGTAGCAATATCAGCCCCATGGCGTAATAAAAGTGGTCTTTGTGCGGTCTTTAAGAGAAATCTTCAATTGAAAATAGCTTGAAAAACCATCACACACACTGTACCTCTCATAACCTGCCACTAAATCCAAGATCTGATCGATGAATGGAAGAGGATATGGGTTCTTCTTAGTGGCAGCATTTAAGGGTTTAAAATCTACACAAATCCTCCACTTCCCATCCTTCTTTGGACTGACTACTACTGGACTCACCCATTCTGTGGTCTCCACAGGGACTATGAACCCTACCTTCAATAACTTGTCCACCTCTACCCGCAAGGCTTCCATTTGCTCTTGACCCATCCTTCTTAGCCTTTGCCGCACTGGCTTAGCACCTTCTTTCAGCTCTATATGCATCTCTTCACCCTTGAACCCTCTGATCTCTTCATATGAAGTAATGAACAAATCAGGAAAACTAGCCAGCATATGCAAAAATATATCCTTCTCCATAGCTGAGAGGTCTCCACTAATCATTTGCGTCATTAATTCCTGCCTCTTTGACAACTCAACCTTGGTTTGCATCAGCCCTTCAATCACTTCATAAGGCCCTTCACTTTCATCTTCAACCTCATTCGCAAATGCAACTAAACCAATCTCCTGGATTTCTTTGTCCATCAAAAGAAATGCAACATCAGCATCCTCATCACTGCTGGTAGTGCTATCACTGTCCTCATTTGTCACCGTGGAAGAGTCTTCATCACTAGACTCATCCTCATATTCATAAAGCTCCTCTAATCGTTTCCTTGTGTCCATATTATAAAGCTTCTTGGTACCTGTCTTTCCATAGAGGCTTATCGTACCATGTCGCCAATCTTGAACAGCTCCCACTGCACGTAACCATGGTCTGCCCAGTATGATAGGATATGCTCCCAACCCTGTTGGCATCACATGAAAATCAACCACTGCCTTTGCATCATATGCCTCCACTTCTAAGCTCTTTACAACACCCAAGCATTTTACTTTTTGATGGTTTGCCAATCTGATCCGAAAACCTGACACCCCAGCCACTGTGAGACCCATCTTCTCAACGCATGAGTGTGTTATGACGCATATTTGGGCTCCGCCATCCACATAACCTTGTCCCAAATTTTTCCTTTTATGCCACACATCTACTATTGGACAAATGTCTGGTAGCTCGTCCATTGCCAACACCTTCACTGAACCTCTCTCTGGCTCTTTCTCCATTGGGTTAACCATCCTCTTCCACTGTCGCTTTAGCTTAGGCACCATCTCTATAAGCTGCCCAAAAGTAACATCTGCCTTCCTGCTTGTTAGATCCTCCTTGAAGTCATAGCTTAATTTCCCATCCCCTAGTGGAAAATCTTAAACATGAAACTTTCGACGAGCTCTCCTTTTCCTCTTGGCCTTGACATCCTCGCCTTCATGGCTCTTTCCTTTCTTCTTACTCGGACCTGGGGCACTTCTTCCTTCCTTTTCCTCTGTGGTCCTCTTCCCAATAGGCATCACTAATGTATCCTCTAGCTTTGATGCCTTCTCCAAAGTGACTACACTTAGCACTTTTGTCTTTCCCTTTTCCTCCTGGGTCAGTCCACTGGTTCCTTCGTCTCCCTTAATTTCGATGCCATAATCATTTGACCTAGTTAGCACCTGTCTTGGCAATGGATACATGTCTCCCCCCATCCTTGGTGGCTTATCACATTGCGGGCTGATGTGACCCAGCTCTCCACAATTATAACATGTGGGCGTCTACCTCCAAAACCTACCATTGCTTTGTCCAACACCATTCCTAGGCCTTTCTTCACCTCCTGGCTGATTTGCAAACCGCCCTCGACCTCGATTATTTCCCACTTGACCTAGCATGTTTACGCTGAGATTCTTCATCAAATCAACCACTTGCCTCATGTCTTGCCTTAGGCCATCATCTTGCACTGCTGTAGTGACCATTGTTGGCATAACCTGAGTAGTAATAGGAACCACTAGTTCATGATGAACCACTGACATGCGCCCTTGTAAAGAATCTATAGGCTGAAATTCAGACCTCATTGGCAAAGACTCCACCCCTAACTGGCTCATTTTCCTCAGCTTCCACTCTTTGTTCCTTGCTACCTCTAGTGCATCCTCATATGTCCTAGGCTTCTTTAGCTCCACTCTCCAACGTATATTCTCCCAAAGACCAGCCAAGAACCTGTCCTTCTTCATCATGTCAGGCGGGGGTACCTATGGTGCTAAAGCCTTGCACATTCGCTCCCATGCCAATGAAAACTTACGTATGTACGCATCTACTGGCTCACCTTCGTTTTGCACCAAATCCTGTACCTCTTGCCACACCTTGTCAGGATCTTCTATCTTCACAAACTCCACTTCCAACCCATGTCATAGATTGTCCCAACTCAACCTTACAGGTGGATCAGCCACACGCAACTCCTCTTCAAATGCTTTAGACCAAACTCATGCATCACTCTTCAAACAAATTTGGAGAAGGCGTAACATTTGCGTAGGGTCATGAATCTGATTGCTAATGCAGGCAACCTCCATCTTTTCCAAAAATTCTTCCACATCTTCATCACTTCTTCCATGAAACTCCGGATAAGAGAAAGCCATGGCTACCCAAATTATGATGCTTTGAGAACCCCTTTGAACACACGTGCAAGAACCCAAAACTTTTCACTACCCAATCCCCAGAAACTTCAATGGAGCTTAGCTTTAGATAAGGACAAACACATGCACATCAAATGAGTTTTCATAGTTAATCATCGGAATGACAACAGGCAAAGGACATTCCAGGATCTCTCTCAATCTTCTTGGCCCAAACATAAAGACTATGCGCTGCTGGAAAAAGATCTTCCTGGACACATGAACATTAATCTGAATTCTTTGAGTTAAATGAAAAGGAGTGAACTGAGGGCCATTTTGATCATCCATTAAAGCCAACCATGAAGCTCCCAAGAAAGCACACCTATCTTATCCTCTGATTTTGCCAAAATTTCAGCAGCATAACAGCATAAAATGGTTCAAAAGACCAAAAGACCAGCCATCATAACTTGGAAAATTTTTGACAGAGTTTCCCCAGAAGTAGAGCAATGAGAACCCAAAATATAGACTGTATCTGTATGCATAAACTGCCAACAATAGAACCCGAGCATCAAGTAGGACTAACTAGTACATAGCCTATGGCGAGGTCACAAAAAGGGTGATCCAGCTACCTGTATCACCGAAAGGATCTCCACATTTGAGAATCCCCCAGCTCAATAAAAACCTCACGCTATCGACCCTCACACGAAGGCTAATGCAAATCGCATATAGTCAACTCTCAGAAATGACTATCTTCCAGACCAAGTCTCAGAAATGGCTGGGACTGCCAAATACAACCAAGTATGGCTCCACAAATGTGTACAATGGCAATTTTCACAAGTAACGTACAATCCAGCAGACAATGCGCTCAAATAGGCGCCAAGTGATGCATTCCCACAACAACTACAAGTGACATCACTGCTAGTATATCATTGTACTCCAGCTACCTGTACCTGTGTGAATCACCTGTACCTGTACCTGTACCTGTAACCTGTAGCCTGTAACCTGCAACCTGCAACCTGTAACCTGTAATCTCGAATCTCGAAGCTTGAAGCTCGAAGCAGAAGGTACTCGAAGAAGATCCTCCGTGGGGGCGCCAAAAGAATGTGAGCGGGATGAAAACACACACAGCGCCTCTATAACGACCCGACACACACTCTTGGGAAGATACACACACACTATGGGGCACCACTCGGCTTACACAACACACCTGGCCGAGACAGGGAACACACCTCTGGAGTGAGAGGAGAGAAACTATCCACTTGCCCACTCCACACACACACACACACACACACACACACACCCAAAAAACTCAACTCAAAAGAGGAGAATTTCTGATGTTTAGATACAAATGAGCTTGGGCCAACACCAATGGGGCAAACAGCTCACACAATATGGGTAAAAGATACCAGATACAATCACAAACTAGAGCTGAAACTTCGCTCATAGGAGAAACTTACACAGAAAAACAGTAGGAAAAGAGTGAGGAATTTGGCAAAATGGACACCGCCATCGCGTCCGGAACGGCCCAAAACCCTAGTCTACAATGTCAAAGTTCTCAAATCCGACCTCGGATGAGCAGTTTACGGCCAAAACAGGCTCCAAAATGAGCAAAAACACAGCTGCGGCTGTTCCTCCTCTCTTCTCCACATTTTTTCTGGTCTTCTCTCTGTTTTTTCAGTTCCCACACTTAGCTTTATTAGTTGGGCACCCTTGGCCTTTTAGATGACCTCAAACGGACCCCGAACAGGCCAAAAACTGACCTCGCAGTGCATAGTTGTCACCTTTTTGCATCATTCGCACACCTGGCACTCAGCTTTTTTCCAATAATGCATCTCGCCACCACGTGAAGTGGCCCCAAAAAGTGGTCCTAATGATGACCTTTCTGCATAACTCTCACAAGAAAACACCCACGTTGTGTCCGTCCTCATCTGCGTGCAAATATTGACCTCGTTCGCCCTGCTGACGCCACTAGATGCCATCTGACGCACCTGCTGACCTCATGTCGTCGGCCCGCGGATAGCTTCCTCGAGAAGTTTTACACGCTATAAACTCCTCATTATTGTAGAAAAACACAGTGGTACTGGTAATAGTGAAAATCGATGCACTATGTACACCCTGTCCTACCTGTACACATGTGGGCCCCACATAACCACCTGGCTAAGGAAAATGGGCAATCCTTTATTTGATGCACCATGCATGTGTATGTACATATGCGCAATCCCTTGCTCCAAAAAACTATGCCAGAGTTCAGGGGTAAGGCACAGTTCCTTATGAACATTCATGCTGTTGATTGTGCTAAGGATAAAGTGTCATGAAGATTTCTTAAGGTTGCTAAAGACTCAGGATTTAAGTCCAAACTGTTGAAACCTAAGAAAACCAGCAAAGCAAAAAAAAGAGTTGCAACAGAAAAATTGGATGTCTCCGGTGATCCAATTATGACAAAAATTGAACGAAAAATGAGATACAATGATTTGAAACAAAAAATTAAAAATGTATGGAGAACCGAAATGGAAAGTAGTGATGGGACGAACGCTAGTGATGGGAGTAAAAAGATAGATGTACCTCCTCACTATTGTAAGTACACCATTCAGGAAAAAGATTGGTGGTTCAGCAACCAATGAGAGAGCCTAAATCAAACGAGTCCTACGATGGGCCAGAGAACACCAAGAAAATAGACTTAGCAGAGCCAGGAGAAAATCCTTGACCTGCTTACATTGCCACAGATCTAAGCCTGGAAGAAGAGGACTTACTAATCAAAACACTTAAGGAATTTCGTGATGTATTTGCATGGTCATACAAAGATTTGAAGGGGGTGGATCCTAACATTTGTGAACATTCAATTCCTCTAAAGTCTAATGCAAAGCCAAGCAAACAACGTCCATACACGTATAATGAGACATTCGCCAAAAGGATAAAGGAAGAGATAGACAAACTTATGGAGGCTGAATTTATTTATGAGATAGAGCACACGGACTAGGTGTCACCGATAGTGGTGATACCCAAGAAAAACGGGAAATTACGAGTGTGTGTGAATCTCAAGAAGGTAAACGCAGCAACAATAAGGGACAACTATCCTCTTCCTATCACTGAACACGTCTTGGAACGAGTAGTAGGCAAGCAAGCCTATAGCTTTATGGACGGATTCTCTGGTTATAATCAATTGGGGGTCAAACTAGAAGATCAATACAAAACAGCGTTTGCAACAAAATGGGGCATATATGCGTTTAGGGTAATGCCATTTGGCTTGACCAATGCTCCAGCCACATTTCAGAGATTAATGAAACATGCTTTTAAAGAATACTTGCGAATATTCTTGGATATTTACATAGATGACTTGTGTGTCTATTCTCTATTGAGAGAAGACCATATAGATCATCTTAGAAAGGTATTCGAAAAATGCAGAACGTATAGGATTTGCCTCAACCCAGAAAAATGTGTATTCATGGTTCGACAAGGTAAAATCTTAGGCCACATAGTATCGGCTAATGGAATTACCACTGATGAAGACAAGGTAAAGGTGATCATAGAATTGCCAAGACCAAACACTGTACGAGAGGTACAATCATTTATGAGACATTGTGGATACTACCGACGTTTTATCTACATGTACGCTGTTATAGCAAAACCCTTGTATAGTCTAATCACGCTCTTCATTTGGACCAATGAATGTGAGGAGTCATTCCAGAAATTAAAAGATGCACTGGTATCTGCACCAATTCTAAAAGCACCAGATTGGCCAAAGATCTTCCATGTACATGTAGATGCTTCGGCATTTGCAATAGGCTATATATTAGCACAACCAGGGGAGGGTAATACAGATTTTCCGATCAGTTATGCTAGTAGACAACTCAACAATGCAAAAAAGAATTAAACCACCTCTGAAAGAGAAGGATTGGGTATGATATATGCGGTAAAGAAATTTCGGCATTACTTACTTGCGAACAAATTCACATTTTTTGTGGATCATCAGGATCTCTTGTACTTAGTAAATAAACCTTGTAACACGGGACAAATTGTAAGATGGTTCATTGTGTTGCTGGAGTCTGATTTTATGGTAGTAGTTAAGAAAGGAAAAACTCATCAAAGAGCAGACCACCTTTCTCGATTACTACATGGCAAAAAAGCTACTGGGGTAGATGATGATCTCCCAGACACATACCTGTTTAATATAGAGATGATACCGAAATGGTCAGAGCAAATTATTCTCTTGCTGACATATGGAATGAATCGTGACGACAAACACACGGTGGAAGACGTTAGACAAGCACGAAATTACATAATGCTTGCGGGAAGAATGTACCATCATGGACACGATGGGATTCTAAGGTTGTGTATAGGCCCAGAGGAGTACGAAATGTATCTAGAGGAAGCCCATACACAAACAGGGGGATTCCATCGAGGAAATCAAATGACGGAGTGTATTGGCCAGGAATGGCAGGAGATGTAGCTAATTACATCAAGAAATACAACTTTTGCACATCCAATACCACTGTGGATTATGCCACATTATACCAAGTGACAGTAGCACCTGCATAGAGTCATGCTATTGTGGAATATTTGACTAATAAGGAGTTGCCAGGTGATTGGTCTAAAGCCAGACAAAAGGCTTTACAAATCGAAGCGAATAGGTATACCCTTATTAGTGACCAATTGTATAAAAGAGGAACTGATGACCAGCTGAGGTTAGTTCTTCATGAAAATGACTACTTTCCATTATTGGAACAAGCTCATGCAAGCATAGCAGGAGGTCATTTTTCAGCAGAGAGAACCGTAAAAATCATTATGGTTGCAGGTATATGGTGGCCGATCATGATTCAAGATGCAGCAGAATTCGTGAAAAGATGTGATGAATGTCAGCGCACTAAGGTACCAATTAAAAGAGACGAAATTCCTTTAAGACCAATGATGAGTGCTCGAGCATTTTCTAAATGGGGACTGGACTTTGTTGGTCCTATTACTCCACCAACGTATCGTTCACAAGCACAATATATCATAGTGGCCACGGATTACATGCCAAATGGGTGGGAGCAAAAGCCACAACGAAAGCAGACACTAGAACCATGGCACAATTCTTATATGAATATGTGTTTACACGTTATGGCCTTCCCATTGAGCTGGTGAGTGATAGAGGGACACGCTTTGTAAATGAAGTTATCCAACATCTCTTAAATGAGTTTATGGTAATTCATCGCAAATCTGCACCCTGCCATCCACAAGCCAATGGTCAAGCAGAAGCGACAAACAAAATATTGTGCACAGTTCTTACAAAACTGGTTAATGAAACAAGAACAGAGTGGGATCAAATGCTATATTCGGCATTGTGGGCATATCGAGTTGCATATAAAACAACACTCAATACTACGCCATTTAATATGGTATATGGGTTAAATGCAATATTGTCTATTGAATTTGATTCCCACACTAAGGGTAGCCACACAATTGAACTGGACGGGGCATGAACTTTCAGAACGGTTAGAGGACCTTGACAAATTAGATGAGTTACGACTCAATGCTGTAGCAGCCATATATGCAAAAAAAAGACAACAGAAAGAGTTTTTTGACAAACATGTCAAGAACAAGGACTTTAAAACGGGCGACTATGTCTTAGTATACACCCTTAAACAGCATGCCAAAAAGCTAAAGAAAAGGGGAATGGGGCCTTATTTGGTCCAAGAAATATCGTCCAGCGGAGCAGTAAAACTGTCGACTCTAGATGGAAAAGAAATGCCGAACTGGATTAGTGGATGTCGTTTAAAAAAATATCATCTACCTTTAACACCGGAAATGTTGTTTCAATTGCATTATGGAAAAGCCTATAGACAGGAACAGCAAAGAATTCAAGACCAATGTTAACCCTCACGGCTCACGGACACCCCATCACCTACGACGGACGTGTATTATGTATTTGGTAGAGTCAGGTACCGGGCTTGTCGCACCAATAGGAAAAGGGTAAGAGTGATCGCCGATGAGAGGCGCACTCTAACTGGGACATGCAAGGGATTAAATGGCTAAGCATGGGCGCCCAAGTGTGAATGGGGTGAGCTCATATAAAAGCCAACTAAACCTAAAATTCACTTATTCTCTCATTTGTGCAATAGAAGAGTGCTCTTGCTCCATCTTCTTCTTCTTCACCTCCTTGTGTGTGTGTGTGTATGTGTGTGTGTGAGAGAGAGAGAGAGAGTATGTGCAATCGAGCATTGCGACGACGGCACGGCGGCGGCGAAGCGGTTGAGCACGGCAAAGCGGCGGCTCCTTCTTCTTCGCGGCGAGGAATCCTCCACGAAGCAAGCGTAGATCGGTGAGTGACACACCATCACTTTCTTTGAGCTTATTAGTTAAGCTAGTTGTGTGCTTGGAGCCGTCTGTGGCTCGCACACAGTGTTAGGCAAGTCCCTTGCTTCGACAGGGCGGCAAGGAGCGTACATTTTTGGCGCCGTTGCCAGGGAAATTCCCAACACTAAGCTCGGTTAAGCACCTTACGCTTTCTTGTGATGCAATTTCAATTGAAGGATTTGTGAAGAAGGAAGGTGTGTGGTTGTGTGGAGAAGATTTTTGTTACACTGTACTGTCTTTTTTCTTTTCTGTAAAGAAGGAGTTACAATTTTTTTGCAATGTATTGTTAGAATTAAGGTATTAGCTATGGAATGTTAGTTCTGTAAGGTTCAATGTTAGTTTTGTAAGGTTAGTTTTGTAGATCTGTTAGCTACTGTAGTACTGTGTAAACAGTGTCAGATTGTATGTGGCAGTATCTCTATTAGCTGTAAGTAGATAAGTTAGGTGTAGGTTAAGTGTGTGCACGCGCGCGTGCGCGGCGCGGCCGCGGTGACTTTTTTTTTTTTTTTTTAATCTTTAAAAAAACTAAAAACATTAAAAAAATTAAAAGAAGGATCGAGCTGGAGATCATTCCCCAAGCCCAAGCTCAAACCCAGACCTCAGTCCTCAGTTTTAAAATATAGTTTATACACCTTTTTATATTTAAAAACTATTTTTAGGATTTCGAGGACTATAAAGACTATTTTTAGGATTTCGAGGGCTTCACGTAGCCGAATAGGGAGCTGTAAAGCACGGCACATTCCTTTAGCCAAAACGCTCGTCTTGAGCTATTACACGCCATATTTTGTGGCTTGGTTACAAAAAATAACCAAGAATAACGAAAAACTTGGGTTATAAACACCTTAAAAAAGAAAAAACTAAGTGAGCGGCCTTCACGGGCACTCACCAACGTGCTTAGAGTGTGGAGGTCACATGTACCTACGCTCTGGACGAGTGTTAGAGCACGAGCATATTGGTAGTGCCTCCATTTACGCGGGCACCCATTATTCCTCCACCCTAGGTTCTGGACCTTCGGCCGGGACTCAAGGTAGCGCGAACCAAGATCCTCATATCGCGTCTAGTGATTCTTCCTCTGACTACGAAGTCATGGAGGGGTATCCTACACCAAACCCTGATAGTTCAAGTCAAGACATGCATGCCATGGGCCCACGGTCAGGGTCCAGCGTGTTTAGCCGCTTAAAAGAGACCCTTAGTAGAGCTACTCGCTCCGAACATGCGGTTAATGAAATAAATGAAGGGAGTGGGGAAGTAAATTCTTCATTCATGCCTAAAATAGACCCTATGCTTCTTGAGAGTGTGCATGTGAATGTTCCATCCACTGCACCTCCTGATCCTTTAGGACTATCTCCCTCTGAGGTTCTACTACCTGATGGTAGGAGTCTTGCCGAAGTGCAAGAGATCGAACGCTATATGCAAGCAACAAGGGAGAGGGAAATTGAGAACCTACGAAGGCTAGAACAAAGTCGAGCCCTGAAAGCAAAGGCTCCTATGACAACAATCATGCCAGCCGAGCAACCGAGTGCTCCCAAGGTAGCAGTCCCAGAGGGGCAAGCGATGGGGAGCAATAATGCTTCCACCTTGAGGGAAACCTCCAGCACGCCAGGCCCAGATGGGATATTCCTAAACGAAAATTGGGAGTATGACCTACAAGCGGAAGCTTTAACTGATCGGTACACAGGACACACCTATCATGTGGGTTGGTTAGATGTTCTACAATCCACATCGGGTGCTACTAGCATAGATGAGCAACAACAGAAAGTCTGTGATGTCCTCCATAGGATTGTCGAGTTAGAAAGACAGAACACAGGGATCAACATGCCTTCAACAGGCCTAATGAGATTCTTGGATATGGGAAAGGCCAACCAACCAACCCTATCACAAATGGAGACTCCCTCAGTGAGCCCCATTGATCCTCCATATGTTGTTTCGCCAGGAGCCTCAGTACAATCTGAGCCCACAAGTGGAAGCTTTACCTTCCCAGATCTAGCTCATCTTTCTCTTAATGACACTACGGCTACCATGCATATCCCACTGGTGAGCATGACAAGAAGTACACCGTGGAGTTCATTTGTTAATATTGCGCCGATGCACAGTGCCCCCAACTATACCTACATGTATGTATCAATCATGTGCACCTGTCGTACCTCAGCCTCATGTAGCTCCTACACCTCTGATTATTCCAAGAGCTTACAATCCACAATGGCATTATCCAAGCTCTTATACAAGTGGAGCCATGCCATTTAATAATAACATGCCATATCAGGCACCCCCTATGCCTAGGGCCACGCCTGTAAACTTTGGACCACCGTCTGGTACACCACCATACGAAATATGGGACCCAAGAGCCGCGCGTATGCCAAGGCCAAGGCCAACTCCCATCTCACATGCGGTTCCAGGAGCACATACACCCATTATACCTGCTCAAATAAGAGATTTGACAGCATTTGCTCAAACTATCGGTCGCTTTATTGCGGAAAACATGCGTAGTGCACCTGATAGAGAGCCTAGGAGCAAGGCAGTTCAAGTAGCTAAGCTCACACAGAAATTCAGTGGAGACGGAGATGCTAGAAAGCATATGGAAGTCTTTGAACATGTGTGCGATTACTTGGAAGAGCACAATGAGCTACATAAGTGTAAGGCTTTGAGTTTGACCCTAAGCGGAAAGGCTGGAGATTGGTATAGAACCTTAAGAGTAGAAGAGAAAACGATCTACTCTACTCTTAGGAGACTGTTCTTAAAAGAATACATACGAGAGGGAGTAATTTGGGGTGTAGCCTCTCAGCTCCAGAAAGCCCAACGAGAAGAAGGTGAATCCGTTAGAGACTTCATTAGTCGCCTAAAGAATTTGAATTCTCGATGCAATCCAAACGAGCGATTCAACAACAACCAATTGCTCGATAGATTCATTAGGGGACTACGACATGAAAGTATATATAATGGCCTAGTCATTAGAGGTATCACTACTTGGGAAGCAGTCACCATGAATGCAATCCAATTGGAGGATAATTTAATGATTGCAGGAGAAAGAGTGTCTGTCGAGCCGAAGTCTAGTAGCTCGCAAGCGTCAGGGCATGAGCCAATGAAGATAAAGCCAATCGTGAAAGAGCAAACGATATCTGAGATGACTTTGGCAGATCTCACCAAGTCCATCCAAGAAAGCCTTAGGGGTAATCGTGCTCCACAAAACACTCATATGTATCCAAGAAGGGAGCAACAATGGTGCTCAATTTGCTTGGGCCCACATACTACGAGTGAATGCCCTACTTTCAGAGTAAAGTTTAACGAGACTTGTAACGCATGTGGTAGGTATGGCCATCAAGCGAAGGATTGCCTAATGCTTAAACGCATCATGGAAAATAGACCGCCTATAGCTTGGGCAAACTCACCTCGAGTTCCTGCATTGATGCCTACCCCACCCATGGAGCAACAGTTGCCATTACAGCACATGGTCCCTAGAACCCAAAATGTGGTCCAAACCACACCGTTGCCACCTCCAGTGCTAGGACCGCAACCCCCTCATCCAAGAGTTACACCTATGAACCAAATAGGTTGCGAGTCATCTAGTACTTATGTAGATTGCGAAGAGGACATAGACTCTAGTATCACCTATGGAGTCGACATGCTTGAGGAGTGTCCCATGTACTATATGGAAGACCATTGGGGACAAATCAAACCGGTATATCAAGCTACTACGCTAGCAGCAAGAGTCCAAAACATTAATAGTTTCTCTCGGAGACCACCTCTTCAGTGCTACGAATATGGTGGACCACATCGAGTAGCTGAGTGCCCCATCAGAATGCAAAAGAATGCCGCACTAATGCAAACAAGTCAAGGGAGTGCATTGGCAATGCCAATACTCACTTGTAATCGTTGTGGCATAGATCATTTGATCGCACAGTGTCCTAACAATCCAAACGCACCGAAAATCACACCATTGAACATAATAGAGATTGTTGATGGGACACCACCAACTATAAACATAGCACCAGTGAATGCACTCACACGGTCGATGCTCCAAAAGCAAAATTACATCCTCGAAGAGAGAGATGCTGCATCCATTGGCCGAGCGAGAAAGAAGAAAACAGGAAGAAAGAAATCCCTTAATGCTTCTAGCTCAAAACCTAGTTCAAAGACTAACATAGGGACAGGAGAGGATCCCGTGTATATGAATGACCCTGAGGATGAATCAGATTCGATAGAGACCACGGAGACCAAAACTGTTACTACAAAGGAAAAAGCCAGTGAGGAGGATCACGAGAGGGAATTACAACGAACACCAAAAGAGTATTCAAAGTTAAACCACCCAGTTGCGAACCCCCAAGATAAGCCACGAGAGACAAAAAATGAGGATTGCAAGAGAAAGATTGGAACCTATCCAAACCCAATAGTGGAAATTGAACGAGTCCAACAACTGAGGGGTTTGGTGGAAGAAACTCAACGAACATTAGAACCTGAACCCAAACATATCCAGATGTCGGACACAGTGTTTCCCACACAAGTTCAACCTCACAAGAACTACAGGCCGTTAGCTATACCCAGTATCATTCGGGAAGAGAGTGAGGGTAGGACATCTGAAAGTGGACACATACCTTTCCTACTAGAGAGAACGTTCAATGAGGGAATGCCTGACCCCCTTGAGGAAGTGGAGATTCCATCTTCACCATTCTCTTGTCAGGGTCCTACGTCCCACAAGATGCCATTAAATGTTGCCAAATTGATGGATTTCATGTCTTCAGAAGTTAGAACCACCATCATGTCCAAACTATATAAAGACCCCGAGCTAGTCTCAGCTCTTCGAGCCTTCCTCAATGGAGAATTACAGGCCGGATTACCACAGTTTGCACATATGAACAAACCTGACTCGGTAATGAATGATGAGGAACATTTAGCACCACCATCTGACCTAGCAGGACATGAATCTGTAATTGAAGTACCCGTTAACAAGTTGGGGCAATACTTTGAAGGTGATGAATCTAATGCTACTCTACCAATCACTACTAAAGGATTAACTGTAAAGGGGGTCCTTAACGGTGGTGCGGGAGTCAGCATGGTGACAAAGAGTTGTTGGGAGTCTATGGGGCGACCTCACCTTGAAGCCACAAGCGTAGTGGTAAAAATGGCTAATGGATCTATTGTTACGCCTATTGGAATGCTAAAGGATCTCAGAATCAAGGTCTTGGGACACAAGGTAAGGCAGACTTTCATTGTTATGGATTTTCCAAGAATCCTATGTCATTTGAGATGATCTTAGGGCGTCCATTCATGAGGGAAGCAAAAATGGTGCATGACTGGTCCAAAAACCACGTCTACTTACAGTTCCAAGACTCTGTCATTCGAGTTGATCTTTTAAGTGGTCGAACGCATCCTCTAGGAAATAAATTCATCATTGATAATCGATCAGACACAACAATTCACTCAGCTCCATTACAGTATTGTTACACGTGTAACGAAGACACGGATATTGGGGAGAACTCTCCTTATATGGATATCCTACCCAGAATGGCTGAGTCAGACAATGTCGATTGGGTACACCTAGCGGCAACTATAGATACATGGGGAGCTAGAGGAACAACTTGGGTAACACCAGATGGGGAAGAGATACCACACATTGCACCAGTAAACATGTTAGGTGTAGCGCATGTAACATCCGATGATAAGAAAGAGGCACACCTATCTGAGAGTGAAACCGATGATTCCTCAAAGGCTTCAGGCCAATACACATCGAAAACGGAATCTCAAGAAGAAATGGATTCGGAACCTGAGGAAACATCGAGTGATCCAAGTATAGAAACTGAACACTCAAGGCCTAGTACGACCATCTATGGTAATTTATATGAGAGTGAAGAAGATACAAGCGAAGACCTATCAGGCGAGTCGAGTTCAAACATTTACCAAAATCAAAAACTTAACAAGAAACAAAGGTCATATAAGAGACGACGATATCGAGCAAATGTGAGAGCTAGGATAAACAAGGAAAGATCTACTGCAGAATGGCTTAGCTATCTAGGGGCATGTGATGCTCATCAAAAGCTAGTAGACAATTGGGGTGAACATCTCCAGAGTGTCATGTGGTGCAGCCCGCGACCCATTGACCTCGCTCAATTGGAGGTTACAGAGCCGAAATTGAGTCGAACTATAAGAAGACGTCAAAACGAGAGTTAGCTCAACAACAAAAGGAGGCAGAACTAAAAGAAAGGTCTCTGTCAGGACAAGAGCCTGCTGACTTACATACGGCTCCTGAACATTTTAAATCTTATACCATGGGGGAGCGAAAGGTTGTGTATGCCAAAGCCCAACGAATACCTACCAATGGAAGCAGTGGAGTCTATGATGGTCCAGTGGTAGTTAAAGAGATAGAATTAGCAGAACCAGGTGAGGAGTCTAAACCAATCTTTATTGCTCAAGACCTTACCGAAACTGAAGAGGCTGTACTTAAGGAGCTCCTCAAGGAATACAAGGATATCTTTGCTTGGACATATCATGACATGAAGGGCGTTCCACCTTCTGTGGTGCAACATACAATTCCCATGATCAACATTGCTAAACCCGTCCAGCAACGACCCTATCCAATGAATCCTAAGTACGCCAAAATTGTACAAGAGGAGATTGAAAAACTTATCCAATGTGGATTCATATACCCTATTGAGCACTCAGAATGGGTTTCTCCAATAGTCATTGTGCCAAAAAAGAATGGGAAACTAAGAGTGTGCGTGGACCTCAAGAAAGTTAATGCAACCACTAGGAGAGATCATTATCCCTTGCCATATTCAGAACATGTGCTTGAAAGAGTTGCGGGCAAGGAAGCTTATAGCTTTTTATATGGGTACTCTGGTTACAATCAAATCACAATTGCATTAGAGGACCAAGCTAAAACTGCCTTTATCACAGATTTTGGAGTGTTTGCATTTCGTGTTATGGCTTTTGGCTTAACAAATGCCCCTGCTACATTCCAACGATTAATAAACACTGCGTTTAAAGAATTTCTAAGGGAGTTTTGTGAAGCTTTCCTAGACGACCTTTGTGTTTATTCTTCTTGGGAGAAGCATTTGTTATATCTACGAAAAATATTTGAAAGGTGCAGATTTTATCGCATCTCATTGAACCCTTTCAAATGCCAATTTTGGGTTAAGCATGGAGTCATTCTAGGGCATATAGTGTCCAAGAACGGGATATCCACAGATGAGAGTAAGATTAAAGCCATTGCCGATTTGCCACCACCTATGAACTATAAAGGAGTTCAAAGATTTATGGGCCATGTTGGTTATTATCGAAGGTTTATTTTAAAATTTGCTGAGATAGCGCGTCCATTGTACAAGCTTCTTATCGAGTTTCACTGGACGGAAGAATGTCATCGATCTTATGAGTTATTAAAGAAGGCCCTAACAACTGCTCCAATCCTGCGAACACCTGATTGGAATGTACCTTTTCATGTGCATATTGATGCATCAAATTTTGTTATTGGGTGTGTTCTAACTCAACCACGAGAACATAAATTGGACTACCCTATTAGCTTTGCAAGTCGCCAATTAAATGATGCCGAGATGAACTACACTACTACAGAGCGCGAAGGTCTAGCTATGATTTACGCAGTAAAGAAATTTCGCTATTACCTTCTTGCTACCAAGTTTGTGTTTTATGTTGATCATCAAGCATTGCTATATTTGGTAAACAAGCCGTGTTCCACAGGTCGAATTACACGATGGTTGTTAATTCTTCTTGAGTTTGACTTCATCGTTGTTGTGAGGCCTGGGAGGAAACATGTCATGGAGGATCATTTATCTCGTATCCCTAATGGCGAAGCTCCTACGGGGGTTGATGATGAATTGCCTAATGCTCCTTTGTTCATTGTTGAGACAATGCCTAAATGGAGTGAAAAGATTGTTAACTTCTTAGTTAATGGTTTTCCACCCAACGAGCTGCGAAAAGATATAGCTCGAAAATTAATCAAGGAATGCGAACCCTATTGCTTACTGGCTGGAACTCTCTATAAGAGAGGAAAAGATGATGTTCTTAGACACTGTGCCCGCGAGGATGAGTATTTATATATTCTACAAGAGGCACACATGGGCGTAGCTGGTGGTCACTTTTCAGGAAAGTTGACTGCCCGAAAGATCTTACAGTCAGGCTATTGGTGGCCCACTCTGTTTAAGGATGCATCACTTTTTGCAAAGGGATGTGATGAATGCCAACGCTTCAAGAAGCCACAAAGAAGTGATAGGATGCCTCTACATCCCATCAAGGTAACCCAACCATTTGAAAAGTGGGGCTTAGACTTTGTAGGACCGATTAGTCCGGCTGCACGTAACACGCAATCACGATATATCATTGTGGCTACCGACTATGTAACCAAATGGGCTGAAGAAAAAGCAACACGAAAGGCGGATGCAAAAACAACAGCTAAGTTCCTCTTTGAGAACATTATCACACGTTTTGGATGCCCCTTTAAACTTGTGAGTGACAATGGAACTCATTTTATAAATGAAGTAATAAAAGAACTCACATCAAACTTCATGATATCTCACCACAAGTCTACACCCTATTATCCCCAAGCAAATGGCCAACCTGAGAGTACCAACAAAACTCTCATCTCCATTTTGACAAAGACAGTTGAGGCTCATCGCACTGATTGGGACTTAAAGCTTACATCAGCTTTATGGGCTTATCATACTGCGTATAAAGTTTCTATTAATTGCACACCGTTTAAAATGGTGTATGGCCAAGAAGCAGTTATGCCATGGGAGTTTGTCATTCCTAGTCTTCGAGTAGCTTCTCAAGAAGGTTGGGATGGTAACCCCTTAGTGGAGCGATTATATATCCTGGAAAGGCTAGATGAAGAAAGGCAATTAGCTGTGCGAAATGCTCTAGTGGATAAGGATAGGAGAAAGAAGTGGTTTGATAGCCATTTAAAGGATAAAGACATCAAGGTTGGTGATAAAGTTCTTATGTACGGGGCACGTAATGAAAAGAAGAAATTGAAATACGCTGGTAAGGGACCATATCGAGTGTGTGAAATTACCCCGCAAGGTACCATTCGTGTGGAGACTCTAGATGGAGTTGAAACCATTGGATTCCTTAATGGGAGTAAATTCAAAAGATATTATGATCCTCTAAGCCAGGAAGATTTGCAAGCTATCCATCAAAAGAAGGCTGCCAAGGAACAAGCAGAGCTTAGAAAAATCCAAGCAAGAGTTGAGGCTCGAGAACGACAACAACGTCTTAGACGCCAACGAGAGGCTAATCTGGGAATCACGCAAGCATTTTTTGAGGACACAGATGACGACTCATTAGAATTAGAGCCCCCGCTACGATACCCAATTGAGCTAAATAGCCCCTATGGGAAAGTACTATACAATGCCTTATTAGATACGGGAGCTAAACACAATTTGTTATCCTATGGAGTTTGGTGTCAATTAGGGAAACCGACCCTATCCTCGAGTACGATGCAAGTCAAGGGCATTAATAAAAAGAAAACTGCTATTCTTGGAGTCCTTCAGATCCCTGTTGTCTATGACAATGGAAGCATAGTGCAGAGGTTTCTAGTCATGCCCGCGGGAGCTATGGAAGGCAACGTAAACTTGGGACGCACGTGGATGTTGGCAACCAAATGCACTATTGATTGGGATATTGGTAGTGTCACGACGCAACCACCGACTCTTACCCCTATCATTCAAGAAAAGTCACCTACGTTGCAAACTCTAGCAAAGTTGAAGGATAGCCAACATTCACAAGCCAAGGTGGTTAACTCGTCTTTGCGGCTACCCATGAACCTAGCACTTCAACACTTGTAGTTGCAGCAAGCAGTAATATTGCAAGTACTCAACCTCACGACCTAAGAGTACATATCAATGGGTCCCCAAGGCCTTACTTCCAACTACCTCAACCCTCCCATCCATTTCAAGAAAAAATTTCCCTGGAGAACCAAGAGCGCGCTCTAGGAGATTCAAGACCAAATCACGATGGATTCCAAAACAACTATTAGAATCCCAAGGCTACTATGATGGAAATGAGCAAATTTGGGTACCTAAACGTAAAATGTGTCCTTCCCTATCGACAACAAACCCATATGAGTCAAACAGTGTAACGCTAAAGCCAATGGCAGACCGTGGGAAGGGAAAGATCACAGAATGCTACACACCTAGTCCAGAGCTAGTTTGGGCTCCAAGGCAAAACCAATTTATTCCACCTAGCTCAGGAAGGGGAGAGTTCCATGAAGCTTCTAGCTCCTCATGTAATTCATCCATAGAGGTAAAAGCTTCTACACAGCCTCCATCTATAGTAGTGGACCTCCATGAAGCTACAAAAGAATCCACACCTCCCAGTGTTCAAGAATCACCTGATGAACCACTTCAAGTTCGATCCTGGGAGAGTACCTTACCACCCTTGCAACTCGACAAGGAACCTAGGGTAATAGAAAACTACTGGCAAAAATCCTCACCTATTACCAACTGGAACAATTGGTTTCAAAGGGTGACGAGCTCATTTCAAACGGTATGATCTACCCAAGGAAGGGGGGAGTGTTTGCTGACAATCATCACTCACTCACTTTCCTCTCAACCTTTCCCCCTGACCCCTTAATCTCCAATCTTAGGGAATGTATATATAAAGCCTTATACTCACAAAAACAAGATAAAAAAGTAAAAGAGCAAGAGCCATAACACAAAATCATAAAAACAAATTATGCACAAGAACACGACCCTTGTAATATTTGCACTCTAACCATCATCTATTTGCGTGTACAGATATGGCTAGTACGCTAGATTCATCCACTCCTGCCTTGGGTGAGAGGTACCCTCGTTACTTTTCACAAATATTTCACATGGTCTTTCCAATGCTTGCATGTGAATGGGATTTGATAGGTACTCTAGCATGTGAGAGGAATTTTGAGTAGTTAGAATGGCTAGTATGTCTCTTGACCATGTCTGATCCATACTTAGTAGAGAGCGTTTCTCTCATTGTACAAACCTACCCTTTTGACCAAGATGACTATAGGCGTCTAGTGACCTTCTTAGTAAACATGGGCACCTATGATGAAGAAGAAAATTTACAGGACTACATAGATGGCACATATGGTCTCATGGATGATGACTTTGTTTATCTCGACGACGAGGATAGGGGTTTAGCCTTAGGGTTTCCCCCCAACCTCTACAATATCCTATTCCCTTGACTCTCTAGGGGGAGTGCAAATAATTAGGTTAGGGTTCCTTATGTTTTTTGTTGTGTTTAATAAGTGTTGGTACCTTTTCCCACTAATGTGCCTCCTGGAGGTATTCCTTTTGTTTCCTAGTGTGTACGGGAGCGTGTTGCTATTGATAGGATTTGGACCTTCATGGAATCTTTATCTCGACTCACTCTTCAAATCAAGCGCGACCATCGACATAAACAGGTGTTTCTTGTCCATTAGCATTGCCCCTTATCTTTTTTGCATCTATGATTGTCTGCTTTAATTGTGATTGGTAGCCTAATATTCACCGCATTTGTTTAGTATCAAACATTTAATTCAATGTAATTTTTTGTCATAATCACTTGTCTAGGTTTAAAAATCAAGCAGTCCGACTAAGCTACTTTGACCAAGTTAGGTGTTAGAGATCTTCTCTTAATACCATGGGGAATGCCTTCCTAGTAATTAATGGTTACTTAGGTTCTTAATCCGATTTAGGCAGCATTGTGTGAAATGTACTAGGGCTTTCTAGTGGGCTTGACCCTATTGACCTTTAGCTTAAGTATTATAAAGGGAGTTTACTAGTGTAATGAGCCTGGGGAGGTGTATCAGTGTTATATGACCCCCCAAAGTTACAAAATTAAAATGATGAAAATGAACAAACAAAAAATCAAAGTGCCACATTGTAAAATCTTAAGCTGGAAGAGAAATCTCAGCTTGATTGGGTACTTCACTCACATGTATCGCCTATGGTACTAGAGACCTAGAGGTTCCCAATATGGGCGCTTTTTCTTGAAAAGCAAAAAACCCAAGGCATACAAAATAAGCACACACATCAAAATTGAATCACTGTGAAAAGAATTTGGGGGGTCAAAGAAAAAGTAATCAGTCAGGCGATGATTTCATGAGAAATTCCTTTTATAGTAGCTTAACTACAAGGTCTTCTAGATATAGCCTCTAGTCAGCCCTCGGACATGAATACTTGGCTCTCGTGATTAAACAACTTAATTGACCACAGAAAATTAAGAAGCTTACCCATGGTATTAATATTCGATCTCTAGTGCCTTTCGACCGTCAAATTAGCGACCCCAGACTTGTTTAATTTTTTACCTTTACATCTGTTTATGCATTTGATTACATTGCAATTTAATTTTCATTGCTGACAAATTGTTTGAAATTCTTTTACCAATCAATTTGTCTATCTAAAACTGCATATGCTTTTTAATCACTTATGAGAATGCAATTACTGTGCCAATGTTGTTTGATTTTGCACTGACTGAAGAAGGCTAAGGACATTCATCTCAAATGCTCTTCCACCTCGACGAACGAGCTTCAACTCAATAGCTTCCGAGGACGGAATCTACATCAGGAAGGGGGGCATGTTAACCTTCACGGCTCACGGACACCCCATCACCTACGACGGACGTGTATTATGTATTTGGTAGAGTCAGGTACCGGGCTTGTCGAACCAATAGGAAAAGGGTAAGAGTGATCGCCGATGAGAGGCGCACTCTAACTAGGACATTCAAGGGATTAGTTGGCTAAGCATGGGCGCCCAAGTGTGAATGGGGTGAGCTCATATAAAAGCCAACTAAACCTAAAATTCACTTATTCTCTCATTTGTGCAATAGAAGAGTGCTCTTGCTCCATCTCCATCTCCATCTTCTTCTTCTTCACCTCCTTGTGTGTGTGTGTATGTGAGAGAGAGAGAGAGAGAGTGTGTGTGTGTGTGTGTGTGTGTGTGTGTGTGTGTGTGTGTGTGTGTGTGCGATCAAGCATTGCGACGACGGCACGGCGGCGGCGAAGCGGTTGAGCGCGGCGAAGCGGCGGCTCCTTCTTCTTCGCGGCGAGGAATCCTCCACGAAGCAAGCGTAGAGCGGTGAGTGACACACCATCGCTTTCTTTGAGCTTACTAGTTAAGCTAGTTGTGTGCTTGGAGCCGTCTGTGGCTCGCACACAGTGTTAGGCAAGTCCCTTGCTTTGACAGTGCGGCAAGGAGCACACAACCATGCACAACAAGAAGCCAAGGAACGCATTGCTAAACGAAAGCAGTTTCTCAGGACAATAAACATGGTCACCCCAATGATGACTGACGAATACCCTCTTTCGACATTCCGAACAATCGAAGCGGATATACAAAGCGAAGAATTAGAAAAGACCATAACAGACTTTAGGGCTCAGGACGATGGCACCATTTAAAACTTGGAAGATACATGGTGTAGTCCTTACATAAAAGCTTATGCAGACACAGAACAAGTTGAAATCTATGCATTGCTTGACAATGGAGCAAAAATGAGTGTCATCAGCTTTGAGCTCTTTCAGAAACTTGGACCAATGAGGACGATCCCAGAGACACACCGGTTGAAAGTAGCATCGGGTGATGAGGTGACCACGTTGTGGTCTATTATATTACCAATCACGGTGCAGGCACACCCGTACACTACAAAGTTTCATGTACTGCCACCAAGTAGATTAGCAACGCCGTGTATCTTAGTAGTGTCATGGATGAAAGCTAACAGGGTATTCATTGATTTGGATACTAATGAAGCACTGTTCTGAAATGAAAACTTTTCAGAACCCTTTTTATCATATGACCAATACATGTCAAGGAGGAGACAGGAGTCAATACATCCGCAAGGCATTGACCAACAACAAACAAAGTTTACATGTCCAGAAATGTATTATCAAAAATCAACAACCATGCCGGGAACCAGGCAAGTTTGGGTACGGCGTACAGATCTAGCCGAGGCACAATACCATCCAAAGCGAAAATATAAAGTTTGGATAAGGCAAGACAGCCTAATTCCTATAAAAAAAGGGGGCAGAAGAACAGACAAAACACCAAAAGCCAGCAAAGCTTCAAAGAACCATAGTCAATAAGTCGAATACGCAACGGACTATATTGGTATGGCAGCCAAAATTACCAATTCAGAAGGTGCCAACAACACAAGTATGGATGCCAAAGATGACTATCAAACAGTTATCTACAACTGTCAATGCCAAGCCAAATCATGCAACCAGCAAAACGAAACAAGCAGAATCCACAACAATAACTACAAGGATCTATAAGACCCAGGTCAACCAATGGAAAAGAAAGAATGTTTCACCAGAAAATGCAACAAAATATACAATATCGAATTCAAAGGATCCACATATGCCAATTCAAAAACAGTGGAAAACAATCAAACAAAGAGCGGCAGATTTACAACTTCTTCTTGCAAAGAAAATCTACCAGCCAACTCAGGATACCACAGGAAACCTCAATGACAAATGCCAATAAGCGAATCGCTTATACCTTCCTCTTACACCGCATAAATTCTTTCTACATGCATTGATTGTACATGCATATAGGGCTACATTACAAGGACTGCATTAGCACAAGTTCACACCCATGCACAGCACATACCCTTCACGATACCCTGTCGTCCGGGAGGACTCCAACTAGGAGGGGGGGAGGCATGGACTCACGTCATATATTAGAGGGCAATGTTTGTGATTAATTTTTCAACCATTTTTGCGTTTTATTGTGTGATTTTGGGAAAAAGAATATGCCCTCGTAATTAATCAGAATTGGGGACCAAATGATCATATATGGGCCCCTAGGGATGTGTATATACTATAAAGAGAGTCAAATCTAGCCAAAAAACGTCGAAAAACAGCAAAAAATAGGCCAAGGTTGACGATTATGAGTGAGAATGTACATAGACGAGAGAAAAGTGAGCTACAAAGTTTTTTGCTTTTCATTGGTATTTTTATAGGTTAGAAGTGCTATTTTCGGGTTATTTTGGGATTTATTTGCTTTATTTTAGCCATTTTCTAGCAAAAAATATAGAAAAAATCCGTAATCCAGATGGAAACACAACAGAAGAGACGCCTGATCAGAGCAAGGTAAAGAAGACACAGAAAAAATAGGGACTGCAAAGGTGACAGGGCAAAAATGACCACCGTCATGACGGGACCTCCAACAGGAGAAATCTGCAAAAAAAATTGTAGAACTGGAGCAACTGGGGTCCAAATCAAGAAATTTGCGAGCCTAAACCGCATCTCGCAAAAAGTTATGGCCACAGGTAAAAGATGGGAAAATTTTGTGCCGGAGTCTCGATTACATATACAGAGGCTAGGCTAGAAATCTCTCATTTGAGTCATTTTCCATTGTGAGAGAGAGAGAGCTCCCTACAGCAGTTGAGACTTCCAGGAGCTCATCCATTGCGCACGGTCACCAGATCGACATCAGATATGAGAGGTATGCTCGTCAAGACTGACTTCAAGTGTTGTTTACTTCAGTTGGTCGCAAAACCTCGCCAGCACCACAATCACAACCTGTGCACACATATTGTAGACGGGTTGTTAGGAAGACCTAGAGGCCACCAAATGGAACCAAAATTGAAAGGCACAATGCCTATAGCTTAGGGATCAAGCCTATGACCTCGGAAAGCGTGAAGGAAGCCGCCCAGAAAACCCTAATTTCACAGGACCTGCAAAAGGGTATCTGAACCAAAGTGATCGGAAATGAGCCAAAACTCATAGACAGCAAGCCAATAACCTCGACAAACCAACTGAATGGTTAGACCATGAAAAAGTTCGTCAAAACACAGCCTAAAGTCCCTATTTGACGGAAACTGCGCAAAGCGTCACGATACTCTAACGGGCCGACCAAGTGACAAAATGACACCAAATTTAACAAGGTACATCCAAAAGAGGTCAACTACGAGTTGGAATGTGTCCACTCAAGGAAAAGCTCTTCCACTAGGGCAAATACCAACAACAGGCCAGAAAGATGTCCAAATGGTCGTTTTTGGTGATGTAAACACCAAAACAACAACTGACTGCTTTGACGGAAGGTCAAAAGGAAATGGAAGACAGCCGGAGTCATACAATGACCAAAAGGAACGACGACCATCACCTAAGTGGTCTACTTCGACTCCAGAACCAGCTAAGTGCTGCAAACAGGGAGTACACTCTTCTAAATTGATTAAAACTTGATGTGTGTGTCTAGGAGAGCCTGCTAACACCATTGTGGTCAACTAACATCAAAAAACTTGTAAAAATGACTAGGTACTCAGTCTATCGTGATAGACTTGATATTACAATTAGACAAGTAAAATTTTTATTTTGACTTCATGAAGGGTCCTAACAAGGAATAATGACCACAATTATCAAATCAAAGTGCAAAATTGATCTCTCTTAGTCAAGTAACCTAGTCTATCGCGATAGACTTGCTATTACAATCTTGGGGGGAAAGGCTTTTCAAAATTTTCACAAGATAGACTTGGGGAAGCATATGGAGGCAGTACACCAAATTTGGTGACAAGATGGACTCATATGGCAAGCCGAGATAGACATGACAGCAACTCAGAGTCAGAACAGGACATCTCAAGGGCAGACATTTAAAATTCACATGTGGGAGGTCAGGCAACCTTGCATCAACTAGGAGAAGGCAGACAGATGATCACAGAGACAAAATATGACAAAATGACACTAAGTTCCAGTCTATCGCGATAGACTAAGCAGAGTGATACTAGGCCATCTTATCAAAAATTGGAATTAACAGTTGGCTTCAGCATGATGCAAGAGGACTACCCACTAAGTTTGAGCCCAAAACAACACAAAATGAAGGAGATAGACCAACATCTCCTCGGAAGGAATCTGGAAAAATGGGAGTTGATCCAAAAAGGGGTCACTTGACATTCATTTGAGGTGAAATTGGGATCAGATCATGTGCAAGGTATGAGAAACCACCTGGTGGAGTCACAATTGCAAAATAGGACCCTTGTCAAAAGATGGCCAGTTTGGGACTATAGGGTGACCTTACATGCCCTGTGAACATACACCACACAAAATTTCAAAGCATTTGGACTTGTTCTTCTTCACCAACAACATTAATTTGAAGCCGTCAGAGTCGGACAATGGAAGAGCTTGTCTATCTGCTAACATTTTACCTTAACTCATCTTGGGATTAAAAAGGCTCATCTAGATGCAGGATTAAGTGGTAATCAATTTAGAAGAGAAGAACTATGTTTGTACATTAATTGTTATTTGTGAATACAAGATCCATGGATGCTTCTCCGGGAAAAAGAAAAGGCAAGAACCTAGCAACGGAAGGTGCAATACCCTATGCACTTCTACCCAATTCACTAAAGCCAGCGGCCACCTGGATACCTGCAGACGTGCAACAGGCAGTAGCCTTTCAAATCTATCAAGGTTCATATGTGGATGACAAAGGAAATTTAGTGGATACAGTGATGATCCCCAAGGAGGCAGAAAATTACCTGAAAAGATCACCGCAAAGGTAATGGCTCAAAAAAGTTTGCTTGTGGAACTTTGTCTCACTACCACCAGTGGGGATAGATTTCAAGAGGGTACAACACCTAATTGAGACTATCCAAGAAGATGGAATTTGCAGAGTGGCAGGCATGGATAATGAAGTGATGGAGATCCAGATCCAAGGAGATCATCAAAGAGGCATTGAAATTGTCTGATCAAGGAGCCAACATGAGAGAAAGAAGGAAAAACCTCACAGTCTACTTGCAAAAGTCCAAACTGCCTTCTTTCGAACTCATAGCAAACCCGGAAGTAAGAGAACTGACATAGATATACAGTCAGTGTTTGTTGAGCTACAGCAAAAGACCGCCAAGATACACTACACCACACGGGAGCATCTCAACAACACTGACCTGGGCTATGGGAATGACACATGAGTTCTATATAGACCACGCATTATATATGTTTGAAGAAGTGACAAAGCTACGGCAGGACATACCAAATTACATTGCAGGAGGAGAAGTCCTCACCAAAGTTATATACCAGGCCATAGGCGTGGCAGATCAGTTGCCACCTTCTCCTCATAAGAATGACTGGCTGGTATTAAGAGAGAATATCGAAGACAGATCACAAAGGCGAGTACCGGCCTCTATTAACACCATTGGAGGACGCAGGCTGGAAAGAGTAACCAGAAGTACACAAGAAAATATGGAAGAAGAAATAAGAACTGAAGAGGAAGATGTCCGACTAAAGAAGCGGAAAGCGAAAATGGAAAACAACACCAGATTGCATAAGGTAGCAAAAATGGAAAGAATGCTAGAAGGATTTGTTCTCGAGAGATCTCTACAAGGTGATGTAGGCGCCACTTGGAAACCTTCTAGTAGCACTTACACATTGAGAACGAAGAATAAAAACAACCCAGCTTTTGAGTTGGACTGGTTCGAGAGGTACATCCAAGAAAGAAATGCTAGGGACGAACCAGAATTGCTACTAGAAGAGGAGGATCTCCCCCCACCTGCTGACTCTCCTTCGCATTCAGAGAGCTCACATCATGATAAGAGAGTTCATACACCACCCAATGAAGAAGAAGAAGAAAGAACATATGGTCACCCAAACACTGGAACCATATCACAAATTGATAAAGGCAAGCAAAAAGAGATGGATCAGACAAAAGAAAAAGCTTCCTCCTCTCAAGAAATTGAGCTGGAAGCTACTATAGATGAAGATTTACAGTCAATGGAGACCCTACTAAACCGAACAAGACTGCACAGTCAATGGTTAGCTGATCACAACAGGTCCAACAAAACGAAGTTAGAGAAAATCCATCAAGAAGTTTTGAGACTGCAGGAGCAAAGAGATGACACTCTAAAACTGATCAGCATCATAGATGTTGAGATCTTGGGGCTCAAAAGCACAGTAAATCTCCTCAAGGAAAATTTACAAGAGTCTGAAGATTTCAATGCCATTTGTGAAGATACAATCAATGTATTTCTTGAAGATGTCAGTGACAGAGATGAACGCATCCAAAGGTTGGAAAAAGAAAAGCAAGATGCGCTGGAGACAATCAAAACTTTGCAAGTCGTCATCGATGACTTACAAAGTGAAGTCAAAGATTTGAGAGCAGTAACAGATATACAAGCAAGGGAAATAGAACAAGCAAAGAAACAAAAAAACGTCGCTACCAACAACACCGGTAGTCCACCCACAAGAAGAAGTGGCTGCACTGAAGAGAGAGCTGGAGTTGGAAAGAAAACAGCACTTAATGATAGCCAAAAGTGCGCTTAGAGCAAAAGATCAATTACAAAGGCAAATTTTGGATTTACAAAGTGAACAGCAACAAGGACCAGCTCACGACAGTGAAATAGAAAGCATTGTTTCCAAATCCCTCAGGGAGGAAAATGAAAATTTGCACATCAGGGTAAAAGAGTTAGAGGAGTCTGCAGCTCAAAAAGAGATGGAATTTCAAGCTCTCCAAATCAATAGTAGAACAATGGCTGCGCAAATTGCAAGTCTTCAAACTGCAAGGCAACACCAAGGACAGGTACGAGTGCACCTGGAGCAAGCAACCACGGATTTGGCTGGCCTCGAAGAAATATATGGGGGTGAAGATGACTACGAGGAAGAATCGAATGATCAGGAGGCCCCAGATACACAGACTGATCAACCTGGCTCCAAAGACCAAGAAATAGACGAAGATTCAGTCACGAGATTTGAAGAGCAGAATCTGGCCGAGCAAATGGAAAAGCAATCAGAGATGATGTGGTACAAGGCCATGCAACTAGAAAAGGAGATGCTACAAGGGCTCTCCAGATCAGGCAAGACAGCAGCAGAGCTACGGGAGGAAAGGAATGCCCCTATGTTACCCTATGCTCTGCTGAAATACGAAACTCTGACACATCAATGGAAGCTCGCAAAAGAAGAACAAGTGCTAGTGTTTGAAGGAGAATTACAAGATCGGAAACAGCAGAACAGGATAGTAGACAACCAGCCAAAGTGGAGGCGTGAATGGCTTTTGGATCACCCTAATAACCTGATCCACTTAGTCAACGCACCACCCGAGCTGAGGAATGATAGAACTTTTTGCCCAACGCCCCGAACATACACTTACAGCCAACATAAAGCACTACAAAGCAGAAATCCTACTTGGCTGAATTATCCAGTATTTCTAGGGCTTGCAGAGGGAGAGAGAATATTCGGTTCTTACATGGTGAAAACCCTTCAGGGCGCCATCGCAGAATTCGGAGGCTCTCCTGACCTATCCTGCAAGATGCTATGTAAAATAGCTCGAACCTTTTTGGCCTGTCTCACAGTGTTCTCAGAAAGCTGGACTTCAGAGTATATGAATACAGAAAGAAGCATCTCCGAGTTGTCATATGATCTAAGTGGGCCGCCTACATAGCCAGTGTTGTATGCCTACTTCAGACGGCTAATGTTTCTACCAAGCTACCATCTCCAAACATTCGAAGAAGCATTTTACACAGGCTTCTTCATGTACAAATCCAAAAATTTTGGCCCATTAATGGCAAGAGAGTCTATGTGATATGATGCATTTCTACATCAAATCAACCAAGAAGGACGACAACGACACTGAAGACAAAGACAATCATGTCGTGGTAGACATGAATTAGGAGGGGGGGAATGTTGGAGCCCAACTTGTCCAACTGTTGTAATGAGCCCACCTTGTAAAGCTTATCAAATTCCCATTTTTATGTCAAAGATGTCTTATCATTTTGATCCACTTTTCTGGGTTATGTAAAGATTAATCAGTCAGTCAGGACCCATAATTGTTCCCACTTTGTAATTATGAGGAAGAGAACCCCATGTACATTTTTGAGCTAAGGTGACTAAAGTATAAAATTCACCTTAGAACCATTTTTTGATAACATTTTTGAATATTAATCATGTGTTGTACGAGTCTGAGGGAGAGAGAGAGAGAGTGAGTGTGTCTTATCCTCTTCGCTACGCGCTTCTCCCTCACCGGATTCACGACGTGACCACATCATCGTGGTAGTCCCTCCGAGAGCTACGTGCCCAAGCCACGCATTCATATTTTCAAGCTGTTCGCGATCGATCCTCCCTCGAGCTTGTTTTGCTTGTAAGTAGCACAAACAGTGTCTGTTTTCAACAATCAAGTGCTCTATGGAAAGAGAAAGAGATTAGCTACACATAGATATTCATAGACTTAGGTTTTGCCCACTTTTGGATTATGACCTGTGCGTCTATCGCGACTGTAATCGAGATAACTAGGGTTCAAATATGGTGAGATTAGACTTATAGGTAAGTATATCCTATTGAGAGGATGGTGCCTAGTAAGTTTGATGCGATTCCGAGTTCATTGGAGGTGTAAACGGTGTTGTGAGCGTTTAGGGATAGAGTGGGTTGCATTCTACCAGGATTAGTGATTGATACATCATAAAAGTGCGTATGTGTAGATTGGCCTCAGCCTGAGAAGCTAACGAGATTGCCTACGTGCACCTACGGGTTAGTCGTGTCATCGGATGATAAGTATGTTGTCTGTGTCGTGCTTGCGAGCATGAACAGGGGCGTAGTTTTGCCCTAAAACAGCGTGTGATTGAAATACCATTTCAGGGACTCATGTGTCTCATGCAAGAGATGAAAAGCTGATAGCAACCAAATATTTTTCTCTGACTGAATACCTAAACACATGTTTCCCTTCTTGTTAGCATTTAGCTCAAAATCAATGCTCACCAAGGCCGTGTTCATTAGTGTAACGCTTACCCTTTCGAGCCGTTGACCTTTGGAAATCTTGCACTCATCAAGCTTCATAACAAAATATAACTTTGCTATCACACTCTTTTTGTGTCAACCCATAGAATCTAGACATTGACTCTTGGAGCTTCGACAAGTCAACATACACATTGTTGAGCTTGTTGTAGCATAAGAATTTGTTGTCTTCTAATGGCATGACATCCTTCACATATTGAAATCCACCTAACAAGCTTGCAACATCATTAGTGGTGCATTTTTTTGCAACATTGACACTGTAAGGTATTGGAAACAACCTAAACAATATTTTTGCCATGTGTCCTAGTGTAACAATTCTGTACAAGGCTTTGTAGGCCTTGAAACTTATTCCTGCATTATCACACACTTCCATCATCTCCTGAGGTGACACAATGTTCTTTAATTCATTGAAATACTTCTGGTACAAAACTTTGGCAATGCTAGCATTGGATGGATCATCCAATAGTTCCACCAACTTCTTTGGCTTGATGATATGCAGCAGTAGAGTGATCCTGTCACTTGAGCATCAGAATCAATTCCCATCATCATTCGAGCCAAATTCCTACAGATTGAAATAAAGTTACAGCAGCTTGCAAAGAATGTACAAAATTGAAAGCTTGCATTCTTACCCTTACTTAGTTTGATGAATACATTTCTTTCGAGCTCCACGACTTGAATTATGCACAGATTCTCCTCTGTACAAGAATGATTACTCCATTTCATGTATGTTGTTAAGCAAAAGAAAAAGTGGGACACCTCTATAGCTTTGTAGCCCAAGTGCTTTCAAAATTCAACCTCAACACCAAAACTAAACCCCAACCAAAAGACTTATGCTCCCTTGGGAATTTACAAGCATACGCTCACCCAAAGGACCATAGCACATAGAAGCAAAACCCTGTCAAATCACGGATTTACAGCACGCGCCTACCAATGCATATGAATACAAGGGGCTCCCCTTCTAAAATTGAACATCATGAACCCACAAATTCAACATCAATTCCACAATTTATAGGTACATGCCCTCCCAATCTGTTTGCATGCAATTTATCCTTCCTTCATAAATGATAAAATTCCATTGTTGTTGACATCGATTTCATGAGTAACAGTGTGGTAGACCTTAATCTCCTCTTCTAAAGCATTTTCTGCTTTTTCTTTCTCTTTTACTTTCTTCATCTCCTCTGCATGGTGGTTTCTTGCTGAGCTCTGGCCCTGGTATTTTCATCATGCGTGACCTCCACAATCTTCACCTCTAACTGTGGCCTTGATGGAGGAATAAGCAAAATTTCCTTCATTTTTCTTGTCTATAAATTTGTCGGGTTGAAGAAATTTATCATATCTCCATCTTACTCTTTTCGAGGTTTCATTGTCCTTGTCCATAATGGTTACCCTGTGTGCATGTGCTGCAACCATAGTTATATCATTGAAGTATTCAAGCAAAAAATCTTCTGCTGCCCCTTGAAGTGCCAATAGTGCAACATATTTCCCCCTCATTGTGCTAAAACATGCCTCCTCACATATTGACCTAACTAGCCTTTGAAATGGAAGATTTGGTACAAGAAGCTCAATGCATTTCTAACCCTCCTAATTTCCTTAAACAACTTGATGTGTCTTTGTAGCCTCTTCATCCTTGGAGCTTTGAAAGTCTCCATGGGCTTTCCAGGTCTCTTCTTCTTACTAGAAAACCTTCCCCTTGCTTTAGCAGCCAAACTTGGACCTTTGCCTGCCTTCCTAGTAGTCGCCTTTGTTCTTGCCATTGCCCTATAAGACTATAGCCTCTCTCTCTCTCTCTCTCTCTCTCTCTCTCTCTCTCTCTCATATAATATATATATATATATATATATATGAATTAGAGAGAGAGAGAGAGAGCCAAAGACAGAGTTACATCACATTTGTCATTTTTTGATATACTACAAGATACGAGGCCGCTTCCACTATCTATCCACAGAGGGATTTGGACCATTGGCTAGAGTCATGAGATATCAGGATCAGAGACCTCGGTTTGTTTTTGTTAGAGCTACATAGACATAAGGAAAGTTTCTTGAGGACACCAGGTAGTGGGAGACATTCACTAAGGGACATCACTAACTTCTTTAGAGTAGGGACTCAACAGTCGGATGAGCATGCTTCGCAAGAGACTTCAAAGCCCACTTCTACCAGAGGTATATTAGTGGACAGATCCATTGAGCTCGGGAGAGCTAGACGCCCACGTCTAAGGGGGCGACCACGACATTGATGGAGGCTCCACCAGAGAATCAAGACTATTCTAGCACGACATGGGAGATGCCCACTACGATTATTTACCGAGGTGGACATATATTGATGAAGCTCTTCAGCGATCGATGCAATACTTTTCTCGAACAACACCTAATGTCGAGCATCCTCGGGCATGGAAGATGATGATGATGAGATTTAAGCTACTGATTTGAGTATTTTAGTTTTAGTCTTTCACTTTAGTTCATTTTATTTTTGTACCCAAACATTGGATTAGATCCACAAGGATTGTATCAGTTTGGTCTCATAGGTCATTTTGGCCTTTTAAAGATGTTTAATATAACATTTCATTTCAATTCATTTCTCTCTCTCTCTCTCTCTCTCTCTCTCTCTCTCTCTCTCTCTCTCTCTCTCTCTCTCTCTCTCTCTCTCTCTCTCTCTCTCTCTCTCTCTCTCTCAGGAAGTGGCAATATGGCATAAGGGCACCTTTTTGAGTCTCTACTATAAGTTTTCCCCATGCGTCATTCGAACAACTGTCTTTTTCCAAACTATAGTCCAGACTATAGTCTCTCTCTCTCTCTCTCTCTCTCTCTCTCTCTCTCTCTCTCTCTCTCTCTCTCTCTCTCTCTTTCTCTCTCTCTCTCTCTCTCTCTCTCTCTCTCTCTCTCTCTCTCTCTCTCTCTAAGGAAGTAGCACTATGGCACACGGGTGGCTTTTTGCAATCGATAGAGTTTTCCCCATGCGCCATAGTGCTACTTCTTGTGACAATTGAATCTTCCCTATATTTCTCTCTGTTTCCCCCTTCCTCCCCCCCCCCCCCCCCCCCCCCCCCCCTCTCTCTCTCTCTCTCTCTCTCTCTCTCTCTCTCTCTCTCTATGAAGGATACTCTCTCTCCCTTTCTCTTTTCCTCTCTATTGTGCTAGACTAAGCACGCCACCGGAATGTAGTGCATTTAATAAAGTGAAAATTTGACTTCTTTATTGAAATGGTACGAGACATTAAATGCCCACTAGATATAATTAGACCTTTCACTCGTGTGAGGAATGTATTTGCTAAAATACCTTGCATAGCGGCAACGATTACATGATTGAATAGATTGTGTGTGTGTGTGTGTGTGTGTGTGTGTGTGTGTGTGTGTGTGTGTGTGTGTGTGTGTGTGTGTGTGTGTGTGTGTGTGTGTGTGTGTGTGTGTGTGTGTGTGTGTGTGTGTGTGCGCGCGCGCGTGCGTGTGTGTGTGTGTGTGCATGTGTGTGTGCACGCGTGTGTGTGTGTGTGTGTGTGTGTGTGTGTGTGTGTGTGTGTGTGTGTGTGTGTGTGTGTGTGTGTGTGTGTGTGTGTGTGTGTGTGTGTGTGAGAGAGAGAGAGAGAGAGAGAGAGAGTTTCCATTGTTGAAACTTAATTTTGCTTACGTAGGTGGACTAATATATCCCTACATGCTTGGTTAGCTTCTTATCTTTACATATGTTGGTTTAGATAAAAAAACGTTGTGCCTTGACCCCACTAATGGATGGTTTGCAAGGTACATCTTTATCATTGTTGATATTTTCTTGTCCTGTCGGATTTTTTGTAGCAGGCTACAGTGTCACTTTCACAGGACAGTTAGTACAATTTGGACTTTACAGTTGGTCTCTAGTTTGGTCGGTTCACATTAGACGAATGGACTCGCTGTACATCATGGTGATGTCACCACCGCCACCCAGTGGGGATAGACTTAGGTGATGTCATTTATGAGCCGTTGGTGGCTCTTTGTGGTTGTATATATGAGTAATAGCATTTTGGTCAGGATTATCTGGACGTAGTCGTCTAGAGTGAGTCTATACACAGAGCACGTCTTCACCATCCTGGCACATCTTAGCCTCGACACCCCCATTGTACCTGTGAGTCATGGGCTGGAGCTGAGTGTGTTGCCACGCAAGATTTTGTATTGGTTCTTTGAGATAGTCGAGTCATATGTTCTCGTCTATTGTTGTGTCTCTGTGAGCTCAGTTGATGTCTATTGTTCCTTTCTTTTCAGTCTGTTTGAGTGAGATTGTCACGCACATTGCACTAAGGACCACCCACTATAGAGATCACGAGACATTATCCGCGCTACAGGTGCTCTCATTTTGGCGATCACGGTGGGACCTCAAATGAAGTCTCACTCTTTGTTGAGATACAAATCGTGAAGCTAGTTTGTTGTTACCTAGCTTCGCCCAGGTACTTGCATTGTGTACATAGTCTGCTGGTTTGTTCCTCTCTCGCCCTGGTCCAACCAGTCCTCATCCTCGTCACGGGTCCTGGTCTAGTCCCTGCTAGTCTTGGTCCAGTCCTCCTCGCCCTGGTTGAGTCCTCCTCATCCTGGTTCAACTAGGTGGTCTAGTCACTATCCTCATTTGCAGGTGGTCTAGTCACTATCCTCACTTGTCCTGGTCTAGACCTGTGTTGTTCAACCCACAGTTAAGGGTCTTCGGAAAATTAGACCGAAGAGTCTTGTAAATGAAGCTGGAGCTACTACTTTGGAAGTAACGGAGAAAAAAGCAAAGGAACAGTAGCATGACAGACAAATCAATTGCAAATCGATTTCAAAAAGTTGATATGGTGGATAATTGGTTTCTCCAATGCTACAAATGGTTGGACAATGTGAGGACCACACGAAATCTCTTCCTCGGCAATGTACACACCACTGCAGACAATGGCCACATTATTGATGACTCATCACTAAGTGCAATTCTAGTGAGATTAACTAAGCCACTGGCTCGATAACAGGCTGATCTTCCCCAAGAGTTCACATCGACGGGAAGGTTTGGCACCTCGATGTTGGCTCTTCACCACCTGGGGCGGTAGTATGTACCAAGGGTTGGGCTCTTGCCCAAAGCTTGGTTGGATTGGTGGAAACTGCATGACACATACAAGGCGGTGAGTCGAGCGTCAAAGCGCACTACTGAGTCCTTTGAAGTACTATAACAGAAGATGACCTTTGGTACCTAGCAGAATTCCATTAACCTCATCACCCATACCTCCACATACGACATCCCCCATTCCTTCATCAGGTTTCACATCTTCCATATCACCTTCTCTAGTAAAGCTCTCTCTTATTCTACTACACCAGGCTATTGAGCAGCAGGCTCAGCAAGGAGCCATGGAGGCATTGGCTAGTGTGTTGGACAAGGTAAACATCAAGTTCCCCACCTTCAAAGGACTCTCTTCAGAATATGCTGACGACCATGCAAGGAGATTCGTATCTCTCTAAAGGGGTCGTGGTCTTAACAGAGAAGATGCTTATTTGGTACTTTTTCCATCTACCTTAGACGGCTTAGCAGACAAATGGTACAGCCAATTTACAAAGAACCATTTTGCCACTTGGGAAGCCTTAAGACAACAGTTCTGTGAAGCTTTCAGGCCAGGTGACTACTAAGAGAAAGTGTTGGATGAGTTGGCCAACATGGTGCTCCAGCCAGAGGAGACTTTTTCAAAGCTTATGACTAAAACCAAGTCTCTGGTTGCTAAGCTTACCCAACAACCCAATGAATTCATGGTTAAGAAGTGGGTGGAGAAGGCGCTCCCCAAAACCTCTCAGCAAAAACCCCAAGAGAGCCTCCGACCCGACGCCACTCTGGAGGAATTCATCGCAGCTTCTACTAGGATAGAGGGGGCTAGGAAGCTGTTCAACAACTCCCCTCACATAGAGATTCACTCTGTGTTCTCGGAAAGTAGTCCTACTGATCCATTGACTTCTTTGTGGAGAGAACTTGAAGCCCTAAAACTACAACACGCTCTCCAAGAAGAGAAATCAATCTCTCTTAGACAAGAGAAATTATCACATCTTGAGGCTTTGGATCAAATCAAGAGAAAGCTAGAAGAGCTTCGGTCTCAGCAGGAGACTAAATCTATGGTATGGTGCAACTCTTGTCGCTCTCCAGAACATCCTCCACAGGACTGTCCCCTTCGGGCTTATTGCCACTTCCGCAAAAAATGTGGGCACGAAGACAAGGATTCTTACTATATCAAAGGATTGTGGCAAATACAACAAATTCTAGTTTCTTCTCTCCAACAAGGGCTAGCACCTGCATCCAACATGGTCCCACCCTATGGCCATCAAAACCCGTTGCCACCTCTGCTGGCAACACCTCCTATGCAGCAAAGTATGCACAACAACTTTGCATCCCCCAGCTTTTATCATGATAGTACTTCCTCAGTTCCCCAAAGCTTCTACACCTCAGCCTCCAGCTCCATGCAACAACAAGAGCCGCGACCACCTCGTCCCCCGTTTCGTCCGTCTAATCAGCCAATCTTATGCTACAGATGTGGTGAATATGGGCATTACCAAAGTAAGTGTCCTTTACCTGAAGGGTCTCCTCCTTGCAGACATTGTCCGGAGTCTAAGGACCACTACGGTAAGGATCGTCCCAAGCAAAGGGCATCCTCATCTTCAGGCCCGAATCAAAACCAACAAGAATTCACATTCCCGAAGATCAATCTAATCACATTGAACACGACCCCTCAGCCAGCACCTGCTACACATACAGTTCGGCCACAACAAGTGGTAGAGCCTGCTGGCATGCTCACTTGGGCACAAAGAGCACTCCTGGGTTTAAGCTTGCCAACAGGACCATCTCATCCATCACTTCCACAACCTGATCAAACTCTCAAACCCTTAAGTGGTGAAAAGAATAGGCCAATCTCTATGCTTTCGAACATTGATGGAGCCTTCCATGCAGCAGTGGCTGACTTGCAACAGGTCAAAGTTTCCGAGGAGGCCCATATGGTAAGAGCTAAGCCCACAGCGGAAGCAATCTTGAAGAACACCTTTCAACAAGTGTCCCTTTATGAGATGCTCCGGCTAGATGCAACCCTCAGAAGTGACACCCTCTCAATAATTCAGTCTATGTATCCTGGTACAAGGCCTAGTGGTGAGCAACTACCTGTGCAGCCCTTGGAGTCCTACATGATTTCATATCTAGCTACTCCCCTCACCGACTACAAAAGTCCTCGTCTCACTGTATCTATTCTTGGGCATCACTTCTCAGGCGTCATAGTGGATGGTGGATCTGGGATCAATCTAATGCCAGAATTTACTATGTTGACCTTAGGTCTGCAGCCTACCCGCCCTGCTCCATTCACTGTTACATTGGTAGACAAGAGGACAATCTACCCTGTGGGCATAGTAGAGAAGGTGTCTCTGAGGGTACAAAACTTCACATTTAGCTTGGATTTTGTGGTGGTCAGTCTTCCTCAGGTGGAGAGAGGATTTCCTTTGTTGATTGGTAGACCATGGTTGCAGCATACTAAGGCACTTCATGATTAGGGAAATGACGCCATGTGGATACATACTCCTGGCTCCCCAATGCAACCAATTCGGCTCGAAGGAGGGATGGATCCAGTGGCTCATCACAGCTCATTGTCAATACAGTCCAACCCCGACCCTGAGCAGCCCATCCCACCTGACGGGTCTGACGAAGACCTGCTATAGTGGTTGGAAGCTACCACATCGATACCATGCTATGTGGTCTCCATTCAAAACTTACATGTGCCAGTAACACTCTCTCTCCCAACGCCTCGAGCGCACACAAATGTCCCAAGTCCTACAGCAGACAGTGGACCAGTCGAAGAAGTAAGTGTGTTAGCCCCAAACCCTCATGATTCAAATGATCCTCTGATGGAAGCCGTCGGCCTCGGGGAACCTATAACACATCATCGAAGGGGAAAGAAATTTGCTCTGCATGAACTCGTCAAAGATCTCCCCCTTCCTCTAACATCTCCCAGGTTGGCCTCCCCGCCCCTTCAAAAGCACTCTGTTAGCTCTGGGTATGAAGATTTACCCTTCGAGGAGCTTCCACCAGGATGGTTACAAGAAGAGTATGCGGAGTTTCCAATCCATCAAACACTAGCACATGATGTCTCAAAGCTCCAAGAGGCAGCTCACTTCTCATCTTCGGAAGCACCCTCTCCGGCTACACCTCCTGAACCGGTCAAAGAAGTCAACCTGGGAGATCTTGACAACCCTCAGCACATACTCTTGGTTATGGGAGCATCCCGTGTTACTCAATCAGGTATTCTCTTTTATACACCCTTTTAAAGATTTTTTTGCCTAGTCCTACAAGGATTTGGAGAGGACCCACCAGAATTGGGTGTCCACACTATACCTCTGTTTGAAGGGGCTAAGCCTGTAAGAGGCCGAGGTTACAAGCTCAACCCAAAGTATGTTGAGGCGGTCAAGTCAGAGTTAGAAAAAATGCAAGAGGAAGGGATCATTGTACCTGTGGAGCACTCTGAGTGGTTATCACCCATGGTGATAGCTCCTAAGAAGCAGACCAATAAAATCCGTGTGTGCGTAGATTACCGCGCTCTGAATAAGGTAACTATCCCATATGGTTTCCCCACACCTTTCACTGAGCGTGTGCTTGAAGATGTAGCAGGGCATGTATTGTACAGTTTCATGGATGGATTTAGTGGATATAATCAATTGGGCATCCATCCAGGTGATCAGCTGAAAACGGCCTTTGTGACTCCCTGGGGTATTTTTATATACACTAGAATGTCTTTTGGGTTGAAAAACGCTCCACCTTCTTTCAATCGGGCGGTATATCTCATCTTTTGTCCTCTACGTACGGATCATCTTTGCATCTTCATGGACGACTTTTCGACCTTCTTAGGTGCTCAATGTTCAACCCCAGTGGAAAATCTAGAGGAACACCTCGCTCATCTCTCTACTGTCTTCCTCAGATGCAGAGAGGCACGCCTAAAGATAAATCCTAACAAATGTCATTTTTTGGTCACTGAGAGCACACTTCTAGGCCATGTGGTGTCTGCTAAAGGCTTGGCACCTTACCCAGAGAAAATCGTGGCAATCTTAAAGTTACCACCTCCCATCAGCCCAAAAGGGGTGCAGAGCTTTGTAGGCCATACAGGCTATCATCGCCGGTTTATACGCATGTATGCACAGGTGGCTCAACCCCTAACCCGCCTAACCAATGCTATTGTTCCCTTTCAATGGTCGAATGCATAGGCTGAAGCTTTTGCATACCTCAAAAATAGCCTCACTGAAGCGCCTATCCTAGTGGCTCCAAATTGGTCTCTCCCTTTTCATGTGCATACTGATGCCAATCAACTGGCTATGGAGGCTGTGCTGACTCAGCCTAGTAAGGAGTACAACCTAGATCGCCCTGTTCACTATGCAAGTCATCTACTCACCAAGGAGGAGCGCAACTATAGGACCACAGAAAGGGAAGGTTTGGCTATTGTGTATGCTCTGCAAAAAATTCGGCATTATTTATTAGGGGTCCACTTCACATTATTACTGATCACCATGCCCTGTGCTATCTGCTCAACAAGCCACAAGTTGCAGGTCGAGTATGGCGATCGCTACTCTGATTTCAAGAATTTGATTTCAAAGTGGTACTCAGGCCCGGCAAACATCATGTCCTTATCGACCGCCTCTCTCACATTCACACGAGTGAAGGAGCAACAGAGGTTGCTGACGACTTCCCAGATAGCAGTCTCTTTAAGGTGGATACCACTCTGAAATGGTACGGCGATGTTTTGCATCTGCTTTCTACTGGCGTGTACCCAGAGAACACTTCTCCACTGCATAAGAGATGACTGTTGTTGAAGTCTAGGCCATTCACTCTGATTGCCAGCCAGCTATACAAGTCAGGACAGGATGGTGTTCTGAGGCGGTGTGTCTCCCCTCATGAAGTCGAGTATATTTTGGAGGATGCCCACAAGGGTCCCACTGGTGGCCATTACCCTAGTCATATTACTGCCCAGAAGATTCTCCAGTGTGGCTTATGGTGGCCCTATATTTTTTGGGATGCAATTGCCTGTGTAAAAGTATGCGATGTGTGTCAACGCTGTGGCCCTAAACCAAGCAAGCAATCAAACCATCCTCTACAGGTCTCTATGGAATGGCAGCCCTTTGAGAGATGGGGCATTGATTTTGTAGGTTTAATTACTTCCTCCACCCAACCAGGAAATCGGAAGTATCTCTTAGTGGCTACAGATTATGCAACAAAGTGGGCAGAGGTACTGGCAACAACGAATTGCACTAGCACTACGGTAGCCAAGTTTCTCTACAAAAATATTTTGTGCAGGTTTGGATGTCCCTTGGAAATCACCAGTGATAGGGGTAGTCACTTTGTGAATGAAACAATAGATTTTTCACCGAAAATTCTTGTTCCTATTACCCTAGAGCAAACAGACAGGCCGAGAGCACTAATAAGGTTCTGATAGCACTTCTGCAGAAAGCATGTCATCTTCATCCTTCGACTTGGGCTCGACTTGGGCTCAAGCTATCCACGGCACCCTTTGGGCATATCGAACTTCTTTCAAAGCCACAACCAATCACACCCCATTTTAATTAGCTTTCGGTTTGGAAGCGATAGCACCCTTCGAATTCAACTCAAGATCTCTACGAGTCGGAAATCTACGTGCCAATGGAGATTTCTCTCATTTTTTCCTTCTGGATGAAAGCCAAAGTTTGGCTTCTCTAGTTCTGGAAGCAAAGCAGCTTTGTTGCAAAGCCTAGCATGATCGCCATCGCTCAGAAAGCCGCAAATAACGCAAGGAACACTGGTGCTACTTTATCAAGCTAAGTATCTGGAAAAAGCAAAGAAATTGGTCCCAGCATGGCAAGGACCATATAAGGTGATGGAGATTCTACCCCACGGGGCTGTACAATTAGCCACCCTCGAAGGAGTTCCGCTGCCTTTAGTCAATGGATCTAGGATCAAATGCTATCATGCTTAAGCTGATGATCAACGGTCTAAAATCAAGTGTTGATCTTTGCCGACTCCTGCACCCTTAAATATCTTCTGGATCACTGTCTTCAACATCCCTGCTGTTCTTTTTCATCCTATCTCATACACCCTCTCCTTATACAGCTCTCCTTCTGCTGACTCTGTTGCGTTCAATGGGCTTGATTCTAGAATTGGGAAAACCCTCTCCTTCACTCTCTGTCTGTATCCTATGTAACCCCTCTTCTGTCTGTAGGAATGATTCTAGTCTTGGGCTTAACCTACCCACTACCTCAACCCGACTCATGCCCTTTTACAAAGCACAAAATTTTGTTGATTTATAACGTCTCAAGTGCACTAAGTTCTTTTGCTATGCATATAAGCCTTAGTGTTCTTGAATTGGGTATTTATGAACGTACCATGTTCACTAGGAATTTATATAATCTATGCATTTTATCTACCACAGATTCTTTCAGAGGGGTTAGATGATCTCCAATTCCGGGAACCTTCCATGCTCTTGCTTTGCTAGCCCCTCTGCCTGTTTGGTGCTTTTGATGTCCTCTCACTCACTCACTTTGCTTCTGATTCCCTCGAAAATATCCATGTGACCTCGCCCTGAAGCTTTGCTGCCCTGACCCTCGCCACCAACCCTCTCCCTTGCCCTCTCCTCTCAACCCTCGCCCCTCGCCCTTACCCCCTCCCCTCGCCCTCGCCTCTCGCCCTCCCCTATCTCCTCGCCCTTGCCCTTACCCTCACCCCTCGCCCTCGCCTCTTGCCCTCCCCCTATCTCCTCGCCCTCGCCCTCGCCTCGTCCTCGCCTCTTGCCCCTCCCCCTATCTCCTCGCCCTCGCCCTCGCCCTTATCCCTCCCCTCGCCCTCCCCCTATCTCCTCGCCCTCGCCCTCGCCCTCCCCCTATCTCCTCGCCCTCGCTCTCGCCCTTATCCCTCCCCTCACCCTCCCCCTATCTCCTCACCATCGCCCTTACCCTCTCCCCTTGCCCTTGAACCTCCCCTCTCCCTCACCTCTCGCCCTCCCCTCTCTCCTCTTCCCATCGCCCTCTGAACCTGGCCATCTCTCCTCGCCTTTCCCCGCTGCCCTCGCCCGTGGCTTCCACCGCCTAAAGCAATCCAAATAATACGCTAAAGCATACTTAAAATGCTTTAATTTTCCTTGCGAAAAGCACTGCCCAACGAAAAGCAAAAAGAAAAATCAGATAACGTCTATAAATTCAAGCGCTGGTTCTCCCTTCAGACACTTTTTATCACCAACATCTCTGGCCATCACCAGGCGTTCCTCATCCATCTCCAGGCGTTTCTCTCTCTCTCCGACGTTCCTATCTCTCAATGCTCCTTGATAACAGCATCTTGATCTCGACCTTGCTCTTGCTACAGTGAGGACTTAAGAATACAGGTTTTTAAGAATTCATCAGTTGCAGATTCTCGAGTATATTGTATCAAGATAGTTCGTACTAGGAATCGAGAGCAGCACCTACAGTCCGAGGAAGAGTCCTCCGCCTCCTCTGGGGATAGCTTTGACAATAAATCAGAATATACTCTTAGTTCACATCAACTTTCAAGAGAATCTTCTGAGGAAGATTCACCCCAATCACTCACTGCTGGCAAGGTCACCACTCTCCAGGTGCCTCGCCCTTCTGGTGCCATCTCGAAGGTACCCTTACTAATGATCTATCATTTACAGGCGCCAAACCTGGAACTCAACACATCTTCTTCTTGTCTTTTTTATCAGAATTCCCATACAAGTTGCTACAAAGAAGCACTAGACACAAGCAATCTGCTACTTATAGGAGAACCGCTACATTGCTATTATCACCTTTTCTTTGAGTAATAACAAAAGCTTATTCAAATTCATGTTGTTTAGCCCTATTATTTCTTGAAAATGAGTCCTATAATAGCAATGTTTATAATGCATCAAACTTGACAGCTTGAGGGTTTTCTTGGGTCATAAGTCTCCAAGTACTAGCAAAAGTTTGGTAAGAGTCTTGCAATGTTGTTGGGGTTAAGGCCTATGTGCCTTGACCGGTCGCCCAGGTCATGGGCGCCCGCCCACTGTTACCCTATACTTATAGTGAGTATACTGTATAGGGGGAGCTGCCACTTCACAGTCTCCCCACCCACATCGTGTGTGTCTCCTTCTCTCTCTCTAACTCTCCGTCTGTGGTGCTCCCCGATCCCCTTCAATTGGTATCAGAGCTATGGTGACCGCGGAGAGCACGACGGCTTTGAGAGCTTCGAGGCGATAGCTCGCTCTCTCTCGACGGTAGAGAGATTAAGAAAGCAAAAGACTTGCTGTGAGAATGCAATGGGAGCTTGTGAGCTCAGTTGAGCGTGATGTATGCTCTTATGGAAGCTCAGAAAGGAGTGTGTAAGTGAAGGTGCTGCCCTAAAACTGTGTGCGCAGCAGCACTATTTTCAGATTCGTTTTTCTCCTTGTAGAATGCAGATCTGACAATTCTGTCCTAATAGCCCATCCGTTTCAACGTGGTCTACAACTTTGCAGAAGAAACTTTTTGCAAATTCCTCACCGTTTTGCTGATATTCAGCTCAGACTGACTGTATACAGAAATTCCATATTTTTTGTTGTCGCATTGTGTGCGAGTTTGATGCACTTTTGGAAGCACGGGAAATTCTTGATGTTGAGTGCATAAATTCTGAGCTGAAGATGCAATTGCAGCTTGTGTTAAGCTTGTGGTTTGAGGGTTTTTTGGTAGACTTGGGCAACGAAGTACGGAGGCGTTTACACACCACCGAAACGGTCTCTTGAGAGACGCAATTTTTTGGAGCACACAGGTGGAGCTTCTTTCACTGGTTTTCACAGGATACTTTGGCAGTGATTTTGTGCTTGGATTCATGGTCTTTGCGGATGGTTTGCATATGGTTATGGCGCATGGTTGATGCCCATTATACATGCATTTTGACGAGCACTTTCAAGTGCCGGTGAGCTCTCTTGAGAGCATTGTTTTCGCATTGATCAAGTTTCCGTATTGCAAATCTTTTGGCGCTTGCTTATGCGCGGTCACTCCGTTGATGTACGTTGAGTGCGGATTGCCATTGTATGTGAAAATGTGGAGCCATTTTAGCATTTCTACTCATTGGCATTGAGTAGTGTTATGGTTTATGGTAGAGATTGTACTTGAGTTTTTTGCTCAGTTTTCAGGGGAAATTTTGTCGGATTTTTCCCAGATTCTCGCCATAGTTTGCGATCGAGTGTTTACTCTCACTTTGACAGGTTTTGTCAGTTTGGACACAGTTTTGTGTTTTTGCATCCACTCTCGCAAGAGTGAGGAGTTGTGTATCTTTCTTTGCTTGAGACAGTGGTTTGCTCTCAGGTGGGAGATTCTTGTGATCTCGAGCATTGTTTGCCATAGTTTTGCACAGCTTATGCATGTATATTGAGCGTAGTTTGATGCGCATTGATTGCTCATTGTATTGAGCTTGCAGGACAATGGTTATTTTGTGTTGATAGCCATTGTGCGTCGAAACTCTGGCGAAATTTTCCCAGGAGTTTTATGTGTATCATTTATGCGATCTAGGTAGAGATTGCGGGTTGCACTCAGCATTTGCGTGCGGTGTTCTCTGCAGGTGGGAGATTTGTGCGTGTGTATGCATCGATACCGCACAGTGTGGGCTTGGTGATTAGCTCACAGATTGCAGTGTGATACTAGAGCATGCGAGGCTTGTATTGACATTGCGGGAGCTCTATTTTGGAGTGTGTCTCACAGGTTTTACATTGTGTTTCTGGCCATATTGGTAGACAGTTTCCAGGTGTTGTTGGTGAGGTGGTTTTGCTTTCTAGTTTGCTACATTGTGCTCATGGCAGAGACGGGTGATCGATCAGATTGTGACCTCTCTCAGATGCGCATGTTTGATGGGTCAGACTTTGCGGCATGGAGAGAGTGTATGCTTGACGCATTGACACAGCGAGGGTTGCATGGACCATTGAGTGGTGATGCAGGTAGACCTTCAAACATGTCTGACGATCAGTGGCAGGAGCTAGAGGAGATGGCACTATCTACACTCTCTTTGCACCTTGCAGAATCTGTATATGCTCTTGTTATGTATGAGACTACTTCGAGAGCACTTTGGCGCAGATTACATGATATGTATGATAGATCTGAGTCATCAAGGACTCGTGTGAGACATGTACATTCACGAGTATGCCGACAGGTGATATGTTAGTATTGTGGTCATTCTGGACACGTTAGACGGCGTTGTTTTCGTCGTATGCGATATCGTAGGAGACATGGCAGTCTCAGAGATGTATGTAGTGATACCATGGACTCAGTTGCTTTGACAGTTGATGCTTGGTAGTGTATGTTTGACCGATGGATCGGTGCCTACGATAGCAGGTGCAGGAGATGTGAGACTGTCATTACTGAGTGGTGCATCTTACTTGTTACGACATGTGCGCTATGTACCAGATTTGACAATGAGTTTGATCTCGATTGGTCAGCTTAGAGATTGTGGATGTCAGATTTCGCTACGAGAGCGAGATTTTGTGATGCATTTGGGTTCGCTAGTGATTGCGAGAGGTGCCAGGAGTGGTACAGGTTACCCATTGCATGTGGATCACGAGAGAGACGGTGTTGTCTCTGTGATCATGCAGCCAAGTAGAGAGCGAGAGAGCAGCGAGTCTCTTTTGCTTGTGGGTTGCAGGATGCTTTGCATGGAGTGCAGAGCAGTGACCTTGTTGTGCAGGTTGCGTCTACGGATGCACAGGTAGAGCGGGACAGCTCTAGTGAGTCACAGCAGGATGAGTCATCAGAGGTTATGACAGAGATGACTCACATGGATGCTGAGATGTCGGCTATTGTGGAGTCATTTCTTGATATGCTTATGCCAGAGCTTGATGCAGATTCAGGACAAATGGATACTCTTGGTACACATGTGATATGTGGTGGGCACGAGGAGTCACTCCAGAGCTCGGAGTCAGAGTGCCATGGTCTCTATGATAGGGGACAAGATTGCCATGAGTTGAGTTCTGAGTTGGAGGTGGCAGAGGTTGCCAGGATTGCATCAACGTTCGGTGTCCTCATGTACGAGATGCTGATCTCGAGGCCCGACATAGCAGCTGCAGTGGGAGCATTTGCAGCAGGGTTGATTAGTTGTTCGATGACTGATCTCGGCATAGCTCATCGAGAGTCACTGGGCATAGGTTGAGAGAATATCTCACCTTCTATTAGTTGTACACTAGTAGATCTTGCTTAAAGGCACATTGGCCTTTAAGTGGGAGGTTGTTGGGGTTAAGGCCTATGTGCCTTGACCGGTCGCCCAAGTCATGGGCGCCCGCCCACTGTTACCCTATACTTATAGTGAGTATGCTGTATAGGGGGAGCTGCCACTTCACAGTCTCCCCACCCACATCGTGTGTGTCTCCTTCTCTCTCTCTCACTCTCCGTCTGTGGTGCTCCCCGATCCCCTTCAAATGCATCGAGAAAAGTGTGCACAAGTGAAATGTCACAAATAACTTCACCTCCAAAGATGAGTTGCTCATTCATATCCTTGATATCAGCAAGAAAAGTGTCCATTTCATCTTCCTCTTGCATAATCTTTGATTTCAACCCTTTACAAAACAATGCAATTTTAGCCTCATTGTGGTTTGCATAAAGACTAGCTAGAGTATCCCAAGCCTGTTTTGTTGATTTTGTTGAGCGAATCTAAGTAATAGTGCACATGACAAGGAATGCAATCAATGTATGAGCGTGTGCATCTCTAACATCCAACGAGATTGCTCAGCTGTACATAAAATAACTCTAGCAGCAACATACATTTCAGGACCTCCAACATCTTCAAGAGAGCCTGCATCCACAAAAGGCGAGTGTACATCAAGGCCCTGCACAACATTCTAGATGCCCTTTGACACAAGGACATGTGTCATCATGTAAGCCCACATTGGGTAGTTATCCCCATCCAACTTGTTCTCAGTAGCAACAAACATCTTGAAAACATATGTGTTGTTGTCAGCCATGGCGAGTGACTACACCTGATGTAACAATTGCAAACGAAGTAAAACTAACATGTGCTATGTAGCACAACCCAAAGAGAACTGTGAGGGACATGTTTTGCAAGAAAATTGAATTATGCACAAAAGGAAAAAATTGCATGCACGGGTACTGCCACCCGTCCTAGGAAAAGTGAGTAGGGGGTGCTAGCAATGCTAGCAGCTATGCTTGAGAGGACACAACTTGCTCTGACACCAATTGTTGGAATTAGGGTTGCAAGGGTGCACACACAACTTAGAGAAGATGAAAAAGCTTAAGGCACACAACAGAGGTTGTATTGCTTAGTGTGCAAATAGAAAGATATGTTAGCCCTAGAATGATGGATGTATATACAATGCACGGGGGAAACAACCTCCAAGTGAGAAAAATGTATAAATATTTTTCTATTATTACTATGGTTACACTCTTGGTGGTTTGATTAACTCCTACCACATTTGCACTAAAGCCTATGGTTGAATTTATGGCTATGTTTATAATTGTGATCATGCTTCCTTTCACGTTATCATTATATTAATCATGTGTTTTTGAAGATTTTTGTTTAACCATCACTTTAAGCCGTAGCAACACAATAAGCGGGGCTATAGATACATATGATGGGTGTCCTTTCTTTTTTGTTCTCTTGTGTGCCCTTATGTGCATTCTCTTTGATTGCAAACCACCTATTGATATGGGTGCAATTGCCTCAGTACTCACCTTTAGCATAATTTGGTACAGAAGTGGAATTTGGCGACCCTTTCCATTACTATTTATGTAGAAAATGAAAGTGTAAAATTAACATCAAAATATCATAAAACGTGGTTATGCCCATGTTGTACATATATGGACGATTGTTTCATTAGTTGCATTATATTGGATGCCAATTTTACCAATGCTTTTCATGTTTTTTTTTTTTTTTGGTAGATTTTTCCATGCTTTATAATATTTTGGGTTTTGATTGTAGTTCTTTTAGCAATTTATCTATATTCAACGTTATTATAGTAGCTTTATAGTACCAACTTGACCTAACTTGAAATAATACACCCTAACTAAATGCAAAAGTTGACAAAAATTATGTAACCCCTTTAACTCAGAAATATATCTCTTTACAACATTGTGTACAGTATTGTGCAAAGCCTTCAAAAAACCTCTAATCAGCTTCTCAAAGTTGGCACATATCATGGGAGCTTCTCTTGGCAATGGTTGTTTGTTTCCACACTTTGGTTAGGGTATTGCGACATGAGGGTAACTATCAAGGCTCGTTCCCTTGTGTGAGATAACTTAGGAAACAAGGGGCCAATTTCAAGAATGAACATTGTAGAATTTCAAGTAGGAGGAAAATGTGTCATTGTTTAAATACTTCTATACATGTGCATTGTGTTTGTGGATGGTTCTTTTCACGTCCACTTGGAGCCCATCGTCCGGCCACATGTCCCTCTCCCTCTCTCCTCCGAATGGGCAGAGAGAATGAACTTAAAACCTCTTGAGCAAGGGGAAACAGGAGCTTACATTTTGATGTGTCCACATGTACAAAGAAAGTCTTGATACAGCCTATCTATGGGATTCACAAGTGATGCTGGATTTGTCATCACATGTTTTGAAGACAACAAAATCCATGACAACTCTTATCATAAAGACTGATTAGACTAACAAATTGCAACCTCCATCCATTGTAGCAAAAGACTTAATGACAAGCAAGAGCCCGAACCTATACTTACATTCCTGGGATCATCACACAATCAAAACTGCAAAATTACACTGCTCTTTGATTGCTAATCAACACATACAGACATGTCTCTGAGCACAAAATGCAACTCTTCCCTTCAGCTCTTAAGGTAGGCCAGTGTGCTTACACATAAGAGTGTCAGACTCTTTGGCTGAAGGCACTGTCTTTATGGTGGGGTCAATGCCTAAATCCCACCAACGGGGGGGAAGGGATGGGGGGGGGGGGGGGGGGGGGGGGGGGGGGGGCTGCCAGCTTGTCCAGCCATAAATTTGCAGAGTCTACCGCCTTTTGGGGCATGGTATCCACATCCACTCAGCCAACTCCTGCCCATCCTTGAGCAGCTGGTGTGTGGTGAAATGCATTGGATCCCCAGCTTAGTTACAAGGAATGGATTTGCAGACGCCCTCTTGCTTACTGGGTTCCAAGCACCTTGCTTATAAGGATTAAGACTGAGTACTAAATAGCAAAAGAGAAGCAGCATAGTTCTTGTCAGCATCTTGAGCCTTACACAGCTTGCACCTTGTTTCATTTCTGGGGCAAGGATTAGCAAAGCATCTGCAACCTCTGGCAATCAACCTCTTGCCTGCAAAGCCGCAGTCTGTGGCGACCGCTTTTTCGATACTGTCAAATGGATAAGCAGTATTCGATAGCATAAGGGTCATTCAATCCTTTATTCCAACCCTTCAGATGAACACACGTTGGCCTTTTCCCAAGCTTAACCTGAACCTCCCTCATGGTCAACAGGCCTACCAAAACTACTAAAGCTCTGCAAAAGGTTCATGGCATTTTGTGATACATTCCAAGGATGTTTGTGACTTTGGCAGAACCTGGTCCTACAGAAGAAAAGCAAGAAGTGTGTTATGTAAACCCCTCATGTGGACCATTTTGGCCTTCTAACAAGAATAGACTCTCACCTCTTGGGTAATGAACCCGAAGCCAGCTGTTCCTGTTTCGAACTTTCCATTAATGCAAGGTAGCTTACACATTCATAAAAGGAAGTTCCTTGAAAAAGCCGATGAGCCTTGGGTGGGATTTCACTAGAGAGGCTATACTTCAGAAAGGATCGTCTCTGCACCCTGCAATCATGGGTCATAGTTGTTCTATCCATAGGCCTAAAATACACATGTCTAAGAATACTCAAGAAGGGCAGCTAACCTTTGAAGGTTGTGTTCTTCGCTAGCAGGGACAGCCTGACAAATAATGTTGTGATTAGAATGTCCATTTACAGTCAACAGCTTGCCAAGACTGAATGGTTCATTCACTGCCAGTAACATATTGTCTACTGAAACTGTTTGCTCAATCTTGCCCACATAATATGGAACCGAACAAGAATCTTGTACACACATCTGAAATGCTTTATTCGCAATCTGTGCACAAGCATCCAGCCTGTTGGAACACTCAGAATCCTCACAAACAGAGCACTTGAAGGTATCATTTGCGACATCCTGCAATGGCAATTCAGTGGCATACAAGAAATGCTATCAGTGAATTAACCATTTGATTGTTCTCAAAGAAAGGTAGATTGATCCAAACCTGAGCACAGCATTGCATAAATGACATGATATCGCAAGCTGAAAGGTTGTCTGCAAGGACAGATAAGGAACGGACTAAGGATAAAGATTCCTTTGATGCTGCATTCAACACAAGCCCATCATTTTTCTCGCTGCACTTTCGAAAATTGGACCACAAGTTGTCAACAGCTTCAGTGATACTTTGAGAACTTGTGGGTATCCCTTCGCTGCTTACAAGATCCTTTGAAGAACAAGTTTGTGTGGGTGATTGGCTACTTTTCTCGTGCATTATTTCTGACTTTACATCTGCACTAACAATAAAAAGATCCCTATACAAAACGGTTTGAACCTCCTCAGTCTTGGGAAAGGATGATGACTTTGTAGAGTCTGTATCCCTGGAGGTCTCAATGGACATGAGGCTTGAAGGTTCCTGATTTATGGGCGTATGACAACCCACTTGAAGGGGCTGCTCTTGGACGGCACAAGGTAGATCTTCATCTGAATCAGACATCACAACCGCAAGCAGCCTCGGAAACCTTTTTCTTGCGACCGGTAAGGGAGAGATGTTCTTGGTCCCTAGAAGATGGTTGACTGGAGACTCTGATAGGCTAGATCCTGCGTCCGCAATTTCACATGAATTCTTCTCATCATCGTCCTCAAATGAAAGGTCAACCTCTGCATCAAAGCCAGAGTCTATCCTACGCCTTTTCTTTTTGTCCAGCAAGACCCTTTTTCTGACTAAACCCTGTACCAGTTTCTTTTCCTGATATGCTCCAAAATTTCTCTCGGCCTTAGAAATCAACTCAGCCAGCTTATTTGCAACTGAATTGGTGACATCGCATTGACAAATTGTGGACATGTACACAGGCCACAACCTGTGTTGTGCCTCAAAGCGTAAAAGAAGTGTGACTGCTGCAGGATCACCATCTTGAAATTTTACATGAGAGGACATTTCAGAGTTGTTTCCATTCTTCATCACCTCCACAACAGCTTTTTTGGAAGCAGTAAGCTGAGGCCCTGAATAATGGTCTCTCTGACACCAGAACTGCAGATAGTTTAACAGCTTTCGAGCGTCATGATTACACACATTGACTATTCGTTTCAATAACTGTGGACTGATAACAAAACCCTCTGTCATGCATACCTATGCAAGCAGAAAGAGTTCAGCAAGTGAGGTCATTGAACATTCACCATGCACTACACCAAGTACTACAACAAAGGAATACCAAGTATGCCAGAGCCACAAGATCTTTTGTAGATAGTCTTTTGAACTCCAGCAGACGCGCATGCAGGTTATGAGGAATGCAAAGCTTAGTGTCTGCGAGACCGCAGAAGATTCCCCTCAGTCACGTATCATGTCGAAACCCATTCATATACAAGAAGGAAACAAACAGAGATTCTCTTTTTTTGTACCATTGGTTGTCAAAATTATAGGCCTTTTTGCAGTTGCAGCTACTTGAGCAACAGCTGCCATAAAACCACGGTCAACGTCAAACAGTACATCAACATCCTCCAAAAGCAATATAGCCCTATTTTTCTTGTCTCCAGATTCATTGTCATCCCCTAGTTCTTTATCAAGCATGCCATCAGCAGTCCTGAATTTTTAAAAAAACATAAACGCTTACAAAATTCAAATAGGTCTCACCAATAGAAGGCGTATTTGCAAGCTAGATAGCATAGAAAAGCAAAACATTAAAACCAACCAACTGCCAAGACGATGAGACTCCACAGATTCACCAAACTTTTGCTTTATAAGTGGGCCGCTTCGATTTTCAGAGCAGTTCACCTGCCAAATTTGTAGGGGTAAAGCCCAAAAACTTCAAACATTAGAAAAGCTAGCAGTACTGAAGAACAACAAAGTTTGATTTGCAAGTTATTGATGCATCTGATGTGTAAGCTAAAAGATAAAAAAATTCCGACTGTATAATGTAGATGAAAGGCTTGCTAGCAACAGTATGACCAATAAACAGTTTGCTTTGCAAGTGATTGATGCATCTGATGTGTAAGCTAAAAGATAAAACAGATTCCGACTGTATAATGTAGATGAAAGGCTTGCTAGCAACAGTTCGACCAATAAAGATAAAAATGTACTATGAAACATTGAAGAGTATGAGAATATTCTCTGATAAATACAGTAGAGATACTACCATTCAACACACACTGTACTCAATGTCCTGGTATAGATCATTCAGAAATTGACATGATCAATGACTCGAATTGCTCGACGATGAACACACCCCCCCCCCCCCGCGGGCCACGGTCTATGCTTACAACATGCACTAGTCACATGCACACTGGCTCTATGTGTGGACATGCTACTACTACCCTCGAACCAGAAAGAGAGAAAGAAAGATCTTTTTACATCTATTAGAGGCCAAAGTTGGCCTACGAAACAAATTAAACATACATGTGTGTCCTCTATCTATCCGGAAAGGACAAAGGTACAAAGTAGCAAAATGTGGTCCTATGGTAAGGGGAGAGGGAATGATCCATGGGAGGCTAGGATACAAGATACATGGTATATAAGGGGGATGTGGAGCTCTATCTCTAAGGGATATGGATGGCTCCATCCTATGTCAAACTGGGGGTGTAAGATCTGGTACGTACTGGAGTCTCACGGGGGCATCTCCTAGCTTTGACTGTTTGAAAATCTCAGCCTACTCTAGGGTGACCACTCTCTGTGTCTCTCTGACGAGTGGCAGTAGGGTTGTGGTCCTCTAGAACAAGTCTGTGAGTTGTGATTGTCTCTCTATGTCTATGTATCTCCACTAGAAAACTGTCAAGTTGGCGCTGGTCTTTAGACTCCATGATGTCGTAGGGTGGCTGTCCTATGAAAAGAGCCTCATATTACTCTCATATGCTCTAGAAATGTAGCCGAAGTGCTCTTCGTCCTCAATCACCCTCTTTGTGCAAAGTTAACAGAAGCTTTCAGCTCGCCGCTCTTCTTGCCTCTATCTCTAGCTGTTGTGATGATACTCGGAGCTGACCAATCGCCACTCGTGAGCTATGTGGCATGCATGTGTCCATGTAGCGTGGTCTCTGGGATATTCGTGTCAACATGCAAACAGAAGGAAACTGAAGTAGAGGTGTGGCTCAAGCAAGGGGGTTTGGAGGTGGGACATGACGTAAGGGTGATGGAGGGAGGTGATGGGGTGAAGAGATCATGGTAGGGTATGAGACGGAAGAGGGACCACTAAAATTGTAGTAGGAAAAGTATGGCGTGCTCTCTACTGTGCGTGCCATGCTCCTCAGTGCAATGTGCAGGAAACCTCGCTCCAACAAAACGAACACTATAGAGCAATGAAACAAAGCAAACTCAAACGACACAACATTAGACTCCAAAATGAATGGAACTCAACTAACTCATGGAACAATACACACTCTGTTTGGCGGGACGCTCACCTCCAAGCCTAGGACTCACAAGTACAATAAGAGAGTCAAGGCTCCAACTATGCAAGGAGAGTGCAGATGTGCAAGTGCTAGACTGAACACAAGACTCTAGACTCAATGACTCATAAGACGTCTAGGATGCATACAACGACTAGGACCAATTGAGAGTTTATACAACCAAAAGAGCAGCCAACGGCTAACACAAATATCCTTGACAGTCCAGCTACGTTATCTCCAAACTGTGCTGGCGGTGAACTGGAAACGTTGTCCACTAGAACACCACTCTTGTGTCTGCCAAGTGTCACGGCCCACGCAAGTGTGAACCTGAGAACAACTGTAACTGCCTTTCCAGTGCAAGTGACACTCTAGTCCTGCTACAGGTTGCCCACCACAAGCCCACTCACCATCCCCGAGAGTGGTGGTAAGCTATAAACTGACTCTGCAAGAACATTAATGATATGTACATTGCATACATTCCATTCAGCAAGAGATGAGCTTCAGCATCTCCAGTTGCCCCGCAGCCCCGCAAGAATTGAACCAGGCATTGCTAGGTAGGGGCAAGGAGAGGTGGACAAGGGAGAGAGGGGTGGCTAGATAGGAGCTTTCTTGTTCCACCAACATTGATTCACTAAAAAGCTATACATATGCTTCCTGAACACATGCCATTAATTCTTGATTCCCCATCAAGTGTATGGCTAGGCTTGCTTGGTGAGACTTTACAGAAATCTCATTTGCTAGAAAGTTTGGAAACACATGCCTACATCAATCATGTGACACAATGAAGCAACACAAATTGCTCCTGGAAACCTGCAATCCACTAATGGTAGTGGACATAGGACTGTACTTTCAATTGAATGTGAAGGCAGAGAACCATTCTGTGATACAACTGCAGCTACACCAGCAACAGGACCCAAGTTGCAGGACAGAAATCTCCTGTCAATAGCAAGAGTCTCCTTCTGGCCACATCCAAAGCTCGGCACCACCAGCCATTTCACCATGATACAATTACCTTCTTGATTAATGAAAACATTTATAGTGTTCATTGTTGTCACCACATTAGAGCTGTTAAAGATTGTTGAAAGCTGACATTTTTTATTGGTTTTTCCTATGAATGGATTGCGTAGAGAAGGGCAGGTTGGGTCCACTTTAACAAAAAAGAAGTCATGTGAATATGGATCTTCGATTTCCCACTTTGATAAATGTACTTGGTATAGCCGCATGGGTGATCGTCAAAGTCACCCAAGTTGGCTTCTTTTTTTAGATCTGGAGAGGGTGTTGAAGATGTCTCTATAGGTGAAGTAGTTGCCGCTTCTTGGAGCATAAAGACATCATGAGCTAGTGTTTGATCATATTGAAATCTGCATATGCTTCTTGTAACCATCCTTGGGGAAGCTCGTCGAAGGGTAGTCCATCAGACAGGTGAACCTTAGTCTAAGAGTCAGATACATAAGAGGTAAGGATTTGGGAAAACTCTTGCAGAGGAGATTTCTTTCCTCTTCTATGGTCATCCATCGGCTCACCCAGCCCAAGGGCTTCCACTCTAGGAGCATCTGAGTCATCAGCCTCTATGACCAGGACACCTGCTTCTGGGCTAGGCCGCACACGAGGGCCAGTTATTGTAAGGACATTGGAAGATGGGGTATCCTCAGTGAATAGAGACCACATAACAAGGTATAGACTTGGTAGCTTCCAACCACTCAAGCAGGTCTTCCTTTGGCCCATCAAGTGGAGTATGTTGTTTCAATTCGGGGTTAGACTCCACCGACAAAGAACTATGATGCACTACTAGATCCATCCCCCCTTCAAGGTGAAAGGGTTTCATTGGGGATCCAGGAGTATGAATTCACATCGCGTCATTTCCCCAATCCTGTAGCGCTTTAGTGTGCCGTAACCATGGTCTACCTATGAGCAAGGGAAAGTCACCCTCGACCCGAGGAAGGAGAACCACAACAAAATCCAAGTTGAAGGTGAAGCCTTGTACCTACATAGGCACCTTGTCCATAACATAGTGAACTTAGGCATGAGGTTGATGCCAGATCCACCATCAACTATCACCCTGAGAATTGGTGCCCGAGAGTAGACATAGTGAGACGAGGGCTTCTGTAATCAGTGAGAGGAGCAGCAGAATAGGAGATCATGTAAGACTTTGATGGTTGCACAAGGACGTGCCCGCCACGAGGGCCTGCACCTGGGTGCAAAGATTGAATAGAGTAAAAAGGTGTTCTTTCAACTTCTTCAAGATCTCCTCTATTGTAGGTTTTTCTCCTTGGATCACTGCCTTCTCTGATACCTTGATACGTTGTAGATCAGCTATCCCCTCTAAGTTGGTCCGCCCTTGGCACTCTTGATAATTTGCATGAAGATGACGTGATTGTTCACACGGATGATGAGTTAGTTGATGCTTTTTCTAGCGAAGCTAACCTCGTTGCAGATTCGATCAATCACGAAGGATCGATCTTGGCTCTCTAGCCTAGGTCCAAAGAACCCCTTAAGAAAGAACCGATCTTGGCTCTCGAGCCTAGGTCCAAAGAACCCTTACAGGAAGTACTATGTGTTCGCATGATTAGTCAGCACGCATTGATCGAGTGTTTCATTCGTGATCGTTTCCTGTATTTTAGTCAACATCTTTATGTGATCCCTTTTTCTAGGCATGACATATTGTACGTTGAGCACGTTTCACTCATGAATGAGCACGGATGTATGCGGATTGTTCATGAAAAGCTGAAAAGTATGCATTCAAGGAAGTCACATTCCATGCCTCTTCCTTGGCATGACACAATTGTAGAAAGAGCACATAAAAGTATGAGCATCAAGCATGGGCATTTCCATTGTGAATTGCCACAGTTGATTGCTTTAGATCAAAAGAGAATGATTTGATCTCATTGTTTGCGTGTGTGTGGTGAACGGTTTGACACTCCGTCTCTTTGTTCATCTACATTGCATGCACAGTCTTTGAGGAAGACAAGATTTTTTCCACTCACTTTACATGGAATAGGTATGTTCATGGTTTTGTGTTGGAAGTGGTTTCACGAATCTTCAGCCTCAGAAATTCTTGAAGAAGGTAGACGCATGACTCTCGACAAAGTTGAAGCATCGAAGGAGCCACAGCAGACTTTGTGTCGCTTTCGGCGCGGCTCATAGAAGCAAGCGTTGCAGACCTTTATAAAGTTCAAGTATCGCACGACCCACACATCAGAGTGGGCCAGCGAAGAGTCCCTTCCAGGATTCCGGATGTTATTGGCAATCTCCCTCGACGCCATATAGTTCGGTACCAGTACCTCACTTTGAAAAGGACAAGATGTCACGTGACACATCCAACCCTATGTGTCCATGGACAAGCTACAGTACGACAAGAGTTCAGTCAGTCCAGTCAGTCTAGATTAGAAGTGATCTGGCACTTTTGTGAGTCTATTTGTAGACCGCGCATGCCCAGTCATTTAGTGTAGATGCATATCCTCTGGTTGCACACAGCTCAGAATCCTTCAGAGGAATTTTCCAATGCATTTAGCCTATTTTACCTATTTTTGACATTTTTCACTTATTATTTTTAAGTGACTTTTGTGGAAAGTAGGTAGGGCAAATTGAGTAAGTTTGTATATAAGCAAACTTACCTAAACTAGCACTAATTGGCAGAAGAGGCAACAGGAGCTCCACCCCTCAACAGGCTACTTCTCAAGCAAGAACCCCTTGGGGGCGATTTTCCCTCTAGCATCAAGAAGGTCCTACCGTTTTTGGTTTGCATCGCCTAGCCTCCCTCAGCATAGCGTTTTCAGCAGGTCTTCACCGCTAGGCCACCACAAGACATAGCGTTGTCAAGAGTTTTTTGGAGCAAGGGATTGCGCATATGTACATATACATGCATGGTGCATCAAATAAAGGATTGCCCATTTTCCTTAGCCAGGTGGTTATGTGGGGCCCACATGTGTACAGGTAGAACAGTGTGTACATAGTGCATCGATTTTCACTATTACCAGTACCACTGTGTTTTTTCTACAATAAGGAGGAGTTGGTAGCGCGTAAAACTTATCGAGGAAGCTATCCGCGGGCCGACGACGTGAGGTCAGCAGGTGCGTCAGATGGCATCTAGTGGCGTCAGGAGGGCGAACGAGGTCAATATTTGCACGCGGATGAGGACGGACACAACGTGGGTGTTTTCTGATGAGAGTTATGCAGAAAGGTCATCATTAGGACCACTTTTTGGAGCCACTTCACGTGGTGGCGAGATGCATTATTGGAAAAAAGCTGAGTGCCAGGTGTGCGAATGATGCAAAAAGGTGACAACTATGCACTGCAAGGTCAGTTTTTGGCCTGTTCGGGGTCCGTTTGAGGTCATCTAAAAGGCCAAGGGTGCCCAACTAATAAAGCTAAGTATGGGAACTCAAAAAACAGAGAGAAGACCATAAAAAACGTGGAGAAGAGAGGAGGATTAGCCGCAGGTGTGTTTTTGCTCATTTTGGAGCCTGTTTTGGCCGTAAACTGCTCATCCGAGGTCGGATTTGAGCACTTTGACATTGTAGACTGGGGTTTTGGGCCGTTCCGGACGCGATGGCGCTGTCCATTTTGCCAAATTCCTCACTCTTTTCCTGCTGTTTTTCTGTGTAAGTTTCTCCTATGAGCGAAGTTTCTGCTCCAGTTTGTGATTGTATCTGGTATCTTTTATCCATATTGTGTGAGCTGTTTGCCCCATTGGTGTTGGCCCAAGCTCATTTGTATCTAAACATCAGAAATTCTCCTCTGTTGAGCTGAGTTTTTTGAGTGTGTGTGTGTGTGTCTGTGTGGAGTGGGCAAGTGGATAGTCTCTCTCCTCTCACTCCAGAGGTGTGTTCCCTGTCTCGGCCAGGTGTGTTGTGTAAGCCGAGTGGTGCCCCATAGTGTGTGTGTGTATCTTCCCAAGAGTGTGTGTCGGATCGTTATAGAGGCGCTGTGTGTGTTTTCATCCTTCTCACATTCTTTTGGCGCCCCCACGGAGGATCTTCTTCGAGTACCTTCTGCTTCGAGCTTCAAGCTTCGAGATTCGGGATTACAGGTTACAGGTTGCAGGTTGCAGGTTACAGGTTACAGGTTACAGGGACAGGTACAGGTAGCTGGAGTACAGTGATATACTAGCAGTGATGTCACTTGCAGTGGTTGTGGGAATGCATCACTTGGCGCCTATTTGAGCGCATTGTCTGCTGGATTGTACGTTACTTGTGGAAACTGCCATTGTACGCATTTGTGGAGCCATACTTGGTTGTATTTGGCAGTCCCAGCCATTTCTGAGACTTGGTCTGGAAGATAGTCATTTCTGAGACTTGACTATACGCGATTTGCATTATCCTTCGTGTGAGGGTCGATAGCGTGAGGTTTTTATTGAGCTGGGGGATTCTCAAATGTGGAGATCCTTTCGGTGATACAAGTAGCTGGAGCACCCTTTTTGTGACCTCGCCATAGGCTATGTACTAGTGAGTCCTATTTGATGCTCGGGTTCTATTGTTGGCAGTTTATGCATACAGATACAGTCTATATTTTGGGTTCTCATTGCTCTACTTCTGGGGAAACTCTGTCGAAATTTTCCCAAGTTATGATGGCTGGTTTTTTGGTATTTTGAGCCATTTATGCTGTTATGCTGCTGAAATTCTGGCAAAATCAGAGGTTGAGTTAGGTGTGCCTTCTTGGGAGCTTCATGGTTGGCTTTAATGGATGATCAAAATGGCCCTCAGTTCACTCCTTTTCATTTAACTCAAAGAATTCAGATTAATGTTCATGTGTCCAGGAAGATCTTTTTCCAGCAGCGCATAGTCTTTATGTTTGGGCCAAGAAGATTGAGAGAGATCCTGGAATGTCCTTTGCCTGTTGTCATTCCGATGATTAACTATGAAAACTCATTTGATCTGCATGTGTTTGTCCTTATCTAAAGTTGAGCTCCATTGAAGTTTTTGGGGATTGGGTAGTCAAAAGTCTTGGGTTCTGGCACGTGTATTCGAAGGGGTTCTCAAAGCATTGTAACTTGGGTAGCCATGGCTTTCTCTTATCCGGAGTTTCATGGAAGAAGTGATGAAGATGTGGAAGAATTTTTGGAAAAGATGGAGGTTGCCTGCATTAGCAACCAGATTCATGACCCTGCGCAGATGTTACGCCTTCTCCAAATTTGTTTGAAGAGTGATGCACGAGTTTGGTCTAAAGCATTTAAAGAGGAGTTGCGTGTGGCTAATCCACCTGTAAGGTTGAGTTGGGACAATCTACGACATGGGTTGGAAGTGGAGTTTGTGAAGATAGAAGATCCTGACAAAGTGTGGCAAGAAGTACAGGCTTTGGTGCAAAAGGAAGGTGAGCCAGTAGATGCGTACATACGTAAGTTTTCATTGGCATGGGAGCGAATGTGCAAGGCTTTAGCACCACAGGTACCCCCGCCTGACATGATGAAGAAGGAAAGGTTCTTGGCTGGTCTTTGGGAGAATATACGTTGGAGAGTGGAGCTAAAGAAGCCTAGGACATATGAGGATGCACTAGAGGTAGCAAGGAACAAAGAGTGGAAGCTGAGGAAAATGAGCCAGTTAGGGGTGGAGTCTTTGTCAATGAGGTCTGAATTTCAGCCTATAGAGTCTTTACAAGGGCGCATGTCAGGGGTTCATCATGAACCAGTGGTTTCTGTTACTCCTCAGGTTATGCCAGCAATGGTCACTACAGCAGTGCAAGATGATGGACTAAGACAAGACATGAGGCAAATGGTAGATCTGATGAAGAATCTCAGCCTAAACATGCTAGGTCAAGTGGGAAATAATCGAGGTCGAGGGCGGTTTGCAAATCAGCCAGGAGGTGAAGAAAGGCCTAGGAATGGTGTTGGACAAAGCAATGGTAGGTTTTGGAGGTAGACGCCCACATGTTATAATTGTGGAGAGTTGGGTCACATCAGCCCTCAATGTGATAAGCCACCAAGGATGGGGGGAGACATGTATCCATTGCCAAGACAGGTACTAACTAGGTCAAATGATTATGGCATCGAAATTAAAGGAGACGAAGGAACCAGTGGACTGACCCAGGAGGAAAAAGGGAAGACAAAAGTGCTAAGAGTAGTCACCTTGGAGAAGGCATCAAAGCTAGAGGATACATTAGTGATGCCTATTGGGAAGAGGACCACAGAGGATAAGGAAGGAAGAAGTGCCCCAGGTCCTAGTAAGAAGAAAGGAAAGAGCCATGAAGGCGAGGATGTCAAGGCCAAGAGGAAAAAGAGAGCTCGTCGAAAGTTTCATGTTTCACATTTTCCACTAGGGGATGGGCAATTAAGCTATGACTTGAAGGAGGATCTGACGAGCAGGAAGGCAGATGTTACTTTTGGGCAGCTTATAGAGATGGTGCCTAAGCTAAAGCGACAGTGGAAGAGGATGGTTAACCCAATGGAGAAAGAGCCAGAGAGACGTTCAGTGAAGGTGTTGGCAATGGACGAGCTACCAGACATTTGTCCAATAGTAGATGTGTGGCATAAAAGGAAAAATTTGGGACAAGGTTATGTGGATGGCGGAGCCCAAATATGCGTCATAACACACTCATGCGTTGAGAAGATGGGTCTCACAGTGGCTGGGGTGTCAGGTTTCCGGATCAGATTGGCAAACCATCAAAAAGTAAAATGCTTGGGTGTTGTAAAGAGCTTAGAAGTGGAGGCATATGATGCAAAGGCAGTGGTTGATTTTCATGTGATCCCAGCAGGGTTGGGAGCATATCCTATTATGCTGGGCAGACCATGGATACGTGCAATGGGAGCCGTTCAAGATTGGCGACATGGTACGATTAGCCTCTATGGAAAGACAGGTACCAAGAAGCTTTATAATATGGACACAAGGAAACGATTAGAGGAGCTTTATGAAGATGAGGATGAGTCTAGTGATGAAGACTCTTCCACGGTGACAGATGAGGACAGTGATAGCACTACCAGCAGTGATGAGAATGCTGATGTTGCATTTCTTTTGATGGACAAAGAAATCCAGGAGATTGGCTTAGTTGCATTTGCGAATGAGGTTGAAGATGAAAGTGAAGGGCCTTATGAAGTGATTGAAGGGCTGATGCAAACCAAGGTTGAGTTGTCAAAGAAGCAAGAATTAATGACACAAATGATTAGTGGAGACCTCTCAGCTATGGAGAAGGATATATATTTGCACATGCTGGCTAGTTTTCCTGATTTGTTCATTACTTCATATGAAGAGATCAGAGGGTTCAAGGGTGAAGAGATGCATATAGAGCTGAAAGAAGGTGCTAAGCCGGTGCGGCAAAGGCTAAGAAGGATGGGTCAAGAGCAAATGGAAGCCTTGCGGGTAGAGGTGGACAAGTTATTGAAGGCAGGGTTCATAGTTTCAGTGGAGACCACAGAATGGGTGAGTCCAATTGTAGTCAGTCCAAATTGTAGTCAGTCCAAAGAAGGATGGGAAGTGGAGGATTTGTGTAGATTTTAAGCCCTTAAACGCAGCCACTAAGAAGAACCCATATCCTCTTCCATTCGTCGATCAGATCTTGGATTCAGTGGCAGGTTATGAGAGGTACAGTGTGTGTGATGGTTTTTCAGGCTATTTTCAATTGAAGATTTCTCTTAAAGACCGCACAAAGACCACTTTTATTACGCCATGGGGCTGCTATTGCTACACAGTATTGCCATTTGGGTTGTCAAATGGACCTTCCTTCTATCAAGAGAGAGCAAATTGGGTGTTGGAACCATTCATTGGTAGTTGTGTTAAAGCTTTTATGGATGACTTCTGTGTCTATAGCAGTAGGGCTGAACACCATGAGAAGCTGCAGATGGTATTGGCTCGATATGATGAATGTGGAGGACAACTAAATCCAAAGAAATGTCATCTAGCACAGCCAAGGGTGAAGTTATTGGGCCATGTGGTGTCAGAAAATGGCATTGAGGCTGATCCAGATAAGGTGAAGTCTATTACTCTTCTTCCATCACCTATGAGTACGAAGCAATTGGCAACCTTTATACACAAAGTGAAGTACATGGCACGGTTTATTCCATTGTCTTCGCAGCTTCTTTATCCATTACAGCAAGTGGCAAAGCATGATCCATTGCAATGGGATGACAAGTGTGAAGAAGTGTTTCAAGAGGTGAAAGAGGTGTTAGGGGGGTTGTCAGCCATGCAGGCTCCTGATTGGGAGAAAGTTTTTTATGTAAATCCATGAGTAGGGGATGATGCCATTGGAGCAATGCTATTGCAAAAGGGGAAGCGTAGCCATTATATGAGGCCAGTGTATTGTGCAAGCCGAGTGAAGTTGGTAGCGGAGAGAAAGTTATCGGAAGTAGAGCTAGTGATGGCCAGTGTAATATTTGCTTGTCGACGATTTCGTCATTGCTTGCTACCACGGCCTTTTGTTTTCTTCACGAGTTATGCCTTTTTGCCACAGTTAATTAATGGTATTAACATGTCAAATGTGGTGAAGAAATGGGTAATTGAGCTGCAAGAGTTTGAGTTCTCTTTTCTAGTGGAAGATAGTACAAGGGCTACCCTAGCTGATTTGTTGACCTACAAAGAGAATCCCCTTATTGTTAAAGAAGAGGTGGTGAGAAAGGTAGTTGAAGAAGTTCCACAGATTAGCAATGCACATGTGTTGTTCTTTGATGGTTCATACAGAAAGAGCCACGATGCAGCTTCAGGGGGTATAGCACTTTATGATCCAGAGGGGAAGCTAGTATGCAAGAGAGGGTTCAAATTGGATGCGCATAGTAACAATGAGGCTGAGTATGCTACATTGGAAGCCGGATTACACATTTGTTTGAAGCATGGGGTTCGAAGGTTGAGCATAAAAGGTGATGCCTTGTTAGTGGTGAAGCAAGTGCTTGGGTGTGTGGAAGAGCAAGAACACCTCATTGAAGGAAATGTGCTTTAGAATTAAAGGCCTGTTAAAAAAGTTTGAAGCATGGAGCATCAGACACATTGAACGTGCTCTAAATGGAGAGGCACATGAAGCAGCTCAAGGCATGATTGGGGAGCTATTTGTGTTGAGGACCACTTTACCTCTTTATCATGGCAGGGAAAGTTTGGCTCAAGAAGAGGAGTTTTTGCTAACAGGAATCATTCCAAAGGAGATTCAGAAGTCTAAGAAGTATGGCTTTGTGCGTAGAGCATACAGGTACAAATTGATTGGTGATGTCTTATACATGAAAGGTGTTGATCTCGTGTTGAGACGTGTACCTTGGCAGGAGGAGCTTTACAGAGTGTTGGAAGAGAATCATGAAGGCGCATGTGGTGGCCATTTTGCTCTAAAGATCACCTTGCATAAAATTTTGCAAGAGGGGTATGTATGGCCTAGTTTGCACAAGGATGTTCATCATTGGTGTAGGTCTTGCAATAGATGTCAAGCATTTGGGAAGAGAGTGTTGGAGCCAGAGCTACGAAAAACCATTATGGCGTTTGATGTGTTTGAAAAGTGGGGGATTGATGCAATAGGCCCGTTACCTATCACAAGCAGGGGCAAAAGCTATATCTTGACGGCAGTGGACTATCTTTCTAGATGGGCAGAGGCTATAGCAGTAAAACAGATCACTGCAAAGGATGTGACAAAATTTGTGTATGATGAAATATGTTGCAAGTTTGGGGTGCCATTAGAGCTACTTTCATATAAGGGGCCAGGATTTAGAGCTAAACTGCTAGACTTCTTATGCACAAAGATGAAGATTAGGCACCAGCATACCACTCTTTATTACCCGCAGTGTAATGGCTTAAATGAAAGATTCAATGGTGAGTTGGTACAAATTCTTTCTAAAGTGACAGAGCACCAAGGAAAGAATTGGGATTTGGAATTGCCTAGTGCATTATGGGCTTACCGTACTTCGGTGAAGACAGATACAGGGTTTACTCCATTTCATTTGGTGTATGGAAAGGAAGCACTATTGCCTGTGGAGGTAGAGTTGCCTGCGGTCAAGATGTTAGAGAAGTTGCTTGGGTCGCCTAGTGATGCATTCAAAGAGAGGCTCTTGCAGTTACAAGAGGTCCAGTTAGATAGGATGAGCGCATTGGAGCATTATGGGCAGATGCAGGATAAGGCTTTGGCAAAGATAAATGAAAAGGTTAAAAGTAAGGGTATCAAGAAACATGACTTGGTTTTGCGCTACAATAGTAAGCTGGACAACACCTTCCAAAAGAAGTTTCAAATTAAGTGGAAAGGCCCTTTCAAGGTAGTGGAGTGTTTTCCAAATGGCACATATCAGCTGGCTAACTTGGATGGTGTTCTACATAAGTCAAGGGTAAATGGGTTGCATCTTAAATTGTATCATACTAGATTGATGATGGTGGAGCAAGATGAGCTGTCTGTGGATCAAGCAGTGTTGGTGAGGGATGAGGAGACCTGTGATTCGGCGAGTCTCATATCTCTCTTTGTTGCTGCTGATCATGAATGATCTAGCAGGCTAGGGGATGGGCAAATTATGTCAGGAGTTTTTTGGAGCAAGGGATTGCGCATATGTACATATGCATGCATGGTGCATCAAATAAAGGATTGCCCATTTTCCTTAGCCAGGTGGTTATGTGGGGCCCACATGTGTACAGGTAGGACAGTGTGTACATAGTGCATCGATTTTCACTATTACCAGTACCACTGTGTTTTTTCTACAATAAGGAGGAGTTGGTAGCGCGTAAAACTTATCGAGGAAGCTATCCGCGGGCCGACGACGTGAGGTCAGCAGGTGCGTCAGATGGCATCTAGTGGCGTCAGGAGGGCGAACGAGGTCAATATTTGCACGCGGATGAGGACGGACACAACGTGGGTGTTTTCTGATGAGAGTTATGCAGAAAGGTCATCATTAGGACCACTTTTTGGGGCCACTTCACGTGGTGGCGAGATGCATTATTGGAAAAAAGCTGAGTGCCAGGTGTGCGAATGATACAAAAAGGTGACAACTATGCACTGCGAGGTCAGTTTTTGGCCTGTTCGGGGTCCGTTTGAGGTCATCTAAAAGGCCAAGGGTGCCCAACTAATAAAGCTAAGTGTGGGAACTGAAAAAACAGAGAGAAGACCATAAAAAACGTGGAGAAGAGAGGAGGAACAGCCGCAGGTGTGTTTTTGCTCATTTTGGAGCCTGTTTTGGCCGTAAACTGCTCATCCGAGGTCGGATTTGAGCACTTTGACATTGTAGACTGGGGTTTTGGGCCGTTCCGGACGCGATGCCGCTGTCCATTTTGCCAAATTCCTCACTCTTTTCCTGCTGTTTTTCTGTGTAAGTTTCTCCTATGAGTGATGTTTCTGCTCCAGTTTGTGATTGTATCTGGTATCTTTTACCCATATTGTGTGAGTTGTTTGCCCCATTGGTGTTGGCCCAAGCTCATTTGTATCTAAACATCAGAAATTCTCCTCTGTTGAGCTGAGTTTTTTGAGTGTGTGTGTGTGTGTGTGTGTCTGTGTGGAGTGGGCAAGTGGATAGTCTCTCTCCTCTCACTCCAGAGGTGTGTTCCCTGTCTCGGCCAGGTGTGTTGTGTAAGCCGAGTGGTGCCCCATAGTGTGTGTGTGTGTGTGTATCTTCCCAAGAGTGTGTGTCGGGTCGTTATAGAGACGCTGTGTGTGTTTTCATCCCGCTCACAACGTTTTCAGCAAATGATCATCGCCAAGCATCAGCCAACCTAGCATTTTTCCTACAGGTATCGTCTGCTGCAGATTTTCAGCCTTTCCAGATTTTCAGCAGGTCATTTTCAGCAAGTTTTCATAGCCATTTCAGCCCCACAGTAGATGCAGATTTTCGGCCAAAAAAACCAGCAAAATCAGCCTTTTCCTTAGCGTTTTCGGCAACAGCAGAATTCAGCCAGCAGCGTTTTTCGACAGCAGATAAGGAGTCGCAGATTTCAACCTTAGATTGGTCTCGCCATCCCCGTCGTCGACACTGACATAGCCTAGACTTGCATCAGTCACATGCATTCCCATTGTACCAGTTTGTGCAATCAATAGTAGACCACTCTCGCCGACGAGAGTGGGGCCTTCGGAGGAAAGTTTTAAAATGTCTCTGGTGTCGTATCTCTCTTCTCTCTCTATTTCTCAATCTCATACACTTGCACGCACGGTGTCCACTCACTTTGTTTGTGATCATAGCACTCTCTCATTAAGAACGGAAGGCTCTCCCTTCCATAAGAACAAAAAGGAACCTTGAGCACAGTTCGGAGCACTCATCTTGAGCAAAGTTCAAACATTCATTCGGCTGCACCTTACAAATCTTATCTTTCGTGCTTAGAAAGGGTGGAACCTTCGCAGCACCTTCAACAATCTCAAATGGCGCTGTGAGCGGGATGAAAACACACACAGCGCCTCTATAACGACCCGACACACACTCTTGGGAAGATACACACACACACTATGGGGCACCACTCGGCTTACACAACACACCTGGCCGAGACAGGGAACACATCTCTGGAGTGAGAGGAGAGAGACTATCCACTTGCCCACTCCACACAGACACACAGACACACACACACACACCCAAAAAACTCAGCTCAAAAGAGGAGAATTTCTGATGTTTAGATACAATTGAGCTTGGGCCAACACCAATGGGGCAAATAGCTCACACACTATGGGTGAAAGAAACCAGATACAATCACAAACTGGAGCAGAAACTTCGCTCATAGGAGGAACTTACACAGAAAAACAGCAGGAAAAGAGTGAGGAATTTGGCAAAATGGACAGCGCCATCGCGTCCGGAACGGCCCAAAACCCCAGTCTACAATGTCAAAGTGCTCAAATCCGACCTCGGATGAGCAGTTTTCGGCCAAAACAGGCTCCAAAATGGGCAAAAACACACCTGCGGCTGTTCCTCCTCTCTTCTCCACGTTTTTTCTGGTCTTCTCTCAGTTTTTTCAGTTCCCACACTTAGCCTTATTAGTTGGGCACCCTTGGCCTTTTAGATGACCTCAAACGGACCCCGAACAGGCCAAAAACTGACCTCGCAGTGCATAGTTGTCACCTTTTTGCATCATTCGCACACCTGGCACTCAGCTTTTTTCCAATAATGCATCTCGCCACCACGTGAAGTGGCCCCAAAAAAAGGTCCTCATGATGACCTTTCTGCATAATTCTCACAAGCAAACACCCACGTTGTGTCCGTCCTCATCTGCGTGCAAATATTGACCTCGTTCGCCCTCCTGACGCCACTAGATGCCATCTGACGCACCTGCTGACCTCACGTCGTCGGCCAGCGGATAGCTTCCTCGAGAAGTTTTACGCGCTACCAACTCCTCATTATTGTATAAAAAACACACTGGTACTGGTAATAGTGAAAATCGCTGCACTATGTACATGTTGTCCTACCTGTACACATGTGGGCCCCACATAACCACCTGGCTAAGGAAAATGGGCAATCCTTTATTTGATGCACCATGCATGTATATGTACATATGCGCAATCCCTTGCTCCAAAAAACTCCTGACATAATTTGCCCATCCCCTAGCCTGCTAGATCATTCATGATCAGCAGCAGCAAAGAGAGATATGAGACTCGCCGCATCACAGGTCTCCTCATCCCTCACCAACACAGCTTGATCCACAGACAGCTCATCTTGCTCCACCATCATCAACCTGGCATGATACAACTTAAGACGCAATCCATTTACCCTTGACGTATGTAGAACACCATCCAGGTTAGCCAGCTGATATGTGCCATTTGGAAAACACTCCACTACCTTGAAAGGGCCTTCCCACTTAATCTGAAACTTCTTTTGGAAGGTGTTGTCCAGCTTACTATTGTAGCGCAAAACCAAGTCATGTTTCTTGATACCCTTACTTTTAACCTTTTCATTTATCTTTGCCAAAGCCTTATCCTGCATCTGCCCATAATGTTCCAATGCGCTCATCCTATCCAACTGGACCTCTTGTAGCTGCAAAAGCCTTTCTTTGAATGCATCACTAGGCGGCCCAAGCAACTTCTCTAACATCTTGACCGCAGGCAACTCTACCTCCACAGGCAATAGTGCTTCCTTTCCATACACCAAATGAAATGGAGTAAACCCTGTACCTGTCTTCACCGAAGTACGGTAAGCCCATAATGCACTAGGCAATTCCAAATCCCAATTCTTTCCTTGGTGCTCTGTCACTTTAGAAAGAATTTGTACCAACTCACCATTGAACCTTTCATTTAAGCCATTACACTGCGGGTAATAAGGAGTGGTATGCTGGTGCCTAATCTTCATCTTTGTGCATAAGAAGTCTAGCAGTTTAGCTCTAAATCCTGGCCCCTTATCTGAAAGTAGCTCTAATGGCACCCCAAACTTGCAACATATTTCATCATACACAAATTTTGCCACATCCTTTGCAGTGATCTGTTTTACTGCTGTAGCCTCTGCCCATCTAGAAAGATAGTCCACTGCCGTCAAAATATAGCTTTTGCCCCTGCTTGTGATAGGTAACGGGCCTATTGCATCAATCCCCCACTTTTCAAACACATCAAACGCCATAATGGTTTTTCGTAGCTCTGGCTTCAACACTCTCTTCCCAAATGCTTGACACCTATTGCAAGACCTACACCAATGGTGAACATCCTTGTGCAAACTAGGCCATACATACCCCTCTTGCAAAATCTTATGCAAGGTGATCTTTAGAGCAAAATGGCCACCACATGCGCCTTCGTGATTCTCTTCCAACACTCTGTAAAGCTCCTCCCGCCAAGGTACACGTCTCAACACGAGATCAGCCCCTTTCATGTATAAGACATCACCAATCAATTTGTACCTGTATGCTCTACGCACAAAGCCATACTTCTTAGACTTCTGAATCTCCTTTGGAATGATTCCTGTTAGCAAAAACTCCTCTTCTTGAGCCAAACTTTCCCGGCCATGATAAAGAGGTAAAGTGGTCCTCAACACAAATAGCTCCCCAATCATGCCTTGAGCTGCTTCATGTGCCTCTCCATTTAGAGCACGTTCAATGTGTCTGATACTCCATGCTTCAAACTTTTTTAACAGGCCTTTAATTCTGAAGCACATTTCCTTCAATGAGGTGTTCTTGCTCTTCCACACACCCAACACTTGCTTCACCACTAACAAGGCATCACCTTTTATGCTCAACCTTCGAACCCCATGCTTCAAACAAATGTGTAATCCGGCTTCCAATGTAGCATATTCAGCCTCATTGTTACTATGAGCATCCAATTTGAACCCTCTCTTGCATACTAGCTTCCCCTCTGGATCATAAAGTGCTATACCCCCTGAAGCTGCATCATGGCTCTTTCTGTATGAACCATCAAAGAACAACACATGTGCATTGCTGATCTGTGGCACTTCTTCAACTACCTTTCTCACCACCTCTTCTTTAACAATAAGGGGATTCTCCTTGTAGGTCAACAAATCAGCTAGGGTAGCCCTTGTACTATCTTCCACTAGAAAAGAGAACTCAAACTCTTGCAGCTCAATTACCCATTTCTTCACCACATTTGACATGTTAATACCATTAATTAACTGTGGCAAAAAGGCATAACTCGTCAAGAAAACAAAAGGCCGTGGTAGCAAGTAATGACGAAATCGTCGACAAGCAAATATTACACTAGCCATCACTAGCTCTACTTCCGATAACTTTCTCTCCGCTACCAACTTCACTCGGCTTGCACAATACACTGGCCTCATATAATGGCTGCCCTTCCCCTTTTGCAATAGCATGGCTCCAATGGCATCATCCCCTACTGATGGATTTACATAAAAAACTTTCTCCCAATCAGGAGCCTGCATGGCTGACAACCCCCCTAACACCTCTTTCACCTCTTGAAACACTTCTTCACACTTGTCATCCCATTGCAATGGATCATGCTTTGCCACTTGTTGTAATGGATAAAGAAGCTGCGAAGACAATGGAATAAACCGTGCCATGTACTTCACTTTGTGTATAAAGGTTGCCAATTGCTTCGTACTCATAGGTGATGGAAGAAGAATAATAGACTTCACCTTATCTGGATCAGCCTCAATGCCATTTTCTGACACCATATGGCCCAATAACTTCACCCTTGGCTGTGCTATATGACATTTCTTTGGATTTAATTGTCCTCCACATTCATCATATCGAGCCAATACCATCTGCAACTTCTCATGATGCTCAGCCCTACTGCTATAGACACAGAAGTCGTCCATAAAAGCCTTAACACAACTACCAATGAATGGTTCCAGCACCCAATTTGCTCTTTCTTGATAGAAAGATGGTCCATTTGACAACCCAAACGGCAACACTGTGTAGCAATAGCAGCCCCATGGCGTAATAAAAGTTGTCTTTGTGCGGTCTTTAAGAGCAATCTTCAATTGAAAATAGCCTGAAAAACCATCACACACACTGTACCTCTCATAACCTGCCACTGAATCCAAGATCTGATCGATGAATGGAAGAGGATATGGGTTCTTCTTAGTGGCTGCGTTTAAGGGTTTAAAATCCACACAAATTCTCCACTTCCCATCCTTCTTTGGACTGACTACAACTGGACTCACCCATTCTGTGGTCTCCACTGGAACTATGAACCCTGCCTTCAATAACTTGTCCACCTCTACCCGCAAGGCTTCCATTTGCTCTTGACCCATCCTTCTTAGCCTTTGCCGCACTGGCTTAGCACCTTCATTCAGCTCTATATGCATCTCTTCACCCTTGAACCCTCTGATCTCTTCATATGAAGTAATGAACAAATCAGGAAAACTAGCCAGCATATGCAAATATATATCCTTCTCCATAGCTGAGAGGTCTCCACTGATCATTTGTGTCATCAATTCCTGCTTCTTTGACAACTCAACCTTGGTTTGCATCAGCCCTTCAATCACTTCATAAGGCCCTTCACTTTCATCCTCAACTTCCTTCGCAAATGCGACTAAACCAATCTCCTGGATTTCTTTGTCCATCAAAAGAAATGCAACATCAGCATCCTCATCACTGCTGGTAGTGCTATCACTATCCTCATCTGTCACCGTGGAAGAGTTTTCATCACTAGACTCATCCTCATCTTCATAAAGCTCCTCTAATCGTTTCCTTGTGTCCATATTATAAAGCTTCTTGGTACCTGTCTTTCCATAGAGGCTAATCGTACCATGTCGCCAATCTTGAACAGCTCCCACTGCACGTAACCATGGTCTGCCCAGTATAATAGGATATGCTCCCAACCCTGCTGGCATCACATGAAAATCAACCACTGCCTTTGCATCATATGCCTCCACTTCTAAGCTCTTTACAACACCCAAGCATTTTACTTTTTGATGGTTTGCCAATCTGATCCGAAAACCTGACACCCCAGCCACTGTGAGACCCATCTTCTCAACGCATGAGTGTGTTATGACGCATATTTGGGCTCCGCCATCCACATAACCTTGTCCCAAATTTTTCCTTTTATGCCACACATCTACTATTGGACAAATGTCTGGTAGCTCGTCCATTGCCAACACCTTCACTGAACCTCTCTCTGGCTCTTTCTCCATTGGGTTAACCATCCTCTTCCACTGTCGCTTTAGCTTAGGCACCATCTCTATAAGCTGCCCAAAAGTAACATCTGCCTTCCTGCTCGTCAGATCCTCCTTCAAGTCATAGCTTAATTGCCCATCCCCTAGTGGAAAATCTGAAACATGAAACTTTCGACGAGCTCTCCTTTTCCTCTTGGCCTTGACATCCTCGCCTTCATGGCTCTTTCCTTTCTTCTTACTAGGACCTGGGGCACTTCTTCCTTCCTTATCCTCTGTGGTCCTCTTCCCAATAGGCATCACTAATGTATCCTCTAGCTTTGATGCCTTCTCCAAGGTGACTACACTTAGCACTTTTGTCTTCCCTTTTTCCTCCTGGGTCAGTCCACTGGTTCCTTCGTCTCCCTTAATTTCGATGCCATAATCATTTGACCTAGTTAGCACCTGTCTTGGCAATGGATACATGTCTCCCCCCATCCTTGGTGGCTTATCACATTGCGGGCTGATGTGACCCAACTCTCCACAATTATAACATGTGGGCGTCTGCCTCCAAAACCTACTATTACTTTGTCCAGCACCATTCCTAGGTCTTTCTTCACCTCCTGGCTGATTTGCAAACCGCCCTCGACCTCGATTATTTCCCACTTGACCTAGCATGTTTAGGCTGAGATTCTTCATCAGATCAACCACTTGCCTCATGTCTTGCCTTAGGCCATCATCTTGCACTGCTGTAGTGACCACTGCTGGCATAACCTGAGTAGTAACAGGAACCACTGGTTCATGATGAACCCCTGACATGCGCCCTTGTAAAGACTCTATAGGCTGAAATTCAGACCTCATTGGCAAAGACTCCACCCCTAACTGGCTCATTTTCCTCAGCTTCCACTCTTTGTTCCTTGCTACCTCTAGTGCATCTTCATATGTCCTAGGCTTCTTTAGCTCTACTCTCCAACGTATATTCTCCCAAAGACCAGCCAAGAACCTGTCCTTCTTCATCATGTCAGGCGGGGGTACCTGTGGTGCTAAAGCCTTGCACATTCGCTCCCATGCCAATGAAAACTTACGTATGTACGCATCTACTGGCTCACCTTCCTTTTGCACCAAAGCCTGTACTTCTTGCCACACTTTGTCAGGGTCTTCTATCTTCACAAACTCCACTTCCAATCCATGCCTTAGATTGTCCCAACTCAATCTTATAGGTGGATCAGCCATACGCAACTCCTCTTCAAATGCTTTGGACCAAGCTCGTGCATCACTCTTCAAACAAATTTGGAGAAGGCGTAACATTTGCGTAGGGTCATGAATCTGGTTGCTAATGCAGGCAACCTCCATCTTTTCCAAAAATTCTTCCACATCTTCATCACTTCTTCCATGAAACTCGGGATAAGAGAAAGCCATGGCCACCCAAATTATGATGCTTTGAGAACCCCTTCGAACACACGTGCAAGAACCCAAAACTTTTCACTTCCCAATCCCCAGAAACTTCAATGGAGCTCAACTTTAGATAAGGACAAACACATGCACATCAAATGAGTTTTCATAGTTGATCATCGGAATGACAACAGGCAAAGGACATTCCAGGATCTCTCTCAATCTTCTTGGCCCAAACATAAAGACTATGCGCTGCTGGAAAAAGATCTTCCTGGACACATGAACATTAATCTGAATTCTTTGCGTTAAATGAAAAGGAGTGAACTGAGGGCCATTTTGATCATCCATTAAAGCCAACCATGAAGCTCCCAAGAAGGCACACCTGACTCAACCTCTGATTTTGCCAAAATTTCAGCAGCATAACAGCATAAATGGCTCAAAATACCAAAAAACCAGCCATCATAACTTGGAAAAATTTCGACAGAGTTTCCCCAGAAGTAGAGCAGTAGGAACCCAAAATATAGACTGTCTATGTATGCATAAACTGTCAACAATAGAACCCGAGCATCAAGTAGGACTCACTAGTACATAGCCTATGGCGAGGTCACGAAAAGGGTGCTCCAGCTACCTGTATCACCGAAAGGATCTCCACATTTGAGAATCCCCCAGCTCAATAAAAACCTCACGCTATCGACCCTCACACGAAGGCTAATGCAAATCGCGTATAGTCAAGTCTCAGAAATGACTATCTTCCAGACCAAGTCTCAGAAATGGCTGGGACTGCCAAATAAAACCATATATGGCTCCACAAAGGCGTACAATGGCAGTTTCCACAAGTAACGTACAATCCAACAGACAATGCGCTCAAATAGGCGCCAAGTGATGCATTCCCACAACAACTGCAAGTGACATCACTGTACTCCAGCTACCTGTACCTGTGTGAATCACCTGTACCTGTCCCTGTCCCTGTTCCTGTAACCTGTAACCTGTAACCTGTAATCCCGAAGCTCGAAGCTCGAAGCTCGAAGCTCGAAGCAAAAGGTACTCGAAGAAGATCCTCCGTGGGGGCGCCAAAAGAATGTGAGCGGGATGAAAACACACACAGCGCCTCTATAACGACCCGACACACACTCTTGGGAAGATACACACACACACTATGGGGCACCACTCGGCTTACACAACACACCTGGCCGAGACAGGGAACACATCTCTGGAGTGAGAGGAGAGAGACTATCCACTTGCCCACTCCACACAGACACACACACACACACACACACCCAAAAAACTCAGCTCAAAAGAGGAGAATTTCTGATGTTTAGATACAATTGAGCTTGGGCCAACACCAATGGGGCAAATAGCTCACACACTATGGGTGAAAGAAACCAGATACAATCACAAACTGGAGCAGAAACTTCGCTCATAGGAGGAACTTACACAGAAAAACAGCAGGAAAAGAGTGAGGAATTTGGCAAAATGGACAGCGCCATCGCGTCCGGAACGGCCCAAAACCCCAGTCTACAATGTCAAAGTGCTCAAATCCGACCTCGGATGAGCAGTTTTCGGCCAAAACAGGCTCCAAAATGGGCAAAAACACACCTGCGGCTGTTCCTCCTCTCTTCTCCACGTTTTTTCTGGTCTTCTCTCAGTTTTTTCAGTTCCCACACTTAGCCTTATTAGTTGGGCACCCTTGGCCTTTTAGATGACCTCAAACGGACCCCGAACAGGCCAAAAACTGACCTCGCAGTGCATAGTTGTCACCTTTTTGCATCATTCGCACACCTGGCACTCAGCTTTTTTCCAATAATGCATCTCGCCACCACGTGAAGTGGCCCCAAAAAAAGGTCCTCATGATGACCTTTCTGCATAATTCTCACAAGCAAACACCCACGTTGTGTCCGTCCTCATCTGCGTGCAAATATTGACCTCGTTCGCCCTCCTGACGCCACTAGATGCCATCTGACGCACCTGCTGACCTCACGTCGTCGGCCAGCGGATAGCTTCCTCGAGAAGTTTTACGCGCTACCAACTCCTCATTATTGTATAAAAAACACACTGGTACTGGTAATAGTGAAAATCGCTGCACTATGTACATGTTGTCCTACCTGTACACATGTGGGCCCCACATAACCACCTGGCTAAGGAAAATGGGCAATCCTTTATTTGATGCACCATGCATGTATATGTACATATGCGCAATCCCTTGCTCCAAAAAACTCCTGACAGCGCCTTCCCCATCGAAGAGTGTATCGTGTTATTGTAGGCAAAATCCACCAAAGGTAAGTACTTTTCCCATTGAGTCTTCTAATCCAAGATATAAGACTTCACTAAATCTAAAACCACTGAATTGGCAATCTCAGATTGCCCGTCAGTCTGCGGGTGGAACGATGACGAGAACTGCAACCGCGTGCCAATGTTCTCCCAAATTGCCTCCCAAAACAAACTCGTAAATCTAGGGTCCCTGTCGGAGACAATCGTCTCAGACATGCCATGTAATCTGAAGATCTGGGCCACAAACAGTCTCGCTAAGTGATCCGGCTTGATTGTCTTCTTCACTGGAATGAAATGAGCATGTTTGCTAAATCTGTCAATAACAGTCCAGATACCATCGTGACCGCTCTGTGTTCTCGGGAGATCAAAAATGAAATCCATTGCAATACTTTCCCAGGGGCGGGTGGGTATGGGTAAAGGCTATAACAATCCATGTGCTTTATGCCTGTCAAACTTGACCTTCTGGCATTCTAAGCAACTGCGCACAAACTCTTCCACATCCTTTTTGAGTCTCCGCCAAAAGAAGTATCTCTCTACCCCTTTCATGGTGGTAGCAATGCCGTGCTGACGCGTAAAAGGTGGACAGCGGCATTCAATCAAAACCTTTTCCCTCAACGGCTGTGTAACGCACAACATGGTTTTTCTCATCAAGTAGCCATCCCGAATGGAATATCCCGCTACTGTCTCCCCATCCCGTATCCGTGTGAAAACGTCTACAAATTCTGTATCTGTGGCATACTGGTCGACCATATCCTCGAAGCTTCTATGATGTATCGCCGAAATAGCCAGAACCAACGGCTTCCGAGACAAAGCATCTGCCACTACATTCTTCTGTCTCTGAACATGGAAAATCTGGAAGTGAAACTGTGACAAGATGTTCGCCCACCGCATCTGCTTTTCCGAAAGCTGCTTCTGTGACAAGAAGTAGCGCAAACTCTGATGGTCTGTAAAGATAGTAAAATCCGCTCCGAGTAGGTAATGCCGCCACTGAGTAAGAGCATGGATAACCGCCAAAAGCTCTTTCTCATAAATCTGTGTTGTCATTTCTGGCCTTGAGAACAATCGGCTCTCGTAAGCAATGACATGGCCTTCTTGCATTAAGACCGCACCCAGACTACGACCACAAGCATCACAATATACTTCAAATGACTTCTGCAAGTCCGGCACAGTCAAAACTGGACCCGTAGTCAATTTCTCTTTCAATGTCCGAAAGGCAGTCACCTCTGTGGGTCACCACGAGAAAGGGACTCCTTTTTGTGTCAAGATATGCAAAGGGGAAGCAACCTCTGCAAACTTTCGAATGAACCGCCTGTAGTACGAACATAATCCCAAGAAGCTTCTAACTTCATGGACATTCTTTAAATCGGGCCAATCACGGATAGTCTCTATCTTGGCCGGATCCATTTGCACTCCTGCTGCTGAGACAATGTGTCCCAAAAAGTACATCTCTAGTAGGAAAAATTCACTTTTCTTTGCATTAATCACTAACTTGTGATCTCATAATGCCTGAAATACTTGAAGCAGATGAACTCTGTGTTCTGCCTCATTCTTGGAGAAAACAATGATATCGTCAAAGAAAGTGCCAACAAATAGCCTGTACTCTCGAAAAATTTTGTCCATCATCCAGTTAAATGTCACAAGAGCATTGGTCAAGCCAAAAGGCATCACCAAAAACTCAAATAACCCAAAAGTCATCCGAAAAGCTGTCTTGTAGACGTCCCCCGATGCGATTCTGATATGATGATATCCACTCTTCAAATCAATCCTGCTAAAGCACGAGGATCCCTGTAATCGGTTGAGTATATCATCGATCCTAGGAATCGGAAATCTATTCTTGATGGTGATTTTGTTGAGAGCTCTATAATCGATGCACATTTTCCAAGATCCATCTTTCTTCAAAACCAACAACACTGGAGAGCAATATGGTGAAGTACTAGGTTGGACAAGACTCTTTTCCAAGAGGTCTTTCACTTGGTTCATAATCTCTTCATTTTGTGCTCGGCTCACACGGTAAGGTGGCCGGTTCGGTGGTGTGTTTCCAGGTATCAGATCAATGGTATGATCTTCAGGACGAGCAGGTGGTAACTCACCTGGTAGGCCCTCTAAGAAGCAATCGGCGTGAGAGTGGAGAAAATGTTGGCGTTCTTTATCAAGTTTAGACATATTTGTCCTATCCTTATCGCTCAATTCTTTCATAAAGATCGAGTAAACAAGCAGACCGGATTTCATTAATTTAGAAATAGCCGAAGCCGATACAATAGGGACAGACTCGCCCTTCGGTTTAATATCAAGTACAATGGTTTTGCCCTTCTCTTTAGTCAATGTCGCTTTCCTCGCCCGATAATCGACCACGGCGTTGTTCTTGTGGTACCAGGGAATCCCTAAGAGAACATCACAACCTTCCAAAGACATTATGAAAAAGTCTTCATGCCCCAAATACCCCTGACAATGCAACCAAAGTTTGCCAATGACAGGTGTAATGGCTACGTCCCTGCCGGGTGCCACTAGAACTGCCTCTGCAAGTGGTCCCATCCGATCGGGAGTGATCTCGAGCCGCGCCGCCAATTCCGGTGAAATGAAGTTGGCCTTGGCTCCTCCATCAAAGAAGATCAGGGCCTCTTGGTCTTTCACTTTGCCCCAAGCTCGACAAAGTTCTGTACTCTCGTCCATGGTGTTGGGATCGGTACCCACACAATCTGGAACCAGTCCTGTTATCATCTTGCCTTTTCTTCCACGTTCCTCAGCTGCTCTTGAACTCTCAGGCCTGTCGTCGTCCTTGTCATTCAGTTCTTTCTGTGCCTTTAGGGCACGGGGCACTCCGCAGAGATATGTCCATGTTCCCCGCATCCAAAGCACTTCCCCTCTCTGATAAAGCGAGCTCTCTCCTGAGGAGTAAGCTTAGGTCGTGCATCCTTCCTTTCTGGGTTGCTCTTTCTCTTTCTACTTTCATTCGCTGAAGTCTGTTCGGCTCGTTGTGTCATGACCTCATCGGTGAGGCAGGTCAGACTGCCAAAGTGAATGGCAAAGCCCCATTTCGCATGACTCATCAACTCCTGAATAGAAGCTGATTTTTGTTCCAAGCAGTGATCTCGGATCTCTATAGGTAGACCCAAGGTAAACCGCTCAATCTGTTCTCTGAACGAGATCTTCTTGAATGAAGAGACGGGTAGAAAAGAGCTCTAGAATCTCTCGCAATAAGCATCCACTGTATCTCGCTTGGTCATCCGAAGATGGTTCCAAGCAGCTCGTATATCGCGTTCATACTCTTGAGTCAACCAAGAAGAAATAAAAAGCTTCTTAAATTTCAGCCATTTAACTAGCGCAGTCTTGTTTAAAAGAAGCGTGGACCACCAAGTTCGAGCATTCCCCTTAAAATAAGAGGCAGCTCTCCGAATCTTGGAGTGCTCTGAGTAGCGTCCTCCCGTGAAAGCGATGTCAAACTGCCGTATAAAAGACAAAGCCTTTGAAGCCTCTTTATATCCTGAAAAAGTGTCAAATTTGATCGACTGTCCATCTTCCTAAACTCTCGGACTTTCTTGCTTTTATCTTCCAGAAAGTCATACTGGTTGGCTTTATAAAAATTCTTCTTGTTCGCATAAAAGTTTCCGTCATCAGAGTCTGAACTGTCTGTAGACGAGTCCTCTGTAGAACTGTCACTCATTGGGCAAGATTTAGACTTTTTTGCCTTTTTCTTGCCCTTTCGGAAGCGTTATTTCTTGCTTCGCTTTTTGCCTTTTCTGTCTTCTTCGCTTGAATCTGAAGAGCTAGAAGAACTGTCAAAAGAAGAAGAAGATGAAGAATTGGGTACTCCTTCAAATCGAACACGCTTCTTTTGTTTCTTTGCTTTGTGAAATGTCGACTGACGACCCAAATATCCCGGGAAATTAGTGCCTTTCTTCTGCTTTTTGCCGTGCTTTTTAGCTTTGTTCTGCACGTCAAAAAGCTGAGCAATCCGTGCATCAACCACCTCTTCTAATTCCTCCTCTGAATATTTCTTGTGAGCAGAAGGTTTCTTGAGAGCGGGTTTCGAGGATGGTGTTGTGGTTTTCTGCCACTGCTCGTACACTTCTTGGAAAGAAGTCTCGCTCATGTATTTTGCCAATTTCGGGTCCTTTGCAAAACTAAGCATCATCTTTGTCGCATCGCAAATCAATTGACGATGCTTCATCTCTCGATGCTCCGCCTAAGTAGGCCGAGGCAGGCCATACTCTCTGCCAAAATCTTCGTTGTGATCCATGCCCACATCTCCGGATGCAGAGGGAGTCGACTGATCCTTGCATAAAGCCATAGGTGCCACGGAAAAAAAAAATGGGATCGGATTTCCCGTAGAAGAGAAATCGACCGTGCTCTGATACCACTGTAACAGACTTGGACACTCCAAGTCAAGAATCAATCACGACAGCACCAAATAACCACTTCAAAACAATTCACAGTTCACAATAGATTTGCATTGGCCCAACAGAGTTCCGTGCCTAGAGATATTGGCCCCAAAGACTGACGCCCCTTTCGGTATTTCTTTATGTATTAATCAGTGTTCAAAGTACAAGAGTGGTTCGGGTCTCACTCTCAGACTCTGCATCCAGATGCTCTGCAGAGTGTGAGCCCTCATCACTTATTTATTGTTTACAAGGGATGCCAAAAGCAGAGCCCCAAAAGCTTCATATCAAAAGCAAAGTCTCTCTCTCTCTCTCTCACAAGCTCTCTTGAGCTTTTGTCAATAAAGCAAAAAGTATTCTCTCTCTCTCTCTTTCTTCAATTGCGTATAGAAAAGAAGTTTCTGCCGCCAAAAGCAATCTCACTCTCAATGCAACATGCGCCGCAATTTACGGAAATCTTGCCACGTCATCATCACCGAATTCTGTCTACTGCCCTTTTTGGGGTTAGGGTCTGCTGTTTTTAGGGTTTCTGGAAGATTTTAGGGTTTGTAGGTTTTAGGGTTAGGGTTTTTGTAGCGCGGATAGTGTGTCGTGCTCTCTACAGCGGGTGCTCCTCAGTACAATGTGCGTGACAATCTCACTCAAACAGATTGAAAACAAAGGAACAAATAGACAACAACAACAGACCACAACATATGACTCGACTATCTCAAAGAACTGATACAAACACTGGCGTGGCAGCACACTCAACTCCAGCCCAAGACTCACAGGTACAAAGGGGTGTCAAGGCTCAGATGTGTAGGGATGGTGAAGCAGTGCTGTGTATAGACTCGCTATCCTAGACGACGACGTTGGACCATATATCTAGAAGATAATCCGATGACCCAACAATTGCTACTCATATGTACAATCATAAAGAGCCACCAACGGCTCATAAATGTCAGCCATCTAAATCTATCCCCAACTGAGTGGTAACTGAGTGGTGGTGACCTGCCACGATGTCCACTAGACCACCATCCGTATACCCTGCCACGTGTCATTGCCCAGTCAAGAGAGTCCGTCCAGTCCAATGTGAACCAGCCTTGGCCAACTGTACTAACTGTGTGTCCTGTGAAAGTGACACTGTAGCCTGCTACTACAGGTTGCCCGCCACAAAACCGCTCACCGTCTCAGTGAGAGGAAGACTGAAAAACTGTGAAAGAAAACCACTAGATACTGCATATGTACAATGGTGAGCTCCTGAATCTGTCATCCAAGAGATAGAGCTGCGGCCACTGCTGCACCTGAAGTATCAGCCTCTGGAGGTGGAGCCATCAGATCGATGGGAAACTCCGGACTCTATGAGTGCTATCCACAAACCGACTCTCAGCGAAAGGAGCAGCCACCTATTGCTCGGCGGATGGGAGTACCTGGCTTAAAGTGTATTGAGGCCGCTGACTCGCACACCCATGTCGATGTGCGCCTGCGAAGCCGTCACAAGGAGCCGTTTGTGAGGATGACATGTGCAATAAGGAGCCAAAGGTGCCAAGCTGCTGAAATCCCTAAGGGTAGTAGTCAAACTGCTACTCTGAACTTTGAAGGTGCACCTCCCCCAAATTGTCGATGACTGTACTCACCATATCCCATAGACGTCTATACTGATCTAGCTGGACGAACCCACCCGTACCCCATGGTAGCTTGAGGCTGCTGCTAAAACTGCATGTCCCCTTGGACTAGCATGTCCCGAAATCCTTGCATTTGAGCTTTGAGATCATCAATTATCTGTGACTTTACGTACAGAGCCTGACGCAAGGCAAAAATGGTAGCATCTCTATCATCAATGGCACTCTCTGCAACTCTCAAGTAGCCCTCCATGGCCGCATATGTGGCCGAGTGCTTCTGGTGGGTGACTGCTAATTTCTTTGCACCAAGTTCAATCATTGCAATGACATTTCTTGACTCCTGCAGGTTTTCTTTAGAGATTTTGAACAACGAAGTAGAGTCACCTCCAGTAGAAGAAGAAGTAGTAGCACCTGGAGGTGTAGAGTGCCCACGAGGTACTCAAGTCGATGTCGGGGTGACAGTAGTAGCAGGGTGTCCAAGAGGCACTGCAGTGGTCAGGGTGACAATGGTAGCAGGTTCAATGGGTGAGCTGGAGATGGGAAAGAATGACGAGGGTACCATAGGTGCCGCCGAGAATGGTGTGGTAACAGTGGCATTAGTATAGATGGGAGCAGTGGAGAGAGATACCTGTGGAAGAGAGACCGCCTCAGTAACAGGAGTGGGCGTACCAAGAACAGCGGAGCTCACAACGGCCTCCGGCACTGTAGAGACTGTAGAGACGGGGATGGAGGTAGAAGAAAAAATTCGTGGAGGAATTGTCACCCTAGTCTGACTCTCTGAAAATGGCAGAGGTCATAGTGTCTCTGCCGTATCTTTGACCACTTTGACTCTTTTCTTTTGTTTCTTCTTCTGATCATCTGTGCCGAGAGACTTCCTTTTTACCTGCAGTGGCACTACTGTATCCTCATCCACTTCCAGAAGGTTGGTTGATACAGATGTTGATTACCCAAGCCAACAATGGCGCGGCAAAACATTGGAAGCTGGATTGAGGTGACTGCACTTGTGCTCTAAACCTTTTCGCCCTTGTCTGCAATGATGTAAAGAGGATCTGATGAAACCGACAAGGTATGTTCTTTATTAAGCAGTAAAGACCATCACGTAGTGGGAACGTGATAGGTACTTCTACTTTCCCCTTTGGTCCTTGCGCATCTCTCACTAAAAAATAATATCTGAAAACTGCTAAGAAAGCTTTGTGATGCTGCAGATCAAGATGATCGGGTTCGAACAATGCCTTACATGCCTTTATGGTATCAGCATTGGAGAGCTTTGAGTAGGACCTAGTACTAGGCTGCAAGGAGGGAAAGTTGGTCATCCCCATTGCATGTCCTAGACGCACAGCTGTCAAAGTGTGCCCTCTGACTTAAGGAAAAAATTTCAACATCTGATGAACCATGCTGACAGGTATGTCATCAGGAAGAATAGCTTCAACTAGCGATTTGATACCCAAGTTATCCAATTAGTCATGTGAGAGAATATCTATAAGAGATGGTTTGTGCTGCTGCATGTGAAAATTTAGTGAAAACTTTGATTTTGTGTTTTGTTTTTTCAGGCCTCACAACCTCATGACTGATCATATGACTCATGACTTTTCTTTTTCCTTTTGGATCTTTCTCTTTATCACTTGAGCTACCGTTGTCGGAGGCGCTACCACTATCCGAGGCTGAGCTGGAATCTGCCTCTGATGCGGAGGCCCTGTAACTTTCGTCAAATGGAGCACTAGACGTCATGTCCGTGACCCCATGACTGCTAGGTTCTGCTTCCTCTTCAGTTTCATAAATTGCCTCCCTATGTGGTTAAGGCTTTTTTCTCGGCAACAATTTTTTGCCTCCTGTCATAGCCACTGATTGCTGACTGTACACACTACTGTAGTGTCCTTTATAAAATCCAACAGCTTATAGCAAACTTATTGCAGAGTAGATTCTGTAAGGTCCCCAAGAGCATACATAGAAAATATCCCCAACTCATACATTTCTCAGCACATCACTGTGTGTCTCATACTCAACTGCAACTCTGTCCCAAATACAATTGCAACTCTACAAACAGCACTATCCCGATCTGTGCTTCTGAGAAACTAGCAGGGTGAAAATCGGAGAGAGGCCGAGGATTTAGGATCAACTAAGCGAGACAGCCAACTGATCATACAAATGTTGACAGTACGGTATAGACAGGTTGTTGCTTGAATAGGTCGAGAGATGAGCTGCTTGGATAGGCCCAGAGAGGAGACAGGCGGCGGACGATGTTGGTCAGCGGTGAGGGAAAATACTTACGGGCGAGGGCAAGAGAGGGACATGAAGATCTGATCGCGGGCAAGGGGTTATATGGGGGGGGGGGGGGGGGGGGGGGGGGGGGGATAGGGCGAGGGGTCGATAGGGGAGCGAGGGGCCGATAGGGGTTGGGTAGGGGCGAGGGGTCGATAGGAGGGCGAGGGATCGATAGGGGGCGAGGAGCGAGGTGTAGAGAGGGGGGCAAGGGTTGGGTAGGGGTATCCAGGTAAGATAGGGGCGAGGTCTAGATTAGGGGGCAAGGGGGTGGGTAGGTTGGGTAGGGGCGAGGGGGTGTGGTTAGTGGCGAGGGTAGCAGAGGTAGGTGCAAGAGGGGGTTTAGAGGTAGGGGAGAGGGGGTTCTTTAGAGGGAGAATTAGTGAGTAGGGACGAGGGAGAAATTAGATGGAATTGGTAGGGTGATTAGCAGCAAAGAAGATAAATGGTGCAAGCAAAGTAAGGAAGATAAACAGAAGATAAGTAGTGCATCAGAGAGAAAGGAGAGAATTTAAGTTGTAGTGTGAAGGAGAAAAAGGAACAAGGGAGATAACAAAAGTTGTTTAGTACTGCCAGCATCAAAATTTGCATAAAATTTGTATGCTCCTATAACTAGGATCTGGCAATCAGAAAGGCCAGAGCAACCCTTCACAACTGCTAGCAAACTTGAATGTAAGTGTAAGAGAGAGGGAAAGAGCAATGAACTAGTTTGGCAGCAGTGAAGCTACGAAAGAGGTCGCACCAAAAAGACAAGGAACTAGATGTGTATGTGTGAGAGCTTACCACAAGAGAGAGGGGAAAGGAGATACAGCAGATTAGGTTTGAACGTGTTAGAAAACATACCAAAATCAAAGATCTATCGACGACAGCTAAAACTGGGACCTTCAACAAATCAATGAGGAGAGAGAGGTAGTAGAAACAACCAGAGCAATAAGGTTGGATCATAGCAGACTCCAAATAGCCCAATTCTATCATTGAGAGGAGAGCAGAACTTATACACTCAGTCAAACGAGGAGAATTTTAAAGATAACACCGATTACAAATTAGAGGCGACTGACATGAGGAAGACTTGCGAATAGGCAAAAGGGAAAGCCAGAGAGAGCTGAGGACGATACAGTCATAAGGTTGTTGGTGGGATGGATAAAATACCCAGATTTCTAAGATCAGGGAAGTGAGTGATAGCACTTAATTCTTGATCCATTTACCAATGGCAAAGGAACACCTGCCAGAGTGACTAACTGGACAACCCCTGTGGCAAAATCTCTTGTACCATGAATGGCCCTTGCCAGGCTAGGACCAGCTTCTTGGCTTTTTTCAGATACTTCGCTTGATAGAGTAGAACCAGGGAACCCTGCGTTATTTTCGGCTTTTGGAGATGGCGATCATGCCACGCTTTGCGACGAAGTTGCTCGGCTTGGAGAGCATGTGAAGCTAACATCTTGCTTTCTTCTAACATTGAGAGACGAGAGAGGTTTGCGGAAGCAATCCCCGCTGTGACACGAACACTTTCAACTCTTGCTGAACCTGAGTTAAACTCATATGGTGCAATTGCTTCTAGACCAAAAGCTAGCTGGAACGGGGTGTAGTTGGTGGTTGCCTTGAAGGAGGTACGATAAGCCCAAACTGTGCCGAGGATAGCCTGAGCCCAAGATGTTGGATGCAGGTGACAAGCTTTCTTGAGAAGCGCAATTAGCACTTTGTTAGTGCTCTCAGCTTGCCCATTTGCTCTAGGATAGTAAGAGCAAGACTTGCGATGAAAAATCTTGTAGTTTGTGAGGAGTGTGGAGATCGGGTTATACAAATTGGCGAGCGAGAAATTCTAAGCAACAAAATAATCGAGCAAGTCCCTTCATCAACTAGCCTATCCCTATCACAAATCTTCCCATGTTCAAGCGTTCAATGTGATTACCAATTGCTAGCTATTTGGGAGCTCTGAAGAATTTCTAAGCTAGAAACACTATTGTCACTCTACTTATAAACAAAATCATCGAGAAAGAAGACAAGTTGTTGCATTCATAACATCAAAAAGTTCATCACATTAAAGAGAGAAATCTATTCAATGGAACATGTCCCAACCCTTCAATCATGGAACAAACAAAAAAAGCCCAGCTTGCTGCAAGTGTTGAAACCATTCCGTGTTAGTGTGGGAGTACTGTTACGACAGAGCCGTCGATGCGTGTGATAAGTTGAAGGCACCTATGTCTATTGTTTTAGCATTTTCCATATGTATTATCTGCTTGGAATACATTTCCATTTATAGTCTCCAAAATTCTTCCAAGGCCACTTTCCCAACCTATCAAATGACTCCCAAGTGCTTACAACATAGTGTTCTATAGTGGTCTATACCATTAGCGTCGGGCTCTAGCATTCACTCTCCTATAGGTATAAATTCATCAAAGTGTTAAAAGGTACCTCAAAGTAGAAGGTGTGCAACCCCAACCAAGGGCCTAAGCATTAGTGAGAAAAAACTTAATCAATTAGTAGTTGAGAGTACCTAGCATTTGAGAGCTTTCCTTATCGTTTGCGGACAAACTGGATTAAATAAGTTTATGAGAGCCCCATCCCGCCCAAGTGCCCATCAATTTTTGTAGGAGCTATGGGGGTTGAGCATTGCGGTCTCGTGGAGTGCGTGCAATGGTTATGAGGGCTTGTTGAAGCACTACAATCGCCATAAAGTTTGCGAAAATAAGCAAAACATTAATACTCCACAATGCTTCACAAAAGACGTTGCAAAACTGGCTATATTTGAGCGTCTCCCAACATCCCAAGCCTCTTTTACAGAGCATGGCTTTCATGTCCTGCAGCTAGTGTTCAAGAAAAATGTGTCTTACCTTAATATCATGCCGGTTTCAATTTTCGAAATGTTTGTTGATGGGGCAAGGAAAAGGATAAAATCCACCTCAAAATAGAGAAAAATACTCTAAATGTTTGAAAAATAAAACTTCCTCTTGCAAAATCCAAGGAAAGGAACTTTGTATGTTTCAAAAAATGCTTTTCCCAAACATTGCCTACATGGGATGCAGCTCTAAGTTTAATGACTTCTTAAGCTACCATATCATTTTAACGCTTTTTTTATAAAGAAACTACCCTAGCTGCAAACGCTGCATATGGTGCCGCACGGTACAATATATCCTTGGTCTATTGTTGTAACCAATCCGCGCCGGCGCGGACTGGTTGCAGCAGTAGACAAGGGAGCTATAGAGAAAGGGGCGCTAGGAAAATTTTCTACCTTGTTTGATGCGAATCGCCTTTTGTAGCGTGACAATAGTGTTTCAATCTTTCTCATTGCAACAAGATATTTTACAGGGGCAACCAGTGCATGGCAAGGGGTAGAAAGATGTAGCACAGAAGCAGAGCAGCTTGGTTTTGTGGTGCAGCAGGCCCGAGGCAATCGCAGGGTTAAGGGCATTGTGCTAATAACACGATTTTACAGGGATAATGGCCAGACAGTCGAAGATGGTAGTACAGGGTGATGTGGTTTGAGAGTCAGTTGCAGTCGAATTCAACGCCATGATCAGTGCCAAGTCTTCCGGCATGGTGTCCGCTTCGTTCTACTCGTCAGTTCCGTGCGAGATAGTGTGGACTCCACTGTAGAGGCTTTGCTGCTGTAACCGTGAGAGCTCATCATCATCTCTTCGGCGAGAGCTGTTGTGATCACTTCTCGTATCATGTCCACCATCACCACTGCTTCAGTGTTGCCCAACCCAAACTCAGCCTCGTGCCATATGCAGAAACTGCCGGCGCCATATGCAGCATTTGCAACTAGGCATGCTACAATATTAAGAGACTACCAGCTCCATATGCAATGTTTGCAGCTAGGCATGCTACAATATATCCTTGGTCTATTGTTACAACCGGTCCGCGCCGCCGCGGACTGGTTGGAGCAGTAGACCAGGGAGGTCTAGAGAAAGGGGCCCACGCGACAGTTTGCGGCAGGGAGGGAAATAGCTTAGCATGTCATTATCATCATCCTCCTCTTGTGCCTCATAGTTGCAAAAAACGCAAAATTGCAACGACATCGACGACGTTGAGCCTCCACCAGCAGTCGGTGGCCAAATGATGGCGACGAAGCTTGAGAAACACCTCGGAAGCGGGCATTGGTGCATGTCCAAGAGGTCGTCTTCCCAGAGGCTGATTTTCTTGTCTTTGGAGGTGAGCTTCTTTGTCACATGACACATCCCAACCCTATGTGTCCGTGGACAAGCTACACCACAACAGGGTTCAGTCAAGTTTAGATTAGCAGTGATCTGGCACTTCTGTGAGTATTCGTAGACCGTGCATGCCCAGTCACTTAGCATAGATGCATATCCTCCGGTTGCACACGATCATCGGAATTCCCATCAGAATCCATTAGCATCAGTTAGGGGAATTTTCCAGTGCATTTAGCCTATTTTTCTATTTATTGGTTATGTTCACTTATTATTTTCAAGTGACTTTCCACAAAAGTAGGTAGGGCAATTTTGCTAAGTTAATATATAAGCAAACCCAAGTTAGCACTTTGTGGCAGAAGAGGCAGCAGGAGCTTCCCGCTCAACAGGCAACTTCTCACCAGTACCCCTCAAGGACCCCTAGCGTTTTCTGTTCCCAACAGTAAAACCTCATCCCTGGCGTTTTCCTCACTGGTAGTCATCGCCATCAACCTCGACACCCTATCGTTAGCAGGTTGTTGCCATCGCCAGGATTCATCAAGCATTAGCGTTTTCCCCACAGTTCAGCCATTCAGCGTTTTTGCTTTGAAGATGCAGATCAACCTAGATTTTTTGACAAGAGACATATCCAGCCAGCGTTTTTGTTTTCAGCCCTAAACTGCATCAAACCACAGCGTTTTCAGCCTTATGCACAGTAGAAGAACCACCCCAAGACGGTTGCAGATGCTCCCCCATTTTCAGCCATCAAAACGCAGCCAAAACAGTCATTTTCAGCCACCGAAACAGTCCCGAAAAACGGCAGATAGAAGACTACAGATTTCAGCCATCGAGTCGTCGTCGTCATCGCCGTCGTCGTCATCGGCATAGTCCCATTGCATCAGTCCATTGCATTCGCATTGTACACCTTTGTGCAATCAAAGTAGACCACTCTCACCGACGAGAGTGGGGCCTTCGGAGGAGGGTTTTACAACCTCTCGGGTGTCGTATCTCTTCTCTCTCCTTCTCTCAGTCTCATTCACTTGCACACACAATATCCACTCACTTTGTTCGTGATCACAGCACTTTCTATAAGACAGAAAGCTCTCTCTTTCCCTAAGAACTAAAAGGAACCTTGAGCAATAAAGATCACTAATCTTGAGAAAATACAACATTCATTCTGCTGCACCTTACATTCTTGCTAAAATGGTAGCCATTGACACGGCAGCAATATTGGGAGGCTCTTGATGCGGGTGGAAGAAAGACTTACCTGCTGCGAGCTCACACGGCCTCATCATTGTCTGCTCCTTCAGAATGCAGAAAACCTTGCCCTCAACTCCTTCCGCCTTGTTTGATGCGAATCATTATTTGTGTGTGTGTGTGTGTGTGTGTGTGTGTGTGTGTGTGTGTGTGTGTGTGTGTGTGAGAGAGAGAGAGAGAGAGAGAGAGAGAGAAGGTGGGCTGGACATTGCAACCTCAACACAGAGAGTTGAATTGAAAGTGGCAATGAGTCGCCAAGGTTGTGTTGGTGCAGTTAACAGGGTGCTTGGTAAGATGGAAGGGTAGATACGTACTGTGAAATGGAACTTCAAGCTAGAGGATGTTCTTTCTACTGTTTCCAAAACTGGAAAAGCTACATCATTTTGGTCGAGTGAAGGAAGTACATCATCGTAGTTTCATTTGTAAATTGATTTTTGGCTATTGTGACATGAGCTACGCTCACGAAGTGGTTGGTGATTTAGAAAAGGAGCTCTTGCATACTAGATGACATTCATGTCTGATCTTATTCCATCTTGCCAACTTGTGCACCATGGTATGATTAATAATATCACTATCCTATATGGCACTAATTTGTGGCCTTTTACATTTCAATCGTTTTTCACATCACGTTGTGGTCCAGATCTTGTATGGTTCTTTGAATCATCTTACCTGCTATCCCCTCAAACCAGTGAAGAATTAGATTTTTGGATAGGCAAAAAAAAAAAAGACAGAGAGAGAGAGAGAGATGGAGGGAGGGAGTTTTCTCCAACAGTAACCCTCACAGAGAGTGAGACACTCACAGAGAGAAATGAAATGAAATGATATATTAACGTCTTCAAAAGGCCAAAATGACCTATGAGACCATCAGATACAAAGTGGTGAATCTAATACAATGTCTGAAGTACAAGTACAAAAGTACTGAAAGTAAAAATGAAAATTGAAATGAAGTGTGAAATGTGAGATGTGAAAATGTAGAATAGGCCCTCAATGACAATCTGGGTGTCGTGCTAGAATGCCTCTGATCCTTTGCTGGAGTCTCCGTCGATGTAGTGTGCTCCTATGTCTCGGTCGTGGTCGTCTTGATCTCCCGAGCTCAATCGCCCTGTCAATGAGGATGCCTCTGGTATGAATGCGGGTACAACCCTGTGCTGGTGGTTGGTCTCTTGGCTCCCTCGATCCAAAGGAATCTGTGATCCGTCTCTGTGACTGTCGTACTCCATGTCTCCCCAACAGACTGTCTCTATGTCGGTGTAGCTCAAGTAGATATAAGCCAAGGCATCTCTGGTCCTGATACCTCATGACTCTATCTAGGGGTCCAAAACCCTCCCTGAATAAGCAATGGAAGCGCCCTCGTATCTCATAATACACAGTGCAGTGGCATATGTAGTGTAGCTCTGTCTCTGGCTCTCTACCGCATAGTTGACATATCCTAGACTCTGGTGGTATCCCTCTGAATCTACCCGTCTCAATCTCCAGCTGGTGTGAGGATGTGCGAATCTGACTAATAGCACATCGCAGACCATGAGATAAATGAGTGTCCATGTAGTTCAGACGAGTCACAAACCCATCCCCTGAAAGTTGGAGAAGGTGCTCTTTGTAGAAAGCCATCTTCGTGCCCAACTCCTGTATCGGCTCTACCCATGTCCTCCTGGTGTCCAACTGTATAAGATCCTGACAAATGAGTCTAGTGATCTCCGTCCGTGTGACTGGCAGGGAGGGTGCATCCAAGGAATACTGAAAGGGAGGCAATCTATCCATGCTGAGACCATGCCTCTGAAACCATGAGGTCGTCTGTGCATACCAACATGATGCATCTCCCTGCATCGCTAACTGTCTAGAGGACTCAAGAGCCAGTCTAGTATATCTGCCTCTATGTGTATCCCATAGACTGTGCATAAAGGGCACTGATCTGGTAAGAGCCTCAATCTCTATAGGAGGGGCGGCTACCTCCGCTCAAATAATCGCATGTGGTACAGAGGCCTTGGCTCTAATCATCAGGGATATCATAAATACCAAGGGTCTCTCCATGTTCCTACAACTGTCATGATTCACAGATGGTCCCCAAACTTGGACCCCATAAAGCATAGCTGAAGCAACCAAAGCATCAAAGAGCCATAGTTTTGTTCGTGGTTCTTGAAACTGAACCTGCGAACACATCCTCTCTAGCCCTCCTAACGCCGCATAGGCTCTGGATAGTCTAGTCTCTGCTGCTCTCCTCAAGGTAAACCTCGGTCCCGTGAATACCACCCCCAGATATGTATATTCATCTGTGTACTCCACAGTGTCCTGGCCATATACGAGTGTAGGTGCCGATCTCTTGACCCACTGTGGTGTGGTGTTAAACACCATAACCTTGGTTTTACCAAGGTTCACAGAACAGTCCACTATCCTCTGCAAAGTTGTGCAATGCATCCAAATGTCTTTGCATGCCCTCTGGCGACTCTGACACTAACACAATATCATCAGCATATAATAATAAAGGGATCCATGTCCCTGCCAGCTGAGCGCCTCTGTCACCCTCTCTGTCAATGTAGTCAAAGACCTCATCTACATACATACCAAAAAGTGTAGGGGACAAAGGACACCCCTATTTCACTCCAATAGTGGAATGAACAATGTCAGAAATCCCCTCCGGAGTGCGTACCTGGCCAGTCACTGAGCTGTATAAAGCCATGATCCCCCATATGATCTCTGTGGGTACTCCCAACTTCAGTAGCCTGTGCATCAATCTGGCCCTCGGCACTGTGTCAAATGCCTTGCGGAAGTCCACAAAGCAACAATACATCCGTCTCCCATGTGCCCGACCCTCCTCAATAATGGCTCTGAGTGTAAGAATATGGTCCAAAGTGGAGAAACCCCTCCTGAATCCAACCTGACCTACTGCTCGTATGCCCTCATTTTCTGCCCATTTACTCAGTTGCTGTTCAAGAATGGATGCATACAACCGTGCCAATGTGTGCCCTATCATAATAGTACGGTAGTTCCCTGGTACCGTGGGGTCCCCTGCCTTGAAAAGAGGTACAATAGTAGATAATCTCCAGGACTCTGGCAGTCCATCACACATGACACGGTTAAACAACCGCGCAAGAACCTCTAACAGTAAATCTCTAGCATGTATCAAGTACTCTGCCACCAAACCATCATGATCATATGCTCTCCTAGTCCTCATCCTGTCAATGGCGTTCTTCACCATCTCAGTGGTAAAGAAGGTACTAGTGGCTGGACATGGCTCTAGAGGGTCTGGTAATGGTGGTTGCCCAGGTACTGTATATAATGATGCTGCATATTGACACCAAATCTCGGGAGAGGTAATCACTAGAGGAGGTGAGTGCTCATGGAAGAGACGCCAGGCCTCACCTAAATCTCGGCTCAAAAAGAGCTGATACAAATCACGTTCCATCTGGGCTAAAAAGGCCCGCTTCTTCCGTCGCACTAAACGCCGAAGGGCAATCCGAGATTGTCTATATGTAATGACTCCAAGTATAAGCTCGCTCTGAATCTGAACTCTCATCTCTCTGCACTCCTCATCATACCAACTATTCTGAGGCATGTTCCCATAACGTCTTTTCTGATCTAGTTGAGTGTGTGGGTATGCCTCTACTGCTGCCCCATGCAAAATCTCCGTCAATAAAGTGGTGATCTCCTCTACTGTATATACAGGCTCGGCTGCCCCCATCCGTCTGTAAATCTCTTCCACATAGACTGAATCCGTCTCTCGTGTAAAAGTATACCGTGTGTGTGCAATCCTCCGTGGTGTCTGAGAGACACTATACTAGAAAGAGACTGAAAAAGTCAGGAAAGCATGGTCCACTGCTACTCCAACAGGCCTAGGGCCCACACTGAGATCTTGAATATGAGAGATGAAGCTCGGTGAAGTCATGACATAGTCCACTGTACTGGCCCCATGTCTGTGTGGAAAGCATGTGAATCCCCCAGACGAAGGAAAAATCTCTAGACCATTAAGTATGGCCAGACCATGCGTAGTTGTCATCTCCATGAGATATCTCCCATACTCTGTGTGCTCTTTATCCTGTGAGTGTCTGTCAAGTCCCATCTCCGATATATCCATCTCTCTAAGCATCTCCTCCGAGGTATCATAAAATACCGTTTGGGAGTTGGCCGTCCTGGCATTAAAGTCTCCCAAGAGAATGATATCTCCATCTCTAGAGAACTCCCATATGACAACATCAAGTAAAGAGAAAGGGGATTGCCCTCTAGGTGAGGTATAGACTGATGTGCTAGGGGGAAAGTAACATATAGCAATGTATAAGAATCTGCCTGTCTCAGCTCTCAGTCTCACCCACATGTATCTCGCCTGGTCATCTCTCCAGACAATCTGTAATAGCGGCTGCAACTCTTCCTTGAATAAGACTGCTACCCCTCCTGAACCTCGACTTCCATGCTGGGATCTAGCGTCTGGCCGACAAGCTGTCTCCCATAAATAGCCAGTCACACTTGGCATCAACTGTCCAGATTTTTGATGTGTCTCCGAGTAAAAGACAATGTCTCTATTTCTGAAGCTATCTTCAAAGGCACCCACATCCAGCCTATATGAACCATTACAATTCCATGCCGCCATCCGGAGTGTGGTCCCATAAGTCTCGCACCGTCATGCTGTGCGTTTTTCCAAAACCACTACTTTCCCTCCTCTGTAAAAGGCAATTTTTCCCTTCTCCCTTGCTGCCTTGATCTCTGGCATCAACTCTTGCATATGTGCTATTTGTGCTAAAGTAAGGTCATCCCCCATAAATATTCCAGTTTTCTTAAGTGCTGGTCTCTTCTTCAGGAATACCTTCCTTGTTTCCAAAGTCGGGAAACGCAAAATAAGTGCTTTCTCTTTGACATTTCCCTTCTCATCCACTCCCTTCTTTCCTACTCTCCAAGCACCTGTGTGCATAGGTTCCGGGATGCCCATGCGCTGCAAGAGTTCCTTCACTTCGTCTTCTACATTTTCGGTGTCTTTGATACCAGTAATACGCACATGGAGGGCTCTAGTCCTCCTCTTCTGTTCCTCCTCAATGGTCATATTGATGATGGTAAAAGTCTGTGCGGCTTCTGGCATCCGGGCCTTTCCTTTCTTTGCACCTTCAATCCATTTTTCTGCTTCGTCAACTTTATCCTGTGTTTTAGAAATGCGCTCCGCCCATGAGGAAGCCTCTTTCGAGTTTAGTTCTTCCCCTTCGCGCAGAGTTTTCACATGCTCCCTAATATCTTCGAGCTCTTTTAACATCGAGGGTTGATTTCCCCCTTCCGTTTTGGGCATAATTTTGCACGCTACAAGTTCCCCTTTAAGAGATAGATAGATAGATAGATAGTTCTATTATCGTCCTGGGAGGTCAAATATGACCTATGGGACCAAATGAACATGTCACGTGGTGTGAGTGGAGTTCATAAGTGACTCTCGATGCTCAAAAATGGCTGAAATGAGCGTCGCAATAGAGAGTCCACATCGTGGTTGGGAGAGGAAGGTATGTAGGGAGAGATCATGGCTGAATATATAGGGAAAAGAGGACCTAATGTGGTCAAAAGCTGAGCACTCAAGTAGTGTGTGGTACTCACTCTCTCGCACTTAACGAGGGCATAAGGTGCAAAGTCGATGACACTCCTCGCCAGTGCCCCAACGTCCTGTCTCGCAGCGTAGAGAGTGAGAGCTAAGACGAATGGAGGCAATGGTGCGGATCGCACTCAACGGGATGGGCTCAAGGATGTAGGAATGGGTTCGGTTACCTCGTTCCGAGAAGAAGAGAGATTTGTAGTTTGGGGCAACGTGTGTGGTGTAATGGTTGAAGCGAGAACCTCCGGATTTCTCCCAAGCCGTGATACATTGGCGTTGTAAGAAGGCCTCATTAACTTGGGAGTCGATCGACGCATCCTTGACCAAGTGACATGCATCCCATCTTCCAAACCATTTCTTGATATCAAGCATCCACCCCGAACTTAGTATTTTGCTCTTGCATGTCTTTTGAACCATTTGACTTGCTTCATATGCGATTCTAGGAAGTTGATGCAAAGGGCTACGTTGTGTCTTACGCATGTACTCCACAACCCTTTGCATGCCCAAGACCTCAATGGGAAGCAATCCGGACTCAAGAAGTAAGAGCATGTAGGGTGTTTGTGTTTTGACTTGGAGAAAGTTGGTGAGAAAACGCTTTTGGACATTCTCAAACTCTTTCCAAGTAGACTTCCCGAAGCTTCCACCCCACACCTCCACTCCATAAAGAAGCACCGGTGTCACCAATGTGTCAAAGAGGTACTTTTTGAGAGCCCAACACTTGATCTCTCCTGCATTGCACATGTTCTCAAATGCATAATAGGCCCTCTTTTCGGCTTCCAAGCGACGCATTGCACAATCCTTCCATTTATGATTGGATGGAACCTCAAGCCAAGGTACTTGAAGTGATCTACCACTTCAAGTTTCTCATTGTTATATACAATGCATGGATTTTCATCATTGAGGGTCTTTACAAGCATAACCTTGGTTTTGGATCCATTCACGATCAGCCCGCTATGTAGGCAAAAGCGTTCCAAGACACTCATAAGCTTTTGTGCATCTTCTAAGGTATGTGCTAAGAGCACTACATCATCGGCATAAAGCAAAAGCATGATCACCGCATTTCCAATCTTAACCTCTTCTATGCCTTCTTGCTGCATAAAGTCAAGAACCATGCATTCCAATTCATCAATGAGCAGTCCAAAGAGGGTTGGGAAAGTGGGCATCCTTGTTTGACACCAATAGTGCTTGCAAAAAATTCTGAAATTCCATCTCCCATACGTAATCGACATATCACTTTTTGGTAGATGCGAAAGACTGCATGCATAAATTCTCTCGGCACTTGAAGGCTTTGCATACGTCTCCAAAGATTTTCTCGCGGTACCATGTCAAAAGCTTTCTTGAAATCCACAAAGCAACAATACAACTTTTTTCCTTTCAATCGAGACGCTTCCATAAGAACTCGAAGAGTGACAAGGTGATCAATAGTGCTATGATGCTTTCGAAAACCTGCTTGGCCAAGTGCACGTTTGCCATTCTTTTCAGCCCATTCACTTATCTTAATCTCCATGATACATCCAAATAACTTTGCCATTAAAGAAACAACCATTATAGTGCGATAGTTGTTCACATTGTTTACATCTTCTCCTTTGTGCAAAGGTTTGATCCAATTTACACTCCAATCATGAGGCATGCCATACTGAAGTGCAAGGTTAAACATATCGCATATCCAATATCGTGTTTTCTTGCTTGTCCATTTAATCATTTCAGCCTTGACACCTTGAAGGTCACCTGCCTTACGAGTAGCAAGTTTCTCAAGCGCGCGGCATACATCTTCAATGGTAAAGAAGGGAGACATAAACGGAAGGGAGCTACAACACTCCATCTTATCAACATTGGGTTGCTCATAGAGATTTTTACAATGCATATACATATCCTCAAGAGTCAAGTCACCAAACCTCTCAACGCGCTTGCCTTTTAGATTTTGCCAAAACTTGCCACATGCATGTGCTTTCTCTTGTGCTAAAAGAAGTTGTTTTTCGACTTCTCACCTTCTCCTCTTCTTTTGAACAAGTGCTTTGTATGTGTGTGAACATTCCAAGTAAACTTCCTTGTCTTTGATTGCATCCAATCTTAGCAAGTGTTTTCGGGCTTGACTACATTCCATGTCAAACCATTTCTTCTTAATGCTACTCTTCTTAGACCTTTTGCAAGACATGTGTTTCACCGAAAAGCATTCCTTCGCACAAGAGAAAATTACTTCTTTGAAAACTTTCCACTTGCATTCTAACGTTGGGCTCTCTTGATGCTCTATCATGCTTAACATTTGGTCCACCATATCAGCATATATAAGTGCTCGTTTGAAGTCTAGACGTTGTGAGCGGGATGAAAACACACACAGCGCCTCTATAACGACCCGACACACACTCTTGGGAAGATACACACACACACTATGGGGCACCACTCGGCTTACACAACACACCTGGCCGAGACAGGGAACACATCTCTGGAGTGAGAGGAGAGAGACTATCCACTTGCCCACTCCACACAGACACACACACACACACACACACCCAAAAAACTCAGCTCAAAAGAGGAGAATTTCTGATGTTTAGATACAATTGAGCTTGGGCCAACACCAATGGGGCAAATAGCTCACACACTATGGGTGAAAGAAACCAGATACAATCACAAACTGGAGCAGAAACTTCGCTCATAGGAGGAACTTACACAGAAAAACAGCAGGAAAAGAGTGAGGAATTTGGCAAAATGGACAGCGCCATCGCGTCCGGAACGGCCCAAAACCCCAGTCTACAATGTCAAAGTGCTCAAATCCGACCTCGGATGAGCAGTTTTCGGCCAAAACAGGCTCCAAAATGGGCAAAAACACACCTGCGGCTGTTCCTCCTCTCTTCTCCACGTTTTTTCTGGTCTTCTCTCAGTTTTTTCAGTTCCCACACTTAGCCTTATTAGTTGGGCACCCTTGGCCTTTTAGATGACCTCAAACGGACCCCGAACAGGCCAAAAACTGACCTCGCAGTGCATAGTTGTCACCTTTTTGCATCATTCGCACACCTGGCACTCAGCTTTTTTCCAATAATGCATCTCGCCACCACGTGAAGTGGCCCCAAAAAAAGGTCCTCATGATGACCTTTCTGCATAATTCTCACAAGCAAACACCCACGTTGTGTCCGTCCTCATCTGCGTGCAAATATTGACCTCGTTCGCCCTCCTGACGCCACTAGATGCCATCTGACGCACCTGCTGACCTCACGTCGTCGGCCAGCGGATAGCTTCCTCGAGAAGTTTTACGCGCTACCAACTCCTCATTATTGTATAAAAAACACACTGGTACTGGTAATAGTGAAAATCGCTGCACTATGTACATGTTGTCCTACCTGTACACATGTGGGCCCCACATAACCACCTGGCTAAGGAAAATGGGCAATCCTTTATTTGATGCACCATGCATGTATATGTACATATGCGCAATCCCTTGCTCCAAAAAACTCCTGACATAATTTGCCCATCCCCTAGCCTGCTAGATCATTCATGATCAGCAGCAGCAAAGAGAGATATGAGACTCGCCGCATCACAGGTCTCCTCATCCCTCACCAACACAGCTTGATCCACAGACAGCTCATCTTGCTCCACCATCATCAACCTGGCATGATACAACTTAAGACGCAATCCATTTACCCTTGACGTATGTAGAACACCATCCAGGTTAGCCAGCTGATATGTGCCATTTGGAAAACACTCCACTACCTTGAAAGGGCCTTCCCACTTAATCTGAAACTTCTTTTGGAAGGTGTTGTCCAGCTTACTATTGTAGCGCAAAACCAAGTCATGTTTCTTGATACCCTTACTTTTAACCTTTTCATTTATCTTTGCCAAAGCCTTATCCTGCATCTGCCCATAATGTTCCAATGCGCTCATCCTATCCAACTGGACCTCTTGTAGCTGCAAAAGCCTTTCTTTGAATGCATCACTAGGCGGCCCAAGCAACTTCTCTAACATCTTGACCGCAGGCAACTCTACCTCCACAGGCAATAGTGCTTCCTTTCCATACACCAAATGAAATGGAGTAAACCCTGTACCTGTCTTCACCGAAGTACGGTAAGCCCATAATGCACTAGGCAATTCCAAATCCCAATTCTTTCCTTGGTGCTCTGTCACTTTAGAAAGAATTTGTACCAACTCACCATTGAACCTTTCATTTAAGCCATTACACTGCGGGTAATAAGGAGTGGTATGCTGGTGCCTAATCTTCATCTTTGTGCATAAGAAGTCTAGCAGTTTAGCTCTAAATCCTGGCCCCTTATCTGAAAGTAGCTCTAATGGCACCCCAAACTTGCAACATATTTCATCATACACAAATTTTGCCACATCCTTTGCAGTGATCTGTTTTACTGCTGTAGCCTCTGCCCATCTAGAAAGATAGTCCACTGCCGTCAAAATATAGCTTTTGCCCCTGCTTGTGATAGGTAACGGGCCTATTGCATCAATCCCCCACTTTTCAAACACATCAAACGCCATAATGGTTTTTCGTAGCTCTGGCTTCAACACTCTCTTCCCAAATGCTTGACACCTATTGCAAGACCTACACCAATGGTGAACATCCTTGTGCAAACTAGGCCATACATACCCCTCTTGCAAAATCTTATGCAAGGTGATCTTTAGAGCAAAATGGCCACCACATGCGCCTTCGTGATTCTCTTCCAACACTCTGTAAAGCTCCTCCCGCCAAGGTACACGTCTCAACACGAGATCAGCCCCTTTCATGTATAAGACATCACCAATCAATTTGTACCTGTATGCTCTACGCACAAAGCCATACTTCTTAGACTTCTGAATCTCCTTTGGAATGATTCCTGTTAGCAAAAACTCCTCTTCTTGAGCCAAACTTTCCCGGCCATGATAAAGAGGTAAAGTGGTCCTCAACACAAATAGCTCCCCAATCATGCCTTGAGCTGCTTCATGTGCCTCTCCATTTAGAGCACGTTCAATGTGTCTGATACTCCATGCTTCAAACTTTTTTAACAGGCCTTTAATTCTGAAGCACATTTCCTTCAATGAGGTGTTCTTGCTCTTCCACACACCCAACACTTGCTTCACCACTAACAAGGCATCACCTTTTATGCTCAACCTTCGAACCCCATGCTTCAAACAAATGTGTAATCCGGCTTCCAATGTAGCATATTCAGCCTCATTGTTACTATGAGCATCCAATTTGAACCCTCTCTTGCATACTAGCTTCCCCTCTGGATCATAAAGTGCTATACCCCCTGAAGCTGCATCATGGCTCTTTCTGTATGAACCATCAAAGAACAACACATGTGCATTGCTGATCTGTGGCACTTCTTCAACTACCTTTCTCACCACCTCTTCTTTAACAATAAGGGGATTCTCCTTGTAGGTCAACAAATCAGCTAGGGTAGCCCTTGTACTATCTTCCACTAGAAAAGAGAACTCAAACTCTTGCAGCTCAATTACCCATTTCTTCACCACATTTGACATGTTAATACCATTAATTAACTGTGGCAAAAAGGCATAACTCGTCAAGAAAACAAAAGGCCGTGGTAGCAAGTAATGACGAAATCGTCGACAAGCAAATATTACACTAGCCATCACTAGCTCTACTTCCGATAACTTTCTCTCCGCTACCAACTTCACTCGGCTTGCACAATACACTGGCCTCATATAATGGCTGCCCTTCCCCTTTTGCAATAGCATGGCTCCAATGGCATCATCCCCTACTGATGGATTTACATAAAAAACTTTCTCCCAATCAGGAGCCTGCATGGCTGACAACCCCCCTAACACCTCTTTCACCTCTTGAAACACTTCTTCACACTTGTCATCCCATTGCAATGGATCATGCTTTGCCACTTGTTGTAATGGATAAAGAAGCTGCGAAGACAATGGAATAAACCGTGCCATGTACTTCACTTTGTGTATAAAGGTTGCCAATTGCTTCGTACTCATAGGTGATGGAAGAAGAATAATAGACTTCACCTTATCTGGATCAGCCTCAATGCCATTTTCTGACACCATATGGCCCAATAACTTCACCCTTGGCTGTGCTATATGACATTTCTTTGGATTTAATTGTCCTCCACATTCATCATATCGAGCCAATACCATCTGCAACTTCTCATGATGCTCAGCCCTACTGCTATAGACACAGAAGTCGTCCATAAAAGCCTTAACACAACTACCAATGAATGGTTCCAGCACCCAATTTGCTCTTTCTTGATAGAAAGATGGTCCATTTGACAACCCAAACGGCAACACTGTGTAGCAATAGCAGCCCCATGGCGTAATAAAAGTTGTCTTTGTGCGGTCTTTAAGAGCAATCTTCAATTGAAAATAGCCTGAAAAACCATCACACACACTGTACCTCTCATAACCTGCCACTGAATCCAAGATCTGATCGATGAATGGAAGAGGATATGGGTTCTTCTTAGTGGCTGCGTTTAAGGGTTTAAAATCCACACAAATTCTCCACTTCCCATCCTTCTTTGGACTGACTACAACTGGACTCACCCATTCTGTGGTCTCCACTGGAACTATGAACCCTGCCTTCAATAACTTGTCCACCTCTACCCGCAAGGCTTCCATTTGCTCTTGACCCATCCTTCTTAGCCTTTGCCGCACTGGCTTAGCACCTTCATTCAGCTCTATATGCATCTCTTCACCCTTGAACCCTCTGATCTCTTCATATGAAGTAATGAACAAATCAGGAAAACTAGCCAGCATATGCAAATATATATCCTTCTCCATAGCTGAGAGGTCTCCACTGATCATTTGTGTCATCAATTCCTGCTTCTTTGACAACTCAACCTTGGTTTGCATCAGCCCTTCAATCACTTCATAAGGCCCTTCACTTTCATCCTCAACTTCCTTCGCAAATGCGACTAAACCAATCTCCTGGATTTCTTTGTCCATCAAAAGAAATGCAACATCAGCATCCTCATCACTGCTGGTAGTGCTATCACTATCCTCATCTGTCACCGTGGAAGAGTTTTCATCACTAGACTCATCCTCATCTTCATAAAGCTCCTCTAATCGTTTCCTTGTGTCCATATTATAAAGCTTCTTGGTACCTGTCTTTCCATAGAGGCTAATCGTACCATGTCGCCAATCTTGAACAGCTCCCACTGCACGTAACCATGGTCTGCCCAGTATAATAGGATATGCTCCCAACCCTGCTGGCATCACATGAAAATCAACCACTGCCTTTGCATCATATGCCTCCACTTCTAAGCTCTTTACAACACCCAAGCATTTTACTTTTTGATGGTTTGCCAATCTGATCCGAAAACCTGACACCCCAGCCACTGTGAGACCCATCTTCTCAACGCATGAGTGTGTTATGACGCATATTTGGGCTCCGCCATCCACATAACCTTGTCCCAAATTTTTCCTTTTATGCCACACATCTACTATTGGACAAATGTCTGGTAGCTCGTCCATTGCCAACACCTTCACTGAACCTCTCTCTGGCTCTTTCTCCATTGGGTTAACCATCCTCTTCCACTGTCGCTTTAGCTTAGGCACCATCTCTATAAGCTGCCCAAAAGTAACATCTGCCTTCCTGCTCGTCAGATCCTCCTTCAAGTCATAGCTTAATTGCCCATCCCCTAGTGGAAAATCTGAAACATGAAACTTTCGACGAGCTCTCCTTTTCCTCTTGGCCTTGACATCCTCGCCTTCATGGCTCTTTCCTTTCTTCTTACTAGGACCTGGGGCACTTCTTCCTTCCTTATCCTCTGTGGTCCTCTTCCCAATAGGCATCACTAATGTATCCTCTAGCTTTGATGCCTTCTCCAAGGTGACTACACTTAGCACTTTTGTCTTCCCTTTTTCCTCCTGGGTCAGTCCACTGGTTCCTTCGTCTCCCTTAATTTCGATGCCATAATCATTTGACCTAGTTAGCACCTGTCTTGGCAATGGATACATGTCTCCCCCCATCCTTGGTGGCTTATCACATTGCGGGCTGATGTGACCCAACTCTCCACAATTATAACATGTGGGCGTCTGCCTCCAAAACCTACTATTACTTTGTCCAGCACCATTCCTAGGTCTTTCTTCACCTCCTGGCTGATTTGCAAACCGCCCTCGACCTCGATTATTTCCCACTTGACCTAGCATGTTTAGGCTGAGATTCTTCATCAGATAAACCACTTGCCTCATGTCTTGCCTTAGGCCATCATCTTGCACTGCTGTAGTGACCACTGCTGGCATAACCTGAGTAGTAACAGGAACCACTGGTTCATGATGAACCCCTGACATGCGCCCTTGTAAAGACTCTATAGGCTGAAATTCAGACCTCATTGGCAAAGACTCCACCCCTAACTGGCTCATTTTCCTCAGCTTCCACTCTTTGTTCCTTGCTACCTCTAGTGCATCTTCATATGTCCTAGGCTTCTTTAGCTCTACTCTCCAACGTATATTCTCCCAAAGACCAGCCAAGAACCTGTCCTTCTTCATCATGTCAGGCGGGGGTACCTGTGGTGCTAAAGCCTTGCACATTCGCTCCCATGCCAATGAAAACTTACGTATGTACGCATCTACTGGCTCACCTTCCTTTTGCACCAAAGCCTGTACTTCTTGCCACACTTTGTCAGGGTCTTCTATCTTCACAAACTCCACTTCCAATCCATGCCTTAGATTGTCCCAACTCAATCTTATAGGTGGATCAGCCATACGCAACTCCTCTTCAAATGCTTTGGACCAAGCTCGTGCATCACTCTTCAAACAAATTTGGAGAAGGCGTAACATTTGCGTAGGGTCATGAATCTGGTTGCTAATGCAGGCAACCTCCATCTTTTCCAAAAATTCTTCCACATCTTCATCACTTCTTCCATGAAACTCGGGATAAGAGAAAGCCATGGCCACCCAAATTATGATGCTTTGAGAACCCCTTCGAACACACGTGCAAGAACCCAAAACTTTTCACTTCCCAATCCCCAGAAACTTCAATGGAGCTCAACTTTAGATAAGGACAAACACATGCACATCAAATGAGTTTTCATAGTTGATCATCGGAATGACAACAGGCAAAGGACATTCCAGGATCTCTCTCAATCTTCTTGGCCCAAACATAAAGACTATGCGCTGCTGGAAAAAGATCTTCCTGGACACATGAACATTAATCTGAATTCTTTGCGTTAAATGAAAAGGAGTGAACTGAGGGCCATTTTGATCATCCATTAAAGCCAACCATGAAGCTCCCAAGAAGGCACACCTGACTCAACCTCTGATTTTGCCAAAATTTCAGCAGCATAACAGCATAAATGGCTCAAAATACCAAAAAACCAGCCATCATAACTTGGAAAAATTTCGACAGAGTTTCCCCAGAAGTAGAGCAGTAGGAACCCAAAATATAGACTGTCTATGTATGCATAAACTGTCAACAATAGAACCCGAGCATCAAGTAGGACTCACTAGTACATAGCCTATGGCGAGGTCACGAAAAGGGTGCTCCAGCTACCTGTATCACCGAAAGGATCTCCACATTTGAGAATCACCCAGCTCAATAAAAACCTCACGCTATCGACCCTCACACGAAGGCTAATGCAAAACGCGTATAGGCAAGTCTCAGAAATGACTATCTTCCAGACCAAGTCTCAGAAATGGCTGGGACTGCCAAATAAAACCATATATGGCTCCACAAAGGCGTACAATGGCAGTTTCCACAAGTAACGTACAATCCAACAGACAATGCGCTCAAATAGGCGCCAAGTGATGCATTCCCACAACAACTGCAAGTGACATCACTGTACTCCAGCTACCTGTACCTGTGTGAATCACCTGTACCTGTCCCTGTCCCTGTTCCTGTAACCTATAACCTGTAACCTGTAATCCCGAAGCTCGAAGCTCGAAGCTCGAAGCTCGAAGCAAAAGGTACTCGAAGAAGATCCTCCGTGGGGGCGCCAAAAGAATGTGAGCGGGATGAAAACACACACAGCGCCTCTATAACGACCCGACACACACTCTTGGGAAGATACACACACACACTATGGGGCACCACTCGGCTTACACAACACACCTGGCCGAGACAGGGAACACATCTCTGGAGTGAGAGGAGAGAGACTATCCACTTGCCCACTCCACACAGACACACAGACACACACACACACACCCAAAAAACTCAGCTCAAAAGAGGAGAATTTCTGATGTTTAGATACAATTGAGCTTGGGCCAACACCAATGGGGCAAATAGCTCACACACTATGGGTGAAAGAAACCAGATACAATCACAAACTGGAGCAGAAACTTCGCTCATAGGAGGAACTTACACAGAAAAACAGCAGGAAAAGAGTGAGGAATTTGGCAAAATGGACAGCGCCATCGCGTCCGGAACGGCCCAAAACCCCAGTCTACAATGTCAAAGTGCTCAAATCCGACCTCGGATGAGCAGTTTTCGGCCAAAACAGGCTCCAAAATGGGCAAAAACACACCTGCGGCTGTTCCTCCTCTCTTCTCCACGTTTTTTCTGGTCTTCTCTCAGTTTTTTCAGTTCCCACACTTAGCCTTATTAGTTGGGCACCCTTGGCCTTTTAGATGACCTCAAACGGACCCCGAACAGGCCAAAAACTGACCTCGCAGTGCATAGTTGTCACCTTTTTGCATCATTCGCACACCTGGCACTCAGCTTTTTTCCAATAATGCATCTCGCCACCACGTGAAGTGGCCCCAAAAAAAGGTCCTCATGATGACCTTTCTGCATAATTCTCACAAGCAAACACCCACGTTGTGTCCGTCCTCATCTGCGTGCAAATATTGACCTCGTTCGCCCTCCTGACGCCACTAGATGCCATCTGACGCACCTGCTGACCTCACGTCGTCGGCCAGCGGATAGCTTCCTCGAGAAGTTTTACGCGCTACCAACTCCTCATTATTGTATAAAAAACACACTGGTACTGGTAATAGTGAAAATCGCTGCACTATGTACATGTTGTCCTACCTGTACACATGTGGGCCCCACATAACCACCTGGCTAAGGAAAATGGGCAATCCTTTATTTGATGCACCATGCATGTATATGTACATATGCGCAATCCCTTGCTCCAAAAAACTCCTGACAACGTAGGTACAAATGATTCACATCATGATTGGAGGCTACATGCTCGGGCCGTTTACTACACTTGAGGTCAATACATAACATCCTATGATCTGATTCCGGATTCCATTCACCAAGTGTAAAGCTTTGTATGCATTCTAGAGTGGCTTCCGAGAACAACATATAGTCAATCACGCTAGCACCGTTGTGCTTTCTACATGTAAAGTCATTGGTGCCTTGCCATAGAGATACACCATTTGCAATGAGCATTCCGGTACTATTGCACATATGTAGAAGTGACTTTCCATAGTGATCCACTTCTTTTGCATCATTAGAACTCGATTATACATGTATGAATCATCCATTCTTCTTGAGACATGCGGCATATCTACTTGTTGTGTGTCGTGTTGTAGCATATTTGTGCGAGCATTCATGTCTCCAAAAACAATGACTTCACCTTGATCCTTGTAATGAGCAATGTCTTCCTCTAGTTCAACAAAGGGCTGATCTCTATCCATATTCAAGCAAGCATAAAAGTTGGAGTCATAGTGAGGAATGTAGCAACCGGCCACAAACATGACTTGACCATTTGGTGGACTGATTTTCAGCCATAAGTAGTGTTTATACTTATCTTCTTTGACAATGGAAACATCTTTCAAACCCTTTTTGGTCATACATGCTACGCCCCCTTGGCCTCTTTGTTGCTTTGCATTTTTGGCCCACATCAAAGAATGCACATCGTATTTGCAAATCCAAGAATTCGTTGCGTATCATGCTCCCATGTTTCGACAAGAAGTATCACATCGGAGTCATTGGTAAGCTCATCAATGCCAATTCCCGCATTCCATGGATACCCATTACAATTCCAAAAGCTTATTCGCAAGCGTGAGTTGGTCTCATAGATCATGTGTCCCTATTTGTTGGGTGGACTTGCATCCTCCTTAAGTGGCTTTTCTTCTTGAGGTGATACCTTAACCTTCTTGCTTCTTTCCTCATATGCTTTGCGACGTACATTTTGTTGCATAATAGTGCGATCCTCATATACATTACAACCTGTTCCTTTGAGGTAGATCCAACCATTGTCAAGGATGATCTTTCTCTTTACCTCATCAGCCATGGTACATACAACAGGTCTTTCTCCCGAGCGAGGGACTCCTTGTTTTCCAACTCGATGTGCACCATAAGCCATGATTCCTGACATGCCAAAGTGTGTAGCAAAAAACTCTTCAATAGCAACTGCAAGAGATTGGGGTGTTTCCATGCTTTCCTCCTTGATTCCACGAATGACGATGTTCTTTGAGCGTTTTTGTCGTTCGTGCAATTCTTGAGTGTCCACATTCTCTACATTCTTTGCTTGGACAACGGCTTGCGTGATAGGAGATGTAGAAACCACATTATCCTTACATATATCAGCCCATGATTTGGATGCATTTCTCATCTCACATACATCATGTCGTATTGTATCTATTGTTTCCTCTTTCAATACATGATCACTCTCAACTTTGCTCAAGCGCTCTTTCAATACATTCATGTCAACAAGAGAGCGTTTACATTCTTGAACTTCATTCTCAAGATGCATCAAGCGTGTTGTTTGCATTTCAAGAACCTTCTTCAGGTGCTCATTCTCCACAACGAGAACTCTTAAAGTACCATTCTCCATTGCAAGTGCGCGCAACTCTTCACCTTGTTTGTTGACGGTTTCTTGTGACGAGATCAAGTAAGCCATGATCATTGCTTCCGTTGTTGTAGATGATGTGGTTGGATTAGCATCCAAATTCCTTGGAGATTTTGCATCATTCTCCATGGCGAGTGTGGCTTTTCCACCCTTGCGAGTTTTGTCTGACATTGCCTTCAAGTCGGCAACAAAAACGCAAAGTTTTGACAGTTTTTTTCAGTTCTGAGATGCTGTTACAGCAAAGCCTTCCATTACACAGAAAAATTCTGTCTTTACATCAATGCGTAGAGGGCTTCGTGCTCTTCGATTGAGGCTATAGATCACCTAAATCGGAGTTCGGATGAGCAAGTTATGGTCAAAAGAGTGAACTGCTGTCTACTAGGTCAAAAAACGGCTAAGAGAGAGAAAGAGAGAGAGAGAGAGAGAGAGAGAGAGAGAGAGAGAGCTTGGAAGCACAACTAAATTTGCACCTCTCTCTCCTCTTTTATTGTGTCTATGAGTGCCTAGAGAGCAACCACAAAGATCGGGCATGCTGTGGAAGCTGTAAATCTCCGTTATGTGAGCTAGGACTAAAATATTCTTTCAATATTGGCTTGGATCTCTTGGAATTAGATAATTCTCTAGTTGTGTCATGACCTTGGGTGTTTTCAGCAGTGATAGCACTCACAATATAGGAGCATTTACAAAATTGTTGCTTCATGACTTTATATCTGCATGCAACAGGCAAATACACCTGAGACTTGGGCCTTTCCTATTCATAAGAACTTTTATTTGGCTATGGGTTGTATCATTTCTATTTACTAATCACGATAGACTCGTTAGGCAAGAAATTTGCACTTCCAAGCTTCCATTAAAGAATGTCACTATCTGTAAATCAACTTTTGATGCAACTTAGCAAAGCAACCGCTAAACATCTACCTGTTTCACATGAGCAAGTGAAAAATGATACTTCGAGAATCTCGTTGAGATGGTCATGAGGCAATTGGATATGCTTGAGCTCATCGTGCATTGGGCACATCACTTTATCATCACCATTGCATACGCCATCGATGTAGTTGCAGTGGGTGCATCCACAGCTTGCTGCTCTCATTTTCTCCACCATTTCAATGATGAGCTGGCAAGGGGAAATGGAGCGCAGCTCAAGGGTGTTGCACTGCAAAGCTGACAGGAGAGAGAGAGTACCCTTGTTTCTGCTTGCTTTATGCACTTGTTTCTGCTTGCTTACAAAAGTGGAGTTGTTTCAAGCTTTAGGAAGTTCTCAGATAGGATGGTAGCCTTACGAGGTTGTGTGTTGATTTGTTTGCAAAACCTAGGTGCCAAAATTTTGATGGACTACTTTTGAGAGGAGATATTCCACATGGAATAAACTATACATGTTTCGAGTATGAGAATGCTTGCGTCTCGAGTATTCAATTTTCATAATGGTTCTTTTTTTGTCGATTGAGTGTAAGATTTGTGGTAGTGAAAGTAATGTGCATGCCATATTTTTTTCTTTCACCATTTTTGCTCTTGTATCAATTTGCTCGTATTTGTCTTCGCTCGATTCTTTTTGCACAATGATTAGAAACCCCCTGGAGATCAGGTCGTTGACTAAATGACTACCTCGATCACTGGTGATTTCTTGAGGACACCCAAACCTACAAAAAATATTTTCATACAAAAATTTTGCGACAGTGGCCGCTGTACAGTCGATGGTAGCCACCACTTCAGCCCACGTTGTCGCATAATCCGTTGCTACCAGGAGATACTTACGAGGGTTGAGCAGGTGGAATAATTGGACCAACAAAGTCCAAGCCCCATCGCTCAAAGGGCAACCACGCCATAGATACCTATAGAGGGCGATTGGATTGTTTGCTAGGCTTGGGCGCACATTGCTGACAGACATCACAAATCTTGACATGAGCAATAGCATCTCTAAATATATAGGGCCACCATAAGCCTGTCTGTAAGATTTTTTGCGCCGTGATGTGACCAGGATAGTGGCCACCTATAGGACCACTGTGTGCATCCTCCAGAATGTGGTCTACTCTATGAGGGGAGACGCACCTGCGCAACACACCATCTGGCCCAGATTTGTAGAGTTGTCCGCCAATCAAAGAGAAGGGTCTAGACTTAAGCAAGAGTCTTTTTTTTTGCAAGGGAGAAGCATTCTCAGGATATAGGCCAGTAGAGAGCAGATGTAACACATCTCCATACCATTCTGGGGTCGTGTCGATCTTAAAGAGATGACTATCAGGAAAGTCATTATCAACCCCAGTATTCGGCTCACCTGAGAGGGATGGTCGGCCATGACGTGAAGCTTGCCTGGACTAAGAACTACTTCGAAGTCAAATTCCTTGAATATCAATAGCCACCTCCAGACTCTTCCTACAACTTGGGGTTTATTCAGAAGATAGCGTAGCGCATGATGATCTGTGATGATAGTGAAGTGAACCCCTAACAAGTAATGAAGAAACTTTTGTAAAGAATACACCATAGCCAAACCTTCCCTTTTTGTGGTGCTGTAGTTGCGCTCTGCTTTGGTGAGCAGGCGACTTGCATAGTGAATAGGGCGATCCAAGTTGTACTCCTTACTAGGCTGAGTCAACACAGCACCCACAGCCAGTTGACTGGCATCAGTATACACATGAAAAGGGAGAGACCAATCTGGACCTACTAAGATAGGTGCTTCAATGAGGCGTTTTTTGAGGTATGCAAATGCTTCAGCCTCAGGTTTTGACCATTTGAAGGGTACAGTAGCACTAGTGAGTCGGGTCAATGGTTGAGCCACCTGTGCATACATTCGTATAAACCTGCGATGATAGCCTGTGTGGCCTTCAAAGCTCTAAACACCTTTCGGGTTGATAGGAGGTGGTAACTTCAAGATAGCCATGATCTTCTTTGGGTCAGGTGCTAAACCTTTGGCAGACACCACATGGCCTAAAAGTGTGCCCTCGGTGACCAAAAAGTGACATTTGTTAGGATTGAGCTTTAGCCGTGCCTCTCTGCACCTTAGGAAGACAGCAGAGAGCTGAGCGAGGTGCTCCTCTAGATTTTCCACTGGGGTTGAACATTGGACACCTGAGAAGGTCGAAAAATCGTCCATGAAGATGCGAAGATGATCCGTAAGTACAGGACAGAATATAAGATATACTGCTTGATTGAAGGAAGGTGGAGCGTTTTTCAACACAAACGACATCCTCATGTAGATAAAAATACCCCAGGGAGTCACAAAGGCCGTTTTAAGCTGATCACCTGGATGGATGCCAAACTAATTGTATCCACCGAACCCATCCATGAAACTGTACAATACATGTCTTGCTACATCTTCGAGCACACGCTCAGTGAAAGGTGTGGGGAAACCATATGGGATAGTTACCTTATTCAGAGCGCGGTAATCGACGCACACACGGATTTCATTGGACTGCTTCTTAGGCGCTATCACCATGGGTGATAACCACTCAGAGTGCTCCTAGAAACGCTAGCAAAAACGCTAGGCCAAGTGGAAGGTGCTAGCGATGACTGCAATGGAAAAACGCTAGAGTCAGGTGAGAGGTGCTAGCGATATGTAAAAACGCTAGGGCTGAGTGTAGGCGAGGATGGGAAGACCAAAAACGCCAAGCTTGGGGGGCACTGCGGGTTCTTGCTGAGAAGATGCTTGTTGAGTGGGGAGCTCCTGCTGCCTCTTCTGCCATTTAGTGCTAACTTGGGTTTGCTTATATACAAACTTAGCAAAATTGCCCTACCTACTTTTGTTGAGAAGTCACTTAAAAATAATAAGTGAAAAATACCAAAAATAGGGAAAATAGGCTAAATGCATTGAAAAATTTCCCTAACTGATTCTAATGGATTCTGACGGGAATTATGACGATCATGTTGTGTACAACCAGAGGATATGCATCTACACTAAGTGACTGGGCATGCACGGTCTACGAATAGACTCACAAAAGTGCCAGATCACTTCTAAATCTAGACTGACTGGACTGACTGAACCCTGATCATGCTGTAGCTTGTCCACGGACACATAGGGTTGGATGTGTCACGTGACATCCCCTCCTTTTCATAGTGAGGTACTGGTACCGAACTATATGGCGTCGAGGGAGATCGCCAATAGCATCCGGAATCCTGGAAGGGACTTTTCGCCCGCCCACTCTGATGTGTGGGTCGTGCGGTACTTGAACTTCATAAAGGCCTACAACGCTTGCTTCCTTGGGCCGCGCCGAAAGCGACACAAAGTCTTCTATGGCTCCTTCGATGCTCAAACTTCGTCTAGAGTCATTCTTCAAGAATCTCCATGGCTGAAAATTCCTGAAACCATTTCCAACACAAAACCATGAACATATCTACTCCATGTAAAGTGAGTGGAAAAAATCTTGTCTTCGCTAAAGACTGTGTATGCAATGTAGATGAACATAGAGACGGAGTGACAAACCGTTCACCACATACACGCTGTCAGGAGTTTTCTGGAGCAAGGGATTGCGCATATGTACATATACATGCATGGTGCATCAAATAAAGGATTGCCCATTTTCCTTAGCCAGGTGGTTATGTGGGGCCCACATGTGTACAGGTAGGACAGCATGTACATAGTGCAGCGATTTTCACTATTACCAGTACCAGTGTGTTTTTTATACAATAATGAGGAGTTGGTAGCGCGTAAAACTTCTCGAGGAAGCTATCCGCGGGCCGACGACGTGAGGTCAGCAGGTGCGTCAGATGGCATCTAGTGGCGTCAGGAGGGTGAACGAGGTCAATATTTGCACGCAGATGAGGACGGACACAACGTGGGTGTTTTCTGATGAGAGTTATGCAGAAAGGTCATCATTAGGACCACTTTTTGGGGCCACTTCACGTGGTGGCGAGATGCATTATTGGAAAAAAGCTGAGTGCCAGGTGTGCGAATGATGCAAAAAGGTGACAACTATGCACTGCGAGGTCAGTTTTTGGCCTGTTCGGGGTCCGTTTGAGGTCATCTAAAAGGCCAAGGGTGTCCAACTAATAAAGCTAAGTGTGGGAACTGAAAAAACAGAGAGAAGACCAGAAAAAACGTGGAGAAGAGAGGAGGAACAGCCGCAGGTGTGTTTTTGCTCATTTTGGAGCCTGTTTTGGCCGTAAACTGCTCATCCGAGGTCGGATTTGAGCACTTTGACATTGTAGATTGGGGTTTTGGGCCGTTCCGGACGCGATGGCGCTGTCTATTTTGCCAAATTCCTCACTCTTTTTCTGCTGTTTTTCTGTGTAATCTTCTCCGGTGAGTGAAGCTTCTTCTCCAATTTGTGATTGTATCTGGTATCTTTTACCCATATTGTGTGAGCTGTTTGCCCCATTGGTGTTGGCCCAAGCTCATTTGTATCTAAACATCAGAAGTTCTCCTCTTTTGAGCTGAATTTGTGTGTGTGTGTGTGTGTGTGTCTGTGTGGAGTGGGCAAGTGGATAGTCTCTCTCCTCTCACTCCAGAGGTGTGTTCCCTGTCTCGGCCAGGTGTGTTGTCTAAGCCGAGTGGTGTTCCATAGTGTGTGTGTGTGTATCATTCCAAGAGTGTGTGTCGGGTCGTTATAGAGGTGCTTTGTGTGTTTTCATCCCGCTCACATTCTTTTGGTGCCCCCACGGAGGATCTTCTTTGAGTACCTTCTACTTCGAGCTTCGAGCTTCGAGCTTCGGGATTGCAGATTACAGGTTGCAGATTACAGGTTACAGGTTACAGGGACAGGTACAGGTACAGGTGATTCACACAGGTACAGGTAGTTGGAGTACAGTGATATACTAGCAGTGATGTCACTTGCAGTTGTTGTGGGAATGCATCACTTGGCGCCTATTTGAGCGCATTGTCTGCTGGATTGTACGTTACTTGTGGAAACTGCCATTGTACGCATTTGTGGAGCCATACTCGGTTGTATTTGGCAGTCCCAGCCATTTCTGAGACTTGGTCTGGAAGATAGTCATTTCTGAGACTTGACTATACGCGATTTGCATTATCCTTCGTGTGAGGGTCGATAGCGTGAGGTTTTTATTGAGCTAGGGGATTCTCAAATGTGGAGATCCTTTCGGTGATACAAGTAGCTGGAGCACCCTTTTTGTGACCTCGCCATAGGCTATGTACTAGTGAGTCCTATTTGATGCTCGGGTTCTATTGTTGGCAGTTTATGCATACAGATACAGTCTATATTTTGGGTTCTCATTGCTCTACTTCTGGGGAAACTCTGTCGAAATTTTCCCAAGTTATGATGGCTGGTTTTTTGGTATTTTGAGCCATTTATGCTGTTATGCTGCTAAAATTTTGGCAAAATCAGAGGTTGAGTCAGGTGTGCCTTCTTGGGAGCTTCATGGTTGGCTTTAATGGATGATCAAAATGGCCCTCAATTCACTCCATTTCATTTAACTCAAAGAATCCAGATAAATGTTCATGTGTCCAGGAAGATTTTTTTCCAGCAGCGCATAGTCTTTATGTTCGGGCCAAGAAGATTGAGAGAGATCCTGGAATGTCCTTTGCCTGTTGTCATTCCGATGATCAACTATGAAAACTCATTTGATGTGCATGTGTTTGTCCTTATCTAAAGCTGAGCTCCATTGAAGTTTCTGGGGATTGGGAAGTGAAAAGTTTTGGGTTCTGGCACATGTGTTCAAAGGGGTTCTCAAAGCATTGTAACTTGGGTAGCCATGGCTTTCTCTTATCCGGAGTTTCATGGAAGAAGTGATGAAGATGTGGAAGAATTTTTGGAAAAGATGGAGGTTGTCTGCATTAGCAACTAGATTCATGACCCTACGCAAATGTTACGCCTTCTCCAAATTTGTTTGAAGAGTGATGCACGAGTTTGGTCCAAGGCATTTGAAGAGGAGTTGCGTGCAGCAGATCCACCTATAAGATTGAGTTGGGACAATCTAAGGCATGGATTGGCAGTGGAGTTTGTGAAGATAGAAGATCATGACAAAGTGTGGCAAGAAGTACAAGGTTTGGTGCAGAAGGAAGGTGAGCCAGTAGATGCGTACATACGTAAGTTTTCATTGGCATGGGAGCGAATGTGCAAGGCTTTAGCACCACAGGTACCCCCGCCTGACATGATGAAGAAGGACAGGTTTTTGGCTGGTCTTTGGGAGAATATACGTTGGAGAGTAGAGCTAAAGAACCCTAGGACATATGAGGATGCACTAGAGGTAGCAAGGAACAAAGAGTGGAAGCTGAGGAAAATGAGCCAATTAGGGGTGGAGTCTTTGCCCATGAGGTCTGAATTTCAGCCTATGGACTCTTTACAAGGTCGTATGTCAGGGGTTCATCATGAACCAGTGGTTCCTGTTACTACTCAGGTTATGCCAGCAGTGATCACTACAGCAGTGCAAGATGATGGCCTAAGGCAAGACATGAGGCAAGTGGTTGATTTGATGAAGAATCTCAACCTAAACATGCTAGGTCAAGTGGGAAATAATCGAGGTCGAGGGAGGTTTGCAAATCAGCCAGGAGGTGAAGAAAAGCCTAGGAATGGGGTTGGACAAAGCAATGGTAGGTTTTGGAGGCAGACGCCCACATGTTATAATTGTGGAGAGTTGGGTCACATCAGCCCGCAATGTGATAAGCCACCAAGGATGGGGGGAGACATGTATCCATTGCCAAGACAGGTGCTAACTAGGTCAAATGATTATGGCATCGAAATTAAGGGAGACGAAGGAAGCAGTGGACTGACCCAGGAGGAAAAGGAAAAGATAAAAGTGCTAAGTGTAGTCACCTTGGAGAAGGCATCAAAGCTAGAGGATACATTAGTGATGCCTATTGGGAAGAGGACCACAGAGGATAAGGAAGGAAGAAGTGCCCCAGGTCCTAGTAAGAAGAAAGGAAAGAGCCATGAAGGCGAGGATGTCAAGGCCAAGAGGAAAAGGAGAGCTCGTCGAAAGTTTCATGTTTCACATTTTCCACTAGGGGATGGGCAATTAAGCTATGACTTGAAGGAGGATCTGACGAGCAGGAAGGCAGATGTTACTATTGGGCAGCTTATAGAGATGGTGTCTAAGCTAAAGCGATAGTGGAAGAGGATGGTTAACCCAATGGAGAAAGAGCCAGAGAGAGGTTCAGTGAAGGTGTTGGCAATGGATGAGCTACCAGACATTTGTCCAATAGTAGATGTGTGGCATAAAAGGAAAAATTTGGGACAAGGTTATGTGGATGGCGAAGCCTAAATATGCGTCATAACACACTCATGCGTTGAGAAGATGGGTCTCACAGTGGCTGGGGTGTCAGGTTTTCGGATCAGATTGGCAAACCATCAAAAAGTAAAATGCTTGGGTGTTGTAAAGAGCTTAGAGGTGGAGGCATATGATGCAAAGGCAGTGGTTGATTTTCATGTGATGCCAGCAGGGTTGGGAGCATATCCTATTATACTGGGCAGACCATGGTTACGTGCAGTGGGAGTCGTTCAAGATTGGCGACATGGTACGATTAGCCTCTATGGAAAGACAGGTACCAAGAAGCTTTATAATATGGACACAAGGAAACGATTACAGGAGCTTTATGAAGATGAGGATGAGTCTAGTGATGAAGACTCTTCCACGGTGACAGATGAGGACAGTGATAGCACTACCAGCAGTGATGAGGATGCTGATGTTGCATTTCTTTTGATGGATAAAGAAATCCAGGAGTGTGGTTTAGTCGCATTTGCGAATGAAGTTGAAGATGAAAGTGAAGGGCCTTATGAAGTGATTGAAGGGTTGATGCAAACCAAGGTTGAGTTGTCAAAGAAGCAGGAATTAAGGACGCAAATGATTAGTGGAGACCTCTCAACTATGGAGAAGGATATATATTTGCATATGCTGGCTAGTTTTCCTGATTTGTTCATTACTTCATACGAAGAGATCAGAGGGTTCAAGGGTGAAGAGATGCATATAGAGCTGAAAGAAGGTACTAAGCCAGTGCGGCAAAGGCTAAGAAGGATGGGTCAAGAGCAAATGGAAGCCTTGCGAAAAGAGGTGGACAAGTTATTGAAGGCAGGGTTCATAGTTCCAGTGGAGAGCACACAATGGGTGAGTCCAGTAGTAGTCAGTTCAAAGAAGGATGGGAAGTGGAGGATCTGTGTAGATTTTAAACCCTTAAATGCAGCCACTAAGAAGAACCCATATCCTCTTCCATTCATTGATAAGATCTTGGATTCAGTGGCAGGTTATGAGAGGTACAGTGTGTGATGGTTTTTCAGGCTATTTTCAATTGAAGATTGCTCTTAAAGACCGCACAAAGACCACTTTTATTACGCCATGGGGCTGCTATTGCTACACAGTATTGCCATTTGGGTTGTCAAATGGACCTTCCTTCTATCAAGAGAGAGCAAATTGGGTGTTGGAACCATTCATTGGTAGTTGTGTTAAAGCTTTTATGGATGACTTCTGTGTCTATAGCAGTAGGGCTGATCACCATGAGAAGCTGCAATGGTATTGGCTCGATATGATGAATGTGGAGGACAACTAAATCCAAAGAAATGTCATCTAGCACAGCCAAGGGTGAAGTTATTGGGCCATATGGTGTCAGAAAATGGCATTGAGGCTGATCCAGATAAGGTGAAGTCTATTATTCTTCTTCCATCACCTATGAGTACGAAGCAATTGGCAACCTTTATACACAAAGTGAAGTACATGGCACGGTTTATTCCATTGTCTTCACAGCTTCTTTATCCATTACAGCAAGTGGCAAAGCATGATCCATTGCAATGGGATGACAAGTGTGAAGAAGTGTTTCAAGAGGTGAAAGAGGTGTTAGGGGGTTTGTCAGCCATGCAGGCTCCTGATTGGGAGAATGTTTTTTATGTAAATCCATCAGTAGGGGATGATGCCATTGGAGCTATGCTATTGCAAAAAGGGAAGGGCAGCCATTATATGAGGCCAGTGTATTGTGCAAGCCGAGTGAAGTTGGTAGCGGAGAGAAAGTTATCGGAAGTAGAGCTAGTGATGGCCAGTGTAATATTTACTTGTCGACGATTTCGTCATTACTTGCTACCACGGCCTTTTGTTTTCTTGACGAGTTATGCCTTTTTGCCACAGTTAATTAATGGTACTAACATGTCAAATGTGGTGAAGAAATGGGTAATTGAGCTGCAAGAGTTTGAGTTCTCTTTTCTAGTGGAAGATAGTACAAGGGCTACCCTAGCTGATTTGTTGACCTACAAGGAGAATCCCCTTATTGTTACGGAAGAGGTGGTGAGAAAGGTAGTTGAAGAAGTGCCACAGATCAGCAATGCACATGTGTTGTTCTTTGATGGTTCATACAGAAAGAGCCATGATGCAGCTTCAGGGGGTATAGCACTTTATGATCCAGAGGGGAAGCTAGTATGCAAGAGAGGGTTCAAATTGGATGCGCATAGTAACAATGAGGCTGAATATGCTACATTGGAAGCCGGATTACACATTTGTTTGAAGCATGGGGTTCGAAGGTTGAGCATAAAAGGTGATGCCTTGTTAGTGGTGAAGCAAGTGTTGGGTGTGTGGAAGAGCAAGAACAGCTCATTGAAGGAAATGTGCTTCAGAATGAAAGGCCTGTTAAAAAAGTTCGAAGCATGGAGCATCAGACACATTGAACGTGCTCTAAATGGAGAGGCACATGAAGCAGCTCAAGGCATGATTGGGGAGCTATTCGTGTTGAGGACCACTTTACCTCTTTATCATGGCCGGCAAACTTTGGCTCAAGACGAGGAATTTTTGCTAACAGGAATCATTCCAAAAGAGATTCAGAAGTCTAAGAAGTATGGCTTTGTGCGTAGAGCATACAGGTACAAATTGATTGGTGATGTCTTATACATGAAAGGGGCTGATCTCGTGTTGAGACGTGTACCTTGGCGGGAGGAGCTTTACAAAGTGTTGGAAGAGAATCATGAAGGCGCATGTGGTGGCCATTTTGCTCTAAAGATCACCTTGCATAAGATTTTGCAAGAGGGGTATGTATGGCCTAGTTTGCATAAGGATGTTCACCATTGGTGTAGGTCTTGCAATAGGTGTCAAGCATTTGGGAAGAGAGTGTTGAAGCCAGAGCTACGAAAAACCATTATGGCGTTTGATGTGTTTGAAAATTGGGGGATTGATGCAATAGGCCCGTTACCTATCACAAGCAGGGGCAAAAGCTATATCTTGACGGCAGTGGACTATCTCTCTAGATGGGCAGAGGCTATAGCAGTAAAACAAATCACTGCAAAGGATGTGGCAAAATTTGTGTATGATGAAATATGTTGCAAGTTTGGGGTGCCATTAGAGCTACTTTCAAATAAGGGGCCAGGATTTAGAGCTAAACTGCTAGACTTCTTATGCACAAAGATGAAGATTAGGCACCAGCATACCACTCCTTATTACCCGCAGTGTAATGGCTTAAATGAAAGATTCAATGGTGAGTTGGTACAAATTCTTTCTAAAGTGACAGAGCACCAAGGAAAGAATTGGGATTTGGAATTGCCTAGTGCATTATGGGCTTACCGTACTTCGGTGAAGACAGATACAGGGTTTACTCCATTTCATTTGGTGTATGGAAAGGAAGCACTATTGCCTGTGGAGGTAGAGTTGCCTGCGGTCAAGATGTTAGAGAAGTTGCTTGGGTCGCCTAGTGATGCATTCAAAGAGAGGCTCTTGCAGTTACGAGAGGTCCAATTGGATAGGATGAGCGCATTGGAGCATTATGGGCAGATGCAGCTTAAGGCTTTGGCAAAGATAAATGAAAAGGTCAAAAGTAAGGGTATCAAGAAGCATGACTTGGTTTTGCGCTACAACAGCAAACTGGACAACACCTTCCAAAAGAAGTTTCAAATTAAGTGGGAAGGCCCTTTCGAGGTAGTGGAGTGTTTCCCGAATGGTACATATCAGTTGGCTAACCTGGATGGGATTTTACATACGTCAAGGGTAAATGGATTGCGTCTTAAGTTGTATCATGCCAGGTTGATGATGGTGGAGCAAGATGAGTTTTCTGAAGAGCGAATGATGTCTGTGAGGGATGAGGAGACCTGTGATGCGGCGAGTCTCATATCTCTCTTTGCTGCTGCTGATCATGAATGATCAAGCAGGCAAGGGGATGGGCAAATTATGTCAGGAGTTTTTTGGAGCAAGGGATTGCGCATATGTACATATACATGCATGGTGCATCAAATAAAGGATTGCCCATTTTCCTTAGCCAGGTGGTTATGTGGGGCCCACATGTGTACAGGTAGGACAGCATGTACATAGTGCAGCGATTTTCACTATTACCAGTACCAGTGTGTTTTTTATACAATAATGAGAAGTTGGTAGCGCGTAAAACTTCTCGAGGAAGCTATCCGCGGGCCGACGACGTGAGGTCAGCAGGTGCGTCAAATGGCATCTAGTGGCGTCAGGAGGGCGAACGAGGTCAATATTTGCACACAGATGAGGACGGACACAACGTGGGTGTTTTCTGATGAGAGTTATGCAGAAAGGTCATCATTAGGACCACTTTTTGGGGCTACTTCACGTGGTGGCGAGATGCATTATTGGAAAAAAGCTGAGTGCCAGGTGTGCGAATGATGCAAAAAGGTGACAACTATGCACTGCGAGGTCAGTTTTTGGCCTGTTCGGGGTCCGTTTGAGGTCATCTAAAAGGCCAAGGGTGTCCAACTAATAAAGCTAAGTGTGGGAACTGAAAAAACAGAGAGAAGACCAGAAAAAACGTGGAGAAGAGAGGAGGAACAGCCGCAGGTGTGTTTTTGCTCATTTTGGAGCCTGTTTTGGCCGTAAACTGCTCATCCGAGGTCGGATTTGAGCACTTTGACATTGTAGATTGGGGTTTTAGGCCGTTCCGGACGCGATGGCGCTGTCCATTTTGCCAAATTCCTCACTCTTTTTCTACTGTTTTTCTGTGTAATCTTCTCCGGTGAGTGAAGCTTCTTCTCCAATTTGTGATTGTATCTGGCATCTTTTACCCATATTGTGTGAGCTGTTTGCCCCATTGGTGTTGGCCCAAGCTCATTTGTATCTAAACATCAGAAGTTCTCCTCTTTTGAGCTGAGTTTGTGTGTGTGTGTGTGTGTGTCTGTGTGGAGTGGGCAAGTGGATAGTCTCTCTCCTCTCACTCCAGAGGTGTGTTCCCTGTCTCGGCCAGGTGTGTTGTCTAAGCCGAGTGGTGCCCCATAGTGTGTGTGTGTATCATTCCAAGAGTGTGTGTCGGGTCATTATAGAGGCGCTTTGTGTGTTTTCATCCCACTCACAACGCAAACAATGAGATCGAATCTTTCGCTTATGATCTAGAGCAATCAACTGTGGCAAATGTGCTCTTTCTACGAACGTGTCATACCAAGGAAGAGACATGGAATGTGACTTCCTTCAATGCATACTTTTCAGCTTTTCATGAAAAATCTGCATACATTCGTGCTCATTCATGAGTGAAACGTGCTCAACGTACAATATGTCATGCCTAGGAAAAGAGATCCCATAACGATGCTGACTAAAATATAGAAAACGATCATGAATGAAACACTCGAACCATGCGTGCGTATCAATCATGTGAACACATAATACTTCTTGTGAGGGTTCTTGAGACCTAGGCTCGAAAGCCAAGATCGCTTCTTCGTCATTGATCGAATCTGCAACGAGGTTAGCTTCGCTAGAAAAAGCATCCACTAACACATCATCCTTGTGAACAGTCACATCTTCTTCATGCAACTCATCATGCTTGTGAGAAATCACATCTTGATCATGCAAATCATCATGCTCGTGAGAAATCACATCTTGATCATGCAAATCATCATGCTCATCATTGGCATCCAAATCATCATGCTTATCGTTGTCATTCAAATCATCATGCAAATCATTGTCAATCAAATCATCATCATGCTTCACACAATCATGCAAATCTTGTGTATCATGCTTTGGAGAAGAAGAGACTGAGACAGTCTCCTTTCTCCATATCTCTTGCATCTGTGCCTCAACTTGAGAATAGTCGCCAGAACTCTTTGTTTTGTCGGTCGCTCTGTTCTTGTATTGCTTTGTTCTCTGCTTGTCTTTCTTTGTTCTCGCGATCAAATTTGGCTTGACTTTCTTTTTCTTCCAAGTCGTACTGACGCTATATGGCTGCCATTCCTTCTTTGTATTCACGATCTATGGCTGCCCTTTGTTCTTCATAGGCCTTTCTTTCTGCTTCTCTTTTTGCTTTTCTTTCTTCACGTTCTAACTTCCTTTCCATAAACAACTGCTTCAACTTCTCCATAGGAGTTAGTGCAATCTTTGTCGTAGGTGGTGAAGGGGGAGGGTCGGAAAAACCTCCTGGTGGGGAAAATTCTTCTTCGCCTCTCTCATGCTCATCACCTCCAAGCGAAGTATCCATTCTGCTTCGAGTGATTACCATTCTGAAGTCGTGGGTTCTTGTGGGTTCTTGTGGTCTTGGGTTCTTCAGTTTACGAGGAACTTGGGTTTTGGGGGGTCTTGGTTCTTAAGTTCACGAGGAACTTGGGTTCTTGTGGGTCTTGAGGTTCTTGAGGTTTTCTTTCGCTTGCAAACCGTGTTTGAGAAGGATCTTCTCTTCACCCGAGTTCTACTCCTTTCCGCGGGCGCACCCCTTGGCGGCCTTGCGCTCACACCAAGGTTGCTTTTTCCCACCTCACGTCAATTGGCCGGCCGCTAAGTGCACGGTCTGCTCTCAATGAGTGAAAAGAGACACAAGGGGAGACTGGACAAGCCCTTCTTTCCTGGGATTCCTGTCACTCTTCAAAAACACAATTAGGAATCGACATGCCCAAGCGAACTTGGGTTTGTGCGACTGCAACAAGCAAAAAAAAAATTTGTGGTTCTTTCCTTGAGTGGTACAGAACACTGCCAAAGCTCTGATACCAATGTGAGATGCAGCGGAATGATTGTTTGCACTTTGCTCAAGATGAGTGCTCCGAGTTGTGCTCAAGGTTCCTTTTAGTTCTTATGGAAGGGAGAGCCTTCCATTCTTAATGGAAAGTGCTATGATCACAAACAAAGTGAATGGACACTGTGCGTGCAAGTGTATGAGGCTGAGAGATAGAGAGAGAAGAGAGATACGACACCAGAGACGTTGTAAAACCCTCCTCCGAAGGCCCCACTCTCGTCAGTGAGAGTAGTCTACTTATTGATTGCACAAAGTGTTACAATGCGGATGCAATGGACTGATGCAACTTGGGACTATGCCGATGACAACGACGGTGATGACGACGACTTTAGGGCTGAAATCTGCGGTCTTCTATCTGCTGAATTTCGAGGCTGTTTCGGTGGCTGAAAATGACTGTTTTGGCTGCGTTTTCGAGGGCTGAAAATGGGGGTCTTCTGCATGCATCTAGTGCTGAATCTGCTGCTGTCCAAGAAGGCTGAAAACGCTGACCATCTGCTGCATGTGAGGCTGAAAATGGAAACGCTGATCTGCTCCTGGAAACGCTGGCAAAAACGCTAGGCCAATTGGGAGGTGCTAGCGATGACTACAATGGAAAAACGCCAGGGTCAAGTGGGAGGTGCTAGCGATATGTAAAAACACTAGGGCTGAGTGTAGGCGAGGATGGGAAGACAAAAAACGCCAAGCTTGGGGGGCACTGCGGGTTCTTGCTGAGAAGATGCCTATTGAGCGGGGAGCTCCTGCTGCCTCTTCTGCCATTTAGTGCTAACTTGGGTTTGCTTATATACAAATTTAGCAAAATTGCCCTACCTACTTTTGTTGGAAAGTCACTTAAAAATAATAAGTGAAAAATACCAAAAATAGGGAAAATAGACTAAATGCACTGAAAAATTCTCCTAACTGATTCTAATGGATTCTGATGGGAATTCTGATGATCATGCTGTGTGCAACCAGAGGATATGCATCTACACTAAGTGACTGGGCATGCATGGTCTACGGATAGACTCACAAAAGTGCCAAATCACTTCTAAATCTAAACTGACTGGACTAACTGAACCTTGATCTTGCTGTAGCTTGTCCACGGACACATAGGGTTGGATGTGTCAAGTGACATCACTTCTAAAATTTGCATCAAGTCGAAGCATGTGGTACAATGACACTTGCTGAAAGGTGTTTTTCAAGATAGACTCTGTTGTAGGCTTCTCTCTTTTGATTAAATCTTGCTCTGGTGTCTTAAGCTTTTGCAAGTCCTCTACTGCTTCCATGAAAGCACCATCAATATCTGATAGAAGAAAGGTAGGTTGGCTCTTGGCACTACCTGCTGGTTTGTCAGCTACTAAGGGAGTTTGACTCATTTGTGATGAAAAAATTGGACCGCCGGGTAGGCTGAGACCAAGAGTAGCTCTCTGTGCCCGTGTGAGCACACCAGACGGCTCTTCCACTTGCTTTGACCCATCGCGAGAGGCAACTACAAGAGTGGAAGGCGGGGCCTGTGAAATGGCGCTTACTGTGATGAGGTCAACCTTTGGAAATGTAAACTCCTGTTGGTTCTGGCTTGTGCTTGCAGATGTGGATGCACGTTGTTTTGGGCAATCCTTACTATTGTGATCCTTAGCTTCAAGGCAATGTCGGCAAGGAGGGGACCCTTTTGGCAACGGACATTTGCTCTGATAATGTCCATACTCCCCGTACCTGTAGCACAAAAATGGCCTATTGGAGGGGCGAGGTGGTCTCGGCTCTTGCTACATGGGGTTGGATGCTGACGTGTAGAAGCTTTGGGAACCTGAAGGAGTACTAGCATGATAAAAGCTTGGGGATGCAAAGTTGGGGTTGTGCATACCTTGCATAGCTTGCATAGGAGGTGTTGTCAGCAGAGGTGGCATCGGATTTTGATGGCCATAGGGTGAAACCATGTTAGATGCAGGTACTATCCCTTGTTGGAGAGAAGGACCTAGACTTTGTTGTATTTGCCGCAATCCCTTGATATAGTAGCAATCCTTGTCTTCATGCCTTGATTTTTCACAGAAGTGGCAATAAGCCCGAAGGACAGTCCTGTGGAGGATGTCCTGGAGAGCGACACGAGCTGCACCATACCATAGCCTTAGTCTCCTGCTAAGACCGGAGCTCTTCTAGCTCTCTCTTGATTTGATCCAAAGCCTCAAGATGTGGTGGTTTCTCCTGGCGAAGAGAGATTGATTTCTCCTCTTGAAGAGCGCGTTGTAGTTTTAGGGCTTCAAGTTCTCTACGTAAAGAAGTCAATGGATTAGTAAGACTTTCCGAAGACATAGAGGGGGTCTCTATGTGAGGGGAGTGGTTGAACAGCTTCCTAGCCCCCTCTATCCTAGTAGCAGCTGCGACGATGAACTCCTCCAGAGTGGCGTCGGGTCGGAGACTCTCGTAGTTTTTGCTGAGAAGTTTTGGGAAGTGCCTTCTCCACCCACTTCTTAACCATAAATTCACCTGGTTGCTGGGGAAGCTTGGCAACCAAAGACTTGGTTTTAGTCATAAGCTCTGCAAAAGTCTCCTTTGGCTGGAGCACCATGTTGGCCAACTCATCCAAAACCTTCTCCTGGTAGTCACCTGGCCTGAGTGCTGCACAGAACTGTTGTCTTAAGGCTGCCCAAGTTGCAAAATGATTCTCTGCAAACTGGTTGTACCATTTGTCTGCTAAGCCCTCCAAGGTAGATGGAACGAGTACCAAATAAGCATCTTCTCTATTAAGACCACGACCCCTACAGAGAGATACAAACCTCCTTGCATGGTCATCAGTTTACTTTTACTTTTTACTTTTTACTTTTTTGGGCTAGAGCCGGCAAGCCAGCAAGGAACTGCCTTTGCTTCGCGTGTACGCAAACAAGTCAAAGACAAATTACCTTGCGGACTTGCCGACAAGGGGAAAAACGCCTCCATGCTGTATCGTGGCATGTCAACCGGGAATGGAAGCAGGTTTCCCCCTCGGGGGAGTAAAAAGTCTTTTCATGCCATGTTAGTCACTCCATGTTCCCTTGTTAGTCACACCACCCGAGGGTAGCGTCGGGAAATCACCAAACGAATTCAGTGATGCATTGAAGGACCAAGGCTGAGAGAGAGGGACATACCCTTGTAACTCACAGATCGTGCTGAATCTTGCCCAGGTACTCCAAGATTTTCACCTGGTAGAAAAAAGGCCCCCGTCCAGCGGATGTCCGGTAGGACTGCCATACCCAAAGTGGGCGTCGGCTCAAAGGAGGCATCCCGATCCGGCCAACAATGGTCACCAAGGCCCGCTCGGAAAGCCCCAGGACCATGTTAGGCGAGACCGCACCGTACGCAATAACTACAAGCCCTACGAGCTTCAAACACCCTCATGGGCCAGAGCATTGTAGTATCGCGGTACGGCCCCGCAGAGGAATGCTGCAACGTTATCCGCATAGGCACTCCTCAGCTGCGGTCCACGACGACCATTATGGGCCCCACGAGGGACAACCCAACCTGGCAATCGCTTTCCGCTAATCTCCCCTCCCAGGAGTAACACTTCGGTATCTTCACCGTTAGGATTGTTTAACAGCCGTCTAGCATGTTCCAAACAGGGTCGTATTGAGCTTCTGAGATTGTCCAGTTCAGGGCACTGTATCAACAGGTGCGTAAGTGACCTTGAACCTTCTTCCATTCCGCACAACGGGCAAGTCCTCGACTGTGCCCGTTCAATCTTATCCTTAAGCATTAAGCCATCCACTCTTGCTAGTAACAAGACTTTCTCCTTCATCCCACCGGGGTTCTTCCCAATGCTCTGCCTAAAGAGGTATCCACGCGTGTCCTCATACTTCCTCTCGATATAAGGATCAAGGGAGACACATTGATGTGAGTGTTCCCAAAGCTTCCAGCTCTCCTGTCTTGCGGTTTCAACAGAAGCGCCGTTGATATACCTCTCCCCCCAAAACTTTGTCCTTTTACACCAAGTCCACTTCTTGAATTGGTTCCAGTCTGGTATATTGTTAACCAAATCTGCAATCCAAGTCTTTAGACCTGCGTATTTGGTAAAAGCTCGTACCCTCTGTCCTGCACAGTAAGCTGGTACGGAGGGGAGCCCTAACTCCCGGTGAAGAGTTGCTGCTGCCACAGAACTCGACTTCGCGGCCTTACCGACTACCCACCTCATTCCAGTTGCTATAAGCGTCTCTACTGGGTTCAACTTCCTCATGTCATGTGAACCCATAATCTCCGCTCCATAAGTCGCCACTGGGAAGACGCACGCCTTGAGAAAGGCCAACCTTGACCACATCGGAATTTTCTTAGAGCACAGAAGATGTTTATGGACATACGTGCACTTTCAATCCTATCCTTAAGGATAGTATCGATCGAGACTTCGTTGTCTATTAATATGCCTAAGTACCTATACTCCGAAGCTACCTGAATCTCCTCAGGTCCGATGTGAGGCTTGAAGGCAATAAGTTCCTCAAGGTCCCCGTTGAACACGGTCGCCTGGCATTTCTTTATGCCGAACTTCATCCCCCACTTCTCCGCCCAACTATGCAATCTATCTAAACTAGCCTGCAACTCCTCCTTAGACTCCGCAAATAAAACTAAATCATCTGCAAAAAGCAGGCCCTGGATCTTCAGGAGTAGGCCTGGAATAGCCACCCCAAGGTCAATCGCACTCTCATCCAAGATGTCATTAATGAATATATTCAAGAGAGTAGGCGATGCGGGACACCCTTGACGCACGCCACGGGCGATTTGGACCTCCTCACTCAACTTCGCTCCCACCCGCACTCTGACCTTGGAAGATTGGTATAAGGCTCGAAAGAAATTCAAGCAACGACCTCCAATCCCTATGGCTTCCATCTTTAAAAAGAGCGCCTCGTGTGGCACTGTATCGTACGCCTTTTCAAAGTCAATATATGCCGCAAACGTCGGTTTCTTAACAACCTTTCGTCTGAGCACAATCTCTTTCAAGGCAATCACTTGTGCCACACACTCCTCCTGAGTCCGAAATCCGGCTTGACCACGCAAGGAGAAGTTTCTTTCCTCAAGTTTCACTAAGATCCTATTGATCACGAGTGAGGTCAAGAGTTTCAGAGAGATTGGAATAAGAGATATCCCTCTGTAGTTGTCCGGATTAGAAAGATCACCCTTCTTCGGGATATACACCACTACCGAGGTAGATGATGCCTCCGGCAACTTCCCTGAATCAAACCAAGTACATAGCAGTTTGAAGACTGCTCTTCCCATGTCTGTATTTGGTTTAAATCGATCCGATCTAGTTCCCTTATCTTGCATAAGGATCTTGAAAAATTCAAGGGGAATGCCATCTATCCCAGCTGCTTTATGTCGCTTGATCTTGCGACATACCTCTCGAACTTCAGTCCACCTAATAGAGTCATTGATGCCCTCTATTCTAGGCCAAAGTCGCACAGCATGGTTATGCCAGTGTTCTGGGTCCTTGCTGAAGAGAGTCCTTTGAAGGTAGGAAACTTGATGTTTACCTTAACCGAAACACTAGCCAACGCCTCCATGACGCCTTGCTCAGGAGCCCGTTGCTCAATAGCCTGTTGTAAAACAGAATAGGAGAGAGCTTTACTAGGGAAGCTGATCGGGAAGATGTGGAACCTGATGGAGGAATGGGTGATGTCGTATGTGGAGGTCTGGGTGACGAGGTTGATGGACTTCTACTAGGTACCAAGGGTCGTCTTCTGTTGTAGTACTTCAGAGGACTTAGTAGTGCGCTTTGACGCTCGACTGACCGCCTTGTATGTGTCATGCAGCGACCACCGATCCAACCAAGCTTTGGGCAAGAAGACCTTTAATAGGCTGAAGACAAGTCTAGACTCTACTAGACCAGGCAAGTACTAGACCAAGGCGGACGAGGAGGACTAGACCAGGGACGAGGGTTGGCTGGACAAGGGCGAGAGAAGACTAGACCAGTTGGACCAAGGCGAGAGGAGACCAGACCAGCAGACCACACAATGCAAGGCAAGATAGGCGAAGCTAGGTAAAAACCACTAGCTTCACTGTTTCTATTCTCAACAGAGAGTGAGACTTCAATTGAGGTCCCACCGTGATCGCCAAAATGAGAGCACCTGTAGCGCGGATAGTGTGTCGTGCTCTCTACAGTGGGTGCTCCTCAGTGCAATGTGCATGACAATCCCACTCAAACAGACTGAAAACAAAGGAACAAATAGACAACAACAGCAGACCACAACATATGACTCGACTATCTCAAAGAACTAATACAGACTCTAGCGTGGCAGCACACTCAGCTCCAGCCCAAGACTCACAGGTACAATGGGGTGTCAAGGCTCAGATGTGCAAGGATGGTGAAGCAGTGTTGTATGTATAGACTCACTACCCTAGACAACGACGTTGGACCATATATCTAGAAGATGATCCGATGACCCAACAGCCTACTCATATGTACAATCATAAAGAGCCACCAACGGCTCATAAATGTCAGCCATCTAAATCTATCCCCAACTGAGTGGTAATTGAGTGGTGGTGACCTGGCCACGATGTCCACTAGACCACCGTCCGTATCCCCTACCACGTGTCACTGCCCAGTCAAGAGAGTCCGTCCAGTCCAGTGTGAACCAGCCTCGGCCAACTGTACTAACTGTGTGTCCTGTGAAAGTGACACTGTAGCCGGCTACAGTTTCCAGAATTAGGGTTTTCAGTAGCAATCAGGGTTAGGGTTTCCCGCATGCTCTCGGGCAGACACATCATCACTTTGTGACACACTGGAACAAAGAAAACTCAAATGACACAACAGTAAACTAACTAAGGAACCAGTACCGACTCTAGCTGGCAACACACTCATCTCCAAGCCTCTGGACTCACAGGTACAATGGGGGTCTCGAGGCTCAACTATGCAAAGAGAGTGCAAATGTGCAAGTGCTAGACTGAACACAAGACTCTAGACTCAATGACTCATAAGACATCTAGGATGCATACAACAACTAGAACCAATTGAGCGTATATACAACCATCAAGAGCAGCCAACAGCTAACACAAATATCCTTGACAGCCAGCTACATCTATCTCTGAACTGTGGTGGTAGTGAATTGGCCATGGTGTCCACTAGACCACCACTCCCTGTGTCTGCCACGTGTCACGGCTCAGGCGAGTGTGAACCCGAGACCAATAGCAACTGCCTATCCAATGCAAGTGACACTGTAGCCCTACTACAAAAATGAACTGAGGAAGCGGAAGGCAAGCTGTCTGCATACAACAAGCTTCACGCATTTGGGGCCTTCAAAGCGATGTGTAGTCAAAACCATTCGATTTTGCAGTATGACAAGGTAAAACTTAAAAGCAAAGCTCTTGGATAAGGCTGACATACCTCAATGACGTTATAACCATAGAGCAGAGCACAGGCATAAATTGCCGCCGTCTTTCCACACTACAGAAGAAATAAAAGCGCTGAAAAAGTTTTAGAAAAGATTAAAGCAAAGGGATCCTTCAATGACACATTCATTTAAATGTTGAGTAATACAGCAATGTACTTCTGAAACTCAAAAGCTGAGCGCAAATTTGTAGCAAAGATCTCATTACATTTCAGCACGCATACTTATTGACATCAAAACCAGAAAAATAACACACACAAGCGTTTTAGAAACACTTCGTTAGACTAGAAGTTAAATTTCACAATTACAGAATGCTGTGCTTCAAGGAAGAAAATTCTTACAAGCAAAGTTTGCTTCTAGGACGAAGAGTTATATCCTGTCCATTACCCTTATTCATTGCAAGTATAGTGCCTCTTTTGTTGTACACAGTTTGATTGAGACATTCTCTTTTTGACAAGAACATAATTGTCAAGGTAAAGATGTAAAGCATTCAATCAGCTGTTGTCATTAAGAAGCCAGTAGATAAAAGAAACCACCCTTGATCTCCAAAGTGTTTGAAGATAATACTAGAAATGGTACAGCAACACACCCCAACGGGTCCCGTCAAAACAAGCACATTTTGTAGAAAGCATCCATTTGAATTCCCACTACAATCTGAATCATCTTCAGACCATCCGCTATCCTCAACTCTGTCATCATCACAACTAGCAGTTTGTGGGTGGGACATCTCTCCATCAAGACAATGGAAAGATGGGATACTCCTGGTTAGCCAGCTTTGCAGCCACATACTAAGAGACGTTACTGCTTCTGTATTGCCCCATACCTGCAATGATATACACAATGTCAAGGAAATGCCAAAATAGACCCTGATTGAAAAGTAGTGTCCGGGATTTAAAATTCAGGACCTGCTCCAGGGAGTACGGCTGGTATACATCCGCCCATAACAAGTTAATTGAGGTACTCTCTGATGTCATGAGCCTGGGAATGGTACCTAAAGAAGCTCCAGAGCATTGTTTACCAAGGCCAGATTGGAAGAGTTTCAACCTGTCAAAGGCAAACAAGCAGCAGCAACACACTCATCCAGTAGCAAAGAAAGACGGCATACAATTTGGCTTTGAGGTACACTGCAGACCAATCAATAACCGCAAATGATTTTAGAGGATATAACAAAATAGACATTGACATAAATGCATCTGGAACTCTCAATAAGCAGTATGAGGGTTATCAAGTGTTGGAAGCCATTTCCTTATTTAAAAGAGGCAAGCAACAACTTTCTCACCCTTTGAGATGAACAACTGTATGACCCCTTTGGTACGGAGGTAATTAAATTGGAGTGCTGCGCCCCAAGAGCAGCATTGTAAAAGAATACAAAAGTAGTTTTGAAGAGGGAGAGCAAGTGTTTTCCAAGTGCCTTCAAGGTCTATGTCCATATCCACTCAAAAGTGTCATAAGCCTTCTTCAAGGTATTACGGTCCTTTAAAAAATCATTGAAAGCTTGAAGATGTGGCTTACAAATAGAATTACCTCCTCACTACCCAGTTCATCCAATGTTCCATGTTAGTGACACAAGAAGTTTATCTCTAGAGAGAATACCTTGATTAATGATTACTCTACAAAAACGATAAAATCTTTCTCACAGTCTAGAAAATACTAGGTCAGGGACAAAAACAGCTAAATGGCCAGTTTATTGGGAGTTTCTAGCTGCTTACGGTACATGTGAACCTCAAGCGTCCGCTCTATACATTTTCCTTCCTTGACATTGAAGACGGTGAATCTTTGGAAATGGGGAAGAATGTTAGAAATGAAATGAAATGTTATATTAACATCTTCAAAAGGCCAAAATGACCTATGAGACCAAACTGATACAATTATGGTGGATCTGATACAAAGTCCGTGTGAAACAGTAAAAGTGTGTACAAAATAACAATAAAGAAAACGATAAACTCAGTAGGTAAGTATCTAGGGAAGTGTCAAAGAAAGGCTTGCATGGGTCGATTGAATTGGGTGGTGCGTTATCTCGTGCCATTGAGGTTTGGAAGATCCCCAAGAGCTCATTAATGGCAGCATACAAGCTTGCAGCCTAGGTTGGGTAGGTACATAAGCCACCACAAGGAGACTACTTTATCCAAGGCCACCTGCTAATGCATCTAGCATTCTCATAGTGCTAACTACCTCAAGTGCTTCTGCCTCACATTCGAGCTCCACAATTGAGGCAGACACCCCAGTGCTCATGAATGGCAATATACAAGTTGCCGTCTGGGTTAGTAAGTAAGGTATAATATCATAGGCACATAGAACGCAAGAGTGGGAACAGCAAATGCGGAACGGGAACGAGCAAGAATTTCCATTCCCTATGGCGATGTACTCACTACTGTCACATGGAAAGGGGACCAGAACGGCAAAAGGGAACCTGGAATAGGAAACAAGGACCCCGAAAATGGCCATTCCCTGCAACTCTAAGGTGTCACAAGCAAAGTACACAGACTACTTATCCAAGCCACCTGTAAAGGATCGATCTAGAGTCTCACTGCGCTGACAGTCTCAGTACTACTGTCTCGCATTGACCACTCTATATGGGGTTTTTTCTACTACGTTACCTCTGCTTTAGGACGGCCTCAGTAAACACACAGCTTCCCTTCTCTCCTTTATCTTTATGCTTGTTGTCCTCCTCAAGATCCTGAGACAAGAAAAGTACAATAAATACCAAACAATACAAATAGTGTAAAATTTATGTGGGTGTCATATCAAACACAAGAAGCACCTCTAGAAACGCTTCCAAATACTGGACACTAGTGCTCTCTAGTGGCTGAAGTGAGATTTCTTCAGTTATATATTGAGAAATTGACCTGAAAGAAAGATGGTCATCGGTATGTGCTTCACAACACCCGTGAAATTATTTGTAAATCATAGGCTGATCTTTGCTTACTTTGATGTCATCCTTGGGTTACTACCAGAGAAAGGTATTCTCAATAGCATATCAAGTTCTTTCACAGGAAGCCCTGGGGTCAAGACACGCTGATCTTTCCTTCTTTCACACCAAAGTGAGGTGCCATTCCACATCTGACTTCCGACTTTGCAAGTATGAACCTATAGAAAATAAAGCAGTAACTTATCTTTGCGCTTTCCAATAACATTGCAAACAACGGAAATAAAGATAATTCTAGCAAAAACCACCTCTAACAGCTGATTTATATGAAAAGGTGGGGCAGGACTCAAACACTCAGATGATGCTACAGGTGCAGAAAAGGTACAGTCAATACTGCTATCACATGAAAATGCTCGGAGCCGAACATTTTGCTGAGAAAAGAATGGATGTGCTGGTTTTCCAGCAGCAAGTTGCGCATTTTCCTGAAAAATGCTAAGCAAATGTTTAAATATGGGCAGCAGCAACATAACAAAAGTCACCTTCAAAAGGAGAAACCGTCATACATCCTCCGATGAATACTCATGTGTTTAACAAACGAAGTCCTTAATACAGATCATCGAGCAGATCTAGTCAAAATATTATCCAGATTTGTTGCAAGCAAAAGAACCAGAAGATAACGAAAAGCTTCACAGTTTTTATTTTTATTTTTCTGATAATTAAGGCAAAAACTTAAATTTTTGCCCCTACGTAAGAAAGCACCAACTTCATGTGCCTATTGACCTTGCTAGTAGGAAAATCTTAAAAGACCAGCAAATTTTTATTAATGATAAAGGACACTCAGAGAAAACTAGAGTTGATTCAGACCAGTAAAGAGTTTTGAGCAAGCTCGCATCTCATATCAAGAAAATCAATTTCACCAGAATACCTCTGCTGCAAGCCTTGCTTCCATCTGCAAATCGACTTGTACCTCTTTGATCTCAGGTTTTGACAAACACTTAGCAGTGAGTTTATTCGTTGACTGGTTCTGCTGCTTTTTTGATAATGGTTTGAAGAAATCTACAGATTTTACAAGCAAAGTAATTGCAGGTAGCTTCGATCCTTAGAAAAAGAGAACTTGAAACAAACTAGCTTGAAGCTTTAAAATAAATGCTGCAGACTATGTTAGCAAAGAAACCTTTAAATAGATTACACTTACTCTTTTCAAAAAGTGAGTATGAATGTTATCTTAGTCCTATGATGCAGCTCAGCATCTATATTTCTGGCTAGCTGCTCAGATTGTTTGTAGCCTTTACGGTGAGTTTAAAGAGAAAAAAGGAGCAAGGTAAGGTATTTTGGAAAGGCTGCTCTAGATGAGTTGCATAAGAGATGGGAAGTAGTCCAGCATTGTCAAAGTGGCAGCTTTGTTTTGTTTTGTTTTAGGAGTCGGGTTGGGCACTCCCAGCCGCTCCCCTCATACACCAAAAAAGTGCACAAGAAGAACGACCGGGACTATGCACCCAGGCTCCTAGGGCACACACTTTTGTCACTAGTTTCCTCTGGACTACGTGAGACCAGAATTACCTACACTCTTAGAGCAGTGCCCTTGAGAGACCCATCTCGCTGACTAGTTATGGGCGTGACAGCAACCAAGTACCTCTGTTCAGAGGCCCAAGTACTGCAGGACTTGCTTCGGATTCCCTTTGGAGTTGCCTCCTCTAGGTAACTTATCACTCACCTCACTAGACTGCCCTTGTAACCCGACGGTTTTCCCCTAGGAAATGCCATACCCGCTTGGAAGGGCGTCGGCTAAGGTTGGTGGTGTCTCCCTTTGCACCTCCCAACCCCTTTTAGGTGAGGTTGACCCCCCGGGGGGGGCAAGGCACTTGGGCGCTCTTGTAGCTCATTTGGCTTTGCTTGGGGTGAATGACGTCATTTCCCTCAAAAAAGATCGGATCAAAGAATAAAGCATAGGAAAGGGGGCATTATCCCCCCATCCGCCTATGCAGAGCACCCAAGTACCGGGGTACAACCTCACCGAGGAACTTCGCCACAGACACGTGCCCTACGGTTCCATTCCTCGAGTGCGGATCATGGTGTACCCAAAAGGGCAGCCGCTTCCTGCGAGCCTCCCCACCTAGGAGGATAATGGTCCTTTCTTCAGGGTCCAACGGCGGGTCAATATCGTTGAGGTGGAGTTGAATCGGTTTAGCCAACACCCCTAGAATGATCAATCGCCAAACAAGACACCGGCAAATGCGAAAACGAACGACCCTCTAACTAGAAGCACAGCAAGCAAATACTATGCCCGGGCCTCCAACTATAAGCCAGTTTGAGTCCGCCTACTCTCGCGAGAGCCAGCACTCTCTCTTCTTCCCTATTCATGATAGTGCTCCTATTGAGCTGAAGCAGGTATCCACGTGTTTGTTCAAAGCCGGCCGTCTTATAGGGCTCCAACGCCAGGCACGAATGCCTCTCATCCCACTTGTCCCATGCGTCTGAGCTAAAGTCAACCGCTCGGATATACTTATTGATCCAATTCTGGGTTCTTGTCGTCCAAGTCCACTTCTTGAACGGTTGGTTCTTAGGCTTCTTGTTTACCAAGGAGCCAATCCAAGTGGATGAAACCGAACGGTACTTGTCAAAAGCCCTTGCTCGTTGTCCCCCACAAAAAGCAGGTATGGGTGGGATGTTAAACTCGTGGTAGTTGCCGTCCCTTCAGAGGTCATCCTTGCTCCCTTCCCGAGTAACATTCGCATCCCGGTGGCGACGAGGCGCTGCAAAGAGTGAAGGACATGCTGATCGTGGACCCCCATAATTTCCGCGCCATAACAAATTACTGGATACACGCACGCCTTAAAAACAGTTAGTCAAGATCAGATTGGGATTGCTCGGTTTGCCAACAGGTGTTGACATGCGAATAGGCTTTTCCTACCCTTGTTCGTTCGCTCCTTGACGATGCGTTCAATGGAGAAGGTCGAGTCTACGTAGATGCCAAGGTACTTGTACGTGTCACGATTGTGACTATGTTAACAGTATTACATCTACTCCTAGTTGCAGATACGCAAAGTGCCATGCCAAGGAGGACCCCTACGCTTGGATGGTCACACCACTTCGCTCAAGAGACGTACCTCTTCGCCAAAAGCCACACTCCTTCGACGACTGGTCACACCCTTTCGCTCTACGTGTGCGACTCTTCGCCCAATGGTTGCAGCTCTTCACTGAAAGAATGTGTCTTTACGTTTAAAGTCGCGTCTCTTCACTATGAGACATGTCTTTTCGTTTGTGTCTCTTCGTCTCCTATATAAGGACCTACTGTACTCAGTTTTCAACAAGTCAGTCATTCAATCAATCAACACAGAGTCTTCTGAGTCTTGTTTCTGAGTTCAATTCAAGTTTCTTAAGTCTTAATCATGAGTTTAAGTACTTAATTAAGGATTAGTACCTAGAATCCTTACAGTACGTTTCACCCACTACAACCATCTCACCACCCAGAAGAAAGATCCTCATAGAGAGATCCTGCAGGTCCCCGTGGAACACCATGACCATGCATTTTTCAATTCCAAAGGTCATGCCCCAGGTCTTGGCCCATTCACTTACCTTATCAAGGCTCGTCTCTAGGCTTTCAAGAGAGTCAGCAAGCAAAACCAGGTCGTCGGCAAAAAGGAGTCCTTTAATTCTCTTGAGGAGGTTAGATACTTCTAGGCCCCATGTTTCCCCATCTCCGTCTAAAATATCATTTATATATATGTTAAATAGACAGGGCGATCCCGGGCATCCTTGGCGGACTACTCGCTGCACCGGGATCGAATCCGACAGATGCTCCATGCGTCGGACTTTAACAAAGGTGGACCTGTAGAGCGCTTGGAAAAATCTAAGCGCTCGACCTTGCAGGCCAGCCGCAGCGAGCTTCAGGAACAGCGCCTCATGCGGTACTGTGTCATATGCCTTCTTGAAATCAATGTAGGCCGCACAGGTTAATTTCCCATCCTTATGACTGAGTTTCACTATTTCCTTCAGGCATGCAACTTGCCCTATGCGTTCCTCATTAGCACGGAATCCTGCTTGGCAAGATATGATTGCAGATCCTCTTGCTATGATGTTTAATAGAGCCATGTACGAGGGTTACCCTGAGACTTGGAGTATGTCCACTATTGTGCCTATCTTCAAGTCGGGAGATCCTATGCTTCCCGAGAATTACCGAGCCATCATGGTTGGTCACACTCTGGCTAGGCTATATGCATCAATTCTTGAGCATGAGTTATGTGGATGGGCAGAGAGAGAGGGCATACGGCAGCAGGACAAGCAAGGTTCAGGAGAGGTTTCTCCACTCTTGACCAGATTTTGATAAATTGATACTCAGAACCATTATTGAGGAGGGTAGACACCATGGCAAGAGGATATATTGTAGCTTTGTGGATTTCCGCAAAGCCTTTGATACAGTGCCACGAGCCAGACTCATACACAGATTGCAAGACATAGGGGTGCCTACAGAGCTGATCTGGGGGATCTTAGCTTTATACAGGACAGTGGTAGGACAGGTACGCACTACTCAGGGCATGTCCGAGATGGTTCACTCCACCATTGGGGTGAAGCACGGTTGTCCCCTATCTCCGACTCTCTTTGGGGTATATGTAGATGAGTTTTCAGATTATGTACAGGCAGAGGGTGATAGAGGTGCTCAGCTTGCAGAGACATGGATTCCGTTGCTATTATATGTTGATGATATTGTGCTGATCTCAAATTCTCCAGAGGGGATGCAGCGTCATTTGGATGAATTGCATGTATTTGCACCGGGACAGTGGATTGTCTGTGAACCTTGGTAAGACCAAGGTAATGGTGTTTAACACCACGGCGCAGTGGGTAAGAAGGTCCGCCCCCACTTTTACATATGGTCGAGAGACTGTGGAGTATGCAGATACATACACTTATCTTGGGGCGGTTTTCAGTGGTCCAGTATTTTCCCTGAGGCGTGCAGCAGATACACGATTGACCAAAGCCTATGCAGCATTGGGGAGACTTGAGAGGATATGTTCGCAGGTTCAGTTCCACGAACCTCGGACAAAGCTTTAGCTCTTTGACACTTTGGTCACTTCGGCCATGCTGTACGGAGTGGAGATATGGGGCCCCTCAGTTGATCATCATAGCAGAGCTGGCAATACTGATGGATGGAGATGTATGGAGAAGCCCTTGGTGTCTATGATTTCTCGGATGATTAGGGCCAAGGCCTCAGTACCACATGACATTATTAGAGCGGAGCTCGCTGCTCCTCCATTGGTAGTGGAGACACTCACTCAATCAGTTTCATTTATGTATAGCACTTCGGCTCTCCCTACAGACAGATATGCTCGATTAGCACTAGAGTCTTCGCGACAGCTGGCATTGCAGGGAGATAGATCATGTTGGTATGCAAAGATGGCATCTTGGTTTCAGTTACATGGCTTTAGTATGGATCGGCTACCCCCATTTCAGTACTCTTTGGATGCACCCTCCATCTCCTTCACTAGGGCAGAGATTACCAGGCTCATCAGACAAGACTTGATTCAGCTGGATACGAAGAGGACATGGATACAACCTACACATGAGCTAGGTTCGAAGATGACTTTCTATAGAGAGCATCTTCTCCAACTCACGGAGGATGGTTTTGTGATCAGAACTTAGACCAGGATACATGGACACTCATCTATCCCACGAGATACGATGTGCTATGGTCAGATACGCACATCCTCACATCAGCTAGAGATCGAGACACGCAAATTTAGAGGAGTACCCGCTGAGTCCAAGATTTGTCAGGTGTACCAGATAGAGCCAGAGACAGAGCTACATTACATGTCACTGCCCAGTATACTATGAGATACGAGGCCGCTTTCACTGTCTATTCAGAGAGGGTTTTGGGCCACTTTCTAGAGTCATGAGATACCAGGATCAGAGATGCCTCGGATTATACTTACTAGAGATTCAGAGAAGACCTCTTGAAAGAGGGGCACAATGAGAGAGATCCAGCAACAGCCGAAGATTACAGATTTCTTTGTCACAGACAGAGGAGTCTAAGCAGCCCCAACAGCATAACAACACCAGAGGCACCATAGGCATACTGCTTGATCGGGCGATAGAGTTGGGGCGGTCCCGTCGCCCACGGATGAGGGGGCCCTCTCGACATCGACGTAGACTGCTACAGAGAATCCATACCATACTGGCGCGACATAGGAGCCATCTTGACAGAGTGCCTACCTTAGAGGACATTGAATCTATATAGCCTTTTGGATACTGATGTATATGTATATGATGCCTCGACTGTCTGAGAGCTCCATTGTATCAACTCACCCTTTGTATTCCCCTTGTATCAGCTTTCACCCCACCCCTACCCACTATTTTCTTTTCATTCTTTGTACTTTTTGTACCCAGACCTGGTATTAGATTCACCACATGTAACCTTTTGGTCTCATAGGTCATTTTGGCCTTTTGAAGACGTTAATATTACATTTCATTTCATCATCTCTCTCTCTCTCTCTCTCTCTCTCTCTCTCTCTCTCTCTCTCTCTCTCTCTCTCTCTCTCTCTCTCTCTCTCTCTCTGCTATCAATAGTAGTTTAGGATTCCATAGTATTTTATTGTGACATTTGTCATTTCATTTTTGTCATTGTTGTCATCTTGTTACCCTGACTCTGACTTTGTATCAGATCCACCACATTGTAACTTTCTGGTCTCATAGGTCACTTTGGCCTTTTGAAGACGCTAATATAACATTTCATTTTATTTCATCTCTCTCTCTCTCTCTCTCTCTCTCTCTCTCTCTCTCTCTCTCTCTCTCTCTCTCTCTCTCTCTCTCTCTCTCTCTCTCTCTCATAGGTCATTTTGGCCTTTTGAAGACGTTAATATTACATTTCATTTCATTTCTCGCCCACCACCCCCCCCGCCTGCTTGCACCAGCACCCACCACCCCCTGCCTACTCGCGCCACCTGCTGCTGAGCTGCGCGCCCACTGCCTGCTGCATCACCATCGACTGCCATTGCCCCTGCTGCTGGCCACGTTACTTGGGTTGCACCCCTCCCGTCTATGCTCTGTGCTGCAGTCCCCGCCTGTAGGCATTAACACACACACCCCACACCCAGCCCACCCACTTTCAGCCCTGCTACGCGCGCACGCGCGTACACACACACATTCACACCCACACATACATAAATACACGCCCACATCTCCCCTCACACTCACACACACAAAAATACACATATACACCTACACATACACATACAACAACCCCCCCCCCCCCCCCCCCCCCCCCCCCCCCCTTCATGGCCCTCTTGCCTTTGTCTTGTTGATCATCCTGATCACTTTGATCACCCCTCGAAGCAAAGATTGAGGCCCTCGACATGGCAAAGGGAGCAACAAAGGAAGAAATGTCGAAGATGGACGACAAAATACACGCCACAATCAAGGAAAACAAGAGGATGACGGACTCCGCCCTTAACACCATCATCAACCGCCTCTCCAAGCTCGAGAAGGGAGAAACCTACCACAAAGAAAGAGAAGGAGAGATGGGAGATGGAGAGGGAACAAGAGAAGGAGGAATGGTGGAAGAGGCAAGAAGAATGGACCAAAGAGAGGGAGGACATGAGAGAACAAATCGAGCTCCTCAAAGCCTCGATCGCATCTCTCACCCCCGAAGCAGGAGAGATGACCACGGACACAAAAGAAGCCCTCAAAGAGGAACTCACCAAGGCTTTGACCGCTAGCATCGAGGACAAATTAGAAGCCACTAAAGAGGGGTGGGTCAAGGTAGTGAAGAAGAACATCAAGGAGGCAAAAGAGGAGGCACAAAAGGAAGTCCTCATTGTGCACACTACCCTTGATGAGGAGAAGATGAGACAAGCCCGACGTCTCAACATCCGCGTCACGGGCATTATGGAAAAGGAAGGCTCCACCCCCGAGTCCGATGGAAAGGCATTATGCAAGAAACTCGGCTATAATGAAGAGGAGCCACCCCCTTTCATCAAAGCTTGGAGAGCGGGTAAAGACCTTACAAGGAAGAGAGCCCTCATCCTACATTTCTCCTCCAAAAAAGCACGGACTACTTTCCTTCGCAAGAGGGTGATCTTAAGAGGGCTTGATGGACCACCCATCTACCTCGATGACGATCTCACACCCATGCAAGTGGCACACCGGCGCACATGCATGCCTAGAGTACACCAAGCCCGCAAGGAGGGGAAGAGGGCCTCATATAGAGATGGTCGAGTCATCATTGATGGCAAGACCATAGCATAGGGACTCGTGGCCTATGGGACACTCTACGAGGAGATACACATGGCAGTTTGGAACTGCAACGGCTCTCTATGGACACACCCAGGGAGACTGGAAGAGGTGATGCATGGTAGAGACATCATCCTACTTACAGAGACACGCGAGAGCTCAAAGAGAGGTCTACCTTGAGTACAGGACTATGAGTGGGAGTCTACACACAGGAAGTGTACACGACACAACACCTCCAAAGGATCTGGCGAAGTAGTCGTTCTCTATCGCCGCTCACTTCATAGCAGGATACAGATAGTAGCCCGCGATCCAAAGGCGCGCTACATGTGGATACGGATTGGGCTATACGAGGAGCACATCCACTACATTGCCATTTGCTACTTTGCACCCAGCAGATCTAGGTTTGCACAGACAGGCGGAGGGGAGATGGAGGAGGTTCATACACACAGAGAAGGGGAGGAGGACAATACACACTCACCATATGCATGTCTCAGGGAGGAGATCATGGAGTACTCTAGACTGGGTGAAGCCTTCCTCACGGGGGATTTCAACGCAAGGACACAGAGTAGACAATGTGATATTTACAACTTCGACGACCCAAAGCTACTCTCCACTATGGAGGACACAGGGGCAGAGAGGATCTCCAAAGATACCACCACACCCACACCATATGGGAGATACCTACTTCGCCTGAGATCATAGCACCGTCTCGTTATTTATAATGGGATGGTGCAATGGCCATCTTCCAACAACTTGACTTGCATACCGCCATCAGTAGCCAGCAAAGGTAGTACAGTGGATTACATCATCGGCTTCAAGGAGGCAGCCCACCTGCTCACATCCTTCACCATCCCACCATTACCTATTGGAGCTGACCACGCATATCTCGCCCTCTCTTTCACTGGCTCACCTATCTCACACACACCACCTCCACCCACACCACACACCACTATACACTTCACACATGAGCTAGCCTGAGTTTACTCATCACATGTATATGAGGGGATCTACACTCTCGACCCAGACACACCACTCTACACTCACTAGCCAGCTCTCTACAGTTTTACACACCTCAGCCCTCTGTTGCTTTCCACACACTACCCATAGTGGTCGACCCCCACCCTCTGGGACAACCCAGAACCGATGGTATGACGGGGGGTGCAAAGATCTTTACAGACAGCTACAAGGTCGACGAGCCTTGGAGGAGATCACCGAGAGTGAGGTCAAGCGACAAATGAAGGCCATCACACGCCGTAAACGGCGGGCCTTCGAGGAGGCGCACAAGCTTGATCTTTACCACCTTCTCATGAGTACAGACTGCGCCACAGCATGGAGGATTCTGAGAGAGCCACACCCCACCACCCTCATGGAGGACCCCCAGATTTGGCATGACTATGCCGAGCACTTATACCAGATACCTAGGCAGCCACTGATCCCAAAGCCATCTGATCCCCGACTTATCATCTCGACTTTCTTCACATCTAGTATGGTGGAGAGGGCCATTCGACGCTTTCAGCATGGCCACTCAGTAGATCACATTGGACTACAGAGTGAGCACCTGATATATGCAGCAGACACTCTCTCCCCCTTGATTGCACGTCTCTTCAACCGCGCTTCGGTTGAGGGACTACCAGAGGAGTGGACTATGCCTATCCACAAATCTGGCGACACCTTGGATCCAGGGAACTACAGGACTATCATGATTGGTCACACATTGGCCAAATTGTATGGGGCAGTTCTTGAGGCAGAGCTTAGCCCATATGCAGAGGCACCAAGGCTACGCGCATCACGACAAGCAGGCTTTCAACGCACTTTCTCGACTATCGACCACATTTTCCTGCTTCGCTGCCTCATCAACGGAGCGAGAGCACGAAAGAGGAGACTCTACTGCTGCTTTGTGGATTTCCGCAAAGCCTTTGACACCATCCCCGGAGAGACTCTTTCAGCACCTCCAAGAGCTATAGATACCATCTGAAATGATATGGGCCATTCATTCTTTGTATACACAGGTCATAGCTAGAGTGCGATGCCCAGGTGGACTATCAGATCCCATTGCTAGCACCATTGGCGTGAAGCAAGGATGCCCCTTTTCCCCGACTCTATTTGGTCTCTACATCGACAAGATCTCAGATTACATCCTACGAGCAGGCGGAGAGGGATCGGACTTAGCAGGTACACCAGTCCATAATATAGACTCACAAGCAGTTACGGATTGCTTCTCGGTGTTTGGTACGACCAAAGAAGAGGGCGTTTCTAGCTCGGCGAGAGCAGGATTTATATCAATTGTTTTTGAGCCACGATTCAAGCGAGGCATGGTGAGCACTCCTCCCCACCGGTCATCACTTCTACGGAGGCATGGGGTCAGTATGCATCATCTCTCTACACCGTCTCGGGGCAGCCACCTCTTCCAGATCCACCAGAGCCATGCCCACACACGTGCTTTCTTTACCGCGAAGATGGTAAAGAAATCCATTGACAGGATGAAGACTAGGAGAGCATATGATCACGATGGCCCGGTAGCAAAGCATTTTATACATGCCAAAGATTTGCTTGCAGAGCTACTAGCAGTGATGTTCAACAGTGCCATGTGCGAGGGCCTACCTGATACTTGGAGTTTGTCCACGATTGTACATATCTTCAAGTCAAGGGACCCTATGGAGTCTGGGAACTACCGCACCGCACTATCTTGATTGGACACACATTGGCACGGTTGTACACATCCATTCTTGAGCAGCAATTGAGTAGATGGGCAGAGAGAGAGGGTGTACGGGCAGCAAGACAGACGGGTTTCAGGAGAGGTTTCGCTACTTTTGATCATATCTTGACACTCAGAGCCATTATTGAGGGGAGATCACGTAGGAGACGGGTCTATTGTTGCTTTGTGGAGTTCCGCAAAACCTTCGATACAATGCCCAAAGCTAGATTGATGCGCAGAGACTGCAAGAGATGGGGGTTCCAAAAAAGTTGATTTGGGGTATCATGACTTATACAAGTCAGTAGTGGGGCATGTACACACTCCAAAGGGGATTTCTGATTTGATTCACTCCACTATTGGGGTGAAACGAGGCTGCCCGCTATCTCCTACACTATTTGGCAAGTAGGTGGATGAGGTTGATGACTACATTGAGAGAGATGGTGATAGAGGAGCATAGTTAGCAGGGACATGAATCCCACTACTGTTAGATGCTGATGATATTGTGTTTATTTCCGACTCCCCGGAGGGGATGCAGCGTCATTTAGATGCTTTGTACACAATTGCCCACGATAGTGGATTGTCTGTTAACCTGGGGAAAATCAAGGTTATGGTGTTTTAACACCACACCACAGTGGGTCAGGAGGTCAGCACCTACTTTTACATATGGCCAAGAGACGGTGGAGTATACAGATGCATACACCTATCTTGGGGTAGTCTTCAGTGGACCGGCAATTTCATTGAAGAGAGCAGGAGAGACTAGATTGACGAGAGCTTATGCAACCTTGGGAGGTTTGGAGAAGATGAGTTCGCAGGTTCAGTTTCAGGAACCTCAAACAAAGCTGTTGCTTTTTGACACTCTAGTGGCTTCAGCTATGCTCTATGGGGTTCAGATTTGGGGGGCCCTCAGTGGACCACCAGGGTAGATCTCGTAGCACTGATGGATGGAGATGTATGGAGAGGCCTCTAGTCTCTATGATCTCCCGGATGATTCGGGCTAAGGCCTCAGTGCCACATGAGATTATTCGGGCTGAGCTAGCTGCCCGCCCCTCCTCTCTTAGTTGAGGCCCTTACTAAATCAGTCTCCTTCATGCATAATTTATGGGACCTTCCCAGAGACAGATATGCTCGGCTAGCACTTGAGTCATCCTCACAGCTAGCGCTACAAGTCACTCTTTGTATCATTCTCTTTCTCTGTCTAGTCTTGCACAACTCATGAAGTAAAAGGAAGTCTCTCAATCATTAAAAGGAACCTTGAGTACTCACTGAGCACTCATCCTGAGCATTCACCATCAATCACTTGCATTGCACATAACATCCGTTGTGCCACTTGTGGCCTTTTTGTTGGGCACCCTATATTTACGTTTTTGACCCTGCATGTTCCCATTTTATTTGAGATGGGTTATTGAGACGTGGGTCGGTGGGTCGCGCACTAGTGTTACTTTCCTACATAGGGAGAGGGCACTTAGAAGCAATTACTTTACCATCTGAAGTAGAATTCGGAAATTCAATGCCATGTTGACACATGCATAGGATGCATGAAAGGACTATTCTATAAAGACATGCGCCTAGATGCACCACTGGCTGCCAGAAGAGAGGGGGCATACTGGCATTGAGTTATTACAAAGCACCGCGGGGCTTGTGTCACTCTTTCTCCATATCTTCTCTCTCTAGCGTCTTTTCTCTTCTCTTCTCTTCTCTCTCTCCCAAGTGTTTCCTCGTCACCGCACCTTCTACTGCACTTTGACACTAACATGGCAAAACATAACCAGACGTGAGAAAACTACCTCACTCCATCACGACACAGCCACAAAAAAACCCTCGCTTCCTATCACCTGTCCTTGGGAGATACTAAGACCGATTGGACAAATCCAAAGAGATGCCAAACTATAACAAATTCTTATAAGATAGAAGAGCAAGGCCCTTTTCTTCACAAGTCGCAAGTCAAAATCATCAATGTCATAATGGTCATTTTGAACACAGTGCATGTCATTATTAACTTTACCACTAGCTGCACTGTTGGTATACCTATTCTGCCAATATTAGCTACTGGTAAATAATGTTCCTTCTGCCCAGAAAAACAGAGATAAAATGAAGCTTCTAGAAAACATAACACTTCCAAGTTTGCAAAGAGCCAAATTCATGGTTGAGATAATAATGTTGAGTTCCTTCTAACCTCGAGGTTTCCCAACTGCTGTACAGTCGTTCAGCCCCACTTTGCTGACTGCTTGTATCGATTTAATCTCAGTGCTCTTTGCCAATGCCTTGTCTTGTACAGCTGCTAGTTTTTTGTCGGGAACCTGTTAAGTTACAAGTCTTAAAATAAGCCGTCACATTACAGATCATCCTCTGCAAACAAAAAAAAAAAGAGAGAAAAAAGACAGAACTGCAAGAAAGTCCATGATCCCTGACTGAATTGCACGTTTCTTGATTTTGGGAGCACAAGATGCTTCAAGAGCTGCCTTTTGAGCAGAAGGTCGTTTACACAATACTGAAGATATGGAAGATCCGTAAGCACATTTCTTGACTTGAGGAACACGAGTTGTTTCAAGCGGCACAAGCTCCGTGGAGCACCGCATACAGTTCGGCGCATCAGGAAGAAGGGGCTGAGCCGCTGCTGTGAACGGAAGGCAGCTGGAAATGGGTTTGTGTGATCGGTGCCGATGGGCTTTTGTTTCCATCATTTCAAGAGAATCTCAGTTTCAAGAACAGAGGCTCCATGGGATTCTTTAGCAGTTTTTAAACCAGGAGCGAGTTCTGTATGTGCTGCTCGCTAGAGAACTCTGCGTTCTGTCCACGGCTAGCCTCGGCAGTTCCATAAACCAATACACACGTCTCAGCTCATGTTTACAAAAACTGGCGCCAACAATGCTGTTTTCACACTGAAGTGCACTTGTCCATCTCCTTGGACGGTTTGTAATGTAGATTTTCGAGGTGAAAATGCCAAATCCCTTCTGTAAATTCATTAGACGCTGACCGTCGCTGAGTAGGGATCCCCAATCTCGGAAAAATAAAAATAAAAATTCTTTCAAAACATCTCAAATGCATAAGTGAAAGGTGAGCCTAGGAAGTGAAAAGCCTCATGGAATTGGAAGGTCAAAGGACTTTTCATCTCTACATAAAGAAGTGTTCTACCTTAAAGTGTGAATTGATTCATTTATTAAGCATTGTTTATTAGTAAGCATTTTAGTTTAAATCCGAGTATATATCTTAGATTAGAAAATAAACTCCGATTTTCTCACAAGAAATCAAGGCCAAAAAAATGCCTCTTTCATGATGTCTTCTTAGTGCAATGACCTAATGACTTGCTTGATGCCACTAATTCTCTAGTGCATAGCCTTTGCTCAACACAACAGGTTGTTGACCATAAGGCACGTGCTAAGAGTGTTGCACTTTGTGAAGATTTTAGCTCGCTCAGCATTTTTTATGATGAGTCTTGTAAAGAATTTACTTTTCCAACGTTTTTTTTGGACACAAAAGAAAGTATCATTCCTTGACTAAGCAGAAGTATCAAAAAGTGGCATAGTGGGAGCTCAAGAATCAGAATAAACGTTGCGCCATCGACATTTGGGAACCTCCTCTGTAAAACAACAAAAGTTATCATCGTCAAGGTGCTAGGCTCGATATGGGTTCGTCTTTGAAAAGGAAAAATCCAATAGAAACAACTTCAACCTAAAGATGTTCAATTCAGCACCAATATCGACCAATTGCTATCATTCCAATTTGACTACCTTGAGTTTGAAACATTGCGTGCATTCATTGATTACAAGGCTAAGCTTAAATGAAATGGTTTTGCTAGATTAACTAGCTAGGTTAGCTTACCTTCTTCATCACTTTCTCGTGTACAGAGCAACCATAAAAAACATTGAAAGTTTGTTTGTGTGAATTAAACCATCATATCATTGAGACAAATCACCCAAGCATAAGCTTTTTTACGCAGGAATTGGTGCACTTAGACCCTATCACAACCACCCAGCATTATGTCCATAGATTCAAACAAATGAAAAAAGAGCTAAAATGCAACCAAAAACATACTTGATGAAGTGATAGACTACTTCATCAGGCTCATGACGTGAAAATTGCAGATTCAAATCCTATCCCCACAGCTCAAAGGGGGTCACGCATAGATATGTTAATATAGCACGCGAGTCCAACATAAAGGGTTTCTTATATTAAGAAGATTTAACAAAATTACAATTACAAAAGGGGTTTTTTTTCATTTTGGAAAAAAAAATTGTGTGTTTCTTAAGAAAAAAGGGTTGTTTGTTCTTAATGATGCATACACTGCTAGGAACATATCTATGGGTAGGTTTTGGCAAGCAATGGCGTAGCAAGAGCGGAGGTGAGCGGGCTTGATCTAAGTTAAGAGGGTTGTGACTAAGTGCGGTTTGGGTGCTGAAGCGGGTTGATCCAGGGGCCAGTGTTAATTCCTTGCAACCCTCTACAGTGTGAGCTCCTCTATCGTTGCTCTTTGCTTAGTAGGCAGTTTGTCAAGCGGATTCTCCAGCTGCGAGTCGGCTTTGGATCCTCCTACTGCAGCTCGTATAGCGACTAGTTTTTCTTTGCGACCATTTTTGCCCGGCTCTTGCATGTTATCTTCGACGCATCTAGTTCTGCATATTCTTTTCGTCTCTCATTTCATCTTGAGAGTGATCATCTTCTCATAATTAGCGCGTTAAATACCCCATCTTTAGTGTTACTTAGTAAAGTATCTTTAGTGTTACCCCATCTTCAGTGTTTCTTATTTTATGGTGCTAGGCCATTAGCACCTGGGTGTCATTCCCACTGACCTTACACCAAGCACCTATGCTCCCACCAGAGTCCCCGATGGTAACTTAACTTCTACGCAATGACGAATAAGTAGTATGGAGACACACCTAAGCCTTCATACATTGAGGCACTGGTCGAGGGGCGAGGGTCAATAAAGGGCCGCCAACCTGAGGTCCTTTTGCACGGGCCCACTAGAGGTGAACTAGAAAGAGGCATGGTGCAACAAGAGGGTCACCTCAAGAGACCTATTGAAGGGGCAAGGAGGGGTGAATCCCACCAAATCCCTACAATCAGGGAGACGGCTTTTCAAGACGTAAAAAAAAAGTTTACCGCAAGTGATTGAAGTGGGTAACGCGTGCACGCTGTCGATCCCTTCCACACTGACAGTTGGCGGTAGTGGCCAGTTTGTCTCTGGAATTTGGTTTTATGGGCAGGGTACCCTCACAGGTAAAGCTCATCAGATGCATTTCTAGCCTGACATTTCTCAACCATGGCCGAACAATTGATTATATTCAATATCTAACCAAAGGATCTACACTGTTAGGTTCAATGGCTCAGTTGTGATTGACAAGATCTTAGCAAAAAAGCCCGTTGTACCTCGACCACTCCCATTTTGTGTCTTACCATGGAACCCGGCTTTTGAATCCTCGGAGGCATTCAAGGATTTGTGTCCTGTGTAAGTTGAGTTTGTCAACCTACCTGTTTGGTTGTGGGATAACCTCGAAGACCTTGCAAGCACCTTGGGTATTCCTCCGTTCGTATCGGCGCACACGAAGTTGGGCACAACGACAAATAAGATGTGCATCTGTTGGGATATACGTAAATCCCCTCCAAAAATCATGGTAATCAATGTAGGTGCTAGTTTGAAAGTGATCCCTCTTAGATTTGATATGTTCTTTGGAGCATGCTTTAAGTGCAATGGGTTTGTCCACTTTGCTAGAGACTGCCATATAAATGGTTCTAGGGAAGAGGATAAAGTTGAATAGGCACAAGCGACCTCACACAAAGAATCTACAATATCCAACATGGACGTTGAAACTGCAAAGCAAGCAGAAAGTGAGAGCAACAAGGATAATGAAGTGCCTGAGTCTAGCAAGATGGGAACTCATAAGGACACTCCCCACAGGAGCATTCGATTGCTCAACATGGTAACGACAACCAAGCCTCACCAACTTTGCAATTCAATGCAATGAAGCCGCGTCAAAAAATTGTCTTACCCACGGCCCCCAAGTTGATTCTGACGAGGGATGCCAATAAATCTAAGTGATTAAGTGCAAGCGAGTAAAAACATTGGTGCGGAGCAACTTCCATTGCAAGGAGAACCCCCCAGATCATCAAGAGGCCCCCATTAATCCAGGTAACATTTTTGAGGTGCTTCAGGATTGAAATTCAAAGGGCATGCTTACCTTGGAGCTATCCGCTTCTCAGGTAAATGTGGCAAAGGTGGACAGTGAAAGAGAGGCAAGAGATGGCTCTTCAAACATGGAGGAGTTTGACTCACTCTCCCCTTAATGGACAACTTACATATTCAGTCCTGGAATGTGAAAGGCATAAAGTCTGCAAAGAAAAGTACTCTCTTCTGGGAACAGGTCAAAAAAGCAATGACAAATTGTTGGCTAATCCAAGAGCACCATCTTGACACTTCCCATTGCAAGAAGCAGGCTATAAGGAAGAAGTTAGTGTTCAATGGTGATGGCACTCTGGGGTTCAGTGGGTGCTCTCCAATTTTGACAGGGATTTGGAGCCATAGGTTGTTCTTAACCACGTCTCAGGTAGGGTCCTTGCAATAAGGATCAAGTGGGAAGGCCAGTCCTTCGCCATAATCAATGTATATGCTCCCTGTGATGATGAGGGGAGAGAAAAAACTCTAGGTGGATCTCAAGGAACAACCTATTGAAGGTGATTGGTGCATCATAGGAGACTTCAACATGGTTGAAGCTCGCAAGGACAAGACACAATCAGCTAGTCTGTTGGCTGGTGTTGAACAGTTCAAATGGCAAGCATTCTGCAAGAAATAGGCGGTGCTTGATTTGTGGAGCAAAGGTCCGTGGAGTAGCTCTCTAGGCTTGACATACACAAGCCTTCAATATGCCAACACGACGTCCCTTCTAGAAATGTGCTACATCTCCCACCAAGCATACTAGCTTCCCTCGTTTGTGACGCTAGATGTTGATACCTCCAAGAGTATGTCGGATCACTTTGCCCTTAATCTACACATAGCCACGGTCAAGAATGATGAATATTCCTCGGAGGGGAAGAAGAAAATGTTAGTCTCAAGGGAGCATCTCTTCAGGTCTTTAACCAAGATGGCCCTCTGCAAGTTGAGGCAAGATGTGAACCTCCAACCTTTGAGCCTAGCCCGCTCTGGTGCGTAGCATCCAATCGGCAATAAAACAAGCAGGGCCCAAAGTAAAAAAGACTCAAGAGGATGCAAACAGGGAGCTGAAGAAAGAAGTAGAGGAACTAGCGAGAAGAAAGCAAGAAGGAAGAGCTCTTGAGGAAGAGCACAAAAGATGTCTAGAGGCCAAAAGTGCGTCTCACAGATTTGCAAGCCGAGAAGATCAATAAGATATGACTGCTAATCAGAGAGCTGGCCCTCAAGCTGGAAGCTGCTAACTAGGCTCATTTTTTTATGCTCTTAAAGTTAAAAGAAGAAGGAACTCTATTGTAGCAATCATTGACGAGAGGGGGAACAAAGTAGGAGACCAAAATGCTATGGCTAAGCTCATGCTCGACCATCTCAGTCAAATTATTGGTCAGCCAAAAGTCTGCACTCAGGAGGTCGAGGAGGCCAGAGCCCTTCTGCTTGGTACAATCAAATGTGTTTTATTACCTACGGAATCAAAACCATTGGAGAGTCCAATTTTTGTTGATGAATGTTGGAGTGCCTTGTAGACGATGGGGAAGGAAAATTCCCCCGGGTGGGATGGAACTAACTGCAGCATTCTTCAAAGAGTTCTGGGAGGATATTAAAATCTTGATAGCACACCTAGCTAACAGGGCTCTACTGGAAGGGCATTTGGATGCCAGCCTGAAAAGAGGGCTAATCAAACATATTCCCAATTTGGTGTGTTGGTCTTTGCTAAAGCACCTGTGGCTTATTTCCATGATGTCAGTTGCGTACAAGATCATTGCTAAGGTGATTGCTCTAAGACTGGCTCCAACCTTGAACATAATCATCACCCCCCACCAACATGGATTCATAAAAGGAAGGTCAATATATGACAACATCTTGGCTGCCATGGTTGGCATTGAATACACTTCTTTCACCAAGCAAGAATGTATCCTCCTTCAGCTTGACTTAGATAAGGCTTATGATAGAATCACATGGTCCTACATTGAGGTAGTCATGAAAGCTTTAGGCTTTGGACCCAGAATGTGTGTGATAGTTCACACGCTGGGGGAAGAAAGTCACTATGAGCTCCTCTTCAACAACAAGATAGTGGGAGGGTTTGAGGTCAAGTGTTTGATCAAGCAAGGTTGTCCCCCCTAGCCTCGCTTCTTTGTGCTAATGCTCTCACCTGCTAATGACTTCACTTGAGGACAGTGCGGAAAAAGGGGAAATTTAAGGTCTCTCACTGCCTAGAGGTAAACAACTCCTTGCAAAGCTTTTTGTGGATGACTCGTTGCTCTTTCTTTAAGCCAAGTGAAAAACAGTAAAAAGAGCCCTTGAGATTTTCAGCTCTTTGCCTTTGCCTCTGCCTCTGCCTCAATGTGTAGTACTAAGAAGCAACTTGTTCAACCCCGCAAGATGGTCATGATAAGTTATAAGCAAGGGCACTATGTTCAGGCACCTTGGTGCTCCACTTGGTGTGGGCATTATGAATAAGCAAAGAATTGAATAGATGTTGACCAAAATAAACAATAAAATGAGAAGATAGAAGTTTGCACTCTTCCCCTTCCATAGTAGAGTCACGGTGATTAATGCCTTCATGATATCATACATTGCATTTGTGTCTTCGCTGTTAAAACTGAACAAATCCAATTGGAAAGAATTCTTGAAGCCTATCAAACGGATTTTGTGGAAAAGAAACATGAAATCCACAACCTCTTGCCAATGAAGGAAATGGGAATGGGTAGCGAAACCCAAGAATCAAGGAAGAATCGGGATTATGGACCCCATGGTGCATGCAGAAGCCTCATGTGCCAAACTTGTTGTCTCTTGGACGGACCAAAAACATGAATGGGTTATCATGGCATGGGATACGATAAACGATGCACAACTTGCCTCAAAAGGGGGCATATGGAAGAAGGCAACTGTGCCAGACAAGATTTTAACACCTTTCTAGACATCCCTGAAGCTTGGCGGTTGCAAAGGAGAACTACCATGAAAGTGTAACAAAGCAGCTTCAACCCTAGAATGGGGGGAGAACTTTAGATATTTCAAGGATTCCTCCCACAATTGGTCTACCTAGCTCTCCAAACTTGGAAGGGACTCCTTGAACCCCTTTTGGAGGAAAGTTACATGGTTGGTTAACAACCGTGCAACTTCCCTCCATGGTTGGTTAACAAAGGAATTTCTAAACTCTCTCATCTTTGGGATGGCAAAAGCTTTTGTTGGAAGCTTAATGTGTTGCATCATAAGTTGGGGTTATACAAAAGGCTTTTGATTGGTTGACTCTTGGAAGTGCTCTCATCCTCATTTCCACCTGCCGACGAAGCATAATTAGATTGGAGAGCCTAGCATTGGCTGAAAGACAAGGTGTTCCTACTTCCCAAGACTTGGAGTACCTATAAGGTGCTAGTGTAAAAAATGGATTGGTTTTCCCCACTCAATAGAATTTGGATGAAAAATTGGACAGAAGAACGCTAGTAAAGGAGTGGTAATAACATTCGGGAGATTAAAGGGCCAAAATACATATTTGATGTCTTCGATCCTTTCAACTTTGAGTTACTCAGCTCCTTGCATCCTTATAATGTCATTCGATGCAGCCCCCCTACATCTGTTCGGCCAGTGCCTACTTTGCGAGGGCTAGCCGCTAAGGTTTATAAATGGGTTAGAAGGACTTGGAAGATCATTTTCTATGCAAATGACTTGATCTTGGAAGGGCGTGGTATCCAAATCCAAGCCGTTTTGGTGTGCACACAAATTATTAGATATTGCTACCTGAACCAAGTTTGGAAAACTAGGAACCCTCGAGTTTTTGAGGGCAAAATGGATGTAGCTCATTTTGACGATATTGTGTGTCAAAGCACTGAGCTCATGCATGGTAAAGGAGCAAGAGGGGCAGCTCACAAGGGTGAAGAATGGAGGTTTGCAATGAGCTGCTTAGAACACTCAAGAGGGTAAGAGTATCTTTTTCTATGTTCAAGCCTTTGTTGGAACCCTAGCCCCTCAAGGCACATGTAGTGCTTGAGGAAAATTGTATTTTTTTTGAGTTAGTATCAAGTCTCTCAACTCACAATTGTGAGTATGGCAAAAAAAAGAGAGGAAAAAAGGGGTTGTTTTATTACGTGAGAGCTAGGTATAGGGGCTTTTTTAATACCCTTTAAATGCACATGATATAAGTGATTTATTATAAAGTAGCGAAGATATTGTATCATGCTCTCTACAATGGGTGATCCTTAGTGCAATGTGCGTGAAATCTCACTCCAACAACATGAAACACTGAAAAAACTATAGACAACGAACAACAGAGCAAACACAGCGACTCAAAAGTAGAATTTGAACAGCATGGGGCTCGACTAACTCAAATGAACCAGTACAGACTCTGGCATGGCAGCAGACTCAGCTTCAAGCCCAAAACTCACGAGTACAATGGGAGTGTCGAGGCTCAAAATGTGTAGGGATGGTGAAGACGTGATGTGCACGAACTCAAGACGCTCAACCATATAAAATACATGACGATGATGATAGTGATAGAGCGTCCAAAGACTAGAACCAACCACATATGTATCTCCTCAAGAGTCATCAACGGCTAGCAAAATATCCCAATCCAGCTAAGCCTATCTTCAAACCGCGATGGTGGTGATATGGCCACGATGTTGTGCCACTTCGCTTCCATGATGGGAAAAAGGGAAAAGGGATGCAAGTTAATCTTCTTTGAAGCCTATATGTTTATCGAGCAGTGATCAGGGCTCGGTAACAAGCAAGTTCAATGATATGTATGCCAAATATGGTGCACTTAATAGAGGCAAAAGGTGCTCAAGGAGCATCTAGTCTAGAATGTCATCTCTTGCAATGCATTGATTGTGAAGAATGCTCAACATGGCAGTGGAAGGCGGTCAAGTGATGCCTTGGTCATTATGTATGCTAAACTAGGTGCCATTACGAAAGCACGTAAAGTTCTTGATGAGATATTTCTTGAAAATGTGGTCTCTTGGAACACGTCAATTGCAAGCTATTCCCAACCTCGTTGTGGCAAGGTTTTGTGGGAAAATCTAATCAAATGCGAAGGGAAGACCTTTTGCCAAAAGCAATCACCTATTCTTGAATCATGAAGGCAAGCGGCACCATCCAAGACACTGAAATGGGCAACAAAATTCACGATGATATTGTTAGTTAGGGGCTGTTGGAAATGAGGTTTGTGCAAGGCAATCCCTTGGTAGATATATATGCCAAATATGATGTGTCCATAAGGCTTGAGAAAGGCCGCCCGACATTCTCGTTGCCTAAGGAAAAGGGTCAATGGCTGCCCAAAAAGGGGCCCAAAGGTTAATGAATGGGAAGTGGTGGCGTGCAAGCAACGAGCAAGGGAGAATGCATTGTCGGGTTTGCGCTCGCAACGGGCACCACGCTGCTCGAACGACTTTGTAGTAGATGTGAGAGTTTCTCAGTAGGGCATGGCAACCCTATTTGGCTCAAGAGGCATCCATTTTCATGCTAGTTGCCACGTCGGGTTGCCACATCATTGCCAAGGCTCACATTCCCTTGTTTATAAGTGACAGGGGGTCAAACTTGCGGGATCTACGGCCGGGGCAATTTAATGGTCGAGCGCGGATTTGGGCCGTCGAATCAACACAGCAAGGGGGGGGGGGGGGGGGCAGGTTTTTGATTGCGCAAAGGCGCATAGCTTTTAGCAATGAGCGATAGAGCAGGTGGTTAGGCCTATAGGCTGTGGAGGGGGAGGTCGTGGGTTCGACGGGCCGACACGCAGGAGGGGAACCCTAATTTATATTTACATTGGCTGGAGATCAACGACTGATCCATATCCAACTGTTGAACCCATGAGTTTTGCCCATGTCCCTTATTAACGAGGCTCACACGCCTTGTCACGGCGGCGTGACAACCAAAGTGAAAGATAGCTAAAAATAGAAGATGAGATAGGGGATTTTATTGGAGAGGAATGAAGGCATGAAAAATGAAGAATTTACATGATGAGAAGAAGGTAGAACGACGGGAAGAAGAGAGATGAGAAGGCAAAGAAGATCTCTCTCCCTCTCTCGACCAAGGTCTCCCGACTAAGATCTCTCTTGACCTTGGAGAAAGCCGCCAAGGGGTTGCATAGGAGGATGAAGGGGGATCGGAGGAGAAGAGCTCAAGCTTGCAAGGCATAGAGAAGGGAAGTCTCTCTCTCTCTCTCTCTCTCTCTCTCTCTCTCTCTCTCTCTCTCTCTACCTTGGAGAGAGGAGGCACGACAATTCAAGAGAAGGAATCTTTCTCTCTCTCTTGAGCGTGGAAAGAGGGAATACCAAGGGAATATAGGGCATAAGGGCAACCAGATCAAGACAATCAAAGGAGAAATTTGAAGCTTATTGTTGGCAACTGAAGCAAGGAGAGCAACATGGAGGAGTTCTCGATTACCGTCATCAGCTTAAATTTTGTTAATCATGTTGATAAGTCACAGCCATTAACGGCCCACTTAATCTTTATAAAGGGAGATTAAGCTCCTTAGTTTTAAGTTAATCCAAGTGATGGAATTGTTAACGACCCACCTTGGCTATTGATGATTAATCTATACTCAAGGCTTTACTGAAGTTTTATTGATGATTACGATGATTTGTCAGAGCTAGTTATGTCTACTATTTTCTCTCTCTCACACCTGTCACAACCAGAGGCCCCGGACCTTCCCATCTTACCTTTCAAACACATATCCCCCGACAACGGTGTCCACTAGACCACCATCCGTATCACTTGCCACGTTTCGCTGCCTAGGCGAGAGTCCGTCGTCCAGTGTGAACTCCAACCCAACTATAACTAATTGTATGTTATGTGCTAGTGACACTGTAGACCTACTATAAGTTTCCTGCCATAAGACCATTCATCGTGCCGGTGAGAGAGCACACTAAACAAGAGTGTCGTTCTCTCTATACTGGGTGTGCAGTAAAAAATGCAATTCAACCCAAATGAAGAGCCGTGTGGAGAAGAGATTTGAATTAACAAAAGAAGATGCTAGTTTGCAGCAAAATCCCCCCAAGTCACAAAAGCTAGTGTGAATGTAGCACAAGGACGAAGGACGCTCATAGGATACCATGTATCTCTTTTCACAGGAAGGTTTAGAAAAAAACAATTGTGCTTGTGAAGAAGGCAAGGGAAGGGAAGGGTGCTTGGAATCTGGTACTGTCCACCAACTACTCCTCCTCAACTACTACAAGCACACCTAGTCGTGACGCATAAACAAGAAAGATGGGTTGTACTTCTACATACATGAATGTTGTGTGGTGGGGGCTCTTTTGATGAGCATGAGCATAGTGGGGAAACAACGTAAGGGCGAGGAGAAAGGGAGGGGTGGTGAGGGGCGAGAGGGGGTTGGTAGGGGTGAGGTGAGGGGGAAGGGGGGTGGGTAGGGACGAGCTAGGGTGGGTAGGGACGAGGGGGGTTAGGGGTAGGTAGGGGCAAGAGTGTGTGAGGGGGTGGGTAAAGGTGAGGAGAGAGGCTGGGGTGGTGAGGGGCGAGAAGGGGAGGTGGGGCAAGGTGAGGGGGGTGGGTAGGGGGACTAGGGGGTAGGTAGGGGGAGTTGGGGGGAAGGGGGGTGATTAGGGAAGAGGGGTGAGGGGGTAGGTAGGGGAGAGGGATGAGAGGGGGTGGGTAGGGACAAGCTTGGTGGGTAGGGGCAAGGGGGTTTAGGGTAGGTAGGGACTAGAGTCTGTGAGGGGGTGGGTAGGGGCGAGAGAGGGGTGGTGAGAGGTGAGAGAAGGGATGGGTAGGGGTGAGGGACATGGGATGTGTAGGGGCAAGGGATGAGAAGGGGTGGGTAGGGGCGAGGGGTAGGTAGGGGCGAGAGTGTGTGAGGGGTGGGGTAGGGGCAAGAGAAGGGTGGTGAGGGGCAAGGGGAGGGATGGGTAGGGGCGAGGGGAGGGATGGGTAGGGACAAGGGGAGAGAAAGGGTATGGGTGAGGGATGGTGAGGGGGTGAGTAGGGGCGAGAAAGTAGGGGATGGGGAGGTATTTCATAGAAGGCAAATAGAGAAGTTGGAGGAGAAAACTGAAGCTAACCTACAGGTTTTGAAGGAAACCTGCTTTTTGTGGTATGCCAATTCCATATGGGAGGATCAGATAGCGGTACACTCATTGGTCTTCCCAATAGTTTGTCAAACCAAGCTCTTGCAAACTCATCGGAGCTTGACTCTTCTGTAACTTCCAAAGGGGTTTATCTTATCTTCTGTAACATAGACCACATCCAACATGATTGTCTGCTCAGCCTCTGGTCTAGCAGAGCCGGGTGTGCATCAATAGAATCCCTGAATTTGGCTTCCTTTACTAGGTATGGAGATGACATTGCTGAAGATTTCTCTGTAGGTAAAGAAGGTGCCGCATCGATGAGCATAGAGACATCATGAGTTGGTTTACCTCAATCTTGAAATCAATATCGTTTTGTTGTAAACCATCCTAAGGAAACTTGGTGAAGGGTAGTTCACCAGACACAGAAGAGAACTTTGGCTTGGTCGGAGAGTCAGACACATATGGGACTGAGATTGAGGTGTGTGTGAACTCCTGTAGATCCTCCACACTTGTTGTTGGCTCAAGTGGCTCACTAGGCTCAGGTAATGTATAAAATTTGGAAGAAGGTGTATCCTCATGAGAATATTGAATAGAGACTCCATAACAAGGCATAGACTTGGTAGATTCCGACCACTCTGACAGGTCTTGTTCTGACCCATTAGGTGGAGTTGGTTGCTCCAGTTCAGGGTTGAAATCCATTGACAAGGAACTATGTTGCAACACTAGATCTATGCCTCCTCCTTCAAGCTGAATGGGTTTCATTGGGGAGCCAAGAATATGTATCCACATTGCATTATGTCCCCAATCATGCAGTGCTTTAGTGCGCCGCAACCATGGTCTACCGATAAGCAAGGGAAATCCTCCTTCAGCGATAGACTATCCTATGGTTAGCCAACATAACTATGAAGGGAGCAAGATAGGTAGGTTGCATACCTAAGACCAACATAGTGAACTAAGGCATCATGTCGATTCTAAATCCACCATTCACAATGAATTATGAGAATTGATGCCCAAAGATGGACACGTGAGAGATGATGGCTTTTATAATCAGTGAGGGGAGCAGTGGGATAGGATATCATATTTGACTCTGATGGTTGCACTCGGAGGTGCCCTCCACTAAGACCTGCTCTGGGGTAAAGGGACTGAATAAGTGCAAGGGTGTCACTTTGAAAACTTGCATCTAGCCGCAACATGTCATAGAGTGACACTTGTTGGAAGGTGTTCTTCAAGATTGTCTCGATTGTAAGCTTTTTTTTTTCTACTAGTGGTTTCTCAAGTACCTTAATCTGTTGTAGGTTGGCCATTGCTTCCAAGGAAGTCTCCATCAATCTCAGATAGGATAGAGGTCGATCGCTGTTGGCATTGGGAGGTGGCTTGTCAGATGTTACACATGGACTAGGTTGTTGAAGAGGAAATAGAAGAGTTGGACCTTCAAGGAGACCGAGGCCTAGGGTTGCTTGTTGTGACCTAGTGAGGACACTCATGGGCTCCACTTGCAACACCCTATCCTTAGGGGTAACCACATGTGTAGCAGGTGATGGTTGAGGAATGGTGCTTACTGCAATCATGTTGATCTTTGAAAATGCAAACTGTTGGTTGCTTGGATTGATGGTTGAAGATGTGGATGCCCGTTGTATGGGATTTGGATGGATGTATGTTTATGCAATTAGTAGAGTATTGGGTTGCATCTGTTGACCGGCCATTGTTGGCATTGCTGTCATCTTTATGCGTATGCATTTCATTGTGTTTAGTTGGTCAGAGACACTCTTCTAGAGTTGGAGACACTGACGGTGATAGTTTCTTGAGATTCTATCTTGCCAGTTTAGCTACTTTGATCAACGTTTTAATTATTGTATACATTTGTTTATTGTTTTAGAAGTCAGCTTTGCAACGGAGAAAAAATTAAGTTTTATATCATCTTGTTTAGTTCAATAGATCTATCACTTTTGTTCCTTATCGAGTGATGGCTTCATCATCGGAGAACTCCTTATTCAACATTGAGAAGTTAGATGGCACTAACTTCCCATCTTGGAAGGAACAAATTTACAATGTCTTAGTATAGAAAAAGCAGTTTCGATCGATAAAGATGAAGGGGATAAAGCCCGAGGATATGTATGGCACTAACTTCCCATTTTGGAAGGAACAAATTTATAATGTCTTAGTACAAAAAAAAGCAGATCCGATTGATAAAGATGAAGGGAATAAAACTTGAGAATATGGATGAGTATGATTGGCAAGAGGAAAATCTCGTAGAAAATCACGAGGCCAAAAAGAAATTGAGTGCTATCATTGTCACAAAAAGGGTCACATGAAGAAAGATTGTCAAAATTGGAAACAAGAGAAAGGTAAAGACAAGAAGCAAGAAGAAGGCAAGTTTTTATAAAGAAAGAAGAATAAAGATTGAAGAGATCATTTTTTTTTAATATTCTAATGGAGATATCCATCTTGCATCTACCATAGATTCAACATTTTTGGCTTCCAATTGATGACTATGCTTTAGCGGATTAGGTTCTTGACTTAGGTGCATCTTTTTATGTGACTTCTCACAGGGAGTGGTTCAGTACATATGATGCATCCCGTAAAGGTCTTGTTCGTCTTGGCAATGATCTTGCTTTCAACATAGTTGGTGTCGGCAATGTGCAACTAAAATATTAGAGTGGTTCTTCATTCATGCTCAAGAATGTGAGACATGGGCTGAAGCTTACCAAAAGCTTGATTATTACATGCCAATTGGATGAAGTAGGATATTACTGCACATTTGGTGATAGTTTGTGGAAGATCACCAAAGGTTCTTTAGTAGTAGTGCATGATTCAAGGTCTGGAACTTTGTATATGCTACATGTATCTAATGTTAAAAACCATGTAATTTGTGTAACCGAGCAGCCAAGCGTTTCTTTGTGGCTATATGTCTCAAAAGGGAATGAAAATCTTGTCTCATTTTGGTTATGTTCCTGGCTTCAATTTCTCAAGACTTTTTAGTTTGAGAGCATTGTGTTTATGGTAAACAGACATAGTCAGCACACAAAAGGGGTGGCACTCAAAAAAGTAAACCATTAGAGTTAGTGCATAGTGATGTATGTGGACCTATGCCTAACGTATCCATGGGAAGCTCATTGTACTTTGTTACATTCATAGATGAATTCTCAATGAAAGTGTGGGTATATCCTCTCAGAAAGAAGGATGAAATCCTTTCAAAAATTTAGAATTTTTGTGGCATTAGTGGAGAATCAGTCTGGCAAGAAAGTCAAGTACTTAAGGTCAGACAATGGTGGTGAGTATATCACTAAAGCCTTTCAATATTTTTTGTGATTCCAATGGCATGAAAAGAGATTTGATTTCTCCATAAAACCCTCCAAAAAATGGTGTTGCTAAAAGGATGAACTGTACCATACAAGAGAAGTTATGTCTAATGCAGAGTTGCCTAATGGCTTTTAGGCAAAATCGTTAGCAATTGCTAGCCATCTTATTAATAGATCTCATAACAAGGCTTTAGATGAGAAGGTACCCGAAGAACTTTGATATGGGAAGCCACCTTCTTACAAGCATCATAGAGTCTTTGGCTGCGAAGCATATTTCCATGTTCAAAAGGAGCTCCTGAGCAAGTTGGCTCCTAAGTCAAAGAAATGCATATTTCTTGGCTATGGAAATCCTAGCGAGATGGGATTTTGGTTATGGGATCCTGAAACTGAAAAGATTGTTTGCAGCAAATGACGTATACTTCAATGAAGAGAAGATGCATAAGAAGCCTGTGCATACAAGAAGATTGTGTTGTTCACAATAGGGTTGAAGTGCCTAATGGTAGACAACAAGGCCAGCAATACAAGATGTTTTTGAGGGACAACCGGCTCAACCAGTTATTAGAAGATCTATAAGAGTTTCAAGGCCTCCTGATAGATTTACTTCCTCATTGGACTACATTATGTTGACAGATTGCAGAGAGCCCTCCTGCTATAAGGAAGTCATGTCAATGGATGACAAGGCAAAGTGGGAGAAAGTTATGCAATCAGAAATGTACTCGCTACATAAGAATCAAACTTGGAAGTTGGTGGGGATTTTATATTTACGAGCTTTTGTTTTTGATGAATGATAATAACTTATCGATTCAAAAAATATCAATAAATCAAATTAAATTACTTAACAAATACACAATTGATGGTCGAAATGGCAAGTCAAACAAAGAAACTCAAATAAAGTTATAAGTGAATGTTCATCAAGGTCATAATGCTCTGATAGTGTATGGCATGATTAACCGAAGTAGTCCTTGAACACTTAAATTTCCATTTTGGTGTAAAAAATTGACGATTGGGACTTTCCATTGTGTTTGTAAGTAAATATTTGTGTGGTCATCAAACCTTGCCTCTTAAAAGTTGCAGGAAAGTCAAAGGGATATACAAGTAACAAAAAAGAGATTGTTTTGAAGCAATTTTGGTGGGAGCAACTGCTAAAAGTAAGTACAGCTGATCATACAACCACCCAATATACTACTAAGCAATCATTTATAGATCATAGACAAGGGATGCAACCACACATGCTTGTCATTGAAAGTACATCGTGTTGCACTTTATATATATGTGTGTGTGTGTGTGTGTATATATATAATATATATATCATGTTTTCTTGTGTCTTTTCAACATAATATCAAGGTGTGGTTGTTTTTTTCTCAAAAAAATAGGGCAATTTTGACCTCCCATGGCTTCACACAGTGCACATGTAGGAAAAATCTACAATTAAGCAAAACATAAAATTGTCATAACTTTTTGCTCAAAACTTTGATTCTAGTGCTTGAAAAGTTGTCCTTAAGATTTTGGGGGACTCTTCATGATAGGTTCATCAAATTCTACATCAAGAGTAGTCTTCAACAAATTGGTAACTATTTTCTATACATTTTGAAGCAAAACAATAAAAAAGTAAGAGCTATTATGGTTCCAAATTCTTATGTGTTTAACTTTTTGTTTTATGAATCTTCAATTTTCTTTTCATGCATCATATGTGATTAGCTTTGTTAAAAGAAAAAGATATCAAGAGTTAATTATATTGAATTTACATCATATTCAATTAGATTTACTTGTGAGAAGCAAATGAATTGATTGATATTTGTATTTATTTTTTATGTGCATCACATGCAATTTGATACATGTGCAAGAGCTTATGGATCTTGTTGTGCAACATGCCCTTAACATAGTGATTCTCTTCTTTCCCAGGAAAATGCCTACGGCTCAGGATGTAGGCCAATGGGTGGATTTCCTGCTCAAACGGCAAGCAGTCTGGGGAGTTTACTTTGGCACATGAGGATTTTATGAAGTATTGCTTGCTGACACGGATGCTTTGCGCATAATGCCTCCTCTTTTCTTCAATACGCAGATGAGTCATGTATTGCCTTGGACTCTCACCAAGGATTATCAAAGTTTTATTCGTCATCATAAGTTTCGTATGTGGGTCGAGGTGGTGGATTTTCCTTGTACTTGGAGTCATTTTTTTCCCCTTGTTGGATGCTCAGTTGGGCAAAGTCATTTGCCCTCCTAAGTTGGATGCCATCACAAATTGGTTTTGTATTCTGTGGGACACTAACATCCCTACACAAGCATGTATCTCAGTTGACTCGGGGGATACAGTGGTTGGAAAGTGCCCGTTCAAACTCAAATGGGGTAAGTTTGCCAATTCTTGCTTTTGTTGTGGCAAATTTGGGCATATCTGAATGTTTGGAACCAAATGTACAGCCACCACCTTCAATTGTCCCTTCCACTCCGTCTCCACAACCTTTGAAATCTTATGTTGAGCCTCTGAGCAAAGGCTTGTAGGCTTCCACCGCCATGGCTAAGACGAATAAAGGCAAAGGAAAGCAAGCACAATTGTGATCGATCCCTACTTCTCCGAATGGTCAAGATAAAGGCAAAGAATAGGTTGTAGTTTCTTAGGCTTGGCTGGTGCCGAAGAAAATTGTTAAAGCCCGCACTTTGGCATCTTCTCGTAACTATGTGTCCCCATTGAAAAATATCCCTTTAAAAAAACTCCCTTGTAATGATAACACTTCTTTGGCTGAGGCCTGGGATAACGTTGTTTGCTCCTATAAAGAAGTGGTTACAGGTGAAGCCTCTTCATCGCATGGTGCCCTATTTTGAGCACTCCCAGTCTTGGTCATGTTGTGCTACCTCATATGCTCATTGTCGATGAGGATGTGTCAATGGGCACCAATGCTTGAGTCTCGTTTTATGGTTTCCTTGCCCACTGTATATACTATGCAGAATGCATAGTTCTTTGAATTGCATTTCATATAATGTGCGGGGGTTATGCAACCATGACAAGTGATGACTTACCTGGCACTATGTACATACATGTAAGGCGGACATAGTTGTTCTTCAAGAGCATTGCCAACACCATTTTTCTGGAAAAAACTCCTATTTGTGGGTTATTGGATTGCTTATGCAGGATTGGCTCGTTTTTTTGGAGTGCTTATGCTCGTTTGACATGAGCTCTTCCCAACACTCGTCTTCAATGACCCATATGGGAGATGGATGGTTGTCCAATGTATTATTAATGGGGAAGTATTTGAATTTGGGGGATTATAAGCATACACAACTTTTGTTGATTGAGCATGTGAGCACGCTTGTCGAGTGTATTCTTGACATTCTAATGCTTTTCTCTATGGGGATTTTGATAACGCTCCGAATATCGCAGAAATACTACTAGGCACTCTCATATGCTTCATGTGGAACGCCAATCATGGGATCATTTTATGTTGACTTATAATGGTTGGATTTATGGCCTATTCTGAACGCGAATGATCCCAGATTCACATTTCAACATAATGCTCGATCTATTGAGGACCGCTTTTCAAGTTCTAGCCCACCTCTCTCTTGGTACACACTTTACGGCAAGGCTTCAAGGATTCATGGAGGAGCAGGGACCTGATGCATTAAATTTATGTTTATATTTTGTACATAGCTATGGTTTTGACACATTTGGATCTTGGAAATAGGGAGAGGTAGAAACAAATCCTATAAAAAAAGGAAAAAAACCACTTGATACTGATTCTACCCGACGGTTAGTACTTGACAGTCACTATAGATGAAGAATAAAAGTCAATAGTGAAAGGGAAGAGAGTCTTATGCATTATGGAGTCAGAGTCAACAAAATATTATCAAATTCAAGCCTAATTTACTTGTGGACACAAGGCTTGCACATGAAGTCAAGAGGGGACCACTTGGAAGACTTTTGGAGGGAAAAAGACGAACACATATTTTTGTGGGGTTTTTCTCTATTTTTCCATTCCGAATTGGAAAAAGTTTTCAACAGAAAAGTTGTAGGCGTTGAGATGATCTTTCAGCCCCTATTTTTTAAAATCATTTTTGGAGCTACGGTTTGGGAGATATGGTCAAAATGGTGGAGCCTATCTGTCCACATGTATAGAAGTCATGAATATCCAACTCCACACGCATAATTTTTTCTAGGTTTCTCTCCATTATTGCTTGATTTTCTCTTACTTTATCAAGATTCTCTTGAATATTATAAGGAATCTCTTGGACTCAAGCTATGGAAGGTGGCATGGAGACAAAGCTCGCCCATGATGAAGGCGATTAGGAGGAAATTGGTCAATAAGTAAGGCACACAGAGCTCTCTCATTGGGGGAATGCCTCTAGCGGAGGCTACTCTGTAATAAATCCTCTTGATCATAATCTCTTCCCTAATCACTCTCTTGGCCTATAAAATGAGGCCTTCTCTTTTGTAAATGGAGACTACACTACACACACACACACACACACAACACACACACTACCCCATATGCACACTATCCCATATCCACATACCCACACACCTACACATACACACCCTTGTGCTACATGCTAGTAGCATGAACCCTAATCACATAATCACAACACCATCACCATGCACAAAATGAGCACACATCTACACACACTTTTAATGAAGGATTGAAGGCACGATTTCAAGAAGAAGAATGATGGCTACACTCATGACGTTCCTCGCCATCAATTCCCATCCCTCCATTATGCATCCTACGGTCTTGTCCCCTTCTCATCTTCTTGCCTTATGCTACCTATTGTAGTCATGTTTTGCAAGCAATCAACACACTTCATCTTGGTGCCATACCTTATGTCGTTTGGGATATACTTCATTGTGAGCATGGTTTATGCTTGTTTCTTTCCATTTTGTTTATGTTGAGGTGTACGGATTTGCCACCACACACACACACTTTCTCTCCCTCTCATATTCCTATCATCTTGCTACTTGCATCTTAAGGTGTGCGAATTCGCCACCTCTGGAATGAGAAGTGAGCATACTTGCATGTTTCCCTTACCTCATTATCTTCCTTACTACATGCACGAGTAGCAAGCCCATTCTAACTCACTCATCATTCCTCTCATCTTGTTTTCCGACCACCCCATCCCAGACTTGGGAGTGGATCTTGAAATTGTTTTCCATGGCATGTCTGATTGTGTATATGTATGCGTCCTAGCTACATATATTGCTAGGTGGTGCCCCTAAAGCGTACCTCCCATGATGAGGCCATCGTGGATAGTCTTGGTGTAGAGGCCACCCGGTCTGTTTTGCACTTCCACCTCTCATTTGTTGCCCCCACGGTGGAGGTCTTTGCAAAGACCTTCAATCAACAAATAGTAGTGATGCATGCTATCAATCATGGATGAGTGGCTACAAGATTTTTCAAATTGAAGGACTGAAGAAGAGGAGGCTGTAGAAGCACTCAAGGCCTTCATCAAAGTGCTACTGCTAGGTTGTAGTGTCATCAATATCCAAGAGCAACAAGTGTTTTCTCTTCAACGGTCAGAGAAGAGGCATCAACTACGTCAACCACAAAGTCCAAGCCACAAAGCTTAAAGCATTTGGTGGAAGCAAGTGGGCCTACGCTCTCTCTAGGCCTAGAGAGTTCAAGTCAAGTATGACCACCCAAGCGTTGCTGCCGCATGCAAAATGGAAAGCCAATTGAGGTAGACTCTTCTCGCCTAGTCTGTTTTGAACCCAATATGGAGGATTATGTGGAATTCAAAAATAGGTAGAGTCTTGTGGTGAAGGTGTCACCTTGTCAACACTTAAGGTATGAAACTCTAGTGGTCAAAACCTTGCTTGACATCGAACATGGATAATAACAATAGGCCAGAAGTCTTTCCTTTTCGTTTCTTGCAACACATGCATGTAAACGTGTACATTGATAGGAAGATATTCTACTAGCAAAAGATTGTTTTCCTATTCGGAGCAGAGATGCTTGATGAAATCCTTAGATCCCCACGTCCCACCATCTTGACCATTCTTAATTACTACCACTCTTTTGATGTAAGCATCTTTATTCTATTATAGCCTTGCACTCTTCTTAGCTCCTGCTCAAGTCTTCCACCCATGTATAAACCTTTATGAATCGCTAAGTCATTCCAAAAAAAAAAAAAAAGTTTGTAATTGTCTGCTCATTGATTTACTACCATGGCAAGTGTCTCTTTTCCCACATTCAGTGGCAAGAAGGGAGAAGACATCACCACTGATTTTTTGGATAGCTTTGACATCGCTTGTGTGGTTTCCAACAACGATGACGACGCCTCATGGCTACAAATCTTCCTCTATTGATGAAAGCAAAGGCCAAGTCTTGGTACAATGCTTTGCCCCAAGCTACCAAGGATGCATGAGACTTACTACATGCTGCCTTTGTGAAGAGGTTTGGTGGAGTGACAACCTCAGAAAAGTTATGGCAGCTACTGATAGAGTTAAAGCAGGGTTGTCTGCTAGAGTATGCCATTTACAAATCCAAGTTGGTGGATTTGTGGGAGCGATGGGTTGCCTCACTGGAGGAAGGTGAAGGAGTGCCTAGTTTCCTGAAGAAGGATTGTTTCATTGGTGGCTTGTGGTCGCCGCTTAAGGAGAAGGTAAAGGGGAGATTCCCTACAACGTATGAGTTGGCAATGGAAGTAGCCCGACTTAAAGATAAGAAACCGTGTATGAAAGCAAGAGTCAATGAGTCAGAGGAATGAAGCTCAATCCGACTAACCCCACTAACTGCGACAGCCACTCAGAGAACCCAACCACAAGAGGCATCAGAAGAGTAGCAAGACATGTTGAGTCGCATCACTACTCAACTTGAGAATCCATCTGTGCATTTGGTGCAGCAAGAGCATGCACACAATTGCAATCAAGAGCAAGGGAGAGGAAAACAAAGGCAAAACCAGGAGTACTACTGCTATAATGATGGAGAAGATGGCCATGGCATGTATTACTGCCCACACCCAAGGAGGCAAAGTTTCAATAGAGGAGCTAGACAAAACCATATTTCACAACCGAGAGCAAGACCACAACCACCAAGTCCACCACAACAAGCACCACATGTGAAAATCCTACAATGACCTGTGCAACCACAACCACCACCACATACCTTCATTCCACCTTTACCACCACCACTAGCTGGAAACCAGGTAGTGAGTGTCATTAGTCTTAACAAGATGAAAGTGGAGAAACACATCAAGGGAGTAGAGGAGAGTAAGACCAAGGCTGAAGAGGTAGACAGCATGGGATTTAAGCACTCTAAGTATGAGAAAGATTCACAAAAGGAAGAAAAGATGAAGGCCAAGGGAGAGTCAATCAAGAGGAAGTCTAAGCCACGATAAAAAATTGGCATTTCAGATTTCACAATTGGTGAGTCTATAGAATCTTGTGATCTTGCGAATGATGTTTCTATGTAGGGCATGAGAATCCCTAAGGGGGAGGGCTACCCAATTATCTCAGACAGACCATGGCTCATGGCCATGAGAGCAAATCAATAGTTGGACACAAGAATTCTCAATATGCAAGCTAGAAAGGACAAGGAGATCCCACACAACACGAAGGCCAGTAAGCAACAAGGGATGGACCTAGAGACTAGTGCACTCTCTAGAAATTATACTACAACATCAGAGGAGGAAGAATATACAACAATGAATGATAGTGACAACTCTCTTGAAATAATGGATCTCTTCTCACAGGCCACAATAAGGTGGATCCATCAGATATACAATTGCAAGAAGGAAGCATGAAGCCTTTGGCACTACACCAATTGAAGGAGTACGAGCGGAAGTGCGACGCGAGAGAGAGTGCGAGAAGAAGAGCACGACGATATGGTGAACTCGCTCTACTATAATGTGTAGAGCATAGTGTCTTATTAGGTTTTTACAAAAGAATATGTGTACATACCTGGCGGCCCGCCCACTTACCTGGGCGACCACATTGGGCTTTATACCCCAACAACCTCCCACTTAAAGTCCAATGTGGTACTTTAAGTGTGAGAGAAGCTACTATACAAGCTAATATACAAGAGATGTAGAGAAGTGATGTACTACCCTACACCTAACTGCTTGCGAAAATGCGCAAAGCTCTCTGAGGGAAGTCCTTTTGTAAGTAGATCAGCAGGATTTTCTGTGGTGTGAACTTTGACAAGCTGAAGTTGCTTATCCTCGAGCATTTCCGTGATGAAATGATACTTCACATCCACATGCTTTGTCTTTGAGTCATAAACTGGATTGCAAGCCAATTGTATAGCACTTTGACTATCACAATATAACACAGGCATCTCTTCTTTGATTCCCAAATCTGTTACTAGTCGATTAAGCCAAATTGATTCTTTGCATGCCTCTGATGCTGCAACATATTCAGCCTCTGTAGTAGACTGAGTAACACAATCTTGTAATCTAGAGCGCCATGATACTGCTCCACCAGCCAATGTAAAGACATACCCTGACGTAGACCTTCGGTTGTCTAAGTCACCTGCATAATCTGAGTCTGTAAAACCCTTTACACTTAGTTCCTGACTCCCATAGCATATACACATACTCTTTGTAGCTTTCAAGTATCTCAATATTCCTTTCATTGCCTCCCAATGTTTCTTGCCTGGGTTTGACATGTATCGACTTACTATTCCCACTGCAAATGCAATGTCTGGGCGAGTAGCAATCATTGCATACATCAAACTACCCACTGTAGACGCATATGGAATCTTATCCATTTCAGCCTGTTCTTCCTCAGACACAGGACAATCTTGTTTGCTAAGTTTCACATATGGTGGCAATGGAACACTCAATGCCTTTCCCTTCTCCATATTGAAACATTGCAAAACCTTGTCAATATACTCTGTTTGAGATAACCAAATCAACTTCTTTGATCTATCTCTCTCAATGCGCATACCAAGTATATGACTTGCCTCACCCATGTCTTTCATGTCAAACGATTTTGCCATCTTTGACTTCAAAGCTGAAATTTCTTCCAAGTGCTTGCCAACAATCAACATGTCATCCACATACAAAATAAGGATCAGCCAACTACCATCCTTAGCCTTCTTTGTATCTAGACAGTGATCGAACTCACTACGTTTGTAGCCTTGAGAAAGCATAAACTTGTGGAATTTATGGTACCATGCCCTCGGTGATTGTTTTAAGCCATAAAGACTCTTTAACAACTGGCATACCCAATCTTCCTTGCCTTTCTCAACAAACCCTTCTGGCTGCTGCATGTAAATTTCCACATCTAAATCACCATGCAAGAACGTTGTCTTGACATCCATTTGGTGCAACACCAAATCTAATATGGCAACCAATGCAAGAAAGCATCTCAATGTAGTCATCTTGACCACCGGAGAGAAGACTTCATCAAAGTCAATGCCTTGTTCTTGCTTAAAGCCCTTGGCAACAAGCCTTGCTTTGTACTTTGGCTGACTATCATGAGCGGTGATCTTATACCTGTAAACCCATTTACAAGGTAGAGCCTTTTTGCCCCGTGGTAATTTAACTAGCTTCCATGTCTGGTTTTTATGCAGAGCTTTCATCTCTGACCGCATGGCCAATTGCCAATTCCCGGAGTCCTTCATTTGCACTGCTTCCTTGTAACATGAAGGCTCATTGCAATCAGTCAACATGACATAGTTCATAGATGGAACAAACCTATCAGGAGGTCGCGTGACACGTCCAGATCTACGCACAATAGGTGGCTCAGGCTCAGCCACAACCTGTGGTTCCACTCTATCCTGTCCTTGCTCCTCTTGAGCCCTGACATTTTGTCTTGCACGTGCAGGTCCATCTTCTTGGAAGACAACTCTTCTAATCTCCTCAACCCTCTCTGGTTTATAATGATATTTGGATTCATTAAAGTGAACATCATTCTTGCGGACAACCTTTCTGGATTCGGAATCCCAAAGTCTGTACCCCATCTCACCAGAATTACCATAGCCTAGAAAGATGCACTTTCTACTCTTTGGCTCAAGTTTGTTCCTAAATTCCTTTGGAACGTGAGTATATGCCTCACAGCCAAAGACTCTGAGATGCTTGTATGAGGGCATTTTGCCTTACCATACCATCTCTGGCACTGAATCCTTCTGCAAAACCTTGCTCGGAGATCTATTTACAAGATGAACAGTTGTTGATACAGCTGCAGCCCAAAACCCATTTGGCAGTTGTGCATTAGACAACATACTTCCTTCTCTTGTATGGTCCTATTCATCCTCTCAGCAACACCATTTTGAGGAGGATTGTAAGGAGCAGTAAGTTCACGTTTTATACCTTTTGACTCACAAAAGTCCTGAAAGGCCTTTGAAACATACTCTCCACCATTGTCAGCGCGTAAGCATTTAAGCTTCTTGCCACTCTGATTCTCCACAAGTGTCACAAACGTTTTGAAAACACTAAACGCTTCATCCTTGTGCTTGAGAAAGTAAACCCATACTTTCCTCGAGTAATCATCTATAAATGTCATAAAGTAAGAAGCTCCCCCTAGAGATAGGTTAGGCATAGGTCCACACAAATCACTATGAACAAGTGCCAACTGTGTATCTCTTCTACTGCTTCTATGCTTATGTGGCTGCTGTGTTTGCTTACCATACAAACAATGTTCACAGAATTCAAAATCATTAAATGAAAAGCCAGGCAAATAACCAGAACGAGACAAGATTTCCATTCCCTTCTTGGACATATGTCCTAACCGGCTATGCCACAAAGAAACGTTCGGCTGCTCGGTTACATTGATTACATTTTTAGAGACATTTGATACATAAATCATGTAAATTCCTCCAGACTTTACTCCATGTGCTACTGTCATAGAACCCTTGGATATCTTCCACATGTTCTGTCCAAAAGTGGTGACGTAGCCAGCATCATCAAGTAAACCTGTGCTGATCAAGCTCTTTGTAATTGCGGGAACATGTCTCACATTCTTCAGCGTGAAAGAAGAGCCATTCTGAAACTTCAATTGAACATCTCCAACACCTAAGATCTCACATGCCTGCCCATTGCCTAGCCGAACATGATCTTTAGTGGTCACATAAGAGGTAAACCACTCCTTGTTTGGAGACACATGAAGTGATGCCCCTGAGTCTATAATCCAGTCACTCAGTGCATTTCCATCAGATGCTGTAAGAAGAGCTGAGTCCATTGTATTCTTCAAGAAGTAGATGTCTCCTGACACTAGACTGTCATCCTCTGCAACAGTGTTTGTCACATTTATTTCTTGAATCTTCAATGAGGACTTGTTCTTCTCACCATGGTCTTCAGCTTTCTCTTTGCCTTTTTCTGCTTTCCATTCTCTGCAGTCTCTTTTCATGTGACCCTTCTTGCCACAATGGTAGCATTCTATGTCACTCTTGCCTTTAGCACTGCGGGACTTGCTACGAGACTGATTCCTCTTTCCACCTTTGTACTTTTCTTTGGTCCTTCCCCTGACAACTAAGGCTGTTCCTTTGCCTTTGTCCATTGTCTTTCTATTGGTTTCTTCAGTAAGCAGACTTCCTTCTACACCTGCTATGTTCAAACCATCTGGAGGTGCAGAATTACTCAAAGCTGTGCGAAAAGTGTCCCAACTTTCCGGCAATGTGATCAACAAGAACATAGCTCTAACAGGTTCATCAAACTTGACACCTTGAGCTGACAACTGACTGTAGATTGTGTTGAATTCATTCAGATGATTGGACATAGGTGTCCCTTCTTTCATCTTCAAGTCAACAAGCTTCTTAAGCCAGTATACCTGTGAAGCTGCACTCTGCTTCTCATAAAGATCACTCAGCTTTAACCATGCTTGATAAGCCAACATCTCGTCTGCTACATTCATGTAAACGCTTTCTGCCAAAGTCAGCATAATGGTAGAAAGTGCCAATTCATCCATTTCGCTCCATTCATCTTCGTCCATATCTTCTGGTTTTATCCCCTTGAGCTTTATAGGTTTTATTTGCTTCTTTTGTACCAACACGTGCCAAATCTGCTTCTTCCACAATGGGAAATTGGTTCCATCCAGCTTCTTGATATTGTAAAGAGCAGTGTCCTGTGATCCAGCCATAGCTACGCTTCACAGTGGTTTACTTTCCTAGGAAAAATTAGGCAGAGTTTCCCCTGTAAACTGACCTCTGAACCAATATCAAACCTGTCAAATGAACCAAGAAAGCTTCAGATTCTGCATAAATTTCGGCAAAGTCTCCTTTGTAAAATGGCTCTGGTGTACTCAAAAAACAGACTAAAAAACAGCTCAAAAAACACTGTCTCTCTGACACTGTAAGCTGCGGGTAAACCTGTCCTGCACCTGTACTGTCTCTCACTGTCCTATAAGTATAGACTGTGACAATGCCTCAATGGCAGTAAAGCAAAGATGCAATCCCAACTGTCTAACTCACAGTCAATACATCCTAGCTGCCTATCTAAGGGTGCTCGAGGGATCGCTCCAAGACCTGTATCACCGAAAGGATCTCAACATTCGAGAATCCCCCAGCTCAATAAAACCTCACTCGACCCTCAACAAAGGCTGCAGTAAATCTGACAGTACATAGACTTCCCACAAAGTCATACATCCACAAATTTCCCACTATATGTTGTAACCACTGCGGCGGTTGTTTGCTGCGTGACTCACAGCCAGCAAACCCTCAACAAACATACATCATCTCTGACAATACATCCCATGTGGAAGTACCTGCAATGTCAGGATGAAATCTGGAATATCAAGCAACAAACACAAGCTACCTGATGAACTAGTGGATGTTGCCTACAGTCTGTGTGTAGATGTGCCCTTGTCGTATGTGACACGCCTCCAAGAACTGTGAGCCGTCCTTCGATGTGTAGACAGCCACAAATCAACACTCTGGGAATGTCGATATCCTCAGCACCTGCAGTCGTAGGCCGAAAACCCCAAATTTACAGAGTCGGATCTGCACCCGCTGAGACCACGTAGTCGAAAATGGCCTGCGCAGACCTTTGTCGAAGCCGAACGGTGGCCGAGATGACCTCAGAATGAAATTCTGAGAACACAATGTGTAGAGCATAGTGAGTTCTTATTAGGTTTTTACAAAAGAATATGTGTACATACCTGGCGGCCCGCCCACTTACGTGGGCGACCACATTGGGCTTTATACCCCAACACCAATCAAAGGAAGCAATCGCATACCAAAATGGAATGGTTGTTACCAAGGAGTGGGATTGTGAAGTCCACCCTAAGGAGATTCTTAAGCAAATGGATACAAAGGCAATTTATTGGCAATCTACGTTTGGAAACCTAGATATATATATATTATGTTTGATGCATTTAAGGAAATCTCTAAAGAACCCTTAGCACTACATAAGGGTCATAGAAAATGGATCTCAACATGAGAAAGATGGCAGTATGGTCCTGCATGCATATAATCTAGATGAAGTGTTTTTCAACATGTGGATTGCAACCTATCTTTTGTATATGCTATGCACTTTGGTACAACATGCATCAAGCTTTTCTTTGAGCTACAAGGTTCGTGACTTATTACCAATGTCAAAAAAGGCAATGGACCTTTTTGATAGCACCCAAGAGGATAGTGACTCTTTTACTCGCTTCAGTAATAGCGGTAAGCTAGGTTCTTAAGACATTTGGAACTTGCCACATTAGCAAGAAAGCCTTAGATGGAAGACTCTTGGTACAATCTTGGGATCATGATCCTAAGTATTGTCTTGGATGGAGCTAACGTACTCAATTATCCTTTTACTTATGGTGGTTACAAATTTTATCCTTTTTGGCATGAAGCAAGAAGTATTATTGTTAGGATATTGGCACAAAATTTTGGAAAATGTAGGCTTCCCATTTACTTAAAGTCAGTTTGACTTGTTGATCATTGATGCTCTAGCCAGGGAGCCTTGTCAGGACATATTTATTTTCTTGAAAACAGGTGAATGTCCCAAAGATCTCACTAATGGCCACAAGAAATGGCTAGTTCAAAACGCAACTAGATATCAACTCATTTGCTATAGTTTAATTCAAGTATGGAACTAGAGGCATGAGTGCTTCTAGTTTCATGGGGAGGGCCGCTTTTCAAATTCTGGCCCACCTCTCTCTTGGTACACACTTGACGGCAAGGTTTCAAGGCTTTATGGAGGAGGAGGGACCCGATGCATTAAATCTATGTTTATATTTTGTACATAGCTATGGTTTCGACACATTTGGAGCTTGGAAATAAGGAGAGGTAGGAACAAACCCTACGAAAAAGAAAAAAATCATTGGATGCTGATTTTACCTGTCGACGATTACTACTTGACGGTCATTATAGATGAAGAATAAAAGTCAATAGTGAAAGGGAAGAGAATCTTATGAATTATGGAGTTGAAATCAACAAAATAATATCAAATTCAAGCCTAGTTCACTTGTGGACACAAGGATTGCACATGAAGTCAAGAGGGGACCACCTGGAAGACTTTTGGAGGCAAAAAGACATATTTTTGTGGGATTTTTCTTTATTTTTTCCATTCCAAATTGGAAAAAGTTTTCAACAACAAAGTTGTAGGCGTTGAGCTGATATGGCCAAGCTGGTGGAGCCTATCTGTCCACATGGGAAGAAGTCATGATTATCCAACTCCACATACATAATTTTTTCTAGGTTTCTCTCCATTATTGCTTGATTTTCTCTGACTTTATCAAAATTCTCTCAAATATTATAAGGAACTCTTGGACTCAAGCTATGGAAGGTGGCATGGAGACAAAGCTCGCCCATGATGGAGGTGATTAAGAGGAAATTGATCATTAAGTAGGGCACATGGAGCTCTCTCATTGGGGGAATGCCTCTAGTGGAGGTTACTCTGTAATAACTCCTCTTGATCATAATCTCTTCCATAATCACTCTCTTGGCCTATAAATAAAGGCCTTCTCTTTTGTAAAGGAGACTACACTGTATACACACACACACACACACACACACACACACACACACACACACACACACACACTACCCCATATGCACACTATCCCATATCCACATACCCACACACCTACACATACACACCCTTGTGCTACATGCTAGTAGCATGAACCCTAATCACATAATCACAGCACCATCACCATCACCATGCACAAAATGAGCACCATATCTCCACACACTTTTAATGAAGGATTGAAGGCATGATTTCAAGAAGAACAATGATGGCTACACTCATGATGTTCCTCGCCATCAACTCCCATCCCTTCTTTATGCATCCTACGGTCTTGTCCCCTTCTCATTTTCTTGCCCTATGCTACCTATTGTATTCATCTTTTGCAAGTAATCAACACACTTCATCTTGGTGCCATACCTTGTGTCATTTGGGATATACTTCATTGTGAGTATGGTTTATGCTTATTTCTTTCCATTTTGTTTATGTTGAGGTGTACAGATTTGCCACCATACACACACTCTCTCTCCCCCTCTCATATTCCTATCATCTTGCTACTTGTATCTTAAGGTGTGTAGATTCACCACCTCTGGAATGAGAAGTGAGCATAGTTGCATGTTTCCCTTACCTCATTATCTTCCTTACTACATGCACGAGTAGCAAGCCCATTCTCACTCACTCACCATTCCTCTCATCTTGTTTTCCGATCACCCCATCCCACACTTGGGGGTGGATCTTGAAATTGTTTTCCATGGCATGTTTGATTGTGTATATGTATGCGTTCTAGCCGTATATCTTGCTAGGTGGTGCCCCTAATGTGGACCTCCCATGATGAGTCCATCATGCATAGTCTTGGTGTAGAGGCCACCCGATCTGTTTTGCACTTATGCCTCTCACTATGTATCGTGCTTGTCTAGATTGCTGCTATCTTTTCAATATGCAGCAATATGATGACTTTGTTTGTGACATGCTGATTGATTACACCCTATGCCTCTCAGATCATTCTCCCATTTTTTTGAAATTGCACTTTGGATCTTTCTCGACTGGTGGCTCCCTTCCCAGAAAGCGTCTTTTGCATGTCAATAATGCTTATCTTAAGCATGACCTTTTTCGCTCTATGATTGGGGATATCATCCCGCCTTTGATTTTATAGATGCATCTTGATTTGGACACAGCCTGGTTTTGCTTTGCTATGCGTGTTCAATGTGTTGTCCAAGATTTACAAAGCTTTGCTACATTTGCAGACCTTGTCCTTTCTTGACAAAACCGCGAGATTGTGTTAGATAAACTTCGTCAAATATATCACCATTCAAAAAAGCAGTAGCAATGTTGGATTGATGTACATCCCAACCAAAATGAGCTGCCAATGCACATAGAAAATGCACAAAAGTCATACGACAAGTGGGAGCAAAAGTCTCTTCATAATCTATGCCTTTTTGCTATGCATAACTCTTTGCAACAAGTCAAGCCTTATAGCGATCAATCTCACCATCCGGCTTGCATTTCAACTTGTAAACCCACTTCGTACCAATGGCCTTTTTTCCAGGAGGCAAATCACATAAAGTCCATGTGTCGTTTTCTATAAGTGCATCATATTCTAATTGCATGGCAGCCATCCAATTTTCTGAATTCTGTGCTTCATCAAACGATAGAGGTTCCTCAACATCATGTAAGCTAGAAACAACCAAAGCATAACAATCTGATGCATAAGATGCATGGCGAGAGCCTGAACGAGTACGACTAGACAAAGGTGCATCCAATTTACTATCACACAATGTATGCAACAGCCATTGTGACATTGCTCATTTCTAGCCCTTTCCTCATCAAGTACATCATGTACATCTACATTGGTAATAGGCTGATTTGTAACATTTTTAGAAACCTCCATAGGCTATACATTTGCCTCATTGGAATTTACATTCTTACTTCCACCATTGAAAAGAGGCAACAAAGTGTCATAAATTTCCTGTGAGCTTACATTACTGTCTCTAGTACACGACAGCAAGGGCTGAACACAATCTTCCACAAACAAAATATCGCATGAAACCAAAACACGCTTTGTTTGTGGATGATACAACCTATAACCTTTGCTTTTAACACTATAACCAACAAAAATACATTTGACAGTCTTATCATCCAATTTTTGCGTTGTGTTTGTGGCACCAAAGCATATGCCAAAGATCCAAAAACACCCATGTGATCAATAGAAGGCTTTCTCTCATGCTATGATTCATATGGAGTAATAGACTACAAAGCTTTTGTAGGATACCTGTTTAGAAGATAAGTGGCACACATGCTGACCTCAAGCCAAAAAGAATGTGGCAAAAGCTTGACTTTTGACCATACATCGTGCTATTTTCGTAAGTGACCTGTTTTTCCTCTCGGCAACACCATTTTGCTGAGGCGTATAAGGCATTGTACATTGGTGTTTTATCCCACTAGCTAGAAATGCATTAAATTCATGAGACATATATTCCCCCCCTTCGATCGGAGCGGAGGGTGCCCATAGTACATTTTGAGACATTTTCAACGATAGCCAAAAATTGCTCGAAGCACATAAATACTTTGGACCACTTTAAGCCAAAATACCCATGCATGCCTAGAGTAATCATCAATAAAAGTCATGAAGTAAATGTAATTGTCCAAGGATGGAGTTTGCATGGGCCCACAAACATCACTATGCACAAGTTGCAACTTGCATGTGGCCTAGCTGAACCATCCTTTGGAAACTTAGAATGCTGCATCTTATTCAAAATACAGCCTTCACAAACATGTTTGAGAGGTGCTTCAAGAGGCGGGAAAGAAGCAACCATATCAGATTTTTGCAAACGCAACAAACTGGCAAAATTCAGATGATCAAAACGTGCATGCCAAAGTTTTCCCACGGTATACAATTCCAGATGCAACAATTTCATCACCGAAATTGAGATCATGTACTGTACATTATCATCCACAAATTTGTCTACAAGACCAAGTTTAGCGAGTGCAGATACATACAAAAGATTCTTCTTGATCCCAGGTACATAAAGTGCATCAACAAGTGTGAAAGAACTGCCATTTGCAACAGTAAGCACAATCTTTTCAACTCCTTGAACCGGATAAGAGGCATTGTTGGCACAAGTATCTGAATTCCCATGAGCAATAGACTCAAGAGAGGTGAACAAATCACGATGTGAGGTAATGTGCTTTGTAGCACCATTGCCAAATACCACACATGTGAATCTGCAGCAATTGACATGCATGCATCATGGACAGTAGGATTATAGGTACACTCTGCACTAAAAGCCCATTCTGCACATCAACATCAACATCAACATCACAGTCTCCTTTCACAGAAGACTCAACAATAGCTGCATTTGTAGTGGAACCAACATTTTTAGTGGAAACACCCTCTTTCTTCTTAGCCTCTTTGGCCTTCAACTTAGGACACTTCTTGATCAAGTGATCATTAGCTTTACAATAATGGCAACACATATGCTTTTTGCCCTTATCACCAAAATTTCAAGACAAATTGTTGCCAGCAAAAGCATTAGGAACATGTGATTTTCCACTCGCATAAGAACCATAAGAAGTGGCTGCATTGCTGTTACCACCCTTTCTTTAAACAACAATAAAAGCTGGAGACTAAGCCCAGGGGGACGCAACCTGCTCTGATACCAACTGTTGGAATTAGGGTTGCAAAAAAACACACACAACTTGGAGAAGATGAAGGAAGCACAAGGCACACAATAGAGAGTGTATTACTTAGTGTGCAATGGAGAAATTGATAGCCCTAGTATGATGGAAATATATACAATGCACCGGAGAAAAAACCTCCTAATGAGGGAAAAACATGCCTCGGTGTTCCTAAGTGTGTTCACACACATCACTACCACATGTATATGGTAACACTCGTTGATGTTTTGCCGATGGAGCCGATTGTAGCAAGTGTCACATGGTGTTGTAGAAGGTGTTTTTGTCAAAATTGAAGCAAACCATATTAGAATTTGTTATCGTTTCTCCCCTTCTTCTCTTTGCTCTGTTCAAATGATTTGGTGTCGGTGCTTGAGATGTGTGTGCCTCCTCGGGCCTCTATGTGTGTGACAGAGAAAGAGAGAACTGTGTGTGCTCTAGCACAATTGTAAACAGGAAAATTTGGTGTGGCGTGTTGTCAGCTATGTGAGTTTTGAAGGTGAAGTCTAGTGGATTGGGGTGTAGTGATTATCCTGGGCTATAGAGAGGCATGTTGTTTGTGTGTTGGGTGTGTTTCCCTTCCCCCTATCCATCTTCTAGTGTCCTCCATGAAGGAGTATCTTATTGCTTCTATTTGAAGACGAAGTTGTGGTTTAGGAGTGAATGAAGTGCAAATTTTGAAGATGTTGTAAAAGATGGCTTGGATGGGCTTTCCTATTTTCACTGGGATTGAAGATGCAAAAACCTGGCTGCAAGACTACGGTCTGTTCGTCTGGTATGGATTTTTTCACTACTGGTTCGTGGAGATGCAAAGCGATGGTTTGATGGACTAGCTACATAAGAAAAAGTGAATTGTGAAGCTTTGGAAAGGGCTTTTTGATGCTAGTACGTGCCAGCAGTGCAAATGCATGAGGTAAAGAGAAAGCTGGATGGTCTAAAGCGAAGGCTCGACGAAGATTTTTAGGCGTTCATATGGGAAATCAAAGGCCTTTGGAAACAGCTAAGGGAGGTAACTGATACCCAAATTGTTGATTTTCTAAAATTGAGCAAGTTTTTTTATTGCATGCATGAGGAGGTCAAGGATAAAGTGGAGATGGATGGGCTTGTGATGTATGTAGAGATGGTGGAATTGGCAAGAGGCTGGACCCAAAAGATATTGAGGAAGCGGCAGGCCAGGCAGGGGTTGTCAAATGCTGTGGTGCCTAAGCTAATTGAAGTGGTGAGAGTCAAGCCAAAGATGGTGCAAACAAATTTGCCTATGTGAGAAGGACCAAGAGTTTTGTGGCTGCAGAGAGATGGAATGATTCCCATGCCAAGGATGTTGGTGAGGGTGGCTCCAATTGTGGAAGAAGTGAAGAAAATTCTAGATTGAGCGAGAGAAGTGTTGCCAAATCAAGGTATGACTGTTCAATCTCCATGGAAGAATGATAAATATCAAAGGGTACAGTTTGCAGATGAAGTTGAGGCGATAAAGCTGGAGAAAATTATCAAGCTGGAGATAGAAGATGAGGTTGAGCCGAGTGAGTGCAGCTCTACACATGCATATACAAGCTGGGAAATAGAGTCAACCTAGTCTAGGTGTGAAGAGTTTGATCTTTTCCATGTGCATAGAGATATGGTGGATATGTGTGAAGAGCAAGGAGCAGTGCAAGCTGAAATGCCTGATGAGGATCAAGTGGAGGAGTCTATGTCCACCTATGAGGATATGCATGTAGAAGTGGTGTAGGATTTTTCCAAAAGGAATGAGGTGGCTTTGCCTACGGACGAGGACCAAGATGATGCAGTGTGGGGAGAGTCTTCATTTGAAAGCTTTGATGCAATGATTTTTGACTCATTTGTCCAAGTCCACCTTCATTTTGACGCTTAAAAGGAACACTGCTTGACATTTCCTCTCCTTGCGCAGGCTGTTCTGCAAGGTTAGTTGGTGTCACCATAGAATCAGCAGAGAGCATGATGCAGCGATGAGGAGAGTCTCTCTCTACTTTGGTAGAGCATGATGCAGCGGTAGAAGAGGTGATTGAAGAACATGTACTTGAAGATGATAGGTAAGTGGAGCAGATCAACCTTGAGGAGCCAGTGGTTGAAGAAAGAGGGCTTGATGATGTTGGCATTGCTGGCAAAGAGGAGAGCATGACTTCATAGGAGGCGGAGAGTCTAGTGTAGCAAGCATGTCATACGAAGAATGAAAGAGATTCCTAGAGTGGGTCCAAGCTATCAAAAGAGGTATGCAATTCATGGTTGAGATATATGCTTGAAGTGCAACAATGCAGTTTGTTATCCGCCAGGTACGAAGTTCCCCGGATAAGAGTTCTACTTTACATGGTTGAAGGGGAGGGTCTACATATGATGTGGTTGTAGAGTTATAAGTGTTTGCTAGTTCAGATGATAGGCTTGCAAAGCCAGGTAAGTTGATGAGGTAGGTAAATGTGCGAAGAGATGCTAAAGTGCTTTGGGCATTTTGTGTGCATGGCTAGTTACGTGCTTGCGTGAAGCACTATTGGAAGCATCTATAGGTGGATGGAGGAAATTAGTGCCAGGTGTTTGATCCAGGTGGAATCTATGTGATGCAGAGGGTGGGGAAACCCACTTGAGGATTGTCAGTAGTAGGCAGGAGTAGGGCCTTGTATATATGGTAGTGGTTTTTTTTTTGTTTGCTATAGTGTTTGCTAGTTTTTACAGTTGGTAGAAGAATGAAACAGTTGGTAGAAGAATAAAATAGTTTTTTGGTTGAACATTGAATGTTCAACAAGGGTGTTGGGCATTGATGGTGCAGTCAAAGTGTGTTGACCTTAGTAGAGGGCACATGCGTGGATATGTATGTGACAAGTACATGGTAGAGTGCTAGAGCAGATAAGAAGAGCCTGGGAAGGCAAGTGGCACTAGTGATGTATGTTTTATGTGGGTTTTTAGAATAGAAAGGTTTCAAAGTGGTCCAGACAGGGTTGCACATGGAGGAGTTCCAAAGTGCTATTTTTTGGCTTGGATATAGAGGTAAACGTTCTGAGTCAGCTGGTCTAAACGGCTCATCAAACGGATCCACGGTGTGAAAGATATGGTTGTTCAAACTTGGAATGCAGTGCAGATCTGAGATGGACATGCCAAGTGGTGGTAGGGGTCAGAGCTGGTTTCAACATATGGATTTGTAGAGCTCATTATGTGGAGCATGTCAGTCTTTTCAGATTGTCATTTGGAGTTGCACTGGCAAGTTATTGTCAGTTGAAGTTTCACCAAGGGCAAGTTTTGAGCTAGTTTGATCGCCTCGAACGGTGTGCCATCTAAGATTTTTTGAGATTTTCCACGGTCTGTATGGGTTCTATGCGGCCAGTGAAGTCCATGGGAAGTTACGGATCATCAAACAGAGCTCGGAGTGGCTGGATACTACATTAGAAGTTGGGATTAGTGGATGACAAAAAGATGCCAGGTGTTTTTTTCCGAATTTTGGGAGCATCGTTTGATGTAGCACATAAGCCAAAATGCATAGTAAAGGATATGAATTGGCGTCAGAGGTGTGGGTGTGGGCTTCCAAGGTGATTTTACAAGCTGGCAATCCGACCCCAGGACCAAGAGCAGTGGCTCATTCAAAATTGGGACAGAACGTGATTTTTTTAAAACTTCAAAGGAGGGGTTTTTAGATGCGTGGGGCAATGCCACATGGCGACACAATTGTCCCATATGCGAGCGCCAAAAATGGAACTTGGGATATTTATACAGATTCAACGCCTCTCAATGGCCATCAAGTGGTGAGTAAGGAGCTTGGAGCTCATTTGGCGAGAGCGTTTTGGTCATTGGCGGCACTGTGGCCATGTGGGCATGCTGGAGCGGTGGCTCTGGGCGTCATCGGCCGACTGCGACGGTGTGCTACTGATGTTGGATGTTGTTCATTGCTGATCTAGCTTGCCCATCTATGGGCGTTCCCATGATCCCCGTCAAGGGGCAAAACATTGCAACTGAAAGAGGGGGGTCTCACTCCTTGTCACGTCGGCGTGACAACCGGGGGGGGGTCCCTTCCCACATGCCTTGAGGTCCAAGTCAAGCCCGAAAAGGAGGCGTGAAGGTATTGGTGAACCAGAAATAGAGGGGGGGTCTCACACACCCAAAGGAGAGCTTTTTGGCGTCTTTTTGCATAAAGCTAAACGAGGAGCTTCAAGGAGATTCGAATTTGGAGCTAGAGAGGGAAGCTCAGCGAGGAGCTCGTGTTTGGCAAGAGGAGAGCTCAAGAGGGAGAAGCTCTTGGAGAAGGAAGATCGGAGCCAACAAGGGCGCCGATACAGGGATTTTTTCTTGCCGCTCTCAACAAGGAGATCCGCACGGAGGCAAAGCCATTGATTTTGCGCTCGTTGATGTTGCACCGACGGAGGTGATTGTAGCAAGTGTCGCATGGTGTTGTAGAAGGTGCTTTAGTTGAAATTGAAGCGAACCATATCAAAATTTGTTGTCATTTCTTCCCCCTTTCCCCCCTTCTTATCTTTGCTCTATTCAAATCAACTGGTGCTGGTGTTTGGGAGATATGTGCCTCCCCATGCATCTGTGTGTGAGAGAGAGTAAAAAGAGAACGGTGGGTGAGAGAGGAGAAGATGAACATAGAACCCCCGTGCAAGAGTGAGAATTTTCCTCTTGCATGCATTTATTTATAGATTTCTTGAATTCTCAAAGTAAATACAAAATGTCGGCCCATAAAGTGGCCATAGCTCACAAAGGGAAGCTTAATAATGATATATCCATATACTTGCCATCCTTTTGCATAGTTCATAGATTTTGCCACTTGTTAGCTGCAATAAATACAAATTTATCCATTTTCATTACAATGTGAGTGAGGCATGTGTAAGATGAGTCACCGCTCTCTTCCTCCCCCTGCTCTGTCACAACAAATCTAGAGCTAGTAGGAGCAAAGTAGCATAGGGCTATGTATGTAATTTGGTCCTATGAGAGCTCAATACAGATCCAAAGGAACCAAACATTCGGATCAAATGCGAGGCCCATGTAAGGAAATGGGTAACGTGGATAGTGGGCCTAGAAAGGGTGGAACTGTAAAGGAGGAGTTGTGGAGGCCATACTATGTGTAGGTGGAGTGGGTGTTAGAGATGGAGGTACTGGAGTTGTAGGTAGTATGGATGGTAATGTAGAGATGGGTGAAGAAGCGAGCTATGGAAACGAAGGTACTAGAGCCGACGATAGAGGGTAAGTGAAACTGCTTGTCGTAGACTCTACTAGACTACCCTGTGCTACTGGTGGTGTCGCCAATAAAGAGGAGCTTAGGCAGAAAGGGGGTGTGAGGGGAGAGAAAAGGGCGAGAAGGGGCGATGGGGAGAGAGAAAGAAGGCAAGAGGGTGGGGAAATTGGGGCGAGAGGAGAGAGAAATAGAGGTGGGGAAGGGGACGTGAGGAGAGAGAAACAAGGCGAGAAGGGGCGACGGGAGAGAGAAGGAAGGCAAGGGGGTGGGGACATTGGGGCGAGAGGAGAGAGAAAGAGTGGATACGGTAGGGAAAGTGGGCAAGGAGAAGGGGCTGAAGGCGAGTAGAGAGGGGGGAGGGATGGGTGAGTAGAGAGAGAAAGAGGGTGGAAGGAGAGAGAAGGAGGGTGAGGGGCAGGGGCGAGAGGCGAGACTAAGGGCGAGTAGAGAGAGGGGAGGGATGGGGAGAGTAGAGAGAGAAAGAGGGAGAGGGGAGAGAGAAAGAGGGTGGAAGGAGAGAGACAGAGTTCAAGCATAGTTGGGCAAGAGGAGAGAGAAAGAGGGTGAGAGGGAGGAAGAAAACAAGATGAGGGGAAATGGGGCAAGAGGAGAGAAAAAGAGGGTGAGGAAAAGTGGGGCAAGAGGAGAAAAAGAGGGCAAGGTAAAGTGAGAGAAGAAAAAAGGGTGGCGAGTAGAGAGAGGCGAGGGATGGGGAGAGTAGAGAGAGAAAGAGGGAGAGGGAGAGAGAGAAATAGGGCAGGAGGCGAGAGAAAGAGGTCAAGGAAAGTTGGGCAAGAGGAGAGAGAAAGAGGGCAAGAGGGAGGAAGAAAATAGGGCGAGGGGAAATAGAGGAGAGAGAAAGAGGGCGAGGTAAAGCGAGAGAAGAAAAAAAGGCGAGTTGGGAAAGATGGGCGAGAGGAGAGAGAAAGAGGGCGATAGGGGAGAGAAATAGGCGAGGGAAAGTGGGGTGAGAGGAGAGAGAACTCGGGTGAGGTGGGAGTTGGGGCAAGAGGCGAGAGAAAGAGGGCCAGGTGGGAAATGGGGCAACGGGAGAGAGAAAGAGGGTGAGATGGGAGAGAAATAGGCGAAGGAAGGTGGGGCAAGAGGAGAGAGAACTAGAGCGAGGCGGGAATTGGGGCGAGAGGTGAGAGAAAGAGGACGAGAGAAAGTGGGGCGAGAAAAGAGATAAAGAGGGCGAGGCGAGAAATGGGGCAAAGGGAGAGAAAAAGAGGGCAAGAGAAGAAAAAAGGGCGAGTTGGGAAATTTGGGTAGGAGGGGAGAAAGAGAGAGAGAGAGCACAAAGGGGAAATGGGGCGAGAGGAGAGAGAAAGAGGGTGAGAGGGGAGAGAAATAGTCGAGGGAAAGTGGGGCAACAGGAGAGAGAACTAGGGCGAGGTGGGAGTCGGGGCAAGAGGAGAGAAGGAGAGGCAAAGTGGGGTGAGAGGAGAGAAAAAGAGGGCAAGAAAAAGAGGGCAAGGGAAAGTGGGGCGAGAGGTGAGAGAAAGAGGGCGAGGTGGAAAATGGGGCGAGAGGGGAGAGAAAGAAGGCGATGGGAAATGGGGCGAAGGGAGAGAGAAAGAGGGCGAGAGAAAGTGAGAGAAGAAAAAAGGGCAAGCTGGGAAAGTTGGGTGGGAGGAGAGAGAAAGAGGGCAAGGTGTGACATGGGGCAAGAGGAGAGAGAAAGAGGGAGAGATGAGAGATAAAGAAGGCGGGAGAGAGAGGAGTACAAGCCTAGAGATAGATAGATAGATAGTTCTATTATCATCCTTGGAGGTCAAATATGACCTACGGGACCAAATGAACATGTCATGTGGTGTGAATGGAGGTCATAAGTGACTCTCAATGCTCCAAAATGGCTAAAATGAGTGTCACAATAGAGAGTCCACATCGTGGTTGGGAGAGGAAGGTATGTAGGGAGAGCTCATGGCTAAATATATGGGGAAAAGAGGATGTAGAGAGAGAGAGAGAGAGAGAGAGAGAGAGAGAGAGAGAGAGAGAGAGAGAGAGAGAGAGAGAGAGAGATAGATAGATAGATTTTATTATCGTCCTCGGAGGTCAAATATGACCTATGGGACCAAAGTTACATGTGATGTAGTATGTGTATGACTGATGAGTGACTCTCGATGCTCCAAAATTGTAGTGATGAGAGTCGCAATGGAGAGCCCACACTTTGGCTGGGAGAGGAAAGTGTGTAGGTCTAAGTTATGGCTGAAAATGTGAGAGAAGCAAGTTCGGATGTGATCAAAAGCTGAGCACTCTAGTAGTGTGTGGTACTCAGACTCTCGAACTTGCTGTGAGCATAATGTGCACAATCGATTTGACTCTTCTCCATTGCCCCAACGCCCTATCTCGCATCGAAGGAAATGGGAGCTAAGCCGAATTGCTGCGATAGTGCGTATCGCGGACAAGGGAATAGGCTCAAGCATGTAAGTGTGAGTACGGTTTCCTCTCTCAGCGAAGAACATGGTTTTGTAGTTGGGGGCAATATAGGTGGTGTAATGTATGAAGCGTGACCCACCGGATTTCTCCCAAGCCGTAATACATTGGCGTTGTAGAAAAGCTTCATTCACTTGAGAGTCAATTGAAGCATCATGTAGCAAGTGTAATGCATCCCATCTCCCAAACCACTTCTTTATGTCTTGCATCCATCCCGTGCTCAAGATCTTGCTTTTATGCGTCTTTTGAACTTTTTTGCTTGCTTCCCATGCAATTGTAGGAAGTCGATGTGAGGGGTTTTGACGCATCTTTATCATGTACTCCACAACCCTTTCCATGCCCATAACCTCAATTGGAAGAGATCCCGACTCAAGAAGTAGGAGCATATATGGTGTTTGTGTCTTAACTTGGAGAAAGTTTGTAAGAAAACGCTTTTGGACATTCTCAAACTCTTTCCAAGTAGACTTTGAGATGCTCCCGCCCCACACTTCAACTCCATAAAGAAGAACCGGTGTCACCAATGCATCAAAAAGATACTTCTTGAGAACCCAACACTTGATGTTTCCCGCATTACACATGTTCTCAAATGCATAATATGCTCTCTTTCCTGCTTCCAAACGATGCATAGCACATTCATGCCACTTGTGATTGGATGGAACCTCAAGGCCAAGGTACTTAAAGCTCTCAACAACTTCAAGTGTCTCGTTGTTGTACACAATGCATGGCTTCTCCTTATGGTTGGTTTTCACAAGCATAACCTTTGTTTTGGATTCATTTACAATCAGCCCACTATGCAAGCAAAAGTTCTCAAGGACAACCATAAGCTTTTGTGTATCTTCTAAAGTGTGTGCTAGAAGCACTACATCATCCGCATACAACAAAAGCATGATTACCGCATTGCAAATAGTGACCTCTTCAATGCCTTGTTCTTGCATAAAGTCAAGTACCATTTGTTCCAATTGATCGATGCATAGACCAAAGAGAGTTGGTGACAATGGACATCCTTGTTTAACCCCAATGGTGCTTACAAAAATTTCTGAAATTTCTCTTCCCATGCGCAATTGACAAATCACCTTCTCATAGATTCGAGAAACCGCAAGTATAAACTCACTTGGCACTTGGAGTTCTTCCATCCTTCTCCACAAATTGTTACGTGGAATCATATCAAAGGCTTTCTTAAAGTCTACAAAACAACAATACAATCGCTTGCCTTTCAACCGACTTTCCTCCATGAGAACACGAAGAGTGACAAGATGATCAATGGTGCTATGGCATCGACGAAAACCCGCTTGTCCCTTTGCACGCTTGTCATTCTCTTCAACCCAATCACTCAATTTCATCTCCATTATGCACCCAAACAACTTTGCCATAAGAGACCCAATCATTATAGTCCGGTAGTTGCTTACATTCTTTACATCCCCTCCTTTATGCAAAGGCTTAACCCAATTAGTACTCCAATCATAAGGCATACCATGTTGAAGTGCAAGGTTGAACATATCACACATCCACTCATGGGTAAAATCTCCCGTCCATTTGATCATCTCCGGCTTGATACCTTGAAGATCTCCCGCTTTGCGAGTGGCCAACTTTTCAAGCCCACCGCATACATCCTCAATAGTAAAAAAAGATGGCATACATGGGAGTGAACCATAAAATGGCATTTTTTCAGTATTTTCTTGCTCATATAATTGCTTACAATGTGTGTACATATCCACTAGACTCAAGTTACCAAAATTCTCAACCCGCTTGCCTCTCAAGTTTCTCCAAAATCTTCCACATGCATGTGCCTTTTCTTGGACTTGAAATTCTTGTTGCTTTACTTCCCATCTTCTTCTCTTCTTTTGAATCAATGCCTTGTATGTATGCAAATGACTTTGATAGTTGTCTTTGTCCATAGTTGCATCAAGCTTTATCAAGGACTTTCGAGCATCTTGACATTCTTTATCAAACCACCTTTTGCGTGATCTATCTTTGTTGATACCATGGAGATGCTTTATGGCAAAGCATTCTTCCACACAAGTACAAATAGCTTTCTTGAAAGCTTCCCATTTAGTTTCCAATGGTGCATCACATTGAAGCTTTGTCATCCATAATTTTTGCTCAACCATTTCAATGTACATTGGTGCCCGTTTGAAATCCATACATAGTGATAACTTCTCTTTCCTTTGGCTGAGATTATCATGCTTAGTTGCTTCTCCACATGAAAGGTCAATACATAAGGTGCGATGGTCGGATTCCGGGGTCCATTGACCAAACATAAAACTCTTTATGCGATACATGATGGCTTCAGACAGTAGCATATAGTCAATCACACTATCCCCATTATGTCTTCTACATGTAAATCCATTGGTTCCACTCCACAAAGATACACCATTGGCAATGAGCATACCCGTGCTACTACACATGTGTAAAAGTAACTTTCCATAGTGATCCGGCTCTTTCTCATCCATTGAAGTACGATCATACAAGTGAACTTCCTCCAACTCCCTTGAAATGTATGGCATATCAAATTGTTGAGTATCATGTTGCAATGTTTTTGTGCGAGCATTCATATCCCCAAATACAATAACATCACCTTCACCTTTGAAATAAACAATGTCCTCTTCCAAATCAGAAAATGGTTGATCTCTATCTATGCAAGCATAAAAGGGAGAATCATGATGAGGAATGTAGCAACCGGCTACAAAAATGGGTGCTCTTTTTGGTGTCATAATTTTCAGCCATACATAACGTTTGTACTTGTCATCTTTCACAATTGATACAAAATCTTCCAATCCTTTCTTAACCATACATGCTAACCCTCCTTGTCCTCTTCGTTGCTTGAGATTCTTTGACCACATCAATGAATGTACATTGTAATCCTCCAAGCCGTTAATCCTTTGTGTATCATGCTCCCAAGTTTCAACAAGAAGTACAACATCGGCTTTGCTTGTTAGTTCATCAATGCCAACCCCCGCATTCCATGGGTATCCATTACAATTCCAAAAGCATATTTTCAATTGTAACTCGGTCTCATAGGTCACGCATCCCTATTTGCTTGAGAGACTTGCCTCCTCCTTGGGCACATTTTCTTCCTGAGAGATCTCCTTGTTTTTATTATTCTTTTCCTCATATGCCTTGCGACGCATATTTTGTTGCTTAATAGTGCGATCTTCACATACAAAACATTTTGTATCCCTCAAATAGATCCAACTATTATCAAGGATAATCTTTCGCTTGGTCTCATCCGGCATGGTGCATACAATTGGCCGTTCTCCCGAGCGAGGAGCTCCTTGCTTCCCCACTCTATGTGCTCCATAGACCATAACTCCGGACATGCCAAAGTGGGTTTTGAAGAAATCTTCAATAACAATGGCAAGAGAAGGAGGTGTCTTTAACTTCTCTTCGGGAATTCCACGAATAACAATGTTCTTGGAACGTCGCTCTCGTTCCTTCAACTCCTCCACATCCACATTCTCAACATTCTTTGTTTGAACCATAGCTTGCATGAGTGAGGAATTAAAAACCACATTGCTACCACATACATCAGCCCAAGACTTGTTTGTGCATACATTTTTCATGTCGCATACATCCCGGCTCATAGTGTCAAATTTCTCCTCTTTCAATACATGGTCATGCTCTACTTTGCTCATCCGCTCCTTCAAAGCATTCAAGTCCACAAGAGAGCATTTACATTCCTTGACTTCCTCTTCAAGTTGCATCAAACGTGTTGTTTGCATCTCAAGTGTCCTCTTGAGATTCTCATTCTCAACCACAAGTACCCTTAGTGTGCCATTCTCCATTGCAAGTGCTCGTAAGTCTTCGCCTTGTTTGTTTACGGTCTCTTGCAATGATACCAAGTACGCCATGATCATGGTTTCCGATGTTGTTGGTTGGGTGGTTGTGTTGCTATCTCCACACTTAGGAGATTTTGGATCATTTTCCACAATGGTTGTGGACCTTGTTGAAGAAGAAGAACCCTTGCGAGTGCCGGAAGACATTGTATGTAAAATAGGAGATGAGAATCAATTTTGTTGAACCTGTTCACTTCAGAAATGCTGCTACAGAAACGCCTTCCATAACTCTGAAAATTTCTTTTTTTACATGAATGCGTAGAGGACTTCGTGCTCTTCGATTGAGGCTATAGATCACCCAAATCGGAGTTCGGATGAAGAAGTTATGATCAAAAGAGTGGACTGCTGTCTACTAGGTCAAAAAACGGCTGCACTGAGAGAGAGAGAGAGAGAGAGAGAGAGAGAGAGAGAGAGAGAGAGAGAGAGAGAGAGAGAGAGAGAGAGGGGTGGGAGGCAAAAAAGAGAGTGGAGAGGAAGATTGGTGAGTAAGGAGGGACAAAAGGCGAGTTCAGAGAGAGAAAGAGAGTTTGTTGCAAGAGAGAAGAACGAGGTCTCTAGGCAGGGGTGAGCATATTGATGGCCAAGCGAAGGAGTTCAAATGAAGCAGGAGAGAAGAGTCAGGGTGAGGACAAGAGAGAGGAAAGGCGAGAGAGAACATGTAGGACCAACAACGATAAGTGAGCTACGGTTAAGCTTATAATAGAGAAATAGACCGACGAGAGATGATAGGAGTGGAGAGAGAGAGAGACTAACAATTCTAGAGGGAAAATAGATCGATAGAGCAATAATTTGAAGACAATAGCTACCAAATATAGACATCACTAAAATTGTAATCTAGGTCACTCAAAAATTAACTTCAAAAGAAGAGAGATGCTTATCAATGGATACACAATTTATGGAGTGAGGAACACTCAAGAATTGATCGGAGGTAGCCAACAATCACACAATGATGCAAATAAACATAACAAATGACTATCAACAAAACGAGAGAGAGGCGTAACTAAGGGTGACCCAAATAAAAGGGAGGTAGGAGGTAAGAGAGTAATGTTCAATGCCAAAAGTGCAGGGCTAGGTGATGAAGCTATTGTGATGGGAAAAGGCTGGTGGAGAGCTAGAGCTGGGTGCAAAGAAAGAGATTACCGAGTGATCACTAAGAGTGGTATGGTTTTAGGCGAGATCCATTAACAATAAGGTGTGCAGCTGAACATCTCCTTGAGGAAGAATGTTGGCGACAAAAAATGGCCCTTGCCATATGAGCAGCAACTTCTTGGCCTTCTTAAAATACTTCGCCTCATATAAAATAGCTAACAAACCTTTGCCAAACTTTTTAGTCGTTAGGTGCCGATCATGCCAAGCCTTCCTTCGTTGCTGTTCTATTTCCAGGGCTTGAGCTACCAAGAGCTGCTCCTCTTCTAGTCTATTGAGTTGACTATCCATAGCACAATGTTGGGTTCTAGAATAGTCCACCTTAACTGTAGTGACTTTGGGGGAACCAAAATGAAATTTGAAAGATGCCGCTGCTTCTTGTCCAAAGGCAAGCTGAAATGGCGAATGTTGAGTTGTGTCCTTGAAAGCAGTGCAATATTTCCATGTAGCACCTAAAACTGCCATTGGCCAAGACGTTCGGTGAAGGTGGCAAGTTTTGCGAAGCAAAGAAAGAAGTACTTTGTTGGTGCTTGGCATGCCCGTTTTCTCAAAGATCATAGGAGCAAGACTTCCTATGAAAAATTTTATATCGGGTAAAAAGATTGCCCAAACTATGCTCTCTCACTCAACGGTCTCCCTCATTCAACACACCCTAGCGACTCTCAGCTTCTTGGCATAGCCAAAAAAAATTTCCTTGATTGGCTCTCATCCTCTCTCTATCCACCTCACCTTGCTTATCTCCCCCTCATGGCCACTCCTGGCCATTCTCTTGAGCCCTGCAATCCGTGGCCCTACAACTCTCAATCGATACCTCTTTTCAATGCAATGCCTCCTCGTCAGTTTGTAAAAAACCCATTAAATCATCCTTTTATCCCATTTAAACAAAACCTCTTTAAGCCTCATTCACACCCTGCCATATCCGGCTTGGCGACTCTCCCTTGCCCGCCACCCCTCGGATGGCCTGCATACAGTGGTGCCTCCCTCTCAATAGCTTCAACACCCTCCCCATTGAACAAACATACTAAAACACTTTTATTTTATATTTAACAAAGGCTTCTCCAAAATCCCTTTGACAAACACACACACTCTCTCGCACTCGCACAATTGCACAATACGATAAAATCACAGATGATATGCAAAAAACAATAAGCGGCCATTGGTGACCATCCTCTTCAAAGTCTTGCTCATCGGCTTCCATGGTACGCTTCTAGAAGTGATCGATATGAATCCTTAGTCATCAAGGTCGAGAAATTTATAACAATATTTCCAAGCACGTCATAATCTGTCAAAACAACTCCTCAAGGCAGATCAAGTGAGAGTATCACCATGGAAATTCATAATAAAACAACCTTTCAAGCTCACTTCAAGTGCTCAATATCTCATGCAAATGTTCTCTTTATCTGTCAAAATCCACATGTCCTTGGCAAAAAAAAAGTGCAACAAAAAGCTCATTGAGAAAGTGGATGCCTTGATCGCTGGTGATTTCAAGAGGGCAACCAAACCTGCAAAATATGTTTTCATATAAGAAATTTTCCACCGTGGCTGATGTGCAATCAGAAGTTGCCGCTACCTCTGCCCATTTGGTAGCATAGTTTGTGGAAATCAAAAGATACCTTCTATTCCTTAGCTGGCCAACTGGGTTGATTGGCCCAACAAAATCAATGCCGCATCTTTCAAAAGGCAACCATACCAAAGAGACTTGTAAGAAGTGGTTGGCCTAGCAAGTTGGTTTGGGGGCACACCGTAGGCATGAATAACAAGACCTAGCATAGTGCACTGCATCTTGAAACACATATGTACACCATAACCTAGTATGTAGAAGGTGATGGGCAATGATGTGTCCTAGGTAGTGGCCACCTGTACTACCAGAGTGAGCTTCTTCTAGAATGGCTTGAACTTCATGTGGAAGAACACAACGACAAAGAATCCCATCTGGACCACTTTTGTAAAGCATGTCGCCAATCATGGTCTAGGGCTTACTTTTGATAAAAAATATTATCTTTTGCAAGCTTGACAGATCTGGTGGATAAGAACCTTAGACAAAAGATGCATAATGTCTGAGTACCAGTCTGTGGCAGTGTCCACCTTGAAAAGAAAACTGTTTGGAAGGTCATCTTCTACACCTATGGTTGGTTCCCCTGATTAAATTCTAGAGAGAAGAACAACTTCAAAATCAAATTCTTGAATTATTAATAGCCACCTCCAAACACGTTCGGCTACATGAGGCTTGTTGAGAAGATACTTGAGAGCCTGGTGGTCAGTTATTACAACAAAATGGACACCCAAAGGATAATGCATGAACTTTTCCAGAGTGTAGACAATATCTAAACCCTCTCTTTCAATGGTACTATAGTTTCTTTCTGCTTTTGGGAGTGGCCAATTTGCATAGCAGATAGGTCGGGTTAACTTGTACTCCTTGTTGGGCTGGGTAAGGATTGCACCCACTACCTTGATACTAGCATCAATGTGCACATGAAAAATGACTGACCAATTATGTGTAACTAAGATAGGTGCATGTGTGTGGCGTTTCTTTAGATAGTTGAAATCAATTTCTTCTACAAAGGTCCATTGAAAAGGTTGAGCTTGACTAATGAGGCAAGACAAAGGCTTGGCAATATCTGCATACATTCTAATAAACCTTCAGTGGTAGATGGTGTGGCCTACAAAGCTTTGCACTCCTTTAGCACTAATTGGTCTAAGCATTCGTAAAATGGTTATAACTTTTTTTGGGTCAGGAGCAAGGCCTTTAGCAGATACAATGTGACCTAATAGAGTGCCTTGTGTGACCATGAAATGACACTTGTTCGGGTTGAGTTTCAGATTTACCTCTTTGTAGCGAGAAAAAATTAGGGCCAATTGCTCCATGTGTTCTTGGAAGCATTCCACGGGACTTGCACAACCATGGCCCAAGAAGCAAGAAAAATCATCCATGAAAACTTGAAGAAACTTATTGAGGAAGGGCTCAAACACAATGTAAGATGTTCTATTCTAGGAAGCTGGTGCATTCTTTAGGCCAAACGGCATCCTTCTGAAGACGAAATCTCCCCATGGAGTAATAAAAGTTTTTTTGATCCTGACATCTCTGAGAATTGCCATCTGATTGTGGCCGCTAAAAAAATCCACAAAAGTGAGTAGAGCATGGATGGCTACATCTTCTAACACTCTCTCAGAGAATGGGGTAGGAAAACCATATCGAATAGTGACCTTATTGAGTTTGCTAAAGTCCACACATACCTTGATCTTGTTGGAATTTTCTTTTGGGGCTATAACCATCAGAGAGAGCCATTGTGTGTGTTTAATGGGCTCAATGATATTGGCTTCCAACATTTTGTCATTTTGTCAATTGACTGCTACTACGTACTTGAGGTTGAGTTTGTATGCCCAACCTCACACAAACTTGGCATTTTCTTATAAGGGTATGGAGTGAGCTCCTAGAGCTGGGTCAAGTCCTATGAGGTCTTTGTATGACCAGGCAAAAACATCCTTCCAACTTGTAATGAATGAAACCATCAAATCGAGTAATTGTGGATGATCCCAGATCAATGTAGCCAGAAACACCGGATTGGACTCTGCTGCAGTACCTAAATTGACTTCTTTGATTGGATCTTGATAGCAGGGATTTCATTGACGTGATCACGATCGTGTGATTATGTTAATAACACCAATGATTACACAAGAAAAAAGACACGATCACATTAATTGTAAACGCAATCCTAATGATGACTTGCAAAAATCAATAGAGTCGGTTAGCTTGCCGGGTATAAGCATATTCCCTCAGGGCCCGCTGGGTTTTTTATTTTCTTGACGGGCCCGTTTGGAAAAAGACATTGCTCGACGGGCCTGCTGGGAAAATAAAAAAACCTGATGGGCATAATTATATAGTAAAATTTGTGCTTACTGTGGTGCTTTGACTAGGCAAATCCCTAGGGAGTGTATATGAGTGATGGGTACAATCATCTCCTTGTGAATTGACCTAAGGTTACAGAACATGTCCCTTTTTTGGGCCGAATGTTATTCTTAATTCGGTAAACACTTTAAAAAATATTTAAATCCTTCAGTAAACATAAAGGTACGAAACCAAAACAATTGAGAATTTGGAGATTCATGCTCATTGTGACGAAGGCATTGGTTTATATGATGGCTGAAGTTAGTTTTAGAAGATGAGCATATGTAAATGACAAGTCGATAGTCAAGGGTTGGATGCCTTGTACTAGTGTACTGGGTATATAAAAATCCTTGAAGTCTTGCATTTTTCACCATCATAGATTTGAGTTGATATACATTGTCACTGCACAATAAGAGCTATAATCCTTAATTGGATGAAAAAAGATTTTATATATTGAATTGGATGCATAAGGAGGCTATAATCCTTGACTGGGTACAAGTAGGCCTCAATTGTGTGATTGTATTAAAGATTTCTATGCGTCGTTTCATGCATTGGTTGATATTATTGCTTTCCTGTGTGTTTTGCAAATAATTGACATCATTTCAGTGTAGAAGTTGATTATTCTTTGTACCATTTGAAAATAGATGTGTCTTATTATTTGCAAATCTAAGAGGATGTATATATAATCATAAAAATAATAATTGCATCGAGAAATTCATAGCATTGTTGTATTTATAATGCCGTGTAGAGAGTGCATTGCAATGTGTATGTTTGCTCTCACAAGATTTGTGATTGATATGTGGATTGACTAGAGTGCATTGCAAATATCATATTGTGCAAATTTGATTACTTTCTTAGTGATTGGTTTTCTAATATATATTGAAAAGAAGGAAAATGTTTTAAAAACTAAACATCTAGTTCCTGTGCCTTCAATTTTAAATTGAAAGCAATGGAGCAATATGTCGGCCACAAATTGCACAAAGAAGACAAAGAATAAAAAAGTACCTGGCAACAGTGGGATTATGCTCACAACATATGCGATCGATATATGGAGTGGCAATGTAAATTTTGCTTCACAAAAAAATCGGGCGGTGCATCACGTATTAGGAACCATTTTTTTGGGTAGCTTTAAAAAGAATTGTAAGAAATGTGAACATCCTCAGGCACCTGCAATTGAAGAGTGTTTGAGAGAAGAGCTCACCAAAAAGAGTAGCAAGAGACAACAGATACATAGCTCTATTATGGATGCAAGTCAAGAGCAGTCAGAGCCAAATATTAACTTTGCTGATCCTATGGTGACACCAACTAACCTTGTAGAACGACCTACGCAGGGAGAGGAAATGTCAAGCAACGTTTCTTTTAAGCGTCAAAATGAAGGTGGACTTGGACAAATGTGTCAAAAATCATTGCATGAAAGCTTTCAAATGCAGTCTCTAGAAGAAGCACAAACCGCACTCGCCAAAGCGATTTTCTTCATTGGAAGTGTTGTGATCATGGTAGACAACAATCAATTGGAAGGCCGCTTGGAAGAAAATTGATGAGTTTGGCCCAGAATTTTCAGCTTCTTCGTATCACACGATACAAAATGTTCTCTTGGACAAATGGTACATCAAATTCAAAGAGCGTATTGCCAAAATAATACTTCGGAATATTTCGCTTTCAGGATGCACAATTGTGAGTGATGGTTGGTCTAATGTTCAAAGAAGACCATTGATCAATGTAATGCTAGTTTGTCCAAGGGGAGAAACGTTCATAAAGGTGATTGACAATTCCGGTGCAATTAAAAGTGGCAAATACATTTTTGAGGTTTTGATTATTGTAATTAAAGAAATCGGAGCTGAACATGTCATTCAAGTAATCACGGGCAATGCAAAGAACTGTAAAAATGCTAGCAAATTAATAAAGAAGTGCTTTCCACACATTTTCACCAATGGTTGTAATACGCACAGTTTAAACTTGGTGCTGAAGGATTGGTACACTAGTGAAGAAACCACATGGTTCGCCAAAATAATTGACACAATGCAACAAGTTGTGAAATTTATATTGAAACGACAAATAGTGCTCGATTTGTACAAAATACGCATGTCAATGATGTTGAAACTTTCTGCTGAAACTCGGGTTTGCACATATTTTTATACATTGGAATCACATCTCCGTAATAAATGCATTGTGTTTGACACTTTCAATTGCACGGCCTTTGACAAATGGTAGCTTGAGCATAAAGAAAAAGTGAAAGAGAAAATTAATTGTCTACGTGGCTCAATAAAAAAGGGTGGAAGTGGCTCAATAAACAAGGCTGCTTGGTGGAGGAGTGTAATGGATGGATACCATGTAATGATGCCTGTTAGTTCGCAATTTTCAACCTTGATCAAAAGGCACCAAATATGGTCAAAGTGTGAGGATGACATGGTGGTCAGTCCAACAGAGTCTTAAAAATTCTGAGGAGCTAAAAAAGTCTATAGTAGAGAAGGAGTGGCAACTACCATTCTCTGTCAAACAGCGAAGAATTTTGGCCAAGTATTTTCATGCAAGATGAAAGAGCGCTCATAGTCCACTCCATAGTGTGGCTTACATGCTCGATCCAGAGTATTGGAATTTAGATCTGATGTCCAATACAGAGGTGGTTAATGATTTATATTATGTGGTCAACACGTTCTACTCCAATTTTCAAAACCAAATTGATTGTATCAAAAAAACGAGTGCATTTAGACTAAAAGAAGGTCCTTTTGTAAATGATTTTGTACATTCAATGAAAAAAGAGTAACCTGCATGCAAGTGGTGGATGATGAATGGTGGAGAGCATTACTCGACCTTACGTCCCCTTGCAATGAAAGTACTAGCCCAATGTGCAACAAACTCAAGTTCGAAGAGAAATTGGAGTATGTACAAGTATGTTTATAGCATTATTTGCAACAAATTATTAGGAAAAAGAGAAAAAAAATTAACGTATATGTTTTGCAACAAAAGATATTGCATCACATCGAAAGTGGTGGCTAAGAGGAGGAAATGAGAGTTTGGTTATATGATTGTCAAAATGGTTCAATGTTGGTGTATCTCAATGCACTATAGATGAAATAGAAGAGAATCTGATAATAGATATGGAAGTTGAATTACAGAAAGACCCACAACACTCGGACTTGGAACCACATAATAACTTCACAGATTCAATATAGCTTGAGAGTAGAATGAAAATTGTGTCAAAAACCATTATGAAAGAGCTTGTATTCAATGTGTTTTGATCATATACAATGCTTCATAGTAGCGATCATACATAATTTGTCGATCTCAATTGTCATGCTCAAAACCTGCATCTTCATTACCTAATAGATTTCTAATTGTGCTAGGAGTACTTGGAGGTCTTTCTTGAATTTATACTCATTTCCCATGCCAAACATATAATATATTCCTTGTGGAATATCTTGTCAACAGGTTGTGCATCGGCTCCTATTTTGCATTAAACAAATAAACACACGAGTTGATAATAATGAGCACATGCCAATGTATAGTATCCACTCCATCTATCAAAATTCTTGTAGCACACACCAAAAGAGCCTGCTCCAACCCTTGTCACCTTCCACCAGGGCCTTGTGGGGAATGCCAATCATATGAGCACACTTGGCATTCAATGCCATGTGCATGATTATGCCGGTGTTGCTGGCATCTGATCGGCCACCCACAGCCGCTTGCGCATCTTGGGCCATCTTCAATATCTTGGGTAAGGAAGCTTGGTCTTGAGCTTTCACCCGCTTCATCTTGACCTTCTGTTTCTACCATAATTTGTCTTAGAGCTCTAATTTTCCATATTGTAGGTGGGAAGGATATCTTCTTTTAAGTCTTTGCAACAGACTTTCATCTTGCCCAACAATGTCCTAACCTTGTGGTGGGGGTCAAATTCTCGGATCCATGTTGGAATTAGCAACTCATATTGGCCTTCACCTCGCAGCCTATGCTCTGTGTTCTCCCATATAGCACTAATGAGCTCTTTAATAAGGATGTCACTTTCACTAATCTGCTGTATGCGACTATCTGCACATGATGATATTGCCAAAATACATTCTTTTTGAATGGCACACATAATAATTATCTTTTGATCTGTCGTCATTTTTGCACTAGACATTAAAAAACAACATATCAAATACAATTTCATGGGTGCACACTGCACTGACACTCTCACACTTGTTCATACAAACCATTTGAATTGAAGACTTCAAAAAAATGTACACGATTATATTCATACACGTTGGAAACCATTTTCACTTTAAAATGCTATGTTTACTCGTGTAAAATGCAAAGAAAACAAGTAACTTTTAAGAACTTCATCCAGATCAAACAATACAGGTTTAAAACCTGAAATATTTTAGCATATTGTTTGAAAACATTTCAGCATATTGTGAATATTACTTATATTTTGCACGTTGCACTATCACACTAGTTCAAACAAACCATACCCTGACTTAAAGACTTCAAAAAATTATGCAAGATTATATTCATTTAGGTTGATAATCATTTTAACTTTACAATGCTATGGTTAATCGTGTAAAATGCAATAAAAATAAGTAACTCCTAAGAAAATTATCAAGATCTAACAGAACATGTTAAAAACCTTTAAAAATTCAAAATATTTCGATAGAACATAAGACGCGAGTTTGTATTTTGCATGTTATCATCACGATTCACTTCAAAAAAAATCACCAATAGAAGATACATGCATCGTGATGTACATATTGCCAATTTCATTTTAGCTCATTTTAAAACATTGAAAATATACAAATTATTTATAAATTGCAAAGAAAGTCTTGCTCTTTAAAAAGATAAAAATGAATATTTTACATGCAAATTGTGTGCATATACTTTTTTAAATTGAAAGTATATTACCTATTTGTAGACATAGAAAAATAACATAGTGTGAATATTACTTACATAAATGTAGCATTTAAAATAGCGACGATGGTTGATGAATAAATCATTCTTTTGAATATGATTAGCTAGTATATATTTTCATAAGAACACTTAAAAACAACAATCTCGAACAATTCAAACATTTGTATATGAAATACTCTTCCGGGTCGCGTTATTGACCAAGTACTTCATATACTTAATACTTAAACAATGAAATGCACATGCACATACAAATTATATGGCGTTCGTACAGTTGGGTTAACAACCTGATTGCCATAGTTATGCAAAAATAGATGCTTCTAACAAACGATACTCAAATAGCCGTGTTACCAATCGTTTGTCGCCCGAATATGAAGAGCAATAATGGCTTGCATACAAGCATCATATAGCCGTGTTACCGACCCATGCCTATATATTTTTTTGGAAAGGGGAAGGAAAGTTGACTCACCATAAGGATGCTAGAATTGCCATGTTACTGACGTAGTATCCAGATAGTGAGCCAATACTTACCACAAGGACACCATATTCTCCGTGTCATCGACGTGATGCCCCCGTGGTAAGCATTGTTCCGTAGACAACTTACACACACACACACACTCAAATTGTGTGGTAAGGTACCTTATGACTATTGTGCAATATGATAAAAGGTGTGCTACCACACAATGCGCGTGCACGCACACACACACGCACACACAACACACACACCCATGTCGTGTGGTCAGGTACTCCTATTCTACCGTGCACTGCGACATAGAGCATGCTCCCACACAACCCCCTCTCTCCTCTTGACGTACCTGCGAAGGCGGTCATTGATGTCTCTCTCTCTCTCTCCCTCTCTCCTTTTCTCTCTCTCTCTCTCTCTCGGAATAACACCGAGCAAGCCTGTCGATTGGGTCCCTATATATATTATGTTGTGGGCCGCCAGACATCTAGGTTTTCCCAGTGGGTCCGTAGGAAAAATACTAATTCTCGACGGGCCTGCAGGGAAAACTGCATTGCTTGCAGGCTTTCTGTGGGTTTCAAGGTTGCTCTTAACTGGCTTGCTTGTGATCATGTTAAGTGTGATTATGTAAATATGTCAATAAGACCTTGTGATGATCACACAATTTTTTTGGTAATTACATAAATATTAAATCCCAGCTTGACAATTGTCTAGGTTCCGCTCCTCGGCCACATCCTGGCCAGATTTGAACATTGCTTCCACATCATGAGCTTGTGCCTGCTCCTATAACCATCCTTGAGGAAGCTCATCCAGAGGCAAGTCATCTCTACTTTTCTTGGAGCTGGTCTAGTGACTCTGTGGTGGGGTGAAGTCGGTCCTAGCCTTGCCCTTCGACAAGGAAGAATCATCTGTGTTAGTTTCATGCTCTGAATCTTCTTCTTGTTGTCGGCTGAAAGCAAAGGATGGTGGTACAAAAACAGGGCCAATTTTTTTCCCACCTGTTTGGTCCTTTGGAGGGAAATTTTTTGAGGCCCAAAAGTTTTGGAATTTGTATTTTTTAGCTATAATTGTATCTCACAAATACAAGTCATGCAGTTTCACAATCGGCCAGCCCGTGTGAGAGTAGTGGTGTAATTAGTAAATTTAGTGGTCCAAACCGCGTTCGTTTGAATTGAGCGCTTTCTGCCAGCGCTTGGGCTCTCTCTCTCCCCCCTCAAACTCGTAGCAGAGCTGCTCTCTCTCTCTCTCTCTCTCTCTCAGCATTGTAGCAGAGCTGCTATCGTGTGAGTTCTCCCACCATGAGGACCCCAAAGGCCAAGGGAGCTGCTGCTAGTAGAGCGTCACCTTCAACATGCAAATAGAAAGGGAAGGACAAGGAGAGAATGCCCACCCATGGGAAAAGCAACAACAAAGGTTCTTCCACCCTCGCCTCTCAACAAACAGAGCTGGAGAACAAAAGCAGTCCCAACACAAGGGCTAGTGCAAAACAGTTCAAGGCTTCTGAAATCGACTCTGAATGGACCTCACACCGTGTCGATGAGGATGAATCAAAATCTGCCAACAAGTCAAGACGTGGTAAGCTATTCATTGGAATCAGGCTTGTGTTAATTAGATGGTGTAAAATTTTGAATTTAAATGTTCAGTGTAAAATTTGATACCTTGGAGCATCGCATTTGTAATCCATATGCATATGAGAGAAAAATTAGAAAATTGACTTGGACCATGCTAATTATCCAGCTTGCTCTATAGTATTAAGTGTATTTTTCTAGGATATTCTAGAAAAGTGGTTGTGGAGCTTCAATGTTTGTGGATAGAAAGGTTTAGCTGAGACAATGTACATGATTCTATAGTTTCCCTGCTTTATGTTAGAGCTTTGTATATCATATGCTAAGGATTAAAACTGAAGTTATTGCAGACTATTGTTGAAGTTTCGTCGAAATAGAGTATGGATAAATCATATTGTAAACACATTAGTTATTAGTTATTAAATGTATAGTAACAAATGTGGTACTTTGGATTTGTTTCACAATAATTTCTGATTTGTTTGACATTTCAGGTAAGAATAAAATGGAGGAGTACCCTCAACAAACCAAGTTCTGTTATACAGCAGAGGACTTGCATGAGGAGTATGGTCTTAGTCTAGAAGGCAAACTCCCTAAGGACCTGACTGATGAGGACTTTCCATCCGAGCGGTGGTTATCTGTTTTCAAGTACAAGTTCCAAAAGAACAACAAAATTTATTTAAATCATTTGCAGCCACATCTGGTGGATGACTGCAGATTTCTATTCTCCAAAGTTTATTAGGGACCCCCTTCATGCGGTGAACTGACCACCAAATTTGCTAAGGGTTATGCGTTCGAGAAATGTGATGCAGTGAGAAAAGACCCAACATGGCATAGAATAGCATGGGCTCACTTTGGGGAAGGAGTGTTGCAGATGATATCATTTAGGACTGGCAGTCTTGACCGTAAAGTTGAGACATGGAGGAAGCAAAGTGCTTCCTCCCCTCGAACTGTCCCGCAGTCAGTTAAGAAGGCCCGCATGACTCAAAGTGGCAGCAACATCTGCACAGAACCATAGCAAGGTGTCAGAGGGGCAGTGGCTAACTACCTACCTGACTTAGAGGCATTTTTCCAAAGACTCCAAAAGCAGGTGTCACATCTAGGGTCATAAAAACTAACAGACCTAAAGGCCTCTATTCAAGCAAACAAGGACCATCTACTACTGGTATATGAGGGTAAAGAGGGCGTGGCGAAAAGTTTGATGGAGGATATTGATACCCTGGAGGCGCGCATCGGTGTGCTACAACAGCAAATACCTATCCCTGATGAAGAGATCAGAGAGGTGGAGGTTGAGCTGGGAGCAAGTCGGCGCTTGTTACGATGGCACGGGGTTTCCGAAAATATCAAGAAGCTCCAAGCTGAGGTTGAACAGTAGGAGGTATTGTATTTTTGGCTTATTGCATTGTGTACGACTGTTGAAAGTTTTTATTCTGCACAAGGTTTGGTGATTTGGCATGTTTCACTTCTTGACTGGTCTATTTGCTGACATTTTTATGGGTTCTAGTACTATCTTGGACTGGTTTGGTACTCTCTCTAACTGTTTTGGTACTTTTATTTAACACTAAGGGCAGTGCTGGAACTTTCCTTAGTACTTTATGCTGCTGCTTCATTTCTTTTGGTACTCATTTGAACTACTTGGTACTATATTGGTACTTCCTTGTTTCTAATTTTTGAGTCTTACACTGTACTATTTGTTTTGTTTTGGATTCTATAATGGCACAATCCATGGTACTTTTGGTGCTTTTTTGATCATTTGGTCTTTTTCAATTCTATTTTGGGACTGCTATGGTACATGCTGCTTAGTGTTTTGGTATCTTCTTTAAATGTCTTGGTACTTTCCAGTTTTTTAAAAAAAGTGGTTTGCTTATTTTTGGAATGTTTTGGTACTTTTCAAACTAATTTGGGTATTTAATCAAACACTAACTGCTATGTTCGTACTTCCCTTGTAACCTTTTGGTGCTTAGTTATTTTAATTGGTTCTCTCTTCGATCATTCTGGTATTGGCTTATAATTTTTGTACTCATATAGTTTATAGATATTGTCTTGGGTGCTATGTGGCACAATCTTTGGTACTCTGGGTGCTTTTCTGTTCATTGGGTACTCTTATTACTTATTTTGGAACTTTCTAGTTACAGTCTTATACTGTAATGTTGAGTTTGACTTGGGTACTTTTGGTGCTTGATACTGCTTTGGTACTCTTGAAACGTTTGGTACTTCAACCTATTTTGGTACTTTTGGTACTTCCCTTGTAACCTTTTGTGCTTCTATATTTTATTTGGTTCTCTCTTTGACCATTTTGGTATTGCCTTGAGAATTTTTGGTACTCATATAGTCTACAGATTTGCCTTGGGTGCTATTTGGCACAATCTTTGGTACTCTAGGTGCTTATCTGTTCATTGGGTAGTCTGATTACTTGTTTTGGTACTTTCTAGTTACAGTCTTATACTGTAATGGTGAGTATGACTTGGGACTTTTGGTGCTTGATACTGATTTGGTACTGTTGAAACATTTGGTACTTCAACTTATTTTGGTACTTTTGGTACTTTCCTTGTAACCTTTTGTGCTTATTTATTTTATTTGGTTCTCTCTTTGATCATTTTGGCACTTCCTTGAGAATTTTGGTACTCATATAGTTTACAGATTTGCCTTGGGTGCTATGTGGCACAATCCTTGGTACTCTGGGTATTTATCTGCTCTTTGGGTAGTCTGATTACTTATTTTGGTACTTTCTAGTTACTGTCTTATATTGTAATGTTGAGTATGACTTGGGTACTTTTGGTGCTTGAAACTGCTCTGGTACAGTTGAAACTTTTGGTACTTTAGGTACTTCTGGTATTTCTAGTACCTTGATACTACATTGGTATTTTCTTCTAATAATGTTTTCTTTGCTAATTGTTTGATTTGGTACTGTCTTGGTTCTATTTTGTAACTGTTGCAATAATATTTTGGTACTGCATGTGTTATTCCTTGCTACCAGTCAATTTTGGTACTGTTTTGGTGCCTGTTGGGTACTGTTTTGTTCTATTTTGGTACTCTTTCAATAATTTTTTGCTATTGCATGTGTTCTTCCATGCATCTTGGTTGTTTTGGTAAGTAAATTACGAGAGCATTCTGTTTTGCAGAGAGAGTATGACAGGCTCTACAACGAGTCCCTGGAAACCCAAGACTAGTACGAGTTTGTAAGTAAGCTCTCTGCTGATGTGAAGAGAGGGATGACTCACACGTTGACTCCAAGGCCTCATGTTGTGGACCCTAAAAACAAAATACATGTGTTTGGTTCTTGTGTTGCCTGTGGGGAGGCTTTGGAGGCTTCTTACGTGGTTGGTACCTTCATGCTTCCTTGCAGGCATCAGTACCATCCACTGTGTTTTGTAGGTGTATTGAGAATGGAAGATACGTGCGTGAAGGCACTTTGCAACACTGCAATCCCTTCGGAGGCAAAGGCCTGGATTTCAGGGAGGTCATTATTGAAGAGTAAGTGGGGTGTTTGTGTTGGATACTACATGCTTATAATATCAGTTGAGTTTATGATCTAATATTCTCTTTCATCTTTGTGTATATGTAGGGAGAGGATCTTTCGGTGCGGACACCCATGACAACACCAACACCCCTGTGGATCGGAAGGATCTTCCTGGATACGGCAAGTCGGATGCCAGTCACATGTTCCAGGAAGATCCTTATAAGTCAGTGCATGAAGCACTGCATGACATTGGTGCCAACACGATGGAATGCAAAAAGGGTGAGCCTGCTGTAGACTCCAGGTTGGAGGAAGATAACACTAAAGCCGAAGCGCAGGAAAGCCAGCAAGGCCCTAATGCCAACACAGTGGAAGGGAAAGGGTCTGAGGCTGGTGTGGGCTCTGGTATGGAAGAAGCTAAACTAAAAACTGAAGTGCAGGAGAAGGATAAATAGGAAAGAGAACCGATTGAGGAAGTTGATGACATAGAGATAGAGCTAGGCAAGAAGAACAACGCAAAAATTCAGGCTGATGAGGAGGTGGCAGTGGAAGTTCCCTCGGCGGCCGAATGTTTGGATGCAACTCCAAAGTATGTAGAGGAGAAGGCAGGCAAAAAGACGAGGCAGCAGGCAAAGAGTGAGAGAACTTGCTGATAGTGCGAAGGAGGCGGAACTTGCCGAGGGTGCGAAGGAGGGTGCGAAGGAGGTTGCAAAAGAGTATGGCACGGAGGAGGCAGCTTATTTTGTGGAGGAGACGAAATCCATGGAGGAGGCCGAAGGTTATAACATTCATTGTGCCACACTCTCTGAACTCTTTCTTATGAAATGTAAAAAGCGTCCCAAAGGTCGTGGTCTCAAGCCGCGAACCTCTAAGAATTAGCTATTTAATAGCATTTTGTACTTGCTTCTGGCTTATCATGAAATACGATCCCATTTTGCGTTTGTCAATGTTTGGTGTCATGTCAGTCAGATGTTAATGTGTCCGTTCCTTGTTATGTCATGTTGTCAACAATTGGTAACCTTTAATGGTGCTAAATGTCCACACTTTCTATTGTCAAAAGGCTGGGTGTTCCTTCACTCATTTTGCTTTGTGGTACTTCAGTGAGGGACAGTGGTGGCTGAATGAAAAGCGACCAGATACATCAATGCCGCTGGATGTAAAGGCGAGCACTAAGCGCCTTGTCATTCTGGATGTGAATGGAGTTCTGTTGAAGGATTGTCATGAAGAACCCAAAGATTTGTGGAAAATCCCATTTCTAGAGGGATGTAAGCCCCGATGCGTGCAGTTCTCCCAGCATAAATACTGCGTGGTCAGACCTGATGTGAAGGGTTTCATCCTTAGCCTGAGGAGGCGATGCGACGTGATGCTTTGGTTCTGTAGCCAAAGACACAATCTGATGACCATACTTCATGCTTGCTTCCCTAAGTTGATGAAGATGCAAAGTCTCCTTTTAGGTATGAATCCCTTAACTTCCGAACTGGTTTGGCTGATTTTGGTACCGTATCTACCTTTGCTACTGATTTGTACATATTCTGGTACTATTGGTTCTTTTTGTACTATTTGATACTATCGTGTATAGGATTTGGTACTGTTTGTACAAATTGATACTGTCCACACAATTTTGGTAATGTTAGCACAATTTGGTACTGTTTGCACAATTGGGTACTATTTGTTTCTTTTGGTTCTTTTTGGTTATTTTTATTCATTTTGGTCCTTTGGTACATTTGGTAATGTTTGCACAACTTGATACTGTCTATACAACCTGGTACTATTTGCACAGCTTACTTTGGTACTTTGGTACTTTGGTACTGTTATGTACAGAACTTACTGTTTTGCTTTTTTTGGTGATTTAAGTCCTTTGGTACATTGGTACTATTATGCACATAACTTGTTGTTTTCCAGACTGCGGTGATTTAAGTCCTTTGGTACTTTGGTACTTTGGTACTGATATGTACAGAACTTACTGTTTTTCTTTTTTTGGTGATTTAAGTCCTTTGATACTTTAGTACTGTTATGTATAGAACTTGCTGTTTTTCAGACTTTGGTGATTAAGTCCTTTGGTACTTTGGTGCTTTGGTACTGTTATGTATAGAACTTGTTGTTGTTTTTCAGACTTTGGTACTCTGAACTGTATACCTGCTCTAACAACTTAGTTTACTTGACACAGATATTTTTGATCAGTCCCATTGTGAAAAATGGGCTTCCTCTATGAAGGATGTGGCAGGCCTTTTGGGGCAGTTCGACGACAAGCCCATTTTCCTGAAGCTCCTGCGAACAGTTTGGGGCAAGCATCCTCAATTTAATGAAGCCAGCACGCTGCTTGTGGACGATACAAGATACAAATCATTGAAGAACGATTATGAGTCGTGCTGCTGCATTCGGACATATGAGCCAAAGTATTACGATCCGAACAAGCCGAAGTTTCTCATGGATGTCATTCTGCCATGGATCACAGGATGGCTAGATGAGAAGTTCCCCACCGCTTATAGCCGGCGCACTCCCCTATTTGATGTAGAGGACGACATCTCCCTGCATGTTGCTGACTACTTTGTATCTTTGGAAGGTTACTCGTACCCGTTTGACCCCCCTGATGTGTAAAAGATTCTATAAAAGACTGGCATTTTTGTGTAATAAGAAATTATTGATGGGCATGAACCTTCGTCTGCAAAAGTTTTACACATGCACTTAATTTTTCTGCACATGATCTTTTTCTTGCCACTTCTTTGGTAATTTTTCTGTTGCTATTTGCATGTGAAGCCTGAATCAGCAGAAATGTCAAATAACCTACGAGCATTGATTACTCCTTCCCACTTTAATTTCTGTCCCATTGATAACTAAACCCGGATTCTTGCACCTGCCTAAGATATTTTCAACCATATTAAAGTATCCTACTATCAAACAAGGATTAGGCAGTCTGGCTATCAAATTTGGTACTACAAGAGTCAGTTGAAAACAAATTAGCAAGTACACACTACTGATCACAAGTAAGATTCTATTCAAGAGAATTACAACTATTGCTGCCAGTGGCTAGACTTGTAGTTGGGGTTTACGTTGTATGGCTCCGCTGGTGGTCACTCCCTTCGTCATATGGCATACTGTTGTAGATATTTGCACATATCTCTGAGGATAGTTTAAAATGGTTATGCAGGCCCGTTATGACCTCCATGGGGAACCATATGGCTCTAACAAGATGGGAGTAGATCATGATTGGTGGTTTCCCATTCAATAGGGTATAAGTATCAACTTTGCCCTCAACCAGGGCATAGTACAAACCCTCAACCAAAATTCCATCCTTTACAATCTTGTTATGCCAAAGGTCCTTTAGTACTCTTGGTGCATGGTACATGGTTTTGGTGCACTTTAGAAGGTAGAAGTCCTCTTTCTCCTTGATTGCTTTCACTGCAAAGTTATCCCCAATGGACAGTAATTGGCTCAGCACCTTAGGGTCTCCTTCATACATAGGCATGGTTAATCCACACTCACTTGGGAGGAAAGTAGATCATTGTAGTTCTCCTCATCATCCTCGTCCTCATCACTACCTACTTGTACAGACTCTGTCAATGGCTCAATGGAGAGATATTTCCATTCTTCAGTGCGCTGTTTATTATTGCATCTCCTCCATTGCCCATGCACACAAGGATCACAAAAACAAGACAGCATCCGAAAACGCACATCACATGGATTGTGTGTTGAGTAGCCGTCAGCACAATGGAATGAGCGAGACCCTGCAATTGGTTTGCAGTCCCATAGTGGAGAACGCAACACATCATTCGATGAAACCAACCAGAAGACCCTTCTTGTGCTGGCACCCCCACCTTCCCTCGCTGTGTTAAACCTCACGTTTATAAAATTGACCACATCAGCCGCACACTTCATGGGCCAACCATTGGGCTTTAGCTCCTCATGCATCAAGGTTCTCTTGATAACAGCACCTGCACCATCATGCTCTCCTTTTCCATGTCCTAAAGTGGAGAAGTTGTGCATCATATGCAATCGTGTCATCTGATAATACCTGGCTACAAAATAGTATGGTCGTCGTGCCTTGAATCATGAAGCAGCACCATCTGACCAAACCCAATAACGGAAACACTGTCCTTGTTGTTTCATCCAAATGTCATGCAAGAGAAAACAATGTTGAACAAAGAGCGTGTCATGGAGCTTATCGTCTGATATGTAAAAATGCAGAGTCTTCTCAATGGCTCCTACTGAATTTCTGATATAAGAGATGTGCACCAGTATTGTGACCTGTGTTGACCACCAATGCATGGACTGAATCTCATTCTGCACTTTAAAGCTGTAATTCTTTGCAAAATCAACAACAGAAACCACAACATCGCTTGGAAACTTTAGCAAGTAGTCTTTAAATTGCTGGGCCTGCCACCTAAAAACAAAGTTGTGCTTAACAAATCTTTTCAGATGATCCGAAAAAAGATGAATGAAAGTTGCACTTTTCATCCTTTCCACGACTAACTCCTTTCTCTTCTTCTTGTTTCCAACATTAACCTATCCAATACCCACATCCTTAAATATCTTTTCAATCACCTCCCTGCTATTTGCTGCAATCTCACTTGGGTAGAATGACAACTTCCTTACACCACATCTAGGGCACTCTCCTAGCAAGCATCTTTGTGCATGATATTCATGATCCTTAGGGCGAGGGCACAATATGAAATCCAACAAGATACTTATGTGCTGAAAAATTGTCTGGTTTGTAGAACACTCACCTACTTCACACTGTGTACCACAAATGGAGCATGTACATGGATATTCCTTTGCGTGATGCCCAAACTTGTTCTGGCATATTTGATTGAAAGCATCTCTGAAGTAAACCATCTGGATATGGTAAATACAGCAGCAAGTATAGCGCTCCTTTAATTTTTGGACAAAGAATGGCTTGAGTGTCTCACAGGACCTAAATGACAACTCCACCGCAGGATATGTGCTTTTGAATCTTCTGTAGAGCTCCACCTATATACAAAATTTGATCCACATTAGAGCTCAGAATATTACTATAAAACAACAAAGCACCAAAGTAGTTTACAGTAAAAAAATTAACAATGTAAACCACCGACTCATTCTAAAATACCAAATTTGGCATTGTATTGCTAGATTTCAGGCTATAGTACCAAATTAAGTGCAGAAAAGCACCAAACTGGATTGATAGTACCAAACTGGATTCATAGTACCAAAGTGGGTACATTTTTGTACCTTGCAGAGAACCAACCTGTATTCATAGGACGAAGCAGGGTCCATAGTACCAAATTATGTACATTGCATAGTACCAACCGAATCCATAGTACAAAACAGGGTCCCTACTACCAAATTCTGTACATTGCATGGTACCAGCCTGAATTCAGAGTACCAAACAGGATCCCTAGTACCAAGTTTCGTACATTGCATGGTACTAGCCTGAGTTCATAGTACCAAGCAGGATCTCTAGTACCAAATTCTGTACGTTGCATGGTACCAGCCTGAATTCATAGTGCCAAACCTAGTACCAAACAGGATCCCTAATACCAAATTTTGTACATTGCATGGTACCAGCCTGAATTCATAGTACCAAACATGATCCCCAGTACCAAATTCTCTACATTGCATGGTACCAGTCTAAATTCATAGTACCCAAAAGGATCATTAGTACCAAATACTGTACTTTGCATAGTACTAGCTTGAATTCATAGTATCAAAAAGGATCACTAGTACCAAATCCTGTACATTGCATAGTACTAGCTTGAATTCATAGTACCAAAAAGGATCCCTAGTACCAAATCCTGTATATTGCATAGTACTAGCTTGAATTCATAGTACCAAAAAGGATCCCTAGTACCAAATCCTGTACATTGCATAGTACCAGCCTGAATTCATAGTATCAAGCAATATCCCTAGTACCAAATTTTGTACATTGCATAGTACCGGCCTAAATTCACAGTATCAAACAGGATCCCTAGTGCCAAAGTGGGTACATGTCTGTACCCTGCATAGTACCAATTTGGAAACCTAGTACCAATTTGGTTACTTTTTTGTATAGTGCAAAGCTACAAAATGGATCCGTAGTTCCAAAATAACAACTTTCCAGATACAAAAAAGTACCTAATTGGGACTGTGCATCTTTACTTTGGAGCATTTCTACCAAACAATGGTACTATGCATCTGTTTGGTACTATTCAGAATCTAGAGAAGCTTCAAATTGGGTACTACTGAGGTAGGAATTGGTACCAGAATGATACTAGGTTTGGCATGCTGGGAATTGGTCAAATTTTGGCATGCTGAAAATGGTACTATGGAGCTGAGTATTCATACAATGATTGTTGGCTAACAAGTTGTGGTATTATGTGTTAATCCAAGAATAAAAAGGCGAGCAAGGATTACAGTGTGGGCAACACATATTACCTGAGAATCATCTAGAAGATGTATGGGATGTTTGATGACACATTTTGCCTCGATTCTGTGCTTACAGATATCCTTTTTGTTAGGAGAAACTCTTCTCTCGGATTTCCAAAAAGCGGCCACCAAATCTCTAGTTTTGATTGTGATACTTGTATGCGGAGGCAACTCTCTGTGACAAGCACTAAGTGGCAACACTTCATCCTCATCTTTCATTCCCAGTCGACTGCTTGCTGCCGCTATATTACATCGATGAACACCCAAGGCAACAACAATTTTGGACTGGTTCATAGTGGTTATGCTCTGATCACCATTGTTCAGTATCATCGTCAAAGAGGTTCTCTTCACAAAAAGCTCAGTTGAAGAGTGGGGCACTTTTAGGTGAGTCAATGTGTTGCGAACCCCGGAAAGAAGACTCGATTGCACATCCGAACTCCTCAACTTGGAAAATGGCTGATGATGCATGAGCTGCTCTAGAATTTCTTGTTGTTCTAGTGTTGTTAGTCCTTGGGTCTGCCGACGCCAACATCTAGCCATTGCTTTGCATATATTGTTCCTTGATCTGGTTGTAGCAAGTTCAGCTCTGTTAGCAGGGTTGCACTCCTTGTGTTGTTGCTCACGCTTCTTTTGTGCCCAATAGTCCTGCAAAAAATACTTGGTTGCTGACAGGTTCATGAATGCTCATGGTTTCCATCATAGCACCCTCTGTAGATGCAGGTACCCCTGACTCGAGATAGGTGAAGGAATCACGCTCAGTATCCATCGTCATCTTTGAAGATATGGTACTGGCCTGAGCTGCCATGGCTGTATGGTGAGAGAGAGAGAGAGAGAGAGAGAGAGAGAGAGAGAGAGAGAGAGAGAGAGAGAGAGAGAGAGAGAGAGAGAGAGAGAGAGAGAGATAGGATAGTTCTATTATCGTCCTGGGAGGTCAAATATGACCTATGGTGGGAGGGAGAGAGAGAGAGAGAGAGAGAGAGAGAGAGAGAGAGAGAGAGAGAGAGAGAGAGAGAGGGTGGGCGGGAAGGGTGGGTGCTCCATAGAGAACAAAACAGAGAATGTGTGTGTGTGTGTGTGTGTGTGTGTGTGTGTGAGAGAGAGAGAGAGAGAGAGAGAGAGAGAGAGAGAGAGAGAGAGAGAGAGAGAGAGAGCCAGCCGAATCTCCTTCCCCACTTCTTGCACCCACATCATTTATCTGTTATAACCCGTTTCGAGAAAAAAGAATAAAGGAGAGTAAATTATAAAGCCTCCAAGAAATTGATTTGATTTTTTCTCCTTTTTGTTCAATTTTGCATCTTTTACTTGGGTTTGATTCTCCTTACCTCACCCACCAAGCCTAGGTGGTGTCAAGGACAACCAATTTAGCTCTATTGAATAGTCCTATCTCTATTGTTTGAAGGTCATATTGTGAATGGAGTGTAGCTACTAGATTTACTACCATGGATGGTTTGGGGGAGAGGTCCACCACTTGTCATGGAGGTTTTAGCCCAAGATTGTTTGAAGGTCCACCACCTATTCAAGCTGGCTCCATTGAAAGAATCTACATCTATTGTTTCAAGGTCAATGTATGAATGGAGTGTAGCTACTTTTTTTCCTACCATGGATGATTTGGGGCAGAGGTCCACCACTTGTCCAACCTACTATCCATTGTGTTATGAAGGTTTTATCCCAAGATTGTTTTAAGGTCCACCACCTATCCAAGCTAGCTCTATTGAAAGAAGCTATCTCTATAATTTGAAGGTCAATGTGTGAATGGAGTGTAACTACTATGTTTATTACCATGGATATTATGGGGTAGAGGTCCACCACTTGTCCAACCTACTATCCATTGTGTTATGGAGATTTTAGCCTTGGGTGGTTTCAAGGTGGACCACTTGTTTAAGCTATCTCTAATGTTTCAAGGTCAATGTGTGAATGGAGTGTAGCTACTATCTTTATTACCATGGATGGTTTGGGGCATAGGTCTACAACTTGTCCAACCTACTATCCATTGTGTTATGGTGGGTTTAGCCCAAGGTGGTTTGAAGGTCCACCACCTATCCAAGCTAGCTCTATTCATAACACTCGTATCTCTATATTTTGAAGGTTAATGTGTGAATGCAGTGTAGGTATTGTGTTTATTGACAGGGATGGTCTGGGGAAGATATCCACCACTTGTCCAACCTACTATCCGTTGTGTTATAATTTTTTTTAGCCCAAGGTGGTTTGAAGGTCCACCACATGTTTAAGCTAACTCTATTGAAAAAGGCTATCTCTATTCTTTGAAGGTCAATGTGTGAATGGAGTGTAACTATTATGTTTACTACCATGGATGGTTTGGGGTAGAGGTCCACTGCTTGTCCAACCTATTATCCATTGTGTTATGGAGGTTTTAGCCCTATATGGTTTTAAGGTCAATCTGTGAATGGAGTGTAGCTACTATGTTTACTACTATGGATGGTTTGGGGCAGAGGCCCACCCTTGTCCAACCTACTAACCATTGTGTAATGAAGGTTTTAGTCCAAGGTGGTTTGAAGGTCCACCACCTATCCAAACTAGCTCTATTGAATAGTCGTATCTCTAGTCTGATCAAGTGGATGGTTTGGGGTAGAGGTCCAGCAGTTTTCCAACCTACTATCCATTGTGTTATTGAGGTTTTAGCCCAAGGTGGTTTGAAGGTCCACCACTTGTCCAAACTAGATCTATTGAAAAAAGCTATCTCTATTGTTTGAAGATCAATGTGTGAATGAAGTAGAGCTACTATGTTCATTACCATTGATGGATTGGGACAGAGGTCCACCACTTGTATAACCTACTAACCATTGCGTTATGGAGGTTTTGGCCCAAGGTTATTTGAAGATCCACCACCTATCCAAGCTAGCTCTATTGAAAGAATATATCACTATTGTTTGAAGGTTAAAGTGTGAATAGAGTCTAGCTACTATGTTTACTACCATGGAGGGTTTGGGACAGAGGTCCATCACTTGTCCAGCCTACTAACCATTGTGTTATGGAGGTTTTAGCCCAAGGTGGTTTGAAGGTCCACCACCTGTCCAAGCTAACTCTATTGAATAGACCTATCTCTACTCTGATAACATGGATGGTTTGGGATAGAGGTCTAACACCTGTCTAACCTACTATCCATTGTGTTATTGAGGTTTTAGCCCAAAGTGGTTTGAAGGTCCACCACTTGTCCAAGCTAGCTCTATCGAAAGAAGATATCTCTATTGTTTGAAGGTCAATTTGTGAATGGAGTGTAGCTACTATGTTTACTACCATGGATGGTTTGGGGCAGAGATCCACCACTTGTCCAACCTACTTTCCATTGTGTTCTGGAGGTTGTAGCCCCGGTTAGTTTGAAGTCCACCACCTATCCTACTATCATGTATATATCTTACCAGGGACTTATGGCCTTGGATGCAGCACCATTGGTGTTTTCTTAATGTAAATGATACCCAATATGCTTTTAGAATATGAATGTACTTGATGCAATATAGGGGATCTCGCCTAAGAAGTTGATGCGGATACTCATTATATTTAGATGAATCCAGGATAAGTTGAGATTGACCTTGAAGGAAAGTGCAAGGTATAGACCCATGGTAGTCACCCACAAGACAATATATCCATCAGCCCCATCATGCATAGTATTGAATAAATACCACGACATCCCCATTAATGTCGACAGTGCCGAATAGTGGGTGTAGAACTAGGTACTAACATATGCTCCCCAACACAACACACACCACACGCACACACACACATCAACATACATCAACACAAAGTTCAACGTACTCAGTTTCTATCATTACTCAGAAGATCAAGGGCAAACTCGGTCATAATGAAGCCTAGCACTAAAAGAAGCATTAAATCAGAAAAATTAGCAAATACTCATTGTCCAAATATAGAAAATGAAGTGCGTCGCCATGAAAACACATGGAAAGTGATCATAAATGGTAAAATGATGAAATTTGATGCATAGCCATGCTTTTTATGCTATGAGTGATCCCAAACATTTGGGATTTTCCTTATTTTGTTTGGGAATTTTATGGAATTTTACCATTTAAAAAATGATCCGAAAATGACCCCTAGTTGTGGTAAAAGTGATGTAAAGTGCCAAATTTTGACAATGGCTCCTCACGTTACAAGCGGGGGCACTGCTGCTTGGCATGTACACCGCACAGCCAGCTTCGAAAAGCGTGTGGTGTAGCCTTTGGTAGCGCAAGCAAGAGACATGTAATTCCGGTGGTGACTGGTCCGACTTGGCATTTGGTGCGGTTTCTGCACAAGAGAAGGACAGTTAGACATGGAATGTCTAGAGCGATGCCCCTGATGTGACATTTATCGAATCAATACAGACATGATGGATGGTTGTGTATACAATGCAAGGAGCCAGAACCGATGGTACAAGGATACGTGTTGAGCAAAGGCAGAGACCAAGGATATGGCAGCGATAGAAGGTGGTGTTGGCCAAGAAAAACAAGGTTGTTTTTGTTGTACTGACCCAAGTCATATAATCAATGATTGCCCGTTGTTGTTGTAGGAGCATGAAGTAGCCCCACAGGCGGTCATTTCCAATTAGAAGTATCAACCGACAAATAGTAACAACCCATTACATACGTGAATGTTGTATAGATGGTGAAATTAGATGATCCAAAACCTTCCCTACCAATGTTAGCTATAAGTTGTAACAAGAAGTAAAGCTTCAACATCTGGTGGACTTGTCCTACCTCTCACAACAATGGCTAGTCCTATTGTGGCCAACTGGCCAAACAACAAGCAATTATGGCACACGTCACACAAATGGTTTGGGAAGCATAGGTGGCTGCTCTCAAGTGCATCGGAAGGGTTTAAGGATTTTAAACTCAGATCTAGTGCTCTACCCAAACACAAGGTTGCTTTACTTAATTGGGAGAATTAAACACAATGAAAAAGAGAGGTAGAGAGAGACAAAAGAGAGATAACAATGCATCTCGGGTCCCAACCACCCTCAAGGGTCCCCTTGCTCTTTTGCTAGAGCAAGTACTTGCTATAGATTACTTGCATAAATGCTGATACAATGATGTTGATGATATTGGGGTGCTTGCGATGGACACGCTAGGTGCGAAGGTGCTTGAGGTGTTGGATGTACCTACGGGTACTGGGTTCTGATCTATCAAAAAACTAAAGGCCAAGGGACTCTTTTAAAGGTTTTTAGCCATTTTCCCTACCTACTTTTTATGTCATGTCATGTCAACGTCACTTATTAATAATAGACTTAAGTGATTGTTTAAACTTTAAATGCTTAAATGCTTAAGTGATTGTACTGTGCAAGTGAGGGGGCCGAACTTCCTTTTGTGAACGCTTTTGTACTTCTAATGTAGAATGCTTCTCATGCTTGTGGATGTATAAACCGATGACAACTCTTCTAAACTGGTGGATACTATTGATGTAGGTATTGCTGCAATGTAAACATCCACCATCTGAATTACACAGTCATAAAATATCAGCCTTGATGTTGATTCTACCTTGCAAGCAAGTACTACCACTCGATTAATCCTATCATGAAAACATTGTGGGTGAAGATGGAATGTAAAGGTGCTCAGAGGTATTTTCAATGGTTCCATGTTGACAGAAGTGGATGCACGTTACACGCAAATGTGAATGCAGAAGAGGAACATGTAATGAGTTGGAGACGAGAGTTGTTAGACACTTTAGCGGCACACACCCCACCCCACTGCAAGGCGGGTTAGGGGTCCTTTCTCCAACTCCACTATTTGCATAAGAGGCAAGCACATCTTGGTACTCAAGATCTAGATCTTCGTGTATTTGATGCCGATTTTGTTCAAAGATATAGCAAAGGAGACGGGAGCGCGCCCAATATGCGATGGACTAAGGGTGGGAGTGGCTCATACGTCCGGGGTTGGAACACGAAACTTCTTTGAAAAAAAAATACGAGAGGTTCCTTAGGTTCTTGATTCTTCCCTTGAGTTTGCAAAGTCGAAGCACGTCCAGAGCTCTAATACCAATGTCACGTGCAGCTCAAGGGTTCAAGGATTTTAACTTGGATCTCGTACTTTGCACAAACACGAGGTTGCTTGAGAGGACTATACACAACGAAAGAGAGAGGACTGGAGAGAGAAAAGAGAGACAACGCCACATGTTGGATCCCAACCACCCTCATGGGCCCGCTTGCTCTATTGCTAGAGCAAGTACTTGCTTTAGATTACTTGCATAAATGCCGATACAATGGATAAATGTTGATGCTAAAATCTAATTCTTTGAAGCCAATGTTGATATGATACAAAACCCCCAAGGTTGGGAACATGAAACTTCTTTGCAAAAAAAAAACTGAGATAGATTCCTTGGGTTCAAGGATTTTAACAGAAGGGTTTAAGGATTTTAACTTGGATCTAGTACTTCGCACAAACACAAGGTTGCTTGAGAGGACTGAACACAATGAAAGAGAGAGGCAGAGAGAGAGAGAGAGAGAGAGAGAGAGAGAGAGAGAGAGAGAGAGAGAGAGAGAGAGAGAGAGAGAGATTTCATTATCGTCCATGGAGGTTAAATATGACCTATGGGACCAAGAGAACATACATTGCCGGGCTCTTGCTAGAAGAGTACATGGAGAACATAACTAAATGGGGGAAGTGGGTAAGAGAAATGACTTGGGGGTTTTTGGGACCCGAAACTCGTCAATGATAGCCTTGTCACCTCGATACACGGCCCATTTGCCTGCTGCTCATGCATCTCGTACTTTTTGAAGCTCTTGCTTCTTACTTTAAGTTGAGCGGGTGTTAAGGCCTCACTGATCCGGATTTTAGTTCCCTTGAGGAGTCATGCTTGTTGTAGCAGCGCGATGCACACCTCTTTATTTTTTAGACAAGAATGGCTTGGTTGGTGCGTCTGTCGTGGTGAACCTTCTCGATTGTGTCGGGGTCTAAACCAGTTGGGTGAATGACTTGGTTGAGATTGGCTAGCGTCAAAGTGCAGGTATCCTCCTCCCCCCACCAAGTAGAGGGCAAACCACTGATGTGAACAGAGAGTGCTAGTCCTTCCCTTTGGCGGGGTTCTACATGCACTCTTCTACCTTAGAGGAGACGAAGATGGTTGCTTCGTGGACTTGGGTGGCAAGATTGGCCATGCTTGAGTGTGCTCGACTTCTTTTGCCTTGGCGAAGAGTTGGTTATTATCTACTTGTTTTTGTGCTTCCAAGGAGGAGAAACACGTCTCCGAGACGGCAAGATGCACCTTAAGCTTCACATTCTCATCCTTGAGATCTCAAATTTCTACTTGAAGACGGTCCATTGGATCCACTCGCAGAGTGGGCACAAAAAGACGTGTCGGCTTGGTAGGGGTGAGTGAACTTCCAGGTTGCATCATGGCTTGGGAGTTTGCTTGTGGGAACTAGTGCTTGTTCTTGAAGGTTTATTTTTCATTGTGTAAGGTTGAAGAAGTCAAAATAGTCGAGCAACAGCGTGTCGTGTCTTCTATGTGCCAGTCGAGCAGCGCTTCTAGAGCCAGGCGAGCAGTTCACTTAGAGCTTTCGGGTGGTTCTTGGAGAAGAAACAAAGGGCAGCCCTGGGTTGTATCTCCCCCAAGGACTACCCCCTTGCCCAAGGGGAGGTCGATGAGGGTAGAGGCCTTAGCGACGCCCCTGTTAGGGTTGAGAGAGAGAGAGAGAGAGAGAGAGAGAGAGAGAGAGAGAGATAGATAGATAGATAGATAGTTCTATTATCGTCCTGGGAGGTCAAATATGACCTATGGGACCAAATGAACATGTCACGTGGTGTGAGTGGAGTTCATAAGTGACTCTCGATGCTCAAAAATGGCTGAAATGAGCGTCGCAATAGAGAGTCCACATCGTGGTTGGGAGAGGAAGGTATGTAGGGAGAGCTCATGGCTGAATATATGGGGAAAAGAGGACCTAATGTGGTCAAAAGCTGAGCACTCAAGTAGTGTGTGGTACTCACTCTCTCGCACTTGACGAGGGCATAAGGTGCAAAGTCGATGACACTCCTCGCCAGTGCCCCAACGTCCTGTCTCGCAGCGTAGAGAATGGGAGCTAAGACGAATGGAGGCAATGGTGCGGATCACACTCAACGGGATGGGCTCAAGGATGTAGGAAAGGGTTCGGTTACCTCGTTCCGAGAAGAAGAGAGATTTGTAGTTTGGGGCAACGTGTGTGGTGTAATGGCTGAAGCGAGAACCTCCGGATTTCTCCCAAGCCATGATACATTGGCGTTGTAAGAAGGCCTCATTAACTTGGGAGTTGACCGACGCATCCTTGACCAAGTGACATGCATCCCATCTTCCAAACCATTTCTTGATATCAAGCATCCACCCCGAACTTAGTATTTTGCTCTTACATGTCTTTTGAACCTTTTGACTTGCTTCATATGCGATTCTAGGAAGTCGATGCAAAGGGCTACGTTGTGTCTTACGCATGTACTCCACAACCCTTTCCATGCCCAAGACCTCAATGGGAAGCGATCCGGACTCAAGAAGTAAGAGCATGTAGGGTGTTTGTGTCTTGACTTGGAGAAAGTTGGTGAGAAAACGCTTTTGGACATTCTCAAACTCTTTCCAAGTAGACTTCCCGATGCTTCCACCCCACACCTCCACTCCATAAAGAAGCACCGGTGTCACCAATGTGTCAAAGAGGTACTTTTTGAGAGCCCAACACTTGATCTCTCCTGCATTGCACATGTTCTCAAATGCATAATAAGCCCTCTTTCCGGCTTCCAAGCGGCGCATTGCACAATCCTTCCATTTATGATTGGATGGAACCTCAAGGCCAAGGTACTTGAAGTGATCTACCACTTCAAGTTTCTCATTGTTGTATACAATGCATGGATTTTCGTCATTGAGGGTCTTTACAAGCATAACCTTGGTTTTGGATCCATTCACGATCAGCCCGCTATGTAGGCAAAAGCGTTCCAAGACACTCATAAGCTTTTGTGCATCTTCTAAGGTATGTGCCAAGAGCACTACATCATCGGCATAAAGCAAAAGCATGATCACCGCATTTCCAATCTTAACCTCTTCTATGCCTTCTTGCTGCATAAAATCAAGAACCATGTATTCCAATTCATCAATGAGTAGCCCAAAGAGGGTTGGGGAAAGTGGGCATCCTTGTTTGACACCAATAGTGCTTGCAAAAAATTCTGAAATTCCATCTCCCATACGTAATCGACATATCACTTTTTGGTAGATACGAAAGACTGCATGCATAAATTCTCTCGGCACTTGAAGGCTTTGCATACGTCTCCAAAGATTTTCTCGCGGTACCATGTCAAAAGCTTTCTTGAAATCCACAAAGCAACAATACAACTTTTTTCCTTTCAATCGAGACGCTTCCATAAGAACTCGAAGAGTGACAAGGTGATCAATAGTGCTATGATGCTTTCGAAAACCTGCTTGGCCAAGCGCACGTTTGCCATTCTTTTCAGCCCATTCACTTATCTTCATCTCCATGATACATCCAAATAACTTTGCCATCAAAGAACCAACCATTATAGTGCGATAGTTGTTCACATTGTTTACATCTCCTCCTTTGTGCAAAGGTTTGATCCAATTTGCACTCCAATCATGAGGCATGCCATACTGAAGTGCAAGGTTAAACATATCGCATATCCAATATCGTGTTTTTTTGCTTGTCCATTTAATCATTTCAGCCTTGACACCTTGAAGGTCACCTGCCTTGCGAGTAGCAAGTTTCTCAAGCGCGCGGCATACATCTTCAATGGTAAAGAAGGGAGACATAAATGGAAGGGAGCTACAACCCTCCATCTTATCAACATTGGGTTGCTCATAGAGGTTCTTACAATGCATATATATATCCTGAAGAGTCAAGTCACCAAAGCTCTCAACGCGCTTGCCTTTTAGATTTTGCCAAAACTTGCCACATGCATGTGCTTTCTCTTGTGCTAAAAGAAGTTGTTTTTCGACTTCCCACCTTCTCCTCTTCTTTTGAACAAGTGCTTTGTATGTGTGTGAACATTCCAAGTAAACTTCCTTGTCTTTGATTGCATCCAATCTTAGCAAGTGTTTTCGGGCTTGACTACATTCCATGTCAAACCATTTCTTCTTGGTGCTACCCTTCTTAGACCTTTTGCAAGACATGTGTTTCACTGAAAAGCATTCCTTCGCACAAGAGAAAATTACTTCTTTGAAAACTTTCCACTTGCATTCTAATGTTGGGCTCCCTTGATGCTCTATCATGCTTAACATTTGGTCCACCATATCAGCATATATAAGTGCTCGTTTGAAGTCTAGACGTAGGTACAAATGATTCACATCATGATTGGAGGCTACATGCTCGGGCCGTTTACCACACTTGAGGTCAATACATAACATCCTATGATCCGATTCCGGATTCCATTCACCAAGTGTAAAGCTTTGTATGCATTCTAGAGTGGCTTCTGAGAACAACATATAGTCAATCACGCTAGCACCATTGTGCTTTCTACATGTAAAGTCATTGGTGCCTTGCCATAGAGATACACCATTTGCAATGAGCATTCCGGTACTATTGCACATATGTAGAAGTGACTTTCCATAGTGATCCACTTCTTTTGCATCATTAGAACTTCGATTATACATGTATGAGTCATCCACTCTTCTTGATACATGCGGCATGTCGACTTGTTGTGTGTCGTGTTGTAACATATTTGTGCGAGCATTCATGTCTCCAAAAACAATGACTTCACCTTGATCCTTGTAATGAGCAATGTCTTCCTCTAGTTCAACAAAGGGCTGATCTCTATCCATATTCAAGCGAGCATAAAAGTTGGAGTCATAGTGAGGAATGTAGCAGCCGGCCACAAACATGACTTGACCATTTGGTGGGCTGATTTTCAGCCATAAGTAGCGTTTATACTTATCTTCTTTGACAATGGAAACATCTTTCAAACCCTTTTTGGTCATACATGCTACGCCTCCTTGGCCTCTTCGTTGCTTTGCATTTTTGGCCCACATCAAAGAATGTACATCGTATTTGTCAAATCCAAGAATTCGTTGCGCATCATGCTCCCATGTTTCGACAAGAAGTATCACATCGGAGTCATTGGTAAGCTCATCAATGCCAATTCCCGCATTCCATGGATACCCGTTACAATTCCAAAAGCTTATTCGCAAGCGTGAGTTGGTCTCATAGATCATGTGTCCCTATTTGTTGGGTGGACTTGCATCCTCCTCAAGTGACTTTTCTTCTTGAGATGATACCTTAACCTTCTTGCTTCTTTCCTCGTATGCTTTGCGACGTACATTTTGTTGCATAAGAGTGCGATCCTCATATACATTACAACCCGTTCCTTTGAGGTAGATCCAACCATTGTCAAGGATGATCTTTCTCTTTACCTCATCAGCCATGGTACATACAATAGGTCTTTCTCCCGAGCGAGGGACTCCTTGTTTTCCAACTCGATGTGCACCATAAGCCATGATTCCTGACATGCCAAAGTGTGTAGCAAAAAACTCTTCAATAGCAACCGCAAGAGATTGGGGTGTTTCCATGCTTTCCTCCTTGATTCCACGAATGACGATGTTCTTTGAGCGTTTTTGTCGTTCTTGCAATTCTTGAGTGTCCACATTCTCTACATTCTTTGCTTGGACAACGGCTTGCGTGATAGGAGATGTAGAAACCACATTATCCTTACATATATCAGCCCATGATTTGGATGCATTTCTCATCTCACATACATCATGTCGTATTGTATCTATCGTTTCCTCTTTCAATACATGATCACTCTCAACTTTGCTCAAGCGCTCTTTCACTACATTCATGTCCACAAGAGAGCGTTTACATTCTTGAACTTCATTCTCAAGATGCATCAAGCGTGTTGTTTGCATTTCAAGAACCTTCTTGAGGTGCTCATTCTCCACAACGAGAACTCTTAAAGTACCATTCTCCATTGCAAGTGCGCGCAACTCTTCACCTTGCTTGTTGACGGTTTCTTGTAACGAGATCAAGTAAGCCATGATCATTGCTTCCGTTGTTGTAGACGATGTGGTTGGATTAGCATCCAAATTCCTTGGAGATTTTGCATCATTCTCCATGGCGAGTGTGGCTTTTCCACCCTTGCGAGTTTTGTCTGACATTGCCTTCAAGTCGGCAACAAAAACGCAAAGTTTTGATAGTTTTTTCAGTTCTGAGATGCTGTTACAGCAAAGCCTTTCATTACACAGAAAAATTCTGTCTTTACATCAATGCGTAGAGGGCTTCGTGCTCTTCGATTGAGGCTATAGATCACCTAAATCGGAGTTCGGATGAGCAAGTTATGGTCAAAAGAGTGAACTGCTGCCTACGAGGTCAAAAAACGGCTGTGTGTGAGAGAGAGAGAGAGAGAGAGACGACACCACATGTTAGGTCCCAACCACCCTTAAGGGGCCGCTTGCTCTGTTGCTAGAGCAAGTACTTACTTTAGATTACTTACATAAATGCAGATACAATGACTAAATGTTGAATGTTGATGCTGATACTAATCTGATGCAAAACCGCTAAGGTTGGAAACACGAAACTTCTTTGAAAAAAAAAACTGAGATAGGTTCCTTGGGTTCTTGGTTCTTCTTGGGTTCTTGATTCTTCTCTTGAGTTCGCAAAGCCGATGCACATCAGAGCTACAAAATTATTGTTAGATGCAACATAAGTATTTAAGGATTTTAACTCGGATCTAGTACTTCGCATAAACACAAGGTTGCTTTACTTAATCGAGGTAACTCAACACAATGAAAGAGAGAGTTTTATCTAACACCAAGCAAGAATTTCCAAGCGAGCCAAAAGTTGAGAGTATCTATTGTAGTTTACCTTGAAAAATATTTTATGTTTTTTAAAAACTGATGATGTCGATGGCCTACAAAATTATAGCTAAAGCAGTGGCCCTCAGACTGGCCCCCTTACTAACCAAGATCATCTCCCCCCATCAACATGGTTTCATAAAAGGAAGGTCCATTTATGATAACATCTTTGCAGCAATGGTGGGCATAGAATACACAACTATCACAAAGCAGGAGTGCATTTTGCTGCAGTTGGACATGGACAAGGCCTATGACAGAATAACATGGACCGCGCCTCTGTCAGCTGGTTTGTGTAATGGGGGCTGGAATTCAGTCAGAGCTCCTATTCAACGATAGAATTGTGGGCTTCTTTGAGGTCAAAAGGTCTATTAAACAGGGATGCCCTCTGCCCCCCCCCCCCCCCCCCCCCCCCCCCCCTACTTTTTTCCATAGGATCACATCCTCTAATCACGACGCTCGAAGCTAGTGCTGAACGAGGGGGGGTGCAAGGCCTTGTTCTACCAGGAAATTGCAAACTCCTGGCAAAACTTTTTGTAGATGATTCTCTCCTCTTCTTGAAGGCGTGCCCCCAGGTCATTAGAAAAGCTCTGGAGATTGTACAAATGTTCTCAGTAGCTTTGGGGTCCCAATGTAATATAGAGAAGTCAAGGATGATTTCCCTATCGAAAAATGACTCATTTGACCCTTCTGTCTGGTCAGGGGAGATTGTCAAAAGGGAATATCTTTAGACATCTGGGAGCCCCCTTGGGGGTGGATGTAACTCACAAGCAAAGATTCGAGTGGGTGCTTGAAAAGATCAAAACAAAAATGAGTAGGTGGGAGTATGCTCTTCTCCCATTCCCAAGTTGGATAAGAGTGATGAATGTCTTTATGATTCCTTATATTTCCTTCACTAGCCTGTTTCTCAAGATGGCTAAGTGTCACTGGAAAGAGTTCTTAAAACCAGTAAAAATATTTTTATGGAAAAATAACACGAAATCTTCCAGACCATGGCAATGGGCCCGTTGGGAATCAATTGCTCGGCCGGGAAATCAAGGAGGCCTCGAAATTCTCAACCCTGTGGCCCATGCAGAAGCTTGTTGCACCAAGTTTGTTGTTTCCTTGGCTAAACATGATCAAGTTTGGGCTGTCATGATCACATATATGATAGAAGTAGCTAAACTTGGCTCAAAGGGTGGAAAGTGGAGAGGGGTGGAGATTCATGACAAACTGTTAGCCCTGGCGTGGTCTACCTTAAGACTGGGGGGCAGTTCAGGACAATTGGTAAGAAAATGCAATAGAGCAGCAGGAGTCTTAAAGTGGGGGTAAAAAGACAGATACTTCAAGAACTCCATCCTGCATTGGTCCCCCTGGCTCTCCAAAGTTGTAGATCCGCCACAAACTTCCTATTGGATTGAGACAGCCAGGAAGCTGAATAATAAGGGTCTGAACCAGCTTGAGCACTTCTGGGACAGTGGCAACAAGAGTTGGAAAACCATTGACCTTATGGTTGCCCAATACCAACTTGATAGTTTGGAGGTCTGGCTTGTCCACAAAGTGATGAAAGAGCTTGACAATCTAGTGATGCCAATCTGTGATTCGGAGTTGGATTGGAATGCCTGGAAATGGCCCGGAAGCAGTCTATTGTGGAAATCCCATACTAAAAGCATTTATCAGACAATGATGCAAAAGAAGAATTGGTCTAGCCCCCTTAACAAGCTATGGAAAAAGCAATGGCCGGAGGAAAGGTGGGAGGATGTAATGGAGAACATTTGGAAGCCAAAGGTTCCGCAGTACATGAAGGTTTTCTTATGGAAGGTTGTTTGGGGTGCTTTACCGACGGGGGTGAAGATTCAAGAGAGAGGGATTGAGTCAGATCGATGCTTGGGGTGCAGGCTAGCTAGTGAAGATCTAGCCCACCTATTCATGGACTGCCCAACTATAAAAGGCCCCGCAGGGAAAGTATGCAAGTGGGTCTAGAGAACATGGAAAATTAGTTTCTTCAAGACTGACCTATGCCTTGCAGGGAAAAATTCAGGTAGTCCTGCACTCCTCATCAGCACTTAGATTGTCAGATACTTCTTCTTTCATAATGTATGGCAGACAAGGAACCGCCGTGTTTTTGAAGGAGGATTTGAGGTGGCAAGCTTCGCAGAAATTATACAAGAAAGCAAAGTGATAATATGGGCACTCGGGCGCAAGCAGCACTCCGAGGATTGGTCTAGGACTACGTGTGCCTTGTTGTCAGCAGATGGAATGCCTAGGATAGGGGAAAATCTTGGCCATCGGTAAATAAAAGATATCAGAATGAGGCGGGGTGGTAGGGGTGGCTGCCCTGATAGCCATTGTAATTATGATCTCTGGATGCTGTCATGGCTTAACATGAGTATGACAAAACCTTGTAATTTTTTGGGTTGCTCAATATAATCCACTCACAATTGTGAGTTTTGCTAATTAAAAAAATAAAAAAAATTGAAGACCACAACTTTCTCTCAGGACACCACCCATATAGAGCATTTGATCTTTTACATTGACAAATAAAAAGGTACTTTCAAATGAGCATGTTTGAAAGAAATTGTAATTTATTTTAGCGCATCAATCTTCCCCTACCTCTCTATAGTAGAAACGCATGTGAGTCCCGTCCCTAGAGAGAGACTCTGTTGCCTATGTCCTTCTCTATGACCCCCTTCGTCCTCACTTGGGGCCTCCCTTGCAGATGAACACACAACATAATCTCCGGTTGTGTCAATGATACCAAAAACATGTACTTCACCCTGGCAGTAGATACGGATTTGCAAAAACAATCCATGCCTGATTGCTGCACTATATCCCTTCCTCCTTTTGGGGCTTGGATGGTTAGCACAACACGGCTTTCCACGGTCGACACAAAAAAGAAGCACGCATTCACCCCTACACGGAGACGAGAGCAAGAGCGAGACAGATATGCAACACATGCCTTGCAAGGAAACCAGACACACACACGCACAGAGAGAGAGAGAGAGAGAGAGAGAGAGAGAGAGAGAGAGAGAGAGAGAGAGAGAGAGAGAGAGAGACGCTCTAATTGGATTGGAAGCAGACGCTGACTATGGCTGGAACACGTGGGGCATGGGCTACAAGAGCTCCCCCATAGGCCCTTTAAGGAGCATGGACCCATTATTTTTTGGAGGGCCCTTAAAAATGACATCCAACTTCTCATACCCCCCATATCCCCAAGCATGACTTGCTATAGCCCTTTGCTTTTACTCTATTTCTAGCATCCCTACCCCTTTTACCTCTTATAGCCTATCCAAATGGTGCTTCTTTAGATGTAGGGGGTGGTTGAGACAGCCCCTACCTAAATTGTAGTAGTCACTACAGGTTACCCCCAAACGTTTGTGGAAGAGGGTGCCATAAAACTAGGCAAAGCTATGGGGCATACATTTTTGGTTTTGAGGGCCCTCTACAGACGCTTTTAGAGAGTGTATGGGGGAGCCCTCTACACCGGCCAGCCAGCCAGTTGCCGACCAAAAAGGGAGAGGCACACGTAGGCTCTCGTCTTAGTAGGATTCGTTTTGGCTGGCAGCTGCACTCGTTGTGCTCGTGCTGAGTGAGAGAGAGAGAGAGAGAGAGAGAGAGAGAGAGAGAGAGAGAGAGAGGGGGGGGGGGGGCCTATGGGACTCGCTCCCTCGTTGTTTTGGCTCGACACACTACACAAGAGAGACCTATCCATCTACGCTAGCAGGTCCTCTCTTTCCTCCACGTGTAACCTCCCTTCTTTTCCTTTCAAAGGCATGGGAGCATCCCCGCTTGATTCCCCTTACTGGATCCAAAACCAACATCGTGGACATCTACTTGGTCCTTTTTCTCCAAACCCATTAACTAGTCTCTCAAACTCCAGGAAATTGAAGGCAAAATATCCCTTGTCGCCGTTACTTCCCAACCACTCCCTTCCCCTCGCCATGGCAGTGGACTCCTCTCTCTCTCTCTCTCTCTCTCTCTCTCTCTCTCTCTCTCTCTCTCTCTCTCTAAGCTAAGGCACATCTAAGCTGGGGGTTGGGCTAGGTTGTGCTGTCGTGGCATCGTCAAAAATTTGAGGGGGCGAGGAGGATGCTGACTGCCTTGTGTGAGCTTTGATGGCAATGATAGAGACACGAGGATGTTGGCTGAGGGAGAACAACATAGGAAAGAGAAGCAGAGAGGCGAGTCAGATGTGCATCATCGTTATCGGCATCAACATTGTGAGCACTGGGATTCTTGGGTCCAAGAATGTGAGTTTGTAAGGTGCTCTATTACACACTCAGCCAGAAGTTTTGTGTCTTTCATCTCATGATTCTTGCATTATGCTACATATGGTGGAGCAGCTCAAGTCCCAAAGTCGATGCCTTTGAAGTTCTAAATGGAACTCTTGCCGAAGCTTATAATCTCACCAAGAATAACTTCAAATTTCCATAACATTGCTGACGGCATTGTGGTGTTGCTAGATATCTTGAAGTAACTTGACTGCGTCATAGTGATTCATTGCATTGATAATGACAAGGAATAGTTGAAAAGTTTGCTTGTATTTTGCTATTCACAAAAAACTCCATGCACTTTTTGGCGGTGCAATCCAAGAGGACAGTGCGGTTGTGATGGGAGATGGCTTTCATTCTACACTCTGCATGAAAGTAGGAGGTTGCCACCTATCCAGTGTTGACCTTTCTCTCTCTCTCTCTCTCTCTCTCTCTCTCTCTCTCTCTCTCTCTCTCTCTAAGGTCTCTTGGGATAGTTTTCTACGAAGTTGAAATTCTATTCTTCTTCTTCTTCTCTCTCTCTCTCTCTAAGATCTCTTGGGATAGTTTCCTACAATGTTAAAATTATATTCTTCTTCTTCTCTCTCCTCTCTCTCTCTCTCTCTCTGTCTCTCTCTCTCTGGTGCTTTTGTAAAGTAGAGAGAGATTCTACTTCTCTCTTGTCCGCCCTTACAAGAGGGCGACAATGCAAGACATGAAACAATAACTACACACTCTGTTTCAAGTTTTTTCTACACACACTGCAAAGGTTGTGGAAATTTGGAGGATTGCCTGGTTAGTTATGGAAATTATTTGTAAAGGACAGAAAACCGTTACAGACTCAACTTCAAGTCTTTTCTACACACTTAGTTTATTGGGTGTTTCTAGAAGCAAAGGTTACGTAATCGTGTCGAATTTGTTGTTTTGATTATGCAGGTTTTATAATTTGTAGAGTGAAAATATAGTGCTCAATATGTCTTTCTTGGTTGTTTTGGCCTAGCACATACTCACAATGTGCATATCCATGCATACTTAACATTTATAAAGAATGTGTCTCCTACATTGTCTCTCCTAAAGTTAGGATGGAACTCCAATGTTCTTATTGTGTTGGTACTGGTAGTAGCACATAAGGTTTCAAATTTGTAAAGATTTTTCTATAAGCTATGAAAACCTCAACTTCCTAACATCAATTTACATCCAAATGTTTGTTTTTTTGGTGTCTCTTTGAACTCGTCAATGGGGATTTTGTTGCACGTTTAGGTGATGGATCTTTCAATGATGTGGCTTTTAATGAGTTCAATGGTCATTGTTTAATGAAGGGATGAAGGATATAAAAAATGGCGTACAATGTACAAAGACTAGAAATCTTATATGAATTGGCTTGGGAAGGGTGGCTTTTTCTTTTCACTAGTTGCGGGTGCAAAATATCAATGCTGATTCTTTCTTTTTAAGAGTTTTTTTTGCTTATTATACTTGCAAAGGTATACAATTTGAGCAATCAAACCCTTTGTGGTCGAAATCTTGTGCAGTTTAAGGAAGTTAAGTGCATGTGGGGATTTGAGTATTATACTTGTTTTACTTGCAAATGTATACAATTTGAGCAATCAAACCATTTATGGGGTTAAAATCTTATGTAGTTTAAGGAAGTTTAGTGCATGGAAGTTTACTATTGGCCACATCACAAATTTTGATGTATATAGAGGTGTATTAAGACCTAAGATGATAGTTTATAAATATTATTAAAAATTATAATTGTATATTGAAATATAAATTTCTCAAGCTTAAAAGGTAGTCAATGGATTTACTAAGTCCTCAATTAACAATCACGAAAAGAGACATGCTCTTTCATAAACATGGTATGAACATGATGATTATCATATCTAGTTTGATAATAATGCTTCTTATTTACATAGAAGCTTAAATACAATATTGTATCTTAGCTAGTCAACATTCAATCGTTAGCAATGTGATTGACTACATTGTTTTCTTTTTGTATTAAATACACTTTTTCTTTCTGCTATATCTAATTGAAGGCAAGCCTTGTGATTTTATCACTTGTTTTTTTTTGCAAAACTCACAATTGTAATAGAAATCGTGAGCATTTCTTTCTAAGAGTCAAACAAAAGTTGTCAAAAAGAGTCTGTGGCGTCCCGGACTCTTCTAGACAATTTTATTTGTGAAATTCTCTTTTGAGCATACCATCTTATAATCTTCTATTCGATTTCTTTATGGAGCTTGGAAAAATAAGTTGCAACCACCTATGCCACGCGTCGATAAGTTGTTGCTTCTCGAACGTGCGTGCGGACCTAGAGAGAAAGAGATAGATAGATAGATAGATAGAGAGATAGTTCTATTATTGTCCTCGGAGGTCAAATATGACCTATGGGACCAAATGAACATATTACGTGGTGTGAGTGGAGGTCATAAGTGACTCTCGGTGCTCAAAAATGGCTGAAATGAGCGTTTCCATAGAGTCCACATCGTGGTTGGGAGAGGAAGATATGTAGGGAGAGCTCATGGCTGAATATATGGGGAAAAGAGGACCTAAAGTGTTCAAAAGATGAGCACTCAAGTAGTGTGTGGTACTCACTCTCTTGCACTTGACGAGGGCATAAGGTGCAAAGTCGATGACACTCTTCGCCAGTGCCCCAATGTCCTGTCTCGCAGCGTAGAGAATGGGAGCTAACACGAATGGAGGCAATGGTGCGGATCGCACACAATGGGATGGGCTCAGGGATGTAGGGATGGGTTCGGTTACCTCGTTCAGAGAAGAAGAGAGATTTGTAGTTTGGGGCAACGTGTGTGGTGTAATGGCTGAAGCGAGAACCTCCAGATTTCTCCCAAGCCGTGATACATTGGCGTTGTAAGAAGGCCTCATCAACTGGGGAGTCGATCGACACATCCTTGACCAAGTGACATGCATCCCATCTTCCAAACCATTTCTTGATGTCAAGCATCCACCCCGAACTTAGTATTTTGCTCTTGCACGTCTTTTGAACCTTTTGACTTACTTCATATGCGATTCTAGGAAATCGATGCAAAGGGCTATGTTGTGTCTTACGCATGTACTCCACAACCCTTTGCATGTCCAAGACCTCAATGGAAAGCAATCCGGACTCAAGAACTAAGAGCATGTAGGGTATTTGTGTCTTGACTTAAAGAAAGTTGGTGAGAAAACGCTTTTGGACATTCTCAAACTCTTTCCAAGTAGACTTCCCGATGCTTCCACCCCACACCTCCACTCCATAAAGAAGCACCGGTGTCACCAATGGGTCAAAGACGTAGCCCAACACTTGATCTCTCCAGCATTGCACATGTTCTCAAATGCATAATAAGCCCTCTTTCTGGCTTCCAAGCGACGCATTGCACAATCCTTCCATTTATGATTGGATGGAACCTCAAGGCCAAGGTACTTGAAGTGATCTACCACTTCAAGTTGCCCATTGTTGTATACAATGCATGGATTTTCGTCATTGAGGGTCTTTACAAGCACAACTTTGGTTTTGCATACATTCACGATCAGCCCGCTATGTAGGCAAAAGCGTTCCAAGACACTCATAAGCTTTTGTGCATCTTCTAGGTATGCGCGAAGAGCACTACATCATCGGCATAAAGCAAAAGCATAATTACCGCATTTTCGATCTTAACCTCTTCTATGCCTTCTTGCTACATAAATTCAAGAACCATGCATTCCAATTCATCAATGAGTAGCCCAAAGAGGGTTGGGGAAAGTGGGCATCCTTGTTTAACATCAATGGTGCTTGCAAAAAATTCTGAAATTCCATGTCCCATACGTAATCGACATATCACTTTTTGGTAGATGCGAAAGACTGCATGCATAAATTCTCTCAGCACTTGAAGGCTTTGCATACGTCTCCAAAGATTTCTTCGTGGTACCATGTCAAAAGCTTTCTTGAAATCCACAAAGCAACAATACAACTTTTTTCCTTTCAATCGAGACGCTTCCATAAGAACTCGAAGAGTGACAAGGTGATTAATAGTGCTATGATGCGTTCGAAAACCTGCTTGGCCAAGCACACGTTTGCCATTCTTTTCAGACCATTCACTTATCTTCATCTCCATGGTACATCCAAATAACTTTGCCATCAAGAACCAACCATTATAGTGCGATAGTTGTTCACATTGTTTACATCTCCTCCTTTGTGCAAAGGTTTGATCCAATTTGCACTCCAATCATGAGGCATGCCATACAGAAGTGCAAGGTTAAACATATCGCATATCCAATATCGTGTTTTCTTGCTTGTCCATTTAATCATTTCAGCCTTGACACCTTGAAGGTCACCTGCCCTGCGAGTAGCAAGTTTCTCAAGCGTGCAACATACATCTTCAATGGTAAAGAAGGGAGACATAAATGGAAGGGAGCTACAACACTCCATCTTATCAACATTGGGTTGCTCATAGAGATTCTTGCAATGCATATACATATCCGAGAGAGAGAGAGAGAGAGAGAGAGAGAGAGAGAGAGAGAGAGAGAGAGAGAGAAAGAGAGGTCTTCATTTTCTGCTGCAACACCATGTGTCGTGCGGGGGGAGAGAGAGAGAGAGAGAGAGAGAGAGAGAGAGAGACGCTCGAAAGCAGTGAGAAAGAGAGAGAGAGAGAGAGAGAGAGACGCTCGAAAGTAGTGTGAGGTTGTCACGGTGTGTGTGTCTGTGTGTGTGAGATCCCCTCCCCCCCCATCCCCCCGGGGCATGGGATCACTCTACTACCTTCACCCAACAAAAATCTGCAACCAGAGTCCCGCTCCCTCCCAAACGCCCCACAAAAACCAGATCGTCTCTCTCAGTTGACCCTCTCCCCCCTCCTGGCTTTCGAGCAGTGATCGGGAAAAATCATTTTTTCCAAACATACAAAATTCCTTTCCATGGATTTGCCAAGAGTAAACTTTAGAAAAATAAGTTGCGTTTTTCTTATGCCACGACTTCTTTATCCAGAGAGAGAGAGAGAGAGAGAGAGAGAGAGAGAGAGAGAGAGAGAGGTTGCGTTTTTTTGATGCCACGACTTCTTTATCTTTTAAATAATCACAGGCGTCGCTTATGTCCGTCCATTGCATATGCAATGACACGCAATTTGCAAATGTAACTAAGTTATGGGCCTTCCAATATTTGTTTGAACGCATTATAAACTTAAAGAAGGGACTCATGTTAAGAAAGGTCCCATCAAAACGAAATATTTGAATTGAAGCAAGAGTCAAAAAATTATTGACACAATATGTTGTGCCTGTAGACCCATGCACAGAGAGAGAGAGAGAGAGAGAGAGAGAGAGAGAGAGAGAGAGAGAGAATCAATCATTTGATAGGGAGCTGAGTTAGTTGGCACTCTACCTATTGTAAAGTTCACTCTCTCCCAATGAGAAGATTTGCCTTGAGGATTGCCTAGAGCCGAGTTAGTTGGCACTCTACCAATTGTAAAGTTTACTCTCTGCTTAGAGCAATGCAAGATCGACAATTGGATGCGAGCAAAGAGTGCCTACCAAAATTCATTTTCCCTAACTGGTTAAAATAAGGGCAAACTTAAAATTCTCCCGGTTACCAGGTCAAAATTTGAAGCTTTTGCCAAACTCGGTTTTCAGGTGAAAATTTGAAGCTTTTGCCGGTAATTACCATTCAAAATTCTCTTCTTCTTCTTCTTCTTCTTCTCTCTCTCTCTCTCTCTCTCTCTCTCTCTCTCTCTCTCTCTCATAGGGTTGCAGCTAAGCATAATGGAACTTGTTAGGATCAAGGGTGGCAGACAGGTAGCGGTAGAGAAGTAGGTGGCTCAGCAAGCGCTTGTGGCGAGCATGCACTGGGGCTTCTAGTGATCCAGAGTCTTAGAGTCTTGGAAAATTGAGGGTGGAGGTTGTAGGGTGCGGGGCTAGTTGTACATGAAGTAAGTGGGGGCTTGTGGTTGACTTTTGAGTGCTACACTGGGATTGGAGATGAAAGCCAAAGGCACTCTCTCTCGTTGCTTGGGGAAGCCTCACACGTGTGACCCCTATTCATAGATGGGTGTATTCGTTTGGGTTGCACGCATGATCGAGTTTGGGGAGGGAGGGGCAATTACAAGACATGTGGTCGTGTCAAAACTAACCACCACGATTTTTATTAGCAATCTATAGGACTTCCCGTACACCCCCACCCCTACTATCTGAGACCCCCTCTCCGCCCTTCTCAGTGACTCCCACTCGGCCACCACCGTCGCCTCTCTTGTGTCATCCTCTGCTTCCAACCCCCCTAACCCTACCCACCTCCTTCAATCCCGCAGACCCTCCTTCTGACCCCGTTGACTTTTCTCCGTGCAAGCTTCTTCCATCTCTCTTCCCCTTATTAGATCTTCCCTCCCTAATTTTCTCCTGTAAAGCTACTCAGTGTTAAAAACAAAACCGAGTCCAATGTATTTTAACCGGCTGAAATTGTAAAATCTTGCTTTGATTTTGAGCTTGCTTTTAAAAAAACCGAGAAATTTACATAAGTTTATGGTCAATTGCAAGAGACCTTAACAATCATGTGATGAGTCTTGGCAGAGGTAATTGTAATAGCTAGCTAGGTTAAGCGCAATCCAACCTATAAATTTTGAAATTTACCCATATATAGAGCATCTGGCTTCAAAAGTTGTTATACTAGCTATGCAACCACCCCCAGGTCACAAACCCATAATGAATACTACCAAGATACTGCCTTTGAGAATCAATCAACACACTACTCGCCAAATCATTTGTGCATACAATGTCCAACACCAATGGCATAGTGTCTCCTCTTGCAATTGCCCCTCCCTTCCCAAACTCGATCATGTGTGCAACCCAAACGAATACACCCATCTATGAATAGGGGTCACGCATGTGAGGCTTCCCCAAGCAACGAGAGAGAGCGCCTTCGGCTTTCATCTCCAATCCCGGTGTAGCACTCAAAAGTCAACCACGAGCCCCCACTTACTTTATGTACAGCTAGCCCCACACCCTACAACCTCCACCCTCGACTTGCCAGGACGGCAAGACTCTGAATCCACTACAGGCCCCAGTGCATGCTCATCACAAGCGCTTGCTGAGCCACCTACTTCTCTACAGCTACCTGTATGCTACCCTTGATCCTGACAAGCTCCATTTTGCCTAGTTGCAACCCTGAGAGAGAGAGAGAGAGAGAGACAGAGAGAGAGAGAGAGAGAGGAAGAAGAAGAAGAAGAAGAGAATTTTGAATGCGATGTTTTCAATTGCAAGAGACCTTAACATTCATGTGACGAGTCTTGGTAGAGGCAATTGTAACAGCTAGCTAGGTTAAGTGTAGTCCAACCTATAAATTTTGAAATTTACCTATATATAGAGCATCTGGCTTCAAAAGTTGCTATACTAGCCATGCAACCACCCCAAGTCACAAATCCATAATGAATACTACCAAGATACTACCTCTGAGAAGCAATCAACCCACTGCTCGCCAGATCAATTGTGCATACGATGTCCAACACCAATGGCATAGTGTCTCCTCCTGTTATGAAGTGTGATATTGGCGTATTGGGTCATGGCCAACACATCCATCCTAAGTGATAACAAATAGCACTTGATGACTCAATTGACTCTGATGCCCCAAATGCAAGACCAAAACTAAACCAAAGAAACATGGGAGAGTTGCTAGCATGACTGGTGCCTTGATCGGTGAGGATGGTGAGAGGAGATGCTAATGCCGACTTTTATGTTCAATGAAAACACTATATTCAAAGGACACTAGCTCTCCATTAGTCCACTAAGAGGGTCACTACCACTCACCGGGGTCCCATATCAACTGTGCGAAGGGGACTCTAGCCTAATCACAAATTATCCGCCTCATTAGAGAGAAACATAGGATGGCAAGACAAGACATCATGCGAAGGAAACCCATTACTTAATTCAATCCCAAGAGACCTCAAATTGAGCTAATAATTCTTAAACACAACACACACACACACACACACACACACACACACACACACACACACAAAAGGGGGTGAGTTTTTTTTTTTTTTTTAAAGGGGGGGGGGGGGGGGACGAAATCTCCATGATTAGGAGGATGTGCTGGATCTTGGCATGACCAACTAGAAGTCGATTTTCTCTTCGTCAATCCACGAGAATATGAAGAGCAATTACACTTCATTAATTGTTAGATCTTCCACTCAAAAAGATAGACATAGTGTTGATCTAAAATATAGATTTGTGCTTGGTTGACGGAGATCGCTTAGAACTTGCGAGTTGTCATACATTGTCATGGAGAAAGTAGTTATAGCGATGGTTGATGTACAAGCATATTAAAGAGCTCTAAAAGCTCACATGAGAATCATAGGCATCTACCTTCACTGTGACGGAAGATCAACGGTTGAAGGACACCTTCTTCTTGGCCGCAGCAACGCGCGGGTCACATACTAGTTTCTTCTAAAGCCACAACCCAAGGAAAACAAGTTAATAGTACACGATGCACCGAGATTGTCAACAAAACATTAAATAATATTGTTCATTTAATGGAATCCACGTCTCGCATTTTGCTTACCATAACATAAGCATCAATAGCATTCTATGAAACGTAGCCCTAAAATATATACATGCACCATAAATTATGTACATATGTCCTACATCTATTATAACTAAAAAATCTAAGCAAGCCAAAAAAATCATGCAAAGGAACGATTTCCTTTGATCAGTTTATTAGTAATCTTTTCTTTTTCTTTTTTCTTTTTTGTGTTTTGGAGGGGGAGGGGAGGGGGAGGAAGACTAATTAAACAACAAAGAGAAATAAAACAACAATGCTTTGGTATACTTTTGCAATCAACTATTTTGAATGTTTGGATATATATATATATATATATAGAGAGAGAGAGAGAGAGAGAGAGAGAGATCATCAAAGAAACCCAAACAATATCTCTTATGCCATTGTTCATGGCATTAAACCCATCCCACTTTTTTTTATTATGTCTTCTAGAATAACCTCTGGTTAATCTCTCTCTCTCTCTCTCTCACACACACACACACACACACACACACACACACACACACACAGTAGCCACATGTGCCCATGTGGGAGATCATTCTTCATTCTTCTCTTGTTTATTTTACAGCACACACACACATGCGTGAATTCTCTCCCACAAACGATTTCTAGCTTCTCTTTTTTCTTTGCATTGTTTTTTCTCTCTCTATCCCACGTTTTAAATATAAAGAGAGAGGAGAATTGAGTAACCTACTCTCCTTAAAGTATTTTCTTTTTATCTCTCATGCTTGTTTTTTTTTAATTTTCCTTTTATCTCTCTTTCTTTGCCTTCACCATTCTCCCCTCTCTCTCTAGCTTTCATGAAAAAGTAAAGTTTTGAGTGAATTTGACATATTTCGCTCGAAATTTACGTTTGCTCGAATAGTTTTGCTCGGTGTTTGGAATTGCTGAGAGAGAGAGAGAGAGAGAGAGAGAGAGAGAGAGAGAGAGATGACACACCATGTCGGGTCCCCCAAAAAGATGTCCAAGAAGCAAACTGCCTCAATCACAAGATTTGTTGAGCTCAAGGGCCCCCTTGCTCTATTCTTAGAGCAAGTACTTGCTTTAGATTACTTGCAACAATGTTGATACAAAGACTAAATGTTGAATACTTCATGCCGATGATGATCTGATGCAAAATGTTGGGCTGAATTGGTGTAAAACCATTGGGCTAAACTGATGCAAAAACACTGCTGATGTTGAGGTGCTAGCGATGGAAACGCTAGGTGTTGAGGTGTTGTGGGTGTTGAATGCCCCTGCGCGTACTAGGTTCTGCTCTATGTAAAAACTAAAGGCCAAGTGACTCTTTTATAGGTTTTTAACCATTTTCCCTACCTACTTGTTATAAATTTCATGTCAAAATCACTTCTTAAGAAATGACTTAAGTGATTGTTCATATGCCTATATGCTTAAGTGATTGTATTGTGCAAGTGAGGGTATGCAACTATGGCCTACCTGATCATGCACGTTCTTCTAGAGGCTCACAAGGTGTCACGCTAGATCCTAAGCTATACTAACTAAGACGGATGCTGACCTGTGGTAGTAACTTGTCCACGCGGCTTGAGTGCAATGCACACATGGCAGCTACAAAGCCAGAGTTGCCGAGCAGGGCTGTAGCACAAGTGTAAGAGCACAAGGTAGGGACAAGTCATCCAGTAGTTCCACCAATAGCCATACTAGCCAACCTTGGAGATAGGTAACAAGGAAGTGGGTCAGCCAATCCCAGGACAAGGCAAAAAGTCTGGAGATAGGGCATGGCAACCCAAAAAGAGGAGGAGATTGTAAAGCCGGCCAATGAGTCCTAGGCTGCACCGCAAAGTGTTCAGCATAGCAAGCAGACTTCGGATGAGCAAGGACCTCAAGCCGGCAGTCAAGCACAAGTGGTGCAGGATAGTGTTGATGAGCTGAGTATTTCAGTAAGAGAAGTGCATTTTCAGTATCCCCTGCATAGGGATGAAAAGTTTGTCGAGATCACTACGGAAGCCGGTAAAAAGCAGCCGAAAGAATAGAAAGAATTTGAAAATAGAAGAAATCACACTTTGGGAACAGTGAACAGTTTGTCTTTCTTGATGGCAACAGCCTAGTTACTAGAATTGATCTCATAATTATGTGAGCAGTTGGTCAAGAAAATCAACCAAGATGGCAAGCAGGCTAAGAAAATAACCTGATTATAATGAGACCATTTTAGCAATCAACAATGCCGAGCCGGTGCTAGCTGTTCTGTATGATGAGCAAGTGCTCGTGGTGACAGTCAGTCTTTGGGGAGTCGCTGTGTTGAATGGAGGCTCAGAAGTCAAGGTGCTTTCAGTGGCACTATCCGCGCAGTTCGGCATTAACGAGTTTGAAATGGCCTCGTTTACTGTGAAAATGAACGATCAGAGGAGAGTTTACACATGGAAATTGAAATAGTAGGGTGGGATCTTTGAAATTGTGTAGCTGAATTACTACTTAAACACATTAACATAGAGCAAGCACCAGCAAAGGAAAGATTAGCAAGGCAGAAGTTTTTGTAAAAGATGAGTCACAGTCCAAGCACCCCAAAATTAAAAAGTATAAGAAGCTTGGGCCAAAGCCAAATCAGTGCATTATGCAGAAGATGTTAACTCAAATGGGCTACAGCAGTTAGTAGAGGAGCATATCTGAAGCATTTCTGAGGCGAAAATACCGAACTGGCCTGAGATTTTATGTGGAAAAAAAATCCTTTCTGAGAGAAAAATATTTTTGTAAAAGGGTCAAAGAGGAAGAACTTGTGAAACTGAACCTTGACACTAAGTTGGAGCTGAAATCTGTCCAGATTAGTGCAGATATTGAAGGAAAATTCCAACAAAAGTTGAAAGAGTTGCTGAGAGATTTCAAGGACGTGTTTGCATGGTCATATGCTTATATGAAAGGGCTCAAATCATCTTTTGCTCAGCATCAGATAGTGCTTACAAAAGTTGCGAGGCTTATTTTCCAGTAGAGATATTGCATGGACCCTATCTATGCATGAAAGTGAAGAAAAATATTGACAAAGTTTAAAGGGTTGGGTTCATTACGCCGGTAGACAAGGAAACATGGCTCTCTGAATGCTGTGATAATTCTAGACCCTTTTCCGATCCCTTAATGTGATTCTATGTTAAATAATGTGACAAGCCATGAAATCATGGTTACCTACTCGTATCTACTACTAGGTCTTATAGTAGTACCACTTATCAGCACATTCGCCTTTAAGTGAGAGATTGTTGAGGTAAAAACGGTGTGCCTCTTACCCGATCAGACATGCCAGAGACGTCCGACAGCTCATTCTTATACACACTTTATTCTTTACTAAATAGAAGAATAAGGGGCTCTCTCACACACACATAGTGTTGGGCTGCTCCACCCACATCCTGTGCTCTCTCTCTCTCTCTCTCTCTCTCTCCTCCCCTTTCACGCACCGCATTTGTGCACTCACAATCCCCACCCTGTGACCTTGGAGATGAAATTGAGCTTGTTGAGGGTTCTCAAAACCCATGATGGCTAAATGTTATCGTATGTTGCTGAGAGTCCAGTGCTTGTTCACTTGGACAAATTCCAAAGCATCATTGGGAATCCTCACTATAATGTCAAAGCTTGCAATAGCTCCATCTACACACTGTAAGGGAGTCCACACTCCAAACTTGCACATCCAATGATCATAGTGAAATCGTATGTACAAGGAGGTGCGGGATTTTAAATAGTGTATCCCAATACATGATGCTCCAACCTTACAACGGTACCTATTTCCATTGTGCATGCCGTCCACAAAACCCAAGTTCTCTTCTAAAAGCCTCCCTAAATCCTCATAATGCACATCTTTACATACAAGCATTGTGGTTGTCTCCGCAAATGTAAACCCTTTAAAAATATGCACAAAGCAATGAATAGACAAACACCAAATCAAGCCCACAGACCTTGAAGCTTTAAAGTATTTTAAGGAGTTTTGGGCATCTATTACCATCTTTTGCTTGAAAAATGCTATCGACCTTGAGAGAGAAAATCAATTTTTAGGTATGAAATAGTTTTGGGGAGGCTTTAGTGTTTTGAGCGCATAGAGTGTGTCCAACACACTCTTCCTATTGGATGGCCTCCAATTAACTTTAATCCCAAAGAGCCCCTAAAGAGTTCATATTTTTCCTGATACACTGACATGCTCATCTCCTCCCAACCATACCCTTATATAGCATTCTATATAGGAACCCCTGAACTACATGTCAGACTGGTAACAAGGCCTTGCTCCAAGGCGCAACCACTCATTTAGGCCTTGCCCATCTCCTAGTCCTCCTAATCTTGCCATAGTAGGACCCTTGTCAATATACTACTGCCCCCTTTTAGAAAAGTTTATGTCTTGGAAAACATATGAAAAAGGCTTTAGAACCTTCTCAATGAAACTGTTATGAGGTTAAATTGTAAAAAGATGAGTGCTTACCTGAAGGACACTATTATTTCAAGTGCAAGGTGGAAAGGTACGTAAGGTACGGTATGTATTCGGTACGTCTTGTACGTAGTACCGAATGGATTGAGTTGTTAAGTACGTAAAATTCGTATGGTTTTTTTTTTGGAAGCCAAAAACCTACAATACAGTTTGTACTTGATAGTATATTTATAAGTACCACTCCAGAGTCCAGGGATGTTAGTTCAGTGCTCTACAAACCAACTTCCAAGGCTTCCATAACTACACATCTGAGGCTTTCACACGAATACCGACGAGGGATGACTCCTAAGTCTTGACCATTGATCACTGCTCGGCATGCAACATTCAAGAACAGATACAATTCAAAGCTTTCAGTCTCTCTCAAATACAAATACCCTAAAATTTCAAATTTAATAACAAATTACATAAACGGTAAACCATAATCTCGATTCTCATAAAAGTACCAAAATGATAGAAACCATAAAACAAAAAGTACATCTAATGATCCATAATAAACAAAGGTGGAACAAAGCAGGAGTCCTGACTCAATAAAAAAGTAAACTAGGAAGCATGCTATGATGCTAGCAGCTGCAAAGTACATACCACATGGCAATCAAGATACTCAAACATCCCTATCGGACTCTGAAGATGAAGAGGCCATGTCTCCTTCTGTCAAGACAATGCCCTCCTCATCAAACTCTGGCTCAACAATAGTGAAATCTCCTGAAGCATCTGCATCCAGCAGCTCAACTAGGTCATTCTCCTCCGCACTCAGAATGAGACACACTGCCTCATTCGCTCGACCACGATTACTACGCACAGGCAGCTTGCCTCTACGAATGCTCTCTTGTCGTGCTCTCTCTAGATCTGCAACCTCCTAGCGAAGAAGGATGGCCAGGGCTCGTGCTCGTTATCTAGTGACCCGTCGATCCACGCTCTCAAGCTCTCTATGAAGCTCTCAAAGAACCTCCTCCTGCTCATCTCTGATCCGACAATCTATCTCCTATGTAGTAGGATCGGGAACCATCTTCACTTGAGTCGGATCTCCCTGCTCAAAAGTAGCAATGCTCTATTATTAAGACTTACCTGCTTGGGTGATCCAAAGCATGAAAACTACGCAAGAACTTCATGTTCGCTCGACAGTAGACCAACTTCTCCAATTGCTCAATGCTTAAGCGGTTTCGAATCTTTGTGTGTATGAGAGAGTAGGCGCTCCAATTGCACTCACAAGCACCAACTGAGCAATCCTATAGACATATGTCATATACACAAGATAAAGGAATAAATGAAAACCAGGAAAATACCCGAGCGTAGTACGCACTGCTTGGTTTATGCGAGAAAGTAGAATATCTGTGAGAGAATACGTAGTGCAAGATTGCACAAATTTGGAAGCCCGGCTCTTCTATAGTTTTGCCACCAAGTGACAGGAAGCTTGGTAGCTTCCTACCTCAAAGACACACGCCACAAGAAAGACGGTCCCAGATTGTTCATGTAGTTGCTCATCTCGTTGTCAAGGTCCAATTGCTCATCCTCATTGAACATTCTATCTAGGTACTCTGATCGCAAGTTGAGCAAACCGCTCTCTGTAAAAAGCTCTGGAGTCTCGTAGAGAGTATGGAGTATAGCAGCCATCCCATGAATAGGACGACTCATATACGTCCATCTACTCTCCACAATAGCGAGGATGTCATCCCGCCTGCAATTCACAAGACTCCACAGTTAAGACTTGAAACAAATACAACATCCAACTTTCCAAGTACCAATTTTCAAATGCATTGACTTACCGCTCTGATGTCACGGAGGTATATGTTGCAGCCTGCTATGTGCTGCCTCATTTGCATGAATAGATGATACAGAAGGCCAAGAGTCAACCCCTCCATGTCTGTCACACGCAAGAGAACATAGAGGCTAGAGAGCCATTGCCAAAGAGTACACCTCTACCCAAAAGCTCTCATCAAGCACTTTTCTCTGTATGTACTTGGTAGGCTCAGTCTGCGCATGGTGCATCAACCGCCACTTAGGATTCACAACTGTCTGCAACAGTGCATCCCTCAACCTGTAAAGCCTCTGAAGTACTAGGCACATGTATACAAACCTAGCCTTCGAGGGACGCACCATGTCTAGTGGTGTTGTGACTCCTGAATATGGCAAGTGCTTGATGTTTCTTGCGAAAGAAAGTAGTCATCTTCAACGCATCAGAAACAATAAGCTGTATCCAAGTCAACTTGCCAATATCCTCTATGAGCAAATCGACGCAATGTGCAGCACATGGAGTCCAAACTATGCGAGGGAACTCCACCTCAACCATCTCCCCCATGGCCTTGCAGTTGGACGCATTGTCCGTAACAACCTGCAAAACCAATGACCATTATACGACCAATATCTTGTTAGTAACAAACTATGGCCATTGGCTTCTAAAAAGCATACCTGTACGACATTATCCTTCCCTACCTCCTTGTGGCCTGCCGAATGTGCCCAAAAAAAAACTCTACCAAAATACGCTCACCAGCCTTGCCCGCGTCCACAGCACGTAGGAAGTATGTACCAAGGCAAGAGGAAACAAGGATGTTGATAATGTGGCGTCTGCGAATATCACTCCATCCATCAGAGATAATAATACAACCAAACTGTTGCCACCCAACTTTCACTGGGACCAATGCTTTATCAATGATCTCTCGTTCCTCATCTAACATTTTTTTGTGCATCTTCTGATAATCCAAGCCACTCCAGGAATTTGTGGCACCAACTTGTGCAATGGCTCGTACCATTCGCTTCCATTGCTCTATCCGCAAGGCATTTAATGCAATGTTGCACTCTATGAGAGTGCGAGCAATCCTATTTCTGCAATTTTTTGACTCTCTTTTACTCAAGACTGTGCATGGACACGTGAAGGCAAAGTAGACTGTGTATACATGTGTGTCCCTTGATCTGTATCCTCATCTACATCTTGAGAACAACGAGCCCTTTTCCTGCTAACGTCCCTTTCGTACTGTGTATTTGCATCTGGAAAATCTGCAATAATACATCTTGCAAGGCATCCTACGTTGCTTTATTTGCTTTCTTCCCTTGGACGAGGGAAGACCCCCTCCCGGAAAGTGCTCCAGAATCAAAGCATCCTTAATCTCTCGCATAACAAGCTTGCATCCTCCGCATTGGCCAATAGTGCCGATGCCAGGTGCCTCAACACACACGTCACCGTACTTGTCTTTTGCTTTCCACAATATTTGCAACCTAGTCCGTGTTCTTGATCCTGCTTGCCCTCCTGTATTTACCACCGCAATGACATTGGTGTGTGCGCTCCAGACTGGGTTAGGTTTGCGAGGCATGGTGGACCTACACATTGGGCAATGGAAACACGACATTGTGACAAAAACGCATGTGCTATCGCGAGAGAATCACAAAGGAATGTGCGAGAGAGAGAGGGAGAGACGGTAGATACGATTGCTTACCGGTAAACACGCGTGAAAAGGCTCTGCAGATGGACTTTGCACGTTGCAAGTCACTGTTGCAAACAATCTCCAGTGAAATAAGGCGGATCCGTACAGACGTCCGGATACTACATTGTTTAAGTGTGTTCTATGAGTTACACTATTTTCAATCCTACTTATTAGCAGGGAACACACTTTATAGAGCTATGCATATGTTGAAAATTATCAACTTAGCCCCACTAATAAGTGGCTAGCATACATTTTGTGACTATTTTCTCTTGTCAGAAGATCAGATCCCCCATTAGGGGAAGGGCTCCTAGGGGTGGGGGACGGTGGGGAGCAAACTGTGCTCGTCAAAGTAAGAGGGATCACCACAAGCTTGAGCCTTAAAGCCTCAAGCTCATTGTTGAAGCCTTCTCTACGCTCGCTATCCTCTAGATTAAGAACTTTTCTCACCTATCATGGTTCATCTACCAGGATTCTACCCTCTCTAGTCTCGATCATCTAATCTCTAGTATCTACTATCTAGAGATCAGATGATAGAAACTATAGATTAGATGATAGAGACTAGAGAGAATGGAATTCCGGTAGATCTAACGCGTTAAGTAAGGCTGAAAACGCAGCTGATGATGGGGCAAATGATAGACAACGATGGGAGCACTCGATGCGGAGAAGGAATGGCCGAGAAGAGGCTCAATGGGCTGCCAAAGGTCCGCTTTGCAGCAAGGAGACACATGAAGCTTTGCTTCATCATTATTCACAATGTGCATACCAAGCGTATGCCACTCGAAGTCAACAATCCAATCTTTCACATCCTCCTTCCCTGTGAACATCGGCCAACTATATGCCATCCCTTTAAAGTCGCTTCTCCCTTGTGTAAGTAACTCCACAAATTTTGAAGTCTTGCACCTAAACCAAACCACCACTTTTCTTCAATGATGCTCAAACTTCACAGCAAGACTGCATCACCTCGATGCACAACCGGAAAATTTCCGCTCCTCAGCGGGATCGCCAAAGGATGGAGCAAAAGATGCCGTGCGCACACTCACACACCGAGACAACTCAACACAACACAAGGAATTTACTTAAATTCCATCTCACACACACACACTTGAAATCACACTTGATGGTGACCAAAATATACAAAAAAAACCATCAAAAACTCCAGCCACAAAAGACCCGTGTCAAACCATTGGAAAGCCTTCACCAAACTCCACTCTTTTGGACTCTTTGGAGTAACCCCAACCCTAATGGCACCGATATAGGGTCATATAGTCTTGCAAAAAGCTGCACCTTCTTCCCTCAATTCCTCGCACACACACATCCATGGAAACCTCAGAACTTCCATAGACTCTCCCAAGTGCAAAATTGAAGAGAAAAAGCTCTCAGTTACTCCTCCACACACTCGAAAACAGGATGCGAACGCGACGGGACTGCATTAGACCACCTACAGGAACCCTACTTCTTGACAAGTGAAAGTGCTGAGTATTGGCTTCAAGAGTTCTCCTTCCACTTAAAAAATCACGTCACCGTGCGTCATGTCACGAAAAATGGGCTCGTCACACCATTTTTTACTATTTTTTGACCTTTCTAGCCCTGATTTTGGTCAATTTTGACCCCGAACGGGCATTTTTTTTGCTGGAAAAATTCCAAATGGACTACAAAATCAATTTTGTAGGCTTTGTCTTTGATACCCAAAAATCATTGCCACATAATCACATACCATTTTTTACCACTTCTAAGATGGTGCACGCATCACTGTAGATCGGGCACCGCAAATAGACAGTTTCCGCATGTGCCAAACTTCTTGGGCAAGATGAGGATGCCCACACCTCCCACTTGCATTATCTACATTCTAAAAAGCTCAAACACATTTTCTAGAGCAAAAAGGAGCCACTTGGAACCATATCTAAGGCGTCGACAATCTAAGTTGAGAGCCGTCCAAACGGTTCTCAAATCCTCCTCCAAGGGTCCCCCTCTCTATGGAGAGAGAGGTCCATGCGATAGATTGCACAAATCTGGTACAATGGTCTAGATTGCGACGACAAGGACGGGCTGAAGACTGGAAACGCTAGGGCTAAAAGGCTGAAATCTGGAATGGCTGATCTGCTGCAGGAAACTGGGACTATGTCGGCTACGACGACGGTGGTGGTGACGACGACGATGCCTAGCAAAACGATAAGGACTGTAACCTGAAACGTTGGTCGAACTGAAGGGATGATGTGGATGTGCTACGGGAAGGATGAGATCTGCGAAGCTATGGACTGACTTGGTAGTGTCGAAGGCTGAAAACCAAAAACGCTAGCAGATTCTGCTGGTTCGGAGTGCTGATGACTGAAAACGCTAGGCTTGATCTGCAATCTACAAACGCCAAGTGCTGGGATCTGAAAATGGCGGTGGTAGTGGTTGAAAATGCTGATTGCTTGAGACTGAAAACGTTGGGCTGATCTTTGAGAAAACGTTGGGATCTGTGGGTACCTGCTTGCTCTGCTGCGGGTGTCTGCCCTTTTGTGTACTGCTTCTTCTGCTTCTAATGAGTGCGCAATGGTTTTCTTTTATAGTTCTTTAGCAACTTTACCTACTTACTTTTCCAACATAGTCACTTATTAATAAATAAGTGAAAAATGTGTATTTTGGAAAAAAGGGTTCTATGCTCTGGAAAATGCTCATGAGGTGGTTGCGGTGGTGAGGCTGAGGTGGAGGGGGCTTCTCAGAGTACTCCTACTGCAAAGGGTCAAAACGTTCTTTGTCGGAACAAAATGCTGCTGAGCTGGAGGAGATCGGCCACTCGGAGGGGGAAGGGGGGGTCACGAGCCCGTCCCTATCGCATTAGCCTCTGTTGAAGTGTCAACCTGTGTGTCCCGGGTACGTGTCTGCAGGCATGTTCAACACTGGAGAGCTAACCATGCACTGTGGGTTGAGATATCCTGCAAGGACAGATCTTCACTAAGGTGTCCATCTGCCTGCAAATGAAGCACTTATTTGAGAGTCCCGAATACTCCACCCTCTAGCGTAACACCCCCTACTGACCCTAGGTAGAAGAACCACCTTCGGGAGAGAACGAGTATCACGAACCAGAACACGTACTAAAGGCATACTAGTATCCTTGGCTGCAACTGAAGCTGTCGTGCGCACGGTCTCCAAGACTATCCAGATCTCGCAATCAATTCCGGAAAGAAGCGGTAAGTAATCCCTCCTCAAGCCGGGAAAGCAGACCGAAATGGATATATCTATCTCCTCAACCAAAACATCCGAAGTTGGATCGAAACCATGGCGCCACTATCGAAAATAAGCTTTGATTGCTTCGATGGCCAATGGACTCATCGAAATGACTTTAACAATCATCTCGGGAGTCTCAACCTCAATTATATAGTATCTTCGCTCGAGAAGCTGGATGTCAATAATCTTTCCCACCTCTGCTAGAAGGGGGCTTGGAGGAAGTAGTGTACCTCTACGGGGACAATTGTCAATGATCTCGCAAATAACAGAGGTGGTCTAAGACACTCTACCTCTACTGCAAGACTCGCTTGCTCTGCTAGCGACACAGCAAAGTCGGATCGTGGGCTCGGCGGGGTCAAGGGATGAGGCATCATCTGAGTCCCTCTGTGGCGGAGCACGAGCCTCCATCTATGTCTGCTACTGTGAGTAAGTCGGGGTGAGGCGTTCTCCTACTGGCATGGATGGCAACCAGAACAACAAAGAAAACTCCAACGACGAAGAGGCTGCGGGGGGGGGTAGTCTAGCGATAATGCACGACGCGGCAGCGGCGAGCAATTTTGAATTGCAACCTTCTATAGGCTAAACAGCAACACGAAAACACCTTTGTAAATCTCAATCTTGCCCCTCCATCGTGCATAAAATCACTATGTATGCTTATATTTACAGGTTCGAGTGTATGCAGCAGTAAGCATACAAGCGAGTTGCAATATGCACTCCAAGATTACATCGGTGCCTCAATAATCAGCCCCTGTGCTCTTTATGGACTTGTTACCTCATTCCTTGAGTATTGGTGTCTTGTTGTTTATTGGGCATTGATTGCACAATTCAATTGTGGGTATATTTATTAGAGTTTTGGCATCTCAAGTGAACTTCCCAAAGTGATACCATTATTTATTTTGGCTATTAGGTATTTATTTTACTTATTTGTCAAAGTCTAGGTACGGCAATTTACTAAGGTGGGTATATATGTGAACCCTTGTCCCCATTGTACATTGTATCAATTCATTGCCAAGGTTGGTTGGTTTAGCACTCTCTCTCTCTCTCTCTCTCTCTCTCTCTCTCTCTCTCTCTCTCTCTCTCTCCTGTATTCTCCCCATTGCTCTATGCTTCCGCATCGTCAAGTTTGACATGATATCAGATCTTTGTGCTCGTTGATCGCAAGGGAGAGAATCAACACCCACAGAGAAGAGGAAGATCCAAAGATTTGCTACAGATTGCATTTTTGAAAAGCTATAGGGTCGCTAGTGTTTTCCAAGATTGATAGCATTTTGATAAGCTGCCAGAATATGCATTTTGATGTGCTGCCGGAATCTGCCTTTTGATATGCTGGTAAAATCGGCGTTTTCAGATGCCGTTGAAATCTGCTGACGGGGTGGTCTACTGAAGGGCGTTTTGAGACGTTGTCTATATGTTGCTGGATTTTTCAGGTTCGTTTTAAAACATGTTTCAATAGTGCAGATATTTTAGCAACATTTTAAGAGGCTTTGAGCCAAGGAAACCTTGTTGGCAGCTTTTCTATGTGTATTATGAAATGTTGCACGTAGAGAAGGCTTGGAGGGCTGTGATCATGTGATCTGTAAAGCATTTTGAAAGGCACTACCTCAATGATGGCTAGAGAAAACCTCTCGTTGCAAAGCATTTTGAAATGTATGATCAAGGGAGGCCCAAAGTGCTATGCTTTTGGCATCAAAGGCATAAGCAAGGGCTTGTTTCTATGTTGCTTCAGCATCGACAACCATGACCAACACCAACTATCAGCTATGGCAAGTGGATCGACCCTTTCCCAATTAGCGGCCTATGCACAGGCGAAGTTCTCAAGGAAGCCGTCAATTTGTTTGACTCAGGATTGTGAAGTCAAAAGCAAATGCACGAGTTCGCAAGAGGAAAGAGGCAAAGACACGCTTGACGAGGTCGATAGTACCAATACTCAATTAGCTACCTCGATACCCACAAGGTCCGACAACCAATGTTATAAATGTGACACGACGCTTTGTTTGGCTCGAGAGATCCTACAAAGGACAAAGATAAAAGCAAGCATCAGGAGAAAAGCAGTCATAGTAACTCAGGGAAGAACAACAAAGAGGTTGCTTGTGTAGTGGAGTCTATGTAGGCACAGACTCCCGCCTTCTAGTCACATGGAGATTAGTACCACCACCAACTTCAGCCAGAGAGAGGCTTGTGAGTGGCAGAGAGGGGCAAACAGTGCTCTGTATAATTAACTTGGACCCTTTGTTGGAGTTCAAGTTATCGATGTTTGAAACCCTAGGTTGGATTTCAAGGCACACATTTGGATGAAAAAAGGACCGTGTAAGGATCTAAAAAAGGGGAAACCTAAAAAGGACCATAAAGATCTTATAAAAACTATTCAACATGGGTACTCATTGGATAGAGGTCATCAAGCGCCACCCATGGACCATTTGAGCACTAAATTTGGAGTTCATATGCAAAAGTTATGGCTAAAATAGTTCAAAATATTACAGAAGCAAGTGAAGGAGATCTTGACACGTGTACAAAAGTGCCATACTTTTGGAAATGTGGCTCCTCCTTGACCCTTAGATCAAGAATAGAGAAACTTTAAACAGCCCTTATTTCATCCAAATTGGCCCTAATGATGCATCTGGCAAGGAACTAATCAGACGTATCTAAAACACTATGGATGAGTGCATCAATTTATTGTTGTTGGTCACATTATGGATAGGATGTGTTTCAAAGTTCATTGTCTAGAAAGTTTAGACATGATGTGTTCACATTTCACGAATGGGAGTTCTTGGATGTAGTGTAGTCTACATTTCAATTTTCTAAAGGCAATCGATGCTCAAGATGGCATTCTTCTAAGGTACATAGGTGAGGGTAGCAAAACTGACATGTACCTAGTTGGTGGCCACTTGTGAGATGTCCATGGTAGCTTCTCCATCGACTTGGTCTCACTATTTATCTCCACTATGAGCTACATAGAGGGTGTTATTGTTTTGGCATCTCAAGTGAATTGCCCTAAGTGATCCCATTATTTATTTTGACTTTTAGGCATTTATTTTACTTATTTGTCAAAGTCTGGGTAGGGCAATTTACTTAGGTGGATATATATGTGATCCCTTGCCCCCATTGTACATTGTATCAATTCATTGCCACGGTTGGTTGGTTCAGCGGACTCTCTTTCTCTCTTTCTCTCTCGTGTATTCTCCCCATTGCTCTACGCTTCCGCATCGTCGACTTTGACAATATTCCCTTTAGCACAAGTAAAAAGGACAATTTTGTTGAAGATTTCAAGGAAGCAAGTTACAACAATAGGGTACATGAGCTTTTCCGAGTCTGTATGCAGTTTTGCATTTTGTATTGGATTGTACCTATAGGTTTGACCTCAGAAAATGCAAAGAAGTGGCAAACATTTTTGGTTTACTTGAGTAGCTAGGTTCTGTTGGACTACTTTGACAAACATTATCCTTAGGTAACGACCTTTCAAGTCTTCCTATTATTAGCAGTCCGAGTTTACCGATGTTGTGGTTCTCTTTGAGTCTAAGGTTCCTTGAGATTCATGTTTTTCTACTTCGTTACAAAGGAAGCAATTTTACCCCAGGTTGTCTCAGATTTCTTTCTGGTGGTACTTATTATCTTTTCCTAGGATTGAGCAGGAACGGAGCTTCCTATCTTGGGGGGAGTTTTCAGCTTTAGCTCTGCAGCTTTCAAATAAATATAACTATTTTGTCTACACATGCCAACCTATGATATTCTTTGGAGAATCTTTCTTTGGTGGTTCCGAGTATTGTTATGAAAATGTTAAATAAGCTAATATTAATATGGGTAGGAGTTCTTTGTAAGTGCTACCAAGAATGTGACATCACTTAAGGTTATGCTACATTGTGATGACCTTTAGACTGAGTTAGATACAGTGAGAGAAGCCACATGCTCCCCTATATGCTTGCATGTGTTTGCAACTTAGAAATTTTCTTTGCAAACAATCAAGTTAGTTGTGTAAATATCCGTTATTGTTTCATTTCAGTGCCACATTGCACAAATCATGGATTAATTCAATAAAAATTCTCGTTTGGACAACAAGAAAATAGTAATGTCACGTGACACATTCAACCCTATGTGTCCGTGGACAAGCTACAACATGATCAGGGTTCAGACAGTCCAGTCAATATAGATTAGAAGTGATCTGGCACTTTTGTGAGTCTATTCGTAGACCGTGCATGCCCAGTCACTTAGTGTAGATGCATATCGTCTGGTTGCACACATCATGATCATAAGCATTCCCATCAAAATCCATCAGATTCCATCAGGGGAATTTTCCAGTGCATTTAGCCTGTTTTACCTATTTTTGACATTTTTCACTTATTAATTTAAGTGACTTTCCAACAAAAGTAGATAGGGCAATTTTGCTAAGTTTGTATATAAGCAAACTAGAGCTAACACTATTTGGTAGAAGAGGCAACAGGAGCCAAGCTCAGCAGGCAACTTCTCAACAAGACAAAGACCTTGGCGGTTTCCCTCCAAGCATCAAGACCCCCATGCTAGCGTTTTCTTCATCAGACATCTCTAGCGTTTCTATCCCAGCTTGGCGTTTTTGCATCAACCTTGTTTTTGCATCAGCCTTGTCAACGCCATACTTCCCAGATCCTAGCGAGTTGCATCAGCTTGCCATCGCCAGGAGATCCCAGCCACTAGCGTTTTGTTTCTCTCAAGCACTGGCGTTTTTGCAGAGGATGATCTTGACGTTTTTCCCATCCATCAGCCTAGCGTTATCAGTCTCGGCCACAGCGATTCAGCAGCAGATAAAAGACCAGCAAGATTCACCTAAAGAGTAGCAGATTCAGCCCCGGTAAGACCATCAGTTTTCAGCCCTAAACCTGCAGATTTTCAGCGACAAAGACCCACCGAAAACAGCCCCAAAATCAGTGTTTTTGGCTCAGTCGCAGATTTCAACCCATATGTTTCTGGACAGCAGTAGAAAGATTGCAGATTTCAGCCCTTAGGTCGGTCTCGTCGTCCCCGTCGTCATCGCCAACATAGCCTAGACTTGCATCAGTCCCATGCATTCCATTTGTACCAGATTGTGTAATCATAAGTAGACCACTCTCGCCGACGAGAGTGGGGCCTTCGGAGGAGGGTTTTACGTCGTCTCTGGTGTCGTATCTCTCTTCTCTCTATCTCTCAGTCTCATACACTTACACACACAGTGTCCATTCACTTTGTTTGTGAGCATAGCACTTTCTCATTAAGAACGGAAGGCTCTCCCTTCCATAAGAACAAAAGGAACCTTGAGCACAGTTCGGAGCACTCATCTTGAGCAAAGCGCAAACATTCATTCCGCTGCACCTAACATTGGTATCGAAGCTTTGGCAATGTTCTGTATCACTCAAGGAAAGAGCCACAAGAATCACAAGAATTTTTATTTTGCTTGTTGCGGTCGCACGAACCCAAGTTCACTTGGGCGTGTGGATTCCTAATCGTGTTTTTTGAAGAGTGACAAGAATCCCAAGAAAGAAGGGCTTGTCCAGCCTCCCCTTATGTCTCTTTTCACTCATTGAGAGCGGACCGTGCACTTAGCGGCCGGCCAATCGACGTGAGGTGGAAAAAAGCAACCTTGGTGTGAGCGCAAGGCCGCCAAGGGGTACGCCGGCAGAAAGAAGTAGAACTTGGGTGAAGAGAAGATCCTTCTCAAACACGGTTTGCAAGCGAAAGAAAACCTCAAGAACCTCAAGACCCTCAAGAACCAAAGTTCCTCGTGAACTTAAGAACCAAAGATCATAGTGCATGGTCGTCACCCGAAGCGGAATGGATACTTTGCATACAAGTGATGAGCATGAGAGAGGCGACGAAGAGTTCTCCCCACCAAGAGATTTTTCCGACCCTCCCCCTTCGCCATCTATGCCACGAGTTGGATCAACTTCTATGGAGGCGATGGTCAAGTCGATGTTGGACATGATGGCACAACAACAAGAAACGAATCGAGTTGCGTTGGCATAACTAGCAAGCAAAGCAGAACAATAGGAAGCTAAGGACCGCAAGCGAGACTAAAGAAACGAAAGAATTGCCGCATAACAAGAAGCAAATCGCATTGCTTTAGAACGCGAGCACGACTAACGAAAAGAAAGAAAAGAACAAAGAAAGGAGGAAGCGGCAGCACGAAGCGCGGCATTGGAGGCCGAGCGTGCAGCTCAAAGAGTAGCCTTGGAGATCGAGCGTGAGGCTCACAGAGAACTACGCACTCAAGAATTGGTTCGACAAGTACTTGCCGCGAAATCCGAACCAGCCAAAGATGGTGGGAGTTCCTCAAGTGGCCCAAGCCACGATGCGGATTCCAACCATCCAGTCATAGAGAAGTTGACTTTCAGTAAGTATGATGGTAAGATGGATACTACGGTTATTCATTCTTGGTTGCATCAATTTAATGCTTATTTTGCGACAACTAAGAAGACAGGAAATAGCAAAGTTTTGACGGCAGCTATGTACCTTGCCGGTGATGCCATTAATTGGTACCACGCATGGCAAGAGGCACAGTTAGCCGCGCACCTAGAGGAAGCCGACGAACTCACGCCCCTTTCCTTCAATTGGACTGATTTCCAAGACAAGCTCAAGGAGCGGTTTATGCCACCTCAATACCTCGCACGATTGAAGGACGATTGGCGCGCTCTCAAGCAAAATGGTATGCCGGTTATGTCTTTTTCTTATCGTGTTTTGCAGCTAGATACCCAATTACGCAAGTCGGATGATGAACGCAAAGAGGCATTCCTTTATGGATTGGACGAGTATATCAAGTACGATGTCGAGGTGCTCGATCCAATCAATCTCAACAAGGCGGTAGCGATTGCTCTCGCACAGGAGATGAAGCACAACAAGGGAAAGCCTAAGGAGAACAAAACTTCCACAAGTACCTCGCAGACTTCCAAAACCCTCAGAACAGTAAGAATGGTAACTCTTCTAACCAATCTTCCAACAGTCTCTCAGAAAAGAATTCTTCCAATGAATCTAAGGGTAAGGCTAACACAATTGCTAAACCTAAGCTCACTCCATATGAAAAGGTAGCACAAGGAATTGTAGGAGGATACATCACGTCAGAAGAGCAAAGCACTTATTCTAAGGAAGGTAGTTGTTTTCATTGTCACATTAAGGGTCACATCAAAAGAACATGTCCTAAGCTTGAATCGAATGAATCTAAAGAATCCATAGAACCCACTTTCTCTGTCCATGCAATTAATGATAACACGAGTGTGCCCCAAGTTTCTCATGACCCTCCCATTGATGATTCTCTCATATTGTTTTGACCCAGGTAGTATGTATGATGTGATCAATCCCTCTCTTGTTGAGAGAGCCCGCCTAGAGGTTAGTCAGAGATCTCCTATCGAGGTCTCTGGCTTTCTTCCCGGTATGGACGCTCTCATCACGGAGGGGTGCCTTGATGTGTTGTTTGCAATTCAAAAAGCTGCCTTCACTAGAAGATTTGTTGTCACTCATCTCTCAGGATGTGACATGATTTTGGGCATTCGGTGGTTTCGTGATGCTAACCCTCTCATTGATTGGGAGGCTAACACTTTCACTCTCAATGCCCAAAAGTGATTCTCCCATTGTCATTCATGGAGAGGACATTGTTCATTCTCCATCTCTCATTGCTAATATGCAGGACAAGATTAAATGGATTCATGAGAAGGAGACTCTCTCAGTCTCTTTTTCTCCAAAGCATGACACACAGGATTTGCATGATTGTGAGCAGCATGATGATTTGATTGACAATGATCACCATGATGATTTGGATGATAAAGACAAGCATGATGATTTGCATGATCAAGATGTGATTTCTCACAAGCATGATGAGTTGCATGAAGAAGATGTGATTGTTCACAAGGATGATGTGTTAGTTGATGCTTTTTCTAGCGAAGCTAACCTCGTTGCAGATTCGATCAATCACGAAGGATCGATCTTGGCTCTCGAGCCTAGGTTCAAAGAACCCTTACAGGAAGTATTATCTGTTCGCATGATTGATACGCACGCTTTGTTCGAGTGTTTCATTCGTGATCGTTTCTTGTATTGTAGTCAGCGTCTTTATGTGATCCCTTTTCCTAGGCATGACATATTGTACGTTAAGCACGTTTCACTCATGGATGAGCACGAATGTATGCGGATTTTTAATGAAGAGCTGAAAAGTATGCATTCAAGGAAGTCACATTCCATGTCTCTTCCTCGGCATGACACAGTTGTAGAAAGAGCACATGAAAGTATGAGCACCAAGCATGGGCATTTCCGTTATGAATTGCCACAGTTGATTGCTCTAGATCATAAGAGAAAGATTTGCTCTCATTGTTTGCATGTATGTGGTGAACAATTTGACATTCCGTTTATTGGTTCATTTACATTGCATGCACAGTCTTTAGAGAAGACAAGATTTTTTCAACTCACTTTACATGGAATGGGTATATTCATGGTTTTGTGTTGGAAATGATTTCAAAAAAAATTTAGCCATGGAGATTCTTGCAGAAGGAAGAAGCAGGATTCTTGACGAAGTTGAAGCATCGAAGGAGCCACAAAAGACTGACGCTTTCGGCGCGGCCCAAAGAAGCAAGCGTTGCAGACCTTTATGAAGTTCAAGTATCGCATGACCCACACATCAGAGTGGGCGGGCGAAGAGTCCCTTCCAAGATTCCGGATGCAATTGGCGATCTCCCTCGACGCCATACAGTTCGGTACCAGTACCTCACTTTGAAAAGGAGGGGATGTCACGTAACACATCCAACCCTATGTGTCCGTGGAAAAGCTACAGCATAATCAGGGTTCAATCAGTCCACTCAGTCTAGATTAGAAGTGATCTAGCACTTTTGTGAGTCTATTCGTAGACCGTGCATGCCCAGTCACTTAGTGTAGATGCATATCCTTTGGTTGCACATAGCATGATCATAAGCATTCCCATCAGAATCCATCAGATTCCATCAGGGGAATTTTCCAATGCATTTAGCTTGTTTTACCTATTTTTGACATCTTTCACTTATTAATTTAAGTGACTTTCCGACAAAAGTAGATAGGGCAATTTTACTAAGTTTGTATATAAGCAAACTAGAGCTAGCACTATTTGGCAGAAGAGACAACAGGAGCCAAGCTCAGCAAGCAACTTCTCAGCAAGACAAAGACCTTGGCGGTTTCCCTACAAGCATCAAGACCCCCATGCTAGCGTTTTCTTCATCAGACATCTTTAGCGTTTTTATCCCAGCCTGGCGTTTTTGCATCAGCCTTGTCAACGCAATACCTCCCAGATCCGAGCGAGTTGCATCAGCTTGCCATCGCCAGGAGATCCCAACCACTGGCCTTTTTGCAGAGGATGATCTTGGCGTTTTTCCCATCCATCACCCTAGCGTTTTCAGCCTCAACCACAGCGATTCAGCAACATATAAAAGACCAGCAAGATTCACCTAAAGAGTAGCAGATTCAGCCCCGATAAGACCACTAGTTTTCAGCTTTGAAGATCCTCAATTTTCAGCCCTAAACCTGCAGATTTTCAGCAACAAAGACCCACTGAAAACAGCCCCAAAATCAGCGTTTTTGGCTCAGTCGCAGATTTCAGCCCATAGCGTTTTTGGACATCAATAGAAAGATTGCAGATTTCAGCCCTTAGGTCGGTCTCGTCGTCCCCGTCGACATCGCCTAGACTTGCATCAGTCCTATGCATTCCATTTGTACCAGATTGTGCAATCATAAGTAGGCCACTCTCGTCGGCGAGAGTGGGGGCTTCGGAGGAGGGTTTTACGTCTCTGGTGTCGTATCTCTATTCTCTCTATCTCTCAATCTCATACACTTGCACACACAATGTCCATTCACTTTGTTTGTGAGTATAGCACTTTCTCATTAAGAACGGAAGGCTCTCCCTTCCATAAGAACAAAAGGAACCTTGAGCACAGCTCGGAGCACTCATCTTGAGCAAAGCGCAAACATTCATTCCGCTGCACCTAACAAGTAAGTATCAAAGTTATCTTTTCGTGATTTTCATAACCTGTTTGCAAACCAATAATGCACATTGTTTGTTGGATTTTTATGTTGAGCAAGAAATATCTCTGCTAGAAATAATATTTGAAGAGCTGAATGCAGTGTTGAATGATAAAGAACAAAATATCACGATAAGGTGGCACTTGGGCATTTCTTTAAAGTGTTTTTGAGGTGTTGACAAATGATCTATTTATACTATTGAATAGCATCTTGCAAGTTCAAGAAAAAGGGCTAGAGATCGATTGAAAAACAAAATGGTATTTCTTAGAGGTAAAGTTTAGAGAAGCACCATCCCTACAACTCTCGTTCTTGGTTTTGTATGCTCGCCTATTCTCTACATTCATATTTGTTGGGTTAAAGGCATAAATAACCTCGTTTTGTCCATTTTTATACTTTGTCCAGGTTCACATTGAACCTCGACACATTTTTTTAAAGTCACTTAAAATAAAAGTGGGCAAAACCCAAACTCAATTATTGAGTTTTCCCAAAAAACGTAAGCTCTCTCTCTCCCTGCTTCGATCTCTAGAGCTTCCCCTCTGCTGCACTTCGCCTCCTGCTTCTTACCCCAATCCTACACTACACCGCGACGCGCACCTACCGGTACCCTTTGCTTCGCGTTTTCAACCGGTATAAGAACCCTAGGGTTTCACGAGGACCTGCGCAGGTGGCTGGACAACAAGCAAAAGGTGTTTTCTTGTGACAATCTCCACTTCTATCGCGAACCCCCTTGCTTCCAGGGTCACCGGGGATACCTAAGGTGCCAAAGAAGCCCAAAACAGACTGTTTTTAAGTCAAAAACAGGTTGTTACAGCAAAGTACAAGTTCTTTCATGATGTATTAAGTTGTGGGAACACTTGTACTTGGTCCCTACTACCCTAAATCAACCAAATTTGCTGAAAAATAAGTTTTAAGACAGGTTTTTACAACAAATTACAGATTTACGCAGGTTTATGCAAATGTACATTTGATGTATTTGGATTGGGGAAAGTATTAAATGCTGTAATTTCCGAGCATTAGACAAGTTTTGGATGCAAAATGCCCTTATCGAGTCAATTTTCTGCACCTTTATGCTAATAATTGGGGCTTTTGTCCATACATGCTCCCAAAGGCTGTGTTTATGCTTTATGTACACTCTTTGAGGTTAAAAACAACATTTGTTGTTTTTGGGCAAAAATTTGCTTGCTGAATTTTCTGCACAAAAAGTTCGAAAATTGCTATTCTTGCCTAAACTCGCATAATTTTGGCTCAAATTGCTTCTGTGACACTTTGGAGCTGTTGTGCACATTGCGGTGAGGTTATAATCTGTTTTCTGATGCATTTTGCCCAAAAATTTCACCATTTAAGCCCTCTTGTTTATGCAACTATGGCATCGACTTCCTCTGACATTAAGAATCTCTTCGAGATCAAGCGGTTTAAGGAAACAGGTTTTGATCTTTGGAAGGATAGGATTCAAGGAATCCTCTTTCTTAAAGATTGCGACAGGGCACTTGAAGCACAGAAGCCAGAAGATATATCAGATGCAGCACGGCTTACATTGAACAAGAAGGCCATTACTTACATTAAAATGGCCATCTCTGACGAGATCTTGGTAGATCTCAAGGGTCTTGTCAATGCGTTTGAGTTGTGGGAGAAATTGAAGGCAACGTATGAGAATACAACCCCAGTTAATCAGGTGCATTTGATGCGGAAACTTGTTGGCATGCAGTTAAATGAGTCCAAGAGCACTGCAGAGCATTTGTCATTGCTTACGAGCACTCTATCTCAGTTACAGGACTCAGGTTTGCCTCTTTTTGATGATAAGCTCAAAGCTATCTTCTTGCTAATGACTATCTGATTCTTGGGAAACATTGGTGGTCTCACTGTCAAATAATCTCAACTTGACTTTTGATGAAGTTAGGGATTCAATATTGAATGAAGAATTCAAGAGGAAAGCAAGTGGAGAAGAAGGACACTTAGCCAACATGGTTAGAGGCAAGACAAAGAAGAAGAATGCCTATGCACAGAGAAGTAAGAGTAAGAGTAGAGAAAGGGGAAATGCCAACAAAGGCAAGGATGATGTGACATGCTATCAATGTGGCAGGAAAGGTCACAAGAAATCCGACTGCAGGTACTATAAGGCAGAATTGGAAAGGAAGAAGAACAGTGGAGACAAAAAGAAAGAGAAGAAGGAGATCAAGACAGATGCACAGGACAGTCCAAAGGACAAAGAGAAGGCCAATGTGGTCTCTAGTGTTGTTATTGAGGAGCTGTCAAATGTTGAAGACATCTTGTGTGTCACTTTGTCAGCTGATGATGCTCATAAGTTTGATGCCTCTCTCAATGTTCATACACAGGATATGCAGATCACCAAGAGTGATCTAACTGATGCTTTATTGACTGTTAATGATGCATTATCCCAGACTTGGATAGTTGATTCTGGTGCTTCATTTCATGTGACTCCTATCAAGGAGTGCTTTTCTACTTTTGTTGCAGGCAGCCATAGACATATTTACCTTGGAAAACAATCATGCATGTTCATTGAGGGTATTGGCACCGTGCATCTTTCTATAAATGACACAAATGAACTTGTCTTGCATGATGTTAGATATGTGCCAGGAATCAAGAAGAGTCTGCTTTCTGTTGGTCAGATGGATATGCATGGTTACAGAATTTTGTTTGAGAGAGGATCATGGAAGATGACAAAAGGCTCAAGGCTGATTGTAAAAGGTACAAAGAAAGGGACACTTTACTGCTTGCATGGAAAGGCCTTGTTGGGAAAATTTATTGCTTTGGCTGAAATTAACTCACATATGGAGTTGTGCATAAGAGCCTTGGCCATATGAGCCAAAAAGCCCTTACTAAGCTTTGTAATTTGAACAAGCTTGATACTAAAGGCACAAAGCTTGATTTTTGTAATGAATGTCAATATGGCAAGCAAGTGAAAAGTTCTTATTACTCCGTGTCTCTCGCAAATCTAATGTGCTTGATCTTGTACATTCTGATGTTTGTAGCATGCCCACTATATCTATGGGGGGTACACATTATTTTGTCTCTTTCGTTGATGATCATTCTAGAAAAATCTGGGTTCATTTGCTCAAATCTAAGGATGAAGCCTTTGCTGCGTTTAAGAAATTTCATGCATTTGTGACCACCCAGACAGGTAAAAAGCTAAAATGCTTACGTACAAATAATGGGGATGAGTTCACAAATGGTGAATTTAACAAATTTTGTGAAAATTTGGACATTAAGAGGGAGCTTACTATTCCATACAGCCCCTCTTCTAATGGTGTGGCTGAAAGATACAATAGGACTTTATGTGAGAGGGTGAGATGCATGCTATCCACAGCTAATCTCCCTCACGGATTTTGGGGAGAAGCTCTAAACACTGCAATGCATATATGTAATTGATCCCCTCATATGTCTTTGAAAGGTGACATCCCTGAAGAGGTTTGGATTGGTAAACCTCCTTCATACGATCGCTTACGCGTCTTTGGTTGCAAAGCGTTTGTGCATGTAAGACCGGAGTTGAGAAGTAAGTTGGAGGCAAAGTCCATTAAAGGCCTCTTCATGGGATACGATGAAGAAGGTGAAATGGCTACAGTATTTTTTTTTCCAAGAAAAAGATCCTTCTATTAGTTAATGAAAACTGCCCATGAGGCTACAACAAGCATGATGGGGAGACTCTCCCAATGAAAAAACAGCATATACAATGAGGCTAAATCAAGAGATGGGAAGAGGGAAGAGCCACACATGTGGACGGTAGTGCCATCTGAGCACACCCTGGACAATGGTGTAGAAAGGCCCAGGGCGCCAGAGTAGGAGGAAAGCCTCGCGGCGCTCCCGCATGTGGTCGAAGCTGCCCTGTAGTCCCTCAAGCTGTCCTCGAGAGTATGGATCAGCTCTAGCCAAAAGTCACAAACAGTCTCTGCTGGTGGCACAGGGCGAGCCTCAAAGATGCGGAAACAGCGGGCCCGCCAGATGAACCACAGTGTCAGGCCACTAATGAGCTCCCAACACTCCTCTCTTTCACTGCACCACTCCTGTGGAGTAAGCTCTGTAGCAGGCTGGAATGTAGGTCGACCCCCCTGTATCACTATCATCTTGTTGGTGGATGATAGCTCAAACTGAAGTGCTGGGCCCGTGAGAGTGGACCAAGCCGCTGCCCCCAAGTGTACTGTCGAGCCGTGGAGAGAGTAGGCATCGGCCGAAGAACTCGTAGCCACACCTGCTGAGCCGAGGGACAGTCCCAAAGAAAGTGACGCTGACTCTCCACCAACTGGTTACATGCTGTACATGCGACCAAGAGACCACTATGCACTAGCCAGCTCTCTACTGCTGTAGCTCTATGTGCGACCAGCCACTGGAACAAGGTGGCGCGTCTCGGCTGTCTGGAGTACCACAGCCTCTCCCAAAAGGCTATCGAGTTGCTACCAAGAACTTGACTGTGAGACCCTCCTCCTGCCAATGACGTGCTGCAACGGGGCGGGCCTCTCCTGGGTGGTCTGCAGAAGAGGAGTCCCTCCATAGCCACTCACCAGGATCCCACTGTACTCGTGCCAGTGGACAACACTCCCAAGCCCATAGCCTCCAGTGTCCAGTCTCAAGAGCTGCTGGGTCAGGGTCTATGACGCAAGTCCTCCCACAGATACCCACTACTCGGATCCTCTGGAAACAGCACTATGCTACCTGCGGGGCCTCTACTGTAACTCGCTGCAGTCATTCCCCACCCTGAAGCTCGAAGAACAGGGCTCGGACAGTCTCTGAGTAGGCCCTGACTGAGATGAGAACCTCCAGTCGTGAAGACTCCCATCCATCGGGGTGCTACTGGCTCGAGAGACGAGAGCCACTCAGCTGGAACTGACTCTGAGATGTCCTGACACATGCTTTGCACACCTCTCATGCCCTGTAGCTGGAAACCCTGCACCTCTACCTGGCTGATACAAGAACTCGAGAAGATCCAGCAAGAAGTGATGTACCACATAGTCGCCAACAACACTTGGTTGGCAACTACTACTCTGCCAGCCAGAGAAAGTCGTGCTGAGCTCCAATGTAACAATTTTCTCTTGATGGACAGGAGAAGGGGAGCAATCTGCTGCTCGGGAGACAAGTCCAAACAACCCTGACAACCCAAGTACCGAACTGCAGTCCCTGGGGGAATCCACCTGAAACCCTCTCTTGGCATCCAATCTGGCACAGGAGCAGTACCAACCGAGAAAGCCACTGTCTTTCTCCAGTTGATCAGTGCGCCCGATCCACAACAGGTCTCCAAAGCCTGCTCACATCTGTGAAGATTGGCCTCCTGGCCATCTAAGTACAAGGCTGAGTCATCAACAAACTCAGCGTCCAGTAGCTGATCTCTCCGAATAGGGAGTGCTAAGCCCCGTAGACCAACCTGCTGTGACACCAAATATCTGCTCATCACCTCCGCATAGAACAGAAAGAGAAAGGGGGCAAGGGGACAGCCCTGTCTGACCGAGCGTGTAAGCATGAAGCGATCACCTCTACCTCCTACCAAAAGCACTTGACAGTGAGCCTGTCTATACAAGGCTGACATCCCTCTGATCCAAGCATCTGAGAAGCCCAATCCTGCGTAGAGTGCCCTCTAGAAAGTCCCAGTCAACTCTGTCGTATGCCTTCTCAAAATCGAGAAGAAGAATCACAGGGTCCTCACCACGGAGCCGTGCCAGGGCAGAAGCCTCCCAAAAGGTAAAGATGTTGTCAAGAATACTGCGTTCCTTGACAAAACCTGTCTGAGTCCCATGTATAAGGCTCTCTAAAAGTGGCTGAATCCTCAAACTCAGAGCCTTGGCAAGAATTTTGTAGGCTGAGTTGAGGATGGTGATGGGGCGCCACTGTCGAATCTCATCCAAGGAACCACCCTCCTTGGGAATGAGGTAGATCAGGCCCTCACTCATGCTGTCAGACATCACTCCTGTGTGCAAAATGTACTGAAAAGTACTACAGAGATCTGGGCCAAGTAGGTCCCAGTACTCCAAGAAAAAGCTGGGAGTCAACCCATCCTTACCTAGACAGCTACCACGGGGGAGGGCCCTGAGAGCCGTGTGCAGCTCCTCAAGCTGAAGTGGCATCTCTAGGCTCTGACGCATCTCCTCAGTCACAAGACATGGCATCTGTGCCCAAACCTGCTCCCTGTATGCATCCTGCCGCTCTGACTACGGCTCAGCAGACAGTAACTCACGGTAGAAGTCAATACCAACTGCACGCATATCCTCAGACTCACAAGCAACTGACCCATCGGGCCTCCTCAACTAACTGACCTTTGCATGCGAGTGCCGAGATCCCACTGTCTCAAAAAAAGCATCAGTCACTCTGTCACCCACTTGAGTCCACTGAGATGCCTATCGGTGGAAAGCAAACTCATATCGCCTCTCCTCCGTGCTAGCAAGCTCCTATTGAGCCTGCTGTAACTGCTCCTCCAACCATGGACTGTCTGGATACTGCTCCTGCATCCTCTGTAATGAAGCAATGCCCCGTCTGAGACGCTGCTTCGCCTCTCGCTGCAGCCTGGCGAGCCAGAGACTCTTGAAGAAAAAAGTGGCTAATCTGAGCTAGCCTGAGGCCACTCTTTCTGCAGGAGAATCCTGTCTGTCCATGCTCTCTGTCCAGAGAGCCTCTACCCTCTCTCTGAGTGCTGAGTTCAACAAGACCCTCTCCGGGATGCGGAGCATCGTCCTCCCACTCCTCTGTCTGTCTGCCACAGTGAGGATCACTGGTGCATGGTCCAAGAAGGAGGTCCCTGCCAGGATGCCCAATGATCCTCCCAAGTCATTGTAGTGGTCACTAGTGTAGAAGCGATCTATCCGCGATAGATTCACTCCTCCCACTCTGCGGTCCGATCTAGAGAAAGCAAGACTGTCTCGGGTCCTCACAAAACCAGAGTGCTACCATGTATCCGAGACCCTCAGAGTCATACACAACCTCTCCCAAGCTGCCAACTCGACTCCATGCATAGTACCATGGCTGCCACCAATCCTGTCAGAAGGGTCCTTCAACATGTTGAAGTCCCCTCCTATGCACCAATGATCTGCCTGCGGTAAAGACTCAACAATCAGTGCTCAAAACTCTGCAGGAGCACTTGCCACATTGGACGCATAGATGTTCAGGAAACCCACAAGGCCACCCTGAACCTGCATAGTAATCCATTGAGCCCTCCCTGGCACAATAATCCCTCTGCCCACAATGGCCTGCTGCAATGAGTCCGCAATAGTAATATATACCTCACCCTGGATGTCTCCAGGTCCAAAAGCAGCTGACCAAAAGGTATCATATCGTCCACACAAAATCTAACCACATCGGCGAATGTGGCTCTCACACAGATGGTGCTCCTGAAGCATAAGGAGATCAATCTCTCCTCCCACAAGGCAACGCTAAAGCTCCTGACGCAATCGGCCCCACTGACGCTGAAACTGGGGCCTATCTAGTCCCTGCACGTTCCATGAGACGATCCTCATGGGGAGCGAGAGAGAACAGATGCTACCGCAACAGCTAGACGAGCTATCTTCGAGGCTGGCTTGGATGGGGAGTAATCCGCATCCGAGCGTCCTCTAGATAGGCGTGACTGCAGTGAGTGCCTAGCCCAAGCCCAAGCAGAGGGAGCCATGCGTAAAGCAACCTCCTCTGTCCAGGAGTCCTCATGAATGTATACATAGCAGGGCAAACACTGCGTATCAGCAAAGTACACCACAATGTGCCTACATCCTGCTGAGTCTGGGGGTGTCACTGCAAACTTGGCCAATGGCCATAAAGTCTGCAGCATATCTGTAACTCCAAGTTCTCCCATGTGGTGAGAGAACTGTAGGATCTGTGTATGCAACCATCCCAACACGGAGTCGAGGGTCCACTCTGTCTCGGCCCTACCCCACAGAGGGGAAAGGAGAAACCAATTGCAAAGTCCAAGGCCTTTGTCCCCCTAGCGGCAAGGAACAAAGCATGGACCCTGAAGCAGGCTGCCTCATGGTCTGCTGCGGAATCGCTGAGAAAACGAGTGAAGCTGTAGTCGAAGAAGTCCCAGCGACGCCGGATGTCAATGCTCGTCAGACCACGAGGGATAGCTGCAAGGGAAGATGTATGAATCTGCAGAGGGGGCCGTAAGAAAGGCCGACCCTCTCTCGTTGTGCGACTCGTGGCAAAGGCACTGCCAAGAGATCTCCTAGCCGCCGGAGAAGGCCCTACCCCCTGGGTCGACTGTGGAACTGGAGTAGGAGGAGGGAGAGGAGTTGGGGGAGCGGTGGAGAAGAGGGGCGGGATGGGGCAACAGAGGTAGAGGGGCGAGGTGGAGAGGCGACGGGTGCAGAAGGCGAGGGGGAGGATGAGGAAGAGAGGGGGAACTCTGGGAGGGGAGAGGCTGTCGAGGGTGAAGTGGAGGTGGGGGCTGGCGCAAGGATCTCCTCATGCTCAAGAGGACCAAAGCGGTTCCCTGTGGGAACCCACTGCTACTGAGTGGACGCCTGAGGGCCACTTTGAGTGTCAGGCTGACGCTGTTGCTCCTGTCGTCGTGGATCACGGGCCTGTTGCCACCCCTCCTCCGCTGGAGCCCCAGGCTCGGAGGGTGGCTCGGCATGTGTGCGTTGTGCCGTTGACTGTGGCTGCGGGCTAGCCCTGGCAGGCTGGGACTGAGGTTGTGGTGCAGGTCGCGGCCTCCTCCGTGGACAGGCGTTCGCTAGATGGCCCATCTGTCGACAAATGAAGCACTAGTTCGGGAGGCCCGAGTACTCCACACTCTGTTTAAACCAACCCCCACTCACCCGAGGCAAAAGGATAACCTTCAAGAGCGTGTGGGTCTCTCTGACCAAAACTCGAACTAAGGGAATGCCAACCGCCTTGGCAGCTACTGATGCTGCCGTACGAGGTGTCTCCAGGACAGTCCCAATGGCGGAGCCGATCCTGGAGAGAAGTGGTAAGTACTCCCTCCGTAAACCCGGGAAGCAGACCGAGATGGGGATGTCTGCCTCCTCTACTAGAACATCTGAAGCCGGGTCAAAACCATGTCGCCGCTGTCGAAAGTGGACACGTAATAACACCACAGTGAGCTCGCTGCTGCTGTACTCTCCCGCTGCGCCATCGCCATCGCCTCCTCCCCCCCCCCCTCCCCTCCCTCCCTCCCTCACGTGCTGCCCGCTGTCCTCCTCGTACTGCCCTCAGCCCCCGCTGCCCCCCGCCTGCTGTCCCTCCCGCCTGCCCTCTGCCCCCGCTGCCCTATCCAGCCTTTCTGCCCGCCCTCAGTCCCCTGCTGCCGCCACCCGCCCTCAACCTCATCCCATGCTGCCGCCTCACGCCCTCATCCCTTAGCCCAAACCCGCTTTATCCCCCCCCCCCCCCGTCTCGACCCGTTCACCCATCAGTTTGGGCCCCCCGCCTCGGTTGCTCCCTGCAGTTTCGACACTCTCGGCATCTGTTCCAACTCCTTGGAGCAGTGTTTGCGCGTCCTTCTGCAGCATCCTCCCGTCGTCCTCTTCTTACGCCACAGCAGTAGACACAGATGGAGGCTCCAGCTTCGCCACAGAGGGACTCGCCTGAAGCCCTCTCGCTCGACCCCGCTGAGCCCACCATTCGACTTGCTCTTTCACCGACAGAGCAAGCGAGCCTTGCCGTAGAGGTAGAGCGCTTGCAGGCGACTTCGGTCATCTGCAAGGTTCTCGGCACTCGACCTAGCAGAGGAGAGCTGCGAGACCTTCTCCAGGCCCGCCTTCTCGCAGAGGTAGGCAAGATCTTGGATGTCCAGATTCTCGGACGGGGGTACTACCAGATTGAGTTCGAGACTTTCGAGATGGCCTCCAAGGTCATTGCTATGAGTCCACTGGCCATCCGAGCATCACGCGCCCACTTTCGACAGTGGCGACATGGTTTTGACCCGACTTCGGATGTGCTAGTAGAGGAGGCAGACATCCCCATCTCAGTCTGCTTTCCGGGTTTACGGAGGGAGTACCTTCCACTTCTCTCCAGGATTGGCTCCGCCATCGGGACAGTCCTGGAGACACCTCGTACGGCAGCATCAGTAGCTGCCAAGGCGGCTGCCATCCCTTCAGTTCGAGTTTTGGTCAGAGATACCCACACGCTCCCGAAGGTCATCCTTCTGCCTCGGGTGAGTGGGGGTTGGTTTCGACAGAGTGTGGAGTACTCGGGTCTCCCGAACCAGTGCTTCATTTGCAGACACATGGGCCACCTAGCGAAGGCCTGTCCACGGAGGAGACCACGACCCGCACCCCAACCTCAGCCCCAACCTGCCAAGGCTCGGCCGCAGCCACAGCCAGCGACACAGAGCACAGATTCAGCGATCCCCTCCGAGCCTGGGGCTCCAGCGGAGGAGGGGTGGCAGCAGGCCCGTGGCCGTCGACGCCAGGGGCCACAGCGACAGCCTGGCACTCAGAGTGGCCCCCAGGTGCCTACTCAGCAGCAGTGGGTTCCCACAGGGAACCGCTTTGGGCCTCTTGAGCAGGAGGAGCCTCCTTCGCCAGCCTCCACCTCCGCTTCACCCTCACCAGCCGCTCCGCCTTTCGATCCCCCCTCCTCCTCATGCCCTCCCCCGCCCTCTGCTACCGCTCACCCCCCACCTCGCCCCCCCCCATGTCTCTGCTGCCCCACCCCGCTTCTCCTCTCCCCCGCCCCCCCCAGCCCCTTCTCCCCCTCCTGCTGCTCAGGAGACTGAACCCTCGCCGGCGGCTAGGAGATCTCTTGGCAGCGCCTTTGCCACGAGTCGCCTAGCGAGAGGGGGTCAGCCCTTCATGCGGCCCCCTCTGCAGATTCAGACATCTTCTCTTGCAGCTATCCCGCGTGGTTTGACGAGCATTGACCTCCGACGCCGCTGAGATTTCTTCGATTACGGGTTTACTCGTTTTCTTGGCGACTCCGCAGCAGACCACGAGGCAGCGTGCTTCAGAGTCCACGCTTTGTTCCTCGCCGCTAGGGGGACAGAGGCCTTGGACTCAGCAGTTGGTTTCTCCTTCCCCCTCTATGGCAGGACTGAGACAGAGTGGTCCCTCGACTCAGTGGTGGGATGGTTGCATACACAGGTTCTCGAGTTCTCTCACCACATGGGAGAACTTGGCGTTACAGATTTGCTGCAGACGTTGTGGCCACTGGCCAAGTTTGCGGTGACACCCCCAGACTCAGCAGGATGTAGACACATTGTGGTGTACTTTTTTGCTGATACGCAGTGTTTGCCTTGCTATGTATTCATTCATGAGGACTCCTGGACAGAGGAGGTTGCTTTACGCACGGCTCGCTCTGCTTGGGCTTGGACCAGGCACTCACTGCAGTCTCGCCTATCTAGAGGACGCTCGGATGCGGATTACTCCCCATCCAAGCCTGCTTCGAAGATAGCTCGTCTTGCTGCTGCGGCAGCATCTGTTCTCTCTCGCTCCCCATGAGGATCGTCTCGTGGAATGTGCAGGGACTAGGTGGGCCCCAATTTCAGCGACAGCGGGGCCGATTGCGTCAGGAGCTTCAGCGTTGCCTTGTGGGAGGAGAGATTGATCTCCTTATGCTTCAGGAGCACCATTTGTCTGAGAGCCGCATTCGGCGATGTGGTCAGATTTTGCGTGGACGCTATGATACCTTTTGGTCAGCTGCTTTTGGACCTGGAGGCATCCAGGGTGGGGTATGTATGACTATTGCGGACTCACTACAGCAGGCCATTGTGGGCAGAGGGATTATTGTACCAGGCAGGGCTCAGTGGATTACTATGCAGGTTCAGGGTAGCCTTGTGGGTTTCCTGAACATCTATGCGCCCAATGTGGCGAGTGCTCGTGCAGAGTTTTGGTCACAGATTGTTGAGTCTTTGCCACAGGTTGACCAGTGGTGTGTAGGAGGGGACTTCAACATGTTGGAGGACCCTTCTGACAGGATCGGAGGAAGCCATGCTACTGTGCATGGAGTCGAGTTAGCAGCTTGGGAGAGGTTTTGTATGACGCTGAGGGTCTCGGATACATGGCAGCATTCTGGCTTTGTGAGGCCTCCAGAGAGTCTTGCCTTCTCTAGATCGGACCGCAGAGTGGGAGGAGTGAATCTATCGCGCATAGATCGCTTCTACACTAGTGACCACTTCAGTGACTTGGGGGGATCAGTGGGCATCCTGGTAGGGACATCCTTCTCGGACCATGCACCAGTGATTCTCACAGTGGCAGATAGGCAGAGGAGTGGGAGCACGATGCTTCGCATCCCAGAGCGGGTCTTGTTGGACTCAGCACTCAGAGAGAGGGTCGAGGCTCTATGGACAGAGGGCATGGACAGCCAGGCTCCACCTGCAGACAGAGTGGCCTCAGGCCTAGCTCAGCTTAGCCACTTCTTTCTCCAGGAGTCTCTGGCTCGACGGGCTGCAGCGAGAGAGGAGGAGCAGCGTCTCAGACGAGGCATTGCTTCACTACAGAGGATGCAGGAGCAGCATCCAGACAGTCCATGGTTGGAGGAGCAGTTACAGCAGGCTCGACAGGAGCTTGCTTGCACAGAGGAGAGGCGCCATGAGTTTGCCTTTCATCGACAGGCATCTCAGTGGACTCAGGTGGGTGACAGAGTGACAGGGTGACAGGTGGTTTTTTTGAGACAGTGGGACCTCGGCACTTGCATGCCAAGGTCAATCAGTTGAGGAGACCCGATGGGTCAGTTGTTTGTGAGCCTGAGGATATGCGTGCAGTCGCTACTGACTTTTACCGTGAGCTACTGTCAGCTGAGCCCGAGTCAGAGAGACAGGATGCATGCAGGGAGCAGGTTTGGACACAGATGCCCTGTCTTGTGACTAAGGAGATGCGGCAGAGGCTTGAGTTACCTCTTCAGCTTGAGAAGCTGCACACGGCTCTTAGGGCCCTCCCTCGTGGTAGCTGTCCAGGTGAGGATAGGCTGACTCCCAGCTTCTTCTTGGAGTACTGGGACCTGCTTGGCCCAGATCTTTGTAGTGCCTTTCAGTACATTCTGCACACAGGAGTGATGCCGGATAGCATGAGTGAGGGCCTGATTTACCTCATTCCAAAGGAGGGTGGCTCCTTGGATGAGATTCGACAGTGGCGCCCCATCACCATTCTCAACTCAGCCTACAAAATTCTTGCCAAGGCTCTGAGTTTGAGGATTCAGCCACTTTTGGAGAGCCTTATACATGGGACTCAGACAGGTTTTGTCAAGGAACGCAGTATCCTTGACAACATCTTCACTTTTTGGAAGGCTTCTACCCTTGCACAGCTCCGTGGGGAGGACCTTGTGATTCTTCTTCTCGATTTTGAGAAGGCATACGACAGAGTCGACTGGGACTTTCTAGAGGGCACGCTACGCAGGATGGGCTTCTCAGAGGCTTGGATCAGAGGAGTGTCAGCTTTGTACAGACAGCTCACAGTCAGGTGCTTTTGACAGGAGGTAGAGGTGAGCGCTTCATGCTCACACGATCGGTCAGACAGGGTTGTCCTCTTGCCCCCTTTCTCTTTCTGTTCTATGCGGAGGCGATGAGCAGATTTTTGGTGTCACAGCAGGTTGGTTTGAGGGGCTTAGCACTCCCTCTACGGGGAGATGAGCTTCTGGACGCTGAGTTTGCCGACGACTCAGCCTTGTACCTAGAGGGCCAGGAGGCCAATTTACACAGATGTGGGCAGGCTTTGGAGACCTTCTGCTGTGCATCGGACGCACTGATCAACTGGAGAAAGACAGTGGCTTTCTCGGTTGGTAGTGCTCCTGTGCCAGATTGGATGCCAGGAGAGGGTTTCAGGTGGATTCCTCCAGGGACTGCAGTTCGGTACTTGGGTTGTCAGGTTGGTTTGGATTTGTCCCCCGAGCAGCAGATTGCTCCTCTTCTCCTGTCCATCAGGAGAAAGCTGTTACATTGGAGTTCAGCCCGACTTTCGCTGGCTGGTAGAGTAGTAGTTGCCAACCAGGTGTTGTTGGCGACTATGTGGTACATCACTTCTTGCTGGATCTTCTCGAGTTCTTGCATCAGCCAGGTACAGAGGCTGATCAGGAACTTCCTTTGGTCAGGTCGCGGCACTCAGATTGCCCAAGCCAAGGTGGCTTGGTCGGTCATCACACTTCCTTGTTCTCAGGGAGGGCTTGGGATCATTGATCCAGCACAGCAGAGCAGAGCCCTTCTTGGGAAGTTCGTCATCAGAGGACTTCTTCCAGGCGAGGAGCCCTGGAAGGAGTTCTTGTTGTAGAGCCTTCGTGCCAGGGTGCCTCAGTCAGGAGGCCCTTGGCAACCTTCGACCAGATGGATCTTTACAGAGTTGCGTCGAGTTGGTTTGAGCAGGAGACTGGAGGACCAATTCGCTGTGAGTCTGCTTCGTTCTTGGGAGCTATTACGGCGTGGCCTAGAGCAGAGACAGACAACGTGCACAGAGGAGCACCTACGGCAGTCCCTCGTCTGGAACCCCATGGTTAGCACTCAGCGAGGCCACTTGGTTGGGAGTAGGCCTCATGTTTCTTGGATCCCCTTGGCAACAGGTCCAACGCGCTCTCTAGGTGACTGGCTAGAGTTCACAGGTTTGTCAGAGGAGGTGCAGGTTGTCCAGCTACAGGACATGAGAGGGGTTCAGAGCATGTGTCATGACATCTCAGAGTCAGTTCCAGCTGACTGGCTCACGCCTCTCGAGCCAGTAGCACCCCGGTGGATGGGAGCCTTCACACGACTGGAAGTTCTCATTTCAATCAGGGCTTGCTCAGAGACTGTCCCAGCCCTGTTCTTCGAGCTTCAGGGTGGGGGACGACTACAGAGAGTTGCAGTAGAGGCCCCGCAGGTAGCAAAGTGTTGTTTCCAGAGGATCCGAGTTGTGGGCATCTGTGGGAGGACTTGCGTCATAGACCCTGACCCAGCAGCTCTTGAGACAGGACACTGGAGGCTATGGGCTTGGGAGTGCTCTCCACTGGCACGAGTACAGTGGGATCCTGGTGAGTGGCTTTAGAGGGACCCATTCTCTTCTGCTGACCGCCCAGGAGTCCCTTTCTTTCAGAGTCCCTTTCTTTCAGTACACTGTTCGGCTTGGACGTCATATACTTGCAGCACAGAGTGAGGTCCGCCCCGCTGCAACACGTCATTGGCAGGAGGAGGGTCTCACAGTTGAGTTCTTGGCAGCTTTTTGGCAGAGACTGTGGGACTCCAGACAGCCGAGGCGCGTCACCTTGTTCCAGTGGTTGGTTGCACACAGAGCCACAGCAGTAGGGAGCTGGCTTGTACATAGTGGTCTCTCGGCCGCATGTACAGCCTGTGACCAGTTGGTGGAGAGTCAGCGTCATTGTCTTTGGGACTGTCCCTCAGTCCAACAGGTGTGGCTACGAGTTCTTCGGCTGATGCGTGCCCTCTCCACGGCTCGACAATACACTTGGGGGGCAGCGGCTTGGTCCACCCTCACGGGCCCGGCACTTCAGTTTGAGCTATCTTCCACCAGCAGGATGATAGTGATACAGGGGGGTCGACCTACACTCCAGCCTGCTACAGACCTTACTCCACAGGAGTGGAGCAGTGAGAGAGCGGAGTGTTGGGAGCTCATCAGCGGCCTAGCTCTCTGGTTCATCTGCCAGGCCCGTTGTTTCCGCATCTTTGAGGCTCGCCTTGTACCACCAGCAGAGACTGTTCGTGACTTTTGGCTAGAGCTGATCCATACTCTCAAAGGACAGCTTGAGGGACTACAGGGCAGCTCCGACCGCATGCGGGAGCGCCGCGAGGCTTTCCTTCGACTCTGGCGCCCTGGGCCGTTCTACTCCATGGTCCAGGGGGTGCTCAGATGGCACTACTGTCCACCTGTGTGGCTTTTCCCTCCTCCCATCTCTTGATTTAGCCCCATTCTACATATGCTGTTTTTTCATTGGGAGAGTCTCCCCACCATGCTTGTTGTAGCCCTCTCTTGCAGAGGTGGATGTAGCCCTATGGGCAGTTTTCATTAACTAATAGAAGGATCTTTTTCTCAAAAAAAAAAAAAAGTGGACACGTGATGCTCGGATGGCCAGTGGACTCATAGCTATGACCTTGGACGCCATCTCCGAGGTCTCAAACTGGATCTGATAGTAACCCCGTTCGAGAATCTGGGCATCCAAGATCTTGCCCACCTTTGAGAGAAGGCGGGCTTGGAGAAGGTCTCGCAGCTTTCCTCTGCTAGGTCGGGTGCCGAGAATCTTGCAGATGACCGAAGTCGCCTGCAATCGCTCTACCTCTGCGGCAAGGCTCGCTTGCTCTGTCGGCGAGAGAGCAAGTCAAATGGTGGCTCAACGGGCTCGGGCGAGGGGGCTTCTGGTGAGTCCCTCTGTGGCGAAGCTGGAGCCTTCATCTGTGTCTACTGCTGTGGCGTAAGAAGAGGGCGACGGAAGGACGCTGCAATTAGGTGCATACAGCACTGTCCTAAGGATTGACTCAGTGCTGAAGGGGACAATTGCAGGAAGCTGACGGGGTGAAGAAAAAACAACACATGCGGACGGACGGACCAGGGGGAGGGGGCAGCCAACTGGGGTGGCTAAAGCGGGAGCGCAGGCAGCAGCGGGAGGGGATGGCGGAGACGGCAGGGACAGAGGCGGACAGGCAGCGCAGCAGTGGCGGGCAAGCAGCGCGGACGAGCAGGCAGTGGCGGCAGGGTGGGCAGGCAGCACGAGGCAGGCAGCGCAGACAGACAGCGAGGCAGACAGGGCAGCGAGAGGGGAGGTAGCGGGCAACGCTGGTGGAAGGGCGAATAGCAGCAGCGAGCAACAGCGGGTCAAAGTCTCCTCTTTCAATGGGCTCAGTATTTGGTTACCTCAGCTCAAAAAGATTGTACGCAGCCAGGATGTTGTTTTTAACGAGGCAAGGCTGCTTAAAAACAATTGTGCCTCTAATGGTTACTATAAAAAGGTCAAATTTCAGCATGTACAGCCACCTATTAGGCCTAATTTTGACCCTCAAGATGCACCACATATGGCTAAAAATGTTGATGAACCAATGGTGTTTGAGCCAAATGATGTTGGACAACAAAATGAGGCTCTTGAAGGGCATGTGCAGCCACATAACTATGCTGAAAACAGGGCTGAAAATGATGTACAGCAGCCCTTTGTTGATGATATCATTGTTCCACCTGATATAGACCCATTTCTAGATAATGTGGATCATTGGGTGAGGCGTTCTACTCGTCCAAGGCAGAATGTGAGTAGATATGATCCCTCTTTGCATTATATTATGCTGACAGAAGAGGGTGAACCTCTTACTTATAAAGAGGCTAAGTCGTGTGAATCAAGAAGTAAGTGGGAGCTTGCAATGCAAGAGGAAATGAAATCCTTGTATGCAAATGATACTTGGGATCTTGTGCCATTGCCTAAAGGGAGAAAGGCTCTTCCTAACAAATGGGTATACAAGATTAAGATTGTGGATGAAAAACCCAAGTGCAAAGCAAGATTGGTTGCAAAAGAATATGCACAGAAAGAAGGAATTGATTTTCAAGAAATCTTTTCCCTTGTTCTAAAGATTACAACTTTATGTGTCCTTTTTGCTCTCGTTGCGGTGGTTGATTTGGAATTGAATCAAATGGATGTAAAGACAGTGTGTTTCCCTGGTGACATTGAAGAGGACATATACATGAAACAACATGAAGGTTTTGTAGTTCCTACACGTGAGGAACTTGTATGCAAACTGAAAAGGGCTCTGTATGGTTTGAGACAATCATCACCGCAATGGTATAAGAAGTTTGACACTTTTATGTTGTCTCAAGGCTTTAAACGCAGCCATGCAGATCATTGTTTGTATACGAAAAGAGATGAAGATGGTAGTCCCATCATACTTGTTCTCTATGTTGATGACATGCTACTTGCCGAGAAACATAAGACTAGTCTTGATGCTCTGACACGTAAGCTAAATTCAACATTTGCTATGAAGGATTTGGGTGATGCAGAGCATATTTTGGGCATGCGTATTAAAAGAGATAGAAAGCTGAAATTGATGTTTTTATCTCAAGAAAGGTACGTTGCAAAAGTACTTGACAGGTTTAATATGGCTGATGCTAAGCCTCTTGGAGTACCTTTACCTCCATACACTAAGCTTAGCAAAGCAGATTGCCCAAAGGATGAGGTGGCATTGAAAGCAATGAAGGGAATCCCATATGCATCAGCTTGTGGTTCTCTTATGTATGCTATGGTTGCCACTCGTCCCAACATTGCTTATGCAGTGGGAGTTGTTAGTCAATACATGTCGAATCCTGGCAAAGCGCATTGGGAAGCTGTCAAATGCATTTTGAGATATTTGAAAGGTACACAATCAAAGTGTATTTTGTTATGGAAAAAGTGACTTGAAGTTGCAGAGATATTGTGATCCAAACATGGCAGGTGACATGGATACCATGAAATCTACCAGTGGATATGTATTTGCCATTGCTGGTGGTGCAGTCTCTTGGTATTCTAGGTTGCAAAAAATTGTGCCATAGAGTACTACTGAGACTGAATATTTCGGCCACAGAGACTTCAAAGGAGGCCATTTGGTTGCGCACACTTGTAAAAGAACTTGGCATGCCTACTCATACATCCGTGCTGGGTTGTGATAGCCAGAGTGCTGTCTATTTAGCCAAAAATGCCATGTTTCATACGCGTACCAAACACATACATGTGCGATACCACTTCATGCGTCAGGTATTGAAGGATGGTCTAGTCACCTTGACTAAGATCCATACACAGGATAACCCTGCAGATGTTCTCACTAAGAATCTTGCTAAGGGTCAACATGAGCATTGCATACAGCTGGTGGGAGTTGGTTAACTTAAAGGCGTCATTTATGCCTTTAAGTGGGAGGTTGTTGGGTTAAAAGCCTAAATAACCCCGTTTTGTACATTTTTATACTTTGGAACTTGGATACATTTTTTAAAATTCACTTAATAATAAAAGTGGGAAAACCCAAAACTCAATTATTGAGTTTTTCCCAAAAACGTAAGCTCTCTCTCTCTCTCTCCCTGCTTCGATCTCTAGCGCTTCCTCTCTGCTGTACTCCGCCTCCTGCTTCTTGCCCCAATTCTGCACTACATCGCGACGCACACCTACCGGTACCCTCTGCTCCGCGCTTTCAATATTCCTTTATGTTGCTCTTAACTCTTCTCCCTTCTGATTTCCCCGTCATCAATTATAGGCAGCATCAGTTGTTACTAATAGCAGCTATAGATAAAGAGATTTTGCATTAAACCTCCATTTAAAACCTGGTATGATGAAGTTTTCCAATCTCCACCTTCTTGTTTTCATATTGTTGTTCTTCCCGTCTCTCTTTGAGAGCAGCAGTTTCCATGCTACCATTGCTAATACATAGTGATATCAATATACTTCTCAGCATCATGAAAACTGAGTTTCAAACCTGTCTGTATAGGTATAGCAATAGGCTTACAGTTCTCAAGGCCAAATCTACTGAACAATGTCTCAATATACTTTGTCTCACACAAAGCAATATCTCCATCAACCTCTTTGATATGTAACTTCTCATACCATGCCTATGGTGCTTGCTTCAAACCATACAAAGCCTTCAATAGCTGTCACGAGACTGTGGCAACCATTCACCTTAGTTGATGGTTTCTTTCCCTTGATTTTTAATTAATTTTTGGGACCCCCTTTTTGAAGTCACAAATGGCCGGACATTGTGTGTGTGAAATGGCCGATGGACGAGAGTTTCACCCACAATCGGGAAGGGCAGGTTGCCTCGGGCCAGTCGGCACTAGAATCCGAGCAGTAAAAGGGTGTCTAGGCTCAGTTCGACGTCATTTAGGCCCCACGCTACACTTATAAGTTGGTGGGTACTAGGAAATTAACTCAAAAAAGACAAACAGAACACATGGCGGCTCCAGATGCACTTTCCCCGTCTACATGAAGAGGGGGCGCCCATTTCAAGAGAGGGGACTGATTTTTGCTCTAGAAGTGACTACAGTGTGTGGGTGAGTACTGGGTGCAGGTGATCACAGCTTTAATGGAAAGCTTTCCTTCTCCCTTGCTCTATGTAGCGTGACGATTTGCTCTCGCACATCTCTCTCCCCTTTGCACAAATGGTAATGCACCTTGGGCTTCTCAAATGACCATGTACAGTCCTAGGGGTTATATGCGCGTTTGCCGAGACGAGCCTTCTGAACAGGAACCGTATTAGCTAATTGCTAATCCCCCACAGGTCATAGGTACGCACAATTTCATCACGAAGGATTGCCAAAACGGAGAGTCTTCTCGCGTGAAAACTCGTTTGTTTCACAGAGAAACTATCCCATTGTGAGCGGGAGCACCAAAGACACACGTAGACGTGTTCACGCGGCCCAAAACGATCCAAAACAAAAAATTACAGCCTGCTGTGTTTTTCTGCAAGTTTAGGGCTTTACACCTAAACTGCAAGGACAACGTCAAGGGAGCCTCAAGAAAGCCTCGGGATGCTTAAACAGGGCTTTGGGCACTTGACAATGTCAAAACAGGGAATTACAGCACGCTGAAATTGACATGCAGCTCATTGGAAAGCTTCCTAACCGTAAGGGAAAGTGCCCTTGACGTATACTTTTGACCTGCCGAGGGTTTTGCGCCGTTATGCAGGCGAAATTGGGTCAAAAACCTGCAATTACATTATTAGAGTCATAGACAGGTTTGGACAGCTTTGTGAGAGATAGGTGAAAGTGTTCGGGTCGTCTATTCGCAATAAGATTAAAGAAATGCAGAAAGGGGAGTCGGTCTTTGGGGCCACCAGGTTGTCAGCGTCTGCTTGGTAGCGCTCTAGCTTCCAAGCCGTATGTGTTTGAAGTGTTAATTCTAGTCAGGTTTAATTGCAAAGTTTCTCTGTGTCCTAAAGTTCAAGTAAAGTTTCGGGTGAAAGCCAAAGTCTACCGCCCTACAGGCCGGTTTCAATAGCCTCCACACCTTTTTTTTTCGAGAAAAAAGATCCTTTCATTAGTAAATAAAAGTGCCCATAAGGCTACAAATCACCTCTAATAAAGAGGGCTACATCAAAAACATGGGAAGACTCTCCTAGTGAGGAAACAAAGTATGTACAATGATGGCTAGATCATGAGATGGGAGGAGAAAATAGCCACACTGGTGGCGTGCCATCTAGGCACACCCTAGACCATGGTGAAGAAAGGCCCTAGGCGCCAAAGTCTCAAGAAAGCCTCTCGATGCCCTCGCATACGGTCGGAGCTGCTCTAAAGTCTCTCAAACTGACCCCTAAGTGTATAAATCAGCTCCACCTAAAAGTTACGAACAGTCTCTGCTGGTGGAACAAGGCGAGTTTCAAAGACATGGAAGCAACGGGCCCGCCAGATAAACCAGAGTGTTAGGCCGCATACGAGCTCTCAACACCTCTCTATCACTGCACCACTCTTAAGGGGTGAGCTCTGTGGCAAGTTGGAGGGTGGGTCGACCCCCCCTGAATCACCTACCATCCTCTTGGTGGAAGCCAACTCAAAGAGACTGGACCGGACTATAGCGCCCCAAGTGTACTGTCGGGCTGTGGAAAGCGTTGGCATCAGCCGAAAAACCCAAAGCCAAACCTGTTGAGCCATGAGGCAATCCCACAAACAATGATGTTGACTTTCCAAAGGATGACCACAGACTGCACATGCTACCGAGAAGCCACTGTGTACTAGCCAACTCTAAACTGTTGTAGCCCTGTGTACAACCAGCCACTGAAACATAGTAACTAGCCTCTGCTGCCTGCTGTCTCACAACCGCTCCCAGAAACCTGACAAGAACTCGGCTGTGAGACCTTCCTCCTGCCAGTGTAGTGCTGCAGCAGGGCGAGCCTCTCTCCGTGATGCCAATATATGACGCCTCAAGTGAGCAATATACTGCAAAAATGGAGTCCTCGGGTGACCGGCTGAAGAGAAAGAATCTCACCAGAACCACTCTCCCGGGTCTCACTGCACTCGACTCAGAGGGCGGCTCTCCCAAGCCCAAAGATGCCAGTGTTCTGTCTCAAGATCTGCTAGGTCGGGATCTATGACACGCGTCCTCTCACCGATGCCCACAACTCGGATATCTGAAAACAGCACTCTGCAACCTGTGGAGCCTCTATTGAGACCTTGTGAAGGCGACACTCTCCCTCAACCTCAAAGAACATGTGGGGTACTAACTTCGAGCAAGCTCGAACTGCAATGAGGATCTCCAACCTTGTGAAGGACCCCATCCATCTGGAAGTTGTTGCCTCTAGAGGGATAAGCCACTCAGCTGGTATAGCCTCTGTAATATCTTCACACATACTCTGCGCTTCCCTCATGCCTCGTAACTGTATGCTCTGAACCTCCTCGAGCAAGCCTAAAAACTGAAGCTAGTCGCTGAGAGTGCAAGCAGGATCCTCTGCCATGGGACCCCAAGAGATATGAGGTCTGCTACCAACCAGGTGGCCACTTTGTGTCCTAACCATGGGGTTCCAAACAAGAGGCTGCCTCAAGCACTCTTCCATGCAAGTGGGCTGATGCTGCTCCATGTCACTCCCCAACTGCTCCCAAGACCTAAGTAGGCTCGCAATAAATCGATCCTCCAACCTCCTGCTTAGACCATCTTTCCGCATATATATAAAATTCCACCCGGTGGACAGGCTCAAGGGCCACCCGTGTGAGGGACTCGAGCTCGAATCCGGTGAAGCAACAGCTCATTCCAGGGCTCCTCCCCTAGAAGCAGTCCTCTAACCACTAGCTTCCCAAGGAGAGCTCTGCTCTGATGTGCTAGGTCAATGATCCCCAGCCCCCTCCCCTCCCCCCGATAAATTGGTAAGGTGATGACCCGTCAGGCCACTTTGGCCCAGGCTAACTAGGTGTCACGTCTTGACCACAAAAAATTCTTGATCAGCATCTCCAACCGACTGATACAGGAGCTCGAGAGAATCTAGCAAGACGTGATATACCACATAGTAGCCAACGGCACCTGAATGGCCACTACAACTTTGACTACCAAAGAGAGTCGTGCCGAACTCTAATGGAGCAATTTCCTCCTAATGGATAGGATGAGGAGAGCAATTTGATGCTCTAAGGACAAATCCAAGCCAACCTGACAACCCAGATAGCTTACAAAGACCCTGGGGGGATCCACCTGAAGCCCTCACCTGGCGACCAATCAGGACTACAAGCACTACCTACCCAGAAAGCCACTGTCTTCCTCCAGTTGATCAGTAATCATGAAGCACAACAAAACACCTCAAGAGCCTGCTTACATGTGTGCAAATTGGCCTCATGGCCCTCCCAAGTACATGGCTGAGTCATCAGTAAACTTAGCGTCAAGTAGGTCATCCCCCCTAATGGGGAGCTCTAGACCACGCAAGCCAAGCTCATGTGAAGCCAAAAATCTGCTCATCACCTCAGCATACAAGGGAAAGAGGAAGGGGGCAAGAAAGTAACCCTATCTAACCGAGCGCGTGAGCATGAAGCGTTCTATCACAAGGCGGGCACCACGTGCCAATATAAAAGAACAGACTAAACAGACTTTTAACACTTCAATAACAATTGAACTGAAAGAGAGAGACAACGCGTGACATGAAGTGGTGGAATTCCACCCCAGAGAGTATTGGCCCCAAACCTTGGCGCCCCTTTCGGTATCTCTTTATATTGCATCATCAAAGTATAAGTCGATACTCCAGACTCTGCACCTTCTCCAGGAAGCATGCCAGAGAATGAGCCCTAGCCTTATATCTTGGCCTGAAAAGCAGTTACAGTAAAAAGCCTTTTAAAACTCAAAAGCTTCTGGTCCAAAAGCAAAGCAAAAAAGCTGCCAACGTAAATCACGGTAATCCGTACAGCCTACCACGTCCTCAGCCAACGCAAAACGCGGAAATCCGTACAACCTGCCACGTCATCATGTCAGCACAAATTTTAGAAATCTGTCTCCTGTCCTCAGGGTTAGGGTTTCTGCAATTTTAGGGTTAGGGTTTCTAGAATTAGGGTTTCAACAATTAGGGTTTTTGGCAAAAATTAGGGTTAGGGTTTCTACTCTCGGACAGCCACATCATCTGTAAGTTGGCTCCATTCTTTAGGCTTTGACACGTCAATAGTTTGTTACATCTCCCCTTCTTGAAAGAGAGTAATCGTCCGCGATTACAACATATCTGCAAAACAACTCAAGTTAGCTCAAAAATTTCCGAGGGACAATCAGTTTGCTCTTTTTATTAAGGAGTTAGCTTCTCCTTTCTACTCTTTTGATCAAGGAGTTAGCTTCTCCTTTCGGCTGTTTTGATCAAAGAGTTAGCTTCTCCTTTTGGCTATTTTGATCAAGGAGTTAGCTTCTCCTTTCGTCCAGATCGGAACTCTTGATATTCCGACGTAGTAAAATTAGCCATCACACCCAGACCGTACTGATCTTCCACGGGTGTCTTGATGCACTAAAATTACAAACCGAGACAATCTCATCCAATTAGGAATATTCAGTAATTGACACATCACAATGCAACACAAATGGTCACATATGCATGTTACAAGACACAACAAACAGCGTCATTGAGCACTCCGCCGAGACAAACGGTCTGCGGTATGAAGCTACTCAACGACTGCCTCATCACTCCCCCCACAAATAACCTAAAAAGGTCCGAGCCATGAGCTCACATGATTGTACGACCAAACGCTCCCCAGACTGCAATCTGCGTCGCTTGGAGGTTCAACCATACAACCAAACGCTCCCCAGACTGCAATCTGCGTCGCTTGGAGGTTCAACCATACAACCAAACGCTCCCCAAGCATCGGCCTGTGTCGTTCGGAGATTTTCTAGCATACAACGAAACGCTCCTCAAGCATCGGCTTGCGTCGTTCCGAGGTTTTCAAACCAACGAAACGCTCCCCAGGCATCGACCTGCGTCGTTCCGAGGTTACTTAAACAGTATTTCTCACTTCTCCACCCGGGAGTAAAATCACAAATCATTGAAACCAGTAACAAACCAGAGTCAAACAATTGAAATCGGCACCAAAACAGGTTCAAAACAGATACGATCCATTTTAAACAAATTCCAAACAGGATCACCAAACAAGATCAAACAGAACTCAAACTTAAAAAACAATCTCGACGTCAGTCGAGCTCGAAAAGTCAACTGACTTTCCATCTTGAAACCTGCACCAAAAATTAGGGTTAGGTTCCTTCCATGAGGTCGTAGCCGAGCACAGCATGGTCCGTCAGCTCTTGGACAAACAGTGTTGCTTGGGCGACGATGGTAGTCCCAAGATAGCAATCGCACTAAACCTCCAAGGTTCGTGAAGAGACATCTACTGAGAGATGTCGAGAAATTTCAAGATATAATCTGTCAGGGTTTCCATGGCAAGCATTTCAGGATACCCCACTCTGCCAAAAGTTGCACTCCGAAGGAAGATGTCAGAAACCATACAACTTCGAACAAATTTTTTTCTTGAAAGCTTGCCAAGTACTTGGAGTATGCTGCTTGGTAGCTGTAGACATCAACGTCTGCATGACACTGCTTCTAAGAAAAACAGTGACTCGAAACAAAACTGGATCCTTCTCTTGTAAGTGATCTTAATTGGCTTATGCCCTGTAAGACATGAGCGGTGAAGACGGGAGCGCGATCGATGCGCGATGAAGTAAGGGTGGGAGTGGCTGATAAGTCCGGGTTGAAGGGCGAAGATACCTCGAATAAAATCTGTCTGCTCTTTTGTAGGACCGGTATGCTATCAGAAAAGCATACGACTGATGCTCTGATACCACTGTCACAAGACGGGCACCACGTGCCAATAAAAAAGAACAGATTGAACAGACTTTTAACACTTCAATAACAACTGAACTAAAAGAGAGACGAAACGCGACACGGAGTGGCGGAATTCCACCCCAAAGAGTATTGGCCCCAAACCTTGGCGCCCCTTTTGGTATCACTTTAGATTGCATCATCAAAGTACAAGTCGGTACTCCAGACTCTGCACCTTCTCCAAGAAGCATGCCAGAGAATGAGCCCTAGTCTCATATTTAAAGGCCCTTGGCCTGAAAAGCAGATACAGTAAAAAGCCTTTTAAAACTCAAAAGCTTATGGTCCAAAAGCAAAGCCAAAAAGCTGTCAGCGTAAATCACAGAAATCCGTACAACCTGCCACGTTATTAACCAACGCAAAACGCAAAAATCCGTACAAACTGCCACGTCATCATGTCAACGCAAATTTAAGAAATCTGTATGCTGCCCTTAGGGTTAGGGTTAGGATTTTTGCAGTTTTAGGGTTAGGGTCTCCTCAACTGAATGACACTTGTGTATCCATGGCAAGGCCCCACAGTCTCAAGTAACTCTCTCACCCACCCGGGTCCACTGAGATGCCAGCAGATGAAAGGTAAACTCATGACGCCGCTCCTCAATGCTAGTCAGCTCATGTCTAGACGGCTACATTTGCTCCTCCACTCAAGGACAATCTGGATGGTGCTCCTCTATGAGAGTGCACGTGTGCGGACGAGAGAGAGAGAGAGAGAGAGAGAGAGAGGGGACGATCAGCCCCCCATGATCCATGAGCAAAAGACCCAATACACAATAACCAGATGATAGAAGTGGGTACCCCCCTGGCCCCATAAATAGGTGCCCAAGGGGAGGTAGGGCATGCCAATAAAATCCCCACGACTCAACAAGAAAAATGATATATGGAAATATATGAGGACCCTCGGACAAGGTGGACGGCTAGCTATCAGCCCGGAGGCATACTAGCCGTACAGGTATACCCTAGACCTGTGAAGCAGCAAAGTGGTGTAAATCTAACAAACCGCGTGAAGCCGAAGATGTAAGGCAAATGATGAAGATGTATGTTGTAATGTCCACTGAAGGATACTCCGTGAGTATAGCAGCAGTATGGGGTGTCCCAACCGTTGAGAAATCTCCATGGTAAAGTGTCGTCACGAGCAATGTAGCAAACTACTGTACTCCACCGATACAGGGTGAAGATACTGCGTGAAGGTCCCGAACTGAGTGTGAAAAAAACTGTCGTAAAAGAAGTGTCAATAGACATGCAAGTGTCCTATCCAATAGGATCTATGGTGTTTGTATTCAAACCGTGTGTAGAAAATAGGAAAGCCCAGAAACCGTCATGAGCATGATCGGAAGCCTGTCAATGTATGAACCTGTACGCCTATATGGCTAGGTGGCTAAGCTGTGTAAAACTCCAGGAAGGTCAGATGTGGCAATCTTTGTTGTAAACGTCCTCCGAAACAAGGAAAGCCAGACTAAACAGTCTGCATTGTAGAAGCTACCGTAGGCTGCAACAATCACCGATTGACCCAACGGACCACCATCAAATGGTGCCCTGTCAATAGGTAGGGTAATCCAAGATGAGGGGAAAGTCAGACTCAACAGTCTGCGTTGTGCAGGCCCTCTTAGAAGAGGTGGTGTCAGACCAAGCTCTCTGCACCGTAATCATCCTACATGAAGTAGGGAAGCCAGACTAAGCAGTCTGCGCTGAGAAGTGAAGTGACCAGACCAAGATGTCTGCGCTGTCTTGCCTGTATCTCCTGCCTCCAATCCTCTGACGTCAACCAAAACAAAATCCGCGCCACCAAACCGCATCTCGGTGTGACTCTCAATGTGAATGAGCTGGGAGTGGTCTGCTGCCTAGATCAGGGGATAAGTCTGTTGTAAGGTTACTGAGGGTGAGTGTAAGTAACTCTGAAGGTAGCAATCCAAATGATCAGGAGTGTAGAAGAGCAATTGCACTACCATCCAAGCAAAACTCCGGGTGACTCCGGATGTAGTCGCTAGATGCCTGATCTCCCGCATCTCGTGGGTAAACTCTCCGATAGAGTCTAAAGAACTGAAGTCTCACTCCAGTCTGTAGATCTAAGCAATGAATCTGTCCAAGAAGAAATCCAAGCTCCTCTCCCTAAGTCCATGTAGATGCTCCTGTGGAAGCAAGTCGTATGACATGTCAAGGTCAAGTGGTAAGTGTCAGTCCCCCAAAGATGGCGATGTCTTCTCTGGGAATGTGTCATAAGCATGGTCATATCTCGTGTGAACTCTAGAGATGAGTGCATAGGTGTGTCCATAGCAAACCACAAGTCACCAACCCCTTTGGAGTGCGCAACCGCGGAATAATGGCTGGAATGAATGGATCTCCCCAGGATCATATGTCCATAGATGATCAAGCCGATGTCGAAGATACCGTGTACTGCAGCAATCACTAAGAGACCGCATGGACCACCATTGGATGGTGTCTTGGCAGGAGGTAACTTCTTCCTCTGTGAAAAACACAAACCATGTGGCTGTTGTCCACCCAAAAACACAAATACGAGGTGATAAAAACGTTGCTGTCCGTCGATTTTCAACGTGCTCATACGCTTCCGGCAAGGTCCGGAGCGATGCAGAGGGTGTAGGGAGGGTGGGGAATCAATGTGAGAACCCAAAGTGGGCCGAAAACAGAGAAAACAGCAGGTGTTTATGCTTTTGAAATCCGACGGAAATAGAGAGGTTACAAGCCAGCAAGGCATCAGTTGCCAAGCTGATGTGTCGTAAGGCAAGAGGAAGCCCAACGTTCCCCTCTGTGCAGCGAACGTTGCCTTGCTATGCAAAGACGCAACAGATCCCAAAAACGCAGATCTGGCTAGAAACACAGATGAAGCAGAGGGGTTTTCTAGTGACGAAAAGTCCCAAAAAGTATAGCGCTACCAAAAACGCCAAGTATGGAGACAAAAAAGTAAGTGGAGGTGGGGTCCTCCGCGACAGAAAACTCCATATTCCATTGTGTGCCTGGCTTTTGCAAAACACTGGCAAGTCTACATAAAAAACGTTGGCTGATCTGATCTTCTTCGGAGGAGGAGAACCTCTGCAAGTGAAGCGTCGAAACATGAAGAACCTAAAGCTTTGATACCATGTGATGCTTGAGCTCTATTACCATGTGAGTACGCGTGTGCGTAATCGTGAGAGAGGAAGAGAGAGAGAGAGAGAGAGACAGACAGTAGACACAAACGCCAGAGATGGTGAAGAGGGGGCGATCAATCCCCCACGACTACCATGAGCAGAAGACCCAATACACAATAACCAGATAATGGAAGTGGGTACCCCCCCGGCCCCATAAATAGGTGCCCAAGGGGAGGTAGGGCAATGCCATATTAAATCCCCACGACCCAACAAGAAAAATGATATATGAAAATATATGAGGCCGCCCGGACAAGGTGGACGGCCGGCCCAAGAGTGGACGGTCGGACAATGCAGAGAAAATGCATATGCAAAGGGTGGCCAGCTCAGAGGCATACTAGTCGTACAAGTATGCCCTGGACCTGTAAAGCAACAGAGTGGTGTAAATCTAGCATCTTGTATCCGCTGTAAGAAGACAATATCCAGTCGGAGACACTTCTCCTCCGCCCTGGCTGCAGCCAAGCGAGCTGCAGACTCTTGGAGGAAGAAGTGACTACGCTCAGCAAGTCCAGAGGCATTCTACTAATAGGGGTGCCCTGAGTGTTCAAACTCCAAAGTGCCACCACCCACTCTCTAAGCTCTGCATCTAGCACGATTCTCTTAGGGGTGTGGCATCGTACTCTCACTCCTCTATCTGTTTGTCAGGGTAAGAATCACTAGCGTATGATGTGAAAATATAGTCCCTGCTAGAATGCAAACAAATCCTCCCATGTCACAATTGTAATCATTGACATTGAAGCGATCTATCCGAGATAGATTCACTCCTCCTACTCTATGGTCAGAGCGAGAGAAAGCTAAGCTGTTTGAGGACCGCACAAAGCCTGCATGCTGCCAAACTCAGCTCGTGCTCTTTCTTCATACTCTCTCAAGGCTCAAGCTTAAAGTTGCAGCCTCAACTTTCAAGGCTCACCCTTTCTGGGCTTCCTCAAGCCAAGGCTCCCTCTCCCTTTCCCTTGGGCCTCAAGGCTTTAAGCCTCAAGGCTCAAGCCTGAGTCTGTCAGGGTAAGAATCAGTAGCGTATGATGTGAAAATGTAGTCCCTGCTAGAATGCAAGCAAATCCTCCCATGTCACAAATGTGATCACTGCATTGAAGCGATCTATCCGAGATAGATTCACTCCTCCTACTCTATGGTCAGAGCAAGAGAAAACTAAGCTGTTTGGGGACCGCACAAAGCCTGCATGCTGCCAAACTCAACTCATGACCAAAACTCAGCTCCTGCTCTTTCTTCATACTCTCTCAAGGCTCAAGCTTGAAGTTGCAGCCTCAACTTTCAAGGCTCACCCTTTTCGGGCTCCCTCAAGCCAAGGCTTCCTCTCCCTTTTCCTTGGACCTCAAGGCTTTAAGCCTCAAGGCTCAAGCCTGAGGCTCCACTTCTCCCTCAAGGCTCACTCTCCACTTCTCCATCCCTCTCGAGTCATCACCTCTCTTCCTCTCCCTTAAGCCTCAAGGCTTTAAGCCTCAAGGATCAAGTTTGAGACTCCACCTCTCCATCTCTCCCTCTCCCTTAACTTTCAAGTTCAAAGGCTCTCTCTTCATCTCCCCCTCTCTCTCTCCCTCAACTTTCAGAAATTCAAGGCTCTCTCTCCCTCTCCCTCAGACACAATCTCCCTCTCTCTCTCTCTCTCTCTCTCTCTCTCTCTCTCTCTCTCTCTCTCTCATCACTTATGGCGCAAGCTTCCGTATCAAGCGAACGTGAGGCCTCGGTTTAATGTACCATCTCATACCAAATTTTAAATGGAGATTTAATGCACAATCTCTTGACCTATAGCTGCTATTGGTAACTATTGATGTTGCCTACGATTGATAACATGGAAATCAGAAGAGAGACGAGTTCAGAGCAACATAAAGAAATATGAATCTAGAGAATAGACGAGCATACAAAACCAAGAACGACATTTGTAGGGCTGGTGTCAGACTCAACTTTATCTCTGAAAAATACCATTTTGTTTTTTAATCGATCTCTAGTCCTTTTCCTTGAACTTGCAAGATGCTAATCAATAGTCCAAATAGATCGTTCGTCAACACCTCAGAAATACTTCAAAGAAATGCAGAAGTCTCACCTTATCCTAATCCTTTGTTCTTTGTCATTCAACAGTGCAATCAGTTCTTCAAATCTTATTTCTAGCAAAGATATTTCCCACTCAACAGAAAAATCCAACAAGCAATGTGCATTATTGGTTTGCAAATAGGTTATAAAAAACAAAAAAAGAGAACTTTAATACTTACTATTTTCTTGTTGTCCAAACGAGAATTTTGGTTGAATTAATTCATGATTTGAGCGATGTGGTACTGAAATGAAACAATAACGGATATTAGCACAACTAACTTGATTGTTTGCAAAGAAAATTTCTAAGTTACAAACACATGTAAACATATAGGAAAGCATGTGGCTTCTCTTACCGTATCTAACTCGGTCTAAAGGTCATCACAATGTAATATAACCTTAAGTGATGTCACATTCTTGGTAGCACTTACAAAGAACTCCTACCTATATTAGTTTATATGACATTTTCATAACAATACTCGGAACCACCAAAGAAAGATCCTCCAAAGCTTATCATAGGTTGGCATGTGTAAACAAAGTAGTTACATTCAATAAAAAGCTCCAAAGCTAAAGCCAAGAACTCCCCCCAAGATAGGAAGGTCCCTTCCTGCTCAATTCTAGGAAAAGATAATAAGTACCACCAGAAAGAAATTTGAGACAACCTGGAGTAAAATTGCTTCCTTTGTAACCAAATAGAAAAACATGAATCTCAAGGAACCTAAGACTCAAAGAGAATCACAACATCAGTAAACTCGGATTCCTAAGAATAGAAAGACTTGGAAGGTCGTCACCTGAGGATCATGTCTGCCAAAGCAGTCGTCGGGGTCCAACAAGACCTAGCTACTCAAGCAAACTCCCTGAGATCAACCAAATGTTTGCCACTCCTTTGCATTTGTCGAGGTCAAACCTGTAGGTACAATCCAATACAAAATACAAAACTGCATACAAACTCGGAAGAGCTCGTATACTCACATTGTTGTAACTTGCTTCCTTGAAATCTTCAACTATATTGTCCTTTCCACTTGTGCTAGAGGGAATATTGTCAAAGTCGACGATACAGAAGCGTACAATGGAGAGAATACACGAAAGAGAAAGAGAGAAAGAGAGACTGCTGAACCAACCAACCTTGGCAATGAATTGATACAATGTATAATGGTGACAAGGAATCACATATATATCCACCTAAGTATATGCCCTACCCAGACTTTGACAAATAAGTAAAATAAATACCTAAAAGCCAAAATAAATAATGGGATCACTTTGGGCAATTCACTTGAGATGCCAAAACTCTAACATCCTCTTTGTAGCTTATAGTGGACATAAATAGTGAGACCAAATCGATGAAGAAGCTACCATGGATACCTCACAAGTGGCCACCAACTGGATACATGTCGGTTTTGCTACCCTCAACTCTGTACCTTAAGAGAATGCCATCTTGAGTATCGGTTGCCTTTAGAAAATTGAAATGTAGACCACACTACGTCCAAGAATTCACGTTCGTAAACTATGAACACATCACGTCCAAACAAGAATTCCCATTCGTAAATTGTAAACATATCACGTTCAAACTTTCCAAACAATGAACTTTGAAACACATCCTATCCATAATCTGACCAACAACAATAAATTGGTGCACTCATCCATAGTGTTTTAGATATGTCTTAATGATTCCTTGCTAGATGCATGTGCCTTGAAATCCGACCTAGAGGTTCAAACACCGCTAACTTGAACTCCAACACAAGGGTCCAAATTAATTATATGGAGCAGAGTTTGCCCCTCTTTGCCACTCACAAGCCTCTCTCGGCTGAAGGTAGTGGTGGCACTAATCTCCATGTGACTAGAAGACAGGAGTCTATGCCAATGTAGACTCCACTACACAAGCAGCCTCTTTGTTGTCCTTCCCTGAGTCACTATGACTACTTTCCTCCTGATGCTTGATTTTATCTTTTTCCTTTGTAAAATCTCTCCAGCAAAACAAAGCGTCATGTCACATTTATAACATTGGTAATCGAACCTCGTGGGTATCGAGGCAGCTAACTGAGTACTGGTACTATCAACATCGTCAAGCGTGTCTTTGCCTCTGTCCTCTAGCATACTCTTGCATTTGCTTTTGGCTTCACAATCTCAAGCCAAACAAATTGACGGCTTCCTTGAGAACTTCGCATGTGCATAGGCCGCTAACTCGGAACTAGTCGATCCACTTTCCATAGCTGATAGTTTGTAAGGTGCAACGGAATGAATGTTTAACTTTGCTCAAAATGAGTGCTCCGAACTGTGCTCAAGGTTCCTTTAACTTAAGGAAGGGAGAGCCTTCTGTTCTTTTATGAGAGAGTGCAGGTGATCACAAACAAAGTGAATAGACACTGTGAATGAAGGTGCTGAGACTGAGAGATAGAGAGAGAAGAGAATACGACACTAGAATGTTGTCAAAACCCTCCTCCGAAGGCCCCACTCTCTATGGCGAGAGCGGTCTACTATTGATTGCACAAACCTCTACAATGCTTGGACTTGCTGACGATGTCGACGACGATGAGGATGACGACGAGACGGGCTGAAATCTACACATCTTTATCTGCTGAATTCTGACTCTATGTCGGTGACGATGTCGATGTCTATGGCGACGATGCGACGACGACGCGCTGAAAACGCAGATGCTGAAATTGTTGGGTGAAGAAGGGCATGAGGGAAGCTATAGAGGCGCACACACATACCCGTAGATGCACACACACACACAGCAAGAAGCTTGATAGCTTGAAGCTCCCTCACTTTGTTATGAGAAGTTCAAGTGTGAGTATGAGAGAAAGATACGAGTCTCCCTAAGTATAACGTACCACCACACATGCGTATAGTGTGTATATGTGGTTACACGGAGAAAAAACCTCTAGCCAGCACTAGAGTAAAAAGTACCCACGTATAGGGAAACGGTTCACATCAAAACTACCCGAGGGACACGTGAGTGTAACAAACCCCCCTGGAGTGAATGATAGAGTCTTCGCAGCACCACATACATCACTGTGTACAAGCTGTAATTATTTTGTAGCATGAACAGAACCATCCTTCGGAAAAGAGGCACGATGCATTTTGCCAAGTATACAACCTTCACAAGCATCCTTCTCAATGGAGCTAAGTGTGGGCAAACCAACAACCATATCACGCTTTTGTAAACAGAGCAAGCTATTGAAGTTTAAATGACCAAAACGTGCAGGCCATAACTCCGTTTCAGCCATAGAAGGAGAACGAACAAGCAAGGCATTTGATGCATGTCTCTCATAAGTATCCATGCGATACAAGCCATTGCATAACGTCCCAAACGTAACAATAACATCACCATTGCTGAAATCATGAACCATACATTTGGCATCCACAAAATGTACATGAAGACCCGAAAAGGCAATGGTAGGAACCAAAAGCAAGTTCTTCTTTATGCCTGGCACATACAAGGCATTCTTGAGAGTCACAACACCCCCATTTGCAACCGTAAGCTTTATGTTCCCAACTCCAATGATAGGGTAAGAGGCATTATTTGCGTAAACAACATGCCCCCCCCTTTGGTGCATCTTGCAAGGACACAAAAAACTTCTTATATGATGTTATGTGCTTAGAAGCACCACTATCAAAGTACCAATCAAGATCAGCCTCATGCACTGTCATACATGTAGAATGTAATGAAGAATCATATGTGCATGTAGCAACACAAGCCCAAACATCTTGAGCAAGATTAGCTTCATCATCCTTTGCATTACTCGTGCTCTCAATGATAGACATGCCCGATTGCTTCTTCTTATCATTACGCTTTGCAAGCTTTCTACATTCCTCAATGGTATGTCTCGGCTTCCGCCAATACTTGCATCTCTTTTTTTTTTGTGAATCACCATCACTAGAAGAATTAGTGGAAGAGGGAGTTTAGGGCTTTGGTTTTGATGTGCCCAAAGCTTGTCCGGACTTGCTTTTACCTCTTTGAGAGATAGCAAGTACTTGAGGTCCCTCAATCAAACCACTTCTATTCATTCTAGATTGCTCTTCTTGCAAGAGAAGTGACACAACCTCATCAAAAGTATACATGTTGGGATTTCCTTTTGCAACCTAACAAAGAGTAGTAGCAAAGCTTTGAAAAGAATTTGGCAACCCTTTAAGCAAAGTGGAGATGAGAGAATTGTCCGAGATAATCTCATCTATGTTTGCCAATTGCTCTTTCAAATCCTTAATCTTTGTAACATACACATCAACGGACTCACCTTCAGCCATATGCATTTCCTCAAGTTGCTTCCTCAAGTAAGTCACACGAGCTTCATTGCGCCCGGTATACAAAGAAGTAAGTACATCCCAAGCTTGTTTGGATGAAGTGCAAGACCGAATGTGCGGAACAATATGACGCTTCACGGAATCAAAGCATGTGCTTGGGCATCCTTTCCATCACATCTAAGCTGATCATGTGTAAATGGAGAAGATGAAGAAACAACTGTTGAAGAGCTACTTGCATCTGTAACAATAGAAGTAGAACTGCCAGGTCTCTTGTCTACATCCGCCACAATGTTCCATAGTTGCTTTGCAACAAGCACATGTTTCATCATGTAAGACCACATCAGATAATTAGTCCCATCAAGCTTATCCTCAGCTTGAAGCATGCCAAACAAGTCGTTGTTCCTTGCCATAGCACCCACGAACAATAAATTGGCAAGAAATGCACTCCCGACAAAACCTGCAGAAAATCTGCAGACCTGTAAATGATGTTACAACAAAGCCTTAATGTGTCCAGAAATGTTGATTCATGATATCGCTGCGTAGTGCTCGTTCTTAGCTTCGTTTTGAGTCCTAGGTTGAGCAAAACGGACACCCGGAGCACCCATGGCGAGCAAAACAGTGACTAGCTGTCCCGAAGCTGCACCTCCTACAAAACCTAATATGAGGTATAGAGGAAGGAGAATGCTTGTCGGAGCTAAAGAGCTTGCTCTGATACCATCGTTGGGTGAAGAAGGGCGTGAGGGAAGCTATAGACGTGCACACATACACCCGTAGATGCGCGCACACACACAGCAAGAAGCTTGATAGCTTAAAGATCCCTCACTTTGTTATGAGAAGTTCAAGTGTGAGTATGAGAGAAAGATACGAGTCTCTCTAAGTACAACGTACCACCACACATGCGTATAGTGTGTATATGTGGTTACACGGGGAAAAAACCTCTAGCCAGCACTAGAGTAAAAAGTGCCCGTGTATAGGGAAACGGTTCACAGCAATCCTACCCGAGAGACACGTGAGTGTAACAGAAATCTGCGTTTTCTGGGCTGAATCTGCAAACCTTCTGGGATCTGACCGTACGACGAGAAACTGCTACAGGATTGTGAGATTTGCGAGGTTCGGGGGCTCTACTGCAGTATCTGACTGCTGAAAACTGAAAACGTTGATGTTTCTTGATGTTCCGTTGCGGTGAATCTGCAAAACGCTGAAGTGTGATACTGATGCAAAAACGGTAGGGCTGAAAATCTGTTGCAGGAGGAAACCCACTAACGCTAGGGCTGATCTGTTGTCGTCAAGTGGTGTTAGGTGCAGCGGAATGAATGTTTGCGCTTTGCTCAAGATGAGTGCTCCAAATTGTGCTCAAGGTTCCTTTTGTTCTTATGGAAGGTAGAGCCTTCCGTTTTTAATGAGAGAATGCTATGATCACAAACAAAGTGAATGGACACTGTGCGTGCAAGTGAATGAGACTGAGAGATAGAGAGAGAAGAGCGATACGACACCAGAGACGTTGTAAAACCCTCCTCCGAAGGCCCCACTCTCGTCGGCGAGAGTGGTCTACTTATGATTGCACAATCTGGTACAAATGGTATGCACGGATGATGCAAGTCTAGGCTATGTCGACGATGACGACGGGGACGACGAGACCGACCTAAAGGCTGAAATCTGCAATTTTCTACTGCTGTCCAAAAACGCTATGGGCTAAAATATGCGACTAGTCCAAAAAAGCTGATTTGGGGGCTGTTTTCAGTGGGTCTTGGTCGCTGAAAATCTGCAGGTTTAGGGCTGAAAACTGAGGTTCTTCAAGGCTGAAAACTGATGGTCTTTCCCGGCCGAATCTGCTACTTCTTTATGGCTGATCTTGCTGCTTCTTTAGAGGGCTGAATCCTCGTGAAAACGCCAGGCTGCATCTGTCAAAAACGCTAGGCTGTTGGAAATCAAAAAACGCTAGCTTGTCTGCTTTCCAACGATGGATGATGATGTTGATGCAAGCGCTAGTGGCTGGGAGGTATGGCGATGACTGCTGATGCAAAAACGCCAAGGCTGAGGCTTGCTTTCCAAAAACGCTGGGATGAGGGGGAATCTGCTGCTTGGAGGGAATCCACCAAGGCTTGGTCTTGCTAAGAAGTTGCCTGCTGAGCTTGGCTCCTGTTGCCTCTTCTCCCAAATAGTGCTAGCTCTAGTTTGCTTATATACAAACTTAGCAAAATTGCCCTACCTACTTTTGTTGGAAAGTCACACAAAAATAATAAGTGAAAAATGTCAAAAATAGGTAAAATAGCCTAAATGCACTGGAAAATTTCCCTGATGGATTTTGATGGGAATACTGATGATCATGTTGTATGCAACCAAAGGATATGCATCTACACTAAGTGACTGGGCATGCACGGTCTACGAATAGACTCACAAAAGTGTCAAATCACTTCTAATCTAGACTGACTGGACTGACTGAACCCTGATCATGCTGTAGCTTGTCCACCAACACATAGGGTTGGATGTGTCACGGGACATCCCCTCCTTTTCAAAGTGAGGTACTGGTACCGAACTGTATGGCGTCGAGGGAGATCGCCACTAACAAGGTGGTAAGGTACGTAAGGTACGGTACGTATTCGATAAACCTGTACATAGTACCGAATAGATACAGTTGTTAGGTACGTAAAATTCGTAGGTTTCTTTTTTTAAATTCCAAAAACCTACAATACGGTCTATACTTGATAAAAAATTCATAAGTATCACTCCAAGGATGTTAGTTCACTATTCTATAAACCAAGGCAAAGCTTTCATACAAGTTCTTGATCGTGCTTGCCCTCCTATATTCACCACCGCAATGACGTTCGTGTGTGCTCTATAAATGCAAGTTGTATCGAAATGTCTACAAAACTAGGTGTTAGGATAAGGCTAAAGAAGGGCAAACCAAAACTTCCTGCCACAATAGGGTTTATTTCCACATATTACACACAGCACTGCGGCAAAAAAAAAAAAAAAAAAACACACACACACACACACGTACAATACGAATCCGTACGGTACAGATCCGTACATACGTATGGATCCTACCTTGGCCACTAATATCCGGAATCCTGGAAGGGACTCTTTGTCGGCCCACTCTGATGTGTGGGTCGTGCGATACTTGAACTTCATAAAGGTCTGCAACGCTTGCTTCTTTGGGCCGCGCCGAAAGCAACAAAGTCTTCTGTGGCTCCTTCGATACTTCAACTTCGTCAAGAATCCTGCTTCTTCCTTCTGCAAGAATCTCCATGGCTAAATTTTTTTTGAAATCATTTCCAACACAAAACCATGAATATACCCATTCCATGTAAAGTGAGTTGAAAAAATCTTGTCTTCTCTAAAGACTGTGCATGCAATGTAAATGAACCAATAGACGGAATGTCAAACTGTTCACCACATACATGCAAACAATGAGAGTAAATCTTTCTCTTATGATCTAGAGCAATCAACTGTGGCAATTCATAACGCAAAAGCCCATGCTTGGTGCTCATACTTTCATGTGCTCTTTCTACAACTGTGTCATGCCAAGGAAGAGACATGGAATGTGACTTCCTTGAATGCATACTTTTCAGCTTTTCATGAAAAATCCACATACATTCGTACTCATCCATGAGTGAAACGTGCTCAACGTACAATATGTCATGCCTAGTAAAAGGGATCACATAAAGACGCTGACTAAAATACAAGAAACGATCACGAATGGAACACTTGAACAATGCGTGCATATCAATCATGCGAACACATAATACTTCTTGTGAGGGTTCTTTGGACCAAGGCTCGAGAGCCAAGATCGTTTCTTCTTGAGTGATCGAATCGTCCTGTGGGGGTTCTTTGGACCTCGACTCGAAATCCAAGATCGGTTCTTCGTGATTGATCGAAACTACGAGGTTAGCTTCGCTAGAAAAAGCATCAACTAACTCATCATCCTTGTGAACAATCACATCATCTTCATGCAAATCATCATGCTTGTGAGAAATCACATCTTGATCATGCAAATCATCATGCTTGTCATTGACAACCAAATCATCATGCAAATCATCATGCTCATCTTTATCATCCAAATCATCATGCTCATCATTGTCAATCAAATCATCATCATGCAAATCATCATGCTTCTCACAATCATGCAAATCCTGTGTGTCATGCTTTGGAGAAGAAGAGACTGAGAGAGTCTCCGTCTCCTGAATCTCTTGCATCTGTGCAGGCACTTGAGAAAAGAGTCGCAAGAACTCTTGCATGTGTCGGTCGCTCTGTTCTTGACTTGCTTTGGCTGCTGCCATTCTTTCTTGGTGTTTGCGTTCCAATTCTGCTTTTCTTTCTGCTTTGTCTTCTGCGTGCCTACAATCCATTTCTGCTTTTATTTTTGCGTGTCTATGATTCATTTCTGCTATTCTTTCTGCATTTCTTGCTTCGCGTTCTAAGTTCCTTTTCATAAACATCAGCTCCAACTCCTCCATAGGAGTTGTGCAATCCTTCACGTAGATGGGGAAGGGGGAGGGTCGGAAAAACCTCCTGGTAGGGAAAATTCTTCTTTGCCTCTCTCATGCTCATCACCTCCAAGCGAAGTATCCATCCGCTTCGAGTGATGACCATTCTGAAGTCGTGGGTTCTTGTGGGTTCTTGGGGTTCTTAAGTTCACGAGGAACTTGGATTCTTGGGGGTCTTGAGTTCTTGAGGTTCTTGAGGTTTTCTTTCGCTTGCAAACCGTGTTTGAGAAGGATCTTCTCTTCACCCGAGTTCTACTCCTTTCCACGGGCGCACCCCTTGGCGGCCTTGCGCTTTTTCCCACCTCACATCGATTGGCCGGTCGCTAAGTGCACGGTCCGCTCTCAATGAGTAAAAAGAGACACAAGGGGAGGCTGGACAAGCCCTTCTTTCTTGGGATTCCTGTCACTCTTCAAAAAGACGATTAGGAATCGACACGCCCAAGCGAACTTGGGTTCGTGCGACCGCAACAAGCAAAAAAAAAATCCTTGTGATTCTTGTGGTTCTTTCCTTGAGTGATACAGAACACTGGCAAAGCTCTGATACCAATGTTAGGTGCGCGGAATGAATGTTTGCGCTTTGCTCAAGATGAGTGCTCCGAACTGTACTCAAGGTTCCTTTTGTTCTTATGGAAGGTAGAGCCTTTCGTTCTTAATGAGAGAATGCTATGATCACAAACAAAGTGAATGGACATTGTACGTGCAAGTGAATGAAACTGAGAGAGAGAAGAGAAATACGACACCAGAGACGTTGTAAAACCCTCCTCCGAAGGCCCCACTCTCGTCGGCGAGAGTGGTCTACTTATGATTTCACAATCTGGTACAAATGGTATGCATGGACTGATGCAAGTCTAGGCTATGTCGGCAATGACGACCGAGACGACGAGACCGACCTAAGGGCTGAAATCTGCAATCTTTCTACTGCTGTCCAAAAACGCTATGGGCTGAAATTTGCGACTAGTCCAAAAACGTTGATTTGGGAGCTGTTTTCAGTGGGTCTTGGTCGCTGAAAATCTGTAGGTTTAGGGCTGAAAACTGAGGTTCTTCAAGGCTGAAAACTGATGGTCTCTCTATGGCTGATCTTGCTGCTTCTTTAGGGGGCTGAATCCTCGTGAAAACGCCAGGCTGCATCTGTCAAAAACGCTAGGCTGTTGGAAATCAAAAACGCTAGCTTGTCTGTTTTCCAACGATGGATGATGATGTTGATGCAAGCGCTAGTGGCTGGGAGGTATGGCGATAACTGCTGATGCAAAAACGCCAAGGTTGAGGCTTGCTTTCCAAAAACGCTGGGATGAGGGGGAATCTGCTGCTTGGAGGAAATCCACCAAGGCTTGGTCTTGCTGAGAAGTTGCCTGCTGAGCTTGGCTCCTGTTGCCTCTTCTCCCAAATAGTGCTAGCTCTAGTTTGCTTATATACAAACTTAGCAAAATTGCCCTACCTACTTTTGTTGGAAAGTCACTCAAAAATAATAAGTGAAAAATGTCAAAACTAGGTAAAATAGGCTAAATGCACTGGAAAACTCCTCTGATGGAATCTGATGGATTCTGATGACCAAGGCTTGGTCTTGCTGAGAAGTTGCCTGCTGAGCTTGGCTCCTGTTGCCTCTTCTCCCAAATAGTGCTAGCTCTAGTTTGCTTATATACAAACTTAGCAAAATTGCCCTACCTACTTTTATTGGAAAGTCACTCAAAAATAATAAGTGAAAAATGTCAAAACTAGGTAAAATAGGCTAAATGCACTGGAAAATTCCTCTGATGGAATCTGATGGATTCTGATAGGAATACTGATGATCATGCTGTGTGGAACCAGAGGATATGCATCTACACTAAGCGACTGGGCATGCACGGTCTACGAATAGACTCACAAAACTGTCAGATCACTTCTAATCTAGACTAACTGGAATGACTAAACCCTGATCATGCTGTAGCTTGTCCACGGACACATAGGGTTGGATGTGTCACGTGACAAGTGGATATGCTGTCTCTGCTAATGCCGAAGCTGCTCTGCAATGCAAAAACGCCAAGGCTAATCTGTCTTGCCAAAAACGCTAGCTTGACGCTGTTGCCAAAACGCTAGGTCATGCTGTTCTGGTCCTGCTGAGAAGTTGTCTGTTGAGCAAGGTGCTTCTGCTACCTCTTCTGCCAGAAAGTGCTAGCGCTAGGTTTCTATTTATACAAACTTAGCAAAATTGCCCTACCTACTTTCCAACAAAAGTCACTTAAAAATAATAAGTGAAAAATGTCAAAAATAGGGAAAGTAGGTCTATGCACTGTAAAAATGCTCCTAATGGGTTTTGATAGAAATCTGATGATCATGATGTGTGCAACCAAAGGATATGCATCTAATCTAAGTGTCTGGACATGCACGGTCTACGAACAGACTCACAAAAGTGCCAAATGACTTCCTATACTAGACTGACTTGACTGAACTGAACCCTCGTCATGCTTTAGCTTGTCCACGGACACATAGGGTTGGATGTGTCACGTGACATCCCTCCTTTTCAAAGTGAGGTACTAGTACCGAAGTGTATGGCATCGAGAGATCGCCAACAAGGTCTGGAATCCTATAAAGGACTCTTCGCCGGCCCACTCTGATGCATGGGTCATGCGATACTTGAACTTCATAAAGGCATGCAACGCTTGCTGCTTTGGGCCACGCCGAAAGCGACAAAGTCTTTTGTGGCTCCTTCAATGCTTCCACTTTGTCTATAGTCATGCATCTACCTTCTTCAAGAATCTCCGAGGTTGAAAATTCCTGAAATCACTTTCAACACAAAAATATGAACATACCTATTCCATCTAAAGACTGAAAAAAATATCATCTTGTGTAAAGACTGTGCATGCAATGTAGATGAACAAATAGACGGAGTGCCAACCCGTTCACCACACACACACAAACAATGAGATCGAATCTTATGTTTTTGATCTAAATCAATCAACTGTGGCAAATCATAATGGACATGCCCATGCTTGATGCTCAAACTTTCTTGTGCTCTTTCTATGACTGTGTCATGCCAAGGAAGAAACAAAGAATGTGAATTCCTTGAATGCAAACATTTCATCTTTTCATGAGAAATCCGCATACATACGTGCTCATTCATGAGTGAATCGTGCTCAACGTACAATATGGCATGCCTAGGATAAGGGATCACATAAAGACGCTCACTAAAATACAGGAAACGATCACGAATAAAACACTCGAACAATACGTGCTGACTAATCATGCGAACACATAATACTCTTCCTGTGGAGATTCTTTGGACCTAAGCTCGAGAGCCAAGATCGGTTCGTCATGTTTGATCGAATCTTCCTGTGGGGTTTTATGGATCTCGACTCGAGAGCCAAGATCGGTTCGTCGTGATTGATCGAATCTGCAATGAGGTTAGCTTCACTAGAGAAAGTATCAACTAACACGTCATCCTTGTGAACAATCACATAATCTTCATGCAACTCTTCATGCTTGTGAGAAATCACATCTTAATCAGGCAAATCATCATGCTTGTCATTGTCATCCCAATCAACATGCTTATCATTATCATTCAATTCATCATGCTTATCATCATGCAAATCCTGTGACATGCTTTGGAGAAGAAGAGACTGACAGAGTCTCCTTTTCCCGAATCTCTTGCATCTGTGCCTGCACTTGAGAAAAGAACCGGAACAAGGCGGCTTTCCTTTCGTTGTGCTCATGCTCTATGGCGGCCATTCTTTCCTCGTGTTCACGTTGTATTTCTGCTTTTCTTTCTGCGGCCTCCAAGCGTGCTTGCTTGCGCTCATGCTCAAAGTAGGCCTTTCTTTCTGCTTGTCGTGCTTCGCGTTCTAACTTCCTGTCCATAAACATCTGGTCTAAAGCATCCATAGGAGTTAGTGCAATCCGTGGCGTAGATGGGAAAGAGGGAGGGTCTGAAAAACCTCCTGGTGGGAAAAACTCTTCTTCACCACTCCAATGCTCACCACCTCCATGCAAAGTATCCAATCCGCTTCGGGTGATGACTATACACTGAAGTCGTGGGTTCTTAAGTTCACGAGGAACTTGGGTTCTTGGGTTCTTGAGGTTCTTTACTTCTTGAGGGTCTTGAGGGTCTTCTTTCGCTTACAATCTGTGTTAGAGAAGGATCTTCTCTTCACCCAAGTTCCGCTCTTTTCCGTGGGCGCACCCCTTAGCAGACTTGCGCTCACACCAAGGTTGCTTTTTCCCACCTCACGTCGATTGGCCGGCCGCTAAGTGCACGGTCCGCTCTCAATGAGTGAAAAGAGGCACAAGGGGAGGCTGGACAAGCCCTTCTTTCTTGGGTTACGTGCGACCGCAACAAGCAAAAAAAAATTCTTGTGATTCTTTCCTTGAGTGATACAGAACACTGTCAAAGCTCTAATACCAATGTAAGGTGCAACGAAATGAATGTTCAACTTTGCTCAAGATGAGTGCTCCAAACTGTGCTCAAGGTTCCTTTAACTTAGGAAAGGGAGAGCCTTCTGTTCTTTTATGAGAGAGTGCAAGTGATCACAAACAAAGTGAATAGACACTGTGAATGAAGGTGCTGAGATTGAGAGATAGAGAGAGAGGAGAATACGACACTACAATGTTGTCAAAACCCTCCTCCGAAGGCCCCACTCTATGGCGAGAGCAGTCTACTATTGATTGCACAAATCTCTACAAAGCTTGGACTTGCCGACGATGAGGACGACGACGAGACGGGCTGAAATCTGAAGATGCTAAGGACTGAAATCTGCAAATCTTTATCTGCTGAATTCTGACTCTATGTCGGCGACGATGTCGATGGCGACGATGCCGCGCTGAAAATGCAGATGCTGAAATCTGCATTTTTCAGGCTGAATCTGCAAACCTTGCAGCATCTGACCGTGCGGCAAGGATCTACTACGGGAAGGTGAGATTGTCACGTGACACATCCAACCCTATGTGTCCGTGGACAAGCTACAGCATGATCAGGGTTCAGTCAGTCCAGTCAAGTCTAGATTGACAGTGATCTGGCACTTTTGTGAGTCTATTCGTAGACCGTGCATGCCCAATCATTGAGTGTAGATGCATATCCTCTGGTTGCACACAACTTGATCATCAATATTCCCTTCAGAATCCATCAGATTCAGTCAAGGAAATTTTCCAGTGCATTTAGCCTATTTTCCCTATTTTTGGTATTTTTCACTTATTATTTTAAGTGACTTTCCAACAAAAGTAGGTAGGGCAATTTTGCTAAGTTTGTATATAAGCAAACTAGAGCTAGCACTATTTGGCAGAAGAGGTAGCAGGAGCACATGCTCAACAGGTATCTTCTCAACAGAACCCCCCAAGTGACCTAGCGTTTTTGCTCCCAAGCAACAGCCTAGCGTTTTTGGATCAGACCACCGCAGATCAGCCAACGTTTTGCATTTGCAGAGCTACGGCGACAAGACCACAGCAGATCAGCCTAGCGTTTTTGCATCTGCAGAATCCCGGCGACAAAAACACCAGAATTCAGCCCTAGCGTTTTTGGTTGCAGATCAGCCCCGGCGTTTTGCAGCTTCATCGCGACGGAAAGTCAAGGACCATCAGCGTTTTTGGTTTTCAGCCATTGATGCAGCAGAGGAGCAGCGTTTTCAGCGGTTAGGATTAGCAATAGATTCAACCCTAGTTGGTTGCAGAAGATCTCCATTTTCAGCCCATAAAAACGCAGCCAAAACAGTCATTTTCAGCACCGAAACAGCCCCGAAATTCAGCGATTAGAAGACCACAAATTTCAGCCCTAACGTCGTCGTCGTCGTCGTCATCAGCATAGTCCAAGTTGCATCAATCCATTGCATTTGCATTGTACCACTTTGTGCAATCACAAGTAGACCACTCTCGCCGACAAGAGTGGGGCCTTCGGAGGAGGGTTTTACGACGTCTCTGGTGTCGTATCTCTCTTCTCTCTCTATCTCTCAGTCTCATACACTTGCACACACAGTGTCCATTCACTTTGTTCGTGATCATAGCATTTTCCATTAAGAACGGAAGGCTCTCCCTTCCATAAGAACTAAAAGGAACCTTGAGCACAGTTCGGAGCACTCATCTTGAGCAAAGCGCAAACAATCATTGCGCTGCACCTAACATTGGTATCAAAGCTTTGGCAGTGTTCTGTATCACTCAAGGAAAGAACCACAAGAACCACAATAAATTTTTTTTGCTTGTTGAGGTCGCACGAACCCAAGTTTACTTGGGCGTGTCGATTCCTAATCGTGTTTTGTTGAAGAGTGAAAGGAATCCCAAGAAAGAAGGGCTTGTCCGGCCTCCCCTTGTGTCTCTTTTCACTCATTGAGAGAGGACCGTGCACTTAGCGATCGGCCAATCGACATGAGGTGGAAAAAAGCAACCTTGGTGTGAGCGCAAGGCCGCCAAGGGGTGCGCCCGCAGAAAGGAGTAGAACTCGGGTGAAGAGAAGATCCTTCTCAAACGCGGTTTGCAAGCGAAAGAAAACCTCAAGAACCAAGAACCCAAGTTCCTCGTGAACTTAAGAACCCAAGATCCCCAAGCACCCAAGTTCCTCGTAAACTTAAGAACCCAAGACCACAAGAACCCACGACTTCAGGATGGTCATCACTCGAAGCGGAATGGATACTTCGCTTGGAAGTGATGAGCATGAGAGAGGCGAAGAAGAATTTTCCCCACCAGGAGGTTTTTCCGACCCTCCCTCTTTTCCATCTACGACAAAGATTGCACTAACTCCTATGGAGGAGTTGAAGCAGTTGTTTATGGAAAGACAGAACGCGACGAAAGAAAAGCACAAAGAGAAGCAGAAAGAAAGGCCTACGAAGAACAAAGGGCAGCCATAGATCGTGAATACAAAGAAGGAATGGCAGCCATACAGCGCCAGTACGACTTGGAAGAAAAACGAAGTCAAGCCAAATTTGATCGCGAGAACAACGAACGACAAGCAGAATTTGATCACGAGAACAAAGCCCTCGAAAAAAAGAGCGACCAACACAACAAAGAGTTCTGGCGACTCTTTTCTCAAGTTCAGCCATAGATACAAGAAATTTGGGGAATGGAGACTCTCTCAGTCTCTACTTCTCCAAAGCATGACACACAGGATTTGCATGATTGTGTGAAGCATGATGATGATTTGATTGATAATGATTTGATGACAAAGATAAGCATGATGATTTGAATGATAATTATTTGCATGATGGTTTGGATGACAAAGACAAGCATGATCATTTGCATGATCAAGATGTGATTTCTCACAACATGATGAGTTGCATGAAGATGATGTGATTGTTCACAACGATGATGTGTTAGTGGATGCTTTTTCTAGCGAAGCTAACCTCGTTGTAGATTCGATCAGTCACGAAGGATCGATCTTGGCTCTCGAGCCTAGGTCCAAAGAACCCTCAGGAAGTATTATGTGTTTGCATGAGTGATACGCATGCATTGTTCGAGTGTTTCATTCATGATCGTTTCTTGTATTTTAGTTAGCATCGTTATGTGATCCCTTTTCCTAGGCATGACATAGTGTATCTTGAGCACGTTTCTCTCATGGATGAGCACGAATGTATGCGGATTTTTCATGAAAAGCTGAAAAGTATGTATGTAAGAACGTCACATTCCAGGTCTCTTCCTTGGCATGACACAGTTTCCGAACAAGCACATGAAAGTGTGAGCACCAAGCGTGGGCATTTCCGTTGTGAATTGCCACAGTTGATTGCTCTAGCTCATAGCGAAAGATTCCATCTCATTGTTTGCGTGTGTGTGGTAAACCGTTTGGCACTCCGTCTATTTCTTCACCTACATTGCATGCACAGTCTTTGAGGAAGACAAGATTTTTTCCCTTCACTTTACATGGAATAGGTATGTTCATGGTTTTGTGTTGGAAATGGTTTTAGGAATTTTCAGCCATGGAGATTCTTGAAGAAGGAAGAAGCACGACTCTACACGAAGTTGAAGCATCGAAGGAACCACAGAAGACTTTGTGTCGCTTTCGGCGCGGCCCAAAGAAGCAAGCGTTGCAGACCTTTATTAAGTTCAAGTACCGCACGACCCACACATCAAAGTGGGCCGACGAAGAGTCCCTTCCAGGATTCCAGATGCAATTGGCGATCTCCCTCGACGCCATACAGTTCGGTACCAGTACCTCACTTTGAAAAGGAGGGGATGTCACGTGACACATCTAACCCTATGTGTCCGTGGACAAGCTACAGCATGATCAGGGTTCAGTCAGTCTACTCAAGTCTAGATTAGCAGTGATCTGGCACTTTTGTGAGTCTATTCGTAGACCGTGCATGCCCAGTCATTGAGTGTAGATGCATATCCTCTGGTTGCACACAGCTTGATCATCAGTATTTCCTTCAGAATCCATCAGATTCAGTCAGGGGAATTTTCCAGTGCATTTAGTCTATTTTCCCTATTTTTGGTATTTTTCACTTATTATTTTTAAGTGACTTTCCAACAAAAGTAGGTAGGGCAATTTTGCTAAGTTTGTATATAAGCAAACTAGAGCTAGCACTATTTGGCAAAAGAGGCAGCAGGAGCACATGCTCAACAGGCACCTTCTCAACAGAACCCCCCAAGTGACCTAGCGTTTTTGCTCCCAAGCAACAGCCTAGCGTTTTTGGATCAAACCACCGCAGATCAGCCAACGTTTTGCATTTGCAGAGCCACGGCAAGAAGACCACAGCAGATCAGCCTAGCGATTTTGCATCTGCAGAATCCCGGCGACAACACCAGAATTCAGCCCTAGCGTTTTTGGTTGCAGATCAGCCCCGGCGTTTTGCGGCTTCATTGCGACGGAAAGTCAAGGACCATCAGCTTTTTTGGTTTTCAGCCATTGATGCAGCAGAGGAGCAGCGTTTTCAGCAGCTAGGATTAGCAGCAGATTCAGCCCTAGTTGGTTGCAGAAGATCTCCATTTTCAGCCCATAAAAACGCAGGCAAAACAGTCATTTTCAGCCACCGAAACAGCCCCGAAATTCAGCGATTAGAAGACCACAGATTTCAGCCCTAAAGTCGTTGTCGTCATCGGCATAGTCCAAGTTGCATCAGTCCATTACATTTGCATTGTACCACTTTGTGCAATCATAAGTAGACAACTCTCGCCGACGAGAGTGGGGCCTTCGGAGGAGGGTTTTACAACGTCTCTGGTGTCGTATCTCTCTTCTCTCTCTATCTCTTAGTCTCATACACTTGCACGCACAGTGTCCATTCACTTTGTTCGTGATCATAGCATTTTCCATTAAGAAGGGAAGGCTCTCCCTTCCATAAGAACTAAAAGGAACCTTGAGCACAGTTCGGAGCACTCATCTTGAGCAAAGCGCAAACAATCATTCCGTTGCACCTAACAGAGGTCTGCGAGGTTCGGGGGCTCTACTGCGGTATCTGACTGCTGAAAACTGAAAACACTGGTGTTTCTTGATGTTCCGTTGTGGTGAATCTGCAAAACGCTGAAGTGCGATGTTGATGCAAAAACGCTAGGACTGAAAATCTGCTGCCGGAGGAAATCCACTAACGCTAGGGCTGATCTGCTGGCGTCAAGTGGATTTGTTGTGTCTGCTAATGCTGAAGCTGCTCTGCAATGCAAAAACGCCAAGGCTGATCTGTCTTGCAAAAAACGCTAGCGTGACGCTGTTGCAAAAACGCTAGGCCACGCTGTTCTGGTCCTGCTGAGAAGTTGTCTATTGAGCAAGGTGCTCCTGCTGCCTCTTCTGCCAGAAGGTGCTAGCGCTAGGTTTCTATTTATACAAACTTAGCAAAATTGCCCTACCTACTTTCCAACAAAAGTCACTTAAAAATAATAAGTGAAAAATGTCAAAAATAGGGAAAGTAGGTCTATGCACTGTAAAAATGCTCCTAATGGGTTCTGATGGAAATCTGATGATCATGCTGTGTGCAACCAGTGGATATGCATCTAATCTAAGTGTCTGGACATGCACGGTCTACGAACAGACTCACAAAAGTGCCAGATCACTTCCTATTCTAGACTGATTTGACTGAACTAAACCATGGTCATGTTGTAGCTTGTCCACGGACACATAGGGTTGGATGTGTCACGTGATATAGCTGGTGTTGGTCATGGTTGTCGATGCCGAAGCAACGCAGAAACAAGCCCTTTGTTATGCCTTTGATGCCAAGAGAATAGCACTTTGGGCCCCTCTTGATCATGCATTTCAAAATGCTTTGCAACGAGAGGTCTTCTCTAGCCATCACTAAAGTAGTGCCTTTCAAAATGCTTTACAGATCACATCATCACAACCCTCAAAGGCTTCTCTACGTGCAACATTTCAAAATACACATAGAAAAGCTGCCAACAAGGTCTCCTTGGCTCAAAGCCTCTTAAAATGCTGCTAAAATCTCTGCACTATTGAAACAATGTTTCACAACGCACCAGAAAAATTCAGCAATATATAGACAGTCTCTCAAAACGCCCTTCAGGAGACCCCCGCGTTAGCAGATTTCGACAGAATATCAAAACGCCGATTTTACCGGCATATCAAAAGGCAGATTCCGACAACACATCAAAACGCATATTCACACTGATCTTGAAAAACGGCAATGACCCTATAGCTTTCCAAAAACGCAATCTGTAGCAAATCTTTGGATCTTCCTCTTCTCTGCGGGTGTTGATCCTCTCCCTTGCGATCAACGAGCACAAAGCTCTAATATCATGTCAAACTTGACGATGCGAAAGCGTAGAGCAATGGGGAGAATATATACCTAATAGCCAAGATAAATAATGGTATCACTTTGGGAAGTTCACTTGAGATGTTAAAACTCTAATAAATATACCCACAACTAAACTGTGCAATCAATATCCAATAAACAACAGGACACCAATACTCAAGGAATGTGTTAAAAAACCGGCTCGGGGAACTGTAAGAAGTCCATAAAGAGCACGGGGGCTGATCACTGAGGCACCGGTGTAATCTTGGAGTGCATACTGTGACTTGCTCTGTATGTTTGCTGCTGCGTACACTTGAATCTGCAAATAAAAGCATACATAGTGATTTTATGCACGATGGAGGGGCAAGATTCATAAAGAGCACAGGGACTGATCACTGAGGCACCGATGTAATCTTGGAGTGCAAATTGCAACTCGCTGTGTATGTTTACTACTGCATACACTTGAATCTGCAAATAAAAGCATACATAGTGATTTTATGCACGATGGAGGGGCAAGATTGAGATTCACAAAGATGTTTTCCTGTTGTTGTTTAACCTGTCGAAGGTTGAAATCAAAACTCCTCGTCACTGCCTCATCGCACGTCATCGCTAGACACCCCCCCCCCCCCCCCCCCCCCCCCCTTGCGCCCACTGGTCGGCCCCCTCCCATCTCCCCAACCTCTTCGTTGTTGGAGTTTTCTTTGTTGTTCTAATTGTCATCAACGCTAGCAAGAGAACGCCTCACCTCGACCTCCTCGCAGTAGTAGACATAAATAAAGGCTCGTGCTCCGCCACAGAGGGACTCAGGTGAAGCCCTCTTCCCTAACCCCGCCGAGCCCACTATTCGACTTGTTGCGTCGCCAGCAAAGCAAGTGAGTCTTGCAACAGAGGTGGAGTATTCCCGGTCGTCGTTGCAGGCTTTGGTAACCTCTTGGATCTGCTCCTTCAAATGTGAACTCACTAACTGCTCAAAGGATCTGATCGTTATTTCTTTTGGTATCCCTCTTAACTTCGTTTCCAATTCATAACACTCTAGGTAGCCCTCTGGATCATAACCATTGAAGACTCGCCTCTCGTCGTATATTGCATCTAAAGCTGCATCCAAAGCTTCATCCATTTGATTTTTCTTCTTTACGATCTCCACTTCAAGCAGAGATCCTTGAACTAGTTGAAGCATCTTCGAAAAATCTGGAATTGTTGACTTTTCATCAAAACCGTTTGCACTTAACTCTGCAATTAAATTCATCTTCTCCTCTAAATTCTTCTTCTTTACCTCCCACCCCGGCTCGTTTCGCATCGAGTTCACCAAAGATGTCGAGGAATATGTGTTCGAAACGTGAGCCGGGAAGGCGTTGGGCCTTTGGCTGTGAGAGGTGTGAAAGAGAGAGAAAAAGAGACACTGACAGCTCTGGCAATCACCGTAATCATCAATAAATTGAATAATGCTTTGAGTACAACTTAATCCTTAGCCAAGGCGGGCTGTTAACAGCACCGTCACTTGGATCATCTGCTAACTAGGAGTTTAAGCCGTTTTATAGGATTAATCGGGCCGTTAACGACACCGAGGCTTAAGACGATGATTAATCAATCTTCGGACTGATGTCGATGAAGAAAATTTTCGCCTGCCGCTTTACTTGTCTCAACTGCTCTTGGTTTCTGCAAATTTTAATTCTGCTCACTCCCTCAATCATCATGCTTCAATTATTGTCAAATATTTTGCAGCTTCTTGCTCTATTTGCTTTACACTGACTTAATTACCGTTCTCAAGTTTTAACTTTCTCCTGCTCTTCAACTGCTCTCCAAAGCTTTAACCCTTGCTTGGCCGCTACACTTACTTGGCCTGCCTTATGCTTTCCTCTTCCGAGCTCACGCCACCTTCATGCAACAGCTCTGAGATCCTCTCCTTCTCAAGCACGAGAGAGCGAGCCTTTGCTTTGCTAGCCGAGGACGAGAGAGAGAGAGAGAGAACCGTTCCCTTGCCTCACTTCCTCGAAGCCCTTCCCTCCTTGTCCTCACGCCTTCCTCTCTTAATCCCCTCGTCCATTATCCTCATGCTCCCCTCGTTCCTGCTTCATGCCCCATTCCTCTTCTTAATAGCAAATCCCAATTTAGCACCGATGGCCCCGTCGTTGTGGGAACGACGTCAGTGACATGGCAAGGCAGATTTCGGGCCTGCACGGTTTTTGTCAGGAGCAACATCAAACGAAGCGCGAGGGTCTGCTGGGTGTTTTTCGCTTCTTCGCCGTGCTCAGCCAAGCTTCACATCTCCTCCTACGACTCACTTCGCCCCTGTGCATCTGCCGCCATCTGCTCGCTCACGCCATGTTTTATTTTCTCCTTCACACACAATGTGTCTTCATTTAAAATGGACAGCCAAATTAATTGGCCCTTGAGTCCTTGGTGAATATCGGCAGTCTTTAGGGTTATGTGCAGCCCTCCCAATGGGCATCACATTTGACATATATACCGACCAAGGCACCGCCTCGCACATGGTGAAAATAGCTCACAGCTCCTTGCCGCAAACATGTTGGCATTCCCCGCAATCATTGCATTTCAAGAGACGACATTCCGAACACGAAGCTCTTCAAAACCCTTATGTGCTTCTGTACAGCACCACAGTTGGTCCGGATCCAGTGCTGCCAAGCACAGTGTTGACACAGATTTTGACTAAAGTAGTGCCAAGTTCAAATCCTCTCGCATATATAATTATCAGTGCAACGCAAAAGATAACGTTCCAAAACTTGGTCAAAGTCCAAAATTCCAAGATGGCACACCGATCGAGCCGATCAGACTGATATGGAACCGGCCCTCGGTAAATCTTTTAACGACCAATTTATTGGCAACCGGAACTCCGGTCGCTGATCTGAAAAGACCGACGCGCTCCACAAAGTGAGCACTTCTCGCCCGTGAATTCACTTCATTTTGTCCCCTCAGCTGTAGTTGACCAATCCGGTACGGATCTACAATCGACTTAAACTTCAAACTGCCATAACTTTTTCACCGTGGCTCCAATCGACGAGCCGTAAAGACTGGTCAGTAGAGCACTTCAAGCACTACAGTTCTAGATCATAACGAAGCCGCATCTGGCATACATTAACCGTAAAAATAGCTTGTTACCAAGCCCTGAACATTGATCATTAATCAAGTAAGCTTCAAATAAGCTCGACATGCATTTTTCTGGTTCATCGTAATCATCAATTAATTGAATAATGCTTTGAGTACAACTTAATCCTTAGCCAAGGCGAGTTGTTAATAGCACCGGCACTTGGATCATATGCTAACTAGGAGTTTAAGCTCCCATTTTACAGGATTAACCGGGCCATTAACGACACCCGGGCTTAAGACGATGATTAATCAACCTTCGAACTGATGTCAATGAAGAAAATTTTCGCTTGCCGCTTTACCTGCCTCAACTGCTCTTGGTTTCTGCAAACTTTAATTCTGCTCACTGCCTCAATTATCATGCTTCGATTATTGTCAGATATTTTGCACCTCTTGCTCTATTTGCTTTACATTGACTTAATTGCCGTTCTCAAGTTTTAACTTTCTCCTGCTCTTCAATTGCTATCCGAAGCTTTAACCCTTGCTTAGCCGCTACACTTGCTTGGCTTGCCTTGTGCTTCCTCTGCCGAGCTCATGCCACCTTCATTCAACAGCTCCGAGATCCTCTCCTTCTCAAGCACGAGAGAGAGAGAGAGAGCCTTTGCTTTGCTAGCCGAGGACGAGAGAGAGAGAGAACCGTTCCCTTGCTTCACTACCTCGAAGCCCTTCCCTCCTTGTCCTCACGCCTTCCTCTCTTAATCCCCTCGTTGATTATCCTCTTGCTCCCCTCGTTCCTGCTTCATGCCCCATTCCTCTTTTTAATAGCAAATCCCAATTTAGCACCGATGGCGCCATCGTTGTGCGAACGGCGCCCGTGACGTGGCAAGGCGGATTTCGGACCTGCACGGTTTTTTCCGGGAGCAGCAACAGACGGAGCGCGAGGGTCTGCTGAGTGTTTTTCGCTTCTTCGCAGTACTCAGCCAAGCTTCACATCTCCTGCTACGACTCACTTCGCCCCTACGCATCTGTCCGTCATCTGCTCACTCACGCCATATTTTATTTTCTTCTTCACACACAATGTGTGTCTTCATTTAAAATGGACGGCCAAATTAATTGGCCCTTGGGTCCTTGGTGAATAAGGGCGGTCTTTAGGGTTATGGGGGGCCCTCCCAATGGGCATCACATTAGACATATATAATGACCAAGGCACCGCCTCGCACACGGTGAAAATAGCCCAGAGCTCCTTGCCGCAATCGTGTTGACATTCCCCGCAATCATTGCATTCCGAGAGTCGGGCCTTCGGAGGGTTTTACAACGTCTCTGGTGTCGTATTCTCTTCTCTCTCTATCTCTCAGTCTAATACACAGTGTCCATTCACTTGTTTGTGATCATTGCACTCTCTCCTTAAGAACGGAAGGCTCTCCCTTCCATAAGAACAAAAAAGAACCTTGAGCACATTATGAAGCACTCATCTTGAGAAAGAACAACATGCACCTTACATTTGTGTTGGAAGTGGTTTCAGGAATTTTCATCCTCGGAGATTCTTGAAGAAGGTGGACCTACGTCCATAGACAAAGTTGAAGCATTGAAGGAGCCACAGATTACTTTGTGTCGCTTTCGGCGCGGCCCAAAGAAGCAAGCGTTGCAGACCTTTATGAAGTTCAAGTACCGCACGACCCACACATCAGGGTGGGCCGACGAAGAGTCCCTTCCAAGATTCCGAATGCTATTGACGATCTCCTTCGACGCCATACAGTTCTGTACCAGTACCTCACTTTGAAAAGGAGGGGACGTCACGTGACACATCCAACCCTATGTGTCCGTGGACAAGCTACAGCATGACCAAGGTCCAGTTCAGTCAAGTCGGTCTAGAATAGGAAGTGATCTAGCACTTTTGTGAGTCTGTTCGTAGACCGTGCATGTCCAGACACTTAGATTAAATGCATATCCTCCGGTTGCACACAGCATGATCATCAGCATTCCCATCAGAATCCATCATGGGAATTTTCCAGTGCATTTAACTTATTTTCCCTATTTTTGACATTTTTCACTTATTATTTTTAAGTGACTTTTGTTGAAAAGTAGGTAGGGCAATTTTGCTAAAATAATATATAAGCAAACCAGAGCTAGCAGTTTCTAGCAGAAGAGGCAACAAGAACTCAGTTCAACGGGCACCTTCTCAACAGGACCTAGCAGGCCTAGCGTTTTTGCATCTGCAAGAAGTTCTAGCGTTTTGCACCTAGATCAACCAGCGTTTTTGCATCTGCAGTAGCCTGGCAACAACAGAAGACAGATCAGCCCTAGCGTTAGCAGTTTGCACCAGCAGATAAGCAACGTTTTTGCAGATCAAGACAAATCAGCCCTAGCGTTTTTGCATCAGCCTCACCCCTCATCGTTTTTGCAGATCTTCGCAACGGAATCAGCCCTAGACTCAGCGTTTTCAGTTTTCAGCCTTTAGACACAGCAGAACAAGTCCTGAACCTCGCAGATCTCACCTTCTCGCAGCAGTTCCTCGCCACACGGTAGGATCCATGCAAGTTTATAATTTCAGCCCGGAAAACACAGATTTCAGCATCTGCGTTTTCAGCGCATCGTCGTCGCACCGTCGTCATCGACATCGTCAGTAACATAGAGTCAGAATTCAGCAGATAAAGGTTTGCAAATTTCAGTCCTTAGCGTTTTCAGATTTCAGCCTGTCTCGTCATTGTCGGCAAGTCCAAGCATTGTAGAGATTTGTGCAATCATAAGTAGACCGCTCTTGCCATAGAGAGTGGGGCCTTCGGAGGAGGGTTTGACAACTTTCTCGTGTCGTATTCTTCTCTCTCTATCTCTCAGCCTCATGCACATCCATTCACAATGTCCATTCACTTTGTTTGTGTCCATTGCACTCTCTCACTAAAAGAACGGAAGGCTCTCTCTTCTGTAAGTAAAAGGAACCCTTGAGCACAATTCGGAGCACTCATCTTGAGCAAAGTTCAACATTCACTTCCGCTGCACCTAACAATGGGATCAATGGGTCGAGCTTCTAGACGTGCGCTCTTCACGAGAGTCGCTAATCACGCATACTACCAGAATCAAAGAAGACCACAATACGTTGACCATTCACATAACCATAACAATGCATGAGAGATGCATCAGCATGATCGTGAGAAACTTGGGACACATTAGTGTGCTCTCTGATTGCATTAATAGAAGATGTGAATTTTGTGGATTTTTTAGGTTCGTTCTTAGGACAATCTCGTCTTATGTGACCCTTAGTGTGACATTGAGAACATCTACCTTCCTTAGAATAAATGACTTGTTCTTCTACCATTATGTATCCTCCTAAAATTCCTTTTGTGCGGATTTTTCATCCAGGGTTAGCTTAGGTTTAGCGGGTGCTTTAGCTTTACCCTTAGATTCATTTTGAGAGTTCTTTTCTGTCACGTGACACATCAAACCCTATGTGTCCGTGGACAAGCTACAGCATGACAAGGGTTCAGTCAGTCCAGTCAGTCTAGATTAGAAGTGATCTGGCACTTTTTGTGAGTCTATTCGTAGACCGTGCATGCCCAGTCACTTAGTGTAGATGCATATCCTCTGGTTGCACACAGCATGATCATCAGTATTTCCATCAGAATCCATTAGAATCAGTTAGGGGATTTTTCCAGTGCATTTAACCTATTTTCCTTATTTTTGACATTTTTCACTTATTAATATAAGTGACTTCCCAACAAAAGTAGGTAGGGCAATTTGGATAAGAAAATATATAAACAAACCAAAGTTAGCATTAAATGGCAGAAGAAGCAACAGGAGCCAAACTCAGCAGGCAACTTCTCACAAGACCCTTGGTGGATTCCCTCCAAGCAAGAACCATTGCCATAGCCCCTTCCCTCTCCTAGCATTTTTGCAAGACAGCACCTAGCGTTTTTGCAAGCACCAACAACTGCTAGCGTTTTTTATGATCAGCTACACTAGCGTTTTTGGATTTCGACAACAGATAAAGAACCGCAAGAGCAGCCCCTAAAGGTAGCAGATTCAGCCCATGAAGAAGTAGCAAATTCAGCCCCAAAAAGACCTCAGTTTTCAGCCATTAAACTGCAGATTTTCAGCGTCAAGGAACCACCGAAACAGCCCACAAATCAGCGTTTCTGGATCAATCACAGATTTCAGCCCATAGCGTTTTGGGACAACAGTAGAAAGATTGCAGATTTCAGCCCTTAGGTCGTCGTCGTCGTCGACATAGCCTAGACTTGCATCAGTCACATGCATTCCTTTTGTACCAGTTTATGCAATCATAAGTAGACCACTCTCGCCAACGAGAGTGGACCCTTCGGAGGAGAGTTTTACGTCGTCTCTGGTGTCGTATCTCTCTTCTCTCTCTATCTCTCAGTCTCATACACTTGCACGCACAATGTCCATTCACTTTATTTGTGATCATAGCACTCTCTCATTAAGAACGGAAGGCTCTACCTTCCATAAGAACAAAAGGAACCTTGAGCACAGTTCGGAGCACTCATCTTGAGCAAAGCGCAAACATTCATTCCGTTGCATCTTACATTTTCTCGAGGATTAGAGGAAGATTGGCTAGAAGAGTTACCGTTCTTACCATTCTTACCATTTTGTGGATTCTAAGGAGTCTGAGAGGTACTGTGAGAAGCCTTGTTCTCCTTAGGCTTTCCTTTGTTGTGCTTCATCTTCTGTGCGAGAGCAATCGCTACCGCCTTGTTGAGAGCGATTGGATCGAGTACTTCGACATCAAACTTGATATACTCGTCCAATCCATAGAGGAATGCATCTTTGCACTCATCATCCGATTTGCGTAATTGGGTGCCGAGCTGCAAAACACGATTAGAGAAAGACATAATTGGCATACCATTTTGCTTAAGACCGCGCCAATCGTCTTTTAACCGTGCTAGATACTAAGGTGACATAAACCGCGCCTTGAGCTTGTCTTGAAAGTCGGCCCAATTGAAGGAAAGGGACACGCCTTCTTCGGCCACTCATCTTTCTTCGATCGCCATGCACGCTTGCTCACGCTCACACACTAAGGCTATCCTTCTTTCTTCGACCACCAAGCACTTGCTCACGCTCACACTCCAAGGCTGTCTTTCTTTCTTCGCGGTCGCAATATAAGGCAACGCATTGCACCTCTTGTTGTAGCATCATGTCCATCATCGACTTGATCATAGTCTCCATAGGATTTGGTGCAACCCGTGGCGTAGATGGGAAAGAGGGAGGGTCGGAAAAACCTCCTAGTGAAGAAAATTCTTCATCACCGCCTCCATGCTCATCACCTTCATGCAAAGTATCCATTCCGCTTCGGGTGATGATCATACACTGAGATCAGGGTTACTTAAGTTCGCAAGAAACTTGGGGTCTTGAAGTTCTTAGGTTCTTGAGATTCTTGAGTTCTTTCTCTAGCTTGCAATCTGTGTCAGAGAAGACTTTTCTCTTACCCGAGCTCGACTCTTCCCTGCGGGCGCACCCCTTAGCGGCCTTGCGAGCGCTCACACCAAAGTTGTTTTTTCCTACCTCACGTCGATTGGTCAGCCGCTAAGTGCACGGTCCGCTCTCAATGAGTGAAAAGAGGAACAAGAGGAGGCCGGACAAGCCCTTCTTTCTTGGATTACCTGTCACTCTTCAAAAACACGATTAGGAATCATTACGCTCAAATGGACTTGGATTACATGCGACCGCAACAAGCAAAAATAATTCTGTAATTCTTGTGGTTCTTTCCTTGAGTAATACGGAACACTGTGAAAGCTCCGATACCAATGTAAGGTGCAGCGGAAGTGAATGTTGAACTTTCCTCAAGATGAGTGCTCCGAATTATGCTCAAGGGTTCCTTTTACTTACGGAAGGGAGAGCTTTCCGTTGCTTTCGTGAGAGAGTGCAATGATCACAAACAAAGTGAATGACACTGTGAATGAAGATGCTGAGACTGAGAGAGAGAGAGAGAGAGAGAGAGAAGAATACGACACCAGACGGTTCTCAAGCCCTCCTCCAAGGGTCCCCCCTCTCTATGGCGAGAAGTCTATGCAATTGATTGCACAAATCTGGTACAATGGTCTAGATGCAATGGACTTGTCGACGACAATAAGGACATGCTGAAATCTGCAAATACTGACTTTCTATTATATACGGACACTATGTCAACGAGGACGGCGATGGTGACGATGCGTTGAAAACACAGATGTTGAAATTTACGGACAGCGGACTGAAATTGAAAATGCTGGCTGATCTGACGGTACAGCGAGGATCTACTGCAGTTAGGTGAGATCTGCAAGGCTAAGGACTGATGCTGCAAGGCTAAGTGCTGAAAACTGAAAACATTCATTAACTAAGGCTGATCTGACGTCGGAAACTGCAAAACGCTAGGTTAGGTCTATAACTACAAAATGTCAGGTGGAAGCTGCTGTTGATGAAAATTGCTATGTTGTATCTGCTACTGAAAACGCTAGTGAGAGGAAGATCCCAAAAATGCAATTCTTGTCGGCTGAAAAATGTTAGGTCTCCTGCCGGTCTTGCTGAGAAGATGTACTGCAAGTCATTGTAACTTCTGCTGCCTCTTCTGCCAAAAAGTGCTAGCGCTAGGTTTCTTATATAGTCACTTAGCAAATTTGTCCTACCCAATTTTCCAATAAAAGTCACTTATTAAATAATAAGTGAAAAATGGATAAATAGGAAAAATGAGTTTTGTGCACTGTAGAATGCTCATGGGTACTGACTACCATACTGATGATCATGTTATGTGCAACCAGAGGATATGCAACTACTCTAAGTGTCTAGACATGCACGGGCTCACAAAGGTCTCAGAACACTTTCTAAGCTGACCTGAAGTAGCTTGTCCACATACACATAGGATTAGATGTGCATGTGACATAAATTTAATTCCTTTTAAACAAAAATATATCATTTGTCTTAATTTTGCTTGTTTATTAATGGTCTCTCTTAATAAATAAGTTTGTGTTCTACAAGTTCGACAAATGTTATCTCGAGAGATATGACAGTTTCTAGTTTTATGAAAGAGATTGAGAAGAAAATCGACTAAATCTTATGAAATATATTACAAAGTGATCATTACAACATTCTTATCATAGCCTTTGAGGTTTGTGTAATCTAAGCGGATAATCTTTAAGCATTATTTTTTATTTCTAATCACTAATGATTTGCACATAATTTCAGTCGTGTGGTTTTCAAACCCACAAGGTAAGAGAAAGACGATTGAGCTTTTAAAAAACAAATGTCTACTTGAATTTAGAAACGAAGGATAAGCATATGCAAAATGTTATTATGAGAACTCTAAAAAAACAAAGTATGAATTCTTCAAAAATAGATTATATCTTAATGAAGTTAAAGTTTGTATGTTCTATGGCTTAGATTGTAGTAGATATATTAATTTTTTTTATGATTTCAACAGTAATAGGTATCACAAAAATGTTGCCCTAAAAATGATAAACTTCATTGAAGCAATCAAAAAATTTGACAGATTAAAGATCGATAGAAAATTTTATTTGAGTTTCTCATTACAAAAAGATTGTGTTTATATTGTTCAAAATACTGAAAATTAATATTTATATTTTAGGCTCATCTATTAAAGAGGAACGCTTCCTCAAATAGGTCAACCCAATGAATTATACTCTCCGATCTACAAGAGACACTTTGATCGCACACGACAGTGACCCTCCTACAACTACAGGGTATCGAGGTATACAATGGTGGCGACAATGATGGATGAAAGAGGGATGGAGCTCTATTGTTAGCAGTGCAGAATGTAGCACTATATGCAAAGGTACACTCAAAGATTTTTCTGCAATCGAACACAATCAATTTGTAAAGAGAAATCCACATAAAAGATTTTACCGACCCTCAATGTGTCAAATTTTCTGATTGCTTCAATGAAATCTGTCCTTTCTAAGACAACATTAAAATAACTATTATTATTAAAATCATATATATATATATATATATATATATATATATATATATATATATATATATATATATATATATATATATATATATATATATATATATATATATATATATATATATATATACACACACACACACACACTACAAGATAAGCTTTAGAACATAAAAACTTTAACTCCATTAAAGTATAATCTATCTCTAATGAATTCGTCTTTTGTTTTTTTAATAGTTCTCACAATAATATTTTGCACATGCTCGTCCTTCGTTTCTAAATTCAAACAAACATTTGGTTTTTAAAAACCAAACTCTCTTTCTTTTACTTTGTGGGTTTAAAAAGTACACAATTGAAATTATGTACAAAACATTAATGATTAAAAATCCAAAATCTATGCTTAAAACTTATATGTTTAAAATACCCAAATCTCAAAAGTTGAGATAAGAGTACTGTAATGATCCCTTTGTAATACATCCCATAAGATCTAACCAATTTTTCTCCTCAATCTCCTTCATGAAGCTCTAAGCTGACATATCTCTTAAAGAGAATATCTGTTGAACCTGTAACACAAACTTGTTAATTAAGAGAAACCAAAGATAAGCCAAAAAAAAATTAAGACGAATAACATGTGGTTCCTGAGACACTGACAATGAGTAAAGTAAAGGTATAGGTTCCAAAGAAGTAGACCCTATGGCAGTTAGACGAGCTGTAAAAGGGAACTGGGACCTGGACTACTAAAATTGTAACTTGAGACTTAGAATAGCAAGACTGATAGATCTTTTTTTTTTTATAAGAAAAAAAAGTCAATTTTATTACTTGAAAATCTCCAAGAACGGCCAAATGGTGTCAATTTTGAGAGCAAGTTGTTTATATAGTAACCCCTAGGTATCAAACAGAAAACTTAAAAATGAGATACAACTAAGCACATGGCCAAACAAAAAAGATTGAACTAGACGAGGCCAGGGGGTACCTACTTCCATCATATCTGTTGTGGTAGTCAGTGGGAGGCTGATCGTCTCCTTTCCTACACATAGCTTTGTGGTCTTCTCTCTCTCTCTCTCTCTCTCTCTCTCTCTCTCTCTCTCTCTCTCTCTCTCTCTCTCTTACGTGCACTCTCACACTTTTGGTTTGGACGAGTACATCAAATACGATACGCAAGTTTTCAACCCTAAGGACTACAATGATGTCACAAAATCGCTCTCGCACAAGAAATGAAGCACAACAAAGGTAAGCCGAAGGAAAACAAGTCAAGTACCCGGCAAAACCTGTCAAACCAATAAAATCAATAGAATGGTAAGAATCACGTCACTTCTTTTTCTTAATCTTTCATCAAACGTAGAGCACAAAACTCTTCAACTAACAATGATAATAAAGGAAATGCTGAAACTCAAGAAATCCCTAAGTTGACCAAAATAGTGATCATTTAGATAAGTATTTCATGAAGTGTTATGCTCATATAAATGGTCAATGCATCGTTATCTTGTTAGATTTGAACAGTATACATGATGTAATTAGTGATTCTCTTGTGAAGAGCACATGTTTAGAAGCTGTTGGAGTGGATCTCCTTGTGGGTTTTGGTTTTGTTGCTGACATGCACTCTTCAATCACGCATGAATGTCCTAAAGTAACAGTCTCAGTTCAAGATGTAAGTTTTCGTCGTCGTAAATTTGTGGTTTCTTCTCTCTCTAGATGTGAGGATATCATAGTAACAAGGGATGCCCTTTTTCGAGCTTCTCGTCCCCACTTGCCGTCCCGCCCTCTTTTTTACACTAAAAATCCATTTGAGCCCCATCCCCCATTCCCCCTCCCGGAATGCGTCCCTTGTGACTGTGGAGGATATCGCTAGCCCCAAATAGGGCCATCCATGTTGCACTATGCTACTTCCCTCCGCGGGGGTCGCTTTGTTCAGAGCATGTAGAGATACAACGCGAGCATACAGTGGAGGATGAGACATCAGAGGATGAAGAGGAGAGAGTGGTGGAGGAACAAGAGAAGGGATCACACACAGTCACCTTTCTCGATTCTATCAGAGGACATACTACACTAAGCGGCATTGGGAGAGATCCTACTTGTAGGTGATTTCAATGCCCGCACACAAAGCCGACAATGTGAGATGTATGACTTCGAGGATCCCACCATACTACAGACCATAGAGGAGAGAAGGTGGGGCTAGGGAGGACCTCAAAGGATAGAGGGGGTGACCACCAAATATGAGTCACATTTATTGGCACTAGGATCGACACGTCACCTCTTGATTTACAACAGGATGTCTCGTTGACTGACTTCAGAAGAATATACTTGCTTCGAGAAGAGAGGTAAGATGGGGCAAGGTGGCAAGAAAGAGCAGAGCACAATGGAATACATTTTAGCTTCAATAGAGGCTATAATATATTAGCTCTTTTACCATACCACCACGACCCATTGGGGCTGACCACACAAATCTTAGTCTATCTATCAAGACTATTCACCGATACCACCTCCTTCCCCACCTACACAGCATACCACTATACACTTCAGTGAGGAGCTATCGGAGATATATAGATACCATGTGTACGCAGAGATTCAACAGCTAGATCTAACACTCCACTCTCGACACTTACCATTGAGCTCACTACCATTTTACACTCTGTTGCACTAGAGAGCTTTCTCTCTAACACGCACTCCAGTGATACACTACGATCTAGAACGATGCCCGAGAAGAGATGGTATGATGATGAGTGCAGACAGTTGTACTAGAGCCTTAGGGTACAACATGCCACTGGACAGATCTCAGAGAGAGATGCATCAACAGATGGACACTCTTGTATTTTTCTCATCGCCTTCGTGTGTTACCTTCCCATAGGAAAGCCACATGCATGATGCACTCACGGATGAGCACAAAAGCATGAAGATCACTTTAGAAAGTTTGTATTCAAGGAATACACAATGTTTCACCATTGTAGATCGGGTCAATAAGTTTTGCATGCTTATTCCTTGGCAAGAGTCAAGACATAGTCACAGCACAAGCATTAACACAACTGTTCATCAAGCGTTGGTTTTTCTCAGTGTGGTTTGCTAGAGTCGTGTATCATGCTAGATTCTCGACTTGGGGTGTCTAAGTCTATTACAGATTGTATATAATCCTTGGAACATTCTTTTGCGGCCACATTTCAGTTTCAGACGCGTTTTGGACTTCGTTATGGAGTTAAGAGTGCGTTGGCTGGCATGCAAGAACACAAAGGTCCAGTTTCTACTAATCACCCATATTGGTGTAGCACAAAGCTCACATTGGTCTTGTAGTTTTCATAGTTACTATAGAGTAGTGAAAAGTGTCACATTGGGTGTACCTACGCATAGGGTGGTCACAAGTTGTAACATAGGCCTTTTTAGCATTCCAAAGGTCTCTTGTACACAATATTTAGCTCCTTTTTGAATGCGTGCGCGCGCACACACACATGGTCGTATGTGGGGTTTTTTTTTGGGGGGGGGGGGGGGGGGGGGGGGGAGGGGAGGGGAGGCGGGGGTGCAAAACATTAAAAGCAACCCTTTCTTCCTACTAGCAAAGGCACATGCACATTTCTCTAAGTAGCAGAAAACCCCTTTGTTTGTACTAGCATGAGCATAAGAGTGTCATTGTCTCTATAAAATTGCAAATCTGTGTCAAAGAAAGTAATGAGGAGGCAAACCTGCCTGCACTTGCCTCCTCTTCCACTCGCTGTAGAAGGGCAGTGGTCTTGCCCGCCCGCAAAACATTGGACCCACAATAAGATGGATGCTTCACAATCACCAAGTTGAAGCCCGCGCATAGCATCATGTTGTGCCGCAAACACAGTCAAGCTGTGCTCGATGTGTGCACCTTGCCCTTGGAAATAAGAGTCTGCGTGCAGAAAGAGCTGCCCCAAACTAAATTTTGGCTTGCAAGAAAGATCTGCCGGTAGTGAGAAGTTGACTTGACAGGCCCGACTGGACTGAAAGTCCGGGAGGAGCAGCCTCCTAGGCGTGTGAGGGCCCTCTCGCCTGGTTGCAGTGAGCACGTTCCCCGGAAATCTCTGACTTCGTCTCTGCTAGACACCTGCGCGGGCAGCAAACGTTGTGCTTGTTCAGCTAGCATCGCTGCCTGAGCTCTCGAGCTTTGTTGCTATGTTTTATTTTGTACAACGGAGCACCGTCCAATTTTTGGAAGTTTTTGGGCTAGATCTTGATTATGTAATATCGTATTTGAGAATGCTGCAAGAATACCTATGCCACTTGGTAGAATCCCATTGGCGAGATATAGATAATAAGAAGCGAAAGAGTGAAAAGTATTTTTGGAAAACGAGTGGAGCATACTATAGCTGGGAAGAGAGAGAGAATGAGGTGCACGGAGGAGAGAGAGAGAGAGAGAAAGAAACCGCAAAGCTCTGGACTATTTTTTGTTGCAGCTTGAAAGCCTCCAGCTCTGGATGCAATCACCTTCAGGTGCAGCTTGTTTGGAAAACGAGTGGAGCATACCGTAGGCGGGCAGAGAGAGAATCAAGTGCGCGGAGCAGAGAGAGAGAGAGAGAGAGAGAGAGAGAGAGAGAGAGAGAGAGAGAGAGAGAGATCGCAGAGATCTGGACTGTTTTCTGCTTCGGATGCAATCACCTACACGTGCAGCTAGAAGACCTCCAACTTCGGATGCAATTACCTACACGGGCAGCTTGAAGGTTGTCGTCTTGTGGAATGCTGTGATTGAAAGATATGCCAAACAGGGTCCTATCACTGGGCCGTTTTCAGCAGATGCAAAGAGAGGGCAGCTCTCCCAAATGCAATCACCTACGCTTGTATCTTCAAGGCATGTGGCATTATGCAAATGTTGATATGGGCAAAAAAATTCACTATGATATTGTTAGCTAGAGGTTGTCGGAAAAAAACAAGGTACTTGGCACTATCTTGGCATGTATACCAAATGTGGTGCACTTCAGAAAGCACAAAAAGTGCTTGAGGAGCTTACTGTTCGAAGTGGCATCTCTTGGAATGCACTAAATGCAGGATATGCATAAGAGGACCTGTGGACTGTTTTCACCAGATGCGAAACGAGAGCTATCTCCACACGCAATCGACTATGTGTATATCTTAAAGGCATGTAGCTCTATGCAAGATGCTGATATGGACACAGAAATTCATGATGATATTGTTGCTCAGATGCTATTGAAAAGAGATGTCATGCTGACACTCCCTTAGTCGATATGTATGCCAAACGTGGTGCACTTGAGAAAGCACAATTAGTGCTCGAGGAGCTTTTTGTTTGGAACAACACTCGTGGAATGCACTAACTGCGGGATACGCACAACATGAGTAGGGCTAGAAAGCTCTAGGAGATATGTTTTCAGCAGATGCATAGTGTGAACCTTTGTCCAGATGCAATCACCTACGTATGCATCTTGAAGGCATGTGGCTCTACATAAGATGCTGATATGGGCACAACAATTTACAATTTCTTTGTTTGTCTGAGGCTTTTGAAAATAGAGGTCGTGGTTGGCACTCCCTTGGTCGATATGTATGTCAAAAGTGGTACTCTTTAGAAAGCATAAAAAGTGCTTGAGGAGCTTCTTGTCCGGAAAGTTGTCTCTTGGAACGCACTGATTACGGGATATGTGCAACAATAGAGCAGGGACGAAAAGCTCTAGGCTGTTTTCAGCGGGTGCAAAGCGAGTGTATCTCTCACCATTTAGTCGACTAATGCAGGGGAGCCCTGGAATGGCTTGCTTGGTCAACTTTCTTTTGATATACTTCGAGGCATTCTTGTTCAAGCTGTAGCAACATCTTGTCTCTCTCTCCATCTCTTTCTCCAACTTCATCCCATATGTACTGTCAACGAGGCTATCAAAAACCTTAAATATGTTGACATGATAGTAAGTAGTAAGCAAAAGGGAGGAGGGCCTTCCTGGAGTCGTAACATCATACTTGTTGCATACGCATGCCTATCAGATCACCCCGCTACACTGGCATTGGGCTAAAACAACATTCAACACGAGGAAGCAAAAGAGCAAACCTACAACTCATGCAGCAGAGAGCCGCACATGATATAGTGCTTGAGAATGCCTTGGTTGACATGTTTGCTAAATGTGGTACACTTCAGAGAGCACCAGAACTTCTTGAAATGCTTCCTATCCAGAGTGTGGACTCTTGGAACGCACTGATTGTTGGATTTACACCACAGGGGCAGGCGAGAAAGCTCTAGTTTGTTTTAAACATATTTGAAGTGATAGCTCTGGACTGTTTTCAACAAATTCAAAGTGATGGGCTCTCTCATGATTGCAGGATTTGCTTCAAAAGGGCAACGCCATAAAGCTCAAGGCTATTTTCAGCACATTCAAAGCAAGGAATCTTCGCGAAAGATATCATGCTTGGCCGTATTTTGATCAATATGTATGTCAAATGGGGTGCCCCAAGGACTACGACTTTGTGTATGTGTGCATGTGAGCCTGCCGACGAACAATACAATGGATTAACATCAGTCGACATGTTTGCAGAACTCGAAGCATGAATGACAATGCTAGAACATATACTGGTGGAAAGGTGGTGAAACAATGTAAGGAAGGTCTAGAAGCGGCTCCATCCAAGATTGTGCATTGATCCATACGACCACTACCAAAGGTACACTTATATTCTGTACTTTGATTTCCTCTATGTGATCTCAAAAGTACTTAGATTAAATCATGTACACATTAAAGCAATAAATTTACATCATTTTTATTCAAAATATTGTAGATAAAGGTGACAAAGGCTGAAGAAATTTTGTGATGCCCAACAAAGGAACACATAAACAATACGCCACGGCAAGGCAACGTGGAATAATACATGTCTTCATAAAACATCGGTAATGAGTTCTTCTTTGTAAAGCTGTAGTATTTTTACAATAAAAAGGTCCCTCCAACACTGGAGAAGCATAAGTCCCCCTTCAACACTGAAGGGGATAAAAGTGGTGGAGGAAGGGCACGTTTCTACGGTATTATTATAACTATGGAGAACGGTGCCAACTCCACACCATACATATGTATGGTTTTTTCTTTTTTTAATGGGCACGAGCATCATAAATGCACAAAATGCATCTTGTTTTGTTTGTATTATAATGTGAAATTGTTTACATTCATACATCTTTTCATGGAAAATCTCATTTGTGATGCGAGGTCATAGAGAACAAATGATACAACGGATTAACATCAGTCGACATGTTTGCAAAACTCGCAGCATGGATGACAATGGTAGAACGTATACTGGTGGGAAGGTGGTGAAACAATGTAAGGAAGGTCTAGAAGCGGCTCCATCCAAGATTGTGCATTGATCCATACGAGCACTACCAAAGGTACACTTATATTTTGTACTTTGATTTCCTTTATGTGATCTCAAAAGTACTTAGATTAAATCATGTACACATTAAAGCACTAAATTTACATCATTTTTATTCAAAATGTTGTAGATGAAGGTGACAAAGGCTGAAGAAATTTTGTGATGCCCAACAAAGGAACACATAGACAATATGCCATGGCAAGGCAACGTGGAATAATACATGTCTTCGTAAAACATCGGTAATGAGTTCTTCCTTGTAAAGCTGTAGTATTTTTACAATAAAAAATTCCCTCCAACACTGAAGGAGAAGCATAAGTCCCCCTTCAACACTGAAGGGGATAAAAGTGGCGGGGAAAGGGCACGTTCCCTATGGTATTATTATAATTGTGGAGAACGGTGCCAACTCCACACCATACATATGTATGGTTTTTTTTTTATAAATGGGCACAATAATCATTAATGCACGAAATGCATCTCGTTTAGTTTTTATTATAATGTGATTGTTTACATTCGTACATCTTTTCATGCAAAATCTCATTTGTGATGCGAGGTTGTAGAGCTTTTGGCAAAAGCTTCGAGGAGAGATGCTATGGAGCCATCATCACGAGCTATTCCATGCGGTAAAATTCACACCACCTTCACTTTTTACTTCTCACCATCTGCACAGTGAGTCAATCAAGGCAAACTAGTTAAGGTCTCTTGGGATAATTTCCTACAACGTTAAAACTCTCTTCTTCTTCTTCTTTAATCTATAGTCTTTTTTTTTCTTCTTCTTTTCCTTCTCTCTCTCTCTCTCTCTCTCTCTCTCTCTCTCTCTCTCTCTCTCTCTCTCTCTCTCTCTCTCTCTCTCTCTGGTTGGAGTGAAAGGCAATGCCAACGTGTATCTCCAGACGCCTTGTTTCATACGCAAATCTTACTCATGTTTGATTGCTCGGAAGAGGGAAAGAGCAGGGAACTTGTAATAAGGGGTATAAATTGGTGAGATGGCGATGGTTTTCATTGAAGGGCTAGGAAGGGCAAGGAACTAGTAGTAGGGTTTTAACTTAAAAAGGCACACTTGTGCAACCGTTCTCCTCTCTCTCTCTCTCTCTCTCTCTCTCTCTCTCTCTCTCTCTCTCTCTCTCTCTCTCTCTCTCTCTCTCTCTCTCTCTCTCTCTCTCTCTCGTTCAACGCCTCTTGAAATTAAAACTTGCAAGGTTCGTTCCATTTCAACAAATATAACCTCTCGCGTGTTTTTAGCAAATGCATAGGGTGAGACAATTCATGATGAGATTGCTTGCTAGGGGCAGACTAGGAGACCAAGGTGGATAAGTAGGATAAATCAGCCTGATGGGGATGAGATGTGCAAAATAAATGTGGACCATGGGCACATCAGCTTGATAGCCTGTGGGGCACAGTAGGAGCCTTAAAATCTGGGGAAGATGAGAGGAGGCAGGTGGCATAGCCAAGGGAGAGTATTTCCGCCATTAGAGGTGTAGCCAGGTGCAGTAGACGGAATCTTCTTACTATTGATTTTTTTGAAAGTGAAGCCAACTAAGTATCCTAGTTCTCAAGCGACTCTCACTCTCATGTCTAATTACATCATGGTGGATGCATGGTCTCTCTCTCTCTCTCTCTCTCTCTCTCTCTCTCTCTACGTTAGGTCCTTTCGTTGGCCACATCTTTCAAGGCATGGTGGGTGCACTCATTTTCACTAGACGTGTTGGCCATGGTGGGCTTCTCATACAAAAAATGAGCAATTGATCCAAAGGGAAGGCCTCTCTCTAGAAACAATCACATATGCCTTCACCTTGATGGCCTTTGGCCTTACACGCAAGATTTTGAGATGCCTCAAAGAATTCATGAGGTGGAGGTGGTTTGTGCTTGGAGATGCAAAGGAGGGACATGCATGTTTTGCTATTTGGATTGAAAAAATGTGTAAGGTAATGGGGTGCTTAATAGAAAGTGCAATCAATGCATGAGACTATGCAACCCTAGCATCTCGACGTGCTTGCTCAACAGTAGTCAGAACAACTCTAGCAACAAAACTAGTAGAACCTACATAGGTATCCACATAACCTGGTCTTACATCATACCCATGCACAATGTTCCACAAACACCTTTTGCAACAAGGACACATTGCATCATCTATGTCCAAAGTGGGTAGTTGTCCCCATCCATTTTTTCCTCTATAGACAATATTAAAAAAACATCATTATTCTTGACCATGGTTGGTGACTACACTTGATGCAAGGATTGCCTATATCGAAGTAAAAATGCACAAAACCAATGTGTGCTATATAGCACAACTTGCAGTAGACTCCAAAGCATATGTATCCAAAAAACCTACACTATTTAAAAACCTGCATAAAAAGATAAAATTGCTTCAAATGTACTAGTAGTATCTGAAATGGAGGTTAAAATGAGCCCGAATCAGAATTCTGACAGTCCCCAAATCAAAAATCTTTCCCAAAAGGTTTCTTTTTGTGATCGCTCACCAAAAATCACCTCAAATGGAGAATGTGAGCTAGAAGGTTGCAGGTGACGTTTTGTTGAAGCCAACTTTCATATGAATTGTTGAAAATACAGTTGCATCAATGCAACACACAACACATAAAGTAGTATTACTAAATGTGTGATTCGAAAGTTTAATTATTGGTAGCATGTGTGTAATGGCTATTGCCCGCACAGGAGCAATAGGCATTACGGGAATGATTACCCGCAACTACATTATATGAACATTAACACATAGAATGACAATAGAAGAAAGTACACCGTACACAGGCACAGAACACCTCTTGCTTCATTCATGTGTGATCCAGACACAGAGTTACAACAGTAGATGCCATGAATATCATAGAGATTGGTTGTGTTACATCAAAAGACAGGTATGCCCCTCCATATACAACCGCTGCTCCAACGCAGATTGGGAACGGTGCACACACTCCTGTCCCATGATATCCTATGAACTGCCGCCACGGCCGCCGCATACCGCATGACTCCTGATCCGCAGTGTCCAAACCTCCGCAGGACCGCATGTGCGGCTAATGCCGTAACAATGTGCTAATATATTAAAACTTCTTCAAATGTAGATTTGCAAATCCAAGAGCATATATATTGAGGCGGTCCGGGGCGGGCAACAAGAGAGGCGACCTCTAAACACCCCTCAAGGCTCCCGTGCTGCTCAATTGGGGCTGGGGCAACCACAAGCACAACACAACAACAAACCCACAGCCAAACCTAAACAAGATAGGGGCACCACCTAGTTATGGTATGCGAACTAGGACGCAAGAGAGATTTTGGCACAACCAAGAAGATGCACCACACAACACACACAAGCAACCTCACACCAAGACACACATGAAATGGACTAGAGAGAGCTAGAGCAAAGGGAAGAGAGAGAGGAAAGGATCTTGCGTAATACCTTATTTGTGACTTGCAAATGGAGATGGTTCGTTATGATGCTATCATAGAACTTGTACAAAACTCACTCAATGCTCAGTGATTGCTAAACATTGCCAAAACACACACACACTCTGTCTTAGGGTGTGGGAGACCTCTCACTACAATACCCTCTTACAATGGACAAAAAAATGGCAATGAAAAACACACTAAAACACTTTCTAAAATCAAGATCAACCGATAAAAACTCAAAATACACAAGTCACCTTGAATTCACCAAACCGTATTGCACAAATGGAAGGACGAAGATTTGAACGTCGAATCACGCCTTTGAGCACCAAACCTCAATTTATTGATGATGAAGGAGCATATACAATAGTGGTTTTGAGATTTGTGGAACTCACGCTCTCTCACTTACAATGTGTAGCTTGAAGGCTTCTCTCACACCAAGAGTGAAGCTCACAAGTGGTTGCTACACCTAAGTCTCTCCTCACGCATAGAGTGTTGGGGTGCTATGTGAGATATTGGAGGTTGTTTTACAAGAAGGAGAGGGGCCTATTTATAGGTTGGAGACCCCTCATTAAGATTATTGGAAATCCTAATTTACAAGCTAACAAATCAGGATTATGATTTTTTTGAATATCAAAACATTGTGGGCCTTCTTTGTCTGCTTGAGTCATGGGTGTGGGCTCAAAAGAGAGCATTATTGATGGTAGATAAGGTGAAAGTAAGTAAGGAGAGAGAGAGAGAGAGAGAGAGAGAGAGAGTTACTTTGTACATGTCTTGAGGTGAGGTGTCTTTTATGGTTAGGTCAATGCTATTTTGTGTTAGTATGTTAGTGGTTAGTGTTAGTAATCACTAGAAAGTTAATGATATATTTACAATGGGTAGAATGAGGTGGATGGTTGGAGTAAGATGGTTGAATTAAGTGAGCAAATCCTTGTGATGGTGAAGCTTGAAGAAGTTTTGGACTTACTTGTGTAGGTTCTCAAAATGACTATCGATCTTCTTCTTCGTCTTCTCTTCTTTACGCCACCGCCGCCAAGGTTGATCATCGTGATGAAAATGGTAATTCCATTGATGAGATCTTTTGATTTGCAGAGGTTAATCATGGTACACATGCTGAATTTATGTATATATATAAGGAGTAAGATGGAATTGTACTTTGGAGATAATAGAGAGAGGCATAGAGATGGTGTATGTACATGGAGAGCTCATATGAGAGCTATGGGAGTAAGTGGGGAGGTTAATGGTGAAGAAGGTGAGAGAAACCATTGAAGGTGCAGGTTTGAGTGAGGGATTGAGAGGAATGTGTGTGTGTGTGTGTGTGTGTGTGTGTGTGTGTGTAGAAGTGTGGAAAGAGGTGAGAGAAGACTATGGGCTACTTGTGAGAAAAGTGGGCAGACTGGGGTCCACTCAAAAAATCAGAGCTCACCGCTGGTAGCTCCAAAAATCATGAAAAAATTTGAGGTGATTATTCAGAGCGTGGGCTACATTTTCTCTTTTGACCACCGCTCCAAATTCAGAGTGGAGATAGGTGCCAAAATTCTCACCAAAAAGCCTGTTTTTTATGCCTGCAAAAGTCTTTTAGTAGCCCCCTCCTTTGTTGAATTTGTACAATGCATCCAAGAGTGAGCCCCTCCTTTGTCATATTATAATACAAAGCATCCAAGTTGCCCTTGACCCATGCATGGAGGAGGATTATTGGTGAATAAAGAAATATATACATGGTGGGACTAGTGTATGGACTATTCATGGACTTTAGCTCAATGAGCACATGGTGTTAGAATAATGAGTAAAAATAATAATAAAAATATGGAGGAGTTATGGATATGGAAAGATATTGGAATCATATGATATGGTCCCTCCTTGAATTATTTTGGGTGAAAGAGAAAAAGGTATGCAAGTAAATAATATAATAAAAGTAACCATTGAGTAGAAATCAATTTTTTGTTTTCACGAGGGTGAGGGTGAAAATGTGGGAGTGATTTTTATAAAGGAAAAATATGAGGTTAGAGTATGTACATATTGGCAAAAAATATACTTATGGTGTAAGAGAATGAAAGAAGGTGTACATAGGTTTAATAAAACACACACCTAAGTAGAAATATTTAAATAAAATACCAAAATAATTATAAAAAATCCCTATATTTAGGCCATATATACAATGAAATATTTACACACAAAGAGGCCATAATATACTTTTATTTTTTTATTTTTTTTATTTTTTTGGCTCAACTAGCCCAGTGACTAGCTAGCTGAGGGTTTTTAAGAAGATATGGGAAAAGCCCCCTAACTCACACACGCCTATGTACAGTGAAATGGTAGGGATAGCCATAGCGTTTGGGTGAATTTGGTAGGGTGGAGTAACTTACTATGGCAATTATGGAGAGCCGAAAAACGGCTATCAATATCATGTGTTTAACAAAGTAATTAAAGCCAAGTTCAATGGCAAAAGAGATCATACAAGATAAAAAATTGAAAATTATTTAGCAAAGTATTAGTCAAATTGGGTGTTAGCATACGTATGCTCCTATATCTTGCTCTGAGGCACATAGCTAACATATCCATTGATGAGGAGGTACCGAAGTATATCGCCTATCTCTATTTGCATAGCTGATTGGAGGAGTTGCAAAGCTCTTCATGATACATTGAAGCCCTTGCAAGAGGAATGAATATATGTATCTTGGTGTTAAATAACTCCGTCTTCAATAATGCATAGAAAATGCTCTCTATCATTTATCTTGATTCTTGCACACACCAAAGGAGAAGTCACACATACCCTTCCCTCTTGCATCCTATTGATCTCTAAATGTGTGAATACAAGCGATTTGTGTATCCACCGAGTAATAGAAGAGTAGGAATTTGTCCACGATAAAGCATCCAACTAAACCCAAGATCACATACCAACATCTACAGTCTCCACCACAGCTACCTGTCAAGATCACTCAAGGGCCAAACTAATTGAATAATGACTTTCAAGCTCCCATTATCCATATACAAAGTATACAAATCTATTAATCTCCTTAACTACAATTGATGTAGCTCCCAATTCTTCTCTAACATCCTCATCTTGTGTTGCGGCCTTACATCGCATCTCATCATGGAGATAATAGTGACTAGTGATTTCTAAGTATCTCTCCATTCATCATACATCCAACAAGACGGACTACAATTGTTTAGATTAGGTCCTCAAATCTGTATGCCCTACAATAATGCAGATGTAAACAATGTATAAACAACCATACTCCAACCATAGCTAATGCAAGGCTCCTAAACTGTATCAATGAGCACATCCCCCAATCCACGTTCGAAGGATTTCATGTCCAAGCGTCAAGACTCAAAGCCACTGCATCTCTCATATAGAAGAGGGTCCTCTAAAAACAACATCTCCACCAATTCTCGACCTTATATGCCCTCACCCATTGTGATCTAGTGTTAAATATTAGGGAAAATTACCAAATTACCCCTCTAATTTGTGGAAATTTCCAAAATAGCCCTCAAATTTCAAAAATTCCCAAAATACCCTTCTATGTATTTTGGTTGGATTGTTCAATATTTTCTCATCTTTATTCGTTTTTACCATTGAGATCTGCTTAGTATCTAATTTGTCACAAATTACCTCGTAAAAAAGGCAATATGTCTAAGAATAATGGATCAATTCATCTCCAAAGCCTTAACCAACTTCAATCCTAGTTTTAGCATCTTGTATTGATAGACACTTAGTCTTCTTATGAAAAGCTACAATTTGTTTAATCTTTGGAGATATTTAATCTCACAACCCAGGAAAATTTGAGGAGCATTTTGGGAATTTCCACAAATTACAAGAGTACTTCGGTAATTTTTCCTAAATATGACCCACTTGGTCTTGCCAAAGTTAACTGACAATCTCTATCATATGTTCATATGAGTTGAGGTTTTGAGAGAGATTTTGGAGGGAGCTTTTTCCAGATTTTTGCTCAATTGAGCAATTAAAAGAAAAGCTCGCTTTGCTCCAAATTCAATTTTTGGATCGAGCTTTTTGAAGCGAGCTTTTTATCTTAATTCCTCTCTCTCTCTCTCTCTCTCTCTCTCTCTCATTCTCTCTCTCCCCCTCCCCCCCTCTCTCTCTCTTCCATCTCTCTCTCTCTCTCTCTCTCTCTCAAGTGGCATGAATGTGCTATGCGTCGTTTCGAAGCAGAAAGAGAGCATATTATGCATTTGAGAACATTTGTAATGCGGGAAACATCAAGTGTTGGCTTCTCAAGAAGTATCTTTTTGATGCATTGGTGACACCGGTTCTTCTTTATGGAGTTGAAGTGTGGGGCTGGAGCATCTCAAAGTCTACTTGGAAAGAGTTTGAGAATGTCCAAAAGCGTTTTCTTACAAACTTTCTCCAAGTTAAGACACAAACACCATATATGCTCCTACTTCTTGAGTTGTGATCTCTTCCAATTGAGGTTATGGGCATGGAAAGGGTTGTGGAGTACATGATAAAGATGCGTCAAAACCCCTCATAGCTTCCTACAATTGCATGGGAAGCAAGCAAAAAAGTTCAAAAGAGGCATAAAAGCAAGATCTTGAGCATGGGATGGATACAAGACATAAAGAAGTGGTTTGGAGATGGGATGCATTACACTTCTACATGATGCTTCAATTGACTCCCAAATGAAGGAAGCTTTTCTACAACGCAAATATATTACAACTTGGGAGAAATCCGGTGGGTCACGCTTCATACATTACACCACCCATATTGCCCCCAACTACAAAACCATGTTCTTCGCTGAAAGAGGAAACCGTACTCACACTTACATGCTTGAGCCTATCCCCTTGTCAACAATACGCACTATCGCAGCCATTCGGCTTAGCTCCCAATAGAGAAATAGACCAATGAGAGCTGAGAGGAGTGAAAAGAGAGAGAGAGACTAAGAGTTGTAGAGGGAAAATAGATTGATAGCAATAATTTGAAAACAATAGTTACCAAATATTGACATCACCAAAATTGCAATAAGGGTCTCTCAAAAATTAACTTCAAAAGAAGAGAGATGCTTATCAATGGATACACAATTTGTGGAGCCAGGACACTCAAGAATTGATAAGAGGTAACCAACAATCAAACAATGATGCAAATAAACATAACAACTGACTATCAACAAAAGGAAAGAGAGACGTAACTAAGGGTGACCCAAATAAAAGGGAGGTAGGAGGTAAGAGAGTAATGTGCAACGCCAAAACTGGAGGGGTAGGTGATGAAGCTATTCTAATGGGAAAGGCTGATGGAGAGCTAGAGCTCGGTGCAAAGAAAGAGATTGCCAAGTGATCACTAAGAGTGGTATGGTTTTAGGCGAGATCCATTAACTAACGGTAGAGATTCCCTCAATAAGGTGTGCAACTGAATATCTCCTTGACGAAGATGTTGGCGACAAAAAATGGCCCTTGCCATGTGGGCAGCAACTTCTTGGCATTCTTCAAATACTTCACCTCATATAAAAGACTAACAAACCTTTGCCAAACTTTCTAGTCTTTACGTGCCGATCATGCCAAGCCTCCCCTTGGCATGGCAGCAAATAGAGACTCTACTATGCTCTCTCACTCGGCGGTCTCCCTCATTCAACACACCCTGGCGACTCTTAGCTTCTTGGCATAGCCAGCAAAAGTTCCCTTGCTTGGCTCTCATCCTCTCTCTATCCACCTCACCCTGCTTATCTCCCCCTCATGGGCGACACCTAGCCATTCTCTTGTGCCCTTGCAACCCGCGGCCCTATAGCTCTCAATTGATACATCTTTTCGATGCAATGCCTCCTCGCCAGCTTGTAAAGAAACCCATTAAATCATCCTTTTATCCCATTTAAACAAAACCTCTTTAAGTCCCGTTCACACCCTGCCATATCGGGCTTGGCGACTCTCCCTTGCCCCACCACCCCTCGGATGGCCTGCATATGGTGGTGCCTCCCTCTTGATAGTTTTAGCACCCTCCTCGCAGCACATTAAACAAACATATTGAAGCAGTTTTTTTTATATTTGACAAAGGCTTCTCCAAACTCCCTTTGACAAACACACACACTCTCGCACTCGCGCAGTATGATAAAATCACAGATGATATGCAAAAGACAATAAGCAGCCATTGGCGACCATCCTCTTCAAAGTCTTGCTTGGCTTCCATGGTAAGATTCTAGCAATGATTGATATTGATCTTTAGTCGTCAAGGTCGAGGGATTTATAACAATATTTCCAAGCATGTCATAATCTGTCAAAACAACTCCTCAAGGCAAATCAAGTAAGAGTATCATCATGGAAAGTTATAATAAAACAACCTTTCAAGATTGCTTCAAGTGCTCAATATCTCATGAAAATGTTCTCTTTCTTTGTCAAAATCCCCATGCCCTTGGCCAAAAAAAAGTGCAACAAAAAGCTCATTGACAAAATGGCTTCCTTGATCACTGGTGATTTCAAGAGGGCAACCAAACCCGCAAAATATGTTTTCATACAAGAATTTTTCCACCGTGCTGATGTGCAATCAAAAGTTGCCGCTACCTCTGCCCATTTGGTAGCATAGTTTGTGGAAATCAAAAGATACCTTCTATTCCTTGGCTGGCAAACTGGGTTGATTGTCCCAACACAATCAATGCCCATCTTTCAAAAGGCAACCATGCCAAAGAGACCTATAAGGGGTGGCTGGCCTGGCAAGTTGGTTTTAGGGCACACCATAGGCATGAATAAGAAGACCTAGCATAGTGCACTGCATCTTGAAACGTGCATATGGACACCACAACCCAGTATGTAGAAGGCGATGGGAAATGATGTGTCCTGTGTAGTGGCCACCTGTACTACTAGAGTGAGATTCTTCTAGAATGGCTTGAACTTCATGTGGCAGAACACAACGGCAAAGAATCCCATCTAGAACACTTTTGTAAAGCATGTTGCCAATCATGGTATAGGGCTTACTTTTGATAATAAATATTCTCTTTTGCAAGATTGACAGATCTGGTGGATAAGAACCTTGGACAAAATATGCATAATGTCTAAGTACCAGTCTATGGCAGTGTCCACCTTGAAAAGAAAACTGTTTGGAAGGTCATCTTCTACACCTATGGTTGGTTCCCCTGATTAAATTCTAGAGATAAGAACAACTTCAAAATAAATTTTTTGAATTATCAATAACCACCTCCAAACACGTCCAGCTACATGAGGCTTGTTGAGAAGATACTAAAGAGCCTGGTGGTCAGTTATCACAACAAAATGGACACCCAAAAGATAATGCATGAACTTTTGCAGAGCGTAGAAAATATATAAACCCTCTCTTTCAGTGGTACTATAGTTTCTTTCTGCTTTTGTGAGTAGCCAACTTGCATAGCCGTCCTAGGCTCGATAAGGACTATACCCACTGATATGATACTAGCATCAATGTGCACATGAAAAATGAGTGACCAATCAGGTCTAACTAAGGTAGGTGCATGTGTGAGGTGTTTCTTTAGATAGTTGAAATCAATTTCTTCTACAAAGGTACATTGAAAAGGTTGGGCTTGACTAATGAGGCAAGACAGAGTCTTGGCAATATCCGAATACATTCTAAGATAGGTGCATGTGTGAGGCGTTTCTTTAGATAGTTGAAATCAATTTCTCCTACAAAGGTCCATTGAAAAGGTTGGGCTTGACTAATGAGGCAAGATAGAGGTTTGGCAATATCCTCACACATTCTAATAAACCTTCAGTGGTAGCCGGTGTGGCCTTGTTAACTGAGTCAACGTCAGTTAATAGGAGCTGCTAAAGATCGAAGACGTACGGATGCACATCGAAGATGAATACGAAGAAGCAGTAAAGATTGGAATCACACATTTTCCACGTTTTCCCAAATAGTCACGTATTGTAGATTCCCAAATTATTTCAAGCCATTGTAATATTTTAATGTGTTACGGGCTCAATGGGAGTTCCAAGTTGTAAAGAATAAGTCACTTACTGTGCCTAGATTGCAGATTCAGTAAGTGGTGAGCCCTAAAGTCCTTGGGCATCTGGACATTGCATATTTTTACCCTAGGTACATAAGGCAGTGTGTAAATGAAATTAGGGTTCTCAAGCTCATTTGTTGAGAGCACTCTTTGGTAAGAGCTCTTGAGGTGTGTGGCTATGGAGTCCTTGAGCTTCTCCCTGCTCATGAGACTTGATTAACACTAATCAATGACTCATTCTCTCTCACTATGCCTCTCTCTTACTTCTTATGATTGCCTATGATGTTTATATTAACTACATCTTAACTAATTATTGGTTAATCCCTCTCTAATCTTGTGTGATTGCCCTCTTTTGCTTGTGTGTGCATGTAGGTTTGATTGGAGTGTGGTGCTCGATATATCTATGTGTGTGTGCTTGCGATTAGTGTGTTGCATGATAGGATTAGTGTTGTGTGCGTCTTGCAATCGTAGTGTGTGTATGATTGGGTTGATTGGAGGTGAAGAAAAGTGGATATGGAGATTGCCCCTCATTGTGGCTTAGCTCCTCCATAGGCCGAGAAGCTCACCTCGTAGAGTTAACCATTTGTGTTGCCACGATTAGCTCACTAACCGTGTGAGTGTTTCCATGCCCTAGCCTGGTAGCTCATCCCTCCGGATTGATAATTTTGTTGGTCATTGGAGCTATTGCAATAATGGAACCCCCAACATTTGGCGCCGTTGCCGGGAATGATGGGCTACGCTAGTGCAATTGTGGCATAAACGAATGCTTTCCCTCACTAATTTCACTTGTGTGTTTATGTTTTTGTGGATTTTAAATGTGTGTGCATGAAGCAATGTGTTCAGAATTTCCTAATGTGTCACCGTATCTTGCCAATTGTGTGTTTACACACTCTAATTTCTCACTAACCCCTTGCTAATTTGACTAATTTTTGCTAACTTACTAATGTGCTATGAAGGATTGGAGCATTCGACCATTCAATTGATCTTCAACGGAAAGGTAATTAAGGTGGTATTCTTAACCTCTTTAGAATCTAGAGATGTGTAGAATTGTGTAGAGATCCCACCATGATGATGCAATGTAATGCTATGCTATGTTGATGCAATGTAATGTAATGCAATGTGGATTGAAAATTTTGCGATTTTTCGTTTTCATGCCGTCGTAATGCCGAAATTTTTAAGAATTGGTGGCGTATGATTTGACAAGTTTTAATTGCTAATTGACGATTGTAGGTTACTAATTGGGTGCCTAATTGAGTTAATTGCATGCTTGGATGGTCAATTTCAAGTGTGTGTGTGCACTAAAATCAAGTGTGTGTGCATTCTAATTGAGTGTGTGTATGCCTAATTTTAGGTGTGTGCAATATTTTCCCCATGTTTGAGCACCTAGAAATCAATGTGTGCGTTATGATTTTTCAATTGTGATGATTGATATGTGTTGTGCTCATGCCCAACTAATGATTTGTTAAATCACATTGCAAATCCGACAAATTTAACCCTTTTGTGTGCGCACCTAAAGATTGGTAAAAATTGCCAATTTTTTAGTGTGTGAGTGCCTAAAAAACTGTTTAATTTACATGGTTAATTCATCATTTTGATTGCATAAATGATGTGTGTAATGATCAATTCTGCGTTTTTGTGCTCAAAACAGGTATTTACACACTCTAATTGCGTCAATTTTTTACTTAATTTTGTCAGTAATTTTGCCGGTTTAATTGCTTAGTCTTGATTTTATTGATAAAATTGTTGGCAATTGAATTGATGTAATTCTAGAAATTGTATTTGTATGCACTATTTCCCAATGTGTAGAGAATTTTTACTAATTTTTGGTCATTTTTGCTAATTTTTGGATAATTCCATTAAAAATTTGATTTTGCGATCTTTACGAGCTATTTTGTGTGTGCATTTTTACAGCATCATTTTATTCACATTCGTGCCCTCCGTGGTTGAGTTTTGAGCGTTTTGCTATTTTCGGGGTCGGGTGGACAATTTTGTCGTAAATCATATTTTCAATAAAATCTGCTATTTTCCGTGTGCTTTTGCATCTCAAAAATGTTCGGTTGTGAATGTCGGTGATTTTCTAAGATTCCTAGAAATTTTCGAAATTTTTTTGGAGTTTTTTGGCAAATTTTTGGGGATTTTCTGGATTTTCGGCTAATCTTCGACCATTTTTGGCATTTTTTGGAAATTTGAAAATAATAAATAAATAAATAAATAAAACAAAGCCGGTTCGAGCTCGAAGCTCATGCCTTGCGGCAGAGAAAACATCTTTGTCGACTAGATCCTTACGATTGCTTGTCGGCTTCAAATTTCTCTTCCTCTTCTTTCCGTCCGCGTGAACGGATACTCACTCTCTCTCCCCCCCTTATTCTCTCTTCCTCGGGTCCAATGTATTTTAATTGGCGAAATCCTAAAATCCCGGTTAGATTTTGAGCTTGCCTCGAAGAAAACCGAGAAATTTTCACAAGTTTTAGTGTAATTACCAGCAAAAGCTTCAAATTTTGACAAAAAAACCGGGAGAAATTCAAGTTTGCCCTTACTTTCTTCGGTTGGAGCGTGAACGCCATCTCACACACACACACACTTCCCCTCTCTCCACTCTCTCTCTCTCTCTCTCTCTCTCTCTCTCTCTCTCACAGCGCTGCCCATGCACCGTTGTCGTTCACTGCCAGCCTGCCGAGCGCGTGGGCACTTGCTGATCACACACACACACACACACACACACACACACACACACACACACACACACACCGTCCGTGGTACCCACTCCCTCTCCCTCTATCTCGCGAGAGGCGCCAGCTACCCTGATTAGCCACAATCAACGCTGCTAAAAGCCTTGCAGTCAACGCCCTACCAACCCCATGCGCGCTGACACGTTAACAGGTAAGTCATAAGGTAAATTCTTTAAGTCACTAAAAACTAATAAAATTAAAAATACAAAAAATCAGTCACAAAAAAATAAATAAATAAAAATAACAAAAACAATAATAAAACTTACAAAAATTAATTAATTAAAAACAACAAAAATATAAAAGGGTTTTATTTTAAAATCACCAAGAAAAAAACAAAACTTCACAAAAAAAATCATTAAAAAATAGGAAAAAACTTAGAAAATCCATAGGAAAATAAAAAACACATAGAAAAATCTTTAAAAATCTAAAAATTCACAATAAATCACAAAAAATAAAAAAACACTCATCGATAAGTCAAAAATGATCATAAAAGTTTGTAAAAAATTCATAACAGCTCACAGAAAATTCACAAAAAATATTAAAAAAACCCTTGCCAAAAATCCCACAGATAAATCACAAGAAATAGTAAAAAACTCAAAAAAATTCAAAATCGTCCGAAAATCAAAATAAAAAAATCTAAAATTCTCAGAAAACTTCATAAAAATTCAAAACTTTTCTAAAAAATTGTTAAAATAACAAAAAAATTAAGAAAATTTAAAATTTCACAAAAAAATTTTAGAAAAATAAAAAGAAAGTCGTCGAAAGTGCCAGAAAGAGACAAAAGAACCAGAACAAGCCAGAAGGCGTCAGAAAAGCAAAAATCAAAAGCAACGCCGGAGAGTGTACCGCACACCAAAAAAGTCAGAAAGTGTATCGCACACCGAACAAACATCGCAAGTCAAAATCCACATTGGGCAAACTGCTCAAAAGCGAATCAAAGATCAGTCGAATAAAACGAGCAAATCGACCAACTCAAAGCAGGGAGGGACATACAAATTTCTAAATTTATCAAAATCAAGCTGGAAATCGACAAACCACGGTGGATTGCAAATTAATCTGTTAAAGGCCCAATTTTTCATCGTTTCAAAAGGTTGCAATTAATTTTGAAACTGTCAAGCTAGAGTTAATCAACTCTTGCGAATCTGAAGAGCAGTCAACCGCAAAAGTGCTTTGGCTAAAGCAGTTTAATCAAAATTGAGCAAGAGAAATTTTGCTAATCAACACCAAACTCTGCCAATTGACAATTTTTGTGGATTAAACCAAAATGGACTCAAATCGAGCTAAGAGTTCAAGTACAACAGAGCAAATTTTACAGCTCTATATAGGGCTACAATGGACATAAAGTCTTATACACAGATTGAGAAGGCCATAGATACTTGATGAGCAGTAAAAGCAGCACAGGAGCCAAGATCCTATTGATGAGAGTAAAGCCATATTTAGAGAACTCCCAGATGTTCACAATCTTCAGTGGAGCCAGGTATTGCAAGCTCAAAGATGAAGTGCAAAACATAAACCCAAGTGTTTATCTAGAAATCTGCACAAGTCCGCAAAGCATCGAGTTGGTGTATATGCAATCAGGGTCATTGTACATGGATTACAGTGGTTAGATCTATAGTCGAGAGACCGAATTGGAAGATCCAACAGATCAACCAATTAAAGCGAGTCTAATTGGAGAACCGAGCCAAAGACGGTACAAAGGTCAAGATGAACCAGTCTATAGCTTGATGCTTAGTGTTTTGAAAGAAGATGCCGACAACTTGGCAAGCATAGAAGGAGAAGCTCCTCAAGTAGAGCTTGACACGACAGAACCAAATGAAATACCACCAGTCATGGCGTATTGCTCAGATTGTGGACAAAAGGTGGACATTTTTCTGAAGATTGTCCAAGAAATCCAGACAACAGGGACACATCAACTGCCAAGCAAGGTACATATCAAATTGGATATGCGAATCTCGATGTAACTGCATCTAACTTGTCACTTTTGATGCAATCAGATGATTTTGCATTACCATTAGGAGCACTAGTAAAAGCACTGCAAGTTCAAATCGAACATAAAGATACACAGACACCTAAAAATCTTAAAATTGATTCTTTGAACAAAAAATTCTTGCATGAATTTAGTTAAGGTGTCGAGATATCACCAAAGGTTGAGAAGATTGTTAAATTTGCAAATGATTTTGCATCCAATTTCACAAGTGTGCAATCATTCACGAGTCTAAGGGACACATCAAACAGAATGATGTTAGCTTTGTATGGTACACATAATTCATATGCACACTATGTAGACCAAAAAGGGAAACTGTACAAAAAGGATCAATCTGTGTTTGAACGACCCACATACGAGCTCATAGAAGTACGTCCAGTGATAGATCAGAAAGGATGGTTCATTTCATAGGAAAAAATCTATTATAGCCCATCCTCTCTAGAGCTGAAGGATATTACCGAGTGGACCCAGAAATCTGTTCAGAGCCAAACCCTCCTTCATCAAAAATCAGACTTCGATGTTGTGACCAAACGAACATATACTTTGACCAAAAGAGTCGTAGATATAGACGAGAGTCTAGCATCTATGATGCCTTGGGTCCTGAAACCACAGAACCTCATATCATAGGAAACCCATGGGATAGACAATATCAGGGCAAAGATAATGCTATTTATAGCTTGACTTGGGGAATAATTTGTCATGTTTCACGAAGATACATAGGAAACTATGCATGAGTTTTGCAGATGCCAATGTCAACAGTGCTACCCAAAGTGTACCTTCACAGTCCCAAAAGGTGAGACTAAACCAGAGACAAATAGTTTTGAACTCTTACAATGAAGCAGGTTACAGTGATCACCCTAGGAAGGGGGGAGCTATAAATCCATCAAGATCAGCTCTTTTACCGGGACATGCTACACCAGTTAGAAGCCCTAAAATTCTACCCAACAAACCTCTTCAAAGCAGAAACCATTGAAAGATCATATGGTTGTTGGAAGTTTCCAATTGAGCTAGATTCCATCGAAATCTATAGACAAATGCTTCTACGAAGATCATCAAGGACAAAAGTTTCAGTTGATCTCCACAAGTCAGAGTCAAACGCCAATAAAGCCCATAGTGTTCAAACAGTTACATGTGATCAAGCTCACATATGCATATCAAGATGCACATGGTAACAAATATCAACAAGGTCATGACCTTGTACAAACCCCTACGGATGGCTTGACTAAAGTCAAAGACTATCTGAAGATGATGCAATGCCTCAAGCTGCCAGAATAGGTAGAAGATAAGTCAAAGTCGATGAAAGCTAAAGTCCAAAAGGATATACAAAAATCACCACCGAAATCTCCTCCCAAAAGACAGATTCTACCAGAAAGTACAATGGATCTATTAAGGTCAAAGGTAGCAGGTGGACAATGCTCAACAATTGCAAAAAGTGCAATAGCATAGTCATACGAGTCAACATCAACGGAAGAAACTGGTCAAAGCAAAGAGAATGCCAGATAAAGCTCAACCAAAGGACGCTACCACAGCAAAAGCAGTCAATTCAGACACAAATCCTGAGACTATCAAGTGCAACATTGTTGGTGAGAACGAAGAAAAGTTGTCAAGAGAAGTAAAGCTAGATTTTCAATTAGACAAGAACCTCGTGTCTTTTCGCACTTGGAAAATATGTGGCCAACCACATCTTTAAGATGCTCCTGAATTTGTGAGCATATCAGGAAACAAACAAGCAGAATGCTGGGGAATCATCTCCACCACCATTGAAGTAAGTTCACATATCATCATAGCTCAATTCTATGTGATCATAGCAAAGGATATGCCAGACGACATCATAATGGGAATCCCAATGGTCCAGAAGATGTTAGAGATACAGAATGCAAACATGGTGGTCATCACAGACAACCAAGAATGAAGACCAACACTGGTCACTCGGGGACGATAGCACAAAGTCCTCAAGCACAGTTCAAATGGAGACCGATGCCAAAGCAAAGATTATTGAAGATGATTCATCTCCATTGAACAAAACTTCAGAGGAGATTAAAGCAAATCAGGCAATAACAACTACAAATCAAACAGAACAAAGAGAAATCACAATAGCTATTGAGCAAAGAATACCATCAAAGCCAAAAGTTGAAAAGAACAGGGTTGCAAAAAACCAAGAAGCAATAGGAAGTTCAAAGATCAATCACTCATTGGCAGCTAAATCACCTGATGTAAGTCAAATTGAAAAATAGAGTCTCAAGACACCCTCCATAGAGACACGGTTAGATCAAGAGATCAAGATGAGACCATGGCAAAAGCTGGACACAAAGTTCTTCAATAGAACCAAAAATTCTAGATTCAAAGTTGCAGAAGTCACAAGGATCGAAGAAAAATCTTGCAGACAAAGGTAAAGCTAAAGTGGACCCTCCACCGATTAGCAAGAAGATGTGACATCGTATGCCTCTACATCAAAGAACCCTAATGGATTAGATTCTTCAAGCAATTCAAGCTTTTAGAATTTCAAGTCAATTGCTGACCCAACTAGAACCTCTAAGGAGACACCCAAAAAAGCAAGATATATCAGCCAAAGTACTCGAGAAAGCAAAAGAAAGTCAAGCAAGTGTTTGTTTCGAGCAGTTTAGTCAAAGTCAATGATCCGGTTTGGATTAAAGACAAGAAATCAACACAAAAAGACAAACACATGGGATGGATAGCATCACAATGGAGCTTAAAAGAACATGAGTACTATGGAGGCAATAGAGAGATATTGGTAGCAAAACCTCAGGTAAGGGCATATGAAGTGAAATCAGGACCCTCCCAAGAAAGAAGTCCCACAAGGTATCAACCTCAACAATATCCTAAGATACCTAAGAAGCAGGTATACAACAAAACAACATCAAAAGATGTTGAAGTCAACCACAACTCTCAAGAGGATATAGAACAAAGACGGGTCTAAAAGAATGTTCCTCTTGGACAAGTATTCTACATAGGTTATACAAAGATTTGGCTATCAGTCAACCACAAGCCAACTGCAATCACACCAGACCCGCATGAAGATCACAAGAACTCAACAAGACCTAGAGCAAAGCAAAGACAATAATGGATATACAAAGGTCATCAAGAGATTTGGATCCCTAAGTCTTTCAATGCTCCTAGTCAAAAGCCAAATTTCGACAGTGAATAGAGGCCTACAACAACATCAAAGACTCCTATCAACAGGCCTAAGTGGAGAATCAAACAAATAATGAAGTCTTCACAGTCAAAGAACGATAACCCAACCAATGCAAATGCATATTCAAAGATGATAAAATAGGTATGTCGAAAGAAACCTTCAATGCCAACTTGGTCCTTCAGTAATCCTCTTTTTGAGGATTCAAGCTTACTTTTACCTGAAGAAATGTTTGTAGTAAGCACAAGAATGTAAAAAGTCAAGTTTTCAGAGTGCAAAAAACACTCTTTGGCATAGTCAGATTCGGGCTTTTGAGCCATAAAATGAGCAAAGCATTAGACCCAAAGCTTCAAGTCATATTAAACTTTGTGCTAATAGTCGTAGTTATTAGGCTTACGCTCAAGCTGGAAGAGTTGAGCATATCTAAGTCGTGTCGCTCATGCTGGATGAGATGAGAATAAGAGTCGAAGTCTATTAACTTACAATTGGTGGAGTGTCTAGAGTCCAACACTCACGCACAGTGCATAGTAAGATGAGAGCACATATCCTCATCAATGAAAATCATTCTTAAAGGGGTGCCAGCTTGCAAAGCCATGTCATATGCTTTAATAGATACACCATCTTTTTGAAGAACACCTCAAAATCTTTCTTGCACAACATATTGTTTTCCATCCATTTTTGTATGCATAAATAGGATGTCCCACCTGGACATATGCATTGGACACTCTTTCTTGCTTCCACCTATGCACCATGAGTGGACTACAACAGGCAAACCAATGCTCCATCATGCTGCTCTCTCATATTTGCTACCTTTTTAATTCCATATCTATCAACAAATGATCCCTTGAGTACTTTAGTAATATTTTCCATGCTAATAAGTACTCCAATAATGCACGTATCCCAAAGGCATTTTTACCCCACTGGGTTTTTTCCCTTTGGTAAACTAGGTATTAGGCCCTAATTTAGATCCTCATCATTTTACTTCTCTTGTACATACTTTTCATAAATAAACAGCAGCCTGCTATTACAATGGACAAATGCAACATCATCCCTCACATTAGACATATTCGAAAAATGAGTGACCAATCAGGTGTAACTAAGGTAGGTGCATGTGTGAGGCGTTTCTTTAGATAGTTTGAAATCAATTTCTTCTACAAAGGTACATTGAAAAGGTTGGGCTTGACTAATGAGGCAAGACAGAGTCTTGGCAATATCCGAATACATTCTAAGATAGGTGCATGTGCGAGGCGTTTCTTTAGATAGTTGAACTCAATTTCTCCTACAAATGTCCATTGAAAAGGTTGGGCTTGACTAATGAGAGAGGCAAGATAGAGGCTTGGCAATATCTGCATACATTCTAATAAACCTTCAGTGGTAGGCGGTGTGGACTTGTTAACTGAGTCAATGTCAGTTAACAGGAGCTACTAAAGATCGAAGACGTACGGATGCACATTGAGGATGAATACAAAGAAGCAGTAAAGATTGGAATTACACATTTTTCACGTTTTCCCAAAATGGTCACATATTGTAAATTCTTGAATTATTTCAAGCCATTGTAACATTTTAATGTGTTGCGGGCTCAATGGGAGTTCCAAGTTGTAAAGAATAGATCATTTATTGTGCCTAGGTTGCAGATTTAGTAAGTGGTGAGCCCTAAAGGCCTTTGGCGGTCGGACATTGCATATTTTTACCCTAGGTACATAAGGTAGTGTGTAAATGAAATTAGGGTTCTCAAGCTCATTTGTTGAGAGCACTCTTTGGTGAGAGCTCTTGAGGTGTGTGGCTATGGAGTCCTTGAGCTTCTCCTTCCTCATGAGACTTGATTAACACTAATCAATGCTTCATTCTCTCTCACTATGCCTCTCTCTTACTTCTTATGATTTCCTATGATGCTTATATTAACTACATCTTAACTAATTTGTGGTTAATCCCTCTCTAATCTTAAGTGATTGCCCTCTTTTGCTTGTGTGTGCATGTAGGTTTGATGGGAGTGTGGTGCTCAATAGATCTATGTGTGTGTGCTTGCGATTAGTGTGTTGCATGATAGGATTAGTGTTGTGTGCGTCTTGCAATTGTAGTGTCTGTGATTGGGTTGATTGGAGGTGAAGAGAAGTGGATATGGAGATTGCCCTTCATTGCGGCTTAGCTCCTCCATAGGCCGAGAAGCTCACCTCATAGAGTTAACCATTTGTGTTGCCACGATTAGCTCATCAACCGTGTGAGTGTTTCCATGCCTTAGCTGGGTAGCTCATCCCTCCATATTGATAATTTTGTTGGTCATTGGAGCTATTACAACGATGGAACCCCCAACAGGCTTACAAATCTTTGCACTCCTTTAGCACTAATTGGCCTAGGCATTCATAGAATGGCTATAACTTTGACCAAGGCCTTTAGCAGAAACAATGTGACCTAATAGAGTGCCTTTTGTGACCATGAAATGACACTTATTTGGGTTGAGTTTCAGATTTACCTCTCTGTAGCGAGCAAAAATTAGAGCCAATTGCTCCATGTGTTCTTGGAAGCATTCCATGGTACTTGCACAACCTTGGCCCAAGAAGCGAGAAAAATCATCCATGAAAACCCGTAGAAACTTATTGAGGAAGGGCTCAAACACAATGTAAAATGTTCTATTCTAGGAAGCTGGTGCATTCTTTAGGCCAAAGGGCATCCTTCTAAAGACGAAAACTCCCATGGAGTAAGAAAAGTTTTCTTGCTCCTTTCATCTCCGAGAATTGCCATCTGATCATAGCCACTACAAAAATTCATAAAAGTGAGCAGAGCATGGCTAGCTACATCTTCTAACACTCTCTCAGAGAATGGGGTAGGAAAACCATCTCGAATAGTGACCTTATTTAGTTCTTTGAAGTCCACACATACCTTGATCTTGTTAGAATTTTTTTCGGGGAAATAACCATCAGAGAGAGCCATTGTGTGTGTTCAATGGGCTCAATGATACCGGCTTCCAACATTTTGTCAGTTGACTGCTACTACGTCCTTAGAGCTGAGTTTGTATGCCTGACCTCACACATGCTTGGCATTTTCTTGTAGGGGTATGGAGCCCGGGGCGGTCACTTATCAAAAGCTTCCTTTATCACGTGCGTTCAAGAGGTTATTAATAATACCTCAATATACATACTATATTTACACTACGTGCCTATTTAAAAAAACCCCACCCCCCTCTGTATGTATACATTTTGATACATTTTGATCTTTTAATAATCCTCTCCGGTTAACTCACGTCATAGCATACACATTCTAAGAAGTGACCGCCCCGGGGTATGGAGTGAACTCCTAGAGCTTGGTCAAGTCCTATGAGGTCTTTGTATGATCATGCAAAAACATCCTTCCAACTTGTAATGAATGAAACCATCAAATCAAGTAATTGTGGATGATCCCAGAGCCATGCAACCAGCAACACCAGGTTGGACTCTTCTACAGTACCTAAGTTGACTTCTTTGAGTGGATCTTGATAGCAAGGATTTCACGTGATCACAATCGTGTGATTACGTTAATAACACCAATAAGTACACAAGAAGAATACGTGATCCGTTAATTGTAAATGTGATCCTAGTGAGATGACCTGCAAAAACCAATAGAGCCGATTAGCCTGTCGGGTAAAAGTGTTATAGAATTGACATTTTACTATTTATTGCAGTTGATAGGTGGAAAAGACTAGACCCAGCTTGGCCTATGCAAATGTATTTGTATATCATGTATATTGTATTATTCAAGTGCTCTTTTATGAGCTTTGGCCATTTATGACCGACCGGCCAGTTTGTAACCAATTTGACCATTCAAGAAATCTATAAAACAAATACGTGCAAGAGGGAAATGGTCACTCTTGCACGGGGGGAGATTGCACCCAGTGTCTGCGTTTCTCTTCTCATCTCTCCTCTCTTCTCTCTCGCCGTGCCAGGCGTAGCACTCCGCTCTCGGAGGTGCGCCTGCGCATGTTCTCTTCCTCTCTCTCTCTCTCTCGTTGTCTCTCTCTGTTCGCGTACATCGATGATTCGGCGTCGTGTGATTCGAGGTATGCAGATTTAGTCGTTTATGTCTCGCTATGTGCTATTTTCGAGTATTTTGCAGGGCAGCCAGGCTTCCGACTATAGCAGTGGTATCAGAGCCAGATTACGCTCCAAAACTAAAGATTTTGATTAACACGAGCTAAGTATTTTGCTTTGTATGTTTGTAGATTTCATTGATTGCTTCAATTTGTAGTTAGTGATTTATTTACTTTTTGGAATTAAAGCGAGTTCTTTCTTTATTGTCATAGTATAGCGATTGCTAGTGTAATTATGTTAGTTAAACATAATAATAAAATGGATTAAGCTAAATCATATGGGGATACTCAATTACAAAAAAAAAAAGAGGAATAATACATAGCCCTAGATGGGATATTATGAAGAGAACAATCCCGTTCAAGAGGACTCGGCTACAATTCACCTCATAGGATGACGAGGGGAAGTGTAAAGATTGTAGAAAATCGAACCTAGATGAGAGTAGAGGGGATGAAAGAACAACGATTGAGGATGACATGGTATCGCAAGAGAAAACTTTTAGAATCCTGCAAAACCATCCTAAAGGAAGAGAATTTCCATGGGAACAAACTCCCAAAATGGGTTATTTTCAATAACCTTTTGCTGTATCGCGATACATGTGGCACCCACTTCGACAATCCAGTACATCCAACAACAGCAGGAGCACCGCAACACTGCTCATCAAAAGCATTGTTTGTAACCACCCACAGGCTTGATACTGATAGTTATCGCCTACATTTGATGGACGACAACAATTACCCATTTGCATGGCGGCGTGATAATTTTTCACCCAATAGCAAATGAGCCTTGTCGACCATGTACGGTAGTCAAGTACCAACCTCACTCAGCTTCACGTATCACACCCGACCCCCCTACCCCTCGTGTATTACACGTGACCTGTTTCAACTACATGACATCTCAGCATGCGGGCGCAGCAATTGTAGCCGGCCACAAATCCTGAAGCACCCACAACTTTCATGCAAACTCTCTCGATCTCTACCTCTCCTCCCACTAACTACAGATCGACATGCAGTTTACAACTGAGCGATCTCTCTCTCTCTCTCTCTCTCTCTCTCTCTCTGTGTGTGTGTTTTCAGTTGTCGCCCCACACTTTCTACCAAACTCCAGTGCCCACACCACACTCTCTCTTGCTACAGCCGCTAGCCCAACCCCATGAAGCCGTCTCTCCCTCTCTCTCTCTCTTCCTCCCTCATCAACAGGCAGCCACTGCATGCCACTCACACTCTTAATGGTCTCTCTCTCGTAGAGCATGCAGCCACAAGCCTAAATCCCTCGTTTACTTGCGACGTGCAGAGCTACCACAACCACATAACATGCTGATTTTCTCTCTCACTGCGCCGCCATGCAACTCGGAGTGTTTTTCCTCTCTTTCTCTCTCACTGCTCCGCCATGCGGTCCCTTTTAACCACCACCACCTCATGAAACCGCAGTAAATCTCTCTCTCTCTCTCTCTCAACATCTGTAGTCGTTACTGTGGCGTACCTTCTCTCTCTATCCCCCATGAAGCCACAGTTTTCTCTCTGCGCTCACTCCCTACCACCTGCCTATCAAGGGACATACACACCATACAAAAAAAAAAGGGGGGGCGGCTGTGCTTAGTTCAGTCGATGCAAATTGTAGCAGTCTCCTCGTCTGCATGGCGCCCACAACCACCAATCGAATACTACGTGTGCCGACAAACACACACACACACACACACACACACTCGATTCTCGAAAATTGCCACCAACCAACCTGCCTACTCGCCCAGTCTTCAGTCACTCACGCCGGGATCAGTTTTTGTTTTTCCTTCTCGATCTCTTGCCACTACTACATGTCCTTTGCTCGATCTTTCGATGAGCTTCCCAACTTTCCCTAGCTCGAATAATATGTAGCGTACCGCAGCAAACGTAACAGGTCCCCTACAAGCAATTCTGCCAATATGGCTCCTGCAATTTCAAAGCCAGTCCGGACACGTCGTGGCCATGATGCTGGATTATATTTTATATTTACTAAAACAGGAAGCTACTGATCGCCCAGGTCTCCACATGGAGGTGGATTCGATAGCGACTTCACTCCTACAGCGGACATGAGGTCCCAAGGGCTTAACTGGCATATTTTTGGCATTCCTTGTGCAAGAGGCATGGTGGACGCTGAAGGCATTGCTTCATCCGGCTAAGTCTTATCATTTGGGACTTCACGTATTTGGCATGGCTACATACAACCGCATGTCATTTCTCTGCAAAGATACTGACTTGGAGCAATGTGCTGCTCTCAACACCCTTTACCCATCAACAAAATCTCCCTCTGTCTGACCAACAACCTCTGTGGCTGACAGCGCAGTACCTGCATTTCCTACATGGCCTAGAGACTGGAGCTTTACCAACTAACAAAACACGCACACATGGGAGCGCCATATCTTGCTTCATTTGGTCGAAGGAGTCCGGGCTGGTCGAAGGAGTCCGGGCTGGAGAACACATCAGGAAGACAAAATCGTGGTTGATAGGGGCAACATCAAGAAGAAGCTCCGACAATAACTATCACACTCACTACCTAGAGTCAGAAAACAATAACTGTTGGGACACAGGCTAAAACTTCATCATCGTTTTGTTGTTGCAATCACTCTGCTGAACACCCTAGGGATGGAAGCTTTCGCTTTGCTCACTTGCAGGCCACAACTCACTTTAGCCTCATTCTTACTGAGTTCTTTGGATGCCAGTAGTTTCGAGGGTGCCCCTCGGACCCTCTCTCCTCTTCTCGAGTGGAATTTATCTCAGCAAAATCACGAGTGCCGCGGAGCAAAACGAGAATCACAGTCATTACTGTATTTGCGCTCTTTGACTTTATTGATTATCGATAGGCTTAAGCTAGTCATAAAATGATTGTAATGGAGAGCAAGTTGATCAAACATGGTAGCAAAGAAAAAAAGGGGGGGTGAAATATTTGTAGGAAACATTGAAGAGAGCATGTAAGTGCACATGCTCACAATAATCTGCATATGGGTGCTTCACCCTTGGGAAAATCCCTCAGGATCAGTATGATTGTATGCACCCAAATCACTATCATCAACCTCATGCACATCAATGATACAAAAGATAGCCTCTTCTCTAGAGCATTCACAAATTGTTTTACACCGACAGTGATTTAACTTTGAGCCTGACAGGAAACTCTTCTTCCCTACGTTAATTGATCTAAATCTTCCTTGTGCACTGATAATAGGTCAATTTTTTTAAAATTTTTGGTCGTTACCCATTGTCTCTTGGGACTTGCACATAAAAATATGATCTATTTTGTATAAATAGACTATCCAAATCTATAAAATCTACAAAATTTGAAAGAAATTTTCTACTAAAAAGGAGAACATTTCTCTCTCCTCACATACCCTTGGCCAGATGATGTAAGATTCTCCTTAGCAATACTTTAATGTAATTTCAGTTGTAGCTTGGTACGCTTGTGATTATTTCCACTATTGCACTATACGTTCCCTAAATTTGTTATTGGAGTTTAGACGGCTATGATTATTTACGGTTAGGTACCTACTCTTATGTTAAAATTAAAAACCACACTCCTCGCATCATGAGTCATACTTTTGTTTGTATTCGAATATGGACCCATCATCATCACCACATACCTGAGTATTTAGTATCCGGTTAACCTGTTAATAAATTCAATAAGAACTTTTATTTTTAGGGCTTTGTCTTTGAGAAACATGTTTGCAGATAAACCTAAGTACAAGGCTACAATATTCTAGACCCTCCAACTATAAATTCCCCTACCTTGGTTATGGGTTCTGATAAATTTATGCTTGTTATATTTAATTTCTTTTCAATAAATCTTCTTATAGATATTCTCACAACTCTATAACCCGAATTGTCAGTTTTAAAATCAATAGCCTCAAGATATTCCACCTTTTGGCCATGTAAATTTAGTGTATGATTAGATTGTTGTCGAATTTAACACAAAGTCGTTTTTAGTGCTTTGTTTTTTTTAAGACAAGTTTTGCAGATAAAATCTAAATACAATGTTCTCATATCAAGCTCCAGGTATGTCATTTCTTAATGCATTCTGATAATACCCCTCTTGAAACGTCATTTCAATTATTCTTGATAAGTAAGATCTATCTATGTATCTTTAGACCTCAAAGTAATATTATCTAATTCAACACAAGCTAGTACCTATTCCATCTCCTCTCTTACCTTGACCCCTCCAAATTCCCCACCCTTCACCACATCTCCTTATGTGCAAATCCTCTAGTTTAATAGTGGTTTGATAAGTTAATTTTTATTATATTTGATCTCTTTTAAGTGCGTCTTCTTGCAGATATTTTCACACTGCTATAAATACCCAAGCATCTTTGCAACAGAAAAGAATTTTTCTAGATACTTTTAAGAAGACAACTCCCTTACTTGTTTACATTATGTTGCAAAATCCATTGTTTCTCATGTCATGGATTCTACTTTCTTTGATTGGACTCTTCTGGAGATAACTTGTCATACCACTACTTACATGAGCTCAGCTGGTGTGTGATGATTGCTAACATTTAGTATACGTTTCCACATTCTAGTCTCTTCCAATTTCATATCAAACAGGTCATTTATTTTTTCACTTTTTTTTATGCCTAGCCTAGTCCATTGGTCACGAACACACAGATTCGACGATTTAGGTAGTGTGTAGATACTCATCTTGGTGCAGACCCGCCGATTTGGGCAACACATTGATAAATAACAAATTCATGATTTTTAATCAATATCAAATGCAGATACGCCGATTTAGGCAGCATTAGTGTAGATTCGCCGATTTAGGCAGCACGTCTTATTGGTGTCCATTCGCCGATTTAGGCAACACCGATCACAAAATCATGCTGTAGTGGCTGGACACCACTGTAACTGGTATGATTTTGTTACCCGGGTACATAATGACAGTGATTTGGACTTATATTGTGGAATTGGAATTGGATTGGGATTTGGTATCTGGTGATTATTATGGCAGTGTTTATGTGACGAGACTTGACATTATGAGATTAATGATGAGTGTGACCAATGATATCCTGATTCACCAGGGTATGGCATATACTGCTTATTCTAGTGGTATGGGACACTAGAATAGGTATTATGTGGATGACGGCAGGCATAAGCTAATGTTGTTTAGTTTCATAAATTTTTCTTTTATTATGTGATGTTTTTGACACAACATACTAATCATTGTTTTTGACAAGTATTGTTTGCAGATTTTTATCTTCGCAACTGAGAACAGTTGCTTTCCAACGGAGAGGTATGTTATAGAATTGATATTTTACTATTTATTGCAGCTGACAGGTGGAAAAGACTAGACCCAGCTTGGCCTATGCAAATGTATTTGTATATCATGTATATTTTATTATTCAAGTGCTCTTTTATGAGCTTTGGCCATTTATGACCGGCCGGCCAGTTTGTAACCAATTTGACCATTCAAGAAATCTATAAAACAAATACGTGCAAGAGGGAAATGGTCACTCTTGCACGGGGGGAGATTTCACCCAGTGTCTGCGTTGCTCTTCTCATCTCTCCTCTCTTCTCTCTCTTCGTGCCAGACGTAGCACTCCGCTCTCGGAGGTGCGCCTGCGCATGTTCTCTTCCTCTCTCTCGCTTGCTGTCTCTCTCTGTTCGCGTACATCGATGATTCGGCGTCGTGTGATTCGAGGTATGCAGATTTAGTCATTTATGTCTCGCTATGTGCTATTTTCGAGTATTTTACAGGGCAGCCAGGCTTCCGACTGTAGCAATAAGCATATTCTCTCAGGGGCCGTTGGGTTTCTTATTTTCTCGGCGGGCCCTTCGGAAAAAATACTTTTCCAGACGCGCTCGTCGGGAAAATAAAAAACCCGATGGTCATAATTATATATAGCAAAGTTCGTGCTTACCGTGATGTTTTGACTAGGCAAATCCTTAGGGAGTGTATCTGAGCATTGTGTACAATCATCTCCTTGTGAATTGACCTAAGGTCACAGAACATGTTCTTTTTTTGGGCCTAATGCGATTCTTAATGCAATAAACACTTTTAGAAATATTTAAATCCTTCAGAAAACATAAAGGTACAAAACCAAAACAATTGAGAATTTAGTGATTCATGATCATTGCGACGAAGCCATTGGTTTATATGAGGGCTAAAGTTGATTTTAGAAGATGAGCATACGTAAATGACAAGTCGATAGTCAAGGGTTGGATGTCCTATACTAGTGTACTAGGTATATAAAATTCCTTGAAGTCTTTCATTTTTCACCATCATAGACTTGAGTTGATATACATTGTCACTGCACAATATAAGAGCTATAATCTTTAATTGGGTGAAAATAGATTTCATAGATTGAATTGGATGCTTAAGGGGGCAACAATCCTTGTCTGTATAAGACCTAGGGTAACTGAACCTGGGATCCTCCTCCCTACCGCCCCTTATATAGGGTAGCTCCTAGCACTTGCCCTAAGCGGATCCCCAGTCTGCACTAGTTCAGCCGGCCCTTGGCCTAGGTCCCTGACCCCCTAGGTTGGGCCTGGCCCCGTAGGTCCCTTGTCCTGACATTACTCCCCCCTTAAGGAAGAGTCTTCGTCCTCGCACACAAGTAGTAATATCTTCTTAAGAATATTGATGTTCTCTTTATTGACGTCCCACAAGTGAGCCAGTTGTCTGGATGACCGATAATTGGTGCAGTGAGGAGGTTCAATGAAACCAAGAGCAATATCTTGACTTGCAACATTTTTGTCCGTTTGCAACCACTTTGGCCTAAATGGTAACTCCATTTATAACTCGCTTGAGTGTTGTAAAGGAGTAACCACAACTAAGAGTTGTCCAAAAGGCATAACCAGTTTTCAGATCTTCTGAAGGTACTGGAATAATGCAAGGAAACCTTGACGTAACTTTCCATGCAGTTGTGAGCCAGATTTCCTACTCGCTTAAGTATCTTGAAAAGTCCGTAGATATGGAATGTCCTTGTGTTGCATTTTTGAATAGTTTGAAACACAAAGAACTACATGTTCATCCCTAATGAAGGTTACTTGCCAACATACTTTGTCAGCACACCTGGTAAGTCCTTGACGTATGAAAGTATTGACACAATCTCCAACCCCACCACAAGAGGTGTTCAAAGTCGAAAATCGTACTTAAGCAAATTCTAGAATAGGGAGAAAATCATCTATTCAGAAATGCGTTGTTCTAACGTATGCTCTTAGCAGATCATTTAGCACAAGATTACTCCTTTTAATCTGCCTATCCCCTAGGATAACTGATAGTACTGAGGTGTGTTTTTTATACCAATATAAGACCTAGGGTAACTGAACCTGGGATCCTCCTCCCTACCGCCTCTTATATAGGCTAGCTCCTAGCACTTGCCCTAAGCGGATCCCCTGTCCGCACTAGTCGAGCCGGCCCTTGGCCTAGGTCCCTGACCCCCTAGGTTGGGCCTTGCCCCGTAGGTCCCTTGTCCTGACAGACTGGGTACAAGTAGGCCTCAATTGTGTGATATTATTGAAGATTTCTTTGCGTTGTTTCATGCATTGGTTTATATAGGGAGTGCATTATGTATTATGAAAGATTGTTAGTGTGTGACATGACCAATCATAGATAATACTGCTTTCCTATATGTTTTGCAAATAATTGACATCGTTTCAGTGTAGAAGTTGATTATTCTTTATAGCATTTGAAAATAGACGTGTCTTATTGTTTGCAAATATAAGAGGATGTATAAATAATCATCAAAATATATAATTACATTGAGAAATTCATAGCATTGTTAAATTTATAATGCCATGTAGAGAGTGCATTACAACGTGTATGTTTGCTCACAACATATGTGATCGATATGTGGATTGACTAGAGTGCATTGCAAACCTTATATTGTGCAGATTTGATTACTTTCTTAGTGATTGGTTTTCTAATATATATTGAAAAGAAGGAAAATGTTTTAAAAACTAAACATCTAGTTCTTATGCCTTCATCTTCAAATTGGAAGCAATGGAGCAATATATCGGCCAGAAATTGTACAAACAAGACAAATAATAAAAAAGCACCTGGCAAATAGTGGGCTTATGCTCACAACATGTGCAATTGATATATGGAGTGGCAATGTAAATTTTTCTTCACAAAAAAATATCAGGCGGTGCACCACGTATTAGGGACCATTTTTTGGGTAGCATTGAAAAGAATTGTAAGAAATGTGAACATCCTCAGGCATCTACAATTGCAAAGCTTTTGAGAGAAGAGTTTGCCAAAAAGGGTGGCAAGAGATAGCGGATACATAGCTCTATTATGGATGCAAGTCAAGAGCAGTCAAAGCCAAATATTAACTTTGTTGATCCTATGGTGACACCAACTAACCTTGCAGAACAACCTGCACCGGGAGAGGAAATGTCAAGCAGCTTTCCTTTTAAGTGTCAAAATGAAGGTGGACTTGGACAAATGCGTCAAAAATCATAGCATCAAAGCTTTCAAATGCAGTCTCTAGAAGAAGCACAAACCGCACTCACCAATGCAATTTTATTCACTGGAAGTGTTCTGGTCACGGTAGACAGAAATCATTGGAAAGCCGCTTGGAAGAAAATTGGTGAGTTTGCCTAGGATTTTCAGTTCCTTCGTATCACACGATACAAAATGTTTTCTTGGACAAATGTTACATCAAATTCAAAGAGCGTATAATACTTGGGAATATTTCGCTTTCAGGATGCACAATTTTGAGTGATGGTTGGTCTAATGTTCAAAGAAGACCACTCATCAATGTAATGTTGATTTGTCTAGGGGAGAAACGTTCATAAGGCAATTGACAATTCCGGTGCAATTAGAAGGGACAAATATATTTTTGAGGTTTTGATTAATGTAATTAAAGAAAGCGGAGCTGAACATGTCATTCAAGTAGTCATGGGCAATGGAAAGAATTGTAAAAACACTAGAAAATTAATAAAGAAGTGCTTTCCACACATTTTCACCAATGGGTGTAATATGCACAACTTAAACTTAGTGCTGAAGGATTGATACACTAGTGAAGAAACCACATGGTTTCCCAACCTAATTGACACAACGCAACAAGTTGTGAAATTTATCTTGAAACGACAAAGAGTACTCGATTTGTACAGAATGCGCATGTCAGTGATGTTGAAACTTTCTGCTGAAACTTGGTTTTGCACGCATTTTTATACATTGGAATCACTTCTCCGCAATAAGTGCATTGTGATTGACGTTTTCAATTGCACGGCCTTTGATGAATGGAAGCTTGAGTAGAAAAAAAAAAGTGAAAGAGAAAATTAAATGTCTACATGGCTCTATAAACAAGGCTACATGGTGGAGGAGTGTAATGCTAGCATACCATGTAATGATGCCCGCTAGTTTGCCTTCGCAGCCTTGATCAGAAGGCACCAAATATGGGCAAAGTGTGGATGATGTCCAACAGAGTCTTGAAAATTTTGAGGAGCTAAAAGAGTCTGTAGTAGAGAAGGAGTGGCAACTACCATTCTCTGTCAAACAACAAAGAATTTTGGCCAAGTATTTTCATGCAAGATGGAAGAGTGCTCATAGTCAACCCCATAGTATGGCTTACATGCTCGATCCGGAGTATTGGAATTTAGATCTGATGTCCAATACAGAGGTGGTCAATGATTTCTATCATGTGGTCAACACATTCTACTCCAATTTTCAAGACCAAAATGATTGTATCAAAGAAATGAGTGCATTTAGAGTAAAAGAAGGTCCTTTTGTGAATGTTTTTGTACAGTCAATGGCAAAAGAGCAACGTGCATGGAAGTGGTGGATGATGAATGATGGAGAGCATTACTCGACCTTACGTCCCCTTGCAATGAAAGTAATAGCGCAATATACACCAAACTCAAGTTCGAAGAGAAATTGGAGTATATACAAGTATTTTCATAACACTATTTGCAACAGATTAGTAACAGAAAGAGAAAAAAAATAGTGTATATGTTTTGCAACAAAAAGATATTGCATCACATCAAAAGTGTTGGCTAAGAGGAGGAAATGACAGTTTGGTTGTATGATTGTCAAAACGGTTCAATGTCGGTGTATCTCAATGCACTATAGATGAAATAGAAGAGAATCTCATAATAGATATGGAAGTTGAAGTACAAGAAGACCACAACACTTGGACTCAAAACCACATAACAACTTCACAGATTCAATATAGCTTGAGAGTAGAATGAAGATTGTGGCAAAAACCATCATGAAAGAGCTTGTATTCAACGTGTTTTGATCATATACAATGCTTCATAGTAGCGACTATACATAATCTGTCGATCTCAATTGTTATGCCAGAACCTGCAGCATCTTCGTTACCAAATAGATTTCTAATTGTGCTAGGAGTATCTTGGAGGTCTTTCTTGAATTTATACTCATTTTTCATGCCAACATATAATATATTCCTTGTGGAATATCTTATCAACAGATTGCGCATCGGCTACTTAAACAAATTAAACACATGAGGCGATAATAATGACCACATGCCAATGTATAGTATCCACTCCATCTATCGAAAAACAATGATATTCTAAAATAGTACAAAGCCACTAAATTGGCTTAAAAATCTGATAGCACACATGTCTTTGAGGCCTAAGAAGAGTTCATAAACTTTTTTTCTAAAAATAGTATATGCATAAATTCCTATTATACACATGTCCAAGTATTATTCAAAAAAGTTTCAATGTGCTTTGAAGGTTTCTAAGGGGTCTACATGGGATATCAAAAACTTTGAGCAAGTTTTACTTGATTGTCCCTAAAAGATGACCCTTGAAATACGAATAAAAGGAATTATTTACCTATATTTAAGAGTTACTTGGTGAGTCAACAAATTGTAATCTGGAATTTTTTATTCTAGTGGCAGCTCATCCATGGTAGCTTCAGCCCACAAGGTTTCGTGAAGCTTCTATTGAGTCAAAGCAAGTAGGGCCTTCTCCACCCACTTCTTGATCATGAAATTTGCTGGTTGTTGGGGTAACCTGGCTATGAGGGATCTAGCTCGGGTCATCAACTCTGCAAAAGTCTCCCCAGGACCCAACTCCAAGCTTTCCAGATGGTCCAAGGCCTTCTCTCTATAATTGCCCAGTTGAAGCTCAACACAATAAAAACCGCCTTGAGGGCATTCCATGTGGTGAAGTGGCCCTCTACAAACAGACTATACCACTTGTCGGCCAAGGAAAAATCACCATGTAGGCATCTTCTTGGTTTAGCCCAGGGTTTGGCAGAGTGACAAGTGTTATGGAGCCTGATTTACCCCTTGAAATTTTTGTAATAATAAATCACATTTGTAAGGCCCCCGATAGGCTTTGCCGGAATATTATGACCTGACGACGACCGAAAAGTGGTCGGAAAATAGCCGATTGGTTGGCCGGGGGCTGAAAGTCAATGGCCGATTTTCGATTTCAAATTGGACTTGTCTTCTCAAGGGTGGTCACACATGGGCGTATAAGAGAATTCAACTCGGACTTGTCTATACCAGGGCGTCTACACACGATCGCCTCTAATGAGAGAGGGAAACCCTTTTGGCCTATAAAAGGAGGCCTTTTATACACACAAAAACGGATTGAAGAGGTGAATCATTGTGAATTTGATGCAACAAGGTGGGCGAGGGATGGTGAGAGTGAAGCACGTATATCGTGCTCTCTCTCTCTCTCTCTCTCTCTCTCTCTCTCTCTCTCCTCTCTAAATCTCTTGTGTGTGAAAAATTATCTCTCTCCATTAAGTAAGCTACTCTATTATCTACTTAGCTACGTCCTATTTCCTAACAATTGGTATTAGAGCAAGGTTTGCTCGTAGCTAAATTATCTCAAGGAAAGGATTCCTTGAATTGAGTGGGAGTAATGGCGGAGGAAGGGAAGCTCAAGATTGAGAAGTTCAATGGCAAGAACTACCAACACTGGAAGATGCAGATTGAAGACTATCTCTACCAGAAGGACCTTTATTTTCCACTAGGTGGTCTTGCAAAGAAGCTTGCAACAATCGCAGATGAAGCATGGATTGTCCTTGACCAAAAGGCATTAGGAACAATCTGGCTAAGCTTGACATCAACAGTGGCCTTAAATGTTTTGGAGATGAAGACCACGAAGGACTTGATGAAGGCCTCTACAAGAAACCATCTGCATCCAATAAGGTATTTTTCATGAAGTACTTTTTCAATCTAAAGATGGCAGAGAATGGTTCAATTACAGAACACCTAAACGATTTTAACACCAACATAAGTCAACTTCAATCAATGAAGGTCAATTTTGATGATGAAGTGCAAGCTTTCCTTATAATATCGTCTCTATCGAATAGTTGGGACTGCCTTGTAATGGCTGTAAGTAACTTTGTCTCTGGCACAAATACTCTTAATTTTGATGATATTGTGGGTGTTCTCCTAAGCGAGGAAATGCAAAGGAGAAGCACAGGTGAATCATCAAGTGTTGCAATATCAGTGGAAACAAGAGGAAGGCCTAAGGAGAGGTTCAAAAACCAAAAGGGTCATGATCGCTCAAGGTGGAGCAAATCACGTACAAAGTCAGTTCTTGAATGTTGGAACTGTGGCAAGAAGGGCCACATCAAGAAGGATTGTTGGTCCAAGAAGAAGGAGTCGGAGTCTCAAGATAACAAGCCAACATCAAAGGCCAATGTGGCAGGTAAACTAGAGCAAAATGCTCTAATTCTCTCATTAGACAACGTGTCTAATTCTTGGATAGTAGATTTTGGGGCTTCATTCCATGCGACACGGCACAAACAATATTTTACACCAAAGGTAATTTGGGGTATATATACTTGGGAGATGATGAAGCTTGTGAAATTGTCAGCAAAGGTACAGTTTGTGTCAAAACTGCTGACAAAAATGAATGGAAGCTTAAAGATGTTAGGCATGTTCCTTCTCTTCGCAAACAATTGATCTCTACAGGACAATTGGACGATGAAGGTCACAACATTGCATTCTAAAACAAATTTTGGAAGATCTCAAAGGGATCTTTGGTGGTTTCCAAAGGAGAAAAGGTTGGTACACTTTACTTGTTTACTGTTACAATAGTGTGGTGTGGCACTACAGACTTGGCCATATGAGTGCCAAAGGAATGCAAATCCTTCAATCAAAGAATCTTCTACCAGGTTTGAAAGAAGTGGACTCAAAGTTCTGTGAAGATTGTGTTTATGGTAAACAAAAGAGGGTAAAATTTCAAAATTCAAGAAATGAAAGAAAAAATAAAAAAACTTGAGTTGGTTATTTGGGATCCTGCAAGTACACCATCACTTGGTGGCTCATTGTACTATGTAACATTCATAGATAATGCGAGTAGGAAAACATGGGTTTATGTAATGAAGAATAAATCCGATGTGTTTTTCATATTTCAAAGGTGGAAAGCCTTTGTGGAGAATGAAGTAGGTACCAAGGTTAATTGCTTCAGATCCGACAATGGAGGCGAATATTGAAGCCAAGATTTTGAAAGTTTTTGTGCTAGCAATGGCATTTGGAGGCAAAGGACAACCCCAAGCACACCTCAATAAAATGGAATTTCTAAAAGGATGAACAAAACAATCATGGAGCGAGCACGAAGCATGTGGCTACATGAAGGCCTACCACTTGAGCTTTGGGCCGAAGTAGTGAATACGTATGTGTACTTGATCGACCGATCACCCTCATGTAATTGGATGGGGGACTTCTAGAAGAGACATGGACAAGTAAACCGATAAATTATGCATTTCTCAAAGTGTTTGGGTGCGAGGCTTTCATGCACATAGATACAAGCCCAAGGTCAAAGCTAGATGCAAAGTCCAAAAAGTGTTTCTTCATTGGCTATGGAGAAGCTGACTTTGGGTATGGCCTATGGAATCCTAAAGATGGTAAAATATTTAGAAGTAGGATGTAATTTTCAATGAACAAAATATGTACAAAGATTACTTGGAAATAAAACAAACAAAAGAAACAGGTGATGAGTACATGGAGCTTCAAGGAGTGCAAACGGAGACAACATGCGACAACGTCAACCAAATGAGGAGCCTAAACCTATTTCCCAAAGATCCAAAAGAGCAAGTAGACCTCCAGAAAGGTTTGTGCCTTCCTTCAACCATCTCTTGGTCTCAGATTTTGGAGAGCTGGAATCATACAAAGAAGCTATACAACACAAATCCAAAGAAGAATGGATGAAGAGAATGCAAGTGGAGATGGGCTCATTACATTGCAACCAAACATGGGTGTTGGTTGAGTTGCCTAAATGTAAGCGATCACTACAAAACAAATGGGTGATTAAGTTGAAGGAAGAAGAAGGTGGCAAGAAAATGTACAAGTCCAGGCTTGTAGTAAAAGGGTTTTCTCAAATGAAAGGCATTGACTTCATGAAATATTTTCTCATGTTGTAAAAATGAACTCAATCAAGCTTGTCTTAAGCCTTGTGGCTTCTCATGATTTAAATCTTGCGCAAATGGATGTAAATACAGCATTCCCTCACTGTGAATGGATGTAAATACAACATTCCCTCACAAGGCTTATCTTAAGCCTTGTGGCTGCTCATGATTTAAATCTTGCACAAATGGATGTAAATACAGCATTCCCTCACAAGGCTTGTTGTCTTAAGCCTTGTGGCTGCTCATGATTTAAATCTTGCGCAAATGGATGTAAATACAGCATTCCCTCACTGTGATTAGAGAATTAAATTTACATGCTTCAACCAAAGGGATATGAAGTAAGGAGAAAATGGTTTGTAGATTAAAGAAGAGCTTGTGTGGTTTAAATCAAGCATCAAGACAGTGGTACTTGAAGTTCAATCAATGGATGTTGGATCATGGATTCAAAAGATGCAACTCAGATCACTGCGTCTACACAAAGAATTTTTGAGATAGGAAGTTCATCATCCTAATGTTGTATGTTGATGACATGTTGGTTACGAGTGCTAACATGCAGAACAACAAAGACCTAAAAGAGGAGCTATCTAAATCTTTTTCAATGAAAAACTTACGTGCTGCAAAGAAGATACTTGGTATGAAGATATCAAAGGACAAGATGAAGAATACAATAAAGCTATCTTAGGAGTATTACATCAAGAAGATACTAGAAAGGTTTGCAATGCAAAATGCAAAAATAGTTTCTACACCTTTGGCTGGTCACTTTGAACTAACCAAGGATATGTGTCCAAAAGACACAAGAGGAGATAGCCTATATGTCTAAAGTTCCATATGTTGCAGTGGTAGGTTCTCTTATGTATGCTATGGTATGGACAAGGACAGACATTGCACATGCAGTGGGAGTTGTAAGTAGATTTATGGATAACCCAAGTAAAGAGCACTGGCAAGTTGTGAATTTGATACTTAGGTATCTGAAAGGGACAACAAAAAATGCTTTGTATTTTGGAGGAACTGATATTCTTTTGCAAGGGTATGCTGATGCAGATATGACAGGTGACAAAGATACTTGAAGGAGCACTACTGGCTAAGTAAGCTGGGCTTCAAAGTTGCAGAAAGTGGTCTCACTTTCAACCACACAAGCAGAGTATGTAGCAATGACAGAGGCAAGCAAAGAAATTATGTGGCAAGTTTACAGATTCATAGAAGAGCTTGGATTTAAACGAGACAATTGTGTCTTGTATAGTGATAGCCAAAGTGATATCCATCTTGCAAAGAACTAAGCCTTTCACTCAAGGACAAAGCACATTGAGGTGAGATATCACTTCATACGCACTCTTTTGGAAGAGGGGCAACTAAAGCTAGGAAAGGTGCATACAAGTGAAAATCCTGCAGATATGTTTACAAAGGTAGTCAACAAGGACAAGTTGATATTTTTCTCATCTTCAATCGGCATTCAAGGATAAGAAGCAAGGATGGAAAGCAGTCACAGGTTTGGTGTGCAGATCAGTCTCCAAGTGGGAGATTGTTAAGTATGGAGCAATTTTTTGTATTAAAAATGCACATTTATAAGGCCCCCGTTAGGCTTCGCTGGAATAATCCTTTTTGCAAAAATATTATGGCCGTGGTCATAATATTATGACCGAACGGAGGCCAGAAATATTATGGCCGGCGATGATCGGAAAACGATTGGTTGGTTGGCCGATTGGCCGATGGCCGGAAGTCAATGGCCAGTAGAAGATTTCAAATCGGACTTGTCTTCTCAAGGGCAGCCACACATGGGCGCATAGGAGAATTCAACTTGGACTTAGCAGCTACACACGACTACCTATCATGAGAGAGGGTAGCCCTTTTGGCCTATAAAAGGAGGCCTTTTCTACACACAAAAATGGATTGAAGAGGTGAAGCATTGTGATGCATTGTAAAGTTGATGCAACAAGGTGGACGAGGGGTGGTGAGAGTGAAGCAAGGCGGGAGCTCCAAAAGGGTATAATCCCTTTGTAATCTACTTCTTGTTTGAAGTACTAAAGCCATTGAGTGTCTGCTTTCCTGTGGATGTAGCCCACATTGGGTGAACCATGTACATCGTGTGCTCTCTCTCTCTCTCTCTACTCTATAATCTCTCGTGTGTGAAAAATTATCTCTCTTCATTAAGTAAGCTACTCTATTATCTACTTAGATACATCCTTTATCCTAACAACAAGAACCATCTCACATGGTTGACAACATCCTTAGGAGACAGTCCCTTAAAAGTAGGAAACTTAATGCTGACCCTCGAGAGAAGGTTTGTCAATTCCTCCACCATGTCAGGCTTGATGAGAGGGGTGGGATGTGACTTCAAAGAAGACATTGGAGAGGGTGATGATGGTGGAGACAGTGAAGGGGATCTAGGTGGCTCATGACAAGGCTTGGACGAAGGTAGAGGCAATGGTGCAGGTGAGGTGGCGGAAGGCGAGTATAAGTGGTGACGATGCTGAATCTTCACAGAACTTCTTAGACATGTTCTACTTGACTTAGAGCGAGTAACAAGCATTCAGATAAAAAACTGAGTTTCCTAAATTTTAGGCTAAAATTTAGGATAGGCGATCAGAGTGACTACAGATGCCTATGACACCCTACAATGTGGCCACACTATTGGCTTGCCTCAATCTAACTTCCCAGGTAAGTGGGCTAGCTTGCAAGACCTGATAGAGTTGTTCCACCAGGCATGCCAAAAATGAGAGCAATTATAGATGGAAATGGTGCACTCTAGCGGTGGAGGGGTGCTCTGGATGCATTGTGCATGCGGACGCACAAGCTAGCTCAACTCAACAAAATGAAGGAATAAACAAATGAAAAGATAGACAACAGAGACAATGACTCAATAATAGAAAAGATAGTCACAAGCCCTCCAAGGAAACACAATGTACATAACCAAAACAACCATACAAAGACTAGTCAGTTGTGCCTAGTCCACGACTATCAACAAGGTACAATGGGGATCTGGAAGCTGATGTGAAATGGAGTGTGCAGTGGTGCAACATTATTAAAAACCGCAAGGAAACTGGCTACAAGCTATAGAACTCACATATCCAACTGCTGGCAAACAAGGTGAAGTGCTCCAAGAAAGTGCTTTAAGTGACACAGAGTTCGGGACTCTAATAAGAACTTTGGCTAGACTCTCAAAAATTGTCTCTATATATTGTCCACATGCTCTATATATTTTCACAAGAAGCTAGGGGCATCGTCTAGCCACCACACATATCTAATCCAAGTGGAAATATCTAGCCGAGATGACTCCTGGCAACTGCAAGTATCCGCTAGTGGTGGCCTAGTAAATCCACTGGTGATTCGGGGGCTATAAGTTGCCTAACTGGCCACGAGCTTTGTCCTAGAGTCACTAGAGTGCGAGTGAATGAGAGAAGAGTAGAATTATCCCACATGTAATGGTGCAAGCCTGTAGATCTACTTAAATCTCCTTTCATGAATAAACGATCATTTCAAATTTGCATTACATGTCTCTTGTTTATGGTGAGCTTGTGATGGGTTAACAAACTACTCAAGATTGTGTTTATGTTTCCAAGCTAATCTATCTTGGAACCTAATTTTCTTGAGTAACAATCTAGCATATACACACTTACTTGTGTGCACGATGTTTGTCTATCACCCACCTTAGCTAGCCGATCCCAATCCCATCAACTACTATGGTGGAATGACAACTTGCTATCTTTGTTGAGGGTTTATTCAACCTAGCTCATCACCATGGGCTTCACCAATCCTATTGGTGAAGAAAAAGGATGGTAGTATGTAAATGTGCATGGAATACCATGGGATCAATTGTTTACTATTATAATAAATACCCATTTCCATGAGTTTATGAGCTGTTTGACAAACTCAAGAATGTCCTTTATGTTACAAAAATAGATTTACTCTCATAATATCATCAAGTGTGGACACAACTTGGTGATATACATAAAACTACTTTACAAATAAAGGTCACCACGAGTTTTTGATTACACCATTTGATTTAAACAAATTTTTGAACTATTTTTATAACTTTCAAGGATAGTGTTTTGAAAATGTAATTGGGAAAAATGGTCATTGTTTTCCTTTTGAAAATCTTGTGTATAGTGCATTTGAGGCAAAGCCTTAGACTATTTACGATAGTTATTTGATCTTCTTAGGCAACACAAGTTCTATGCCAAGGAATCCAAGTGTGATTTTTTGAAGATAGAAATTCATTGTTTAGGACATATAATTTATGTTTAGATAGATCCATCCAAAGTGGAAATTGTTTGTGAATGGCCTCAGCCTAAGAATTTGAAGGAAATTCCAATGTACTTAAGATTTATAGGCTTTTATCGCAAGTTTGTTAATAAGTATGTGAAGAATGTTGTTTCTATGATGGACCAATTGAAAGCCAAGGCCAAGACATTTAATTGGGGAAAAGCTTCATGACAAAGTTTTGAGAAACTTAAGGTCGTTGCTCTAGCTATTACACCAATACTAGCTATTGTGGGCCCTATGAAGCGGTTTGTACTTGAAATAGATGTGAGAAATCATTCTATTAGAGGCGTTTTACTTAAAGATGATATACCCATTGCCTTTGAAAGTTAAAAATTTGATTGTGCATAGTAGAACTACTCAGCATATGGGCATGAACTGTATGCAATAGTGTATACTTAAAAAAACAGGATATCTATGTGATGCTCAATTTGAGATTGTGCTTGACCACAAGAGTATCAAGCGGTCTACACATTATTCAGATTTGAAAGGTTTATAATAGTGCTAAGCATGTTACTATGAAGTTTAGTCCATGACATGCTTATGTATGGTTTTCAACTTAGGTCACTAGTCACACTGGGGCTAGCTATACTGAGAACATTTAGTAAGTCAAGGACTTTATCCCATAATCATATAGATATGTTGAAGGTTTCTCCTCAAAATGTTTGATGAGCACAAGATAGGTACAAGAAGTACGCTGACGAGAAATGTCCCTAAATTTCTTTCAAGGATGGTGAAGAGTGTTTCTTGCATGTTTCAGAGCATTCAGAAAGTTTAGAAATCTCCTCAGATATTGTGGCCCATTTAAAGTACTCAAGCAAGTCGGGGATACAACTTACAACTAGTTTTTGCATGTGCACGGTTGCATTCATCCAGTTTTCCATGCAAGTTGTTTATATCAACGCTTACATTAGGATGACAATGTAATTGATCAACAAGTTTTGTCAATGTCATTGAAACTCCCACCCAGTTGCATGAACCTAACCACATTTTTGACTATCATGATTTAAGTATGTATGATCATGTGCATCACTAAGCATTAGTTAAGTCGAAAGACACTTGAATAAAGGTGCCACTTTGGAAAACATTAGTGTCCTTAGAAGAAATACCCCTCTTTTGTTTTCAAGGAAGAAAAAATGGAGACTAATATGAGGCTAAGGGCCATGCTAGGCACGGCCTAATCAGTAATTGTCACAAGGGACTGTCTATAACTATAAGCAGGGATGGTTGGGAGGAGTTTGGAGGCTACCTATCCCTAATGCCTCATACTTAAATCTTTTAGAGAGATGAAAATCTTGAGTTGTACAACATGGCCACAAAAGCCAAAAAAAATTAACCTAGCTAGAATGTTGTTTGCGATCAAGGTGCATAATTTTTTTTTTGCCATCGGCTATATCCCTATCGATATTGGATCTAGGTGGCTAGAAGACTTGTCTCCACATAGCTGACATGCATTAGACATGCAACATTATGCATATTACAGATAAGGTCTACAACACATAGGCTAGCTACAACCTATTTGTAAATAATTTTTGGTGCATGTTAAACGAGAAGTAAGAGATAGATCCTAAACACCAAGAGTTGGTGGAAACAGATTAAAAGAAAAGTACCTAGAAATAGACCTAGAGCATGTGTGAGAGTAGGCTTGAAGGCTAGGGCTTGATAGGTGTGACTGGCTAGCACACAAAAAGAAGATGCCTAGGATAGCCATGGACTCATAGCACGATGATTGTGTCCATCCTATGCTCAAGGGAGGTTATAAGTGGAAGTAAGACCATGACTAGGGAGTATGGAGGTCAAGAAGCCATGAGAATTTGGTCAAGTGTTCTAGTAGGATCTCTAGGGCGTGACATGCACATCAATCCCAAGATAGCTATTGAGATAGCTGTTGTCTGGATATTATATGCTGAGTTGGATTTGTGTTGAGTCGGATTTCTGCCAAGTCAGATTTTTGTTGAGTCAAATTATGCTGATCTAGATACTTTTGAATCAAATGTTGTGTCCGATGTTTGCTTAGTCGGATTATTTGCTGAGTCAGAACATTGCTAGGTCGGAATATTTGTTGAGTCAGATTTTTGCTAGGTCAAATTTTGCCGAGTCTAATATTTTATGCCAAGAACATCTTGTTGGACAATTATAGCTATCATCTTTCAGTTGTATTTTGGACGAGTTCTGAGTAGGGGAATGAGAGAGAAGCTTTCGCCATGGTTTTCTTTGCTCTGTCTGATCTTTCTCTATGTTCTATTTGCTAACTTAGAAGTTGTCTGTCTGATATTCTACTGAGTCTGATTATGGAGTGAGTGTCTATTCTCTGTTTGAGAGTATGCGTGAGAGAGAGGTTCATGTGGTGTTCAAACCCCAACACATTTGGTGATCCTACTGGGCCATTGAAGGTTTCACCAACACATTTGGCGATCCTGCTGGGCCATTGAAGGTTTTGCCAACACATTTGATGAACCTACTACAATTGTTTGTTTGTTGTGTCTAGCAATCTTTTCTTGTTGATTACCTACTGTAATGGTATGTATATTGGTGCTTGATAAACTTTTGTGTCATCACTTGAGGTCGGTGATTTTCTTTGAGCAATAACAAAAGCCTGCTCAACTACACATTGTTTGGCCTTGTGATTTCATGAAAGTAACTCTTGCATCAGTAATGTGCATAATGCATCAAAATTGATAGCTTGAGGATCTCCTTGGGTCATAAGTCTCCTAGTACTAGCAAAAGTCTGGTAAGAATCTAGAAATACATAAAAAAGAGTATGCACAAGTGAACTGTCAAAAATGACTTCTCCTGCACAAATGAGTTTCTCATTGATACCCTTGATACCGGAAACGAAAGTGTGCATGTCATCTTCCTCATGTTTAATCTTTGGCTCCAACACTTTACACAGCAATGCAATTTCAACATCATTACGATTGCATAAAGATCAGCCTGAATATCCCAATCATGTTTTGCTAATTTATCTGAGTAAATGTGAGGAATAATAGTGCACTTCAAAGATAATGCAATTAATGCATGATCCTATGCATCTCTAATATCCCAACGAGACTTATCAGTCATAGGAAAAACAACTCTAGCAACAACATACTTGCCACCAGAACTTGCAACATCCTCAATAGAGCATGTATCCATAGAAGGCGGACATACATCAATGCCCTGCACAACATTCCAAATGACCTTTGACACGAGAACATGTGTCATCGTGTACGCCCACACAGGGTAGTTGTCCCCATCCAATTTATCCTCAACAATAAACATCTTGAAAAGGTATGTGTTGTTGTCAGCCATGGCGATTGACTACACCTTATGTGTAAAATTCCCAGAAAGAGGAAAAAAAAAGTAGGGCCAACACGTGCTATACAACACAACACAAAGATGATTGTAAGGGCTCTGTTCTGGAGAGAATCGCACTGACAAAAGTTTTGCACAAAATGACAAAATTGCCTATGCAGTATTTCCTGTAGTGGAAATAAAGGCTGAAATGGGCCCAAATGAAAATTTTGAGTAGACCAAAATCTACGAGCTTTCCCAAATTATTTTTCAACCTATTGAATGTCACCAAAGCTCATCCAAATTGAAGAAAGTGAGCAAGCGGGTGCTGCCAATGTTGATGACTATGCCCAAGAGGATGCAACTTGCTGCTTTGATACCAATTGTTGCAAGGAAAAACACACAGCTTGGAGAAGATGAAGAAGCTCAACGAACAAAACAGAGAGTATATATTGCTTAATGCACAATGGAAATATAATTTATCCCTAGAATGATGGATGTATATACAATGCATCGGAAAAAAACCACCTAGTGAGGGAAAATTGTTGACAATTGTGTACCTCTTTCTTTAACAAGTATAAAATCACGACAAAAAAACTTTTGTGAAAAATTGTGTTATGATCTTCACCATAAGTGGTAGGAATATAATTTTAATTCAAGAACCTCCTTTTAAATAAGAAGATTAAATAGTTTATTAATGTATTAATTTGTTTTTTTGTTGCAAAACTCACAATTCTGACTGGATAGTATTAAGAACATCAAAAATATACACCAACCTCGAGCTCAGGCCAAGCCTTGAGGGTCAAAGGATTACAAGTTTTCTACTTGACAGAGAAACCACAACTGCTCCTAGGCTTTACTTATTACAAGATGTCATCATACACACACACCAATTTCTGAACCTGATACGCATGAATATCCCCCTCCCCTCTCCACGTCAGCTCGCGAAGAGAGAGAGAGAGAGAGAGAGAGAGAGAGAGAGAGAGTTTTTTTGCAAGAAAGTCTGTGCCACTGGCCAGGTAGCCCCCTCGTCACTAATTGACACCTCCATTTGGAGGTGGGATCACTAGGCTCACGATCACTGGTTAATCGTGACCGTTGGATTGCCTACGGAATGCAAAAGATTCTCACTTTCTCAGATCCGGGACTTGAATCCATGACCCTCTCCCCCACGGGATTGACTCTAACCACTACGCTAATGAGCGCTCGTTGAAAGGTGTGTGTGGGATAAGTTTATAGATCACGGTGTCGCGGATAGGTTTACACCTAGTTCACACCGAGTTCGCACTGAGTTCACACCAAATTTGGTGTGGTGTGCAAGCCCTCCCCAGTTCACACGTAGTTCACACCGTGTTCACGTCGAGTTCACACCGAGTTCACACCAAATTTGGTGTGGTGCACATATCTCCGAGCTCACACTTAGTTCACACCTAGTTTAAATGTCGATCGGACGACCCGGATTGCACCCGCCTCGCGACGCTTACTGTGGGCCATTGATCCCACCTCCCCGGGGAGGTGTCATTTAGTGACGAGGAGGTAGCCCCCCGTGTTCGTCGGTAGCCTTGTCTGCAAGCTGCTGCAGACTCTACTGCTTTTCCCACCATCTACTTGCTAGCCCTGTTTGCCTTTGCCCTCAGGAAGAGACGTCCAAAGATACCACCTCTCCTCCTTCCTTCTCTCCTGTCCCCTCCCCCCCCCCCCCCCCCCCCCCCCCCCCCCCCCCCAATTCGTGCTTGGCCATCCTCCCACCGCCTCCTAACCTTGTGTCGTCTTCATCGTGTGCCTGTGTCCCCACCGCCTTTAGCCATGGTGCCACACACATACAAAGAGCCATCAACATACAGGGGCACATACTGATTTAAAATGAATTACTACTCATAAGGGGCACATAGTGATTTACAACAGACATAGACATAGAGAGACTACTGCTGACGTCCTCTGCACACAAGAGAGAGAGAGAGAGAGAGAGAGAGAGAGAGACAGAGAGAGACAGAGAGAGAAGAGTTTCCACAAACCACCTTTCGGAGGCAACTCTTGTTTTGCCTCTCATCCTCCCTGTAGCCTGACGTTCTCGTCCTCCCTGCTTGCTCAACGTTCTGAGAGCAGGACTCGTGTAGATCGTAACTAGAAGTGAGACTCAGAGAGAAAGTGTGTGTGTGTGTGTGTGTGTGTGTGTGTGTGTGTGAGAGAGAGAGAGAGAGAGAGAGAGAGAGAGAGAGAGAGAGAGAGAGAGAGAGAGAGAGAGAGAGAGAGAGAGAGAGAGAGAGAGCCCACCGCCACACCTGCAGAAATACCACCAACACAAAAGAAAAAGAGAGAGAAGATGACTCATAATATGGGGCACATACTAACCTCAGAGCGAAAGAATCTGAGGAGGATACCACTTAAAACATGATTTTTTTAGAATCGGCTAGACATACACACACATATATATAAAATGTCTATGGGAGGTGAACATATTTATTTCTTTATTTATAAAAATAAAAATATATAATTATATATATATATATAATTTATTTATAAAAAATATAAATATATATAAATATAAATATAAATAAATAAATATATATATATATATATATATACACACACACACACACATACACATGCATATATATGTGTGTGAGTGTATATGTACATTACTTTAAAAAACAACACATTGAAAAACTAAAATAAAAGTTAATCTTAATGCATTCATAAAAAAGATTGATTGATGAGCTTAGAAAATAATGGAACAATTTAATAAAATGAATCTTTATGAAGTCTTTAAATGAAATATTTCTTTATAAATCAAATATTTATAAACAAGTGAAAGAGTCACGGTGGCTTTCTAAAACAATTAGAACGTGATAATATCATTAGGTTGAGTTTAAGTAGCATGAGTGTTCAAGAAAGGATTGCCTCAGCTAGCCTTGAGCCGATTGAAAATGGAGGCTAGCTAGTTGCAAACCATGGTAAAGGGAAGAAAATCTGGTGAAATATGTAAGAAAATAGTTCAAAAATCTTACAAATTTAACTTTATGCTAGTATTTTCAGTTTTCTTCTTTGTGGGGAGGAAACTCAGCTGACGGCCGCTTAATAAAAGAGACTCCTGAATATTGAATAGAATTAAGTTATAGAATGTAAGAAAAGTCAAGTCATCTGAGGTTGTGAAATAAAAAAACTCATTAATATATGCGGGTGTGTATGTGTGTGTGTGTGTGTGTGTGTCTCCATAGGATTAATTAGAATTATGCAAGTGAAGTTTCACTTTAACATTCTAAAACAATTGAATGCAAGAAAATTCAGGATATGAAATGAAAGTGAAATAAAAAGATCCATTTACTATTCTACAATTGAAATAACATTTAATGCAAATCTCAATCATCACGGAAAACATTGAAAGTAGGGTAAAGGGGCCAACTTTAGGCCACCTAAGTGAGCAAGCAGGTTGCGAACAACATAGTGGATAGAATCTCGTGTGCAAGGGCGCAAAATGAAGCCCGTGCTAAACCCTACCGGAAACTAAAATCTTAGCGCGAGCAGTGAAACAAGACTCACGATCGATGTCGTGACATTTTTTGTGTGTATCAAAAAACGACATGAATAGGGATCCAATGCAACGGGTAAAGCAATCCATGACGCCAACAAGGATCGAACCCTTGATCCGACAGACCAAAGCCGTTTCGAGCTGCGTTGTCCAACTCACCATATAAGTGTTGGTGTCCCAAAACTGGTTCAGGGGTCTCTTAAAGTGGCGGGGACACCAGTCCTCCTTTTGGGGGGGGGCTTTTTATTGGCCCCCTTACCCTATGCCTAACCCAACTCAACTCTACGGCATAACAACTGCTTTAAAATACTCATGTCATTTTCTTGTTTTTCTCTCACAAAGAAACCTCTGATTATTAAATTCCTCTCAATAGGCTTATGTAAGCCATAGTAAACTTTCACCTTGTTTTCAAAAAAAAAAATCGTGTCACTATTTTCACTTCCAGCTTTTTTTTTTTTTCAAAACTCACAATTGTGAGTGAATTATATTAATCAACCCAAATAATTACAAGGTCTTGTCATGCTCGTTTGAGCCACGACATCATCCAGGGACCATAATTACATCGGCTATCAAGGCATCCATCCCAACCAACTCGCCCCCTTATCCTTGATACATAAGGTCCATTATCATGTTCTTCTGAGATCTTTTAATTATCGATGGCCAAGATTTTCCCCCGTCTTAGGCATGCCCTCTACTGACAACAAGGCACAAGTAGTCCTAGACCAATCCTCTGAGTGTTGCTTGCACCCGAGCGTCTATATTAGCACTTTGCTTTCTTGTAAAATTTTTGTGAAGCTTGCTACCTCAAGACCTCCTTCAAACACACGGCCGCTCCTTGTCTACCATACATTGTGTAAGAAGAAGTACCTGACCATTTGAGTGCTGATGAGGAGGGCAGGAACACCTAAATTCGTCCCTGCAAGGAATAGATCAATCTTGTAAAAACCAATTTTCCATGTTCTTTGGACCCACTTGCATATTTTCCCTGCGAGGCCTTTGATCGTTGGGCAATCCATGAAGAGGTGGGCCAGATCTTCACTAGCCATCTTGCACCCCAAGCATCGATCTGGCCCAATCCCTCTTTCCTGAATCTCACCCCCATCGGTAGATCACCCCAAATGACCTTCCATAAAAATACCTTCATGTGCTACGGAACCTTTGGCTTCCAGATGTTCTCCAGTACTTGCTCCCATCTTTCCTTCGGCCATTGTTTTTTCCATATCTTGTTAAGGGGGCTAGACCAATTCTTCTTATGCATCATTGTATGATAAATGTCTTTAGGATGGGGTTTCCATAAGAGACTTCTTCCGAGCCATTTCCAAGCATTCCAGTCAAACTCCGAATCACAGATAGGCATCACTATATTGTCAAGCTCTTTTATCACTTTGTGGACCAGCAAGACCTCCAAGATATTTAGTTGGTACTGGGTAACTAGAAGGTCAATGGTTCTCCAACTCTTGTTTTCACTGTCCCAGAAGTGCCATAGCCAATTCACACCCTTATTATTCAGCTTCCTTGCTGTCTCTATCCAATAGGGAATTTGTGGTGGATCTACAACTTTGGAAAGCCAGGGGGACCAATGCAAGATGGAGTTCTTGAAGTATCTAGTTTTTTCTCCCACTTTAAGACTGTTGCTGCTCTATTGCATTTTCTTACCAATTCTCCTGAGCTGCCCCCCAGTATTAGGGTAGACCACGTTGGGGCTAACAGCTTGTCATGAACCTCCACCCCTCTCCACTTTCCACCTTTCGAGTCAAGTTTAGCTGCTTCTATCATATCTTTGATCATGACAGCCCAAACTTGATCCTGTTTAGCCAAGGAAACAACAAATTTGGTGCAACAAGCCTTTGCATGGGCCACAGGGTTCAGAATTTCGAGGCCTCCTTGATTCCCCGGCCAAGCAACTGATTGCCAACGGGCCCATTGCCATGGCTTGGAGGATTTCGTGTTGTTTTTTGATAAAAACCTTCTAATTGGTTTTAAGAACTCTTTCCAGTGACACTAGCCATCTTGAGAAGCGGGCTAGTGAAGGCAATATAAGGAATCATAAAGGCATTTATCACTTTAATCCGACTTGGGAATGGCAGAAGAGCATACTACCATTACTTATTTTTATTTTTATTTTTTCAAGCACCCACTGAAATCTTTGCTTGTGAGTTACGTCCATGTTCAAGGGGGCTCCTAGATGCCTGAAGATATTCCTTTTTGTGACAATCTCCCCCGACCAGTCAGAAGGGTCAAATGAGTCTTTTTCTGATAGGGGGATCAGCCTTGACGTCTTTATATTACACTGGGACCCTGAAGCTACTGAGAATATTTGTAAAATCCCTAGAGCTTTCCTAATGACCTGGGGGCACGCCTTCAAGAAGAGGAGAGAATCGCCTGCAAAACGTTTTTCTAGGAGTTGGCTATTTCCTGGTAAGGCCAAGCCTTGCAACTCCCCTCGTTCTGCACTAGCTTCGAGCGTCGTGATTAAAGGATGTGATCCTATGCAAAAAGCAGGGGGCCAGAGGGCATCCCTACTTAATAGACCTTTTGACCGCAAAAGAGCCCACAATTTTGTCATTGAATAGGAGCTCCGACTGGATTCTAGCTCCCAGTACACTTACCAGACGGCATAGGCGAGGCCCAAAGCCCATAGCTTCCATGACGGCTTCTATATATGTCCATGTTATTCTATCATAAGCCTTATCCAGGTCCAACTGTAGCAGAATACACTCTAGCTTTGCGACAATTGCGTACTTGATTCCCACCATTGCTGCCAAGATGTTATTGTAAATGGACCTTCCTTTAATGAATCCATGTTGATGGGGAGAGATGATCTTGGTTAGTAAGGGGGCTAGTTTCAGGGCTACAACTTTAGCAATAATTTTGTAGGCCACCGACATCATCGTTATAGGGTGCCAATGTTTCAGTTGAGAACAACAGATTTGTTTGGGGATGGGTTTGATAAACCCTCTCTTTACACTTATCTCCAATGACCCTTCAACTATGGCTTTATTGGCCAACCTTGTGATTGGGACTTTGACATCGTCCCAAAATTCTCTATACAATTCCACCATCATCTCATCCTAGCCAGGGGACTTTTCATTGCCAAGGGCTTGCAATGCAAGTGAACATTCGTCTTTGGAAAATGCCCTTTCCAAGAAATTAGCTTTTGAGTGGGGAATCTTCTTCTTGACACTCTGAAGTAAGGTCCCTCTGGCTTCTTCCACTTCTTGGGACTAGATCTTTGGCCGTCCAATGATTTGACTAAGATAGCTCAGCATCAGATCAGCCATCTCACCTTGGTTATGAATTGTTGTCCCTTTCTCATCATAGAGCGAGTGGACGTGGCCTCGGCTCTTCTTGATTTTTAAAGCCCTAAAAAACTGAGCTTAATTAGAGGCTAAGGTTGAAGGAAATTCTCCCTGGAGAGAAGCCTTTCCTTTTTTATATCTTCTAACTGCTCATTACCAAGGTTAGATTTGGCTTCGAGCCATCGTTTGTGCTCATCCTCAGTAGCAAGCCCATTGGCTTTTTTGGAGGTAAGCAATTGTACCTCCCTAACTTTCTTGATTCGAGGGCCCCAGGTTTTGATTGCTTTCTGGATGCTCCAAGCAAAGAGGTCCCACGCATTGTGTTTGTTGAGGTCGACATCTTTTTTGAGCTTACCCAGTGCTTTCTTGGTTAGATTCTTGAAAAGAGGGTCTTTGAATAGGTGTGCCCTTGTTACTAACATATTTTTCCCACCTCTTGGGATCTGCTCCTCCCCTGTATTCTTCTTAAAATGTATGTGCAGAGGTATGTGATCCAAAAGGCTTGTTGTTGGGACTACCTTCATCTCCATCAACGACGGTATCCAGTCAGCTTGGTGTGAGAAATAGCATTTGTCTAGCCTGGAGGCAGTGCTGGCATATTAGAGGCTTGTGTAGGTGAAACCAGGTGTGTTGTTCCATGGGCCGATTTCCCATAAGTCGATCATCGCCCATTTTTTGCACAAAATTTGTCATTTAGACCTTTTCGAGCTAGCAAGCATACTGGAGGATCCTGTTCTATCCCTGCTCTTTTCTACCATATTGAAGTTTCCAACCAACGACCACTCACCTTCAATAGGAGTATCTTTAAGATGCATCCATAGTTTAGCTCTTTCTTTTGCATTGCAATGGCCGTACACATTCACAATGGTCAAGGGATGCCCTTCCCGTCTGATTCTAATCCCCAAGATTCTGTCGAATGGGTGGTTTAGAACCAACTTTGGCTCCAATTCTCTGTCCACAATGCTGAGGACGCCATTGAAACCGTTACTTCCTTCTCCATAGAATACTAGTTTCTTTCCTAGTGCCTGCTTTCTCTTGCTATGAGCATCTAAGTGGTGTTCCTGGATGGCCCAACAGTTGACTGCCTTCTCCTTTTTTATTTCCTCCCAGAACAATGTACTCTTCTTATGGATTTTCAACCCCTTTACATTCCAAGATTGGATAGTGAGAAACTCCATCATTAATGAGGGGTTCATTGGGAAAGAGGAAAAAATTCTTCAGCATCCAAATCATCCCCCCCCCCCCCCCCCCCCCCCCCCCCCCCCCCCCCCCCCCCCCCCCTCCTCTCCTTGGTCTCAGGAGAATCCACGGGTTCGAAGTCAAGGGATTTCTTTTCTTGCAGTGCTGCAAATGGATTGTGTAGTGGGACAGTGAAACCCCCTCCTTTCAATGGGGTGGAGGATGGACTAGAACCTTTCACTTTAAGTGTTCTCACGACTTGAAGCACTTTGGAGTCTCTTGCCAACCACTGCCTTCACCCTTTTGGCTCTTTTCAGACTAGGGACTTGAACAAACATCACATCATTGTCATTGTCATAAATGTTTGGGTAGCAGCGGGAGTAATGATCTTATTATTATTGCATGCACCTTTGGAAATTCATTGTATTGGAATCCATTCCTCCACAATCTTTTCCTACATTTTTATACCCATCATACCTTCATTTTCCTTCCCTGCATTTGTCCCTTCGTTACTGCCTCCTTGTTTCTCTAGCCCTTCCATCTGGGTTTCCATTTCACTGGGGGCCTGTGCTGCCGGAGCTGTAGTACGATTAGACTTCAAGGGGCAATCCTTGGCGAAGTGTCCAAAGTTGTTGCATTCAAAACATGCTCCAAAGTATGTTCCAAAGTTGAGCGGAATAGTAACAAGCCCAGCTCCGACATTGATTACCATGCTCTTACGTGGCGTTTTAGACACATCCCAGCCTATACAAACCCTGTTTGAGGTTCTGTCAAATCCTCTCTTGCTAGGAATGAATAAGGGAGTGCCTAGTTGACTAGAGAGCATCCTGAGATTATCCCACAGCCAGCTAGGCAGTCCCACAAACTCAACCCAGACCGGATGAAACCCTTGAAGAGATTCAGTTGAGTCGAACATTGGCTCCGAAGGCACCACACATACCGTAGTCCTATTAAATACTAGGGGCCCTTTGTCGAGGATATTTTTCACATCGGAGGCCACTTTGAATCTCATTGAACAAAACCCTTTAGCTAGGTAAAAAGTACTTTCAACTGCTCCTCCATGACCAAGAATTTGAGGGCCCTGAAGCCATTGAATCATCTCAAACATGTTCGGGATTCTTCCACCGAACCCAAATACCAACGTTAGCTGAGCTTGCCTAGCTAACTGTTTTTTGATAAGTGTTGGTGGAATCGCTATAGTAATAGCCTTGGCAACCTCCACATGCTGTGGCAAAGACTTTATTAAAGCATAATAGGCCCGATCTGCCAACTTGTCTTCAATTAGTCCACTGTAATCTGTTTGGGAGCAAGTTCTTTTGTTGTTGTTAGGGTCGGACTCAATCATTTGTTGACTTCCTTGCGCTCTTGCTAAAATCTAGCTCTTGTATTCTACAGTTTTTCAATATCTCCTTCACTCGACAAACCTTCTGATGAGCTTTTTCCATAATCCTTAGAGTTAGGCCCCTTGAGTATGCTAGCGAACGAGATGCCTGGCCTGCGAGCTGCAGATGCACTTGACGCCTTATTAACGTTCGTACAGATGGGACCTTGAGGAACCCCGTCTTTGAGGGTTTTTACCTCGAATTCGAATCCTTGAGCTGAGCCCATTTTCTCTCTTGTGTCCTCATAGGGAACTTTTTTGATCAAGATAGTTTTGTCCTCTTTCGTGATTGAAGCTTTTGGCGAATTGGGGCTCGACATTGTCACATCATCCAACGGTCTCAAGACCGAGCCGTCGCCTTCATCCATTGGCACCGCTAACTCCATCTTGGGTGTTTTACCCGCCGCTAACATCTTTGAAAATTCGACAATATCGAGTTCCATAACCAAGTGACTTGGTTAACCTCAAGACCGTAGGGGCAACAAGGCTTTAAAGCACTTAAACAATAAGCGGAAGGGAGATAATAATCGCTTTGACTCCAAGGTGGACACTGCAAAGACTTTTAGAAACAAAACAATACTCGCTAAAATAAAACACCAGATTGTAGAGGCCTGTGATAATGATCGCGATTATTAACATAGAGCTAATAATCGTGAAGCTTCAGCACGGTGGGACTGTGCAAGCGTGTGCGAGCCCCAACACCTTGATGAGGGATGTAGGTTGAGCAGCAATCCCAACTGCTCACTTGCACCAAACTAGTCGAACCAGTAACCCACCCCCTGCTACCCCTTGAGAAGCACCCCGCCAAAGCTGTGTTTAGAGCAGACCAGCTCTCTGTGTCTCCGAACGGCAACCCTCAAACCCTAGCTCACCATCGCTCGATCAGGTCTGGAGTCTTCTCCCATTTTTTTAATTGACTTCCAGTTTCTTTAATGAGAGTCCAAAAGAAGAAGAATAGTGACAGTTACCCTCTTTAAGATAGTCCAAGAGGTACGTGCATTGAGAGAGAGAGAGAGAGAGAGAGAGAGAGAGAGAGAGAGAGAGAGAGAGAATTTTTTTTTCCAAATACTTACATTTGTGAAGTAAATTTTCCATTGAAAGTGGAAAAACAAAAGATCTCCAGTTGTCACTTCATTGGACCTTGAAAATCAAGGGTAATAAAGTGGGCATTTGTCAACCACTACTCTCTAAGACTCGCCCAAAAAAAAAAAAAAAAATCATGGCCTAAGAATATTTGGGCTTGCTTAAAGCTCTACCGGTGTGTAAGCTTGGACTGATATTTATGCGGCAATTTGTCAATATATTTTTGACAAACTAGCCAAGATTTTGCGATTTTAATGGGTTAAAACATCAACTAGAAAATTTGAATGAAGGCAAGGAGGCCATACATGTTGATGTCCAAGAAGTGGCTCCTCACAAAGATCCCTTTGTTGTCGATGCTCTTATTCACATGTATGGAAAATGTATGAGCATTGCAGAGGTGTTGGAGACTCAGCAATGCTAGGAGGTGTGGAACACAATGCTTTTAATGTATGTTGAGCAAGGTGAAGCAAAAAAAGCTTTACAAATTTACACGCAAATTAAGAGGAGGACCCTCATCCAAAAAACCAGACACTTATGGCTATCATATAAGCTTGTTGCACCTTAGGAGAGATAGGTTGAGGCTATTGCAATAAATCTTGGCATGCATAGAGTGGGTTTTATCCTCACTCAAACCATCAATTAGAGAAACTAGACGTAGCAGGGAGAGTCGAGTCAAAAGGGGGAGGAACAGAGAGGACCATCCCACTCATCAAATTTCATCAACCAAGGAAGTTGTGGAATAAAAGGAAACAAAAAATTCCTGGCTAAAAATTCCTTATTCCCTATTTACCAAGCATAAGAGAAAGGGGTTAATAAGTGCAAGTGGCACTACATATGGATAATCTATCTTTATAGTTTCCTTTATTCAAGGAGCCAGTCACCTATCCTCTATCGTGAGAGTTGAGACTGACGGATATGACACTGTCCATATAGAAGAGATGATAACTCAAAGTTGTTAGGGTACAGATACTCTATTGTGAAGATTTTTTATATAGCTAGAGCCAAGTAGGCTAAGTAATGGAGAGTGTTAAGGCCTTATGGCAAGAATACCACATCTATAATAATCTCAGACAGTCAGGCTATGGTAATTTTATATAGCATCAGTATATAACTTGTACAAGTTAAGTTTTATTTTCAATATGTTCGATTGGGTCTTTTATTCAGTTATTATTAAGAAAAGAAAATTTTTCTTTCTTATATAATATAAATTTTCATAAAATAATGTCCCAAATGTTGATCCAAGTGGGCTAATGTGAGGATAGTGTCAAGGCCTTATGACAAGGACAAGAGATCTGTGATTGTGCAAGAATTTGAGGAGAAAAAATTTCCTCGATATTGCCCACCAATGGATTTTAAAAAAACGATGTAGCTTCAATCAAATTGAATACAAATTTCTGGCTTGAGTATCCATTGAGGAACTTGATGTAGATAGTTTATAAAGCAACAATGAAAATCAAGTAAGTAACAAGGCTCTAGTCAAGAGCGGCACATGCATGATTGCTTGGTTAGTCCCTCAATAACTACTCATGTAGGAGGCCCCCATTTTTGCCACCCACCTCAATGTTAGTCCCTCAATTGGTTCATGGAATTGGGGTGTTGGAGGCAACTTAGTTAGCAACCGATGAGAATCCCTCATAATGAACTTAGTTAGCAACCCATGAGAGTCCCTCATAAGGAACTTTGACTAGACAAGGTTACAAGAATGCTTCTAGCACTTTTTAGCACTAGTTGGGTGAAACTGTTTTTGGTGAAAAGTGTACGGGCATCAAATTCTAAGGTGACTTAATGTGCTTGATCAACACATGCAGTCACATACCTAAGGTGAATTCGGTGTCACGGGAGATGGCTAGGGACACTGTGTTCATACATGGAAACAATTCCAATAGTTCACTTCTATTAAAATAGAAGATTTACTATGAATTGTACATGCAAGCCCCATGCCGAGTACGTGGCATGGTAATAGAAATTGGGTAAGTAGCTCTTAATTCCTCTTTGGATATCCAAAGCTAAACTACAAGTCAAGTCGACTCGTGATAAAATTGAGATATTTTATATACTTCCAATACTTTGCAAGGAAAAACCGTTGATTAAAAGTTTTATATCCAAAGAAAAAACATCAACAAATAAAAAGCCAACACCTACATCATTGTCTTGATGATGGATAGTCTAATAGTTGGTGATGATTTTTTACTTAGAATAACAAAGAAAAAGCTAACATCAACATCAACAAATAAAAAGCCAACACCTACATCAACAAATAAAAAGCCAACACCTACAATCTTCAGGGAAAAAACATTAGAATTCAAACTACAAATAAATAGTTGGTGATGATTTTTTACTTAGAATTCAAGCTTCAGGGAAAAAACAATCATTAGATGCAAAAAAAGCAGTAGACATAATGGCCTACACTACGACGAAATCACTGCCGGAGATAAGGCATCACATGAAAAACCACTTTTCCTTGAAAGTCTTTACATGAGCACATTAGCTACAACAAACATGGGTAGCATCCTCTCATTTTGTCGCGTGTACAATAACTACCACACCGATTACGTGTAAAAAACTTTTTCTAATATTACAATTTGAAAGCTACAAAAACTTTAAAAAATGAAGCCAAATCTTGAGTGAGGAGCGAGTCCTCACCTCGTGTGTTGTCAACGTTTTGTAAGAAGTCGACGTCTTGATGGTCGAGAACAAGTTCAAGTCGGTGGAACCAAAAAAATGGATTTTATCATGTCATATACAAAAAATTCTTTAAACCTTATCTTAAATAACATAAACCACCAATGCAATACTCTCGATGCTAGCTGCATTTTGTTGAGGGCAACAACTCACACTAGAGATTGGGAGTCTTACCCTAACATCTGCAAGATCCAAAAGCTTGTAAGGCAGTCCAAATGCCTGCATGATAAGATGATAGCCAAGGAGAGTGAAACATGGCTACCTTCCAAATGACGGGTCACATTTTGAGAAAAGTCTCACTTGTCTTTCTTGATTGCCACCTTTAAAACAGGCCTTTGATTGTGTACTAAAATGGTTATGTGTATTAAAGTAGTTGTTTGGACAAGCAATTTGAAATGTAAACAATTTGTTTGGTTATGAAAGAGCTATAAAAAATCTCAAATAATCCTCTACATGGGATATACGTGTATAATCTAGGTTACTGCAACTCTCAATGTAAGCAATAATCAAAACTAGGTACTCGTGAGATTCAACACGCGCATGTGTTGAATTGAGAGCAAGCCAACTTGCTTTGAGCATGTGTTTCTGACTAGACATGAAAGGCCTAGATAGAAGATCTCAAATAATCCACCACATGGACTATACATAGTTATTGTAATTATCAATGTAAGCAATAATAAAAAGTAAGCAATAGTGCCCATTAATTGCTAGGCTCCTAGGACTTTTGTAGGCCTTCCAAATGTGAACTTATGGATGACAAAATCACCTCCGTTGTTATCCATAGGCTTCTATCGGCATTGATGTGTGAGCCTCTAGTGCATCATCTTTTGCAGACAACAAACCTTGCATTTGAAGCCCCAAAACTCGTTTCAACATGCACCCCCTAGTGCCTCAACTCATAGGTCGTGAATCCCTAAAGAGCACTTTGGATTTTGAAGATGGACTACTATAAACTGGATCTCAAAATTTTCAATTGTATTGTTTGATTGCTTTACATAGTTTGATTGCTCCAAGCGTTATATTGTTTGATTGCTTTGTATAGTTTTGAGTAGACGTGATTCTTTATGGTGCATGTGAACAAGCTCAACAAGATGCTATTCATGGCCAAAGTCAAAACAACCAAAGTGTGCTTTCCTTGACTTAGCATATTGTAGTAAACACATTACGCTCCATTTAGTTAGCCCTTGTGAATCAAAGTAGTTCTTTGGTTTGTGAGCTCTTCAATATTTGTTAAAAAGAAGGCTTTACAATACATAACATCTTGTAATAAGTAAAGCTGGTGAGTAGGAGTAGTTTCTCTGCCGAGCAGATAACTTGTAATCCTTTGACCCTCAAGGCTCTGTCTGAGCTTGAGGATTGGTGTATATTTCTGTTTTTAATACTATCCACTCACAATTGTGAGTTTTGCACCCAAAAAAAAGACTTCTCTCTCTCTCTCTCTCTCTCTCTCTCTCTCTCTCTCTCTCTCTCTCTCTCTCTCTCGCGCGCGCACACACATACACACTAACAAAATTGTGAATATGGATTAAATGACGAGAGGGTAATTTATGTCTCTTCTTTTTCAAATGATACTACTCACATTGAAAGCAAAAGCATGTAGAAGGGGTTATTATAAATCCTCTAAATAATTCATGGAACTTCAATATTGGATCTGATCAATTTGAGAGCATGGCTTGATCGTTATTGGTTTCCCTACATATGCTATTGTGATACATCTCAACACCTTTGGAACTCTAAATTGGCAAGCCCCATGATTTTCATCGTTTGTTTTGAGGGGTCTCTCTCTCTCTCTCTCTCTCTCTCTGTGTGTGTGTGTGTGTGTGTGTGTGTGTGTGCGCGCGCACACACCTGCCTCTGCGAGAAAAGGGCTATATTTTGTTGCATAATACGTATTGGAGTACCTTCTAGATCTTCTCCCCGTCCTCCTACTCTAAGTACAAAGTCAAAGATCTCATGGATGTATAGTTTGAATAGTGTGGGTGAAAGGGGACACCCTTGCTTCACACCAATGGTGCTAGCAATGGTATCTGAAAGTCCTCCTGTGCATCTAACTCGTCTTGTTACCTGCTCATACCTTGCATACATGACCAGATCTGTTAAGTATGGAGCCTGATTTACCCCTTGTAATTTTTTGTGTTAAAAATGCACATTTGTAAGGCCCCCATTACGAGGAAAAGCCATCTGCGTGAAGAAAAATAACTCGCCAGAAACCAAAATTTTCACGCCCAGTCTCGAGCTTGAGCTCAGATATATTCACGCCGGAATATTCCTTTTCGTCGGAATATTATGGCCGGACGGCGGTCGGAAAGTGGTCGAAAATCGAGCGGACAGTTGGCCGTTTGGCCGGTGGTGGGAAGTCAATGGCCGGTGGCAAAATTCAAAAGCGGACTTGTCTTCTCAAGGGCGGCCACACATGGGCGGATTGGAGGGTTCGATTTGGACTTATCTACACAAGGGCGGCTACACATGGTTGCCTATCATGAGAGAGGGCAGCCCTTTTGGCCTATAAAAGGAGGCCATTTCTACACACATTTCATAGTGTGAAGTTGATGCAACAAGGTGGGTGTGAGGTGGTGAGAGTGAAGCAAGGCGGGAGCTCCAAAAGGGTATAATCCCTTTGTAACCTACTTCTTGTTTTGAAGTACTAAAGCCATTGAGTGGCTGTTTTCTCATGGACGTAGCCCACATTGGGTGAACCACGTATATTGTGTGTACTCTCTCTCTCTCTACTCTATAATCTCTTGTGTGTGAAAATTATCTCTCTCCATTCAGTAATCTACTCAATTATCTACTTAGCTACGTCCTATTTCCTAACAAGATCATGTGTACGTGGACCACCAATCCCTGTAGGCGTTGGAAGAGTCTCTCACGTGGCACTCTATCAAAGGCTTTGCGAAAATCCACAAAGCAGCAATATAATCTCTTCTTTCGCGCCTTGGCCCCATAAATCAAGCATCGCAAGTTGAACATGTGATCCATGGTAGAGAAGTCTCTTAGTCCCTAACCCTCTGCATATAAGCTCAACTCTGCCTCCAATACTGATGCGTAAATTTTGGACATTCTGTGGCCAATCATGATGGTCATGTAGTTCCTTGGATCCAGGGTGTCTCCATATTTGTGGATAGGCACAATGGTGTGTCTCGTCCACTCTTCTAGGAAATCTTCCACCATAGCCCTATTGAAAAGGTGTGCAATCAATGGGGCTAACATGTCGGTCGCATAGATGAGGTGCTCACTCTGTAAACCTATGATCTGTAGATCTCCGATATTGTTGTCTATGGATGGTCCACCTTACCATGTCTGCTGTGAAGAAAAAATGTCGTGGGTCGTGGCTTTGCTATGGTGTTAGAGGCTCACAACCCTACCAGACAATCAATACAAGAATGATGCAGTGTAGAGATAAACGAGGCATGAGATTGCACATTACACCATGAAAACTGTAGACTGTATGAACACAAGAGACCATGGCTAAGCAAGAGAAATTACTACTCTACCCTGTATTCATCATCAATGTCCAACTACAGGCCGCCCAAAACAGTAGTACGTCTACAGGAAGACTACAAATTGCAAATTGCCAGGTGGTTACATCCAAAAATTGCTAGTCGCCATGTGACCATTTGGGTATTTCCAACTACCTAGGCATAAAGACCTTGTGTAAACATGCTCCTAAGGTTTAAAGCTAAGACCTTAGTTAAAAGTCCAAAAAGATAAATGCCCTGACACATCAGGCACTAACACCTCGCACACTCGGTGGGCAATGTTTCTCAAACATTGTAAGGACCCACTATTCCTTGATTAAAATTTCAACATCAACATGATCTTTAGCTTTATCCTGTTGCTCCTTTCCATCTTCATCCTGGTCAGTAGTTGTGTTGTCCTCTCCAGTAATTCCTGCATCCACCTCATCTTCAGGTGCTTTCATTGTTTCCTTTGTAACCTTAGTAGTCTCTTTACTAAGTATATCTTCAACAATACTGGATCTTTACATTTCTGTTGTCTACCTGCAATATCTGCTTCTTCATTTGCAACTGCAACTGGAACTGTGACTGCACCTTCAGTTAATTGTTCTTGAACTTCAGTTTTAATTTTATCCAACATTACAGTATCACTCTGAGTATACACTTGTTTAGGCTGATGATGTTTCTACTGCTCCAACTGCTTCTTCAATTCCTCATACTGCTGTTTCAGTTCATCATACTACCTCTGCAATAGAAAATTCTCCTCCTTTACTTCTTCCTCTACGTCAATACTTACTTCCATCTCAGTTGCAACCTCATCCATTGTATGCTCTTCAATGTTCTTAGCCAACACTTCCGTGATAGTGTTCAATAATGCCTCCCCATTATGCAGATGCTCTGCCTCATTCTCTTGTCCTGTTGGCTGGAACTTTATCTTCAATTATCTACTCTTGAACTTCCCGATCTCCATTAACCATTAGTATCACTTCACATTCAACACCCTCTGGTTCAGGTTGTTCATGAACCTGTTGCTCCCCATTATGCAGATGCTCTACCTCATTCTCCTGTGGCTGGACCTTTATCTTCAATTATCTGCTCTTGAACTTCTTGCTCTGCATTAACCATCAGTATCACTTCACATTCAGCACCCTCTGGTTTAGGTTGTTCATGAACCTGTTGCTCCCCCTTATACTTCAATTGTATAAAATGATCTTTCACTTCAGTAAACTTCTTTTGCAACAACGGATTATCTTGCTTAGCCTCTTCTTCAGCAAAGGCCTGGTATGGCTTAGAAAATACATCATCAAGTTCAGGTTCAAGTTTCTCTTCAAAAAGATTGAAGAAAGATTCAAGGTAGGATGAAAACTTTGCAACCATTAGACACTGCTTCTTGAACATATCCAATGTCTCTACATGTAGATGAAACAATGGGAAACCTGATTAGACTTTGTATGCCAAAACAACTGATTATCCTAAAAATTATGATTCAGGAAACACCAAAACTGATCTGCTTCTTCATTAAACTGATCTGATTCAAGGCTTAAAAATAACAAGTTGAACTCTCCTTCACACATAAAAACACCACCAAGATGGCTTGCTCACATTTCTCCTCAAAAATAGCAAGAAATCCACTTTTTAGCTGCAAAATTGTCCAATCAGTGATATCTCCCTGAAACTGAAAACTTTTGACTTCTGCTCCCTGAAAAACTTCCCTTATGTCATCAAGCATGAAGACATAAAACGCATGAGATATAAGAATATCAACATCATCTCCTCCATCAACAACATCACCTAGAAATGTAGAAGCATCTTCAGGAAAACCCACTTCAACATCATCAAGAACTTGCAAAACACTTGCATAATCATCATCCAAAACCATCTCCTCAGCATCATACACACCATTGACATCAAAAACTTTGTATAAATCATCAAGAATATCATCAGTAAACTGCTTCCTTGGAAAAGGATGTACTTCCAAAATCCTTGACTGAATTTTCAAAAGCATCAACATCATAAAGAGCATTGATGACAACATTATCATTCAAGACATCTTCCATAACATCAAGGTTTGAAGAAGACTCCATATTGTTGATTTGAGTAATTTGAAGATTCAAATCCTCAATTTGATTATCCTTATCCAAAATAAATTGCTTAAGAGCATCATGAACTTCATAACAGTGAGAAATATGCAAGTCAACCGCTGCTCGAACCTGAGAAACCTCCATCATCTATGACGTCTTCTCTTCTTGAAGTAGACTGATTTTGGAAACCGCTTCATTAGCCGCAACCATACTTGAATACCTCTCATTCTCCAGCTCCAAAGAAAGCTTATGGATCATCTCAACTTGAGAAATAACAAGACTTTGTAGTTCAACAAATTCAGGTACATAACTTCTTTGAAGATCAGTAATCTCAGGATCAAGGACCTGTGTACTTTTGACATTATCTACATGTGGTGTATCATCTTCAATATATAAAATTTTTTATTTGAAGTTGACTAATGTGTTCCTGCTTCCTCAGGCTCTGTCACTGCAACTGCATCCTGCACTGTATCTTGAACTTGATTCTTTTGAACTTCATCTTGTATCTGCTCTTCCATAATAGTATCCATCTGCACTTGTACTTGATTTGAGCTAAGCTGCACCTGCTAATTCAATTGATCATATTCTTGTTTTAAGTCATCATAATTCTTCTTTAGGTTCCTCTCATCTACTTATTCCCAAACATCCATCTTTGCATACTATTCATTTTGTCTTAACTGCAATAGTTGAATCTTTTGGCCCTTCACCATCACAAATTGAATCTTGAAGTCTTCATATAGCTTCACTTCAAACAAAATTATCCTACTTTGCTTCCACTTTATGCATTCAATCCACTGCAAAGTACATTCAAGAAAAAAGTTCACTTCCTGATTCATATATACAATCTCCTGCAAATATTCAGTCTCTTGCATATGTTCAGTTCCTTGTAAGTACAATGTAGTGCTCTTTCCCTCTTGCAAGTATTCAGTATCCTGTGAAGATGAAGCTTCCTGTACTTCAAAAATCTCATGCACCTGAACCTAATTTTGGAATTTCTTGATTTCATATTCTTCCACAACATCCTTCATGCTTCTTTCATCCAAACCTTTTTTCCACTTGATCCATTTCCAAAAGAAAATATCATCAAATCCCAAGAGAACACAAGTAGAAATTTGTTGCAAACACCCATGTTGGACTTTGAGAACCTGTAACTTTATTCTTCTTTGTCACAAATTGCTTCTTGAATATCTTTGACAAGATACCAATCCTATGAACACTTCTTGATTAATGATTGCTTCTCTTCTTGAAGTTGATCTATCATAAACATGGCTTGATTTGTCACCACCTGATTTGAATATCTCTCATTCTCCAAATTTAATGAGAGATTGTTGATGATCATTTCTTGAGCAACAATGAGACTTTGAAATCCATGAAATTCAGGAACAAAATGTAAATCAGTACGTTTTTGTTCAGGGACCTACATTACGGAATTTTGTAAATCAGGGACCTTCGGAATTGAAAGTTGCAATTCAGGGACCTGAAATTCAAGATCCTTGTCTTCACAACTTGAATCGCTCATATCCACTCTTGGAAATTGGATTTCAGTCTTCAAGACTCCGAAAAGCACATCCTCTTCAGCAAAAACACCTGTTGAAATGTCACTCATGGGATACTCCTTATCAACATACATCAAAAACTGACTCATTACATCATCCTCATTATCAAAACACATTATATCTTCAACTATATTCGTCTCTTCCTGTTCAGTACACTATAATCTGATCTCTTCTTGAATTTCAACCTCGTCAAGGTTGATGTCCAAGGTTGGTATATGGGTTGCTATGTGGTATTGGTGGCTTCTTTGGCTCACTCCCACTTGCATTCCCTTCTTCTCGATCACCAATTCTTCTTTTGGGTAACTCGCCTTCTCTTCCTGCAACGAGGTGAGTCGCTTTGATGTGAGGTTTGGGGATAGCTGGCAATCCTCTTGGCTCCTTTGGCTCATGAGCTGCTCCTGGCTTCCTCCTTCTTCCTTCATCATCTTTTGGACTACAACTCCCTTGCATTGAACAACATCTCCTTCTTGAATCAACTTCTTCTCTTCAATAATCTAAGTATCTACAACTTTGATCCCATATTCAAGAACATCAAAATCAGGTTGAAAGGCTTCAGGTGCTGAAAAATCAGATTCAAGCTTTGAAATTTCAGGTTTTGAAATTGTACGTGCCTGAAAAACTGTTGTTAACTGAAAACTAACAACTTCGGGTAGTTTTAGGTTGGAAACAGTAACAAGTTGTTGAAAAAACCATAGAGAATCATCATCACTAAGGTAATCATCAAACTCATCTTCATACTTCTCTGAAATACATTCACACGCTTCTTGCAACCTTGATATTTGTCGAGCCGTAGAGCATGACTTCCTCTTCTTACCAACTTGACTAGTATACCAGTTGTGTACATCATCAAGAAATCCAAAAAACCAATCTAGATCCTCTTGAGCATCACACATGTCCTGATGACATGATGCATCTTGAAAACTCTACATAATTTGATACAACTCCCTGCACAACTTTGGCATGCAATACTTGACACAAGTATCCTCTTTTTGACAAGGCTTACACATGTAAGGACGTCGCTTCGCATAGTGTCCATCTTTTTGACAAATAGGACACTTTTCTTTTTCTTCTTTGCCATTAATCACACATCAAAAGAATAGAGAGCATTTGTACCTCTTTAAACTCTGAAACTACTTAAATTGCATTGCAAACTGAAATACCTGAAACTGCATTCTGTAAACTGAAAGACTGAAATTTCATTCTGCAAACTGAAAAACTGAAAAACTGAAACTGCATTCTGCAAACTAGAATGCTACAATCTGCAATATGTAAACAGTTGAATTGTAGACTGCGCAAAAAATGCACAGAAACTGTCAAGAACTTGCAAACACCTGCAACTTGTCAGTAATTGTAATTTGATTTCCCCTGGTAGATTCGAGAAGAAATCCTCCAAGAACTTACCCTTAGACACTTCCTACGAGGTTACCCAATTCAAGATTCTTACAGGTGGTCGAGGTCTACTAACATGTCAAGAACCTCTTGAATTCTTGAGTGCCATATGCTTCAAGATGAATTTGAACCAGTTGCAAGAACCGCTTTAGAGAGAAGGTGGTGGTTAGAGCACGAGAAAGAAACTTGGCATCATAACCGACTCATTGTTTCCTTTGAGATTACTGTAATTCGCTCCCATGTCCATTAGGACACACACAGTAGGATCGCTAAAGTGTTAGAGGCTCACAGCCCTAACAGGTAATCAATACAAGAATGATGCAATGTAGAGATAAACGAGGCATGAAATTGCACATTACACCATGAAAACTGCAGATTGTATGAACGCAAGAGACCATGGCTAAGCAAGAGAAAGTACTGCTCTACCCTGTATTCATCATCAACGTCCAACTATAGGCCCAATACAGTCGTACGTCTACAGGAAGACTACAAACTGCAAACTACCGGGTGGTTACATCTGAAAATTGCTACTCGCCATGTGACCATTCGGGTATTTCCAACTACCTAGGCATAAAGACCTTGTGTAAACATGCTCCTAAGGTTTAAAGCTAAGACCTTAGTTAAAAGTCCAAAAAGATAAATGCCCTGACACATCAAGCACTAACATATGGGTGGCTGCCTGGGAATCTTCTAGAGATGCTCTACATAGTCATGACATGCCTCGAAATTGGTCCTCAATGATGATGGTAGGGGGAGGCTCTATAAGTGTGCGCCATGCTCATAAGTAGATGGTACAACTCAAGCTCATGGGCCTCAAATGCTCGCCATTTTTGGCGAGTAAGGGCTCTCATCTAGTGTCTGGGATCTCTCTATGTGAGCTCCTCTAGTGCTCTCTGTGAAGGTAGGCTGTGATATAGCTCTCTACACTCATCATCATACCATCTTTTCTGGGGAGCCCAAGGTGAGGGTGTGTGGCCAGTGTGGGTGGTGTGTAGGAAGCAATTGATGGCGTATGTGTGAAGGATGGATGAGATCTACGAGGTGAGGGTGGATAAGGGGGTATCGATCACAAACATGCTCGCTGCTCTATTGCTCACCCTCGCCCACCTCCCCCCCGCTTGCCAGTTCGCAGTTTCACTCATGCACCACCGTCACTCTTATCGCTTCCCCCCCCCCCCCCCCCCCCCCCCCCCCCCCCCCCCCCCCCCCCAATTCAGCCCATTGGCTTGCACTCCCCTTTCCCTTCTCATCCATCCCCTTTCCCACCCTCATCCCCTCCCCATTTTCCCTCCACTCTCGCTATGTTGACTCCCCTTCCTTGTTACGGCCCCTCCTTCTAAAGGAGGTCTTCTAGATCAGATAAGGGGCATCAACCATCAGCTCTCTGTGGGACTGCCCCAGATGGCATAACAGTTTTGGCTTCAGGTTCTTCTTTCCACAATGCGACAATACACTTGGCATGATGCAGCCTGGTCCACCCTCACGGGCCCTTCGTTCCCCTCCACAAGCAGGATGATAGTGACCCAGGGGGGTCCACCCACATTTTAGTCTGCCATAGAGCTTACCCCCAAGAGTGTTGTAGTGAGAGAGAGGTGTGTTGGAATCTCATTTGTCACTCAAGTTCATTTGGTGGGCCCATTGCTTCTGCATCTTTGAGGCTCTCCCTGTCTCACCGGCAGAGAGTGTTCATGACTTTTGGTTGGAGATGATTTTTACTCTTAGGGGTCAGTTCAAGAGACTTCAGGGTAGCTCCAACCGCATGTGGGAGCGCAGAGAGGCTTTCCTTGACTCTGGCGCCCTAGGCCTTTCTTCATCGTGGTCCAAGATGCACCCAAATGGCACTATCGGCCACCTATGTGGCTCTTTCCTCCTCCCATTTTGTGATTCCACATTGTACATATTTTGTTTACTCACTGGGAGAGTCTCCCCATGCTTTAGATGTAAGCCTCTCTAGTAGAGGTGGTTGTAGCACTATGGGCAATCTTATTATCTAATGGAAGGATCTTTTTCTCAAAAAAAAAGGGGGTATCCAGGTCAAGGCTAAGAAGGCCTTGGTAGATGTGTGATGAGTAAACAAAGGCTAGCTCATGAGTGAAATTTATCGTGGTGTGGTAGGTGTATGTAAGTTGTGTGTGAGAGATGGGGGCTTCTGTGAGGGAGAAGGTGAGGTGGGCATGGTCAGCTCCAACAGGGCTAGAGGAAATGGTGAAAGAGCTCGGTAGGTGTGTTGATTCTTTGGGTCCCATGAGGTAGTCCAATGTGTTGCCCCTCCCCTTTGCCATGCCATGTGGCATGCATGTCAGATCTCCTGAAATGGGTCACTATGCCATCTCGTTATATATAACTAGACGGTGTTGAGATCCCAACTTGAGTAGGTGATGCCCATATCCTATGGGGTGGGTTGTGTCATTTGAGTCCATCCTGGTGTCTGTGTGCTCCAAGGTCTACAAAATCTCAGGGTCAAAGTCATAGATCTCTTATTGTTGGCCATAAGTCTTAGCATTGAATACTTCTCATGATGTGAGTACTCCATGATCCCGTCTATGAGGCATGTGTAAGGTGACTTGCTGCTCTCTCCATCCCCTGTTCTGCCACAGCAAATCTAGAGCCAGTAGGAGAAAAGCAGCATAGGTGAGAGCTCAATTTGGATCCAAAGGAACAAGGCATCCGGATCACGTGCCACAATCTATATCCTACTTTGGAGCAGCTTGCGGTGGAAAAGTATGGTGACTCCTCCTAACCCTGTGGATGTATTCTAGTATTTACACTCTTTGTGTATGGACGCCCACTGAAATCCATGTACGTGTGGTAAGCTCCTCTTGCAGAGATCTTGCATCCCTCGTGTGTCTTGATGTGTAGTATGACATCACGAACACTCCACCTTGTCTACTCTCTCTGGATGTGTGCATAAGTCCCCATTATAGTTCCATACTGCATGGTGTATCTCTTGAGAGAGAGAGAGAGAGAGAGAGAGAGAGAGAGAGAGAGAGAGAGAGAGAGAGAGAGAGAGACCAAGCCATAATCATAACCTGATTGCAAAACCATAACCAAACAGCATATCCACTATATGATTACAAAACCATAACCATAACCTGAATGCAAAAAACATAACCAAGGAGAATTGAAACAAGTCTGACCAGAACATCAACCCAAAAGCATAATCGTAACTATAACTTGATTCAACACAATAACCGTATTAGATTGCAAGACCATAAGCATAAGCATCTAACAAAGAGCATAAACTTCTAACCATAAGCATAAACTTCAAACTATATACAATAAATACAATCGTCAGGATGACCATAACCACAAAAAAAACATAGATGGAAGATGTCAACCTCATGGTAATGCCTCCCAGTCAATGGCCTCTCCCTCCTCTTGAAGTTGGGTCATGAAATGTTTTATTAACTTCTTCAAAAGGCCAAAATGACCTCTGAGACCAAAAGGTTGCAACCATGTGTGACTCTAGTACAGTGCTAGGGGAACATAAAAGATAAAAATAAATGAGGGTACCTAGAGTGGGTAGGTATGTAAGCCTAACCTATATCCTCATCATCATCAATGTCCTCATCACACAATACATCAACTCAAAAACATATAAGGAGTGGGTACATTCACATTAGGGTTAATGAGGACAATGGGGGAAACAGCCAATGGTGATCATCCCATGAGCTCTCTCATGGGTCTTTGTAGGAAAGCTTGAATTTCCTCCATCGTCAGCTCTTGGGGGGGGGGGGGGGGGGGGGGGCATGCTCGATGCCGCTCAGTTATGCTCCATAGCCTCCGATGTAGACCTTGTCTACAGTGTGAAGATCCTCGCAACCTTGGGCATCGTGAGCAGCCAAGCTGGATGGCTTGATCAAGAAGAACTAAGTTGGTGAGGGTGTGACTAGGTAACTTGCGATGGACCATCCAGAGTAGTCCCTCTGTAAAAAGTAGTGATTTGAAGAGAGAGAGAGAGAGAGAGAGAGAGAGAGAGAGAGAGAGAGAGAGAGAGAGAGAGAGAGAGAGATAAATGAAATGAAATGTTATATTAACGTCTTCTAAAGACCATATTGACCTATGAGACCAAAGAGTTATAGCATGGTGAATTTGAACAAGGTCTAGATAAAAAGAAGAAAGAAACTAACTAAACAGAAACACTACTAGAGTTGGAAAAGCTAACATCAAGAGCCCGAGAGGTGCATATATGAAAAGTGGGTGTGTATCTCAGAGAACAGATACAAAATGGTGAATATATGTACCAAAGTTTTGAGATGGCACACATTGGTCGCTGCATGATTGTGTCCATGTCCTCTATGGTGAGAGTCTGCACACGGCATCTCCCATGTCTCACCAATATAGATATGATTCCTCTACTGTAACCTGCTCCATCCATGGGATCATCCCCTCATCCTAGGCCTCCTAGATCTCCCTAGATCTATTTCTCAATCAATCAATATACCTTTGCTAGTGATGTGCCATGTATCCCTCCTCTCTAGCTGGTCTCATCTCTGCTCAATCTTTGGATGGAAGAACATTGTGATCTATTTCTAGTTGTGTATCTTGGTGTGAACCTCTCCCTCTTGGTAACCCTGCTTGATATCACTGAATCTCCAATAAATAGAGGCCGAGACATTTCTCATCCTGGTATCTCATAACACTCTCTAAAGAGGCAATGAAAATGGCCATGTATCTCATAGTATGTTGTTCAATGGCATATATAGTGAAGCTCTATTTCTGGATCTGACATAGTTGGCACAACCTGGCCTCAATTGAAAATACTCGATATTGGCCACTCTCAATCTCCAACCAATGTGATGATGTCTAAATTTGTTCAATAGCACATCGTAATCAGTGGGATAAGTAAGTGTCCATCTATGTCCTCTGCATATCCCATCAAAATAGATACTTTGAGAGAGAGAGAGAGAGCTAACAAAAGTGCAATGATACTAGAGGGGCCACCCCCACAGGGGGTGCCCTTGACTAAGACAAAATCATTGTCCTCAACTTTCAAGGATGTCGCATGGCCTACATAAATAGGCCATCCAGGGCAGGTCATCCAACCTCTGATAGGCTCCACAACAAATCATAGTGGATTGCCTAAAGGCTTACAAATACTCAATCTTGTTGATGTCAATATGTGGCATTTGAAGTTTTATGTACCTTTGGATGTAGAAGGCTATAGTCCAAGAACTGCCTTGTAGAAAGATGTCGTAAAATTTAATATCTAACCAACCCAAATGATTTTCTCATATTAAACTGATCATTTAATGTGGGAGAATAAGCAGGAACAAGGGTTAGAATATAGACATGTGCTTGCAGATCTATCTCAACACGGGGCCAATGGTGCAGTGGTCCAAATGAGAGATGGTCTGTCAAAGAGCAAGGCTAGCCAATGGGCTTAAATACGTTAGGGTTAGCTTCATTTAAGACCTCCAAAGGTTAGTGTTAAAATTCCTTTGACCTTAGGTAATAAGCTAGGGTTGTGCTTGAGGTGGGAACCCCGCCCAAGATTGAGGTGCTTGTCTTGCTTGCTAACTAAGGTGCTTGAGGGGGGTGAGGTGTTCCACAAATTCAACATGATCCCTACTCAGGGCGGGGGGGGGGGGGGGAGTCCTCATTCTAGGGACTAGAGAGAGAACACTCACCCTCACACAAGGCAAGCTTGGTACAAAGAAGGCAAATAGGACACTTGTCAAGCTCCTCCTCATGTTTCCCTCATAGTGTTCCTAAAGCCTATTGGTTAGCCTCCCAAGGAGTCCAATGATAATTTAGCTAATTTAATTAATTGCTTATGCATTTATCAAGTCCTCTCTCTCAAAGGGGAAAGGGGGACACTTGTCCCAAAGCTAACCTTGTTGCTTGATATGCACTCTGCATGTGATTGGCCAGGCTTGCAGGGGTCCAATGAGATTTCATGTTGAGCCAGAAGAGGGGTCGACCAAAACAAGAAGGGGGCTAGCTTGGGGGGGTATACTCTCCCACTCTCTCTCTCTCTCTCTCTCTCTCTCTCTCTCTCTCTCTCTCTCTCTCTCTCTCATTGTGTGAAGTGAAAAGCACAAGAGCTCCATCTCATTCTCCAAGATGGTAGAGAAGTTGAGAGCCTACACCAACACTCTTGGCTATGGAATGTAAATCCAACCAAGAGCCATGCTCCAATGCTTAATCTTTTCATCTTCTCCATCTTCATTACTATGCTATTATGTATGCTAGCAATAAGAGTGATTATAAGTGATGAACTATTTCTTTCTCCTATGAATGTTTCTTATTCCTCTTCCCTACCCTCATTCCCCGCTAGCTCTCTTCACCTTTAAAGGTGTTTGAGGCCTTGGGACTGAGGGTGAGGATAGTTAATGTTTTTTTACAAAGTCTATGTTATCCTCATGATGCATGAAGCTTTCCATCTTCATCGCATCACCTAGGTCACAAGGAACACAAAGATTGTATTGTACCAAGTCTCTCTTGATGGGAGAATCTATAATACAAAAGCCTATTGGAGGGGGAACCGTCTCCACATAAATCCGGTCCTCAATTGTTGTCAAGTTCTCTAAACTCTCTCTCTTGCAAAAGTATTGTTCATGCCAAGTTAATTAAGCACTATGGTTATGTTGCTACCGTCAATTAACTTCACCATCTATTTTCTCAAAGTAGTCTCACAAAATTTCTCTTTTGAATTATCCTAATTCCGCTATTCTCAAAGTTCATAGGCCATTTCCATTACATTGGTATCAAAGCTATCAGTTTCTCTTTTCTTGCTTAAGAAGAGAGGTCCTTAAGTTGTCCATGAAGGTTGGGCATGTTTATTGCAAAAGGTAAGTGGGCCAGGGATCTATTAACTTGGTTGAGAAGGACTTCATTCGAGGTATACGGTCGGGAACTATAGTCTTAATAATGGAGCCTCTCGGGGCTTGCCTTTGGCTTTACCATTATTGAGCTACGAGCAAGCTCAATAGGAACCATAATCAAATGAGCAATGTTAGAATCTCTCCACTAGTCTTTGCAAGATCAACAGTGTCTAAACCACGGGTGTGGCTGCTTGAGAACTGATTTTCAAAGGTAAAGAAGAGTAGCGACTAAGGTTTTTGAGGGTACCAAAGCACAAAGTAATCCTATACATAAGTTTAATTAGCATAGCTGACAATAATTTAGAGAGTAGAATGAACATTGATAACTTTGATTTTGCACATGAAGGTGCTAATGATAATGTCCCCATGTTTGTCAATTCTCTTGTTACTAGGTTGCAGCAAGCTATGGGCAACCCTGCTTTGCAAGCCGAAGTTACTCAACAGCTTCGTGCTTATGGGATTTCCCTTCCTCTCCAAGACGAGAGAGAGCTTAGGAGGCCTCTTGATGAGATCCCCAAAAGAAGACTCTCCCATATGAGAGGAGAAATCCAAATAACAAGAAAGTAATGAATCCTTAAGTTCCTCTGAAGATGTGGCTCCACAAAGACGACGGTCTAGACAGTCGTCAACTCCTCCCAAGAAGAAACGATCAACCCACAGTTCTTCTCCTCGTCACTCCAAAAGGGAAGAGAGGAAACAAAAGAAAAAAAAGGTAAGAAAGAGGTCACCCTCTTCTCCTTCTTCTTCACCTTCCTCCTCTTCCGACGAAAGCTATGGTTATTCTCCTAGAGAATACAAGAGGGGATGACATCACAAATCTTACCCTGCATGGCGAAGGTCACAAAAGCTCAAAAAGTTCTAAGAGGGAGGAAAGAGTGTCTCGTTTCTCACCTATGATGGCACCTTTGGTTCTACCGACAAAGTATTGGCATTCATCCAGCAATTTGATGCGGCCATTGTAGACGAGGGCTTCACGGAGACCTCCAAGCTACACCATGTAGCTATGCACTTCCAAAAATCAGCTCATCAATGGTGGGCTAGCCTTCGTTGAAACGGCGAAGCCCTAAAGACATGGAAAACTCTACGAGTTTCCATCATGAAGCAATTCCTTGCAAGTGATGCAAACGACAAAGTGCTTACCAAATGGCGAAGTTTGAAGCTTCTCTCCCATGAGTCTATCCACAAATATGTAGAAAGGTTTTGGGATTTACATATCAAGGCTATTGTCTTTCAAAAGATAGACTTCCCGAGCAAAAGCAACAATTCTGTGCGGGATTACCTGAAGAGATGGCCAAGTACGTCAACTCCCAACGGTGTGGTTCTATCACCGAAGTAATCCACCACACTATGGTTGTCATAATAATCAATATCTATTTCTCCTAAATGATTTTCTCATATTAAACTAATCATTTAATGTGGGGAAGTGCTAGGGGAGAAAAAGCTAGAATATTGGTTAAGCTAGCAGACCGGACACAGTAGGGATCCAAAGGAGGGAAAATAGGGATCCAAAGGGGGGGCCATCTGCAAAAGAGCCATGTGCAACAATGGGCTAAAAAGATCCTAAGGTTCAGCCCATTAAGACTTCCAAAATGCTAAGGTTCCAAAATTCAAAGGTTGTGTCCAAAAGGTTAAAGCTTAGTGGGAATTGGATGTTTTGTGTGCTCTCCAAAGTCAATGCATATCCCTACATGGGAGGTGGTGAGCCCTTCTTCTAGGGGATGAGAGAGAAATCCACACACACACACACACACACACACACACACACACACACACACACACACACACACACACACACACACACACACACAGGCTCCCTTTACACAAAGGGAATGAGGGACACATGTCAGCTCCCTAGGCCAGATGCCCACAAGGTGTGCCCAGTTTCTATTGGATGACCCTTGAAGTGGACCAATGAGAATTAAGATAGAGTAAATCTAGTTTAATTAATTTAAAAACATTTAATAAAAGAAACCAATGAGAATTAAGTCTCCTAGAAGACTATTAGGCAGTCTCCCAAGGGGTCGAATGAGCATTCAGGAGCCCAATGGCTTGCCTGATTCCTATTGGCCAGGAGGCAAAGGGGTCCAATGAGAGTTTAGTTTAATTATTTAATTACCTAAAGCTCTCACAAAAGGGGAAAGGGGGACACATGTCAGAAGGCTATCACTTATGCTGCTTAATTGTCATTGGCTTGACTTGGGGAGAGCCAATGAGGGCTCAACAAGAGCAAATAGCAAGAGGGCTCGCCCAAGCGAGAGAGGGGGCTGATTTTTGCAAGGCATTATCACACTCACACTCACACAAGCTCATGTGTGAAGAAAGAGAAGACTATCTCTTCCCAAGCTTTAATGGAGAACTCATCACCTAGTCCAAGCTTGTGAGATAGAAGCCTACATCAACACTCTCTTGGCATGTGGATGCAAATCCAACCAAGAGCCAAGCTTCAATGCATGCTCATCTCCTCTACTAAGCTAAGCTATGCTAATATGAGTGATTATGTGAGGAGATGTACATATTTCTCGTAAGATACTCCTTCTTCCTCTCAATCTACTCTCATACCCTGCTAGCTCTCACCGTCTTCGAAGGTGTGTGAGGTCTTGGGTCTGAGAACGGGGATAATTCAAGTTGTGTTTGCTAAGTGTTTGCTTAGTGCATGAAGCTTTCATCTTCATTACACTAGCTAGTCTTGAAGGAACACAAAGAATTGTATTGTACAATGTCTCTCTTGATGGGAGAAACCATAATACAAAGCCTTTTGGAGGGGGGACCGGCTCCAAACAAATCTGGTCCTCAACTGTTGTCATTAGCTTAATTTCTCTCTCTTTTGAAAGTATTGTCGATGCTATCTAATTAGGTGTTATGCTTTTTGTTGCTCTCTCCACCCAAGCACTCTTGTAATTCTCATTAGGAATCTATTCTAATGAAATGCCCACTATGTTCATGCTCATTTCCGCTACACACAAGTTATTAGGCCATTAAATGTTACATTGGTATCAGAGCTCAAGGTTTCTCTTTTCTTGCTCAAGAAGGGAGGTCCTCAAGCTAGCTACAAATGGTTGGTATTATTAATTGCCTGTGAGTAAGTAGAATAGGGATTTTTTCAGCCTTGCAGTGCGCCTGCCTTTGTGCAGTTAACGGGGCATCACCGTCTAGAGCTATGGTCTTAATAGTGGAGTCCTCCGGGGCTTGCCTACAGCTTAACCACTATTGAGCTATTAAAAGCTTGACAGGAGCCGGTGCTGTTTTGGTGTTGAAAGACCCTCTCTTCTATTCCTTGCAATTGATGGTATTCGAGCCGCGGGTACAGTAGCTTGAGTGCTTTTTCTAAAGGGGTAAAGAGGAGTAGCAACTAGGGCTTGAAGTGCCAAAGTACACCTAAAAATTTTACACCTAAAAGTTGTTAGAATGGCTGACAATAGTAAAGAGAGTGAAATTAATGTTGATAACTTTGATTTTGCTCATGAGCAAGCTACTAATGATGCTTCAATGCTTGTTAAGTGAGTTTACCAAGCTCAACAAAAGGAGATTATGAGGCAAGTCCAAGAATTGGTAGACAAAGGAATGGTGAGTCCTATCTCCTCCTGTTACCATATACATGTGGTAGTGATGTGTGTGAACACACTAGGACCGCTCGGGCATTTTTTTCCTCTTTAGGAGGTTTTTTCCCCCGTGCATTGTATATACACCCATCACTCTAGGGCTATCTATCTTTCCATTGCACACTAAGTAACACACTCTCTATTGTGTGCCTTGAGCTTCCTTCGTCCTCTCCAAGCTGTGTGCGTTTCTCTGCAACCCTAATTCCAACAATTGGTATCAGAGCAGGTCACGTCCTCCCGGGCTTAGTCGCCAGCTGCTCCAACACACGCCTGCTCACTTTCTTCGATTTCAGTGAGCTTTGGCAAGCATTCACAGGTCGACAAATATTTTGGGTGAGATCGTAGAGCTCGATCTGCTCAGAATTTTGATTTGGGCTCATTTCGGCCTCCGTTTCCACTATAGGCAATACTGCACAGGCTATTTCGTCATTTTGTGCAAAATTTCTGTCAGTGTCGTTTTCTGCATAACAAGTGCCTTATAGTCTTCTACGGTTTGTGTTATATAGCACAGGTTGTTCTCGCTCCGTTTCTCCTATTTTCGGGTAGTTTTCACATCAGGTTCAGCATTTACCATGGCTGACAACAACAACAAAGATGTGCTCAAGATGTTTGCTGTTGAGGACAGGTTGAATGGGGACAACTACCGTATGTGGGCTTATATGATGCAACATGTTCTTGTGTCAAAGGGTGTCTGGAACATTGTGCATGGCATTGATGTACGTCCTGGTTCTGAAGATGTAGGCAACGTTGAGGATGTTGCAGGTCTTGCTGCAAGGATTGCAGCTGTTAGAGTTGTTTTGCCTACGACAGAACAAGCTCGTTGGGATGTTAAGGATGCGCAGGCTCATGCATTGATTGCGTTTTCTGTGAAGCGCACCATTGTTCCTCACATCCGTTCAGCAAAATCTGCAAAACAGGCTTGGGATATTCTAGCAGGTCTTTATGCAAGCTGCAATGAGGCTAAAATTGCTTTGCTGCGTAAAGAGCTGGAGTCGAAGATTATGCATGAGGAAGATGATATGGACACTTTCCTTGCTAGTGTCAAGGATATTAATGAGCAACTGATTTCTGCAAGTAAAGTTATTTCAGAGAGTTCCCTTGTGCACACTGTTCTTGATGCCTTACCAGATTCATACCAAACTTTTGCTAGTACTTGGAGACTTATGACCCAAGGAAATCCTGAAGTTGTCAAGTTTGATGCAATATGCACATTGTTGTTGCAAGAGTCACTTTCTAGAAAAAACATGACTAGGCAGCGTGCAGTTGAACAGGCTTTTATTGCTTCTCAAAGAAAGGGTGGTAAAAGTAATGCAACCACTTCTTATGGTTATGCTGCGAGTGGCAAAAATTCTGTTCCTAATTCTTTTGCTGGCAGCACTTCGTCTGGCAATTCTGGTGATAAGGGCAAACAGAAGATGCGTTGTCATTATTGTAAAGCCAATGATCACTTGATCAAGTCGTGTCCTAAGTTGAAGGCCAAAGAGGCTAAGAAGAAAGAGGGTGGTTCCACTGCAAATGCTGGTTCCACTACAAATGCAGCCATTGTTGAGTCTTCTGTGAAAGGAGACTGTGTTGCTGATGTTGATGCAGAATGGGCGTTTAGCGCAGAGTGCACTTACAATCCTGCTGTCCATGATGCATGCTTGTAAGTTGCTGCAGATTCACATGTGTGGTATTTTGATAGTGGTGCTACAAAGCACATTACCTCACATCATGAATTGTTTACCTCTCTTGAGTCTGTCCCTCATGGGAATTCAGTCACTTGTGCCAACAACGCTTCTTATCCAGTTCATGTAGTTGGAAAGATTGTGCTCACTGCTGCTAATGGCAGCTCCTTCACACTTGTTGATGCACTTTATGTACCTGGGATCAAGAAGAATATCTTGTCTGTATCCCCACTTGCTAGACTTGGACTTGTAGTCAAATTTGTGGATGACAGATGTACAGTTCATGATCTCAGTTTTGGTGATGAAATTGTTGCATCTGGGCTTTTGTGCTGTGGGCTATATAAGCTCACTTTGTATGACAAGTGTGGAAAAAATTTTGCAAATGTTGTTGCAGATTCAAGGGCTATTTCAGATGCAAAACTTTGGCATGCACGTTTTGGTCATCTAAATTTTGCCAGTTTGCTGCGTTTGCAGAAATCTGATATGGTTGCTTCTTTGCCGCCTCTTGAAGCACCTGTCAAACATGTTTGGGAAGGCTGTATTTTATGTAAGATGCAGTGTTCTAAATTTCCAAAGGATGGTTCAGTTTGAGCCACATGCAGGTTGCAGCTTGTGCATAGTGATGTTTGTGGGCCCATGCAAACTCCGTCCTTGGGCAATTACTTGTATTTCGTGACTTTCATTGATGATTACTCCAGGCATGCATGGGTATTTCCGCTTAAAGTGAAGTTCAAAGTTTTTATGTGCTTCAAACAATTTCTGGCTATGGCTGAAAATGTCTCGCAATGTACTATGGGCACCCTCCGTTCCGATCGAGGGGGGGAGTATATGTCTCATGAATTTAATGCATTTCTAGCTAGTCGTGGGATAAAACACCAATGTACAATGCCTTATACACCTCAGCAAAATGGTGTTGTTGAGAGGAAAAACAGGTCACTGACGGAAATGGCACGATGTATGGTCAAAAGTCAAGCTTTGCCACATTCTTTTTGGCTTGAGGCCATCATGTGTGCCACTTATGTACTTAACAGGTGTCCTACGAAATATTTGCAGTCTATTAATCCATATGAAGCATGGCATGATAGAAAGCCTTCTATTGAGCACATGCGTGTTTTTGGGTGTTTGGCATATGCTTTGGTGCCACAAGTGCAGCGCAGAAAATTGGATGATAAGGCTGTCAAATGTATTTTTGTTGGTTATAGTGCTGAAAGCAAAGGTTACAGGTTGTATCATCCACAAACAAAACGTATTCTGGTTTCTCGAGATGTAGTGTTTGTGGAAGATTCTGTTCAGCCCTTGTTGTCATGTACTAGAGACAGTAATGTAAGCTCACAGGACATTTATGACACTTTGTTGCCTCTTTTCAGTGGTGGAAATACGAATGTAAGTTCCAATGAGGCAAATGTACAGCCTATGGGGGTTTTTGAAAATGTTTTAGATCAGCCTATTACTGATGCAGATGTACATGATGTACTTGATGAGGAAAGGGCTGAAAATGAGCAAGCTAGAGGTATGCCAAAATGGCTGGTGCACACTTTGTGTGACAGTAAATTGGATGCACCTTTGTCTAGTTGTACTCGTTCAGGCTCTCGCCATGCATCTTATGCATCAAACTGTGTCTAGCTTACATGATGTTGAGGAGCCTCTGTCTTTTGATGAAGCACAGAATTCAGAAAATTGGATGTCTGCCATGCAATCAGAATATGATGCACTCATAGAAAATGACACATGGACTTTATGTGATTTGGCTCCTGGCAAAACGGCCATTGGTACGAAGTGGGTTTACAAGTTGAAACGCAAGCCGGATGGTGAGATTGATCGCCATAAGGCTCGACTTGTTGCAAAGGGTTATTCACAGCAAAAAGGCATAGATTATGAAGAGACTTTTGCTCCCAGTTGTCGTATGACTACTGTGCGTTTTCTATGTGCATTGGCAACTCATTTTGGTTGGGATGTACATCAATCAGACATTGTTACTGCTTTCTTGAATGGTGACATATTTGAGGAAGTTTATGTAACGCAGCCTCGCGGTTTTGTCATAAAAGGACAAGAGGACAAAGTGTGCAGATGTAAGAAGGCTTTGTATGGGTTGAAGCAATCTCCTCATGCTTGGTATGAGAAAGCTGACACTCATTTGGTTAAACGAGGCTTTCGTAACAGTCCAACAGAAAGCACATTGTATGTAAAGCGTGAGGGTGATGTACTTCTCATTGTGGTTCTTTATGTTGATGATTTGTTGATCACTGGACCAAATAAGAGACATGTTGCTGAATTTAAGGCTGATTTGAATGCTACTTTCAAGATGAAATATTTGGGGCTGTTGCATCATTACTTGGGTATACAGTTTAAGCAGTGTGATGGTGGTATTGCCTTGTGTCAGAAAAGTTACATAGAGACGTTGCTATGTAAGTTTGGACTTGAGGATTGCAAACCTATTGCGACTCCCATGGAAACAGGTTTGAAGTTGAGTCTACATGATGCTGGCGATCATGTTGATGTCACTCTTTACCAAACTGCTGTTGGCTGCCTCATTTATGTATACAACACGAGGCCAGATATTCAGTTTGCAGTCTCACAGGTCAGCAGATTTATGCATAGCCCAGGGTCTAAGCATTGGCAGGCTGTCAAGAGGATTTTCCGCTACCTTAGTGGCACTTTACATCTTGGATTGTTTTATCCCAAGGGGGGATCATTGCCGCCAGACTTACATACTTTTTCGGACTCAGATTGAGCTGGTTGTTTTGACACGCGAGTGTCCACAAGTGGTTTTGGTTTCATGCTTGGCAGTTCATGTATATCATGGTTGAGCAAGAAGCAACCTACTGTGTCCACTTCAAGTTGTGAGGCTGAGTACAGGGCAGTCTTCACAGCTATGGTTGAGTGTGTATGACTCAGACGCCTTATGGCTGATTTGGGTGTTGGACAGGACACTGCCAACACTATCTACACTGACAGTCAGAGCACATTGGCAGTTGCGAGGAACCCAGCTTTTCATGCTCGCACAAAGCACATTGAGGTGCATTACCACTATGTCAGGGAGAGGCTCTCATTAGGAGAGATCAGCTTGGCTTATGTGCCAACATAGGACAACCTTGCAGATCTGTTCACAAAGGCATTGTCTCGTGAGAATCTTGAAGCTTTCCACAAAGCTTTGGGCTTACTCCCCTTTGTGGACTGATCCTGTCCTCAGGGCATGGCACTTCCCTTTACTCATGTGCCAGCTCTCGTTCACCGCATCACTCCAGGGAGGATTTTTTACCATATACATGTGGTAGTGATGTGTGTGAACACACTAGGACCGTCGGGCATTTTTTCCGTCTTTAGGAGGTTTTTTCCCCCGTGCATTGTATATACACCCATCACTCTAGGGCTATCTATCTTTCCATTGCACACTAAGTAACACACTCTCTATTGTGTGCCTTGAGCTTCCTTCGTCTTCTCCAAGCTGTGTGCGTTTCTCTGCAACCCTAATTCCAACACCTCCCCCTTTTGTTCTCGAGTCCTTTTAGTCCAAAAGAAAGATGGTATATACCGCATGTGAGTGGACTATCAAGCACTAAACCATATCACTATCAAAAATAAATTTCTCGTGCCTCGGGTAGAAGATCTGTTTGATAATCTACAAGGCTCTACCTACTTCAGTAGGATAGACCTTAAGGGTGGCTACCATCAAATAAGAATAGTGACTGAAGATATCCTAAAGACAGCGTTTCATACAACGTTTGGTATTCATGAATATCTCATCATGCCTTTTGGCTTGCCTAATGCACCAGCCACGTTTGATCGTTTAATGGAGAAAATCTTTAGATCGTTGCATATTCACCGGAGTGTTCTTTGATGATATCATCATCTACTCCAAGTCCTTAGAGGAACACAATCAGCATCTCCAGGTGATTTTTCAAGCATTGAGAGAGAACAAGCTTTTTATCAATCAAAAGAAAAGTAAATTTTTCCTTCAAGAGATGAAATACTTAGGTCATATTATCTCTCAAGATGGTATCCATATGGATCCATCAAAATTAGAGGTAATAAAAGCATGGCCTAATCCAAGGAATCTACATGAGCTAAGAAGCTTTATTGGTATGTGAGCATACTATAAACGCTTCATAGCAAAATTCTCTCAAATAGCAGGACCATTGCATGACTTAACAAAGAATAACGTTTAAGTACTCATGGACTGCTAAGGAGAAAAATTCTTTTGACAAGTTCAAAGAGAAGCTTACCTCCCAACTAGTCCTTATGCTTCCGTATCTCTCAAAGCCATTTGAGGTCCAACGTGATGCTTGTGGTGATTGCCTTGGACCAGTCTTGCTTCAAGAAGGGAATGCTATAGCATATGAGAGCTGAAGGCTCAATATGTATGAACAGATCTTGGGCATTTATGATAAAGAGCTCTTAGTTGTTCTACATGTCCTAGATACATGGAAGCACTATCTATTGGGGACTCCATTTATATTACGAACAGACCACCAAAGTCTCAAGTACTTCATGACGCAAACCAAACTTTCCAACAAACAAATGAGGTAGGAAAATTTTCTTTCGTAATTTTATTTTTATATTTCTCACGTTGCTGATAAGCACTCTCAAGTGGCCGATGCACTTTCACGATGACCAAACAAAATGTAGTGTCTATAGAAACTCACAATGATCTATCTTCTATGATACATGAGTATGCTCTTGACTCTGACTTGAAAGACATAATGTCAGTCCTTGCTTTGGGGAAGAAAGAGAAAACATTCACCTTGCAGGATGGTATGAATCCCATGTTCCTCCCTATGTAGGGCATAGAGGCATTCAACCTAATCTTCAAGGAGTAGAGACATACTTCTATTGGCCTACCATGAAAGTGGGCATACAAGAGTATGTTTCAAAATGTGTGGTATGCCAAAAGACTAAGTATGATAGAGGGAAGCAACCTGGATTACTACAGCCATTGCCAATCCCTAATTCACCATGGGAAAGTATATCCATGGATTTTATCTTTGGATTATCCAAGTCTATCCATGGGAATACGGGAATATGGACAATAGACAGGTTTAGCAAGCAATCACACTTTATTCCTGTCAAAAAGACTATTAAGGAACACCAAATGACAACTTTCTTGATATCTCAGATTTTCAAACACCATGGATTACCAACATGCATCATGTCAAATAGAGATCCTAGAATGACTAGTAATTTATGGAAAGGTCCCTTTGAAAATCTAGGTACAAGATTGAATTTCTCTTCGGCCTATCACCCCACAAACGGATGGCCAAAGTGAGATAGCCAACCTTACGATTCTTGATCTACTAAAGACCTATGTTACAGAAGTAGATCAACGCTCACAATGGGAAAAGTACTTACCTCTTGTGGAGTATGCGTACAATAATATTGTCCATACTTCTATGAAAAAAGAACCTTTTGAAATCATTGAGGGAAGACCTAAAAGTTCCTTGCTACACTTAAAGTACATGGGAAGATCTTCGTTGCCGATGAGTATAGCCGTGACCTAAAAGAATCTTTCCAAAAGATTAAGGAGTCTATATCCATCTCTCAACAAAGGCAAAAAGTTGTTGCTGACAAGCACAGAAGGGCCTTAACATTTAAAGAAAATAATTGGGTCTTACTTAAGTTTCCCAAGGCTTGATTGAGGCAAACGACGGGAAAAAATCCCACGGGCCATCAAAAGTATTATGCTAAACTAGCAAAAAGATACTATGGTCCTTTTCAAATGTTGAAGCCAATCAATGAGATGGCTTGTCAACTCAAGTTTCCCAACCATTGGCTCATACACAATTCTTTTCATGTGAGCCTATTTAATCCCTACAAAGGAGAGCCACCAAGTGAACCAATTATTGAAGACCCTCTGTTGGACGGATACACCGCGACGGACGTCAGCACAGCGAGAACTCACCTAACAAGATTTTTCAGCTAAGGACGAAGCTTAGCAAGCATAAACCGACTCCTAACTAATTCTTACAGAGGTCTCTACCCAATGTCTAAGCTACATCCTTCAGGAGTGCATAAGAGGAGATTTCCTACAACGCTTTCTAGAGCCAAATACCCATCAAACGATCTCGAAACACCACAGAACTTGAAGGAGACCCTACTAACACCAATAGGTCACTCTTCCTAAGGTCTATGAACCAAAACCCCAACCCAAAACACTCGGTGCAAAATCACGTAGGATGTCTGGCCAAAATTTGCAGGTCGTCGTTTTCGAAAACTAAAGTGCCTAATGTGTAGCTCTACTCAATGCGAACGCGTGGATATGTTGAAATGAAAAAACGGATAACGTATGCTCACCAAATCGCCAGATGAAGCTCGTAGGATGAGCTCGCAAAACCAGGCCGTACGCGCGCAATGTAGGTATTGACGCATAGCTCTCGTCGGGGGCAACACGCTGCACTTCTCCGCACTCAATTCCAACCACCGGTGCGCGCGTAGCGTCAAGATGAAGCTCTCACTCTCTCTCTTACACAGTACGCTCACTCACAGACTTCAAACTTTTTTAAAATGACATAAGGTCTTTCATTAAGGTCCAAAAGTGGTATAAATACCTTACAATCTCAAACCCTAATGTTCTAATTTAACCATCTACTCAATCTAAATGTCAAAACTGGGATACAATCTGGAAACTTCTGTAAGCCCCAATATTTACAAAGGTGAAATGTCGGGTTTCCTCAATAAATGAATAGTTACAAAAAATAATAGTCCGCCGAGCAGTCATTTTCCGTAGGGTGTGTCCAGCTTCTAACACTCCTCCCCTCCTTGTTCATGTCGTCCCCAACATGGCTGTTGAGCTACTTCTTCATCGTAGGCTTTCTCTCATCTTGAGTAGTGACTCATATCTTGCATGTTGAGCCAGTAGAATCGGGCCGAATATGTCAGTGCTGATTGTGAAGAAGCCGGTGTAGAAGGCTTCTTCAAAGGCTTGGAGGTGATAGGATGGCAAAAACATAATCCTTTGATACAATGCATGTATCACCTCGTGGGAAGGCTGACCAGAAAAATCGTATGCACATCTGTATGTATCTTGAAAGAAGAAGATAATGTTTGTCGCCTGGCCTTGTTTGAATGTCTCGAAGACTGCCAAAAGTGTTTTGCAAATATTTCTCATCATAATACAAGATAGGTCAGGCGAGCCAGTGAACAATTTGATGGCACCCGTTAGGGTTTTCACCATGTATTTCTCACTTATTCTCCGCTTGCCTTCGAGCCTGGCAGCTTCGGGTAATTCAGCCAAGTAGATTGGCTTCTTTGCAATAGCTCATGGGCCTTCCACGTCCGCATCCGTGGTAGAGGGTAGAAACTTAGGCTATCTCTGATGACTTTAGGTGCCTCTACCAGATGGATTACATATTGTGGATACTTTGTCAGCCATGCCTTTCTCCACCTGGGTTGAGAGTCGACTATCAACTTTACCCCTTCAGGCTTGGAGATGTCTGCTTTGTACATTGGCACTGTTGGCTCCTCTCTAATCCGCTTGTGGATTGTGGCAGCTTCATATTTCAGCAGAGGATATGGGAGAGAGGGCTGTAGCCATTCATGCCGAAGGTTGCTGGCATCTATCTTCTGAATAGTCATTGATTTAAAGACCCTCTGCTCCCATTCCAAAGCTTCTCTGGCTGTGTCTTTGACTGCTGCTTCTATTGCCTTTTGCAGCTTCTCTTCTTCTTCTTGTGTTAGATCTTGTGGCTCTTGAGAGGGTCCTACAAGGATTTCCTCTTGCATGGTGGTGTCCACTGGATCTGCCACATTCTCTAAGTCTATTCCTTTCATGGCTACTGGCCCGGTGCTAAACTGCTCTTCTGTTTTTTGTTGGCCTCTCAGCTCTTCTATTTGCTTCTGAAATGTCTTCTTTTCTGCTTCAGCTTGTTCTCCCATATTCACAAGGAGGTCGTTTAGATCTGCTTTTATCTTTTCCGCCTCTTCAAGCTTTCTCTTGATGGTTTCTATCTCATTCTGCATTGCTTTGTGCTCTTCTTCCATGCAGGTTTACATGACCACTAACCCCTCGGCCATCATCAGCCTCTGCTTTCGTTCTAAGGTTAACTCGTTTTGGAGCTCTTTCATTTGTTCTTCATAAAGCTCCGTCTCTGAGTGGTGTGAGTCGAGCTAGCAGCTCTGACTCTGGCAGGAGATGCCCGTAGTCGTTGGATGGTTTGATCTTTGACTTTCATCTGGTCTTTAAGCTCTATTACCTCATCCTGGCTCGCCTCATTCTCTAGCTCTGCCTTTTCCTTGGCATTTCTCAGTGTTTCCACTTCCTTGGATTCTTCAGCAAGTTGGAGGGTTAGGTTGCCCCTTTCCCTCTCTGCATATGTCAATGACTTGCTGAGTTTTCTGTATTCTTCTTCAGCTCTTTGAATTCTTTGATCCGCTACCTTATTCTCTCATTCCATCTCTTGGCATCTTTGCAATGCCGTGGCCAGACTGGCTTCCAGCTCTGCTTCTTTCTCTATATGCCCTTGGCTTTGTTTTTGGAGAGAGTCAACTTCAGCCTTGATCTGAAATTCATTGTCTTTGAGATTGTCAACCTCACTTTCCATGGCCATTGATTGTGCCCTGAGCCCGGTTAGCTTGTTCATCACCACATCCCAATCATTGGTGGGTGGCTGTAGGTCCACTGTATCAGTGGCCATCTCTTTCAGTTCTACTAACCGCAGGCTCTGCATTTGTTCTTTGGGCCTTGTGCTTGCCAAGTCAAATGGTATTGTAGTTGCCTCTTCTCTTGAATATCCCGCAACTAGTAGATCACGAAATGTGCTAAACCTTCTTTCCTCTGGATCTATCTTTCCCTCTTTCTGTTCTTCTTCTTCTTGCTGCTCTTGCTCTTGGCTCTTTTCTTGCTGAAAATCTTCTTGTTCCTCCTCCTTTTGTTGGGTTTGTGGAGGGCTACGAGGAGGTGGGCTAGACTCCGGGCTTGACGGTGGAGTTGGTGGCTTCTTCTTGAAGTCCCGGTCCACCTTGGTCTTCCGATCTCTTTCCTGGACTTTCTGCTCTTCTAGCAGTTGCCGTCTTACTTCATCCACTTCTTCTTCTGTAAATGGGATGTTAGGGATGTTTTCTGCCGTAGCATCCAGGATCTCAAAATTTTTGATGTAATCTTCAAACCTATCTCTGTGCACCCTTCGGGATGATCCCGACATGGCTTCCAGGGACGGCTTCCATAACTCACTCAAATCTCCCTTGAGTGCTCTTTCCGCTCTGAAGCTTTCTATTAATCTTTCTAACCGTGCTGCTTTCTGTGATTTTGTCTCTTTGATCGGCACTTGTACAGTTTCCTTCTTTCCCTTCTTCAACTCTGGGTGCTCCTCTTGCACGGTCTCTAACCGGCACTTCAATCGTGTGGCAACTCTGGGTGCTTTGGGCGGTTCATCCTCTTTATCTTCCTTGAGCCTTAGCCAGTCATTCTGTGATGGAGGGTCATGCCATCTTCCCTTGGCGTGCAATGCCCCATAAACTACTTTTGTTATCAGCTCACCCGGCACAATGTAGGTGGGGTTCTTGTTGCCCATCTTCACCAGATTATCATGGATATAGGCAGCATAGTTGATCACCTTTGGCTTTCTCTTCTGCATTTCCCAGGTGAATGTGGTGGCAATGGCACTAGGCGGCATTTTGTACTTCTATGGCCGCTTTGTACACATATGGAAGTACTGGTTATAAAGCTCGCTCATGACCGCCACTTTAGGGTTTTCTATATCTTCAAAGGTGTAGTTGCTCTTCTTTTTAGAGTATACCTTGACTTCATCTCTTCTTTTGGTTACACTATCCCCTTTGTTGGAGAGTTCTAGTGCGGCTGCCACTACTCTCTCTGTGATTACAATCACAATGTCCGGCTTGCCCTGCAGATCAGTGACTCTGGCAACTCCATCTTCTTTGATAGTAGTGACAAACTCCCATACTCTTTTTATGTCAATTCCAGCTGGCACAGCTTCAAAATAGTTATGGAGATCTATCTTCTCCAGGTACTCTGCCATCTTGCTTCTGAAAAACTCATTGAGCTCCCGAGGTAGCATGGGTAGCTCTATTGCATTTCCTTTAGTATCTTTGAACACGCCTTGGTAGATCTTCAAATCATTTGACTCTAGCAAATCCTCCTGAATCCACGTGCTGGTTGGCTTAAGGGTTCCTTCTGGAATGACAAATGGCTCGACTTCTTCCAAGTAATCTTTTATTGTCATCCTCTTCTTTTTTGCCGGTGATTTTGCGGCTGCCATGGATCCTATTGCACTCAGTAGTCCGAAGTTAGCGTGTTTTTCCATATTAGCTGAGAAACTGAGTTTTAACTATCCAAATGATTTGAAAATTGAAAATAAAACTTAAAAGGAACTTAGGAAACCCTACATGTGCTCACAGTATAATTCTGGTCAAATTTTATCATTTAGACATCCTACGTGTAGGATGTCTATTTCATCAGTTTTTGGTGAAACTTGGCAGGCTGGTGGCCCTTGGCCTGTGCAACATGGCCATGTGATTGGAATTGGGTTTGGACATCAAAAAGTGCATTTTTGGGCAGATTCAGGCTTTAGGCTCACAAATTGGGTAGGATGTCCACAACAGGTGGAAATTGATATTCAAATGGGTTGAAATTTGATATATGGGCACCTTGCACCATGGTAATGGCTCCCATGATGTCATTTCTTGCACAGAAGGTCAAAATCATGCTGGAGACATCCTACGCGTAGGATGTCTTTTTCATCAAAATAGCTTGAGATTTGTTCTGTGGGTAGCTCTTGGCCTGTGGAACATGGCCATGCTCTTGGATTTTGATTTGGACAAGAATTGGTGTTGGTAAGAGCATGTGTAGTGATTTTAGGCCCAAAAAGTGCATCTTGGATGTGTTGGGGGCCAAAAGTGATGGGAATGGCTTGAAACTTGACATATGAGCTCTTGAAGGTGATATGAAGAGATCTGGAATTGAAAAACACCCTCTGTGGGCCAAAAATGTCATTTAGATATCCTACGCGTAGGATGTCTATTTCATCATTTTTTGCATGTGACTACACAGATAGGTTGGCAATGTGCTCATGAATGTATTGTGCAAATTTCATGTGATTTGGACAAGTTTTGGAAGGTCCATGGCCTATTATTGCCTCTATGCCCTGACTTTGCGTTTTTCGGTGCACATGAGGTCAATTTTTGTCCAAATGTGATGAAACTTGGTGGCTAGCATGTAAAGGCTATTCAGAAACTTTGTGTGATGAGAGATGTTGGGGTTGGTGTCCAGAAATGACCTTGAGACATCCTACGCATAGGATGTCTCCTGATGAAATTTTTACTGAAGGTGCTACTGGTGCCTGCCCTTAGTCCCTTGAGTCCCTTTTAAGCCCTATTTCAACAAAAAAGTCAAATAGATAGAAAGTAACTCCCTATGTGGATTTCAGAGCCTCCGAGCCGTTTTCTGATTTTTGGAGTGCTTTTTGGCGATGAAATTTCTTGATGTTGGTCTCCCTAGCTTCCGGATCCCTTGGGGATCCTTGCCGTATGGTTTTTGTCGACTTTGGCTTCACCGGAGCTCCGTTTTGCAATTTGTCGCTCTAGAAGAACCCGTGGTTGCGCTTTCATGTCTTCGGACTTGTGGTGGTCTACCACCATAGGACTTGGTTGTTGATGGTCTAGGAAAGCCGCTCGTGAAGTTTGGTGGCAAACGGACATGCAGTTTGGTCGCGAGAGCTATTTAACGCTTTGTGTGTCTGATGCCATTTCTGAAGTTTAGTGCCGCTTCGGGTCACCTTTTGGTCATGTGGGCTACATAGACTTGTCGAGCATGTCGAGATGCTCCTACCCATGAGTTTTGGTAGCATTTGGGCGCCTTTCCGCCGATTTCCCATTTGATGGCCTCTTGCGGGGCTCTAGGAATTAGGGTTTTTCCCGGTGGTTTTCTACTGCCTTTAGGCATCCAAGAGTGGTCTCCTATGCTAGGGTAAGCTGCCGATGAAGTCTCATTGCTTTTGGGTTAGCCGTTAGGTGGCCACGTCTACTTGTAGCTCTCTACTGCCCGCTTTTTGTGTGAACCCTACGCTAGTTTTCGCAATAAAACGACAAGCATGCGCGAAAAGCTTAAGGTGGTGAGCCTACCTCTCATGTCTGGAGCCTATCGGGTAGTCGTGCGCGTCGTAGAAGCTGCTGGAAGTCCCGTTCGCTCTAGGTGGCAGAAGCTCTCTCTCAAAAGTCAATAATGGAAATGAGCTAAAATGAAGTGAAAATTTCTTATAATGAGGGTCCCCAAACCACTTTTCGTGAAATTTGACATGTACTCCCAACTTCTTGTGAGATGCGGTTTAGGCTCAAAAATTTCTTGATTTAGACTCCATTTGCCCAGTTTACGAGAAATTTGACGTTTCGGTCAAAATCTGGCCAAAACACGCTTTTCGCTTCATTCACATAATTGCATCCCCACAGTACTATAGGTTGTCCTATAGTCACTGATCATCCCCATATTTTGTTTTTCATTACGACCGTTTTTCACCTGCTTTTTGTATTTTTGAAGTTTTTTTACCAAAAATTAATAAAATTAAAATAAAAATAGCAAATTAACCCCAGAAAATTCCCAAAAATCATAATAAATCAAAAACATCACCGCAAAACATTATATACACTCACATGAAATTTTTATGGCCAAATTTCTCTGTTTTACCAATATTTTGCTCGAAAAATGGCTATTTTTACTTATATACACACACCTAGGGTCTTGATTTGGCGTTTGGCCCCATATACTTGTCTATTCATGCTGTATAAGGGCATATGTACTTGGGTTAGTTCAAAAAATTTCACAATCAAACGACAACCCTTTGAAATAGTCGAAAAACGTGCCCTTTTTTGCTCTTTTTGCCATTCGGTCCGTATTCGAGAATGCCTCCCCCCCTCCTGGCCGGAGTCCTCCTGGACGACAAGGTATCGCCTCGGAGTATGTGCCGTGCATGGGTTGAAAAAATTGTGCTAATGCTTGGCCGTGTAATGTGGCCCTATATGATGAATACTCGTTCACTGCATGGAAAACTTAATGTTGTGCAAGAGAAGGGTATAAACAAGATGCTTATTGGCATTCGCCGTCGAGGTTTCCTGTTTGTTGTTTATTTGGTTAGCAGATTTTCTTTGCAAGTAAAAGTTGTAACTCTACCGCTCTTTGTTTGATCGTTTTTCTCGCAAAACTCGAGTGGTTTGCCACTACGGTCGATATGGCCATAGTCGTCTCCTTGGAGAGAATTTTTGTGGTGGAATTAGCCGTAGACCTTGTCTCTTTTGCTTTCTATTTGTAGCTTTGCCTTGCCGGTTTTTGTAGGTTTAGTGCTACTGCCTCAGTTATCATGGTTTTGCTGCTGCTTGGCACCCACATAAATCGGTTTGCCGGTTTCATATGTTGTGTGGCTCTGATTTCCGATGTTGCTTGTACTGAAGGGAGTCCTTTTTGCTTTAGTTTCGGGATCCAAATGCAAGTCGCATTTAAGTTGTTTTTGCTGAGCATTTTCTTTGGGGTCTGTCTTATTACTGTCTACTTCGGTTGACTTCTTCTGTTGTATTGTTGTTTGTCTGCCATGTCATTTCTATCCTTTCGCACCCATACTTGTTTTTCTCGTGTTGCTAACCTTGATCTTTTCACTGCGGTCGGTGACTTTTTATACTTGTAGTGAACATGGTTGGCAGTTCCCTGTTTGTTAGCCTTAGGTATCATGTGGTTCTTTAGTGGCACCCTTCCTTTTGGTTCTTTGTCCAGTGATTGCATTGCTGGCAGATGATTCTTTCGGGGTTTTTGAGCAAAGGATATCACCTGTTGTTCTTGTGCATGCCGAATTTTGACTATATTTGCATTCCAATCTATCTGCACATTATACTCTTTTTGCCAAGTTTGTCCCAACAACATGTGGTGTTGTGTGCTTTCATCCTCAACCACATAAAACTTGTGTGGGTAAATATATTGATGTACTTGTACATGCAATATAGTCCAGCCCAATGTTTTTAGTGAATGTGATGTACTACTTTCCAGCACTTGTGGAGTAGGATGTAGTTGACCTTTGAGCTTGAGCTGTTTGTATAATCTGTAAGAGATTAAATTTGCTTGAGCTCCAGAATCAAGCAATGCCGTCGATTCGACTTGATTGCTACCCGCTTCAACTGCAATTATTGGCTCCACTATGTCTTCATCAACATTTGTTAGTCAAATAGCATTTATTCGCAACGGTGATCCACATTGTTGTTGTTGTCGTAGAAGCCTTCTTTTTGTGATGCGTTCTTTCGCTTCTGCTTGGGCTTCTTCTCGGACCCTTTGTTTCTCCTTCATCCTTTGTTTTTCTTGATGGATTTGTTGAAGCATATCCTATGTTAGTGGTAAATGATATTTCTTTAATCGACACCCACTAATCCAATTTGGTATTTCTTCTCCTGCTAATGTAGCAAGCTTGACAACTCCACTTTGTGATAAGTCACTAATCACAAAGGGTCCCATCCCTTGCTTTTTAAGTTTCTTGGCATGTTGTTTCAAGGTATAAACAAGTACATAATCACCTGTTTTGAACTCTTTCGTGCGCACATGCTTATCAAAAAACTCCTTTTGTCTTCTCTTTTTAGCATAGATCGAAGCTATAGCTCGTGAGCGAAGTTCATCTAGCTTTTCAAGATCATATATTCTTGAAGAGAGCTCATGCCCTGTCCATTCTAAGCGTTTCGCTACTCGTAGAGTTGAAATTAAAAACTCTATGGGTAATATAGCATTTAGACCAAACACCATGTTGTACGGTGTCATTCCTATTGATGTTTTGTAAGCTACCTTGTATGCCCATAGTGTTGAGTGTAGCTGCTGATCCCAGTCTGTTATTGACTCTGATACAATTTTAGTGATAACCGTGCATAGTGTTTTATTTGTGGCCTCAGCTTGTCCATTTGCTTGTGGATGATATGGAGCATATTTTTTATGTATGACCATGAATTCCTCTAGCAAATATTCAATGACTTCATTAAGAAACTATATTCCTCGATCACTGACAATTTCTATTGGTAATCCGTATCGTACAAAGACATTCTCATATAGAAATTGTGCAGTGGTTCGTGCATCTGCTTTTTGTGTTGCCTTGGCTTCCGCCCATTTTGTGAGATAGTCCGTAGCCACAATGATATATTAGGTATGGGTGCGATATGTAGGGGGTGAAATAGGTCCCACAAAATCAATGCCCCATTTTGCAAATGCCCTTGATCCCATCATTGGCCGTAGTGGCATCTCATCTCTCTTTATCGGCACCTTGGTGCGCTGACATGCGTCACAATGCTTTACAAACTCCTCAGCATCCATATGCAATGTAGGCCACCATATTCCTACGGTTAAGACAATTTTTGTCGTCTTATCGCCTGAAAAATGGCCTCCGCTTATTGCGCCATGTGCGTGTTCTAGAATCAACAGGTATTCACTTTCACTTGCACAAATTCTAAGTTGATTGTCCTTTCCTCACTTATAGAGTTGATTTTCAATTAAATTATAGTCACGAGCCTTTAGCTCTATAGCCCTTTTCCGTGCTCTTGTTATGTTTTCAGGAAATGTCCTTGTGGTTAAGAAATCAATGATACATTGACTCCATGCAGGTGCAATGTTTACTTGAAACAATGTCGCGTGATCCATTGGTCGTTTGGCACTACATATAGTACAATTGTTAACATAAGCATGTGTGTCAGCATACATAGTTGGCCAATAAACCCCTAATTGTTTCAGTCTCTGGTGTGTTTTCACTGGTTAACAATGAAATGCACAATCCTGGACATGTGCTTCTTCAAGATAACACTAGAATTCCTCCGGATTTATACACAATCGTAGAATTTGGTCCGAGCCTAAATGATACAGCCGTCCTGCAATCAACTGGAAGTTTTTTGTTTGTCGAATTGTTTGATGTTCGGATCTGTCTTCCTTGTTATCAAATTTACCTCCAAAGGAAAGAATGCTAACAATTTCCTGAGACCATTTGGGTATCATTTCAATATTGAAAAGATACGCATCAGGTATGTCATCATCTACTCCTTCAGGAGCTTCCCCGTTGTGCAGCCTTGAAAGATGATCCACCCGTAAATGAGTTTTACCCTTTTTTACCACCACTGTGAAATCAAACTCTAGCAATATAATAAACCAGCGTACAATTCTCCCAGTATTGCATGGTTTATTTAACAGATACAAAAGAGCTTGATGATCTGTGAAGAAGCAAAAATTTGTTTGCAAACAAATAATGCCAAAATTTCTTTACAGCATAAATCATTCCTAACCCCTCTCTTTTGGTGGTTGTGTAGTTCTTTTCCACAGTATTTAAATGTCGGCTTGCATAACAAACTGGAAAATCCATTGTTCCGTCTCCAGGTTGAGCCAAAGTACTCCCAATTGCATATGCAGATGCATCCTTGTGAACATGGAATATCTTTTCCCAATCCGGTGCTTTAAGTACAGATGCTAATACAAGATTTTCCTTCAGCTTTTGGAATGAAGTTTCACACTCCTCAGTCCAATCGAAACTGACTAACAAACGATACAGAGGTTGTGCAATGAATGCATACATATATATGAATCTTCGATAATATCCGCAGTGTCCCATGAAGGATTGTACTTGTTTCGCATTAGTAGGCATGGGCAAGTCTACTATGACTTTGATTTTGTCTAGGTCAGTGGTTATGCCATTTCTTGAGACAATATGTCCTAAGATGTGGCCTTGCCTAACCATAAAAATGCACTTTTCCGGGTTAAGACAGATTCGATATGTCCTGCACTTCTCAAATACCTTTTGTAAATGGTCAAGATGTTCCTCTCGTGAGAGAGAGTGTACACAAAGATCATCCATGTATATTTCTAAGAATATTCTCAGGTATTCTTTGAGCGCATGCATCATTAACCTTTGAAATGTAGCTGGGACATTAGTTAAGCCAAAAGGCATAACTCTATGTGCATAGATTTTCCATTCTGTAGCAAACGCTGTTTTGTGTTGATCCACTATTGCAATTGCCAGTTGGTTATACCCTGAAAACCCATCTAGAAAGGAATAAGCCCGTTTTCCGACCACCCTCTCAAGTACATGTTCTGTGTGATCGGCAGGGGATAATATCCCTTATGGTGGCTGCATTTACCTTTTTGAGGTTCACACACACTCGCAGCTTTTCGTTCTTTTTGGGGACAACCACAATGGGTGACACCCAATCTGTATGTTCGATTTCATAGATGAATTCAGCATCCATCAGCTTGTCGATCTCCTCTTTGATTCGTTTAGCAAATGTGTCATTATATGTATAACGACGTTGTTTGCTAGGTTTGGCATCTGATTTCAAAGAAATTGTATGTTGGCATATCGATGGATCAACTCTTTTGAGGTCTTTATAGGACCATGAAAACACATCTTTATACTTCTTGAGAATTTGTGTTAGCCGTTCTTCTTCTTCAAGCTCTAAATCAGTTGCTATATAGACCGGCTGAGGCTTCTCACCTGGTTCAGCAAGGTCTATTCGTTTTGCATTTTCCGGCCCATCGTAAGATTCCTGGTTTATTCTTTCCCTAACTGGTGGTGTCATTATGATTTTTCTGTCCTAGATGGTGAATTTCCGATAGTGTGATGGTACATTCATGTTTCCTTTTTCTGACTCCTCCTTACCATCACTTTCTCCGTCAGTAATCCATACCTCTCGTAAAGACCGTTTTAGTTCTTGGTATTTCTTTTTACGCTCCAGTTTGGTCCACTCTGGGTCTTTTGTTATGTCTTGTTTTGATTTTTGAGATTTGTTTGATTTTGTTTCTGATTTAGCTTTCCGTACTTGTCTTATTTCCTCTTGCGTTCTTTCCCTTTGCACTCTCGAGAATCTCCCTGATATTTGATCTTTTACACAATCCTCTGCTTTGACAAGCATTAGATAGTGACTTTTATCTTTTATCCTAGGCATCAGGTTTTCTCTCATTTTGTTTTCTGCTCGGTTTTTCCTATAGTGTTCCTGGCGTCTAGGGTGCTGATTGGCAAAATCATAAAACTTGATATTCTCTATTTTCTCCCCAGGCTCGCTTGAGTTGTCTGAACACTCGTTATCTGCATCGTTATTTACCTCCAGATTCTCAGAGGAGTTATAAAACTGTTCTTGTTCTGGTGGTTCTACAAACTCATCTCCTCCTGGTATAATGCTTACCATGTAATACGGTAGCACATCATAGCCATCCTTATCGCAAAATTTTGTTGTTGGGGTATCTGTAATGGTACAGACATCCAATGTTGCTAGTATGTGTTCCCATTCTGGAGGTTCCAAGGCATCTTCAGGAAAAGGTTTCGGAATATAATCCTTGTCCTCAATCTCTCTTTCTAAGACGCATTCCTCTCTTTTTAATCTCCCACAATGTGAAGCTCCGTACATCCATAGCTCTTTTTGTTGCCCTAACCATGTTGGGAGCTCAGACCCTGCTAATGTACCTGAATCAAAATCTTCCACTAGTGTCTGATTCACATCTTTGTAACTATGGTCTTTCAAGTGAATTTTGGTTGTAGTCTCGCCATGTCTGAGATATATGTGGTCGTAACCTCAATCTTGGACCATCTTTAATTGTCGCATGAATGGTCTTCCCAAGATGATCTCGTAATTGTTCTTTTTGTCAAAACCGACTATTGCAAATGTATGCTCATACTCGATTTCGCACGAAGTGACAATTACTTTTTCTAAGAGTCCTAGAGGCTTTTACATGAACCCGTGTGCCAATTGCAATTTCATTTCGGTAGCTCTCAAAGCCGGTTTTTCCCATTTTTTCAGATTTCCTTGGTGGCGATAGCAACTCCTGCTCCACTGTCAAGAATAGCTTTGGAAACTACTCTTGGAATTCTATTGGTAGCGTAGTGTTTCCATCTTCTCCCTCACAATACTCTCCAACCTTGTTTAAAGGTACTGGCCTTGTGTTTGGTTGAGGCCTATCCAATTCTCTAATCCCTTCTTGAAGCTTCGAGGTGGGGTCTTTCACTCCAAATTTTTCTAAGCATTTGCCTACGGTGGTCCACATGTTTGGTCGTAGCCTTAGGAGTTTGGCTAATGTGATTGTGCATGCCACCGGGGTGGACAATAACTCAATCAACCCTTGTGAATCCATCACTCTATTAGAAGAAAGTCTTTGAGATGGGATTGCTCTCACCTCAAACTTGGCTTCATACTCTCTTAGGTAAGAGGGTAGAGTTTTCTGCGAGTCTGGTTGGCTGTGCCCCGAACTAATTGACCCCTAGTCTCCCCCTTGTGAATGCATATCAAAGTTGATTTGTGATGCTGCCTCAAATTCTTCAATAGGAGGTAAGATCTCATTTTTCTCTTTTCTCCCGCTATTCATGTGGTAACTCACCATGTTAGCTTCGTTGGCCTCACGGATTTGCTTCCATAGATCATCTAAACCGTTACAACCCTTACCCATTTCTGCCAATGTTTTAGGCTGGAATCCATCACTTGCCTCATCTGTTGTATTTGGCACTATGATAGGCTCTCTCCTAGACTCAGAGGCATTCATGAGTCTTTCCTTCGTTTCTACTTTTTCCTCTAAAGTTGGTTTGATAGGGGTTGGAGCTAGTACTTCATGCCAACTTGTAGGTTTACCAATCAGGTTTTCCGTCAATGATTGAGCTGTTTCAATCATCTTTCTACACATTTCCAACCTCTATTTTTCTATTTCAGCATATGGATAAGTCATCCATCTTTGCTCTTGGGTTTGATTCTTTTTTAGTCTGGCTTCGTAAGCTTTTAGAAGTGCATCTAACTGCTCATTTACCTTTTCTTCTAACACAGATCCTCCTGATCCTGCACTTTTGGGTTCTGCTATTTCCTTGGGTGCTATGGTTGCCGCAGTGTGTGAGCTTAGGCTAGCTAGATCCTTTAACCGCTCTAATCTATTCTTGGTGTGTTTTAACTCCTCGGATAGAGCCATTTGCTCTCGTTCTCTCCTGGCTTTCATACGTGCCTTTTTAGCTTTCCAAGTGCTTCTATGACCCTTCACTTCTGAACTTGGGGCATCGGTTTTTGGCTCTTCAATTATGGGTTCGTTCGTCATTCTTTGAGCTTGGGCTCGTGTCACTCCTTGAATAGGTACTATTGTTTCGTTTTCTGACCCTCCAATGGAAGGCACTGCTTCCAGCATGTTCAAGGCAGTTTTTGCTCCTTTGCTCGGGTTCTTAGGGCCATCAGGAATCAAATGAGTAACTCCACACTCGGTGCAATATGCGTTGACTCTAATGATTTCATCATGAGGACAGTCTCTTAGCCAATGGTCTCCAGCACACTTGTAGCAGGGTCCCTTAGGCTGTTGAGGTGCTCCTTGAGCTCCTCTTTGTTGGTATGCATACTCTGCCCGCCCATGCCTCCGTTGGCTATGAACAACAATGTTCGCTCATCCAAGCTATATCTTCCTTCTCCTGCTGTCTGTGCAGCTGTTGGTGGTCCTGTATTTCCTATCATGCTCCATGGTTCTGGTGTTGAGGGTTCTTCCGGTGGATAATAGACAGGATTTGCAGAATATCCATTGGGATCTTCATAATATGCATGCATAGGCACCAAAGCCTTCTCTTGTGATTCGGTTACGGTTGGTGTGTACCTTATACCGATTGGTCGTAATCCTAGTAGGGGTGGTTGTTGCCCCAACACTGGTTGTGGTCTTTCTACACCTACAGGTCCTGGTAGGTTGCCTGCTTGATACCTAGGCGTGGAAGTTGAGGAGATGCTACCTGAGCTTGGGGAGCATAAGGTCTCTCTCTCACATACCCCTTGTTATAATAACATTCCTCCGTCCCATGGTTTGTCCATTTTTGTTCAATAGCACACCACTTTGGCTGTTTAGCCTGTGGTTTGGCGTACAGGTTAATCTTTTTTAGCACTTCCGCTACAAGCTACTCCTGGCTTATAGCTACTTCTCCTTTCGGTGCTGTCTTGGAAGACTTGCTTCCACTTTGTTGTGAGGATGAAGCATCGTCGAGATCCTTGAATTCACCCTCTTTGTAGACCAAACAATTGTCCACAAGGTAAAGAGCCTCCTTAGTTAACTCATTTAACATCGTGCTCCTCTTCATATGTAAGTCCTTCTGGAGATCTGCATTCCTTAGTCCTTGGATAAATATAAGCATAAGTCTGGATTGATTTGGCAGTTCTTCCACAGGACAGAACGTAACATATCTTTTTAGTCGTAGGACCGCCTTTCGCACAGATTCCCCTTCTTTCTGTTTGAATTTATGGATTTGTGAGATGGTATCATGAGCTATCCCCCTTTGTGATAATTCCTCGATAAAATCGTCAAACACCTCCTCCATAGACTCAAAGTCTCTACGCTCCATAGAGTCAAACCAAGTAGCAGTGTCATCCTCTAGGGTTAGTCCAAACCCTGCAAATTGGGTAGGGAAGTCTAACACCTCTTCAGCTCTAATTACATGCACAAAGACTGCCACACGATCTTTAGGATCTCTGTTTCCCGTGTATTTCTTGTTTACCCATTTTTGCACCTAATTACACGCACAAAGGCTGCCACATGATCTCTAGGATCTCTGTTTCCTGTGTATTTCTTGTTTACCCATTTTTGCACCTGAGAAGGTCTAATTCTACGATGGTCTACAAATCTCATCATTGGATCTCCTCGCCCCAATCTATATACCTCCTCTGGCCTTCGGTAGTATGCAGGTTCCTCTACCAATGGTGCTCCTAAGCCATAATTTCTAACAGTTCTTACAAGAGATGGTTCATCTCTTCGAACTCGTTCTATGGATGGTCTTCCAGGCTCTGTTGACCCTTGAGTTTTAGGCTTACTCTCACCATGATACCGTGAATAGAGTGGTGGTTCTTGTAAATCCCTTAGCCCTCGTGCAGCTTGATAACCATCTCGGTTTCGGTCTTGTTCTAATGTTGCACTGTGTCGAAGCCATGCCTGCAATGATGGCTGAGTTGCTGGTTGGTTTTGGTTGTTGAATGTCTGTTGTCGGGTAGAATGCAAAGTCGCGTCATACTCTTCTGGAAATGGATTTGTCGACTTGCTAGGGGTGTAGGTGGCTCTTGGCACTTCTTCGGGGGCATATGTTGATGCTCCTGGAACTGCTGCCTTTTCTACCTCCTCTGGGAGAATACGTTTGTATTCTCGTCCGTACCTGTCAACGAAAACAATATCCTTCCCCATAGCAATTTCATAAGAGAATAAGTAAAGAGCCTTGTCTTTGCTTAACTCGTTTGAGTAGGGTTCTTTGCATCGGAAGTAAGAGACTATTCCCTCGCTCTCATGCTTGTAACCCACATTCTCATTATAGGTTGAGACCGTGGTTGTTTTCTTATCGTACATAAAAAGCGCTCCAGGTCGATCAATGTTCGGTGGCGGTTCTTGAGTTTCTGAAACCATTTTTCCTTTCGCCATGTTATCTCCATATCTATTGTAATCCTCAGGGTTACTAACTATTAGATAGTGGTTCCCCTTTTTGTCTCGGAATCTGTCTCCATCATTATAGACTCGAATTATCTCCAGTCTCTGAGCCGGTCTTTCTTCAATACAAATACACTTGCGTCCTCGATAGTCAGAATAAACTAGGGCTCCCCTCGAGTTTGTTCCTTCTAAGAAGATTACAGTGAACTTGGAATCATTCAAAGGATTTACGGATATGCTTCCTCCTGGCATTGGTTCTTCATAGGTGAAACCTACTAGCTGTTGACTACCCATCATGAAGAAGGATTTGTTGAATGAAGTGTCAGTATCACTACCCTCCTCCATAATCGGTGCTAGTGAATCTAGCCCTGCCTGAGTTACACTCTCCTCGGTGGACACTAAGCTACCTTGATCACCTGCCACCTTTTGGTCTCTAAAAATGTATCTTCCTGATCTTAAATTCATCAAAATTAGCAGTGCAACTTAACAAATCCAACCACTCACCTGGCAAAGGTTCAGTTTTCGCACAACTTCTTGCTTTGCTGCTGAATCTACCTGTACACAAGCGTTTAATTTTGGCAATCGAATCAAAGCATTTAACCGCTAGAGGTGATCTTAGTAACGATTGGTATAACTGGAGAGTTAACCTCAACCACTACTGTATTTTATACATTGCTGATGTTCTGGATTAGGTATGCTAATCTGGAACTGTACTTCCCTCGGATGTTGGTCAATTTACCTAAAAAGTCTTAATTCCGTCTTTGCTCCGTCAAAAGGTCAAAAAAGGTCCAAATTCACTTATGAAAGAAGTTATGAAACTCTTAAGTGAAATGGGACATTACTGTATAACCTCCCCAGACTTGACCCACAGCTTCCCCTTGATGTCAGCAACCCAGTGGTATGCTTAGATTTTGATTTGGATTTCAAAAGACCCCAATTTTAGCTGTTGTAGCCCTTTTCAGTCAAAAGTGCTAACACCACTCAAACTCCTACTCATCAACTCAACTAAAGCCTAAACTACCTAAGTCTACCTAAGTCGAAGGATCTAGACCAGACACATGCTCCCTAGACTCCCTCTAATACCTAGAGAGTCCTCCACCTCTAATCCTATCTAAATGTAAAACGAGACTCTTGGCAAGCCAAAGAATCCCTATCCTCGAGGACTAGTCTCGGTCACTTACCTAGGGTTTTCATCCCTGGCAGCGGCGCCAATGTTGGACGGATACGCCGCGACGGACGTCAGCACAGCGAGAACTCACCTACCAAGATTTGTCAGCTAAGGATGAAGCTCGACCCGCAGGCATGTGGAAGCAAGCATAGGGTGTCAACCTACACTCCACCGACTCCTAACTAATTCCTACAGAGGTCTCTACCCAATGTCTAAGCTACATCCTTCAGGAGTGCATAAGAGGAGACTTCCTACAACGCTTTCCAGAGCCAAATACCCATCAAACGATCTTGAAACACCACAGAACTTGAAGGAGACCCTACTAACATCAATAGGTCACTCTCCCTAAGGTCTATGAACCAAAACCCCAACCCAAAACACTCGGTGCAAAATCACGTTAGATGTCTGGCCAAAATTTGCAAGTCGTCGTTTCTGAAAACTAAAGTGCCTAATGTGTAGCTCTACTCAATGCGAACGTGTGGATATGTTGAAATGAGAAAATGGATAACGTATGCTCACCGAATCGCCAGATGAAGCTCGTAGGTTGAGCTCGCAAAACCAGACCGTACGCGCGCAATGTAGGTATTGACGCATAGCTCTCGTCGGGGGCAACACGCTGCACTTCTCCGCACTCGATTCCAACCACCGGTGCGTGCGTAGCGTCAAGATGAAGCTCTCACTCTCTCTCGTACACAGTACGCTCACTCACAGACTTCAAACTTTTTTAAAATGACATAAGGTCTTTCATTAAGGTCCAAAAGTGGTATAAATACCTTACAATCTCAAACCCTAATGTTCTAATTTAACCATCTACTCAATCTAAATATCAAAACTGGGATACAATCTGGAAACTTCTGTAAGCCCCAATATTTACAAAGGTGAAATGTCGGGTTTCCTCAATAAATGAATAGTTACAAAAAATAATAGTCCGTCGAGCAGTCATTTTCCGTAGGGTGTGTCCAGCTTCTAACACCCTCCCCAAATCGAAGACCAAGAAGAGATGTACAACCCGAAGCTATCCTTCGGCATTAAGACAAGGTACTACAACATGGTAAGATTATCCCACGGTATCTTATTAAGTTCAAAAATTATCCTTTTGAAGATGCTAGATAGATGCAAGGAATACAACTTAAGGATAGTATGAACCTTGTCAATGCTTACAATGCTACATTAGAGTAAGCAAATGTACAAATTTCTTTTAAATGACCAATGTTTTTTCCTTATAAGACTAATTCTCTTTTTATTGTGCAAAAATTTAAATAGTTTGCATGCTTTCAATCATGTTTGTGATGACAATGTCTCTCAAACACCAAGTAGAATTTGTCACTCTACTTTGGGAGAATGCAATGGACTAAAGAGCAGACATGATTACGGCAGCTACGTCCCCCAAGCACCAAATGGATTAGTCATCCATCTTGGAATGATGTCGTAGCATAAAAAGGGATTCTCTACCCGCTAAGAAACATTGACTAATGACTAAGGCTTCATCTCTTCTACCTCATAGTCGAGGATGACTATGACTTCAAGAGAGAGTTTCATAAAATCTAATATCTAACCAACCCAAATGATTGTCTCAATTTAAACTGATCATAATTTTGGAGAATAAAGGGGAACAAGGGTTAGAATATAGACATGTGCTTACAGACCTATCTCGATACCGAGCCAATGGTAAAGGGGTCCAAATGAGAGATGGTATGTCAAAGAGAAAGACTAGCCAATGGAGCTTAAATACCTTAGGGTTAGACTCATTGAAGACCTCCAACGGTTAGTGTTAAAAGTCCTTTGACCTTAGGTAAGTTAGGGTTGTGCTTAAGGTGGGAACTCGGCCCAAGCTTGAGGTGCTTGTCATGCTTGCTGACTAAGGTGCTTGTCGTGCTTGCTAACTAAAATGCTTGAGGTGCTTGTCATGCTTGCTGACTAAGGTGCTTGATGGGGGTAAGGTGTTCCATAAAGTCAACATGATCCCTACTCAAGGGGGGGTGAGTCCTCATTCTAGGGGCTAGAGAGAGAGAACACACACCCTCACACAAGGAAAGCTTGGTACAAAGAAGGCAAATAGGACACTTGTCAAGCTCCTCCTCATGTTGCCCTAATAGTGTTTCTAAAGCCTATTGGTTAGCCTCCCAAGTACTTGTTGTAGATTAATTGCATAAATGCTGATACAATGACTAATTGTGTTGGATGTTGATGTTGAATACTTCACGTCGACATGAGGATATGATGCAAAAACGCTAAGGCTGATTTGTCGCAAAAATGTTGAGCTAATCTGGTGCAAAAACGTTGGGTTGAACTGATGCAAAAACGCTGATGATGTTGGGGTGCTGACGATGGAGACACTAGGTGAGAAGGTGCTTTGGACGTTGGATGTCCCTACTGGTAGTGGGTTCTAATCTATCAAAAATCTAAAGGCCAAAGGATTCTTTTGAAGGTTTTTAGCCATTTTCCCTACCTACTTTTTATGTCATGTCATGTCAATGTCAATTACGAATAATAGACCTAAGTGATTCTTTAAACTTTATATGCCTATATGCTTAAGTAATTGTTCGGTGCAAGTGAGGGGGCCAAACTTCTTTTTGTGAATGCTTTTGTACTTCTAATGTTGAATGCTTCTCATGCTTGTGGATGTATAAACCGATGACAACTCCTCTAAACTGGTGGGTACTATTGATGTAGGTACTACTGCGATGTAAACATCGACCATCTGAGTTACTAGGTAGTACTACTGTCGTAGAATATCAGCCTTGATGTTGATTCTGCCTTGCAAGCAAGTACTACCACTCGATTAGTCCTATCATGAAAACATTGTGGGTGAACATGGAAGATAAAGGTGCTCAAAGGTATTTTCAATGGTTCCATGTTGACAGAAGTGGATGCACATTACACGCGAATGTGAATGTAGAAGAGGAACATGTAATGAGTTGGATACGAGAGTTGTTAGACACTTTAGCGGCACACACCCCATCCACTGCAAGGCAGATCAGGGATCCTTTCTCCAACTCCACTATTTGCATAAGAGGCAAGCACATCTTGGTACTCGATATTTGGATCTTCGTGTATTTGATGCAGGTCTTTGTTCAAACACATAGCAATGGAGATGGGAGCGCGCCCCATACGCGGTGGACTAAGGGTGGGAGTGGCTCATAAGTCCGCGGGCAGGAACACAAAACTTGTTTGAGAAAAAAATATGAGATAGGTTCCTTGGGTTCTTGATTCTTCCCTTGAGTTCGCAAAGCCGAAGCACGTCGAGAGCTCTAATACCAATGTTAGATGCAGCTCAAGGATTTAAGGATTTTAACTCGGATCTCATACTTCACACAAACATAAGGTTGCTTGAGAGAACTAAACACAACGAAAGAGAGAGGATGAGAGAGAGAAAAGAGAGACCACCATATGTTGGGTCCCAACCACCCTCATGGGCCCACTTGCTCTGTTGCTAGAGCAAGTATTTGTTGTAGATTACTTGCATAAATGCTAATACAATGGCTAAATGTTGATGCTGAAATTTGAATACTTTTAGGCAAATGTTGATCTGATACAAAACCCCTGAGGTTGGGAACATGAAACTTCTTTGAAAAAGAATTTCAAATAGATTACTTGGGTTCTTGATTTTTTCCTTGAGTTTATGAAGCCGAAGCACATCCAGAGCTCTAATAAGAATTTCAGGTGCAACAGAAGGGATTAAGGATTTTAACTTGGATCTAGTACTTCGCACAAACACAAGGTTGCTTGAGAGAACTGAACACAATGTGTGTGTGTGTGTGTGTGTGTGTGTGTGTGTGTGTGTGTGTGTGTGTGTGTGTGTGTGTGTGTGTGTGTGTGTGTGTGTGTGTGTGTGTGTGCGTGTGTGTGTGTGTGTGTGGGAGAGAGAGAAAGAGAGAGAGAGAGAGAGAGAGAGAGAGAGAGAGTAGAGAGAGAGAGAGAGACGACACCACATGTTAGCTCCCAACCACCCTCAAGGGCCCGCTTGCTCTATTGCTAAATCAAGTACTTACTTTAGATTACTTACATAAATGCAGATACAATGACTAAATGTTGAATGTTGATGCTGATCCTAATCTGATGCAAAACCGCTAAGGTTGGAAACAAGAAACTTCTTGAAAAGAAAAACTGAGATAGGTTTCTTGGGTTCTTGGTTCTTCTTGGGTTCTTGATTCTTCCCTCGAGTTCGTGAAGCCGAAGCACGTCCAGAGCTACGAAATTATTGTTAGGTGCAGTAGAAGTATTTCAGGATTTTAACTCGGATCTAGTACTTCGCATAAACACAAGGTTGCTTTACTTAATTGAGATAAATCAACATAATTGAAACAGAGATTTTTACCTAACACCAAGCAAGAACTTCCAAGCGAGCCAAAAGTTGAGCGAATCTATTGTAGTTTACCTTGAAAAATATTTTATGTTTTTCAAAAACAAAGACCACGACTTTCTCTCAGTACACCACTCATATAGAGCATTTGATCTTTTACATTGACAAATAAAAAGGTACTTTCATATGAGCATGTTTGAAAGAAATTGTTTTTTTTTTTAGCGCATCAATCTTCCCCTGCCTCTCTCCTGTAGAAACGTACATGAGTCCCGTCCCTAGAGAGAGACTCTGTTGCCTATGTCCTTCTCTATCACCACCTTCGTCCTCACTTGGGGCCTCCCTTGCAGACCATTAGGAAATTTCGGAGGTCATTTGGAGGGCCTTCTAAGAAAATGTATTTTTCGCACTCTCTCTCTAGAAAATATGGCGAATAATAGAGGTGGGTCTTTCATGGTAAAAGTCCAAAAAGTGTACTTTAAGTAGATTCTTTGCTCTTCTGAACATTCATTCATAACGATTGAGGGATAATCTTCTTTTCAGTTGCATTGAATGAACCTCGTCAACATGGAGGGAATGAGGCTAACATGGAGGGACAAAGGCGCAGCCGCCTATTCACTTTCCATTAAACCTGCACATTTGCCGAATGGCGCACTCCTCAAATGGCACAAATGTTACGTAGAAATGAGCCAAATATCACCTTCACATTGATTTGGACAATGAGTACCAACCATTGATTAAGCATAGTAAAGCAAACACACATATACCTCCCGCATCCATAGACACGCTCAGTGCTCAGGATGCTAAACACATAGATATCTGGACAAGAGGCTCTCTCTATCCTAAGAATCCAATGACTAATGCGTCTCCATCGTTTGTCAATCCTACAAGCTTATTGACCTTTGTTGATGATGGAGAAAAGGGCCTTTTGGGTTATTGTAAATCTCTTCAAGGGAAGCTGAAACTTTTAAGGGCATTCTCCAAGCTCAACAATGTGAGATTGTTCGTCTTTCACATTTACATTGTACAGATCAGGTTACCATTTTGCAACACAAAACAGAGGTACAGGAACTGAAAGGAAAGGTACGAAGTTGTCAAATGAAGGACACCATCTTGGGTGGTCGTATCTAAAAGAAGAAATTGCGCAATCTTGAAACATTGCAGGTTGCATCCGGAGGTCTCAAGAAAAGAATCCGAGCATTAAGGTGATGCTTCTTGGTTGGCTAAATTGTCTTAGTTAAGTAATTTTTTAGTTTTTTCTTGTTATGCATTGTTTCATGTGCCTAAATAGTGTTAGTGAAGTAAATTTTCTGTTATTTACTTATGCATTGTCTTCATGTAGAGATTCAATCTATCCTGATAAGGAAAACATTGACCCCAAAGCCAATATAGGAAAGAGATTGAAGCCACTTATAAGTAGAAGCCTTGCAGCAGATATAGTACATGACAAGAAGTTTAAGGTCCTACAACAAAATGTAGTGGATCGCTTTATTTCAGAGAACTCAGTGCCTGCAAAAGAGATACAAGGCACACTTGATTCACTTGGTGTAAGCAAAAGAGGATATTCGGCTATACAAAAATCTGTCTCATCCATCTTTGTTAAGAAGGGTATAAAATCCAAACTTTTACCATCAGCCTCAAGTGTTTGGAAAGAGAGGCTTCAGCTTAACAACGCACAGGGAGAATATCTTGGACAACCCTTTCATTTTAAAGCAACTTACAGTGGCCATGGAGCAAACATGGCATATGATGAGTTCAATAATATTTTAATGGACCTGCAGATGTTGCAGAAGAGAATGGTGGAGTTTTACAACATCACATTTGAAGAGTCACAAGGGGTATTACATTTTGTGTTAAAATTGGATGAGTGTGAGCTTGTTAAAGAGAAAAAGCTGGAGCGTGTTACTATTACTTTAATGAATAGAGCCCTCTCAAAGTGTCCCAATGATGATCCTTTGTATTTTAGTGTTCAATCAAAATCTAACATATGATGGCTTGGTGCGTTTGAGGTAAGCGAGATTCTCAGCTAAGCTCAAATGTTCACATCTACTTAAGTCTCATTTATTTTGTGTTGCAGGTAAAGAAAGAAGATCATGAGATTCTATATTGGGTGTTCCAACAAACTAATGTTCCGTAGATGATTGATCGACAGACTAACCAGGGAGAGGTACTACGTCTAGATGGAAGGGGAGACTTTCAAGTTCAGTGGCATCTTGCAAGTGACCTCAAAACATTAAAGTGCATGTATAATTGTGGAATGGGTGCAATGAAAAAGTCGCCGTGTTTGTTCTGCATGGAGCCTGCAAAGGTCATGGACCCAAAGTGGTGGAGAAAAGCTCCAACACGTCACATTGAGGACCCTGCTTTTCGACCGGTTTTGAAAATACCACTTGTGAATGTCCACATATGTACAATGCATGCCCTTTGTAGAATTGTGGAGAAATTGGTCTACTTATATATCGGGTTTGCTTGGAAAATCAAGAACTCAGCAGAGCGACAAGTGGCCCTGCAGTGCTTAGAATTGGTATTGTTGGATATGGGGCTTCATGGTGGCAAAGTGAAAATCCAGCGGGATGAAAAGAGATCAACTGCTGCTGAGAAGGTTGTCCCATGCAAACCATCCATCGGTGGGGTGAAGACACGGAGGTTTTTATCTAAACCTCAAGGAATACAAGATCCAAAGCTAACAAAACATGAAAAAATATATAACACATCTTATGTTAGTAAGGTAGATTATCAGAGCTGGAAAAAGCTAAGATCAAGAACCAACTACTCGTAACGCGAAGGCTGAGGTTTGGCGATCAATAGACATCCTATTTTTGATGTGCGACAAAGATGACTGGTCACAAGGTAATTTGAACAAGTTCAAGGAGAATCTCAACCTTCTCAAAAAATCATTCAAGACAGCATGGACAGACACCCAGATTACTCACTACATGGTATTATTGTGTATTTGATTCTCTTTTATGTGTAAGTATGTGAGTGTAAAACATTCTAAGTAATCTGTTTTCATATCAAGCACATCATTTTCAATCATTTACCATATTTTATACAAAAGTATGGGAACCCAGAAATATGGAATACCCAAGGGATGGAAAGGTCTCATTACATGGCGAGAAATGCTTATTTCAAGCACACACGACATGGTGGCTCTCGAATCAAGGCTAACAGTTTGAGAGAACTATTTGAATGGTTCTATCGTAGAATCATTCATCGAATGCAGGCAAAAGAAGTCTTGGCCTCTTCAGAAAGAGCACAAGCCATCAGACATTTACAACAACAAAAAGTTAAAAGATCATTGGCATACAACAACTCCGGTGCTCGTGAAGGTCAACAAAGGTGGAGAGAGACAATGGTGTATGTGAACCACAAGTAGAGAAAGATACTCTGAGTGGATGACATTGTACAAAATTTATGTAATACATGATCTTATACAATTGCTACTTGAAGTGTATCAAGATTTTGAAGGTTCAATTTTGTTTTTTGGCACATCACCCTTGTAACGAATCATGAGATGTTTGCCAGACTCTAAAAGTTCATCTGGGTTTTGTCTGCCAAGAGCTAGTGCCATTCCTGTGTAAGTGTAGTAATATGTTGCCCGACCACCTGTATAGCCCGGGCAGTAACCAAAACAATGTCTCGCAAACACTTTGTCCACAAGAATGACTTTATCTGCACTTTTGGGCAGCACGGGTCCACCCAAGAAGCATGATAGTGTCTTTAATGTGTAAGTTACTATTGAACCCTCTTGTGACATTCCATTGTGAAAAACTACTATCGGCGACTCGCAAAGCTTTGAAAGGTACTGTGCTAGGGCCGCATCCCTTCCACGATACTCTCGAGTCCGCCGTCGAAGGAAGTCATCCTTGTCAGCAATCCAAGACTGCACATATCATGTCTGAGTAAGTGACACACACACACACACACACACAGCTACCATGAAGCTCTCATCCTGCAGAAAGAGGTTTTCCTGCCACAGGTCTACAGATGTAGTTGACCCCTGACCTAAATGGTTAAACCAATCCTCCAATTCTTTGTGACTTGTTGTTGATGGTCTTAAGCTTTTTCTTATTGCTTGGAAGGTGGCTTCATCCGGTAGTATCTCCTTGTATTTTTCAGCTTTCTCAAAGCATCTTCGGAGGCATTCCATTGGATTGCTGGATGTTTCCATTGCCTCATCATCACTACTATCCTCTGAAACAAATCCACTCCTCTCCTCTTGGACTCTAGAAATGATAGCTAGGGAGAAGTCCTCCCTTAAATAAAAGATGCTTTGCACATCATGTAAAAAGATATAGGTCCTGTCTCCAATCCTAAAGTCAGGCACGGCAAGCAGCATCATCTGAGCATGCTTCTCAGTGAAGTTACTGACATCCAAGGGTAGTTTGATTTCTGTTGTTTTCACAGAGAGCATCTTACTTCTTTGTACTTCAATTGCCTCAACCTCAAGGTCGACTGTATCTTCAACCTCCTCGACTTCTTGTATATGTGTTGTCTCCTCGCATTCTTCGTCTGGTGCTGCATCCTGCTCCTCTAACACCTCATCAGGATTCTGCATGAGGAATCCAAACAGGCTGTTCAGGTAAATCATAAAGCCAAAGGATTCCTGAATAAGTTTGCACTCTTTTGGGTGCAAAGGGCAGGCTGAATGTCGGCAAGCAGGTGGTAATTCCCTATACTTCTTCAGTCCCTGTCCTTTTCCACCGCAGTCATTTAAATGAACGACAGTCATACTGGGCAGAACAACCCTCCCTACCTGCACCATCAGTTCAAATTTATCTCTATAGGACTGCAAGAATTCACTGTGCTGAGCTAGAAGGTCTTCAATATCAAATTTTGGGTTAAACATAGAATGAACTAGATCATATTTGTCTCCAGCACCACAAGATGCTGCAAAATCGAACAACCTCTCATCAGTTACAGATGGGTCTTCCAAAGAAGGCACATCCTCTTTGGCTTTACCTTTACTTGCACAGGGACGCCTTGCTAGGAGATCTGCATCATCTGAGAAGTCTATATTCCTCTTTCTTGTATTTTTCTTGACAAGTATTGTAGAGGCTGAGGGACCCTTGTAGGGTGAGGGATCCTCTTGGCCTGCTGACCTCTCTGACTCATCTTCACAAATTGACTCTTCTTGATCAATGTCCTGACAAAAGTCAACAGTTCTTTTGGCAGAAACGCTAAGCAACTGAGCCTGCAAAGGCTGGAATCCTGGCACAAGCTCTGGGTATGGTTTTAGCCTCTTCTGCCTACTGGACCTTAATCCTATTCATCAGGAAACATGTCAATTCTTTGTTCTCTCTCTCTCTCTCTCTCTCTCTCTCTCTCTCTCTCTCTCTCTCTCTCTCTCTCTCTCTCTCCAAAGCACACCAAAAAACACACATAGACACACTCTCTCTCTCTCTCCAAATCACACCAAAAAACACACATAGACACACTCTCTGTGTGTGTGTGTGTGTGTGTGTGTGTCTCCAAAACACACACACACACACACACTCTCTCCAAAAACTCTCTCTCTCTCTCTCTCTCTCTCTCTCTCTCTCTCTCTCTCTCTCTCTCTCTCTCTGTTCTGTGTACTAAAGGCACGGAGAGACAACCACAGACTCTTTCCAACTCTCTACGCGCGCCTTTAGTATTGTTGAGAGAGAGAGAGAGGCATGTCTCATGAATGTACTAAAGGCGCGCGGAGAGAGTTGCAGACGGTATTTGGTTGTCTCTGCGCACCTTTAGTACACAAATAGAGAGAGAGAGAGAGAGAGAGTGTATCTGTGTCTGTCTGTGTGTGTATGTGTGTGTGTGTGTGTTGAACAGTATGGGTTTTTCTTTCCACACACGCACACACACTATTTGCTACCTATTGTTAGAAATACAGAGAGAGAGAGAGTGAGAGATCACCTTTTGGTGGTGGAGTTTGCACAAACTCCATGGGAGTTGTCTTCTCCATTTCTCTCTTGTTGCTCTCTCTCTCTCTGACAGTAATGAGTCTCCCTCCCTCCCTCTCTCTCTCTCTCTCTCTCTCTCTCTCTCAAAATGACACTTATAACGGTTACCCCCGGCGGCGCCCCACGTGGTTATTAAAAAATAGAATATAGTTGCATGATGGCGCACGTGCGGTCATTTATTGGGCCCAGATACTTTCGTACGTCACATATAAAAGGTATGAGAGAGAAAGTGACGCACCGCGAGAGTCAAAGAGAGTGAGAGAAAGAGAGTTCGAACCTTCGTCTGCGTCTCCGACAGAAAGCACGTGCAAAATATAGTATACCCGTCTCCGACAGAAAGAAGATCTGCGTCCTAAGAAGGTTTGGCCCTCTCTCTCTCTCTCTCTCTCTCTCTCTCTCTCTCTCTCCAAAAGGTCAAGCTGTGCTTCTCTCTCTTTTTCTCTATCACCATGTCTGTTTCTCAAACGTCTCTCTCTCTCTCTCTCTCTCTCTCTCTCTCTCTTTCTTTTTCTCTCTCTCTTTCTCTCACAGTAAATTTCATATATATCTCTCTTACACACACACACACACACTCACACACACACAGACACACACACACACAAATACAACACACACACACACACCTCTCTCTCTCTCTCTCTCTCTCTCTCTCTCTCTCTCTCTCTCTCTCTCTCTCTACTAAAAGCGCGCGGAGACAGCCACCTCCGATTTGGATGTCTCTTTGCGCGCCTTTAGTACTGTGGAAACACAAGTAGAACGAGTGAGAGAAAGGGAGTGTATCCTGGTGTGTGCGTGTGTGTGTGTGTGTGTGTGTGTACTTTGGTCTGCTTTGAGAGAGACAGAGACAGAGGGAGAAAGAGAGAGAGAGAGAGAGAGAGTCTCTGTGTGTGTATGTGTTTGTGTTATAGAGAGAGGAAGGAATAGTGGAGAGACCGGGGAAGGGGGGAGAAAGAGAGAGAGAGAGAGAGAGAGAGAGAGTCTTTCTGTTCCCTTATACTAACGGCGCGCGGAGGTGTATTTTGGGGTCAAAATATCTTTCACGCGCGCCATTAGTACTGGGATAAGTTTTGGTGAGAGAGAGAGAGAGAGAGAGAGAGAGAGAGAGAGAGAGAGAGAGAGAGAGAGAGAGAGAGAGAGAGAGAGAGAGAGAGAGAGAGACTCTTCTATTTTTATACAGTGGAATGGCTAGAACAAAGGCCACTGCAAGGAAGGCAAGCAAGGGACCAGGGTTAGCAGCTAAGGCAAGTAGAAGATCTGCAACCCCAAAGAAGAGACCTGGAAAACCAAATAAAATTTTGAAAGGTCCAAGGGTGAAGAAGTTACAAAGCTGCATGGGACTTTTCAGAGAAATCAGGAAGGCACAGAACTGTGTTGATTTGTGCATACCAAAGCTGTCCTTTCAGAGGATGGTGAGGTCCATTTGTGAAGAAGCTACTTGGGGCACTAAAAGGTGGAAAGTGGTTGCATTGATGGCTCTACAGGAAGCAGCAGAAGACTTCCTGCTTGAGTACTTCAGTGACATGACCATTGTAGCAGCCCATGCCCACAGGGTGACTGTAATGGACAAAGATAGTGAGACACTAAAAAGGATAAGGTGGAGGTATGAAAAGCTTCCGGTCCCCAATGTCTGCACGGATAAGAAAATGAGGGAAATTTTGTTATACCCCCTTGAGCTATTGCCACAAGTCACAGTTGTAGATGTCACACATGATGTGAATACAAGGGCAAGGGCAGAGACGGTTGCTCGCCAAACAGAGGACATGAGGGAAGCAGAGCTTAAGGAGAAAGCAAAAGTAGTAGTGGAGTCCCAGAGGCAAACAGAATGCAATGTGACCCTGTCCATAGAGGTAAGAAACAAAGAAACTCTACTTTCAATGAAGGATGGTTTGCTTGCAGAGATGCCATTTATAGATGGAGCCAGAAAGCTGGCTCTAGAAAAAGTGGACATTAATTTATTACTGAATCCAGATGCTCAGATCTCAGATACAATTATCTATGCGTGTCTTAAGTAAGTGTTACTATCTTGCTAACTTTGAAAACTCAGATCATAGGTGTACTAACTCAGGTACACTCCCTGCAGTTTGATCAAAAGTCAACTTCCACCGCACACCCACACGGAGGTGTTTCTTCTTGATCCACAAATGTCAGTGATTATTAGACAAAAGAACAGTCCATCTGGCACATTTGAGAGTTGGTTTCTCCACTGTGCTATGCTGGAAGTAACTGTCATCATCTTTCCATATGAGAACAACCATCACTGGAGTCTCATATGCCTTGATGTTGAGCAGCCAGCAGTGTGGGTGTTCAATTCAATAAAAGGAACCCACCCTCAAATTAGGTTGTAAGTGTTATGTATCAGAAAGTGTTTCTTATAGATATCCATGTAAATTTGAAAGCCTCAAGCTAACATCTTGATACTACTTTGTGCAGTTGTATAAAGAGGTTGTTGCTTGCTTATGGCAAGCTATGTGGAAGGTATGAACTATACAAGGCCCCAATCAAAGATGTACCTATACCAAATCAAACCGATGGAAATTCTTGCGGCTGGAGATGTCTTTTCCATGCAGAATATGTCCTGCAAAGCTACTTTGCATTAAAACCTTTCATGACTAAGGTAACCATTTCGTAATGTATTCAGTCAGTTTTGGTTTTCTTTATACAAGACTTCTCACCATGTGGTCTTTCAATTTTGCACAGTGCTGTGCAAAACTACACATATGATTATTTGCAAAGATATCGAGTAAGTCTAATACAACACCTGCTCACTATGTCAAACCCCAGAGAACCTGAAGATAGCGGCTTGGACGACCGCACAATTGATATGACAATACATGGCGAGCCAGCACGACAAACCCCTGCATCAGATACAGTGGAATCACAACGGGCAAGGGGTCATATCAGCCGAAGATGAAAGAGCCGAGGATGAAGAAAGGTCAAATGAGCATATGGAAGGTGCTAGTGTACAAGCAGAGGGGCTTATGGAGGAGACAATGAAAGAGCCAAGTAGGCCATTGGAGGAGCCAAAAGAGCCCATGGATGAAACCCTGGATGAGGAAAGCAGGCCTACGGATGAGCAAAAGGATATGGATGAGGCAAGGATGGATGAGGAAAGTAGGCCTACGGATGAGCAAAATGATATGGATGAGGAAAGCAGGCCTACGGATGAGCAAAAGGATATGGATGATGCAAGCTGGCCAATAGAGCCAGAGGAAAAGACCTTGGAGGAAACCTTGAATGAGGCAGAAAGAGCCAAGGAGGAGACCCTTGATGAAGATGAGAATGATGACTATGACGATGAAGCTAAAGCAAAGGATAGCAACAACGACAGCAACACTATAGAGACCCAGTATGGACCCTTGCTACCTGTAGATACGGTTGTTCCGGTAATGTCTATTCAAGTATGGAAAAATATGTTCAGCTTCTAACTACTTATATGTACTTGTCAACTTTTACAGAGGTTGATTATCTTGGACATCAATGGATTGCTGCTGATGCGCGTCCCTTTGGGTATAGCACACTTCTTTGAGGATTTGCAAACATTTCGGATGGGAACTTGTCGAGTCATGGTTCGTCCAGGAACCAAAGAATTTATTCAGTTTCTTCTTCCGCGCTTCAGAGTTGCCGTATGGTCTTCAATGCAAAGGCAAAACTTGTCGCCACTAGTTACAATAGTTTGCGGTGTATGCGGCGCTCACACATCAGATTTTTCCTTTTTGTATGATCAAAGAAAATGTGTTACTATCGAGGGCTACTACCACCCTAAAAAACCACATTTACCTCTTTTGTACAAACCGTTTAGCCAAATCGATGTACCCTTTGATGCAAATAATACACTACTGATTGATGATACTCCTGAAAAGGGAAAACTAAATCCACCAAGAACAACTATCTCACCACCCTCTTTCAAGGGGCATTCCTTTGATTTTTACCTTGAAGACATTTTGATTCCATACTTACAGAAATTGTATCTCAGTCCATTGTTCACGGACGAGTTTGTACTTTCTAATGAATTAAGATGACTCTTCTATCATGTCTTTGTCTTGCCTAACATTGAGAGAGAGAGAGAGAGAGAGAGAGAGAGGTGGCAATGGCTAAAGAAATGTATTTCAAGAACACTTATATTCACAGAGCACAATTGACAAATGAGCTCAAAAAACTTCATGTATTGAAAGTCATTCGTATACACTTGGGTTCACAAGAATCTCTATTACATTGACACTATTTCAACCCGACCATCCAACTCTTTACACAAAATATCTTTTTTTCTACACCGCATCAGCTTACGGCCAGCTAGGAAAAAGGAAAAATCTGAAAGGTCCCTGTCTATTGACTCTTCAATTATGTCTTGCCGCAACTGCAGAAGACTGCATAGCTCCCTTATTGTAACCACCAACATTAGGCCTTGCTCTTTATCAATCACTTCCACATCCACAGCAGGATTATCTTCCAAACCTGCAGAAACCTGGTCCATAGTAATGTACTTACCTCTGAGCATTTGTGATCACATATACCAAAAGGAGACTAACAGTGATTGGCTTGCAATCATGTACTTGACAACTAGAGTGTCAAGCGCGACCTCGCACCGTATGCCAATATCTTCCTTTACATACCATCCTCTGTCAAGAAGTTTGTCACGGGATGACTGCTGAAATGACTTGCACCATAGTTTTCGTAACACGTATATTGTAGTTATGAAACAACTCTATGAACATTGCAGTAAGACAAAAGTTTGCAATTCTAACCAGTTTGGTGGGAATAGAGCTACGTAGAGACCTCTGTATATCCTTGTAGATCTTACTTCGCATTGCCTCCACCATTGTTTCCTCAGGAACTGGCCAGTCCACAGTGTTCCAATCGGTTGGTAGAGGCACTTTCACCAACATGCCATTCTTATTCCCTGGGCAGAGTTGGTAGAAGTGGTCATAGAAAAATATTCCTTCATCAGCCAACAAGCTTGTACTGCTTCTCCCTGAATACTGTAGAGAACCAATGTGGGCATGAACAACAAGGAAGAGGCCTATTATGCACTCCACGGGCTCCCATTGCTCATAAGAAGAGGGATAAACATCTGCAAAATATATAACAAGAGTTAAACTAAGAGTATCAATAAGTCAAAATGACAAATCTAATGTAGTTGAGCTGTGAAGAATGGAGCCATTGCTCATAAGAAGAGGGATAAACGTTGCAAAATATATAAGAAAAGTTATAATGAGAGTATCAATAAGTGAAATGACAAATCAAATGCAGTTCAAATGTCAAGAATACTTACAATTGCAACGTGGTTGATGTATATCGGACACATTTCCACCGTTTGCTATCACGTCTGGATGGGTAAACACGTGCTGAACAAGAACTTCCTTTACAGATCTTTTGTTGATTTCAACTTTGAAATCCAACGCTCTGGCCTTCCATGCTGAGCGGTAAACATTGATAGCACTAGACCTCTTGGGTCTTCTTGGTTGCATGAGGACCCATGAACCTTTGTTTATCCTTTCTCCAATCCATTGGTTCTCTGTACTTATTGAAGTTGATATTGTAATTGAGGATATGCTACTACTTGGCCTTCTAGGCAAAGTGCAGGTGTTGGTAGTTGGTGTGAGAGACCATAAACACCTAGAGCTTCTTGGGCAAGAAGACGTGGAAGCCATAGCTTTGAGAGAAAAGCTTTAGTGGAGGGAGATTCACTTTGAAAGCATTCTAATGGAGGGAAAGTGTTTTAGAATTCCAATATCTTGTGCGGGCTTAATGGTCACCCTCCAGTACGTTAATGACCATAAGATAATATCAGCAGTGGGACCACACACGCACCTAACATCTCGATAAAAGCAAAGAAGTTACGATGCCACAATCCTAGATTCGTGAAAGTTTTTAGGATATTTTCCTATTTTTTGAGTCTTTCCACGTATTTTCCTACGTAACGTAGCCCTCCTGCTCATTGGACGCGCTCTATTTTTCTCTCTTCTTTATATGGCCCTCCAAATGACCTCGGAAATTTCCTAATGGAACACACAACATAATCTCGATTCTCCAGTTGTGTCAATGATGCCAAAAACATGTACTTTACCCTGGTCAATAGATACGGCTTTGCAAAAAAAATACATGCCTGGCTATTGCACTATATCCCTGTCTCATTTTGGGGCTTGGATGGTTAGCATCACACGGCTTTCCACGTTCGACACCAAAAAGAAGCCCTGCAACGAGAGCAAGAGTGAGACAGATATGGAACACATGTCTTGCAAGGAAACAAGAAAGAGAGAGAGAGAGAGAGAGAGAGAGAGAGAGAGAGAGAGAGAGAGAGAGAGAGAGAGAGATAGATAGATAGATTTTATTATCGTCCTAGGAGGTCAAATATGACCTATGGGACCAAAGTTACATGTGATGTAGTATGTGTATGGCTGATGAGTGATTCTCGATGCTCCAAAATTGTAGTGATGAGAGTCGCAATGGAGAGCCCAGACTTTGGCTAGGAGAGGAAAGTGTGTAGGTCTAAGTTATGGCTGAAAATGTGAGAGAAGCAAGTTCGGATGTGATCAAAAGCTGAGCACTCTAGTAGTGTGTGGTACTCAGACTCTCGAACTTGCAGTGAGCATAATGTGCACAATCGATTTGACTCTTCTCCATTGCCCCAACGCCCTATCTCGCATCGAAGGAAATGGGAGCTAAGCCGAATTGCTGTGATAGTGCATATCGCGGACAAGGGATTAGGCTCAAGCATGTAAGTGTGAGTATGGTTTCCTCTCTCAGCGAAGAACATGGTTTTGTAGTTGGGGGCAATATAGGTGGTGTAATGTATGAAGCGTGACCCACCGGATTTCTCCCAAGCCGTAATACATTGGCGTTGTAGAAAAGCTTCATTCACTTGAGAGTCAATTGAAGCATCATGTAACAAGTGTAATGCATCCCATCTCCCAAACCACTTCTTTATGTCTTGCATCCATCCCATGCTCAAGATCTTGCTTTTATGCGTCTTTTGAACTTTTTTGCTTGCTTCCCATGCAATTGTAGGAAGTCGATGTGAGGGGTTTTGACGCATCTTTATCATGTACTCCACAACTCTTTCCATGCCCATAACCTCAATTGGAAGAGATCCCGACTCAAGAAGTAGAAGCATATATGGTGTTTGTGTCTTAACTTGGAGAAAGTTTGTAAGAAATCGCTTTTGGACATTCTCAAACTCTTTCCAAGTAGACTTTGAGATGCTCCCGCCCCACACTTCAACTCCATAAAGAAGAACCGGTGTCACCAATGCATCAAAAAGATACTTCTTGAGAACCCAACACTTGATGTTTCCCGCATTACACATGTTCTCAAATGCATAATATGCTCTCTTTCCCGCTTCCAAACGACGCATAGCACATTCATGCCACTTGTGATTGGATGGAACCTCAAGGCCAAGGTACTTAAAGCTCTCAACAACTTCAAGTGTCTCGTTGTTGTACACAATCCATGGCTTCTCCTTATGGTTGGTTTTCACAAGCATAACCTTTGTTTTGGATTCATTTACAATCAGCCCACTATGCAAGCAAAAGTTCTCAAGGACAACCATAAGCTTTTGTGCATCTTCTAAAGTGTGTGCTAGAAGCACTACATCATCCGCATACAACAAAAGCATGATTACCGCATTGCAAATAGTGACCTCTTCAATGCCTTGTTCTTGCATAAAGTCAAGTACCATTTGTTCCAATTGATCGATGCATAGACCAAAGAGAGTTGGTGACAATGGACATCTTTGTTTAACCCCAATAGTGCTTACAAATTTTTTTGAAATTTCTCTTCCCATGCGCAATTGACAAATCACCTTCTCATAGATTCGAGAAATCGCAAGCATAAACTCACTTGGCACTTGGAGTTCTTCCATCCTTCTCCACAAATTGTTACGTGGAATCATATCAAAGGCTTTCTTAAAGTCCACAAAACAACAATACAATCGCTTGCCTTTCAACCGACTTTCCTCCATGAGAACACGAAGAGTGACAAGATGATCAATGGTGCTATGGCATCGACAAAAACCTGCTTGTCCCTTTGCACGCTTGTCATTCTCTTCAGCCCAATCACTCAATTTCATCTCCATTATGCACCCAAACAACTTTGCCATAAGAGACCCAATCATTATAGTCCGGTAGTTGCTTACATTCTTTACATCCCCTCCTTTATGCAAAGGCTTAACCCAATTAGTACTCCAATCATAAGGCATACCATGTTGAAGTGCAAGGTTGAACATATCACACATCCACTCATGGGTAAAATCTCCCGTCCATTTGATCATCTCCGGCTTGATACCTTGAAGATCTCCCGCTTTACGAGTGGCCAACTATTCAAGCCCACCGCATACATCCTCAATAGTAAAAAAAGACGGCATACATGGGAATGAACCATAAAATGGCATTTTTTCAGTATTTTCTTGCTCATATAATTGCCTACAATGTGTGTACATATCCACTAGACTCAAGTTACCAAAATTCTCAACCCGCTTGCCTCTCAAGTTTCTCCAAAATCTTCTACATGCATGTGCCTTTTCTTGGACTTGAAATTCTTGTTGCTTTACTTCCCATCTTCTTCTCTTCTTTTGAATCAATGCCTTGTATGTATGCAAATGACTTTGATAGTTGTCTTTGTCCATAGTTGCATCAAGCTTTATCAAGGACTTTCGAGCATCTTGACATTCTTTATCAAACCACCTTTTGCGCGATCTATCTTTGTTGATACCATGGAGATGCTTTATGGCAAAGCATTCTTCCGCACAAGAACAAATAGCTTTCTTGAAAGCTTCCCATTTAGTTTCCAATGGTGCATCACATTGGAGCTTTGTCATCCATAATTTTTGCTCAACCATTTCAATGTACATTGGTGCCCGTTTGAAATCCATACATAGTGATAACTTCTCTTTCCTTTGGCTGAGATTATCATGCTTAGTTGCTTCTCCACATGAAAGGTCAATACACAAGGTGCGATGGTCGGATTCTGAGGTCCATTGACCAAACATAAAACTCTTTATGCGATACATGATGGCTTCAGAGAGTAGCATATAGTCAATCACACTATCCCCATTATGTCTCCTACATGCAAATCCATTGGTTCCACTCCACAAAGATACACCATTGGCAATGAGCATACCCGTGCTATTACACATGTGTAAAAGTAACTTTCCATAGTGATCCGGCTCTTTCTCATCCATTGAAGTACGATCATACTCCCTTGAAATGTATGGCATATCAAATTGTTGAGTATCATATTGCAATGTTTTTGTGCGAGCATTCATATCCCCAAATACAATAACATCACCTTCACCTTTGAAATAAGCAATGTCCTCTTCCAAATCAGAAAATGGTTGATCTCTATCCATGCAAGCATAAAAGGGAGAATCATGATGAGAAATGTAGCAACCGGATACAAAAATGGGTGCTCTTTTTGGTGTCATAATTTTCAGCCATCATCTTTCACAATTGATACAAAATTTTCCAATCCTTTCTTAACCATACATGCTAACCCTCCTTGTCCTCTTCGTTGCTTGAGATTCTTTGACCACATCAATGAATGTACATTGTAATCCTCCAAGCCGTTAATCCTTTGTGTATCATGCTCCCAAGTTTCAACAAGAAGTACAACATCGGCTTTGCTTGTTAGTTCATCAATGCCAACCCCCGCATTCCATGGGTATCCATTACAATTCCAAAAGCATATTTTCAATTGTAACTCGGTCTCATAGGTCACGTATCCCTATTTGCTTGAGAGACTTGCCTCCTCCTTGGGCACATTTTCTTCATGAGAAATCTCCTTGATTTTATTATTCTTTTCCTCATATGCCTTGCGACGCATATTTTGTTGCTTAATAGTGCGATCTTCACATACAAAACATTTTGTATCCCTCAAATAGATCCAACTATTATCAAGGATAATCTTTCGCTTGGTCTCATCCAGCATGGTGCATACAATTGGCTGTTCTCCCGAGCGAGGAGCTCCTTGCTTCCCCACTCTATGTGCTCCATAGACCATAACTCCGGACATGCCAAAGTGGGTTTTGAAGAAATCTTCAATAACAATGGCAAGAGAAGGAGATGTCTCTAACTTCTCTTTGGGAATTCCACGAATAACAATGTTCTTGGAACGTCGCTCCCGTTCCTTCAACTCCTCCACATCCACATTCTCAACATTCTTTGTTTGAACCATAGCTTGCATGAGTGAGGAATTAGAAACCACATTGCTACCACATACATCAGTCCAAGACTTGTTTGTGCATACATTTTTCATGTCGCATACATCCCGGCTCATAGTGTCAAATTTCTCCTCTTTCAATACATGGTCATGGTCTACTTTGCTCATCCGCTCCTTCAAAGCATTCAAGTCCACAAGAGAGCGTTTACATTCCTTGACTTCCTCTTCAAGTTGCATCAAACGTGTTGTTTGCATTTCAAGTGTCCTCTTGAGATTCTCATTCTCAACCACAAGTACCCTTAGTGTGTCATTCTCCATTGCAAGTGCTCGTAAGTCTTCGCCTTGTTTGTTTACGGTCTCTTGCAATGATACCAAGTACGCCATGATCATGGTTTCCGATGTCGTTGGTTGGGTGGTTGTGTTGCTATCTCCACACTTAGGAGATTTTGGATCATTTTCCACAATGGTTGTGGACCTTGTTGAAGAAGAACCCTTGCGAGTGTCGGAAGACATTGTATGTAAAATAGGAGATGAGAATCAATTTTGTTGAACCTGTTCACTTCGGAAATGCTGCTACAAAAACGCCTTCCATAACTCTGAAAATTTCTATCTTTACATCAACGCGTAGAGGACTTCGTACTCTTCGATTGAAGCTATAGATCACCCAATTAAGAGTTCGGATGAAGAAGTTATGATCAAAAGAGTGGACTGCTGTCTACTAGGTCAAAAAACGGCTGTGTTTTTTAGAGAGAGATCACAACCTGGCTGCCTTGGCTCCACAAACTACAGAGGAAAGACAACCATACCATCTCCGCTGGCAGCTACCCCCTCGCGCTGACAGCAAAAGGTCTGCCATGTTGTCGCCATCAATCCCAAGCCTCACCCTTTGCAGGCTTCCATGGGAAAGCGCCTTCTACACCCTCACTGTCCAGATTGTGCCTTTTGAAGATTCCCTCGGAATCTCTGAATGTGAAGGCAAAAGAGGGATGCCTTGTATGCAATGTTCCCTTGGTCACCATCGTTGATGTCCTCTACATGCTGATCAAGCATTCCAGCTCCTATGCACCTACCCCACTGTGTAACAAACACGAGCGTCAGACCCTTGGGCAACGTGCCTGCTCTACACCACAATCGTGCTTCTAAGTTCTCAGCGAGAGAGAGAGAGAGAGAGGCCCATGGGCCTCGCGCCCTCGCTGTTTTGGCTCGACACACTGCACAACAGAGACGTATCCCATCTATGCTAGCAGATCCTCTCTTTCCTCGACGTGTAACCTCCCTTGTTTTTCCTTTCAAAGGAACGAGCTCACGCGACCCGCCTCCCGACGGGTCTTGTTCGCTCTTACCAAGCCGTCAATTCTATACATTTTGTAAAGCTCACTCATCTGAATATCTATGTACGTACTCACGTCTCCGATGGATCTTGCTCGCTTTTACCAACAGGTCAATCCTATATAGTTTCTCTCTATCTTTATAAATCTCCCCATAACACACATCACATTCTCTCTTTTCTCCCTTGTTGACATCCCTCACCACATCGTCTCTCTCTCTCTCTCTCTCTCTCTCTCTCTCTCTCTCTCTCTCTCTCTCTCTCTCTCTCTCTCTCTCTCTCTCTCTCTCTCTCTCTCTCTCTCTCTCTCTCTCTCTCTCTCTCTAGTTTGGCTCTGTCGACAGTTCTCTAAACCTAACCCTACACGACCCTTCCTATCTCCCCCTGGGCGAGGGCAGCCCTGTGGGGGGACGTAAACTCTCAGCCCCGCCCTGCTGTAGGTCGGCACAGCTTGCAACAACGGTGTTTTTTCTGCTCCCGACGATTTCTACTCCTCACAGTTTCAGTAGTGAGTGGTCGCTTTCCTCCTCGTGGAGTTTCTGTAGCGAGTGGTCGCTTTCCTGCTCGTGGTGCGCGCTCTGTCCCATGGCCTTTGTGCTCCGCTCCCACAAAGCTCGTGCCGACCTGCACCTGAGGTTGACCCGTCTACACAGAGCCTAGATTAAGGTTTAAATTCACCTATTTCAAATCAAAGTAAGCCTTCAATCCCGCCCACCACACTCTCAGTTCGACAGAGTTGCAAACTAGAGAAGGTATCACTAGCACCGATGTCGTCGTTTGACACTCCCACTGCACGCAAGAGCTTTCTTGTAGTGGCAACAGCACCAAGGAAGGACCCTACCGTTCGCCAAGAAGCAAGGTTCACAGCCCTCGAGGCTTGGATTCAACAAATCATTGGGGAAAATGAGAAACTCAAAGAACGTCTACGCAAGCTCGAAGACGCAAAGGAGGCAGAGAGCCAAGCTCTACTTGCAAAAATACAAGAGGTTCAAACCTCACTCACCAAGACTGTCATGGAAACAATACAAAAAGAATCCCACGAAGCAACACATAAGAAGATCGACAGCAAGATACAGGCGGCCATACATGAATGCCGACTACAAGAATCGCTCGGCCTCAAGGTCAGGATTAAGGGGCTCCACTCACCGTGCTGCACCAGCGAGGACACCCTCGAGGAAGCAATCTCCAAGCTAAATGACATTCTTCAACGTGTTTGCATCAAGCCCGAAACTGTTTCATGGATCAACGACACACATCAGCATGTGTTACCCGAACATTGCATACTCACTTTTAAGGACAAAGATGAGCGTATGAAACTGTTATGCCAATCTCGACTTCTCAAGGGAAAAAAGCTTTAGCTTGCTGAAGAATTGACCACAAATCAACTCAAGAGTAAAGCAAGTGAGCTCAAGAAGATGCATGAAGCACATAAACAAGGCCAATGGACAGTGTACCGAAGTGGCAAAGCGATCATCCAGGAATTTCAAAATCTTAAGCCGGTTATCCCCTCAACTGAAACCCCCTTAGGTTTTGTTCTCTCTTTTATTTACTTTATCCTCTTGATGGACCCTCAATCCTTAACTGATATGTATCACACCCCACTCTAAGAAGGAATTGTTGTAGCGCTCCTTTCTGGTCCCATGAGTCATATATGACCTCCGCGGACGATAATTCAATCTATCTATCTATCTATCTATCTCTCTAATTTGTACGGAGGCCACCACTGAGACAGAAAGATACTATAGAAGACCAAAGTAATAAAATCTCTTTGCTATCCTTTAGAGCAATGGTGTGTATGAGAGAGAGTTTCATTTGAGCCACCTACACAATCCTTCTCTCTCTCTCTCTCTCTCTCTCTCTCTCTCTCTCTCTCTCTCTCTCTCTCTCTCTCACACACACACACACACACACACACACACACACACACACACACATGGACATGGTAAAGCAAGAGTATATCAAGATTCACTCGCAAAAAATAGAACTCAATGAAGTCAAACTCTACAACATCTTGCACTATAACATCATCGTCTACGAAATTAAACCATAATTAATAGTTTGTTTTCAAACCATATTTAAAATCAAGCAAGGAATTTATCTGGAGAGAGAGAGAGAGAGAGAGAGAGAGGAGTACATTTTAAGACGTATGTCAAGCTACATACATTCCAACACTCAATGTATGCCAAGCTACATAAATTCCAACACTCAATGTATGTCAAGCTACATAAATGACCATCACCATCAATAAACTAAGGCCTTGAAAGGATCACTTGGTGTCCGCACTATCCAAGGTCCAATATGATGTACACTTTGTCCAAGGCGTCGAGGAGGGCGACCCAACACGTACATCTCCATCCTCTAACCGGGACAACTGTCACCATATGAATAACGTATATTAATTGCGAGTTGGTCCCCCACCTCCTGAAAACTCACATAGGCATGGCCATTATCATGGTCAATATTAACTTTAATGTAATATATCCCTACCAACCATCAATATGATAGTAAACACCCAACAAAATATACCGGCGATAATAATGGTTCCTGTTTACAAAAACATACTCAATGTTAAATCATAAACTATATAACAAAAAAATATAAACCATTTTCAATAAGTCTCATTTCACCATACCGAACAACTTCAAAGTCTTCAATGATGCGAACAACATTATCAGCATGTAAAGTCCCTCTCCAAAATTGTGGATCTATAACAAAATTGTTAACTTATTTGGACTTTTTTGTAAAATAGCTCTCCATTCATCATACATCCAACAAGATGGACTACAATTGTTTAGATTAGGTCCTCAAATCTATATGCCCTACAATAATGCAGATGTAAACAATGTATAAACAACCATACTCCACCATAGCTAATGCAAGGCTCCTAAAACTGAATCAATGAGCACATCCCCCAATCCAAGTCCGAAGGATTGCATGTCCAAGCGTCAAGACTCAAAGCCACTGCATCTCTCATATAGAAGAGGGCCCTCTAAAAACAACATCTCCACCAATTCTCGACCTTATATGCCCTCACCCATTGTGCTATGGTGTTAAATATTAGGGAAAATTACCAAACTACCCCTCTAATTTGTGAAAAATTCCAAAATATCCCTCAAATTTCAAAAATTTCCAAAATACCCTTGTATGTATTTTGGTTGATTGTTCAAGGTTTTCTCATCTTTATTCGTTTTTTAAAATTTGAAGAATATCAAACAGAAGATTCCATGCCTGCACCCTTCAATCCTCATAAATTGAAAAAGAATTCTTCAAGAAAAAGCAGGATTGAAGAAGCAGAAGTGAGTGATTCCAGTTCTTCTTCAATGACTGCTAAGGTAGGTAAAAAAGACCGATACGAAATATCAATTTTGCAGAAGCAAATAAAAGCAGCTCTTAAAGAAGTGAAACAAGCCAATGTACTAGTATCGAGCCAGTATAAAAAAGAATGGTGATACTAGCCTTGGCCAATAGAAAAATAGCTACTAATATTCAAATTGGGTTTGTATGCTTAGATATGGACCTAAGCTAGAAAGTTTACAATGTTCATTGAAAATGACCAATATTTGTTCAACAAAATCTGTAAAAGCTTAGGATATTCTGGCTGGTCTTTATGCAAGTTGCAATGAGGCAAAAATCAAAGAAATCATTTTGTGATTCCTCATATTTGTTCAACAAAATATGTAAAAGAGGCTTAGGATATTCTGGCTAGTCTTTATGCAAGTTGCAATGAGGCAAAAATTGCATTGCTGCGTAAAGAGCTGGAGTCGAAGATTATGCATGAGGAAGATGAAATGGACACTTTCCTTACTCGTGTCAAGGATATAAATGAGCAACTTATTTTTGCAGGCGAAGTCTTTTCTGACAATTCCCTTGTGCAGACTGTTCTTGATTCTTTGTCAGATTTGTACCATACTTTTGTTGGTACTTGGAGACTTATGACCCAAACGAAATCCAAAAGTTGTCAAGTTTGACGCATTATGCACATTGCTGTGTTGCAAGAGTCACTTTTCAAAAAAAAAAAGGCTAAACAACGTGCAGTTGAACATGTTTTTATTGCTTCTTAAAGAAAAGGTGATAATAGCAATGTAACCACTTCTCATGGTTCTTTTGCAAGTGGAAAATCTTTAGTTCCTAATGCTTCTGGTGGTAGCACTTCGTCTAAGAATTCTCGTGATAGGGGCAAAAAGAAGATGCATTGCCATTATTGTAAAGCTAATGATCACTTGATCAAGTAGTGTCCGAAATTGAAGGCAAAAGAGGCTAAGAAGAAAGAGGTTGGATCAACTACAGGGTCCAATATAAGTGCAACTATTGTAGAGTCTTCTGTGAAATAAGCTTGTGATGTTGATGTAGATGTAGAGTGGGCTTTAAGCGTAGACTGTACTTATGCTCCTGTTGTCCATGATGCATGCATGTCAGTTGCTGCAAATTCACATGTGTGGTATTTTGACAATGGTGCTACAAAGCACATTACCTCACATCGTGATTTGTTTACATCTCTTGAGTTTGTCCCTGATGGGAATTTACTCACTTGTGCCAACAATGCCTCTTATCCAGCTCAGTTCGGGGAGTTCGAAAGATTGTGCTTACTGTTGCAAATGGCAGTTCTTTCACATTGTTCATGCATTGTATGTACCTAGGATCAAGAAGAATCTTTTGTATGTATCTGTACTTGCTAGACCTGGTCTTGTAGTCAAATTTGTAGATGATAGATGTACAGTACATGATCTCAGTTTTGGTGATGAAATTGTTGCATCTGGCATTTTATGTCGTGGGTTGTATAACCTCACTTTGTATGACAAGTGTGCACAAAATTTTGCAAATGATGTTGTGGATTCAAAGGAGTTTTCAGATGCAAAACTTTGGGATGCACATTTTGGGCATCTAAGTTTTGCCAATTTGCTGCGTTTGCAGAAATATGATATGGTTGCTTCTTTGCCGCCTCTTGAAGCATCTGTCAAAAATGTTTGTGAAGTCTGTATTTTGGTTAAGATGCAGCGTTTAAAGTTTCCAAAGCATGTTTCAGTTAGGGCTATATGCAAGTTGCAGCTTGTGCATAGTGATGTTTGTGGACCCATGCAAAATCTGTCCTTGGGCAATAACCTTTACTTCATGACTTTCATTGATGATTACTCCAGGCATGCATGGGTGTACTTGCTTAAAGCAAAGTCTGAAGTGTTTATGTGCTTCAAACAAGTTCTGGCTATGGCTTAAAATGTCTCAAAATTTACTATGGGCACCCTCCGTTCCGATCGAGGGGGGGAATATATGTCTCATGAATGAATTTAATGCATTTCTGACTAGTCATCGGATAAAACACCAATGTACAGTGCCGTATACACCTCAAAAAAATGGTGTTGATGAGAGGAAAAACAAGTCACTTAGAAAATGGCATGATGTATGGTCAACAGTCAAGCTTTGCTGCATTTGTTTTGGCTTGAGGCCATCATGTGTGCCACTTATGTACTTAGAAGGTGTCCTACGAAAGCTTTGCACTCTCCCAAGAGACAAGATAATACTCAAGAGCAACAATGGAGGGTGGAGGTAGTGGGGAGGGGGAATAAGGAACACACCCAAAACACAAACAAATGCCTTTCTATAGCTCAAGGCATTCACAACACCCCTATCCTCTGAGAAACACCTTCAAAAGATACAGCGCACGCTAACATGCCACCGTCTACACACCTCTCCAGTCACACACGCATAGCAAGACCACGGTTTGACTCACACACACACACGGACAATGCTCGTTTCAACACACCTGATGCACACCATTGCTCATTTTTCACTCCCTTTGCACCACAAGGCGACTCGTGGGCACACACCTCCATTGGCAATGACATACACGTAAAGAGCAAGAGAAAAGATTGGGGAAGGGGGTAACGATGCTAGAAATCGGGGGAACGGCTTCAAATTTCTCAACACAATGCACTTACAAACATAGCATCACCCATCAACGAGCTCACACAAAGAAAACAGCCCCAAGGGGTCACTCTTGGCTTTCTCAACACCGCACAATTCCAAAACTAGGAAAAAACCCTTAAAAATGAGTTCAAAGGGATTTTATGAGGGAGCCCCACCCTTTTTTGGAAACTCGAACTTGATTGGCCCATTTGGAGGCACAAGGCTTGAAGCTCCTTAGATCAATTTCCCTCTCATACACTCACATTGCCATTCTTGAGCTTGAGGAGAGTGCAATGCTAGTTCAAGGAGGGGGTAGCACTAGCACTAGTGCTACCTCCCTTTTTGCCTTCAAAATTTTTGGGCCCAAGGCCATATGAACCCAGGGTTGACACATCATCACTATGGACTACGACCACTCGTAGGTCACCATCTAGTGCCACGCAATGCCAACTCCGCCAAGGGTGCAATTTTTGGGCGAGCAATTTCTGGGGAGCGCTTTTTAAGAATCAAACGAGCAGATTCCCAAAAGATCCTTTATCTACCTCTTTCTCTCTCTCTCTCTCTCTCTCTCTCTCTCTCTCTCTCTCTCTCTCTCTCTCTCTCTCTCTCTCTTTCTTTTCAACTAAAATGTAACATTGAAGATTGCACGTTCAGTGCCAACTTACATTCAAACAAAAACATGATTTACCACCATGGATGCATTCAATACACTATTGATAAGACAAAGAGAAGTTCCTTACACACAATTATGGTCTATTTGATATAGCAAACCCCAATCTATGTGTTCCATTGCATCAAAAGTAAATACATATTGGGGGGGGGGGGGGGGGGGGGGGGGGGGGATACATCACGGGTGAGGTGGATGAAAGAAGAGCGGTGGGGGGCCATATGCTCCGAGAGGAAACAAAGGTCGTGCCAACGGGGGCAGTGCACCAAATGGTGGGGGAACTCCTCCAAGTGGAAGAGGGTACAAGGAGGCCTGTAGGTAGTGAAAGAGGCAATGGATCAACTCCGCTCCGGGCGGGGCCTCAGATGTGGAGGCATTGAATGCACTGGTGGATGGTCCAGTTGCATGCCATGCCAACACTAGGGCCGTGAAAGTAGTATGTGGAGCTACTATTGTCCCCCCCTGACTGCTGAGTGGTGTCGGGAAAGGTGGCTCCAACGAATGAATTTGCTCTATCACCTGCTTTGGATGCTCAGTTACATGAACTCTATCACTCCTACGAAACATCAATGTAGAGCCTAAATCGAATGGTGGACACTGAGCCGGTCCTAGAGAAGCACTAAAAACTGACCAATCCTTCTCACAACTGATGCTATGTCTGCGTAGTAGTAAACATTGTGTTGCCAATGTCCCCACTCCTGCAAAACAGTCCAACACAACATCTCCCATGTTTGTGAAGCTACCTAGTAGCCACCTAAAAAACAAAAAAAATCCTTAGATTTGTTCTACCTCCAATTTTTTAGGAACATGAAGTAAAAACATCCAATAAGTTTCTAGCAGTTGGCAAACGTTGGACTCCTTTCAACACCTCTACGATAAGGCATGCCCATACGATCAAGCGTCCACTGTGTGGGATCTGTACCTGGTAACTTCTCCCACAACATGTCGTCATCTGCAGAGAAGCCACATGCATTTGCTGCAATCTCTCCATCTGCTCGATCATCCAACACCCTTCGGTTCTAGGGGGTGAAAAAATGACTATCAACAAAGTACCAACCAACAACATACCGCCTCTACATAGTGCTAAACAGTCGTGAAGCTAGACTCTGACAGCCGTATGTACAATATCCTCAAAAACTAGAAATGAGCGCCCTCTGCCTTCGAAGTGACAATGGACAGATGTTCTGCATGACATGTCACCACAACCATGCCATCAACCAAAAGAAACTTGGTTGCAAGAAGGAATGCAGCATCCACAAGCTCGCTATCCCATTGGTTCCATAAAGAAACTCCACCTGTGCTAGCTGCATGTGGCCTAGTGTGTAAGGGAAAGGCCATGTACATCAAACGTACGCCACCCAATCTCAAGTCGGGGTTTGTTTGCTCTGTTTTTGATAGAGATCCCAAGAATCTACGTAGTGATTGCATAGAACTGCGCGCAATCTTTGTTAGCACTAAAATTGTGGACATAACTATGAAGGCAAAAAGTGTGGCTTACCTGTCATTGCACAACACATCTAGAATAGCTTTTGCCAAGCACTTGACGCTAGCATGCATTGTAAGGTGGCGTGGCTCTACATGCATATCTGTATGCTCAACATAAGATCAAATATATCTGGCATGCAATGCTAAAGAGAACAACACAACATTAACCATTTTCATGTACCTGGAGGGTTTTCTCCGACCACTCTAGCCATGTTCGATAGGTCCTCTGCAGCCCTGCCCTCTGGTGGTGAACATGGAGGGGACTCCTGGGTGCCCCCTACTGGTTTTGGAGTGAAGGAAAGTGTTGGTACACTGTGGCTCATAGCACCAAGGCTCTGAGCACTATCGTTGACTTCTATAGAATCCTCCTCAACCACATGCTCGCTCTCACTATCACTGGAGGCAACAACTCTCTTCCTTCTCTTCCCACCTTGCCAATCAGCCAAGGGTGCTTCTGGGGCCGATGTGGAGCCAATCTTTGTGTCTTTCTTTGAGGCCGGTTTCTTTGAGTCCGATTTCTTTGAGGCCGCCTTCTTTGTTGTGTTTGGCGAGAGTGTATCCTCTATCACAACGGCTTTCTTCCGTGAAACAGTATGCTCCGATATTGATTAAAAAAAGAAACTTATTGTGTCCATGTCGTATTGCATGGCAAAGGCAAAATATACATAGTATGATACCTATGTAAAGCGCTTCCTCTTTGGGTGGGTACTCCTTGTACGGGTAATCCAGCCACCAAGGCCACTTGAACCACGCTCCCTTTGGTCGCAAGTCATCTATCCACGTGTCCGGATATAAGCACGTCTCCTCTCTCTCTGACATGCACCATGCAATGCCAGTGTTTCCTTCTTTGCTGAACAATTTCTTGTTCCAGCATAGCCCTCTGTCTTAACTCATCCAACTGTGTCAACTCCTCTAGTTTCTGTTTAAGATTGTGATTGAAATCCAATCCATACTCTACTGCCATCCTGAGACTGGGAATGACAAATTCCATATGTACGACAGCTTCAATGCAATACACCATTCTAAACGGTGTCAGTCCATTAGTGACCTTATAAGTTGTTCTATATGCCCAAAGAGCAGTCTGGAGTTTCAAATCCCACAGGTGTGGCTCCTTCTGCACAATTTTAGTGAGAATGGTCTTGACAGTCTTGTTACTGCTCAATGCTTTCCCATTGCATCTAGGATAATATGGTGTTGATTTCCTATGCTTTACTGATAACATTTCCATTAAGATGTCCATAGTATCATTTATAAAGTGTGTCCCTTGATCAAACACAATCTCCACAGGACATCCATATTGGCAGATAATATTTTCAAATAAAAGCACAGCAATGGACTTCGCGGTGTTGTCAGGAAGAGCTTTACTTCCACCCATTTGGTGACATAACAAGTGGCCATCAATATATATCTATTCTTCCTTGGAGTAATTTTCTTGAATGGACCCATGAAATCCAGACCCCATTTCAGAAATACTCCCAGTGTGGCTGCACTGGAGTTAGAGGAGTCATATTTGCTGCCATGGGTCTGCCCATCCGCTGGCATATATCACATGTTTTATAAAAGCTTTGGACATCGAATATTAAGGTTTGCCACCATAATCCAGCCTGTAAAATTTTCTTGTAAGTAACATCAGTGGCAAAATGTCCTCCAGAGTCTCCATCGTGTGCCTCTGAAATAACTTGCATTCTCCCTTCCATGGGCACGCATCTTTGAAGAACCCCATCAACCCCCAGTCTGTAAAGTGATCCGCCAATGATAGTGAACTTCATACTTTTAATAATCAGGGCCTTCTTCTGACTTTGAGTCCAGCTTTCTGGGAATCCTCCCTTAGAAAGGAACTGATATACATCAAACAACTCTGGATCCGTTGTTTCCTTAGCCATCATCTGAAATAGTTATGCATCCACTGGCTCATCTCTTAGGGATGCTTCAAAATAACCATCCGTACTCCTGGATAGGAAATCAGCACCACTATGGTTTTTGCCAGGCTTATGAAAAATGCGAAATTCAAATTCCATCAGGAACATCATCCATCTTACCAGTCTGCCTTGGATAATGACTTTGTTGATAAAAAACAATAATGCCTGATGATCCACATAGAAATGAAATAGCTTGCACAGCAAATAGTGTCGAAATTTAGTAGCACTGAAAACCATTCCCAGGGCTTCCCTTTTAGTAGTTGTATATCCTTATTCAGCTTGACTGAATCTCCGGCTGGCAAAATATATTGGATAGTCAGTCCTCCCTTCTGGCTAAGCTAATATGGCTCCCATTGCCAGCCCTGATGCATCTACATGTACATGAAAAATGACCTCCCAATTTGGGTGTATGAGTACTGGCTTATTAATAATGGCATTCTTCAATTTCTGAAATCTCTCTTCACATTCAGCAGTCCAATTGAGCTTGTTGTTCTTCTTTGTGAGCTCGTACAAAGGTAATGCCTGGGAAGCAAATTGATGCACAAATCTTCTATGGAAATTGATGTATCCCAAGAAAGAACTCAGTTCTGATGCATTGTTGGGTGCCTTGGCCTGTTGGACACGCTGAATCTTGTCATTGGCCATTTCTATACCATTTTTGGACACTACATGTCCCACCAATTGTCCTTTCCAAACCAAGAAAACTGATTTGAATGGATTTAGACAAATTCGCTTCTCATGACAACGCTAGAAAACCATTTCCAAAAAAAGTAAATGCTTATCCTCCGTACAATATATAGTGATATCATCCATAAATATCACCAAGAATCGGTGGAGAAATTCATTGAATATTTCCATCATACATCGTTGAAAAGTCGCTGAAGCATTGCACAGACCAAATGGCATAACCAGATACATGAATGCTCCCCGCTTCGTGATAAAAATGGTTTTACTTCGATCCTTAGGAGCAATCTATAACCGGTTATATCTGAAGGAGTACGAGCGGAAGTGTGACGTGAGAGAGAGTGCGAGAAGAAGAGCACGACAATATGGTGAACTCGCTCTACTGTGAGGTGTAGAGCATAGTGAGTTCTTATTAGGTTTTAACAAAAGAATATGTGTACATACCTGGCGGCCCGCCCACTTACCTAGGCGACCACATTGGGCTTTATACCCCAACAACCTCCCACTTAAAGTCCAATGTGGTACTTTAAGTGTGAGAGAAGCTACTATACAAGCTAATATACAAGAGATGTAGAGAAGTGATGTACTACCCTACACCTAACTGCTTGCGAAAATGCGCAAAGCTCTCTGAGGGAAGTCCTTTTGTAAGTAGATCAGCAGGATTTTCTGTGGTGTGAACTTTAACAAGCTGAAGTTGCTTATCCTCGAGCATTCCCTGATGAAATGATACTTCACATCCACATGCTTTGTCTTTGAGTGATAAACTGGATTGCGAGCCAATTGTATAGCACTTTGACTATCACAATATAACACAGGCATCTCTTCTTTGATTCCCAAATCTGTTACTAGTCGATTAAGCCAAATTGATTCTTTGCATGCCTCTGATGCTGCAACATATTCAGCCTCTGTAGTAGACTGAGGAACAAATCTTGTAATCTAGAACGCCATGATACTGCTCCACCAACCAATGTAAAGACATACCCTGACGTAGACCTTCGGTTGTCTAAGTCACCTGCATAATCTGAGTCTGTAAAACCCTTTACACTTAGCTCCTGACTCCCATAGCATATACGCATACTCTTTGTAGCTTTCATGTATCTCAATATTCCTTTCACTGCCTCCCAATGTTTCTTGCCTGGGTTTGACATGTATCGACTTACTACTCCCACTACAAATGCAATGTCTGGGCGAGTAGCAATCATTGCATACATCAAACAACCCACTGCAGACACATATGGAATCTTATCCATTTCAGCCTGTTCTTCCTCAGACACAGGACAATCTTGTTTGCTAAGTTTCACACATGGTGGCAATGGAACACTCAGTGCCTTTCCCTTCTCCATATTGAAACGTTGCAAAACCTTGTCAATATACTCTGTTTGAGATAACCAAATCAACTTCTTTGATCTGTCTCTCTCAATGCGCATACCAAGTATATGACTTGCCTCACCCATGTCTTTCATGTCAAACGATTTTGCCATCTTTGACTTCAAAGCTGAAATTTCTTCCAAGTGCTTGCCAGCAATCAACATGTCATCCACATACAAAATAAGGATCAACCAACTACCATCCTTAGCCTTCTTTGTATATAGACAGTGATCGAACTCACTATGTTTGTAGCCTTGAGAAAGCATAAACTTGTGGAATTTATGGTACCATGCCCTCGGTGATTGTTTTAAGCCATAAAGACTCTTTAACAACTGGCATACCCAATCTTCCTTGCCTTTCTCAACAAACCTATCACCTAAATTTCCACATCTAAATCACCATGCAAGAACGCTGTCTTGACATCCATTTGGTGCAACACCAAATCTAATATGGCAACCAATGCAAGAAAGCATCTCAATGTAGTCATTTTGACCACCGGAGAGAAGACTTCATCAAAGTCAATGCCTTGTTCTTGCTTAAACCCCTTGGCAACAAGCCTTGCTTTGTACTTTGGCTGATTATCATGAGCGGTGATCTTATACCTGTAAACCCATTTACAGGGTAGAGCCCCGTGGTAATTTAGCTAGCTTCCATGTCTGGTTTTTATGCAAAGCTGTCATCTCTGACTGCATGGCCAATTGCCAATTCCCGGAGTCCTTCATTTGCACTGCTTCCTTGTAACATGAAGGCTCATTGCAATCAGTCAACATGACATAGTTAATAGATGGAACAAACCTATCAGGAGGTCTCGTGACACGTCCAGATCTACGCACAATAGGTGGCTCAGGCTCAGCCACAACCTGTGGTTCCAGTCTATCATGTCCTTGCTCCTCTTGAGCCCTGACATTTTGTCTTGCACGTGCAGGTCCATCTTCTTGGAAGACAACTCTTCTAATCTCCTCAACTTTCTCTGGTTTAGAATGATATTTGGCTTCATTAAAGTGAACATCATTGCTGCGGATAACCTTTCTGGATTCGGGATCCCAAAGTCTGTACCCCATCTCACCAGAATTACCATAGCCTAGAAAGATGCACTTTCTACTCTTTGGCTCAAGTTTGTTCCTAAATTCCTTTGCAACGTGAGTATATCCCTCACAGCCAAAGACTCTAAGATGCTTGTATGAGGGCACCTTGCCTGACCATACCATCTCTGCCACTAAATCCTTCTGCAAAACCTTGCTAGGAGATCTATTTATAAGATGAACAACTGTTGATACAGCTTCAGCACAAAACCCATTTAGCAGCTGTGCATTAGACAACATACTTCTGACCTTCTCTTGTATGGTCCTATTCATCCTCTCAGCAACACCATTTTGAGGAGGATTGTAAGGAGCAGTAAGTTCACGTTTTATACCTTTTGACTCACAAAAGTCCTGAAAGGCCTTTGAAACGTACTCTCCACCATTGTCATTGCATAAGCATTTAAGCTTCTTGCCACTCTGATTCTCCACAAGTGTCACAAACGTTTTGAAAACACTAAACACTTCATCCTTGTGCTTGAGAAAGTAAACCCATACTTTCCTCGAGTAATCATCTATAAATGTCATAAAGTAAGAAGCTCCCCCTAGAGATAGGTTAGGCATAGGTCCACACAAATCACTATGAACAAGTGCCAACTGTGTATCTCTTCTACTGCTTCTATGCTTATGCGGTTGCTGTGTTTGCTTACCATACAGACAATGTTCACAGAATTCAAAATCATTAAATGACAAGCCAGGCAAATAACCAGAACGAGACAGGATTTCCATTCCCTTCTTGGACATATGTCCTAACCGGCTATGCCACAAAGAAACGTTGGGCTGCTCGGTTACATTGATTACATTTTTAGAGACATTTGATACATAAATCATGTAAAGTCCTCCAGACTTTACTCCATGTGCTACTGTCATAGAACCCTTGGATATCTTCCACATGTTCTGTCCAAAAGTGGTGACGTAGCCAGCATCATCAAGTAAACCTGTGCTGATCAAGCTCTTTGTAATTGCGGGAACATGTCTCACATTCTTCAGCGTGAAAGAAGAGCCATTCTGAAATTTCAATTGAACATCTCCAACACCTAAGATCTCACATGTCTGCCCATTGCCTAGCCGAACATGATCTTTAGTAGTCACATAAGAAGTAAACCACTCCTTGTTTGGAGACACATGAAGTGATGCCCCTGAGTCTATAATCCAGTCACTCAATGCATTTCCATCAGATGCTGTAAGAAGAGCTGAGTCCATTGTATTCTTCAAGAAGTAGATGTCTCGTGACACTAGACTGTCATCCTCTGCAACAGTGTTTGTCACATTTATTTCTTGAATCTTCACTGAGGACTTGTTCTTCTCACCATGGTCTTCAGATTTCTCTTTGCCTTTTTCTGCTTTCCATTCTCTGCAGTCTCTTTTCATGTGACCCTTCTTGCCACAATGGTAGCATTCTATGTCACTCTTGCCTTTAGCACTGCGGGACTTGCTACGAGACTGATTCCTCTTTCCACCTTTGTACTTTTCTTTGGTCCTTCCCCTGACAACTAAGGCTATTCCTTTGCCTTTGTCCATTGTCTTTCTATTGGTTTCTTCATTAAGCAGACTTCCTTCTACACCTGCTATGTTCAAACCATCTGGAGGTGCAGAATTACTCAAAACTGTGCGAAAAGTGTCCCAACTTTCCGGCAATGTGATCAACAGGAACATAGCTCTAACAGGTTCATCAAACTTGACACCTTGAGCTAACAACTGACTGTAGATGGTGTTGAATTCATTCAGATGATTGGACATAGGTGTCCCTTCTTTCATCTTCAAGTCAACAAGCTTCTTAAGCCAGTATACCTGTGAAGCTGCACTCTGCTTCTCATAAAGATCACTCAGCTTTATCCATGCTTGATAAGCCGACATCTCGTCTGCTACATTGAAGTAAACGCTTTCTGCCAAAGTCAGCATAATGGTAGAAAGTGCCAATTCATCCATTTCGCTCCATTCATCTTCGTCCATATCTTCTGGTTTTATCCCCTTGAGCTTTATAGGTTTTATCTGCTTCTTTTGTACCAACACGTGCCAAATCTGCTTCTTCCACAATGGGAAATTGGTTCCATCCAGCTTCTTGATATTGTAAAGAGCAGTGTCCTGTGATCCAGCCATAGCTACGCTTCACAGTGGTTTACTTTCCTGGGAAAAATTCGGCAGAGTTTCTCCTGTAAACTGACCTCTGAACCAATATCAACCTGTCAAATGAACCAAGAAAGCTTCAGATTCTACATAAATTTCGGCAGAGTCTCCTTTGTAAAATGGCTCTGGTGTACTAAAAAACAGACCAAAAAAACAGCTCAAAAAACCACTGTCTCTCTAACACTGTAAGCTGTGGGTAAACCTGTCCTGCACTTGTACTGTCTCTCATTGTCCTGCCACTATCCTATAAGCATAGACTGCGACAATGCCTCAACGGCAGTAAAGCAAAGATGCAATCCCAACTATCTAACTCGCAGTCAATACATCCTAGCTACCTATCTAAGGGTGCTCGAGGGATCGCTCCAAGACCTGTATCACCGAAAAGATCTCAACATTCAAGAATCCCCCAGCTTAATAAAACCTCACTCGACCCTCAACAAAGGCTGCAGTAAATCTGACAGTACATAGACTTCCCACAAAGTCATACATCCACAAATTTCCCACTGTATGCTGTAACCGCTGCGGCGGTTGTTTGCTGTGTGACTCACGGCCAGCAAACCCTCAACAAACATACATCATCTCTGACAATACATCCCATGTGGAAGTACTTGCAATGTCAGGATGAAATCTAGAATATCAATCAGCAAACACAAGCTACCTGATGAACTAGTGGATGTCGCCTACAGTCTGTGTGTAGATGCGCCCGTGTCGTATGTGACACGCCTCCAAGAACTGTGAGCCGTCCTTCGATGTGTAGACAGCCACAAATCAGCACTCTGGGAGTGCCGATATTCTCAGCACCTGCAGTCGTAAGCCGAAACCCCAAATTTGGAGAGTCGGATCTGCACCCGCCGAGACCACGTAGTCGAAAATAGCCTGCGTAGAACTTTGTCGAAGCCGAACAGTCGCCGAGGGGCCGTGTCTTCGCCTGTCGAATTTCACTCCAATCTGAGCTAGTGACTCTAGCCTCCTGCAGTGCTTCCCCGAGCCTCGATCTGAGCTCTGATACCAGTTGAAGGAGTACGAGCGGAAGTGTGGCGCAAGAGAGTGCGAGAAGAAGAGCACGACGATATGGTGAACTCGCTCTACTGTGATGTGTAGAGCATAGTGAGTTCTTATTAGGTTTTAACAAAAGAATATGTGTACATACCTGGCGGCCGTAAGCCGAAACCCCAAATTTGGAGAGTCGGATCTGCACCCGCCGAGACCACGTAGTCGAAAATAGCCTGCGTAGAACTTTGTCGAAGCCGAACAGTCGCCGAGGGGCCGTGTCTTCGCCTGTCGAATTTCACTCCAATCTGAGCTAGTGACTCTAGCCTCCTGCAGTGCTTCCCCGAGCCTCGATCTGAGCTCTGATACCAGTTGAAGGAGTACGAGCGGAAGTGTGGCGCAAGAGAGTGCGAGAAGAAGAGCACGACGATATGGTGAACTCGCTCTACTGTGATGTGTAGAGCATAGTGAGTTCTTATTAGGTTTTAACAAAAGAATATGTGTACATACCTGGCGGCCCGCCCACTTACCTGGGCGACCACATTGGGCTTTATACACCAACAATATCCACTATAACCATCCATAAAACTATACACCTCATACCCTGCAATTTCATCAAGCAGCATGTTTGGAAAGGGTAATGGAAAGGGATCTTTGATCGTCTGAGCATTCAGCTTTTGATAATCCACACAGACTCTCAACTTTCCATTTTTCTTGAGTACCACCACAATAGGAAATAACCAGTTACTACTAGCTACTTCAGTAATGAACCACCCTTCAGAAGGTTGTCAATCTCTTCCTTGACCTTCTTAGCATAATTTGGATTCATCCTACATCGTTGTAACCGCACTGGTCTGGCATCAGGTTTCAATGGTATTCAGTGTTGACATTCTTTTAGATCCACTCCCTTAAGGTCAGTATGTTCCCATGTAAACACATCTTTGTACCGCTGGAACATGTGTCGAGCCTTCTGTTTCGTCACTGGATTGAGACGCTTGTTGACTTTAATCATTATGGGATTTTTCTCAAAACCCAGATTCCATTCTTCTATTTCTTGATCATCTGGCAGCAACCAGTTAGGCCCACCACCCTTTCTTTTGGTTGACTCTTCAGCATAGTCCCAAGACGGACCTCTGAGCTATGAACTGCTGTTCTGATGTTCATTAACTTCTCCATATTGTGTTCGTTTAGAAGCGTCTGGTGCAACTGATTCTTCTAACCTTCCTGATACTGAATTGGTCGTTCCTCAGAATTTAATTCAGTAAATTGTTTTAGAATGCTTCTTTTGCCTTTCCGCCATATCTTAATCCAATAATACTGCATTTAAATCTATTTCAACCAGTGGAAAGATATTTATTGCCGCTAGCATCCTCTCAATTTCCTTCACCTTATACTTTTGGCAAAGCTCTTCTGGTCGAAGCTCCTTTTTTCAGCTCCTGGTGTTGTTTGTCTGAACCTGAATTCTGCTACTTGCATCTTGTATCGTCAGAGTCTGATTGGCATAGTCGTGAACAGCTTGTGCTGTTTGCAACCATGTCCTGCCTAGTAGCATCCCATATGCGCCTTGCACAACTAAGACTAGGAAACTGGTCTTGAACTTTTCCTTGCCCACTCTTATCTGCATACTCTCTATCATCCCTGTTGCCTGCACAACTCGATGATCCGCCGTTCGAACTTTGAAAGGTGCTGGTTTCAAGTTTGTAATACCCATTCTTTGCTAAAGGTGTGTCCCCAAGATATTTACACCTGATCCCCCATCCAGTATTACACCAGATAGTGGTTCCCACTGTTTTCTAACCTTATAGTCTACCTGGATCATCGACACTTCGTCATCTCTGACAGCAGCCAAGTCAACTGCTCTGGCTTCCGCCTCAGCCTTCCTTCGCTATCTGATACATTTCGCTGCTTTAGGCAAAGTTTTTCTAATGTCATCTAACTCAACTGTGAGTTTCTAAATTCTGTCACAAATCGTAATAAGAATGTCTTCTCTCTCTTGATCAGAGTCATTATCAGAACTTGAAGAATCAGAATTGTTTGCACAAATGCCATTCTTCTGTTCTGATACCACTCGTACCTTGTCCAGTGCTTCCTGTTGTGCAGTTGTATCTGATTTGTCATTTGCTAGATCTTTGATCAGTCCTTGTACTGCAGCCAACATGGTCTCAAGAATTTTAGACCCTGACTGATCTGGTTATGCTTTCTCAGAAGGCCGGGCTGGTATCTTCTGAATGACCTGAGCATCAGAACTTTCAGGCTGCTTTGACAGCTTTTTGGATAAATCTTCTGCGATCTTAGCCTCCATTTCCCTCTGCTCCTGCCATTCATCAACTACCTTTTCTTTACCCTCTGCCTTTCACACCTCTCTCCGCTGAGCCCATTTTCTACTCTCAGGACCAACTGGTTTGGCTGGCTCATGTGGAATCTCCTCAATGACCACCCCTTTACTGCGTGTAACTGCTCTAACAGGAACTGGCTCTGGGGCCTTCGCCTCAGTAGCTGCAGTTGTAGGTGTTTCTGGACACTGAGCTGCAAAATGCCTATACTTACCACAAGTATAACAGTTCAGGCTTCTGTTCTGGAAATTACCACGACCCCGCCCCCGGCCGGTACCTCCCTGGTATGTGCCGCGCCCAATACCAGTACCACTGGTACCTGCTTTCTGCTCTTGGGGTACACTGGTTGTCTCCAGTCTGACTGGTTCAACATTAGTAAATGCCACTACGGACAAATCTTTCCCCTTCTTGAAGTGATGAATGCAAATGCCACAATTGTTCCATAAATGACCATACGCTTTGCAATAAGTACACTATGGGCATTCATTGGAAACATGATCTTTAGATTTGCATCTTGAACACCAGGTTCCCATTCTTCTAGCTGGTTGTCTGGTGTGGCTAATTTCAGCAATCTGCCTGGCCATCTCATCAATCTTCGTGGACCAAGATCCTTTCTTGGCCTTGTCTTTGCTCTTTTCATCTGAGCTACTTTCAGAGCTACTGGAGGTCTTACTAGAATCAAAATTCTCAGTGGAATCACTGCTACCACTTAACCTCCTCTTCTTGTGACTCCTCTCCTTCTTTGCCTGCTGTTCAAGCTTCAGGGCTCGCTGCACCAAATCATTGAATTTCTTTGTTGGTGCAAGCACCTCCTGTTTCCTAAGCTTTTTACTGCGAAAACCATTTAAAAACCATGCTCGCAACCTCTTTTCTGATGGTGGCTCCTGTAGCTGTTTGGTTAGCTCCTTGATTTTCTCAACATAATTTTTGACTGATAATTTTCCTTGCTTTATCTTATCCAGTTCACAAAGGATGTCCTCATCACCTCTCTTGTCTGAATATTCCAGTCTGAAAGCCTTCAGCAATTTATTATATGATCTGAGTTGGCAGGCTGGGTAATGGTAGTACCATTTCCTTGCTGCATCTTTTAGTGTCTGGGGAAAATATTCCCCCCCGGTCATCTTCATCAATATTTATCAACTCAGCATACCGTTCAAAAGCTTGGATATGAACATCTGGATCATCTTTCTTCCCACCTTTGAACATTGGGAAAGAGATTTTCAATAAAGAAGTGTAATCATGTCGATCACCATCATTTCTACCTTTCCTGACCTTAGGAACCTCACTCCATCTTGAAGATTTCTTGTAATGGTTTGTATCAGCATCCCAATCAATTTCCTCATTAGTCTCAGTTTCTGTCTCTTCTCTGGCTTTCCTACTGGAGCTGTGGCGACTACCCTTGCTGCCTTTGGCCCCATCATTATGTGTGGTGCGAGAATTCCTGGACTTGCGTTCTTTGCGCTCAGCCCTTCTCCTTCTGGACTGGCTAGAGTGCTGGGAGTCCTTAGTCTCATCAGCATAATTGTGCTCCTCCTCAGCCTCAGTCTCAAACACCGGGTCCTTCTTAGGATCAGAGTCTCTGTCTGACTCCTCAGGAATAGGATCAATACGGTGTGACTGTTTACGACCATGGCTGGTTTTGGGTGCCATCACTTCAGTAGAAAATTCCAACTGGAAGAGAAGAGTTTACTGGTCAATGAGCAATCAGCTCTAACCACCGTGATCGCAAAAGTGGAATTGGAGCTGATCTCTTTAGATAGCTGATTCCAGTGTTGGAATTTAGAGCTACTGGTAAGTCGTCAGTTCAGTTAGTGAAACTGGAATAGAGACAGATAATGGACTGAAATAGTTATCTGAATTGAAATAGTATACATGAAATGATAAACAATCTGGACAATTGAAAAGTGTTTGTAGTTTCAAATTCATAGTATAGGAACAACCAGTACAAGGTATAACTGATTGAAGCTCAGATGATTACAACTGCAGTAATGATTACAAGATGAAGTTACAGGCGAAGAGATTGTAGCTTAGAATACTCCAAAGCTTAAGCCAAGAGAACTAAGAAGTAAGAAGCCCGACTACAATGTAATGGATCCTATTTGTAGCCTTCTAGAAGTTATTGTAGTAACTACCGTGGTAATTACTGTCGTGTGACTGATCCATTGTCCGAAGTTCTAGGAGACAGTTCCCGCCTGTTGAGATTGTCTTCGCCTTCTACACTTACCCATAAGGAAATTGGTCATCTGAACTTCCACGGATGGAAGTTGTTCTTGTCAAGTTGTTCCTAGCTCTCATACTTCATCACAAAGTCGCACTCTTGTATCTTTTTTTCCATCAAGTGTTGGTTGAACTTCGCAACCCGCTTCTCTCTCTACATCACATAAAAGTCTATTGTCGCTTGTCTATTCATTTGCAATGCTTTAAGGCAAAAAAAATGTGCTGCAAAACATCTTGTTGACTTGTATTAATTTGCCATATACCTTTTAGTGCATCCAATTGGATACACACCAACAACTTTGCCTCTTTGCCATAAATCAAATCATACATCACAATGTTGTACAATGCTCTAACCCTAATCAAAACTCATCGATTCAAGTAATACAAGGGAGAAACATTCAAGCCTTCTTGCCACCTACCCAAGGCTCTATCTCTTATGCACATGCCTTGTAGATGAGGCCAAGAATGAACAATAATCCTATTCAGTGATATCATCAATGAGAACTAATTAAACCCCTTACATAGAGATTGGTGGAGATTTAACCAACTTTTCTCCTCACCCCTCTTTCTACAACAAACTAATAAGGTAAATCTCCAACTTCCTATGAATACTAGATAGTTTTCCATGATTTCCAATGTTTGCAACAATATAGATAATGCTCAAAAAGGAGAATATGAAGTTTTAGATAAAGAGAAATAGTAGATCATAGAGGAAATTGCTCATCAAGAGCTAAATACTAACCAATTTGAGAAAGGAATCAATGTTGCAGGAGGAAAAATGTGGGAAAAGATAGTTTTCCATGATTTCCAATGTTTGCAACAATATAGATAAAGCTCAGAAAGGAGAATATGAAGTTTTAGATAAAGGGAAATAGTAGATCATAGAGGACATTTCTCATCAGGAGCTAGATACTAACCAATTTGAGAAAGGAATAGATGTTGCTGGAGGGAAAATGTGGGAAAACCTCTTGTTGATGACAGTGTTGGTGAAGGTCCTAATGCTTTCTGTGGAGGAGAGGGTGAAGTGATTGTGGGTGCTTCGGAATTGAAGAATTGGTACAAAACCTACAAGAAAGAGTAGTTATTGGCTTATGTCATGGACGCAGGCCCCTTGTAGAAGTCCTCAAGTTATGGATCTCATAGGAGTGGGAAGCCCAAAATTTTTTTCCCTCCAAGGTTCAATACCTATCTAATAACTACTATCTGTTTTGTTTTTTAATGATGTTGCCAATGCACTACAAATTATTAGCAGAGGTCAATGGCTCCTTAGAAACACTGTATGACAGTCTTTAAGTGGCCCAAAGGGTTTGATCCTAAGGGGAAAACCCCCTCAAGGATGCCTATGTGGGTTGACTTTCCAGACTCCCCATTTAATTTTTCCCTTGGTTGAAGTGAGTAGGAGCCCAGGTTGGAAAGGTACTTAGTCAGAAACAATCAAATCGGATTAATCTTAAATGGGTTCCCAAATTGTTAATTGAAGTTGACACAGATGCTACACTCAAAGATTTTATACCCTTGAAGGATCAAATGGGTCATTTGCTTCATGTCTAAAAAATAGGTTTCCTGTTTCAATTACCTTAGGAAGGTCCACGTGATTAAAGATTGCCAAGATTTAGCTAACAAGTTTCAGAAGGAGGCAGACAGGGGCAAAGAAGTCAAAGAAAATAGTCAAGGTCCAACAAGTAATCAAAAGAGGAAGCAACAGGAACATGCCACAAGCTAGGAGTAATGGGAACATATATGTAAACAAATTTGGAGTTGTGTAAGATGATGTCTTTGATCCTTTTGTAGCAAAGGGGTTTGATGATGCAATGGACAAAGTCTCCACCTCTCAATCTGTATATGAAGATCAAGAAGACAAAGGCCCAATTCAATCTCAACCCCATAATCCCTCTTCTAATAAGGATACTATGGTGCCTCCTGCCAACCCCTCAAAGAAGGCTAAGGGGATGTCTTCTGAGTATTCTGATGATTCAAAAGAAGGGGAGCAGTGTGTATCTATAACTCAATTAAACTCTCCACCTTGTAACTTTGATGAGCATAGGAAGAATGAGACCATTGAAGTGGATGATTTTGGCAAGTAATTGAATGCACAAGATTCAGAGGAAATCAAAAAGCTGGCCCAATCACCTCCTCTTAACTTAGTGGATATCATCATGACTCAAGCAAAAGAAGAAACTCTTCCCCTTCAAGTAAGCAAAGCAAAAAAAAGAAGGAGAAGCCATCTGACGCAAACAAACTTTGAGTCTCCTTAGTTAAACCCTCTAAAAACTCTAAAAAAGGAATCAAAAAATTTCTCGACTTTCCCTCAAGTGTAAGGGCCTTATTGACCTTGTAAGGGTTGTAAGCAATAGAAGATGGTTATCTAATCTTTGGTTGCAGCTTGAATTTATTTGACTACAGGAAGTCAAGGTTAAAGGACTTGCCTTGGAAGTTAATGTTCAGAGGATTAGTAGGAATCATATATGGGTTAGCAATAACCATGCTGCTGGTAACTGTGGAGTTGTGCTAGGAATTTCTCTGAAGCATGACCACCTAATCACCAACATACATCATGGGGGAAAAGGTGATTGGATTGTTGTCGCTCTCAAAGAGCCTTTCAATTATGCTTTCCCCACTCACAACCTTTTCATCAGAAAACTCTTCATCGATTTTTCCAATCTCCGCTTAGCGTGCATTAATACTTCCAAGTCCATTTATGAAAGGATTGGTGTCTGGTTAAAATTATGTTCTCTTGCTAGCCCTTTGTTGATTATAGGGGATTTCAATATGGTTACTTATTTAAGTGACAAATGGAAATCCTTGGGGTAAGTCATGACTCATTCAAGATAAAGAAAAAGATAGTTGAGAGGAATTGGTTGACAAACATACACTCATGGATGTTTCTCAAGAATTTGGTTTCACATGGTCAAACAACCAGCAAGGTAGTTGCTATAGATATGCTAGACTAGATATAATGTACATGATGGGTGATCTTGTGCAAGCATTAGGAAAAATATGAACCCTCTAGGGGCCCTTTGGGATTAAGGTTAATTAGAGGCCAGCCAATAGGAAGAGGGTGGTGGACACACTCTATACCCTCGAAAAAGTAGGGGGACAAGGTAGCCTTACACCTCTTAATGGCCTCTTACCTAATGAGAAGGTAAGGGAGGTGGCTAGGGGAAAGGGAGGGGGGGGGGGGAGGGGGGGGACCACTTTGACCTTTTTTCCCCCACTTTTTGGCCTGGATTTAAAAATACACTAAAAATTTCAAATTTTCAAAAAATTTCAAATTTCAAGTTTTCCCTCCTTAAAAGGTCCCCTAACCTATTTCATGGTCAAAAAAGTATTTTTGACCTCCAAAAGTCAAAAACGTGCACTAAAAAATTCCAAAAAATTAGTTTTTTTCAAAAAATTTCAAAACATCATTTTCCACCCTCCAAAGTCTTTCCAAACCTATTCTATAGCTAAAAGTGATTTTCTCTCTCTACAAACCCTTTTCCAAGCTCTCCATGGCTGCAACAACCACATGCACCCCCTATAGTCCAACATTATCTCCCATCTCCATTGTAGCACCAAGCAAGCTTCTTCCCCATCTCTTCCCCTTGCCCACCACATAGTTCCACACCAAGCTAGCTCCTCTCCCTTCTCTCACCTCCATTACAGCATGAAACAAGATTCTCCTCCTTCTACTTTCATTCACTCGCACTACATGGAAACCTCTACTCCCGAAGGTGGAAAAAGCATCAACTCACATGACTTGCATACCACAAGAACAGGAGGTGTGAATAGTGCATGGGCATTGCAAGGATTCATCTCCAACATAAAGATAGAATGGTGAGAAAACTACCCTTGTAGCTTACATTCAGAGCTTAAGATCATCTCCATCTTTAAGTTTATCATGCTGGAGGGAATTAACCTCTTTATGGCTTTCAATGTTTAGGCTTCACACCTCATAACATTGGGTGGTGCTATTTTGTTGATGGCTTTGGTGCGCCATCTATAGTTTTGTAGCATGTGATTGAGTCTCACAATGTAAGTAAGTTGTGTTATCTATGGAGAGTCATCAAAGATTTTTCTTATAATTTATTCTTTGTGTAGTTGTCATTAGATTATTAGAATGATGTCATTTTGTACTTTATAACTTTGTGCTCACATAATCTGTTGTTTACTTACAGAGTCAACTTGTTTTGAGAGGACATGAGCAAGCAACCATGTGTAGAGATGGAAATCACCCTATTTTTGTTCCGTGAGGAACCTTTCACTACCGTGTTAAAAGATTTTGATAAGAATAGTAGGATTTTTGTAGAATCTTGAACCAATAGGTACTCTTTAGGAGCTCTTAGAAAAGCCATCCCTATAGTACTACTATCTTCCCTAGTGTCATAGACACACAAATACTCGTGTATATGAATCTCTAGATGAGAAAGACAAATACTTGTAAGAGAAGCCTAACAGCAACAACATTGTCTCCATTTGTAATTATTTTTATGAGGCTGGATTCCTCTATAAATGCAATATAAATATTTCTTTTTGTTAAATGGTGTCGCACTGAGTGAGAGTATTTTATTTAGATTACTGGAGTTTCATACAGATTTGAGAAATATTGTTGATTTTTTTGGATATTCTGATTTGTCTGTAAGATGTTTCAAGTTTCAAGTCTTAATCATTCCACCATGAAGAAATTCATGCAATATTTTGATTTCAGTTTAATCACTAATGGTTATTCTTATTAAGTGGATCATAACCTTTGTCAAGATGCCCTCATTTGGGGATGTTGAATATATATCAATAGCAACATTTCAAAAGTTGAGAAAGCTAAATTCTTGCTTTCCAAAATGTTATTGTTTCCATACTATTCCTATGCCAAGCTTGACTTAGAGAAATGACAACTTGAGATGGAGGTGTAGATATATAGGGGTGAATTATTATTGATTCTTGTTTCATCATATATATTATAAAGCCTTTGAGTTTCCACCTTTTTGAGTAGTGTTGACAAGTTTTTGGTATCAAACCTTCTTAAATATCCCTATTCATTCGCTATTGGTAGCTATTTATTTGGTATTGTTAAAGATCATACCAATAGCTATCACCTTGTGAACTTAATTGTTGAATTGCGGATTTGATTTTTACTATGTAGCTCATTTGGATAGAGAAAGTGTAAACATAAATTATAGATACATGCATTGTTAACATAGAAGATATGTATCACTCGAACCTATATAACTGCTAATCAAGAAACCTTTGGTCGGATACTATAACAATAGGGGTCACATGTGGTTTTAAATACCAAAGAAATGGCTTAACCAAAACATTTCCAAGAACACGAGGTGAACACAAGGAAGTAAAAATTGGCTCCTTGTTTGGTTGATTTTTAGTGCTAAATGTTCTGAGTGCACAAAATTTGTGAGGCCTTTGACCTTGCGAGTTCACTAAAGTATATGTAACATAGCACATGTGTTCAACAGAAGGGAATTTATATTCTTGTAAAGTTACAGAAACATGTGTAGGTAAGGCCTATAAGGGCTACTTTCAATCCATTGTGGTGAACGGACATGATATAGGAAAATTTGACATAGTGAATACTCCGGACATCAAACACTACAACTCTATCTCATGGCCATACATTAAAACAAAGCCCCTATTTGTCATTTTGAAGCCCCAGAGACCCTCAACAAGAGGGACCACAACGGCGCGTAGAATGCCCATCCAGGCACAAATAGGGACCAAGATATTTCCAAGAACAGGGGATGGACACAAGGAAGTAAAAGATGGTTGATAAGCATGATACAAGGTTTAGGTATCTGCCATTTGGGGGGGGGGGGGGGGGGGGGGGGGGGGGAGGGGTTGCTATGAACACATTAAACTGCCCAGTTCTATCTCATGGCCATGCATTAAAAAAAGCTTGTACTTGTCATTTTAGGGGCCTAGGGACCCTCAACAAGAGGGGCCACAAGGGCGCGCAAACTGGCCATCCAAAATTAAGGGCGCGCAAACTGGCCATCCAAAATTTTGGATGGCCAGTTTGCGCGCCCTTGTGGCCCCTCTTGTTGAGGGTCCCTGGGCCCCTAAAATGACAAGTACAAGCTTTTTTTAATGCATGGCATGATACAATGTTTAGCTATTTGCCATTGTGGGGGGGGGGGGGGAGTTTGCTATGAATACATCAATTTGCCCAACTCTATCTCATGGCTATGCATCAAAATTTTTGGATGGCTGATTTGCGCGCCCTTGTGGCCAAATTTTGGATGGCTGATTTGTGCGCCCTTGTGGCCCCTCATGTTGAGGGTCCCTGGGGCCCTACAATGACAAGTACAAGATTTATTTTTATGCATGGCATGATACAATGTTTAGCTATTTGCCATTGTGGGGGGGGGGGGGGGGAGTTTGCTATGAATACATCAATTTGCCCAATTCTATCTCATGGCTATGCATCAAAAAAAGCCTGTACTTGTCATTTTAGGGCCCCAGGGACCCTCAACATGAGGGGCCACAAGGGCGCGCAAATCAGCCATCCAAAATTTTTGGATGGCTGATTTGCGCGCCCTTGTGGCCCCTCATGTTGAGGGTCCCTGGGGCCCTAAAATGACAAGTACAAGATTTATTTTTATGCATGGCATGATACAATGTTTAGCTATTTGCCATTGGGGGGGGGGGGGAGTTTGCTATGAATACATCAATTTGCCCAATTCTATCTCATGGCTATGCATCAAAAAAAGCCTGTACTTGTCATTTTAGGGCCCCAGGGACCCTCAACATGAGGGGCCACAAGGGCGCGCAAATCATCCATCCAAAAATTTTTGGATGGATGATTTGCGCGCCCTTGTGGCCCCTCATGTTGAGGGTCCCTGGGGCCCTAAAATGACAAGTACAGGATTTATTTTTATGCATGGTCATAATTCAAGTGGTAAGTTTTTTTTTTTTTTTTTTAAGTGTTGGACTTTTAGGCTGTTTTCAAGAGCTTCTAGTGTTCAATTGGCTCTGAATCTGTCTGGGCTTGTCTCACATAAATTTGTTCATCTCGTCGCGCTGTTCGACTATCGTGTGATGCAAAAAAATCATATCCTACTCGGATTTTCCAAAAATCAACGTGCAAATTGGCAATTTCTTAAAAAATGATGTAAAACAGACATTTTTTACTTTTTCCTTAATCTACGGGCTCGAACGGGCATTAAAACCATGGAATCTGAAAATACTCAGAGAACCAATGTTTTTTATTGACTGCATTTCCTACATACAAAACTTTCTCAAAATCTCACCCTAACACCTTCAAAAGTGGCTTCCAAGGAGTGCCCTCGATCAAAAATGCCCTTACTTTTTCCTTAATCTACGGGCTCGAACGGGCATTAAAACCATGGAATCTGAAAATACTCAGAGAACCAATGTTTTTTATTGTGTTAAGGATTGCATTTCCTACATACAAAACTTTCTCAAAATCTCACCCTAACACCTTCAAAAGTGGCTTCCAAGGAGTGCCCTCGATCAAAAATTGAAACTGAAGGAAAACAATCAGAATGAACTCCTAGACTGTGTACAAACTTTAAAATAACCAAAATTTCCTTTTAAAAAAAGTTATTGCTAAAAATTTGAAAATAGACCACCCTTAGACTTCCCACAATGATAGAAATCAAAAGGTTCAAGGAGAGGTCTGGTGTCACAAGTGCATGGTAGGAATCTAATCGAGGCTTATTCCGTCAAGATCTCTTATACTTTATTATGTCTTCTCATGTACAATCTTACCAAACAAAAACAAACTTACACTTTAAATGACAAAAAAAAATTTATTTCTAGGAGAGGTCTGGTGTCACAAGTGCATGGTAGGAATCTAATCGAGGCTTATTCCGTCAAGATCTCTTATACTTTATTATTTCTTCTCATTAACTCTGATAAACATACATCTGTGAACACTTTACAAGGAGTAGTGTGGTCATAGTTCTTACATCCATTCCATGACATGGTATGCTCCTGGGGTGACCTATCACATAAAAATATCTTTGGTAGGAGTGCCCTCATGTTAGGAAAGAGTGTGTTGCTGCTGATGAAAAGTTTTTGCATTGTCCTACTAGGGATCTCTTCATGTCAGCATAATGATTTTTGGTGTAGTGGGAGCCACATTGCCGCTGAGGAGACCTTTGTGCCACCGTAAAAGCTTCATGTTATGCCAGTTCCTTGAGCCGTTCTTGCAAACAACGCCACTCAACTAGCATAGCAAGAGGTCACCTTGTAACAAAAACATGTATGAATTCAACATTTGCAAGCTATATAATGAAGACACTTGTTAAGTATATGTTGTACAAATTTGCAAGTATTTCTATCTAGCTGGGAATAAACAATATAAAAATATACATTAGGATGAGACTACCACCCCTAATAAGCATGGATTTGAAGCACCTACCTGCAAGATGTAACAAAGAAGACTGTTTTAGAGGAAAAGTGGTGACACTTGGCCTCTCTAACTTGCAGCCTTTCACTATTTGTGCATAAAAGAAACCTTTGTGCCAAGCACTACAAAACAAGTAGAGGCAACACCTTAGACTTCAAAGTTTATGATAAGAAGAACACAATCAAAAGTAAGAAGTATATTGTTACCTTGCATAAAGGGGTGTTTTATTCAAATATGTGATGGTATTGGCAAGATATTGAAGAATCGTCAACATTCATCTCACCGATGCTACGATGTTCCTGGGATGACCTCTGCTCACCCTCACGTGCGGCCTTCGATGCAAACGTTGCGAACAAGCAAATATGTATGCATACGATTTGTGATGTCCTTGAGCACCATGGTAGTTGTTGCATGAGGAAGCAAAGGATGAAAAGAGAGAGGGGGGAGGGAGAGAGAGGAACATGGGAGAAGACAAGGGGGTAGTGGGGGAGAGAGAGAGAGAGAGTGGAGAAGGAGGAGAGAAGGGGGCAGGGAGGGAGAGGGAGGAACATGGGAGGAGAGAAGGGGACAGTGGGAGAGAGGGAGAGAGGGGAGGAGGAGAAGAGAAGGGGCAGGGAGGGAGAGGAGAGGGAGAAAGGAGGGAGGAGGAAGAGAGAAGAAAGGTTTTTTTTTTTGGGGGAGTTTTTTTTGAAAAATTGGACTTTTAGTGCTTGTAAGTTTAAAAAAATGTCAAAAAATACTTTTTTGATATGGATATATGTTGGGGGGGAGTTTTAAGTCAAAAATAAGTAATTTTTTTTTTAAAAAAAAAGTCAAATTTTGGCTCTTAGTGATCCACGTTTTTGATGATGTGGCCACACCTCTTTACTCCCTTCACTTTCAAAAAGCTAGAGAGAGAAGGTGACCTCTTAGGTCCACATCCTACATGTGTCTAAAAAAAAGGCTAGAAAAGCCTACTCAAAACTAGCTTCTTGAATGCCCTTGTCCCCTTAACCCTACACACCATTAGCCTTAATCCCTAAAAATTAGGATTCCTTACAAGGCCCATGCAAGGTTCATATTTCTCCATATGGAAAAGTGGTTGGTGACTTGCAAATTTAAGTCTTCTTTACTGCTTTCTAATCATAAGCATTTATTATTTGAGTTACATAAAGGTGATCATAAGTTTAAAGCAAGATGGCCACATTTAGACAGTTCATTGTTTAAGTTACCTTCGGTTAAGATCAAAGTTAGAAATATTTTTGAGGTTACTTTTGCTCATGATGGAAGTGCACGTGCTGCATGGGATGTAGCTATTAAAAATACTCAGACAACATTGACTCAGTTTAAAAGAAAGGCCAAAGAGATAAGGGCTAACATAAGAATGATGATGAGCAAGCAAATTTTCTTGCTTGAAGCCAACCCACTAGTTGACTCACCCTCCCTTGAGCTTATATCTTTAAAGGAAGAGTTAAGAAAGGAGGAGCTCCTAGAAGCACAGGGTGCCCTTGCTTAGACCAGACAGTTTTGGGTTGGCAAAATAGATAAGACTAACCCCCAAATGTTTTCATTAGTGAAGAAGAAAAAATGTAGAGATTTCATTCCTTTTCTGATTAATAAGGATGGAGTTCAAGCAAAGAAAATGTGGACATATATAGGACTTACTTTTCCAATATTTTCTATCCTCTCCCCTTGAGAAATGGGGAGATTACCAATGCCAAAGCAAAAATTGCTTATGTAAAAAGAAAAAGTGCCTCCTCACTTGGCTAAATTGTTAAATCAACCTTTGACCGAAGGGCAGATAAGAGAAACTATTGGAAATTTGAAGTCTGGCAAAATTCTTAGTTTGGAGGGAGTTCCCAATGAATTCTATGGTCTTTTTAAGACACCATTTTTTATGTTAGTCTGGCAAGAAGCCCCAATTGTAGGAGCTCTCTCCAATTCAATTAATGTTGGTGTTGTCAAAATGATACACAAGGGAGGATTTTTCCAACCAGAGGCCTATAACATGTCTGACTTTTGTGTATAATTTTTTTTCCCTTCCTTTGGCTAGAAGACGGAGCTCTCTCATGGATCAATTCATTTTGAAAGGACAAAAGGGGTTCATAAAGGGAAGATTTATTTTTTATGATACAATCTCTCTTTGGGAAGGAATGGAATATGGGGAGGAAATTGAGAGAAACTTTATCTTTTTCAAAATTGACTTTGACAAAGCTTATAAAATAATTGAATGGGAGTCTATTTTGCAATGCATCCATGGTAGAGGTTCATTATATTTGTACACATACTGTTTGGCAACGCTTTTACTAGGATAAGCTCCATAGAGAGTGGAGAGTCTCATGGAATGCCAAGCAATGGTCATACATGTTTAAGTGCATTTGGGCCTACCTCCTGTCAATCAAATAAAGTAACCTCATATGGCTCATTATCCACCAGGGGATCTAGACATACATAAAAACTAAAAGTCTTGAAGTATGTCTAGACGATTTTAAAGCCGAAAATTAGTATCTTCAAATGATGAGCTCTTGGTGGAAACTGGAAATTTTCCTTCGTGCTTTCCCGCCCACCGACGAGTGCGGTAATCGATCCCTTCTCTTTGTCTCACCGCCCATGGACTCTCTGCCTCATAGCTCTATAGGGTTTTGGAGTGCGCTAACTGATCACTGTCTCCTCTCATGTCCTCGAGCCTCGATGCACTCTCTTAGTTGGCTACAAGTAGGGAGTGCATCAGAGGGAGAACTGCAGGCAGTGGGGCATAAGGCGGAGGCAGCTCACAGGGCGAGCTCGTGTCAGTAAGACCTCTCTCTCTCTCTCTCTCTCTCTCTCTCTCTCTCTCTCTCTCTCTCTCTCTCTCTCTCTCTCTCTCTCTCTCTCGTGTGCAAGAGACGTCTCTGTTGAAGATGATAAAACAGGAAAACAGAAGGAAGACAACAACTCAGAGTAGGAAGAAGATGGAGAAGGAGAAGACACAGAGCTTGTGTACGAGATCTCTGTAGTCTATCTCTCTGTATTAGAATAATTAGTGTATATAAACTCAGAGCTACAAAGTTTATATGAAACCCTAAGAGATAAGGTGTCCTTTCACACCAGATGTCCAAGGGGGAAAACCCAGTGGGAGAAAAGTGCCCCTGGTGAAGCGCATATACACACTAACACTACTACATGTCTACAAATCCCCCCTGTAGTGATAGTGTGAATCCGTACAAGGTAGCAGATCATCATGTGTATGAGAGTAAGCCCAAATCTTTTCGGAAAGCTTCAAACTTTTCTCGTGATAACGCCTTCGTAAATAGATCTGCATGTTATCCTGTGTAGGACAGTAAGTTAGTGTGATCTCCCCTGCATGTAGCCTTTCCCTGACATAGTGGTAGTGAACCTCTATGTGCTTTGTTCTTGCATGAAATACTGGATTCCTTGCAACTGCCATAGCACTCTGACTGTCAGTGAAAATGGTAGTGGGTGCCTGTTGACACTCACAAAGATCTGCCAATAACCTGCGTATCCATACACAATCAACTGTTGTTGTGAAAGCTGCCCTGTACTCAGCTTCACAAGTTGATGTAGCCATTGTGGGTTGCTTCTTGCTTAGCCAAGATATACATGCATTTCCCAAGAAAAAACAATTGCCACTTGTGGAATGTCGTGTGTCAAAATCACCAGCCCAATCTGAATCGCTGTAACCAAGAAGCTGCATAGAACTGTGCTTTCCATACATATCCCCCCTTGGAAAGAACATGGCAAGATTAGGGGTACCTGAAAGGTAATGAAGTATGCGCTTCACAGCCTGCCAATGATGCATACCTGGGCTGTGCATAAATCTGCTTGCTTGTGAAACCCCAAATTGAATGTCTGGACGAGTGTTGCCTGCCAAATATGTCAAGCAACCAACGGCTGCTGCATAAGTATGTACATCAAAAGGTTCTCCAGCATCGTGCATGCTCAACTTTGATCCAGTTTCTACAGATGTAGAGATTGGTTTACAATTTTGCATACCAAACTTGTCCAAAATTTTATGCAAATATTTTGCCTGCAACATGTATATGCCATCCTCTGATTGCACAAACTGAATACCCAAGTAATAATGTAGCAAACCAAGATCAGACATCTCAAAGGTTTTTCTCAAAGCATCTTTAAATGCTTCAATATCATCTACAGTATTGCTTGTAAGAAGCATATCATCCACATAGAGTGTTAGCATAATGAGAACTCCATCTCTCTTTTTGACATACAAAGTACTTTCTGTTGGACTATTCTGAAATCCCTGGCCAATCAAATAAGTATGTATCTTCTCATACCATGCTCTTGGAGCCTGTTTGAGACCATACAAAGCTTTACGCAATCTACATACCTTTTGCTCTTGACCTTTTACAATAAAACCACTTGGTTGACTTACATAAACTTCTTCCTGCAAATCACCATTCAAAAAAGCAGTTTTGATATCCAACTGATGCACTTTCCAACCATGATGAGCAACAATTGCAACTAGTGATCTAACTGTGGACGCACGGGAAGTAGGAGCAAAGGTTTCATCATAATCTATGCCTTTCTGTTGCGCATAGCCTTTTGCCACAAGCCTTGCTTTGTACCTGTCAATAGTACCATCTTGTTTCCTTTTTACCTTAAAAACCCACTTTGTACCAATAGGCTTTTTACCTGTAGGCAAGTCCACTAGATCCCATGTATGATTCTTATGAATAGAATCAATTTCTTGCTACATAGCATCTTTCCACTGAACACACTCTAAAGCTTGTTCAAATGAATCAGGCTCATCTACATCACAAAGAGTGCTAAAGCAAGCCAAATCTACTTGCTCTCTGCCAAAAGTAGTACCAGCACGTGTTTTCGTGGCAACGGTGCATCCAACTTGCTATCCTGCAAAGTTTTCTGAACCCATTTAGGCAAGGTTCTTTCTTCCCTGAGAACTTCTTGCTCTTCACGCACAATTTCCTCTACATCATGAGGTGTCACATGCTGATCAAAAGATTGATCAAGATTATCAACCTGTTGTGATTCTTGATTCTCCACAAAAGAAGGAAGCAAACCTTCAAATACATCATGTGTCTGCATATGAGGTACATCAAAAGCAACCATAGGTTGAGCAGTAGTTTCTGCAAAAATTACATCACGACTTTCAAAAATCTTGTTTGTAGCAGGATTGTAAAGTCTATAACCTTTACTTCCACTACTGTACCCCACAAATATACATTTGATTGCCTTATCATCAAGCTTCCCACGTAACTGTTGAGGGATGTGAGCATAAGCAAGACAACCAAAAACACGAAGATAACTGTCTGAAGGTTTTCTGTCATACCAAGCTTCATATGGAGTAATGGTCTTCAAGGCACGAGTAGGACACCTGTTCAAAACATGTGCTGCACAAGCAACTGCCTCCATCCATAACTTATGAGGCAAACTCTTAGCCTTGAGCATACATCTAGCCATCTCCATTAAAGACCTGTTCTTCCTTTCTGCAACACCATTCTGTTGTGGTGTGTATGGCATAGTGCATTGGTGTTTAATGCCTTTCTTTCCCAAAAAATCCTTAAATGCACTTGACATGTATTCACCTCCTCGATCGGTACGAAGAGTCTGTACTTTGCAACCTGTTTCATTTTCAACCATGGCGACATAATGTTGAAAAACTGCAAACACGTCTGACTTTGCTTTGAGTGGATACACCCAACAAAACCTGGAAAAGTCATCAATGAAGGTCACAAAATAAAGGCTGTTTCCTATAGATGGCGTCCTCATAGGACCACATACATCACTGTGTACAAGCTGCAACTTTCGTGTCGCTCTAACTGAACCATCCTACAAAAATGAAAATCTATGCATCTTTCCAAGAACGCAACCTTCACATACATGTCTTGGTGGCATCTCCAATAAAGACAAATCATGCACCATATTATGACGTTGTAAAGTCATCAAACTGCCATAACTAACATGCCCAAATCTAGCATGCCACAACTCAGCATCCTGCATGGCCTGAGTCTTTGTTTCTACAATACATACCTGAATCTGCTTTTCATAATGATCTAGCACAAATAGTCCATTTTCCAGCGTACCTGTAGTGATAAGAGAATAACCATTCTCTCGATCTCGTACAACACATCTGTCATCCTCAAAAATGACCCGAAGACCATTTTTTGCAAGAGAGGATACAGACAACAACTTCTTCTTGATCCCTGGAACATATAAGACATCTGGCAAGCATAAATCTGAACCATTTGAAATGGTAATCAAAATCTTACCAACGCCTTTGATTGGATAAGAAGCATTATTTGCACATGTCACCTTCTTTCCTACTGGAGCTGCATCCAATAAACAAAACAAATCCTTCCTTGAAGTAATATGCCTGGATACACCACTATCAAAGTACCAAATCATTTGTGTCTTGTCAACACTATGAGCACAAAAATCTGAACATACTACAAAAGCATAAGAATCCTGCACAAAGTTTACAGACTCTTTTTTAGCTGTAGAAGAATCACCAGAAGCTGAAACAACCAAACTTGACTCTTTCTTCTTTTCTTTAGCAATTCGCTTTTTACACTCACTAATGTAGTGACCAGGTTTCTTGCAGTAGTGACATTTACCTTTCTTCTTGGACTTGTCGGAATCACCTTTAGACTTCTCTGAAGATTTTCCTGCACTAGACTTGGAGTAATGAGCACTCTCTTTACCCTTGTTTTTGTTATGTACAACAAGAGCATGATCCATACCATCCACCTATAAAGACTTATTCTTACGTGATTGATCCTCCTGCAATAGCAAAGCCACTAACTCTTCAAAATGAAGAGGCTCAGGATTAGCTCGCAAAGACAGAGTCAAAGAAGTCTGAAAAGTCAAATAAGATGGTGGTAGTGAATTGAGTGTTTTGGAAACCAAGTCCTTCTCTGGAATCACTTCATCAATGCTAAGCAATTGCTCTTTAAGATCCCTGATTTTTGTAAGATGCTCGACAATATCGTCACCTTCGTCCATCTGTATTTTGTCAAGTTGTTTCTTCAAAAACTCTATTCTGGCAGCGTTTCTTCCTCCAAACATAGCTTGCAGAGTGTTCCAAGCATCCTCAGAAGTTCTGCACGATCTGATATGTGGTGTGATTGTCCTCTTTATGGTTAAGGCAATCACAGCCATAGCCTGTGCATCTTTAGTATCCCATCTCTTTTGCTCTGGAGTGACTTGTGAGGGTCCTGCACCAACAGCTGCACCACGACCAGGCGTGGCAGGTGCAATGCTAACTGGACGAACTTCATCTCCAGATACATAATCCCACAATACTTTACCAACCAAAACATTTTTGGCCATAAAAGACCAAAGAGAATAGTTGGTACCATCCAATTTGTCTTCGGATGTAAACGCACCAAAAATCTCTTTCTCCGTAGATTGAGCCATACTGTGGATGCACACAAGAGAGCAAAAGAACCTGCAAGAGATTCACAAATCTCTTCTCCAATCCAAGCAAAACTCTACACAAAATCTCAGCACAAAGCTAAGACAAGCTGTTTCCCAAAAGAACTGTTTACCTGAAGAAAATCTGTCAAAAAGCACACCCTCTTGGTCTAAACGCCTCCGAAAAGTAACTTCTGCTACGCTGCTCAGAACAAAATTCTGAGGGCTCGAACGGCTTCGAAAGGGGGGTAAAACCCCAGGTTGTCTAATCAGAATACACCCTGAACGTCGAGGATGCTCCCACGAGCAAATTTTTCGAAAACTGCCTGAAAACTGCGATTGCGCGCGCGGACGCGAAAACGCAAGTAGAGGCTCTGGAAATCACCTTGCTCTGATACCAATTGTTGAAGATGATAAAACAGGAAAACAGAAGGAAGACAACAACTCAGAGTAGGAAGAAGATGGAGAAGGAGAAGACACAGAGCTTGTGTACGAGATCTCTGTAGTCTATCTCTCTGTATTAGAATAATTAGTGTATATAAACTCAGAGCTACAAAGCTTATATGAAACCCTAAGAGATAAGGTGTCCTTTCACACCAGATGTCCAGGGGGAAAAACCCAGTGGGAGAAAAGTGCCCCTGGTGAAGCGCGTATACACACTAACACTACTACATGTCTACAGTCTCTTTACAAGCTGTGGACATAGAGGCTCAACAGAGGGACGAGGAGGCACGGGGGCGTGTGGGCGAGGCGAGGTATTGGGGTATAAAGCCCAATGTGTTCGCCCAGGTAAGTGGGCGGGCCGTCAGGTATGTACACATATTCTTTTGTAAAAACCTAATAAGAACTCACTATGCTCTACACATTACAGTAGAGCGAGTTCACCATATCGTCGTGTTGGGGTATAAAGCCCAATGTGGTCGCCCAGGTAAGTGGACGGGCCGCCAGGTATGTACACATATTCTTTTGTAAAAACCTAATAAGAACTCACTATGCTCTACACATTACAGTAGAGCGAGTTCACCATATCGTCGTGCTAGCTCTTCTTCTCGCACTCTCTCTCGCATCGCACTTCCGCTCGTACTCCTTCAACTGGTATCAGAGCTCAGATCGAGGCTCGGGGCAGCACTGCAGGAGGCTAGAGTCACCAGCTCAGATTGGAGTGAAATTCGACAGGCCACCGTTCGGCTTCGACAAAGGTCTGCGCAGGCCATTTTCGACTACGTGGTCTCGACGGGTGCAGATCTGACTTTGCAAATTTGGGGTTTTCGGCCTACGACTGCAGGTGTTGAGGATATCGACACTCCTAGAGTGTTGATTTGTGGCTGTCTACACATCGAAGGACAGCTCACAGTTCTTGGAGGCGTGTCACATACGACACGGGCGCATCTACACACAGTCTGTAGGCGACATCCACTAGTTCATCAGGTAGCTTGTGTTTGCTGCTTGATATTCTAGATTTCATCCTGACATTGCAGGTACTTCCACATGGGATGTATTGTCAGAGATGATGTATGTATGTTGAGGGTTTGCTGGTTGTGAGTCATGCAGCAAACAACCGCCGCAGCGGTTACAGCATACAATGGGAAATTTGTGGATGTATGACTTTGTGGGAAGTCTATGTATTGTCAGATTTACTGCAGCCTTTGTTGAGGGTCGAGTGAGGTTTTATTGAGCTAGGGGATTCTCGAATGTTGAGATCCATTCGGTGATACAGGTCTTGGAGCGATCCCTCGAGCACCCTTAGAAAGGCAGCTAGGATGTATTGACTGTGAGTTAGACACTTGGGATTGCATCTTTGCTTTACTGCCGTTGAGGCATTGTCACAGTCTATGCTTACAGGACAGTGATAGGACAGTCAGAGACAGTACAGGTGCAGGACAGGTTTACCCACAGCTTACAGTGTTAGAGAGACAATGGTTTTTTGAGATGTTTTTTGGTCTGTTTTTTAGTACACAAGAGCCATTTTACAAAGGAGACTCTGCCAAAATTTCTGCAGAATCTGAAGCTTTCTTGGTTCATTTGACAGGTTGATATTTGTTCAGAGGTCAGTTTACAGGAGAAACTCTGCCGAAATTTTCCCAGGAAAGTAAACTACTGTGAAGCGTAGCTATGGCTGGATCACAGGACACTGCTCTTTACAATATCAAGAAGCTGGATGGAACCAATTTCCCATTGTGGAAGCAGAAGATTTGGCACATGTTGGTACAAAAGAAGCAGATAAAACCTATAAAGCTCAAGGGGATAAAACCAGAAGATATGGACGAAGATGAATGGAGCGAAATGGATGAATTGGCACTTTCTACCATTATGCTGACTTTGGCAGAAAGCGTTTACTTCAATGTAGCAGACGAGATGTCGGCTTATCAAGCATGGTTAAAGCTGAGTGATCTTTATGAGAAGCAGAGTGCAGCTTCACAGGTATACTGGCTTAAGAAGCTTGTTGACTTGAAGATGAAAGAAGGGACACCTATGTCCAATCATCTGAATGAATTCAACACAATCTACAGTCAGTTGTCAGCTCAAGGTGTCAAGTTTGATGAACCTGTTAGAGCTATGTTCCTGTTGATCACATTGCCGAAAAGTTGGGACACTTTTCGCACAGCTTTGAGTAATTCTGCACCTCCAGATGGTTTGAACATAGCAGGTGTAGAAGGAAGTCTGTTTACTGAAGAAACCAATAGAAAGACAATGGACAAAGGCAAAGGAACAGCCTTAGTTGTCAAGGGAAGGACCAAAGAAAAGTACAAAGGTGGAAAGAGGAATCAGTCTCGTAGCACGTCCCGCAGTGCTAAAGGCAAGAGTGACATAGAATGCTACCATTATGGCAAGAAGGGTCACATGAAAAGAGATTGCAGAGAATGGAAAGCAGAAAAAGGCAAAGAGAAAGCTGAAGACCATGGTGAGAAGAACAAGTCCTCAGTGAAGATTCAAGAAATAAATGTGACAAACACTGTTGCAGAGGATGACAGTCTAGTGTCAGGAGACATCTACTTCTTGAAGAATACAATGGACTCAGCTCTTCTTACAGCATCTGATGGAAATGCACTGAGTGACTGGATTATAGACTCAGGGGCATCACTTCATGTGTCTCCAAACAAGGAGTGGTTTACTTCTTATGTGACCACTAAAGATCATGTTCGGCTAGGCAATGGGCAGACATGTGAGATCTTAGGTGTTGGAGATGTTCAATTGAAGTTTCAGAATGGCTCTTCTTTCACACTGAAGAATGTGAGACATGTTCCCGCAATTACAAAGAGCTTGATCAGCACAGGTTTACTTGATGATGCTGGCTACGTCACCACTTTTGGACAGAGCATGTGGAAGATATCCAAGGGTTCTATGACAGTAGCACATGGAGTAAAGTCTGGAGGACTTTACATGATTTATGTATCAAATGTCTCTAAAAATGTAATCAATGTAACCGAGTAGCCGAACGTTTCTTTGTGGCATAGCCGGTTAGGACATATGTCCAAGAAGGGAATGGAAATCTTGTCTCGTTCTGGTTATTTGCCTGGCTTTTCATTTAATGATTTTGAATTCTATGAACATTGTCTGTATGGTAAGCAAACACAGCAGCCACATAAGCATAGAAGCACTAGAAGAGATACACAGTTGGCACTTGTTCATAGTGATTTGTGTGGACCTATGCCTAACCTATCTCTTGGGGGAGCTTCTTACTTCATGAAATTTATAGATGATTACTCGAGGAAAGTATGGGTTTACTTTCTCAAGCACAAGGATGAAGCGTTTAGTGTTTTCAAAACGTTTGTGACACTTGTGGAGAATCAGAGTGGCAAGAAGCTTAAATGGTTACGCACTGACAATGGTGGAGAGTACGTTTCAAAGGCCTTTCAGGACTTTTGTCAGTCAAAAGGTATAAAACGTGAACTTACTACTCCTTACAATTCTCCTCAAAATGGTGTTGCTGAGAGGATGAATAGGACCATACAAGAGAAGGTCAGAAGTTTGCTGTCTAATGCACAACTGCCAAATGGGTTTTGGGCTGAAGCTGTATCAATAGCTGTTCATCTTGTAAATAGATCTCCTAGCAAGGTTTTGCAGAAGGATTCAGTGCCAGAGATGGTATGGTCAGGCAAAATGCCCTCATACAAGCATCTCAGAGTCTTTGGCTGTGAGGCATATACTCACGTTCCAAAGGAATTTAGGAACAAACTTGAGCCAAAGAGTAGAAAGTGCATCTTTCTAGGCTATGGTAATTTTGGTGAGATGGGGTACAGACTTTGGGATCGCGAATCCAGAAAGGTTGTCCGCAGCAATGATGTTCACTTTAATGAATCCAAATATCATTCTAAACCAGAGAGGGTTGAGGAGATTAGAAGAGTTGTCTTCCAAGAAGATGGACCTGCACGTGCAAGACAAAATGTCAGGGCTCAAGAGGAGCAAGGACAGGATAGATTGGAACCACAGGTTGTGGCTGAGCCTGAGCCACCTATTGTGCGTAGATCTGGACGTGTCACGCGACCTCCTGATAGGTTTGTTTCATCTATGAACTATGTCATGTTGACTGATTGCAATGAGCCTTCATGTTACAAGGAAGCAGTGCAAATGAAGGACTCCGGGAATTGGCAATTGGCCATGCAGTCAGAGATGACAGCTCTGCATAAAAACCAGACATGGAAGCTAGTTAAATTACCACGGGGCTCTACCCTGTAAATGGGTTTACAGGTATAAGATCACCGCTCATGATAGTCAGCCAAAGTACAAAGCAAGGCTTGTTGCCAAGGGCTTTAAGCAAGAACAAGACATTGACTTTGATGAAGTCTTCTCTCCGGTGTTCAAAATGACTACATTGAGATGCTTTCTTGCATTGGTTGCCATATTAGATTTGGTGTTGCACCAAATGGATGTCAAGACAGCGTTCTTGCATGGTGATTTAGATGTGGAAATTTACATGCAGCAGCCAGAAGGGTTTGTTGAGAAAGGCAAGGAAGATTGGGTATGCCAGTTGTTAAAGAGTCTTTATGGCTTAAAACAATCACCGAGGGCATGGTACCATAAATTCCACAAGTTTATGCTTTCTCAAGGCTACAAACGTAGTGAGTTCGATCACTGTCTATATACAAAGAAGGCTAAGGATGGTAGTTGGTTGATCCTTATTTTGTATGTGGATGACATGTTGATTGCTGGCAAGCACTTGGAAGAAATTTCAGCTTTGAAGTCAAAGATGGAAAAATCGTTTGACATGAAAGACATGGGTGAGGCAAGTCATATACTTGGTATGCGCATTGAGAGAGACAGATCAAAGAAGTTGATTTGGTTATCTCAAACAGAGTATATTGACAAGGTTTTGCAACGTTTCAATATGGAGAAGGGAAAGGCATTGAGTGTTCCATTGCCACCATATGTGAAACTTAGCAAACAAGATTGTCCTGTGTCTGAGGAAGAACAGGCTGAAATGTATAAGATTCCATATGCGTTTGCAGTGGGTAGTTTGATGTATGCAATGATTGCCACTCGCCCAGACATTGCATTTGCAGTGGGAGTAGTAAGTCGATACATGTCAAACCCAGGCAAGAAACATTGGGAGGCAGTGAAAGGAATATTGAGATACCTGAAAGCTACAAAGAGTATGCGTATATGCTATGGGAGTCAGGAGATAAGTGTAAAGGGTTTTACAGACTCAGATTATGCAGGTGACTTAGACAACCGAAGGTCTACGTCGGGGTATGTCTTTACATTGGCTGGTGGAGCAGTATCATGGCGTTCTAGATTACAAGATTGTGTTACTCAGTCTACTATAGAGGCTGAATATGTTGCAGCATCAGAGGCATGCAAAGAATCAATTTGGCTTAATCGACTAGTAACAGATTTGGGAATCAAAGAAGAGATGCCTGTGTTATATTGTGATAGTCAAAGTGCTATACAATTGGCTCGCAATCCAGTTTATCACTCAAAGACCTTAGCATGTGGATGTGAAGTATCATTTCATCAGGGAAATGCTTGAGGATAAGCAACTTCAGCTTGTCAAAGTTCACACCACAGAAAATCCTGCTGATCTACTTACAAAAGGACTTCCCTCAGAGAGCTTTGCGCATTTTCGCAAGCAGTTAGGTGTAGGGTAGTACATCACTTCTCTACATCTCTTGTATATTAGCTTGTATAGTAGCTTCTCTCACACTTAAAGTACCACATTGGGCTTTAATGGGAGGTTGTTGGGGTATAAAGCCCAATGTGGTCACCCAGGTAAGTGGGCGGGCCGCCAGGTATGTACACATATTCTTTTGTAAAAACCTAATAAGAACTCACTATGCTCTACACATTACAGTAGAGCGAGTTCACCATATCGTCGTGCTCTTCTTCTCGCACTCTCTCTCGCGTGGCACTTCCGCTCGTACTCCTTCACGAGGGAGGTGGGAGGCAGGCGCACCCTTGGCGGTGGTGGGGGGGTAGAACAACTAATGGTCTTAAAAATGGGTTTTTTAATTAGTTGTGCCAATATCAGACTTGAATGGAGTATCAGACGCATCTATTTGGAGGTGTAAACTGCATGAAGAGTCTCTTCCACACGTTTTTGTTAGTTGCAAACACAATGCTTTGTTCAAGGGAGAGCTGCAAAAAGCCGGTTATACTATTTCATCTCATATAAACTGGAGATCTCTTTTGTTGGGTGAATGTGCCTTTTTGGACGTTCCTCTCTGGACCTATCTTAGAGGAGCTTTCCTATGGCATATATGGTTGGAAAGAAATAAGGCTTGGTTTGGTCTACCGCACTCATCCTTTGTTGTACCTCTCTCCCTTAGTTTTCTGGCTATTATGAAAGAGATTTGTAGCTTGGTTAGTGATGCTCCCCAAGGTGATGTAAAAAATATAAAAAAGCCCCTTAATAGGTGGAAAAGATGGAGGCCAATCATTTTAGCATTACACTAGTACGGTCGGCTGCCTTCAGCGGCCTCTCTCTCTTTCTCTCTCCCTCTTTCGGAACGTTGCCTTCATCTCCCAGTTTGCGCCACGTGTAAAGGGGACTCCTCTCCGCCATATTATGTTAAGTAGATGAACCTTCCAAATTATATGTATTTTCTAGCTACCTTGTTGCTCTTGGTAGCCTCTCATGATTGTATCTTTGTTCTTAGGCCATGGCTCTTATGGCCAGGCACAGGCAACAGATGGGCTATTGGCTTTCCTTTTTTTTGGGTCTTTTTAATCAAATTCAGTTTAAGCCGGAACTTGGCGGTAGCTTCAAGAGCACACAACTCAAATTTTCAAACTAGGGGAGACAGTGGGAGAAAAGTTCCAGCATCGAGCGAGATAGACAGAAGAGATGGCAGAGCAACAGCAGGAGGAAGACGAGGAAGCAGCTCCCTTCTATCCGTTTTGTGTGGACACATAGACGTCGCCAGAGTCCCGCTGGAGACGCAATTTCTTTCTCACCCACGCCCACCTTGACCACGCGCGGCATTTCCCCCTCTTTTGCTCCCATTTTCTGCACGCCCCTCACGGCGCGCCTGGTCCTTCTTCGCTATCCCCAGGTCTCTCTCTCTCTCTCTCTCTCTCTCTCTCTCACACACACACACACACACACACACACACACACACACACACACACACACATATAACCATTTCTTATCGCAGATCAGTTTTGTGGTTCAGATGCACCGATCTGCGTTTTCCTTCATCAATATTGAAGAGCCCAAGTTAATTCCAGACGCCAATGATGGTTCTTTCACGGTGACTGCATACAATGCCAGCCATTGTCCGGGTAAATGAGAGAGAGAGAGAGAGAGAGAGAGAGAGAGAGAGAGAGAGAGAGAGAGATATATATAATATTTCTTCCATAGGTGCTGTTATGTTTTTATTTGAGGGTGCTTTCGGGACGGTCTTGCATACTGGTGATTGCCGGCTTACAGCTGAATGCTGTGCTAGACTTCCTCGCCGGCTCTTTGGAGGTTTGGTAGACTGTCTTTTCCTCGATTGCACCTTTGGCAGGGAGGCTGTGAGGATGCCAAGTAGGGAGGAAGCCATTAACCAGGTAGTCCTTTGGCACATCTTGATCCGCTCATGCTTTTTGACTCAAATCCTGTTATTTTATTCGGCCAGTGTGGGTGTACCATTGATATACTGTTTATGATGGAGAGTCTTATGTGCAATTGTATTATCTTGTGCAATCATGCAGTATGCTATGTTTCAACTTGTCATATCCAATATTTTGTGTGCGTAACTATATCTTTGCGGGAGAGTTTTATTGGCATTATCGCTTCTAGGTGAAGCAATGCATATGGAATCATCCAAGTGCTCCGATTGTCTACTTGGCGTGCGACCTTCTTGGGCAAGAGCTGCTCTTGAGGAGTCTTTCTTGTGCATTTGGGTTCAAAATCTATGTTGACAAGCGTACTCTAGCAGATTTTTACGGTTCACTTGGCGAAGTGGCATCCGACTTGATTACGGATGACTCTAAAACGACTCGACTACATGTAAGCTTTGACGATTTCCGTTGATGCTTATTGTGCAAAGTTGCAGGGATGCTTGACATATTCATGGTGTTGGCAGGTGTGTGAAGGGTTTCCAAAGCTTTATGAGAAGGCCAAAACAAAGTTTGCAGCAGCTTATGCCAAAAATGAGCCGGAGCCGCTGTTTATTCGTCCATCAGCTCAGTGGTACACATATGGGGAAAGGCTAGAAGGTGTGGGCTCTGGTTTGCTGCTGCTTGAGAAAATTTATGAGAAGGCGCCCGCCATTACGCGAAGGCGTATTAAGTCAGCTCCTACAAAAGCAGAGAGAGATCCATTTGGAATTTGGCATGTCTGTTACTCTATGCATTCTTCTCAGGATGAGCTAGAGTTGTTCGCATCTAATCTGAAGCCAAGGCAGGTCATCTCCACAACCCCTCATTGCAAAGCCACAGAGCTCAGTTATGTGAGGAGTTTGAGGTATACAGCTGCTCATGCAAGGCAAATCAGCAAAATCATATCAATGCCAGTACAGACAGTGGAAGAGAGGGAGAAAGCTTCGGATGACAAAAAAGAGGATGCACCGGACGCTCCTTTGAAGCAAGTCTCTTCACCAATCAGGCACCTTCCCTTGTTTGGTATGGCTGTAGCAGGGCTGATGCCATCACCTCCACTTGCGTTTGATTCATCTGAGGATTGCCCATCAGGCAGCATAGAGGAGGTTGATTCTGTGGCTGGCTCACCTTGGATCTCAAGCAAACATAGCCCATTTAGAACATCTTTGAGCTTACCATTGAGTTCTCCAAGGAGTCCTTATGTTGTTGAGAGTGCAGCACTAATTGGCAAGGCAAGTAGCAGCAATGAGAAAGTTGATCAGAATGTTAAAGAGATTTCTCAAGTACTTGGGTCTCCAAAGGGCTGGAAGCTTGAGAGCAAGGAGGGCCACACACAATCGCCCAGCTCTATGATGGACTGCTCGGTGAAACCACAAGACGGATCTACAGGTCATTAAACATGATGATACCTAGGCCCTTGCCTTCACTGCTTGAGCTGGATCGGGAGATCAAACGGGGCAGGTTTTAGTGATTTGGGCTTTTAGTTAAAGCATGCTTATTTTTCAAAGGAGGCACTCTTTTGTAACTGAGCACCAGGCATGTAAGAGTACATCTTTTACAAAAGTGGAGCTTACGGAAGTGTAAAATGGGCAGCTCACTTGAGTTTATCATTGCCAAACGAGGTTATTGCTGAGGAATTGTGTTGATGAAGCATTGGAAGTAGATCTCCTACTAAACAGGACTTGAGCAAGAATGCATTTGTCAAGAAATTGATGTTGAATTGCAAAACAGCAGGTATGACATCATGAAGAGAAGATTGCATCTGGCCAGGTATGTCCTGATTATCCAGCTCAAGCATTTATAATTCTGTGCCAGCGCGCATGGGCTCCGGATATGCAAGCAATCATGTCCGTTGTGCAAATCTTCATTTCCATTCTTAAGCCAACTGGAAATTTTCTGAGGAACTTTGAGCTTGCCTTATTGATGGGCATCAGCTTGAATGTAGACAATGCAAATGATGGCCACATGGATGTGGCTAAGATTGATTTCTCTTGTATCCTAAGATTTTGCATGTTGGCATCTCTCTCTCTCTCTCTCTCTCTCTCTCTCTCTCATTGTTCAAGATTGAAGTTTAATCGTCTTCATCTAAGCGGTGAGCTGTAGAGGTGATCAGTCTTGAGCATGAAGACTAATCTTCGAAGCTATTATCAGGCTGTTCCAATTCATAGGTTTAAATCAGTGATCACAGAAAACCGGCAACATTGGGTTGGTTTTTGACAAATTTAACCCTTCCAATAATAGGCTTAGTGTGGTTAAAATTTCCCGAAAAAAGCAATAAAATTTCTGAAATTTTAATAGCTTAAGTATTTTAATCTTAGAAAAAGTGGTCTTGGTACTGATTGATTGTTTTTTTAATTTGAATCAATATGAAGCCTGGTGTGGGCTTTCTTAAAAAGAAAGAAGTCATTTGGGGCAATTAAGTGGAAGGGCCTAGACAAAAACTTTGTAAGGCATGTTTTACCATGCTGAAAAACACACTAGAAGATAAAAGGGTACCAGTTTCTTCCAAGTAATTGGAATGGAACAACCACAAAGACCAGGGTGATATATATATACAAGTCTTTTAATTGCTCATCATATCATTCATGTGCTTGAGCATGTCTTCGATAGCATTCATAGGAGTTCCCACAATAGGTCCTACTTGTGCTAGCACAATCGATGTGGTGTGTTCCACCTTGTGTCTTTTTAATAGTGCTTTTCTCATTAAAGATCTCACAATGATCATCCAAGTCTATAACATCTAGATTGCATGTTTCCAACATTGTATGTTTCTTGTTATATAGAATGGCATGCAACTCTTTATTGAGTAAGCCTTCTAGAAATAATGAGACAAGTCTCTCCTCACTTGGAATTTCCAACTCAAGGCATTGATCGATATATTGCTTCATTCGATTTACATAGTCTCTTACAAGCTCTCTTTGTCACATGAAAATTTTAATTAAATAGAACTAAAAAACTTGAAATTTTAACTCTTCACTTCTAACATTGGTTCAATGAATGTGAAGGTTGAATAACCTAACTAGGGTTCAAGGCAACCTTTTTTTGTTTTATTGCCATAATTGTGCACGATTTTGATTAGGATCAAAAGCAAGAAGCCAAGGCTCCTTTCTTTTGATGGTTCGACAAGGCAAGCCCAACAAATGGATTTACATCCATTCTTACGAAAGTTACCAAAATCATCCACTCCAATGGTCTCATTTTTCCTATCCTCATTAAGGTTACAAGGTGGAGAGTTTATCTGAGTTGCAGATACACACTGCTCCCCTTCTTTTGAATCATCAGAGTCAAAAGACATGCCCCTAGCCTTCTTTGAGGGGTTGGCAGGGGGTTCCATAGTATCCTTATTAGAAGAGGGATTAAGGGGTTGGGATTGAATTGGGTCTTTGTCTTCTTGATCTTCATCTACAGATTGAGAGGTGGAGACTTTGTCCATTGCATCATCAACCCCCTTTGCTACAAAAGGATCAAAGACATCATCTTACACAACTCCATATTTGTTTACATATATGTTTCCATTACTCCTAACTTGTGGTATGTTCCTGTTGCTTCCTCTTCTGTTTACTTGTTGGACCTTGACTGTTTTCTTTGACTTCTTTGCCCTTGCCTGCCTCCTTCTAAAACTTGTTAGCTAAATCTGGGCAATCTTTAATCACGTGGCCCTACATAAGGTAATTGAAATAGGCAACCTATTTTCTGGACATGAAGCAGATGACCCATTTGATCCTTCAAGGGTATAAAATCTTTGAGTGTAGCATTTGTGTCAACTTCAATTAGTAGTTGGAGATCCCATTCGAGATTAATCCGATTTGATTCTTTCTGACCAAGTACCTTTCCAACCTGGGCTCCTACTTGCTTCAACCAAGGGAAAAATTCAATGGGGAAGCCTAGAAAGCCAACCCAGACAAGCATCCTTGAGGGGTTTGTCCCTTAGGATCAAACCCTTTGTGCCACTTAAAGACTGACATAGCAATGTTTCTAAGGAGCCATCGACCTCTGCTAATAATTTGTAGTGCATTGGCAACATAATAATAAAAAAACAACAGATAACAATTATTAGATAGGTATTGAATCTTGGAGGGAAACAAATTTCGGGCTTCCCACTCCTATGAGATCCATAACTTGAGCACTTCTACAAGGGGCATGCGTCCATCACATAAGCCAATAACTACCCTTTCTTGTAGGTGTTTGTACCAATTCTCCAGTTGCGAAGCACCCACAATCACTTCACCCTCTTCTCCAGAGAAAGCATTAGGACCTTCACCAACACTGTCAGTAGAAGGTTTTTCCACATTTTCCCTCCATCCTCAATGCAAACCTAATATTATGAATATTAGAGGGCAATGTTTTGTGAGGTGCATTGAATGTTTGCATTTGACTGTGATAATTATTTGCCAAAATTTAGAGTATATGCCCTCATAATAGCGTTACAGGAGGAGTACGGGGACAAAAGCCATATATGAGCCCCTAGGGACATGAGTACAATGTACGTAGCGTTTAGAATTCTATTCGAATGATTTTGCTTTCTGTTGACTTGATTTTTGGTTTTGTTTAGTTATTTTTGAGATTTTCTTGAGAAAAATAGAAAAACATATATCCATAATCCAGAGAAAGAAAAGACTGAAGAGATGCCCGAGTAGTACAAAGAGAAGAAGGTACAGGAAAATGAAGAAACTTCACGAGGTATGTCTCAAAAACCATATGCACAAGGCTATAATGTCATAGGTCATAAAACTCCGGGATGGCCTACAAGGACAAAGAAAGTTGGTGATGTGACTAAACGAACGCACCCATCAAGTGTAAAGTTCCGACAAGCACTAGACATCAAAAGAGATTCTAGCAAGGACTTTACAGAGGCATCCAGAAGACAATGTAGAAGCAGTGGAGCAAACAAAGGCAAAAACGACAACAAAGACTGCACCGACATTGACAATCAGGTCATGTCAAGGACGACATGAATTCAGAGGGGGGGAGTGCTGACCCATGGGTCAACAGTATGCCATAACTCACTTTTCGTACCAAAGTCTTAGTTTTTGTTGAGAGTTACAAAATGATGCGGATTATGGTTTAAAAAATCATTTGTTAATGAGTAGCTAGTCTAGCTGCAGAAGCTGCGGTGCGATGGCACTTCCAGATTGTAAATACAAATCCATTTGACCCATTGAACTCTGTTTTAGGTTTAACCTATGGTAGCCTTAGCATATAAGGCACCTAGGTCCCTTTGTAGAGAGAACATAATCTTAATCAAAGTTTTGAGCTGTCGTCAACTGTGTGTGAGAGAGAGAGCATGAGCTTCATCCTGACGCTACTCCCTGCTCGCTCATCACATTGGAGATCCGACTACACCATTGCGATAGGCGCAAAGAGAGCTACACAATAACGTCAAGCATTCCACGCAAAAGGGAGCATGCTGCTAAAGTATCTAACGAGATATTTGTGGTTGTAAGTGTATCAAATGATGTCCGTTTTTTACGTGCAAGCAGTCGTTAGAATCATGGAGACATAAGCTACACATAGGTACTCATAGATTTCAGTTTTGGGCACTTCCAAAATTTTGCTCTGTCTTCATATGCATTTTTCGCAGATGGGTTTGGAGTGAGGATTTTGAGTGTAGAGGCTTTGGGATAGGTGTATCCTAGTGAGGGGATGGTGTTCCTTAAGTTTCATACTATTCTAGTATGGTATGGTGAGTCTCCTTCTGTTTGTGTGTATGTGGGTTGGGTGGTGTTGTTGAGAGCAGTGAGATTCCAAATTTTGGTTTAGTTGACCTTCCAAAGTGTTGTATGTGTGGGATGGTCTCAGTCAGACAAGCTACAGAGATTGCCTCCGTGTGCCTATCGTGTCATCTTTGTCCTCGATTGACATTATGTTGATCTAGGTAGTGTTGCATGCACTTTATAGGTGGTGTGATTCGCTCCCGCAACAACCTTCTTTATGCCAAAGGCCTCCACAAAAACATTTTTATAGATTTCTACGCACCTAGCTTTACTATTGTTTGCTATTTCGACTTTGATTTTAGGTGTCTCATGGATGTACATGCCTAGTCTTGCATGAGTCCCTCTGTCAATGATGCAAATTTGTGCCCCCCCATCCACTAGACCCTTCCTAATCAATTTTCCTTTGATATAACAATTTAGCACAAGTGTAATTTCCTCATTCATTTCAACTTGCACAATTTTCACAAACATGCACATTCTCGTTCACCTTTCTCCTAGTGCTAACTGCCTTTGTTATTTCCCTTATAACTTGTGGACACAATGCAAGAAACTGAGGCCATGAGATATCCGGACCCTCATCTCTCATGTCTTCCAACAGGTTGTATGGAGACATACCATGTCCAAGATGGAAGTCTTGGAGGTTGATACAATGTTAAGTCCTCTTGGCTTCCTTGGCCTCCTTCACCTTCTTGCTCAGTCCATGATCACTTTGTGAAGTGACTCCTACTTTTTCCTTACCTTTTCCACGACCAAGCTTAATTCCATTCGCTTCCATGGAGCTGCCTTGTCAACCTCATTTAAATTTGTCACTTCTACCACATGCACATTTGGATGTAGCAAAGGTGGAACTCCTTCCACTCCTCGTGGAGGTGTCTTCCTCCATTTGGTCTTTAGTAGTTCCTTCACCTTCATTCATCACTATGATAATTCAAGTTGGGTCTCCCCACGGGGCCAAGGACAATTATATATTCCATGCCCGGATTCCTCACAATTTCAACAATGTAATGCTCGCCTAGGCCATGGCTCTCATTCCTCAACTTTCTTTGTTTGTCCCTTAGGACCTACAACTTGTGCAAGGTGAATTGACAAGTTGCTTGAAGATTCATTCAACTTTTCAATTATCTCGATTGTTACCTCAAGCATTTGTTTAGAATTTGACGCTTGTGTGGTCTCCTTAGGTCTAGGACCTTCTATTGGAAGCTCTCCTAAATGAACTTCAATCTCTTGTACTTCAAAACAACCCTAGTTTCAGTGGCATCAAAGATAGCATGTGCACCTGCCTCAACTTTTACCTTGTGGGAAATAAACCCGCTATGAATCTCTCCTTCTTTAGAAATTATGCACCATCCCCAGGGTTAGCAATATTCCTTACCCATATAGCCCAAAGACGTAGAAACTCTTGCTTGTAGGTGTAGTAGTCATCTGGGTCTTTTTGCTCATGGGCAACAATGTCTTGCCATAGTTTTTGAGTGTTTTGGGGTTTGAAAAATATTCTTTGAAGTGATCTAAAACTAAAACCTCCCTATAGCTTCCTCTAACTTCCTCATACAAAGAGGAAAACCAAGTACTAGCATCTTTCTTAGAACTACCTCAAACATTTCTAAGCATTCCTCATCTATTCTAAGCATTTCAATCTACACATTTCTAAGCGTTGTTCCTCCATTGAAATAATTCAAAAAGAAAATATGTTTCTTATTTTTCTTGACACAACATATCATTTGATGTACAATCTATTCTAAAATAACATATATATCTCGAGGAGGCTAATCACTATGTATAAATTATGTATATTGTGTGCGTTCAATGACTATTTGTAAAACTCCTTTTTTTGACAAATAAAATATACAATTTTCCTATTCAATCTGTAAATTTTCTCCCCAAATTCATTTTACAGTACCTTTATGTATGTAGAAATGTGAGAAGATTTGAGATTTAATAACCCCTTATGTTGCACTCACATGATAGTTAAATAATTATTAAGTGACTCCCTTGAGATAAAATATGCACATCAAATGATATGTGATAGTCAACAAGAGGCAGGATGATAGGGTTTGGTGAGGCGAGAATTTCTCCTACTCTTTGAGCACCAAACATGAACACCATACGTTGTTGAAAATGGATATTTCTATTAATTACAAAATTTATTCTAATGCGTGGGTGAAATGGAAAGGGAACACCTCTTTTCTTGATCTATGCATGACCTAATGCTTAAAATAGAACAAAAACATATATGTCCAAACTGAGGTCGTATCTAATGAGAGGCAAAATAAAGGGATGCACTGAAGCGTTTATTTTGGCCAACTTAAGAGGACCTAAAATTCTATGAATTACACGTTGAAATTGCAACTGATTGGTACTAACAATGATGTGTACCTTTTGGCTTGCAATGGGGCTAAAGGGGTTGTACAAATTTTCATGATTCATGCAAGCTACTACATTACTCTAAAGACTGAGTATTCACAACAACATACACAAAGTCCTCCTCCGTGGGGGCACCACAATTGAGGTGGTCCGGGGTGGGCAACAAGAGAAGCGGCCTCTAAACACCCCTCAAGGCTCCCGTGTTGCTCAATTGGAACTGGGGCAACCACAAGGAAGAAAAATAACAACAAATCCACAGTCAAACAAATGAAGGGGCACCACCTAGTTAGAGAGCAAACCAGGACACAAGACAGGAGAATCCTTGAGCAACACAAGCAAAAAGGAAGAGAGCACCCACAATGAGATTTTGTGCAAGGATTTAGCTTCAATTTTAATGATTGACACGGATGTATAAACAGATTAGAGGTGTAACATTTAATGGCCTAAAATCTTATTTGTAGCGGAAATTAGCATGAACATAGTGGGCATTTCATTAGAATAGATTCCTAATGATAATTACAAGAGTGCTTGGGTGGAGAGAGCAACAAAAAGCATAACACCTAGTTAGATAGCATCGACAATACTTTCAAAAGAGAGAGCAATTAAACTATTGACAACAGTTGAGGACCGGATTTGCATGGAGCCGGTCCCCCCTCCAAAAGGCTTTGTATTATGGTTTCTCCCATCAAGAGAGACATTGTACAATACAATTCTTTGTGTTCCTTCAAGACTAGCTAGTGCAATGAAGATGGAAGCTTCATACACCAAGCAAAACACTTAATCAAACACAACTTGAATTATCCCCGTTCTCAGACCCAAGACCTCACACACCTTCGAAGATGGTGAGAGCTAGCAGGGTATGAGAGTAGATTGAGAGGAAAAAGAAGTATCTTACGAGAAAGAAGTACATCTCCTCACATAATCACTCATATTAGCATAGCTTAGCCTAGTAATTAGCTTGGTAGAGAAGATGAGCATGCATTGAAGCTTGGCTCTTGGTTGGATTTGCATCCACATGCCAAGAGAGTGTTGATGTAGGCTTCTATCTCACAAGCTTGGAGTAGGTGATGAGCTCTCCATTAAAGCTTGGGAGGAGATAGAGTGTTTTTCCTTCACACATGGTCAAGTGTGAGAGTGTGTGTGTCAATGCCAAGCAAAAATCAGCCCCCTCTCTCTCTTGGGCGAGCCCTAGCTGCTAAGTTAGGCTGGCTTTTGCCTCATTGGACCTCCCCAGGTCTAGCCAATAGGGATTAAGCAGCATAAGTGATAGCCTTCTGACATGTGTCCCCCTTTCCCCTTTTGTGAGAGCTTTAGGTAATTAAATAATTAAACTAAACTCTCATTGGACCCCTTTGCCTCCTGGCCAATAGGAATCAGGCAAGCCATGGGGCTCCTGAATGCTCATTGGACCCCTTGGGAGACTGCCCAATAGTCTTCTAGGACACTTAATTCTTATTGGTTTCTTTTATTAAATGTTTTTAAATTAATTAAACTAGATTTACTCTAGCTTAATTCTCATTGGTCCACTTCAAGGGTCTTCCAATAGGAATTGGGCACACTTTGTGGGCATCTGGCCTAGGGAGCTGACATGTGTCCCTCATTCCCTTTGTGTAAAGGGAGCCTGTGTGTGTGTGTGTGTGGTTTTCTCTCTCATCCCCTAGCTTTGGGGCTCGCCCCCTCCCATGTAGGGATGCAGAAAGACTTTTTGGGCACACACACTAAGCATCCAATTTTTCCTAAGGTTGACCTTTGGACACAACCTTTGAATTTTGGAACCTTAGCATTTTGGAAGTCTTAATGGGCTGAACCTTAGGGTCTTTTTAGCCCGTTGTTTCACATGGCTCTTTTGCAGATGGCCCCCCCTTTGGATCCCTATTTTCCCTCCTTTGGATCCCTACTGTGGCCGGTCTGCTAACTTAACCAATATTCTAGCTTTTTCTCCCTTGGCACTTCCCCACATTAAATGATCAGTTTAATATGAGAAAATCATTTAGGAGAATTAGATATTGATTATTATGACAAGAGGAGAATCAAGAAACACAATTAAGCTGGATGACCTTGCAATCTACACATTATCTTAGGATCACGGGAGCCCTCTCATTGAACAACCCTCTTACAATGTGTTTCCAAGCAACAAAACAAACACAAGGTCTCTCTTGAGTCAAATACAAGCAAATGCTACAAAAGAACCCCAAATTGAGAACGCTTCACCTTAAACCAAACGAGATGAGGGGGGCAAGCGTGAATTGGAGAGGCTCAAGAGAAAGTTTTGGACCACGATTGCACCCAAATTATTGATTCAATGGATGTGCAAGAGTAGGTACAACCTTGATTGGAAGCTATAAATCACTCACTTCCTTGCAATGCTACAACTAGCTCAAAGAAGCTTTCCTATGCACCACTGGTAATGGTATATAGAGAGCTCACTCACTCTCTCTCTCTCTCTCTCTCTCTCTCTCTCTCTCTCTCTCTCTCTCTGTGATGGAGAATCATGCGCTCACTGTAGTGTGCAATAGTATAGAGATCATGAATTTTACAAAGGGGAAGGGCTCAATTTATACGTGAGGAGAGCCCTTATTATGATTATCTCCTAATCAACATTTACATAGAAAAACATGTTGATGAATTTTTTATATGTTCTTATGAGAGTGGGGTTCTCTTGTCTCTTGAGTCACATGGATGTGGACTCAAGAGGAGAGAATAATTGAGGTGAAATAGAGAAGATTCTAGAGAGGTGAGTGATTTTTTGTGTGAAGTTTCCTCCTCCAAGGTAGAGTAGAGTAGGGTATTTACAAGACAGGGTTAGCAATTAGTGTTAGTAATCACTAAAAAAAGGTTAGTAATATAATTACAAGGGGTAAAATGACTTGAAGAGCTGAGGAAAGAGGGGTGAATGAGATGGATGAACCCTTGAGAGGATGAATCTTTGAGGATTATTGGACTCACCTGTGCGTAGATTGTCGAAAGTGACCATCGATCTTCTTCTTCTTCTTCTTCTCGTCACGCTGCTGTCATAGTTGAGCACCACAAAGAAAATAAGGATCTTTGTTGACAAACCCGCCTAGAGGTTAAGCGTGGTTAGGTTGCTTAATTTATTTTTTCTTTTTGAAAAGGTGAATTAAAATTTTAATATGGGAGTAATAGAGAGATATGGAGATGGTGCATGTAGGTAGAGCTTCAAAAGAGAGCTATGGGTGCGAGAGGGGAGGGTAATGGTGAGGAGGGTGAGGAAAACCATGGAAGATGTAGGTTTGAGTAAGGGATGGAGAGAAGGAAATGTGTGTGTGTGTGTGTGTGTGTGTGTATAAATGAGTGTGTGTGTGTGTGTGTGTGTGTGTATAAATGAGAGAATGTGAAAAGGAGTGAGCAAAGATTATGAAGACTCTTGTGTGCATTATGTGGACAGACCGGGGTCCACCAAAAAATTTGTATCTCCTAGCCACGATCTTGAAAATTTATAAAAAAATTGGACAAAATTCCTCAAGTTATGGGCTATAAATTTTGTGTTTGTCATTGGTTCAAATTTGGATGGTATATGGATGCAAAAAATCATATCAAAACATGTATAATTCAAGACTGCAAAAGTCTTCTTGTGGTCCCTTTTTGGTTGAACCTCCATGTGGCTCCAAGAGTGTGTCCCTCCATGAACCATGCCATAAAATTGATAATTGAGATGCGCTTTACACATGTATGGATGAGATTTTTTTGTGAAATAAAATATTTACAAGAGGAAAGAGCAAACAAACTAGTGCATTGACTTGTAATAGGATTTTATGATAAAGAGCTAAAAATATAAAAATTCAAAAATGAATTAAATAACATAAGTGTCCCTTAATTATTGATTAGCATGGTAGGTGATATTGTAAATAAAAATAGATGTAATAGGTAAGAAAAATTTCATCTTGAGGGAGTGAAAGGATTTTTGTGAATTTTGCTAGAGTGGAGTCACATTTAGCTTAGTGGAGGTTGAGTGAAGACATTGAATGCATGAGATGTATACATGGATGATATTAAATATATTATGGATGGTAAAAATGTTAAGTGGCTTACTTAGGCATGGTAAAAACGCACACCCAAAATAGTATACACATAACTCTTATATAGTAGAGCAGTTAAAATTATAATATAGCTAGGCTTAAGGTAAGGGGAAATATCTACATGCAAAGAGTGGCCCATAGTATTTTTAGGAATTTTTTTTTTTGAAATAATTAGTAACTCACATATGCCTATGTACAATGAGAAGAGAAGGTGAATTTTCAAACCTGCGCCTTGGGTAAAATTTCTTGTTGCTTTGTGAAGATAGCCTACCCAAGAGCATATGTTTTATTACAAGGATAAAGGGTGTTAGCTTGTTGTTCCAAAATTGGAAAGCCAAAAAACATCTCTCAATAGTAGCATTCCTTAGTAGCATGGTTTGTCCACTTATTCTCAATGGTATACCACTTCCGCTTAGGATATGGTTACGAGAGCATAGTACGCTGTGGTGTCAGATGTTCACCTCTTAGGTTAAGTATCACCTTAATGGTGGTACTCTTTGATTGTGAATCCCCAACTTTTGCCCCATTCTCCTCACAAGTTCCTTTGTAAGCTCTTCGATGTTCATGGGTGTTTGTTGTTGTGATGGCATTTTAGTTGTGCTTGGTCCACTAGTTGCAGATTGAGAATCTGTTGAATTTGCATCTGCATCTCACAAAACTTCTCCATGAATTTGGCAATTGTTCACTAAATGGATGGCCTCTTTCATGAACTCGTCCAACGTCATACACTTTTTCAAGTGCAAATCCTTCTTGAGATGTTCATTCTTGAGCCCCTCTATGAAGAATACTACTTGACGATCCTCTTGAGGTTTCTCATGTGGTGGACACCTCTCAATGTATTGCTTGGATTGCAAAGCGGCCTCTCAGTCTTTCTCACCCTCTTTCTGCTTGAATTGAATGAAACCGTGACACACAATATTGTGCTTGATTCTTCTCATGGAAAACTCCTCTACGAAATCTTGTAGCAATGCTTCTATATTCCCATACTCTTCCTTTTTAAAAGGTTGAAACCAAGTAAGGGTAGTGCCTTCCAAGGTCAATCCAAAACCTTCAAATTGGATGTGGAAATTCATGACGTATTCAACTCTCAATACTAAATGTGCATGGGGATCACTTGATCCATTGTATTTTGAAGCCATGCATTTTGCAACTTGGGATGGACGCATGGAACTTGGTTCAGTGACTTATCTCACCATTATCAATGTTATGGATATGGGGTCTGTACATTTATTACTCAAGTTCTCATATGGTCATTTATGCCAGCCAACCAATGTGTATTCATTTTGAGCATTAAAGAATCTATAAATTAAATATGTGCAAGAGAGAAATGCTCACTCTTGCACGAGGGGAGATTGCACCGAGTGCCTGTGTATTTTCCTCTCTCTTCCCCTCTCTTCTCTCTCGCGGTGCCGGTGTAGCACTTCTCTCTTGGAGGTGCATCCGCACGCGCTCTTATGATGTATCTCGCTCTCTATCACTCTCTGTTCATGTACAACTTGGATTATGCATTGTGCAATTTGTCAGGTATGCAAGTCTGTCATTTTATGCCTTCTAGTACGTTGTTTTTGGTATTTTGCAGGCCACCGTGTTCTCCATTTGTAGCAGTGGCCACAGGGTATGTCATGGATATGGGCTCAAGTGCTCATTAGGAGCTATGGTCATTTATGTCGTCCGGCCAATGTGTATTCATTTTGAGCATTGAAGAATCTATAAAGAAAAGACGTGCAAGAGGGAAATGTTGCTCACTCTTGCACGGGGGGAGATTGCACCTAGTGCCTGTGTATTTTCCTCTCTTTTCTCCTCTCTTCTCTCTCGCGGTGCCGGTGTAGCACTCCTCTCTCGAAGGTGCATCCGCACACACTCTTATGCTGTATCTCGCTCTATATCTCTCTCTGTTCATGTACAACTTGGATTATGCGTTGTGCGGTTTGCCAGGTATGCAAGTCTGTAGTTTTATGCCTTCTAGTACGTTGTTTTTGGCATTTTGCAGGCCACCGTGTTCTCCGTTTGTAGCAATCGGAGCTCTCACAAAAGCTTTCTCATATGGAGATGTTTTCATTTTCGACATAGCTCTCGGTCCTTGTCTCATAGGTAAATCTGGCCTTGCCCTTTCAGTAGGGTGTGGCATGGATTTCCCTACAACGGTCGTATAGGCACTCTCATAGGATCTGGTTCTGACAAGTGACTCCTTCTCATCCACAATTCTGAAACTTTTGGTTTGTTTGATCTTATTTAAGAGTACTTTCTACATGGGGTGGAATCTTAGTGACTCGGTCCATAAAAATTACCTTTTTTTAATGGGCTTTTTGTGGGCCATTTGGTTTAGGTAGATAACAAAGAACGGTTCTCCCCAATAGGAAAGTTTATCCATGTCTGCCATATATGAATACATAAACTCATGTCCTTTACTCTCTACCAAAATAGGTCGTTTCCCCATTTCAAATTGATAGACATACATGTACATCTGCTTAACGTCCGTAAGTTCCATAGGGCTCATGTCTTCCTTGATGTAATAGTTTTCCCTTCCTTGGTCATTAACTTGTACAATCCCACCATAGGATCATCTACAAGTACTCTTTCAAGTTCTTTCATGGATATGAATCTAGCTCTTGGGTCATTCTCCAATGGAGGTATCTCGATTGCTTTGTAAACTTTATCTTAGGGCTCATAATCCTGATCTTGTTGAAACTATGGGGATAGACATACATGTACATCTGCTTAACGTCCGTAAGTTCCATAGGGCTCATGTCTTCCTTGATGTAATAGTTTTCCCTTCCTTGGTCATTAACTTGTACAATCCCACCATAGGATCATCTACAAGTACTCTTTCAAGTTCTTTCATGGATATGAATCTAGCTCTTGGGTCATTCTCCAATGGAGGTATCTCGATTGCTTTGTAAACTTTATCTTTGGTTCTGATCCAATCCCATAGTTTCAACAAGATCAGGATTATGAGCCCTAAGATAGGAAACACCTTTCTCATCAATACATCGAGTTCATAGTCAACAACCTCAACTTGCTCTTGAAATTTGGGATTTTCCAAGTCCTCTCAAACATAGCACTTATGATGGATGTCTACATAGATTCTGGCTCCCTTACCATTAGTATAATGGTGATGTGCCCTCTCCTTTTCTCTCACTATGGTAGCTCATTTTTGGTGCTTTCTCAACCATAAGTACAATGAAGGCTAGATCAGAAGAAGCATCAGAGACCACTTCTTCTTGCACATTTGCCAAGGGTTCTAGGCTTGCTTGGTTGACACTCTCGTCCATAGATCCCCTACTTACTTGGTCTTTTGGCGGTTTGACACCTGACCGATACCTAGCTCCCAACCTTAAGAACATGAACAATTTAGTGATTTCAAACCTGACCTGTTACCTGGAGTTCTTTGGATCCTTTAGAACTTTCCCCGTACTCCAACCCTTCTCATGCACCGATCTCCCTTCTTGTACAAGGCTCATTAAAAACTTGAACAAAGATGAAGTTAAGACAAGCTGGCAAATGATGTGCACACAACTTCAACCAATTACAATACTTCATGCACAACTTTAATGAACTCCAAACCCAATAATGCTCTACAAGTCTCACTTTAGAGGGTGGAATCAAAATTGGTCAAAAAACTTTGATCCTAACACTCTGTGGGCAAAAATTGTGATTTTGTCTTGTCTAAGGTCCCTTGAGGTATTTTTTCCCTCGAGCTGTCCCAGAGACTTACTACCCAATCCCAACAACTTATTCTTGCAATAATTTCAAAGTCTTGACTATTTTGATGGTCCCAGGGGTTTTCTAACCTTCCTTTAGTTTGCTTTCCAGAAGGAAATTTGTTTAATCTCATGCATGAGAGATTAGTTCGAGATTTCACTATATGGGTCTGTCCCTTACCTTGAGGACTTCGTCTAATACAAATATTGGCTCTTAAAACTTGAGATAGCTAGGGTCTGAGGATAAAATCGCGATTTTCTCCTTCCTTGTGTGGAAAATGTCAAACTGTACATTCAACGCAATGAATGTGATTCAAACCTAAAAACAAACCCCTAGTATCAAACTTAGCCAAAAAGTCTTTCTCTAGCAGAAGTTGAGGAGAAAATAATGTTTTTTTCTTTAACTTCTGCTTTTGATCACTTTTTCAAACTTTGGTCAATTCCAAAGTGTTCTACTATTCTTCAAGAGTACATGTGTTAATTTTCACCTCAATTAAGCAAGTGACATGACCACAAGCTCAATTTCAACACTTTTTCTGGATTAAGGCTTCACTAATGCTCCAAAGGGGGGGGGGGGGGGGGGGGTGCAAGAGAGATGGTGTTTGTGGGCACACGTTCCTTAACTTTGCACCCATGCAAGACCCTTCGTAAAGGCATATCATTGAATCCAAATGGTATAGAGGGTGGTGAGGCTGGTGTCGTGGTAGACAAGAGATGCCCTACAAATAATATGGTTGTCCTTGAAGGTGGTCCTTGATTTTCATACTAGCTAGTGATAGCCTTAATGTTAGATGTATAATAGGACACAAGACCACACTATGCCACTAATTGGGCCCCAAGAAATTAATCAATGATTGCAAGTTGAAAATATATACATATAATATATGCCTCGAAGGCACTTTGTCAACAACTCCCCTTGAAGATTAGCCTCATCAACCTAAAAAATACGTTTCGATGACAACGTGGGTAGCTAGGAATAGGATCTAGAAGATGGCATTGACTGAGAGCTATAGCTTTGACTACATCACTCAATGTTATCCTATTTATAGGGCATACAATCATAGCCTCGGTCTAGCTTAATAAAGCCAAGGGCCTTGAGTGCAATGGAAAAAAACAATAGCAACTCATGAAAATAAGAGGAAGTTAAGAGGGTTGAATGCAGATGGTGGGAGCCTAGGTCCAAGGACAAGGAAATGGAAAATGCCAATACAACCTCTTAAGCAAAAAGGAATTGGAGATAAGCTACTTGTTAACCTCTTGAGTTAGAGAAGCTATTCTTCTCAAGTAGAAAGCTATAGCCATCCTTTTGGCTGAATTAGTTGCTGGTGAGGTTAGGGTAACTTAGAAGTTTTCATCTTCACTAGACCTAGCTATAGCCATCCTTTTGGATGAATTAGCTAGTGAGGTTAGGGTAACTTAGTCGTTTTCATCCTCACTAGACCTAGTCATAAATTGTTTTGAAACACAAGTTCAAAAGAATCATTTTAGTGCTCAAGAAAATCATCATAGCAAATATTCTTTACTTGCATCAGCCCCTAATTGAGAGGGTTTTGTAATGCACGTTAAAAGTGCCTGCTGTTGATTCAACTTATCCTATAGGTAGGGAGGGAGTCATAACATCAAATTACAATGAAAGAGGCCCAAGAGGCTATTAAGGGCAGGTAGCCAACTGCTCATATAATTGGACGTGTAAGTATGTGCTCAACATGCGGGCTACAGCATGGGATGCATCACATTGAGCAACCAACATGTGTGCTAAGTGGCCCAAAGGTGAATGACATGGAAACTCCAATTGTCACGTGATAAGAGCAGCTCCAATTATGCACACGGATGGCGAGAGATGGGTGGAGTTAGTGGCAACAAAATCAAGCCTTTGTCACAATCACAATCTATGGCACACAAAAACCAACATGGTGGATTGATGAGCATGTAGCCGCCACTTGCTCCACCTGCAAGTAGTGATAACTATTTTTCGCAACTTTGTCCCACCTGCTGCATCTAGCAAGCAGTTGTCTTCTGTCATAGGCCGACCATTTATGCCATGTCGTTGCATCTTGCCGCCCAAACCCATTCACCTTGCAATGTTGTGGGTTGCAGTCATCTACACACTCTACGCAATCGGTCATTCTTCGCTGATGAGTAGGCTCTACCTAATCAATAAGCTTTGCTCGCTCATTGCTCCCACCACCACCATTTTTTGGAAGCGCAATAGTGTCGTTTAAACAACTAACTTGGGTGATGATAAATTTCTCCGCCATCTAGTTTCACCCCGTTCACCTACACCACCAGCAGCTCTGCAACCTCATTTCTATTGATCACGGGACCATATTCACCTTGGTTGCTCAAACCAGACCAGAGCCAACCCAAGAGGAATCTCTCTCTCTCTCTCTCTCTCTCTCTCTCTCTCTCTCTCTCTCTCTCTCTCTCTCTCTCTCTCTCTCTCTCTCTCTCTCTCTCCCCCCCCCGACACACCTCTCCTCGCGCAGTTGAGTTACAACTATAAAGATTCCAATGAGAGGATGCATGTTAGTTGGCAATCATATGAAAGGGAGGTGCATATCCATATGCTTGCAATAGCATCTCACCAAGCTATTCTTCTAATCATGCCTTGTACAATAGCATTTCCAAACGCTTGCGAAAAGGTCATGTGGTGAGGAGATTAGTGCTCACTTAAGACTCAATTATCCCTCTCTCCTCACGAGGCCTTCTTCACTAGCGTTTCCAAATGCTTCCCCCAAGGCCATCATGAGGGGATAAGTAAGCACCTAAAATGCAATTGTCTTCTCACCATGGCCTTTTATGAAGCGTTTCCAAACGCGTCCCAAAAGGGTATGGTGAGAGGTTCTATCTCAGGTTTAAACCCACGGTGAGGGGATTGGTATGCATTATTAATTGACTTCTCACCCAACCCTCTAGACTAACGTTTCCAAACGTTTCTCAAAATGCAATGGTGAGAGGTACTCTCTCATATTTAAAACCACTTAGCATTTGAATTCTTTTTTTTACACTAATTTTTCTAAACACCTCCCAAATTATTAATGGTAAAGGGATTGACAACTAGACAAGAGGAAAGTATGAAATTTTGCAAGCCTTCTCACCTAGTGCTTCACACTACTGGCATTTCAAAATGCTTCAAGGAAGATTAATCTTAAGGTACTAACTACTTGCACATGCCATATCCTACTCACCATTCCCTATGTAGACATTTCAAAATGCTTCGAAAAATGGCAGGTTGATCGGAGAATGGTAGATCGTGTGATACTTCTTGCTGACACTCTTATAGTAGCTTTTTAAAATGCTTTTCAAAATGGCATGGTAACAAAATGCTGATATATTGTAGATAAAAAATATTATTTGTGCTACTTTTTTCAAACCCACATCATTAGTATTTGCAAATGATACCCTTTGGCACAATGAAGTGTTTGTCATTGCATGATAAGGTAGACAACACATAACCACCTCACCAATCCAAGTCAGGTGACGTTTAAAAACTACTTCACATTCCCACAACATAAAGTGAAAAACCAGTACTTGAAGGATTTATGGCAAGAAATGACACACGATCTTCAATAACTAGAACTTGAGGGGTTTCAAAATGTTCTAAGATGCCATCACATGTTTGAAAGTGCTTGGCGGATCGTAAGAACACCTTTGGCACCATTATGTGGCAAGGGGCCGAAGATAAAATCCCATTCAATATAAATGGGACATTGCAAAATACCTTAATATTGTAGATTGGGAAGAAGGTCAAATACATGAAACACACCTCACCATGTACAAGTATGAAGGCCAGCTATAAAAGCAACATCGTGATTTGATAGAGTGCTTTCCATGAGGAACTATGTAGGTAGCCAAATATCTAGGCTTATTTTTTCTTTGCTAGAATGAACTACATGAGAGTGTGCAATACTCAAGAAGCAAGCATATTCTAGGCTTATTTATGATAGTACCCTTGTGAATTGTGGAATTGAAGATCACTAACTATATAAATAATGACATGAAGGTATCCTTGAGGTTGAATGGAAAAATAGTTCAACATTGAGTAGTCACCACAAATTAAGTCAACAAGTATATAGTGTAGTAGAGGTCTACAAACCACAAAATTAGCAAATAGATTGTAGAGGCCACTAGGTTGGCAATATCAAGAGTAGTTTTAGCACATTGGAAGGTTCATAGCAACACAAAAATTCGATATTGTGCACATTAAAAAAGGTATCTCAACACATCTAATGTGTTGTTGTAGTGTTAGCTCATTAATGCTACCAAGGGTAACTTGAAGACTTTGTCTAGTTGTGGCTAGCATGGGGTATGAGTGTATCATATTCAAGTGATAGCTAGGCTTTCACATACATGCTCATGTAGCCATAACTACTAGTTGATGTATGTACATACCAGTCATCCATGGAAAAAAGGTTAATGATATTAAGATCAAAAGGCCTCTTAATCTTAACCACATTAGTGCCAAGTATAGAGAAAGCTATGTCCCATTATCTTCATCCAATGAGACAATGATAGACTTAATTTTAGGACTTTCATGAACACAAAATCCATTCTACAATGACAAAGCTTCAAAACTCAATTAGGATAAGGATGTAAGGTGGTAGGCTCCAACTGAGTTATGCAAAGAACAACTCCCAAAGCTAAATTTACAATGACAAAGCTTCAAAACTCAATTAGTATAAGGATGTAATGTGGTAGACTCCAACTATGTTATGCAAAGAATAAATCCCAAAGCTATGCAAAGAATGACTCCCAAAGCTAAATATTACCTACTTTGCGAAGATTTCAAAGGTGAATAAGACTCGGCTGTTATCAAAAAATGGCTTAGTATTGAAATCTTGATTGGCTCTTCACTTTTTCCTTGCCACTTCGTGTATAGGGCATTGTGTGATCTAGTTGTATTGTACATACTAGCCTCTATTAGGGTTTTGACCCAACTAGTTTGTAATGGATTATCTCCTATGATTCAATAAAAAATTAGAAATATGCATTGTACATATTAGCCTCTATCAGGGTATACTCCCATCTAGTTTGTAATGGGAGTATATTATTTCCTATGATCCAATAAAAAATATCAGAAATATGGTGGAGGATCTACATTATTAACAAGTAGTTTTGTCTAAATACATATGATCTTTGGATACCACACCTTAAACTGAATTTTTGTTGAATCGAACAAGTTTCTATTGTCCCTAAGAATAGAAAAAATGAATGTTTTCATGTGATAAACTTAACAATCACAAATCCATTTTTAATCTTGAAGAAAATATACATAGGCTATGCTTGTTGCCTTGTGTGAAAATTCAAATGTATGTGGTCCTACATTGGTACAAATTTTCTTGAGTTTTTCCCTCTTGCTCGCTTTTTGACACTCATACATCGCTTGATGGCTGATACCACCCGTGCAGACAAGGGGGTTCAAAGAATGGATGGATGTGCGCGTATGTTGCACGTGTCAATGCAAGGAACTTGCCGATACACCGTGTGCGAGCCACAAATGGCTCCAAGCACACAACAAGCCTAAACTAGTAAGCTCAAAGAAGGCGATGGTGTGTCACTCACCGCTCTACGCTTGCTTTGTGGAGGATTTCTTGCCGCGAAGAAGAAGGAGACGCCGCTACGCCGCACTCAACCGCCTCACCGCCGCCGTGCCGCCGCAATGCTCGATCGCACACTCTCTCTCTCTCTCTCTCTCTCTCTCTCTCTCTCTCTCTCTCTCTCTCTCTCTCTCTCTCACATACACACACACACACAAGGAGGTGAAGAAGAAGAAGATGGAGATGGAGATGGAGCAAGAGCACTCTTCTATTGCACAAATGAGAGAATAAGTGAATTTTAGGTTTAGTTGACTTTTATATGAGCTCACCCCATTCACACTTGGGCGCCCATGCTTAGCCAACTAATCCCTTGAATGTTCCACTTAGAGTGCGCCTCTCATCGGCGATCACTCTTACCCTTTTCCTATTGGACCGACAAGCCCGGTACCTGACTCTACAAGTAAATAATACAACGTCCGCCGTAGGTAATAGGATGTCTGTGAGCCGTAAGGGTTAACATGCCCCCCTTCCTGATGTAGATTCCGTCTTCGGAAGCCATGGAGTTGAAGCTCGTTCGTCGAGGTGGAAGAGCATTTGAGATGAATGTCCTTAGCCTTCTTCAATCACTGCAAAATCAAACAACATTGGCACAGTAATTGCATTCTCATAAGCGATTAAAAAGCATATGCAGTTTTAGGCAGACAAATTGATTAGTAACAGAATTTTAAACAATTTGTCAGCAATAAACATTAAATTGCAATATAATCAAATGCATAAACAGATGTAAAGGTAAAAAATTAAACAAGTCAGGGGTCGCTAATTTAACGGTCGAAAGGCACTAGAGATCGACTATTAATACCATGGGTAAGCTTCTTAATTTTCTCTGGTCAATTAAGTTGTTTAATCGCGAGAGCCAAGTATTTCATGTTCGAGGGCTGACTAGAGGCTATACCTAGAAGATCTTGTAGTTAAGCTACGATAAAAGGAATTTCTCATGAAATCATCGCTTGACTGATTACCTTTTCTTTGACCCCCCAAAGTCTTTTCACAGTGATTCAATTTTGATGTGTGTGCTTATTTTGTATGCCTTGGGTTTTTTGCTTTTCAAGGAAAAGCGCCCACACTGGGAACCTCTAGGGCTCTAGTACCATAGGCGATACATGTGAGTGAAGTACCCAATCAAGCTGAGATTTCTCTTCCAGCTTAAAATTTTACATTGTGGCACTTTGATTTTTTGTTTGTTCATTTTCAACATTTTAGTTTTGTAACATTGGGGGGTCATATAACACTGATACACCTCCCCAGGCTCATCACACAAGTAAACTCCCTTTATAATACTTAAGCAAACGATCAATAGGGTCAAGCCCACTAGAAATCCCTAGTACATTTCACACAATGCTGCCTAAATCGGATTAAGAACCTAAGTAACCATTGATTATTAGGAAGGCATTCCCCATGGTATTAAGAAAAGATCTCTAACACCTAGCTTGGTTAAACTAGCTTAGTCAAACTGCTTGATTTTTAAACCTAGACAAGTGATTATGACAAAAGATTACATTGAATTAAATGTTTGATACTAAGCAAATGCATTGAATATTATGCTACCAATCACAATTAAAGCAGACAAACATGGATGCAAAAAAGATAAGGGGCAATGCTAATGGACAAGAAACACCTGTTTGTGTTGATGGTCACGCTTGATTTGAAGTGGATGAGAGAAAGATTCCGTGAAGGTCCAAATCCTAACCACAGCAACTGTTCCTGTACAGAATAGGAAACACAAAAAATACCTCTAGGAGGCACATCAGTGGGAAAAAGGAACTTTGCTAATCACTCAACTCTAAAACAGAAACACTCCTATCGTACTAATTCTACCTACCCTCCATCACTTGAGTGATGAGGATCAAAGGTGTTTTATGGCATAGGTTTCTGTTCCAGTATACCGGATGCGAATGTGTAGGTCTGAGTCAATGTTTTGACTTGTATTGTGCATACTCGTTTGCTTATTGCTCTTGCTCTTTATTTTTATTTTTTTTTGTGAGTATAAGGCTTTATATATATACATTCCCTAAGATTGGTGATTGAGAGGTCAGGGAAACAAGGTTGAGAGGGGAGTAAGTGAATGATGACTGTCAGCAAACATTCCCCCCTTCCTTGGGTAGATCATATCGTTTGAAATGTGCTCGTCACCCTTTGAAACCAATTGTTTCAGTCGATAATAGGTGAGGATTTTTGCCAGTAGTTTTCTATTACCTTAGGTGCCTCATCGAGTTACAAGGGTGGTAAGGTACTCTCCCAGGATCGAACTTGAAGTGGTTCATCAGGTGATTCTTGAACAATGGGAGGTGTGGATTCCTTTGTAGCTTTATGAAGGTCCACTATTGTAGGTGGAGGCTGTGGAGAAGCTTTTAGCTCTATGGATGCATTACATGAGGAGCTCGAAGCTTCATGGGACTCCCCCCTTCCTGAGCTAGGTGGAACAAATCGTTCTTTCTTTGGTACCCAAACTAGCTCTGGAGTGGGTGTGTAGCATTCTGTGATTTTTTTCTTTCCACAATTGTTAATTCGTTTTGGAGCTACGGGATTGAGCTCACATGGGTCAGGTGACAAGTAAGAATGCAATCTACGTTTTGGCACCCAGATTTGATCATTTCCTTGATAGTAGCCTCGGGCTTCCAATAGTCGTTTAGGAATCCAGCGCCACGTTTTCTTGTTTTTCTTGGAGCGAGTGGTACGTTTCTTACAAGGCTTTCGTTTTTTAGTACTAGCCATGGTCGCTAAAGAAGCTTTAGGGACCCACTTGTATGTTTTCTTCGTTACATTAGGATGAGTCTTGTCAGAAGCTATATGCATTGCTTGTAGCATATTTAAGGGTACAGGCATTTCATCCGCCTCAGGTGTTACCCAGGTCGTCCCTCTATTTCCCCAAGTGTCTATGGTTGCTGCTAGGTGGACCCAATCCACATTGTCAGACTCAGTCATTCCAGGTAGTACATCCATATAAGGAGAATCTTCCCCAACATCAGAGTCCGCTTTACACGTGTAACAATACTGCAATGGGGCCGAGTGAACTGTGGTGTCAGATCTATGATCAATTATAAACCTGTTTCCTAGAGGATGTGCTCGACCCGTCACAAGATCCACTCGAATGACAGAGTCTTGGAATTGCAAGTAGACATGGTTTTTAGACCAGTCATGCACCATTTTTGCTTCCCTCATGAAAGGACATCCTAAGATCATCTCTGATGCCATAGTGTGTTTGGAGAAATCCATAACAATAAAGGTTATCCTTATTTTATGTCCAAAGACCTTGATCTTGAGATCTTCTAGCATCCCAATAGGTTTAACAATAGACCCATTGGCCATCTTCACTACTATGGTTGTGATCGCAAGGTGAGGTCTTCCCATAGTTTCCCATCAATTTTTAGTCACAATGCTAACCCCAGCACCACCATCAAGGATTCCCTTCACAGTTAATCCCTTAGTAGTGATTGGTATAGTCGCATTAGATTCATCACCCTCAAAGTATTGTCCCAAATTGCTAACAGGTATTTCTATAACAATGTTCTCATCTAGGTTCGGTTGTGGATCTATGTATTCCTCCTCTATTGGCATCTCCCCAGCTCCATCCATCTGTGCAAATTGTGGTAGCCCAAACTTCAATTCTCCATTGAGGAAGGCTCGAAGGGTTGAGACTAGCTCAGGGTCTTTATATAGTTTGGACATAATGGTGGTCCTAACTTCTGAAGACATGAAATCCATCAATTTGGCAATGTTTAACGACACCTTTTGGCCTTGAGTCCCTTGACGTGGAGAAGATGGGATCTCCATTTCTTTGATAGGATCAGGTAGTCCCTCTGTAAACATTCTTTCCATCAAGAAGTGAGTACGCCCACTTTCCCATGACTTTAAGTCACTTTCTTCTTGGATGACACTAGGTATGTCCAAGGGTCTATGGACTTGGTGAGGTTGTTGTTGCGTAGGGAACACGGTGTCTGTAATCTGGATCTTCCTAGGTGCTGGTTCTAGATCCCTTTGGGTATCTTCTACCAAACTCCTTAATTGCTTGACTCGCTCAATCTCCTCAGTTGGGTTTGGGTAAGTTCCTATCTTCTTTTTGGATCCTGGCCATTGTGGCTCATGAAGATCTTCCTTGTTGGTTTCTATGTTAGTGGTTGTTTTGGTCTCCATGGTGTCACCTGAATCAGAATCTTCTTCAGCGTCGTTCATATATACGGGGTCGTCACCAGTCCCTATGTTGGTCTTTGAACTGGGGTCTGACTTCGCTGCTTTTTGCGATCTCTTTCTTCGTGTTTTCTTCTTTTTCTGAGATTGGGCAATTGATGCCGTGTCTCTTTCCTCAAGAATATAATTTTGTTTTTGGAGCATCATCGTGTGAGTACGTTTACTGGTACCACGGGTGTACTTGGTGATGGCTCCTCGGTAACTTCAATCAAGTTTAATGGCGTGATCTTCGGTGCATTTGGATTATTTGGACATTGGGCAATCAAATGATCTATGCCACATCGATTACACATGAGTATCGGCATTGTAGACGTGCTCGCTTGATTGGTTTGCATTAGTGTGGTGTTCTTTTGTAGCCTAATAGGACACTCGGCTACACGATGTGGGCCTCCACACTCATAGCATTGAAGAGGTGGTCTCTTAGCAGTGTAGGTGATATTTTGGCCTCTTGCCGCAAGAGCAGCTACTTGATATACAAGTTTGACTTGTCCCCAATAGTCCTCCATGTAGTATTGTGGACTTTCTTCAAGCACATCCATCCCATAGGCGATATCAGGATCTATATCTTCCTCATAGCCATCCAAACAAGAAATAGATGACTCACAACCCACTTGATTCAATGAAGTGATTCTTGGATGTGGTGGTTGTGGTCCTAGCACTGGAGATGGTAAGGGTGTTGTTTGAACAACATTTTGGGCCCTAGGGACCATGTGTTGTGCTGTTTGTTCAAGAGGTGGGGTCGGCATCAAGGCAGGCACTCGAGGTGTGTCTGTCCATGCTAAGGTTGGTTTATTGGCCATCGCGCGCTTTAATACTATGCAATCCTTATCTTGATGACCATACCTTCCACATGCATTGCAGTTCCCATTGAATTTTACTCTAAAAGTAGGGCATTCACTGGTACTATGCGGTCCATAGCATACTGAGCACCATTGCTGCTCCCTTCTTGGATACATATGATTGTTTTGCGGAGCACGATTGTCTCTAAGACTCTCTTGAATAGCCTTGGTGAGATCTGCTAAAGTCATCTCAGATATCTTTGGCTCCTTAGCAATAGGCTTTAGGGTCATTGGCTGATGCCCTGATGCTTGCGAGCTAATAGATTTAGGCTCAACAGACACTCTTTCTCCTTGAATCATTAAATTATCCTCCAATTGGATCGCATTGGTGGTGACTGCTTCCCAAGTGGTGATACCTCTAATGACTAGGCCATTGTAGATATCCTCATGTCGTAATCCCCTAATGAATCTATCAAGCAATTGGTTATTGTTGAAGCGCTCATTTGGATTACAATGAGAATTCAAATGCTTCAAGCGACTTATAAAGTCTCTCACCGACTCTCCTTCCTCTCGTTGGGCTTTCTGGAGCTGAGAGGCTACACCCCAAAGCACTCCCTCTCGTATGTGTTCTTTTAAGAACAATCTCCTAAGAGTAGGGTAAATCGTTTTTTCTTCCACCCTTAGGATTCTATAGCAATCCCCAGCCTTTCCACTTAAGGTTAGGCTTAAAGCATTGCTCTTATGTAGGTCATTGTGTTCTCCTAGAGAATCGCATATTTGTTCAAACACTTCGATATGCTTTCTCACATCCCCGTCTCCACTAAATTTTTGTGTGAGCTTGTGTATTTGTACTGCCTTACTTCTAGGCTCTCTATCAGGCGTGTTACGCATATTCTCAACAATAGATCGACCAATAGCTTGAGCAAATGTTGCCAAGTCACCTAAATGAGCAGGCACCGTGGGTGAAGGCGCTCCAGAGACTACATGTGGAGTAGGTATTGGCATTGGGCTTGGCGCATAGGAAGCCCTTGGGTTCAACGTTGGGTACGATGTTGTGCCATGTGGTGGTCCATAGTTCATATGGGTGGCCCTAGGCATAGCAGACGTCGGATGTGACATGCTAATGCTAGCCGGTATAGTCCCATGGAAATAAGAACTTGTGTATTGTGGTTGTGGAGCATAGGTAGTTGAAACAATGGGAGGGGTAGAGACTACATGAGTGTGATGACCCATAGGTGCATACGATTGGTACACACTTGTAGGTACTAACAAATGAGGTCCACGGCGTGTTTCTCGGCATGCCCATCATTGGGGTAGGCATGGTAGCCGTGGTGTCATCAAGGGAAAGATGAGCTAGACTTGGAAAAGTAAAGCTATCACTTGTGGGCTCAGATTGCATTGAGACCCCTGGCGAAACAACATATGGGGGATCGATGGGACTCACTTGGGGAGTCTCCATTTGTGATAGAGTGGGTTGTTTCCCTTTGCCCGTGTCTAAAAATCGCATAGGACCCGTCGAAGGCATGTTTATTCCTCGATTTTGCCTCTCAGATTGGATAATCCTATGGATGACATTGCAGATCATGTGTTGTTGTTCCTCTAGACTAGTGGCACTAGATGTAGATTGTACAACTTCTAACCAACCCACATGGCATGTGTATCCCATGTATAGGTCGGTCAAAGTCTCCGTGTGTAGGTCATATTCCCAATTTTCATTGAGAAATACCCCGTCCAAACTTGGTGTACTAGAGGGTTGCTGTGAGGTGGATGCAATGTTGCTTCCCGTGTTTGACTTTTAGTCACCGCTACCTTAGAGGCGACTTTGAAAGGTGGTAGCTCAGTAGGGCCCTCATTAAATGAGGTAGGTAGAATGTCCACGTGGACACTCTGAGGGAGTGTGGGGTCTACAGGAGATGTGAATGGTGATTCTACTTCCCCACCTCGTTCGTTTACTTCACTAGCCGTAGGTTCAGAGAACGTAGCTCCACTAAAAGTTTCCATCAAACGGCTAAAAACACTAGTTCTAGGTTGTTGGGCCCAGCTAGGTACGGTTTCATTTGTTCCCCCGGGGCTTTGTGTAAGATGCTCTTCCATAATATCGTAGTCAGAGGAAGAGTCGCTAGCCGCTATATTTGGGTCTTGGGTTGCACTACCTTGGGTCCCCGCCGAGGGCGTAGACCCTAGCGTGGAAGGATAGTGAGTACCCCCGTAAATCGAAGCACTAGCTAGTTGTTCGGACTCTAGCACACGACCAGAGCGTAGATACATGTGCTTTGGGTGCCCTACAAGTGTTGGCAAGTACCCTCAAAGGTTACTTGGTTTGTTTTGTACCCCGTTTTCTACTTGATTTTTTCTTGTTTTTTAATGTTTTTTAATATTTGATTTTTTTTATTAAAGTGTGTGATAGCTCGAAACGAGCGTATCACTTAGGGGGTTGCTGTGTGCTTTAGAGCACAATTTTCGGGAATCTGACGTTCCGTTGGTCCTCAAAAAATCAATTTTTAGCTACGTTTGAAGCTAAATTCGTTTTTTTTAAAAAGTGACTGAGACCTAGGCCTAAGGGTGAGGTTGGGCTTGGGTCTGGGAGGTATTCCCGATCCTGGTCCTACCTTTAAATTTTTAATTTTTTAAAAAATTTTCTTTTAAAATTTTTAAATTTTTTTATTTTTTATTTAAAGGATAAGGCCGCCGCGGCCTGCGCGAGAGCACACACACACTCTATCTACCTACTTCTAACTAATACACCTACTCTTACACACTAACACACTCTATTAACTCTCACTAATCTACTTCCTACTTGCTGTACAAAGAAAACTAACTACCTTAATACACAGAGAATGTTTACAGAACCTTTGAAATCTCTATTAACAAAGAAAACTAACTACCTTAATACACAGAGAATGTTTACAAAACCTTTGAAAACTCCATTAACAAAAAAAAAAACACACTATAACACCAAATCCCTCTTCTCAACACACACACACACACACACTCCTTCCCTACCTTTCCTATAATTGAAATTGCACCACGGAGAAGCACAAAGTGCTACTCGAGCTTAATGCACGGCAATCCCCGGCAACGGCGCCAAAAATGTGCGCGTATGTCGCACGTGTCAATGCAAGGAACTTGCCGATACACCGTGTGCGAGCGACAAATGGCTCCAAGCACACAACAAGCCTAAACTAGTAAGCTCAAAGAAGGCGATGGTGTGTCACTCACCGCTCTACGCTTGCTTCGTGGAGGATTCCTCGCCGCGAAGAAGAAGGAGACGCCGCTACGCCGCGCTCAACCGCCTCACCGCCGCCGTGCCGCCGCAATGCTCGATCGCACACACACACACTCTCTCTCTCTCTCACACACACATACACACACACACACACACACACACACACACACACACACACACACACACACACACAAGGAGGTGAAGAAGAAGAAGATGGAGACGGAGATGGAGCAAGAGCACTCTTCTATTGCACAAATGAGAGAATAAGTGAATTTTAGGTTTAGTTGACTTTTATATGAGCTCGCCCCATTCACACTTGGGCACCCATGCTTAGCCAACTAATCCCTTGAATGTTCCAGTTAGAGTGCGCCTCTCATCGGCGATCACTCTTACCCTTTTTCTATTGGACCGACAAGCCCGGTACCTGACTCTACAAGTAAATAATACAACGTCCGCCGTAGGTAATAGGATGTCCGTGAGCCGTGAGGGTTAACAATGGACAAGGGCCTATATACTGGGAGGTAGGGTGGAGAGCCCTCTAGGCAGTTCCATGGATTCTTATATCTCCTTCAAGTTTCTCTCTTCGAAAACACACATCAAGTAAGCACATGCGCAAGTCAAAAATATCCATAATCTTGATATCCTTTTGCATAGTCCATAAGTCATTCATGCTTTTACCACCTGCCGGCTACAATAAATAAATTTTAAATAATTTCCATTGCATATCTCTCCATTGGGAAGCAACTGAGCTCAGTTGCTATGTAATTAATCTACAACTCATACTTGTCAAAACAATAGCTAAAATTATATGTAAAAAATATTATGTATCAAAGTAACAACTCAACACCTTAAATAATCTAATTTGCATAGGCCTTTTGCAGTCCACACACTACATATTCTGGTATCCCATACCATTAGAATGGACAATATATATCATATTCTAATTATATTATCAAAATATCATCGATCATACTCATCATTCAATAACCAAGTTCCATTGATTCAAAGTTCAAAATCAGAAACACTGTCAACATCATAATTAGTGTTGCATCAATTGATGAATTGACACCACTGGATGTGCTATCTAAATTGAGGGATCTAATCTCATGCTGCTTATAATGACAGATTTGCACTTATATTGTTTAAACTAGTAAATGTGTTGTTTGTGGTGGTGCTGCCTAACTCGGTGAATATACATTGGCAATTGGTATTGCCTAAATTGGTGAATCTACTCCAAGATGAGCATATGCACACTTCTTAAGTCGACAAATCTGTGTACATGTGACCAATGGATTAGGCAAGGCATAAAAAAACAACACATTTGCTACATGTTTGATACCAAACTGGTAGGTTTGAAAAGTGAAGTACTAACAAACCGTTGTCAATAATCCCAGATCACCTTAGCTCTTGTGATTAGCTTTATAGCTTAATGATAAATCATCTCAATAGTGATTCCATGCCGTAGGGAAAGACATAAATGAGAATGTGTGATTACGTGTTTTCGTCCTCAAAAACAAAAGTAATAAGATCTTCTCAAGAACAATAATGTTTTCCAAAGCGGCACCTCTCAGAGGTCTAGCTGTTCATGTGGCCACTACACAGTTCAATAGGAGGTTCAATGAAACCAAAGAAACATCTTGATTTTCCACATTGTTGTCCTTGTGCAATTGTTGATGTAGCTGGGTTAAGTCCAACATAGTGTGTAGACTCTATTTATAGCTCACTTGAGTATTGTAAACAAGTTACCACTACTAAGAGGTGTTGAGATGAATGACCATAAGTCAAACTTTCTAGAGGAACTAGATGATTCAAACGATTGAATGTGGCTGGTGCATTGGTCAAGCCAAAAGGCATGACTAGATATTCATAAAGACCAAACGTTGTACAAAACGTGATCTTTCGGATATCTTCATCCATCCTTATTTGATGATAGCCATTTTTAAGGTCAATCCTAATGAAGTAGGTAGAGCCTTGTAGCTTATCAAACAGATCTTCTACCCGAAGCGCAAAAAATCTATTTTTGATAGTAATATGATTTAGGCCTCATCATCCCTTTGTCTACCAATTCTTGTACTTGCCTCATGATCTCCTCTTGTTGAGCTTGGGAAACTCGATAAGGAGGCTTGTTAGGCGGTGAGCTTCCTGGTAGGAGCTCAATTCGATGGTCATCATCCCCTCGTTTTGGAGGTAAGCCCCATAGGGATATCATCGATAAACACATCTTGGAATCCATTTAGAAAAGTAGACAAGTCTAAATCTTCTTGATTCCTACCATTTTCATTTGATAAATCATTAGCGTCATTAGTGGATCCTTTGACAAAAATCATGTACGTAAAAACCGAGATTTTCATTGACTTATCAAAAGCCGATGAATTTACAACTGGTATAGTATGACCAGACTCATTAGCATCTATATACATGCTCTTTAACCTATAGGTGAAGTACATCCTCCTTCAAGGGAACTTCATGTTGGCAGCCATGCGGTTGAACCATGGTGCCCCTAGGATAGCATCCTCATGTTGGAGAGGAGAGATGAAAAAGTCTTCTAGCTTTGGACATGAAGCCTCAACTTCCTAGTCAAGGGAGTAACAGAGGCTTGTTGTCCCTTGAAAGCTGCATGAGAAGTTACAGTATCTACCATCTCAAAAGCTTGAATACCCAACTTGGTGGCCAACTCCATTGATATGAAGTTGTGAGTAGAGCCAAGGTCAAACAAGATGAAGGCATCATGTTCCCTTACCTTTCCCCAGGCATAGGAGAGAGGCGATCCTTTGCAATGAGCATCCTCTTTTGGAGCTTCGATGGTGGAAGCTCTAGGAGTCTCACTGCGGGCATTTCACTTGGGCAAGAACAATAGCCATGTCCTTTCTCCCCACACTTAAAACACATACGGTCCTTGCGAAAAGCTTCAAGCTCTTCAGGAGAGAGTTTTTTTTTGCCTTTGTAAAATCCCTTCTCCTTGGACTGATTGTTGTTGTTGTTGTTATTGGAATTGCCTTGGGAAGAATTTTGGGCATTGGTTTTTCCCTTTACATCAATTTTATCTTTGTTTTCCATGGGCTTGGCATTCCATCTAGCCCCTTGTTGAAAATTGATGCAAGAAGCAACCATGGTGTGGTGGATTACTTCGGTGATAGAACCAGGCCATTGGGAGCTTACATACTCGGCCATTTCTTCAGGTAATCCCGCACAAAATTGTTGCTTTTGCTAGGTGAAGTCTATCTTTGGAAGACAGTAGCCTTGAGATGTAAATCCCAAAACTTGTCCACATATTTATGAATAGACTCATGGGAGAGAAGCTTCAAACTGCACCATTCGATAAGTACTTTGTCCTTTCATCCCTTGCAAGGAATCGTTTCATGATGGAAACTCGTAGAGTTTTCCATGTCTTTGGGGCTTTGACGTTGCCACAAAGGTAGCCCACCATTGGCGAGCCAATTTTTGTAAGTGCATAGCTACATGGCATGGACTCCGTGAAGCCCTCGTCTCCAAAGGCCGCATCGAATTGCTGGGGATGAAGGCCAATACTTTATCGATGGCACGAAAGATGCCATCATAGGTGAGAAAAGAGATATTCTTTCCTCCCTCTTTGAACTTCTTGAGATTTTGTGACCTTCGCCATGTAGGGTATGATTTGCGATGTCCTCCCCTCTTGTATTCTCTAGGAGAATCCATAGCTTTCATCGGAAGAGGAGGAAGGTGAAGAAGAAGGAGAAGAGGGTGACGTCTTTCTTGCCCTTTTCTTCCTTTGTTTCCTGTCTTCCCTTTTGCAGTGACGAGGAGAAGGACTATGGGTTGGACCGTTTCCTCCTGGGAGGAGCTGGCAACCGTCTAGACCTCTGTCTTTGTGGAGCCACATCTTCAGAGGAACTTAGGGATTCATTACATTCTTGTTCTTTGAATTCCTCCTCTCGTTTGGGAGAGAGTCTTATTTGGGGGGGTCTCATCAAGAGGCCTCCTAAGCTCTCTCTCCTCTTGGAGAGGAACGGAAATTCCATAAGCACGAAGTTGTTGAGCAAGTTCAGCTTGAAAAGTAGGGTTGCCATAGCTTGTTGCAACCTAGTAACAAGATAATTGACAAACATGGGGCATCATCATTAGCACCTTCATGTGCAAAATCAAAGTTGTCAATGCTCATTTTACTCTCTTGGTTATTGTCATCCATGCTTATTATACTTATGTGTTTACTTAGTGTATTCTTTGGCAATTCAAAACCTTAGTTGCTACTCGTCTTAGCCTTTGAAAATCAGCACAAGTATCTACACCCGCGGCTCAAATTGGTTAATTATAGAGAGTAGTGGAGTGGGTCTAATATTGGAGAATTGCCAAGGGCTAGCTCCTTTCGGACTTCTTATTGCTCAATAATGGTAAAGCCGTAGGCAAGTCTAAAAAGATCCCATTATTAAGACCAAAGCTCCCGAGATGTGCACCATATCCCCCATAGTTGGCTCAACAAAACCGATAATAGATCCCAATCCCACTTACCCTAATATAATTAACAAAATCAACCATTAATAGGCTACTTAAGGACCTCTCTTCTTAAGCAAGAAAAGAGAAACCAAATGCTCTGATACCAATGTAATGGAAATGGTCTATGAACTTTGAGAATAGAAAAATTAAGGGAATTAGAGTGAGCATTTTTGTGAGATTACTCTGAGAACATAGAGGGTGAACTTAATTGATGGTAGCAATATAAACATACTACTTAATTAACTTGGCATGAACAATAATTTTGAAAGAGAGAGTATTAGAGAACATGAAAATAGTTGAGGAGGAGATTTACTTGGAGCAGGGCCCCCCTCCAAAAGGCTTTTGTATTATAGATTCTCCCATCAAGAGAGACTTGGTACAATATAATCTTTTTGCTCCTTGTGACCTAGGTGATGCAATGAAGATGGAAAGCTTCATGCATCACGAGCATAACATAAACTTTGCAAAAAGCATTAACGATCCCAAGCCTCAACCCCAAGGCCTCAAACACCTTCGAAGGTGGAGAGAGCTAGCGGGAATGAGGGTAGGAAAGAGGAAGAAGAATCATTCATAGGAGAAAGAAATAGTTCCTCACTTATCATCACTCTTCTTGATTAGCATAGCATAATAGCATAGTAATGAAGATGAAGAAGATGGCAAGCTTGAGCATTGAATCATGGCTCTTGGTTGGATTCGCATTCCATAGCCAAGAGTGTTGGTGTATGCTCTCAACTTCTCAAAAAGCTTGGAGAAGGAGATGGAGCTCTTGCACTTTGCACTTCAAACAATGAGAGAGAGAGAGAGAGAGAGAGAGAGAGAGAGAGAGAGAGAGAGAGGGAAATTATTTAATTATATCATTTGAACATGTGTCCTCTTTTTCCTCTTTGAGATAAAGAACTTAATTATTTATTTTTATGCATCTAATTCTCATTGGACCCCTTTAAAGCCTATCCAATAGGATTTAAGCACATCATGAGGGCCAAATGGGGAGGATCTTGACATGTGTCGTTTATGCTTCTTAAGATATCATGTTTGAATTGAACACTTCAAGCACCTTAGTCATTTAAGTATGAAAATCGTTTATGCCTCTGGAGAGATCATGTTTGAATTGAACACTTCAAGAACCTTAGTCATTATTTAAGCATGAGAAGCACCTCAAGCTTGGGCAAGGTTCCCACCTCAAGGTCAGCCCTAGCTTGCCTAAGGTTAAAGGACTTTTTAACACTAATTTTTGGAGGTCTTTAATGAAGCTAACCTTAAAATCTTTAAGCTCCATTAGGTAGCATTTCTCTTTAACAAACCATCTCTCATTTGGACCCTCTTTGACCTTGGCTCTGTCTTGAGACAGATCCATAAGCACGTGTCTAGGCACCTAAATGGAAGCCTTGCTCCCGAAATGTATCTTATGGCATTGTCATGCTTGAGACAGGTAAAAGAAATTTAACCCTGTTGATTGTCGACCTTGTCAAGTACTATACTGGATTGAAAGTTTAAAAGTACCTACAGTACTACAGAAATAAGGCGTACCTGCATTGCCCAACCTTGCTGGCATTTATCCTTGAAATTGCATTGGATCTGTCTTGTAGACAGAGCGTGACCATTTTTTACTACATTGGATTTAGTAAACATGTCTAGGATCCATGCCCCAAAACTCTGAACTAGAAGAAAAAGAGACTACTGACATCTTAAAATTGTTACCAAAGGTTGGCCATGCCAAGCATCTGTGCCTCCTTCATCAAGGCTAGCAACAAGCCTTGCCGATCTCCATGAGATTCTCAAGCACTACGTTACCCTAGCCTTTACCAGGCATGGGGAGAAGCCTTGCTTTTTAATCGAGATCATTGCTCACTCAAGCCTTGCTTGAATGTGAATTGTTGTTGCAAACAACGTGTTGGAAAACAAAAATATCATGCGGTTGGTAATGATCACAAGCCTTCTTTGTGCCTTGAGTGCTGAAATTGCACATTTATGGGAGAAAGATCCATGGCAAAACACATATCCGTTGCATGCCGTAGCCACACCGCAACATGTGTATGAAAAATTTGTCAAACAAAATCAAACACTACTGCATACCTCATTAATTAATCAAATCATCTTGCCACCTCGACCAGATGGCCTATACTTTCGAGTATCCTTGAATCTCAAACCACTGCCAACTTTCCTTTGTGTCTACTTACAATCAGACAACTTCCAAGTGTCTGTCCACCACTTTGAAAATGCCTGTTGCCTTGGTCTTGGCCTTCAACAACTTAGAAATTCTCGATTTGACGACTTGAATCCCACTTGTCGTTGCATATTCAACAGCTTCGCATATCCTAGCATGTCGCCGTCGAAGGCGAACCTCGGCCCTTGGCCTAGACTTGCGTACCATGTTTCCCCTTCTACGGTATCTAACAAGCGGGTGAGCACCACCACAAGAAGGCATTCCTTTGGTGTGTGTTAAAAAAAGAAGTGAAACCTACTGCTGTTGCTAAGCAATGGTGGGCAGCAGCTTGCGCACACAAAAAGAGAGAGATAGCCTGCGTTGCATTGCAAATTGGGGGACTCCCCTATGGAAAAAGAAACCTCCTCAGGCCAAGGCGATTCCAGCGAGCCCACTTGGCTCAGGTACGTGCAGGTCAAAGCAACCTGTCTCCTTCATGCAAGCGGCCACTCCCATGGCCCTCGACCTCGAGATGACTCTATGGAAGCCATGCTTCCCACGGCCTGTTTGCTACCGACCTCAACCTCATCCCCTTTATCATTACTGAGCATGCAAACCCGGCCTTACAAGCACGCCCTTCCCCCTCCTTGAAGGTGAGAGAGAGAGAGAGAGAGAGAGAGAGAGAGAGAGAGAGAGAGAGAGAGAGAGAGAGAGAGAGAGAGAGAGAGAGAGAGAGAGAGAGAGAACATGCAACTCCATGCAAAGCTTTCCCCCTCCCCTGAGCTCTGATACCAATATGAAAGGTTAGCCTCCCAGCAACGAAGCAAGTGGATTCCACCAATTCGCCTGCCATTACTTTATTAAGTCACTTCATGTTTTTAAAGGATTACAGGTCGAACCCCTAACTACCTAGTTCAAAGCCAAGGACTCTATCCAATTGAGCTATCGGTGAGGGGGGGTTGGCCAAATCTCTGCCTTTTGCTACATTACCATGCAATATCCTGCTTCTAACACCAGCGACAGATTATGGTATTAAGCAAGGGAGTTAACACTTCCGACTGACCCATGGGAACTACATTATAAAAAAAAAAATCCTCCCCACCACCCTTTAAGTAGGCCCTTGGCCCTCCGTATATAGTATTCCTTTGTTCACACCTTGGTAGTTGGCCTAGGTCTATGACCCCCCTTGGGTTTTCCCTTGGCATTATAGTGCACCTCATAGAGCGGAGTGCTACATATGCATGGAGACAAAGGAGATGAGAAGAGCGAAAAGGAACACAAGACAAGAGTGAGTATTTTTCTCTTGCACATAATTATTTATAGATTTTTTCAATGCTCAAAATGAATACAAAGTGTTTGCTCAGACATAAAATGGCCATCGCTGATAAAGAGCTCCTTAATAATAAAATATCCATAAACTTGCTATTCTTTTCGCATGGTCCTTAAGTTGTTCATTCTTTTGCCACTTGTTGGTTGCGTAAATAAATGTTAATGAATTTTCACTACATTTAATTACTCTAAACCACCATCTTACACTCATAATTAATCTAGCTTAACTCCTCTCAAAGCTAAAGGACCGATGCCTAGCTGGTCTCCTTTTGAGTAACAACTTTCTTGACATCATGCTCTCAATCTTGCCTCCACTCTCCCAGTTCACATATCAACAAAGGAAATATTGTAGTAACTCTTATTGCAACGAATGGATGAGATGCCGATTTGACACGATGTTCTTTGATTTGTGCATTGTCCTACATGATGGCTTAGCTAATGTGGAAGCATACTCCCTAATCACCAATGGTTAGCGTTAGGCTATGGAGTTAGGGTTAGGGTTAGAGAGATGGTGATTAGGATTAGATTATGCCAAAAGGAAGAGCATAGAGAGAGAGAGAGAGTAGACACAATGATAGGACTCAAAGTGCAATTGATTGATTAGAGGGCAGCCTCTATATAAGCTTCGTGCTTTACAATCATCGGCTAGAGAGGTTGCACCCTCTTGCTATAGGACCATCTCATCACTTATCTCTTCCTAGGTGGCTAGAGGGCTTTCCCACATGGTGCCACAAGTTAGGCTTACCCTAACAATCTCCTCCTTAAGCCAGACTTGGGTTTTTACAAAAAATTGATGTGCTTTTTGTTCACATGACTGACACATAGATTTCATGTAGATAAGGATAATGTTGCACATAACACAAATGGTATTACACTCACACAAACTGTCTCCCCTCAAACACAAACAAGGATGAAGTTACACAAATTTGCCTCCCCTATCACAATGGGTGTAGGCACACCAACTTCTCCTCGCACATCAAGGTGTAGGCTCACACAAACCTTCCCTGACACAAAAGGGTAAGCAGATAAGTCCCAAACATAAGGGTAGACACACAAAGCTTCCCTATCACAAATGAGGATGACACACGACTGAGCGCACACAGATTTGCATGGTTATTGTGTCATAAAATCAAGATCTAACCAACCCAAATGATTTTCTCATATCAAACTAATCATTTAATGTGGCAGAATAAACGGGAAACAAGGGTTAGAATATAGATATGTGCTTACAGATCTATCTCAACACGGGGCCAATGGTTGACGAGTCCAAATGAGAGATGGTCTATCAAAGAGCAAGGCTACCTAATGGAGCTTAAAGACCTTAGGGGTAGCTTCATTAAAGACCTCCAATAGTTAGTGTGAAAAGTCCTTTGACCTTAGGTAAGCTAGGGTTGTGCTTGAGGTGGGAACCCGGCCCAAGCTTGAGGTGCTTGTCGTCCCAACACTCTTGGCTATGGAATGCAAATCCAACCAAGAGCCATGCTCCAATGCTTAAGCTTTCCATCTTCTCCACCTTCATTACTATGCTATTATCTATGCTAGCAAGAAGAGTGATGTTAAGTGAGGAACTCTTTCTTTTTCCTATGAATGTTTCCTCTTCCTCTTCCCTGCCCTCATTCCCCACTAGCTTTCTCCACCTTTGAAGGTGTTTGAGGCCTTTGGATTGAGGCTGGGGATAGTTAATGCTTTTTACAAAGTCTATGTTATGCTCGTGATGCATGAAGCTTTCCATCTTCATTGCATCACCTAGGTCACAAGGAACACAAAGATTGTATTGTACCAAGTCTCTCTTGATGGGAGAATCTATAATACAAAAGCCTATTGGAGGGGGGACCAACTCCACATAAATCCGGTCCTCGATTGTTGTCAAGTTCTCTAAACACACACTCTCTCTCTTGGAAAAGTATTATTCATGCCAAGTTAATTAATTACTATGATTATGTTGCTACCATCAATTAAGTTCACCCTCTATGTTCTCAAAGTAGTCTCACAAAAATCCTCTCTTTAATTCTCCTCATTCCTTAAGTTGTCCATGAAAGGTTGAGCATGTTAATTGAAATAGGGTAAGTGGGACAGGGATCTATTATCTTAGTTGACAAGGACTTAGCTCGAGGTACACCGTTGGGAACTATAGTCTTAATAATGGAGCTTCTCAGGGCTTGCCTTTGGCTTTACCATTGTTGAGCTATGAGCAAGCTCAACACGAACCTTAGGTAAGCTAGGGTTGTGCTTGAGGTGGGAACCCAGCCCAAGCTTGAGATGCTTGTCGTCCCAACACTCGTGTCTATGGAATGCAAATCCAACCAAGAGCCATGCTCCAATGCTTAAGCTTTCCATCTTCTCCATCTTCATTACTGTGCTATTATGTATGCTAGCAAGAAGAGTGATGATAAGTGAGAAACTATTTCTTTCTCCTATGATTGTTTCTTCTTTCTCTTCCCTACCCTCATTCCCTCCTAGATCTCTCCACCTTTGAAGGTGTTTGAGGCCTTGGGACTGAGGCTGGGGATAGTTAATGCTTTTTACAAAGTCTATGTTATGCTCATGATGCATGAAGCTTTCCATCTTCATTGCATCACCTAGGTCACAAGGAACACAAAGTTGTATTGTACCAAGTCTCTCTTGATGGGAGAATTTATAATACAAAAGCCTATTGGAGGGGGAAATGGCTCCACATAAATCCGGTCCTCAATTGTTGTCAAGTTCTCTAAACTCTCTCTCTCTCTCTCTCTCTCTCTCTCTCTCTCTCTCTCTCTCTCTCTCTCTCTCGCTCGCTCGCAAAAGTATTGTTCATGCCAAGTTAATTAAGTACTATGATTATGTTGCTACCATCAATTAAGTTCACCCTCTATGTTCTCAAAGTAGTCTCACAAAAATCCTCTCTTTAATTATCCTAATTTTGCTATCCTCAAAGTTCATAGGCCATTTCCATTACATATTGTGTGTTTTTTTTTGGAGGATTTTCTTCTCCGCACAAATTTGTAAAACTTCTTCTACTTTGTTGTAGTTGTGTCGTCTTCTTTATCTTCATGTCTCGATCTTCATTTGTTGTCGTTAGTTTATCTTTGTCATGCATGTCGTTTTGTTCATCGGTTTGATTTGTAGAGGATACAATCTTTGTATAACTGATGGTGCATGGCATGCATACATTTTGATTTTTGTCCTTATGTGTGTGCTTATAAGAAAGGTCTTACCTTTTTTTTGCAAGACAAATGTCCAATTCTTGTGTTGTAATACATATATTTGCATACATATCAAAGTGTGCTTTGTGAAAGAGATTTGAAGGGATTATTGAGCCTTAGAGAGAGATTTTTTTTTCTCTTGTCGAAGTGAAGCACGTCTTCACCTTAAAAGTGAAGTCACTCTTCACAACAGCTGCCTTTGATGATGAAACGTTCCTCTCAATTTCTCCTTTTGATTCCTTGGCTTTTGTCAATTTCCTATTGCTTCCTGCTCATGGGTACGCTCTATTTAAAATCCTTTTGTTGATGAATTACCCGTGGGAAAGGTTTCTTAGCCAAGTAGTCCTTTAGAGCTTTGATGGCAAAGCTTGGAAACAACAAGGCCGTGGAGCAAGCTCGTGGGAAATGCCCGGACAACTGGTCGATTGGAGCTAGAATGCACGCGGCCAGTGAAAAAAGGAATGACCAGCAGGGCGGTACCTGAATGGTTGCAAGGTGAGAGGCGGTCGGTCGGTAGGTTTGTCCAGACCCGATTGCCCTATAGGTTAGAATTGAATGCAGTTTTTTGCATCCGCCTACCTTGCCTCCTATCTAAAAATAATATCCACAGGTTGAGCTCAAGGCCTATGTCAGGCCTAGGATAAGACCGGGCAGGCCAAGGGTCAGGATGGACATGCGGTCAAGGGGTGCTATATTTGGATGGCACGAGCCTATATATAGCAAGGTTGGGTGGAGAGTTGCATGGTCCATTCCCCTCTGCCTTACACTAGTATCAGAGCTCAGGGGAGGGGGAGCTATGGAGGAGGGGGGAAAGCATTGCATGCTCTCTCTCTCTCTCTCTCTCTCTCTCTCTCTCTCTCTCTCTCTCTCTCTCTCTCTCTCTCTCTCTCTCTCTCTCTCTCTCTCTCTCGCCTTCAAGGGGGAGGAATGGAGGAGGGAATGCTTGTTTGCTTTGCATGCCTGGTACCAAAGAAGAGAACGAAGTTGAGACCGGCAAGAAATAGGGCTATGGGAGTGGATGCTTGCAAAGAGTAGGAGCCTCGACAGACCAAGCAATGCGGGCATGCACCCCTACACACAAGGAAGGGGGTACAATGACCTGCATGAAACTGCATGTCTTTGGGCTTGATATGACCTCCCTTAGATGGGGAGAAAATTTTGTTCAAGGTGTGGTCAGTTTGGAGCATCAGATCCGGATCCATTTTCTATATTGTTCGTCTGCGATAAACCTGCCTTGCTCTGCAATAAAACATTTCCCTTTTTTCTTATTAAGCAAAATTTGGGCGCCCAAGAGGCCCATCCCATGGAGTGGCCGAGCACTAGCCAGTGACCCATGAGGTGAAAGTCATGATTGCAAGGGTGAGAGCAGCTGGAGACATTCAAATCTATAGAAACTCAGAAATTGCCAGAGTCCCTCGACATGCATGCAAAATTTTTCTTTACACGGCATGAAGAACATTGGAAAATCATTAAAGCACAAAAACTCCTACGAACTCCATGCAACGCATGGTGGGGATTGTGGAGGCAATCAAGAGGCTTCTAAAAGTTACATTTATTTGGTTTACAAGGGCTTTCGCATTGCCGTCCTTGCACGAAAAGCTAGACAACATGCAAGATGCCTCTCCCTTCATGCAGTGACAAACTACAGGATCGGCGAGGTGTCGAAAGCCGAAGACAAGGTGCCATGGGGCAAGCGTAGCTGACGACAAATTGCGATAAGAGGTTGGCAACAATAACGGTTTCCAGGTAAGCTTTATTCATATGATTAAGCCAGATATTGATTGTCAAAATTTTATGCTCCCAATATGTCGTCCACTCGGCAAGGTGGCGAATCGGGGCCATAAGATCGGCCACAACATGCTCGATAATCAAGGCATGTTTGATGTACCTTGGTTGTATGAAGCCGTGCTCTGTAATCAAATATAACCAATGTGTAATCAAGTATTGGCTAATGAAGGACAAACCCAATCGATCGACCTGGTCGTGGGTAAGCAAGTCTCTTTTTGTTTAGCTTCATCTCCAGTTTGTTTTGCAAAGGTATGCCGCGCTTGATGATTATAGCAAGGCTTTACATCAGTCATGTTTTAACAAAAAAGCAAGGCTCCAACAAGGATAATGCATACAAGGGTTTCTACCTTAAAGAATGTAAAGCTGCCTAGCAGTACATGCAAGTCAGACATGACCAGTGCCTTGTAAGGCAAACTTATTCGGCAAGGCCGACCATTTATTGCTATTCACAAAGCTGACTTGCATCTTTAATTCTAGTTAGAGTATTTGCTAGGACTTGGCTCTTAAGCAAGTTTTTCAAACTTGATGCGGTCCGACGTGTTTTCCAGGGTGCATGCAAGCAGTAATGGACAACTCAGGTACAATTTTTTTGTGCAATTACTATAGTTATTTTTATGCTTCCAGTACGGTATCCTCCTTGACAAGGTTGAAAATCAAAGGTACATCACGGTACACATTTGATCCAAGGAGCACTACTCCATAAATTTTGTTGGCCATAGATTTCGTTGGCTACTATCTCTATGATATGTCCTCCTTGTGCGATCAAGCGGAGGGGAAAAGCTAGGCTTCCACTAGCACAACTTTATATCTATGTATATGCATTGGGTACCTAATCGCTCAAAGGTATAGTTTGCCCGAGTGCAAGCAAAATAAGTATGCAAAGTACATTGAAAGCACAATCATGCCACATGATGCTACAACCTCCAATGCCAAGGGTGGTAGTCACAAAAAAATGGTTAGTCCCTTAAATTTTGGTTTTATTTTTGAATTTCTTCCATCTTGCAGGATTTTCTACAATGTCAACTTGATAAGAAAATGTTGCTTTGGTCAAGAGAAGTTTGGCAGTTAGATGACATGCTAAGCTTCGGGAGCTATCTCTTGTAATATTGGGCAATCTCGTGGTTCTCAATAAGTTGCATGATTTGGCAAGGCCAGCTCTTTATGAAAGCTTGACAATATCGATTCTCTTTTTCTTTGTCATTTGTGTGTCACTCGGAGCACTTGTTAGCTAAGAGCAGCCATGTTCCATTCTTCTCATCTTCTAGATGAACTTATGCAAAGCAAGGCTTCACTTTAGGGAATTTGGCCTAGAAGCTTCCAAAGTTTGGAATATGCTAGTAGCATATGAACTTGGGAAAACTTGGCAACACATCTACTTGTTTTTTATTGGAGGTTGATATGAACCAAGCCATGAGGGCATACAAGGTACATCCGTTGAAAACACTAAATTTCTCAGTATACATGGCTACGAGCTAGACTCAAGTGAAGACAACTGCTCTTAGAGAGGTGACAAGGTTATATAATTTCAATTTCTAGTTATTTTTCTCAATTTATCTATTGTGAAAAGCAAGGTTCTTTGACAAACTTATCGCAAAGCAAGGCTTCTACTCCGTGCCAAAGTACTAGCCATGACTTAGGATTAAGAATAATGGCACACATGTTCATCAATAAGAGGATATAAGCTCACAATTATGGTTTGCAAATGACCAACCATGATGTATCCATGCCAGTACACATCGTGCAAGTCACGTATGGCATCTTCTCACATTGTGGAGACCATCATTGAAGCCAAGGGTTTATCACATCTATTTTTCTGATATGTATGCATGACATGCCAGTATTGTGGAATCACTCCACTAAAGCATGGTTTACGCTTCTGCTCTAATATCAACTATTCTATTAAGAAAGAATTGAGGCTGGTATATTTTTGTGATCGTTGTATATGTCTACATCGGTGGGCACTTTACAACATTGGTTCTATGCACAAGGTGCAACCAATATTACAAATGATGCTTTTTGTGGTAAAATTAGGCATGGTCTAACTATCAGAAGTAGCTAATTCATGAGATGACATGAATAAACTAAGAGAGCCTCAAAGTAGGTAATTGCTTGTTTGAACACCCAATAAATTTTAGTATGTCTACCATTTTTTGGGGTGTTAGACTTCTTTTCTTCTATTCATAGCAAGAGAAGATTATTTCAAGATCCAGTTGTGAATAAGATTCCTACTTGCAAAGATCTATTGCTTAGTTGCAACATATATTGTATTTCTGGAAGTGGTACTTTTGGGGACATGACCTAGCTAATACACAATCACTCCACAGGTATTGAGGATCATAGTTTGATCTCATCACAATTGTACTTTCAAGGAAAGAAGTCGCCAAGGAATAGTAGGCAAGTTTAACTTTCCAAGTTGATTCCCAATCACTATTTGATACGGTAGACTTTGTTGATCACCGTTGGCTGCTAGTTTGAGCAATTGTCATATAGAGTCTAACCGAGGGGTTTGACATTCCAAATTTTAACCAAGGTTACCAATGCAATACTACTTGATTTTCACTAATCTTTCAATTAGTACTAGGCCTTTTCAAATGGGAGATTTGGATGTGTGCATTTGACTACAAGTAAGTGACCACTACGTTCACCCTCTAGATATGCATGTGTTTTGATTTTATTTCATTTTCAAATATGATTTGATTGATTTTTCCAAGTAGGATGTATAAGCCTCAATGATTTCATCCACTTTGCTCTCCATAGACATGACAAGATCATGAAGTAGGAAAGAATTTGGGATGTAGTGTCTTAGATACATTTATGCATTATACAGTTAAAAGGACTTACATTGGTAGAGTTTTGTTTGGCACATGTTGTAAAAAGAGGAGCAACATGGTCTAGGAACTCATGGAGTTTGGTTTAGCCAATGTGGAGCAAGGATAACGAGGGTCCCTCTCACTCATGTCGTAGAGTGTTTTCAGTTACCTCCAACAGAAGTACATCTCGTACTTGTAGGATGTTCTTTTTTTGGACATCCTTATCTGAGACATATTCCACATGTGGAGAATATGAGTCTTTGGGACTGACATTGTCGCCTGTTTCCTAATGACGTGTTGCGACAGAGTCCCTAGGTGCTGGTCACATTTGTTTATTAGACCATTTTGAGCACATAATTTCAGGAGCAATTTTAGTGGCAAAAAATTGTCGAGTACTAAGTATAGACTTATTAAGGTTATAAGTACTGTAAACAACAATGACAAATGGTTCTTTACATATATAACATGAATATGTTCAGTTAATGAACTAGTTTTGGTACCTAGATGTGATGGATTTTCACACTCTATTATGGTCCAAATATGTTAGCACGATTTTCATGTGAAAAGTATTTAGTTCTTTTCCTGTGAGCCGTGAGCATAACATCATCCATAAGCATTGGCAAGTACGATTATGGATATGCAGGTTTAGATTTTGCTTTTGCTAAATGCATGCACACTAGGTGTTATGGGCCCTAGTGTTTAGCAAAGGCTGATTGGGAGCGGCATGCACATTCATGACATTAATAGCTCCTAAAACATTTTGCACTGTATGTACACTATCTCTACGAGATTAATTGTCATAATAATCAATATCTAATTCTCCTAATGATTTCTCATGTTAAATTGATCATTTAATATGGGAAAGTGCCAGGGGAGAAAAAGCTAGAATATTGGTTAAGCTAGCAGACCGGCCACAGTAGGGATCCAAAGGAGGGAAAATAGGGATCCAAAAGGGGGGCCATCTGCAAAAAAGCAATGTGCACCAACGGGCTTAAAAGACCCTAAGATTCAACCCATTAAGACTTTCAAAATGCTAAGGTTCCAAAATTCAAAGGTTCCGTCCAAAGGTCAACAGCCTAGGGAAATTGGATGCCTTGTGTGTGTCCCAAAAGTCTTCAACCATCCCTACATAGGAGGGGGCCAGCCCTAGAAGTAGGAGATGAGAGAAAAACTCACACACACACACACACACACACACACACACACACACACACACACACACACACACACACACACACACACACACACACACACACACACAAGCTCCCTTTGCACAAAGGGAATGAGGGACCCATGTCAGCTCCCTAGCCCAGATGCCCACAAGGTATACTCAATTGCTATTGGATGGCCTTGGAGGTGGACCAGCTAGAGTAAATTTAGTTTAATAAATCTAAAAACACTTAATAAAAGAACCAATAAGAATTAAACTCTCTAGAGGACTATTGGACAGTCTCCCAAGGGGTCCAATGAGCATTCAGCAGCCCAATGGCTTGCCTGATTCCTATTGGCCAGGAGGCAAAGGGGTCCAATGAGAGTTTAGTTGAATTAAGTAATTACCTAAAGCTCTCACGAAAGGGGAAAGGGGGACACATGTCAGAAGACTATCACTTATGCTGCTTAATTTCCATTGGCTAGGCCTGGGGAGGTCCAATGAGGTGTGAGGATGAGCAAATAGCAAGAGGGGTCGACCAAGAGAGAGAGGGGGCTGATTTTTGGAAGGCATTATCACACACACACTCACACAATCTCATGTGTGAAGCAAAGAAGACTCTCTCTCCTTCTCAAGCTTTAATGGAAAGCTTACCACCTACTCTAAGCTTGTGAGAAGGGAAGCCTACACCAACAACTCTTGGATTTGTGATGCAAATCCAACCAAGAGCCAAGCTTCAATGCAGGCTCATCTCCTCTACCATGCTAATTACTAAGCTAAGCTATGCTAATATGAGTGATTATGTGAGGAGATGTACATCTTTCTCGTAAGAATACTCCCTCTTCCTCTCAATCTACTCTCATACCCCGCTAGCTCTCACCATGTTTGAAGGTGTGTGAGGTCTTGGGTCTGAGACCGTGAGGGAAGTGATGTTGTGTTTGATAAGTGTTTTGCTTAGTGCATGAAGTTTCCATCTTCATTGCGCTAGCTAGTATTGAAGGAACACAAAGAATTGTATTGTAAAATGTCTCTCTTGATGAAAGACACCATAATACAAAGCCTTTTGGAGGGGGCTCCATGCAAATCCGGTCCTCAATTGCTTAATTTCTCTCTCTTTTGAAGTATTGTTCATGCTATCTAACTAGGTGTTATACTTTTTGTTGCTCTCTCCACCAAAGCACTCTTGTTATTCTCATTAGGAAGCTATTCTAATGAAATGCTCACTATGTTCATGCTATTTTCCGCTACACACAAGTTTCTAGACCAATAAATGTTACATTAATTATAGATCTATCAATCACCAATAGAGGTCATGGATCGGTTTGGGTGCTTGTAGATCATCTCACTACGGTTAATCAAGATGGTTGTTCTTAAAAATTATTGATTAATCATCAATAATGCAAGGAATTGTCATTCCTACTTACCGGTCATTTTGGAGGACTGTCTGTAAATGGTGGGAAAACACACCTCAGTACTGTCAGTTATCCATAGAGGATATGTAGTTGAAAAGTGCTAATCTTGTGCTAAAGGATATGCTAAGTGCGTACGTTAGCACAAAGAAACCCAATTAGAAAGATTATCTCTCTACATGGAGTTTGCTTCCCATGAGACAAAGAAGGTTGTGTGACTAAGTTTAGCCTCTTCCAGTTTAAATCAGATTCTCAACCTTGAACACCGGTTATGGTGGGGTTGTTTACTAATGAAGAATGATATTAAGTCAAGGACTTATACTTTGCTTATAAGTTACGTCAGCTAGTTACTTTCATGGAAAGTGAAAACAGGTATTCTTTTGAGATACATCTTACTTGTGATAACTCGTTTAGCATACTCAAGTAAGTTCTAAATGGAGTTTAGATGCTATGTTGGCGCATATGGGCCGGTTACACAAGGTGGTTGCAAAGGGACAAAATCAAGATGCTCTTCTTGATTTTATTGAACCTCCTACTAAACCGTGTTCCAATCAAATGGACAGTTGAATCCATGAAGGATGCCTCTGTAGAAAACATTAGTGTTCTTATGAAAATATCACAACTTCTGTTTTCGAGGACGAAATTAATGCTTCTCCAAGGGGGGAGTAATGACATGCCTATGGTAAGATCGGACAGGTCAAGGGCCATGACGGACATGCGATCAAGGGGTGCTATATTTGGATGGTTATGAGTCTATGTATAGCAAGATTGGGTGGAGAGTTGCATGGTCTAATCCTATCTATCTTACAACCTGTGGTGGACAACTCATACAATTAGTGCTCTGTCTTGATGGATGGATTGCATACATGCTTTTCAAAAAAGTGAGGTTTGGATTCCACCGATGTCTTTCACAAAACGGTCTATTTTTATTTAGATTTATCCTTTTTGTTTAGGAGAAACTTATCAAACAATTTACCCATAAGATCCTTTTTTTAATGCTTTTTTGTTAGAAATTTTTTTATCAAGCAATTCACCCATGATATCCTATTTGCACATTAAGTAGTACGACTCCTACTTACATGTTTACACTAACTCACAAATTATATACTATGACGAGGCCAACCGAGCTAGACTAGTTGTAAAGGGGGTAGTTTGCCACACCGTTAGGTCCTCTTTATTGTTGCTCCAATCAAAGGCCGCCACAACGTTCCTGCCTAGTGTGAACCCAGCCTAAGCCCGCTCGAAACTTCGTCGGTTTCTTTCCTTAAAAAGGTTCTCTCCTCCTCCTCTCCTCGCGACAGAACAATATGGGAGGCCACGGAGGTTTAAACATTCTCCCGCAGAAACGATGGAATGTCTACAATTTCGATAATAGGGAGAAGGTTCGCAAGGATGAGGAGGCGGCAGCCAGGGAGGAGAGTATACGGCAACAGCAGCAGAGAGAGAAGGATTCAGAAGACCGCCTTGCCAAGCTTCGTGATGCGGCGCTTGCCAAACACAGAGACGGGGCTCAAAACGCAGAGGAGGCCCTTAACAACGATGGTGAATCCACTCACGAAAGTCAAGTAGATGAGATCCAAAAAGTGAAACTTTTTAATGGGCTCATCTCATTCAAGAGACTCGCTCCTGGTTCTGTTGCAAGTGAGACGTACAAGGGTCCCCAGGAAGTGGACAAGAAGATTTTTCGTGGCGATAAGGAGCTTGAACGTCTCTACAAGAGGGCTACAAAAGAGGCAACCCGTGTTGGTAAGGATGGAGTTGAAGCGGATGACGAGCACTACAGACTTGGGTATGGTTGCTTAGACAGAACTAGAAAAAGGCCCTGGTATCTTCTCAAAAGCTTGATGCAGGAGGAGACTGGAGCAGTCACTGGAACAAATGTAGATCATTCAGGTAGTTTTCGTGGCTTTACTCAAGATATAAATGTTTGTTTTCTTTTCTGAAAGTGAACATCTAAAGTCAACAAGCAATGTTCTAGAGTGTTGGAACTCGTGTGCACTTTGTTCTTGCTGATGTGTCTGCATGCAAGGATAAAGAGTCTGGACAGTAGGACAATTGCTAGACAAAAAATAGTTAAACAAGGAAACCTATCTATGATGATTCAAAGAGAGCCATACATGAGAGCTTTGTATCACTATTGCGACCCTCTGTTAAATAGGGGGTGGGATCATCAATCTTACCATGCTTGTAAACTTGAATCGAGGACGACTAATTTTCTCTAAGAGAGGGGTATGCCACATTGAGATGCGTGGCAGTACCAAGGGCCAGATGTGTACTCCATGAAGGGGGATGATGGCCTATCTGAGGAACCCAAATTTGAAATTTTCTGCTCTTGATTTGCACCGCAAATCATGGCATAGATTGCCATGTGAATCATGGAGGAGTACGGATAGATGATGACTCAGTCTCTTAAGTGTTGAAGCTAAAAATGATCGGGTTGTAGTTTCTGGTTGCTTCATTACTTTTTCTAGTTGTTGAAAGCTGGTCCAATGACTTCCCCCATTGGCACATGTGGGCCGATCGGCTACAAAGAATGAAGGCAAGATGTAGAAGTAGCTTGTCGTCGAGAGATTATTATGAGCGAGGCTTGGCTCGAGAAGTAGAGATACTTGTGACTCTTGAGGCTGTTGAAACGGAAGAGTGGCATATGGCTTTGAAGTTGGAGCATTAGGAGCCATGTATGTGCTTTTTTCCTTGCTTGAATGTGTGCAACTTATCACGAACGATGTGCTTTTATCCTTGCTTAAATGTGTGCAACTTATCACGAATGATGGTTCCTTTTATTTCTTTGGAGAGAGAGAGAGAGAGAGAGAGAGAGAGAGAGAGAGAGAGAGAGAGAGAGAGAGAGAGAGAGAGAGAGAGAGAGAGAGACCCGATGGGGTCCCAACTGTTATCACTTCCGGCGAGAGATCGGACGGAAACACAGAGATTACCGCAATTTACACACTTGGCAACACTTTTAGTACTTCAAAACAACTTTAAAAGAAAAGAGAGAAGACGACACGACGGGGTGGGATCCCGAGCCAAGACGCGTTGACCCCAAAGATTTGCGTGATGTAAGAAGGTGCATGGTTTCACAAGCCTAATGGCTGAAATTCATCATACTTTGTAGCTGGGAACGGCTAAGTTTGCATCGTACTGAGAATTTTTGCACGAGAGGCTTCTACTTACATCTGCTCGCATAGGGGATGTCCACACGAGTTCTCCTTGGCTGAAGTCTACTTTTGGAACGTGTCAGAGTGTTGAAATTTTCATGGGCAGCCGGTATTGCGCTTGTCTGAGTGCGACTTTTCCCTGCAGGGACGTACACAAGTTCCTATGGTTGCATTCTGCCTACGCCTTAGGCTTCACAACCTCTGCACGTCCTTCACAAACACAAGAGCAAGAAAATCGTAGATATATATATATATATATATATATATATATATATATATATATATATAGAGAGAGAGAGAGAGAGAGAGAGAGAGAGAGAGAGAGAGAGAGTGTTGGCTGAACTGAGAGTTGGAAGAGGAGAGTCTTTGCGTGAAGGGAACCTGTTGCAGAATGCCCCCAAGAGGTGGCACTAGCCTTTTCTTATAGTCTAGCAGGAGAAATTGCCACACGGGCCACATGAGAGTGTAGAGAGAGTGAGTGAAAAATTGCTACACTGGTCTCTCAGCTTTTTTACGCTACAAGGTGAGTTTTTAAAATGTTTAATAATTTTGGCCACGCTCAAACTGGCCGGTTACTTTTCTTAAAATGTTTTTAACCTTTACACCATAAAACAGGCATTAAATCCTAGTTTTTTGAGCAATCTAGGGCATTATTAGCCCGATTGATTTCATCTCTCTCTCGACTCAGTCTGTCGGCTCTTGTCGGTCGTATTTCCGCTGTGTTCGGCTGGGCGACCACCGCAAAAACTATTAAATCATAGTTTTTTTGAGCAAACCAAGGACACTATCTTATTCATGTGCTTATTGTTAACTATTCTGCATTGCGTCTGGTCACAATTCCTACTTATTGTACTATCCGGACACGGATAAATTTCCAAATGACGCATTGCATCGGAAAATTTTCCCGTTCATAATGTACCAATAAATTCATAAATTCATAAATTCATAAATTCATATATTCATTCTGTGTGCACAAAAATCATTTTCATATATCTGTAGCCGTAGCTAAAAAATATTACACAGTCAGCTTATCAGCAAGAGAATACAAGAGCACAGTGAGCTCCAAGGCACTACAACAGTGTGTTGACTTCCAAATTATAGTTCAAAAGCCTCCTTAAGTCACGCCCCGTCAAATGAAGTAATGGCCCTTATTTATAGGTACGGGATTGGGTCTTTGATTGACTGTCCACTATGCAGTTACTGCCACTATAGTAACTGGCTTGGTAGTTACCAGCTCAGTTGTCAATCGGAATTCCAACCTAGGGACAGTTCTCACCGTCTACATTTCCTTCCCCCCTTGTGAGAGTGCGCGTGTGCAGAAGAAAGAGAGAGAGAGAGAGAGAGAGAGAGAGAGAGAGAGAGAGAGAGAGAGAGAGAGAGAGAGAGAGAGAGAGAGAGAGAGAGAGAGAGAAATGTGAGAGATGGTGATGATCTCCCCCCATGACTACCATGAGCAGAAGACCCAATACAGTCAGATGTGTTGATCTCTGTGAGATGTGGAAGTGGGTACCCCCTGGCCCTTAGGGCAAGGCCTGATGAAAATCCTCACGACCCAATAGAAAAATGATATATGGAAATATATGTGGACAAAAGTGGGCGGCCGGACCAGGTACAATCCAGACTATGGGTGGCGAGCGTGGAGACATACTAGCCGTACTGTTGGAATTAGGGTTGCAGAGAAACACACACAGCTTGGAGAAGACGAAGGAAGCTCAAGGCACACAATAGAGAGTGTGTTACTTAGTGTGCAATGGAAAGATAGATAGCCCTAGAGTGATGGGCGTATATACAATGCACGGGGGAAAAAACCTCCTAAAGAGGGAAAAAATGCCCCGGCGGTCCTAGTGTGTTCACACACATCACTACCACATGTATATGGTAACAAATCCCCCCTGGAGTGATGCAGTGAACGAGAGCTGGCACATGAGTAAAGGGAAGTGCCATGCCCTGAGGACAGGATCAGTCCACAAAGGGGAGTAAGCCCAAAGCTTTGCGGAAAGCTTCAAGCTTCTCACGAGACAATGCCTTTGTGAAAAGATCTGCAAGGTTGTCCTGTGTTGGCACATAAGCCAAGCTGATCTCTCGTGCTGAGAGCCTCTCCCTGACATAGTGGTAATGCACCTCAATGTGCTTTGTGCGAGCATGAAAAACTGGGTTCCTCGCAACTGCCAATGCGCTCTGACTGTCAGTGTAGATAGTGTTGGCAGTGTCCTGTCCAACACCCAAGTCAGCCATAAGGCGTCTGAGCCATACACACTCAACCGTAGCTGTGAAGACTGCCCTGTACTCAGCCTCACAACTCGAAGTGGCCACAGTAGGTTGCTTCTTGCTCAACCATGATATACATGAACTGCCAAGCATGAAACAAAAACCACTTGTGGACACTCGCGTGTCAAAACAACCAGCCCAATCTGAGTCCGAAAAAGCATGTAAGTCTGGCGGCAATGATCCCCCCTTGGGATAAAACAAGCCAAGATGTAAAGTGCCACTAAGGTAGCGGAAAATCCTCTTGACGGCCTGCCAATGCTTAGACCCTGGGCTATGCATAAATCTGCTGACCTGCGAGACTGCAAACTGAATATCTGGCCTCGTGTTGCATACATAAATGAGGCAGCCAACAGCAGTTTGGTAAAGAGTGACATCAGCAGGATCGCCAGCATCATGTAGACTCAACTTCAAACCTGTTTCCATGGGAGTGGCAATAGGTTTGCAATCCTCAAGTCCAAACTTACATAGCAATGTCTCTATGTAACTTTTTTGACACAAGGCAATACCACCATCACACTGCTTAAACTGTATACCCAAGTAATGATGCAACAGCCCCAAATCTTTCATCTTGAAAGTAGCATTCAAATCAGCCTTAAATTCAGCAATATGTCTCTCATTTGGTCCAGTGATCAGCAAATCATCAACATAAAGAACCACAATGAGAAATACATCATCCTCACGCTTTACATACAATGTGCTTTCTGTTGGACTGTTACGAAAGCCTCGTTTAACCAAATGAGTGTCAGCTTTCTCATACCAAGCACGAGGAGATTGCTTCAACCCATACAAAGCCTTCTTACATTTGCACACTTTGTCCTCTTGTCCTTTTATGACAAAACCGCGAGGCTGCGTTACATAAACTTCCTCAAATATGTCACCATTCAAGAAAGCAGTAACAATGTCTGATTGATGTACATCCCAACCAAAATGAGCTGCCAATGCACATAGAAAACGCACAGTAGTCATACGACAAGTGGGAGCAAAAGTCTCTTCATAATCTATGCCTTTTTGTTGTGCATAACCCTTTGCAACAAGTCGAGCCTTATGGCGATCGATCTCACCATCCGGCTTGCGTTTCAACTTGTAAACCCACTTCGTACCAATGGCCTTTTTGCCAGGAGGCAAATCACATAAAGTCCATGTGTCATTCTCTATAAGTGCATCATATTCTGATTTCATGGCAGCAATCCAATTTTCTGAATTCTGTGCTTCATCAAAAGACAGAGGCTCCTCAACATCATGTAAACTAGACACAGCCAAAGCATAACAATCTGATGCATAAGATGCATGGCGAGAGCCTGAACGAGTACGACTAGATAAAGGTGCATCCAATTTACTGTCACGCAAAGTGTGCACCAGCCATTTTGGCATACCTCTAGCCTGCTCATTTTCAGCCCTTTCCTCATCAAGTACATCATGTACATCTGCATTAGTAATAGGCTGTTCTAAAACATTTTCAGAAACCCCCATAGGCTGTACATTTGCCTCATTGGAACTTACATTCGTATTTCCACCATTGAAAAGAGGCAACAAAGTGTCATAAATGTCCTGTGAGCTTACATTACTGTCTCTAGTACATGACAGCAAGGGCTGAACAGAGTCTTCCACAAACACTACATCCCGTGAAACCAGAATACGTTTTGTTTGCGGATGATACAACCTGTAACCTTTGCTTTCAGCACTATAACCAACAAAAATACATTTGACAGCCTTATCATCCAATTTTCTGCGCTGCACTTGTGGCACCAAAGCATATGCCAAACAACCAAAAACACGCATGTGCTCAATAGAAGGTTTTCTATCATGCCATGCTTCATATGGAGTAATAGACTGCAAAGCTTTCGTAGGACACCTGTTAAGTACATAAGTGGCATACATGATGGCCTCAAGCCAAAACGAATGCGGCAAAGCTTGACTTTTGACCATACATCGTGCCATTTCCGTTAGTGACCTGTTTTTCCTCTCAGCAACACCATTTTGCTGAGGTGTATAAGGCACTGTACATTGGTGTTTTATCCCACGACTAGCCAGAAATGCATTAAATTCATGAGACATATACTCCCCCCCTCGATCGGAACGGAGGGTGCCCATAGTACATTTTGAGACATTTTCAGCCATAGCCAAAAATTGTTTGAAGCACATAAAAACTTCGGACTTCGCTTTAAGCGGAAATACCCATGCATGCCTGGAGTAATCATCAATGAAAGTCACGAAGTACAGGTAATTGCCCAAGGACGGAGTTTGCATGGGCCCACAAACATCACTATGCACAAGCTGCAACCTGCATGTGGCCCTAACTGAACCATCCTTTGGAAACTTAGAATGCTGCATTTTACCCAGAATACAGCCTTCACAAACATGTTTGACAGGTGCTTCAAGAGGCGGCAAAGAAGCAACCATATCAGATTTCTGCAAACGCAGCAAACTGGCAAAATTCAGATGACCAAAACGTGCATGCCAAAGTTTTGCATCTGAAATAGCCCTTGAATCTGCAACAGCATTTGCAAAATTTTGTCCACACTTGTCATACAAAGTGAGCTTATACAGCCCATGGCACAAAAGCCCAGATGCAACAATTTCATCACCAAAACTGAGATCACGAACTGTACATCTGTCATCCACAAATTTGACTACAAGTCCAAGTCTAGCAAGTGCGGATACAGACAAGAGATTCTTCTTGATCCCAGGTACATAAAGTGCATCAACAAGTGTGAAGGAACTGCCATTAGCAGCAGTGAGCACAATCTTTTCAACTCCCTGAACTGGATAAGAGGCGTTGTTGGCACAAGTGACTGAATTCCCATGAGGGACAGACTCGAGAGAGGTAAACAATTCACGATGTGAGGTAATGTGCTTTGTAGCACCACTGTCGAAATACCACACATGTGAATCTGCAGCAACTGACAAGTAGCATCATGGACAGCAGGATTGTAAGTGCACTCTGCGCTAAAAGCCCATTCTGCATCAACATCAGCATCACAATCTCCTTTCACAGAAGACTCAACAATGGCTGCATTTGTAGTGGAACCAGCATTTGCAGTGGAACCACCCTCTTTCTTCTTAGCCTCTTTGGCCTTCAACTTAGGACACGACTTGATCAAGTGATCATTGGCTTTACAATAATGGCAACGCATCTTCTTTTTGCCCTTATCACCAAAATTGCGAGACGAAGTGCTGCCAGCAGAAGCATTAGGAACAGAATTTTTGCCACTCGCAGCAGAACCATAAGAAGTGGCTGCATTACTGTTACCACCCTTTCTTTGAGAAGCAATAAAAGCCTGTTCAACTGCACGCTGCCTAGTCCTGTTTTTTCTAGAAAGTGACTCTTGCAACAGCAATGTGCATAATGCATCAAACTTGACAACTTCAGGATTTCCTTGGGTCATCAGTCTCCAAGTACTAGCAAAAGTCTGGTAGGAATCTGGTAAGGCATCAAGAACAGTCTGCACAAGGGAACTGTCCGAAATGACTTCACCTGCAGAAATGAGTTGCTCATTGATATCCTTGACACTAGCAAGGAAAGTGTCCATATCATCTTCCTCATGCATAATCTTCGACTCTAGCTCTTTACGCAGCAAAGCAATTTTAGCCTCATTGCGGCTTGCATAAAGACCTGCTAGAATATCCCAAGCCTGTTTTGCAGATTTTGCTGAACGGATGTGAGGAATAATGGTGCGCTTCACAGACAACGCAATCAATGCATGAGCCTGCGCATCCTTAACATCCCAACGAGCTTGTTCTGCCGTAGGCAAAACAACTCTAATAGCTGCAATCCTTGCAGCAAGACCTGCAACATCCTCAATATCGCCTACATCTTTAGAACCAGGACGTACATCAATGCCCTGCACAATGTTCCAGACACCTTTTGACACAAGAACATGTTGCATCATATAAGCCCACATAGGGTAGTTGTCCCCATCCAACCTGTCCTCAGCAGCAAACATCTTGAACACATCTGTGTTGTTGTTGTCAGCCATGGTAAATGCTGCACCTGATGTGAAAACTGCCCGAAAATAGGAGAAATGGAGCGGGAACAACTTGTGCTATATAGCACAAACCGTAGAAGACTATAAGGCACCTGTTATGCAGAAAACGGCACTGCCAGAAAATCTGCACAAAATGACGAAATAGCCTGTGCAGTACTGCCCGTAGTGGAAACGGAGGCCGAAATGAGCCCAAATCAAAATTTTGAGCAGACCAAGCTCTTTGAGCTTTCCCAAAATATTTGTCGACCTGCGAACGCTCGCCAAAGCTCACTGAAATCGGAGAAAGTGAGCAGGCGTGTGCTGGAGCAGCTGGCGACTAAGCCCGGGAGGACGTGACCTGCTCTGATACCAATTGTTGGAATTAGGGTTGTAGAGAAACACACACAGCTTGGAGAAGACGAAGGAAGCTCAAGGCACACAATAGAGAGTGTGTTACTTAGTGTGCAATGGAAAGATAGATAGCCCTAGAGTGATGGGCGTATATACAATGCACGGGGGAAAAAACCTCCTAAAGAGGGAAAAAATGCCCCGACGGTCCTAGTGTGTTCACACACATCACTACCACATGTATATGGTAACACGTACAAGTATGCCCTAGACTTTTGAAGTAGCAGTGGTGTAAATCTAACATCCCTTTCTTTGAATTTTGGAATATTTTCAAAATTTTCAATGGCTGATATTTGACAAACTAAAACAAGTTCAGTGGTTCTTCTTCAGAGTCCATGCTGTAACAATAATCTTGATAAATCCCTTAGTCTATCACGTGCACATGGCTATGTGTGCCACGTGGACATGCTTCATTGACTTCGAGAGCCAGTTTTAGTCTCTCTAGATAGGTGTGTCTAGAATCCTAGGAGGATTAGTACCGGCAATGTCATGAGCCTGCTTGCAGGACCTGCGTGTCCGGATGAGTCCGTTAGATTAGGTTTTCCAGTTTTGGAACCCTCTTGCATAGATGGTTTGTTCGCGTGTTCTGACAGATGTTGTTACACTATGGTGGGCATCTGGCATGACGTGCATGTAGTTCTAGGATAAAGGAATCCAACGAGCCATTCCTCGCGTCGATCGAATTCGCGGGTGGGCAGATGTGCGGCATTTCCAACCAAACTGGACCCCTTGGCTCAATTTTTAATAAATCAATTTATAGATTTATTTTGTTTGGATTTTGTTGGACAACTTGCCCTACCTAAGCCTTAATAAGTTTATAACCTGCAAATCTCACTTATAAAGTGTCAGGTGCAGCGGAAGTGTTTTAAGGATTTAGCTCGGATCTAGTACTCCGCACAAACACAAGGTTACTTTACTTCACTTGAAAGAACTAAATGAACACACACACACACACACACACACACACAGAGCGAGCCACATGTCGGGTCCCAACCACCCTCAAGGGCTCTCTTGCTTTGTTGTCAGAGCAAGTACTTGCTTTATTACTTGCACAATGCTGATATAATGATGCTAAATGCTGAGATGTTGAAATGCTAATGGGTACTTGACGCTAATGATATTGGGTACTGCTGAGGTGTGAGGCTAAGGATTGGATTCTGTGGGTACTTGGTACTGTGGGTACTTTGGATACTGAAGGTACTTGGGTGCTAAGGACACGGATGCCCTATTGATCCCTACGCTGAGCTAGGAAGAAGCCAAGCCCAAAGGTAAGGGATGCTAGATGCTGGGGTACCGCGTCGACGACGACGACGACGAGGGGTACTTGTGCTGCGGTGCTGTTGAGGTGCTAATGGGTACTGCTGGAGATACTTGGTACTACAACGACGACGACGAAGACGAAACTGTGGGCTGATTTGCTATCGCTGAGGACGGCGATGTCTGAAAAAGTGAAAACGCTGGTCCTGCTAGCTGATCCGAAAATGCCGCTAATCTGGAAGGCTGATCACTGAATTCAGGGTGCCCGGGGCTGAAAAACGCTGGTGGGAGAGGTTGAGGGAAAACGCCAAGGTTGGCTGAAAACGTTGATGCCAGGTGTAGTTCCGTGTCCATAGGTATTGGCCCCAAGGTTTGGTGCGCCTTTCGGTATTTATTTTTATATTAATGCTTGAGCAAAGTTACAAAATCCGAGGGTCCTCTCTGCTGAGTGCTCGTCAGCAAATCTGAGAGAGGGAGTACCCCTGAGTACATATTTATAAGCCCATGGCCTTCTCAAAAGCAACTACATGAAAAGATTCAACTCCAAAAGCATCTTGTCCCAAAAGTTGGCGCTCCCAATTGCTACCACCGCGATTCGCGGAATTCCGTACAGAGGGCCACCTTTCGTCAACGCCACTTCGCCCCTTCTCCACTCTCCCCCTCACCCGACCCTGTAGAGCCCACTATCCGACTTGCTCTTTCGCCGACAGATCAAGCAAGCCTCGCAGTAGAGATGGAACGCCTTCAGGCGACTTCCGTCATCTGCAAGATTCTCGGCACCAGCAGACTCAGTCTAGGATAGACGCAGCTAGATCGAAAGTCTCAAGGTATTGTTCCAATTTCTGAGCAGTATCTGCTAGGTCCTCCTCCATCCACTTCGCATCTAATACCGGATAGTTCTTGAATTTCACTAAGAACTGCCGTATCACTTTACCTTTCACTTTCCTTTCCTTGTGAGCCAGTATCCGTTCAGGAGCGAGTATCTTCTCGCTCTCTTCTACTTCAGGTTGCTCCTCAGGCTCCCTATCGACTGCCCTTGAAAGGTTTCAAGAGACTCGCATGAAAAGCATTGTGAATCTTCCAAGTGTTTGGCAACTTCAGTCTGAAGGATACATCATTGTCTTTTCTTGAATCTAAAAAGGGCCATAATATCGCATACTTCGCTTTGGAAAAAGCCGCTCCTTTTCTTTTCTTTTTCTCAGGCTTGCCTTCTCAAATCGTTAAGCACCCAATCATCTTCCTTCAATTGCAAGTCGCGTCGATGTTTATCAGCTGCCTTCTTATACCGTACTCGAGACTTCTCAAGAGCCTCGCGAACCTTGGCAAAAGCATTATCCAAATCTCTTGGTACTGATCCGCTTCAAAAATCTTGTTTTTGGTGATAAAAAATGGAGGAACCTTCTTAGCACCCTCAATTACTTCAAATGGCGCCTTCCCCGTCAATGAATGAACCGTGTTGTTGTAGGCAGATTCCACCAAGGGCAAATACTGTTCCCATTGAGTCTTTTGATCCGAAATGTAAGATTTCAATAAATGCAAAACCACCGAATTTGCTATTTCAGACTGCCCGTCTGTTTGTGGGTGGAATGAGGACGAGAAATGCAACCGTGTGCCAATGTTCTCTCCAATTGCCCTCCAAAACAAATTGGTGAATCGGTGGTCTCTGTCCGAGACTATGGACTCAAGCATGCCATGTTACCAAAAAATCTGTGACATGAATAGTCTTGCAAAATGGTCAGGCTTAACTGTCTTCTTTATTGGAATGAAGTGGGACTGCTTGCTAAATCTGTCAATGAGTGTCCAAATGCCATCATGCCCACTTTGGTGGTCTTGGGAATATTAAAAATGAGATCCATAGCAATGCTTTCCCAAGGGCGGGAGGGTATGGGTAAAGGCTGTAGAAGTCTTGATGCCTTATGCTTGTCAAACTTGACCTTTTGGTTTACTAAGCAAGTGCAAACATACTCATCCCCATCCTTTTTGAGCCTCGGCTAGTAAAAGTAACACTCGACACCCTTCAAGGTGGTATCTATGCTGCGGTAGCCCGAAAAAGGTGGCTCTGTCAAAACCTTTCCCTCAAAGGGTGTGCAACACACAACATCGTTTTCCGCATCAAATAGCTGCCATATGGAATAGCCTGCAGCTGCCTCCCCACTCTGTATCCGGTGAAAGATGTCAGCAAAGTCAAGATCTGTGGCGTACTGATCTACCATATCTTGAAAGCTTCGATGATGTATCGCGGAAATAGCCAGAACCAAGGGTTAACGAGACAATCATTTGCACCCTTCAAGGTGGTATCTATGCAGTGTTGGCCCGAAAAAGGTGGCTCTGTCAAAACCTTTCCCCTCAAGGGGTGTGTAACACACAACATCGTTTTCCACATCAAATAGCCGTCCTATATGGATTAGCCTACAACTGCCTCCCCACTCTGTATCGGGTGAAAGATGTCAGCAAAGTCACGATCTGTGGCGTACTGATCTACCATATCGTGAAAGCTTCGATGATATATTGCGGAAATAGCCAGAACCAAGGGCTTTTGAGACAATGCATCTGCGACTAAGTTCTTCTGCCCCTGAACATGGACTATCTGGAAGTGGAATTGCGACAAGAAATTAGCCCACCGCATCTGCTTTTCCGAAAGTTGCTTGTGCGATGAAAGGTGTAGCAGAATGAATGTTTCAACTTTGCTCAAGATGAGTGCTCCGAACTGTGCTCAAGGTTCCTTTTACTTACGGAAGGGAGAGCCTTCCGTTCTTTTAGTGAGAGAGTGCAATGGACACAAACAAAGTCAATGGACACTGTGAATGGAAGTGCATGAGACTGAGAGATAGAGAAGAGAATACGACACCAGAGACGTTGTAAAACCCTCCTCCGAAGGCCCCACTCTCTATGGCGAGAGCGGTCTACTTATGAGAAGAGAAGAGAATACGACACCAGAGACGTAAAACCCTCCTCCGAAGGCCCCACTCTCTATGGCGAGAGCGGTCTACTTATGATTGCACAAATCTCTACAATGCTTGGACTTGCCGACGATGTCGACCACGATGAGGACGACGACGACGAGACGGGCTGAAATCTGAAACGCTAAGGGCTGAAATCTGTCACAAAGTGATGACGTGGCGGACAGCAGAAACCCTAATTTCTGCCATTTTAGGGTTTCTACCAGAAACCCTGAAATTCTTGCAAACCCTAATTTCTGCCAGAAACCCTAAATTCCGGAAAACGCGAAGGCTGATTTAAAAAAAAATAAAAATAATGATGAGCGACGCGATCTTGCTTTTTACTCTACGCAAGAGAAAGGAAGAGAATTCTTTTTTTTAAATTAAAAAAAGAGAAGAGATTGAGAGAGAAGAGCTTTTGAGCTCTTATGCTTTTAACTGGAAAGCTTTTGGGCTTTGCTTTTGGGCATCCCTTGTAACGTTTAAATTAGTGGTGAGGGCCTCACTTCTCAGAGCATTTGGACGTTGAGTCTGAGAGTGAATCCCGACCCCTCTCTTGTACTTTGAACTGATTAATATAAAAAGAAATACTGAAAGGGGCGCCTGTCACGTGACACATCCCAACCCTATGTGTCCGTGGACAAGTTACACCACAGCAGGGTTCAGTCAATCCGATCAAGTTAGATTAGCAGTGATCTGGCACTTTTGTGAGCAGTGATCTGGCACTTTTGTGAGTCTATTCATAGACTGTGCATGCCTAGTCACTTAGCATAGATGCATATCCTCCGGTTGCACACAGCATGATCATCGGAATTCCCATCAGAATCCATTAGCATTAGTTAGGGGAATTTTCGAGTGCATTTAGCCTATTTTCCTATTTATTGGGATTTTCACTTATTATTTTTAAGTGACTTTCCAACAAAAGTAGGTAGGGCAATTTTGCTAAGTTAATATATAAGCAAACCCAAGTTCACACTTTCTGGTAGAAGAGGCAGCAGGAGCTCCCCACTCAACAGGCAACTTCTCAGCAAGACCAACCCCCGCGACTACTCTGGCGTTTTCTCCACAGAAGACCTAGCGTTTTTGCATCAGATTAGCCTTGGCGATTTGTGCACAGCAGATCAGCCCCGGCGTCATCACGACACAGCAGATCAGCCTAGCGTTTTTGCATTTGCAGAACACCGGCATTCATTCCGTTGCACCTTACATTGGTATCAGAGCTTTGGCAGTGTTCTGCATTACTCAAGGAAAGAACCACAAGAACCACAAGAATTTTTTTGCTTGTTGTGATCGCACGAACCCAAGTTTACTTGGGCGTGGCGATTCCTAATCGTGTTTTGTTGAAGAGTGACATGAACCCCAAGAAAGAAGGGCTTGTCCAGCCTCCCCTTGTGTCTCTTTTCACTCATTGAGAGCGGACCGTGCACTTAGCGGCCGGCCAATCGACGTGAGGTGGGAAAAAGCAACCTTGGTGTGAGCGCAAGGCCGCCAAGGGGTGCGCTCGCAGAAAAGGGTAGAACTCGGGTGAAGAGAAGATCCTTCTCCAATGCGATTTGCAAGCGAAAGAACACCTCAAGAACCCTAGATTCTCACGAAGCAAGGACCTCAAGAACCTCAAGAACCCAAGTTCCTCGTGGACTTAAGAACCCAAGACCCCCAAGAACCCACAAGAACCCACGACTTCAGAATGGTCATGACTCGAAGCGGAATGGATGCTTCGCTTGGAGGTGATGAGCATGAGAGAGGCGAAGAAGAATTTTCCACACCCGGAGGTTTTTCCGACCCTCCCCCTTTTCCATCTACGACAAAGATTGCACTAACTCCTATGGAGGAGTTGGACCAAGAAAGAGAAGCAGAAAGAAAAGCCTACGAAGAAGACATGGCAGCCATCGAGCGTAAGTACCAAGAAAGAAGGGCAGCCATAGAAGCCGAATTTTATCGTGAGAACAAAGCACAAATGCAAGAGTTATTGCGACTCTTTTCTCAAGCTCAGGCACAGATGCACCAGAATCGGGAAAAGGAGACTCTCTCAGTCTCTTCTTCTCCAAAGCATGATACACAGGATTTGCATGATTGTGTGAAGCATGATGATGATTTGATTGAAAATGACTTGCATGATGATTTGAAGGACAATGATAAGCATGATGATTTGGATGCCAATTATTTGCATAATGATTTGGATGACAAAGACAAGCATGATGATTTGCATGATCAAGACGTGATTCCTCACAAGCATGATGATTTGCATGATCAAGATGTCATTTCTCACAAGCATGATGAGTTGCATGAAGATGATGTGATTGTTCACAAGGATGATGTGTTAGTGGATGCTTTTTCTAGCGAAGCTAACCTCGTTGTAGATTCGATCAATCACCAAGAATTGATCTTGGCTTTCGAGTCAAGGTCCACAGATCCCCCACAAGAAGATTCGATAGATCCGGAAGAAGCGATCTTGGCTCTCGAGCCTTGGGCCAGGGAACCATCACAGGAAGTATTATGTGTTTGCATGATTGATACGCACGCATTGTTCGAGTGTTTCATTCGTGAAGGTTTCCTGTATTTTAGTCAACATCGTTATGTGATCCCTTTTCCTAGGCATGACATATTGTATGTTGAGCACGTTTCTCTCATGGATGAGCACGAATGTATGTGGATTGTTCATGAAAAGCTGAAAAGTTTGTATGTCAGGAAGTCACATTCCCTGTCCCTTCCTTGGCATGACACAGTTTCCGAAAGATCACATCATAGTGTGAGCACCAAGCATGGGCATTTCCATTGTGAATTGCCACAGTTGATTGATTTCGATCATACAGAAAAGATTCGACCGCATTGTTTGCATGTGTTTGATGAACGGGTTGTCACTCCCTCTCTATGTTCATCTACATTGTATGCACAATCTTTAGAGAAGACAAGATTTTTTTCCTTCACTTTACATGGAATGGGTATGTTCATGGTTTTGTGTTGGAGATGGTTTCAGGAATTTTCAGCCATGGAGATGATGCCCTGCATACGGTGGGACATGACTCTCTTCCATAACTTTGCGTCGCAATGGCTTTGTGACACACAATCTGCCATGCATCATCATGAACCCATCTTTGAGAAGATAGTGTTCATGACGTTGTCCTTGCATTAGCTGGTCGAAGACCCTTGCAAAATCTTCATCATTTTCATACTGTTCTCTCATGTGCATGATGATAAGGAATCGACACAGCTGAAATTTGTGGCTTCCTTGACAAGGCATCAGTCACAACGTTCTTCTTGGCTTCCACATGCACAATCTGAAAATGAAACATGGACAAGATATTTGCCCATCGCATATGCTTCTCAGATAACTTTGTCTGTGTCAAGAAGTATCGCAAGGTCTGATGGTCCGTTTGGACAATGAAATCTGTACCTAACAGGTTGTGTTTCCAACTTAAGAGCGCATGAATCACAGCCAGTAACTCTTTCTCATAGACCTGCATGGTCATCTCTGGCCCTTGCAAAATTCTGCTCTCATAGGCTACTACCCTGCCATCTTGCATTAGCATTGCACCAATGCTACTACCACAGGCGTCACACTCGACCACAAATGACTTCCTAAGATCTGGCAACACAATGACTGGATCTGAAGTCATCTTTTCCTTTAAGAGATTAAAAGCTGAAATCTCTTTCTGTGTCCATCTAAAGGTGACTGCCTTCTTTTGAAGAGCATGTGAAGGTGAAGCAATCTCAGCGAAATTTCGGATAAACCTTCTGTAATAGGAGCATAGTCCCAAGAAGCTTCGGACATCATGCACCGTCTTCAAATCTGGCCATGACTTGATTGCTTCAACTTTTGTAGGATCCATTCTGACACCATCCTTTGAGACAATGTGTCCCAGAAAGTGGATCTCTTCCAGAAAAAATTCACTTTTCTTTGCATTGATGAGCAACCTATGACTGCGTAACTCTTTGAACACAATGGCCAAGTGATGCCTATGCTCCTCTTCATTCTTTGAGTAGACTATCATGTCATCAAAGAATGTACCAACAAACTGTTGGTGTGGACGGAAAATTCTGTCCATCATCCTATTGAACGTAGCAGGAGCATTTGTGAGACCAAAGGGCATCACTAAAAATTCGTAAAGGCCAAACGTTGTTCTAAAAGCAGTCTTGTGCACATCCTCTGATCTAATGCGGATCTGATGGTACCCACTCTTTAGATCTATCCTGCTAAACATAGCTGCTCTTTCTAATTTGTCCATAATATCATCAATTCTAGGTATAGGGAACCTATTCTTGATGGTATTCTTGTTCAGTGCACGGTAGTCTATGCACATACGCCATGAGCCATCCTTTTTCTGCACCAACAACATTGGAGAACAGAATGGAGATGAACTGGGCTGAATCAGCCCCTTTTCTTACAGCTCCTGTACTTGGCCCATTATCTCTTTCTGCTGAGCCGCACTAACCCTGTACGGAGGCTTATTTGGTGGGCTACTGCCTGGCACCAAATCTATCGCATGGTCCTCGGGTCTCTCTGGCGGTAATTGAGACGGTAATGAATCAGAAAAACAGTCACTATACTGTTGTAAAAACATTGACCTTTCTTTATCTAGCATAGATAAATTTGATTCATCACAATCTGACACTTCACGTGCAAAAACCAAGTACGCAGAAAGATGCTTTTTCATTACAGAAGTAATAGCGGAAGTTGATACAGTGGGAATAGACTCCCCTTTAAGCTTTACATCCAGAATGTGAGTCTTTCCCCTGCTCTGTACAGTGATCTTTTTGTTGTAGGCATCCATGATTCCCTGTACACGAAACAACCAAGGAATACCTAGCAACACATCACATCCGTCCAGTGGCATGATGTAAAATTCTTCAGCATCTACATAGGACTGGATATGTAGGCGCAATTTTCCAATGATGGGTGTCACAGCCTCTGTATGGCCAGGACATGCCAAACCTGCGTCTGCTGTATACCCCATCTCTTCAGGTCTGATTCCCAACTTTGAAGCCAATTCTGGGGAAATGAAGTTGGCTTTGGCACCTGGATCAAAGAAGATAAGCACTGTTGATCCCTGACCTTTCCCCATGCTCTGCAAAGCTCACTTGCATCTGAATTTGGCTTGTCGCCCACCATATCTGGCACTAGACCAGCCATGGGCTTCTTTCCTTTCTTGTCTTCCTTGTCATCAGAATCAGCTGGCCTTTTCTTTGTAGGACAATTGTAAGCAATGTGGCCAGGCTGCTCACATATAAAGCATTTGTTCTCTGTCCTTAGAACCTTCTTTTGCTGTTCTGACTTACGAGAAAAACGTCTTTTCCATTTCTTTGCTGGTCCTTTTTCTGATTCAGCCGTAGCTTTATCTTTCCCTGCGTTGGCTGACTCCTGAGTCCCTCTAGGAGCCTCATTGGGAATGTGCTTCTTGGCTGAATTTTTCTTACCTGATCCTGCCTTGACGCCATTGTTAAATTCACAATCTTCTCCCTTGAGCAAACCATTGCCAGTGTTTGCTACCTCGATGAGCTGCGTCAAAGTAGTGACTTTTGTCTTCGTACAATACTTTCTCAATCCTTTAGGTAGGCCACAACAGTATTTTTCAATCTGTTCTGTCAATGGCACAAACCTATAGGAAGTTACTGGAAGTAGAGCTTTCCAAAACTTCCGATTGTAATCATCCAGATTCTTGCAAGTAGCAGCATTAAGCTGGTGCCATTTTGTCATGACATCTGCTTCAAAGTCATCAGATAACCATGCTGCTGCAAAAATCTGCTTGAAGTAAATCCATGTGGACGGAGCTTGCCCTTGAAGCAATAAAGTTGTCCACCATTGTCCCGCATTCCCTGTCAAGAAAGTGGCTGCCTTGCTGACCTTTGAAGCCTCTGTAAAGTTTCCCCCTGCATAGGCCTTGTCAAACTGCTGGAGGAATGAGAGAGCCTTCTTCCTGTCATCAAACCCTGTAAAGGTCGTGAAAGACACACCTTTGCCACCTTCTTTGTACGGAGTTGGCCTCTCCAACGGCGTTAAATTGTCATATGGAAGTGACTAAAACATGGGAACACTATCAGGGTTCATCTGTGTTCCTTGGCCGCTATTAACTTGACCTGGAAATGCCATATTTGGGTGCTGATTTGTAATTCCAGCCATACCAAAATTTGCCTGTGGCATCCCAAATTGGCCCTGAGTGCTCTGAAACCCTGGTAGCATGCCCGTGACACCATACATGGGGTTAGGCATCATCGTATGAGCACTCCCAAACACTTTTTCTGGCGTGTAAAACTGATTTCCAGGTGCATGACCAGCCATGCTCTGGAATACCGATCCACCTCCAAAATAGCCAGGGTGTACTGAAGGTGGTGGGAAGACCTGTTGCATAGCCTGTAGGTTGCTTCCCTGCCCATTAGAACCAGCTATAGGCTGCTGAAAGGTGGCGGGCTGAACTGGTACAGCTTGAAAGACTGGCATCTCAGCCACATGTTCTTGCACCTTAGATACAGGTTGTGAAGACTGCATGTTCTCCGTCAAGTGTACAGGTGTTTCCATTGACTGTGCAGTATGAATCACCTGTGCTCGAGCCTTAACAGGCTTTTGGATATGATCCAGTGACCCAACTTGCTGAGACGGAACAGGAGGTTGCAGAAAGGCTAAAAACCTCTGATTCTGCATTACTTGTGTGAACATAGCCACAGCAGTAGCCAACTGGGTCCTGAATATATCGTCATATGTCTGTGGTGGTCTTGAGGACTCACCCACTTCATGTGTCTGGTCTATGATCCCCTGTGTCTTCAAGCCCAATATGACCAAGGCTCACTGCTATGGGAAAAAGTGATTTAATCCTGTCGATGGAACCATGAAACCAGCCTGTTCAATCCAAAAAGGGCGGTAGACTTTACTTCAAACTTTGATTTAGCTTTCACCCATTATTAGTCGTCTATTATACCTGCGCTATAGTGACACAAGAGAGGGGAATGGGATACAGATGCTAGAATGCACCTGTATGAGAAGACCGACACCAGATTGGCCCCTAACTTAGGCGCCCCTTTCGGTATTTCTTTATTGTTCAAAAGAGGGAATAAATGCTGTGGATCCCTACAAGCTGCCCCGCACAAACTTGGCTGAATTTCAACTGTTCCGGCCTGATTTCGGCAGCATAACTGTACTAGGACCCTTCACAGTCAGTATTCCCACGCATTGACTGACTTTCCCGACGCATACGGGCACTTTGCAAAACCTGGCGAGAATCTGCAGCACGCTGAATTCTCTGTTTTCAGCCCTGAAAATGCGCCAGATCGCCTGTACAACGGTCCCCTTGCGTCCCCGAACCTCCTGGGGGTATTAGGATCCGTTTAGGGCCAAAACCCTAAACCTGCAAAAATACACAGCAGGCTGTAATTTACTGTTTCGGGCTCCGTTTCGCGTGCTGGTCGCATCCGTAGCAAGTCCTCGAGCTCCCGCACCTGTAGGGCTACTTGCCCTTTGAATCGGACAAGATTTCGAGCGTGAAACCTCTCCGAATCACTTGTACCTACGGGGGATTAGCCGGTAGCTAATCCAGTACCTGTGCAAGAGGCTCTTGCCTTGGCAATCGCGCATGAACCCACACAACTGTACATTGGTCAAATGAAGAGCCCACTAGTGGGGCATAACATATTGCCAAAGGGGAGAGAGAGGGCAGTGCGTAGCGTGCAGGGCATCACTCCTGGCACCGCATTGTGCATAAGAGGGAAAGCAAGCACTCCATAGCTCTTAACCTGTGACAAAATCTGAAAATCAGCCTCCTCTCTCATTTTAGGCGCCCCCTCTCTGGCCAGGAGTAGCAGAATGCTCACAGAGTGCCACATGGCACATTTTCCGACTTTGGGCATTCCCGGCTAAAAATATCTCAACTGGTGCGTCAATTGACTTTGCAGCAGAGCAAGAAAATGTTCCCTTTGTCGTTCCAGAGGTAATGACGTCGACACATTTTCAGGTCCCAAAATAGCAGTTCCCTAAATTTTAGGAGATGCTGCCATTGTATCTTTCTAGGTCATCCGACTCTCTTTGTACACTGCGGCCACATCCAGAAATGAAATGTAGCCTCTGTAGGAAAGGATTCCACTTTGGCTAGTCAATGACCCCACTTGGCTAACCATAGTCCTTGTCCAACCTTAGTGCTCTCTTGCCCTCAGGCCTGGACTCCCTCTGGACAGTTCCACACTAGCTATGCAATGCAGGGCAGTTAGATTTCCCGAGGGGTGTTTCCAAAAAGTGAAAGTAAATAGATAATAAGAAAGAAATCAACAAAAAGGATAGATAGTAGTCACACGCTGGTGACAACTGATTTCTCATCTACAGGAAATCCGATCCCCGAATTTTTTTTCCGCGGCACCTATGGCTTCAGGCAATGATCAGGCGACTCCCTTTGCATCTGGAGATGCGGACAGGGATGACAACGAAGATTCCGGCACGGAGTATGGCCCGCCTAGGCCTACTCCAGCAGAGCAGCAAGAGATGGAGCGTCGAAAATTCATTGATGATGCAACAAAGATGATGCTCAATTTTGCCAAGGACCCGAAGATGGCAAAATATATGAATCAGACCTCTTTGGAAGAGGTACAGATGGAGTGGCAAAGAACCACAACACCACTCCCGAAAAGAAACCTTCTGCCTCTAAGAAATATACGGAGAAGGAACTCGAGAACGTAGTTGATGCACGGATTGCTTAGCTTTTCGACGTGCAAAAGAAAGGCAAAAAGCACGACAAAAAGCAGAAGAAAGGCATTGACTTCCCGGGATATTTGGGTCGTCGGTCGACATTTGACAAGGCAAAGAAATTGAAGAAGCACGTCAAGTTTGAAGACCTACCCAGTTCTTCTTCTTCTTCTTCTGACAGTTCTTCTAGCTCTTCAGACTCGGGCGAAGAAGACAAGAAAAGCAAAAAGCGAAACAAGAAACAACGCTTCGGAAAGGGTAAGAAAAAGGCAAGGAAGTCTAAGTCTCCCCCAATGAGTGACACTTCTATAGAGGACTCGTCTACGGACAGTTCAGACTATGACAACGGAAACTTTTATGCGAACAAGAAGAATTTTTACAAAGCCAACCAGTATGACTTTCTCGAAGATAAAAGCAAGAAAGTCCGAGAGTTTAAGGAAGGTGGCCACTTGATCAAGTTTGATACTTTTTCAGGATACTCAGATGCTTCGAGCAGTTTGACATCGCTTTCGTGGAAGGACGCTATTCAGAGCACTCCAAGATTCGGAGAGCTGCCTCTTACTTTAAGAGGAATGCTCGTACTTGGTGGTCCACGCTTCTTTTAAACAAGACTGCGCCAGTTAAATGGCTGAAATTTAAAAAGCTTTTTATTTCTTCTTGATTGACGCAAGAATATGAATGAGATATACGAGCTGCTTGGAACCATCTTCGGATGACCAAGAAAGATACAATCAATGCTTATTGTGAAAGATTTTGGAGCTCTTTTCTACCCGCCTCCTCATTCAAGAAGATCTCGTTCAGAGAACAGATTGAGCGGTTTATCTTGGGTCTACCTACAGAGATCCGAGATCACTTCTTAGAACAGAAGTCAGCTTCTATTTAGGAGTTGATGAGTCATGCGAAGCAAGGCTTTGCCATTCACTCTGGCAGTGTGACCTACCCCACAGATGAGGCCATGACACAACGAGCTGAATAGACTTCTGGGAATGAAAGTAGAAGGAAAAAGAGCAACCCAGAGAAGAAGGATGCACGACTCAAGCATACTCCTCAGGAGAAAGCTCGCTTCATCAGGGAGGGGAAGTGCTTTGAATGCGGGGAACATGGACATATCTCCGCGAAGTGCCCTAAACAGGCACCGAAAGAACAAAATGATAAGAACGACGACAGCCCTGAGAGTTCGAGAGTAGCTAAGGAATTTGGCAAAAAAGGCAGATAGAAAAGCATAACTGGTACCACATGGCGTGGTACCTGCACCGAATCTAATGAATGAAAGTACAAACTTTGCCGCTTTTGGGGCAAAGTGAAGGATCAGGGAGCTCTTTTGAAGGAGCCAAGGCAACCTTCTCTTCACTTGGAATTGGCGGCTCGATTTGGAATTACGCCCGACAGACTGACGCCACAGGCGGAGGTAGTTCGACTGGCACCCGGATGGGATGTTGCCATTACACCGAGCATTGGCAAACTTCATTTGCAATGACAGGGGTGTTCAGGGCACGCGAGTGACGTTCTACTCATATCCCTTGGTACCACAAGAACTACGCCGTGGTTGACTACCGAGCCGAGAAAGCGACTTTGATAAATGAAGGGCTTAGAGATTGTACTTGATGAACTTCAGTTTCTTTCTCATTCTTTTGGGAGAGAACTGAACGATGGATAAAGGTTGAATATGTTTTGACCTGATCAAAAGAACGCCAAGATTTTTCTCCACACTCATGCCGATTGCTTTTCAGAGGGCCTGAAGATCAAACCATTGATCTGATACCTGGAAGCACGCCACCGAATCGGCCACCTTATTGTGTGAGCCGAGTACAGAATGAAGAGATTATGAACCAAGTGAAAGACCTCTTGGAAAAGGGTTTTGTATAGCCTAGTACTTCACCGTATTGCTCTCCAGTGTTACTGGTTTTGAAGAAAGACGGATCTTGGAGAATGTGCATCGATTATAGAGCTCTCAACAAATCACCATCAAGAACAGATTTCCGATTCCTAGGATCGATGATATACTTGATAGGTTACAGGGATCCTCGTGCTTTAGCAGGATTGACTTGAAGAGTGGATATCATCAGATCAGGATTGCGTCGGGAGACGTCTACAAGACAGCTTTTCGGACGACTTTTGGGTTATTTGAGTTTTTGGTGATGCCTTTTGGCTTAACCAGTGCTCCTGCGACATTTAACCGGATGATGGACAGGATTTTTCGAGAGTGCAGGCTATTTGTTGACACTTTCTTTGACGACATCATTCTTTTCTCCAAGAATGAGGCAGAACACAGAGATCATCTGCTTCAGGTCTTTCAGGCATTACGAGATCACAAGCTAGTGATTAATGCAAAGAAAAGTGAATTTTTCCTACCAGAGATACACTTTTTGGGACACATTGTGTCAGCAGCAGGAGTGCAAATGGACCCGGCCAAGATAGAGACTATCCGTGATTGGCCCAATTTGAGGAATGTCCATGAAGTTAGAAGCTTCTTGGGACTGTGTTCGTACTACAGGTGGTTCATACGAAAGTTTGTAGAGGTTGCTTCCCCTTTGCATATCTTGACACAAAAAGGAGTACCTTTCTCGTGGGGACCCACGAAGGTGACTGCCTTTCAGACATTGAAAGAGAAATTGACTACGGGATCTATTTTGACTTTGCTGGACTTGCAGAAGTCATTTGAAGTATATTGTGATGCTTGTGGTTGTAGTCTGGGTGCGGTCTTGATGCAAGAAGGCCATGTCATAGCTTATGAGAGCCGATTGTTCTCTAGGCCGGAGATGACAGCACAGATTTATGAGAAAGAGCTTTTGGTGGTTATCCATGCTCTTACTCAGTGGCGGCATTACCTACTCGGAGCGGATTTTACTGTCTTTACAGACCATCAGAGTTTGTGCTACTTCTTGTCGCAGAAGCAGCTTTCGGAAAAGCAGATGCGGTGGGCGAACATCTTGTCACAGTTCCACTTCCAGATTGTCCATGTGCAGGGACAGAAGAATGTGGTGGCAGATGCTTTGTCTCGGAAACCGTTGGTTCTGGCTATTTCCGCGATACATCATAAGAGCTTCGAGGATATGGTCGATCAGTATGCCACAGATACAGATTTTGCAGATATTTTCACACGGATACGGGATGGGGAGACAATAGCTGGATACTCCCTTCGGGAAGGCTAGCTGATGAAAAAGACTATGTTGTGCGTTACACAGCCGTTGAGGGAAAAGGTTATGACTGAATGCCACTGTCCACCTTTTACGGGTCACCGCGGCATTGCTACCACTATGAAAGGGGTAGAGAGATATTTCTTTTGGCCGAGACTGATGAAAAAGACTATGTTGTGCGTTACAAAGCCGTTGAGGGAAAAGGTTATGACTGAATGCCACTGTTCACCTTTTACGGGTCACCGTGGCATTGCTACCACCATGAAAGGGGTAGAGAGATATTTCTTTTGGCCGAGACTCAAGAAAGATGTGGAAGAGTTTGTGCGCAGTTGCTTGGTATGCCAGAAGGTCAAGTTTGACAGGCATAAGGCACAGGGATTGTTAAAGCCTTTACCCGTACCCACCCGCCCGTGGAAAAGTATTGAAATGGATTTCATTTTTGATCTCCCGAGAACACAAAAAGATCACGATGATTTTCCGATTACATGGCACGTCGAGACGATCGTCTCCGACAGAGACCCCAGATTTATGAGTTTGTTTTGGAAGGCAATTTGGGAGAACATTGGCACGCAGTTGCAGTTCTCGTCATCGTTCCACTTGCAGACTGACGGGCAATTTGAGATTGCCAATTCAGTGATTTTAGATTTATTGAAGTCTTGTATCTCGGATCAGAAGACTCGGAGGGCGGGTATAACTCAATGGGTCAGAGTGTCAGATTGTGAATTTGAAAATACGGGTTCGAATCCCGTTACTCGCCAAAATGGGAAAAGAACTTACCTTTGGTGGAATTTGCCTACAATAACATGATACACTCTTCGACGGGGAAGACGCCATGCGAGATTGTTGAAAGTGCTGCGAAGTGAAGGGGATCGGAGAGCACCACAGACGGAGAGTGAGAGAGAGAAGGAGACACGACACACAGATATGGGTGGGGAGACTTAATCAGTGAGCAGCCCCCTATACACTTATGCTATGTATAAGGTATACAAGTCAGTGGGCGTCCAGACTCTGGGCGACCGGGCAAGGCACAGACGCCTATACCCCAACAACCTCCCACTTAAAGGCGACTGTGCCTTTAAGCAAGGGAACCTAGTCTAAAGACTACAAAAGGTGAGAGAAAATCGCTCTCAATCGATGCCCACTGGTTGGCTGTGATCGTGTGCATCCGGTTGTCCTGCTCCCGTGTAAGTTCATACACCACCAGACGTACCGCACACGAACTGCAAGTATGTACGCAATATCTGCATATCTCCCTCGTGCACTATGCCATCATCAGTCAACAAACGATTGACAATCCCAACTGCAAATGCTTCCACTGCAGCTGCGATATCCGGTCTCAAGATCAGCATCTCATACATGAGACCACCGAATGCCAATGCAATGCTAGCGGGCCCTGCTAGCTCTACGGAGCATGCATCAACATATATATCCCTGGCAATAGGTACCTCTGACTGACAAGGCGTGTCAGCCACATGCATCTCCTGACTGTCCGCAAAAGACGCATCAACCTTTCATGCAACCTCAGAGCAAACCGGATGCTCTAGGTGTCTGCTGGAAGACATATCCTGCACAACTATATCCCCATGCTCACTGTCGAGCATAAAAAGGAATGACTGCATAATCGCTGACATCTCAGCCTCCTCTGCAATCATCCATTGCAAACATGACCACTCAATGTGCTGTGACTCACTAGAGCTCTCATGCTCTAACTCCTTATGCATAGACTCTTTCACAATGTCCTCCTGTCGTGACTCACTAGAGCAAGACTGCTCTACGTGTCTATCCTGTATAGAAGTATCTCGCACAACTGACTCTCTGCTTTGCTCAGTCACTAGCAAAGCATGCATGTCTGACTGTGTCACCTCTTTGTGTGACTGCTCAAGTCGTGCCCCAACTGTGTGCACAACGAGCTCACTACTCTGCACTCCATGCAAAGCACCTTGCAACACATGAGCAAAAGAGACTGTCCGGGTCTCTCGCTCTCTGTATGGTTGTACCAAGATTGAGACTCGACCATCTCGCACCAGTACTACGTGCAATGGGTACCATGTGCCAACTCTAGCACCTCTCGCAATCACTAGCGAACCCAAATGCAACGCAAAAGATCGCTCAAGCAGCGATACTCGACATCCACTATCCCTGAGCTGTCTGACTGAGATCAAATCCCGTCTCAGATCTGGCACATAACGCTCGTGACGCAGGGTAAATCTCATACCACTAGGCAAGAATAAACATACTTCTCCTGCACCCTCAATGTCATACACAACACCATCAGCCATGTGCACACAACCAAGTCTCCCACTAGAAAACGTGCTAAACCACTCATGATGCGACGTGACATGGAAAGTAGCATCTGAATCTAGTAACCAATGTGAAGACAATGTGCAATCCGATATGCAATCCGTAGACATAAGATCGTCTGAAGACAAGCTAGATGTAAATGTGACATTGCCGTCACAAGCATACTCAGTAACCACCGTACTGATCTCACTAGCATCTATCATGCCTAAATCTGCATCACGCATCTGTCGCGTCTGTTGTCTCAAACGCCTGAAACATTGACGCCTAATGTGCCCTCTATGTCCACAATGCCAACATGTCAAGTCTCTATGCCGTCGAGACTTGCGTGTGGGACCAATCTCTCCCATGGACATAGAAGTGGGACTAGACTCCCCTGTAGACATGGATGTCTCGTACATTGCATGTAAACTCTGCCATAAAGCATGAGTTGTAGTCTCCCTCGAGACCTGCCAGTAAACAGACTCAACCAGATGCAAACGAATCGTAGACATGGCTAACTCATCAAGATCTTGCCAATCATCATCACGCATAGACTTGGGCTTCGCTGATAAACCACGCATGGGTTTATCTTGCCCCAAATTTGCCAGTGCAACAAGCATATGCTCCTTCCAAGCAACAAAATCTGCACCATCAAACTGTGTCAGACCATAACGCTGGAAGTCAAATGAAAAATCAGCCATAATGCTCGCAAAAGAGCAACCAACAATGAGTAGCAAATGTCAACCAAATCAGCCCTAAACTGGTTCGAATCGCATCAACAAAAGTCTGCAAATATGGCTCAAAACCTGATGCAAAATTGCACCAATAACCGTGCAAAACCTTGCACAAAATTACAAGTCAATATGACTCGAATCCGGCTACCTAGCTCGTAGCCACACAAGCATACATCACAATATTCACTCCTGTGAGTGTGCCAAGATAACTGTACGCCTGTCAAACTGTGAGCTAATCACCAAGCCCACACTGTGCGGTATCGATGCATACACACGTACAAATCTCCCACCTGCAGAGAACACCGCATGCAAATGCTGAGTGCAACCCGCAATCTCTACCTAGATCGCATAAATGATGTACATAAAACTCTTGGGAAAATTTCGCCAGAGTTTCGACGCACAATGGCTATCAACACAAAATAACCATTGTCCTGCAAGCTCAATACAATGAGCAATCAATGCGCATCAAACTACACTCAACATACATGCATAAGCTCTGCAAACCTGTGTCCAACAAATGCTCACAAAGAGTACCATAGATGACCATACATATCATCCACAACCAACCTCTGCACTTGCTCACAAGATTTACTGCTCACCGCATAAGCATACATAGAGCATTACCCGCTCAAAGACCATGTATGCAAGCCACAACACTGCAAAAGAACCACTCAACTACAACTAGCAACACCTGTGGGAGTACTAGACTCAACTTGTACCTGGGAGTCAAACCCGATCTTGTAACACCTCATATGTGCTTGCTACTTGCAATGTGCACAGGTAAGCTGTCTACAGCAAAGAAAACAACAGAGCCCAAAACTGCCCTGAAAAACAGTCTCTGTGTTTATAATTTCAGACCCACCTGCACTCCGAATCAGAAAACGATTCCTTCTACAAAGTCGTAGAGCTTGAAGCCAGCTCCATTTTGAACCAAAAAGTTTTGGAATCGGAGCTTTGTAGCTCAAGTTATGAGCAAAACAGTAGACTGTTGTCAAACTGCCAAAAACTGAACGACTTTCTTCTGTGCTTCTTTGTTCTCATAGAAAGGCTCAAACTCACTTCCCACCTCGATGCGTGAGCTAAATGTATCAATCTCACAATGCTTCCATGTCTATGGAAGCTCCAAGCTCCAATCTGTCGCCGATGTAGCCGTTGCAAAGCTTGCCGAGAAGAGGGAAAATGCTGTACACAGTGGGCTGATCTATAGAGCAACTGTGGACTGATCTGTGAGAACTAGGAAGCTCCTGAGAGCTCTCCTGCAAGCCTCTATATGGCTGCCCACAAGCCTCCTCTTTTTCTTTGCTCAGATTTGTGACCTCTCCGCCATAGTCGACGAGTTCATCGCGAAGCCGTCCATCTACGCTCTCACACCTGTCGCTCTGATACCAATTGAAGGGGATCGGAGAGCACCACAGACGGAGAGTGAGAGAGAGGAGACACACGACACACAGATATGGGTGGGGAGACTCAATCAGTGAGCAGCCTCCTATACACTTATGCTATGTATAAGGTATACAAGTCAGTGGGCGTCCAGACTCTGGGCGGCCGGGCAAGGCACATACGCCTATACCCCAACACGAAGGTTCCATCCTTCCTGAGCACGAAAGATTAGATATTTGAAGCAGATGAATATTCGCGAGATTTGGATACGGCTTTTGCCAAGGTTCGCGAGACTTTGCAGGAGTCTCAAGAACGACAGAAAAAGGCAGCGGATCGCCATCCTCGCGACTTGAAATTGAAGGAGGATGATTGGGCGCTCTTACGTTTTGAGAAGGCACGCCTATGAAAGAAAAAGGGAAAGGAGAGGCTTTTTCCAAAGCTTAGTATGCGATACTACGGACCTTTCCAGATCACTGACAAGATAAATGATGTCTCCTTCCAATTGAAACTGCCAGATACTTGGAGGATTCACACTGCATTGCATGTGAGTCTCTTGAAACCTGTTAAGGGTGATGTGCCTGATGATGGGGAGCCTGATGAGCAACCTGAAGTGGAAGAAAACGAGGAGATCCTTGTTCCTGAACAGATTTTGGCACATAACGATACGAAGAAAGGTAAAGTCCGAAGGCGGTTCTTGGTTAAGTTCAAGAACTTTCTTGCATTTGATGCGAAGTGGATGGAGGAGGAGGACCTAGCAGATACTCCTCGGATTGTGAAACTTTACCTCGATGTTTTGGTTTAGCATAGTCTACTCCAAACAGAACCCAGAATTCAGCTTGGCCGGAGATATGGTGCAGTGGGATGCACAAGAGGGGAGTCACTCCGCTCCTTTGTCAACAGATGCCTTGATTTTGATACTTATGAGAGAGAGGAGCTTTTGAGAGAAGAGCTTTTGAGCTTGAGAGAGAAGAGCTTTTGAGCTTTTGAGCTTGAGCTTTTGAGCAAGTTGAGCTTGAGAGAGAGGAGCTTTTGAGCTCTTATGCTTTTAACTGGAAAGCTTTTGGGGCTTTGCTTTTGGGCATCCCTTGTAACTTTAAATTAGTGGTGAGGGCCTCACTTCTTAGAGCATTTGGACGCAGAGTCTGAGAGTGAATCCCGACCCACTCTCTTGTACTTTGAACTGATTAATATAAAAAGAAATACCGAAAGGGGCGCTAGTCTTTGGGGCCAATATCTCTAGGCATGGAACTCCCTCGGGCCAGTGCAAATCTATTGTGATCTGTGAATTGTTTATTTGGTGCTGTCGCGGTTGATTCTTGACTTGGAGTGTCCAAGTTTGTTACAGAAATCTGCAAATCTTTATCTGCTGAATTCTGACTCTATGTCGGTGACGATGTCAATGGCGGCGATGCGACGACGACGTGCTGAAAATACAGATGCTGAAATCTGCGTTTTCCGGGCTGAAACTGTAAACCTTGCGGAAACTGCCATGCGGCGAGGAACTGCTGTTGGAAGGTGAGATCTGCGAGGTTTGGGACTTGATTTGCGGTGTCTAAGGGCTGAAAACTGAAAACGCTGATGGTTCTTGATGTTCCGTCGCGATGAATCTGCAAAACGTTGGGGCTGATCTGCAAATAAAAAACGCTAGGCTGATTTGCAAAACGCTAGGCTTCTTGTTGAGTCTTTTGTCGCTAGGGATCTGCAAGAGCAAAAACACTGGTTGATTTGGTCCAAAAACGCTAGGTGGTTGCTGTGGAGCAAAAACGCTAGGGCTTGGGGTTCTGCTGAGAAGTTGCCTGCTGAGCGAGTGCTCTTGCTGCCTTTTCTGCCAATTAGTGCTAGTCTAGGTTTGCTTATATAAAAACTTACTCAATTTGCCCTACCTACTTTCCAACAAAAGTCACTTAAAAATAATAAGTGAAAAATGTCAAAAATAGGGAAAATAGGCTAAATGCACTGGAAAATTCCCCTGAAGGATTCTGATGGAAATGCTTATGATCATGCTGTGTACAACTAGAGGATGTGCATCTACAGTAAGTGTCTGGACATGCACGGTCTGCGAACAGACTCACAAAAGTGCCAGAACACTTCTAAATCTAGACTGACTGGACCAACTGAACCCTTGTCGTGCTGTAGCTTGTCCACAGACACATAGGGTTGGATGTGTCACGTGACATGCGACAAGAAGTAGCGTAAACTCTGATGATCTGTGAAGACGGTAAAGTCAGCTCTGAGCAGATAATGTCACCATTGCGTAAGAGCATGCCCACAACTCTCTCATAAATGTGTGCAACCAACTCAGGACGTGAAAACATCATGCTCTCGTAAGCAATGACATGGCCTTCTTGCATCAAATTTGCTCCTAGATTGCGACCACAAGTATCATAGTAAACTATGACATGCCGAATGGATAGACCCGAGGACACACAACTGCGACTGCTACTGACATTGCCAACTGCTCCTGCACTTGAGACCACTGCCACGGTCTCGACATGGGCCGGCTCCCCAACACAAGTCCATCTCTTGGCAAAGGAAGAACTGGAGAGAGAGAGAGAGAGAGAGAGAGACCAAGAACTCAAGGCTGCCGGTGTGGCTGCTCTCTAGAGGAAAGAGGAATCTCTGCTCTCCTTTGCATCTGACTCCCCCCCCCCCCCCCCCCCCCCCCTCCCAACACACACACACACACACACACACACACCCACCCTCACCCAAAAAAAAAAAAAGGAAGAGACTTTTGAAATGCTCAAAGCCTTTTGCCAACTCTTGAAAAATGGAAACTAGGTGGATTGAGGGTTTGACTGGTTGCCCTATGGATAGGGGTGTATGGAGGTTGGTTAGTGGGGTTGTGTGTTGGTTCATCCGGCTTGCAGAGACTAGGGGAAGAGGAAGAGGAAGCCTGGAAATACAGCTGAGGAAGCTGTCTGGTAGACATTAGGCGGTGTTTTAGAACTGATGGGTATTGAGCAAACAGTTTATCGAAAAATCTCTTGCATGTTTAGTTAACCACCAAGTTTTTTTGAAAAATTTTCTTGAATGATTAATTAGTCAACCACCAAGTTAACAGTTTCCTGGGATGTGTCTTGCATGGTAGTGCTTACACAGTGTTCTTTTCTTTTCAAATCAGTGAAACCACAAAAGAAGCAAAAGAAGACAATCGAGGAATTGCGACAAGAAAGACTGAAGAGGGAACAGCAGGAGCGGGAGAGAGCTCAAAAAATAGTTTCGGCTCATTGTAAAGGAGATCGGAATCGTTTGACTGAAGGAGGGCGCCACCCCTACTACAACTCTTCTTTTGGAAATGCAAGATAAAGTGGGCAAGTCGACGGAGTTTCATCGGAGACAAGGATGCTTTATAATCATGTGGTCCTTATGAAATGTTCTGCAGGTTAGCTCTCTCTCTCTTTCGGTTTATGGATTGGTACAAGGTGATTGGCAAGCAATCAATGAGACTATGTCTACACAATATTCACAGTGCTTTCATGTTCTGTTTAAGAGATGAGTGTCTTTGCTTAAGCAAGACGCCTACTTGTGCTTGAAGGTTTCTCTCATTACACGTCTTCCTTCAGAAGGGTGTGTATGTTCTGTTCAGTCGGACCATCCAACAAACCTCTCATGTGGATTTACATGTTCAGCGAAAGCTACAGCTCACTCTTATGCAGCATGTGCAAGGGTTATATAAATCAAACGGCAGCATGAGCTGGATGGAACTCATTATTCTGTAAATAGTTGCCATGTATTTACGGTACCTAAGTGGGAGTGATTTGGAAGTTGGTAGTATTAATTGCCGTAAACACAAGGATTTTGTTTTTGGTTGACAATACTGGACATTTGAATGCTTGTATATTTATGTTTGGCTGAGGCATTCTGGAAGGTGTGATGTTTAAGATTCAAGAATAGTTCGGTATGCCTTTGTGAATGATTTCTTTGGTTTGAATTGGCTGCTTTCTTTTTAACATTGCTTCTGTATGTAACTGCTGTTAAAGGTTTTTTTGGTGGCAATAATGTTGAATGGAATCTTATTATTATGCTGAGTGCATCTACGTACTGATCAACTAGAGATCTGTCAGCTAATTGGATTCGTTCCCACTGCCTTTGGGGCTGTGATAAACAGACATAGCTGATTTTCTCTTATTCTATTAGTAGCTTTGCTTCTACCGAGCTCATCAACTACAGGGTTATCTGCATTGGGTTGCATATAGGCTCTCTTCCTTTCCTCTGTCTAAGAGAATCAGATTCACCAAATATGTCTACAAGAAACATTGTTGGCAGTGCCAAGTAAGGCCAAATGCCAATATATAGTGGGCGTGAGTGGTAGAACTCAACACCCACTATTGACAACATATGAAAAAGAGGTACCAAATTGACTATTGTGAACTATGAAGGGAGTTATAGAAGCCACTTAAGGGAGAGCTGAGGCAACCTGTAGCATTGGTAAAAGCAGCCCTTGGTGGAATGTATATGACATCGCAATCCACTGGTCAATGTGGATTTGCAAAATAGGAAGTGGAGATGTAGAGAGGGTTTCTTCTTAGAGGAGGAAACTAGAGGCAGGGTTTGAAGAGAGGCCATTTTAACCCCAAAAAGGAGGGAAAGTAGAGAACTAAATCAAAAGTAATCCACCCAATGTACCAAACATCTTACCTTAAGGAAACAACATGAATGGAAATGACTTACTGGAGTCAAAATATACAAAGAAGCATGGAGGATATAATATCTAAAAGAAATTTCTGTTTTCATGTCTACATATTCAAGTAAGGAAGTGTGAAGCGAATAGAGTGCGCTTCTCCCTCCATGTCAACCGAGCTAATGAGAAGCTAACCAATAATGACAAGGATCCAACTGTCTCTCTCTCTCTCTGTGTGTGTGTGTGTGTGTGTGTGTGTGTGCGCAGCACAAAGACATTGATATGAACCTAGAGTCATATAGTGGCATCCTTGTGAGCATCAGCTGCACTATCCACCCACAAGCTTGTGGAAAGAGTGTCTTAGCTTGCAATTCTACCCTTTTTGAACCCCAAAAGGCTAGACCTATGCAAAGGCAAAAGGAGTAAAACAAATGACAAAATGCTCCTTGTACAATTTGGAAAAAAACTTACAAAGAGCATGATTAAAATTTGAAATTTCCCATTTAGAAGATGTGTGTGTTTGGAAAAGTTTGTTATATAGGGTGCATAAAAGCAAATTGAACATAGCTCTGAAAGTGAAGGTCCCATACTTAAAAAATTGGAACAATTAGTTTTCAATACTTTAGAACTCCACTTGAGGGACACATATTTAACACTAGGAGATGCACAACCTTTGAGGTTTCTTCCCTATGCCTCGTCATTTCAACCCAAAAAGGATTGTGCTTTATCTTAAACAATGTAGACTGATTCAACAATGTGTGTTTACAATAGCTTTGTCGCGAGGGCCATGAGGGAAGTGATTAAAGAGGGACCACTATTGACAACTGCTATTACTCTCACAAGCTTCATATGCTGAATGTGCCAAAGTCTTTAGTGGTATTACCATTGGAAAAACACACTATTGCCTCTCTGTAGCCCGAGATGCACACTACACCCCAAGCCACTCCAAACTGCATTATTTCTCCCACTCGATGCACAATTTCTCACAATTAAACAACTTGACACCATCGAACTATCAAAATCCTACTTCATTCTCTCAAATTCTTTCCCTTGTGCACACACATGACCGACATGGAAGGTAGTCACACTCACACACCAGTTGCCTTGCACAAACTCGAATAAAATAAAATAAAATAAATAAATGTATATATAAATAAATAAATAAATATATCTAAACTAACATAATATGGCGGAAGGGGGAGCCCTTTACACGTGTCAAAATTTGCGACATGAAGGTAGAAGCCCTTGTGCATGCGATAAAGAGGGAGAGAGAATGAGAGAGAGAGAGAGGAAGAGGAAGAGGAAGAGGAAGAAGAAGAGTAAGAGAGAGAGAGAGAGAGAGAGAGAGAGAGAGAGAGAGAGAGAGGAAGAGAGGAAGAGGAAGAAGAAGGAGAAGAGTATTTTAATGTCGTAGGAAACTATTGCAAGAAACCTTAAAGATCTATCCTAAAAAACTATCCCAAGAGACCTTAAAGATCCATCCAACAAGGAGAGTTGAATTCAAGACCTGTTATTCAAGAGGGAAATGGCATAACCAATCTACTTCTCTTCCCATTTTTTTACTGTCGTCTCTCTCTCTCTCTCTCTCTCTCTCTCTCTCTCTCTCTCAAAATGGGGAAATCAATGGCTATGGCGGTCACTTTAGCAATAATTGAAAGTGTACAAATCCATTCTACAAGAAGTGGATCTTCTTGTTCCCAAAAGAAACCCTCCTTTCACTCTTTGCAAGTTTCTTATTGGGCAAGAGAGAGGAATCCTCTCGCTTTCACCTTCGAACGAGAAGGAAAGCTTGAACTCATGGCAAGCATTCCCTCTTCCTCGCTTCTTTAAGCTCTTCGCCGAAAAAAACTCCCCCCAAAAGCTTTTCTTCTTCCTCCCTTTCCTGTTCTGCTAAAAAAAATAGCCCCTAAAGCATTTTTTCCCTTTTTTAATCTCTATGACTCGGGCTCTTCACCACAACTTTCCATGCACACTTTTCCATTGCATGCATGCATGTCTCTTATCAAATTCAAAAGATGGGTGCCTCTGTGGGAAACCCCCCCAAGTAAGCAAGCCAGCGTGCAATCGTATGTCAACACCGCATTGTCAACAATGGCCATAGCCGACAACAACACCGCTTGGTACCGCCACCACATATGATATATGATAGTAGCGCCCCTTGCGTGGAAGGCAAAAGGGAGGCCATAACTGAGATACTAAATGCCTTGTCCAATTTTAGTATATATATAGTAACATTTTTATCATTGCTTCCCCATGTGGGATAATGTGTGCACCATGTGGCATTTTGTGATGGATTGCCCTTTATGAAACCACCAAAAACACGTGGGATTATCCCCATTTTTTGATTTTTTAACCAACTTCAACAAATTGTAGTCTTCGGCTCAAAGATTTGATTCCCGAGACGTAAAGACTGGCCCTAAACTTGCATATTCACCTTTGAATCAAAAGTTTCACTTTGCATTTCGGGACTCCTGACCACCCGTACCGAGCTTTTGAAAACTCAAAAAATCAAACTCTTTCATCTGTGCATGTCTATTACTGACTTCACCTGTGAATATCCTACACATATAGATCCGATCAAGGAGTCATAAAGCACAACTCAAATCTCTTGTGATAAATCTCGATGAGTTGAAAAAACCTCTGATGCACACATTTTAAAGCGGGCCAAAGAACTCAAAGTTGGCCCTTTGAAAACCTTCAAGCACTCATATCTTCTTCGTTTGAACTTTGATCACATCACCACTACCTGACCAAATTGTGCAAGAACACTTTAACTTTCTGCTGCTAAAACTTGATGACCAAAGCTCTATTTGACAAGCCATAAAGATTGGATTGGAGAGTGCATCAAATGGACATAAAGCACTTCAAAACCAACACTTTGATTAACGTCTTTAATTTCAATCAAATGGTACCAAAATGAAGAATTTAAACCTGAAAAACCATACGTAGCATACAATTCCCGATTTCCTTGTTTGCCCTGGCATCTAGTTGCTATCCAAACCCATTAGCTTGCTTTGGCTTGCAACCATAACCTCATTTACTACCTCTCATAGCATCAATAGTATTTGGTAGCACCATCATTGCTCAATGCCCTTACTAAAATTTATGTTCAACCAAAAACCTGCTTGTTGAACTTGAAAACTGCAACAATAAAAAACTGTTATCAAAAGAAAAACGTGTAACCTATCATTCGTAAAAAGTGTTATTCATGGCTACCAAAAAGAACATAAATAGGTGGGTTGCCCAATCCCCTTGATTTGCAGCCAATCCACATCAACAACCAATGATGTGTTTAAATAGAGCTTTAACCATCTCCAATCACCTTGTGCGGACGAATGTCAATTGCTTGCCATTCGTCCCTATCAACTGATATGTACTATTTGTAAAAGCTTTCTATACCTTGTATGTTCCTGCCCACTTCTTTTGGAAGGTAAAATCTAAACAGCTCTCATAATTCATCACCAAATCCTTCTTGTATACCTTTTTCCTATTCATTTGCAAAGTCTGTTGGGGTAAAGGTGAAGTGCCTCTTACCTGGGGCCGAACATTTTAGCTGCCCACTCATTGTATTGTTTTTCTTTAAATAAAAAGGAATAAGGAGCTCTCTCTGAGAGGCTTCTCCATCCACAACCGTTCTCTTTCTCCCCATACAACACACATGTGCTCTCCGCTCATGCGCACTCTTCAATTATCAACGCTTGGCTATGCGGGTGCTCTCCTTCCCCGATTGACCTCCCTGTCCAATCAAGGCTAAGAATTGCAGCTTTAGATAAAGTACACAAAAATAAAATTGAAATAAAAATTTATGATGTAAATTAGGCAGGGAGTGTAGCAGGAGAAGAGCTCACATAGCAGGCAATTGAGAGGCACAAGGAGTAAGGCCTAAGTGAATCTTAGAGTTAAGCGCTTTTGCCTATGCTTGTGTGCGTGCACTTTCAAGTAAGATATTGGTTTCGATTGCTATGACAACATGCTCATCATCCGGGGAGTATTCCTAGTAGGTGTCATGGGGTTTTAGCCCTCTTTCGAAACTGTTTTTGCCCTCAAAATATCCACCTATGAAACACATCAAAAGATAGATTTTTGATAGAGCATCAAGTCCCTATGGATGAGGGGGAGGTGCCCCTCCGAAAGTTAGACTCGACACATCCATAAACGACTAGTCATAGTGGTGGTGACACATATTTTGCAGATAAAATTGAGATGGCTGTGTTAGTTGAGATTGCATACTTATTTTTAGCGTTCAAGAGCCTCACGTACAATCTTTTAGTGTTAAGATTTGATATCACAGCTACGGTGGGAGCTTTCATAATTGGGATTTCCTGAATGAGACTAACTTGATGCGTCATGGAGCTATACAGGTAAGCACGTGATACTTACAAGATATGCATGCTAGCTCTAAGAGTGATACATGCACTCAGTTATCACTAGACTCTTTACGGTAGCATGCATGTATTTTGAGAGAGCCAATGGGTGTAGGTTGAGAGTGGATCTCTCCCTATCATTGTGTATTCTAGTAGTTAGCTAGTGCTCCAGTTATCAGCACACTCGCCTTTAAGTGGGAGGTCGTCGGGGGTAAAAGCGGTGTGCCTCTTACCCCAAGGATGAACATCTGGCTACCCACTCATTGTATCTTTATTATTTATATTATACAAAGTAGTAAGGATCTCTCACACCATCATATTGAGAGGTTGCTCCAGCCACATACATTCTCACTTCTCCACATATAGCACAAACGTGCTCCCCATTCACACACACTCTTCAAAGTCTCAAGACAAGTGATTTGATCTTGTATAATATCCTTTTGAGATTTATAAATAGGCTCACATGGGTTCATTGAGAGAGAGTAGCCTTTCCCCCCATCTTGTGCTGGTTTTCTTCCCTCTCCTCCTCTCTTGTGGTTTGCACTTGTTTTATTCAATTATTTTTTTAAAAAAGTTTTTTGAAACAATCCATTGCAAGCATATTAGAAGATAGAAAAAGGAAATGGAAAATCAACTTGCAAGTAGTCGTTTGTAGATGCATGTAACCGGCTTGTACGTGGCTCTAGTCATGTACATGGAAAGGAAAGCTTTGAAGGAAATTGATGATTTTTTGAGTACAAGTCAACGTTCGACAGCCATGTCAAAGCTGTTAAAGAAGAGGGTTGTTCAAAAAGCATGCAGTTTCACTCTTGTAGATGAGGATCTAATGATTTAAGTCGAGACAAGGTGTTGAAGAAGCTGCTCTACAAAGAGGAGATCCGTATGGTTTTGTAGTTTCATGAAGAAAGAGGGCATCAAGGAAAATACCAATTATTATTTTGTCTTTTGAGAGCAAGTTTTTGTCGAGCTAGGGTGGATCGACGAGACTAGCATTCATGTTTATAGCATTGGTAATTACACTAGTATCTATATATATATATATATATATATATATATATATATATATATATATAGAGAGAGAGAGAGAGAGAGAGAGAGAGAGAGAGAGAGAGAGAGAGTAGACTCAAAACATAACTTGATTATGATAAATTGACAGGATGCATAGAATGCTAATGGGTTGAAAATGTGTACAAGAAACTAGCTACTTATATAGTAGCTTGTAGTGGCTAGATGCACCTCTCAAGGGTCACAAGTGCCTTTTCCCAAGGGTCAATGGCCAACTCTCCAAAGGTCAAGAGTTGCTCCATAAAGTATGGAAAATCCATGCTGACTGAGATGGAAATTTGGACCCTTGTGCAACTCATCTTCCACATGTGCTAAGCCATGTGCCCTCACATGCCTACTTGCTTACTCGACTACTTACTGTACAAGAGATGGTTCTCACACCAGCTATTAGCATTAGACCAAAGGCAAGAAACCCAACAATCCTCCCCTTGGACTTTGGACTAGACAAGTGAAACTATAAAGAAATCCATTGACATGAAGACCAAACCACATAGGCTATGATGATTCTTTGAGCTATGGTGCCACAAAGGCTAAAGAAGCCTCCCCTCAAACACGAGTCTCTTAGGACTAGCTGTCCACCACAGATCACGCTATCCACCACAGACCACGCTATCCACCAAGATGACTCCAGGCTGGGGCTCACCCATATGTTTCCCACATGTCACGTCTCTACCAAGTCACAAGCCACTGGCTTCATTTCCATCTCTTCTATGGTGCTGCAGTCTAGATGCTGCTCTGATGCTACATGCTTTAAAACTCCAGCAATCCTTGAATAGTCTGGGCTCGTAGCAATTCTTGTCACCTTATTGAATGAAAATCTAAATGAAAAATTGGAAAATGAAAAACTAGATGCAATGCAAATTGGCAGCCTTCCTCCCCTTGCAGATTCCTTTTTCCAAATTTCTCTCCCAACGTGCCTTGGAGCGGCCTTAGCATTTGGATATTTAATCCAAAGCTAGTGTCTGTACTCTGTACAATCGCACATGAGAAAATCATGAGTGATTAGGTCTCCCCAATTTTAAAACAAATAAAAATACTTTCAAAACATATTAAGTGCTTAAGTGAAGGGTGAGTTTAGGAAATGAAAAGACAAATGAAGGTGGAAAGTCAAAAGAGAGATAAAGGCAAAAAGTCAAAGGACATATGGAGGTGGAAAGTCAAAAGACCTTTTATGTCTATATAAAAAGGTGGCCAACTTCACATTGGTATATTTATGTTTCTCTTCTACTTCATTTTCCTTTTAGGGTTTTCTTCTCTTTAAAGTGTCCTCTCTCTCTCTCTCTCCCTCTCCCCCCCTCATTCCAAGCTAATACTATTGCAAATCTATGCACTTCATCATTTTTGTTGTTGTTGAGGGAATCTTTGAATTAGGAATACCCTTTAATTTTTTTGAAGCCATTAGGAATACCTTTTGGTTACATTGCTTTGTGGCATACATTTGTTTGTGATGATTATGGCATACATTGCTTTGTGATTGTGCGCGATTGCAAAATTGAACTTGAAATTACAAGATTTAGAGAGTGTGAGAGAAAAAGATCTATCTTCTTTTGAAGTTCGAGAAAAGCTAGAAACCTTGAAGCTTTTGTTTGAATCTCTAGTTGAAGCTTTGAAAGAAGATTTTCTTGAGATGTCCAAAGAATTCTTAGGATGCTCGAGGAAGTTGAAGCCTTTGTGAAGCTTTGACTTGAAGAGCCCCTTGAGAAGCTACTCATGTGACAGGTTGCTAGTGGGAATCCTCCCCAATGAGGGGGGATAGGCTTAAGATTGAAGGATTTTTAAGCTTTGTGGGATCATTTTCTATAGATGCGGGCAGTGCGGACAGGGACGTGGTGAGATTTGGGCAGACCGCCGGGCAGGCACAAGCACATCGGGTAGCGCGAGTAGAGGAACCGGGCGCACTATAGCGTGGGAATCAACCCCTGCAGATCCAACAGGTTTCAAGATTGAAATTTACCGCATATCTCAAGTCCGGCCACGCTCCTCAATTCCAAAGTGGGCGAAACCCTCACACAAACACTATTAGTAGGTAGTGAGCTAAGCCAAGTGGGCAACCCACGTTGGTTGTGAGGTGACTCTTAAAAATAGTTTTCTATGCTATCTTATGCAGTGAGCATCACACACACACACACACACACACACACACACACACACACACACACACACACACACACACACACACACACACACACACACACCTATATTTAGCAATTTAATTGGATGACCTAGGGGTGTCGGATTGAGGTGCTTGAGGTTTTGTCGGATAGAGCTCAGAAAACACTTCGAGATGGTGCAAGTAATGCTTGGCAATTGTAAAATCAGGAAGGCTAATTTGAAATGCAAGTTACTAAAAAATCAACACAGGAAACAAATTAAATTGCAAGTGCAATTAAAATACACACTAATTGCTACTTAATCACCTCTCATGGATGAGGGTAGTGGCTCACAATGAACTTGCCCAAAATCCATGAGAGTTGCATAGCAATTGTGGAGCTTATTTTCTACTAGCACGTGATGAAAGATTGGTGGAAAAACTGTAAGCAACCGACATAGAATCTCCCTAATGCTGTCAAAAGCCTCTTATGCATCTTTAGTCTAATAAAAATCTTGAACTTGTTGCCCCATATTTTGAAGTGGATACACATATTGGACAACATCAAGGAAAACCTCGACAATACTTCAATTTATGCACAAATGAAGCCAAACCTTGAGAACTTGTTGGGGGTTCCATCAACACAAGAACCTTCACCTTCTTTGGATCAATATCTATACCATTATGTGATTTTAGATGCCCAAGTCAGTGAGCTCAACTTACAATTCTTAGGATTTTGTTGGCTACCTTCTTTGTCCAATCATTGAAAAAAAGCTTCAAATTTCACATGTGCTCCACCCCAGGGCTGTAATAACCAATGTCATCCATTAACACCCTTGTGAACTTACCCAAATTAGGGCCAAACACCCTGCTCATCCACTACTAAAGAGTGCCATATGCGTTCACCAGTCCAAATGGATTCTTGTGGTAAGCAAAGAACCCCCATGGAATGATAAATACAATCTTAGATCTATACATATATGAAAGTCTCCCAAAAATCTATCCTTAATAGAATACCTCTCATGAAATGTTAGAGGTTTCCAGTTAAGTCAGTACCAAGAGGAGAGTGTTGTTCTAATTGTGACGGTGGTTGTTTGATTCACAATGGATATCCTTGTACTTTTGATCCGTGTTGCTGCTTGTGGTGGCATGCTTGTTTGAACCCAATATCCGCATATGGCGTTTGTATTGGCTTTTGTTTAATTACCCAAATTTGAGTTTGGTCTTTTTGAGATTGCCATGATTGCTTGGGTACCCAAATCTGCTCCACATTTTGTTTTTGGAAAGATGGATTTGTTTTTGGTTGGATCTGAGGGGTTTGTACTGAGGGGGTTTATGTGTTGTTTTGCTTTGGAATCCAGATTTGCGCTCGATTACCCTGTGTAGCAAGCAACTTCTTCGTCACCCATACTTGATTACCATTGAGTTTATTTGCGGGGTTTGCCATTTATCATTTTTGAGGTAGCTATAAGCTTAGTCTGCTTAAATTGTGTAACCTCGGCCTTTTTAACTCAGACTTGCTTAAGTGCTGATTGATTGTAGTGGTGGCTGTTGCCTGGTGGGTTTGTCGAATAGATCCCTTGCACTATTCTCGGTGTTCGGCTCTGCAGTAGTAACCTCCTGTGTTTTGTTCTTTGGAATACAATGTGGATTTATTGTAGGGAAGGGTTTTTTGCCCTTAGCTTTTAAGTCCGTTACCACCAGTTTGTGCTTTGGTTCTATTGCAAATGGAACCACTTGATTTTCTTGTGCATGTTGAATGTTGACTTTATCAGAGCTCCAATCAATCTGTACATTGTACTTTCTGTGCCATGGCTGACTGAGCAATAATGCTGGTTGATCTTCTACCACATAGAACTTATGCGGATAGAGATATTGATTAAACTGCACATGTATCACCATCCACCCTATTGCCTTGATTGAATGCTCTAAATAACTTTGAATGTCCTCTTGTGTTGGTTGAATCTCTTCCTCAAGTGTCAACTGCTTATATAGGCAGTAGAAAATAAGGTTTCCTTGAGCTCTGGAATCTAGGATCGCGCTGGCCTCCACTTGATTACCTCCAAGCTTGACTTTTATAGTTGGATCCACCGTATGCTCCTCTTTAAAATCTGTCACTTTGATTACATTGATCCATAGGGGTGGTCCTTGCTGTTGCTATTGTCGTAGAAGCTTCTGTTTTGCCATGCACTCCTTGGCTTTGTCTTGAGCCTCTTGGACTATGTGTTGTTTTTCTTGAAAAATTTTCTTCTCCGCATGGATTTGTTGAAGCATGGTCTGGGTTAGTGGTAGATGATACTTTTTAAGACGACATCCAGTAATCCAATTAGGCATTTCTTCACCATCCAATGTAGCAAGCTTGATAGCTCCACTTGGTGATATATTGGTGATCACCAACGGTTCCATCCCTGTCTTTTTAAGTTTCTTAGCATGTTGTTTCAATGTATAAACCAAGACATAGTCTCTTATTTTAAACTCTTTCGAGCGTACATGCTTATCAAAAGATTCCTTTGTTGCTATTGTCATGGAAGCTTCCCTTTTGGCCATGCGTTTCCTTGGATTCATCTTGAGCTTCTTGGACTATACATTGTTTTTCTTGAGAACTTTCCTTTTCTGCATGGAATTTGTTGAAGCATGATCTGGGTTAGTGGTAGATGATACTTTTTAAGCTGACATCCACTAATCCAATTAGGCATTTCTTCACCATCCAATGTAGCAAGCTTGATAGCTCCACTTGGTGATATATTGGTGATCACCAATTTTCCATCCCTCCATTTTTAAGTTTTTTAGTATTTTGTTTCAATGTATAAAAAGGACACAGTTTCCTATTTTATACTCTTTCAAGCGTACATGCTTATCAAAAGATTCCTTTTGTCTTCTTTTTTCAGCATAGATAGAGGCTACAGCCTTCATGCAAAGATCGTCTAGTTTTTCAAGGTCATCAACTCTTGAAGACAATTCATGGCCTTTCCATTCAAGTTTTTGAGCCAGTCTTAGTGTTGGGATCAGGAATTCCATAGGCAAGATAACGTTAAGACCAAACACCATGTTGTACTTTGTTGTTCCAATAGATGTTTTGTAGGCTACTCGATAAGCCCACAATGTAGTGTGTAACTATTGGTCCCAATCTGCTCTTGAATCGGATACTATTTTGGTCAAGACAGTGCATAGAGTCTTATTTGTAGCTTCAACCTGTCCGTTAGCCTGTGGATGGTATGGAGTAGACTTCTTGTGAACTACCATGAATTCATCTAAAAGATTTCAATAACTTCATTAATGAGATGTGTGCCACGCTCACTGACAATCTCTATGGGTAGACCATATCTAACAAAGCTATTTTTTTCATATAGAAAATGTGTAGTGGTCTTTGCATCTGCTTTCTGTGTGGCCTTAGCTTCAGCCCATTTTGTGAGATAGTCCATAGCCACAATGATATTTTGGGCACGAGTTCTGTAAGCGGGGGGTTGGAGTGGCACTCTTGGAGCCGATCTCTATTGATAGGCAGGTCTTTGTTCTATTAACCCACCGTTGGCTATGAACAACAATGTGTGTTCATCCAAAATTATCTACCTTCTCTTGTAGCTTGAGCTTTTGGCTCTTCGAGTGGATAGTATGTTGAACTAGAACCGTATTCACTTGGACTTCGTAATAGATAGGCACAGATACTAAGTCTTGTTCCTCTGATTCCTTTATAGTGGGTGCATACCTAATGCCCACTGGTCGTGTTCCTGGTAGAGGTGGTTGTTGCCCCAAAATTGGTTGTGGTCGTTCAACCCCTCCTGGTCCTGGTAAAATTTCTATTGTATACCTAGGCATTGGTGGTACCTGAGGAGGTGCTACTTGGGTTGGTGGGGTATATTGTCGCTCTCTTACATATCCCTTGTTGTAGTAACTTTCTTCCATAGCATGATTGTCCATTTCTGCTTAATGTCACACCACTTAGGTTGCTTACCCTGTGGCTTAGCAAACGAGCTTATCCTTTTGAGCACTTCCTCAACAAGTCTCTCTTAATTTATCATTACCTCGCTCTTTTGTGCAGACTTTGTAGACTTAGCTCCACTTTACTGTGATGAGGACCCATCATCTAAGTCTTTGTAGTCACCTTCCTTGTAGACAACACAATTGTCTACTAGGTATAGAGCCTCCTTGGTCAACTTGTTTAGAGTTGATCTCTTCTTCATATGAAAATCCTTCTAAAGATCTGCATTTCTAAGTCCTTGAATAATATCAATACGAGTCAAAAATGAATTGGTAACTCTTCCATAGGGTAGAATTTTACGTAGTGTTTCAACCTTAAGGCCGCTTTTCTAGTAGATTCTCCCTCTTTTTGCTCGAACTTATGGATCTGCGAGACTGTATTATGAGCTATCTCTCTTTGAGAGAATTCCTCAATAAACTCGTCAAACACCTCCTCCATTGACTCATCTTTACATTCAATAGAGTTGAACCAGGTGGCATCCTCCTCCTCTAGAGTCAACCAAAATCCTGCAAAGTGTGTGGAAAAGTTTAGTACTTCCTCAGCTTTGATGACATGCACAAAGACTGCCACATGATCCCTTGGATCCCTATTGCTAGAATATTTCTTGTTAACCCATTATTGGACTTGAGAATTGGGTGATCTACCATTCTAAACATAGGATCCTCTATTCCTCCTCTATGAGCCCTTTCTAGCCTAACATATGGTACATGTTTCTCCCCTAGGGATGCTTCTAATCCATAGTTCCTGACTGGTCTAACAAGTGTTTGTTCTTCTGCTCGGCTTCTTTCTTCTTGTTCTTGATGTGGTGCTTAGTTCTGATCGGACTTAGCATTATTGTCCTACTCACATCCTAGTATTGCTGATGGAGTGGTGGTTTTGGTGGTTATTCTATCCTTGACATGGCATGATATCCACCTAGTTTTGTGTTCATGTCCGGTGTTGCAACTATTCGAGCCACACTTGAAATGATAGTGGAGATGCTTGTGAGCTCTGAGGGTTAGACAATGGTTGTTTATTTGATTGTGTTGTGGTGTTGTAATCATCTGAGAAGGGATTTGTAGACTTGCTTGGGGTTTCTATGGGCTTTTGCTTCCCTACCAAAGCTTGTGCCACTAGCTCTAGCATTATCACTCTCCCTACATCGTTTAGGTAAATTGGCTCGTATTAGCGTCCGTACATATTGACAAAAATAATATGGTTTCTACTTATTGAATCATACAAAAATAAGTACAGGACTTTGTCCATGCTTAACTCGTTCACATGGGATTCCATGCACCAGTAGTAAGAGGTGACTCTTTCTTCCTCGTGCTTGTAAATCCCAATATTTTCTTGAATCGTCGTCATTCTCTCAACTCCCTTGTCATGAATGTAGCAAGCTCCGAAAAGATTGATTTTAGGAGGTATTTCTTGAGTCTCTTCCTTTTTGCTACATTGTCTCCTTATCGATTGTAATTTTTTGGGTCTTTGTCAATGAGACAGTAGTTTCCCTCCTCATCGTGAAGCCTATCACCATCGTCGATTACCATGATTATTGCTCATCCACTTGCTAGCTTTTCTTCAATACAAATGAATTGACGTCCCCAAACATCAACATACATCAGGTCCCCATGGTCATTGGCTCTCGTAAGAAAAATTGCAGTGTATTTTGGCATGTTTAAGGGTTTTTGAGAGGTGCTACCCCCCATGGTCCCTTGCTGCTAGAAACCTCCCACTTGTTGGTTAGCCATCCACTGATATGATCCTTTGCAAGAGGTGTCGGTATCACTGCCCCCTTCTATGAATGGTGCTAAGGGATCTATCCTTTCTTGGTTTACACTCTCTTCTGTCGACACGACAACCCCAAATATGTTGTAACGTTTCATTGTATCATTCTTGCAATAATGCTTAAGTTGTGACTTTTGCTCATGAAAGCTATGTATGTGTGATGTAGAGAGAGAGAGAGAGAGAGAGAGAGAGAGAGAGAGAGAGAGAGAGAGAGAGAGAGAGAGAGAGAGAGAGAGAGAGAGATATGCACATAAATGTGGTAGTGATGTGTGTGAACACACTTAGGACCGTCGGGGCATCTTTCCTCACTAGGAGGTTTTTTCCCCCGTGCATTGTATATATGCCCATCATTCTAGGGCTAACTTATCTTTCATTGTGCACTAAGCAATACTAATCTCTTTTGTGTGCCTTGGGCTTCCTTCGTCTTCTCCAAGATGTGAACACCATATCAGTAAATTTGGGAATTTCCCAATTCCCACTTTCAAAAAGAGCTTAAGATGTGACCACATGGTCATCTTAGCCAAAGTTTTGAGAGCATTGCTCGAAACATCTTTTCAAGTACTACCTTGTGGAAGGCTTTGGTCTTAAAAATAGTTTCAGATCTGTCCATATGGCCAAATCTTCAAGACATGGGTGATTCCCAAACTGGCTTTAAAGTCTCACTCTCTAATATGGTGTTTGTGTGTGTTTCCTTGTAACCCTATTTCTAACAATTGGTATTAGAGCAGGTTGCGTCCTCTCGGGCTTAGTTGTCAGCATCGCTAGCATGCACGTGCTCACTTTCTTAGATTTTGGTGAGCTTTGGTGACCTTCAACAAGTTCAAAAAATACTTCAAGCGAGCTCAACCAGCTCGGTTTACTCAGAATTTCCATTTGGACTTATTTCTGCCTCCATTTCCAGTACATGCAGTACTATGCATGCAATTGCAAATTTTTTTGTCACTGCTATTTTTTTGGTAACAGGTCCTTACAATCTTTTTTGGGTTTTGATATATAGCACATGTTGGTCTCGCTCCGTTTTTCCTCTTTTCGAGCAGTTTTCACATCAGGTGCGGGTACTCGCCATGACTAACAACGCCACAGATGTGTTCAAGATGTTTGCTATTGAGGATAAATTGGACGGGGACAATTACCCAATGTGGGCTTACATGATGCAACATATTCTTGTGTCAAAGGGTGTTTGGAATGTTGTGGCGGGCATTGTTGTACACCCTGGTTTTGTGGATACAGAGGATGTTGCGGGTTTTGGTGGCAGGGTTGCAGCTATCAAAGATGTTTTGCCTACGACTGAGCAAGCTCGTCGAGATGTAAGAGATGCATATGATCATACATTGATTGCATTATCTATGAAGCGCACTATTACTCCTCACATTTTCTCATCTTAATTATCTAAATAGGTTTGGGATATTCTAGATGGTCTTTGTGCAAGCCGCAATGAGGCTAAAATTGCTTTGCTGTGTAAAGAGCTGGAATCCAAGATTATTCATGAGATAAAACAGACACTTTCCTTGTTGATATCAAGGATATTAATGAGAAACTTATTTATGCTGGCAAAGTCATTTCAGATAGTTCCCTTGTGCAGATTGTTCTTGTTGTCAAGTTTGATGCATTATGCACATTGATGTTGCAAGAGTCACTTTCAAGAAAAAAAAAGGCTAAACAGTGTGTAGTTGACATGCCTTTATTGAAAAACCATCTACACAAGGGTATGTGAGCTAGAAAATATATATTTGTGGTCAAGTTGAATAAGGTTGATCCATAATTAAGTGATACAAAATCCTCATGGCTTCGTGAATATTCAAATAATTTTCTTGCAGACCTCACCACTCATCCTACTAATCAAGAAATTAACCATGAGATAGAGATTCTCCTAGGTAGTGAACCTATATTAAAGGGATAATATGCAAATGCTTAGGATTGTTGAAGTTGCCAAGAAAATTGAACATTATAGGGAAGGAAAGATTAGGGGACAACTATAGGCCCTAGTGTCGTATGAGAGGTCTAAGATAATTCCTAGTGATGAGAGTAAAAAGGAAATTTAGAGAGCTAGCTTTGCGACATCTGTAGCATTGCAAGCATCCACATAATCAAATTTTGATGAATAAAGAAAATAGGCTCTATTTTGGTATCCATGTGTACTAGTCTTCTCTCTCTTTTTCTTGTTTTAGATGGATCTTCTTAATTGTCTAGATGAGCTTCCAGCTGACTTTGCGAGAAATGTCTTTCTAAACTATGTTGTTGGGTTTCATGTTTGTTGGGGAGTTAAAGTGGTTCAAACTTCAACAAGAACTAGAATTACCTTGTTTTGAACTCCTATATATAGCAAAGACCATATCAGGTATAATCTTGCATTATGAAAATCTTCAAATCAAGCATATTCATGTAATTTGGGAATTTTCCTCTTGAAGTGGAAAAATGAGGTGATTATATTTACTTGTGGTTGGAAGCTATAGATGATAATCCTATAAATTGCAGTGTTGATAAACTCCAAAACTTAAGAGAATACATAGGGTGGCATTAGAATCATACCATGAATTTCTATAAATTGAAAAGATACAACCATTGATCCTGTTTATTTAATTGAGTAGTACCAAGAAAACATAAACTCCCATAAATCTATTCCTCATTTGATGCGATATCAAGCCTTTGATTCAAACACAGTTGATGTGCACGAGTCAGTTCTGCTTTGGCTTTTAGAGCATGCATTTCAATAATCTTAATTCTAGAAAGTGTCCCTTGTTTGTTTGGTCTCCAAGACCAAAACAATTGCATCAACATTTTCCCACACTTGTGGGTCCTTGCAGTTTATAGCCCAAAAACCCTTCCAACAATTAGTGTAAGCTTGAGCATCAGTCATGCCACTCTTTCTAGCACAAGGTGCCCAATATTGAATCAAAATATTTCTATATTTTGGTAATGTAGGCTCTTTTTCAATGTCCTGACAAAGCCATGGCAAGCCAAATAGTATATATTTTTGTGACACTTGGTAGTAGCATAACAAAGTCACCTTGTTGCACATCAATCACGGGGCTAGATTCTTCCCTTGGTCTATCTCATTGAGGTCCACACAAATGATCATTCAACTCTTCCAAGCCTAAGAACCTTTTTGTCTCTTTTTGGAGATTCATCACACTACTTTGTAATTGATGATATTCCCTAGTTTTTGGCCAAAATTGTTCATACAACAATGCTTCTAATCTGATTTCTTTTCCAATCTCTTCCAATAACCTTACTCTAGTAATCGATCATGGGTTAATAGTACCTTAGAATGCTTGTACCACCTCCTAGATTCTGCCAAAACCCTATGTAATTCTTATAGTCCTAGAATCACTTCCTCATGGGCCTTGATAGACTATGCCATTGGTACCAAAGGGGAATTTCATTAAATGATCACTTGGTGATTGATAGCAGATGATGTTTCCAAACCTTCTAAATTTGGTTCTTTGGTGTATGGAGGTCTCACATTGTGATGCTTTTGGTCTGCTTCATAGATGAAAAACGTGCAGATTGCTACATGTGGATCTTGTGTAGGTTGTTACCAAAATCTATCTTCTTCCAAGGTGATGGAAGTAATAGAAACCTTGGTTACTTATGTGCAGTGTATTTTTTTTGGACCTTGAAATATTACTCAAGTTTTTGGCGAGAAAATGAATCTAAATTTATGAATTTGGCGAGCAAAATATTTTAAAATTAAATTTATCATTTTTTCAACAAAGAATTTAATTTAGACCTTAATTGGTCATTTTTTTCAATATCACATGTAAGGATAAAAGGAACATCTCTTACAACTTTTTATATAATAGAAAGAAGTGATTTAAGTAGTGCCACCTAAACTTTTCAAATAAGTATCAACGTCACAACACACCTTATATGTACTACGGTTTTGCTAGGAGATAACATCTTGTTGAGTAGGGTAAGGTCTTTGAAATCTAGATGAAAAAACTAAATGAGGAAGTGTGAAGATCTCAGACCTCCTACATATTAATCATGCATAGGTCAATCATAGAAAAGTTAGGAGAGTGAAAAGAAAAGTAATTATGATGATAGGAGCCCATTGAAATTCCATGTAACTATGATGATAGGAGCCCTTTGAAATTCCATGTAACAAGATCTTACAACCACATGTAGGCTTTAATATTTTGGGTCCCATGTCATAATGTGATGTGTTTCATCAAACCTACTTGGCCCTCAATCTCCCCTACCATCAAGTTCTTCAGTGGGCATATCTTTGGCGACTAGCTACCCCAAAATACAAAACCTTATAGCAAAGTCTGGCGAAAAAAATTAAGGTCTACACCAATGAGAGCCAAAAAAAAGCTAAAAAATTTCAAGATTTGCCAAATTGGTGATTTTTAGCCAAAAAAAAACACTACTTATGTGGTAAAATTTTGGTAACAACACCAGATAGTAGCTAGAGGTTGGAAACCTTAGAGAACAATGACACACAATCACCTAAATTGATAGTTTCTGATATTGAGGAAGGATGGGATAGAGTACCCATAGTTGAAGAAGATTGGCCAAACCACCTGCGGAAACAAGTTAGGGAGGCAACAAATGAGAGTTTGTGTCAGGATGCAGGCTTTTGTTGCATCTCTTGTGTGAACAATCTCTTCCATCTAGAAAAGACATGTGTCAATAGCCTATGTGAAGAACCCCTTACATGTGTAAAGACTAGCCACTTGTGTTTGTGCATAGGCAGCCACATCTTGTGCTCATATGTCAAAAGGCTGTCTATTTGTATATGCTTATATAGAGGCACACTATGCTGAATAAATGTAAGGCTATCATTTTGTAACTATACTGTGTGCCCAATATCAAGACTTAAGCTAACTCTATTCTAACTATGCTTATGCCATGAATGGCACACTAACCTATCCATTATAACCTAGCAACTGGTATCAAAGCTTCCTCAACCATGCCACTCTTGTGAGAGGATTAGACACTACCAACATAAAACCGGTAAGAACTTCCTCATGCACTATGGATATGTGCAACCATGATACGTATATTATGCCTACATAGGCATCATCACTTGTGATGCCCACTCTTGTGAGAAGATTAGACACTACCGGCATGCCCACTCTTGTGAGAGGATTAGACACTACTGGGATAATACCGGTAAGACCTTCCTCATGCACTATGGATATGTGCACCCATGATACATATATTATGCCTACACATGCATCAATCATTTGTGATGCACTACATGTGACTAGGATAAAAACATCACTAAATGAACAACAAAAATCATCAATGAGAACCACTATTGCAATGTATGTGTATTTTAACCCATCCGCCATGGAGATTTTATCTTTGTCAGAATGGACCAACAACATGAATGAAGAAGATCAACATCAACATGAAAATGATGAAAAAAAAATGTCAACAAACAACGAAGCTCACGGCATAAAGGGATGGCAGTTGAGGGACTCTCTCCAACATATTCAAAATATTTAAAAAGTCCTTTTTGCATAGCATAAAATAATTTGAGGGCTTTTTCCCACGTGGTTTTTCCCTCTACTATACATATATGTGCATTGTGTCTTCCTTTTCATTCACCATTGGATCAAACTTCAACAACAACAACATTGGATCAAAACATCGACAACAACAATAGAAAAATGTGGCAAGGACAACAACGACAACATTACAACAAATTTTGCACTATGTGGGGGAGAAAATCCTCCAACAAACAACAAATGACATGTGGTGATCATTCTCTCAATTGTACCTTACCCTCTATTTGTGCTAGGGGAGACTTGTGTGTGTGCATGTAACCACTTCTCATGGTTCTTCTACGAGTGGTAAATCCCTTGTTCCTAATGCTTCTCCTGGCAGCACTTTGTCTGGGAATTCTAGTGAAAAGGGAAAAAAGAAGATGCGTTGCCATTATTGTCATTAATAGAAAAACACGAGAAAGCCCGTTCTTTTGTATCATTTAATTTGACAAACTCCATTGTAATTATTTTTCGGGACTCAATCAAGTTTCCATATTGTAATATATTAAAGATGCAGATCAACTGAACCCATGGTAGAAAGTAGGAGGTAATTTTAATAAGTTAGAACCTCCAATGCTAAGGTATAAAAGCCAATTTTTGTAACCTTAAGAGAAATTTTTGAATTAATCATCTTTTGAGCTCAACTAAGCGTGCTGGTGACTGTGTATTTTTTTGGGAGAGAGTGAGTGAGGTCTTTTTCTACTCTCTACGCACACTACAAAAGCTACATTGCAAAGGCAACTACACCGTTGCATTAGCAACAGCAAGAGCTATGCTTCAACGCCAAGATTGCACGATTTCGGTCTCTTCACAAAGAGCTCTCTCACAAACTTCAAAGTGATTTTTCTCTCTAACCGTGCATCAGTATTGTGATTTCTATATGTCGTTGTGTTCATGACAAGTTGAACTACACTTTAGGCCTAAACACATTGAGAATCGGTGACCTGTATTTTTTGGCATATCTTCATAAGCGTTTCTGCACCAAGTGTCTGTAGGTAGTAAGTTGGGTTAGAGACTTTACGGTTGTGTCCTCTACGTGTATAGAGGCTACTCCTTGAGTTTTGTGATGATTCGACAATGCTAGTTCTTGTTTGGAGAGCATAACCATCGTAGGTAAGGTAGCGGTTGTGCATACTTAGTGTGCTTTGAGTTATTTTCCTTGGTAGTGATTGTCTCTAGAAGATCAAGTAGGTGATTGACACCCATCTATTTTTTTCCATGCACCTACGGGTCAAGCTCCATCCTTGGTTGACATCTTGTTTGTTAGCCTAGTTCTCACTTTGCTAGCAATTGCGAGCACTGTATTTGCTCGACAACATTGGCGCCGCTGGCGTGGATGAGATCCATGGGTAGGTGACCTTAGACTAGTCCTATGAGGTAAAAGTTCCTCTGGTTTGCAAGAGTCTTGTTATTTTACTCCAGGTAGGATCCAGGAGTAGGACTCTTAAGATCTTAGGGAGATTCTAGGGAGCGTGTGTCTCGGCTGGGTCTTTCGTGGTAGACAGTTTTAGTTAGTTTAGTATGGTTGTTGGTGTTTGAGTGGTTGTGGTGGTGTAAAAGTGTTTATTAGTCTGTGTGTGGTAGTAAAGTGTTTCTTAACCCACAATTGAAAAACCCACAAGATGAGTAGGAGCAGTTGTAGATAAGACATGTGATTGTGATCTAGACTATCCATCATCGAGCTATTTGCTTGTATGCTTGTTTGCATTTGTGATCTCTAAAAAGTTGATTTTAAGGGATAAGATGCAATAAACAAGCTTCAATAGACATTTGTGCATGGATGAGTGATGCTGGACATAAAAGAACACATATGTAAGAGATCTGGATAAGAAAATTGCAAAAATTAATTTGCAAACATTATACACGTATGATGTATTAGGGCCTAGCAGGAGACCAAATTCGCCAAAACAGACTGCACTAGAGTTCTAAAGGGGTGTTTTACTCCAAGTACACCTTGAGACTAAAGTTTTGACAAACATTTGGTCCCCAAAAGACAAAAGTCGTGTGTGAAAATGGAAAAAATAGAAAACTTATGATCTTGTGCATGAGTCCTGGACAAAAACTCACCAGAAAACATCATACGTGTATGATGTCTCAAGGGTAGATCTGGCAGTCAAACTGAACTTTTGACTTGTATTACATAGTCTATATGTTATATAGAGCACATACACGAAGTTTCATCTCATTTGGGCGAATAGACTGAGTATTGAGAGAGTTTTACTCTTTCCAAAAAGTTTCTTGGTAAAAAGTGGTGTCCATTAGGAAGAGAATGGGGTCTAGGAGGGCCTCTTTATTTGGTAGTTTAAGGAAGCCAAATCTTTAGCATTAAGAAAGTAATAAAAATACAGCTTTTGAATTCAAACACCTCCTTTTTTGGGGGAAATGTGCATCCTTTGACCACTCTTACACATCTCTTACACACCCACCATTCTTGCACACATGGCGTACACCGTTGTCAAAATGTTAATCACCTCCACCAGCTCATGGCAAATAAAGAGGCCCTCGTACACCCCATCCTCTTCCTAATGCAAGGCACAAATTTAATATCCAAATTTTGATGTGAGCACATGTGCATTGTGTACACATCAAGGGGCACCTAGGAAAGAAGCAAAACTTCATTCTGACAACCTAGACATCATACACATATGATGTATGAGAGGCTAGACTTTGGGTTAAAAGGCACATTTTTGTGAGCCACTGTGATTAAGAGCATCTAAGAAGTAAATCGACCAATTTCCATTGAATTTGAAGCAATTTAAGGCTGGTAGAGACCAAGAGATGGATTTGAGAAAAGTGAATGCTTTAATTGAAGATATCTAGCAAATTAGGTGTTAAGGCGGTTACGCCGCTAGCGGAAGCTAAATAGCGAGAACTCAACCAACAACAGAATTTGTCAGACGAGGACGGAGCTTGACCCGCAGGCGCATGGAAACAACTAGGTGGGTGTCAAATCACCTACTCGACCTTCTAATGACAATCACTACTAAGGAAATCAAATCTAAGTTCTAAAATACACAAGTGACTGAAATCCATACTATGAACGAATGCTATACGAAACAGGATCTAGAATCATTGAATTGATCTCAAACTCAAGGGGAAGTCTATACACTAGGTAAGAACAACACCCTAAAGACTTGAACTGCAAAATCAACCTATAACCACTCCGTGCGGTAAATGCGTATGAAGACAGGCCGAAATATACAGGTGACCGAAACCTTACCCCGATGGTACTAATGTGTAGCTCCACTCGTTGTGGTTCTATAGATATGCTGCATGCTCAATTTCGACACACGAATTGGAAGAAAACTCACACCGAAGCTCGTAGGAACTTACCACATATAGAAGCCGATAGCGCGCACTCTTGGTATCTGTGCGTAGCTCTCGCCGTTGCTAACACAATGGCGGTGTCGCTTCTCCAATGGCGGCTCCGTAGCTCGCGTAGCAAGCAGATAAGACTCTCTCTCTCTCTCTCTCTCAGACATAGTCACGGCGCTCAAAAACTCACTTTGATTAATAATCTGAATTCCTAGGTTACAAAAACTTTGGCTTATATACCTCAGCCTTGGAGGTGAGAACATCTCTAACTAATTACATCAGCAAGTGAAATTACTTCGGGATTACAAGCTGGAAACTCAATTGAGTCCCGTTACTTAATGAATGGCTCAAATCAAAATTAATGTCGGAAAGACATTTATTACAATCAATGGTTACAAAATGATGAGTGTGAGCAAAAATGTGGGTGTGATCCTCTGCTGGCTCAACACTCCTCCCCCTCCGCGTTCATGTCGTCCCTGACATGACTTTTATGCTTGGTCAATAAAGTCCTGTCGTCTTGAGCATCTGCAAATGTGATTCGTATCGTAGGTTGCCGATGGTCAAGGTTGGGCCGAATATTTTGCTTTCGTGGGTGAAAAATCCGGTGTAGAAAGCTTCTTCGAATGTTTGCATGTGGAAGCTAGGCAAAAACATAATCCTTTGGTATAGGAGGTGTAACACTTTTGGAGAAGGCTGCAATGAAAGATCGTACATCATATCAGACACCGTGTCGGCCGTCGATAGTAGACTCGAGGTCGTGGCTTTATCTGGCGCGAACACTTCAATGCAAGCTAAGAGAGTCCTGCAGATTTTCTTGAGCATCTGACATGAAAGATCAGGAGAACCAGTAAAGAGCTTGATGGTGCTCGTTAGGGTTTTCACCATGTATGCTTTACCTATTCTCTCTCCTGCCTTTGGTCCTGGCATCCTGGGATAATTAAGCCAATTTGGCTTCTTTTCTGCAATCCTGCCATGCTCTTTCCAGTTTCTGACTCTTGGCACCGGGCAGAAGGTTGCATCCTCCCGGATCTCCTTTGGTGCCTCCACCAAGTAGATGAGGTAGGCTGGGTATTTGTTCAGCCAACCTTTCCTCCATCTAGGTTGTGAATCTACTATCTTCTTTGATTGTTCCTCCTTTGTGATGTCGCCTTCGTAAAGAGCGACATACTGCTCCCCTTCTAGTCTCTTTTTCGTCTTTAGCACTTCAAATTTCATCAAAGGGAAAGGCAGGCTGGGTTGCATCCACTGTTCATGGAGCACTTTTGTGTCTAGTCCCTGAAGTCTAATGGAGATTAGGAGTCTCCTCTCCCATTCCATTTCCGCCTTGGCACTCTCCTCTGCTGACTTTTCTATTTGGTCATGGAGCCTTTGTTCTTCTTCTTCAGAGATTCTTGAAGTCGAGGACACCTCTTGAGCTGGGGCTGGATCTTCAATTGTGGTTGCCTCTCCAGTTTCTGGTAGCTCTATGGCTGCTCCACCTGATTCTTCTTGTGGTGTCTCTGTCTCTCTTCTTTGTTGCTCTTGTAGATCTTGGAGCTGTTTGCAGAGGGCCTCATTCTCTGTCCGTAGTGTTTGATTTTCTAATATGAGCCTCTCCTCTGCGGCCAATGATCCCTCCGCAATGTGCAACCTTTGCACTTGCTCTAATCTTAGCTCTCTTTGTAAGCTTCGGACCTGGTCTTCCAAAACTGGTACGATAGCTCCCTCTTGTTCGGTTCCTGCTCTGCTAGCTCTAGGGGTAGACCCGAGTCTAGTGATTGTTCTTTCTTGGAGCTCGACTCTTTCCCTTAGCTCAATGAGCTCATCCTTAGCTGCCTCCAACTCATCCTCTATCCGCTCCCTTGCTTCCTGTGCACTTGTTACTTCTCTTGAAGCCTCGGCTAGTTGGAGTATCAAGCCGTCTCTCTCGTTTTCCGTGTCATGGAGTGATGCTTTATGACTTTCAGATTCAGTCATAGCATTCTCTAAATTTCTCTGCAACTCCGCTTCCCTTTGTTTGGCTGTCTCAATCTCTACTTCCTTTGCCTTGGACCTTTCTTTTATCTTGCTGAGCAGTTCATGCACCATGTGCATGTCTTTTTCTTCATCATCTATCAACTCTAAAGCTCTTTCCGCCAGCACCTCCACTGGCTTTGGCTCTTCTAGTATTTTTGGTTCGTCCAGTTTCTCTTCACTTTCTTTTTTGCTCTTTGTCTTTTTCTCCGTCCCTCTCCGTTCATCTTGTTTTTGTAGGGTGATCCCATAAACTGCCTCAAGGGCCTCTTCTTCGGTGTATCCTATCTCTACCAGATCCTCATAATCATTTCTCTTTTGCTGAACTGGATCTATCTTCTTTTCTTTGGTCTTGGCTTCCGGCTTTTCCAAAACATCTGTGTCCACCTCTACTGTGGTCTCTTCCACAATTTTTTCCGTCTTCTTTGGGCTTGGTACATCAGTCATAGAGGGATGTTTGTCCTCAGCTTCCTTGGCTTTCCCTTTGTCGGCTTGCCCATCTTTCTCTTGAGGCTTAGTAGACCCATCTACTTTCCTTTTCCCCTTGTCGTCTTTTTTCAGCTTAGCTTTTAATTGCTGTACCTCCTCTTCAGTGTATGGCTCGACAGGTTGCTGCTCCAAAATGGCCTGTGACTCCTCATAAGCTTTAATATATTGATCGTATTGATCAATATGTGGCCTGGCCGAGCTAGTTCCGACTTTAGTGGGGTCTGGCACCCACTTTTCTTCAAAGTCACCCTTTAGAGCTCTTTCCGCTCTAAACTGCTCCACTAATCTTTCCATTCTTGCCGCTTTCTGACTTTTGGTTTGCTTGGGAGCAACCTTCTTCTTTACTTTCTTCTTAAGTGGCTCGTCCACATCCTCTTCAGGTTCTGAAACTACTTCTAGTTTTCGGCGTGCTCTTGTGGATGTCCTCTTGGATACTTCGGGCTGTTCTTCCTCCTCGTCGGCTTCTCTAAGCCACTCATTCTGGGAGGGAGCCTTTGGCCACTGATCTCTAGCTCCAATAGCTTCATAAGCTATTCTTGTCAGAATTTCCGCTCCTCCTATGTATTTTGGCTTCTCGTTGTGCATGGCAATTACTTGCTCGTGGACGTGTTGAGCGTAATTCACCTCTTTTGGCATATTGCTCTTTAATGCCCATGTGACTTTTGCAGTCTTTTACTGCAAACATGAAGAAATTGGTTGTACAGTCGGCAAAGGGTTGCCGCTCTTGGGTCCTTCATATCTCCATAGGTCGCATTCTCTTTCTTGGGCCCATAGACCTCTATGGCCTCCCTTCTTTCCCTGACCGAGCTCCCTTTGTTGTGCAGCTTCAATGCGTCTGCAATTAGCTGTGGAGTGATCTGTACTTCTACCTTCTCTCCATCCATGGCTGTCAATGTGGCTTTTCCATCCTTCTGAATGGATGTTGCCAACTCGTACACTCTTCTTGTATCCACACCTGATGGTCTCGAGGTGAAGAAACTGTGCAAGTCTGCCCTTTCCAGGTACCTGCTGATGTCTTCTGACCTGCTATAATCTACCAATTCCTGTGGGATCATCGGTACATCCATCGCTTGCCCTTGGGGATCTCTGAAAGTCCCCTGGTAGATCTTTATTCCCTCTTTCTCCAATACTGCTTCCTCCACCCAAGTTTTGGTTGGCTTGAGGGTTCCTGCTGGAATGTCAAATGGTTCCGCTTCTGCAATAGCATCTTTGATTGTCGGTCTTTTTCTCTTCGTTGCCGATGACTTGGTGGAATCCATGGATCTTGTAACTCCAATTTCAGAAGTTAGCGTCTTTTTAGTACTGAAAGCCGAAATGAAGCTTTTAACTATCTAAATGACTTGAAAATTGAAACATGAGCTATTCAGGGCCTAAGGATGCAAGGTAGGTGAAAAAATATGCAAAATGGGCTCAAAATCATGCTGGAGACATCATATGCGTATGATGTCTTTTGTGTCAAAATGACTTCATATTGGTTGTGCTTGTAGCTGATAGTGTATACATGATTATCATATGCTTGGATTTGAGTTTGGATCCCATTTGGTCAAGTTTTGGCCAATTTAGTCCAGTTTCGGCTCTTGGCAAAATTTTGAAAGGGAATTGGATTTTATGATCCAAATTGGATAAAACTTGGTGGTTCACTTTCAAATGGCATGTAGATCACTTCTGTTTGGTGGTTGAAGCCCTGAGGAGCCAAAATCACATAGTGAGACATTATACGCGTATGATGTCTTTTAGTGTAGTTTTGGACCAAATTTCTCTATAAGCTTGGATTTGGCTTTAGATAGGCTTATTCAGTGGATTTATGAAGTTTGGATAGATTTTGCGCTAAAATGGCTCTGGAGACATCATACGCGTATGATGTCTTTTTCATCAATTTTGCATGGGATTGGTTCTGTGGATTCCCCATGTACTAGTGAAGGACTGTTCCTACTCAAATCTTGGTTTGGACTTGAGTATGTTGGATTTGGGCCAAAAATAGGCTTTAGGTGAAGGATTTTCCCTCAATCGGGCTAATGGGGTGATCCTCTTGACCAAATGGTTCCAAATTTCATATGTAGCATGTATTAGATATATATAATGGATGTATGATGACAAATGAGCAGTTTTGGCTCTGTAAGTGCAAATAGACATCATACGCGTATGATGTCTTTTGTGTCAAAATGGTGCTTTTTGGTTCCAGATAGCTTGTAGATGTGTTTAACAACAATCCTACAAAGTTTCAATGAGTTTGGAGTTTTTTTGACAAAATTAGGACCAAAAATCAATTTTATGGCCTACTTTGCGTCTTTTTGGTTTTCCTTGGGTTTTCTAACTCCAATTCTCATGATACTTGGTTCATAGGATGTGATTAACATGTGGAATGAGGCTATGCACTCAAATGTTGAAATGGATGTGAAATTCATGCTGTGAGACATCATACGCGTATGATGTCTTTTCTTGAAATGTTGGTCTTTTTGTGCAAAGAATGCTTTGTGCTAGTGCCCTAAGCCCTGCTAACTAGTTTTCAACTTAAAAAGTCATCAGTTTAGCTAAAAAGCCCCCTTATAGGCATTTCAGTCTCCGAAGTCGTCTTTTTGCCTTGGAGTTGAATTTCTTCAACTTTTCTTCTCGAGAGTTGCATTTCCAGCTCATTGGATATGTTGTGAAGCCATCTATTTGGTTGAACTTGACTTTGGCTCCCCGTTCTCCATCTTTCTCCCTTTGGTTGCCCGAAAGCGTCTTTTTCACCATCGGTAAGTGAATCAGCTTTCTTTTGGGTTTTGCTTGCAAACATAAGTCATCGATAGTTACTTGAAGTTGCTTGTGAAGTTTCATTTCATTCGGTCGTCAATTTCAGCCGTTATGCCAAAATGACGCTTTGTGTGTCCGCAGCCAAATCGGTTGTTCCGACCTACTTTTTGTGATTCAAACTTGGAGATATTCTATGGTTGCATTGTCCTTGATGTGGTTGAACTTCTTGTGAAGTTTCGTGTTGTTTCGACAACTTTTTCCTGTTTGCCTCTTGCAGGCTCTGTTGACCTAGGGTTTTTCCAGTCGTTCTTTCTCGAGCTTTGAGTGTTAGAAACCCATCTTCTATACTAGGGTAACCCACCTATAAGTTCTTGCAAGGTTTGGTTAGGCGGTTGTGCCACTACCTAGCATTCTACCTCATTCCCCGTATGCTCTTGTTTCTTGGTTTTGGTCAGTTTTCACGACAAAAGTTAATGATAAGCATCAAAAGCTTATGGCAACGAGTCTACCTCTCATGTCTGGTGTCCTCTGAGCTCTCCTGGAAGTCGTAGAAGGTCGTAGAAGATCTGTGCTCCTGTGGCTCTCTGCTCTTCTCCAAGAAGGTAATAGTGTGAATGAGCTTGAAAGTGATGTGAAAAATACTTAACTTCGGACTTCCCGGTTCACTTGCCACCAAATTTGTCATGTGCTCCTATCTCGTTGTGAGATGCGCTTTAGGATCTGAAATTTCCCAAATCGGACTCCGTTTGACCCGTTTTCTTAGAATTCCGTCCACTTTTGCCAAAATTCTACCGTTTCGGACTTTCCGCAACTTTTTCAGAATTGTACCCAATTTTTACCATGGGTTGCCCTTGTCATTAGGACCATCACCGTCTATTCTTTTCTTTTTTCCGATCTCATTTCACCTGCTTTTTTTTTATTTTTCTTTTACTTTTATTAAGAAAATCATAAAAAATAAAGGAAAATAACAAATTGAAGCCAAAAAATTCCAAACATACACAATAAATAGCTAGTAACCCTGTGTATATGAATATACACTTATTTGTGATTTCTGGACTTGGATTACCACTTTTTTTCACTTTTTAGCTCCAAAAACACTCTTATTTAGTGATATTTACACGTCTAGAGACCCAAATTCATCATTTGATCTCTTCTTGTTGCAAAACAAGGTATATAAGGGCATAAATATTATCAATATCCGCAATCAAACATAAAAATTGCAAAATCATGTAAGACACTGCCCTTGTAATATAATTTTTGTTTTTCTTTGTTTTTGTCGCTTGTAGCTGCTTTGTAGCTCCTGTATACTTGTATACCTCCCCCCCTCCTAGTCTGAGTCCTCCCGGACGACTATGAAGTGTCTGTGGGCGAAGCATTGTAGTTGTTTTGGTCATAAGTTCGCAATGCAATTGTAGAGCGACAACAGTCTTTCCAATAAAGCTACTCTTTGTTTGATTGAAGGATTGGTGATCGGGTTTTGGGTTGGTTTTGGCACTTCGGTAGTAGAATCAGTAGATGGATTCTTCTTTACCTTGTTGTTCTTTTTCACAATCCAAATCTGCTTCCGCTTCGCTTGTGCTTGCCACAAACTCTTTGCGACCCAAACCTGCTTTGTTCTTTGTGTTGATTTCCTCGCCTTGAAATACCTAGGAGTTTCCGTGGATTGTACTGAAGGGAGTTCCTGTTTACAAATCCTTGGGATCCAAATTTGCTTGCTATAGCTTTGTGCCGTCATGAACTTCTTTGGAATCCAGATCTGTTTCACTGTCCTTGATTGTCTGGAATCACTCTGTTGTCTGATATTGAAGACTCTGTTTTCCACCTTTGTGTTCTCTGGCACAACCTTTTTTGGTCTCCATACCAACTTTGACTCCGTTTTTCCCCAAGGTTGAGCTGTTATATTATTGCTTGTCTTCCTTATCCAATGTTGAGAGTTCCTCGTCGAAGAGCAATCTAGTTGTATAGAAACTTTTGGTTGCCATTGCTTCTTCTTTTTCTCTGGTTGTTGTTTACCTTTGTTCTTGGATTCTTCCTTTGGAGTTGGCTCTGCTCCTTTGGTGAACTTAACTGATTGACTTTCACCTTCGTATTTGATAAGCACTAATTTAGAACTCCAGTCAATCATTGCATTGTATTGCTTCTGCCATGGTTGTCCTAGCAATAATGGATGTTGTGTAGCTTGGTCTTCAACCACGTAAAACATATGAGGATACACATACTGGTTAATCTGTATATGTAAAACTGTGCATCCGATAGTTTTGATTGAATTCTCAGAGTAACTCTTTAACTCTTGCTTGGCAGTTTGTAATTTAGTGTCATTTGTCAATTGTCTATACAAACTGAGTGAAAGTAGGTTAGTTTGAGCTCCTGAATCCAATAGTGCTCTGGCTTTGATTTGGTTGGTTCCTACTTTGCATTCAATGATGGGTTCTTCTATGTCATTATCCATTTCTGTTATACTGACTGCGTTTATTAGTATTGCTCCTTCATTGCGCTGTTTCTGACGCAGTAGTCTTCTTTTCTCCATTCTTTCCTTCGCCTCGGCTTGCGCTTCCTCCATAATCTTTTTCTTTTTCTGGACACGCAGCTTTTCTTGATGTATTTTGAGAAGCATGTCTTGGGTTAGCGGCAAAAGATACTTTTTCACTCTACATCCACTAATCCAATTGGGCATTTCTTCTCCGTCTAATGTAGCAAGCTTGACGGCTCCACTTGGTGATAGATCTTTAATCACCAGAGGTCCCATCCCTCGCTTTTTAAGCTTCTTAGCATGCTGTTTCAGAGTGTAAACTAGGACATAGTCCCCAACCTTAAACTCTTTAGTCCGCACATGCTTATCAAAAAATTCCTTTTGTCGCCTTTTTTGAGCGTAGATAGAAGCTACTGCTTTTAGGCGAAGCTCGTCTAGCTTTTCCAGGTCATCTATTCTATCAGAAAGCTCGTGCCCTGTCCACTCTATATCCTTAGCCACCCTTAAGGTTGAAATCAAGAATTCTATTGGTAAGATAGCATTTAGCCCAAAAACCATGTTATATGGGGTCGTTCCTATTGATGTTTTATATGCTACCCTATATGCCCATAATGTTGAATGCAACTTCTGGTCCCAGTCAGTTCTCGACTCAGATACAATCTTCGTAAGGACCGTGCATATGGTTTTGTTTGTTGCTTCAGCTTGTCCGTTTTCTTGTGGATGATACGAGGCTGATTTCCTATGGATTACCATGAATTCATCTAGAAGGATCTCTATCACTTCATTTATAAAATGTGTGCCTCGATCACTCACAATTTCTATTGGCAATCCATATCGTACAAAGACGTATTCATATAGAAATTGTGCCGTGGTCCTGGCATCTGCTTTTTGAGTTGCCTTTGCTTCGACCCACTTTGTTAGATAGTCTGTAGCCACAACGATGTATTGTGCATGAGTCTTATATGCAGGAGGTGAAATGGGTCCGACATAATCAATCCCCCATTTTGCAAAAGCTCTTGCCCCCATCATTGGTCTAAGCGGCATATCATCTCTTTTAAGTGGTACTTTGGTCCGCTGACAGTCATCACACCGTTTAACGTATTCCTCAGCGTCCATATGTAATGTTGGCCACCATATTCCTGCGGCTAAGACAAGTTTGTCCGTTGACTCGTTGTCTGCTTCATTTCCCCACTCTGGATGATCGGGAATGTCATGAAACACCTCTTCTTCATCTTCCTTTTCCAGTGTATCGTTCTTTTCAGTTTCTTTTTCGAGTATAGTTCTCAGCATGAAGTACGGAACCACGTCGTACCTGTCCTTGTCGCAAAATTTCGTTGTGGGACCATCTGGAATTGCACAAACATCTAGGGTTGCTAGAATGTGTGTCCATTCTAATGGTTCAAGCGTGTCCTCTGGAAAGGGTTCTCCTATATAAGTTTCGTCTTCGATAGCCCTTTCTAAAACATATTCTTCTCGCCTCAGACTTCCACATTTCGAGGCTCCACACATCCATAACTCCTTGGGCTTACCTAACCAAGCTGGAAATTCGGATCCCGCCAAAGTAGCTGAATCAAACTCCTCTACCAGTGTTCGGTTCACATCTTTGTAGCTATGGTCTCTCAGGTTCACACGTGTAGTGGTTTCCATATTTCTCAGGTATATGTGATCGTAGCCCCAATCCTGGACCATTTTCAACTGTCTCATGAATGGTCTTCCCAGTATGATATCATAGTTATTCTCCTTGCCAAAATCGACAAAATCGACAGAGTTTCATTTTTGGACCCATTGCTGGTAGGAATAGTTTCTAGCATATTCAATGTCGTCTTTTGCACTTTGTTTGGATTCTTTGAACAATCCTCAATGAAGTGAGTAACCCCACACTCAGTGCAATAAGCGTTAATTCTAATGATTTTCGTATGTGGACAAACATTCATCAGATGGTCACCTCCACATTTGTAACAGGGTCCTAGTGCTGGTCTTGGTCCCACTTGATTCGTCCTTTGTGGATAGGATGGTCTTTGTCCTGTTAACCCTCCATGAGCTATGAACATCAATGTTCTTGCGTCCAAATTGTATCTCTCTTCATCAGAAGCACTTGTAACTGTTGGTGTTCCAACATTCCCAATCATGCCCCATGGTTCTGGTTGTTTGGGTTCTTCTGGTGGGTAATACACAGTTGGAGACATGTGTGCACCAGATTCTTCATAATAGGCTTGAACAGGCACTAAGGCTTGTTCTTCCTGATTTCTCTAAGGTTGGTGCATATCTAATGCCCACTGGTCTTGCTCCTGGTAAAGGTGGTTGTTGTCCCAATACCGTTTGCGGTCTTTCTATCCCCATAGGTCCTGGTACATTTCCCGTTGGGTATCGAGGTATTGGATGTACCTGAGGTGGTGCTAATTGAGCAGGAGGTGCATACTGACGCTCCCTTACATACCCTTTGTTGTAATAGCACTCCTCTGTTGGATGGTTTGTCCATTTTTGTTCAATAGCACACCATTTCAGTGGTTTTGGCAATGGTTTTTGGTATGGTGCCATCCTTTTTAGAGCATCTTCTATCATTTTCTCTACATTTGGCATGGTTGTTGTTTGAACAATTTTTTTAGTGGTAGTCTCGCTCGCTACGGAGGAAGAGCTACTAGATGCAAAATCTGTATTCGCTGACACCTCTCCATAAACCGTACAGTTATCTACTAAGTACAATGCTTCTCTCGTTACTTGCTCGAAACTTGTACAAGCTTTCAAGTGCAAGTCCTTCTTGAGAGTGTCGTTTCTCAATCCTTCAATAAAGAGAACAGATAGTCTGTCATCTTGTGGTCGTTCACGTACTAGACATCTCTCAATGTATTGTTTGAAGCGAAGTGAAGCTTCCTTCACTTTTTCGTGTTCTCTATGTTTAAAAGCATATATTTGTGAGACCGTATTGTGCTTAATCCCTCGTTTTGAGAATTCCTCAGCAAACTCTCTTAGCAAATGGTCAATGTCATGGAATCCCCCTCTGTTCAGTGGTTGAAACCATGTCAATGCCGTACCTTCTAGAGTAAGACCAAATCCCTCGTATTGTGTATGGAAATCTGTCATCTGCTCAGCTCTTAAGACTTGCTTAAAGAGTGACACATGTGCATACGGATCTCCTGAACCACCATACTTCTTTGGCATACACTTGGCTACTTGAGATGGTCTCATACGTCTATGGTCTGCTACCAATCTCATTGCTCCTGTGTCCCAGCTAAAGCTTTCTCTAGCATCATGGACTTCATGGGTTACCCTTGTCGGTTCCCCTGCCTTGAGTCTACTACTAGGAGGTAAATGTGATGGTTCCACTTCGAACCTTGGACCTGGAGTGGTATATGTGGGGATTGGAACTGCACTACCTCGATTCGTATCCATTGACTCTCTGGAATGTAATGATCCCATTGGTCCGGGCTTCGAGTACTGAGGTTGACTGAAAGAGTCAGCAGCCTGAATTCTTTGTCCTCCTGTTGTCATTGGGTTTTGCACTCCATTTGTTGCTGCTGGTCTTTGTGAGCTAGAAGTAACATAATACTGATGTAGTGGTCCCCCAAAGTATGTATATCCTTCTAATTCTTTGTTGCCCATTGTTGAGTATTGCCTCCCATACTTGTCGTAAGCGGCAATTTTCACTTCCGATCCCTCTATGTAGGTAAAGACATAAAGTCTTTTTTGGGTTGTCAACTCTCCAGTGTAGGGTTCTTCACATCTATAATAGAGATCTTGCTCCCCATTATTATATTTGTACAGCCCCACATAGATGTTATCAGTGCTGATCCTTGTAGTTTCATTCTCTCTTCTTAACCTCGCATCAGGGAAGTTCATTATTGGTGCTTTCTCCTCAAGTTCTTCATCTACTTTGGCTTTGGTGCCCATCAATCCCCACTTGTCCACAATGTTAGGGTTTAGGACTACCAAATACATGGTACCCTCGTCATCTAGATATCTATCTCCGCTATAGCTCACAGGCACTAAGTCCTTGAACTCACTAGGTCTATCTTCTATCTTTACACAATAGCGGTCCATTCCATCTTTGTAGATCTTGGCACCTTGCTCATTGTGGTACTGGTATTTTATGAACAATAGCTTCATTGTGGCGGAAGGGTTTGATGGTCCTGCTGCCATATTTTCTCTGTTGTTCAGGTTCAAGTGTTCCAAGTGTTCGGTGAAAATCTCGTAAGATCTCTCCGAAGAAGTATCAGAAACACTTCCTTCAAAGATCGGCTCTAATGGTTGCACCCAACTTTGGTTTACACTTCCCTCAGTTGATATGACACTTGCTTGTTCCCCTTGTTTTGGTTGGTTATTCTGGAGATTCCTACCCGATCTCAAATTCATCAATTCCCCTAAAGGACTTTAACTTTTCCGTCTCGGCAATTTGTTTCCCAAGTTTTTGTGGTCAGAATTGATCCAAACTGATTGATACTTGGTCAATTGTTTAATCTTGTCAGTTGGACAACTTCTGTTTCATCAAGTGAGAATTTTGATGCAGTTATGCTGAAAAAGACATTATACGCGTATGATGTCTTTTTTCACAGATTTGGACTATTTTGGTTATGCTCACTCTCAGTAGCCCCCTTATGCTCTGTCCACTCACAAAATTCAGTTTGAACTCTGTTTGAGCAAGTTATGGCTAATTTAGGCTTTTCTTGGCAATTTTCCGCTTTTGACTTGTTTTGGGTCAATTGTGATCCAAATGGGATGAAACTTGAAATATAACCTCTAGACAGCTATTACAATGTGGATCTGTGTTGGCGAAGTATCAAAATATGTCCAAAATTAGGTAAAAGACATCATACGCGTATGATGTCTTTTTCATCAATTTGGGTCAAGACTTGATATTTATGCTTTCTACAGTGTTTGTAACAATATTGTCAGGTCCGATATCAAAAATAAGCAGTGGATGTGCTAAAAGACATTATACGCGTATGATGTCTTTTGTCCCAGATTTTGACTATTCTTGGTTTTAAGCCTTCTCCAATGTTTATAATTGAGTTTCAAGTGTTTTTGTCAGGTTTGAATGTAAAAACAAGATCTGAATCCAAAATTTCCTATTCTTTGCGTTTCTTGGACTCCGACTTGTCTTTTTTGGATTTCTTTGAGTGTTAATGCTCTTGTTTTAAGTTGAAATTAGGATATAACCCCCCTTTTGAACACTCTGGTAAAGTCAAAATTTTTGTTTTAGTCTCTGTTTGGTCATTTAGACATCATACGCGTATGATGTCTAAAGTTGCAGATTTCCAGTTTTTTGGCACAGAATCCTTCCTAAAGCTTTCTCAAGTGCTTAGCAACTCCTTGATACACAGAAAATTTCTTTGACTTTTGTTTATTGCAAGTTTCACTTCTAACTCGACCGTTTAGTGATCTAACATGCAATCAACCATATCAAGCAAATACTCCAATGATTACTAGCTCTAGATCAGGATCAAATGAAGTCCTACCTAAGCTATTCCTAATCATAAAATGGGTTTGGTAATTGTGATTTTAAAGAGATCCACTGTCACTCACGGACTAGCAAATTCTTCTTCTATCAACAACTACTCAACACCAACAAAACAACAAACAAATCTAAGCTAAACTAAAAATACTGTCAACACGGAAGACCCAGGAATACCCCACTTCCTAGTATCTCTCGAGATCTTCGGAGTCCACCACTCCTAGATCTTTTCTAACTAAAGTATACAAAGTAGTTTATACGACTCACCTCGTAGGATTAGTCTAAGGTCACCTACTTAGGGCTCTCGTCCCCGGCAGCGGCGCCAAATGTTAAGGCGGTTACGCCGCTAGCGGAAGCTAAATAGCGAGAACTCAACCAACAACAGAATTTTTCAGACGAGGACGGAGCTTGACCCGCAGGCGCATGGAAACAACTAGGTGGGTGTCAAATCACCTACTCGACCTTCTAATGACAATCACTACTAAGGAAATCAAATCTAAGTTCTAAAATACGCAAGTGACTGAAATCCATACTACGAACGAATGCTATACGAAACAGGATCTAGAATCATTGAATCGATCTCAAACTCAAGGGGAAGTCTATACACCAGGTAAGAACAACACCCTAAAGACTTGAACTGCAAAATCAACCTATAACCACTCCGTGCAGTAAACGAGTATGAAGACAGGCCAAAATATACAGGTGACCGAAACTTGACCCCGATGGTACTAATGTGTAGCTCTACTCGTTGTGGTTCTATAGATATGCTGCATGCTCAATTCCGACACACGAGTTGGAAGAAAACTCACACCGAAGCTCGTAGGAACTTACCACACATAGAAGCCGATAGCGCGCACTCTTGGTATCTGTGCGTAGCTCTCGCCGTTGCTAACACAATGGCGGTGTCGCGTCTCCAATGGCGGCTCCGTAGCTCGCGTAGCAAGTAGATAAGACTCTCTCTCTCTCTCTCTCTCTCTCTCTCTCTCTCTCTCTTAGACACAGTCACGGCGCTCAAAAACTCACTTTGATTAATAATCTGAATTCCTAGGTTACAAAAACTTTGGCTTATATACCTCAGCCTTGGAGGTGAGAACATCTCTAACTAATTACATCAGCAAGTGAAATTACTTCGGGATTACAAGCTGGAAACTCAATTGAGTCCCGTTACTTAATGAATGGCTCAAATCAAAATTAATGTCGGAAAGACATTTATTACAATCAATGGTTACAAAATGATGAGTGTGAGCAAAAATGTGGGTGTGATCCTCTGTTGGCTCAACAATAGGTGTCGAATTTGTATTTTGTAAGTGGCAGTGAGTTGCATGTGTGGTGGAGGACCTTTGGAGTGAAATTCACTTCATTTTGAGTAGATAGACATCATACGCGTATGATGTCTCAAGGGCATTTTTAGTAATCAGGACTGACAATAGAGCTCATCAAGGTGTTAAACAACCCAAAGAAAGCTTAAGGACCAAGTTTCACCCAATTTGGATCCTTTTGGGCTAGTTAACCTCTTGGAGAAACTGACAGTGACCAAGACCTGCATAGGAGAGATTGACCTACCTATAGGGGCTAGAACTTCAAAGTAAGCCTAGATTTGGACTAATAACATTCAGGATAGTGTATGATTCAAGTTTGAGTCAATTCTAAAAAATTAGACATCATACGTGTACGATGTCTATAGGCCAAGTTTAGTGCTCCGATTGATAATTTGCTGGTCCAAAAGTCTTCCCTGTGATCCTAGCATTCCATCTGTCTTATCTGATTAGGATGGAACTCACATAAGGGTCTTGTCTTTATATACAGTAGTAAGTGAGAATTACTAATTTGACAAAGAATTGCAGAGTCAAAGTTTTGTATGGATAGCCAGAACTAAGGACCATGCAAGTTGTACAGTTTTATACAGTTAGCCAGAACCAAGGACAATGCAAGTTTGTGATCAATTGAAAGTGCAAAGAAATTTACAAGTTTAAAAGCGGCTTGGAATCAAACCAGGACAAAGGAACAACCGCAAGTAGACTTCTAAGGTAAGAGGTTTGGGTTAATAGTTGTTTGTGTGAAGAATTTGATGAATTTGAGATCCGAAGGTGCATTTCTTATCCAGTTTAGCTTGCATGGACACTCTGTGCTATTTCTCGAGCCTAGTAAAGGGTTTACAGACCTCTCTTGGTGTCTTTTCGAAGATCGTTTCTCAATGAACGGATTTTCCCTCTTTAGGGTATTGCCAAAGCCATCCTCCATAGTGGAAAAAGCTTCCATGTCATGCTATGCATTCACCAAATTCACATGGGCCAATTTGCGCTTCAATCCATCACATGCTTCCTTAATGAATGATTTGTCTTCTCCCATAGTCACTAACAATTTCGGAATGATTTGTTTGAGTGGTTGAATGCTCACGGGGGCCGTCAAAGAATCAGCATGTTCATGCTCCTCTTCTTCCATGGGTACACTCAGGCTAGTAGGAGGAGACTTCCCACTAGAGAATATTTTTACCAGGGCCTCTATTCTTCCTCTTGGTTGTCTGCCTAATTGCCATGATTCATACATATCCATGCATTGCTTCACAAGCGAGGCTTGTGTGTCTCCTCTCATTAGCATGACCTTAATTTGAAGCTTGCATATGTTACTTTGTTAAGCCTACTTACAAGTGCAACATGCACATTCACAATTGGTGTTGAGTATTGTGTATCCTTGACCAGGGGATGAAACACTTTCCACCAAAGCCACCCCCTTGGAGGAATCCATGAAGGTGACATGCCCATGAGGTATCTGAAGTGCCCGTTGGTAGTCCAATTCTCAACAACTACCTCTATGGAATTGTTGTGCATGAATTGATTGTCCTTCAATTGTTGAATGAACCAATAGTGGGGCAAGCAACTAGTGGTGAGCTTGTGTAGGAGACAATCTACACGCCGAGACATGAGCCTTTTTGTGATGCCAAGGAACTTAGACTTTAATTGGCCATGATATGCCTCAATGGCAACATTCATATCTTGTCCATCATGAGGAAAAATGTGTGTCACCCACACCCACATTTCTATGCCATAAGGCAAAAAAGGTTAAGAGACAACTGGATAAGAATAGGGATACATGAGATATGTGTGATGGCATTGTCTCACCTATCTTAGACTCCCAATAAGTCTTAAGGTACATGATGAATTCATTCTCCTGGCTATATTTGCTGTAGAAGGACTCGAGCATCAACTTTTCCTCATCCTTGGTGACCTCCTCCCTTGATGTACATGTACCCTTCAAATTCATGTCTGCTCTTTTTGGCATCGGGTGGTGCACTATGTAGTCACATTAATGTATAACATGAGTTCAAAAGGACGGGTTTTAAAATGCAAAAATTTTAGGCAATTTAACAGAGATATATTTAGATAAGGGGTTTTTATATTCAATAAAAAAAATATTAAAATAAAGGGTCATTTCTTTCATTCAAAGATGTTAAAAGAGGGTTTTTTTTAATACCCCATGAATGCACGTTATATAGGGGGATACTAAATGGTGAACCCCTTGAGTTTTTGGCCAATCCTTGACCTTTCTAATAAGATTTTTTAGCCAACATTGCTTGACATTCCACAAAAAAAGTAGAATAGGTTGATGGAATACGACACTGCTTAACAAAACTCACTAACTTTTGTGAATGCATGCATCAATGTAGTTAATCATGTAAACCATAAAAATTTCAAAAGTCTATATCTTAGAGCAGATATATCTTGCTTTGCATCATCAAGAATAAATGCTCTAGGCTCTCAAGACTTGTGGTGGACAAGCATGGAGTTCTTGAAGCATCTCAACCACGTTCGAGTGCTTTCAAAGGTGGCCAATGGTGCTAGGACCCATGCAATGGGGACACCATAATGAGGGTTGTCAAACACAAGGATAGTGTAAATATTAAACGGCAATAAATATTTGGGAATGCTTAAGAAATTTCCATCATGAAAAAAACCACACGATGCAAGAGAGGAAAACCACACAATGCAAGAGACAAGGTATGCTACCTTGTATTTATTGGTGCCAAAGGCCATGTTTGAAACACATCTCTTTGCCATGGAGTCTGTATTCCCAACACAAAGTCCAAGGAGTTCTTTTCATCTTGACGTTGGTATACAAAAATATTCCCCTTGCTCTCCATGCACCATCTCTTCGCACTCTCAGCATCATTGTCATGACATTGATATTCATCAATGGAGAGCTTTTGGCTAATATTCAGGACATCTTTTATGCTCAAAAAATCATCCCTAACCATGGAGTATGTAGGAGCCTTGCTCGTTTGAGTGTGCAATAATTGAATGTGTTTTTCCATAACTTGTTGAGGTGAGAATCCACAAAACAGCATGTTTGCAACCCAAAATTTCTTGTGCATACTAAGTGCATAGATATCCAAGGAGAGAACTTTGAGGAATCACCTTCATGACAAGAACCATGGCATACCTCATCATCCCTATTCGTGTGATAGGGATGGATGTACAAAATGATGGCCACATCTAGCTCATTTTTCAATCACTTATCTTGGAAGTAGCATTAACCTCACAAAAGCATGCCTTTATTTACTGGTGGGCGCCTCTTCTTTTTGCTATTTGATGGGCCATGTGAGGATGCTTTGTCACTGTCTTCATATGGTGCACCATCTCCCTCTAGCACACATTTTTGTGTATGAGATTATATAGATGATAAATTTGGACCAAATTCACACCAAAACCTGGCATGAAGAACACATAATTCCTAATTGCATTGCAATAACCCATCATAAGCATGTGATTAGAGGTTGATTGAAGTTGGAGATACACTTACACTTTCTTCTCAATCCATGTCACCAACCACAAAATCATTCGCTTGAGACCATGGAATTTGAGCTTCGTGTAATATTCAATACTTGAATTTCCCATTGTATATATGCAACCATTGTAGTGATGAAGATTTGAAGATAACGGGTTTTGGAATTTATAGATTCATCTTGGATTGAGAGGTTGCAAAGGATGAAATTAGCACTTCCAATTCACTTGAACAAATTCATAGTGTGGATGCGGGGAGAGAGAGAGAGAGAGAGAGAGAGAGAGAGAGAGAGAGAGAGAGAGAGAGAGAGAGAGGTTGTTGTTGTTGTTTTTAGACGAATACTTATACACAAAAGAACATAATAGGTCAAAATATAGCTGGCTTTAGACAAAGGACAAGGATTAGCACAAAAAATGACTGTCTTTGATTCATTTTTGTACTCATAGTGAGAATGAGGTATCATTCAAGTGTTTTGTACATAAGATAGTCAATAAAAACCCATTCTAAAGTTATAGAGGCCAAGTTCAACAGTAATGGGGAGAGCAACTTGGATTTCCCATTGTATATATGCAACCATTGTAGTGATGAAGATTTGAAGATAACAGGTTTTGGAATTTGTAGATTCATCTTGGATTGAGAAGTTGCAAAGGATGAAATTAGCACTCCCAATTCACTTGAACAAATTCATAGTGTGGATGCGGAGAGAGAGAGAGAGAGAGAGAGAGAGAGAGAGAGAGAGAGAGAGAGAGAGAGAGAGAGAGAGAGAGAGAGAGAGGTGTTGTTGTTGTTGTTTTTAGACGAATACTTATACACAAAAGAACATAATAGTTCAAAATATAGCTGTCTTTAGACAAAGGACAAGGATTAGCACAAAAAAAAGATTGTCTTTGATTCATTTTTGTACTCATAGTGAGAATGAGGTATCATTCAAGTGTTTTGTACATAAAATAGTCAAGAAAAACCCATTCGAAAATGATAGAGGCCAAGTTCAACAGTAACGGGGAGCGCAACTTGGATTTCCCATTGTATATATGCAACCATTCTAGTGATGAAGATTTGAAGATAACGGGTTTTGGAATTTGTAGATTCATCTTGGATTGAGAGGTTGCAAAGGATGAAATTAGCACTTCCAAGTCACTAGAACAAATTCATAGTGTGGATGCGGAGAGAGAGAGAGAGAGAGAGAGAGAGAGAGAGAGAGAGAGAGAGAGAGAGAGAGAGAGAGAGAGAGAGAGAGGTGTTGTTTTTGTTGTTTTTAGACGAATACTTATACACAAAAGAACATAATAGTTCAAAATATAGCTGGCTTTAGACAAAGGACAAGGATTAGCACAAAAAATGACTTTGTCTTTGATTCATTTTTGTACTCATAGTGAGAATGAGGTATCATTCAAGTGTTTTGTACATAAGATAGTCAAGAAAAACCCATTCTAAAGTGATAGAGGCCAAGTTCAACAGTAACACGAAGAGAAACTAAGCCAAAATGATCCTAAGTAAAGATAGAGTCCTCACCTACATCCATATAAAAAAGAGAGAAAAATTGGTTAGCATTGAATACATTTTATAGGTGTCAGCAAACCCTATTAGTTGTTCTCATGTCCTACTTAAAACCTTTTTACACTTATACCTACGATCCATGAAGAGTTAAAAGCAACAAGTAGCCATTCAGAAAACATGTTATGAGTCTGTCACAATGAGATCAAGAGCCCATTACACCTCCTTATCGAGTGTAAAGTGTGTTTCTTATTCAAAATATCATTTTAGGCTTGTAATTAGAACGCCATCACCCCTTCTACTCCAAGTAGAATCTTTATAATAGGTTGTAAAAGTAAGTATCTACCCCATTTTAAAAATAAAGTTATACATATTAGTTAAATTAAGTTCTGATTAGAAGCCCATCACCCCTTTTGATCCAAGTATTTTATTCGTTTTTATCCCATGAAGCCTTTTTGTCAAACCACTTCAGGCTTTACGATGTTCTTATTCTTAATGAAGCCTAAGGTCAAAAAATGGTTTAATCACTATCTATGCAATATAAATGACTGGTTTTAAGAAATATAGTTCAGGAGTGACAAATGTTAAATCATTCCTAGTCAATAACATCAGTATAAGCTAGGTAGTAAAAGGTATTATCAACTAGGCATTAGGCAAGTTATGAACTAGCAGTCATCAAAGTAAGCGCCATTGCAAGCTAGGTTTGAGATGAAATACCCCCCCTTTTTTGATAACCTAAAAGGGCTAAAGTGAACATATTATCATGTCTAGCCCTAAATCAGCTAGCTATTCCAAGCCAGCAAGTGGCATTATTTCTAGGCAACCTTCTTGCTAAACCACTTACAATTTAAAGAGGTTTTTTGTAATCAAGAAATATATCTAAGATTCTACCCATGTGCCATAAGCAAGATCCTCAACCAGCTAATATCCACAAGATGTTTTGTAAACAAACCATGCCTGGGTGATCAATATATACCAAAAACTTTGCCTGACATTTTCAACTAATCCATACTGTATGATTATTGATTCTCATAAACCATGAGACCTTATATTAATTAAATGTGGGGATTCTCAATCAGTACAAAAAAGCATCCAGTAGCCCTAAACAATAGAACCATCACCAATTCTTACAGAGCTTAGTTATAGTTAATGAATTTCAGCAACAATAATCAACATGTTATCCGAGTTGTATCCTCGGGGCTGAAATTTTATGTAAGTAAGCATCATAAAGGCACAGAGCTCTAATGAAATAAGGACCCTATCAACATGTTAAGCATTGAGCTACACATTCTGTATTATCCCATAGGGAATATATAGTTGTAAAGCCTAGGAGCACATATGCCATCTTTATCGCCAATCAACCCCATTAGTGAGGTCCACTCTCACTGTTAATGAAAAGGTATGCCTACCACTATCCATTAGTTTAAGCAACATATTAGGCTAAGAAAAACCTACATCTGAGATTCTAACATCCCCCGAAAAGCATCAACTAATTAATGCAATCTATGCAATACACCTAAAAGTTTTAGAAAATAAAGTTCATGAGTTACATCATTCCTAGTCAAAGCATCAGTACATGCTAGGTAGTAAAATATCCATCAGATCATTGGCTAGGAGTATAAAGGTGTTATTACCCTGGAATTAGGCAAGTTCTTAGCCATCAATCACCATAGTATGTGCTATTGGTAAACATCCCCTTTAAATCCTAAAAGGGCTATGCCAAAAATTTCCAACAATTATGAGTCTTGTAAGCTTTGACAACCAGCTGACAAGGTTTAGTTAAACCAAAACCATAGCCATACTTAAAAAAAATAGCAACACTAGCCAACCATCTCAAGTATTATCCCCAAGGGAATGAGAGTATCCAAAAGATCAAACCAAATCATGCTTTAAAGACCATATCATGATATAAAGAGAATATCCCAACAACCATTCCTCAAGTGTAAGTCCGGCATCACTAAAAGAGACCAACAAATTATTAACACAACAAAAAAGGCCAATAAAACAAAGTATAAGCATAATCATTAAAGTATAAACCAAAAACCAGTAAAGGCTTTCCCTGATTTTAGATCCTATCGATCCTAGATTTTATCAAAGCAAACCTTAGAGTGCAATATACCTCAATAGGTAGGCGCATGCGATGGGAAAAAAGTGATCCCAGGCACACATCCTATAGGTCAATCATAATTAACAAACTTACTAGCTTCGATAGCCAGAATCACCCATTAGTATAGTTTAAGTTAGATATGCAAGGTGTGCATGTCAGGCCAAGGGCTAGAGGGCACGACCCGACCTAGGGGGGTCAAGGACCTAGGCCAAGGGCCGGACTAAAGGTGTGGACAGGGGATCCATTTAGGGAAAAGGGCCATGGGCCATCTTGTAAAAGGTTGGCTGGGAGGAGGATCCGGCATTCAGTCTTCCCGCGGTCTCACATTGGTATCAGAGCGAGGTTGTGGAGGGAGCCATGGAGGAGGCGGGAAGGTTGCATGAAGCATGCATGGTCTCTTTCTTTCTCTTCCCAAATCTCTCTCTCTCTCTCTCTCTCTCTCTCTCTCTCTCTCTCTCTCTCTCTCTCTCTCTCTCTCTCGCGGAGGGCTTGGAGCTCGTGGAGGCCGTGTGAAGACACATGCCGTGGACATGGCCCCTTGAAGACACATGTCGAAGAAGATGAGGTCGAGGCCCACAAGAAGCAGAGACGTGGGAGCGACTGCTTCCACAAAATTGGACGCTCGACGACCAGCACAGATTTGGCTCGGATATCCCCAAAGAGGAGAGCCAGGCCGAGGTTAGCAGAATTCACTTCTTCACCCCTGTCATGCAGGCACTTGTGCACCCCCTGCGAGTGATTTTCCCTTTCAGCGCTGCCGAAATTCATGCAAGCTTTTGACCACCTTAGTGGGTCGACAAGGTCACTAGTATGCAGATTTATTGGAAGCTAACTTTTTTTTTGAATTTATTTTGCAGAACTTGTTGCATTGGTTAAAGCAAGCTACTTATGGTGGAGGGGGAGCTTGTTCCAATGTATGTTTGTCAAGGACAAATGTCAAAGTGTTCAGGCAAGGCCTATTGGATATATGATGCATGGTCAAGGTCAAGGCATGGCAGTGCTTGAGATTCTCATGGAGATCGGCTCTGCTACATACGCTCACTCGGTCGAGCTATACGTACAGCTATGAGCCAGATTCAAGTGAATTATCAAACAATTGGCCACAAGTGGGCGACAAGGTTAGTAACTTTCAAGTTCTGTTTGTTTTTGTTTATGTTTTCCTTTTGGACAAGATCTCTCTACTGTGCAAAGAAAAGTGCTTGGGCAGACTCCATACGAAGCCGCTGTGCAAACCAAAGTGCTTTGCCTGTTTTCAAGTGAAAAACATCTTCTCTTATATGTGGCTAGGTATTATCCGCTGATTATATATCAATGATAATGGCACACATCTTTGGCACTCCGTGGATATACGCTCATAGACAACGCTGCACTGTGATGTATCCATTCTAGTGTCATCATGCACGGCAGTATACCAACGACTCACATAGTTGAGGCTATCAAGGCAGCCAAGGGCTTATTATTCTATTTTTTGCTTTGTATGCATGGTATACTAGTACGATGGTCGTACAACAACCATCATTGCATACGCTTCCGCTATAACACTATATACTCTGTCCAGCACCCAATACATAACTGAGATCTTAAAACATTTTTTATGTTATTCACAGGCAAAGTGCCATGTTTTCAGTTACCTTGATACAATCACGATCACATACAAAGTCAATGGGACAAGATGTGCCTTATGGTACCTCTCTCTATGAGGGTGTGGTACAAGTACACTATTGTATGCTTATAGGATAAGCTCATACCTCTTGCATGCTAAGCGACCGCTCTACCATCTGAGCTACCTCTCTCTACGAGGGCGTGTAGTTGTGCGCTTCTAGGCTACGTTTTGACACAAAGATGGTCTGCACAGGATCATATGTAAAGGGACAAACATCACATTCAACTAAGGGGTTTTCCTTAGCCCAACATTCTCTCTCTCTCTCTTCCCAAATTCTCTCCGGGAAAAGTAAAACTAGGAATCATTTTCTTGAAATCTTTCTATGTCAATATGGTAACCGGAAGGGCTAAGAGCCATCTATTGCCACTTATTTTGGAATGGATACTTGCCATATTTTTGTAATCCATCCAGTTGAGTACCGATCGATTACAATGGACAAGCAAGAGTCTTGCCATTAGTGATTTTTTGGACACTACACACTTTACTTGTTGTGAACGTCAAGTTGAGTTTTTATCTCTACCACGGTGCATGGATGAAGCCAACAACACGACTGTTCACCAAAACCTAAGATTATGGTTTTTTGGGTGTGAAAAAAATCTAGTTGTGAATACAATTCCAACTTCAGTGGAGCTCTTATTAGCACTAATAGTGTCTATATGAGTATAGTTTTGGGATAAGACCCACCTCGTGATTACTAACTCATTTAGTAGGGGTTGATGATCCAGTCTTGGAACCTTCACACTTACAGTTTTAAGGAAAGAAGTCCACAAACTGCCAAGGGGTAGTGTAAATATTTCAACTTCAAAGGTAATAAAATGCCACGGGCACACCCAAGAGGGGTCACGGACAAGGGCCAAGGGCCAGCTGCTCGTTGAGCAGTTTTCGTGCAACGTTTAACCAAGGGGTTTGACAATGTTGCTTTAACCAAGGGGTCTAGATTGCAAAGGCAACACCCAAGGTTACATGTGCAAACATATGCAATACTACTTGCATTTTCCTAATTTTCAATTGGTGTTCCTAGGCCTTTGCGGGCGGGAAATTTGGAGAGATGCCTACAAATAAATGAACACTATGTTCACCCTCCAGGTGTGCATCTACTTTGGTTTTGTGTTTTTTGGTTTGTTTTTTCTACGTAGGATATGCATAAACTATGTTGTCATCCATTTTTGCTCTTCAAAGAGATGACAAGGTCATGTAAGAGCCAAGACTTTTGGGCCGTAGTGTCCAAAATAAGTTTTTGAATTATGCAGTTATAGACCCATTTGTAGGGTTTATTTGGCACATGTTGTCACATGGGATGCAACATGGTCTAGGAACTCAAGGAGTTCGGTTTAGCCAGTGTGGAGTAAGGCTAATGAGGGTCCCTCTCACTCCCGTTGTAGAGTGTTTGCATTTACCTCCATGCACAAGTACATTTTGTACTTGAAGGATGTTCTTTTTTTTGACATTCTTACATGAGATATCTTCCCCATGTGGAGAATATGAGTCTCTGGGACTGGCACTGGCACCACCTATTCAAGTATGTGTCACGACAACGTCCCTAGGTGCTGGTCAAATCTGTTTTCTCGACCATTTTCAGCATGATGTATTAGGAGTAATTTCAATGGTCAGAAATTGTCGGATACTTAGAATGACTTTTTCAGGTGCAAGTATTGCTAAACAACATTACAGATGGTTGTTTATACCTATAGCAAAGCTATGAGTTGTTAATGAAAAAGTTTCATTGTTTGTACCTAGAAGTGATTACTATTTCACCTTCTATTATGGTTCAAATGTTTTAGCAAGGCTTGCAAATGATTGCAGATGAATGTATTTAGTTTATTTTGAAACTGTTTACACTCCTCTTCAATGTGTGCTAGGAGTATCACATTCGCCATAAGTATTGACAAGGACGATTATGGATGTACAGGTTTGGATCTGTTTTTTGCTAAATGCATGCACACTAGGTGTTATGGGCCCTAGTGTTTAGTAAAGATTGATTTGGAACGGCATGCGTATTCATGAAGTTGTTGCTTATGAAGCATGTTGCATGAAGCATGCATGGTCTCTCTATGTGTAGTATCTCTCTGAGATTACTTTTGGGTCTACTACTCACCAATAGAGGTCATGGATCGGTTTGGGTGCTTGTGGATTTTTCAAATAACCAAGATCGTTAATCAGGACATTGTTGTTTGCTCAGCAATGTTGTATGATATTGTGATCCCCGTTTGCCAGTCATCTGGGACGACTCTCTGTAAACTGTGGAGAAAAACACATCTCAATATTGTCAAAATCCAAAGAGGATAGGCAGATTACAAGTTATAAGTGTACTCTTGTGCTAAAGGATATGCGAAGCGCGTACGTTAGTAGCAAGCAATCTAACTGGCAAGAATGTATCATTCTAGTTGGTGTTGCTTACAATAAGGTACAACATGTTTGTGACTCAGTTTAGTCCCTTCATGTTTAAGTCAGGTTCTCAACCTTGAACACTAGTTATGGTGGGGTTGTTTACTGATGAAATTTGAGAACAAGTCAAGGAATTAAACTTGGCTGATGAGTTATGTCAGCAAGTTACTTTCATGGAAAGTGGTAATCTTTCAGGTACATATTTGTTGTGATAACTTGTTTAGCATGCTCATGTGCATTCTAAATGGAGTATACACATTATGATTGGATTAGAACTGGTAACACAACAGGGTTGTAAATGGACAACAATGTGCACTATTGAGATGATTATTCTTGATTTCATTGGACCTCCTACTGAATTGTGTTTCAGTCACACAAACATCTGGTTTCTTTAGGGATGCCACTGTGGAAAACATTAGTGTTCTTATGAAGATCCTCCACTTTTGTTTTCAAGGAAGAAAACGCTTCTCCAAGGGGGGAGTAATGTCAGGCCAAGGGCTAGAGGGCACTGCCCAACCTAGGGGGGTCAGGGACTTAGGCCAAGGGTTGGACTGAAGGTCTGGACATGGGATCCATTTAGGGAAAAGGGCCATGGGTCCTCCTATAAGAGGTTGGCTGGGAGGAGGATCCGGAATTCAGTCTTCCCGCGGTCTCACAATGCACTCAATAAAACAATATAACCATCTACTTCATCTAGTAAGTCCACACCAACAAAAGTGGCTGTAGAATATCAAGTTGAAGTAGTTATTTTGTATAATTATAGTGATTGGTTGAAGTAGTTATAATTGGCTAAGTTCACGGATGCAAACAAACCAAAGAGCTTATAGCACTAGAGTGATACCAAAAAGAGGTTATGCGTCAAGTAATTGGCACTAAAAAGAGGTGACAGTGCAGAAAGGGTTTCATGCCAATATGAAAACTATAGATTAAATATATGAAGTGGAGTGCCCTTTACTTGGATCAAGTCAAGTCATACTCAGTACCAGGGTTTTCAAAGTATAGGGTATATCCTTATTAAACCACAGATGCGAGTGAAATGTGTGTGTGTGTGTGTGTCTGTGTGTGTGTGTGTGTGTGTGTGTGTGTGTGAGAGAGAGAGAGAGAGAGAGAGAGAGAGAGAGAGAGAGAGAGAGAGAGAGAGAGAGAGAGAGAGGAGTCCAAGTTAAAAACTTTAATAGCTAGGCAGGTCTAGTGTTAATAGCACTTTGCTGGCAACCTTTGGGTTGGTTGAGGTGAGAATATGCAAAGGAGGTAAGGCGGCACCTACAACAGAAAAAAGCTTCAAGGTGCTGACGCAAGCTGCAGCCTTGGTGCTTGTAAGTTGCATATGCCACGCTTGACACCATTCTGCATGTGTTGACTGGGCTTGTGGGGTGCCAGCTGGACTTAGAGTCCGATTTTTAGACAGGGCCCACAGCCTCCCTGCAGCAAAACTATTGTTGGATCACAAAATTTTAATTATTGTCGTAAACGAGGCTAGAGGCCACGTGGATGCAGAATGGAGCTTCATATTGAACATTCCCATCATACTTCGATAGGTAGTAGCACTCATTGGTCTCATGGTTGGTCCATTTACCCTCGATTGCACGCCGTTTCTGCGGCCTAATGGACAAAGATGAACGAGCCACATTTTAGCAGGTGCAAAATTCAGGTGGTAGTGTTTGGGGCTAGCAAGTTACGGGTTGGCCGGTGCAGCAATAGTACATAGCCATGGTGGTGCAAATAGCTCGGGCCCTGCACGAGGCACCCAGGCAGTGAGCTACTATCTTCGGGCAGCCAAAGACTAGGTGAGGTTTGCCCGCAGCATCATAATCCAACCTTGTGGCCACACATTGAAAGGTTTGCCCCCTACGAAATACCCTCCCTACCAATTTGCAGGCCCTCACACTAGCTTCTCGCACCTACTCTTGAAGTGCAATAGTGGAAGCGTTTGAATTCAAATTTTAAAGTCAATTCTCATTATTAATTGTGTTGAGCTCTGATAATCCCATCATGCCTTTGTGGATAAATGTGTTAATGGTTAGGGGTAACGGGCAGAGACTAAAATTTTCAATTTCTTGGCAGGAATCAACATCACAAAGTTTGGTTCACTAAATTAATGCTAACCGTCCAACCCCAAAGAACCTTTTTGTTCCAATGGTCACACCTTTAATATAAAACTTCGTTGTCTTTGTACAAGCGTGTGGCACCCTCTTAGGAGTGCCCTTGGTGTTGAGGGTCCACTCATGTCTACCCTCCTCATTTTGCACACCCTGCTTGTCTCGATCGTCATGTGCCTTGCAACAATTGGACAAGGAAGACCGCAACACAATAGTGTCATGAGCAAGCCATTATGATGAAGTCGTATTGCCATGGTTGCCATGAATGGGGAGAGAGAGAGAGAGAGAGAGAGAGAGAGAGAGAGAGAGAGAGAACATGTATGAATGCACGAAGGCTTCGCTTCTAAGGTGATCTTTATTTGTACCTTATAACACATTTTCCTAAAACTTGCTAAGAGCTCTTGTGGAGTAATTTTTTAAAGTAATTTCTTGTAACAAGCTCTAAATTGTATTGAACAATTAGGTCTCACCAATCTCCAAAAAATAAAAAGTCTTTTAAAACATATTAAGTGTGTAAGTGAAGGGTGAATTTAAAAATGAAAAGACAAGATGAAGATGAAAAGTCAAAAGACATATGAAGATGGTAAGTCAAAAGACTTTTTGTGGTCATATAAAGAGGTGGTCCACTTCACATTGTAAATTTGTGTTTTTCTTCTCCTTTATTTTTCCTTTAGTATTTTATTCTTTTTTAGATGTACTTCCTCTCTCTCTCTCTCTCTCTCTCTCTCTCTCTCTCTCTCTCTCTCTCGCAAAGTTGTATCCGTCCTTCTCACATTTAGCTGATACCATTGCAAATCTACATGCTTCGTCATTGCACGTTGCTACGTGCTATAGACTGCGCATTGTTTTTGTTGTTATTGAGAGAATTTGAATTAGGAATACCTTTTAATTTTTTTTGAAGCCATTATGAATACCTTTAAATTTTTGAACAATAAAAAATGAGTCTATAAATTTTTTTTATCAAAATGGAAATACCCTTGAATAGAATTACTGAGATTAAAAATATCATCAACACTTTTTTCTAGTTGAAGCTATTTGTCCCTTTGAATTTATAACGAGTGCACAATTTTAAAAAAAACATCATTAAGAATTTTCATAAATGCTTTATCTTTTTTTTCCCTACAATACAAGCATTCCTATTTGTAATGATGCAATAGAAATATATAAACATGTCTTCATGTAAATACATAACTATATACTTTATTTAGGTTTGAATTTATATATGACATTGAACCTATAAATGGTGATTTATATAAGGTGCAAATTGACACAATTGGAGTCATTTACCAAACATTTCTCATGACATTGAGTCACTTTGATTTAGTCAGGAAGCTATTCAAGTACTTTGGTATCTTTGTGGGAATAATATACCTTCAATTGGACGAACTTCTTCAATGGGATGGAGTTAGATTACTCATCTAGCACTGAAAAGTACCTCAACCCACAAGATGGTGGCATCTCCTCCATCATGAACAGAGATAGTGTTGGCCATGTTACCCCCCCTCCTCTATGGTCCCTGAGGGACCATTCCCCACAATCCTCCTACCCCATGACTCTCGGCATCTGCCGATCGCCAAGGGGTCGAATGATTATGGGGAATGGACCATTCCCTACCCCTTCATGTCTGATCTACAACGTTGTGGAGCTTTTCTGTTGTTTTCATTGTCTGACTGCCTTTGTTCCTTCTTCTTTTTGTGAAGTTGTTTTCTTTCCTGTGCTATCAAGAGTGTTTGCTTTGCTTGTGGAGGTGTGAGATCCACATGCTTGCGTGTGTGGTGGTATGGGCTTGTTTATATTTCAATGCAAAAGAGGGAAGAGACAGTAGCATTCTGCCTATTGCTTGAACTTTCAATTCAAAAGAGGGAAGAGATGAATGGGAATACATGTAAGCACCCAAGGTCCTACAACATCATTGACATAATGCACAGTGAATTAGCTTATCCGATGAAGCACCACAAGCGACAACAGCAAGCTATAACTGTAACCATTTGTTATCTTTATTAACACCTGGCAACTGCAACAAGCTTCATTGACCTAAAATCAACTTGCAATTATGACTCGGCTGAAGATTCGGCCGAAGTCTTCACACCAACCATCTTTAATGCATATATTGCAGGAGCTCAGCTCGTGCTATGCTACAGCCAAAAACAGCAAAATACATCTAACCAAAAATTCACTTAGAATCCTGAATTCGTATTGCACACCATCAATAATGTTGTAACTAACCATAATTTTGTTTATCATACATGGTGGTAAGGGAGAAGCTTGCTGCCATGTAGGCAGCTGAGCAGGCCTCCGAGCATGGGTAGTCAAGCTACAAGGAGTACACCAGAGCTTGCTGAGAGGAGTAGCCTCCTTGGGAGCTTGCAATCTAAAAGCTCAGGGCCAATGCTGATTAAGTGTTTGCAAACTAACAGCATCGAACATGCCATCATAGCAATGGCATTTGCAAACAGTTGGGGTGCGACAGAAACCATCAAGTGGCTAACCTATTCAAGTTGATCCAAGCCTGTGGACAATGAGACTTCATCAGTGTAGGCAAGGAAACTTTTGGTTGAATAAGATTCATTCAAGGCAGCGACGATGGTTACACCATCTTGTAAATTCAACGTTTCAAATGATAAAGCTGGGGCACACCTTTGATTTAAATACTTTTGTAAATGGCAGTGAGTTATCTAGCAGGACTGCCTTTGTCAAAAGCACACATACCTCATCAAAAGCTAGAAATGTACAGCCTGTAATTGACACAAGTAAAATCTCTTTATCATTCCCTATCAATGGCAGAACAAAACCTCACAAAAACCTCAAAGGAGACATCACTGCTATTTCAGCAGAACCGAATCTGTGTCAACAAAAAGTAATGCTGAAAAACGCTTTTATTCTTCAGTAAGGCTTGCATGTATCATTACCTGCCGTGACTTGCAGTCTCGAAGCACCAACCGAGCTTTCCACAGCCACAATGTGACAGCAAGCTGAGAACATTACCTCTCAAAGTATGCCTCACCTGACTTCGTTCTGCAATCCACTTTTGTCGAGTGATGGTTTTGTTGAGTAACACTTCTTTCACAAAGACCTCCACTATACCGTGCCAAACCGACAAGAAACGAGGATGGTACATTATTGAAATAAGGCAAAAAGGCATGAAAGATGTCAATAGCCCTTCATAAACATATTGATAGACCTAGAATACAAAGCCATTGCTGGCAAAAACATCAAGAAACAACATCCATTGCATGTTGAAAGTTGATGGGAAGCATGCCCAAATTGTCACCGTCCCCAAAATTAAGGCCTTTGGCCGACAGCTCAATCATGGAAGTGCCAAAGCGCATACTAACACATATCTCACTCGTCATGTCCATCTGTAAATCCTTCGATATATCCACCTCGATTTGCCCCTCCATCACACAAGACTGGTCCGGAAGGAAACCAGGGTTTAATTCTGTTGAGCTATAAAGCTCTATGTGTAGCTTCTTCTGCTTATGGGACGTGGGATAAAATATATTTTCGATACTATGGTCATACAACACAGTGTCTCCTTTCCTCACATAAATGCAAAAAGCATTTTCACATTCCTCGTCACCGTCGTCATTACCAGAAAGATACTCCTCTGGATCCTCCCCTTCAATGAGATCTCTTGTGCATTTAATTCCATATGTTTTTCTTGAAACCCTGCATGTGACTGGCTCCTGTGACATACTAAACAGCACAGCTCCATCACAGATTGCACTTCCGGGATTAGGTGGGCTAAATATGGCCCTCACTCTTGTCTCAAATGCTCCTCGAACTCTCTTCATGAGGTATGGTGATGCTGAAAATCCTCCCACCATTAGAATAGCCTCAATATTTGACTGCATTTGTTGCTCCAACAATTCAATTACCTTTTCCACCTCTGGATCTAAAATCTGGTGCAAGTCTTCATGAGTGACAATAACTTATCCATTTTCTTCTTCGGCATTGTGCCCCTCTCTTTGTCGCTGTTCAATCCACTCTTCCGCAAGCTCCAATGGTAGATCAATCGCCTTAACTTCTAGAAATCTCCTTAACTTGAAAACCACTGCTGCAAAGTTTTTCATGAACAACAATATCAATAGTAGCTCCCCCAACATCAACAACTGCAAATCTGTCACCATCTCTTAGACATGTATACCTGGCCCTATGAAGGCAATGCAAAGATGCCGCTTCAGGCTCCAAGACTAGCCTCAAAGCATAAGGACTTACATACTCTGATTGGGAACACTCCAGAAAACCTGTCGCGAGTCCTGCATTTTGTGGATATTGCTTCATTTTTTGCTTTGCCTGTTCTGCCCATATTGCAGGCACCGTAATGCACCACTGAATATCTCGCTTTTTCAGTTTGTCTTGAAGGTGTGCAAAGGCAAAGTCGGAGAGCTTGTGAAGATCATCCGTCACAAGGCGGTCGATGTTGAGCCCAACTGGCAGAGGCTCGCAGCTTCATTGACAAGAATACGGAGCTCCTACCTCATGGGCAAGATAGAGCTGAAAAAAACTAACATAAGCCCATTTGGTAAAATGTGGGCACATTTCACTCTATCGTGAAGAAAATTGGGTTCCAAAGGGATAACTGAGCGGCACATTTCACTCTGTCGTGATGAAAATTGAGTTCCAAAGGGATAACTCAGCGAGCAACCAGCACCAAGATTATCTTCAAGGCGAGGATGTTTCATTGAACGAAGAGCTTTCTCATACATCACAAAAACAGCCAGGTAGAAGACAAGGGGTTCCACTTGTAAAACAAACTCGTCTATGTTTTGCAATAACGGGATGAAGTGGCTGTCTTAGTTTGTGAGGGCCAATCCAGGACATGGTGGATGTCTCGGGGGTCGCTCTTGTGGACGTACGTGAAGCCCGAAAAAGTGGTGCCTAAGTCCAAAACCATCATGACCTTAGGCCGAGACCTCCATGCCTCGGCAGAAGATGTCGTTCATGTTTGACTTCTCATCTGCTTGCTTTACATGGAGACGCAGGTATGACTTTGGATGGAGCTTTCGCTTCATAGTTCAACTGCACGACCGAGAGGGGGAGGGGAGAGCGCAAGAGCGCATGATAGAGAGAGAGAGACTCAAGCCCGGTTCAGACGCTGCGGCGGAAATGCTTCCCATAGGGCGTCTAAGGTGGGTGGCAAAAACCTATTTGCTACAGCAGCAGGTATCATCTTCCTCCGAGCCTGCCATTTTTCTTCTGGCACCCCCACTCGGAAGAGCTGCTGGCCTCTCTCCACCTCTCTCTGTTTTTCGCTCTTCTTCCTCCAGCACCGTTCAGACGAGGCGGCGTAGACCTGCAGAAAGCCTTTCTTCGTCTGAACCCAACCTCAGTGAGAGAAATGTCTTTAATCGCTGGCATACTCCACTAGAATCTCACGAGATCCCCCTTTTTGCTCCTCACCAATCTCACAAGATCCCTTTGCTTCTCCCCTTTTGAGACAGATTCCAAAAAGCTCTGCGTAGATTCGAACAAAGGTGCTAGATAATAATGCCTCTAAACTCTCCAAGCTGACGATTCAATTGTGTTCGGATGATGCCAATCTTTCCACTTTTCTAAATAAGAAAAAAAGAAAGGCGGCCTGGCTGGACAGGCCTCCTCTTGCTCGCACTTTTTGCGCCCGTCTTCCTCGTTACCGCCCACGTCTCCTCCTGTCGTCCGTCATCTGGATGCAACGGCACCCCTTGTGTTTGGTCTCATACTGCAGCTCGAGGTCATTGCCTTTCTCGCCCGTCGACGACTCGCATCCAGCTCAATGGCCATTCAAGCGGCCTGCAATGCCGCTCGCTCCCTTGACACAAGCACGCGAAGAGCTATCGAGTCGCCGAGGAGGAATCCTGCGAGGATTCCCATCAACCGGAATTTTCGAACATCGTTGGCACATACTTATTGCATTACATTAGAATTGTAATGTTACAATCAGTTGATCACTTACAAACGTTGAATCTAGGTGCAACCATGATTTTAAATTTTTTTGATAAAGATTGGAACTATGGGAGATGCCTTCATTTTCTTCATTTTAGAAGGTACGGGAAAAAGAGGTGCAAGTGGCGACCCACAGGTAGAACAACGATGAACATGGTCTGTAGCAAGCAGCTCAAGCGGGAGAACGAGAGGAGTTGTGTGTGCTGGATAACTACTCGGTTAGGGGAGACGCGACGGCAGAGGGCAAGGGCTTATTTTTTTAATGGCGGCAAGCAATGTCACAAGCACCTGGGTGTGCTAGTGAAATGGTTCATCACAAATGATGCTCCTGAATCGCAATGTGTTGGGTTCAAATCTCATTGACGAGTGTTGCTTTTGCCCCTTGGACTCGACATCCCACAAAGCCTGAGATAGAATCTAATGAGATTCCATCTAATAATTGGGAGCTAAGCGAGTATGAGCCTATGATTTGGTCAAAAGCAAATAATGATTTTTGAAAAAATCATTGAAAATATGAATCTCGCCAGATATCTTGCGTTAAATGGAAACGGATGGAGGGCATGTGTGACGTTGGGCAAGGGACGCAGGCCAGCCAAGGATGGGTGCAGGTCATTGACGGAAGAGAGGTAGCAAATGGCTAGGGAAGGCAAAGCGAGAGGCTGCCAAGGTGGGACGAAGCAGAGCAGAGCACAAAGTGTCATAAAAACTAATATCTAATTCTCCCAAATGATTTTCTCATGTTAAACTGATCATTTAGTATGGGGAAGCAGGAGGGGATCAAAAGCTAGAATATTGGTAAGGCTATCAAACGGGTCTCAACTGGGATCCAAAGGAGAAAAAATAGGGATCCAAAGGGGGACCGTCTGCAAAAGAGAAATGTGCTTCAATGGAGCTTAAAAGACCTAAGGTTTAGCTTCATTAAGACTTCCATAGGCTAAGGTTCCAAAATTTTAATTAAAAGTCCAAATGGTCAAAGCTGGTAAAATTGAATGGTGGTGGGAAGACTCAAAAGTCTTCCCACATCCCTATCAAGGAGGGGACGATCCCTAAGAGCAGGGGAGGAGAGAGAAACACACACACACACACACACACTTCAAAGCTTCCCACAAAGGGAATACTGGACACATGGCAGGCTCCTAGGTCAGTTGCCCCCAATCTCGCCTCAAATCCTATTGAATGGCCATAGAGGTGGACCAATGAGAATTAGGCTAGAGTAAAATTAGTCTAATCAATTTAAAAATTCTTGATAAAAGAACCCATAGAAATTAAGCTCCCCAAAAGACTATTGGACAGTCTACCAAGGGGTCCAATGAGCATCTAGCAGGCCCAATGGCTTGCTTGATTCCTATTGGATAGAAGACTAAAAGGTCCAATGAGAGTTTAATTAAATTATTTGATTACCTAAAGCTCTCACAAAAGGGGAAAGGGGGACACATGTCACAAGGCTATCAATTATGCTTCTAATTTGTGATTGGCTAAGCTTTGTAGGAGCCAATGGGAAGCCAGTAAGAGCAAAAAGCAAGAGGGGTCGACCAAGTAGAGAGAGAGTTGGCATTTTTTTCTAACTCCCATTGCTACACACACACACACACACACACACACACACACACACACACACACACACACACACACACACACACACACACACACAACTCATGTGTGCAAGAAGAACTCTATCTCCTTCTCCAAGCATGGAGAAGTAGAGGCCTACACCAACAACTCTTGTCTATGGAATGCAAATCCAACCGAGAGCCAAGCTTCAATGGCATGCTCATCTCCTCTACCATGCTAATTGCTAAGCTAAGCTATGCTATTAGAGTAATTATGTGAGGAGAATACTCGTAAGATACATCTTATTCCTCTCAATCTTTCCTCATTCCCTGCTAGCTCTCACCATTTTTCAAGGTGTGTGAGGTCTTGGGACTGAGGTTAGGGATACTAGGTGTGTTTTTCAAGCATAATTTGGTGCATGAAGCTTCCATCTTCATTGCACCAACTAGTTTTATCAAGGAACACAAGGATTGTAATGTACAAAAGCCTCCTTTGATGGGAGAAGCTATAATACAAAGCCTTTTTGGAGGGGGGACCGGCTCGAAGTAAATCCGGTCCTCAACTATTGTCAATTGTTCTATTTCTCTCACTTTTCAAGTATTGTCTATGCTAAACTACCTAGGTGTAAATTGCTATTCTGCATTAAGTACTCTCTCTATGCTCATTAGGAACTTGTTCTTAATGAAATGCTCACTATGTTATCAATTTCCGCTACACACAGGTTACTAGTGCATTATATGTTACATTGGTATCAGAGCTATTGGTTTCTCTTTTCTTGCTCAAGATGAGAGATCCTCCTCAAGCTTGGTACAAATTGTCGGTGTTATTAATTGCAAAAGAGTAAGTAGAATAGGATTTTTCATCCTTGAAGCATGCCTGCTTTATGCAGTTAATGGGGATATCGTCGAGAGCTATATTCTTTATAATGGAGTCCTATGGGGCTTGCCTATGGCTTAACCATCATTGAGCTATTAGAAGCTTGACAAGAACCGATGCTGTCTTGGCTCTATTGAACCCTCTCTTCTATTCCTTGCAATTAATAATATTCGAGCCATGGGTATATATGCGTGAGTGCTTATCTTTGAAGGTAAAGAGGAGTAGCAACTAGGGCTTGAAGTGCCAAAGTACAAGTAACATTTACACCTAAAATTTGCTAGTATGGCTGACAAGGGAAAAGAGATTGAAATGAATGTTGATAGCTTTGATTTTGCTAATGAAAGAGCAATTAATGATGCCCCTATGCTTGTAAACTATCTTGTTTCTAGGCTTCAACAAGCCTTGGGAAATCCGTCCCTCCAAGGTGAAGTGCTACAACAATTGCGCACCCATGGTATTCTACAAACTCCCCACCAAGAAGAGAGAGTACCTAGGAAAGCTCTTGGTGAGACTTCCAAAAGAGGACTCTCTCCAGAAAGGAAAGAAGAGGAGGATCCGTACAAAGGGCTCAAAAACCTACTACTAGATGATGCATCTCCCTCTCAAAGGAGAGCCCAAGTTTCAACGGTAGAGCCCCCACCGAAAGAACGAGAAAGAAGAGAGTCTCCTGCCAGCTCGACGTAATTGGCTCCACAAAGACGACGGGCAAAACGCTCTCCAACACCCCCTAAACGGAGAAGACCATCGCATACTCCTCTTCACCATAATTCAAAGAGGGAGAGAGAAAACAAGAGAAGAAAAAGACGAGAACAAGGTCACCCTCTTCTCCATCTTCTTCATCCTCTTCCTCTTCTGAAGAAAGTGATGGCGCAGATAAGGAGGAACAACGGAAGAAAAAGGCGAGAAAGAGGCACCCTCTTCTCCATCCTCCTCATACTCTTCCTCTTCTGAAGAAAGTGATGGTCCACCCAAAAGAAGAGGCCATAAGAAATCCTATGCCGCCTGGAAAAGGTCGTCCAAGCTCAAAAAGTTCAAAGAGGGAGGATAGAATATCTCTTTCCTTACCTACGATGACACTTTTGGTGCTACGGACAAAGTCTTGGCCTTTATCCAACAATTCGATGCCGCATTTGGAGATGAGGGCTTCACGGAGTCCTCTAAGCTACGTCATGTAGCTATGCATTTTCAAAAGTCCGCCAGGCAATGGTGGTGTAGCCTACTGTGCGCTCCTTGCCGCACTGTCGAAGCAAGGGCCTTGCCTAACACTGTGTGCGAGCCATAGACGGCTCCAAGCACACAACTAGCTTAACTAGTAAGCTCAAAAGAGGGCAATGGTGTGTCACTCACCGCTCTATGCTCCTGCGGTGGAGGATTCCTCGCCGCGAAGAAGAAGGAGACGCCGCTACGTCGTGCCGCCGCAATGCTCGATCGCACTCTCTCTCTCTCTCTCTCTCTCACACACACACACACACACACACACACACACACACACACACACACACACACACACACACACACACACACACATACACACACACACATACATACACACACACACGAGGAGGTGAAGAAGAAGAAGATGGAGATGGAGATGGAGCAAGAGCACTCTTCTATTGCACAAATGAGAGAATGACTGAAATTTAGGTTTAGTTGGCTTTTATATGAGCTCACCCCATTCACACTTGGGCGCCCATGCTTAGCCAACTAATCCCTTGAATGTCCCAGTTAGAGTGCGCCTCTCATCGGCGATCACTCTTACCCTTTTCCTATTGGTCCGACAAGCCCGGTACCTGACTCTACCAAATACATAATACACGTCCGTCGTAGGTGATGGGGTGTCCGTGAGCCGTGAGGGTTAACATGCCCCCCTTCCTGATGTAGATTCTGTCCTCGGAAGCTATTTGAGTTGAAGCTCGTTCGTCGAGGTGGAAGAGCATTTGAGATGAATGTCCTTAGCTTTCTTCAATCACTGCAAAATCAAACAACATTGGCACAGTAATTGATTCTCATAAGTGAGTAAAAAGCATATGCAGTTTTAGGTAGACAAATTGATTGGTAAAAGAATTTCAAAAAATTTGTCAGCAATGAACATTAAATTGCAATGTAATCAAATGCATAAACATATGTAAAGGTAAAAAATTAAACAAGTCTGGGGTCGCTAATTTGACGGTCAAAAGGCACTAGAGATCGAATATTAATACCATGGGTAAGCTTCTTAATTTTCTGTGGTCAATTAAGTTGTTTAATCGTGAGAGCCAAGTATTCATGTTCGAGGGCTGACTAGAGGCTATATCTAGAAGACCTTGTAGTTAAGCTACCATAAAAGGAATTTCTCATGAAATAATCACCTGACTGATTACTTTTTCTTTGACCCCCCAAAGTCTTTTCACAGTGATTCAATTTGATGTGTGTGCTTATTTTGTATGCCTTGGGTTTTTGCTTTTCAAGGAAAAGCGCCCACACTGGGAACCTCTAGGGCTCTAGTACCATAGGCAATACATGTGAGTGAAGTACCAAATCAAGCTGAGATTTCTCTTCCAGCTTAAGATTTTACAGTGTGGCACTTTGATTTTTTGTTTGTTCATTTTCAGCATTTTAATTTTGTAACTTTGGGGGGTCATATAACACTGATACACCTCCCCAGGCTCATCACACTAGTTAACTCCCTTTATAATACTTAAGCTAAAGGTCAATAGGGTCAAGCCCACTAGAAAGCCCTAGTACATTTCACACAATGCTGCCTAAATCGGATTAAGAACCTAAGTAACCGTTGATTATTAGGAAGGCATTCCCCATGGTATTAAGAGAAGATCTCTACACCTAACTTGGTCAATTTAGCTTAGTCGGACTGCTTGAGTTTTAAACCTAGACAACTGATTATGACAAAAGATTACATTGAATTAAATGTTCTTTACTAAGAAAATGTGATGGATATTAGGCTACCAATCACAATTAAAGCAGACAATCATAGATGCAAAAAAGATAAGGGGCAATGCTAATGGACAAGAAACACCTGTTTGTGTCGATGGTCGCGCTTGATTTGAAGAGTGAGTCGAGATAAAGATTCCATGCAGGTCCAAATCCTATCAATAGCAACACGCTCCTGTACACACTAGGAAACAAAAGGAATACCTCCAGGAGGCACATTAGTGGGAAAAGAGAACTTTGCTAATCACTCAACTCTAAAACAGAAACACTCCTATCGTACTAATCTTACCTACCCTCCATCACTCAAGTGATGAGGATCAAAGGTGTTTTATGGCATAGGTTTCTGTTTCACTGTACCAGATGTGACATGTGTAGGTTTGAGTCAATGTTTTGACTTTTAATGTACATACTCGTTTGCTAATTGCTCTTGCTCTTTATTATTATTTTTGTTTTTTGTGAGTATAAAGCTTTATATGTACATCCCCTAAGATTGGGAGATATAGAGGTCAGGGAGGAAGGTTGAGAGGGAAACAAATGAATGATGACTATCAGCAAACACTCCCCCCTTCCTTGGGTAGATCATACCGTTTGAAATGAGCTTGTCACCCTTTGAAACCAATTGTTCCAGTTGGTAATAGGTGGAGATTTTTGCCAGTAGTTTTCTATTACCTTAGGCGCCTCGTCGAGTTGCAAGGGTGGTAAGGTACTCTCCCAAGATCGAACTTGAAGTAGTTCATTAGGTGATTCTTGAACACTGGGAGGTGTGGATTCTTTTGTAGCTTTATGGAGGTCCACTATTGTAGATGGAGGCTGTGGAGAAGTTTTTACCTCTACGGATACATTACATGAGAAGCTAGAAGCTTCATGGGACTCCCCCCTTCTTGAGCTAGGTGGAACAAATCGTTCTTTCTTTGGTACCCAAACTAGCTCGGGAGCGGGTGTGTAGCATTCTGTGATTTTTTTCTTTCCACGATCATTGATTCGTTTTGGAGCTACGTGATTGGGCTCACATGGGTCAGGCGATAGGTAAGAGCACAATCTACGTTTTGGCACCCAGATTTGATCATTTCCTTGATAGTAGCCTTGGGCTTCCAATAGTCGTTTAGGGATCCATCGCAACATTTCATTAATTTTCTTGGAGCGAGTGGTACGTTTCTTACAAGGCTTCTGTTTTTTAGCACTAGCTATGGTCACTAAAGAAGCTTTAGGGACCCACTTGTATGTTTTCTTCGTTACATTAGGATGAGTCTTGTCAGAAGCGATATGCATTGCTTGTAGCATATTTAAGGGTACAGGCATTTCATCCCCCTCAGGTGTTACCCAGGTCGTCCCCCTATTTCCCCAAGTGTCTATGGTTGCTGCTAGGTGGACCCAATCCACATTGTCCGACTCAGTCATCCCAGGTAGGATATCCATATAAGGAGAGTTCTCCCCAATTCCGTGTCTTCGTTACATGTGTAACAATACTGTAATGGAGCTGAGTGAATTGTTGTTTCTGATCGATTATCAATGATGAATTTATTTCCTAGAGGATGCGTTCGACCACTTAAAAGATCAACTCGAATGACAGAGTCTTGGAACTGTAAGTAGACGTGGTTTTTGGACCAGTCATGCACCATTTTTGCTTCCCTCATGAATGGACGCCCTAAGATCATCTCAAATGACATAGGATGCTTGGAAAAATCCATAACAATGAAAGTTTGCCTTACCTTGTGTCCCAAGACCTTGATTCTGAGATCCTTTAGCATTCCAATAGGCGTAACAATAGATCCATTAGCCATTTTTACCACTACGCTTGTGGCTTCGAAGTGAGGTCGCCCCATAGACTCCCAACAACTCTTTGTCACCATGCTGACTCCCGCACCACCGTCAAGGACCCCCTTTACAGTTAATCCTTTAGTAGTGATTGGTAGAGTAGCATTAGATTCATCACCTTCAAAGTATTGCCCCAACTTGTTAACGGGTACTTCAATTACAGATTCATGTCCCGCTAGGTCAGATGGTGGTGCTAAATGTTCCTCATCATTCATTACAGAGTCAGGTTTGTTCATATGTGCAAACTATGGTAATCCGGCCTGTAATTCTCCATTGAGGAAGGCTCGAAGAGCTGAGACTAGCTCGGGGTCTTTATATAGTTTGGACATGATGGTGGTTCTAACTTCTGAAGACATGAAATCCATCAATTTGGCAACATTTAATGGCATCTTGTGGGACGTAGGACCCTGACAAGAGGATGGTGAAGATGGAATCTCCACTTCCTCAAGGGGGTCGGGTATTCCCTCACCAAACATTCTCTCTAGTAGGAAAGGTGTGTGTCCACTTTCAGATGTCCTACCCTCACTCTCTTCCCGAATGATACTGGGTATAGCTAACGGCCTGTAGTTCTTGTGAGGTTGAACTTGTGTGGGAAACACTGTGTCCGACATCTGGATATGTTTGGGTTCAGGTTCTAATGTTCGTTGAGTTTCTTCCACCAAACCCCTCAGTTGTTGGACTCGTTCAATTTCCACTGTTGGGTTTGGATAGGTTCCAATCTTTCTCTTGCAATCCTCATTTTTTGTCTCTCGTGGCTTATCTTGGGGGTTCGCAACTGGGTAGTTTAACTTTGAATACTCTTTTGGTGTTCGTCATAATTCCCTCTCGTGATCCTCCTCACTGGCTTTTTCCTTTGTAGTAACAGTTTTGGTCTCCGTGGTCTCTATCGAATCTGAGTCATCCTCAGGGTCATTCATATACACGGGATCCTCTCCTGTCCCTATGTTAGTCTTTGAACTAGGTTTTGAGCTAGAAGCATTAAGGGATTTCTTTCTTCGTGTTTTCTTCTTTCTCGCTCGGCCAATGGATGCAACATTTCTCTCTTCGAGGATGTAATTTTTCTTTTGGAGCATCGACCGTGTGAGTGCATTCATTGGTGTTATGTTTATAGTTGGTGGTGTCCCATCAACAATCTCTATTATGTTCAATGGTGTGATTTTCGGTGCGTTTGGATTGTTAGGACACTGTGCGATCAAATGATCTATGCCGCAATGATTACAAGTGAGTATTGGCATTGCCAATGCACTCCCTTGACTTGTTTGCATTAGTGCGGCATTCTTTGCATTCTAATGGGGCACTTAGCTACTCGATGTGGTCCACCACATTCGTAGCACTGAAGAGGTGGTCTCTTGGTAAAACTATTAATGTTTTGGCCCCTTGCTGCTAGCGTAGTAGCTTGATATACCGGTTTGATTTGTCCCCAATGATCTTCCATATGGTACATGGGACACTCCTCAAGCATGTCGACTCCATAGGTGATACTAGAGTCTATGTCTTCTTCGCAATCTACATAAGTACTAGATGACTCGCAACCTATTTGGTTCATAGGTGTAACTCTTGGATGAGGGGGTTGCGGTCCTAGCACTGGAGGTGGCAACGGTGTGGTTTGGACCACATTTTGGGTTCTAGGGACCATGTGCTGTAATGGCAACTATTGCTCCATGGGTGGGGTAGGCATCAATGCAGGAACTCGAGGTGAGTCTGCCCAAGCTATAGGCGGTCTATTTTCCATGATGCGTTTAAGCATTAGGCAATCCTTCGCTTGATGGCCATACCTACCACACGCGTTACAAGTCCCGTTAAACTTTACTCTGAAAGTAGGGCATTCACTCGTAGTATGTGGGCCCAAGCAAATTGAGCACCATTGTTGCTCCCTTCTTGGATACATATGAGTGTTTTGTGGAGAACGATTACCCCTAAGGCTTTCTTGGATGGCCTTGGTGAGATCTGCCAAAGTCATCTCAGATATCGTTTGCTCTTTCACGATTGGCTTTATCTTCATTGGCTCATGCCCTGATGCTTGCGAGCTACTAGACTTCGGCTCGGCAGACACTCTTTCTCCTGCAATCATTAAATTATCCTCCAATTGGATTGCATTCATGGTGACTGCTTCCCAAGTAGTGATACCTCTAATGACTAGGCCATTATAGATACTTTCATGTCGTAGTCCCCTAATGAATCTATCGAGCAATTGGTTGTTGTTGAATCGCTCGTTTGGATTGCATCGAGAATTCAAATTCTTTAGGCGACTAATGAAGTCTCTCACGGATTCACCTTCTTCTCGTTGGGCTTTCTGGAGCTGAGAGGCTACACCCCAAAGTACTCCCTCTCGTATGTATTCTTTTAAGAACAGTCTCCTAAGAGTAGAGTAGATCGTTTTCTCTTCTACTCTTAAGGTTCTATACCAATCTCCAGCCTTTCCGCTTAAGGTCAAACTCAAAGCCTTACACTTATGTAGCTCATTGTGCTCTTCCAAGGAATCGCACACATGTTCAAAGACTTCTATATGATTTCTAGCATCTCCGTCTCCATTGAATTTCTGTGTGAGCTTAGCTACTTGAAATGCCTTGCTCCTAGGCTCTCTATCAGGTGCACTACGCATGTTTTCCGCAATAGAGCGACCGATAGTTTGAGCAAATGCTGCCAAATCTCCTATTTGAGCAGGTATAATGGGTGTATGTGCTCCTGGAACCACATGTGAGATGGGAGTTGGCCTTGGCCTTGGCATACGCGCGGCTCTTGGGTCCCACATTTCGTATGGTGGTGTACCAGACGGGGGTCCAAAGTTTACAGGCGTGGCCCTAGGCATAGGGGGTGCCTGATATGGCATGTTATTATTAAATGGCATGGCTCCACTTGTATAAGAGCTCGGATAATTCCATTGTGGATTGTAAGCTCTTGGAATAATCGGAGGTGTAGGAGCTACATGAGGCTGAGGTACGACAGGTGCACATGATTGATACATACATGTAGGTATAGTTGGGGGCACTGTGCTACTAGGCATCGGCGCAGTGTTAACAAATGAACTCCATGGTGTACTTCTTGTCATGCTCACCATTGGGATATGCATGGTAGCCGTAGTGTCATTAAGAGAAAGATGAGCTAGATCTGGGAAGGTAAAGCTGCCACTTGTGGGCTCAGATTGTACTGAGGCTCCTGGCGAAACAACATATGGAGGATCAATGGGGCTCACTGAGGGAGTCTCCATTTGTGACAGGGTTGGTTGGTTGGCCTTTCCCGTATCCAAGAATCTCATTAGTCCTGTTGATCCCTGTGTTCTGTCTTTCTAACTCGATAATCCTATGGAGGACATCACAAACTTTTTGTTGTTGCTCATCTATGCTAGTAGCACCCGATGTGGATTGTAGAACATCTAACCAACCCACATGATAGGTGTGTCCTGTGTACCGATCAGTTAAAGCTTCTGCTTGTAGGTCATACTCCCGATTTTCGTTTAGGAATATCCCATCTAGGCCTGGCGTGCTGGAGGTTTCCCTTGAAGTGGAAGCATTATTGCTCCCCATAGCTTGCCCCTCCGTGACTGCTACCTTGGGAACACTCGGTTGCTCGGCTGGCATGATTGTTGTCATAGGAGCCTTTGCTTTCAGGGCTTGACTTTGTTCTAGCCCTCGTAGGTTCTCAATTTCCCTCTCCCTTGTTGCTTGCATATAGCGTTCGATCTCTTGCACTTCGGCAAGACTCCTACCATCGGGTAGTAAAACCTCAGAGGGAGATAGTCCTAAAAGATCAAGAGGTGCAGTGGATGGAACATTCACATGCACACTCTCAAGAAGCATAGGGTCCATTTTAGGCATGAATGACGAATTTACTTCCCCACTCCCTTCATTTATTTCATTAACCGCATGTTCGGAGCGAGTAGCTCTACTAAGGGTCTCTTTTAAGCGGCTAAACACGCTGGACCCGGGCCGTGGGCCCATGGCATGCATGTCTTGACTTGAACTATCAGGGTTTGGTGTAGGATACCCCTCCATGACTTCGTAGTCAGAGGAAGAATCACTAGACGCGATATGAGGATCTTGGGTCGCACTACCTTGAGTCCCGGCCGAAGGTCCAGAACCTAGGGTGGAGGAATAATGGGTGCTCGCGTAAATGGAGGCACTACCAATATGCTCGTGCTCTAACACTCATCCAGAGCGTAGGTTCATATGAATTGGATCCCCTAGAAGTGTCAGTGAGGGCCCGTGAAGGCTGCTCACCTAGTAATTTTGGGTGTTTTGCAACCCAAGTCTTTTCTTATTTATTTATTTTTTGATTTTTTGGCCCTTTTTTTCTGACCCAGCTATAGAATAGAACGTATGATAGCTCAAAACGAGCGTCTCGGTCAAAGGGACGTGCCGTGCTTTACAGCCCTCCGTTTGGTCACTTTATGCCCTCGGAATTCCTAAAACCGTCAATTTCTAGTAGGGAACTAAGCCCAAATTAGAAAGTCTAAGGGTGCAAGTGGGAAGAGAAGGGAGGAGAGTAGAGGACTTACCCCACATGCTCTCATTCCCTCTTGAGGGGGTAGGGTATATATATAAGAGTGAGTCTAGTATATATCATAAGACTGAGGACTGAGGCCTGGGCTTGGGCTTGGGCTTGGGCTTGGGCTTGGGCTTGGGGAAACGATCCCGATCAAAATTTTAGTGTAGCCCCCCAATCACTCACGCTTAAAATATTTTCCCCCAATCACTCACGCTTAAAATATTTTCGGTTTTTTTTTTTAAATTTTATTATTATTATTATTATTTTTTTGGGCGACGACCGCGCGCGGTTTTGGTGACTCTTTCTTGGCCACACACACTGTCACCTACCTACCCTCCCAGTCCACAGCTCACAGACAGCTCACTACCTTATCTACTTACTAACAGTGCTGCTAACCACTAACTAATCTACTAACTAATCTGTTAAGTGCTTACTGACAGTGACCTAACTATCCACCTACTTCCTGTCTCGCTACCTTACTGTGCAAAGATTGTGTGCAGGCAAACCTTGACAGAAAACTGTGTACAGAGTGTGTGCAAGCAAAAATTGCTAACTGCCTTCCTACTTATTCATTCACTGCAAACAAGCTAACGACTACTAATTGTGCAAAGACTGTGTGCAAACAGAAAACACAACATTATGCAGAAATCATAGAACTTGCAGACAACACAGAAATTAACAACTTGCAGAAAAACAACTCATTCCTCTTCCTCTTCCTCTTCTTTCCTACTACAAACAACTCATAGGAGAAGCACAAAGTGCCTCTTGGGCTTAGTGCAGGGCGATTCCCCGGTAGCGGCGCCAAAAATGTGCGCTCCTTGCCGCACTGTCGAAGCAAGGGCCTTGCCTAACACTGTGTGCGAGCCATAGACGGCTCCAAGCACACAACTAGCTTAACTAGTAAGCTCAAAAGAGGGCAATGGTGTGTCACTCACCGCTCTATGCTCCTGTGGTGGAGGATTCCTCGCCGCGAAGAAGAAGGAGACGCCGCTACGTCGCGCTCAACCGCTTCACCGCCATCGTGCCGCCGCAATGCTCGATCGCACTCTCTCTCTCTCTCTCTCTCACACACACACACACACACACACACACACACACACACACACACACACACACACACACACACACACACACACACACACACACACACACACACACATACACACACACACACACGAGGAGGTGAAGAAGAAGAAGATGGAGATGGAGATGGAGCAAGAGCACTCTTCTATTGCACAAATGAGAGAATGACTGAAATTTAGGTTTAGTTGGCTTTTATATGAGCTCACCCCATTCACACTTGGGCGCCCATGCTTAGCCAACTAATCCCTTGAATGTCCCAGTTAGAGTGCGCCTCTCATCGGCGATCACTCTTACCCTTTTCCTATTGGTCCGACAAGCCCGGTACCTGACTCTACCAAATACATAATACACGTCCGTCGTAGGTGATGGGGTGTCCATGAGCCGTGAGGGTTAACACCTACGAGCAAACAGTGAAGCTCCACAAACATGGAAAGCTTTAAGAGCTTCCATCATGAAGCAGTTTTTGGCTACTGATGCCAAAGACAAAGTACTCATTGAATGGCGAAGCTTGAAGCTCTTTCCCTACGAATCTATTCACAAATATGTAGACAAGTTTTGGGATTTACACCTCAAAGCCACTATCTTCAAAAAGATGGATTTTGGAGAGCAAACACAACAATTTTGTGCGGGTTTATCTGAGGATATGGCGGAGTATGTTAACTCGCAAAGGCCACGCACCATATATGCGGTCATACACCATACCATGGTGGCTTCAAGAATCAACTTCCAACAAGGTGCTAAGAGAAATCTACCATGGAAAACAAGGACCGTAATGAGCCTAAGGGGAAGGACACACATCCAAAAGTCTCCCAAAGGCAATGTCAACAACAACAAAGCTAAGGAGAAGGGAGTTTATAAAGGCAAAAATAAACTCTCTCCTGAAGAGCTAGAGCGTTATTGAAAAGATAACCATTGTTTCAAGTGTGGGGAGCAAGGGCATGCCTATCGTGCTTGCCCCCACAAGAATACACGTAATGAGCCTCCTAGAGCTACCTTGATCGAAATTCATGAAGAGGATGCTCATCAAAAAGGATCTCCTCTATGTCATGCTTGGGGAAAGGGAAGAGAACATGATGCTTTCATTCTCTTTGACCTTGGTTCTACTCACAATTTCATATCCACAGAGTTGGCCACCAAGCTAGGCATCCAAGCCTATGAGATGGGAGATGTCCTACTTGTCGATGGTGCTTTCAAGGGGCAAGAAGCCTATGTCACTTCCTTAATTGGGAAATTGAGGCTCCATATCCAAAGCTATGTAGACAAGGAGGATTTCTTCATCTCTCCTCTGAAGCATGAGGATGTAATCCTAGGGGCACCATGGTTTGATCGCATGGCTTCCAATGTTGAATTCCTTGAAAGACAAATCTACTTTAGGTTCAGGGAAAAAGATATGTACATAGATGCTAAGGAGGTGGGTAGTACCATACCCATTGTACATAAGCAAGATTTCAATAAGTCAATAAAGAGCTCTATTTCTGTGTACATGATTTTTGTTAAAGATTCTCAAAATGAACCTAATTTTTTAGCAAAAGAAGATATAACCAATCAAAAGGAATTAGAGTTATCTGATTCCAAGATGTTTTTATTGATGACATCCTTTGCGAGCTATCTCCCAAACGAGGGATAAGAGGAGATTATGCGGCAAGTACATGAGTTGGTTGAGAAAGGCATGGTTAGGCCTAGCTCATTTCCATTTTTTTCACAGTGTTATTGGTGCAAAAGAAAGATAGCACATATCGTATGTGTGTCGACTATAGAGCAATAAATAGGATCACTATTAAGAATAGGTTTCCCGTTCCACGGGTAGAAGACCTATTTGATAAGCTACAAGGGTCGACCTACTTCAATAGGATTGACCTAAAAATTGGCTACCATCAAATAAGGATAGTTGATCAAGACATTGTAAAGACTGCGTTTTGCACTATGTTTGGTCTTTACAAGTACATTGTCATGCCTTTTGGCTTGACCAAAGCACCAACTACATTTAACCATTTGATGGAGAAACTATTCAGGCCTCACCGAAGCTTTATTGGAGTGTTCTTTGATGATATAATCATCAACTCTAATTCATTAGACGAACACAAGCAACATCTCCAGGTAATATTTATGAGAGAATAAACTTTACATTAATAAAAAGAAAAGTGAATTTTTCTTACAAGAGATTCAATATTTAGGTCACATTATCTCTCAAGATGGCATCTAAATGGATCCATCAAAGTTAGAGGTAATAAAAGGATGGCCTAATCCAAGGAATTTGCATGAACTAAGAAGCTTTATAGGTATGTGTGCATACTATAGACGCTTCATAGAAAAGTTCTCACAAATCGCGGGACCATTACATGACCTAACAAAGAAAAACATTAGGTATATATGGTCCACCAAGGAGAACAATGCTTTTGAAAAGCTTAAAGAGAAGCTTATCTCTCAATCTATGCTTACACTGACGGATCTCTCAAAGCCATTTAAGGTCCAATGCGACGCTTGTGGTGATTGCCCTGGAGCTGTTTTGCTCCAAGAAGGACACTCTATAGCCTATGAAAGTTGAAGGCTTGACCCTGTTGAGCAAGCTCTAGGAATATATGAGAAGGAACTCTTAGCAGTCCTACATGCTCTAGATTCATGTAAGCACTATTTACTGGGGAGTGCTTTCATTCTGCGAACGGATCACCAAAGCCTTAATACTTCATGACGCAGACCAAGCTCTTCGACAAACAAATGAAGTGGGCAAATTTCCTTTCGCAATTTCATTTTCATATTGCTTCACATTGCTGGCAAGCATAATCAAGTGGCCGATGCACTCTCAAGATGACTGAGAGTGAATGTGGTATCCATAGCAACTCACAATGATCTATCTTCTATGATAGATGAGTATGCTATTGATCCCGATTTTAGAGATGTGATTTCATCCCTTGCACTAGGGAAGAAGGAAGAACCATTTACCCTACACGATGATTATCTTCTCTATGGCAATAGACTATGCATTACTAACTCACTACGTGAGAAAGTAATGTATGAATGTCATGCCCCTCCTTATGCGGGGCATAAAGGGATTCAGTCTACCCTAAAAGGGATAGAAACATACTTCTATTGGCCTCCCATGAAAGCAAACATACAAGAGTATGTTTCAAAATGTGTGGTATGCCAAAAGACGAAATTTGATAGAGAGAAGCAACTTGGATTGCTTCAACCTTTGCCAATCTGTAATTCACCATGGGAGAGCATATCCATGGATTTTATCTTTGGATTGCCTAAGTCTATCCATGGGAATACAGAATTATGGACGATAGTAGACATGTTTAGCAAACAAGCACATTTCATACCTGTCAAAACGACTATCAAGGCCCATCAAATGACAACCCTCTTTATATCACAAATCTTCAAGTACCACGGATTGCCAATGTCCATAGTGTCAGATAGAGATCCTAGAATGACCAATAATTTTGGAAGGGTATCTTTGAGAATTTAGATACAAGGCTAAAATTCTCTTTGGCCTATCACCCGCAAATGGATGGCCAAAGTGAAATAGCTAACCTAACAATTCTTGATCTACTAAAAGCTTATGTCACAGAAATAGACCAAAAGTCCCAATGGGAGAAGTACTTACCTTTAGTGGAGTATGCTTACAATAACACTGAACATACTTCCACGAGAAAAGCACCTTTTGAGGTGATAGAGGGAAGATCAAAAAGTCCCATGCTACTCAAGGTACATGGGAAGATCTTTGCTGCAGATGAATATAGCCAAGACCTGCAAGAACCTTTTCAAAAGATTAAGGATGCTACATCCATCTCCTAGCAAAGGCAAAAGGCTGCTGCTGATAAGCACAGAAGAGCTATAGCCTTTAACCAAAATGATTGGGTCTTGCTTAAGTTTCCCAAGGCTCGATTAAGGCACACAACGAGCAAGAATCCTACGAGACATCAAAAGTACTATGCTAAGCTAGCAAAAAGTTACTATGGTCCCTTTCAGATTCTTAGGCCAATCAATATGATGACCTATCAACTCAAGTTTCCCAACCATTGGCTCATACACAATGCTTTCCATGTGAGCCTACTAAAGCCTTACAAAGGAGAGCCACCTCAAGAAGCAACCAATGAAGACCCACCAGAGATCGAGGACCAAAAAAAAGTGATGTAGCCCGAGTCCATTCTCCGATACGAAGACAAGGTATTACGAGGCGGTAAGACTATCCGACGATACCTTATCAAGTTTAAAAATTATCCTTTTCAAGATGCTAGATGGATGCAAGGCATACAATTAAAGGATAACATGAACCTTGTCAATGCTTACAATGATTCCCTAGAGTAAGCAATTGTAAATACGTATAAATGAACAAATTTTCTATCTCATAAGACTTTCTTTTCTTTATTGTGCACAAATGTTAATAAGTATGCATGTTTAGGATGTTTGTAAAGACGACATCTCCCAAAAACCAAGTAGATTTTGTCACTCTACTATGGAAGATTGATACGGACTAATGTGCAGACATGCTTGTGGCAGCTAAGGCTCTTAGGCACCAAATGGACTAGTTTGAAGCACCACCGGAGAACCAAGAAGGACCATCAGGTACGCAACCCTTGGTGGATACAAGTAAGTTACATCGGATGCTCTCTAGCGAGTTAGCTAGTGAGGAGAGAGAAGAGTACATCTCTATGCTGGGGGTAACTTCACCACACTCTTCATTGATGGAGATGAAAAGATCACAGGCATCATAGTGGTGTAGCACTGCATAATACTCAAAGAAGGAAGTAAGCCTGTAGTGCAAAAGCAACAATTGAAGAGAGCGACAATAGCATCAAAGTGATGGGACTCATCCTCAGAGGTCCAAAGAATTTGAAACAGTTTGAAGCACCACCGGAGAGCCAAGAAGGACCATCAGGTATGCAACCCTTGGTGGATAAAAGTAAGTTACATCAGATGCTCTCCAACGAGTTAGCTAGTGAGGAGAGAGAAGAGTACATCTCTATGCTGGGGGTAACTTCATCACACTTTTCATTGATGGCTATGAAAAGATCACAGGCATCATAGTGGTGCAGTACTGCATAATACTCAAAGAAGGAAGTAAGCCTGTAGTGCAAAAGCTCAGGAGGTTTGGGATAATTCAGCAAGAGGCATTGCTCAAAGAGGTAAGGAATTCTCTACAGGCAGGTTTTATTTACCCCGTCAAAGACTCAGAGTGGGTCTCTCCACTGGTGGTCACGCCAAAGAAGAACAGTAAGTGGAGGGTTTGTGTAGACTACAAACCTCTCAATGCAGCAACCAAGAGGGATCATTTTCCCCTAGGTAGTAGTTCATGAGCGCTACACAGTATGTGATGCCTACTCAGGCTACTTCCAAGTTAGCATTATAGAAGACGACAAAAATTAACATCTTTTATAACACCATGGGGATTTTTTTCTTAGAGAGTGATGACCTTTGGCCTCACCAACGCGCCGGCCACATTCCAACGCGATGTAACTTTTGTCTTCTAGCCATACTTCTCTAAGTCAATACGGGTTTTCATAGATGATTTTTACATCTACAACTCTCACTCCCTCCATTTGAGCAAGGTTTATGATGGCCTGGATAGGCTGCAAACCTTGGGTGGCTAGCTTAATGTAGATAAGTGTCTCATTGGTGAAAGCAAGGTCACTCTTCTCGGCCATGTAATTTAATCCAAAGGGATTGAGGCTAACCCAAGCAACGTTCAAGCTTTAGTATCTTTGTCATCACCCACAAGAGCTAAGAAATTGGTGTTTTTCCTTCAAAAGGTAAGGTATTTGAGCAGGTTCCTTCACTTGCTCTCTCAAGTGTTTCTCCCTTTACAACAAGTCACCCATAGATATGTCTGCCTATGGAGTGAAGAAATTGAGCAACAGTTTAGCGAAGTGAAACAGATCTTGGCTTCACTTCCCACCATTGCACCCCCTAGATGGGACGAGCCATTTTATCTTAACCTCAGTGTAGGAAGTGATACACTTGGGGCCGTACTAATACAAAAGGACTCCCAAACCTCTTTCATGTGTCCTATCTACTTCTCTAGTCATGTCATGACCCCATCAAAAAAAGGATTCACCATGGTAGAGCACATGGTGCTTGCATTGATGTTTGCCACTACATATTTTTGCTCTTATCTATTGCCTAGAACCTTTGTAATTCTAACAATGGAAGAAGTCTTTCCATATGTAATGCAACATATGGATGTCTCATCTAGAATCTCTAAGTGGCTTGTTAGCTCTGGTGGAGAACTCCACCAGAGCTAGTCTAGCAGGTATTCTTACTCATCATCACTATAAGAAGAAGCTAAAGTTCAACACAAAAGGCAAAGGAGTGACACTAATGGTGGAAGTTTCAAAGCTAGAAGGAGCTCACTCTCTTTTCTTTGATGGAGCTTTTAAAAGACTAGTGGACCAGGCTGAAGAGCTGGCATCATCATTTTCAATGAGCAAAGGGAAAATGTCTTCTCTATTGGGCAACTACTACACTCCCACTCCAACAACAAAGCAGAGTACGCAGCTCTAACTCTTGGATTATAACAATGTGTTTTGCAAGGGGTTCAACACCTAAATGTGTTTGGCAATGCCATGCTCTTAAAGCAGATAAATGGCACTTGGGTTTGTAAAAATCATGTTTTGCTTGGCCAATTACGCCAAGTTAAGGATCTTCTTAGAAAGTTTGAAGCGGTGCAATTATTTCATGTCCCTAGGGCAAAAAGACAAGAAGCAGATGCTCTAGCCAAGGAAAGAATACAAGATGTTTCTTAGATATAGGAGAATGGCTTGAAGGGTATAACAAGGGCTAGAAAAAATGGCTTGTCTGAAAGGCAAGAAGATACCACCTTATAAACAGCACCTTGTACTGCAAGGGCAAAGACCAGATCCTCAGGTGAGTGCCAACATCTTGTGAAATCACGGAGGTGATCTCAAGTTGCCATGATGGTGTTTGCGGCATCCACTTTACTCTAGAAATTACTAGCAGGAAGATTCTATAGGCAGGATTCTCTTAGCCTAGTCTGAACAGGGATGTGCATCATTGATGGAAAACATGCAAAGCTTGTCAAGTATCCAGTGATCGAACACTAACCTATGAGCCACAAACTCCTATCATCTCATATGGCCCGTTTGAGAAGTGGGGAATAGATGCAATTGGTCCTTTACCAAGGGCCCATTCGGCTAAACTGTATATTCTAGTTGGTGTAGACTACATGACCCGATGGGCGCAAGCAACAGCCACCACACACATTACAGCCCAAGAAGTGGCAAAGTTCATGTTTGAGCACATCTGTTACCATTTTGGCACACCTCAGGAGATAATATATGATAGAGGACCAAGTTTCAGAGGCGACTTGGTGGGAGAACTGATAAAAAAGCTAGGCGTCACATGCCGACACTCTACTTCATAATATCCACAGTGCAATGGTCTAGTGAAAAAGGTAAACAGCATGATCTATAAAATCATCACAAAGCAGGTGAATAACCACGCAAGTGATTGGGATAAGCATCTCATGGCTGCTCTTTGGGCCTACCGCACGACATTCCAAACATCACTAGATTCCATCCCTTTCCATATGGTATATGGAAAAGAGGCCATTCTACCCATCGAGGTACAAATAAACAGCTTGCGAGTCATGGCTAGTCAGTTACAGTACCCAATTGCCCATCTCCACAACCACATCTTGGACCTAGAAAGGCTTCAATTAGATAGGGAAGATGCAATGAATTACTATGCAACGCAAGCAAAACGACGCCGACTCACATTCAATCAAGGGCTTAAGGAAAAGGGTCTAAAGAAAGTCATGTTAGTATTGAGATATGACAACAGATTTGACACTAGGAAAGATAAGTAGTTTCAGCCTAGATGGAGCAATGGTAGCTACAAATTGATGGAGGCAGATCGTCAAATTCACAAGACCAGAGTCATTGGATGGAGGCTCAAAAGGTACTTCTTAAGGTTTGATATGGAGTTCATGGTAGATATTCTGGAGGAGGGAGAATCCTCCAACGCCACTGCTAGAGAATCAAAAGCAGAGCTAGAGGCATGAATGCCTCTACCCAGAAAAAAGAGCTAATGATGGCCGGATTTTGAGAGCTGCAGCCATGGGAACTAACCCCAATTAGGGGAGAATTATACAACAAAAATAAAAAAACATTTTTTGTTGGTTGTAGGCTGCCACCACCCCCCCTCCTTGTCTCAGCACTCACAGAGGGGCCGCCCCCCCTTGGCACCACCCTCTCTCTCACTCCTCCATTATTAGGCTCTCTCTCTCTCTCTCTCTCTCTCTCTCTCTCTCTCTCTCTCTCTCTCCAACATCCAGAGTCCATCAGGCTTTCTCTCTCTCACTCTCTCATCCATTATTGCCAGGCAGTAGGATAAGATCTCTCTCTCTCTCTCTCTCTCTCTCTCTCTCTCTCACTCTCTGATCCATTATTGCCAGGCAGTAGGATAAGATCTCTCTCTCTCTCTCTCTCTCTCTCTCTCTCTCTCTCTCGTTCCCCCACCCTTACACACACCCACACACACAGGTTTTCTCTCTCCCTCTCTCTCTCTCTCTCACACACCCCCATCTCTCTCTCTCTCTCTCTCTCTCTCTCTCTCTCTATGTGTGTGTGTGTGTGTTGGCAACCAGTAAGAAAACGTCTCTCTCTCTCTCTCTCTCTCTCTCTCTCTTTCCATACACACACACACACACTCACACACTCACAAACACCTACCTACACACACACACACACACACACACACACACACACACACACACACACACACACACACACACACACACACACACACACACACACACACACTTGACGCTAGCTCCCTCTCTCTATCTCTCGCTCTCTCCTCATATCTATCTCTCTCTCTCGGTCACCCTCTCTCTCTCTCTCTCTTTCTCTCTCTGTAAGTTTAGCCCTCTCTCTCCCTTACCCCCCCCCCCCCCCCCCCCCCCCCCCCCCCCCCCCCCCACACACACACACACACACTCACAAACACAAACACACTCACAAACACATACACACAATCTCACCCTCACACACCTCACTCACCATCTCTCTCTCTCTCTCTCTCTCTCTCTCTCTCTCTCTCTCTCTCTCTCTCTCTCTCTCTCTCTCTCTCTCTCTCTCTCTCGTTGTATGTCAATTCAAGCAGAAAAAATTCAGCTCTCTCTCTCTCTCTCTCTCTCTCTCTCTCTCTCTCTCTCTCTCTCTCTCTCTCTCTCTCTCTCTCTTTCCATAGAGGCACACACACACATGCATACAAATACTTAATCACACCCATACCATATACACATACACACACACACACACACACACACACACACACACATTATGTCAAGCACCACATATACATATGAACGCATACATGTACACACACTTATATGCACGGACCCTTATATACACCACCGTACACCGTGCTAATTAAGCAGAACCACATGCTAGCCTATGACTACACCTAGTATAAACCACCAAACTCAAATTTCTGGCAAGAGGAACACAAGAAGCAAGACGGAGGAGCGAGACAAGCGGGGAGTGTCCATACGGCGTAGATCTCTTCATTCCATGGCATCTCAGCATCGGCAAAACACCGGCGACGACAGAAGCATACTCCATCCCTCTTCTACGACTTGCCCCTCATCGACAACACTCTTGTAAAAAGCCCTAAACTAAGTTACCCTAAGTCTAGCTATGGCTAGCACTTGTAAATTCACCTACCCCTACCCCACTCCCTATGGCATTCCCTCTCTCTACTCTCTTCACCTTCTCTCTCTCCTACTCAATAGAATAATAAGAGGCTCCACTAGAGCAGGTCCCACGATCACATGGCACACTCACACTCTCTCTCACCCCACTTGTGAGGGAGGTCACGACTCCCAAAATCCTATATAAGGAGGGGGAGCTCTCTACTCAAATGATGAGGAGAACACCAGTAAGGAGAAGCACAACATCACAATAGCCATGACATTATGCACACACTACACAAGCATGATAGACAAGTGGTAGTTCTGGGGGGGAGAAAGCACTCGAAGAGAAATCATGCACACATGCTGACTCCAATGGTCGTGACTATGCACAAGACTAGGATCTCCATTCACATGAGATTTCCCTAGAGAATGCAGAATAGGATCTCTCTCTCTCTCTCTCTCTCTCTCTCTCTCTCTCTATGACGAGGGGTCTTGTAAATACCATCTTGAATCAAGTTTACCCGCACATACGGAAGGGTCTTCGTCTCCTCCATCTACGTCTCCATCTCTCTCTCTTCTCTCTCTCTCTTTCCGGTGTGCTATGTTGTTGTCATTCAAGTTGTTGTTGTCCGCGCCCTAGCTGCTCGAAGCTAGGTGGTGTCCCTTGATTTCCCATGAAGAGTTCTACGTGCACGGGCCTGGCGTAGAGGCCAATGAGGTTTGTTTTGCACTTGTGCTTATTAGTGGGTAGAGGGTCTTCCCTCTCTCCTTGTGCAACTCATCTTGAAGAAGCTGTCTACCATGGGTGAAACCCAGTGGGCCGAAGATGAGCTACAATTAAATGGTATGGAATTCGTGCAGCGAGCCTATTACGGTAACTACTTGCAACAACTATTGCTATAGCTAAAAGGCTAGGAGTGGTCAAATACATCACCATCACTCCATACATGCTGAGCAATGAAGGGAAGGTGGAGCCTATGAAGGGAGATGACCTTCTGTGGATGTGACAACTTGTCAACACCTGTATGGTAAGGGTATAATTGAGTACTCTACACTCTGTACATCATGGAGAACGGACCAACCATTTTTCCATTTAGATTTTTGCAACACATGCACGTACATGTACATGTAGATAGGAAGATCTTCTATCAGTAGAAGATTGTGTTCTTGTTTGGTGTTGCGGCACTAATAGAGATCCTTAGCTCCCCAAATCCCATTATCCTCCCCGTGTTGGATTGTTGGGGTTCAACAACACATGAAGAAAGTAGCTCAAAAACACCATTGCTCATAGAGAAACAACTCAAGAAACACTTCAGGCATATCAAAACTCACACAGACGACTTCAAATTGAGAAGAATACTACACAGAAGTAGATCAGACATAGCAAGAAATAGAGCATTGGTTGATTGATTCATCACAAGAATACACATAGCTACATGACCACGAATCCCCTTCTCCAAGGCGTAGCCTCTTTCCCTAAAGTATCCAACCCGAAACAGTAGTAACTACCCAAAAGAAGTTCTTGGCAGAATATTTGACTCAGCACAAATCTGACTCATCACAAAACCGATTCAGCAGAAATCCGACTTCAAACAAATATTAGACTTAGCGCAAATTTGACTCAGTAAATATCAGACTCAACAGTATCTAATTCATTAGTAATATCTGATTTAGTAGTATCTAATTCACCACAGTATCTGATTCAGCAGTAAACTAGAATCCGACTCACCATAATCTGACAAACCAACATCCGACCTACCAACATCTGACTGAGCAACATCCGACTAACCAACAAACTATATTCAATTGACCAAATAATTGACATACTAATGTGCTTGTCAACACATGGCACGTCCCGGTGGTGGATTTCTCAGAAATTCGACTCAGATCCACACATCCCTTGATCAAAGTCAAATGCCTTATCCCATTTTCTTGAAAATCCCTAGGTACTACATAGCATAAAGTATAGTGCTTTGAACCTAATCCCTAGGTACTACATAGCATAAAGTATAGTGCTTTGAACCTAATCCAAGATATACAAATACACCATATAGCACCATGACAAACTCAGTGCTAGCATCTTCATATGATCTAAAGTGTAGAGCCTGGTATTTAAACCAAGGTACACAAAATACATCATAGAGAAAAACTAAACACAGCTCAAAATTTCCCCAATGGATTACATTAATGTGCCATTTCATGAAACTTTGGAGTACATAGGTAAATGAGGTATATGTGAGCCAATATATAACATAGTGCCAAGGTTGAGAGAACATCATAAAGAGATACAACCATCCCAAATCATACAAAATATGCTTGTAAAAACACAAAGAAACAAGCATATTGCTACTCGATAAGAAACGAGTAGACACCATCTTCATTGAACATTCTTCAAAATCAAAGGTTTGCAATTCAGGCTTCAAAACTTGAATATCCTCTCCTCTCTGAATCTGATCATCAATCTGCAAAATCTGATGTAAACAATATGAAATATGGATCATTGAGTCATCATCCTCAACATCTGGCATCTGTAAAATCTGATTTTCAACTTTTGCATTGAGAAAATCAGCAATATGCACTTCAGACATAGAAATCGGATCTTGAAAATCTTCAAAATATTGAATATCTGCAAAATCTGACTTTGAGAACAAGCTCAAACAACTGAGATACATCTCCATAATCAACTTTAACCACCAATTTGCAGCAAATAACACATCCAACAAATCAGATTTTATTTCATAGTGACCTAAAATTGGCTCAAGGTGAAAAAACATCTGTGCAACTATCAAACAATGCTTTTTCAGCATCTGCAACACCATAGACGGATACATTGCTACAAAATCCGAGTTAGGCTCCAAAAACCCATTTTGCTGAATTTTTAGATTCAGTAAATAGACAATCTGATCTTCTTGTGGTTCAATCTGAATTGATTCAGAGCTATAAAACTGAATATTAGCATCATCTTCACTCAAATTTGGCAAACCCACGTTATTTTGCTCAAGTTCTTCCGCAAAAACATCATAAAAATCTGAATTTGGAGGCAAAACAAATAAATCAATAAATTCCTCCTCAATCTGAGCACTTTCATGATCATTTTCAGTTGCTAGGAACTCCATAAACACTTCAAAAAATTCTGAATCAATGCCTTGCATTTCAGCAAGCTCTTGTTGGCATTCAAGAAAATATGTCCAATCTTCCATTTGAGAGAAATAAGCTTCAAAATCACTGAACATACCTTCATTTGACTTACTAATTGGACCTTGCATTGCAAAATGAAAAAAATCCTGTAGTTTGTTGCATCACATCAAAATTTGAATCAAGTCCTTCAGACATTGTTTTTGGATCATCTTCCACTTTGAAACAGTTTCCCTGAATAGTTGAAAGATGTTTTGAGATCAAGTCAGAGATCTGCAAAGCCTCTTTGTCCGATATTGGAGTTTGCCCTCTGCAAAAGTCTTGTTGAATGCTAGAATTTGAATCAACAAGTGTAGACATCTGATTTTGTCATAATAATCAATATCTAATTCTCCTAAATGATTTTCTCATGTTAAACTGATCATTTAATATGGGGAAGTGCCGGGGAGAAAAACCTAGAATATTGGTTAAGCTAGCAGACCGGCCACCGTAGGGATCCAAAGGAGGGAAAATAGGTATCCAAAGGGGGGGCCATCTGCAAAAGAGCTATGTGCAACAATGGGCTTAAAAGACCTTAAGGTTCAGCCCATTAAGACTTCCAAACTGCTAAGGTTCCAAAATTCAAAGGTTGTGTCCAAAGGTCAACTTTAGGGAAAATTGGATGCTTTGTGTGTGTCCCAAAAGTCTTTGTCAGCCCTACATAGGAGGGGGCGAGCCCAAGAAGTAGGGGATGAGAGGGAAACACACACACACACACACACACACACACACACACACACACACACACACACACACACACACACACACACACACACACACACACACACACACACACACACACACACACACACACACACACACACACACACACACACACACACACACACACACACACACACACACACACACACACACACAAGCTCCCTTTACACAAAGGGAATGAGGGGCACATGTCAGCTCCCTAGCCCAGATGCCCACAAGGTGTACCCAATTCCTATTGGATGGCCTTGGAGGTGGACCAATGAGAATTAGGCTAGAGTAAATCTAGTTTAATTAATTTAAAAACACTTAATAGAAGAACCAATAAGAATTAAGCTCTCTAGAAGACTATTGGACAGTCTCCCAAGGGGACCAATGAGCATTCAACAGCCCAATGGCTTGCCTGATTCCTATTGGCCAGGAGGCAAAGGGGTCCAATGAGAGTTTAGTTGAATTATTAAATTACCTAAAGCTCTCACAAAAGGGGAAAGGGGGACACATGCCAGAAGGCTATCACTTATGCTGCTTAATTGTCATTGGCTAAGCCTGGGGAGGTCCAATAGGATGCTAACATGAGTAATTAGCAAGGGGGGTCGAACAAGAGAGAGAGGGGGCTGATTTTTGCAAGGCATTATCACACACACACTCACACAATCTGATGTGTGAAGAAAAGAAGACTCTCTCTCCTTCTCAAGCTTTAATGGAAAGCTTATCACCTACTCCAAGCTTGTGAGAAGGAGGGCCTACACCAACAACTCTTGGCTTTGTGATGCAAATCCAACCAAGAGCCAAGCTTCAATGCATGCTCATCTCCTCTACCATGCTAATTACTAAGCTAAGCTATGCTAATATGAGTGATTATGTGAGTATATGTACATCTTTCTCGTAAGAATACTCCTTCTTCCTCTCAATCTACTCTCATACCCCGCTAGCTCTCACCATCTTCGAAGGTGTGTGAGGTCTTGGGTCTGAGACCATGAGGGAATTGATATTGTGTTTGATAAGTGTTTTGCGTAGTGCATGAAGTTTCCATCTTCATTGCACTAGCTAGTATTGAAGGAACACAAGAAATTGTATTGTAAAATGTCTCTCTTGATGGGAGAAACCATAATACAAATCCTTTTGGAGGGGGGACCGGCTCCATGAAAATCCGGTCCTCAACTGTTGTCAATTGCTTAATTTCTCTCTCTTTTGAAGTATTGTTCATGATATTTAACTAGGTGTTATGCTTTTTGTTGCTCTCTCCACCCAAGCACTCTTGTTAATCTCATTAGGACTCTATTCTAATGAAATGCTCACTATGTTCATGCTATTTTCCGCTACACACAAGTTACTAGGCCATTAAATGTTACAGATTTTGATCCACTCCACCTATCAAAAATTTCCCATTCTGATCTATGGGATCACTTCCACAATAATCCTCAGTCTTCAAAAGTGGATCAAAAATTTGGTTAGGAGCAATGACAAAGATATTAGCATTGATTTCATTTCCCTTGCTTGAAATATGAAGTTCTGGATATTCAAGGTGACTTTCTTGATTTGAGTTTTGCTGATTTTCAGCCCTATCTTGGTGAGTTGAAGCACTCATTGAGTTTGTTTTTTCATGTTGCTCCTGTCTCATCAATTCCTGAGCTTTGGTTAAGTCTTGAACATCTTTTGCCAAAAACTCTATCTCATGCTGTGCTTTCTTGTCATTTAAAGCCCCTTTCTTAACCTTCTTTAATTCAGTCCGAAGGCCCTCATTTTCTCTGCTAAAAAATGTGAGATCTAGAGACTGCTGCTCCACATACTCTTTAAGCAAATTTAGTGAAGTTTGCACATCAGCAAAAGAGATTGTAGCAAACTGAGCTTTAGAAGTTACAGGTCTCTCCAAAATAGGATCTCCAAATGTAGCTACCATCTCCTTCTCTGATAACTTATGAAGTCTCCTGATTTTAAAACCTGTTTTGGCAGTTGTAGGTATCACTAGCTTTTCAATCACATCTGCTGGAGTACCAGAAAACAAATCTCCAAACTCCTTGTCCATCTTATATTTCACTGCTGCCAAATATTCTTGTTTAGAGTAATCTGCAGACAAAAGATCCTGAATGTCTTTATCTATCTGCACAGATCTGTGGTCCAAGAGCAATTTTTGTCTCTTCTCCCTTCTTATTGAAGAGCCCACATCTTCAGTTAGCTGTGTTGAAATTTGGGATTGCATCCCCTGTAAAATGCATCTATTATTGACATATTGAAAAACAGCAGCAAGATAAGGCCCAACCTTAGTTTTCCTATCTTTCCTTCTCTGCTTTGTGTAAATTTCAAAGTTCATCCTGTCAAACAAAATATTTGCCCACCCCATATGTCTACCAATTTTTGCAGCTAACAAGATGCCATAATTCTCCCTGCTGATGTCTTGAGACTTTACCAACAAAAAGACCCTTTCTATAAACCACTTGACCTGCTGCTGCAGCCTAACTGCATTCTTCATTCGCGACAGTTGGTAATAATGCCTTTCTCCCTGAGATGGACCAAAAGCCTTAGTCATGTCTTTCTCAGTGGCCTTGCTAACCTCATTGTCCTCTGCAGTGGCAAGGTCAAACACCTTAGCTACTAACTCTTCACTTCCCACCATTGCACCCCCCAGATGGGCCGAGCCATTTTATGTTAACGCCAGTGTAGGAAGTGATGCACTTGTGTCCATACCAATGCAAAAGACCCGCAAACCTCTTTCATGCATCCTATCTACATCTGTAGTCGTGTCATGACCCCATCAAAAAAAGGATTCACCACGATAGAGCACATGGTGTTTGCGTTGATATTTTCCACTACAAAGTTTCACTCTTATCTATTGCCTAGACCCTTTGTAATTCTAACAATGGAAGAAGTCTTTCCGTATGTAATGTAACATATGGATGTCTCATCTAGAATCTCTAAGTGGCTTGTTAGATTACAAGAGTTTGATTATACTATGATGGTGGAGAGCTCCACCATAGCTAGTCTAGCAGATATTCTTACTCATTGTCACTATGAGAAGAAGCTAAAGGTCAACACAGAAGGCAAAGGATGACACCAATGGTGGAAGTTTCAAAGCTAGAAGGATCTCATTCTCTTTTCTTTGATGGAGCTTACAAAAGAACAGTGGACCATGCTGCAATTCGCATCGTCATTTTCAATGAGCAAAGGAAAAAGGTCTTCTCTATTGGGAAGCTACGACACTCCCACTCCAACAACAAAGTAGAGTAAGCGGCCCTGATTCTTGTATTAGAACAATGTGTTTTGCAAGGGGTTCAACACCTAATTGTGCTTGGCAATGCCATGCTCTTAATAAAGCAGATAAATGGCACTTGGGTTTGTAAAAATCAGGTTTTTCTTGGCCAATTACGCCAAGTTAAGGATTTTTTAAGAAAGTGTGAAGCGGTGTAGTTAATTCATGTCCCTAGAGCAGAAAATCAAGAAGCAGATGCTCTAGCCAAGGAAAGGATACTAGATGTTCCCATAGGAGAAATAAAACTGAAGATGCCCCTCTTCCAGGGTAGCGATGCTATGCCTGATAATATCAGCTTTTTAGATACAGGAGAATGTCTTGAAGGGTATACCAAGGGCTAGAAACAATGGCTTGTCTGAAAGGCAACAAGATACCACCTTATAAACAACACCTTGTACTGCAAGGGCAAAGACAAAATTCTCAGGTGAGTGCCAAACTCTAGTGAAATCATAGAGGTGATCTCAAGTTTTCGTGATGGTCTTTGTGGCGGTCACTTTGCTCTAGATATTACTAGTAGGAAGATTGTACAGGCAGGACTCTCTTGGCCTAGTCTGAACAGGGATGTGCATCATTGGTGTAAAACATGCAGAGCTTGTCAAGCATCCAGTGATCGAGCACTAACCTATGAGCCACAAACTCCTATCATCTCTTATGGACCGTTTGAGAAGTGGGAAATATATGCAATTGGTCCTTTACTAAGGGCCCAGTCGGGTAAATTGTACATTCTAGTTGGTGTAGACTACATGACCCAATGTTTGGAAGCAGCAACCACCGCACGCATTACATTCCAAGAAGTGGTGAAGTTCATATTTGAGCACATCTGTTACTGCTTTGGCACACCTCTGGAGATACTATATGATAAAGGACCCACTTTCAGAGACAATTTGGTGGGGGAACTGATGAAAAAGCTACGCATCACACACCAACACTCAACTCCGTACTATCCACAGTGCAATGGTCTAGTGGAAAAGGTAAATGGCATGATCTGTAAAATCATCACAAAGCAGGTGAATAACCACACAAGTGATTGGGATAAGCATCTCATGGCCGCTCTTTGGGCCTAATGCAAGACATTCCAAACATCACTAGGTCTCGCCCCTTTTCATATGGTATATGGAAAAGAGGCCATTCTACCCATCAAGGTGCAAATAGCCAGCTTGCGAGTCATGGCTAGCTATTTACAGTGCCAATTGCCCATCTCCGCAACCACATCTTGGATCTAGAAAGGCTTCAGTTAGACAGGGAGATACAATCAACTACTATGCGATGCAAGCAGAACAACACCGAATCACATTCAATCAAGGGCTTAAGGAAAAGGGTATGAAGCAACGCATGTTAGTATTGAGATACGACAATAGATTCGACACTAGGAAAGATAAGAAGTTTCAACCCAGATGGGAATGGCCATTCATTGTTAAAAGGCGATAGGCCAATGGTAGCTACAAATTGATGGAAGCAAATGGTCGAATTCACAAGATTAGAGTCAATGGATGGAGGCTCAAAAGGCACTTCTTAAGGTTTGATCCAGAGTTCATGGTAGATATTCTAGAGGAGGGAGAACCCTCCAACTGTGCTGCTAGAGAATTAGAAGCAGAGCTAGAGGCATGAATGCCTCTAGCCAGAATGGAAGGGCTAATACTAGCCGATTTTTGAAGATAAAAAAAAATAAAAAAAGAAGAAGAAGAAAAAACCCGTATCTTTTACCCTTCTGTCCGAAGCACATGCGACATGGCCAATAGCCTTGGAAATGCCTTGGTCGACGATCTAAGTGCCACGAATGGCACAATTGTAAGCGAAGGCCGCAACTTGGAGCATAGATCGCCCTCATGGCCTCCAACACCTTGAAAAGAGGGTTGCACGACCTTCGGCCATGGGTCTAGCCCCAAAAGGGGGAGCTTTATAATATGAATAAAGATCTCTCTCTATCTCTCTCACTCACTCACTCACTCTCATCCAGTATCATAAGGCAAAATTCAGCTCTTTCTCTCTCTTTCTCTCTCTCTCTCTCTCTCTTTGGCGGCACAAATAGGCCATCACATACACACACACATACACACACACATACACACACTCACCCTCACAACCCTCCCTCCGGTCTCTGCCAATCTCTCTCTCTCTCTCTCTCTCTCTCTCTCTCTTTCCACACACACACACACACACAGAAACGCATACACACACACACACACACACACACTCACAAACACATACATACACTACACGCATAAGCACAACACACATAAACACATACGCACCAACAACGGATACACACGGCACGCACAAGAAGGAAGGAAGCAAAGAAATTTGACATCGACACATCAAAAAAGAAAGAAGGACGACGTCAAAAAACATGCAGTGGAGACAACAAATCAAAGAATGATGCCAAAGGCATGCCCCAACCAGCCCTGAAATTGACGAACGCGCTACACCAACACACTAGTGAAGCCTGCGATTTGCAGGCATCTCCTCCAGGTGCACTTCCTCAGGAACAACCATAGGGTAATTCATTTTTTGTTTTCCAAGCCAAACTTTGTAATTTTTTTTTGGTATATTCCACCTCTCTCTAGGTGATGGTCACAAAGGCCCACGTAGGAGCATATCATTTTTTGATTTCCCCAAAACAAATGACAAGTCAACCGCCTGGGACCCGACTGCTTGCTTTGTATCTCCAACTTAGGATCCTAAAACTAATTAGTTTATACTAAACTAAGCAGCCTGCACCTATAAAAGAGCACTAAGAGGTCATTATCATGACAGTCACCACTTGAAAGAGAATTCATACACACACACGGACTCCAAGGGTCCACTATGCACAGGAGTAGGATGTCCGCACACATAAAATTTCCCTAGGGAATGCACTATATGATCTCTCTCTCTCTCTCTCTCTCTCTCACACACACACACACACACACACACACACACACACACACACACTGCATTTTCCCTCTAGCCGAAACAAAGGGTTTGGTAACTTTGCTAAATACCATCTTGAATCAAGTTTACCCTCACATTCCGAAGGTTTTTCATCTCCTTCGTCTACATATCTCTCTCTCTCTCTCTCTCTCTCTCTCTCTCTCTCTCTCTGCGGTGTGTTGTGTTAGTGTTATTTGAATCACTGCTGCCTGCATCCTAGCCGCTCAAAGTTAGGTGGTGCCCCCTGTTCACTCCCCGTGTGACGAGTTCTGCGTGCACGGGCCTGGCACAGGGACCGTTGGGGTCCGATTTGCACTTGCGCTTGTCAACACATCAAATGCAGTACAGATCACCAAGATATTGAAATTTGAAGTGTGGGACTAATTGCGATAAAGTGATGCTAGAATATTTTCCCCGATTTTGAGGCATGTTGTTCGAGGGACTGATGGAATCAAAATGGGGTGGTGCTTGCAGGGACCAAAGTCAGGGACCTGATCTAGAAGAGGGTTTTCATGGCTCAGTGATTGGATCACAAAGCAATCGATGGCATTTATTTGAAATGGGGCAAAAAAGATTTATTTATTTTGAAAGTTGTTAAAGGGGTTTTTAAAGGGTTTTTTTTTGGGGTCGATCACCCACTTGCTACCATGTGGCACGACGCATAGTCCCACATGCAATGATGGATACAAAAAGGCAAGGCTATATATCTTGGATCATGGAATATGGGGGGTATTGAAGTGGAGAGGAGACTCTAAGGCGTGGTGAGCTATGGCGGCCTCCCTACGGCTTTGTGCACGCAACGCTATGACAGTAGGAGGCGGTGCTTTATGGTGCCGGAGGTGGTGGTAGGTGGTTGACGACACTCTGTGCGACAATGGCTAGCCGTGGGTCACCAAGGTGCTGATGTGGCAGCTCCAATTCACGTGCTCAAGAGGAAAAATTTTCTTGAGAGGCAACTTGGGAGCATTGAAGGTGCCATTGGTGCCCCAATTAAGAGAGGACTCATGTAAATACTTGGGGGGGCAAGCCAATGCCAAACATAGGCAGCCTTCACATGCAAAGTTGGTCAAAAAATAACATAGATCGAAAAAAATAGAGGGGACAATTCACACTCCCCACAAAGGGGCCATCTTTTTATCATTAGGGGGCTTGTTTTTTGGAAAAAGGGCTCAAGGAAGGGCTCGTTTTGGAGCCGAAGAAGGGAGAGTTCACGGAGGAGCTCTTGATTGAGTTTTTTGGGGGCTTTGTTTTGGAGGAAGGAGAAGCTTGAGTGGAGCCCTTGAAGGTGGAATGTGTGAACTACTTTGGCGCGCCAGTGAGGGCACCAATATAGAGTTCTTTTGCCACACTCTTAGCGAGGAGAGCTACACAGAGGTGAAACCAGGGATTGCCTGAGCTCAGTTTTTCTTACGCTCTTCATGGTTAGGCGGATGGATCCACGGTGTAGCAGAATTCCATGGTGTTTGTAGGTGACGTTTTTGTCGAATTGAAGAAAATCATACCAAAACATTTGTGTTGTTTCTTCCCTCTTTCTCCCTTCTCATCTTTGCTCTGCTCAAAGTGTCTGGTGCCAGTGTGTGTGATGCTTGTGTCTCCCCGAGCCCCTGTGTGTGTGAGAGAGAGAAAGAGAGAGCGGTGTGTGTTGTGAGATAGCTATAAATGGGCAAAATTGGTGTGATGTACTATCAAGAATTGATCATGTGAAGCATACATGTGCTTGTTTGCGTGCAGACGGTGATTTGAATGTGGAGATGTCGAGTTTTGAAGGTGAACTCTAGTGGATTGGGGTACAATGAATATATTGGGCTATAGAGAAGAAGATTTTTTGTGGTCTAGGTGTGTTCCCCTTTCTGCTTATCCACCATGCATTGTATATATGCCCATCACTCTAGGGCTAACTTATCTTTCCATTGCACACCAAGTAATACTACTCTTTGTTGTGTGCCTTGAGCTTCCTTTTGCTTCTCCAGGCTGTGTGCATTTACCTGCAACCCTATTTCCAACACAAAACATCATAGTAGCCACAAACTACATAACCAAGTGGGTGTAGGCAAAAGCTACACAAAAGAATGATACAAGAACCACATCACACTTCTTGTATGAAAATGTTTTTACAAAGTATGGCTTACTTATTGAAATTGTTAGTGATAGAGAAACACATTTTATTAATGAAGTTATCAAGTGTTCACTTGATGAGTTCTTGGTCATACATAGAAAGTTGACTCCTTGTCACCCAACAACCTTAAAAAAATAAGTTTTGTGCATGGTTTTAACCGAGATTGTGAATGAAAATAGATTAGATTGGGATTAAAAGTTGCACATTGTACTTTGGGCCTATAGAGTTGAATATAAAAATGTCTTAGGGGAGACACTATATAACATGGTGTTTGGGCTTAATTTTATTCTCCCCATAGAGTTCTTGATTCTAGCTTTGCCAATAGTAGCTAGGAAACTTGATTGGACTGGACATGAATGGTTTGACTATTAGGATGACCTAAAAAAGTTGGTGAGGCTAGGCTAAGAGCACTAGTAACAATATATGATCAAAAGCGATGCATGAAAGAGTTTCATGACAAGCATGTTGGAAAGGCGGAATGGAGAACACACCCACACACTAAAAAAATCACTCTCTATATCTCACGGTATTCACAGCACCCTTATACTCTGAGCAACACCTTCAAGAGATACAACCCACACTAACACACCATTGATGCGTGCACACCTCTCAACGCACATGTGCTTAGCAAGATCTTCATAACTTGCTTGTTTGAGCTTAGATGGATAATCCAAAAAGATAGGCATGCTCCACAATTGAAGCACTTCACATCCATCCACTGACATTAGCCCTAGCCACCTATCTCCACCTGCCCTGTCCATTGGGAATCTGCCATGCATTCCATTTTTAGCCAGCCATAACTTTCACCCTGCGACTTCGTTTGAGGAGCCAATTGGATCGGCTTGTAGAGCACCTTAAATACCACATTCCAAGGTGTAGTATCCACACTCTAGACACCTAGGCCTACCACCCCAATTGGACCTTTTTGGAGCCTTCTAGCCTAGAAAACTACATCAACCATACATTTCAACCACTCCTCAGGGCCTTTGCACATGCCTTAACACTTTTCCATGCACCTATTTGCACCCTTATGTTTCATGGCATATTCTAGGCTCCAAAAACTTTGGTTGCACCATTATTATCCAACCCCCTTATTGAACATTCATGTTCAACAAAAAGCACACTCAATGAGCTTGAAAACTGCCATAGCAAACTGATAAAAATCAAAAGCACTCACAAACCACAAGCATATGTACAAGATATTGAGTGGCATAAAATGGTAACCATCTTTTTGCAACATTTCTCAGCCTACTCAACGTCCTCTTCCTCATATGTATATATATATTTTTCTACGCTATTAAGTTATCTAGAGTAAATTTCCTCTCTTCGTTTAACCTTTGTGGTGACACATACATTGTACTCTTCCCAAGAATGTCACCTTAGTCATATATTTATATTACCACCCTTTTCTTTTTGCTTTGTAAATAAAAGTAAGCATACAATAACCAACTATATACCCCCAAACTTTCTTACCTCTTGTGAATTAGTAGTAGAAAAATAATATATCCATCTTCCACCCCTTATAGATAAATTCCCATGGAAATCAACTCTCCACTTGTCTTTACCAAAAATTATGGTCCCTCTCTACAAGTCTTCTATGCCCCCTACATAGGTGGCCCAATATCTCTTAAGAATATACATATAGTTTCTCTCCTTTCAAAAAGACTCCAATTGTATATTCTTTTCACAAGCAAATAATATTGGGCCTTCCTCTATTTGTTTAAGCATCATAGCCTTTTGAAAAAAGCATGATTCCCCTTGGATGCATACAAGCAAAGGGCCCATACAAGAAGACTTTGAAGCAAAAGGTTCCCTAGCCTAATGTGGACCTTCCAAACCGAATTCCTTGGTGCATGGGCGTGAAGAATAGTCCAAATTCATATCAAACATGTTGAGAAGGTCAATTTTTCCTTTTGAAGCATGTCATTCCGAGCTACAGGTAAAACGTTATGGTCAAAATAGTGTAAATCTGTCAAATTCGCAGCAAAAGGGAACTGTAAATCAAGTAAATCAAGAGAGTGAGATCTTATTTTTCCCCTACTCATCTTCTAGAAGAGCAATGAGTGTTCAAGGTCACTTGCATGTGATGGGACCAACCTAAAGATGCTTTCTAAATGCTAAGACAGACAAGTTGAGATACCCCGCAGGAGCCACCCGTAGGGCCTCATGGTGGGGCCCACCTACATTATGCACCCCTATGGAACCTTCACGGTCTAAAATGATATTTTTGGTGAATAAATAGTCCCTTTTATGTCCAATATTCAATGAGTGGTCAAAGGACACTTAATTAGGTCTAATCACTTACTCTAATTAAGTGTAGCATAATCCCACTCCTACACAACTATAAATAGCCCCCCTTGGAGAGACTCAAGGACACACACACACCTATATTTTCAACTTCATGTTGTTTATTGATCAATAGTAGAGAAAACTCCAACTCTCCCTCTTCACATCCTCCCTCCTAACCTTCCTCTTTGGAGGAAGTGCAACTCTATTCTCCACTCTTTCCATTCTACAATCTCTTACTCCATCAACCCAATAAATCATTTGTAGCACCTCAATAACTTGTAAATACATCATGATCTCTCTCATGGTTATGTTAATGATCATGAAATCATCTTCAAAACTTTCAAGTGTCGCAATTCGTGATGGTTAGCAAGCGTCGGTTCTCCCCTTAAAAGGTGTGCGAGAAATCAAGTAAGTGTTCTATTCTCAATTTACCATTGGTTTGTTTCTCCACACTTATTCAATTGGTCTAAAGAAATTTCTCACTCCAACTCTCTCTTGCTTCATCACATATGCATGTGGCTACCTCTCATGGTGATTTTATTTGTGTCACGGCATTGCATAGATGGAGATGAGCTCTCTATGCAAAGTGTGTTAGTTTGATGTAAGTGATTCTCTTGTGTGTTTGAGAGGCAAGTCTTGTGAGCATGATTTTTTTGATGAGTGCTTGAGAGAGGAAGAGTTTGGATGTATTATGGGTATTCTTATGGGGAGAAGGTGAATGCTATTCCACAAACTGCATATTTCATTTTGATGCACGGCATTGGGTTGCATAATCGTTGATGGTGTTCAAGTGTCCAAAGTGTATATAGAGTAAGGGGGTTTTCAAAGTGTGTTGCTTGAGTGGGTGAGTGCAAGTGTCATTTTGATTGGTTTCCTTCTCCACTCCCAAAAGAAGGTGGTGCCCCAAGTAGTGTGCGTACCTCTTTACGAACATTTTGTGAGGGTAGGCCCATTGGTTTGGGTTTAGAGGCCCCATTTCAAAAAGCTCGCCCTCATAAAGTGGTGTCCCCACGGAGGAACATATTTCAAAGTTACCTTCAAATTCTTTAGTGATGAACAATGGAGTTCCCATCTATCCATTTCATTTTGCACAACACATTAGAGTAAATGTTCACATAGATAGAAAAGTCTTTTTTCAGCAACGCATTGTTTTTATGTTTGGTGCAGAAAGACTTAGAGAAATACTGGCATCACCCAATCCAATTATACTTCCAATCATCAATTATGAAACTTCTTTTGATGTTCACGTTTTCATTTTGTTTTAAAGGCAGGAACAAGGAGTGGTGAAGGGGTGCTCAAGGGCCATATGAAGGAACGAGGTCTTCAAACCAACAACGAGGAGTAGCACATGAATCACGATCAAAATAATGAACCTTTTAGGCCTATTGCTCGGCAATCCATTCATATAATCATTGCAACTAAGTTTAGGTTTCAGTCTATCATAAGGAGGATATTTGGATCCACTCGCCTCAATGAAATCAATGCTTCAATTAATCCATTTATTCTACCTATGATAAAGTACGAATTAACAATGGATGTGTACATCTTCATTTTAATATAATCAGATTTATAGTGTCAATAATCTTGTGTGGCCTGTAAGAGAAAAGTTTCTTTAAAAAAAGAGATTTAAAAAAGTCTAAACAAAATGTCAAGTTCTTTTCCCACGTTCTATGCAAGAAGTGGAGAAGATGCGCAAGAGTTTCTTGACAACTTGGAGATGGCACATCTCATATCCGGGAGAGATGAAGAGGAAGTAAAGCTACGAGCCTTCCCGTTGGTTCTAAAAGCAGAAGCTAAAGCATGGTATGAGACCTTGCAACCCCAAATCAAGTCCAATTGGGAGAGACTGCGAGCAAGCTTCCTCTCCAAGTTCGGGCAAGGTGATACTTCTGAAGGGCTATGGAAATGTCTTATTGGGCATAAGCAGGTATCACTTGAAGACTATCCCTCTTATGAAGCAACCTTTGTCAATCTATGGGGTAGGTGGGAGGCTAGATTAGAAAATCATGGTGGTGCACCTAACTTTCTAAAAAAAGAGAGATTCATGGTTGGCTTGTATCCACTTTTAAAGGCTAAAGTAGAGCTAAAATTCCCATCCACCTTCGAAGAAGCACGTGAGGTAGCCATCATCAAGTTTAGAAAACTACACTTCCAAGCACATAGAGCAAGGGGTTTGAATGAAGTGAGTGAGAGGGAGTCTTCACAAACCATGGAAGCACCAATTAGGGCCCCTCTTGCACAATCTTCACAAATAGGAGATAACTCTCAACAAGAGGTTTTACAAAGGCTAACTCAACAGCTTGAGAACCTCACTCTGAATCTAGTACAAGGCCTACCTCAACAACGACAACCAAGAGAAGGGAATCGCAATCAACGAAGACAAGCTCAAGAGTTGCGATGTTGGAATTGCAATGAAATGGGCCATGGCATGTACAATTGTCCACATCCAAGGCGACTTCCGGGAGACATATATCCCCCTAGACCGCCTCCTCTCACTGTGCAACAAGAACAAGATCAAGGCCCACAAATCCTTCGACGACCACCACCACCAGCAAATATACCTCGCGTCCCACATGAGGAGGAAGAAAGAGGAGTCAACATCATCAAGCTAGAAGAGGTAATAGATGAGCATACTCTAAACTTTGATGTTATGCCGGCAGAAAAACGCACAAGAGCACATGATAAGGATGAAGACATGAGAAGTGAAGGAACAAATTCAGCCAGAAGGGACAAGAAGAAGAAGTCAAAGATGGAAGAAGCTGAAAGTAGCAGGAAGAAAAGATCAAGGCGAAGGGAAATTGGTATCAACGACTTCCCATTGGGAAAGGAGCTAGAGCCCTACAACATCTTGGAGGATTTACAAACCCAAAAGCCAAACATTTCATGGCCTCAACTTCTACACCTATCAGCCAAAGTAAGAAGGCAATGGCCAAAGTTGGTAAGTACAAGAATTCCAAAAAAGAAAGCAAATCTTTCCATTAAGGTTGTGGCCTCAAAGCTACAAAAAGATGTGGAACCCATTGTGGATGCTTACATAAGGGGTAAAAAGGTGTCTAATGTATTGTTGATGGTGGAGCTCAAATGTGTGTGATCACGAAAAAATCAATGAACAAGTTAGGGCTTGAAATTACAAAGTCCTCTAATTGTCAAGCTAGGCTAGCCAACAACTCAAGTGTGAAGTGTTTGGGGATCATTGAAAATGTAAAAGTCTCTGTATGTAACATAGATGCACGAGTGGATATGTATGTCATGCCAGCTAAGGGGGAGGGGTATCCCATCATCCTAGGGAGGCCTTGGCTCATTGCTGTGAATGCAGATCAAAAATGGGGAAGTGGTCGTTTGATTCTTAAGAAGGGTCAACCGGTGGTGTATGATTGGCGAGAAGGAAAGCAACTAGATATCAACTATGAAACCACGGCAGATGAAGAGAGCGAGGAGGAGAGTCCCTACTCAAGTGATGAGGAAGCATCAACCAGTGAAGAGGAGTCTTCTTTGGAGGTAATGGGAATTGTATTCAACGCCAACACTCAAGATGTTCCAGTAGAAGAAAAGCCAACAGACAATCACACACAAGGGGATGAAAGATGCCACCACCTTGAAGAAGGATTTGAGAAGATGCTTGCAAAAGATCTTACTTGTGAGGAGAAGAGGTCCTACATCAATATGTTAAGGAGGTATCCCAATTTGTTTATCACTGACTACTCACAAATAAGAGGTGTAGATGTAATAGAGCATCGAATTGAATTGAAACCAGGGACCAAACCCGTGGCTCAAAAGTTAAGGCGACTAGGATCTGTGCAACAAAAGGCTCTCCTACAAGAAGTGAATCGACTCTTGAAGGCTGGCTTCATCTATCCAGTATCCAACTCCGAATGGGTATCACCTATTGTAGTCACTCCCAAGAAGAATGGTAAGTGGAGGGTCTGCGTGGATTACAAACCCCTCAACGCTGCGACAAAGAGGGACCACTTCCCTCTCCCTTTCCAAGATGAAATTTTGAATGAAGTAGCAGGTCACGAATGCTACACTGTGTGTGATGGGTATTCAGGATATTTTCAAATTAGAATAGCAGAAGAGGACCAACCAAAAACCACCTTCATAACACCTTGGGGATGTTTTGCATTCAGAGTAATGCCTTTTGGGCTCACCAATGCTCCTAGCACCTTCATGAGATTCACAATATTTGTATTTCAGCCATTCTTTGGAAAATCTATAAGATTCTTTATGGATGATTTCTGTATTTATAGTTGTAGATCACTTCATTTCCAAAAGGTTGAAGAGGGGCTTAAGAGGCTCCATCAATTTGGGGGACAACTCAACCCAGAGAAGTGTCATATCGGTGAATCTCACGTGGTTTTGCTAGGCCATGTGGTTTCTTCACAAGGAATTCAAGTGGATCCCTCTAAAGTAGAGGCCCTTTTGTCATTATCTCCACCAACAACAACAAAGGAGCTAATGACCTTCAACCACAAAGTGAGGTACATGTCTCGCTTCATCCATCTCCTAGCAGAAGCCATCGCCCCTTTGCATAGGTTGGCAAGCCAATCTACATTTGAATGGGGGAGGGAACATGCAAAATGTTTTGAGGAAGTGAAGGGCATTCTTAGCTCTCTCCCAATCCTAATGCCACCAGATCCAAAGGAGACTTACTATGTCACTCCAAGTGTAGGTTTCGAAGCAATTGGTGTTGTTTTGATGCAAAAAGATCCTAAAACATCATACATGAGGCCGATCTATTTTGCAAGCAAGGTGATGACTCCAGCCAAGAAGGGATACACTGAAATGGAGAAAGTGGTCTTTGCAATCTTGTTTGCGGTAAGGAAGTTTTGATCGTATCTTCTCCCTGTGCCATTTGTTTTTCTCACCTTAGAGCACAATCTACCATATGTAGTACAACATATGAGCCTCGAGTCCCAATAATATCTTATGGCCCTTTTGAAAAGTGGGGTGTGGATGCAATAGGTCCCCTACCTCGTACTTCTACAGGGAAGGTTTTCATCATCATGGGTGTTGACTACATGACACGATGGGTGGAAGCAACAAGCACAACCCGAATCACAGCTGAAGAGGTATCAAAGTTTATTTTTGATCATATTTGTAGTAGGTTTGGAACACCCCTAGAAATCTTATCAGATCGAGGCCCGGGTTTTAGGGCTGACCTTCTGAATGATCTCTTGAGGAGGTTAAAAGTGAAACACCTGCATTCCACACCCTACTATCCTCAATGCAATGGATTGGTGGAAAAAGTGAATGGAATGATATGTAAGATCATTTCTAAACAGGTTGTGGACCGGCCTAATGATTGGGATCGCCATTTGACGGCTGCTCTTTGGGCGTATAGGACATCTTTCAAGGTATCTACCCAATTCACCCCTTTTCATCTAGTTTATGGACATGAAGCACTTCTACCCATTGAGGTAGAGCTCTCAAGCTTGCACGTTCTTGCAAGAGTGGCAAAAAAACCAAAGGAGGTTTTACATGAAAGGATCTTAGATCTCCAACGACTTGAGCTAGATAGAGAAGAGTCCATTGATCACTACATCACCAAAGTGACAAGCCAAAGGGATAAAATCAACAAGAAGCTCAAGGGGAAAGGATTGAAGGAAGGCATGTTGGTTCTTCGCTATGATAACCGACTTGATACTCGACTTGACAAAAAGTTTTTGCAAAGATGGGAGGGACCTTTCATGATAAAAACAAAGTTTGCGAATGGTAGTTACAGATTAGCATATTTATCAAGAAAACTCCACAAGACCAGAGTCAATGGATGGAGATTAAAGCCCTACTTTCAACGTATCAATCTGTTGATAGGCAGTCATCTGCCTACATCATCTAAACTCCAAATTGACATGGCTCCCTTCGGCTTGGCAAATGCTCCACCTATTTTTAAAGCTTTGATGTGCAAAGAAGAACCAGTCTTGGAATCTGAACATACCCAAGGCAACCCTCCTATCTCCGATTTATGGGATTGAAGTAATGAAAAGCAGGTCTAATGGAGTAAAAGAGTGCATGACACTCCTCCTATTGAAAAAAAAAAGAAAAAAAAGAAAAGGAAAAATGACAAAAAGAGAGAAAAAGAAAGAAAGAAAAAAAAAAGCAACACCGTCCTCCTAAAGATATGAATATCTTTAGGCTTGGGGGAGGGCTAATATGAGTGGCATACAATGGTAACCATCTTTTTGCAACATTTCTCAGCCTACTCAACGTCCTCTTCCTCATATGTATATATATTTTTCTACGCTATTAAGTTATCTAGAGTAAATTTCCTCTCTTCGTTTAACCTTTGTGGCGACACATACATTGTACTCTTCCCAAGAATGTCACCTTAGTCATATATTTATATTACCACCCTTTTCTTTTTGCTTTGTAAATAAAAGTAAGCATACAATAACCAACTATATACCCCCAAACTTTCTTACCTCTTGTGAATTAGTAGTAGAAAAATAATATATCCATATTCCACCCCTTATAGATAAATTCCCATGGAAACCAACTCTCCACTTGTCTTTACCAAAGATTATGGTCCCTCTCTACAAGTCTTCTATGCCCCCTACATAGGTGGCCCAATATCTCTTAAGAATATACATATAGTTTCTCTCCTTTCAAAAAGACTCCAATTGTATATTCTTTTCACAAGAAAATAATATTGGGCCCTCCTCTATTTGTTTAAGCATCATAGCCTTTTGAAAAAAGCATGATTCCCCTTGGATGCATACAAGCAAAGGGCCCATACAAGAAGACTTTGAAGCAAAAGGTTCCCTAGCTTAGTGTGGACCTTCCAAACCGAATTCCTTGGTGCATGGGCGTGAAGAATAGTCCAAATTCATATCAAACATGTTGAGAAGGTCAATTTTTCCTTTTGAAGCATGTCATTCCGAGCTACAGGTAAAAAGTTATGGTCAAAATAGTGTAAATCTGTCAGATTCACAGCAAAAGGGAACTGTAAATCAAGTAAATCAAGAGAGTGAGATCTTATTTTTCCCCTACTCATCTTCTAGAAGAGCAATGAGTGTTCAAGGTCACTTGCATGTGATAGGACCAACCTAAAGATGCTTTCTAAATGCCAAGACAGACAAGTTGAGATACCCCGCAGGAGCCACCCGTAGGGCCTCATGGTGGGGGCCACCTACATTATGCACCCCTATGGAGCCTTCACGGTCTAAAATGATTTTTTTTGGTGAATAAATAGTCCCTTTTATGTCCAATATTCAATGAGTGGTCAAAGGACACTTAATTAGGTCTAATCACTTACTCTAATTAAGTGTAGCATAATCCCACTCCTACACAACTATAAATAGCCCCCCTTGGAGAGACTCAAGGACACACACACACCTATATTTTCAACTTCATGTTGTTTCTTGATCAATAGTAGAGAAAAATCCAACTCTCCCTCTTCACATCCTCCCTCCTAACCTTCCTCTTTGGAGGAAGTGCAACTCTATTCTCCACTCTTTCCATTCTACAATCTCTTACTCCATCAACCCAATAAATCATTTGTAGCACCTCAATAACTTGTAAATACATCATGATCTCTCTCATGGTTATGTTAATGATCATGAAATCATCTTCAAAACTTTCAAGTGTCGCAATTCGTGATGGTTAGCAAGCGTCGGTTCTCCCCTTAAAAGGTGTGCGAGAAATCAAGTAAGTGTTCTATTCTCAATTTACCATTGGTTTGTTTCTCCACACTTATTCAATTGGTCTAAAGAAATTTCTCACTCCAACTCTCTCTTGCTTCATTACATATGCATGTGGCTACCTCTCATGGTGATTTTATTTGTGTCACGGCATTGCATAGATGGAGATGAGCTCTCTATGCAAAGTGTGTTAGTTTGATGTAAGTGATTCTCTTGTGTGTTTGAGAGGCAAGTCTTGTGAGCATGATTTTTTTTGATGAGTGCTTGAGAGAGGAAGAGTTTGGATGTATTATGGGTATTCTTATGGGGAGAAGGTGAATGCTATTCCACAAATTGCATATTTCATTTTGATGCACGGCATTGGGTTGCATAATCGTTGATGGTGTTCAAGTGTCCAAAGTGTATATAGAGTAAGGGGGTTTTCAAAGTGTGTTGCTTGAGTGGGTGAGTGCAAGTGTCATTTTGATTGGTTTCCTTCTCCACTCCCAAAAGAAGGTGGTGCCCCAAGTAGCGTGCGTACCTCTTTACGAACATTTTGTGAGGGTAGGCCCATTGGTTTGGGTTTAGAGGCCCCATTTCAAAAAGCTCGCCGTCAATATATACAAAGCTTCATCTCCTTCGTACACTAAGTCTTTCTAGGTGGGTTGACCACCCCCCTTGGCTACAATCTGGTGGGCACTAGACCTCTATCAAAGTACAACTTGAGTTGCAAACCATCCAGCATGTGCCTAATAAGATTACCATTTTCTCTCACCAGTTTGATAGGTCCCATTCGGAAAGACCTTATGCACCTTATATAGACTTGTCCAAAACTTCTTCTTGAACTTCTTTTGAAGGTTGAAGTACAAGTAGTTCTTGTATTTCATCACCAGGTCTCCCTCCTATATCTTCTTGTCTGGAAAACTTTTATTAGTCTTTGCCACCCGTTCTTCCATTGCTTCACATAATAGTCTGCTACTACCTCTCTGGCCATTTGTAAAACTTCAAGACTAACCATCCAATCCTACCAAATGTACCATTGAGTGGCATTGATGCACCACATGACCTTCAAAGCACCTAGCTGTGCATGCACTAACAAAACCGCCTCCTTACCATAGACCAACTTGAATGAAGTACTTCTCTAGATTTGCCTCCCAATCTGCTTCTTGCTTATATACATACTTCATTAGCACCTTGATGATGTACCCATTGGCACTCTCCACTAGACTGTTGCATTGGGGATGGTAGGGCAAAGAAAACCGATGTTGAATGCCCAATTTCTCTACTATTACCCTGTGCGCGTATGTTGCACGTGTCAATGCAAGGAACTTGCCGATACACCGCGTGCGAGCCGCAAATGGCTCCAGGCACACAACAAGCCTAAACTAGTAAGCTCAAAGATGACAATGGTGTGTCACTCACCTCTCTACGCTTGCTTCATGGAGGATTCCTCGCCGCGAAGAAGAGGGAGACGCCGCTACGCTGCGCTCAACCGCCTCGCTGTCATCGTGCCGCCGCAATGCTCGATCGCACACACACACACACACTCTCTCTCTCTCTCACGCATACACACACACACACACAAGGAGATGAAGAAGAAGAAGATGGAGATGGAGCAAGAGCACTCTTCAATTGCATAAATGAGAGAATGAGTGAATTTTAGGTTTAGTTGACTTTTATATGAGCTCACCCCATTCACACTTGGGCACCCATGCTTAGCCAACTAATCCCTTGAATGTTCCAGTTAGAGTGCACCTCTCATCGGCGATCACTCTTACCCTTTTCCTATTGGACTGACAAGCCCGGTACCTGACTTTACAAGTAAATAATACAACGTCCATCGTAGGTGATAGGGTGTCCGTGAGCCGTGAGGGTTAACATGCCCCCCTTTCTGATGTAGATTTCTTCCTCGAAAGCTATTGAGTTGAAGCTCATTTGTCGAGGTGGAAGAGCATTTGAGATGAATGTCCTTAGCCTTCTTCAGTCTCACTGCAAAATCAAACAACATTGGCACAGTAATTGCATTCTCATATAGAATTAAAAAGCATATGCAGTTATAGGCAGACAATGTGATTGGTAACAGAATTTTAAACCATTTGTCAGCCATAAACATTAAATTGCAATATAATGAAATGCATAAACAGATGTAAAGGTAAAAAATTAAACAAGTCTAGGGTCGCTAATTTAACGATCGAAAGGCACTAGAGATCGACTATTAATACCATGGGTAAGCTTATTAATTTTCTCTGGTCAATTAAGTTGTTTAATAACTGCTTTACTCTTGCTTCTCTTAACCATGGTCTTTCCAACATGATTGGATAAGAACGAATAGATTCCTCCAACCTGAGTACTACAAAGTTGGCTACAAATTGCAGTCCCCCAACTGAGATTTGCAAATTTCTCAAAATGCCCAAAGGTTGAAGCCGCCTCTAGTATGCCATTTTAACCTGAAAAGGAGCAGGATCCCACTTCAAAAGATTTAAAGGTTTGTTTGCAGGTTGACTCCGGGAGAATATTAACTCCTGACCCCCCATCCAAGAGTACACCTGGGAAAAACACTTTTCCAATGGAAGCCCCAACCACAGGTACCTTGTAATCAACATCCAAAGGTTGAACTTCACAAGCTTCTCCAGAACTAGCATCCTCAAGATCCATTGTAGTTTCCTGATTCTTTCCTGTCACTTCTCTAGTCAATCTTTTCAACAATTGTTGTGAGAATGCAGGTACCAACCTCAACATTTGCTTCATTGTGATAGTCATTGGAGCTGACAACAAGGCTTCATAAAAGTCATCACCACCAACCTGCTCTTGCAGTTCAGTCTGACTGCGGTCTCGTCTCCCCTGGTCATCCAAGGACCTTATAACAAAATTCCATTCCTCAGGTGGTACACCCCCTCTTTGAGAGTCTTGCACTTCCTTGAGTGCGCCTGTCCTTACTGCTGTTTGATCTTTCTAGTCAAACTGCCCGGGCGTTCTACTGCTTCCAAAATAGACTTTTCACCCTTGGCCTTTGACCTAGTAATCACCATGGCATCAGGACATCCACTGGATTCTAGAATATCCTCAATGAGGATGCAGGCTGTACAATCACAATTGTAATGCTTAGGTGTTTCCTGAGCAATTTTAGTCTCCTGTACCTGTTGATCAGTTTGTTGTTTTTCATTGACAACTTCTACCTTCTCTTCACTCCATTCTTCCTTAGTCCATGCCATTTCAGTCCATTCCTCTGATATTACTAAATTAGCCTGACCCAGAGGTCTTTGTTGCTACTGTTGTGGTGGAAGTGGTGGATTTTCTTCTGGAGGTCGATTATTATTGTTTTTATTGTTATTGTTGTACTTGATAATATGGATTCCTCTATCGTTCTGATGTCGGCACCAAAGTTCACAGTCAGGCCCTTGCCGATGACCCATGACTCCGCAATAGTTGCATGGTGACTATGGCATATTGTTCTGATTCCTGTTTTGATATCCCCAATTATTTGGATTCTAAAACCGTCTCTGAGGTGCAGGTCCCTGATATCTCCTATTAGGACCTTGAGGAGCAATCATGCTCACAGCCTCCCTCATCTTTTGAGTAATGTACGCAGGTCTTCTTCCCCTGAAATCCGGATTGTAAAAACAACCATCATAGTCATGTCCAAACCTTTGACATACCTGATAGTATGGTTTCTCTGACATTCCAAACTGGTTCATGCTTAGATTTTTTAATTTATCCTGAATGATTTTATTGACCGAATCTGCAGTCACCACATCCTTCCCCTGCTTTTTATCCTTCTTTGGAGAATCCTTATCTTTCTTCTGCTTCTTCTTTGCCTTATCATTTTTCTTTGCCTTCTTCCTTTCTGACCATTCTTCATCCTCATCATTGTCAGTATCAACTCCTGTATCGTGATCAGAATCATCAGTTTCTGACTCTGAATCTTCATATTCTGAGTCTGAGTCATCACTTTTCTTCTTCTTCTTCTTTTCCCGTAAGACAATTTTATCGCCATACCTTCTTTCAGCTCTGGCTGATGCCCCAATCAAATCAGTAAAATCTTGTGCATTTGCTAATGGGGGTCTCCCTACTACTGCACTTCTGTACTCCTGTTTGAGTCCCTTACAAAAATAATCCCCCAACTGTTCCATAGAAGGCTGTTGTGCCACTCCCAATCTGTTGTTTAAATTCCTAAACTTTTGGGCATAATCTTCAACCAACAAGTCTTTTTGTTTTAATTTTCTCATTTTCTTCAAAATGTCTTCAGGTGTTTTGTCTTCCATGAATCTTAACAAAAATCTTTGTTTCAAATCATTATAATTAGCAACAGCAGGCATACCATACTGCAAGAACCAATCCATGGCTTTTTTCTGCAGTGTTGCTGCAAAATGATCCTTCTTTACTCCATCGGGGTGCATTGCCTCATATCCACTTGCAGACCACCTTGTTTGAAACTGACCAACGTGGCTGTCAGCATCTTGGGACTTTTTCCCGTTGAACTTTGCCGCGCCCACTTTGGGATTTGGTGCAGCCATTGGAGGTATTAGAGTGTTCTAGGTACCTTACCGGAAGTGGATTAAAATGTAAAGAGGATGTCCCTGTTCCTATAAACTGTAATTGTCTTCTTGCCTGAAAGATTGTCTGAGCAATCAATACATTCACCAATGTTCCCACAATTGGGTATGCTGTAAGAGTAGTTGCTTGTTGGCCTTGTTGGTTTGCAGGTGGGGTCCACTGCAGCCTGTGTTCAGGTTCTTGCAGTTCAGTCCCCGCCCCAATAGTACCTGCTCCTGCAGTATCCCCACTTACAGGTTCATCTTGGCCAGCATTGCCCGACTCTTGTTCCCGTCTTTCCCTTTCTCTAAATTCCCTTCTAAGTCGAAACCGGGTGCCATATGAGTGTTGTGGTAAATTGGGTCCTTGTTTTGACCCACTCATACATGATTTCTTCTTTTTTTGTCGTAAATACTGTACCACCACTTTCCTTTCATACAGAGTGTAAGTTGCATGCCTTATAAGGTAGAAATGAAGCAACTACCTTGTCCGCTACTGCAATTTTGATTTCCACTGGCAAATTCGGGAAGAACTCCTTCAAAAACTTGGTTGCATATTCCTCAAACTCTTCCTGCGGGGTTACTCAATTGGAGAATTCCCTCAGGTGGTCAAGATCAACTTGCATATTAGTTCCCCCACTGTATCCTGACTTCCATACGGTGCAGGAAGAATTCGAACTGATAGAGCAGGATCGCCAAAGTGTTAGGGGCTTACTTCCCTAACAGTAATTAAAGGTAAATACACAGCAGACTGCATACATCATAAATATACTACACAACAGAGAACTGCAGAACATCATTGACACAAAAGAGCTGCATTGTATTACTGCATACTGTGAGTCAGGAAAAGACCCATGCTACAATGCCGCTGCTGAATACAGGCTATCTCGCTAAGAAGTGAAACGACTAACTACTCCTAACTGCAACCATGCGCCAAAAAGTATATCTCACGAATAAAGCAACCCAGTTAAACTAACCATCATAGGTGTAAAGACACCCTTAGAGTTCAAAGGTCTCAGCCTTGGTTACAAATAAAAGTAAATAAACCACTACTGAAGCATCAGGGCCTAACATTCTGGACATAGTATATACTACTTTCATCATACAATTGGGTTATCTCCTGCCAAAGGGCTTCCTTTTAAATATCCCCTAATCTTCTCAGATTTTGTGCCTTTGGCTTGTACCTCTGCTTGAGTACTATCTTGTGCTCTACCCCTTTTTCTCTTTGTAGATCCTTGTACTTTGTTGCAAATAGATTTTGAAAGGAGGCACACATTTGAACATAGCTTTTCTTCTCTTCCTTGGTCAAATCCGCACTCAGCATATTGGCTACTTCTTCTGCACCTATGTTGTGAACATGGGGCTATATCTCCTATTTTGCATGAGAGCCTTCTACTGTGACACCAAAAAAGTTGGCATCAATCTTTAGCATGTCATCCTTACTCTCCTCCTCATTATACCCTTGTCATAAGCAGTCTCAATCTTGTATTTGTAGCTTTTCATTGTATCACCTTCATCCTAGACTGCAAGAAGATGGAAACGGATTTCTTTGGTCTTCAAATATAGCACTACCTGTCTCCCTCTCTCTTTGTCAGGAAAGTTCAACACCCTACTCTCCCAATCCTATTTGGCTCCAATTGCTAAAAGCCATGGCCTTCCCAAGATGATAGTGTAAGAATTATCACCCGCTTTCATCACAAAAGAGTCGATTAGGCACTCAATGACCATCACCTTCACTTTTACATCTTGAGCCATGCCCAAACACCTAGCTTCAGCATGGTTGTTTATCCTCATGTGCGCTTGACACCTGTCTCCCTCATGGAGGCTTTCATCATGTTGCATACCTACGATCCACCATCTATATAGGCATGTACCTACATCTCTTCTCAATGATAGCATCGACAAGAGGAAGGACATCAGATGGAATTCCCATAGTTAAGGCCATGTTCTACACAGCATGCACATTGCCCTTAGCTCTTGGTAGATTTGTGCTAATATTCATAGACCATTTTCTTTGTAGCTTGGGATTTAAATCCAGCAACTCCACAAAAGTAATGTTATCTCTTTGACTTTATGCATTACTTACCAGGTCATACTCAGGGTGACCACGTCCTAGCGAGAAATTTGCCTGCTTAATCTTGTGATGCCATCTCTTCTTGCTAGTTTTCAACCGCTCCCTACCTTTGTATACCTTCTATTTACCCTTGCATTCTCTAGTCTCTCACTTGGTCTCTTTTTCCCTTCTTGCCTTCTTCTTGGCCGAAACCTCCACATCCTACTTTCCACCTCAGTGATATTCAACCTATGGAATTCATCACTGTCTAGAAGAGCTAGCTGCCTTGTATTTTGATTTCCTGCTTTCTTTGGCCATTAAATTGTGATTGACCTCTTCCTCTTCCAAATAGCAAGTACATACCACCCCTTTCTCTCAATGGATGAGGGCAATCCGATGCATAATGTCCCTCTTACCCATAGTTTAGCACTTGCCAATAGGCAACAACTTTGCCTTGCCTCTTGCTCCTCCTGGTTGCCCTCTATACATCACGCTTAGCTATTATTAATGCATCTTCTTGGACAATCATGTACGGTTTGCACCCAATTTTGTGGTACAACCGCTACATCTTGGTTCTCATGGATAGCCTCTTTTAGACCCTATGTTTGGGTAGGAACCACCGCTTAAAAGCCCAACATGCCCTGTTCTTTGCCTTTGCAATTGCCATTGCACCATTGTAATTCTACGGGCTTTCAAAGTCCACATTTTTGCTCACTTGAGGATCTACCCAACATGCTTCAAAACGATCCAAAAAAAAACTAAATTCTTCACTTATATCTTGTTTGAGTGCCTTCAATTTTGCATCCATCTCGACTGGGGATGCCTCTTTGCAGAAATCATGTAGAAAAGGTGCCCGTAGAGCTATCCAAGCATGCCTTGGCTCACCTTCCAGAGCTTCATACCACACCTTGGCTTTTTTGTGCATCATCAATTATGCATCTTGCTATCTGCATTAGGCATATGTAGTAGTGACAACATATATATCTCAAAGTTTGTAATCCACTCATTTGAATGCTCTTCACTTGTGAAAATTGGACCATAGCCTCGTGATGCCACGTTCACCAATGCAAAAACCTGTGCCTCCTCATCTACCTGAGCGTTTTTCTCACAACAAGATGGAGAGGGGCAATGAGGAACACACAGAGCACACATAAACAATGCCTCTCTATAACTCAGGGCATTCACAACACCCCTATCCTCTTAGAAACACCTTCAAGATATACAACACACCCTAACATGCCAGCACTTACACACCTCTCAATGCACATGCTCTTAGCAAACTTTTTCCATTTAGCTCACACACACCACCAATGCTCGTTTCATCACTTCCAACTCACATTACCCTCAATTTCACTCCTTTTGCACCTCCGCCAACACTGACATACATACAAAGATCAAGAGAAAAGGGGAGAAGGGGAAGTGATGCCGACACGGCAAGCTTCAACAAAAACCAGCCCTTAGGGCTTTACTCTTGGTTTTTTCAACCTATCACGGTGCCAAAACTAAGAAAAAATCCCTTTAAAAATATTAAAATATTTGTTTTATAGGGGGACCTCACTATTTTTGGAATTTTGGATCTTATTGGACCCTTTGAACACCTCATTTGGCAACTTGGACACCACCTTGAAACGACCTTTCAATCCTCTCTCTCTATCCTTGCCACACTTGTGATCTCGAGGAGGGAGGACACTAGCACTAGTGCTAGTGCCTCTTTGCCTTCAATAAAAATATTGGACCTGGGGGACATGTGAACCCACCCGTAGGTGGCCCTAACACATCATCACTCTGCAACGCCCAACGGGCCTCCAACTAACAGCGCTGCAACACCAATGACCACCATCAAAACGCCACAACAGAGTAGAGCACCGCCAAATGGCCGCCCAATAGGGCCATGTCCGTGGGAGAGCCTACAAATTTATAGCTTGGAGCTCCAAGAGCACACTCCCCTTGTGATGACTTGGATATAACCACAACCTACTATATATGCTGCGCATTCTGGCAAGCTACACCCTCATGTGGGATCTTTAATGCCACGTGGAAGCTGCCCCTCATTTTGGCCCTCCAAGTCTTGTTTGAATGCTCAAAAACCCAAGTTAAAAAACCAAATATTTTTCCCCACTTTAATACTTTGAAACTTGATTCCCAATGTATAGATGGTCAAGCAGGTAAAACCACTTGAAAGCTCTGGCCCTCAGCTTTGATCCCTGAAACCTGTACCACATTCCAAGATTCCCGAGCTTGTAAACCAATGCCGCAAAGATAATGAAAATTCATCTGATGTTACAATGCAAGAAACTGGCACCAACTTGAGCCTAACATATCTTGGCCATCTTGAATCCGTTTGATGAGCCGTCATTTTTGCCAACTGCACGTGATGCCCACTACCTTCCTGAACCTGCTTGAGCCCAAAAACCCACCAAATGGCATGTCTACCAAAGAAGTCAAAGTGCCCCATAACTGGCCCCATTCAAATCTCCAATTGGCCATATCTTGCCTATTTGAGCTTCGATGGGCTCCGATGGACAATCCAAAAAGATCGGCATGCTCCACAACTAGAGCACTTCACATACATCCATTGACATCAGCTCTGGCCACTTGTCTCCACCTGCCCTGTTCATCGGGAATTTGCCATGCATTTCATATTTAGCCAACCATAACTTTCACCATGAAGCTACGTTTGAGGGTTCATATTGAACAACTCGTAGCGCATCTTGAATACCACCTTCCATGGCATAATATCCACACTCTAGACACCTCGACTTGTTGAGGACTTGCTACCCCAATTGAAACTTTTTGGAGCATTTATAGCTTAAAAAATCCCATCAACCATACATTTCAACCACCCTTTACTTGCACAAGGCCTTTGCACACGCCTTGGCACTTTGCCATACACCTCTCTACATCATTAGCATTGCTTCGAGCCACTTCTAGGCTTGAACAACTTTGGTTGCACCAACATGAAATCTAAGGACTTTCTGTTAGGAGATAATGTGATGGTGCATAATCTTAAACAAAACACAAAGAAACTGAAAAAACAAGGTATGGGACCATTTTTGATTCATTCTATATCACCAAGTGGTTGGTTTGTAAGAACTTTCTACATTGGATGGACAAGAAATGCCCAATTAGATTAGTGGTTCTAGATTAAAGAAATATCAATTGACATTAACTCATGAAATATAGGAAAGGGCGCATAGATAGAAAGGACAAGCACAATAAAGTTATCCAGCATGCACATGAAATATAGGAAAGGGCACATAGATAGAAAGGACAAGCACAATAAAGTTATCCAACATGCATAGTAAGAAGCCAAAGAACAAGATACGAAGAGGAAAAAAATGTTAGAGGAATTCAAGAAGGGAAAATCTATTCAAGTTTACCAACCAACGAGCATAGAGGAGGAAGAAGAAAGTAGGAGCCAACAAGATATCTATTTATGCGCTAGTAGATTTTGGTGCAGATTTAAATATCGTTAGTTGCTATTTGTATAAAAAATGACAAATTTGTTTCTATAGCCATTGGAAAGGACATTCAAACAATTTAATGGAACTAAAAGTGTTGCACCAGGATATGTGGAGCTCATGCTACATATCATGGTCTTAGAATGTCCACATAATCTCTTTGTACTACCTCCAAACTCCCCTGATAATCAACTAATATTGGTCACCCCATGTTAATGCAAGTACAAGGTGTATATACATTGGGAGGAAAACCAAGTGTATTTTATAGTAGCAGAGCATCGAGTACAACAAATCATATTTGCTACCATGGAAGATACTAGGTATCTCTTAGAGGGTAACAAAAAGTCTAAGAATTAGCAAGTAATTTCAATGCATCAGAATATCACAACTGTCATGTTGAGAATGACATTCACAGAGTCTACATATAATAATAATTGTGCATCTACAGTTTATTAGCTCCCTTGAGTATAAGTCCTTGAGATAAATCTACCTACTACATGTCCTCAGTCAACAGTCAATGACTCAAATACTTTGATTAGATCATTCAAGGCAATAATCCCTAATAGATATGGATACCAAAAAATGAAACAAGACAAGGTCACACCCAAACAACCCCAAGCGCTCTCTAAACGACAGAATTGAATAGCTAAGGATACCCCAAGAATTAATGAAAGCTTCATTAGTAAAACTACAAAGTGTATCTCAACAAGCTCAAATCCAACCATGGTATTCACCCATAGCTACAAAGGAAAGACGAGCAACCAAGCTTGATCCACCCTAGTGATCCATACTCCAAATGTCCTGAAAACATAGGTAGTCAAATCTAAATAGATATGGGTACCTAAGCACCTTGTCATTGCTCAAAAATTGACACACATGTGGAGGATTTTGAAGACAAAAATAAAATTTGTCCCTTGGAGGTGACAATCCCAAGAAGTGCTTTAAGGACTGGCCAAAGTTAGAATTCAAGATAACGGTATGATGTCCTAAATCTCAAACACAAATCCAAGCCAAGGATTCATTTCATCCTTCGACAGTTCAAAAGCGTGCTAGCAAAGCACAACATTTGTTACATGGTACATGCTCCTTAACATAGGAATAGGTCAACCTCATCATCGAATGCCCTTAAGCACCTTGCTTAAGACCCACTCTCACAAAGCATCAATTTTTTCCATGCATTGACTGAGCATACATACATAGGGACACATTATCATGCCTCACATAAGGAATTCCTTTGATGTCCATGCACAACACAACCTTGATGGCTTATTGTCATTCAGGAGAACTCCAACTAGGAGGGAGGGAGGCATTTTCAATGCCGAATTAATGATCAGATGAGAAAAGGGCATTGTTATTTTAATTTTTATGCTATAATTTGCATTTGATTTTGATTTTGAACTTTTTTATTTTATGCCTTGAGAAGTTGAGATATATCAAGAGTAAGGTACAAAAGCCAAATATGAGTCGTAAGGTGTGAGTAAATATATACATAATAGTGCTTTTTGCTAAGAATATTAATAAAAAGTGGAGTAATTCATCAAAAAATGACGAATAAATATTTTTCTAATTATCTAGATCGTTTTGAAAAAAAATATTTATTTTTGCTATTTTTCTATTTTTTTTGTTTTTTTGTTGATTTTTAAGCAAAAAATATCAAAAAAGGAAGAAAAATTATATGAGAACTAGAATATAGGCACACAGAGTCTATGAAGTGATAGTAGTTTCCAGAATTGAATTTGGAGATTGTTTGGTCAAGATTTGACAATGGTCATTTAAGTTATGAAAATCGAAAAGCATGAAAAATCTAAAAATAGCAGATTTTTCCAAAACTGAATCAAGTGTCCGTTTGACCTACTGGAACATGGAAATGACTTTGCTTTTTACTTTATAACCTTACAATGCTGTCAATCAAGCATCTTAAACCAAAATTTGACAAAATAGATATTGAAAGCTATTTTTCTTATTTTTAAAAGAGACCCAAAAATTGGGGATCTTACATCCTCCTACACTTGAAAAACTCAAGGTGTCCTCACCTGACATGAAATCTGGATAATTTGGCCTCGTTACATCATCACGTTCCCAAGTGGCATCTTCCTGAGGATACGTTAACCATTTAACAAGGTGTTCAATAATGGTCCAATTACGTAGAGGCTTAGTTCTACTTTGAAGTATCACTTCGGGATATACTTCAAAAGTTCCATTGGTAGAGGTAAATAATAGGGAATCATCAAGAATGTGTTCAGCCACCAAGGAGAGGTGGGATTTGCTAAGAGCAGCATTCTTAAGGCGTTTGGAGAAGGCACCACATCCGAGAAGCTATGGCAATTACTGATGGAGTTGAAGCAAGGAAGTATGGCTGAGTATGCAGCATACAAATCAAAGTTTGTGGATCTATGGGAACGATGGGTTGCACCCCTGATGGACAATGACCGAATAATGCAATTTATATCGAATAAATTGTCATTATTCACATATTCTCGTGTAATACGTGGTATTTTTGAATAATTTATAATCTATCAATCGATAGTCTTTCGATCGATAAACTATCTATCCTTATGCTAGATTTATATAAAAAAATGCAGGTCACTGTTGGACACGTTTTCGATCGATTTCGGTTGTGGAGCTCTCTAGTTGTCTATAGCTCACACTCTCAAGCAGGTCAGCTTCACGTAATGGTAAGCATCTTTTCTCTTCACATTTGCATTTTTATAAAAAATAATTTAAATTTTATTTTCACGTTGTATGTGTCTTTGATACGCCTTCGGACCCTCTTAGTCACATAACAGTTTAAAATTTAGGATATAGAAATTACTATGGCTTCTTTGATTTTATATCTTACTTCCATAGTAATCTAAAAACAATTTAGAAAACATTGACTCTTGTTTTGATATGCTTTGCAGCACTCTTACTTGAGTCAATGTTTTAGGAATTTAGATAACACCGTACATTGTTTTGATATGCTTGTTAGCACTCATACTTTGTATGGTGTTTTAGGAGACCATTAGATAGCATGTGCATTTGTTTGATATGTCTCACGACACTCTTACTGTGTACGATGCTTTACGTAAAATAAGCTCCAATGAAATGTGAGCTCACAAAAGTTCATACTTCTTCCTGTGTTTGAGCCTTGGTCATACAACGGAAGAAGTTACTCCTAGACGCGATCTGTGCAAATAACTTTTTTATCTAGTGAGTTTTCAAGCTATACACTTTTCAATATATATAGTCATGGACCACATGATTCATAGATCTACATTGTAGATCTATATAATAAGAAAAGTGTAATCTTTAAACTACTCTCCACGTCATGATCTTCTTTTCTTACAACAAGAGGAGTTTCTCTCAGACACAATTTGTGAAAAAAACCATTATATGATAAGCTATTGATTTTTATAGTGTGATCGTTCTCGACATCTGGATCGAATGTTTATCCTTTGCTCTTACAATGGGAATAAAAACCCCTGCGTCTGGTGCTTAGGACTTTCTTAGATCCTTACAATGAGAGGGATATACATGTGACACCACACTTTACGTTGATCTTTGTAATTTGTGAAATAATGTGTATTTGTATGACTTCGTCACATTCCTATTGATAACATCTCATACATGCAAGGTTTTTGATTTGAAAAATCATAACATATTTTTTTATGATATGAAAAATCATAATCAACATCATGCATAACCGTGTGACGTTCTTGTGTATATTAATCATAAATTACATTCATGTGGAACTGTGGTTTAGGGTTTAGAATGATTGCTTCATGATTGTGTTGCAAAGAATGACTAGAATGTGTTGCATTACATGTCACTTATACTGATGAGAAGTTATGATTTTTTGTTTTTTTGTTATAGCTTCTACGCACATCATGGATACTATAGGCAAGATAACAAAAGTTGAGCACAAATATGTCAAAGAATTCGTATGAACTCATCTTTATGGATTATGAAGTGATCGCCTCCAGGAAGTCTTGCAAGAGTCCTCATGAAAATCATTTCTGCATGAGTTATGTAGTGCTACATATGCAACACTAGTTGCAAGATTTTGTGGTGCTTTAGGTGGGATTGAAGTCCTTACAGGTGGTTGGGCCACGACGTGAGTTGAATCATAGGGCAAGTTTGCAGAGTTGGACAAACCCTTGACAAGCAAATTAAAGGGAATTCTGGCTTCATGGACTGCATGAAGGAAGTAGAGGTCCTCTACAGAAGCATGAAGCAACGGGAAAAGAGACCACGCATAGAAGAGCCCAAGGATGTACCCGAAGAGTCTGCCGCTTTGGAAGCATCAATCTCTAGCAATGATCCAATGCCACCCAACATGGGAAGTTTAGACCCATGCAACCTCGTCATCATGCGCATGGATTGCATTGAATTTCCACAAATGGCAAGTATTGGAGAAGGTAGATACGGCATGGTCATGAAGGTGAAAGTCAATCATGAAACCTTCACATATGAATTTTATGCCAACAAGCTAATCAAGAGTGATGGCCAAAAGAGTGCTGCCAATGACATAGCATTGCATGAGGCTACAATTATCTCATAGTGGAATCATTGTTGCTCCACCCTCATCTTCAAGATGTGGAATGGTGGAAACCTCAACCACTGGCTAGAGAGACTCCAAAATGAGGGGAAGAATGTGTCCATGAGCAAGGGTTTCAAAGATGCCGAGGGGACCGTTCAAGCCGTCAAGAAGAATATATAGCCTATCATTAATGGATTGCTCCAAACCTTCATCTTTTTGCATGCAAATAACGTCACTCACAATGATGTTCATGGGAGTTATATCTTGCTGCATTTTGGTTGGGTTGGAGTATATGTGGACGCATGTGATTGTGGTAGTGCAACCTTGTTCCCCACAAAGAACACATTTCCAAAGTTTCTAGATCTCCTCCCATCAACAAGGGAAGCCTGGAGCAAGCAATATTGGTGGGTGGCTCCCGAATGTATATCCACAAATCCTCCAGTCTACATGCGCAACCAAGATATCTACTCCCTTTGTAAATTCATTCAAGAACTCCTTAAATATTTACCTAAGGATGATGACACTAATTATATCGCTTTCCTTAGATGCTTTCAAGAAGCCCTACGCACTTGTGTATCTACCAATCCCACCCAGCGCAAGTCCTCACATGATCTCCTCAGCATGTTACAAGACATTAAGCGTGTTGGTCGCACACTCCCCGATAGTGTAGGCTTGAGGCCATCCAATGATTGAAATCATACCTTGTAATTTGAAAATGTGTCTATACTTTGCAATGAATTAGTTTTGTCTTGTCTCATGTCCATTGTCAAATTTCATGCTATTTTATTACATTGGTGTTGTCAAAGTGATGAGAGAGATGTGAATTTTAAAATTGTGTATGTTGAACATTGATTGTACCATTGATTGTAGTTTTTTAATCAATGTTTATCTATTGTTTCAATCTAACATTTTATTGTCGTGTGATTTGAAAGGAAATGGCAGCCCCATAAGCTCCTCCCAATGTCGATGGTGAGCTCGACCATGAGGAGTCTCAACGCATCCTCACAGAGGAGAGCCTGCGTTACGGGGCTCAAGATCTCTCCTTATTCTTTGTTGAGGCCATGAAGCCCGAGGGTTTGGAGGGCAAATCAATGAAATTAGAAGACGTACGCAAGTGCTATCCCTCCTTTTTTGTGAAAGACGTACTGTTCAAGAGGTCAGGTCATGGCAAGGCAACGATACCATTGAAAATCTTAGATATGCAACACAAAGGGATCGCGTGTGTGTTGCTCCTACGCTTCATCCAAAGGAGTTTAGTCTACGTAACAATAATCAAGTTGCCATGTACTTCATCCAGCAAGTCTTCGTGCAAGATATAATGAAGAAGCGCGTCCTTTGGACATACCATCCTTTCAACGCTGGTGTCGGACTTGGAAGAGCTAAAGAAAGGTCACAAGCACGTCGTGGGGAGGCAGATTCACCTGCACAGAGGCCAGTTGTGCTCCTATCAGATGAGCATGAGAAAATTGTTAATATTGTGTCTTAGGGGGCTACACTAGCCAACCAAGGAGAGAGCGATCTCTCGCTACAAGAGAAGTTGGCAGCCAAAGAAGCAGAAGTAGTTGTTTTAGAGAAAAAACTTGCCAGTTACAAAGCGTGGTACAGTCCTCTCTCTCCCCTGCTTGAGGAGGCAGGACCAAGTCATGAGGCAGATATTCAAGAAACGGTGGATATGCTTGCGGCAGCATTGAACGCAGATCTTGAAGAAGCGGTGGATATCACAATTTCGTAAACACATTGTAGATGGTAGTTGAAAATTTTAATGGAAAATTATCCTATCCTTTTTTTAGACGCATTGTATTCTCTCTATGTTTATGGCAAATGAATTTTTTTTGAAGTTGCTAATTGATAACTTTGTTGAGAATTTGGTTTGTAGATGTCATTTTGTTCAGGATTTGAGAATGTTATTTTATTTGATTGCCACATCATGTCCTCAATACTTATGTTTATGCGAACTCTCTTTAATACTTGACTCTAAACTTAATGGAGAAGACTTATACATTGTTCAAAGGTGTGCATGTTGCTCCTAATTAAAAAAAGTGAGATATATAGCTCAATAGGGAGCTACAGTGAGATAGAGTAGATACGTTATCATGAAAAGATGTTTACATTTTTTTCCATCTATCGCAGGCACCAGGTTATCAACCTCTTCATTGTCTGAACATTTTGTAGCCACTTCCCACTCCATATCATCATCGCTACATCTCTATTCTGCCATCATTTCATGAATTTGAAGCACTCCAAAGTGTACTTCAGTCGCACGTGTGGCTATCTTCGTGGGTGCATGAATGAGACGCATGTTACAAAAGACGTACACAAGGTCTACGGCACGAGTAGGACTTCAGCAAATTTTGAGCTTTGAGTGCACAAAGTCATAAGAAGACCAATTGCGCTCACAACTACCACTAGATTCCGTGAACAAAAGCACCCTATTGCCACGTGTTGTAACTCAACTACATCTCCTCCATATTCTTTCCACCATACTGGACCTGAAAACTTTTTAATGCTATTAAGAACCCAAGGATCTCTGAAAGTTCCTTCCCTATTGGAATAATCCACGCTTTGCTGGAATGCATCCATGCCATTGTTGCCTGGCAACAACTGCGAGCTGACGTTTCTAAAGTCTCTCATCACCTCTTTGTTGGAAGCTTGTTCATTCATCTGAAACTGGATCCAAGACAAATGTAGCACCATGCAATGGTGTGTGCATTTGAGACCATTGTTTTTCCACAAGATGCACGATCTATGATCTCTCTCTTGCATAGTAGTGGTTGTATTCTTTGTTTTGATGCAACGCCTCAGACATGATCCAATAAACCTTACCAATGACAAACATATTTGTGTCAGAAACCCTTAGTAGTTCCACATAGGGCTTACTAACCCCAACAATTTTGTCAATGTTCCACCGAAAGAGAGGAGATTGCACCAAGGACACATATTTTTGAGATGCTTTGTGGTGGCTTGGATACTTGCTGAGGCAAGCCTCCCAACGGCGATCTGCAATAGTTTCTGTAGGAGCCGCTTGCACTTCAATGAGATTATTCAAACCATAGTATGCTATAGCGAAGTGTGTGGCACAGAAAATTTGAAGTGATTTTTTCAAAGACTTGGAGAGAAATGAAGCATATGTAAACTGATGTTCCCGTATAAACTTGACTATGTGATTGGCATCAATAAGAACCTGATTTATGAATGATAACCTGTCCATATCCTTTAGGAGTAAAGTTAGGGTGTGTGCTACACATCCAAGCATGTAATTTTTGAGTACTTTTCCATAATGGCTAAACCCGCTCCTTTGTAGTTGGAAGCATTATCTGCAACAATAGCTTTCACATTCTTTGGTCCACCCAGTCGAGCGATAGCTCCCTCATATACCTTTGTCAAGTAGAGAGATGTCTTCTCTTTCAATGAGGTATCAATGGCCTCCAAAAACATTGCATCTTTGGGACAAATTACCATGACGTTAATCAATGGTTTTTTTTTTATAGATAGTACATCCATCAAGCGGTATGGTACAACCAAACACTGGAACAAAGTCAAGCACAGTTCTCTTGAGAGTCCACTCTGTACTGCTCTTGACTTTGTCCACATACTTTGTTTGCATTTTATTATAATCAGGATAGATGAATCCTTTTTTTGCAATTGACATGAGGGAATCTTTGAAAATAGGATTCCTTATGACATTAAATGGGATTCCACAAGCCATGAAGGCTTGTGTCCACTTTAGATGCAATTCGAGCATGTCTTGTTGAGTGAATGTTGCGTGTAGAGTCCTAGGCATACGGGCTCTACTGGATGTCTCAAGACTTGCATCCATCCCTCCCATGGCACCATTTGGAAAAGTGTAAGGACTTTGAGGTGCTCGGGTTGTTCCCATTGAAGGTCCTTGGTTAGCTCGCATGTCCTCTTGATCTACACTCACTTCTTCTATGTTGACATATGACCCACCTGTCATACCCTTCTGTTGCTTAAGAAGAAGTCTTGCTTGTTTGCATTTCTTTACATACCCTGCAAAATGGACCCATATGTCTTTAGGCGGTGCTCCATATTCTTTCACATTAAGGCTACTGCCGAATAAATGTTCTTTGATGCGAGTTGCGTTGTTGTGCGACTTATGCCCACAAGGTTTGGATTCCAGAAACAAAATTGTTTTGCCTTTCTCTTTTTCCTCCACATACGACCACTCTTTTCCTCGCACCATGCTTTCTGACTTCAACAAAATATATCCTACAATCAATAGATACACTATGATTATAACTTTTAACCATAATCGTGCAATGAGAAAGATAAAAGGTTATAGGTATGATTTGTTGAATTAAAATGATGAATGAATAGTGTTAAGATAATATTTTAGGGAAGATCACCAATGGATATGCCATTCCTGGCTACTAGGAGGTAAAGAGTGTTTTCTCAAGACAACTTAGATGAGCGGTGGAGTCATCTCACATTCCACTATCTATGTCTCTTGGAGGTAGGAGCTACTACTCAAACACAACCAATCGACCCTAAAATAACTGAGGTCTCTAATTTCTATATCAACATAGACGTAAGAGCATGAGCTCGATAACATCCATGTGACTCCTAAGTACTATGCATGACTAATATTCATTAGGAGGTAAGAGCTTTCGCTCAATCACAACCTAATGAATTCTATAGGTAATCCACCATATTCACTCAGAGGTAAGAGCATAAGCTCGATAACAACAAAGTGAATCCTACTTCATACCTTAAACCTCACTTGGAAGTAAGAGAATCATCTCATAACAACCAAGAGGCACTAAGTGGACCTAATCTATGTCTATATGGAGGTAAGAACATTTGTTCATGACAACCAACATACCCTACATGTATGTGTATATGTTCCAAAATGTATGAATTAACACTACATCTATGCACATATTATAGCTATGATAGATTTTAACCATCAAATATCTCTTTTAGTATCTATTCTAAAACAAATAGAGCTAAGAGTATAGCTTCTAATGTTTAGAATTATACACTAACACTATAGCTAAAAAAGTAGCCTCTAATGCTTATAATAATTTATTTATCTATTCTAAAACAAGTAGAGCTAAAAGTATAGTCTCTACTGCTTAGAGTAATTTATTTATACTAAAACAATAGAGTTAAAGAATAACTTCTATTGTTTAGAATTATAGGTGATTCAAAACTATCTATTTATTTTATTTTTAATGTATAAACATTAAAAATTTCTATTTTCTTAAAAATCAAAAGATTTTTTAAGTTGACAACTCAACCTTTCTAGGTCGGGGGTAACCTGACACTTTGGTGAAGGAAATTGTAGCTAAAACACACAAATTTGGGCTTTATATACTACTGCAATATCGATCGAAACCATATCGATTGATATATATTATCGATCGAAAGCCTATCGATTGATAAAATATTGATCGATAGTATTTCAATCGATATGTAAGTAGTAAAATGTTATTTTGAATAAAGCTCACGTGGCAGCAAATAATACGCGCGAATAAATCTTTGGAACGTATTAATTGACCATTATTCACGAATAAAACAAATGTCGAATAACGAATCATGCAACCCAGTACGTGATGTTGACCATGCAATAGAGCTTACTCCAAGAGCTCAACCAATTGCCCATAGACCTTACAAAATGTCAGTACCTAAATCTACAGAACTCAAGGAGCAATTAACTCAACTCCGTGAACAAGATTTCATTCGACCCAGTGTTTCTCCATGGAGTACTCCTGTTCTCTTTAATCAAAAGAAGGATGGTACTCTACATCTTTGTATTGATTATCGTGGATTGAACCAGGTAGCAATCAAGAATAAGTATGCAATACCAAGGATTGATGAACTGCTTGACCGATTACATGGAGCTTCTATCTTCACAAAGATTGATCTTAAGTTAGGGTATTAACAAATCCGAATCAAGGAGGAGGACATACCAAAGACAGGATTTAATACTCGTTTTGGACATTTTAAATTTACAGTTATGCCTTTTGGACTTACCAGTGCTCCTAGAACTTTTAATCCTCTTATGACCGACGTGTTTCCAGAGCATCTTCATGATTTTGTTCTTGTCTTCTTTGATGATATCTTGGTTTACTCTAGAAACAAAGAGGAACACAAACAACATGTGCGGCAAGTACTTAAATTTCTTCGTCAAAATCAACTTTATGCCAAACGTAGCAAATGCACTGATGGCGGGCTTTCGAAGCCGCAGCCGCGAGAAGCAATCCCAATCAGGAAGCATAAAATTATAACAATAAAATTTAAAAAATGTTTTTTTCCTCTCTTCCTTGCATGCGCCACCTCCACTCCCTTGCTCGCACGCGTGCAGTGTCTCCCCACCCCCCCATGGCACCACTCCCTCCCTCTCCTCCATTATCCCCCCCTCTCTCCTCCATTATCGCCACCCCTCCCTCTCCCTCTCGTTCGTTTGCAAGCGGTCAAAATCTCTCTCTCTCTCTCTCTCTCTCTCTCTCTCTCTCTCTCTCTCTCTCTCGTTTGTCACTAGCCCAAGGGGCCACCATATCTATCTCTCTCTCCCTCATCCCTTCTTCAGCTCTCTCTCTCTCTCTCTCTCTCTCTCTCTCTCTCTCTCTCTCTCTCTCTTTCTCACCCATACACACTCCCTCTCCCACTCTCAGCTCTCCCTCTTCATCATGCTCTCTCTCTCTCCCCCTCTCATCCATTATCGGCAGCCCATGCAGGGTGCAATAAACCCTCTCTCTCTCCCTCATTCGTCAACCCGAGGGGGCTGCCATGCAAAATAATCTCTCTCTCTCTCTCTCTCTCTCTCTCTTCCCCACCCATGCCCATACACCTCTCTCCCTCTCTCGTTGACTCTTGCTTTCTCTCCCTCTTCCCTATGTCGACAGCCAGGCGAAGTTTCTCTCTCTCTCTCTCTCTCTCATTATTTCCCCACCCATACACACACACTCTCACCCACCCACACATACACACACACACACACACACACACACACTCTCTCACCCTCTCCCTCCCTCTCCCCCTACTCACGCTCTCTCTCTCTCTCTCTCCCCAACAAAAAACGCAGCCGTTTTTTGACCTAGTAGACAACAATTCACTATTTTGATCATAACTTCTCCATTCGAACTTCGATTTGGGTGATCTATAGCCTCAATCAAAGAGCACAAATCTCTCTACGCATTGATGTAAAGACAAAAAATTTATAGTTATGGGAGTTGTTTCTATACCAGTATTTCTAAAGTGAACAGGTTCAAGGAAATTGACTCTCATCTCTTATTTTACATACAATGTATTCCGGCACTCGCAAGGGTTCTTCTTCTTCAACAAGGTCCCAAACATTGTGGAAAATGATCCAAGATCTCCTAAGTGTGGAGATAGCAGCACAATCACCCAACCATTGACATCAAAAGGCATGATCATGGCATACTTGGTATCATTGTAAGAGACCGTAAACAAACAAGGCGAAGACTTAGGAGCACTTGCAATGGAGAATGGCACACTAAGGGTACTTGCGGTTGAGAATGAGAATCTCAAGAGGACACTTTAGATGCAAACAACATGTTTAATGCAACTTGAAGATGAAGTCAAGGAATGTAAACACTCTCTTGTGGACTTGAATGCTTTGAAGGAGCGGATGAGCAAAGTAGAGCATGACCATGTATTGAAAGAGGAGAAATTTGACACCATGAGCCGGGATGTATGCGACATGAAAAATGTATGCACAAACAAGTTTTGGACTGATGTATGTGGTAGCAATGTGGTTTCTAATTCCTCATTCATGCAAGATATGGCTCAAACAAAGAATGTTGAGAATGTGGATGTGGAAGAGTTGAAGGAACGGGAGCTACGTTCCAAGAATATTGTTATTCGCGGAATTTCTGAAGAGAAGCTAGGGACACCTCCTTCTCTTTCCATTGTTATTGAAGATTTCTTCAAAACCCAATTTGGCATGTCCAGAGTTATGGTCTATGGAGCACATAGAGTGGGGAAGCAAGGAGCTCCTCGCTCAGGAGAACGGCCATTTGTATGCACCATGCCGGATGAGACCAAGCGAAAGATTATCCTTGATAATAATTGGATCTATTTGAGGAATACAAAATGTTTTGTATGTGAAGATTGCACTATTAAGCGAAAAAATATGCGTCGCAAGGCATATGAGAAAAAGAATAAGAAAAACCAGGAGGCCTCTCATGAATAAAATGTGCCCAAGGAGGAGGCAAGTCCCTCAAGCATATAGGGATGTGTGACCTATGAGACCGAGTTACAATTGAAAATATATTTTTGGAATTGTAATGGATACCCATGGAATGCGGATGTTGGCATTGATGAACTAACAAGCAAAGCCGATGTTGTACTTCTTGTTGAAACTTGGGAGCATGATACACAAAGGATTAACGACTTGGAGAATTACAATGTACATTCATTGATGTGGTCAAAGAATCTTAAGCAACGAAGAGGACAAGGAGGGGTAGCATGTATGGTTAAGAAAGGATTGAAAGATTTTGTATCAATTGTGAAAGATGACAAGTACAAAAGTTATGTATGGCTGAAAATTATGACACCAAAAAAGAGCACCCATTTTTGTAGCCAGTTGCTACATTCCTCATCATGATTCTTCTTTTTATACTTGCATGGATAGAGATCATCCATTTTTTGATTTAGAAGAGGACATTGCTTATTTAAAAGGTGAAGGTGAAGGTATTTGGGGATATGAATGCTCTCACAAAAACATTGCAACATGATACTCGACAATTTGATATTCCATACATTTCAAAGGAGTTGGAGGAAGTTCACTTATATGATCATTCTTCAATGGATGAGAAAGAGCTGGATCACTATGAAAAGTTACTTTTATACACATGTGTAATAGCACGGGTATGCTCATTGCCAATGGTGTATCTTTGTGGAGTGGAACCAATGGATTTATATGTAGGAGACATAATGGGGATAGTGTGACTGACTATATGCTACTCTCCAAAGCCATCATGTATCACATAAAGAGTTTTATGTTTGGCCAATGGACCCCGGAATCCGACCATTTCACCTTATGTATTGACCTTTCATGTGGAGAATCAACTAAGCATGATAATCTCAACCAAAGGAAAGAGAAATTATCACTATATATGGATTTCAAAAGGGCATCAATGTATATTGAAATGGTTGAGCAAAAACTATGGATGAAGAAGCTTCAATATGATGCATCATTGGAAACTAAATGGGAAGCTTTCAAGAAAGTTATTTGTTCTTGTGCCGAAGAATGCTTTGCTATAAAGCATCTCCATGGTATCAACAAAGATAGATCACGCAAAAGGTGGTTTGATAAAGAATGTCAAGATGCTTGAAAGTCCTTGATAAAGCTTGAAAGAATCATGTCTAGTATTTTGATAATGCATTTCTCCTTTTATTGAGAGAGAGAGAGAGAGAGAGAGAGAGAGGTTTCCAGATTGGCTTGCACTAGGAGTTGTTGCACAAGAGAGAGATGGAGGGCGGTGTCACCTCACATGCACTAACCATGCTAGGTTGAGCACGCGAGTAGAAGAATAAAAAGAAGAAATGAAATGAAATGAAATAAATGTTAGATTAACGTCTTCAAAAGGCCAAAATGACCTATGAGACCAAACTGATACAATCTTGGTGGATCTAATCCAATGTCTGGGTACAAAAATAAAAAGGAAGTAAAGTGAAAAACTAAAAACATCATCATCAATGCCTGAGGATGCTTGGCATCGGGCATTTTCCGAGAAAGTATTGCATCGATGGCTGAAGAGCTTCGTCGATGTCCACCTCTGTCAATAGTCGTATTGTGCGTCTCCCATGTTATGCTAGAATATTCTTGATCCTCTGAAATGGAGCCTTAATCAATGCCGTGGTCACCCTCGTATAAGTGGGCATGTAGCTTGCCCGAGCTCAATGGCTCTGTCAACTAATATACCTCTGGTACGGATGGTCTCTGAAGTCTATTGTGAAGTATGCTTGTCTGGATGCCAAGTCTCTGCTCTAAACAAGTCAGTGATCTCCCTCTACAAATGTCTCCCACTACCTGATATCCTTAAGAGACTCTCCCTGTGTCTATAGAGATCTAGGAAAAACAAGTCGAGGCATCTTTGATCCTAGTATCTCATGACTCTAGCCAACGGTCTAAAGCCCTCTCTAAATAGACAATGAAAGGGGTTTTGTATCTCATAGTATACCGGAAAATGCCAAATGTGATGTACTCTGTCTCAGGCTCTATATGACACAACTGGCATATCCTAGCCTCTATTAGTACTCTCTTACATCTTCTAGTCTCAATCTCTAGCTAATGGGATTATGTGTGCATCTGATCAATAGCCCATTGTTGGATATATGAGTGTGCATATAGGCTGGTCTAATCACATATCCATCCTCTATTAGTTGGAGAAGGTGTTCTCTATAGAAAGAAATCTTCATGCCCTACTCCTATGTTGGTTGTATCCATGTGCTCCTGGTATCAAGCTGAATCAAATCTTGACGTATGAGTCTACTAATCTCTGTCTGTGTGAGAGATAGGGAGGGTGCTCAAAGAGAGAGAGTCAATGATATTATAGTATGTTCAATTTCCTTTCGATTCCAAATTGAAATATAAGAGCCTCCGTTTTTGGCCTGCCACTGGAGGGGGGGGGGGGGGGGGCTTTGTGAAGTCCTTTTGGTTCTTGCAATTGACATGGCATGATCCATTTTATAAAGAGTGGAACAACAATTGTAATGTCAAACTTTTGTTCCTAGTTTTGAGGCATATCTCCCCCCCCCCCCCCCCCCCCCCCCCCCCCCCCCCTCTCTCTCTCTCTCTCTCTCTCTCTCTCTCTCTCTCTCTCTCTCTCTCTCTCTCTCTCTCTCAAGGATCTCTCATCATGGGAGGACCCCGTGAAGTTTAATCTTCACTCATTGTCTTGTTATATATTCAGACAACAAGATTCTAAAAGAGACACAAAGCAGACTGCATTAAGCGAGCCCATTACAATGCACCTGCACATAGCAATTCAAAGCATCTTGATCTTTGCCATGTTGGCCATACCCTGAAAGAAGTGCAGATCAAAGGACCACATCACAATTGGGTAGCTCCTTGAACAATTGTTGAGCTTTTATTAGAGCACCACATTTGGTATACATATCAATTAACATGCTACCAAGTATAGTGATTTTTTCCTTGAAATTCTTGTCTAGAAATATATTCATGAACTTATTCCCCCAATTCAATGCTTCTACATCACTACATGCGTTATATTAGCTAACAAAAGTCACTCTATTCAAGGAGAAGCCCTATCTCTGCATCCAATCTAAACACATAAAAGCATTGATCCCGTCCACTCTGGGAACATCCTTGCTAGAAGTGCATTCCAAAAAAATATTACATTTTGTCACCAAAAGCTTTAGGTTCTTTGCCAAGGGCATGGAAATGGGTGTACATATCAACTAACAAAAGTCCCCAGCACTACATCGCTTCCAAGTAGCCCTTTTGTATAGCTACATATGCCTCTAAGACACCTCAGCATGATTGGTGTAAGATTTTTTTATGGCAGACACCATACAAGAATATAAAAGTGAAAACTTATATCACATGGCCTCCTCCCTGATTTCTACGTGAGATGTGGACATGCTGCTTCTAGAGAGCTGAATATTGTTTTGCTTTTGCTCTCCCTTGACTGCTAGGCATACAAGACCAACAACCTCTATAGGCAACAACCATTTTTCCCTCCATCTGTAATGACCCCTTGCCATACCATATGGAAAATTCCAAAACATGTTGTTCATGACATTCATCTTTCAATAAACCACAACCTCACCACAACAAGAGAAATGCTTCATGTCAAACTCCCAAATGTTGTAGCTAGCAGCTTCTACTTGAAAGATTTCCATACATTCATACTACCCCTTGGAATATTTGATGTGCATTTTGCACCTTGTAATTTACAAAAATATTTAGTATTGATCTTTGATAATAAACACATGAATAAGGTTGAGCTAGGGCTTGGCTGCACAGAGGCCTCTTGGCCCTCATACCTCCACCATTTCTTGTGGACACTTGCCATGCACATATGCGCTTAGTTTAAGAGAACATTGTATGGACATTGAACTTTGAATTCCCCTTTTATTAGATGTATGCTTTAAGGTTCATACATTTCTAGATGTTCAAGCTTAAAGTTGAGAGTCCCTGAAACTTATATATGTTTTTTTTGGTGTCTATCATATGTAGAATGTGTTCCTTTTGGTTTAGTATTTTGTGCCATTAAAAAGGGCTCTAGATTGATTAAATTTCAAAAAGCTTGCAAAATTTGTTTTTATTGCAAAAGCTCGCAATTAGAAGCTCGCTAAAAAAGCACAGTCGCACGTAATTTCCAAAGCACTGCTTATATGAATTTACCATGGTTCTTGGAGTATGGTGAGGGGTACTTCCCTCCCAAATGAGGAAAAGTGTCATGCCAAGGGCAATGCCCGGTGGCCAAGGACCAGGCCCAAGGGGGCCGGTTGCGAGTGTGGATAGGGAATGAGGCCCAAGGAGGCTATTTAATGGGAGGTTCGTTCCAGGCAGTCCCACCAGGGGCATTTCACTGGTATCAGAGCTTTAGTCTATTCTAGGCAACGTGAGTCGTGGACCTCCACTTTTAGCATGCTCATGCAACCTAGTGATAGCTGTTTTTCGGCTTTCCATAATTGCCATAGTAAGCTACCTCACCCTATCAAATCACTCAAACATTTTGGTTATCCCTACCATTTCACTATATATATGTGTGTGTGAGTTAGGGGACTTTTTCCATATCTTCTTAAAAACCCTCAATTAACTAGTCACTAGGCTAGTTGAGCCAAAAAATAAAAAATAATAAGTATATTATGGCCCATTTGTAGGTAAATATTTCATTGTATATAGGGCCTAAATAAAAGGATTTTTCATAATTATTTTGGTATTTATTTAAATATTTCTACCTATGGTGTGTTATTTATGCTATGTACATTGACTCACCATTACCATATTTTTTCTTACCATTTTTCATACTCTTTATTCCATATAAAAATAATTTCATGCAAGCTTCTCTTATTTTTGGTGTAACTCCATCCCAACAAAAATCCAAAAAAACTAGTTCTATTTATGTGTATATTTTTTCACTATTGTGATTTTTTCCTTCCTACATCTATTCTCTATTACTCTCATAAATAGACCACCAAAATATTCATCTTTTTATGGTAGACTTATAATGAGAGAGATTTATTTTGACCCCTTTATATTTTTTTCACCTATATTATTTATATTTGACATGTACATATATATTTTTTAGACCCCTCAATATTTGATTTTCTTAGTTGTACTATTCACTTATATCATGATCTCAACACTATCTTCAATTATAGACCTACCAAATAAGGTCAAGGGTATGTGGAATGCATGCATGCACCATGGGGGGCTCACTCTTGGAGGTGTTCAAAAGAATCATCCAAAGAAGGACCTCACAAGGACTTTGTGCAGTGGAAAAAACAGTCGGTTTTGCTGAATTTTTAAGGATCACATGATCCTCGAATTTGAAAAGGTGATACAAACAAAATTTGTAGCTCGTGAGCTGAACTTTCACCTCAAATTTTTTCATATTTTTTTGAGCTACGAGCTGTGAGCTATGATTTTATTGGTGGACCCCAGTTTGCCCATGCTATGCAGCCACACTCCCTCTTCCACTTTATCATTTTCCTCTTTCACACACACTTCTCCATTCATCATCCCCACCTCTCTCACCACTCCTCTCTGCACCCTACTCGCCTTCTTCTTAACCTTGAAGCATAAGAGAAACCATGGTGAACTCATGTCTCCTACACACACTTCCATTCCAAAATTGACCACCTAGTCTCATTTTTCCTCATCCATATTACCCATATCTATCAAAAAACCACAAATTCAGCCTCTTCTCTTGAAAGACAGCATCATGGTGATTAATTACTCATGTTCACTTACCTTGGCTCCCAAGGAACGTCAAGAGTGGAGAAAAAACGTACCGTCAAAGCTAGTGGACCGTCAACAAACGTCAAAATTGACCCTACTCAAGACACTTGGAGCATCAACATTGTAAGAAATCCATATTTTCTTACCTATTAAGAGTTTTTTCTTCCTTATTTGTATCCTATATGGATACTTCCATTGTAAATATCCAATTCCATTTGTAAATTAATAAAAATACTAACTCTACTAATTTACTAACACTAACCTACTATGAAAAGGTCCTATCACCTCCACTTCTCTCCTCTCTCTTTTCTTCATCTATCCCCACCAACTTCTTGATAATTCCAAAAAAAAGAAATTAGATAAGTTCTGAAAATCTAACCCAACCATGGTTAGAGGAGTAACCCTAGCCCTCAAAATTGCTATAAAAGGAGGGTGTAGCTAGCACAAATGAGGGAGCCATAAGCAAGAGCACTATGCTATAGCTTGAGAAGCCAGGCTCAACCTCTCTAGAAGGAGCTCTTGAGTGGAAGCTCATTGTCTTATGCATATGCATGTGTTGTATTAGGGGTGATTAGCAAGGGAACTCTATGACATTGTAAGAGAGAGTGATCATTCAATTGAGAGTAGGAAATCTATCATTTCTCCTACTAGTGTAAGCCCAACATTTGTTGAATCAAGGAGGGTGGATTTGGACTAAGCTTGGATACTTTGTCTCTCTTCCAACGTGAAGTAATGGACAACAATGATGTGTAAGTGTCTTGGTGTTTTTTTTTTAAGTTCTTGATAGCTTGTCTCTGGGTGTTGTCATCAATTTAGCCATAAATCCCACATACTGTAAGAGGGCGACAGGGTGGAGAGGACTCCCCTGGCCTTAAGACAGTGATTGGGGTGGCTTTTCTTGTGATGTGTTGTGGTGTAATTTACTCAAGCTATGTTGAACAAATACTAATCTCACTTTGATTGGTCATGACAGATTTGTAAGAAAGTATTAATGCAACAAGCACCCCCTCCCCCTTTCTCTCTCTTTCTTACATATATAATTGTGTTTGCTTGATCATTGCTGATACATTTCAAAGCAGCCCGAGCACTCTCTCTCTCTCTCTCTCTCTCTCTCTCTCTCTCTCTCTCTCTCTCTCTCTCTCTCTCTCTCTCTCTCTCTCTCTCTCTCTCTCTCTCTCTTTCTTTACGCGTCCTAGTTCGCATCCAAAACTAAGTGGTGCCCCAAATTTGTGTAGGGTTAGGTTGCGGGTTTGTGTGTGTGTTTGTTGTTTTTTCCAACCCCAACCCAATTGAGCAGCACGGGAGCCTAGAAGGGTGCTTAGAGGTCACTCTTCTTGTTGCCCGCCCTGGACCGCCTCGCTAGGGGGCCGAGGAGATTGGAGGCGGGCATGCTCGCTTAGGCGGGGAAGAAGTCGAGGAGGACAAGGGCATGGGCAAAGCACAACAGAGGCGGTCTTGAATGAAGCGCGAGGGGAGACGGATTTTTGATGATCGCCAAACACAGCAGAGGTAGTCTTGAACGAAGCGAGGCCAGACCATGACGTTCACGTCATAGGACTGCTGCCCACACGACATCACACAGAGAGCACTAGCGCTCTCTTCTGCCTGCCTAGCCTCTCGATTTTCCACCATCGCTGAGGATCAAGAGGATACACACTTGGGCCACCCAAAGGTTCATTTTTTTTACCCTTGCCGCTATCAAGGGTACGTGCCCACCCCCGGCCTATATAACTTATTTGGTATTCTTCAAAGCAAGCTTGGATCGACCATGACAAGGTGCCGCATCTTGGCACACCTTCGACAAGCAACCATGCTGAGATTGCAGAAATTGGGCGAATATTGATCATGCCGTTTTCCACAAAGTTCCACTTGCGCAGTCTTTAAGCGATAATATTTAAGGCTTGAACAACAATTTTGTTTAAAGGGAAGCTTCTTGGAGCACATGCCGATTGTAACGGCGTGCTAACTGGAGAACCATGGATCCAAGAACGTCTTGGGATTTGGGTTCAATTCTTTCCGAGTTCAAGCACGACTTGACTTTGAAGGCAATTTTCTACCTTATAATTACTGTTACAAACCTAATTAGCACGGCTAGTTATTGGTGACGCCGATACATCATAACGTCTACGAGATCTCTCCTTATTTGCTCGCAACATACACAGTCGTCATGGATACCACGTTTGATTTTTTGGATACGGAACTTTCCAAGAATCATCTGTTTGACTTTGAACTTCCTTCAACCGCATCTACTCCTCCTCCTCCTCAAAGTGTGCTTGAAATTTTGGAGGATACTGGAAATCTAATCAATGAAAAAGAGTACGTTACAAGACATGACTTCAAACATTTGAAGAATGGTTTTGCAAATTGGCGGTTTGCATCCAATTGCTTGCTACACAGGTGGATCACCTTACAGAGTTGGTCGTCTTGTGCATCCCACAAGCTATCGTATCTACACCTGTGGCAGCCATTGAACCAATCTCCACCAAGGTGGCAAAGAGGAGATTTTCCACAATAGACTTTCAAAAATCCAAATTGCAAAAGTTATGTTTCAATTGTATGAACAACATCAACGGGAACATTGTCCCTAGGTACTGGATTCTTAGGTCTTGTTGATGGATTTTGCGGCTAAGTAGTCAATCAATTTTCCTGCATGCTCTTTAGTGGTTATCTTCCCTTTCAAATAACCCTTTTAGTTAGTTGTATACAATACAATACTTTGCTTAGTATAGAATATTCAGTCAAGATTTAATACATAATGCTTTTTTTCTTTAAGAAATTTTGACACGGCTGATTCCTCTCCATTGGGAAACGTGTGTGTCGACAAGAGACATTATTAGCTATGACCAAAAGAACTCCATGAGCACTAACATAAAGCACAACTTCTTTTTTGACATTTGGCATAATGGTTTCCACAGGTTTAGAATATGTTAATAACAGGTTTTTACGTCACAAGAGACTGCATATGGTGCATGCAACGACATCTCTTCCGTAAAACAGATATGGCTATGAGCCAATTTGCAATGATTTTTCTTTCACCAAACTCAATACACTTGCCACAGCTAGGCAACCAGAAATATACAATTTTAAGTAAATTCTTTTATGTTGGAAATGCTTGCCTATTGTACATAGCAAAGTGCTTTAACACTTTACATCCGACGATGGAAAATTGAGATGTATCCCTGCCCGATAGTGCAAGGCACTTTAGGTGTTGAATCAATTGGTAGAGCCCGTCAATGTCGCCAAGGGCTTACACCTCTATGTGCATGGCATGCCAATGAGATCCCATCTCATTCTTATTCTTCTTCTGCTATAACACTAAATACTCTGTAAAGGACAAGGTAAGTAACTGATATATTAAAACATTTTTTATGTTATTCACAGGCAATGTGTCGTATTTACAGATACCCTGGTACAGTCATGCTCCCACACAAGGTCTGTGGGTCAAGATGTGACTTATGGTACCTCTCTGTATGAGGTCGTGGTACAAGTACTCAATTGTACACTTATAGGATAAGCTAAGCCTCTCTCTCCGAGGGCATGTAGTTGTACGCTTATAGAATAAGCTAAGACACAGACATGCTCTGCACGGGATCGTATGCAAGGGGCATACAACACATTCGGATAAGGGGTTTTCCTTAGCTCAACATTATCTCTCTCTTTCCTGTTTCTATGCGGGAAAGGTGAAACTAGGCATGATTTTCTTAAAATCTATCTATGTCAATATGGTAACAGGAAGGGCTAAGAGCCATCTAATGCTACCTATTTTGGAAAGGCTAAGAGCCATCTATTGGTAATCCATAAGTGATTGCTTTCAAGAATGAACAATTCTATTTAGTTGAGTGACCATCAATCAAGAGTCTTGGCATTAGTGATTTTTTGGACATTATTTTCGCACTCCACAATTTCAGTGTGCAAGTCAAGTTGTGTTTGGAACGTCTTAAACTCGTAAGGGCTTATCTCTACCAAGGCCTATGGATGAAGCCAGCATTTAAGACCGCACAACTGCTCACAAAAACCCCACATTATGGATTTTTGGGTGTGAAAAAGATCTAGTTGTGCATATGACTCCAATTTCAATGGAGCTCCTATTAGCACTAAGAGTGCCTATATGAATACAGTTTTGGGGTAAGACCGAACTCGTGATTACTAAATCACTTAGTAGAGTTGATGGTCAATTCTTGGACCCTTCACCTTTGTATTTTCAAGGAAAGAAGTCCACAGACTGCCAAGGGGTAGTGGAAAAGTTTCAGCTTCTTCCAATGGAATGTACTGCCCCACGAGCCAACCCAAGGGGGGTCACGGACATAGGCCAATGGCCGGATGCTAGTAGAGCAATTTTACTGCAACGTTTAACCACAGGATCTGGATTGCAAAAGCAACACCCAAGGTTACTTGTGCAATATTTCTTTCATTTCACTTCGTGTTCCTAGGCCTTTGTAGGCGGGAAAATTGGACAGGTACCTTTCCCTACAAATAAGTGAACACTATGGTCAACCACCAGAGAGCTACAAGGTTATGTACGAGCCAGGAGTTTGGGCTATTGTGTCCAAAATGCATTTTTTGGATTATGTAGTTATCGACCCACTTGTAGGGTTTATAATTTGGCATCTGTTGTTACATGGGATACAACATGGTCTAGGGACTCCAGGAGTTCGGTTTAGCCAGTGTGGAGAAAGGCTAATGAGGGTCCCTCTCACTCCCATTGTAAAGTGTTTGCAGTTACCTCCACACACAAGTATATCTTGTACTTCTTTTTTTTAGACATCCTTACATGAGGCATATTCCACATGTGGAGAATATGAGTCTTTGAGACTGACACTGGTGCCCACTATTTCAAGTATGTGTCATGACAAAGTCCCTAGGTGCTGGTCAAATCTTTTTTCTAGACCATTTTCAGCACGATGTATCAGGAGGAATTTCAGTGGCCAGAAACTATCGCGGATACTTAGAATGACTTATTAAGGTACAAGTGCAAATAAACAACATACAGATGGTTGTTTATGCATATAGCAAGGCTATGATTTTTTAATGAAAATGTTTCATTGTCTGTACCTTGAAGTGATTACTGTTTCACCTTCTATTATGGTTCAAACGTTTCAGCAAGGCTTGCAAATGGTTGCAGCTGAAAGTATTTCGTTCCTTTTCAGAACTATTTACATTCCTCTTTAATGTGTGCTACGAGCATCACATTCACCATAAGTATTGGCAATGATGATCATGGATATCCAAGCTCGAATCCGTTTTTTGCTAAATGCATGCACACTAGGTGTTATGGGCCCTAGTGTTTAACAAAGGCTAATTTGGAGTGGCATGCATATTCATCACATTTGTTGCTTATGAAGCATTTTTCACTCTAAGTATAGTATCTCTATGAGATTCCTTTTTGGGGTCTACCAAACACCAATAGAGGTCATGGCTCAGTTTTGGTGCTTTTGGATTTTTCACGTTAACCAAGATGGTTATTCCGGACATTGTTATTTGCTTAGCAATGTTGTATGATATTGTCATCCCCGTTTACCAGTCATCTGGGAAGACTTTCTATAAACCATGGGGAAAACACCTCAGTATTGTCTGTTATCCAAGGAGGATACGTAGATTACAAAGTGTAATCTTGTGCTAAAGGATACACACTATGCGTACGTTAGCACCAAGAAATCAATTAGTAAGCATTTATTGCTCTACTTGGAGTTTTCTTACCATAAAGCATGTTTGCGACTAGGTTTAGTCTCTTCATGTATAATACAGGTTCTCAACCTTGAATACTAGTTATGGTGGGGTTGTTTATTGATACGAGAAGATAACAAGTCACGGACTTAAACTTGGCTGATGAGTTACATCAGCAGATTACTTTCATGGAAAGTGACAAGAGGTACTCTTTCGGGTACATCATAATTGTGATAACTCATTTAGCATCCTCAATCGAGTTCTAAAGGGAGTTTACACGCTATATTGTCTATGAGACGCTTACACCAAGAGGGTTGCAATGTGACAGCAATGTAGAAAATCAAGATGTTACTCTTGGTTTCATTGAACCTCCTACTAAACCAAGTTTCGGTCAAGCACACGGTTTGATCCTTGCAGGATGCCACTGTGGAAAACATTAGTATATCATCACTCTTGTTTTCGAGGACGAAAATGCTTCTCCAAGGGGGGAGTAATGTCATGCCAAGGGCAATGCCCGGTGGTCAAGGACTAGGCCCAAGGGGGTCAGCGGTGAGTGTGGATAGGGAATGAGGCCCAAGGGGGCTATTTAATGGGAGCTTGGGAGGTTCATTACAGGTAGTCCCACCATGGGCATTTCAAAAAGGCACACAATGATGTTGTAAAGGATAGGGAGGAAAGAGCGAGTGGAGGTGCACAGGGTGTGCATCAACAAACCCCCCCAAAGCCCACGGTCATGGAGTGTAGTGTGCAGATGTCTCAAAGAGAAGAGATTGCTTCTATGCCTTAGGTCTGTGATTGGTAGTTTCATAAAAAGATTTTTTCCAATTTCATTATACAAGTTAGTTTTTCATAGCAATTTTAATTTTTTTGCGTAGATGGAGCATTTTGGAGATGCTACAGGCTCGCAAAGACCTATTCATAACAAGGAAAAACGTAAGTTGTGTTGCCATTCAAAGAATAATTAAGTAGAATTCACTTTTTAATTGCTAACTTTATGTTGTTCCGGAAAAAGGATTGGAATGCCTGTGAAGGAAGTAATTGACTTAACAACTAGTCTAGAAACAAAAATTTGGAATGTGTCGGACCTACCATTGGTTATGTACTCATCATCCGGTAAGTCACCTTCATGAATAGTAGTTATTCAAGGTCGTGTGAAGTATGATCTTTCTTGATTTGCTGACATGGCATGTTCATGTTTGAGGATTATTCCAGATTGTAATGGCAGCCGTATTCAGATTGCGCATTTCAATTCGGATAAGACAAAGGTTGATATAAAGGATGCTTTGCTGAGCATTGTAAAGCCAAGAACTATGGAGAAATGCCTTTGTCCATTCCATGAAGGGTCATTCTGCAGAGTGAACACTTCTATTTAATTTTTGTCATCCAATACTCAATACTCATGTGTATGGGTTTCTTGGATTTGAGGTGCCAAATTGGAACAAAATGGAAGTATGCAAGTTTGAACAACTTGCTCAACTCTCGCTTGCAACAACTGATGGCAGTAGTTGTTTGCCAGTCTGATAATTATGGCATGATTCGTGATGTCACTGGTACTATTGGATGGTGTGAAGACCATCTTAATGTAGTTGTTTGCAACACACCAATCTTCAAGAAAGAAAATAGGAATATGCACACATTGTTAGTATCCACAATGAGGAAAGAGCACACTTTGCCAATGGAAGCCATAGAGATGCCTGAGGATCACTTGGTTTGATACGCTAGAGGAGGAAGATTAAATGAAAGAGGAAGATGTCACACCATTACGAGGTACACTTGATGTCTTCTATCTGATAACAAGGTTTCACTGCTCTATTTGACCTTCTTTTGATTTGCAAGAGGTACGGAACGTGGGAAAATTGCACAAACGAGCACGACATTGTTGTCTACATGGAGGAGATTGTGGGGTGTTGGCTTTGTTGGGGGCCAGATGGGTTGTATGGTGACAATATTTGAGAGCAACGAGTAATTTGCCACCAAATTGCACAACATTTTGGATATGGAAGCCCTTTGGCTTAGAGAGATGTAGAAACGTGAAAAGAGGCATGCAGATGAAGTGGATCATGCACTCGAGGAAGCACCTTTGGTGGAGCTATTTCCAAACACTATGGTGTTAGATCCAATAGCTCATGGCTTAGAGTAGATATTTTAGGATGTGCCTCACATTATGCAAACAATGAACTTTTTTGTAAACCGTTATAAACTGTCATTTTTTACATGCGGTTCAATATAGATATGTTTATTCTCAAGTGGTATGGTCTTGTAATTATATGGATTTATTTTGTTACTGTGGCCCTTTTTGTGAATTGTGAGAGAGATGCAGAGCTTTGATGTGTGCTAGAGAGAGAGAGAGAGAGAGAGAGAGAGAGAGAGAGAGAGAGAGAGAAGAGATTGGAGAGAGGAGTTACATAGAGTAGATGATGCATGGAAACACTTACTTTTATGAAGTGAGCTTTTTCAAGGCAAATAGGGAATCTAGGAAAAAGTTGTTGGTGAGCTCTTTTTGATAATCCTACTGTCTAGTCCATTTTTTTGGAAAAAACTCCCTTTAAGACACATTTAAGAATTTTGGGGAAAATGCGTAATTTTGGGACAAAATTTTGTGAACCATGTTCTTGAGTGGTAGTTGCATTATGCTAGGTTGGATCATTGTCAACCATTGGTGTTAAATTTGCTAGGTTGCATTGTTGTCAATGGTTGGGTGTCTGATTCTACTAACTCAAAGAAGTTGCATTGTGCTAGGAATCAAAAGTATACAAAGAACTTGGAAAATTTTGATGTTTAAATGGTATCAAGAGTATGTAAAGGAATGGAAAACAATTAAGTTTTGAAATTGTAAAGTTTACATAAATGTAGCTAACATAGCTTGCCTTGTTCTAGAAGTAATGGTAGAATCTGAAGTAACTTAGAGGGCCTTAGATGGTTAGGTGTGGGGATTGCCATTTTCAATGTCACTTCTTTAAAGCTAGTTAGTTGTCTTGTAAAACTCAATTTTGGAACGTGTTAGTTTGTGATAGAGGAATCATTGCTATTGTTTGTCGCACAATGAAAGAATAGGAGGTTTTTTTTTTAAAATTTGTATGTCCCAAGGAGTAGTTATTCTACAAGAAAAAATTCGAAAACTTGAGTTCTAGTCAAGTCAAAACGTTGAAACTTGAGTTACCTAAAACACTCATCACAAGGTCAAACAACCCAAAACCAAAAGCATGTTTCATGTATAAACTGACAAGAGGTAGCTGGCACTTGTACGTAGAAACAAATTTTCTCAAAAATTTCTATGAACATCACTAGAAACTTACAAATGGTACTCTCACACCTTAAAATGGAATTAATCAAATCAAACTTGATGTGCTAAAAATATCTCCTAGTAATTTTTGTGAAGATTATAGCATCATGTCATGTTTAGTCTTGGTTTATGCTCAAGGAGCCACCCACCACTAAAATTTCATGCTAGAATTTGGTACTAGATTATGAGATCAAACAACCTAGAATTCCAACATGAAGCTTTGTGTAAAAATTTACAAGTCATGTAGGAACTCAGTGGATTCTTTGTCATTGTTTTTTGTATAAAGCAATACACCATAATATTTTTCTTGGGATGCACATACCTAGCCTTGTACAACTTGAAGCCAAGGGCCAATAGTACCTCGAGGGATATGTGATGCATCCATTGCAACACCTTATGATGTTGTGGTAGTTCACTGTGTGGGATGTATTTTGAATTTTTTTATAAAATATCTTCTGAATTACATCTACTAGGAACTTTGAAATTCTCTCATACTGGAAACGAGAAGGATTAAAATGAATGTTTTTATCTAAAAACTTTCATAGCACTTCTCTTGTACACGATTTTGGTAAGGCTCAAACTAGAGATTGAGGCTTCAAGAGCCACAAACAATTCAAAAATTCCAACTAGGTACTTGAGTTTTAACTTAAACATCCGAAATAGAAAACTATACAAGCAAAAAATCAAAATTTAAAACAAGAAGAAAGTTGGAAGAGATTTTATACATTCTCGATGTAAGAAACTCGGACTCATGAGCTTCTGCATCAACATGGTGATCCTTTGCCCCAACAACAGCAAGCCAGATATATGTGGTATCTCCTTCACAAAAGCTCATCAGATTGTATGATGACATATTATATAAACATACTTGTGATACATATTAGGCCCTCCCTTGATAATTCTTCTTTTAATGGCTGGAATCTCCTAAGATCCACTTGACGTGAAGAATGCAGAGTTGGTGGCATCTCCAAAATCCCTAGACTATGCTTAGCGAGATTGACCCCATTACTCGTGACTACGAATAGAGGTTTTTGAGCTAAGCCAATCCACTGTGAAGGCTCACGTGGAGAAAAAATCCATGAGAAATCTTTATTAAAACAGAGAAGATTCCCTGCTTGGCTTGCATCCCTCTCTGACTGGATCTTCCTCCTTCGCTGCACATGCCCAATGCATTTTGCTCCTCGTGTTGTTGTGTTCCTTTGCCTTTGCAGCATCTTGAAAAGTTTGATGTCTTTACGCTAGTTTCCGAATTGTGTAGGACAAACTAGCCTTGATAATTCTTTTACAACCACGGGCAACAAATCTTCAAAGGAAACAAGGTTTGAGCTAAAGTTCAAGCCAGGGTTAGAAAAATACATTTTCCCTAACCAAAGAAATTAAGGACAAACTTGAAGTTCTCCCAATTTTTAGGTCAAAATTTGAAGCTTTTGCCGGCATGTATACTAAAACGTGTAAATTTTCTGGTTTCCTCAAAGGCAAGCCCAAAATATAACGGGGATTTTATGGTTTCAATTGGTTAAGATACGTTGGACCCCTCGTAGCATTGGCAACTTTCAGCAAGCTTGAGGAACCACAAAAAAGACACTAATGAATTTCGTCAAAGTTGACGGATACGACCGTCAAATTTGAAATAAAACGTTAGCTTTGATTTTTGAAACTAACGATGGAAAACCTATGATGTGAAGTGCTGTTGTGCCGTCGTGAGCTCGCCATGAACTGTGCCGTTCTAAGCTTAAACATGCGATGCGTTCTGTTCTCCGTGCCCTCTCGCTGCTATGCTGCCGGGATCTCACCGTGAACTATGGCAAGAAACCAAACCATGAGCTACGGCAAGATACCAAACCTTGAGCTCACCATGAACTCCACCATGAACCTGTGACGACATGTCCTCCATGCCCTCTCACGACTGTGTTGTTGTGAGCTCACCATGAAGCGTGGTATGATACCAAACCACCTAGTGTGCTATGCATTGAGCCCCTCTGTCAAGAGCGTTCTTCTCTTGTCTCGTGATCTTCGCCTCTTTTCCTCTTTCATGCGCCCTCCATGAGCTACAGCATAGACTGAGCATCAACTTTCGCCATGAACTCTGCCATGAACCGGTGATGACATGTCCTCCATGCCCTCTTACTACTGTGTTGCCATGAGCTTGCCATGAAGGGTGGCATGATACCAAACCAGGCAGTGTGCTATGCCTTGAGCCGTCCATCAACTTCGGCATGAACTTAAAGTCGCTACCTTGAGGAGCCATTGTCAAGAGCATTCTTTTACCTGTGTCATGATCTTCGACTCTTTTCCTCTTTCATGCACCCTCCATGAGCTGCGGCATAGACTGAGCATCATCTTTCTTTCATAAACTGTGCAGCCAAGAACCCGGGCTATTGTTGATGCCTGCATGGAAGTATCTTGTTATGATGTAGTTGTTTTGTGAACCTTGCCTTTGCATCATGATGTGCTTATTACACATGCTCAAAGAGCCCTAAAGGCTTTGCTACCTACTACGACCGTGCACTATCAATCAATGGGTGTTAGTTCTTGCTTCATCAAGATTGCCTTTAGTTCTTGTTGTGGGTGGAAGTAGCTCAAGAACCAAGGTATGTTGTTTCTCTTGGTCATAAGTCATGGTTAGATGAAGGTGTTGAAAATCATGAACTAAGTTGTCGCTAAGTTTTATGTAAACATCTTGTTATAGAATCCCTTCATAATAAGGAGTCCTCATATCACTTCTCTCTCTCTCTCTCTCTCTCTCTCTCTCTCTCTCTCTCTCCCTCCATGTGTCTCTAGCTCATGAGGCTCGAACTTGAGTTTGAGCCTCATGACTTGGAGACTCGATTTTCAACTTCCTAAGCTAAATATTTTAGAAAAATTCTTTCTAGCCAGAAACCATTTGCAAAAGTTTCTAGCGCATGAGGCAGTTTGAGACTAGGTTCAAGAGCTTCTTGAGACGAAGACACTTGCAATACTCTTTCTAATTGAGCATTCAATCTATAGCACCTGAGGCTCGAACTTAGGTTCGAGCCTCATGACCTGGATGCATAGTTTTCAAGCCTCATGAGCACTCTAGTATGACTCGTTCTAGTTGAGCATTCAGTCTCTAGCATCGGGGCTCAAACTTAAGTTCTAGCCTCATGACTTGGACACTCAATTTTCATTCCTCATGAGCACTCTAGTAGAGCTCTTTCTACCTAGAAACTATTTGGAAGAGTTTGTATCTCACACGGTTTGAATTGATTCTTTACCACATGTGTCTTAAGATTATGCTCATGAGCTTTTTGAAACAAATACACTTGCAATACTCTCTATAGAACCCGTGGCTCAAACTTAAGTTTGAGCCTCATGACCTGGGTGCATAGTTTTCAAGCCCCATGAGTACTCTAGTATGACTCGTTCTAGTTGAGCATTTAGTCTCTAGCTTTGGGCTCGAACTTAAGTACGAGCCTCATGACTTGGACACTCAATTTTCATTCCTCATGAGCACTCTAGTAGAGCTCTTTCTACCTAGAAACTATCCGGAAGAGTTTGTATCTCACAAGGCTTAAATTGATTCTTTACCACATGTGGCTCAAGATTAAGGTTTGAAGCTTCTTGAACAAATACACTTGCAATACTCTTTCTAGTTGAGAATACAGTCTATAGCTCCTGAGGCTCAAACTTAAATTTGATCCTCATGACTTGTATGCTTAGTTTTCAAGCCTCATGAGCACTCTAGTATGACTCGTTCTAGTTGAGCAATCAATCTCTAGCTCCGGGGCTCGAACTTAAGTTTGAGCTCCATGACTTGGATGTAGAGGAGGCAAGAGCCTGCGAGAGAGAAATAATCTGAGAGAGAAAGACAGAGAGAAAGAAAGAGGTTGGTAAGCCAAAGATAAAGGTACGCAGGAGAGATGGCAAGAAACGACAGGCAAGAAAGAAGCCATTGATAGTTGAGTACAAGGAGTGAAATTACATACAGGAATGCTAGGCAGTTACAAGGCCACTTGATGTTCATTGGAACATGGACTGATGTACCTACTAGGATGCTAATTAGGTGATGTTGTGGATTATTATTCCCACATGTCCGTGTAAGACACATCGTCCATACAGAGGCATGTGTAGGTGCATAGTGAGAGATGAAATCTAATGTTTGATTTGGTTTGTACAATCATATTCATGCAAACTTGAAGTTGGTTCATCTTCAAAAAACTTCCACCTGGATCATTGTTTTACGTTACAATGAATAAGTTCAATAGCTCTGATTGCTGCTTTGGATGAGCTTTGAATGACTTGGCTAAGTCCACTATATGAGTGATTCATGAGCTTGTAAACCACACATTCACCCTCACAAATGAGATGAAAGCATGAATCCAAGTTTGGGTGAATCGATGTCGAGGATAAGGTGTATTTGTTGAAAGATGATTATAGAGGTTGGTCACCTGATATAGGTATGGTGAGATGGATAAGACTTGGGTGTTGAGGGAGGGTTGAGACAAATAGGTTTTTTTAGGTTATCAAGGAGTAGTTTTGGCATTGTAAGGAAGTAACTCGGAGGGAGCTACTCAAAAAATGAGGTTGAGTGATGATCAGCTTGCCCATTAGGGTCAAAAGCAATGGAAGATAATGAGGATAGGCAAACATTTGGTGTTTGCAAGACACTTTGCAGCACTCAAGCTACTAATGAAAGAGAAAGGTCATTGAGAAGTGTCGGAGGAAAGGGATTCAATGTTGTATCATTGACTTGAGCATCAGTGTGAAAGAGGGTTTCCCCAGGTAAAGGGTGGAATTGATGCTTAAGAGGGAATGTTATAATCATGTAAGCATAAAGTAAATCCAGCTTGGAAAATATATTTGAGAAGGTATTCGCACTAGATTCAAGGAGAGGCCATAGCTGGGATTGCTGAAATTCTTTGAAGGCTGGATAACATTGCTTAATGCAGGAGGCTTGCGAGGTAGCTCACTGCCAAAGAGATTCTTAGGTGTTGGGCAGGTTTTATTGTGTGGGTTTTTTTAACAAAAGTGGCATGTGTGACCAACAATGAATGAGGTAATTTGATTACCTACAACCCATGGATTTCTCACATTTTTTGCAACGTTGTTGGGTCTAATCGGGGTAAGACTAGATCTAAAGACAAAAACCATTGTGGACATCATCAAATTGTGATACTAAATGTGGTGCAGAGAAATGCCATGTAGTGGTACATTCCCCAGAGGCAACAGATGTAGCATTGCTTGTAGCAGTAGCCTCCACTGTAACATCTTCACACAAGAAGATGCTAGAGGGGATCATGACTTTGTCCTCAATGTGAAAGATTTGTTCGCACAAGAGCATGGTTGATGCTCTAACAGTGTGATGCACTGAATGCCTCAAATGGATGGTAGCCTTTCTAGTTATGTGGCCATGTGAAGATACATGCATGGTTGCACTCAGGGAAAGATGTTCATGAAGGGGTTTTTGAACATGGCTTGTAGCCTTATGGCTAGCGCATGAAGGGGCTGTAATGTTGCCTACAACCAAGGCACATGTTGAGTGGGGAGCGCCAGAAGTCGATGGTGTCTGGTTGTGTTGAGAAACAATATGGTTTGTAGCACATAGGTTTTCAAGGAAGTCTTCAATGATGGTAGCATCACCATCACCCTCAACACCTTCAGTAGTGGCATTCGAAGGGAGCGAATGCCGGTCTCCAAGGGTGGAGGCATGGCAAGTTGGGACATTGGTGCAGTAGTGGCACAAGCAGGTAAATGTGGAATCATGACATTCACATCAGCAACAAAAGCACAAACATGCTTGACTACATTGAGAGCAGGACCTTCATGAGCTTGGCATGCAGCTTGTAATCAGTTTATGCCAATGAAGGCTTTGGTGGTGCAAACAATCAGGTCGATACTATTGGGTTGGTGGCACCTGCAAGGGACCGATTTTGTGCAGATTTAACCAAACAAGTAATTTCAAAGGTAGCATGGACAACGCTTGCAACAATCCTGATTGGGTACATTGAACCACAGGAGGTTGGCCTCAATGATGGTAGCGGAACCAACAACATCAGTGGCAAGGGGATGGGTAGGCTTGAGGAGCTCCACTTCATCATGGCATATATGAAGGAGGCAACCACCAAGAGGTTCTCTCCAATGCCTGCAAGTAGCTAGGAACCCTAACAAAGCTTGCAAACCATGCTTGAGGTCACATGATGAGACTGGCGCAAGAAGGGGCTGCACCTTGTGTGGAAACTAAGGCAAGATCGGAGGAGCCGGGAAATTTCGGGCTTGAAAGCACAAGATGATGCTCCATAGCAGCTCATTACAAGAAGCCCAAAGGGTCGGGACAAGATTTGTTGCCCAAAGTAGAAGAATCATAGGAGGCTGTGTGATGGGACTCTTCACAAGGGTAGTTGCTACCAAGGGTATGTGTAGAGGCTACACAATGGGGCTTCTCAAAGGGGAGCAAGATTTTCTTCTTTGCGACCATGATACCATGTACAAGAGGCAAGAGCCTCAGAGAGAGAAGGAATTTGAGAGATGGAGAGATAGAGGTTGTTAAGACATAGATAAAGGTACACAAGAGAGATTACAAGAATTGATGGGTTAAAAAGAAGCCGTTGGTAATTGAGTACAAGGGGTGGAATTATATACAGGAATGTTGGGAAATTACAAATCCACAAAATGCTCATTGGAATGTAGGCCCTTGTGCCACTAGGATGCGGATTAGGTGATGATGTGGATTATTATTCCCGCATTGGACACTCAATAGCCAATCCACATGAGCACTCTAGTAAAGCTCTTTCTACCTACAACTGTCTAAAAGAGTTTGTATCTCACAAGTCTTGAATTGAGTCATTACCTCATGTGGCCCGAAGTTATGCTTGCATCTCATTGCCTAAAGACTTGATTTCTTAGCATCATAAACACTCTAATGTGACTCTCCTAAGGTGGAACCCATCTACAATCCTATCTGAGTCTCTAGATCATGAGGCTTGAACTTAAGTTTGAATCTCATGATTAGGAGACTCACTTTTCAAACCTCATGAGCACTCTAGCCATACTCTTTCTAGCTATGAATCATCTACAAGAGTGTTGATCATGTTAAGTTTGAGAACCTGAAGATATATAGTTTTTTGCAAAACGAGTTGAAAGCCATCTTCAAAAGTCTCCATGTCATGAGGATTTTGATACTCATTACCTAGAGACTCAATTGTTAATCCTCATGAGAGGAATCTCTCTACTTAGAGACTATCTGCAAGAAAATCTATAGCACTAAGCGTGAGAGCCTCATGAGCTAGAGAAGTATTGGAAAACTATTTCTAATTGAAATTCATCTTTTAAAGTCTCTACATTATAAGTCTCTTGACTCTTAAGCCTCATGACGTAGAGACTCGATAATCAAGCCTCATGAGCACTCTAGTAAGACTCTTTCAAGCTTGAAAACACATGCAAAATTCTTGTATACTTCATTGAGGATTGAACTTAAGTTCAAGCCTCATGAGTTAGAAAAACTTGAAAAACCCTTTCTAATTAATAGCAATCTTCATAAGTCTATAGCTCATTAGTTTGGGCCTCATGATATGAAGACTCAATTTCAATCCTCATGAGTGCTCTAACAGGACTCTTTCTAGCTAAACCATTATCAAAAGTCTCTACCTCACCATGCTAAAATTGATGTGATCCTCTTCAACTAGAGACTCGTTAGTCTAGCTCCAAGCCTGGTAATTTTTGCTTCATCTTGGTCTGTGGGTTGACAAGTTTGGTATATGATGATATGGTGAAGTTAATAATTTTTTTCTACGTGCTGAAAAGTTTCATATTTGATGATAGTTGAAGATACATTCTTCATGTCTCCTCCAAAGTTTTGATCTCTCTCTTTGAAAGGACTCAATTTTTTTTTTGAGGAGCACAAACACTGGCACTTGGATGGAGACTTTTTGGAATCACAATATGTGAATTATGCTGGAATCACTTTTTTGTCTAGGAATGCAAGGTGATGCTAGAATACAAGATGTACTATTTGGAATTGACAATTCAAAAAAGCCCAAAAATATAAATAACGTGTCACTAGGACTACATATGTACTGGGTTAGCCCCATGATTATGAATTGCCTACACAACTAAGGGTGCTTGTTAATATCCTTTTGTTCTTCATTTTTCTAAACATCATCCTCATTTGAGATCCCCTCAACACAAAAAATGCTTTAGCAGGGCTTGTAAACAAGTCCATTTTTGTTTCTCATTTGTTATTTCATTTTCTTAATACTATAGTCTTCAATGATGCTTTTGAATCCATTGGTCTCTCTCTCTTTAAAATGTCTTGAAATATATTGTTTTGAGTGGTGCAATATTTGATGGAAGTGATATTTATTAAATCATTGTTCTTACATATCAACACTTCTAAAGTTATCATCCATTTTGGTCACTGTACAGTGTATATACACAAAGCAATATAGCTATGTGTTGAGGCTATGGAAATCTGTTAAGGATAAATTTATGATACCAACCTCTAGTCACAATAGAATCTCCTTGAGCTACTTTTGAGCCTCATGCCCACATGCTAGCTTAGTTGAGGGATGTGAAGCTTGAACCTAAGTTCAATCGTTATCTTAGTACCCTACAGAGCAACAACAAGCAAGTCTTGAGCTTTAGTTTGAACCTCACATCCTTGTGCTATGCCTTGAACTAAGTTTGAGTATGTCCAGTTGCTAGTTTAGGCAAGGCATGTCAGGCTTGAACTTAACTTAAATCCTTTTCTTAATATCCCACACAAACACAACAACTGAGGCTTGAACTTAAGTTTGAACCCCTTTTTTATGTGCTAGTGTGTTTTAGGGCAAAACTACTCCCCTGTTCATACTCACGAGCACGACACAGACAACATACTTATCATCCGATGACACGACTAACCCGTAGGTGCACGTAGGCAATCTTGTTAGCTTGTCAGGCTGAGACCAATCTACACATACGCACTTTTATGATGCATCAATCACTAACCCTGGTAGAATGCAACCCACTCTATCCCTAAACGCTCACAACACAGTTTACACGTCCAATGAACTCGGAATCGCATCAAACTTACTAGGCACCATCCTCTCACTAGGATATAATTACCTATAAGTCTAATCTCACCAGATTTGAACCCTAGTTATCTCGAATACAGTCGCGATAGACTAACAGGTCATAATCCAAAAGTGGGCGAAACTTAAGTTTATGAGTATCTATGTGTAGCTAATCTCTTTCTCATTCCATAAAGCACTTGATTATTGAAAACAGACACCATTTGTGCTACTTACAAGCAAAACAAGCTCGAGGAAGGATCGATCGCGATCAACTCGAAACGGTGAATGCGTAGCGTGGGCACGTAGCTCTCGGAGAGACTACCACGATGGTGTGGTCGCGTCGTGAATCCAGTGAGGGAGAAGCGCGTAGCAAAGAGGATAAGACACTCTCTCTCTCTCTCTCTCTCTCTCTCTCTCAGACTCGTACGACACAGGATTAATATTCAAATGTTGTTAAAAAATGGTTCTAAGGTGACTTCTATACTTTAGTCACCTTAGCTCAAAAATATACATGGGGTTCTCTTACTCATTATTACAAAGTGGGAACAAATCTGAGTCTTGACTAACTGATTAATCTTTACATAACCCAGACGAATGGATCAAAATGATAAGACGTCTTTGACATAAAATGGGAATTTGATATGCTTTACAAGATGGGCTCATTACAACAGTTGGACCAATGGGGCTCCAACACTCCCCCCCTCCTAATTCATGTCTACCACGACATGATTGTCTTTGTCTTCATTGTCGTTGTCGTCTTTCTTGGTTGATTTGATGTAGAAACACATCATATCGCATAGACTCGCTTGCCATTAATGGGCCAAAATTTTTTGACTTGTACATGAAGAAGCCTATGTAAAATGCTTCTTCAAAGGTTTGGAGATGGTAGCTTGGTAGAAACATTAGCCGTTTGAAGTAGGCATACAATACTGGTTCTGTCGGTGGCCCACTTAGATCGTATGACAACTCTGAGATTCTTCTTTCAGTATTCATATACTCTGATGTCCAGCTTTCTGAGAAGACTGTGAGACAGGCCAAAAATGTTCGAGCTATTTTACATAGCATTTTGCAGGATAGATCGGGAGAGCCTCCGAATTCTGCGATGGCGCCCTGTAGGGTTTTCACCATGCAAGAACCGAATATTCTCTCTCCCTCTGCTGGCTCTGGCATTACTAGATAATTTAGCCATGTCGGATTTCTGCTCTGTAGTGCTTTATGTTGGCTGTAGGTGTATGTTCGGGGAGTTGGGCAAAAAGTTTTGTCATTCCTCAGCTCAGGCGGTGCATTGACTAAGTGGATCAGGTTATTAGGATGATCCAAGAGCCATTGACGCCTCCACTTTGGCTGGCTGTCTACTATTCTGTTTTGCTGTTCCCGATCCTGTACTTCTCCTTCAAACACTGGCACTTGTTCTTCTTTTTCGAGCTGTCGTTGATGTGTTAGAGTTTCGTACTTCAGCAGAGCATAGGGTAACATAGGTGCATTCCATTCCTTTCGTAGCTCTGCCGCTGTTTTGCCCGATCTGGAAAGCCCTTGTAGCAACTCCTTTTCGAGTTGCATTGCCTTGTACCATATCATTTCTGTTTGTTTTTCCATCTGCTTGGCCAGCCTCTGCTCTTCCAATCTCGTGACTGAATCTTCTTTTGTCTCTTGGTCTTTGGAGCCGGTTTGATCAGTCTGTGTATCTGGTTCCTCCTGTTCATCTGAATCTTCCTCGTACTCATCTTGACCCCCATATACTTCGGCGAGTCCAACCAAATTCGTTGTTGCTTGCTCCAGGTGCACTCGTACCTGTCCTTGGTGTTGCCCTGCAGTTTGTAGACTTGAGATTTACGCAACCATTGTTCTACTATTGATTTGTAGAGCTTGAAATTCCATCTCTTTTTGAGTGGCAGACTCCTCTAACTGTTTTAACCTGATGTGCAAGTTTTCATTTTCTTCCCTGAGTGATTTGGAAACAATGCTTTCCATTTCACTGTCAGGAGCTGCTCCTGGTTGTTTTTCACTTTGTAAGTCTGAAATTTGTCTTTGTAGTTGATCTTCTACTCTAAGCGCACTTTCAACAATCATTAAACGTTGTTTTCTTTCCAACTCTAGCTCCCTTTTCAGTGCAGCTACTTCTTCTTCTAGGTGGACTATCGGTGGTGTTGGTAGCAACATTTTTTGCTTCTTAGCTCGTTCGATTTCTCTTGCTTGTATATCTGTTACTGCTCTCAAATCTTTGACTTCAATTTGTAAGTCATCGATGACGACTTGCAAACTTTTGATGGTCTCCAACGCATCTTGCTTTTCTTTTTCCAACTTTTGGATGTGTTCATCTTTGTCACTGACATCTTCAAGGAATACGTTTATTGTATCCTCACATATGGCATTGAAGTCTTCCGACTCCTGTAAATTGTCTTTGAGGAGATTTACTGTGCCTTTGAGCCCCAAGATCTCAGCATCTATGATGCTGATCAGCTTTAGAGTGTCCTCCCTTTTCTCTTGCAGTCTCAGAATTTCCTCATGGGTTTTTTGTAACTTCATCTTGTTGGACCGGTTCTGATCAGCTAACCATTGACTGTGCAGTCTTGTTTTGTTTAGTATTATCGCCATTGACTGCAAATCTTCATCTATATATAGTAGCTTCCAGCTCAATTTCTTGAGAGGAGGAAGCTTTATCTTTAGTCTGATCCACCTCCTTTTGCTTGCCTTTATCACTTTGTGATATGGTTCCAGTGTTTGGGTGTCCATCTGTTCTTTCTTCTTCTTCTTCCTCTTCTTCTTCACTTGGAGGTGTGTGAACTCTGTCATCCCGATGTGAACTTTCTGAATGCAAAGTAGAGTCAGCAGGTGGGCTAGATTGCCTCTCACTTGTATCTGGCCTTGGAGATGGCGGCGGTGTTTCCTGATCACGTGAAGTTGGCCTCAACTGATCTCTCAAAGTTTGGAGATCCTCCTCTTCTAGTAGCAATTCTGGTTCGTCCCTAGCATTTCTTTCTTGGATGTACCTCTCGAACGAGTCCAACTCAAAAGCTGGGTTGTTTCTATTCTTCGTTCTCAGTGTGTAAGTGCTACTAGAAGGTTTCCAAGTGGCGTCTGCATCGCCTTGTAGAGATCTTTCTAGAGCAAATCCTTCTAGCATCCTTTCCATTTTTGCTATCTTCTCCAACCTGGTGTTGTTTTCCATTTCCGCTTTCCGCTTCTTTAGTCGGACATCTTCCTCTTGGGTTCTTCTCTCTTCTTCCATCTTTTCTTGTGTACTTCTTGTTACTCTTTCCAGCTTGCGTTCTCCAATGGTGTTAATAGAGGCCGGTACTTTCGTTTGTGATCTGTCTTCGATATTCTCCCTTAATACCAGCCAGTGGTTCTGATGAGGGGCAAGTGGCAACTGATCTGCCGCGCCTATGGCATGGTATATTACTCTGGTTAGGACTTCTCCTCCTGCAATGTAATTTGGTCTGTCCTACCTTAGCTTTGTCATTTCTTCAAACAGATATGACGCATGATCTATATAGAACTCATGGGTCATTCCCATAGCCCATGTCAGTGGGGTTGAGATGCTCCCGTGTGGTGTAGTGTATCTTGGCGGTCTTTTGCTGTAGCTCAACAAACACTGAATGTAGATCTATGTCAGTTCTGTTACTTCCGGGTTTGCTATGAGTTCGAAAGAAGGTAGTTTGGACTTTTGCAAGTAGACTGTGAGATTTTTCCTTCTTTCTCTCATGTTGGCTCCTTGATCTGACAATTTCAATGCCTCTTTGATGATCTCTTTGGTAATCTGGATCTCCATCACTTCGTTATCCATGCCTGCCACTCTGCAAGTTCCATCTTCTTGGATAGTCTCTATTAGATGTTGTACCCTCTTGAAATCTATCCCTACTGGTGGTAGTGATACAAAGTTCCACAAGCCAACTTTTTTGAGCCATGACCTTTGCGGTGATCTTTTCAAGTAATTCTTTGCCTCCTTGGGAATCATCACTGTATCCACTAAGTTTCTTTTGTCATCCACATATGAACCTTGATAGATCTGAAAGGCTGCTGCCTGTTGCACATCTGCAGGTATCCAGGTGGCTGCTGGCTTTAAGGAATTGGGTAGAAGTGCATAGGGTACTGCACCTTCCGTTGCCAGGTTCTTGCCTTCTCGGAGAAGCCTCCATAGATCCTGTATTCACAATTAACAGTTAATGCACAAACATAGTACTACTCTCCTAAATTGATTATTACTTAATCATGCATCTAGATGAGCCTTCTTAGTCCCAAGATTAGTTAAGGTAAAATGTTAGCAGATAGACAAGCTCTTCCATTGTGCGACTTTGGCGGCTTCAAATTGATGTTGTTGGTGAAGGAGAACAAGTCCAAATGCCTTGAAATTTGGTGTGGTGTATGCTCACAAGGCATGTAAGGTTACTCTATAAGCCCAGGCTCAAAATCTGTTCATTTGCAGCTTTTGCTTAGTCTATCGCGATAGACTAACCTTTTTTTTTACCAAGGTCCTATTTTGCAGTTGTGCCTCCACCAATTGGTTTTCGATACCTTGCACATGATCTGATCTCATTTTCACCTCAAATGAATGTCACGTGACCCCTTTTTAGATCAACTCCCACTTTTCCAGATTCCTGTCAATGAGATGTTGGTCTATCTCCTTCATTTTGTGTTGTTTTGAGCTCAAACTTACTGGATGGTCCTCTTGCATCATGTTGAAAACAACTGATAATTCAAATTTTTTGATAAGATGGTCCAATATCCCTCTGCTTAGTCTATCGCGATAAACTGGTACTTAGTGTCAATTTCTGTGTCCCGGCTTGGAGGCTTCAGCTAAGGTCATGGTGGCCTTGGATTTGGGCACCACCTTCTCCGGCTTCGCTTACGCACACAGAAACGACCCCATTGAGATTCACACAAACTTGGATTGGCCTTCACAGACCGAAGCAGCCGCATCAGCTCGCTATTGCAAAACCCAAACAAGCCTTTTCTATAAATGTAGCTCCCCTGCTTCCGCTACTAACTATGTTGTGGGGCAATGGGGCTGGCCTGCCCTGGTCGCCTTCCAAAGGGCTCTTGCTGAGCCAGAAAATCCGCCTAAACGGCTTAGAGTTAGTGACATAGTGTCGTCTTCTTCGTCGTGTCAGCAAAGTAATCATGCGGGCAGCAGCCATGTTAGCCGTGATAAAATTACATGTGCTAACGTGCTTCCAGATGGTGGTGCTTTTGTGAGCTGCTTCAAGCTCTACCTTGCCCACCAAGCTGGCGCACCATATTCACCCACATGGAGTTGTGAGCGTCTTCCTGAGGGTCTTGACATTGATTCCCTTATGATAGATTATCTTAAATATCTCTCCGACTTTGCTTTTGAGCATCTTAGAGGCAGGTATGGCACTCAGCTTCAAAGGCGTGATATTCAATGGTGCCTCACCGTGCCTGCCATGTGGGCAGAACAAGCAAAACAGAAAATGAAACAATACGCATACAAGGTGGGGCTCTCAGAGGGTGTGCTCAATTCTACCTCTAGTACAGATGGTCCAAGCCTCCATCCTTTAAGAATCATTCTGGAGCCAGAGGCTGCATCGCTCCATTGCTTGCACAGAGCTAGGTATGCCTTCTTGCGAGATGGGGACAAGTTTGCTGTTATGGATGTGGGTGGGGCTACGATTGACCTGGTGATTCATGAGAAAGTAGCCAGTAGACACTTGGAGGTTAAAGAGGTTGCAAGGAGTGTAGGATGCCTTGGTGGTGGTATCTTTGTTGATGAGCATTACTTGCGTGCGCTTGCGAAGAAAATTCCTTGCTTGTTAGACTTCTTACAAGACAATGCTAATCACAGGATGAAGCTTCTGAGTGAATGGCAAAGTAAGAAGTTTACTTATAGTGGAGTAGATACGCAGCTGGAGATTGACTTGCCATGGAAGCTTGCCCAAGCATGGAAGAAAATGGACAAGGAAACTGGTCAAAGGAGAGACAATGGCCATGGAGAAATCGTATTTACACGAGAAGATCTGAAGATGATCATGGACCCCGAGGTGGACAAAGTGATTGAGCTGTTGGAGCAGCATATGGGTCTTAATCTCCAAGCAATATTTATGGTAGGAGGATTTTCAGCATCGCCTTATTTTTTATCAAGAGAGTTCATCAAGCATTTGATTCAAGGGTTAAATTGATAATAAGCCCACCAGACCCAGGCAGCGCTATCTGTCAAGGCGCTGTATTGTTTTGCATGTCTAAGGAGCCAGTAACATGCAGGATTTCGAGGAAAACATATGGTGTTCGGTGCCGGTGCCGGAGGAATTTTGTTTATGGGACAGATCCAATGGAATACCTTGTAATCAATGATGATTTTAAACCCGATTGCGACCATGCCTTTTTCATTTATGTCAAGGTAGGGGATGTTGTGCTATTCGAGCAGAATGTGGATCATGTGTTTTATCCTTCTCTCCATGGGCAGAAGAAATTGTTGTTGCAACTGTTCAGTACTACAGAGGAAAGCCCTCGCTATACCACTGGCACTGACTGTACTTTGGAAGGAAACATTGTCATAGATATATCTCAGGATCTTCACAAAGACAAGTCACGCAAGGTATGTGTCAGCATGCATTTTGGAAGGTCCACCATAGAGATGTCTGCTAAAGCCCTCAACTTTGGAGATGGCCTCAATCTTGGTACGCTTCCCGTCAGCTTTCAACAGGCAGTAGATATCGTGCGCTAGAGTTCAACCTTGTAGCTTCTATTGTAGCGCTATGAGTAGTTCCTATTGTAAATATCCTGTTTTCTTTTTTGTTAGTACTGTTGGAAATAGTTTCCTTGCGTCGAACACTGTTGCAAAATGCAATGGGTGCAGCAAATTATAGATGTATTGTTCTGTTGAACTAAAGTGTGTCTCTAGTTGACGTTTATCCCCTGTAGCTCCTCCCAATTCCCTGACAAAATTGACGGAGTCTGAGAGAGTGAGAGGCTAGCCGCATTGCATAGGTTGGTTAGGAATTAAATGTTGATGAAGCAGTAATATCAACCCTCAAGGAGCATGTGAGGGCAGCTTTGATTGACCAGTGACGTTGCTGCAACATCAGGGTCAAGCTCTTGTGCTAACGATTTACAAGCCGTTTAGGAACATAGAAGGGCAGGCTATGATGTCATGAGAGGGGCATGAACATGATGGAGAGCAAAGAAGCTTATCATCACAAGCATGCTCTGCTTACTCTTCACAGGGGTTTTTGCCTATCGCAGTGCTAAGTTTTTGTACTTTGTTGGCACTGCCTGCTTGGAGGCAGTGATACACTAGGCGTGGAGCTTTGTATTAGTTGGGCCATTGAGAGGAAGTGACACCATCTCGTTATCGCTCTCAGCAGTACCCACTCCATCTGCGGCCATGTGTTGCACATTCTCCGATAGGTTATGTACATTCCCCACTGCATGATCTAGTCGTGCCAGCCAGTTGGAAACATTGTCATTGAAAGCTCCACAGCTAAAGCTTAGAACTACCCCCAAGATAGGAAGTCTCCTTCCTCCTCAATCCTAGAAAAAGAGAATTGAGTACCACCAGAAAGAAACTAGAGTGCTTCGTCAGTTGCGTTCGTATCGAATTAAGATTAACTAAAATATCGAAAACTACGTATCGAATTAAGATTAACTAAAATATCGAAAACTATATATGTCATTTTAGCACTTCTCAAATGAAAAAAATATCGTTTATTTGATGCTATTAATTTGTCTAAGATATTTATTAAATGGAAGGAGAGACTTCAAAATGAAGAGAGAGAGAGAGAGAGAGAGAGAGAGTAAGAGAGTTCATCAAAGGGTGTTTGTTTTTTTTAATACGAGAGAAAATGAAACACGGAGAGAGATTCCATCAAAGCGTGTTAGATTTTTTTACCTGAGAGTGTTTGGGATACCGATTGCCGTGGTTCAAAGGCGTTAATCTTTGCAAAAATGGGATATTGATCGTAGTGCTTCGAAGGGGTATCTCGCAAAAAATCACAAGGAGGGTTAGAATTTTGTCAAGCTCAACGTTCGTGATCATACAAGATGTCAATGTTATTAATTGTTTGTTGTTTCATTTTCATGTTTCAAAAAAAAAAACATGCAAGTCTCCTTACATGGGGGAGTTTGCACAATCCTCCCCAATTTTTTATAATATGAGGGAACGTGTCATTCCCACGGCAGCGTGCAATTTTTAATGCATTCATTAACTGCGTTCTCAGTGCGAAAAATAAAAAAATGATAATGGTTATTCACCGTGGGATTGAATGTCTCTCGTTGATGCACTTCCTTGCATCAATGATGTTGGGCATCTTACGTAGAGACACATGCCTTCAAGATGCATGCATAGGTGATTGCATCTGGACAGAGGCCCTCGTTTCGCATTTGTTGAAAACAATTAGAGCTTTTTGGCCCTGCCCCCATAGGATAAATCTTACAATTAATGCATTCCAAGAGTCCACACTCTAGATCACAGGATGCATGATAATTTTTTGCAACAGCCCGTGACTAGTAATCTCATCATTAATTCTCTCACCCATGTCAATGTCTTTCATAAGACTACACACCGTCAATGTGCAAGCGTAAGTGATTGCATTGAAACAATTGGAAAGTGGCCTTCGCTATCCCATGAGAACAAAAAACTACTTCCTTGAAATAGCCACGTTGGGCATATCTGTAATAGTGATGACAGATCGGACATGAGAACTTCTCATGCTTTTGTGAGTCTGCTTGATGTGTTTCACGAGTATTGCTTCTTCCCTAGAGTTGTTAGTGGATTTTTTGCCTTACTGTGGACATTGTAAGGGCACCACATTTGCCATGCATATAAAGAAAAGCCCTACTAAGAACAACCTGTTTCTGAATAGCTTGTGACTAACTAGCACTCTCATCATAAATTCTCTCACCCATGTCAGCATATTACAAAGTCTCTCAAGATTCTAGCATAGGTGCTTGCTTCCATAGATGATTGCATTGGAGAAAGGCCTTCTGCTTGCGTATGCTTAGAACAGCCTTGACGAACTTCCTTGCCAGCATCCTGCATGGATTCGAAGTGATTACCCATCTTGTGGTTTTTCTGTGAAGGTACCAAAAAAGAACAAAGGAAGCTGATCTCCCTTGTTTTCATTGAAAGGCTGTAATTTTGACGATTTCTCAGTTTGCGATGAGAAAGACGTCAGAGGGCCGAAACTGTAGTTTAGAGCAGGAATAGTTCAATAGCTACACGTCTTGACAAGTCGACTGATGAAGGCCATTAAAAAAGCGAGCAAGCACTTGCCGTTTGGATGGTCGATGCCACGTGGATGAAGGATTCTTGCTTTGCATCCACTGGAAACAACATAGGGCTTTCTGGCCTTGCTCTTGTTGCGCATATCTCGAATTAGCACATTCCAAGAGATGACATTCCAGATAGGAAGCTCCTCAAACACATTTTGTGCTTTCTCAAGCGTACCACATTTGACATACATATCGGCCAAGACAATATTGCCAAGCACGACATCTTTCTTCAATAGCCTCCGACTCACAATATACTTCTGAGTTTTTGTGCCCATATAAGCATCTTGTGTAGAGCCACATGCCTTCAAGGTACGTGCAAAGGTAATTGCATATGGAGAGAGACCCTCGCTTTGCATACTTATCGACCAAGACAGTACCAAGCACGACATCTTTTCTCAATAGCCTTTGACTAACAATACAATTGTGAATTTTTGTGCCCATGTCAGCATCTTGCTTAGAGCCACATGCCTTGAAGATGCATGCTAAGGTGATTAATGTAGAGAGGCCCTCACTTTGCATCTGTTGAAAAAAAACTAGAGCTTTCTGTCCCTGCCCATGTGGGACAAATCTTGCAATTAGTGCATTCCAAGAGTCCACACTCCAGACAGGAATCTCCTCGAGCACTTGTGTAGAGCCACATGCCTTTAGTATGTAAGCGTAGAATTCAAGACAAAAGTATAGGTGACTGAATTTTGAGAGGTACACTTGCTTTTGCATCCGCTGAAAAAGCCTAGAGATTTTTGGCGCTGCTCTTGTTGCGCACACCCCGCAATAAGTGCATTCCAAGAGGTAACATTCCGGACAAGAAGCTGAAAATAGACTAGAGCTTTCTGGCCCTGCTTCTGTAGTGCGTATCCCACGACCAGAGCATTCCAAGCATTTGCATCCGTTGAAAATAGCCTAGAGCTTTATGGCTCTGCTCTTGTTATGCACATCTTACATTCAATGCATTCCAAGAGGTGACATTTCAGACATGAAGCTCCTCAAGCAATTTTTGTGCTTTCTCAAGCGCACTACATTGGACATACATATCGGCCAAGGTAGTGCCAAGCACGAAATCTTTCTAGCCCTGCTCTTGTTGTGCATAGAGCCACATGCCTTCAAGATGCATGCGCAGGTGATTACGTCTACTGAGAACAATCTAGAGCATCCTGAAATCACTACATTCCAAGAAGCAAAATTTCAGGCAGGAAGCTCCTCAAACAGTTTTTGGGCTTTCTCAAGCGCACCACATCTGGCATACGACCAAAGTACTGCCAAGCACAATATCTCCTCTCAATAGCCCTTGGGGCTGGAAATCTCATCATGAATTTGTGTGTTGATGTCAAGATTTTGGGTGATGCTGAAGGCCTTCAAGATGCAAAGAGTAAGTAACGACATCAGCAAAGAAGCCATCACTTAGCATCTGCTCATAGGAGTGGAGAGCTGAGGTGAAACTGCTACTAATTGTCGTAATCATTGTTTGAATCTGCGAGTGCATAGAGAATCGCAACAATTGCTATATAAATTTGCGATAAGATTCACTGCAATTTAAGAAACCGCACGATGATAAATAAAGGGAGACATGCATTTTAAAGCTCTACCACATGGGTTATTGAGAGGCCAAGGATTTGAAATTGGCTCCTACGCTATCGAAGTAATCATAGCCCAAATATGTACTACAAGCATATCCATTCTAGCCATAGTGAGGATCGGAATAAGAACAAGAATTTGAAAGAACACGAGAGCGTTTCCAATTACAGACCTATAAATTTGTTGCAGCATTTTTTGCCTCTAAATTCAGATGGCTCATGAGTATTGGAGTTAAGATGCTGATTTAGGCTCATTAGTCTTTCAAAACCTCTGTCACAAATTGGGCACACATGGCAGCTGCCATTATAGGAAGCTTCAGTAGCATAAATTGTTGATTTATCGCATGAGTCATCATCATCATCCCTGCGGATCATGCAAACGAGATCTCAAACTCAGACAGTAAAGCAATGCACAAGGAACAAAATCTTTACCAGTCTTGCGATCCAGCTATTTGTGGTGTTGTCAAGAGATTGGGGACACCACGGTCTACCTCAAGCTGTCGAACAAGGCGCAACATCTGTTGGTTGCTTATGTTGTAATAGCTACCCATTTCAATCTGCAAAAACCCATGTATAACTTGCGATCGCATTAGTAGGGATGCAGGATACGCAATAGATAGAGACAAGAATCAGACATAGATCTTGTCTAATTTACAGACCTGCAAAACAAAGCTTGGTAATATCTTCGAAGAATACCCTTGTAAACATAATTAGGAGAAGTGTTATATCCCCAACAAATCATGCTAACCCAGCCCCCCCCCCACCCCCCCCCCCCCCCCCCCCCCCCCCCCCCCCCCTCTCTCTCTCTCTCTCCATGATAGATATTGATCCAACCCGAAACTAGCTAAGAGATGTTTGATGAGATTGAGAGCTTGTAAAGAATAACGCATGAAGATTAGAGTTGAATAAGAACGTACGTGCTTGGTGAGGGCAGAGACGAAGCTAGCTTTACGGGGCTCGGTGTCGTTTGGAAGCATGGTGATGGCGCAAGTCGTTGTTGCTGGTAAAATCGCGCTCGCAGTCAGCACATTAGTGGTGGTGTGATGAGTTCGTGAGATGAGCCCGTAGTGACTGCTCACACACAAAGCTTCGTTCGCACTTATCGCAGTAAAACGATGGATCTTGTTTGAAAGTGCGCCACGTGGGTTAATGAGCGCGCAACATTGAGATTTTGGCTCCTACGCTAATGAAGTAATCAGAGATAACCTAGAGTGAAATTTATTCCTTTGCAATTGATTAGCAAAACTTGAATCTCAAGGAACTGGAAAATCACACCATCGGTAAACTCGGACTGCGAAGAAAGACCCGAACGATCCTCACCTGACTCAGAGGATCATGTTTGCCAAAGAAGCCGTCGAGGTCCAAAGACCTAGCTACTCAAGCTCAAACCAAATGTTGGCCACTTTTTGCATCTGCCAAGATCAAGCCTGTAGGTACAATCCAATACATATTCCAAACTGCATATAGACGCGGAAGAGCACATATACTCCTACTGTTGTAACTTGCTTTCTTATAATCTTCATAGAAAACTGTCCTTTGTACTTGTGCTGAGTATACCCACTACTGAACTGTGCAGTCAATATATAGTACTCAACATGACTCCAATACTCAAAACGGAAGGAAAGGAACCGGCTAGGGGAACAACCCATCAAGGACGCTCGAACTAATTTGTAACATGTAATATGACTTATTTTTGCAAAGATTTACCATATCTTTCATTTGGAGCAAAATTCGGTCATCTTAGAGTTTTTCCATAGTGTAAGGTTTTAGTTTGATTGTTTTTGTAAAGTTTCAAATTTTGACCCGGGACATCTTTAGAGTCAGTTTTGAGGGTGCTAGGGTCAGAATTTGGAAAAGTGGGAAACGTAGCCCTAAACATGAGGAAAAAATATTGCCTTTTTGAGTTTTTTCATATTCCTTTGTTTGGTGCTCGTTCAATCGCAGATGAAGGAAAAGTGAGAAAATGTTGTTTTTACGTCATTTTTGTAGAAATTGCCAACTTGCAGGTAAATTTTCGACCAATCCAAGCAGGATATGAATTTTTCGCATCACACGACTATCGAAGAGCTCGATGAGACGAACAAATTCATATGGTTTTTGTGTTTGTGTGCAAGAGGCCGCTTTCTGAGCCTTAGGAGATTGACGACAAAAATAACCGCTTTTCGGCTACCTATTCGAGGGAGAGAGTCTCTATAATTGTTGGAGGCCGTACAACTGTGATTGTGATTGAGATTGTGAGTGTGATTGTGATTGAGAGTTTAATTGTGATTGAGATTGTGCACAAGATAGAGATTGAGATTGAGAGTGAGATAGCTCAGGGGTGGTCGGCACGTTTGACACGAGCTACGCTCATCTTGTACGCAATACTCATTATCTTACATCAATACAAATTACCTGTTTCATCTGTCTACTTTGCATGCTCTGTATTTTCTTACTCATCAATCTATTTCTCTTTCTCGTGTTGCGTCACATAATATGCCAGAAAATTGAGCAAGACACTGCAAGGGAATGTTAATTAGCGGCATCCACTTCTAGTAGTCATGGGTCGGGCTTGTCGGTCCAATAGGAAAAGGGTAAAAGTGATTGGTGATGAGAAGCACACTCTGACTGGAACATTCAAGGGTTAGTTGGCTAAGCATGGGCGCCCAAGTGTGAATGGGCGAGCTCATGTAAAAGTCATTTAAACCTAAAAATCACTCATTCTCTCATTTGTGCCATTGAAGTGTGCTCTTGCTCCATCTCCATCTTCTTCTTCATCTCCTTGTGTTCGTGTGTATGCGAGAGAGAGAGAGAGAGAGAGAGAGAGAGAGAGAGAGAGAGAGAGCATTGTGACGGAACGGCGACGCCGAGGCGGTTGAACGTGGCACGGCGGTAGCTCCCTCTTCTTCGCGGTGAGGAATCCTCCACGAAGGAGAATGTAGAGTTGTGAGTGACACACCCTTGCTCTCTTGAGCTTGCTAGATTAGTCTGGTTGTGTGCTTGCAGCCATTTGTGGCTTGCACACAGTGTACGTCAAGTCCCTTGCTTTGACACGTGCGACATATGCGTACATTTTTGACGCCGTTGTCGGAGAAATGCCCTGCACTAAGCTTGAATAGCACTCTATGCTGCTTTATGGTGCAATGTGAAATGTAGAAAAGGTAGAGAAAGAAGGTGTGTGGCTTGTTGAAAAGGATTTGTGAGCTTTGTTTTTGTTGCAGTGTTTTGTTTTCTGTTAATAAGGTGTTAGATTTTTTATTGTAAGATACTGTTTTTTGTCGATATGGTGTTAGCTTTAAGGTATTAGATCTGTAACGTACAGTAAATAGATTTTTTAGTTAATTAGTTGTTGAAGTACTGTGTTAGTGTGTAACAATAGCATTATTAGTTGCACTTAGGTAGGTTAGGTGTGTGTGTGCTCGCGCGCGTGGCGACCTTATCCAATTTATTTTTTTTAAAGGTAGGACCGGAACCGGGAACATTCCCCAAGCCCAAGCCCAAGTCCACACTCAAGCTCAGGCCTCAGTCACCCTTTGGAATTACTTATTTTAGTTTCACGCCTAAGTAAAAATCGACTCTTTTGAGGACAATCGGAGCTTCGGATAACCGAACGCTATGTTGTAAAGCGCACCACGACCCCCTGAGAGATACATACGTTTCGATCTATCACACGCTCTAATCCAAAAATTGATCGTAAAAAGACATTTAAAAAAATAAAAAAAAGAGTGAAAACGGGATGCAAAACACCCAAAAAATCAAGTGGTTAACCTTCGAGGGTACTCGCCGACACTTGTAGGGTGCCAAAGGAACATGCATCTGTGCTTTGATTGTGTGCTAGAGGTCGAGAAACTAGCAAGCATTTCAACTTACTCGAGTTCTCAATACCACCTTCCTTAGGTTCCGAGCCCTCCAAGGGAACCCAAGGTCGTACCACTCAGGACCCGCATATTGGGTCTAGTGACTCTTCCTCTGACTATGACGTCATGGAGGGTTACCCAATGCCTAATCCTGATAGCTCAAGCCAAGACATGCATGCCATGGGTCCACGGTCCGAGACGAGTGTGCTTAGCCGCTTGAAGGAAACCTTTAGTAGAGCGACTCGCTCCTAACATGGAGCTAACGATGTAAATGAGGGGGATGGGGAAGTAAATTTGCCATGCATGACCAACGTACACCCCATGCTCTTGGAGGGTGTGCATGTGAATACTCCATTCACTGCACCCCCTGACTCTTTAGAGCTATTACCCTCCGAGGTTATATTACTTGATGGTAGAAGCCTTGCCGAAGTGCAAGAGGTCGAGCGATATATCATTGAAGTTAGGGAAAAGGAAATCAAGATCTTACGCAATGCGGAGCAATGAAGAGAGTTAAAAGCGAAAGCCCCTATGGAAATATCCTTGCTACAAAAGCAAACGAGTGATCCTGAATTAGCGACCGCTAAGGGTCAACCCATAGAGAGCCACATTACATCTAGTTCAAAGGACACCCATAGCATCTCAATCCTAAATGGAGCGTTCCTAAATGAGAACTGGGAGTACAAACTACAAACGAAAACTCTAACCGACCTATACACAGGTCACACCTATCACGTGGGTTGGTTAGATGTCTTACAATCCACAACGGGTGCTACTAGTGTAGAGGATCAACAACACAAATTTTGTGAGGTCATCCATAGGGTTATTGAGGTAGAGAGACAGAACAAGGGGATCCACATGTCTTCAACGGGTCTCATGAGGTTCTTGGATACAACCAACCTTATGGAGACTCCGTCGGTAAGTCCGATGGATCCTCCATTTGTTGTTTCGCCAGGGGTCTCAGTGCAATCTGAGCCCACAAGCGATAGCTTTAACTTTCCAAGTCTAGTTCATCTTTTGATGACACCACGACTACCATGCCTATCTTAATGATGGGCATGCCAAGAAACACACCATGGACCTCATTTGCTAGTAAAGCATCGCTACATCGTAGCTCAATGCTTGCAATAGTACCTACAAGTGTATACCAATCGTATACACTGATGGGGGCTTTTCACAAGCTAAGCTCCCATACCCCTCTTCTCTCGTCCCCACCCCATGAAAACCCCCTCTTAGGGAGGGAGTGATAAAAGGCATTGGAAAAAGTAAGAAAAAAATAAAGTAAGATTATGTAAATATATAAGAAAGGTAAAATAGGCCACCTCATGCCTGCGGGGTAGCCCATCCCCACCTCGCCTCTTTTTTCTTCACTGTTGTCCCACCGTGTGTCCCTTTTCCTCTCCTCCACTCAAAAGGTCAACCCCCTCTCTCTTCCCCTTGTCCTTTCTCCTTTCTCTCTCCCCTCAAGCTACCCCACCTCTCACCAATAATGCATTATAACTCACCAATAATGCACCCTAACTCACATGCAACTTACCCTATCTTCCAAAATAGTATACCCCACCCCCTTTTTCTCTCTCCTATCATATCCCATGACCCAAATAACCCCCTCTCTCTCTAAAGGGCGCCATGTCTCTTGTCTTGTAGCTAAATAACCTCCCCCACACTCACACACACTCAGTTTCACTGAAAAAAGTGCCCACAGACCCATCCCCACCCGGTGGTTACCTGATTTTTCTTGTGTTCACACACATCTGCACACAGATTCACCTCTGAACACACTCCCCTCTCTCCCCTCTCGTAATTACTTTATTCTCCATGTCACCTCTCACTTTTTTTCATCAACCCATCTCTCTCTCTTAGTCTCTCTCTCATGAGACTGCTGTTCTGGCACATATACACACAGCCAGACAAGTGGGGCCCACAATCACATGGCCTATGTAGATAATGATTTCTTCATTTCTAAATTCTAGAATTTCTCCCCCCTCCTCCCCTATATAAAGAGGGGTCACCATCACACTAAGGACACAGACAACATCACCAAAGAACACACTATGCACTGTGTGTGCCTAGTGCACACACACACACACACACACCATCACCATCACCGCAATCACCATGCTTGTCTTGAGCATGACCTCTACACCCTTGGCTATGGAAGATGAAGGGCAACTAAATGAAGGATGATGGCCATAATCCTCATGCGAGTCTTCGCCATCAACTCCCACCTATCCGCCATGTGCTCTACCACGCTCTCCCTTCTCATTCCCCTACCCTATGCTCCCCATTTCATCGCCTTATTCTCTAAATAAAGCTTGAGGTTTTGTGAGTATGTTTTCTTGCAATGTTTTGCCCATGTGAGGTGTGCGGAATCGCCACCTAGTCTTGTGTTTGGAGTGAGCTTGTGTATGTGTGAAGGGTGTGCGGATTCGCCATCCTTTTGTGGTGCCTAAGTACTAAGCTGCTATACCCCCTCCCTCACCCTCTCTCTCTCTCTCTCACTTGATCTCATTCCCTTTCCTCTTCATCATTACTCCCAAGCATCCATCTCTCTTGGATGAAAACTTTGTTATGGTGGTGTGTTGTTTGCGTCCTAGCCGCTGAAGCTAGGTGGTGCCCCCCTATTTGCTTTACCATGACAGGCTCGAGGCGCGCCATTCGGTCCCCGGTGTTTTAAAGGCCGTCGGGGTTCGGGGTTCGCTTTGCTCCCGTCATTTGGTGCCCCCACTGAGGATCTTTTCATGAAACCCTTCAGTTTACAAGACTGAAACCCCTAAACTATTGTGAATGGATGAATGGCTAGCAGGATTTGCTAATTGGACGACAGAAGAAGAGGAGCTCCAAGCACAACTAGACGAACTCCGCATCTCCATTGAAGCTCGAGTGCCAGGCGTAACGGTAATCTATTTGCAGTGGGAGAGTCAACCAACACGCCAAACCTAGTGGATATACATAGGCCAAGTGCCAAGAAGAAGAAGGAGAAGGTCGAAACCATGTCCGCAACCTACAACCAACCCACAACAACAAAATGGAAGGAGCTCTACACAATAGAGAATCAACACTATTCTACTTTGAGATTCGGGTAACTCAAGTCACCGAGGTAATTATCACAGTCAGTTTTCAAGTCGCACGTGATGCTGCAGCACAGATAACGGAATCATTGGCTCACACTCTCACTAGAGAAACTAGGGATCTACTGAGTTTGTTTCAGGAAAGAACACCACCCTCTCCCACAAGCTTGGACAGTGACTAAGCACCTCTAAGCTTCACATGAATCACTACAACCTACCTCAAGACAGATCACACATACCAACACGTGTACGCTCAATCAAGGTAATACTGGATTTGAAGGCTCACTACCAGCACGTCATTGACACCATGCTGGGTGGGGAGCGATTTTTTGAGGTTCTGGCATCAAATCAACCATTTGTCTTACCTTTGGTACAAGGCAATGTACCGTTTGAAGTTTTAATCTATGTCCTAGTATAAGAGGGTATACACGCCTCCTTGTAAAGAAGAAAAAAACTTTTGCAAGTTAAGCAGTGTGTCTTTCTAGCTCTCTCTCAGTAATCATGGCAAGTGTAGCATTTCCAACATTTAAAGGAAAGAAGAGGGAGGATTTGGTAACAGACTTCCTAGATGACTTTGAAGTAGCATGTGTAGTGAGCAACAAAGATACGGATGAATCCCGGGTTAGAATCTTTAAGCATCTCATGAAGCTAGAAGCTAGATCATGGTACAATGCACTTCCACAAGCAACCAAGGATGACTAGGAACCCTTAAAAACCTCTTTTAAGAGGCGCTTTGGGGGAGGTACCACTTCAGAAAAGTTGTGGGACAAGTTGAGAGACTTGAAGCAGGAGGGTCTTTTAGAATATACCACCTATGAGTCCAAATTTGTGGATTTGTGGGAACGGTGGGTTGAGTCACTGGCAAGGAGGGAAGCTGCACCCGATTTCCTAAAAAAAGATCGGTTCACGCATGGCTTATGGCCGCTTCTCAAGAAGAAGGTGAAAGGTAGATTCCCGGCTACGTACGAGTTAGCCGTTGAGATTGCTCGCCTTAAGGACGAGAAGCTGCGAATGAAAGCCAAGGAAACCGAATCAACAGAAGCAAGAACATCGTGTCGACCAGCAACTACGACAACCACCATACCACCACCACCGGCTCTTGGGGTAAGAGATGACCAACAAGATATGTTGGCCCATATTACTGACCAACTGCAGAATTTGTCTGTCCACTTAATACAGCAAGGGAGGAGTCAAGAAAGAGATCAAGACCCTGGAAGAGCACGACGACAAAACAGGGAGTATCATTGCTACAACTGCGGAGAAGACGGTCACGGTATGTACTACTGTCCCAAACCACGACAAAACTATAATAGAGGAGGTAGGAAGAACCAATTGTCACCCCCTAGAGAGAGAACACCCCCACCCCGAGCACCAACCCCACCAACACAAATTCTACGTCCACCCCAGACACCACTACAAGCATCCATTCCACCTCTTCCACCAGCCCCACCACCTGATCGCCCTGTAAACATCATAAGGCTAGAAGAGAAAGGAAAAGCCGTAGTAGTGGATCCACCCAGAGCAAAGGAGAGGGACAAGGGTAAAGAGAAGGTAACCTTTTTAGAACCACTTGAGGCCATGATTGTGAAAAGAGCTAGGAGGGAGAAGGCTACACAATCAGATGATGAGAGAAGCATGAGAGGAGAAACTAGCAAGAGGCCATCCAGGCCACGACGAAAATTGGGAATCACCGACTTCCAGCTAGGGGAAAGTTCTAAGCCCTATGATCTAACATTGGATGTGGCAGAGCAAGGACCGAAGATTACATGGCCATAGCTGCTACATTTTGCACCAAAAGTAAGGCGACAATGGTCTAAAATGGTAAGTACAAGACGCTCCAAAACAAAGGTAGCCGGAGCAATTTCGGGATGCAACATGGATGACATCCTTCTAATTGTCGACGTAAACATAAAAGGAAAGAGGGTTGGAAACACCTACATTGATGGAGGTGCACAAATCTGTGTAATGAGCGAAGCTATGATGCTTCGATTAGGGCTCGAGGTTGACAGGCCTTCTCCATGCAAGGCAAAGATGGCAAACAACGCAAAAGTAAAGTGTGTGGGTGTGGTAAGTGCCGTGAAAATAAAAGCTTTCAACACTGAGGTAGAGGTAGATGTTTTTGTAATGCCTACTAAGGGGGAGGGCTATCCACTAATTTTGGGAAGGCCATGGTTGATGGCCATGAAGGCAAAACAGGACTGGGGTACTGGCCTTCTACGCATGACCGGTAAGAAAGGGGAGACAATCTACTATGACATGAGGATTGGCAAGCAGAAGCAAATGAATCTGGAAACATCGGCAGATGAAACCACTAGCGAATCTTCCAGTTCTGAGGAGGAGACCACATCCACCGACAAAAGTGACAGTTCCATTGATGTGACGGGTATCATTATGAAGGATCCACAAAGGGTAAGCACAACTGGTGATCCATCACCAAAAGGGCAACCCAATGAAGAGGAGAGCAAATCACCTGGCCTAGGAGGAAGTAGGTTGAAGGGTATGTTGTCTACGGAATTAACACTTGAGGAGAAAGATAGTTTTTTGCAAATGTTGATGGGATTTCCTAACCTGTTCATTGACAACTATGAAAGAATCACAGGCATTACAGTGATGGAACATCATATTAAGCTGAAGGAAGGGGTAAAACCAGTTGTGCAAAAGCTACGACGACTGGGGGTCATACAAGAAAAGGCACTCTTGGTCGAGGTAAGGAAACTGCTGGAGGCGGGATTCATCTATCCTGTAGAAAACTCAGAATGGGTGTCACTCGTAGTGGTGACGCCTAAAAAGAATGGTAAGTGGAGGGTCTGTGTTGACTACAAACCACTAAATGCAGCTACAAAGAGAGACCACTTTCCTCTCCCTTTCTTGGATGAAATTCTGAATGAAGTAGCGGGTTTTGAATGCTATACCGTCTGTGATGGTTATTCTGGATACTTTCAAATACGCATAGCCTTGGAAGATCAGCTAAAAACCACTTTTATCACGCCATGGGGTTGTTTTGCATACAGGGTTATGCCATTTGGTCTCACAAATGCACCTGCCACATTCCAAAGATATGTCACATATATTGTTCAACCGTTCTTTGGAACATCCATAAGAGTGTTCATTGATGATTTTTGTATATATAGCTCCCGTATTTCACATTTAGAAAAGGTAACTGAAGGTTTGGCCACGTTGTAGAGCCTAGGTGGGCAATTAAATGTGGATAAATGCCACATTGGGGAGAGTAAAGTCATTCTACTAGGCCATGAAATTTCAGCAAAAGGTATCAACACCGACCCAAGTAAGGTGTCTGCACTCATAGCCCTACCTTCACCAACAACCGCACGTCAACTGGTCTCTTTTCTACAGAAGGTGAGGTACTTAAGTAGATTCATACATCTACTATCACAACTTGTTCTACCACTGCAACAACTCACTCAAAGATCAACTTTCACTTGGGACAAGGAAAGCGAACATCACTACAACAAGGTAAAGGAGGTCTTAGCCACTCTGCCAACTATCTCACCACCTAAGTGGGATGAAAAATTCTATGTCACCTCAAGTGTTGGTGATGACTCATTGGGGGCTGTGCTACTCCAAAAGGATACGACGACATCTTTCATGAGGCCAATCTACTTCTCTAGTCGAATGATGACAGCAGGAGAGAAAGGTTTCACCCATGTGGAACACTTAGTCCTAGCTCTTAGATTTGCAACTACAAAGTTTAGGTCATATTTGCTGCCTAAGCAATTTGTGATTCTAACCACGGATGAAATATTTCCCTATGTTGTACAACACATGGATGTGTCTGCTAGAATTACTAAATGGCTAGTTCGTCTGCAAGAGTTTGACTACACGGTACAGGTAGAAAGCACGACAAGGGCAAGTTTGGGGGGACTCATGACCTACCAAGTCTTTGAAGGAAAGGAGAAGCAAGCTAAGGGAGGAGAAGTCCGATTACCTCGAGTACCACCGATGGTAGAAGGAGCATACTCTCTCTACTTTGATGGAGCCTACAAGCGAGCGTCTGACAAAGCAGCTGCAGGCATAGTGGTCTTTGATGACAAAGGGACAAAGGTATTTTCGTTGGGCCAATTGTTAGATTCACATTCTAACAATGAAGCCGAGTATGCAGCACTAACCAAGGGTCTACAATGGTGCGTCTCACAAGGTGTACAACGCCTTAATGTATTTGGGGATGCTCTACTTCTGGTAAGGCAAGTAAATGGAGCATGGACATGCAAGAATCCTAGTTTAAGGACTCACTTAAGTGGTGTAAAAACCTTGTTGGGTAAGTTTGAAGAAGTTCAAATACAGCATATCCCAAGGGCTCAAAACCAAGAAGCAGATGCCCTAGCAAGTGAAAGACTACAGGAAGTGGTGGTTGGAGCAATAAAACTAAATCTCCCTCTATTTCAAGGAAGTGATGCCTTGCCTGACATCATGCATTTTTTGGAAACAGGGGAATGCCCATCAGATTTAACAAAGGGACAGAAGCAATGGCTGACGCGGAAGGCCACAAGGTATCGACTCATCAATGACGGTTTGTACTGTAAGGGTAAGGACCAAATACTCAGGAAGGTCCCTCTCTCTCAGGAAATCACGGGAGTAATTTCTAGTTGTCACGATGGGGTTTGTGGTGGTCACTTTGCCCTAGACATAACAAGTAGGAAAATCTTGCAGGCAGGCTTCATATGGCCTAGCCTCAACCGTGATGTACACCACTGGTGCAAAACATGTAAGTTGTGTCAAAAGGCCGGCACTAGATCACTTATGCCTGAACCATAGACACCTATTCTCTCATATGGCCCATTTGAAAAATGGGGTATCGACGCCATTGGGCCATTACCTAGGGCCAACTCAAGAAAATTCTACATTATCATGGGGGTCAACTACATGACTAGATGGGCAGAGGCTACAGCCACCACTAGAATCACAGCAGTAGAGGTAGCTAAATTTATCTATGAGCACATATGTTGTAGGTTTGGCACACCTTTAGAGATCATCTCTGATAGAGGGCCAGGTTTCAGAGCAGACTTGGTAGGAGAATTAATGCAGAAACTGGGCATTACAAGGAGGCACTCTTCACCATATTACCCTCAATGTAATGGCCTAGTTGAAAAGGTAAATGGAATGGTTTCTAAAATTATTACCAAGCAGGTAAACAATCATCCCGGAGACTGGGATAAGTATCTACTACCAGCTTTATGGGCCTACAGAACTTCATTTCGTACATCCTTGGGATTCACACCGTATCATCTAGTATTTGGTAAGGAAGCAATCTTGCCCATTGAAGTGCAACTACAAAGTCTCAGAGTAATGGCAAGCCAACTTCAACAACCCAACATGCATTTGAGAGATCACATCATCAACTTGGAAAGACTGCAGCTGGATAGAGAAGAAGCAATAAATTATTATGCAGCACAAGCAGAGCATAGACGACTTAGCTTTAACGAGCATCTCCGGAAAAAAGAATTGAAGAAAGGAATGTTGGTGCTCCGCTATGACAATCGCTTCAACACGCGCAAGGATAAGAAATTCCTACTCCGATGGGAAGGTCCTTTCATCGTCAGGAAAAAGTATGCCAATGGAAGCTACCAGCTTATGGAGGCTGATGGAAAACTTCATAAAACAAGGGTAAATGGTTGGCGACTTAAACCTTATTTTCTTCGATTTGACCAGGCTCCACCAATTGACATTCCAGATGAGGACACACCATCAGCTGCCACCTCCGACGATAATGATCAAACAGATGAGCTAGAGACATGAATGCCTCTAGCCAAAAGGGGAGGGCTAATGATGGGGGCTTTTCACAAGCCAAGCTCCCATACCCCTCTTCTCTCGTCCCCACCCCATGAAAACCCCCTCTTAGGGAGGGAGTGATAAAAGGCATTGGAAAAAGTAAGAAAAAAATAAAGTATGATTATGTAAATATATAAGAAAGGTAAAATAGGCCACCTTATGCCTGCGGGGTAGCCCATCCCCACCTCGCCTCTTTTTTTCTTCACTGTTGTCCCGCCGTGTGTCCCTTTTCCTCTTCTCCACTCAAAAGGTCAACCCCCTCTCTCTTCCCCTTGTCCTTTCTCCTTTCTCTCTCCCCTCAAGCTACCCCACCTCTCACCAATAATGCATTATAACTCACCAATAATGCACCCTAACTCACATGCAACTTACCCTATCTTCCAAAATAGTATACCCCACCCCCTCTTTCTCTCTCCTATCATATCCCATGACCCAAATACCCCCCTCTCTCTCTAAAGGGCGCCATGTCTCTTGTCTTGTAGCTAAATAACCTCCCCCACACTCACACACACTCAGTTTCACTGAAAAAGGTGCCCACAGACCCATCCCCACCCGGTGGTTACCTGATTTTTCTTGTGTTCACACACATCTGCACACAGATTCACCTCTGAACACACTCCCCTCTCGTAATTACTTTATTCTCCATGTCACCTCTCACTTTTTTTCATCAACCCATCTCTCTCTCTCTTAGTCTCTCTCTCATGAGACTGCTGTTCTGGCACATATACACACAGCCAGACAAGTGGGGCCCACAGTCACATGGCCTATGTAGATAATGATTTCTTTATTTCTAAATTCTAGAATTTCTCCCCCCTCCTCCCCTATATAAAGAGGGGTCACCATCACACTAAGGACACAGACAACATCACCAAAGAACACACTATGCACTGTGTGTGCCTAGTGCACACACACACACCCACACCATCACCATCACCGCAATCACCATGCTTGTCTTGAGCATGACCTCTACACCCTTGGCTATGGAAGATGAAGGGCAACTAAATGAAGGATGATGGCCATAATCCTCGTGCGAGTCTTCGCCATCAACTCCCACCTATCCGCCATGTGCTCTACCACACTCTCCCTTCTCATTCCCCTACCCTATGCTCCCCATTTCATCGCCTTATTCTCTAAATAAAGCTTGAGGTTTTGTGAGTATGTTTTCTTGCAATGTTTTGCCCATGTGAGGTGTGCGGAATCGCCACCTAGTCTTGTGTTTGGAGTGAGCTTGTGTATGTGTGAAGGGTGTGCGGATTCGCCATCCTTTTGTGGTGCCTAAGTACTAAGCTGCTATACCCCCTCCCTCACCCTCTCTCTCTCTCTCTCACTTGATCTCATTCCCTTTCCTCTTCATCATTACTCCCAAGCATCCATCTCTCTTGGATGAAAACTTTGTTATGGTGGTGTGTTGTTTGCGTCCTAGCCGCTGAAGCTAGGTGGTGCCCCCCTGTTTGCTTTACCATGATAGGCTCGAGGCGCGCCATTTGGTCCCCGGTGTTTTAGAGGCCGTCGGGGTTCGGGGTTCGCTTTGCTCCCGTCAACACCTATGGGTCCTCATACTCATGTAGTTCCTACCCCTCTCATTGTTTCAACAACCTATGCTCCACAACCAGAATACCCAAGCTCTTATTTCCATGGGACCACACCGGCTAGCATTAGCATGTCACATCCGACGTCTTCTATGCCTAGGGCCACACATATGAACTTTGGTTCGCCACATGGCACAACACCGTACCAAATGTGGAACCCAAGGGCTTCCTATGCGCTGTTGGGAAACAAACAAACTGAAACACCTCTATAGTGATGTCACCCAAGAGCGTTGAAAGAGAACTACAAGACACCAAAAGCTTCGCAAAATCCTTTTGAAACACCACAAGTCCAATAGGAGTAGACCCTTGGGAATTTACTAGCCGTCGCCCACCCAAGAGACTATGTCACATAGGAGCAAAACCCTGCCAAAGCATGGATTTACAGCACACTTCGACCAATGCATATGAAGACAAGAGCCTCTCCTTTCACAATCAAATATCACAAACCCACAACTTCAACATCAATTCCACAATTCATAGATACATGCCCTCCGAATCTGTCTACACACAATTTGCCACTAGGCTGCCATAGCCATAACCCTGCAGAGAACTAGTAGTAACCTGATCAGCACAACTCCAATTGGGGCACTTTAAAGCTTGAGAGAAATCTTGAAAAATGACTGGCGAGAAAGATGAAGATGAATAAAATTGATTCCATACGCCCCCATGAGCAAAATTGACGCGAATAGAGAGCTGTCCCAGCACGACTACACGTAGAGAAGGCTAGTCGGGGCAAAAAACTGCATCCAAGAGCACCAAGGAGACAGAACGAGCTAAAACCTGCAAATTTCTGATCTTTGGCTGAACTTTTTTTTTGTTTGTACATCAGTTTAAGTTATATACAAGGCTCACTTCAAAAAACTCACTCACAGGCACTTACAGTAGCCCGACAGCTGTCACTAGGCTAGCGTCTTGGAGTGCATGTACATGTGCTTGCTAAAGCAAGCTAAAAAACCCACAAAAATAAATACCACACGCCCTTTTGACATCGGGCGTCATGTCCGTATGTACAAATTTATAAAAAACGGGGTGTCAGAAATGCGCCCAACATAGTTTGCCACACCCCAGCCTGCTAGATCATTCATGATCAGCAGCACGAAAGAGATCCTGTAAACCACATGAGGGAGTCTTCACCTCATCTTCATCATTAACCACATGATCAAAAAATTCTTCAAAAGAAGGCTCATCCTCAATCACAGTCATCAACCTTGCAATATACTTCTTCAACCTGTAGCCATTCACACGTGCTTTATGCGGGGTACCATCCAAGTCAGCAAGCTGATATGTGCCATTCGAAAACCTGTTTAAGACCAAGAAAGGACCTTGCCACTTGATTTGAAATTTCTTTTGAAAAGTGCTATCAAGCTTACTATTGTAACGAAGCACTATGTCACCCTTCTTGATGTCCTTGTTCTTTACCTTCTCATTTGCCTTTGCTTGAGTCTTCTTCAAGACCTGCTCATAATGCTCAAAAGCTAACACCCTATCCAATTGTACACATTGCAAATATAAAAGTCTTTCCTTGAATGCATCCTTGGGCTCTTCTTCAAGCTTTAGCATCATCTTCAAGGATGGTATCTCCACCTCAATAGGAAGTACAGCCTCTTTGCCAAAAACTAGATGGAAGGGAGAAAAACCAGTACCTGATTTGATGGCAGTCCTATAAGCCCATAGAGCACAAGGTAGCTCTAAATCCCAAGTCTTCACATTGTTTCTTGTCATCTTTGTAAGCATCCTTATGAGCTCTCCATTAAACCTTTCATTCATGCCATTGCATTGAGGATAATATGGAGTAGTAAACCTGCGATGCACATGAAGCTTTTCACATAGATAATCCACCAACTCTCCCCTGAAACCTGGACCCTTGTCAGAAAGTAACTCCAATGGCATGCCAAATTTGCAGCAAATATCTTCATATATAAATAAGGAAACATCTTTACTCGTGCTGTGCTTAACAGCTTTGGCTTCGGCCCACCTGGATAGATAGTCAACAACAGTAAGTATGTAGCATTTGCTTCTAGCTGTCATAGGTAGAGGACCTATTGCATCAATACCCCACTTCTCAAACACATCATAAGCCACAATGGTGCCTCTAATTTCTGATTTGAGAACCCTATTTGCCATGCTTTGACACTCTTTACAAGACTTGCACCAATGATGAACATCACGTTGAACACTTGGCCACACATAACCCTCCTGCAAGACTTTATGCAAAGTGATCTTTGCAGCAAAGTGACCACCACAAGAACCCTCATGATTCTCCTCTAAAATTTTGTAAATTTCCTCTTTCCAAGGCACTTTTCTCATCACAAGATCAGCCCCCTTCATATACAAGGCATCACCAAGTAGCACATACCTTTTGGCACGACGTAGGAAGGCGTACTTTTTTGGCTTTTCCAACTCTGATGGAAGCATACCTGTTTGTAGAAACTCTTCCTCCCTCTCTAAAGCTTCCCTTCCCAAATAAAGAGGAGAATCAGCCCTTATCATATACAATTGCCCAATTGAAGCTTGCGTTGCACCATGTGCTTCTTCATTTTGAGACCTGTCCACATGCCTTAAACTCCAAGCTTCAAAATGCTTAAGCAGATTCTTCACTTGAAAACACATATTTTTCAGCCTTGGATTCTTACTTTGCCACACCCCAAGTACTTTCTTAACCACCAAAAGAGCATCACCTCTTACCCTCACACGACGGATGCCCAGCTCAAGGCAAAGGTTGAGACCTCTTTCCAAAGTAGCATACTCAGCTTTATTGTTGCTTTGTGCTGTAAGCTTCAAACTCCTTTTAGTTACCAAAGCACCTTGAGGATCATAAACTACCACACCTCCTGAAGCTTCACCATGCGCTTTTCTGTAAGAGCCATCAAAAAACAATAGATAGGCATTGTCTATGTCAGGAGCTTCCATGTGTTGCTTCTTCACTGCATCCTCTTTAAGAAGAAGAGGGCTTTCCTTATAGGTAAGCAAATTAGCCAATGTAGCCCTTGTACTCTCCTCAACAAGAAAAGAGAATTGGAATTCCTGTAGCTCCACAATCCACTTCATGAGCCTCTTTGACAAAGTAGGGCTATTCACTAATTGAGGTAGAAGAGTGTAGCTAGTGAGGAATGTGAATGGTTTAGGGAGAAGGTAGTGCCTAAACCTTTTACATGCATAAATCACACTCACCATAATGAGCTCCACCTCAGTATAGCCTCTCTCCACCTCTAGCTTCACCCTGCTAGCACAGTAGATAGGCTTCATGTAGTGGGAATTGTTACCTCCATTAGAAAATTTCGGAGGTCATTTGGAGGGCCTTGTAAGAAATTGTATTTCTCTCTGTAGAAACTTTTTTTAAAATGCACTTGCACCTTGTGAGTACGTCCAAAAGGACAACCAGACAATTTAAAAAGTAGATTTATATTCCCAATCGTCCTTAAAAACGGTCACTTTTTTATTTAATGTGAGCGTCTTTTTCAAGAGACAGGTGCGGCGCATTCAAGGCAGCTTACGTCATCACTGAAAGTTGAAAAGTCACAAATTGTCAAATAGTGATAGATTTTGAGGCTTTTGATACCACCAATGCGTCCGGAACGCCAAAATACCCTAAAAACGAATGTCTACTTGTCTCATTCCGACATCCGGAGAGGCAAAAAATGTCAAAAAACCCCAAAAAATGGGCTTTTTACTTAAGGCGCGCGAGGAGGCATTCTAAAATGCTAGAATGCCCCTCTGCGCGCCATTAGTACAAAGCTCCTTTTAGTGATTTTTGGACAATTATCTTTCAAGAAAGCCTACCCATGTTTCTCTATTGCACTTTTGCACCATGCTCTCTCTCTCTCTCCCTCTCCCTCTCCCTCTCTTTTCTATAGCTTAGCATATTTAAAGAGAGAGAGAGTGAGAGACTCCCATTACTAACGGCGCGCGTGGAGCATGTTTTGACCTCAAAAAACACCTCCTCGCGTTGTTAGTATAAGGTAACAGAAAGACTCTCTCTCTCTCTCTTTCCCCCGCCTTACTTCCTCTCTCTATAACACTCACACATACACACATAAACACATACACTAGTGGATGCACAATACTAAAGGCGCGCATAGAGACATGTACACCGGTTGTGCATCTCTACGCGCGCCTATAGTATAGAGAGAGAGAGAGAGAGAGAGAGAGAGAGAGAGAGAGAGAGAGAGAGAGGCTCTTTGTGTTTGTGTGTGTGTGTGTGTGTGTGTGTGTATGTTATATTTGTGTGTCTGTGTGTTTGTGAGTGTGTGTGTCTCTGTGTGTGTGTATGTTATATTTGTGTCTCTGTGTATTTGTGTGTATGTTATATTTGTCTGTCTCTCTGTGTGTGTGTGATGAAAATGGACTTTGTAGAAATGTAACAATGGGTGTGTGTGCTCACTCTTATAGACCCGAAATTATGATCTCTAAGGCTAAGATGATGAAGAAAAAACCTATGTGATAGATGGAGGCCTTTTTAGAGATTTTTTGACATTTTCCTCTCAAAAAGCTCTCTAAAAGAGGAAAAAAGGGGCTTTTTACTAACGGCGCGCGATGAGGCATTCCAAAATTTTGGAATGCCCCCTCGTGCGCCGTTAGTAAAATGTTCTTTTAAGGGTTTTTGACATTCTTTGCCTCTTTGGATGTCGGAGCTAGGCAATTGGACATTCATTTCTAGGATATTTGGGCGTTCCGGACGCATTGACAGTATCAAAAGTTTCAAAATTTTCCACCACTTGATAGTTTTGTAACTTTTTGAATTCTAGTGATGACGTAAGCCGTATCAAATGCACCACATCTACCTTCTGAAAAAGGTGCTCGCATTAAATGAAAGAGAGTGACCGTTTTCAAGGACCACTAGATTATTAAATGAGGAGAGGGAAACCTTTTATATTTTTGTTAATATCAATCTATTTTTCTACGTAACGTAGGCTCTTCTCTCATTGGAGGAGCTTATTTTCCTCTCTCTTCCAAAAGGCCCTCCAAAAGACCTCCGAAATCTCCTAATGGTTGAAGAAGCATAGCTCCAATAGCATCCTCACCTACTGATGGATTCACATAAAACTCCTTATTCCAATTAGGAGCTTGCATAGCAGAAAGAGAACCAAGAACCTCTTTGATACCTTGAAAAACCTCTTCACATTCATTTGTCCATTGTAGAGGATCCAACCTTGCTACTTGTTGTAGAGGATAAAGAAGTTGAGAGGACAAAGGAATAAACCTTGCCATATACTTTACCTTTTGAATAAAAGTAGAATGTTTCTTTGTATCTTTAGGTGATGGGAGGAGCACCAAAGCCTTCACTTTGTCAGGATCTGCTTCAATCCCATTCTCTGAGATCATATGCCCCAAAAACTTCACTCTTGGTTGAGCAAGATGACATTTCTTTGGGTTGATTTGACCTCCACTTTCATCATATTGCTTCAATGCCATCTCAAGCTTTGTACAATGATCCTTTATAGAGCTATAAACACAAAATTCATCAATAAGATCCTTCACAAACTTGCCAAGAAAGGGAGAGAACACCTTGTTGACGCGCTTTTGATACCACGCACAGCCATTCATAAGACCAAAAGGAAGTACACAATAACAAAAGCATCCCCATGGCGTGATAAATGTGGTCTTCTTTCGATCTTCCAAAGCCAAGGTGAGCTGAAAATATCCAGAGAATCCATCACATACGCTATACCTCTCATGCCCTGCAATAGAATCAAGTATGTCATCTATGAAAGGAAGAGGGTATGGATCCCTCTTCATGGCTGCGTTTAGAGGCTTAAAATCAACACATATCCTCCACTTTCCATCCTTCTTGGGTGTGACCACAACAGGACTCACCCATTCTGCAGTGCTCACAGGACATATGAAACCTGCTTCAAGAAGCTTGTCTACCTCTTCCTTTAAAGCATTAAGTTGTACTTGTCCCATTCTCCTTAGCTTTTGGCGTACGGACTGAGCTCCTTCCTTGATTGGAATGTGGATTTCCTCTCCCTTAAAGCCTCTAATTTCCTCATAAGAAGTGATGAATAAGTGCGGAAATTGTTGTATCATATGTAGGTACTCACCCTTCTCATGACTAGTCAAGTCGGAAGACAACATACCTTGTATCAGCTCCTGTTTGACATTAGGTTGAACTTTGGGTTGCATCAGCTCTTCAATTTGCTCATAAGGACCAGAGATATCCTCATTCTCCATAAGGCCAAGAAATCTTTGTTTCTCATCATGCTCTTCTTCAAGAAAGAAGGAGGAAACATCTAGATCACTATCGCTGCTATCTTCCACTTCACTGCCCTCATCCCCATTGTCTTCTTCTTCACTTGAGTACTCTTCTTCATCACTTTTATCATCAAAATCATCATCCAAAGATTTCTTGCTAGCCATGTCAAACCTCTTCTTATCACCCCTTCTATTGTAGAGAGTGATGGTACCATGTCCCCAATCCTGTATAGCTTTGGTTGCCTGTAACCATGGTCTTCCAAGGATGAGAGGGAAAGCACCGATACCCACGGGCATAACATGGAAATTGACCAACACTTTAACATCAAATACATACACCTCCAAGTCCTTTACAACTCCCAAGCACCTCACCCTTGATTGGTTGGCAAGCTTTATGCGAAAACCTGAATTCTTCACCATGTTGAGTCCCAACTTTGATACACAAGCTTGAGTAATAACACATACCTGTGCACCTCCATCAATATAAGCCTCTCCAATGCACTTCCTCTTATGCCATGCATCCATAGTAGGACATATAACAGGTAGCTCATTCAAAGACAAGACTCTCACTGACCCCCTTGCAGGCTCCTTCTTCATGGGGTTGACTACGTGCTTCCATTGCCTCTTTAACTTGGGACACATCTCCATGAGTTTCCCAAAGGTAACATCAGCCTTTCTATCCACCAAATCAGCCCTTAAACTATAATTTGCTTGCCCTTCCCCCAAAGGAAAGTCAGATGCATTGTAATGTTTCCTGGGCTTTCCCTTCTTCTTCTCTTTACCTGTACCTGTTTCAACCTATTTCCCTCTTTTATGGCTGGGACTTGCATCACTCATGTCCTGATATCTTGTAACCCTCTTACCTACAGGCATGACCATAGATCCCAAATCATCCTCTTTCTTCTCCAAACGGATTATGCTTACCACTTTTGTTTTGCCCTTCTCTTCTGCTGTCAATCCACTTGGTCCTGCTTCCCCTTTAATCTCAATACCATAATCATGAGCTCGAGAAGGAATTTGTGGAGGAAGAGGAAACATGTCGCCACCCATTCTCTTTGGCTTGTCACATTGAGGGCTTTTATGACCCCATTCACCACAATTGTAGCATTGAAACGTATTCCGTCTTCCAGCCATGCCTCTTCCTCTACCACCTGTATAACCCTCATTGCTTCCATAACCACGTCCATATCCATAACTTTGACCTCTTCCACCTCCCATCATATGCACACTAAGATTCTTCATAAGACCTACCACCTCTTGCATCTCCTTGCGAAAGGCATTCACATCATGAGAAGCTTGTTGATCATAACCTGGCTCCCTGTGAGGACCCTTGGTTGCTCTACCGCTTTCACTTCAAGCTTTGGCTCCACATTGATTCCAAGTTGATGAATACGCTATGCTTTCCACTCTTTATTCCACACCAAAAGCTTCACAAAATCCTTTTGAAACACCACAAGTCCAATAGGAGTAGACCCTTGGGAATTTACTAGCCGTTGCCCACCCAAGAGACTATGTCACATAGGAGCAAAACCCTGCCAAAGCATGGATTTACAGCACACGCTGACCAATGCATATGAAGACAAGAGCCTCTCCTTTCACAATCAAACATCACAAACCCACAACTTCAACATCAATTCCACAATTCATAGATACATGCCCTCCGAATCTGTCTACACAAAATTTGCCACTAGGCTGCCATAACCATAACCCTGCAGAGAACTAGTCGTAACCTGATGAGCACAACTCCAATTGGGGAACTTTAAAGCTTGAGAGAAAGCTTGAAAAATGACTGGCAAGAAAGCTTAAGATGACTAAAATTCCCTAGGGCCCAAAATGTTGTTCAAACGACACCTTACTACCTCCAGTGCTAGGACCGTAACCACCACATCCGAGAATCATGTATGTGAATCAAGTGGGTTGTGAGTCATCTATTGCTTATTTGGAAGGCTGTGAGGAAGATATAGACCCTAATATTGCCTATGGGATTGATGCGCTTGAAGAAAGTCCACAATACTACATGGAGGACTATTGGGGACAAGTCAAACCTGTCTATCAAGTAGCTGCTCTTGCTGCAAGAGGCCAAAATGTCAATTACACTACCAAGAGACCACCTCTTCAATGCTATGAGTGTGCATGTCCACATCGTGTAGCCGAGTGTCCTATTAGGCTACAAAAGAACACCACACTAATGCAAACCAATCAAGCGAGCACGTCTACAATGCCGATACTCATGTGTAATGGATGTGCATAGATAATTTGATTGCCCAATGTCTGAATAATCCAAATGTTCCAAAGATCACGCCATTAAACTTGATTGATGTTACCGAGGAGCCATCACAAAGTACACATGTGGTACCAATAAACGTACTCACATGATCGATGCTCCAAAAACAAAATTATACTCTTGAAGAAAGAGACACGACATCAATTGCCCAATCTCAAAAAAAAAGAAAACACGAAGGAAGAGATCATTAAAAGCAGCGAAGTCAGACCCCAGTTCAAAGACCAACATAGGGACTGGTGACGACCCCGTATATATGAACGATGCTGAAAAGGATTCTGATTCAGGTGAAACCATGGAGACCAAAACGATCACTAAGAAAGAAATCGAAAAGAAATGGCCAGGACCGAAGAAGAAGATAGGAACTTACCCAAACCCTACAGAGGAGATCGAGCGAGTTAAGCAATTAAGGAGTTTGGTAGAAGATACCCAAAGGGATATAGAGCCAACACCTAGACAGATCCAGATTACAGACAGTGTTCCCTACGCAACAACAACGTCACCAAGTCCATAGACCCTTAGCCATACCTAGTGTCATCCAAGAAGAAAGTGACTTAAAGTCATGGGAAAGTGGACGTACTCACTTCTTATTGAAAAGAATGTTTACAAAGGAACTACCAGACCCTATCAAAGAAATGGAGATTCCCATCCTCCCCACGTCAAGGGGATGAAGCCCAAAAGGTGCCATTAAATATTGCTAAATTGATGGATTTCATGGCTTTAGAAGTTAGAACCACCATCATGTCCAATTTATATGGAGACCCTGAGCTATTCTTAGCTCTTTGAGATTTCCTCAATGGAGAATTGAAGGTTGGGCTATCACAATTTGCATAGATGGATGGAGCTAGGGAGATGCCAATAGAGGAGGAACACTTAGATCCACAACCCAACCTAGATGAAAACTCTGTTGTAGAAATACCTGTTAACAATTTTGGACAATACTTTGAGGGCGATGAATCCAATGCAGTCATATCAATCACTACCAAGGGTTAACTATGAAGGGAATCCTTGATGGTGGTGCTGGGCATTAGGAAATTTTGGAGGTCATTTGGAGGGCCTTCTAAGAAAAATAGAATTTTGACTTTATCTCTCTAGAAAATAGGTGTGGTAAAAGCAATTGTAAACTTAGAATAACCATTCAAAAAGTGCACTTATAATTAGATTCTTGCCACAACGTCATAATGGCCGTGATGATTGAAGGATAAATTATTTTCAGTTGCATTTAATGAACATCCTAGAATTGGAGGGAGTTTTTTGTATGTGTAGTGTATGACTAAAGGAAATAGGACGTATCCTTCCAAACTTGCTCTCTCCTTACTCTCTCACTGTTTGTGCGCTGACCTCAAAGAAATACTCTCTTTCTTGCACTGTTGCATACATGGCTTCTTCTTCCACCCCCACAAATGTCCTCCTTAAAAGACCCTTCTATCATCTACACATTGACCTAGATCCCCAATATATGCCACTGTGTAAGCGAGGCAAGACTAACATCAAAGTGACATCGAACATGACAGAGAGACTCAGAGCAGAGGGAGCAAAACACTTAGATATTTGGACAAAACACTCACTTTATCCGTTGAATCCCATGACCAATGCTTTCCCTGCATTTTCAAATCCCACTAACTTATTGACCTTTGTAGGTAATGGAGAGAATGGATTGCTTGGCTATTGTAAAGCTCTAAACAAAAAATCAGAAACTTATAAAGACATGGTGAAGCACCAAGCAAATGAGATTCAGAGACTTTCAAACTTGCATTATGAGGACCAAAAGACTGTAATGCAGGGCACACAAGAATCACAGGTCTTGCGAACAAAGATACAATCATTACAGACAACGTTAGGCACTCGTGTGTGAAAGAAGAAACTACGGAATCTTGAAACATTGAAGGTAGGCTTTGGTGGCCTTAAGAAAAGAATCCAAGCATTGAGGTGAGCATTGTAAATTGTCTAATTAATTTAAACTAATCTAAGTTTTTGCGTATGTTAGTTATGCTTTCTTTGTAGAGATTCCATCTATCCAGACAAAGAAAACATAGACCTGAAGGCCAATGTAGGAAAGTAGTTAAAGCCATTGATAACTAATGGTCTTGCAAAGGATATAATGCATGACAAAAAGTTTAAGGTTTTGTAACGGGATGTGGTTGTCAGATTCATTTTAAAGAATGCAGCGCCTGCCAAGCAAATACAGGGTACATTGGACTCCCTTGGCGTTAGTAAAAGAGGTTACTCAGCTATTCAACAGTCTATCTCTTCCATGTTTGTGAAGAAGCGAATAAAGTCTAAGATTTTACCAACAACTGCAAGTGTTTGGAAGGAAAGACACCAGCTTAATAATGAACATACCGACTTCATTGGATGTCCATTTCATATTTAAGATATTTATAGCTCGCAGGGAACTACTATCACTTATGATGAGTACAACAATATCTTCATAAACCTGACCTTATTGCAAATTAGAATGGTAGAGTTCTACAATAGCACATTTGAAGAGACAGGCCCGCGTTCTACATTTGTTTTGAAGCTAGATGACTGTGAGATTTTAAAAAAAAAGAAGCTAGAGCGAGTTACAATCACATTAATGAATAGGGCTCTTTCCAAATGTCCCACTGATGACCCTTCATACTTTAGTGTTCAATCAGAAACAAATATATGGTGGCTTGGTGCATTTCAGGTAATCCAGTTATTTTCAATTTTGCAGCTCTAGCAAACCCTCTTTTGTACCTAAATTGTAGATTTATTTTTCGTATCTGAAAAGGATATATCTTGCAAGTAAAGAAAGAAGACGATGACATTTTATTTTGGGTGTTGTTGAGATTCAAGCCAACTGGCCGGACATCCCACTTACTACTAACCCAGCTACTAACTTAACCCATGTATACACTTATTCTTTAATACAATAGAATAAGGAGCTGCAACAGGATAACGTTGTTGTGCGCTCCACCCAAAGCAGGTCTCTCTCTCTCTCTCTCTCTCTCTCTCTCGCACTTGCACTTCCACATGCTTCTCGTGGCACCTTCAATTGGTATCAGAGCAAGGTTTGTGCTTGCCATTTTTATGTCCGCGTGCGTGCGCACTTTCAAAAGTGCAAACAGGTTTCCAATTTCGGCATCGGCAAATTTAGCGTTCCGAGAGCGTTTCCATTAGATATCCTGGAGTTTTACCCCCCTTTTGAAGTTGTTCGTGTAGTCGAAAGCTTCATCCGAGCTACGCTTTAGGAGTTGTATTTTTCAACTCCACTTTTGCTAGAGGTACAGGTACAGGCAAATGACACAGGTGCAGGTTGTTCAGAGACTATTTTGCGATGGTATATAGCCGTTTTATGGCTATTATATGTTATTGAGATGGTGTTTATGGACTGATTAGGAGCACTTTTTGGCATTGACATTGTCTTGGGTTTTTCAGGAATCCATCTCCTCACAGGTTCTTGCATACATACATGACATCCAGGTTTCTTACAGGTTGTAGTGTTTAGCATCAGTACAGATTTCAGTGGGAGTACTTGATGCACATATGCATTGTTTTGGCACTTTTGATAGTGCTTGAGCTCTTTTGAGAGCGGTTTTACTCCTTGCAGGGATTTTTTTTACTGCTTGCACATTTTGTCTGGCGCCTGTTTGAGCACGTATACTGCACCTTGCAGTATTGTTGATAGTGGATGTACGTTAAGTTGCAAAAACTGCCATATGTACCTGTTGTGGAGCCAATTTGGCTTGTTTCTGGAAGTCCCGACCGTTTCTGAGACTCGGTTCGGTTCGGAGGCCCTTTCTGAGACTGAGCTGGTTTCTTGTCTGCATAACCTTTTATGAGGGTCGATAGCGTGAGGTTTTCTTGAGCTGGGGGATTCTCGAATGTTGAAATTCTTTCGGTACCCCTTTTTCGTGGACTTGCCATAGGACATGTATAGAGACGGCTAGGTGCATTTGACGCCGTGTTGGCAGTTTTGGGTCAGCTTTTTGACTTTTTATGCACAGTTAGTGGTTGATGCGCATGTCTTATGCTTCGAGAGCATTACTTTTGATGTGTTACTGATCTCTTGTGACAATTTTGAATTGAGATTTTGTCAGTTTTTCTGGGGAAACTCTGCCGAATTTTTCTCAAAATTACCAATGTTTATCGTTTATCTGGAAAGAGTAGATTCAAGATGTACTTATACAAAAAGGCCAGCTAGATCCTATCATGGAGCGCCTAGAGGGCGAGTATACAGATGTTGAGTGGGAGATACTTGATGCTAAGGTCAAATCTACCCTCTGTTTGCATTTGGCCAAATTTGTGTACTTTACTATAGTTGGAGAAAGGACTACTAGAGATGTATGGGAGAAGTTGTGTTTCAGTTATGAGAACAAAAGTGCCACTAATAAGGTTTTCTTGATGAAGAATCTGTTTGACCTTTGTATGAAGGAAGAGAGCACTATTTCTACTCACATTAATGAGTTAAATATCATTTTCACTCAGTTGACCACTCAGGGTTTGGTTTTCAATGAGGAAATCAAATGTATCTTCTTGCTATGCAGTTTACCCTCGTCTTGGGATACGTTCTATACTGCGATTAGCAACTCAGCACCTGGTACCGGTCTAGTGTACAATGACGTCCTTGGGAGTCTGTTTACCAAGGAGATTCGGAGGAAGTCTCTTGAAGGCAAGAAGGATGGTGATGCATATGTTGCTAGTGATAGTCAGAGGGGTCGCACTCAAAGTCGTGCGAAAAGCAAGGAACATGGGGGCTCACGCAGTAAGTCTTGAGGTTCTATGCGTAACGTCGAGTGCTATCACTGCCATAAAAAAGGGAATGTGAAGAAGGATTGCAAGAAATGGCAGCAAAGCAAGAAGGATAAACAATCCGGTGACACTTCTAAGTCTGATGATGCAAACGAGGGCAAAGCAAAGTTAGAGGAAATCAATGTGCTAGAGTCTTCAAATGCTCCTATTGTAGAGACTCTTCCAACGGTTGTTATGCCACTTACCTCTGACGTATTGGTCTTCACAACAGATCTACTTGTCGAGACTCTTGTTACAGAAGATGTGCAGTATGCACATAATTGGATAGTAGATTCTGTGCGAGTTTCCATGTGACACCATATAGAGAGTGGTTCTCTACTTATGCTCACTCTTGTTGCAAAGTGAGACTTGGTGATTATGAACTAGACATTGAGGGGGTCAGAAACGTCAAATTGCATCTAAGGAATGGCACACACTTTACTTTATGTAATGTCAGACATGTGCCCAAGTTGACTAAAAGCTTGATTTCTGTTGGTCAGCTTGATGATTTGGGCTACAACACCACATTTGGCAATGATTCGTGGATAGTATGCAAAGGAATCTTGTTGTACTCAGAGGTCAAAAGCATGGTACCTTGTACTCCATACATGTGTCAGATGACCAGCAGCGGGGCTAATTGTGGCATTGACTGTCATCTTAGCCAAAAAGTAATGAGAACTTTGACTCATTTTCTATCTTGTCTTATGTTGACTTTTCTGTTTGTGAGCATTGTACCTATGGCAAACAGACGAGGTCTGTTCACTTACCATTGGGTCAAAAGCGAGTTGAACTTCTAGATTTAGTACATAGTGATGTTTGTGGTCCTATGTCAACCAAACCTCTAGGGGGGCCCAACTATTTTGTGACATTCATAGATGACTCTACTCAAAAGGTGTGGGCATATCCTTTGAAACATAAGGATCAAGTTCTTTCTGTGTTCCAATTTTTTTTGGTATTCGTTGAGAATCAGTCTGGCAAAAAACTCAAGAGGTTGCGGACGTCTGACAATGGTGGAGAATATGTCTCCAAGGAGTTTGACAATTTCTGTGCTAGAAGGGGGATTAAAAGGTAGTTTACTGCACCATACATACCAGTTCAGAATGGAAATGCTGAGTGCATGAATCGTACAATTCAGGAAAGAGAGTCACAACCCTGCTTTCCATGGAAAATCTCACACAAGGATTTTGAGCAGAAGCCATCTTGACCGCAGTGCACATTATAAATCATTCGCCTAGTACGCCATTGAATTATGAGATTCTAGAAGAGTTACAGTCTAAACGTAAGCCCCACTATGACCATCTACGTGTTTTTGGTTGTGAAGCTTATGCTCACATACATAAACAACTTCGACAGAAGTTAGAGCCAAAGTCACACAAATGTATTTTCGTTGGATATGGTGCAGATGGAGAGATGGGATATCGTCTCTGGCACCCGGAATCTTGGCGAGTCATCCGTAGTTCAGATGTGATCTTCAATGAGTCATAGATACATAAACAACCTATCAAGGAAATAGAGATTCGGAGAGTCATTGTTAACCCTCGTGGCTCACGGACACCCTATCGCCTACGACGGACACTGTAACCGTATTATTTATTTAAGTAGAGTCAGGCACCGGGCTTGTCGGTCCAATAGGGAAAGGTAGAGTGATCGCCGATGAGAGGTGCACTCTAACACGAACATGCTAGGGTTAGTTGGCTAAGCATGGGCGCCCAAGTGTGAATGGGGTGAGCTCACATAAAAGCCAATTAAACCTAAAATTGAGTCATTCTCTCATTGTGCAATAGAAGCTGCTCTTGCTCCATCTCCACCTTCTCCTTCACCATCTCCTCGTGTGTGTGCGTGTGAGTGAGAGAGAGAGAGAGAGCGTGAGAGTGTGTGTGCGATCGAGCGTTGCGACGGCACGACGGCAGCGAGGCGGTTGAGCACGGCGTAGCGGCGTCTCCCTCTTCTTCGCGGTGAGGAATCCTCTATGGCAGGAGCATAAGGCGGTGAGTGACACACCATTGCCCTCTTTGAGCTTACTAGTTAAACTAGTTGTGTGCTTGGAGCCGTCTGCGGCTTGTACACGGTGTATTGGCAAGTTCCTTGCTTCGACAGTGCGGCAAGGAGCGCACATTTTTGGCGCCGCTGCCGGGGAATAGCCCTGCACTAAGCCCAAGAGGCACTTTGTGCTTCTTGTATGAGTGGTTTGCAGTAGGAAAGAAGAGGGAGAGGAAGGCGTATTTTTTCTGCAAGTTGTTAATTCTGTTTTTCCAATGCGCACAGTTTGCATTTTCTGTTTTTCTACTGCGTACATTCAGTAATTAGTTAGACAGTTAGCAAAATTCTGTTTTTCTGTTTACACACAGTTAGCATTTCTTGCGTTTTTTTTGCATTTTCTGTGTTTTCACTGCACAGTTCTGTCAAGTTTCAATTTCTGCATTTTCTGTGTTTTCTGGTTTGTGCACAGTTAGGCGCATAGTTAGTTAATTAAGTAGGTTAGTAATTAGATGAACCACTGATTAGCAGGTCAGTAGGTAGGTGGGGCAGTAAATAGTTAGGTGAGGTCAACGCGCACCAAAACGCGTACCAAATAATATCTCAAAAAAAAAAAATTGTCGAAAAAAAAAATCCAAAAAATAAAAACGCGAGTGAGTGGGAGGTTAAATTTTTGAAAATAAAAAACGTGAGTTATAAAAACGTACAGGTTGGTTTGTATAAAAGTTAGATCGGGATCGTTTTCCCAAGCCCAAGCCCAAGCCCAGGCCCAAGCCTCAGTCTTATGATATATACTAGACTCACTCTTATATATATACCCTACTCCCTCAAGAGAGAATGAGAGCATGTGGGACAAGTCCTCCACTCTCCTCCCTTCTCTTCCCACTTGCACCTTTAGACTTTCTAGTTTGGGCCTAGTTCCCTACTGGAAATTGACAGTTTTAGGGATTCTGAGGGCATAGAGTGACCAAACGGAGGGCTGTAAAGCACGGCACGACCCTCTGACTGATACGCTCGTTTCGAGCTATCACACGGCCCATTCCACGACACGCTCTAAAAAATCTAGCCAAAAAAAAAAAAAAACACGCTAAAAACTAGTCACAAGGCCTCCTAGAGCAGCTTTTTGACACCTTAGGGTATCAAAAGCACATGCACTTACGCTCTGGGCGGGTGCTAGAACACGAGCATATTGAGGGTGCCTCTGTTCATACGGCCACCCATTACCCATCCACGATAAGCTCTAGACCCTCAGCGGGAACACAAGGTAGCACCACCCAAGACCCTAAAATAGCCGCTAGTGATTCCTCCTCCGACTCAGAAATCATGGAAGCATACCCTACCCAAAACACTGAGAGAGAAGGCCATGCACCTCCCGAAGCTCCACAGCCTAGTACTAGTATGTTTAGCCGTTTCATGGAAACATTAGGTAGAGCTACTCGCTCGGAACCTGATGAAAATGAAGCACACGAAGGGGGTGGGGAAGTGGACTCTCCTTTCACATCGCACGTCGACCCCACACCCCCAAAGAGTGTCCATGTGGATATCCTGCCAACTTCTTACCAAGAAGGCCCTGTTGAGCTGCCTCCTTCAGAAGTTCCCTCTAGAGTACCGTTGGTAACAAGTAAAACCACGGGGAGCAACATTGCTTCTACCTCACAAGAAATCGTTAACACGTCGACTCTAGAAGGATTGTTCATTAATGATCATTGGACATACGACCTCCACACTGAGGTGTTGACGGATCTACACTCTGGCCACGCCTACCATGTAGGATGGATAGAGATTGTACAATCCACCTCTAGTGCCACGAGCATCGAAGATCAACAGAAAATGATCTGTAATGTTATCCATGGCATTATTCAATCAGAAAGGAAAAACCGAGGGGTAAATATACTCTCAACTGGCCCCATGAGATTTCTGGATACGAGCAAGGCTCAACAGACTACTCTATCACAAATGGAGACTCCTCTAATGAGCCCCATGGACCCATCTTACGTCATTTCACCTGGGGTCTCTATGCAATCTGAGCCTCCGAGCGACAACTTTAGCTTCCCTAACTTGGTTCAACCCTCTATTAAGGAAAACCCAGTGCTCACTCCAGGGATAAGCCTGACAGAGAATGTACCGATGACATCCACGGTTAGCGCAGTGCCACTACCTAGTGTCGTAGTACCTAATATGGGGCCTTGACCGTATGTGCCTCTAGCCCCTTATGCACACATGGCCCCCACACCTCCAATTGTACCACTTGTTTATGCTCCTCGAGTGCCGCTCCCTAGCCCTTATCCGAGTGGACCTATGCCCGGTTATGTTCCATATCCTGCATCATCCACACATATGCCAAGATCGGTACCCATCCCTCTCCCACATATGATTCCAAGAGTACCTCCACCGGCCCTACCTCCTCACATAGGTGACTTGGCAGCGTTTGCTCAAACCATAGGTCGATCTATCGCCGAAAATATGTGTCACGCAACTGATAGAGAGCCTAGAAGTAAGGCAGTACAAATTGCCAAACTCACGCAAAAATTCAATGGGGACGAAGATGCTAGAAAACACATTGAAGTGTTTGAACAAGTATGTGATTCCTTAGGGGAACGCAACGAACTACATAAGTGCAATGCCTTAAGCTTGACATTAAGTGGGAAGGCTGGAGATTGGTATAGGACCCTAAGGGTGGACGAGAAAACAATCTACCCTACCCTTCAAAGGTTGTTTCTAAAGGAGTACATACGAGAAGGTGTGCTTTGGGGTGTAGCATCTCAGCTACATAAGGCCGAACGTAAGGAAGGAGAGTCAGTAAGGGACTTCATTAGTCGTCTAAATCACTTAAACTCTCGTTGCCCTGTAAATGAGCGCTTCAACAATAACCAACTGCTTGATCGATTCATTCGAGGGTTGAGGAATGAAGGAATCTATAATGGACTAGTGATTAGAGGTATCACAACCTGGGAAGATGTCACTGCCAATGCAATCCAATTGGAGGACAACTTGATGATAGCAGGCATGAGGGTGTCTACCGACACGAGATCCACTAGCTCACAAGCCATTGAGTATGAAGCCATGACTGCAAAGCCCATTGCCAATGAGCCAAAGGTATTTGAGACATTCTTGACAGACCTCACCAAGGCAATCCAAGAGTCTCTTAAGGATAATCGACCCCCTCAAAATAGTCACATGTATCCAAGAAGGGAGCAACAATGGTGTTCCATTTGCTTAGGTCCACATAGCACTAGTGAGTGCCCTGCGTTTAGAGTAAAATTTAATGGAACTTGCAACGCATGTGGTAGGTATGGTCACCAAGCTAAGGATTGTTTAATGATCAAACGCATTATGGGAAATAGACCACCTGTAGCCTAGACGGATGCACCTCGAGCTCCTGTATTGATGCCTGCTCCACCTGTTGAGCAACTACCGCAACACATGGTCCCTAGACCTCAAAATGTTGTACAAGCTACACCGCTACCACCTCCTGTGCTAGGACCGCAGCCCCCGCATCCAAGGGTCGCCCCTATGAACCAAGTGGGTTGCGAGCCATCTAATGCTTATGCAGATGGCTGTGAGGAGGAAATAGACACTAGTATTGCCTACGGACTTGATACATTGGAAGAGTGTCCTATATACTACATGGAAGATTGTTGGGGGCAAGTCAAGCCGGTTTCTCAAGCTGCTGCTCTCGCATCCAGAGGTCAAAATATCAACACCCAGGCTAGGAGGCCACCTCTTCAATGCTACGAGTGTGGTGGACCACATCGGGCAGCGGAGTGCCCTATTAGGCTGCAAAAGAATGCTGCACAGATGCAAATGAATCAAGGGAGCACGTCTCCAATTCCAATACTCACATGTAATCGTTGTGGCATAGATCACTCGATTGCCCAATGCCCCTATAACCCAAATGCGCCTAAAATCACACCCCTAAATTTGGTCGAAATTGCTAGTGTGACATCGCCAATACCACCCGTCGCACCCGCTTATGCGATTACACGGTCCATGCTTCAAGGGCCAGGCCATATCCTCGAAGAGAGAGATACCGCGTCAGTTATCCAAGCAAAGAAAAAGAAGACACGAAGGAAGAGGTCGCAGAATACGGGAAATTCAAAGCCAAGTTCCAAAACAAACATAGGAACAGGAGATGACCCCGTGTATATGAATGACCTCGAGGATGATTCAGATTCAATAGAGACAATGGAGACTAGAACCAATACCACAAAGGGAAAGACCGACAAAGAAAACCGTAACATGGAACCAGATGAAAACTGAATAAGAGAAAACCATAAAGAGCCTCTGAAAACACCACTAGTGTTTCCAAATCCAATCCAAGACCCCCAAGATAAACTGCAGGGGCAAAAAGGGAAGAATCGTAAAAAGAAGATTGGGACGTATCCAAACCCAGTAGACGAGATTGAGCAGGTGAAACATCTAAGGGGTTTAGTGGAGGAGACTCAAAGGAAACTAGAACCAGAACCCATGCATGTCAAAATTCATGACACAGTGTTTCCCACGCAAGTTCATCCACCCCACATGAACCATAGACCGTTATCCATATCTAGTATCATCCAAGAAGGGAGTGAGGACGGGGCATCAGGAAGTGAGCATACACCCTTCTTGTTGGAAAGGATGTTTAACGAAGGAATACCTGATCCCATTGAGGAATATGAGATTCCATCCTCACCAGTTCCTAGTCAAGGACCTGCACCCTGCAAAATGCCAATGAATGTTGCCAAACTAGTGGACTTCATGTCTTCTGAGGTCCGAACCACGATCATAGCAAAGCTGTATGGAGATCCTGAGTTATTCCTTGCACTTCGAGCATTCCTTAACGGAGAGCTACGAACGGGATTACCGCAGTTTGCGCAGCCAAATAGGCCTGACTCGATTATGATTGATGAAGAAAATCATGTGCAATCACTTGACTTAGATGGACACGAGTCTGTGATCGAGGTACCCATTAACGAATTAGGGCAGTATTTTGAAGGCGACGAGTCTAATGCGACCCTACCCATCACTACCAAGGGATTAACTATAAAGGGAATTCTTGATGGTGGTGCGGGAGTTAGCATCGTTACAAAAGATTGTTGGGAATCCATGGGAAAACCCCGCCTCAGCGTTACTAACATTGTGGTAAAGATGGCAAATGGTACCATAGCCAAACCTATGGGGATGCTCAAGGATCTTAAGATCAAAGTTCTAGGACACAAGGTACGACATACGTTCATTGTAATGGATTTCTCTAAACACCTTATGTCATATGAAATGATTTTAGGAAGACCATTCATGAGGGAAGCACAAATGGTTCACGATTGGTCTAAAAATCATGTCTATTTGCAATTCCAAGACTCTGTCCTTAGAGTGGATTTGGTGACTGGTAAGGTACACCCCTTAGGGAGTAAAACCATTATTGATCATCGCTCTGACACCACAGTTCACTCGGCCCCACTACAATATTGTTACACTTGTAAGAAGGATACAGACATTGGCCAAGATTCTCCTTACATGGATGTGTTACCGGGTATGATGGAATCAGACAACGTAGACTGGGTACACCTAGCTGCAACCATAGATACCTGGGGAAATAGAGGAACCACTTGGGTCACACCAGAGGGGGAAGAGGTACCACAGATTGCACCTCTGAACATGATAAGTGCCATACATGCATCTTCTAAGGGCAAGGCAATTGTGGACCAATCTGACAGTGACACCGATAGCTCAATAGAAGACTTTGACCAACACGACTTGGACACTGACTCCCAGAGTGAAACGGATTCTGAATCTCATGAATTAGAGAGTGGAGTAAGTTCAGAGTCAAAACATTCGGAAGGACCGAGCACATCGACCGATGATAGCTCCCCCGAGAGTGAAGAGGACACCAACGAGGACTCCTTTAGTGAGCCAGATCTAAATGCAAATCAAAAGCAGGTCTCAAATAATAAAAAGAAAAACCTTAAGAGGCATCGATATCGAGCCAATGTACGTGCTAGGATAAAAAAGAAGAGATCCTCAGCAGAATGGCTCAGTTATATAGGAGCATGTGATGCTCATCGAAAATTGGTAGACAATTGGGGTGAATATCTCCAAAATGTTATGTGGTGTAGACCACGACCCCATGACATAGCCCAATTAGAGATCATAGACAAGCCGAAGTTGAGCCGCACTGCAAGGAGGCGTCAAAACCAAGAGTTAGCTCGACAACACAAGAAAGCAAAAATGGAAGCACAAACCAAAGCACAACTAGAATCCACAGACTTGCATCCTGCACCAGAACATTTCAAATCTTACACCACAGGGGAAGCAAACGTTGTGTACACAAAAGCCCAAAGAATACCTATCGATGGGAATAATGGAATCTATGATGGTCCGGCAATAGTTAAAGAAATAGAATTAGCTGACCCCGGTGAAGAATCAAAACCTGTTTTTATTGCCCAAGACCTCACAGAAGTTGAAGAGGCGGTCCTCAAAGAGCTTCTCAAGGAATTCAAGGACGTATTCGCTTGGACATACCATGATATGAAAGGTGTTCCACCTTCTGTGGTCCAACATACAATCCCTATGATTAGCACTGCGAAGCCCGTACAACAAAGACCCTACCCGATGAATCCTAAGTACGCAAAGATCATTCAAGAAGAACTAGAAAAGCTTATCAAATGTGGGTTCATATATCCTATTGAACACTCTGAATGGGTGTCTGCAATAGTTATCGTGCCAAAAAAGAATGGGAAACTCAGGGTGTGCGTGGACCTCAAAAAAGTTAATGCAGCTACTAGAAGAGACCATTACCCCCTACCATATTCCGAACATGTACTCGAAAGAGTTGCAGGCAAGGAAGCTTATAGCTTTCTAGATGGGTACTCAGGCTACAACCAAATCACGATAGCGCTAGAGGACCAAGCTAAAACTGACTTCATCACAGAATTTGGCGTGTTTGCATTTCGTGTGATGGCTTTTGGCTTAACAAATGCCCCTGCTACATTCCAACGATTAATAAACACTGCTTTTAAAGAATATTTGAGAGAGTTTTGTGAAGCTTTCTTAGACGACCTTTGTGTTTACTCTTCTTGGAAGGAACATCTATCATGTTTGCGGAAGGTGTTTGAAAAGTGTAGGTTATATCGTATCTCATTGAACCCGTTCAAATGCCAATTTTGGGTCAAGCATGGAGTTATTTTAGGGCATATAGTATCCAAGAATGGTATCTCAACCGATGAGAGCAAAATTAAAGTGATTCTAGAGTTACCACCACCAACCAATTACAAGGGAGTTCAAAGGTTCATGGGACACGTGGGTTATTATCGACGGTTTATTTTATTTTTTGCTGAGATAGCTAGTCCTTTGTACAAGCTTCTCATTGAATTTAAATGGACTGAAGAGTGTGACCAGGCCTATGAAAAATTGAAGAAAACACTAGCAAGTGCTCCGATTTTAAGGACACCTAACTGGGATGTCATTTTCCATGTGCATATTGATGCATCAAACTTTGCTATTGGGTGTGTTCTCACTCAACCAGGAGAACATAAATTGGACTATCCCATTAGCTTTGCAAGCCGTCAATTGAACGATGCTGAAAGGAACTACACCACTACAGAGCGGGAAGGTTTGGCAATGGTTTATGCAGTAAAGAAATTTCGCTACTACCTTCTGGCAAACAAGTTTGTATTTTATGTGGACCATCAAGCGTTGCTGTATCTGGTAAACAAGCCATGCTCCACAGGAAGAATCACACGATGGTTGTTAATTCTTCTGGAGTTTGATTTCACGATTGTAGTGAGACCCGGTAAAAGACACGTCATGGCTGATCATTTGTCTCGCATACCCAATGGTGAAGCCCCTACAGGAGTTGATGATGAATTACCCGATACTTCCCTATTCATAGTTGAGACTATGCCTGAATGGTGTGAGAACATTGTTAACTTTTTAGTTAATGGTTTTCCACCCAAGGAACTTCGTAAGGATGTCGCTCGAAGGCTAGTAAAAGAATGTGAACCCTATTGTTTGATTGCCGGAACTCTGTATAGATTAGGCAAGGATGATATTCTTAGGCGTTGTGCCCGCGAGGATGAATATTTGTATATCTTGCAAGAAGCACATATGGGCATAGCAGGAGGACATTTTTCAGGAGACCTGACTGCTAGAAAGGTGCTGCAATCAGGCTATTGGTGGCCAACTTTATTTAAGGATGCATCACTTTTTGCAAAAGGGTGTGATGAGTGCCAACGTTACAAGACCACACAACGCAAAGACAGAATGCCCTTACATCCTATTAAAGTAACCCAACCATTTGAAAAATGGGGCTTAGACTTTGTAGGTCCAATTAGTCCCGCAGCTCGCAACACTCAATCTCGATATATTCTAGTTGCTACGGACTATGTAACAAAGTGGGCTGAAGCTAAGGCTTCACAAAAAGCTGACGCGAGGACAACAGCTAAGTTTCTTTTTGAGAACATTATCACAAGATTTGGTTGCCCTTTTGAAATTGTTAGTGATAATGGTACCCATTTTATAAATGAGGTAATAAGAGAGCTTACCACGACCTTTATGATATCCCACCATAAGTCTACACCTTATTACCCGCAAGCTAATGGACAAGCCGAGAGCACCAACAAGACTCTAATCTCTATTTTAACCAAGACGGTAGAAGCTCATCGCACTGATTGGGATTTGAAGTTGACATCTGCTCTATGGGCTTATCGTACTGCTTATAAAGTGGCTATTAATTGTACGCCATTCAAAATGGTATACGGCCAAGAAGCGGTTATGCCTTGGGAGTTTGTCATTCCTAGTCTTAGGGTAGCTTCGCAAGAAGGATGGAATGGTAACCCCTTAACCGAGCGTTTGTATATCTTAGAAAAACTAAACGAAGAGAGACAGTTGGCTGTGCAAAATGCTCTTGTGGAAAAGGATAGGAGAAAGAAGTGGTTTGATCGCCATGTGAAGGACAAGGACATCAAAGTTGGTGATAAAGTCCTTATGTATGGAGTACGTAAAGAGAAGAAAAAGTTGAAATATGCTGGTAAAGGACCATATAGAGTATGTGAAATTACCCCACAAGGTACCCTTCGTGTGGAAACTCTTGATGGAGTTGAAACCATTGGATTCCTCAATGGGAGTAAATTCAAAAGATATTATGATCCTTTAAGCCAAGAAGAACTACGGGCCATTCATCAAAAGAAGGCCGCCAAAGCACAAACCGAGTTAAACAAGATACAAGCTCAAGCTGAGGCTAAGGAGCGACAACAACGTATAAGACAAAAATGAGAGGCTAACCTTGGAGTCACAAATGCATTCCACGTGGAAATCGAAGAGGAGGGGTTGGACTCTGACACACCTCTACGATACCCTATTGAGTTAAACAGTGCCTATGGAAAAGTGCTATATAACGCCTTATTGGACACGGGTGCTAAATATAATCTGCTATCCTATGGGGTGTGGTGTCAGTTAGGGAAGCCACCTCTATCTGAGAGTATTATCCAAGTCAAGGGTGTCAACAAGAAAAAAACTACGGTTTTTGGAGTCTGGCACACTTCTATCAGTTATGACAATGGAATTGTAGCTCAATACTTTTTGGTCATGCCTACTGGAACTATGGAGGGTAATATAAACCTAGGCCGCACGTGGATGATAGCCACCAAATGCACTATTGATTGGGGGACTGGGGGTGTTACAACGCAAAAACCAACTCTTAGCCCTACCACTCAAGCCATAGTCCCTGAGATATTGCCTAAAGAAATAAAACCCAAGACATTGCATGTCCAGGAGGTTGAACCACACGTCCCCATAGCCCAACTCTCTAGAGCTTCAACTGATGTAGTTGAAAGAAAGCTTGAGACACACAAGAACCATTCTAATATAACACAGAAAACATACAAGTGGGTCCCTAAAGCCTCTGTAGTGAGCATGGTTGATGCAAAAAAACGGAAACCTAGTAAGAACCGTCCCACTCACTCCAAGAAATGTAAAGAAACGTTGCGTTGGATTCCTAAACGACTATTGGAAGCCCAAGGATACTATGAAGGAAATGATCAAATCTGGGTGCCCAAACGTAAAGTGTACTCTTACCTGTCACCTGGCCCATGTAAACCCAATCCTGTGGCTCCAAAACAAATTGAAAATCGCGGAAAGGAAAAAATCATGGAATGTTACACACCCGATCTAGAGCTAGTTTGGGTACCAAAGAAAGAACGACTTGTTCCACCTAGCTCAGGAACAGGGAAATCAAATGAAGCTTCTTGCTCTTCATGTAGTTCCTATACGCAAATAGAAGCTTCGACACAACCTCCACCTACCACTGTACATATCCATACAAGCACGAAGGAGTTTGCACCTCCCGGGGTAAGTTCACCACCTACAACAACGTTGCCAATAAAATCATGGGAGAGTACCTTACCACCCTTGTGTAAAGAATGAGGATGCAAGAGAGCTACACAAGACAAGCACAAAGCACACAGAGATGGAAAGCTTCTTCTTCTTCTTCACAGAAAAGAGAGTACAAAATGACTAAGTGCTAAAGCTGAAAAGTAGCACATATGTACATGCGGTCACTAAGTGTGAACTCGCTAGAAGCGTACTAGGCTGGCACTATAAGTGTAGTCCAGCTGTAGAATCACTGGCAGAGATCCTCCGTGTCGGTCACCTAACGCGCCAGTGAGTAAATGCCATAAGCGGCCAAGACCCGTAGTGGATGCCAGCTCAAGGTGTAGAGCTCAACATCTCAACACCTTGCAACTAGATGAAACGCATAGGGCGGTCGAAAACTATTGGTTAAAACCTTCACCCATAACAACTTGGAACAATTGGTTTCAAAAGGTGACGACCTCCTTCCAAAAGGTATGATCTACCCAAGGAAGGGGGGAGTGTTTGCTAACATCAATCATTCACTCGCTCCCCTCTCAACCTTCCTCCCTAACCTCTCAATTCCAATCTTAGGGAATGTATATATATATATAGCCTTATACTCACAAAAAACAAAAATAGTAAAGAGCAAGAGCGACTAGCAACGAGAGAGCACCCTATCAGATCTTACATATAAGTCCAAATTCACCGTGTCAATTCAAGCAACACACAAAAACAACTCTTATGTTTTAAAGGCCTAATCAAATCTATCTGTCTTGTCAGAAATGGCTACTTCACCAGAGGCATGCACTTCTATTTTTGATGAAAGGTACCCCTTGTCTTTTCCTCAAGTGTTCTACGTATGCTACCCTATACTTTCTTGCAAATGGGATTTGATAGAGAGCCTTGCATGTGAGAGAAATTTTGAGGAGTTAGAATGGCTGATACGTCTATGGCTAACTAGTGATCCCTACCCAGTAGAGAATGTGTCTCCAATGGCACATGCTTATTCTTTTGCACAAGATGAGTATCCACGCATCGCGAGGTTCTTGATTAGCATGCTTGCACAAGAGGATGATGAAGAGGAACTAATAGAGACCGAGGAAGACTATGGCCTCACGGACAACGATTTTATTTATCTAGATGATGAGGATAGAGGCCTAGCCTTAGGGTGGCCACCCGGTTTATATAATATCCTCTTTCCTTGATTCCAAAAGGGGTGACAGATAGGTAGGTTAGGGGTCTAGATTGTGTTTTGAGTTTGTTTTTTAGGAGTTTTAATTTTTCACACTGACATGCCTCCTAGAGGTATAGTGCCTGTTTTTGGATGTGTTAGGTAGGACTTATATGGATCTCCATCCACACGGCTGAGGACATCTGCTTCAACGAAATGAGCCACTCCATACCTCCAGGTGTACTACTTTCCATGATTCATGTTGGTGGATATGTGTAATTGCTAATAATGATTTTTCATTCTTTGTTTGAGTGCATAGTTATGATTGTTATCTGCCATTATAGATGTATAAATTTGTCTTTGCTTAAGTTGATTGAACCCCAGTTTAATCTTATGGATGAGCCTGGAGATTAGGAGACCGTGACTTTAGGTTAACTCATTTACTTGACCACTAGGCCTAGCTAATAAAATTATCCGAGTATTTGAGACCTTAGGAATGTTTTAGGCAGAGAAAGGCTTGCTCACTCAAACAACAAAAAACACTAGTGCGAATACCAAGGAAATGGAAGGAAAAAAAAAAAAAAAAAAACATAAGTGCCACAAATGAAAAATCTTACGCTGGAAGAGAAATCCTGGCTTGAATTGGTACTTCACTCACATGTATTGTCTATGGTACTAGAGCCCTAGAGGTTCCCAGTGTGGGCGCTTTTCCTTGAGAAGCAAAAAACCCCGGACATACAAAATATGCACACACGTCACATGATTGTGACCCAAAGTAAAAAAGTATTAAAAAAATAATAATAAAAAATCAAAAGACTTCCATTGAGCTTACAGTTAACATTTCAAGCTTTTGTTTGCAGTTGTGAGAGCAAGTTGGCTAATCAAAGCTGAAAAGCATAATTAGGGAATCTTGCATTTAGATAATCTTCTTAGCTTAGCTAGTACTAGAGTAGTTGTTTTAACCTTAGTCATAGCTAACTAATTGATAGACTCACCCATAAGCTCAAAACTCTTGATTAATTAATTTACTCAAAGTGCAATTTATTTGTCCTTAATGGCAGTCTAACATTTCATAAATCTTGCATTTACTCATTTCCACATGTACTTTACATTCCCCTCATGATTTATGGCAATATAATTCCGCTTGCTAAAACATTGACTTTGCCTTGCAGATTCAAATCTAGATGCTCTACAACATGGACACACCAAGCATCAACTCAATAGCTTCCGAGGACGGAATCTACATCAGGAAGGGGGGCAATGTTAACCCTCGTGGCTCACGGACACCCTATCGCCTACGACGGACACTGTAACCGTATTATTTATTTAAGTAGAGTCAGGCACCGGGCTTGTCGGTCCAATAGGGAAAGGTAGAGTGATCGCCGATGAGAGGCGCACTCTAACACGAACATGCTAGGGTTAGTTGGCTAAGCATGGGCACCCAAGTGTGAATGGGGTGAGCTCACATAAAAGCCAATTAAACCTAAAATTGAGTCATTCTCTCATTGTGCAATAGAAGCTGCTCTTGCTCCATCTCCACCTTCTCCTTCACCATCTCCTCGTGTGTATGCGTGTGAGTGAGAGAGAGAGAGAGAGAGAGAGAGAGAGAGAGAGAGAGAGAGAGAGAGAGAGAGAGAGAGAGAGAGAGAGAGAGAGAGAGAGAGAGAGAGAGTGTGAGAGTGTGTGTGCGATCGAGCGTTGCGGCGGCACGACGGCGGCGAGGCGGTTGAGAGCGGCGTAGCGGCGTCTCCCTCTTCTTCGCGGCGAGGAATCCTCTACGGCAGGAGCATAAGGCGGTGAGTGACACACCATTGCCCTCTTTGAGCTTACTAGTTAAACTAGTTGTGTGCTTGGATCCGTCTGCGGCTCGTACACTGTGTATCGGCAAGTTCCTTGCTTCGACAGTGCGGTAAGGAGCGCACAGTCACTTTTCAGGATGTTTCCTCAGAGATAGGGAAATCAACTCAGCGGGTTAGTGATGTACCTTCCACTAGCAATGCTCCAGAGGAAGCGGATAGCAATGGTCAAGGAGTGAGACAGTCTACTAGAGTCTCTCGTCCACCTGCACATTTTGAGCCAGTTCTTGATTACATCATATTGACCAACTGCGATGAGCCAAGTTGCTACCAAGAAGCCATGATGACGGATGATGTGGTGAAGTGGGAGCAGACTATGGAATCTGAGTATAACTTGATTCTGGCTAATGGCACTTGGGACTTGGTAGAACTGCCAAATGATGCAAAAGCTTTACCTTACAAATGAGTTTACAAGAATAAATTTACCTTAGGTGATCCAAATCCAAAGTACAAATCTAGACTTGTAGCCAAAGGGTTCAAACAGCAAAAGGGAGTCGATTTTGATGAAATCTTCTCGCATGTGGTCAAGATGACAATGCTTAGAACCGTACTTGGACTTGTAGCAATTGAGGACATGGAACTTGTCCAAATGGATATGAAGACAAAATTTCTTCACGGGGATCTCAATGAGGATGTTTACATGCAACATCCTGAAGGTTTTGTTCAGGAGAACGCATCTCGTGAGGAGCTAGTATGTAAGCTCAAAAAGGCACTTTATGGCTTAAAGCAGGATTCAAGGCAGTGGTATCATAAATTTGATGCATGTATGAGGTCTCAAGGATATAGAAGGAGCAAAGAGGATCACTGCTTGTACACAAGAAAGCTAGATGATCATTCTAGTTCTGTATGTTGATGACATGCTTATAGCTAGGAAATCCATTGTGGAGATTGCCAACTTGAAGAAAACACTTAGCAACAATTTTGCAATGAAAGATTTGGAGGATGCTACACACTTTCTTGGCATACAAATCAAAAGAGATCACAAACATTGTATTCTTGAGTTTTCTCAGGAAACATACATTAGGAAAGTTTTGCAACATTTCAATATGCAGGGGGGAAAGCATTGAGTACCCCAATGTAGGCATCCTTGAAACTCATCAAGGAAGATGTACCCAAATCTGATGCTGAGAGAGTAGAAATGGATAAGGTACCATATTCTTTGGCAGTGGGCAGTCTCATGTATGCTATGGTGGCCACAAGACTAGACATTGCTTTTGCAGTGGGAGTGATGAGCTGATATATAGCAAATCCTGGCAACAAGAATTGGGAAGCAGTGAAGCACATTCTTAGGTACCTCAAAGGTACGGTCGACAGGTGTTTATGCTTTGGGAACAGTGATTCATCCATTGTGGGTTATGCGGATGCAGACTATGCGGGTTGTGTCGACAATAGCTGATCGACATCTGGCTATGTTTTCATATTTGCTAGAGCAGCAGTATCTTAGAGGTCATGTCTTAAATATTGTACGTCGTCTTCCACTACGGAAGAGTATGTTGCATTGTTGGATGCAAGTAAAGAGGCTGTATGGTTATCTCACTTGGTCAAAAATATTGGCATTGATGAGACTCCGGTGATATATTGTGATAGTCAAAGTGATGTTGCATTGGCAAGGAATTCTGTGTTTCACTCCAAATCAAAACACATTGAAGTCAGGTATCATCTCGTGAGAAATTTCTTGGCCAAAAAGCTCATTGATTTGGTCAAGGTACACACCGACGACAACCCAGCAGATGCTTTGACAAAAGGCTTAGATTTGGAGCGGTTTACATATTGCAGTGAGTTGATGGGTATAGGTTGAAGCCACTATATTGCTTCAAGGTTGTACATACCAGGTCACTTGGGCTGCATTGGCCTTCAAGTGGGAGTTTGTTGGGATTGAGGCCAACTGGTCGGACATCCCACTTACTACTAACCCATCTACTAACTTAACCCATGTATACACTTATTCTTTAATACAACAGAATAAGGAGCTGCAACAGGATAACGTTGATGTGCGCTCCACCCAAAGCAGGTCTCTCTCTCTCTCTCTCTCTCTCTCTCTCTCTCTCTCTCTCTCTCTCTCTCTCTCTCTCTCTCTCTCTCTCTCTCTCTCTCTCTGCTCTCGTACTTGCACTCGCACTCGCACATGCTTCCCGCGGCACCTTCAACTTTGTTGGGATTCAGGCCAACTAGCCAGACATCCCACTTACTACTAACCCATCTACTAACTTAACCCATGTATACACTTATTCTTTAATACAACAGAATAAGGAGCTGCAACATGATAACGTTGCTATGCGCTCCACCCAAAGCAGGTCTCTCTCTCTCTGCTCTCGCACTTGCACTCGTACACAGTTCTCGCGGCATATTCAGGTGTTTCATCAAACCCCTATTTCAGATATCATTGATAGGCAAATGAATCGAGGAGAGGTATTGGTTGTAGATGGGAGAGGAGACTTTCAAGTTCAATGGCATTTTGCAGGTGACCTCAAAACACTAAAGTGTATGTATAATTGTGGAATGGGTGCCATGGCAGAGTCTCCATACTTGTATTGCATGGAGCCTGCAAAGTTGATGGACCCAAAGTGGTGGCGAAAGGCTCCTACTCATCACAATCAGGACTCTAATTTTCGATCAGTCTGGATATACCACTTGTTAATGTCCATATTTGTACAATGCATGGTCTCTGTCGAATTATAGAGAAGTTGGTTTATGTGTACATTGGGTTTGCTTGGAAAATAAAAAAGTCAGCTGAACGACACGTCGCTCTAGAGGCTTTGGAACTAGTTTTGTCAAATATTGGTCTATAGGGGGGCAATGTGAAAATCCAACGGGATGAAAAAAGGTCAACCAATGAGAAAGATGTACCCTACAAACCATCCATAGGTGGGGTCAAGGCACGACGTTTTCTATCTAAAACTCAAGGTATGAAAGATGTGAAGCTAACAAAGCGACGGAGAGTATATCACTCTACCTACATTAGAAAAGTTGAGTATATGCATTGGAAAAAACTTCATTTAGTAGTGAAAGACCAAGAGCCAACAACTCGCAATGCAAAGGGTGATGTGTGGCATTCCATTGACACGTTATTTCAAATGTGTGAAAATGATGATTCGTCGCAAGATAATCTCAGCAAGTTTAAACAGAACCTTCAGCTACTTAAAAAATCCTTCAAGAAAACATGGACTGACACTCAAATCACTCATTACATGGTAAATTCAAAGCACCTCAAATAGTCTTAGTACTAAGTTTGTGTTTAAATTTCTAAGTAAATTTCTTGTTTTGCAGCACATTATTTCTAATCATTTTCCATACTTCATCCAAAAGTATGGGAATCCAGGTATATGGAACACCCATGGCCTGGACAAGTCTCATTACATGGCTAGAAATGCCTACTTTAGACACACACAGCATGGAGGCTCTCAAAATAAGGCAAATAGTTTGAAGGAGTTATTTCAATGGTTTTATTGCAGAATCGTTCATCGCATGAAACAAAAGCAAGTATTGGCCTCTTCAGCAACCGTACAGGAAATTAGATATTTGCAACTTCAAAAAGGAAAGCAAGCAGACGCATTCAACAACTCAAGTCCTCTTGAAAGTCAAACGAGGTGGAGGGAGACAATGCATCGGTGGAACAAGAGAATTAGAGTTTAGATGATCGGATGTACCACAAATGCCTGTAGAATTGAATTCAATATGTACCACAACTATTTCAACCTTTTGATGATTTCCAAATATCATTTGGAACCTTGCCCTTGTATCTGATCATTAAATGTTTTCCATACTCTAAGAGTTCAGTAGGGTTTTCTTTCCCTAAAGATAATTCCATTGTTGTGTATGTGTAGTAATATGCTGCACAGCCCCCATTATATCCTCGCGAGTAACCAAAACATTCTCTCCCAAAAACCTTGTCGACGAGCATAACTTTGACAGCATTTTGTGGCAGCATTGGACCACCTAAGAAGCGAGATAATGTCTTGAAGGCATAGATTGCAGTATTTCCCTCTTGTGACATTCCGTTGTGGAAGATTAGGATGGGTTCCTCACATAAACTAGGAAGATATTGTCCTAGAGTTGCATCCCTACCATGGAACTGTCTTCTTCGACGACGAAAAAAGTCGTCCTTTTCAACAATCCATGACTGTAAACAAAAGAAGTGTTTGTGTATGTGTGAGAGAGAGAGATAGAGATGGGGGGGAGCAAGATTTTATACCATGAAACTCTCATCTTGCAAAAAAATCTCATCCTTCCATAGGTTGACTGATCCCTGGTCACTTAGACCAATCCTCAATATCCTGTTTACTAGTTGATGGCTTGAGATTATTTTGAATAGTTTGAAATGTGGCTTCATCAGGAAGGCTTTCTTTATACTTTTCTGCCTTTTCAAAGCAAATTTAAGGCAATCCAGTGGGTTATTGAAGATATCCATTGCCTCATCATCACTACTGCCATCTGAAACAAATTCATTCCTCTCCTCGTGATACTTGGAGATAGTGGCCAGTGCAAAGTCCTCCTGCAAACAAAAAATACTTTGTATATCATGAAGGAAAATGTATGACCTATCTCCAAATTAAACTCTGGCACTCCTGGTAGCATTAAGGTGGCTTGCCGCTCATTGAAACCTGACACATCTAGAGGTAGCTTGATATTTGAGGTTTTCACTGAGAGAAGATTGCTTTGTTCCACCTCTTTTGCTTCTTCTTCAAGATCAATGGACTCCTCTATCTCCGTCACTTCAATATATTCCTCATCCTTTTCCTCTTTTTCATCTACTGGTAAATCATGTTCCTCCATGACCTCCTTAGGATCTTTCATAAGACTTGTAAATAATCCATTTAAAAATATTAGAAATCCAAAGGATTCTTAAACCAGCTTGCACTCCCGTTCATGTAAGCTGCACCAATGGGGTCTGTACATAAGAGGCAACTGATTATACTTCTTGTAAGATTGTCTTTCAGGATCATAGTCTTTTAAATGGACTTCCCCCATTTCACCAACATTAACCCTGCCCTCTTGAGTGGTGAAGCTCAAACTTCTCTCGTTCGAGCTTCAAGTGTTCACTCTGTTCAGCTATAAATAGAGGGATATTAAATGGAGCATTAAAAATACAGGAACCAAGTCAAACTTATCACCATCCCCAGACGAAATTGCAAAATCAAAAAGCCTTTCATCAATCACTGTAGGGTCTTCAAAAATAACTGCCTATTTTTTCTTTGGGATTGTTGCAACACATTGGGCACTCTGCACAATAGGTGCTGAAAAATCCACATCTCTCTTAAGTGAGTTTAGTAAAGTAAATTTTGGAGTAGAAGGGGACTCCATTTCGATAGATGGATCAGTATTAGACTCCTCCAAACTTATGGCAGGCTCCTCAAAACTCATGGTAGGCTCTGCACCAGATATATCAATGGGTTTTGTGAAGTCTACATTCCTTTTCATTGAAGTCTTTATCAGTTTCGACAATCTTCTTGGAATGTTTTCTTGGCAAACGATGCGCTCGAGATCTTTTTTCTAACTCTTCCTCCTATGAGATCGTAATCCTGCCATTTATTTCATATTGAGAAATATAAGTTTCTTAAATAACAAGAAGAGAACCACATGGTCATATAAGTTTTGAACAAACAATAGGTAGTTATCTCAAAATTATTTCCAACTAATCATATAGACAATAACACAAGATGATTAGCATGTGTGCATCCTTTGATAGAATGCAAAATAGCTTTATAGTTGTGAAGAGCAAAATCCAATCAAGTGGATCACGGCGCACGGAGTACATAAACAAAACTCCACAAAACTACTAGCGCGCCATGATCCACTTGATTGGCCTTTATACAAAGTAATAGCTACCAAAACATCAAAAAAATTTATACTCCAAAAAGAAAACCTTTGATTTGTACAATTTCAAGAGTGGATCAGGGCGCGCAGAGTACATAAACGAACCTCCACAACACTACTCTCGCGCCGTGATCCAATTTTGGTTGGTGAAATGTTAAATGGTCTTTTACATTTTGAAGCACAATTCCTAGACACAACTAAACTATGGACCAAATGAAAGTGAAGAGATTGCATTTACCTTTGCCAGGACTAGACACTGCTCTTGGAGTAGAGATTCAGGATTGGGAATGTTCTTGTTGGTCTTCACAGTTCTGATTAATGCACCTTGTAGGAGGCAGAGACCTTTTTAAATATCTCTCTCTCTCTCTCTCTCTCTCTCTCTCTAGACTCTATCTCCCTCTCGATGTCTGTATTTGCTTCTCCAATATGATTTCTCTTCTCCCCTTTACTAAGTTACTCTCTCTCTCTCTCTCTCTCTCTCTCTCTCTCTCTCTCTCTCTCTCTCCTTTCCCCTTCTCATACAATAATTGACATTTAATGAAGCACACTGACATGCAATAAATGGCTGGTACGACCATAATAAATAGTTTTTTACAACCAAAAAATACGTGTACTATTTATGATAACAAATGCACACTTGGATTCATGATAAGAGAGAGAGAGAGAGAGAGACAGAGAGAGAGAGAGAGAGAGAGAGAGAGAGAGAGAGAGAGAGAGAGAGAGAGAGACCTAACCTCCGAGATGACCTCTGCAACCAAGGCGAAAAGCTCCTTCAAGCATTTTCAACCAATTCAAGACAACACATAGGGGAATCCACCTTGTATTCTCATCTCAAACCACTTCTATCCACCAAGAGAAGTATTTTCAAAGTGTTTTTTGATGTGTGTGTGTGTGTGTGTGTGTGTGAGAGAGAGAGAGAGAGAGAGAGAGAGAGAGAGATAGATAGATAGATAGATAGTTCTATTATCGTCCTCGGAGGTCAAATATGACCTATGGGACCAAATGAACATGTCACGTGGTGTGAGTGGAGGTCATAAGTGACTCGCGATGCTCAAAAATGGCTGAAATGAGTGTTGCAATAGAGAGTCCACATCGTGGTTGGGAGAGGAAGGTATGTAGGGAGAGCTCATGGCTGAATATATGGGGAAAAGAGGACCTAATGTGGTCAAAATCTGAGCACTCAAGTAGTGTGTGGTACTCACTCTCTTGCACTTGACGAGGGCATAAGGTACAAAGTCGATGAGACTCCTTGCCAATCCCCCAACATCCTGTCTCGCAGCGTAGAGAATGGGGGCTAAGATGAATGGAGGCAATGGTGCGGATTGCACTCAATGGGATGGACTCAAGGATGTAGGGATGGGTTCAGTTACCGCGTTCGGAGAAGAAGAGAGATTTGTAGTTTGGGGCAATGTGTGTGGTGTAATGGCTGAAGCGAGAACCTTTGGATTTCTCCCAAGCCATGATACATTGGCGTTGTAAGAAGGCCTCATCTACTTGGGAGTTGATCGACGCATCCTTGACCAAGTGACATGCATCCCATCTTCCAAACCATTTCTTGATGTCAAGCATCCACCCCGAACTTAGTATTTTGCTCTTGCATGTCTTTTGGACCTTTTCACTTGCTTCATATGCGATTCTAGGAAGTCGATACAAAGGGCTACATTGTGTCTTAAGCATGTACTCCACAACCCTTTGCATGCCCAAGACCTCAATGGGAAGCGATCCGGACTCAAGAAGTCAGAGCATGTAGGGTGTTTGTGTCTTGACTTGGAGAAAGTTGGTGAGAAAACGCTTTTGGACGTTCTCAAACTCTTTCCCGATGCTACCACCCCACACCTCCACTCCATAAAGAAGCACTGGTGTCACCAATGTGTCAAAGAGGTACTTTTTGAGAGCCCAACACTTGATCTCTCCTGCATTGCACATATTCTCAAATGCATAATAAGCCCTCTTTCCGGCTTCCAAGTGACGCATTGCGCAATCCTTCCATCTATGATTGGATGGAACCTCAAGGCCAAGGTACTTGAAGCTATCTACCACTTCAAGTTGCTCATTGTTGTATACAATGCATGGATTTTTATCATTGAGGGTCTTTACAAGCATAACCTTGGTTTTGGATCCATTCACGATCAGCCCGCTATGTAGGCAAAAGTGTTCCAAGACACTCATAAGCTTTTGTGCATCTTCTAAGGTATGTGCCAAGAGCACTACATCATCGGCATAAAGCAAAAGCATGATCACCGCATTTTCCATCTTAACCTCTTCTATGCCTTCTTGTTGCATAAAATCAAGAACCATGCATTCCAATTCATCAATGAGTAGCCCAAAGAGGGTTGGGGAAAGTGGGCATCCTTGTTTGACACCAATGGTACTTGCAAAAAATTCTGAAATTCCATCTCCCATATGTAGTCGACATATCACTTAGAGAGAGAGAGAGAGAGAGAGAGAGAGAGAGAGAGAGAGAGAGGGAATACAAGAAGTGGAGCATAGAGCACAAAAGGCTATTATCGCGTTTGAATATTGAGCTCGCGCACCGTGATCCAGAGAGAGAGAGAGAGAGAGAGAGAGAGAGAGAGAGAGAGAGAGAGGGGGGGGGGGGGGGGGGGGAAGAGAGAGAGAAAGAGAGAGGGAATTCAAGAATTGGTGCACGGTGTGCGATAGTCCACATTCTCTTCTCAATTTTCAGCCCGAGCGCCGCGATCCACTTAGAGAGAGAGAGAGAGAGAGAGAGAGAGAGAGAGAGAGAGAGAGAGAGAGAGAGAGAGAGAGAGAGAGAGAGAGAGAGAGAGAGAGAGTTCTATTATCGTCCTCGGAGGTCAAATATGACCTATGGGACCAAATGAACATGTCACATGGTGTGAGTGGAGGTCATAAGTGAGTTTCGATGCTCAAAAATGGATGAAATGAGTGTCGCAATAGAGAGTCCACATCGTGGTTGGGAGAGGAAGGTATGTAGGGAGAGCTCATGGATGAATATATGGGGAAAAGAGGACCTAATGTGGTCAAAAGCTGAGCACTCAAGTAGTGTGTGGTACTCACTCTCTCGCACTTGACGAGGGCATAAGGTGCAAAGTCGATGAGACTTATCATCAGTGCCCCAACGTCCTATCTCACAGCATAGAGAATGGGGGCTAAGATGAATGGAGGCAATGGTGCGGATCGCACTCGATGGGATGGGCTCAAGGATGTAGGGATGGGTTTGGTTACTTCGTTCAGAGAAGAAGAGAGCTTTGTAGTTTGGGGCAACATGTGTGGTGTAATGGATGAAGCGAGAACCTCCGGATTTCTCCCAAGCCATGATACATTGGCATTGTAAGAAGGCCTCATTAACTTGGGAGTCGATCGACACATCCTTGACCAAGTGACATGCATCCCATCTTCCAAACCATTTCTTGATGTCAAGCATCCACCCCGAACTTAGTATTTTTCTCTTGCATGTCTTTTGGACCTTTTGACTTGCTTCATATGCGATTCTAGGAAGTGGATGCAAAGGCCTACCTTGTGTCTTAAGCATGTACTCCACAACCCTTTGCATGCCCAAGACCTCAATCGGAAGCGATCCGGACTCAAGAAGTAAGAGCATGTAGGGTGTTTGTGTCTTGACTTGGAAAAAGTTGGTGAGAAAACGCTTTTGGACATTCTCAAACTCTTTCCAAGTAGACTTCCCGATGCTTCCACCCCACACCTCCACTCCATAAAGAAGCACCGGTGTCACCAATGTGTCAAAGAGGTACTTTTTGAGAGCTCAACACTTGGGACATTGCACATGTTCTCAAATGCATAATAAGCCCTCTTTCCGGCTTCCAAGCAACGTATTGCACAATCCTTCCATTTATGATTGGATGGAACCTCAAGGCCAAGGTACTTGAAGTGATCTACCACTTCAAGTTGCTCATTTTTTGTATACAATGCATGAATTTTTGTCATTGAGGGTCTTTACAAGAATAACCTTGGTTTTGGATCCATTCACGATCAGCCCGCTATGTAGGCAAAAGCGTTCCAAGACACTCATAAGCTTTTGTGCATCTTCTAAGGTATGTACCAAGCGCACTAAATCATCGGCATAAAGTAAAAGCATGATCACCGCATTTTTGATCTTAACCTCTTCTATGCCTTCTTGCTGCATAAAATCAAGAACCATGCATTCCAATTCATCAATGAGTAGCCCAAAGAGGGTTGGGGAAAGTGGGCATCCTTGTTTGACACCAATGGTGCTTGCAAAAAATTAGAAAATTCCATCTCCCATACGTAATCGACATATCACTTTTTGGTAGATGCGAAAGACTGCATGCATAAATTCTCTCGGCACTTGAAAGCTTTGCATACATCTCCAAAGATTCCCTCACGGTACCATGTCAAAAGATTTCTTGAAATCCACAAAGCAACAATACAACTTTTTTCCTTTCAATCGAGATGCTTCCATAAGAACTCGAAGAGTGACAAGGTGATCAATAGTGCTATGATGCTTTTGAAAACCTGCTTGGCCAAGCGCACGTTTTCCATTCTTTTCAGCCCATTCACTTATCTTCATCTCCAAGATACATCCAAATAAATTTTCCATCCAAGAACCAACCATTATAGTGCGATAGTTGTTCACATTGTTTACATCTCCTCCTTTGTGCAAAGGTTTGATCCAATTTGCACTCCAATCATGAGGCATGCAATGCTGAAGTACAAGGTTAAACATATCACATATCCAATATCATGGTTTCTTGCTTGTCCATTTAATCATTTCAGCCTTGACAACTTGAAGGTCCCCTGCCTTTCGAGTAGCAAGTTTCTCAAGCGCGCGGCATACATCCTCAATGGTAAATAAGGGAAACATAAACGGAAGGGAGCTAAAACACTCCATCTTATCAACATTGGGTTGCTCATAGAGGTTCTTGCAATGCATATACATATTCTCAAGAGTCAAGTCACCAAATCTCTCAACGCGCTGTCGTGCTGTGACACGTACATAGTGGGAACGCATGCTACAAGATCTATCTTGTATTTTTTTAGATACATAATTATATTTCCTATAGTGTACATATGCATATTTAAGTATAATAATAAGCCTTCTATCTCATCCTATTATTTTTCTCAAGGGTAACATATCCTTACTTTACCATCAGAAAATACTATGGGAAAAGCATCAATAGCTCCGCCTCTTTAACTTGGGACAAAAAGCATTGATTCTTTATTTCTACTATTTCATTATCATCTCACACCTTAGCTAGATCCTATATCTAGGATAAACTCTAATATATATATATTCTATGTATTTTTTATACTTTTCTTATATTTCTTTTTTAAATAGCTACTAGGAGAGAATCAAATCCTAGTGGGACACTAGGTGGCATGATTTCAAAGATACACTTATTTTAATGCATTATTGCAAGCATGATTACAATACTTTGTCAAGGAGAAATGTCATGCTTTCATATGGCATGAGGTGTCCTTTGGAATTAAATGAAAGTCTAGGCTAAGGAGACCACATGAAGACTTTTGCTACCATAAATGGACCCTATTTTGATGAATTTTTTACACAAGGTTCCAATCCGAATTGGAAAACGATTTTAAAATGAAAATCGTAGCTAATGAGCTGAAGTTTTTGCTCATATTTTTACTTTTTTATTTGGAGCCACGGTTGAGGAGATATGATCAAAATACTGGACCCCAGTCTGCCCACACCATGCAGGGACAGCTCATTTCCAAATTTTCCAATTCCTGTTCACACTGGCTCCTCTCTTCTTGTGTAAACCCTTGTGGGTTCCCTTCACCTATAAAAGGGGACCTCTTCTTCCTTGGAAAGAACTCAAGCATTCAAGACATTGATGAGAGGAATTCATGAGGGAGTGAGTAGTAACGCCTAATTGTACTTAGCCATTAACATAAGCTCAAGCCTACACTTTCTCCTAGAGGGAGACTAGCCATTCTTGCAACAAGCTAACCTTGGAAGATCAACTCTAATCAAAGAAGTTCTTGCACTTGGTGTATCAATCAAAGTGGAATTATCCACTCTTTTTCTCTCTCCCATCAATAATGGTTCCGAAGGGTTTGAATTTTTGTTGAGTTCTCTCACAAACTCTCATAGCCATAAGCCCGGTGCTTTCCTGGCAAGACCGCAAATTTCTCGACATATTTTTGGTGAACCCGACGCGAATCTGCTAGGGTGAGAGTTTGTGGGTAACCATGGGTGATCATGTTGAGCAACAGGGTATGCATTTTGACCCAGCAACAATGCAAATGTTTCAAGCATTTGCAATGTTCATGCAACAACAACATGCTACTGAAAGAAGGGAGATTTCAGCAACGAAGGCCATACAAGCGGTCGTCAACAGAATGGATCAGTTCAATGGCAAAGATGTAACCAAGTACTTACGCGAGTATGTGAAGGAGATGGAGCTGCATCGCGTGTCAGAAGGTGAGATGATTCAAAGCTTTGAGCTAGTTGTTGCTCCAGAAATTAGGGAGCATGTTAGGGCAATTAAAGATGGGCATGGGAGAAATTGGGAAGAACTCAAAGTAGCTTTAAAGGAGGAATATTTCATGGAGGACTCTGAGAGAGTGACCAAAAGGACATTCTTAGAATGGGTAGTCAAGCCAAAGCAAGGACTATCAATAACAGAACTACTTAGGGAATTTGAGCGGCGCTATGCACAACTCACAAGGACAGAAAGGGCCACACTAGATGCAGAGAAGACAGATCTTTTCTTACAAGCTGCAGGTAAAGAGTTTCAAGAAAATTTGGAGCTTCTTCTTGAAGATAATGATGCTGAGCAAGGACTAAAGACCGACTGGAATGAGGTTGAAGGTGCTGTCTCACTGCTTGCCAAACGACAAAGAAGAAGGGACAAGATGGTAGTAAACACTACAAGTCCTTCCACCTCAACTTCTGACAAAATGGTAAAGCCTACTTTTATCGCTCCTAAGTTTGATGAGTCCATGCTAGATGAGCTTGTGAAGGGAATGCGTGACTTGAAGGTGAAGTTTGCAAAGCTTGAAGAAAAAGGCCAACCATCAGGGCCACTTCCTAGGCAAAGACAACAGCCCAAAGAAGGGTTTGTTAATAGATGTATTTGGTGTGATAGTACAGACCATGTAAGAAGGGATTGTGATGATTTTAGTGATGCTTTGTCAAAAGATGTTGTCTTTTTTAAGGATGGTAAAATCCACTTAAGAGAGACAGGTCTACCCTTGAGAACTAACTTTGGGAAGGGGGGAATGCAAACCTTAGTTGAAGATATGGCAACCAAGCATGCCACCTCTTCAGTTGAGGCAACTACTTATGGAGTAAAAATTGAACATTTTTGTGATGAAGAGGTGAGTGAACATCATGGTCAAATTTGGCCAAATGTCATGCAATTAGCTAAAAAGGGAAATCTTACAAAAGAGATTCTACATGAAGCAGGTGATTGCATACGTCTAGAAACAGGATGGAATGATCCAGTGGACTCATTGTCAGTGCATGCCTACATTACAAAATGCCAACAAAATGAGGCAATTGTAGAAGAGAAGCGCAGACGTGAGAATGCTGATGAAGGACCATCAAAAAGAGCTTCTAGAAGTGGGGAAAGAAGCGACTCAATGCCTTCTCAAACACCCTCAACACAAGGAGCATCTCCACCTGAAGTACTCATGGAGGAGTCTACAACAGGAAAGAAGAAAGAGCCAACGAAAGGTAAGACAAAAGGCCCAACTTATAAACTACAATTTGATATTGAGGTTGCTACAGATTTAGAGAAAGTCTTGGAGGAAAGGATCTTGAATAGCAAGATTGAGTTTACTTTGGGAGAAGTTCTTGGCATTGCAAAGCGTGAATTCCATGAGGAGATCATTGACATCATCAAGATAAAGAGGCAAACCCTTGCTGAAGTTTCTCGTCCACAGGTTGAAGGGGAAACCTCAAAGACACAAGGGATGCAACTGCAAAATAAGGAGAATGATGGAGCTGTGGTAGGATGCTACCAATCTAGTGGGAGAGTGAAGCAAGTGTATTTCTCAAATGATGATGAAGAAGTTGAAGATATTCCTAGGAGTTACTATTCACGAAGTCATTGGACAAGGGCTACTACAGAAACTTTGGTCAAGGTAGGTGATCTTGAAGAGCCATTTGTTGCCTTGATTGACCATGGTTCAGAAATAAACATAATGTCAAAGAGTCTCTACAACAAGTGCAAATGGCCAATGGACACAGATCATGGTTGGATGGTAAAAGTGGCAAACAATTCATCCGGTGAATTGTATGCAGTATGTCCAGGTGTGAAGGTGACAATAGGTGATGTAAAGATTGACCAAAACTTCTTTGTTCAGGATACATCTTCATATCATCTCATCCTTGGACAACCCTACATTGTGGGAGTTTGAATGGAAACAAAGGTAATGGACAATGGTTCAGCATATGCTAGGATACGTAGCAAAGATGGTAAACATGCTGTCCAATTTCTCACAGTTTGTGTAAACCATGAAAGAAATCGTGACAACCTCAGAGAACATCCTCTACCAAAGGTAAGCAAAGAGTTTCATGATCATAGAGAAATGATGGGTTTTTGCCAAGTACCATTGTAAAGCGGGATTGCAGTGGTACGGAAAGAAAAAGGGTCTCGCCTGATCCAAAAATAGGTGAAACTTTCTTAATGAGCTCCTTGATAACAAGGAATGGATCAGTATGTTTTACAAAACTTGAAGATTTGAAGAGATATGAGAGGCAATATGTGCATAATGTACAAATAGGCATGAAAAAGAGTGGGTTGCTAAAGCCTACTGAAAATGTTTTGGGTTTGTGTGAGCAAGTTTCTTTTGTAGATACTATGGGTGAGCTTGATGCTATAATGAGGTCTAGTTTGCATCTTGAAAATGAAGTTGTGGAAGTTTGCTCTATGGAAATGTATCAAGTAATAGAAGCCTTTAAAGAAAGCCAAACAGTTGTCCCAGAAGTCCATGTTGAAACTAAATACAAGAGTGTAGCAAAGAAGGTGAAACTAGTAGCTTCACCCTTACCACCCAACAACAGGGAAAAGATTGAACAGGCTTCTTTACAACCAAGTTTGCGGAATCCTAAAAAGATCGAGCATACCTTCACAAAGGAGTCTTTTCAAGAGTTGCAGATTGGTTACGAAGAGTTTCTAACACAGGAGGAGACAAAGTGCTTCAAAGAAATGCTTTCAAAGCATGGTAAGGCTTTTGCATTTGAGCCACATGAGATAGGGTGTGTTGATCCTTATATTGTAGCTCCTATGGTAATTTTCACAATACCTCATGTGCCTTGGAATCTGTGGCCTATTCCAGTTCCAAAGGCTCATTTGCCAAAGTTAGTAGAGCTACTGAATGAGAAAATCAAAATGGGAATCTTGGAGCCTTCTTGTGCTCCATACTCAAACAGGTGGTTCACAGTTCCAAAGAAGAATGGTTCTCTACGCTTCATCCAAGATATGCAACCAGTGAACAAGGTGACAATTAGAAATGTAGGTACAGGTCCAATTGTGGATGAGTTTGCAGAGGCGTTTGTAGGGAAGGCAACCTACTCGATGGGGGATCTCTACTTAGGGTATGATCAATTTTAGCTTGCAATCGAAAGCAGAGACTTGACAACCATGAGGAAACCTTTGGGTTTGGTAAGGATGTGTACCTTGCCGTCGCAGGGAGCAACCAACTCGGTTGCACATATGATGAATGGGATGAATAAGGTCTTACGTGACTTTATTCCTCAAATCACAATGCCTTTCATTGATGATTTTCCTATCAAAGGATGTGAAGAAAGTGAGAAAGATGAAGCTTTGGATTTCAGGGGATGTCACAAGTTTGTGGTAAATCACATAAATGATTGTGATAAAATTTTGTCTAGGTTGGAAGAAGTGAATCTTACATTGTCAGGGAAAAAGTCTATGTTTGGTGTCAAAGAAGTGCTCATTGTGGGGCACATGTGCGGGCCATATGGTAGGAAACCTTGTCCATCAAAGGTAGATGTCATCCAAAGAATGAAAGAAACATGCACTAGCATCACTGAGGTTAGAAGGTTTCTGGGAGCATGTGTTTTCTATGTTATTTGGATTCCACATTATGCACATGTAGCTGATCCTCTTTATGCACATGTAGCTGATTCCACATTATGCACATGTAGAATCAAAAGTTTAAATGGACAGAAGCACATGTAAAATCCATGAAAAAGCTAAAGGAGTTACTCCAGTCATCAACTACTTTGAGAAAGGTAGACTATGAGTGTCAAAGGCCAGTGATTGTGACAGTAGATACCAGTCCTACAGGGATTGGATGGGCAATAGGGCAAGATGACAAAGAAGGACACAGGTATGTGGTAAGATTTGGAGCAAAGGTACTAAGTGCTCGCCAAAGAAACTATCCACAGATAAAGAGAGAGTTATGGGGTATGGTTACAGCCTTGAAAAGTGGGAAAGAGTACCTAATTGGTGCATGTGTGGTTGTAGAAACAAATTGTCTACCACTTCTTGGGATGATTACAAGCTGCTCAACACCAGACATTGCTATGTTGCGGTGGATTGCCTACATTAAGTCCTTAAATCCCGAGTTTAAGCACATTGCAGGTAAAGACAATACAGTGGCAGATATGCTATCAAGGGCAAGGTATGAAGATGAGTCACAAATGATTGATGAGGGAGATGATGTAGGCACAAAATTTTATTATATCTCTCATGTCAAAGGTAACAATGTCTGCATGACTAATTCACTTGAATTGTTCTTGAAAGATCTTTATGAAGGTGATTGGCTTTCTATTGGAAGGTACTTGAGTACTCTAACAAAACAGGATGATTGGTCTGAACAAGAATTCAAGAGGATACGCAGGAAAGCATATGGGTACTTTTTAAGGGATGGTTACTTGTGGAAGCATCCTAAACAAAAGGGTGCTACACCACAACGGGTTATATGTAAAAAAGAGACCCAAGTAAAGCTCATGCAAGAGTTTCATGAGAGTCTATGGGCTGAACACAGGGGTGTGTGGGCAACCTTCTCCAAGTTGAAAGAAAAATACTGGTGGAAGGGTATGTATAAAGATGTATCTCAGTTTGTAGAGTCATGTGTAACTTGTCAAATGTATTCAAATGTTTGACATCGTGATGGATTGCACCCTACATATCCACTAGCCATGCACTATAAATGGGTTGCGGATCTAGTCACGATGCCTTTAGGACTCTGGAAGATGAGATACTTGGTTCTTGCACAAGAGGACCTAACTAACCAGGTTGAAGGAAGAGCATTAAGAGCTAAGACCACAGAAGCTGTGTGCAAATTCCTTCTTGATGAGGTGATTTGCCGTGAACTGGATGCCGAAGAAGCAAGGGAGTTCTTTTCTAGATTAGGGATCAAGCTTTCTCTTACTACAACTTACAACCCTGAAGGCAATGGAAAGAGTGAAAGAGGCCATCCTCCTATCATCAAAGCTTTGGCCAAGGCTTGCGAAGGAAGAGTTGGTGAGTGGCCAAAATTGTTACCATATGCTTTATGGGCTGATCGTACAACACATAGCTCAGTAACTGGCTACATGCCTGCGGAGCTAATGCATGGTCAAAAGCCAGTGATGCCGATTGAGGATACAATTCCCACATGGAATGTACTACCTTGGCAAGAGGGGCTTAGTAGGGAAGATCTCCTTGCACTGCGTATAAGACAGCTAGAGAGAAGACCTGGAGACATTGAAGCTGCAAAAGAACGACTCAAAAATGCAAGGTTAAAAAACAAGGACTATTTTGATAAGCGACATCGACTCAGGAGCAAAGCAATTGACAAAGGTGACTGGGTTTTAGTGTATGATAGTAGCCTTGATAACCAGCACACAGTCATGCGTAAGTTCTCAAAAAGATGGTTTCGACCGTATGTTGTAAAGTATGTGCATGAAAATGCTACTTACAGCTTGTCTGAACTAGATGGTACAGAAGTAAAGATTCCCATTGCAGGAAAAAGGATTAAACTGTTTAAGAGAAGAGCAGACAATGATCTAGAAGATATGGATGAGGAAGAAGAGAAAAACACAGGTGAAGATCAATGTGAACATGAAGCTCTGGAATCATCCAGTGAAGAAGAAGACAAGGAAGATGTACAAGAGGTCTAATCTTACAAATAGACAATGTGGCACATACCGAAGGATGTGCAGGTTTAGAGGGGGTGGATGTCGTGCTGTGACACGTACATAGTGGGAACGCATGCTACAAGATCTATCTTATATTTTTTTAGATACATAATTATATTTTCTATAGTGTACATATGCATATTTAAGTATAATAATAAGCCTTCTATCTCATCCTATTATTTTTCTCAAGGGTAACATATCCTTACTTTACCATCAGAAAATACTATGGGAAAAGCATCAATAGCTCCGCCTCTTTAACTTGGGACAAAAAGCATTGATTCTTTATTTCTACTATTTCATTATCATCTCACACCCTAGCTAGATCCTATATCTAGGGTAAACTCTAATATATATATATTCTATGTATTTTTTATACTTTTCTTATATTTCTTTTTTAAATAGCTACTAGGAGAGAATCAAATCCTAGTGGGACACTAGGTGGCATGATTTCAAAGATACACTTATTTTAATGCATTATTGCAATCATGATTATAAAACTTTGTCAAAGAGCAATGTCATGCTTTCATATGGCATGAGGTGTCCTTTGGAATTAAATGAAAGTCTAAGCTAAGGAGACCACATGAAGACTTTTGCTACCATAAATGGACTCTATTTTGATGAATTTTTTACACAAGGTTCCAATCCGAATTGGAAAACGATTTTAAAATGAAAATCGTAGCTAATGAGCTGAAGTTTTTGCTCATATTTTTACTTTTTTATTTGGAGCCACGGTTGAGGAGATATGATCAAAATACTGGACCCCAGTCTGCCCACATCATGCAGGGACAGCTCATTTCCAACTTTTCCAATTCCTGTTCACACTGGCTCCTCTCTTCTTGTGTAAACCCTGGTGGGTTCCCTTCACCTATAAAAGGGGACCTCTTCTTCCTTGGAAAGAACTCAAGCATTCAAGCCATTGATGAGAGGAATTCATGAGGGAGTGAGTAGTAACGCCTAATTGTACTTAGCCATTAACATAAGCCCAAGCCTACACTTTCTCCTAGAGGGAGACTAGCCATTCTTGCAACAAGCTAACCTTGGAAGATCAACTCTAATCAAAGAAGGTCTTGCACTTGGTGTATCAATCAAAGTGGAATTATCCACTCTTCTTCTCTCTCCCATCAATAATGGTGCCGAAGGGTTTCAATTTTTGTTGAGTTCTCTCACAAAATCTCACAGCCATAAGCCCGGTGCTTTTCTGGCAAGACCGCAAATTTCTCGACAGCGCTTGCCTTTTAGACTTTGCCAAAACTTGCCACCTACATGTGCTTTCTCTTGCACTAAAAGAAGTTGTTTTTTGACTTCCCACCTTCTCCTCTTCTTTTGAACAAGTGCTTTGTATGTGTGTGAAAATTCCAAGTAAACTTCCTTGTCTTTGCTTGCATCTAATCTTAGCAAGTGTTTTTGGGCTTGATAACATTCCATATCAAACCATTTCTTCTTGGTGCTACCCTTCTTAGACCTTGTGCAAGACGTGTTTTTCACCAAAAATCATTCCTTTCCACAAGAGCAAATTACTCTTTGAAAACTTTGCACTTGCATTCTAATGTTAGGCTCTCTTGATGCTCTATCATGCTTAACATTTGGTCCATCATATCAGGATATATAAGTGCTTGTTTGAAGTCTAGACGTAGGTACAAATGATTCACATCATGATTGGAGGCTACATGCTTGGGCCGTTTACCACACTTGAGGTCAATACATAACATCCTATGATCCAATTCCGGATTCCATTCACCAAGTGTAAAGCTTTGTATGCATTCTATAGTGGCTTCCGAGAATAACATATAGCCAATCACGCTATCACCATTGTGCTTTATACATGTAAATTCATTGGTGCCTTGCCATAGAGATACACCGTTTGCAAAGAGCATTCCGGTACTATTGCACATATGTAGAAGTGACTTTCCATAGTGATCCTGTTCTTTTGCATCATTTATACATGTATGAGTCATCCATTCTTCTTGAGATATGCGGCATGTCGACTTGTTCTCTGTCATGTTGTAACATATTGTGTGAGCATTCATGTCTCCAAAAACAATGACTTCACCTTGATCCTTGTAATGAGCAATGTCTTCCTCTAGTTCAACAAAGGGCTGATCTCTATCTATATCCAAGTGATCATAAAAGCTGGAGTCATAGTGAGTAAGGTAGCAACCAGCCACAAACATGACTGGGACCATTTGGTGGGCTGATTTTCAGCCATAAGTAGAGTTTATACTTATCTTCTTTGACAATGGAAACATCTTTCAAACCCTTTTTGGTCATACATGCTACACCTCCTTGGCCTCTTTGTTGCTTTGCATTTTTGGCCCACATCAAAGAATACACATTGTATTTTTCAAATCCAAGAATTCGTTGCACATCATGCTCCCATGTTTCGACAAGAAGTATCACATTGGAGTCATCGGTAAGCTTATCAATGCCAATTCCCTCATTCCATAGATACCCGTTACAATTTCAAAAGCTTATTCGCAAGCGTGAGTTGGTCTCATAGATCATGTGTCCCTATTTGTTGGGTGGACTTGCATCCTCCTCAAGTGGATTTTCTTCTTGAGATGACACCTTAACCTTCTTGCTTCTTTCCTCATATGCTTTGTGACGTACATTTTGTTGCATAAGAGTGTGATCCTCATATACATTACAACCCATTCCTTTGAGGTAGATCCAACTTTTGTCAAGGATGATCTTTCTCTTTACCTCATCAGCCATGGTACATACAATAGGTCTTTCTCCCGAGTGAGGGACTCCTTGTTTTCCAACTCGATGTGCACAATAAGCCATGATTCCTGACATGCCAAAGTGTGTAGCAAAAAACTCTTCAATAGCAACTGCAAGAGATTGGGGTGTTTCCATGCTTTCCTCCTTGATTCCATGAATGACGATATTCTTTGAGCGTTTTTGTCGTTCTTGCAATTCTTGAGTATCCACATTCTCTACATTCTTTGCTTGGATAACGGCTTGCGTGATAGGAGATGTAGAAACCACATTATCTTTACATATATCAGCCCATGCTTTGGATGCATTTCTCATCTCACATACATCATGTCGTATTGTATCTATCGTTTCCTCTTTCAATACATGATCACTCTCAACTTTGCTCAAGTGCTCTTTCAATACATTCATGTCAACAAGAGAGTGTTTACATTCTTGAACTTCATTCTCAAGATGCATCAAGTGTGTTTTTTGCATTTGAAGAACCTTCTTGAGGTGCTCATTCTCCACAACGAGAACTCTTAAAGTGCCATTCTCCATTGCAAGTGCGTGCAACTCTTCACCTTGCTTGTTGAAGGTTTCTTGTAATGAGATCAAGTAAGCCATGATCATTGCTTCCGTTGTTGTTGACAATGTGTTTGGAATAGCATCCGAATTCCTTAGAGATTTTGCATCATTCTCCATGGTGAGTGTGGATTTTCCACCCTTGCAAGTTTTGTTTGACATTGCCTTCAAGTCGGCAACAAAAATGAAAAGTTTTGATAGTTTTTTCAGTTCTGAGATGCTGTTATAGAAAAGACTTTCATTACACAAAAAAAATTATGTCTTTACATCAATGCGTAGAGGGCTTCGTGCTCTTCGATTGAGGCTATAGATCACCTAAATCGGAGTTCAAATGAGCGAGTTATGGTCAAAAGAGTGAACTGCTAAGTAGAGAGAGAGAGAGAGAGAGAGAGAGAGAGAGAGAGAGAGAGAGAGAGAGAGAGAGAGAGAGAGAGAGAGAGAGAGAGAGAGAGAGAGAGAGAGAGCGTGCCAATGGTGCATATGCATGAGGTAAAGAGAAAGGTATATGATCTAAAGCAAAGGTTGGACGAGAATTTTCAGGCGTTCCTATGGGAATTTGAAGCCCTTTGGCAAAAGCTAATGGAGGTAACTGATACCCAAAACGTTTATATTTTAAAATTGAGCAAGTTTTTTGATTGCCTACATGAGGAGGTTAGGGATAAAGTGGAGACGGATGGGCCTATGACGTATGCTGAGGCGGTGAAATTGGCGAGAGACCTGACCAGAAAGATATTGAGGAAGTGACAGGCCAGACAGGGGCTATGAAACACTATGGTCCCTAAGGCAATTGAAGCAGTGAGGGTTGAGACGATGGTGGTTCAAATGAATGTGCCAACATGAGAAGAACCCAGGGTTTTGTGGATGCAAATAAATGGAGCAGTTCTCATGCCAAGTTTCCAATTAGGGTGGCTCCAGTTGTGCAAGAAGTGTCAGTTCTAGATCGGGCAAGAGAAGTACTATCAAATCAAGGTATAGGTATGGATGTTAAATCTTCCTTGAAGAATGGTAAAGATCAGAGGGTACGGTTTGTAGATGAAGTTGAGATAGTAAAGCTGGAGGAGATTCCCGAGCTGGAGGCAGAAGATGAGATTGAACTGAGCAAGTGCAGCTCTACGAATGCAAATAAAAGCTGGGAAAATGAGTCAACCTAGTCCAGGTATGAAGAGTTTGATATGTTGCATGTGCATGGAGATACGATGGATATGTGTGAAGAGCAAGCAGCAATGCAAGTCAGATTGCCTGACAAGGATCAAGGTGATGCAGTGTGGAGAGGGTCTCTCTCTACTTTGGCAGAGCATGAAGCAGTGGTAGAAGAGGTGATCGAGAACAAGCAGTTGAAGATGACAGGCATGTGGATCAGATCAACCTTGATAAACTGGTGGTTGAAGAAAAAGGGCTTGATGATGCTGGTATGGAGGGCATTGCTAGCAAAGAGGAGAGCAGAAATTCAGAGGAGGTGGAGAGTCCAGTGCAACATGTATGTCATATGGTAGATGAAGGACATTCCTGAGTGGTATCTAATCTGTCTAAAGGGGTATGCAATACATGGTTGAGATATATTCTTGTAAGTGCAGTAGTGAGATATGTTATCTGCCAGATACAACGCTCCATTGAGAGGAACTCTACTTTACATGGTTGGGAGGGGGAGTTAGAAGTGTCGGTTGGTACAAATGATGTGGTTGCATAATTGAATGCATTGGTTGGTTTGGGTAATATGCTTGCAGGGCCAGGTGCTTTGATTGATGAGGAAGGTAAATGTGCAAAGAGATGCTAAAGTGCTTTGGGAATATTGTGTACATGGATGACTTCGAACATGGGTGAAACATTGTTGGATAGTACTACAAGTGGATGGAGGAAATCAGTGCCATGTTTTTTATCCAAGTGGAAGTAGTATGCAAGGGTGGGGCAACCCACTTAAGTTTTGGCAACAACAGGCAATATGTAGGGCCTTGTATATGTGGTAGTGTTTTTTTTTGTTTGCTCACGGTATTGTCTAGTTTTTGCCATTGGTAGAAGAATAAAGTGGTTTCATGGTTGAACATGAATGTTCAACAAGGGGGTTGGGCAATGATAGTGCAACCAAAGTGTGTCGACCCTAGCAGAGGTAACATGAAGTGATGTATATGCTATTAGGTGTATGGCAGAGGGCTAGAGCAGATGAGAAGAGCATGGGCAGATAAGTGGCAGCGATGATGTATGTTTTATGTGGGTTCTAGATTGGAGGGCTCCAGAAAGGGCCTGATAGGGTGGAAGGTGAAGGATGTCCAAAGTGTTGGTTTTTGGCTTGGGAATGTAGATCTTGAAGTGTTGAAGGAGAAGGTCCAAATGGCTCATCAAACGTAGCCACAGTGTGCAAGATATTTGAGTTTGAAGGTGGATTGCATTGCATATCTGAGATTGACAAGGTAGGTGGTGCCAGGTAGTCAGAGCTAGTTTTTTATATGTAGCTCATCATGTGGAGCGTGTCGATCTTCGTAGATCGTCATTTGGAGTTGTGATTGGCAAGTTATTGTCCGTTGAAGTTTCACCGGGGGCCAGTTCTAATCCGGACTGGTCACCACAATTGGTGTGCCATCTGAGTCTTTTTTTATCTTTTCTGGGATTTGTATGCGTTATATATGGAAAGTGAAGGCCATGGGAGTTTATAGCTTGTCAGTTGGGGATCGGATCGGCAAGATATTGCAGGGTGAAGTTGGCGCTAAGAAACAGTGCCAGATGGTTTTCTCAAGTTTTGGACGACTCAGCTGAGTGGCCCAGGGAAGTCGAAGTATCATGGAGATGGAGGAACTCAAATTCAGGGACGGTGGCTTTCACTGGGTCTTGACAACTTGAGGATCGGAGTTCCATTGGTGGGGGAAGAAAAGGAAGTTTTTTGAAGATTTTAAGTGGGGTTTTTGGAACCATGGAGAGCTTTGGACGGCCAAAGGGGCAAGGTGCTGCCACATGGCAGTAGATGTTACCATATACATGTGGTAGTGATGTGTGTGAACACATTAGGACCGCTGGGGCATTTTTTCCCTCTTTAGGAGGTTTTTCCCCCGTGCGTGCGTTGTATATACGCCTGTCACTCTAGGGCTATCTATCTTTCCATTGTACACTAAGTAACACACTCTCTATTGTGTGCCTTGAGCTTCCTTCGTCTTCTCCAAGATGTGTGCATTTCTCTGTAACCCTATTACCAACAATTGGTATCAGAGCAGGTTGCATCCTCTCGGGCTTAGTCGCTAGCAGCTCCAGCACATGCCTGCTCATTTTCTCCAATTTCAGTGAGCTTTGGCAAGCACTTGCAGGTTGACAAAAATTTTGGGTTGGCTCGTAAAGCTCAATTTGCTCAGATTTTTTATTTGGGCTCGTTTCGGCCTCCGTTTCCACTAAAAGCAATACTGTACAGGCTATTTCATCATTTTGTGCAGAATTTCGGTCAGTGCTATTTTTTGCATAACAGGAGCCTTACAGTCTTCTACGGTTTGTGCTATATAGCACATGTTGTTCTCGCTTTGTTTCTCCTATTTTTGGGCAGTTTTCACATCAGGTGCAGCATTTACGATGGCTGACAACAACACAGATGTGTTCAAGATGTTTGCTGTTGAGGACAGGTTGGATGGAGACAACTACCGTATGTGGGCTTATATGATGCAACATGTTCTTGTGCCAAAGGGTGTTTGGAACATTGTGCATGGCATTGATGTACGTCCTGGTTCTGAAGATGTAGGCGACGTTGAGGATGTTGCAGGTCTTGTTGCAAGGATTGCAGCTGTTAGAGTTGTTTTGCCTACGGCAGAACAAGCTCATTGGGATGTTAAGGATGCGCAGGCTCATGCTTTGATTGCGTTGTCTGTGAAGCGCACCATTGTTCCTCACCTCCGTTCAGCAAAATCTGCAAAACAGGCTTGGGATATTCTAGCAGGTCTTTATGCAAGCCGCAATGAGGCTAAAATTGCTTTGCTGCGTAAAGAGCTGGAGTCGAAGATTATGCATGAGGAAGATGATATGGACACTTTCCTTGCTAGTGTCAAGGATATCAATGAGCAACTTATTTCTGCAGGTAAAGTTATTTTAGACAGTTCCCTTGTGCAGACTGTTCTTGATGCCTTACCAGATTCTTACCAAACTTTTGCTAGTACTTGGAGACTTATGACCCAAGGAAATCCTGAAGTTGTCAAGTTTGATGCAATATGCACATTGTTGTTGCAAGAGTCACTTTCTAGAAAAAACATGACTAGGAAGCGTGGAGTTGAACAGGCTTTTATTGCTTCTCAAAGAAAGGGTGGTAACAGTAATGCAGCCACTTCTTATGGTTCTGCTGCGAGTGGCAAAAATTCTGTTCCTAATGCTTTTGCTGGAAGCACTTCGTCTAGCAATTATGGTGATAAGGGCAAAAAGAAGATGCGTTGCCATTATTGTAAGGCCAATGATCACTTGATCAAGTCGTGTCCTAAGTTGAAGGCCAAAGAGGCTAAGAAGAAAGAGGGTGGTTCCACTGCAAATGCTGGTTCCACTACAAATGCAACCATTGTTTAGTCTTCTGTAAAAGGAGACTGTGTTGCTGATGTTGATGCAGAATGGGCTTTTAGCGCAGAGTGTACTTACAATCCTGCTGTCCATGATGCATGCTTGTCAGTTGCTGCAGATTCACATGTGTGGTATTTTGACAGTGGTGCTACAAAGCACATTACCTCACATCGTGAATTGTTTACCTCTCTCGAGTCTGTCCCTCATGGGAATTCAGTCACTTGTGCCAACAACGCCTCTTATCCAGTTCAGGGAGTTGGAAAGATTGTGCTCACTGCTGCTAATGGCAGCTCCTTCACACTTGTTGATGCACTTTATGTACCTGGGATCAAGAAGAATCTCTTGTCTGTATCCGCACTTGCTAGACTTGGACTTGTAGTAAAATTTGTGGATGACAGATGTACAATTCATGATCTCAATTTTGGTGATGAAATTGTTGCATCTGGGCTTTTGTGCCGTGGGCTGTATAAGCTCACTTTGTATGACAAGTGTGGACAAAATTTTGCAAATTTTGTTGCAGATTCAAGGGCTATTTCAGATGAAAAACTTTGGCATGCACGTTTTGGTCATTTAAATTTTGCCAGTTTGCTACGTTTGCAGAAATCTGATATGGTTGCTTCTTTGCCGCCTCTTGAAGCACCTGTCAAACATGTTTGTGAAGGCTGTATTTTAGGTAAGATGCAGCGTTCTAAATTTCCAAAGGATGGTTCAGTTCGGGCCACATGCAGGTTGCAGCTTGTGCATAGTGATGTTTGTGGGCCCATGCAAACTCCATCCTGGGCAATTACCTGTACTTCGTGACTTTCATTGATGATTACTCCATGCATGCATGGGTATTTTCTCTTAAAGGGAACTTCGAAGTTGTTATGTGCTTCAAACAATTTCTGGCTATGGCTGAAAATGTCTCGAAATGTACTATGGGCACCCTCCGTTCCAATCGAGGGGGGGAGTATATCTCTCATGAATTTAATGCATTTCTGGCTAGTCGTGGGATAAAACACCAATGTATAGTGCCTTATACACCTCAGCAAAATGGTGTTGCTGAGAGGAAAAACAGGTCACTGACGGAAATGGCACGATGTATGGTCAAAAGTCAAGCTTTGCCGCATTCTTTTTGGCTTGAGGCCATCATGTTTGCCACTTATGTACTTAACAGGTGTCCTACGAAAGATTTGCAGTCTATTACTCCATATGAATCATGGCATGATAGAAAGCCTTCTATTGAGCACATGCGTGTTTTTGGCTGTTTGGCATATGCTTTGGTGCAACAAGTGCAACGCAGAAAATTGGATGATAAGGTTGTCAAATGTATTTTTGTTGGTTATAGTGCTGAAAGCAAAGGTTACAGGTTGTATCATCCGCAAACAAAACTTATTCTGGTTTCTCGATATGTAGTGTTTGTGGAAGATTCTGTTCAGCCCTTGCTGTCATGTACTAGAGACAGTAATGTAAGCTCACAGGACATTTATGACACTTTGTTGCCTCTTTTCAGTGGTGGAAATATGAATGTAAGTTCCAATGAGGCAAATGTACAGCCTATGGGGGTTTTTGAAAATGTTTTAGATCAGCCTATTACTGATGCAGATGTACATGATGTACTTGATGAGGAAAGGGCTGAAAATGAGCAGGCTAGAGGTATGCCAAAATGGCTGGTGCACACTTTGTGTGATAGTAAATTGGATGCACCTTTGTCTAGTTGTACTCGTTCAGGCTCTCGCCATGCATCTTATGCATCAGATTGTTATGCTTTGACTGTGTCTAGCTTGCATGATGTTGAGGAGCCTCTGTCTTTTGATGAAGCACACAATTCAGAAAATTGGATGTCTGCCATGCAATCAGAATATGATGCACTCATAGAAAATGACACATGGACTTTATGTGATTTGCCTCCTGGCAAAAAGGCCATTGGTACGAAGTGGGTTTACAAGTTGAAACGCAAGCCGGATGGTGAGATTGATCGCCATAAGGCTCTTCTTGTTGCCAAGGGTTATTCACAACAAAAAGGCATAGATTATGAAGAGACGTTTGTTCCCACTTGTCGTATGACTACTGTGCGTTTTCTATGTGCATTGGCAACTCATTTTGGTTGGGATGTACATCAATCAGACATTGTTACTGCTTTCTTGAATGGTGACATATTTGAGGAATTTTATGTAACGCAGCCTCGCGGTTTGGTCATAAAAGGACAAGAGGACAAAGTGTGCAGATGTAAGAAGGCTTTGTATGGGTTGAAGCAATCTCCTCATGCTTGGTATGAGAAAGCTGACACTCATTTGGTTAAACGAGGCTTTCGTAACAGTCCAACAGAAAGCACATGGTATGTAAAGTGTGAGGGTGATGAACTTCTCATTGTGGTTCTTTATGTTGATGATTTGTTGATCACTGGACCAAATGAGAGACATATTGCTGAATTTAAGGCTGATTTGAATGCTACTTTCAAGATGAAAGATTTGGGGCTGTTGCATCATTACTTAGGTATATAGTTTAAGCAGTGTGATGGTGGTATTGCCTTGTGTCAGAAAAGTTACATAGAGACATTGCTATGTAAGTTTGGACTTGAGGATTGCAAACCTATTGCGACTCCCATGGAAACAGGTTTGAAGTTGAGTCTACATGATGCTGGCGATGCTGCTCATGTCACTCTTTACCAAACTGCTGTTGGCTGCCTCATTTATGTATACAACACGAGGCCGGATATACAGTTTGCAGTCTCACAGGTCAGCAGATTTATGCATAGCCCAGGGTCTAAGCATTGGCAGGCTGTCAAGAGGATTTTCCGCTACCTTAGCGGCACTTTACATCTTGGCTTGTTTTATCCCAAGGGGGGATCATTGCCGCCAGACTTACATACTTTTTCGGACTCAGATTGGGCTGGTTGTTTTGACACGCGAGTGTCCACAAGTGGTTTTTGTTTCATGCTTGGCAGTTCATGTATATCATGGTTACACATGCTTTATTGCTTCTCAAAGAAAGGGTGGTAACAGTAATGCAGCCACTTCTTATGGTTTTGTTGCGAGTGGCAAAACTCCTGTTCCCAATGCTCTTGCTGGCAGCACTTTGTCTGGCAATTCTAGTGATAAGGGCAAAAAGAAGATGCGTTGCCATTATTGTAAAGCTAATGATCACTTGATCAAGTAGTGTCCTAAGTTGAAGGCCAAAGAGGCTAAGAAGAAAGAGGGTGGTTCCACTGCAAATGTTGATTCCACTACAAATGCAGCCATTGTTGAGTCTTGTGTAAAAAGAGATTGTGATGCTAATGTTGATGTAGAATGGGCTTTTAGTGCAGAGTGCACTTATAATCCTGTTGTCCATGATGCATGCTTGTCAGTTTCTGCAGATTCACATGTGTGGTATTTTGACAGCGGTGCTACAAAGCACATTACCTCACATCGTGAATTGTTCACCTCTCTTGAGTCTGTCCCTCATGGGAGTTCAGTCACTTGTGCCAAAAATGCCTCTTATCCGGTTTAGGGGTTTGGAAAGATTGTGTTTACTTCTGCAAATGGCAGTTCTTTCACACTTGTTGATGCACTTTATGTACCTAGGATCAAGAAGAATCTTTTGTCTGTATCCGCACTTGCTAGACTTGGACTTGTAGTCAAATTTGTGGATGATAGATGTATTGTTCATGATCTCAGTTTTGATGATGAAATTATTGCATCTGGCCTTTTGTGTCATGGGCTGTATAAGCTCACTTTGTATGACAAGTGTAGACAAAATTTTACAAATGCAGTTGCTAATTCAAGGGCTATTTCAGATGTAGAACTTTGGCATGCACATTTTGAGCATCTAAATTTTGCCAGTTTGCTGCGTTTGCAGAAATCTGATATGGTTGCTTCTTTGCCACCTCTTGAAGCACTTGTCAAACATGTTTGTGAAGGCTGTATTTTGGGTAAAATGCAGCGTTCTAAGTTTCTAAAGGATGGTGCCACATGCAGGTTGCAGCTTGTGCATAGTGATGTTTGTGGGCCCATGCAAACTCCATTCTTGGGCAATTACTTGTACTTCGTGACTTTCATTGATGATTACTCCAGGCATGCATGGGTATTTTTGCTTAAAACGAAGTCCGAAGTTTTTATGTGTTTCAAAAAAATTCTGGCTATGGCTGAAAAAGTATCAAAATGTACTATGGGCACCGTCCATTCCGATCGAGGGGGGGAGTATATGTCTCATGAATTTAATGCATTTCTGGCTAGTCGTGGGATAAAACACCAATGTACAGTGCCGTATACACCTCAGCAAAAAGGTGTTGCTGAGAGGAAAACCAGATCTCTTACGGAAATGGCAAGATGTATGGTCAAGAGTCAAATTTTTACCATATCCATTTTGGCTTGAGGCTATCATGTGTGCCACTTATGTACTCAACAGGTGTCCTACAAAAGCGTTGCAATCTATGACTCCATATAAAGCATGTCATGATAGAAAGCCATCTATTGAGCACATGCGTGTTTTTGGCTGTTTGGCTTATGGTTTAGTGCCACAATTGCAACGCAGAAAATTGGATGATAAGGCTATCAAATGTATTTTTGTTGGTTATAGTGATGAAAGAAAAGGTTATAGGTTGTATCATCCGCAAACAAAGTGTATTTTGGTGTCATGGGATGTAGTGTTTGTGGAAGATTCTGTCCAACCCTTGCTGTCATGTACTAGAGACAGTAATGTAAGCTCACAGGACATTTATGACACTGTTGCCTCTTTTTACTGGTGGAAGTTCGAATGTAGATTCCAATGAGGCAAATGTACAGCCTATGGGGGTTTCCAAAAATGTTATAGATCAGCCTATTACTGATGCAGATGTACATGATGTACTTGATGAGGAAAGGGTTGAAAATGAGCAAGCTAGAGTTATGACAAAATGGCTGGTGCACACTTTGCATGACAGTAAATTGGATGCACCTTTCTCTAGTCGTACTCGTTCAGGATCTCGCCATGCATCTTATGAATCATATTTTTATGCTTTGGTTGTGTCTAGGTTACATGATGTTGAGGAACCTCTGTCTTTTGATGAAGCACAAAATTCAAAAAACTAGATGGCTGCCATGTAATCAGAATATGATGCACTTATAGAAAATGACACATGGACTTTATGTGATTTGCCTCCTAGCAAAAGGCCATTGGTACGAAGTGGGTTTACAAGTTGAAACGCAAGGTAGATGGTGAGATCGATTGCCATAAGGCTCGACTTGTTGCAAAGGGTTATGCACAAAAAAAAGACATAGATTATGAAGAGACCTTTGCTCCCACTTGTCGTATGACTACTGTGTTTTTTCTATGTGCATTGGCAGCTCATTTTGGTTGAGATGTACATCAATCAAACATTGTTACTACTTTCTTGAGGAAATTTATGTAATGCAGCCTTGAGGTTTTGTCAAGAAAGGACAAGAGGATAAAGTGTGAAAATGTAACAAGGCTTTGTATGGGTTGAAGAAATCTCCTCGTGCTTGGTATGAGAAAGCTGACACTCATTTGGTCAAACAAGGCTTTTGTAACAGTCCAACAAAAAGCACATTGTATGTAAAGCGTGAGGGTGATGTACTTCTCATTGTGGTTCTTAATGTAGATGATTTGCTCATCACTGGACCAAATGAGACACATATTGTTGAATTTAAGGCAATTTGAATGCTACTTTCAAGATGAAAGATTTGGGGCTGTTGCATCATTATTTGGGCATACAGTTTAACCAGTGTGATGGTGGTATTGCCTTTTGTCAGAAAAGTTACATAGAGACATTGCTATGTAAGTTTGGACCTGAGGATTGCAAACATTTTGCCACTCCCATGGAAACAGGTTTGAAATTGAGTCTACATGATGCTGGTGATCCTGCAAATCTCACTCTTTACCAAACTGTTGTTGGATACCTCATTTATGTATGCAACATGAGGCCAGATATTCAGTTTGCAGTCTCATAGGTCAGCAGATTTATGCATAGCCCAAGGTCTAAGCATTGGTAGGCTGTTAAGAGGAGGATTTTTTGCTACCTTAGTGGCACTTTACATCTTGGCTTGTTTGATCCCAAGGGGGGATCATCGCCGCCAGACTTACATGCTTTTCGGACTCGGATTGGGCTGGTTGTTTTGACACGCGAGTGTCCACAAGTGGTTTTTGGTTCATGCTTGGCAGTTCATGTATATCATGGTTGAGCAAGAAGCAACAAGCAACCTATTGTGGCCACTTTGAGTTGTGAGGCTGAGTACAGGGAAGTCTTCACAGCTACGGTTGAGTGTGTATGGCTCATACGCCTTATGGATGATTTGGGTGTTGGACAGGACACTGCCAACAGTATCAACTCTGACAATCAGAGCGCATTGGCAGTTGCAAGAAACCTGGTTTTTCATGCTTGTACAAAGTAAATTGCGGTGCATTACCACTATGTCAGGGAGAGGCTCTTAGTAGGAGAGATCAGCTTGGCTTATGGGCCAACGCAGGACAGCCTTGCAAAGGCATTGTCTCGTGAGAAGCTCAAAGTTTTCCGCAAAGCTCTGGGCTTACTCTTCTTTGTGGAATGATCATGTCCTCAGGGCATAGCACTTCCCTTTACTCATGTGCCAGCTATCGTTCACCGCATCACTCCAGGGGGGGATTTGTTACCATATACATCTGGTAGTGATGTGTGTGAACACATTAGGACCGTCGGGGCATTTTTTCCCTCTTTAGGAGGTTTTTTCCCTCGTGCATTGTATATACGCCCACCACTCTAGGGCTATCTATCTTTCCATTGTACACTAAGTAAAACACTCTCTATTGTGTGCCTTGAGCTTCCTACGTCTTCTCCAAGCTATGTGCGTTTCTCTGCAACCCTAATTCCAACGGTAGAAATTCCCATATGCCGTGCAAGAGGCCCAAAAATTGAGGTATATAGGATGCAAGGAGTACCCCTCACCTAGCATCACAAGCTTGGAGCTCTTCAAGAGAGTTGTGGCTATGGTTTCCCTGCATGAGTGCTACTTGCATGTGGCTCTGGCTGTCAAACATGGTTGCACTAGCTGTACAGGAGCATCATCCGTTGATGGAGCAAAAGATGTCGTGCGCACACTCACACACCCAGACAACTCAGCACAACTGAAGGAATTTACTTGAATTCCTTACCTCACTCACTACCACTCAAAAGCTCCCTAAAAACTCTACCCACAAGCTCAATTCAAACTCCAAACGCCTCGACCTACAAGCCCTTGCCTGCCCGCAGACACTACAAGGTGACTCGAGATGATCAACACTTGAAATCACGCTTGATGGTGACCAAAATATACAAGAAAAACCATCAAAAAACCAAAAACTCCAGCCACAAAAGGCCACTCTCAAACCATTGCAAAAGTTTCACCAAACTCCACTCTGTTGGACTCTTTGGAGTAGCGCCAACCCTAATGGCACCGATACAGGGTCACATAGTCTTGCAGAAAGCCGCACCTTCTTCCCTCAACTCCTTGCACACACACATCCATGGAAACCTCAGAACTTCCATAGACTCTCCAAGTGAAAAATTGAAGAGAGAAAGCTCTCATTCACTCCTCCATACACTCGAAAACAGGACGGGAATGCAACGGGACTGCACTAGACCACCTGTAGGAACCCGGCTTCCTCCCACACACACAGGGGTGAAAGTGTTGATATTGCCCTTCAAAAGTACTCCCTCAGCCTGGATCATCACGGCACCGTGAGTGATGTGGCAATTTGAAGCCATTTCACACCTTTTTTGACCATTTTTTGACCTTTTTTGGCCCAGTTTAGGCCAATTTTGACCCTTGGCGGGCATTTTTCGCAAGAAAAACCCCAAACGGACTCCAAAATTCACCAAATTTCTCACACTTGATCCTCAATACCCAAAGCACATTTCCACATCCCCACATTCCATTTTTGAACACTTCTAGAGCAATGCACGTATCACCGCAGATCAGGCGCCGCAAATAGATAGTTACCGCATGTGTCAAACTTCTTGAGCGGGATGAGAGTACCCACACTTGTCACTTGCATTATTTACATTCTAGAAAGCTCAAACACATTATCTAGAGCCAAAATAAGCCACCTAGAACCATATCCAAGGCCGTGATACTCTATCTAGGCAGGTACGTATGGTCGACTGCCGACATGCAAGCACGCATATTTACAATGTGCACACGTCACCTTTTTTCGAACTTGAAACCACTTTGCAAAGATCCCAAATGCATGTATTTACATCCTTTTGTACATATGACCATGCATATAAACGCTACTTTGTACACGCCAAAAGCGGTCTATCATCATTGCCCACCCTCTAGGTAGAGCATTTATGCTCAACCAAGAGACTATTTGCATCTGGAACCACATCCCTCGCAAAATATTTCTTCAATCTATAACCATTTATTCTATAGCGCAAATGTTCACCAGAAAATTTTTCCAACTCATAGGTGCCATTAGAAAATACATGCTTCACTCTGTATGGACCCAACCATTTGTCCCTCAATTTCTTTTGAAAAGTAAAATCCAAGCGAGAATCATACTTCATCACCAAATCTCCTTCTTTGATTTCTTTCTCTTGCAGCCTCTTATTCATTTTCTCCATCCTTGTCTCTGCTTGTTGAAGATAATAATCATTGGCTTTCTCTCTATTCATTCGCAGCAACTCTAGAGAAAGAATTCTTTCTTGCAGCTTGTCATTATGCTCACCTTGCATTTTGCACAACAACTTCAAGGCATCCAACTACACTTGTATGGGCATAAGAGCTTCTTTTCCATAAACAAGCTCATATGGTGTAAACTGTGTTGACACTATATAGGCAGTTCTATTAGCCCACAAACACTTTTCCAAGTCCAAGTCCCACTCTTTAGGATGCTCTCTAGCATACTTTGATAGCATCTTCACAATTTGACCATTGCAGTTCTCAACCAACCCATTGCATTGTGGGTAGTAAGGAGAAGAATGCCTATGCTGAATTTTCAATTTCTCCATGAGAGTAGCAACAAGTTTTCCCCTAAATCCTGGTCCACGATCAGAAATAATAACGATAGGAGCTCCAAACCTGCAACACACCTGTTCATATATAAAAGAGGCCACTCTTCTTGCCGTTACATCTTTTACTGCTCTTGCCTCCATCCATTTTGCCAAATAGTCCATAGCCACAAGGATATACCTTTTACCATTGTTGGTCCTTGGCATTGGACCTACGGCATCTACTCCCCATTTTGCAAATGCATCAAAATACATTATAGCTTTCTGAGGCTCAGCCAAAAGCTTCCGATTTGCAAACACTTGGCATTCATGGCATGACTTGCACCAAAAATAAGCATCTCTCATCATAGAGGGCCAACAGTAACCTGCTCTCAAAACATGAAAGACAAACTGATCCTTGCCTTGATGGCATGTTTCGTCATGGCAGTGCTCCAAAATCAAGCCTATCTCTTCTTTGTACGGCACTTTTCTCAAAATGCTATCCTTGCCATAAAGCATGAGATCCTCACCTACCAATGTGTAGTTTCTTGATTTTGAAACTATTCCCTTACGCCGAACCTTTGACATGCCCTCTGGACATTGCCCTTTACCAAGAAATACTTCTACATCTTGCAATGATTCCCTTCCTGCATACAAGGCTTCCTTGACCTTTAAAGGAGCTACCAAGGCATCCAACTTGTCCCTAGCAAACTCATCAGCTTCTTTATTCTGCTCATGAGGAACAGGCTTAAAATGTATCTTCTCAAACTCATGCAAAAGATTCTTGATGCCATAGAACCACTTCTTCAAATTATCTTTCTTAACATTCCACAAACCAAGCAACTGATTCATGACTAGCAATGCATCCCCTTTTGCAATGACCCTCTTCAGTCCAAACTCAACACACTGCTTCAACCCAAGGAAAAGCATGAGGTATTCGGCCTCATTGTTACTTTCAGCTTCATCAAGATTGTAAGCTCTAGAAAAGATTACATCGCCTTTTGGGTTCTTAATGACTACCCCACCACTTGCCTTTTGAAGAACTTTCTTGTATGCACCATCAAACATCATTGTATATGCTTCTGTAATATCTACTTCCTCTTCATGATCATCCTTGTCAACCCTTCGGTAAGATGGAAGCTCGCCCCCCTTATGTACGACTATGTCTTCCAAGTGAGCTTTAACAGAATGATCCACTTTAAACTCAAACTCATACTCTTGAAGCGCCAAAGTCCACTTTAAGATGCGCTTGCTAGGCTTCAAATGTTGTACTACATCCGGCAAAAGATTCGATGTGGTGAGCACATAGAACTTTTGGGGCAACAAATAGGTTTTAAACCTTCGACAAGCCAGAACCAAGGAGAATAACCACTGTTCCATTTCCGTGTAGGAGAACTCGCTTACATTCTTCATCTTACTCTCAAAATAAACTTGCTTGAAGTTCCTTCCTTGCTTTTGTAAGAGAACCGACACAAAAGCTACTGACCCCACACTAATAGATACATAGAAAATCGACTGCAAGTCGGGAGGACTCACTGTTGGGGTAAAGCACACAATACCTCCTTGATGCCATCAAAAGCCTGTTTCATGTCTTCATTCCATTCAAACCCTTGAACTCTTTGACTCAATTTCTAGAGAGGATACACATACTGAGATAGCATCCAGAAAAAACGTGACAAGTACCTGAGTTTTGCACAAATGATGCCAAATCCTTTGTGTTTCTGGGTGGATCCATAAGCAATAAAGCCTTAACTTTCTCTGGGTCAGCTTCTATTCCATTTTGGGAAACCACATGTCCTAGCAAATAGACTCTGGCATGAGAAAACTTACACTTCTTTGGGTTGAGTTGCCCACCCTCTTGTTGAAGCCTTTCAAAACTCAACCTCAGCTTCTCCAAATGTGTGACCCTTGAGCTATAACACCCAATGTCATCCATGAAAACATGAATGAACTTACCCAAGTAGGGACCAACCACTCTATTCATCCATATTTGGAAGGTAGCATATGCATTAACAAGCCCAAATGGCATTCTTTTGTAGGCAAAATAACCCCAAGGAGTAATGAAGGTCGTCTTCAATCGATCTTCAATCGCTCTCAAGATCTGAAAGTAGCCAGAAAATCCATCCATGATTGAGTAACGTTCATGACCTGCAACCTGATTGAGGATTTCATCTAGAAAGGGTAGTGGATAATGATTCCTTTTTGTGGTAGCATTCAAAGGTTTGAAATCGACACATATCCTAAATCTTCCGTTCTTCTTGGGCACAATAACAACAGGAGAGACCCATTCAGACGACTCCACTCGAAAGATGAAATCTGCTTCGAAAAGCTTCGTCACCTCTTCATGAAGTGCCTTCTCATGAATGACCCCCAACCTCCTAAGCTTTTGAACCTTTGGCTTGGCACCTTCTTTTAGATTGATTCTATGCTCGACTCCTTTAGCTCCTTGCAACTCTGTATATTCAATGGCGAATAGCTTTGGAAACTCTGTAAACATGTCTTCATAATCTTTTTTTTCTTTTTCTGTCAAGTCCTCTCCTAGCATGCTCCTTACATTCACTTTGGCAGGCTCTACAATTGTTTTTGGACTATCCTTCTCCTCCTTGACCTTCACATCATGCATCGATGCTTCCTTTTCAACACTTATCCCAAAAAGATCAAGACATAATTGCATCAAGCCTTCCTCTACACTTTCTTCTGATGATGTAGACGAAGCATCACTATCGTATGATGTGGTTTTCGTCGAATCCGTATCTTGCATCTCCACTAGGGCCTGTGTCATAATAATCAATATCTAATTCTCCTAAATGATTTTCTCATATTAAACTGATCATTTAATGTGGGGAAGTGCCAAGGGAGAAAAAGCTAGAATATTGGTTAAGTTAGCAGACCGGCCACAGTAGGGATCCAAAGGAGGGAAAATAGGGATCCAAAGGGGGGGCCATCTGCAAAAGAGCCATGTGAAACAACGGGCTAAAAAGACCCTAAGGTTCAGCCCATTAAGACTTCCAAAATGCTAAGGTTCCAAAATTCAAAGGTTGTGTCCAAAGGTCAACCTTAGGGAAAATTGGATGCTTAGTGTGTGCCCAAAAAGTCTTTCTACATCCCTACATGGGAGGGGGCGAGCCCCAAAGCTAGGGGATGAGAGAGAAAGCCACACACACACACACAGGCTCCCTTTACACAAAGGGAATGAGGGACACATGTCAGCTCCCTAGGCCAGATGCCCACAAGGTATGCCCAATTCCTATTGGAAGACCCTTGAAGTGGACCAATGAGAATTAGGCTAGAGTAAATCTAGTTTAATTAATTTAAAAACATTTAATAAAAGAAACCAATAAGAATTAAGTGTCCTAGAAGACTATTGGGCAGTCTCCCAAGGGGTCCAATGAGCATTCAGGAGCCCCATGGCTTGCCTGATTCCTATTGGCCAGGAGGCAAAGGGGTCCAATGAGAGTTTAGTTTAATTATTTAATTATCTAAAGCTCTCACAAAAGGGGAAAGGGGGACACATGTTAGAAGGCTATCACTTATGCTGCTTAATCCCTATTGGCTTGACCTGGGGAGGTCCAATGAGGCAAAAGCCAGACTAACTTAGCAGCTAGGGCTCGCCCAAGAGAGAGAGGGGGCTGATTTTTGCTTGGCATTGACACACACACTCTCACACTTGACCATGTGTGAAGGGAAAATACTCTATCTCCTCCCAAGCTTTAATGGAGAGCTCATCACCTACTCCAAGCTTGTGAGATAGAAGCCTACATCAACACTCTCTTGGCATGTGGATGCAAATCCAACCAAGAGCCAAGCTTCAATGCATGCTCATCTTCTCTACCAAGCTAATTACTAAGCTAAGCTATGCTAATATGAGTGATTATGTGAGGAGATGTACTTCTTTCTCGTAAGATACTTCTTTTTCCTCTCAATCTACTCTCATACCCTGCTAGCTCTCACCATCTTCGAAGGTGTGTGAGGTCTTGGGTCTGAGAACGGGGATAATTCAAGTTGTGTTTGATTAAGTGTTTTGCTTGGTGTATGAAGCTTCCATCTTCATTGCACTAGCTCGTCTTGAAGGAACACAAAGAATTGTATTGTACAATGTCTCTCTTGATGGGAGAAACCATAATACAAAGACTTTTGGAGGGGGGACCGGCTCCATGCAAATCCGGTCCTCAACTGTTGTCAATAGCTTAATTGCTCTCTCTTTTGAAAGTATTGTCGATGCTATCTAACTAGGTGTTATGCTTTTTGTTGCTCTCTCCACCCAAGCACTCTTGTAATTCTCATTAGGAATCAACTCTAATGAAATGCTCACTATGTTCATGCTAATTTCCGCTACACATAAGATTTTAGGCCATTAAATGTTACATTGGTATTAGAGCTCAAGGTTTCTCTTTTCTTGCTCAAGAAGGGAGGTCCTCAAGCTAGCTACAAATGGTTGGTATTATTAATTGCCTGTGAGTAAGTAGAATAGGGATTTTTCAGCCTTGCAGTGCGCCTGCCTTTGTGCAGTTAACGGGGCATCACCGTCGAGAGCTATGGTCTTAATAGTGGAGTCCTACGGGGCTTGCCTACGGCTTAACCACTATTGAGCTATTAGAAGCTTGACAGGAGCCGGTGCTGTTTTGGTGTCGAAAGACCCTCTCTTCTATTCCTTGCAATTAATGGTATTCGAGCCGCGGGTACAGTAGCTTGAGTGCTTTTTCTAAAGGGGTAAAGAGGAGTAGCAACTAGGGCTTGAAGTGCCAAAGTACACCTAAAAAGTTTACACCTAAAAGTTGTTAGAATGGCTGACAATATTAAAGAGAGTGAAATTAATGTTGATAACTTTGATTTTGCTCATGAGCAAGCTACTAATGATGCTTCAATGCTTGTTAATTATCTTGTTTCTAGGCTTCAACAAGCCATGGGCAATCCATCTCTCCAAAGTGAAGTGCAACGGCAGCTCCGTGCTCACGGGATTCTCCAAGCTCATCACCATGACGAGAGAACACCTAGGAAGCCTCCTTGTGAGACTACCAAAAGAGGTCTCTCTCCGATTTGGGAAGAAGAAGAGAATCCATATGAAGGGCTCAAGAACTTACTTCTTGATGATGCATCTCCTTCCCAAAGGAGAACTCAAGAGCCTCCACCGAAGGAACGAGAAAGAAGCGAGTCTCCCGCCACCTCGGCGGAGATGGCTCCACGAAGACGGCGGGCTAAACGCTCTCCATCACCACCAAAGCGGAGAAGACCATCACACTCTTCTCCACGCCATAATTCAAAGAGGGATGATAAAAAGCAAGAGAAGAAAAAGGCGAGAAAGAGGACACCCTCTTCTCCATCTTCTTTATCCTCTTCCTCTTATGAAAGCTATGGTGAAGACGACAAAGATCAAGACAAGAAAAAGGCGAGAAAGAGGTCACCCTCTTCTCCACCTTCTTCAAATTCTTCATCTTCTGAAGAAAGTGATGGTGGAACTTTTGAACCATCAAAAAGAAGAGGCCATAGGAAATCCTATGCCGCATGGAAGAGGTCGTCCAAGCTGAAGAAATTCAAAGAGGGAGGGAAGAGCATCTCTTTCCTTACCTATGATGGCACCTTCGGTGCTACAGACAAAGTTTTGGCCTTTATCCAGCAATTCGATGCGGCGTTTGGAGATGAGGGCTTCACGGAGTCCTCTAAGCTACGCCATGTAGCTATGCACTTTCAAAAGTCCGCCAGACAATGGTGGTCTAGCCTACGAGCCAACGGTGAAGCTCCACGAACATGGAAGGCTTTAAGAGCTTCCATTATGAAGCAGTTTTTGGCCACCGATGCCAAAGACAAAGTACTCACCGAATGGCGAAGCTTAAAGCTCTCTCCCAATGAATCCATCCACAAATATGTAGACAAGTTTTGGGACCTACAACTCAAAGCCACTGTCTTCAAAAAGTTGGATTTTGGAGAGCAAAAGCAACAATTTTGTGCGGGTTTAACCGAAGAAATGGCGGAGTATGTCAACTCCCAAAGGCCACGTACCATATCGGCGGTAATACACCATACTATGGTGGCCTCGCGAATCAATTTCCAAACGGGGGGTAAAAGAAATAATAAGCCCCCGGAAAACAAAGGTTCCAATGAGCCTAAGGGGAAGGACAATGTCCAAAAGTCTCCTAAGGGAAATTCCAACAAAGCTAAAGAGAAGGGAGTTTACAAAGGAAAGAATAAACTGTCTCCTGAAGAGCTTGAGCATTATCGTAAAGATAACCGGTGTTTCAAGTGCGGCGAACAAGGGCATGCGTACCGCGCTTGTCCCCAAAAGAACAACCGCCAAGATCCTCCTAGAGCTTCTTTGGTTGAAATCCAAGAGGAGGAGATTCACCAAACTCACCACAAAGGATCTCCTCTATGCCATGCTTGGGGAAAGGTAAGAGAACATGATGCTTTTATTCTCTTTGACCCTGGTTCTACTCACAATTTCATATCTATGGAGTTAGCCACCAAGCTAGGCATACAATCCTACGAGATGGGAGATATCCTACCCGCAGACAGTGCCTTCAAGGGGCAAGAAGCTTCAGTCACTCCCTTAATCGGGAAATTGAGGCTTCATGTCCAAGGCTATGTGGACAAAGAGGATTTCTTTATCTCTCCTCTCAAGCATGAGGATGTAATCCTAGGGGCACCATGGTTTGACCGTCTGGCTGCCCATGTTAAATTTCCTGAAAGGAGAATCTCCTTTAAGTTCAGGGAAAAGGACATGTATATAGATGCTAGGGAGATGGGTAACACCATCCCCATTGTACATACACCAGCTTTCAACAAGTCAATAAAGAGCTCTATTTCCGTGTACATGATTTTTGTTAAAGATTCTCAAAATGAACCTAATGCTTTAGCAAAAGAAAATAAAAGCAACCAAAAGGAATTAGAGTTATCCAATTTTCTCAAGGGGTTTCAAGATGTCTTTATTGACGACATCCCTTCTGAGCTACCTCCTAAACGAGGTAATGACGACCATGCAATTGAACTTCTTCCAGGAAGTTCACCGCCTAACAAACCTCCTTATAGAGTTTCTCAAGCTCAACAAGAGGAGATTATGCGGCAAGTGCATGAGTTAATTGAGAAGGGCATGGTTAGGCCTAGCTCATCTCCATTTTGCTCACCTGTGCTATTAGTGCAAAAGAAAGACGGCACATATCGTATGTGTGTCGACTATAGAGCACTAAATAGGATCACTATCAAGAATAGGTTTCCCGTTCCACGGGTAGAAGACCTATTTGATAAGCTACAAGGATCGACCTACTTCAGTAGGATTGACCTAAAAAGTGGCTATCATCAAATAAGGATAGTTGATCAAGACATTGTAAAGACCGCATTTCGTACTACATTTGGTCTTTACGAATACATTGTCATGCCTTTTGGCTTGACTAATGCACCAGCCACATTTAACCGCTTGATGGAGAAGCTGTTCAGACCTCATCGAACCTTCACTGGAGTGTTCTTTGATGATATTATCATCTACTCTAATTCATTAGAGGAACATAAGCAACACCTCCAGGTAATATTTCAAGTTTTAAGAGAGAATAAACTTTATGTTAATCGAAAGAAAAGTGAATTTTTCTTGCAAGAGATTCAATATTTAGGTCACATTATCTCTCAAGATGGAATCCAAATGGATCCATCCAAGTTAGAGGTAATAAAAGGATGGCCTAAACCAAGGAATCTTCATGAACTAAGAAGCTTTATAGGTATGTGTGCATACTATAGACGCTTCATAGAAAAGTTCTCACAAATTGCGGGACCATTACATGACCTAACAAAGAAAAATGTTAGGTATACGTGGTCTGCTAAGGAGAACAATGCTTTCGAAAAGCTTAAAGAAAAGCTTATCTCTCAACCTGTGCTTACACTACCGGACCTCTCAAAACCATTTGAGGTCCAATGTGATGCTTGTGGTGATTGCCTTGGGGCTGTTTTGCTCCAAGAAGGGCACGCCATAGGCTATGAGAGTCGAAGGCTCGACCCTGTTGAGCAAGCTCTAGGCATATACGAAAAAGAACTCCTTGCAGTTCTACATGCCTTAGACTCATGGAAGCACTATTTATTGGGGACTCCTTTCATTCTGCGAACGGATCACCAAAGTCTTAAGTACTTCATGACGCAGACCAAGATCTCCGACAAACAAATGAGGTGGGCAAATTTCCTTTCGCAATTTCATTTTCATATTGCTCACATTGCTGGCAAACATAATCAAGTAGCCGATGCACTCTCAAGACGACCGAGAGTGAATGCGGTTTCCATAGCAACTCACAATGATCTATCTTTAATGATAGATGAGTATGCTATTGATCCCGATTTTAGAGATGTGATTTCAGCCCTTGCCTTAGGGAAGAAAGAAGAACCATTTACTTTACAAGATGGCTATCTTCTCTATGGCAATAGACTATGCGTTACTAACTCACTACGTGAGAAAGTAATGTATGAATCTCATGCTCCCCCATATGCGGGGCATAGAGGGATTCAGTCTACCCTAAAGGGAATTGAAACATATTTCTATTGGCCTACCATGAAAGTGAACATACATGAGTATGTTTCCAAATGTGTGGTATGTCAAAAGACAAAATTTGATAGAGGGAAGCAACTTGGATTGCTTCAACCCTTGCCAATCCCTAATTCACCATGGGAGAGCATATCCATGGATTTTATCTTTGGATTGCCTAAGTCTATCCATGGGAATACGGGAATATGGACGATAGTAGACAGGTTCAGTAAACAAGCTCATTTTATACCTGTCAAAAAGACTATCAAAGCCCATCAAATGGCAACCCTCTTCATTTCGCAAATTTTCAAGTACCATGGCTTGCCAATGTCCATAGTGTCGGATAGAGATCCTAGAATGACCAGTAATTTCTGGAAGGGTCTATTTGAGAATTTAGGAACAAGGCTAAACTTCTCTTCGGCCTATCATCCACAAACTGATGGCCAAAGTGAAATAGCTAACCTAACTATTCTCGATCTACTAAAAGCCTATGTAACGGAAGTAGATCAAAGATCCCAATGGGAGAAGTACTTACCCTTAGTAGAGTATGCTTACAATAACACTGTACATACTTCTACAGGAAAAGCACCTTTCGAGGTAATTGAGGGAAGATCAAAAAGTCCCTTGCTACTTAAGGTACATGGGAAGATCTTCGCTGCAGATGAGTATAGCCGAGACCTACAAGAATCTTTCCAAAAGATTAAGGATGCTATCTCTATCTCACAGCAAAGGCAAAAGGCTGCTGCTGACAAGCACAGAAGAGCCCAAGCCTTTAAAGAAAACGATTGGGTCTTGTTAAAGTTTCCCAAGGCTCGATTAAGGCACACGACGGGCAAGAATCCTACGGGCCACCAAAAGTACTATGCTAAACTAGCAAAAAGGTACTATGGTCCCTTCCAGATTCTTAGGCCAATCAATGAGATGGCCTATCAACTTAAGTTGCCCAATCATTGGCTCATACACAATGCTTTTCATGTGAGCCTCTTAAAGCCTTACAAAGGAGAGCCACCTCAAGAACCAACTATTGAAGACCCACCGGAGATCGAGGACCACGAGGAGGTGCTGCAGCCCGAGTCCATTCTCCGACATGAAGCCAAGGTATTAAGAGGCGGTAAGACTATCCGACGATATCTTATTAAGTTTAAGAATTATCCTTTTGAAGATGCTAGATGGATGCAAGGCATACAATTAAAGGATAACCTAAACCTTGTCAATGCTTACAATGCTTCCCAAGAGTAAGCAAATGTACAAAATGTTAAAAATCAACAAAAATTTTTGTCTTATAAGACTCTCTTTTTCTTTATTTGTGCACAAAAATGAAGTAGTATGCATGCTTAGATCAAGTTTGCGGAGACGACGTCTCCCGAACACCAAGTAGAGCTTGTCACTCTACTATGGAAGATTGATAGGACTAATGTGCAGACATGCTTGCGGCAGCCTCAGGCTCTCAAGCGCCAAATGGACTAGTCATCCATTATGGAATGATGTCGTAGGGTAACATAGGGATCCTCTACCCGCTAAGAAAAGGACTCATGCATATGCTTTATCTTCTCTACACCATAGTCGAGGACGACTATGATTTCAAGAGAGAGGTAATGTCATAATAATCAATATCTAATTCTCCTAAATGATTTTCTCATATTAAACTGATCATTTAATGTGGGGAAGTGCCAAGGGAGAAAAAGCTAGAATATTGGTTAAGTTAGCAGACCGGCCACAGTAGGGATCCAAAGGAGGGAAAATAGGGATCCAAAGGGGGGGCCATCTGCAAAAGAGCCATGTGAAACAACGGGCTAAAAAGACCCTAAGGTTCAGCCCATTAAGACTTCCAAAATGCTAAGGTTCCAAAATTCAAAGGTTGTGTCCAAAGGTCAACCTTAGGGAAAATTGGATGCTTAGTGTGTGCCCAAAAAGTCTTTCTACATCCCTACATGGGAGGGGGCGAGCCCCAAAGCTAGGGGATGAGAGAGAAAGCCACACACACACACACAGGCTCCCTTTACACAAAGGGAATGAGGGACACATGTCAGCTCCCTAGGCCAGATGCCCACAAGGTATGCCCAATTCCTATTGGAAGACCCTTGAAGTGGACCAATGAGAATTAGGCTAGAGTAAATCTAGTTTAATTAATTTAAAAACATTTAATAAAAGAAACCAATAAGAATTAAGTGTCCTAGAAGACTATTTGGCAGTCTCCCAAGGGGTCCAATGAGCATTCAGGAGCCCCATGGCTTGCCTGATTCCTATTGGCCAGGAGGCAAAGGGGTCCAATGAGAGTTTAGTTTAATTATTTAATTATCTAAAGCTCTCACAAAAGGGGAAAGGGGGACACATGTCAGAAGGCTATCACTTATGCTGCTTAATCCCTATTGGCTTGACCTGGGGAGGTCCAATGAGGCAAAAGCCAGACTAACTTAGCAGCTAGGGCTCGCCCAAGAGAGAGAGGGGGCTGATTTTTGCTTGGCATTGACACACACACTCTCACACTTGACCATGTGTGAAGGAAAAATACTCTATCTCCTCCCAAGCTTTAATGGAGAGCTCATCACCTACTCCAAGCTTGTGAGATAGAAGCCTACATCAACACTCTCTTGGCATGTGGATGCAAATCCAACCAAGAGCCAAGCTTCAATGCATGCTCATCTTCTCTACCAAGCTAATTACTAAGCTAAGCTATGCTAATATGAGTGATTATGTGAGGAGATGTACTTCTTTCTCGTAAGATACTTCTTTTTCCTCTCAATCTACTCTCATACCCTGCTAGCTCTCACCATCTTCGAAGGTGTGTGAGGTCTTGGGTCTGAGAACGGGGATAATTCAAGTTGTGTTTGATTAAGTGTTTTGCTTGGTGTATGAAGCTTCCATCTTCATTGCACTAGCTCGTCTTGAAGGAACACAAAGAATTGTATTGTACAATGTCTCTCTTGATGGGAGAAACCATAATACAAAGCCTTTTGAAGGGGGGACCGGCTCCATGCAAATCCGGTCCTCAACTGTTGTCAATAGCTTAATTGCTCTCTCTTTTGAAAGTATTGTCGATGCTATCTAACTAGGTGTTATGCTTTTTGTTGCTCTCTCCACCCAAGCACTCTTGTAATTCTCATTAGGAATCAACTCTAATGAAATGCTCACTATGTTCATGCTAATTTCCGCTACACATAAGATTTTAGGCCATTAAATGTTACAGGCTGTGTACGGCTCTCGTGTGTCTTCATGTTGTAGACAATGGTCCTTCCTTTCTCTTTGTCGGGGATGGTGATCAAGCCCGTGCCCCAATCTTGCTTAGCACCAAGGGTTATAAGCCATGGCCTCCCTAAAATGATTGGATATGCATTCTCACCCGCTTGCATCACGTAGCAATCAACCAAGCACTCAATCCCCAAAACTTTTATCTTCACATCTTCAGCTATTCCAAGACACCTTGCCTTTTTGTGGTTGGCCATCCTCATACGGAACGAAGCATTCATTGACATCTTAACGCCTGCTTCTTTCATGATAACCTCGGTCATGACACACACCTGGGCACCACCATCCACATATGCTTGCACTTCCGTCTTCTTTCCCAGCATAGCTTCAACTATTGGCACCATATCCACAGGGTGACCAACCCTCAAAGATGACACCATGCTTTGATGATTTTCCTTCTTGGAAGGAAGCCGCGTACTCACACACTTGGTCCACTGCCTCCTCAATTTAGCATTCAAAGCCACCAACTGACCAAAAGATATATTTTCCTTTTGATTTCGTATGTCGTCGACAATATCATAGTCTTCAACACCTTGGCCAAGGAGGTAGTCCTTTGGACCAATTTTCCTTCTTCGCCGCCTCTTGCTACTTTCTGGTTTGTCTTCTACCTTAGCCTTTCCTTGCCTTGCTCTTGTTTCCCTCTCTTCTTCTGTCTCTTTCTCCCTATCATGCCTAGCTCTCTTATTGGCCAAAACATCCACATCTTGATGCTCAAGGGTAATGATGTTGATAGCCCTACCTTCTCCATTTCCAGGCAACAGTTGTGGAGGTTGTTGTGGCGGTGGTGCTTCTAGTGCCCGCTCTTGATGATTTTCTTCTATTCTTCCTCGACCACGTCCATATAAGGGGTATATCCCTCTTCTCTCTCTTGGTGGTTCAGGACAATCAGGGGCGTAGTGACCCTCTACATCACAATTGTAGCATCTTCCTTGTAGCCTTCATCCCCTACCTCTACCAGCTGGCCGCTCTTCTCTTTGGTTTCTATTCATTATGTTAATTCTTAATTCTTGCAAACTGGCAGGCAAGATCATGCAAAACCCGGGCATAACGGGATCTGGACCTTAAACCACTCGCTCCACTCTATCATCCGTTGTCACAGGGACCATTGGTTGCACCACAACTAGCTCAGCGTGTGTCATGCCTTGCTCCCACCTTCTCTTGATCTTCTTGCTCTTGGCCTCGGAAATTTCCACAGCTCTTTCAAATGTAGCAAGCTCCTCTTGATCGACCTTCTCCCTTACACTTGGATGGAGACAATCCATAAACTGACGTACTTTAAAGAAATCCCCTAGAGGTACTTGGGATGCCGCCTCTAATTGAACCCAAAGCCCTTTGAAGTGTTGCAAAAAATCTTTAAAGTTAGCATGAACATCTTGCTGCAAACCTCTCAATTTTGTCGTCGCTTCTGTTGCGGTAAGTTTCTTCCCAAACCTGTCAAAAATTGCCAGCTTCACCTGCTCCCATGTTTGCTTTTTGTCTTCCTCTAAACCTTCAAACCACTCGCGAGCTTCTCCTTTGGCTTCATCATTCACAATGTTCATACCAAGCGTATGCCATTCGAAGTCCGCAATCCAGTCCTTCACATCCTCCTTCCCTATAAACACTGGCCGACTATACGCCATCCCTTTGAAGTTGCTTCTCCCTTGCGTGAGAAATTCCACAAAATTTGAAGTCTTGTACCTCAACCAAACCACCACTTTTCTTCAATGAAGCTTGAACTTCATAGCAAAACCGCTCCACATGGGTGCACAACCGGCAAATTCCGCTCCCCAGCGGGATCGCCAAAGGATGATGGAGCAAAAGATGTCATGCGCACACTCACACACCCAGACAACTCAACACAACTCAAGGAATTTACTTGAATTCCTTACCTCACTCACTACCACTCAAAAGCTCCCTAAAAACTCTACCCACAAGCTCAATTCAAACTCCAAACGCCTCGACCTACAAGCCCTTGCCTGCCCGCAGACACTACAAGGTGAGTCGAGGTGATCAACACTTGAAATCACGCTTGATGGTGACCAAAATATACAAGAAAAACCATCAAAAAACCAAAAACTCCAGCCACAAAAGGCCACTCTCAAACCATTGCAAAAGTTTCACCAAACTCCACTCTGTTGGACTCTTTGGAGTAGCGCCAACCCTAATGGCACCGATACAGGGTCACATAGTCTTGCAGAAAGCCGCACCTTCTTCCCTCAACTCCTTGCACACACACATCCATGGAAACCTCAGAACTTCCATAGACTCTCCCAAGTGAAAAATTAAAGAGAGAAAGATCTCATTCACTCCTCCATACACTCGAAAACAGGACGGGAACGCAACGGGACTGCACTAGACCACCTGTAGGAACCCTGCTTCCTCCCACACACAGAGGGGTGAAAGTGTTGATATTTCTCTTCAAAAGTACTCCCTCAGCCTGGAACATCATGGCACCGTGAGTGATGTGGCAATTTGATGCCATTTCACACCTTTTTTGACCATTTTGTTTGACCTTTTTTGGCCCAGTTTAGGCCAATTTTGACCCTTGGCGGGCATTTTTCGCAGGAAAAACCCCAAACGGACTCCAAAATTCACCAAATTTCACACGCTTGATCCTTGATACCCAAGCACATTTACACATCACCACATTCCATTTTTGAACACTTCTAGGGCAATGCACGTATCACCGCAGATCAGGCGCCACAAATAGACAGTTATCGCATGTGTCAAACTTCTCGAGCGGGATGAGAGTACCCACACTTGTCACTTGCATTATTTACATTCTAGAAAGCTCAAAAACATTATCTAGAGCCAAAATAAGCCACCTAGAACCATATCCAAGGCCGCGATACCCTATCGAGGCAGGTACGTATGGTCGACTACCGACACGCAAGCACGCATATTTACAATGTGCACACGTTGCACCTTTTTTCGAACTTGAAACCACTTTGCAAAGATCCCAAATGCATGTATTTACATCGTTTTGTACATATTACCATGCATATAAACGCTACTTAGTACATGCCAAAAGCGGTCTATCACCGTGTGAGAGCAGCATCAGACGTTGTGGTCAGCTTTTGCATGGACAATATGAGACTTTTTGGTCAGCTGCATTTGGACTTGGACGTCCAGGGTGGGGCATGTATGACTATTGTGAAAGCACGCCATTGTGAGTAGAGGGATTATTGTGCCAATAGGAAAGGCTCAATCGATCACTACGCAGGTCAGGGTTGCCTCGTGGACTTCCTAAACATCTATGCACCTGTTAACCCTCACGGCTCACGGACACCATATCACCTACGATGGATGTTGTATTATTTACTTGGTAGTGTCAGGTACCGGGCTTGTCGGTCCAATAGAAAAAGGGTAAGAGTGATCGCCGATCAGAGGCGCACTCTAACTGGAACATTTAAGGGATTAGTTGACTAAGCATGGGCGCCCAAGTGTGAATGGGGTGAGCTCATATAAAAGTCAACTAAACCTAAAATTCACTCATTCTCTCATTTATGCAATTGAAGAGTGCTCTTGCTCCATCTCCATCTTCTTCTTCTTCATCTCCTTGTGTGTGTGTGTATGCGTGAGAGAGAGAGAGAGAGAGAGTGCGATCGAGCATTGCCGCGGCGAGGTGGTTGAGCGCGGCGAGGCGGTGTCTCCCTCTTCTTCACGGCGAGGAATCCTCCACGACAGGAAGCGTAGAGCAGTGAGTGACGCACCAACGCCATCTTTGAGCTTGCTAGTTTAGGCTTGTTGTGTGCTTGGAGCCATTTGTGGCTTGCACGCAGTGTATCAGCAAGTTCCTTGCATTGACACGTGCAATATACGCGCTCAGCACCCAATGTGGTGAGTGCACGTGCAAAGTTTTGGTCTCAAATTGTTCAATTTCTACTGCAGGCAGAGCAATGGTGCATTGGGGGTGACTTCAACATGTTGGAGGACCCCTCTGACAAGATTGGTGGTAGACATACAACTGTGTATGGAGTTGAGTTGGCAGCTTGGGAGAGGTTTTGTATGGCTCTGCAGGTTTCAGATGTGTGGCAGCATTCTAGATTTCAGATGCCTTGCCTTCTCTAGTTTGGACCGCAGAGTGGGAGGAGTGAATCTATCTTGGATAGATCTCTTCTACACTAGTGACCACGTCTGTGACTTGGGTGGGACAATTGGCATTCTGGTTGGGACTTCCTTTTTGGACCATGCACCAGTAATCCTCATAGTGATTGATAGGCAGAAGAGGGGGAGCATGATGCTTCACATCCCTGAGAGGGTCTTGCTGGACTTTGCGTCAGGGAACATGTGGTGGCTCTTTGGAGAGAGAGCTTAGACATGCAGGATTCTCCTGCTTATTGAGTGGCCTCAGGACTTGCTCAGCTTAGTCATCTCATTCTTCAAGATTCTTTGGCTTGCTTGGCTACAGCAAGAGAGGAGGAGCTGCGCCTTTGATGGGGTACTGCTTCCTTGTAGAGGATGAAGGAGCAACATCCAGACATTCCTTGGTTGGAGGAGCAGTTGCAGCAGGCTCATCAGGAGCTCGCCAGCACCACAAAGGAGAGGCACCTTGAGTTTTCTTTCGATTGCGATGCATCTCAGTGGACGCATGTGGGTGATAGAGTGACATGTGCTTTCTTTGAGGTAGTGGGACCACGGCATACGCATGCCAAGGTCAGTCAGTTGAGGAGGACCAATGGGTCAGTTGCTTGAGAGCCATAGGATATGCGTGCAATTTCTATTGACTTCTATTGTGATCTACTATCTGCAGAGCCTCAGTCAGAGTGTCAGGATGCATGCAAGGAGCAGGTGTGGGCATAGATGCCTTGTCTGGTGACTGAGGAGATGCACTAGAGGCTTGAGCTGCCTCTTTAGCTAGAGGAGCTACATGCGGCTCTGAGAGCACTCCCCCGTGTTAGCTATCTAGGTAAGGATGGTTTGACTCCCAGAGCTTTCTTGGAGTACTAGGACTTGCTTGGCTCAGATCTCTGTAGTGCTTTTCAATACCTCCTGCACACAGGAGAGATGCCTGACAGCATGAGTGAGGACCTGATTTACCTCATTCCCAAGGAGGATGGCTCCTTGGATGAGATTCGACAGTGGCGACCCATCACCATCCTCAACTCATCCTACAAAATTCTTGCCAAGGCTCTGAGTTTGAGGTTGCAGCCACTTCTAGAGACCATTATACATGGGACACAGATAGGTTTTGTCAAGCACCGTAGTATCCTTGACAACATCTTTACTTTTTGGGAGGATTTTTCCTTTACGTGGCTCCGTGGTGAGGATCTGGTGATTCTTCTTCCCGATTTTGAGAAGGCCTATGATAGAGTTGACTGGGACTTTTTGGAGGGCACTCTACATAGGATGGGGGCTTCTCAGATGCTTGGATCAGAGGTGTGTCAACTCTGTACAGATGGGCACACACAGTTAGGTGCTATTGTCAGGAGTTATAGGTAATTTTTTCATGCTCACACATTTGGTCAAACAAGGCTGCCCTCTTGCCCTATTCCTCTTTCTCTTCTATGTTGAGGTGATGAGAAAGTTTTGGGTTTCATAGCAGGTTGGTTTGCGTGGCTTAGCGCTTCCTATTCAAGGAGATGAGCTACTGGATACTGAGTTTGCAGATGACCCAGCCTTGTACTGGATGGCTAGGAGGCCAACCTTCACAGGTGTGAGTAGGCTCTTGAGACTTTTTGTTGTTCTTTAGGCGCACTTATCAACTAGAGAAAGACATTGGCTTTCTCGGTTGGTAGTGCTCTTATGCCTGATTGGATGTCAGTTGAGGGTTTCATATGGATTCCCCCAGGGACTGCAGTTCAATACTTGGGCTGTCAGATTGGCTTGGAATTGTCTCCCAAGCAGCAAATTTCTCCCCTCCTCCTGTCCATCAGGAGGAAGTTGTTACATTGGAGCTCCAAAAAACTTTCTCTCGCAGGCAAAGTTGTAGTGGCCAACCAGGTTTTTTGGATGCTATGTGGTACATCACTTCTTGTTGGATCTTTTTGAGTTCTTGCATCAACAAGTTAGAGAGGCTGATCAGGAACTTCCTCTGGTTAGGGCGTGACACTTATATAGCTCGGGCCAAAGTGGCATGACAAGTCATCCTTCTTTCTTGTTCTCAGGGAGGGTTGGGGATCATAGACCCAGCATAGCAGAGAAGAGCCTTCTAGGGAAGTTTATTGTCAGGGAAGTTTATCGTCAGGCTAGAGGCCCCTGGCAATCTTCGACCAGATGGATTTTCATAGAGATGCACAAAGTTGGCTTGGTGAGGAGACTGGAGGATTGCTTTGTTGTGAGTCTGCTCCAATCCTGGGAGCATCTGCGGAGAGGCCTAGAGTAGCATTAGCCTACTTGCACGGAGGACCACTTGTGAAAGCCCCTTGTTTGGAACCCCATGGTAGCACTCAGAGAGGCCACTTGGTTGGTAGTCGGTCTCATGTTTCTTGGGTCCCATGGCAGAGGGTTCAGCACGCACTTTAGGTGATTGGCTACAGTTTTCAGGCTTGTCAGAGGAGCTTCAAGGTATCCATCTATAGGGCATGAGAGGGGTGTAGAGCATGTGTCAAGACATCTGAGAGGTAGTACCAACTGAGTGGCTCACACCTCTCAAGCCAGAAGCACCCAGATGAAAGGGTGCCTTCATGCAACTGGAGGTTCTCATCTCATTTGGGCCTCCTCAGAAGACTGTACACTCCCTATTTTCTGAGCTACAGGGTGAGGGACGCTTACAATGAGTTTCAGTAGAGGCCCCACAGGCGGCAAAGTGTTGTTTTTAGAGCATCCGAGTGGTGGGCATTTGCGGGAGGATTTGTGTCATAGATCCTGACCTAGCAGCTCTTGAGACTGGCCATTGGAGACTACGGATTTCAAACGGGCACCATTGTACATTGAAATGGTTGAGCAAAAGTTATGGATGAAAAAGTTGCAATATGATGCACCATTGGAAACTAAATGAGAAGCTTACAAGAAAGTTATTTTTTCTTGTTCCAAAGAATGCTTTGCCATAAAGCATCTTCATGGTATCAACAAAGATAGATCACGCAAAAGGTGGTTTGATAAAGAATGTCAAGATGCTCGAAAGTCCTTGATAAAGCTCGATGCAACTATGGACAAAGACAACTATCAAAGTCATTTGCATACATACAAGGCATTGGTTCAAAAGAAGAGAAGTAAAGCAACAACTTTTTCAAGTCCAAGAAAAGGCACATGCATGTGGAAAATTTTGGAGAAACTTGAGGGACAAGCAAGTTGAGAATTTTGGTAACTTGAGTCTTGTGGATATGTACACACATTGTAGGCAATTATATGAGCAAGCAAAAGCTGAAAAAATTCCATTTTATGGTTCACTCCCATGTATGCCCTCTTCTTTTCCTATTGAGGATGTATGCAGTGGGCTTGAAAATTTGATCACTCGCAAAGTGGAAGATCTTCAAGGTATCAAGCCGGAGATTATCAAATGGACGGGGGATTTTACGCATGAGTGGATGTGCGATATGTTCAACCTTGCACCTCAACATGGTATGCCTTATGATTGGAGTACTAATTGGATTAAGCCTTTGCATAAAGGAGGGGATGTAAAGAATGTAAAAAACTACCGGAACTATAATAATTGGGTCTCCTATGGCAAAGTTGTTTGGGTGCATAATGGAGATGAAATTGAGTGATTGGGTTGAAGAGAATGACAAACATGCAAAAGGACAAGCGGGTTTTTGTCGATGCCATAGCACCATTGATCATCTTGTCACTCTTCATGTTCTCATGGAGGAAAGTCGGTTGAAAGGCAAGCGATTGTATTGTCATTTTGTGGACTTTAAGAAAGCCTTTGATATGATTCCACATAACAATTTGTGGAGAAGGATGGAAGAACTCCAAGTGCCAAGTGAGTTTATGCTTGCGGTTTCTCGAATCTATGAGAAGGTGATTTGTCAATTGCGCATGGAAAGAGAAATTTCAAAAATATATTTAGCACTATTGGGGTTAAACAAGGATATCCGTTGTCACTAACTCTCTTTGGTCTATGCATCGATCAATTGGAAAAAATGGTACTTGACTTTATGCAAGAAGAAGGCATTAAAGAGGTCATTATTTGCAATGCGATAATCATGCTTTTGTTGTATACGGATGATGTAGTGCTTCTAGCACACACTTTAGAAGATGCACAAAAGCTTATGGATGTCCTTGAGAACTTTTGCTTGCATAGTGGGCTGATTGTGAATAAATCCAAAACAAAGGTTATGATTGTGAAAACCAACCATAAGGAGAAGCCATGCATTGTGTACAACAATTAGACACTTGAAGTTGTTGAGAGCTTTAAGTACATTGGCCTTGAGGTTCCATATAATCACAAGTGGCATGAATGTGTTATGCGTCGTTTGGAGGCGGGAAAGAGAGCAGATTGTGCATTTGAGAACACGTGTAATGCGGAAAACATCAAGTGTTGGGTTCTCAAGAAGTATCTTTTTGATGTTTGAGTACCACACACTACTAGAGTGCTCAGCTTTTGGTCACATCCGAACTTGCTTCTCTCACATTTTCAGCCATGACTTAGACCTACACACTTTCCTCTCCTAGCCACAGTGTGGGCTCTCCATTGCGACTCTCATCACCACAATTTTGGAGCATCGAGATTCACTCATTAGCCATACACATACTACATGACATGTAACTTTGGTCCCATAAGTCATATTTGACCTTCGAGGATGATAATAAATCTATATATATATATATATATATACACACACACGCGCACACACACACACGCACACACACACACACACACACACACACACACACATATATATATATATATATATATATATATATATATATATATATATATATATATATAATCTCAACTTCCAATGAAATGAATCCATCCAAGCACAATAACTTCAAATAGATTTGATTTTTGGCATACTTGTGCTTGTTTAGAGAGGTAGACATATTGGCTAGAAGGGTCTCCTAAGCTAAGACCCCTCTATTAGGACCATGGGAGAAAAGGGAATTGATAAGTACAACAAGGAAGGATTTCACACCTCAAAAACAAAGTTAAGGGGTTACCTAATGAAAAAATGTTTATGGTATGTTATCAACATAGCCTTAGAACATCAAGCCAAACCCACATACTAGGGCATCTACACTCATAGGAAGTGCACAAAATTTGAAATCTCTCTCTCTCTCTCTCTCTCTCTCTCTCAACTTCTAATGAAATGAATCCATTCAAGCACAATAACTTCAAATAGATTTCATTTTTGGCATACTTGTGCTTGTTTAAAGAGGTAGACACTGGCTAGGAAAGTCTCCTAAGCTAAGACCCCTCTATTAGCACCATGGGTGAAAAGGGAATTGGTACAACGGGGAAGGATTTCACACCTGGAAAACAAAGTTAAGGGGTTACCTAATGAAGAAATATTTATGGTATGCTACCTCACAGCCCTAGAACAACAAGCCGAACCCAATGGAGTACATACTAGGGCATCTACACTCATAGCAAGTACCAGAATTTGACCAAACACAAATAAGCGTTACGAATCATCATCACCTCCTTGCATGACAAGTATGTGCATTTCATAGACAAATGTAAGCATGCACATGAAGCTTGACATGTCCTAGAAAGTAATTTTGGAGCAAGGGCCAAAAGAAGTAAAGTTAGTTTCAAAAGACAACTTTACAAGATCATTATGACTAAAGGGGAGGACATTGCTAGCCTAGTAAATAGGCTTAAGAGCATTGTCACCACGCAACTCACTTACATCCAGGTCGAAGTACCAGAAGACGACAAAGTGGTCGTAATATTAAGTACACTTTCGACTTCTTATGACCACTTAGTCACAATTTTTGAATAAAAAGAACTTTCTCCATCTTTCCAAGATGTCATCAATTCAATCCAAGCAGAAGAAAGAAAGTAAAAAGATTCATTAACATCATCAGGAGGGGACTTTGTCACAACATCCTCAAGGGAAAGATATTCGCCATCGACATCATCAACTGGTGGAAAGTGTTATGAATGTGGAAGAATGGGACACGTATGAAAGACTGCTACACAAACAAACCTTGCAACAAATGTGGTTAGAGGGGACACCCTCCTTCTCGATGCTACTCAAATAGAGTCAATAGCAGAGGAGAAAGCAGCGTAGTAGAAGCAATAGCAGAAGCTACGAAGGAAAGAGACCTAGAAAAGGATCAGCTCACATGGTAGAAGACAAAGAATAAGACAAAGGTGAGAACAACCTTGTCTTCTATGACGACATACTTTGAAGATGCAGCCTCTCTACTTGTAGGGGAGGAATTTTATTTTCCTTTGTGGATATTATCTTCTTGTGTAGATTTTGTCAGCTTGTGTGGATTTTACTATCCTGTGTGGGATACCAACTTATCACCCTATGTGGATATTGCTTCTTCAATATTTTGTGGATACCAACTTATCATCCTATGTGGATATTACATCTTCAGTATTTTGTCTTAGTCCAAATCCCAAGGGGATAATTGTAAAGTGTGGGTTTTGTCCTAGAGTCTAAGTGAAGGAGGGAAGAGGGGGAACTATCCCACATGTAATGGAGTCAAGCTATAGAGCTACTTAAAGCTCATTTCATGAATGAATAAACACAATGTTTTTTTCTGCATTACATCTCCCTTGTTCATGGTGAGCTTGTGATGGCTTAGCAAATACTCAAGATCGTGTCTATGAGTCCAAGTTAATTGATCTTGGAATCTAATTTTCTTGAGTGATAATCTAGCCACGCGCACTCACTTGTGTGCACGATGTTTCTCTTTCATCCACCCTAGCTAATACGATCCCATCCCATAATCTATCTAGTCAAAATGAAGTGAATTTCACTCCAGAGGTCCTCCACCACACAAGCAACTCACTGTCATTTATAAAATGCAATTTCAACACCTATTGTGCTAGATATGATCAATTAAAGCATCCACTTTTCTCAAATCCATCTCTTGGTCTCTACTAGCCTTAAATTGCTTCAGATTCAATGGGACTTGGCCTATTTACTTCTTAGATTCTCTTAATCACAGCAGCTCACAAAAATGTGCCTTTTAACCCAAAATTTGGTCTCACAGACATCATACACGTATGATGTCTAGCTTGTCAAAATGAAGTTTTGTTTCTTTCCTAGGTGCCCCTTGATGTGTACAACATGCACATGTGCTCACAACAAAATTTGGATATCAAAATTGCACCTTAACACCACTTTTTACCAAGAAACTTCCAGAAAAGAATAAAAATCTCTCAATACTTAGTCTATTTGCCCAAATGAGATGAAATTGCGTGTATGCGCTCTATATAATATGCAGAGTATGTACAAAGTCAAAAGTTTAGTTTGATTGCCAGATCTACCCTTGAGACATCATACGCATATGATGTCTACTGGTGAGTTTTTGTCTAGAACTCATGCACAAGTATCCAAAAGTCTTCAACACTGCTTTCCAAGCACTTTTACCAATTTTCCATGCAAAAATATACACAAGATCACAAGTTTTCTATTTTTCCCATTTTCACACACGACTTTTGTCTTTTGGGGACCAAATGTTGGTCAAAACTTTAGTCTCAAGGTGTACTTGGGGTAAAACACTCCTTTAGAACACTCGGTGTAGTCTGTTTTGGTGAATTTGGTCTCTTGCTAGGCCATAATACATCATACGTGTATAATGTCTGCAAATGATTTTTTGCAATTTTCTCATGCAGATCTCTTGCATATGTGTTCTTTTATGCCCAACATCACTCATCCATGCACAAATGTCTACCGAAGCTTTTTTTATTGCATGTTATCCCTAAAAATCAACTTTCTAGATATCACAAATAAAAACAAGCATACAAGCAAATAACTCAATGATGGATAGCTCTAGATCACAATCACATGTCTTATCTACAATTACTCCTACTCATCATGTGGGTTTTGCAATTGTGGGTAGAAAAACACTTTACTACCACACACGGACTAGTAAGCACTTTTACACCACCACAACCACTCAAACACCAACAACCATACTAAACTAACTAAAACTATCTACCACAAAAGACCCAGGCGAGACACACGCTCCCTAAAACCTCCCTAAGATCTCAAGAGTCCTACTCCCGGATCCTACCTAGAGTAAACTAACAAGACTCTGCCAAATCAAAGGAACTTTTATCCCGTCGGACTAGTCTAAGGTCACCTACCTAGGGCTCTTGTCCCTCGCAGTGGTGCCAATGTTGTCGGGCAGATACACTGCTCGCAGTTGCTAGCAAAGTGAGAACTAGGCTAGCAAACAAGACGTCAACCAAGGATGGATCTTGACCCATAGGTGCAGGAAACAACTAGATGGGTATCAATCACCTACTCGATCTTTTAGAGACAATCACTACGAAGGAAAATCAACTCAAAGCATACTAAGTATGCACAACCGCTACCTTACCTACGATGACTATGCTCTCCGAAACAAGAACTAACGTTGTCGAGTCGTCACGAAACTCAAGGAGTAGCTTCTACACACCTAGAGGACACAACCCTAATGTCTCTAACCCAACTTACTACTTGCAGAACTTGGTACGGAAAACGCGTATGCAAAAATTACAGGTCATTGATTTTTAATGTGTTTAGGCCTAAAGTGTAGCTCAACTTGCCATGAACGCAACGACGTATAGCAATCACAAAAAGGATGCACGGTTAGAGAGAAAAATCACTTTGAAGCTTGTGGGAGAGCTCTTTGTGAAGAGACCGGAATCGTGCAAGCTTGGCATTGAAGCGTAACTCTTGCTGTTGCTAACACGATGATGTAGTTGCCTTTGCAATGTAGCCTTTTCAGTGTGCGTAGAGACTCGAGAGTATAAAAAGACCTCACTCACTCTCTCCCACAAAATACATAGTCACGGTATGCTTAGTTGAGCTCAAAAGATGATTAATTCAAAAATTGCTCTTAGGGTTACAAAGATTGGCTTTTATACCTCAGCCTTGGAGGTTCTGACTTATCAAAATTACCTCCTACTTTCTACCATGGGTTTAGTTGATCCACATAATTAATATATTACAATCTAGAAACGTGATTGAGTCACAAAAAATAAATACAATGGAGTTCATCAAATTAAATGATACAAAAAACGGGCTTTGTCGTGTTTCGCTATTAACAACAATAATGGCAACGTATCTTCTTTTTTCCCTTTTCACCAGAATTCTGAGATGAAGTGATGTTAGGAGAATCATTAGGAACAAGTGATTAACCACTCGTAGAATAACCATGAGAAGTGGTTACATTGTTGTTACCACTTTTTCTTTGAAGCAATAAAGGCATGTTCAACTACACACTGTTTAGCCCTATTTTTTCTTGAAAGTGACTCTTGCAACATCAATGTGCATAATGCATCAAACTTGACAACATCAAGATTTCCTTGGGTCATAAGTCTCCAAGTACTTGCAAAAGTCTGGTAAGAGTCTGGCAAAGCATCAAGAACAATCTGCATAAGGGAAGTGTCTGAAATGACTTTTCCTGCATAAATAAGTTGCTCATTAATATCCTTGATATCAACAAGGGAAGTGTTTGAAATGACTTTTCCTGCATAAATAAGTTGCTCATTAATATCCTTGATATCAACAAGGAAAGTGTCCATTTCATCTCATGAATAATCTTGGATTCCAACTCTTTATGCAGCAATGCAATTTTAGCCTCATTGCGACTTGCATAAAGACCAACTACAATATCCCACGTCATTTAGATGATTTGGCTGAGCAAAGGTGAGGAGTAATAGTGCGCTTCACAAATAATGCAATCAATGTATGATCATGTGAACCGTAGGCAAAACATCTTTGACAGCTGCAACCCTGCCACCAAAACTTGCAACATCCTCAACATCCCCTGTATCCACAGATCTAGGGCGTACATCAATGCCCGGCACAACATTCCAAACACCCTTTGACACGAGAACATGTTGCATCATGTAAGCCCACATTGGGTAACTGTTCCCATCCAATTTATCCTCAGTAGCAAACATCTTGAACACATCTATGGCGTTGTTAGTCATGCGGAGTGTCTTCACCTGATGTGAAAACTGCTCGAAAAGACGAAAAATGGAGCAAGACTAACACGTGCTATATAGCACAACCTAAAAAATAATGTAAGGACCTATTATGCAAAAAATGGCACTGATAAAAAATTTGCACAAAAGGACGAAATTGCTTGCGCACTATTGCATGTACTGGAAACGTGGCCGAAATGAGTCCGAATGGAAATTCTGAGTAGACCAAGCTCGTTGAGCTCGCTCGAAGTATTTTGTTGACCTATTGAAGGTCATCAAAGCTCAAAAAAAATTTGAGAAAGTGAGCACACACGTGCTAGTGATGCTGACAACTAAGCCCGAGAGGACACAACCTGCTCTGATACCAATTGTTAGAAATAGGGTTACAAGGAAACATACACAAACACCATATTAGAGAGTGAGACTTTAGAGCCAATTTGAGAATCACCAATGTCTTGAAGATTTGGCCATATGGACAAATTTGAAACTATTTTTTAAGACCAAAGCCTTCCACAAGGTAGTAAGTGAACAGATGTTTCGAGCGATGCTCTCAAGACTTTGGCTAAGATATGACCATCTGGTCAAATCTTAAGCTCTTTTTGAAAGTGGGAACTGGAAAATTCTCAAATTTACTATCGTGTTCACATCTTGAAGAAGAGGAAGGAAGCTTAAGGCACACAACAGAGGGTACTATCGCTTAGTGCACAATGAAAGATAACTTACCCCTAGAATGATGGGCGTATAGACAATACAGGGGGGGGGGGGGGGGGGAAACCTCCTAGCGAGGAAAAAAATTCCCCGACGGTCCTAGGTATGTTCACACACATCACTACCACATGTATATGGTAATCTCTCTCTCTCTCTCTCTCTCTCTCTACATCACACATACATAGCTTTCATGAGCAAAAGTCACAACGTAAGCATTATTGCAAGAATGATACAATAAAATGTTACAACATATTTGGGGTTGTCGTTTTGGATTTCAATCCAATTTAGCTTGCATGGACTCTCTGTGCTATTTCTCGGGCGTAGTAAAGGGTTCTACAGATCTCTCTTGTTGTCTTTTCAAAGATCATTTCTCAATGAATGGCTTTGCCCTCTTTAGGGTATTGCCAAAGCCATCCTCCATAGTGAAAAAAGCTTCCATGTCATGCTATGCGTTCACCAAATTCACATGGGCCAATGTGCACCTTAGTCCACCGCATGCTTCCTTAACGAGTGCTTTGTCTTCTCCCATAGTCACTAACAATTCCTGAAAGATCTGTCCAAGTGGTTGCTCATGTGGGCTGTCAAAGAATCAGCGTGTTCATGCTCCTCTTCTTCCATGGGTACACCCAAGCTAGTAGAAGGAGACTTCCCACTAGAGAATATTTCTGCCACGGCCTCCATTCTTCATCTTGGTCGTCTGCCTAAATGCCATGATTCATACATATCCATGCATTTCTTCACAAGTGAGGCTTGTGTGTCTCCTCTCATTAGCATGACCTTAATTTGAAGCTTTCATATGTTACTTTGTTCACTCTACTTACAAGTGCAACATGCACATTCACAATCGGTGTTGAATACTATGTACCCTTGGCTAGGGGATGAAACACTTTCCACCAAAGACACCCCCTTGGATGAATCCATGAAGGTGACATGCCCATCAGGTATCTGAAGTGCCTGTTCATAGTCCATTTCTCAACAATCACCTCTATGGAATTGTTGTGCATGAATCCATTGTCCTTCAATTGTTGAATGAACCAATAGTAGGGAAAGCAACTAGTGGTGAGCTTGTGTAGGAGGCAATCTACACACCAATCCACAAGCCTTTTGGTTTTGCCAAGGAACTTAGACTTTAATTGTCCATGATATGCCTCGATGGCACCATTCATATCTTGTCCATCATGAGGAAAATTGTGCGTCACCTGCACCCACATTTCTATGCCATAAGGCAAACAAAGGTTAAAAGACAATTGGATAAGAATAGGATACATGTGATGGCATTGTCTCACCTATCGTAGACTCCCAATAGGCCTTAAGGTACATGATGAATTCATTCTCCTGGCTATATTTTTTGTAGAAGGACTCAAGCATCAACTTTTCCTCCTCCTTGGTGACCTCCTCCTTTGATGTACATGTACCCTTCATATTCATGTTTGTTCTTTTTGGCCAATCCTTGACCTTTCTAATAAGATTTTTTAGCCAACATCGCTTGACATGCCACAAACAAAGTAGAATAGGTTGATGGAATGCAACTCTGCTTACAAAACCCACTGGCTTCTGGGAGTGCATGCATCAATGTATTTATTCATGTAAACCATAAAAATTTTAAAGGTCTATACCTTAGAGCGGATATCTCTTGCTTTGCATCATCAGCCATAAATGCTTCAGGCTCTCAAGACTTGTGGTGTTCAAGCATGGAGTTTTTGAAGCATCTCAACCAGGTTCAAGTGCTTTCAAAGCTGGCTAATGGTGTTAGGACCCATGCAATGGGGACACCATAATGATGGTTGTCAAACACAAGGATAGTGTAGAGATTAAATGGCAATAAATATTTGGGAATGCTTAAGAAATTTCCATCATGAAAAAAACCACACGATGCAAGAGAGGAAAACCACACAATGCAAGAGACAAGGTATGCTACCTTGTATTTATTGGTGTCGAAGGCCGTGTTTAAAACACATCTCCCTTTGCCATGGAGTCTGTATTCCCAACACAAAGTCCAAGAAGTTCTTTTCATCCTGGCATTGGTATACAAAAATATTCCCCTTGTTGTCCATGCACCACCTCCTCACACTCTCAGCATCATTGTCATGGCATTGATATTCATCAATGGAGAGCTTTTGGCTAATATTTAGGACATCTTTTATGCTCAAAAAATCATCCCTAACCATGGAGTATGTAGGATCCTTGGTTGTTTGAGTGTGCAATAATTGAGTGTGTTTTTCCATAACTTGTTGATGTGAGAATCCACAAAACAGCATGTTTGCAACCCAAACTTTCTTGTGCATACTAAGTGCATAGATATCCAAGGAGAGAATTTTGAGGAATCACCTTCATGAAAAGAACCATGGCATACCTCATCATCCATATTCATGTGATAGGGATGGATGTACGAAATGATGCCCACATCTAGATCGTTTGCCAATCACTTATCTTAGAAGTGGCATTGACAACCTTGCAAAAGCTTGCCTTTATTAACTGGTGGGCGCCTCTTCTTTTTGCTCTTTGATGGGCCATGTGAGGATGATTTTTCATTGTCTTCATATGGTGCACCATCTCCCTCTAGCACACATTTTTGTATATGAGATGATATAGATGATGACTTTGGACCAAATGCACACCAAAATCTAGCATGAAGAACACATAATTCCTAATTGCATAGCAATAACCCATCATAACAATGTGGTTAGAGATTGATTGAAGTTGGAGATACACTTACACTTTCTTCTCATTCTATGTCACCGACTACAAAATCATTCACTCGAGACCACGAAATTTGAGCTTCGTGTAATATTCAATACTTGGATTTCCAATTGTATATAAGCAACCATTGTAGTGATGAAGAATTGAAGATAATAGGGTTTGAAATTTGTAGATTCATCTTGGATTGAGAGGTTGCAAAGGATGGAATTAACACTTCCAATTCACTTGAACAAATTCATAGTGTGGATGTGGAGAGAGAGAGAGAGAGAGAGAGAGAGAGAGAGAGAGAGAGAGAGTGTTGTTGTTGTTAGACTAATACTTATACACAAAAGAACATATTAGTTCAAAAGACAGTCGGCTTTAGACAAATGACAAGGATTAGCACAAAAAATATATTTGTCTTTGATTCATTTTAGTACTCATAGTGAGTGAGGTTTCATTCTAGTGTTTTGTACATATGATAGTCAAGAATAACCGATTCTAAAGTGATAGAGGTCAAGTTCGACACGGACAGCAGCTAAGCCAAAATGATCCTAAGTAATAATAGACTCCTCCTACATCCATATAAACAAGACCGCAGATTTGTTAGCATTGAATACGTTTTATAGGTGTCAAGGTACCCTATCAATTGTTCTACATGTCCTACTTAAAACCTTTCTAAACTTATACCTACCATCCATGAAGAGATAAAGACAAAAAGTAAACTATTTAGAAAACATGTTGAGTCTGTCACTGAGATCAAGAGGCCATTACACCTCCTTATCGAGTGTAAAGTGTGTTTCTTATTTTAAAAATCATTTTGGGCTTGTGATTAGAAGGCCATCACCCCATCCCAATAGCCATTTCTCAAGTGTAATTCCGGCATCACTAAAAGAGACTAGCAAAGTATTAACAAAGCAAAAATCCAATCCAATTTACCTCCTTCAGTATGTGTTGTGATAAAGCGAGAAATCTACTACAACACTCCTAGCTTTAAACTATTTTTCACCAAAAAATGACTTAAATTATTGCATTTTCAAGCTATAGATTAGCTGGATATGAATTTGTAATCAATGTTTTATCATTTTCATATTCCCTACAGCTTATCTCTTTAGAATAGTCGTACTTCGGAGCCAACTTTACCATTAACTAAGTGGTAAAAAAACTAATTTTATAAGCTACGTTTTATCAAGAAATATCACTCTCACGGCAATACGCAGTATCCAAAGTTTATCTTTTATTTTGTTGTTCAACCACGACATTGCCTAGCCACAAGATTTAAGGATAGCTAGAAGCCTTAACCATATGGCAATATACAAGCTAACCAATAGGTTTTTTTGTCCTAAACCAAAATAATGAAACGACCAATATCCCACCACGAAAAAACCAAAAAACGTGATCTATTTAAAGATTACAAGGTCATTAATCCACTCAATGAACAAAACAAATACTGCAAGTCAACCATTCAACAACCCGGTTTATGTACAGTACGCAATCATGGTATAATATCAACAAAAAGCCTTTTTTAGGCCAGTCGGTAACTGCTAAGTTTAGCAGAAAATAAAACCCCGTCCTATTTTATGCATAATATGCAGTTGCGGCATAGTTTCCTAAAAAAATCTTTCCTCGTTTTATGCACAGTATGCATTCCCAGCTTTTTTTTAAAAAAGCCCAATCAATAACTACACGAAAAAGTAGACAGTACCAAGACTTTATCAAAGTAATATGACCGACCTATGTTGGTAGTTCAACAACCTCCATTGTAGCACAATATCAAAGCTCTCACACCTTACTTTGAAAAATACACATAGAGAAAGAATACCCACAGACTAAGGGGCTCAAAGCGCCCTCACCTTTTTATGGGCTATTTGAGTTTCTCAGCGACAGTAGACGCCCCACGATCTGCTTTTTTAATGGCTACATGTTCCTAAGCAGCTTCATGGCCGGTCCTACACTCGTAATGGTGTTTGAGAGGGAGAGAGAGTGCATGTTAAGTGTACGCAGTAGGCTGCGGTGTGTGGTGATCAAGCTAGCCAAAAAGGGCAAGGGCATGAATGGGTCCAATCATGTCGTGCTTGAGAGGGAGAGAGATTTGTAAGTAGGTATACGCAGTAGTCTGCGGTATACAGTAAGACAAAATAGAGAAAGGGCATGGGAAGTTTTAGGGTATTCATGAAGGCGACAGACCATGCATACTATGCCTAAGGGTGGGTACCCATGTAAGGCTACCCGGGAGAGGTATATCCCCCTAGAAAAAAATTAATTTTTTTCTTTTTGTAAATTAGACTAAGGTACATAGTACCCTTTGTGAGGAACCAAATATATATATATATATATATATATAAAGTTGTTGTATAAGTATACATGTGTGTGTATGTGTGTGTGTGTGTGTGTGTGTGTGTGTGTGAGAGAGAGAGAGAGAGAGAGAGAGATTGTATGTGTGTGTGTGTGTGTGTGTGTGAGAGAGAGAGAGAGAGAGAGAGAGAGAGAGAGAGAGAGAGAGAGATTGAATTATCGTCCACGAAGGTCATATATGACCCATGGCACCGAAAACGAACATTACAAGGGGTTCATCAAAAGCCGATACATATCAGTTAAGGACTGAGGGTCCATTGGGAGGGGAAAATGAAAAAGGAAATCAAAACCTAAGGGGATCAGCTGTGGGGAGAGCCGATTTGGGATTTCGAAATTCTTGAATGATGGCTTTACCACCTCGATAGACTGCCCATTTACCTTGATTACGGGCTTTGTGTACCTTCTTGAGCTCGCTTGCTTTAACTTTGAGTTGATTTGTAGTCAGTTCTTTAGCGATCCAGAATGATTTTCCCTTGAGGAGGTGGGATTGGCACAATAGCTTTATCCGTTCTTTTTTGTCCTTGAAGGTGAGGATACAATGCTCGAGTGGCACATTCTTGTGTGTGTCGTTAATCCAAGAAACGGTTTCAAGCTTGATGTTGACAGGTTGAAGCATGTCATTGACTTTGGTGATTGCTTCTTCAAGAGTGTCCTGGCTGGTGTACCATGGTGAGTGAAGTCCTCCAATCTTGACCTTAAGATTAAGGGATTCTTGTAGTCGACATTCTTGTAAAACTGCATGGATATTGGTGTCAATCTTCTTGTGTGTTGCTTCATGAACTTCCTTTACTGCCTTGACAGTCTCGGTAAGAGAGGCTTCAACATCTTGGGCTTTTGAGAGCAATGCTTGACTCTCTACTTCCTTCATCTCCTCTAGCTTAAGCAAGCATTCCTTGAGTCTCTCATTTTCTTGAATGAGATCCTGGATCTGAGCCGAGAGAGAGAGAGAGAGAGAGAGAGAGAGAGAGAGAGAGAGAGAGAGAGAGAGAACTTTGGAAAGGAGGCAGGCCTAGTGTTAATAACACTTTACTGGAAACCTTTGGGTTGGTTGAGGTGAGAATATGCGGAGGTAAGGCGGCGCCTGCAGAAAAAAGCTTCAAGGTGTTGACGCAAGCAACCCAGGGTATCACTCAAGGTGCACCCAACCACAGTAGCATCATAATCCAACCTTGTGACCACACATTGAAAGGTTTTCCCCCTGCCACAAATCACGTCTGGAGCCTCCCTAACAATTCACAGGCCCTCACACCAGCTTCTTGCACCTACTCTTGAAGTGCAATAGTGTAAGCATTTGAATTCAAATTTAAATTCAATTCGTATTATTAATTGTGTTGAGCTATGATAATCCCATCATGCCTTTGTGGATGAATGTGTTAATGGTTAGGGGTAACGGACAGAGACTAAAATTTTCAATTTATCGGCAAGAATCAACATCACAAATTTTGGTTCATTAAATTAACGCTAACCATCCAACCCCAAAGAACCTTTTTGTTCAGATGGTCACGCCTTTAATATAAAACTTCGTTGTCTTTGTACAAGCATGTGGCACCCTCTTAGGGGTGCCCTTGGTGCTAAGGTGCCAAGGTTTGGGGCCGATACTCTAGGGTGGAATTTCGCCACTTCGTGTCGCGTGTATGTCTACCCTCCTCGTTTTGCGTGCCTTGCTTGTCTAGGTCGTCACGTTCCTTGTTGCGACTGAACAAGGAAGACCACAAAACAACAGTGTTATGATCAAGCCTTTATGATGAAGTCATATTGCCATGGGGGAGAGAGAGAGAGAGAGAGAGAGAGAGAGAGAGAGAGAGAGAGCATGCATGAAGGCTTCACTTATAAGGTGATCTCCATTTGTACCTCCCAAGGTTCATTCTCATTTTCCATAGACTCACTCACATGTACCCATGTATTACAGAGTTGTGAATTGAGTTGTTCTCACTCTTGAATCAATTTTGTCTCCTCTTGAATGATCGTTTCTTCATTCCATCAAGGTCCCAAGTGGGGATGAGAGCATCTTGGCCCTCCACTTAGTGTCTATTACACACCATAAACGCAATCATTGCGTGCCAAGTAAGCAATGGGAAAGAATCAGCACCTACTCTGTGCCTGAGAGCTCTACGCCTACAATCCCATGGTGCCACCTCAGCACAGGGAATCTTTAACTGCATTCTGCACTGGAAGCTTCCCGTCAGTGCTGCCCGATCACTTCTGCTTGCATTTGCTGCGCCGTCTCCACCATGAACAGAGAGTGTTGGCGATGTTGGCCCCCCTCCTCTATGGTCCCTGAGGTACCATTCCCCACAATCCTCCTCCCCCATGGCTCCCGGCATTCACCGGTCACCAAGGGGTCTAAGGATTATGGGGAATGGACCATTCCCTACCCCTTCATTCACCTGATCTACCTTGCCTAATCTACAACGTTGTGGGCACTGTTATTTGTCCTCCCTGCCTTCATTTCTTTGCTTCTTTTCTTGATTTCTCTTGATGGATATAGAGCTTTTCTTTCGTTTTCATTGTCAGACTGCCTTTTTCCTTCTTTTTGTGAAATTTTCTTTCCTATGCTATCAGCCGTGTTTGCTTTGCTTGTGCCTCTAGGTGTGAGATCCACACACATGCTTGCGTGTGTGCTCAAAAGAGGGAAGAGACAGTAGCAATCTGCCTATTGCTTTAACTTTCAATCCAACAGAGGGAAGAGATGAATGGGAATACATGTAAGCACCCAGGGTCCTACAACATCATTGACATAGTGCACAATAAATTAGCTTATCCAATGAAGCACCACACGCGACAACAGGAAGCCATAACTGTAACCGTTTGTTATCTTTATAAACACCTGGCAATTGCAACAAGCTTCTTAGACCTAAAATCAACTTGCACTTATGACTTGGCTGTGCTCTAGCTCAGTTGAGGCCCTCATGAGTACAAACATAGCAACACACTCTTCCTAAGTCTTCACACCAACCATCTTTAATGCATATATTGCAGGAGCCCAGCTCATGCTATGCTATGGCCAAAAACAGCAAATACATGTAGCCAAACATTCACTTGAATCCTGAATTCGCATTGCCAAAGGCGCACCATCGTTAATGTTGTAACTAACCATAATTTTGTTTATTATAGGAAAAAGACATGGTGGTAAGGGCGAAGCTTGCTGCCATGTAGGCAGCTGAGCAAGCCTCAGAGCATGGGCAGTCAAGCTACAAGCAGTACACCAGAGCTTCCTGAGAGGAGTAGCCTCCTTGGGAGCTTGCAATCTAAAAGCTAAGGGCCAATGCTGATTAAGTGTTAGCAAACTAACAGCATCGAACATGCCATCATAGCAATGGCATTTGCAAACAGTTGGGGTGCGACCGAAACCATCAAGTGGCTAACCTATTCAAGTTGATCCAAGCCTGTGGTCAATGAGACTTCATCAGTGTAGGCAAGGAAACTTTTGGTTGAATAAGATTCATTCAAGGCAGCGACGATGGTTACACCATCTTGTAAATTCAACGTTTCAAATGATTGCACACACACAGTTTGCTGTGTAAAGCTGGGGCACACCTTTGATTTAAATACTTTTGTAAATGGCAGTGAGTCATCTAGCAGGACTGCCTTTGTCAAAAGCACACATACCTCATCAAAAGCTAGAAATGTACAGCCTGTAATTGACACAGGTAAAATCTCTTTATCATTCCCTATCAATGGCAGAACAAAACCTCACGAAAACCTCAAAGGAGACATCACTGCTATTTCAGCAGAACCGAATCTGTGTCAACAAAAAGTAATGCTGAAATACGCTTTTATTCTTCAGTAAGGCTTGCACGTATCATTACCTGCCGTGACTTGCAGTCTCAAAGCACCAACCGAGCTTTCCACAGCCACAATGTGACAGCAAGCTGAGAACATTACCTCTCGAAGTATTCCTCACCTGACTTCGTTCTGTAATCCACTTTTGTTGAGTGACACTTCTTTCACAAAGACCTCCAGTATACCCTGCCAAGACTGGTCAGGAAGGAAACAAGGGTTTAATTCCGTTGAGCTATAAAGCTCTATGTGTAGCTTCTTCTGCTTATGGGACGTGGGATAAAATATATTTTCGATACTATGGTCATACAACACAGTGTCTCCTTTCCTCACATAAATGCAAAAAGTATTTTCACATTCCTCGTCACCGTCGTCATTAACAGAAAGATACTCCTCCGGATCCTCCCCTTCAATGAAATCTCTCGTGCATTTAATTCCATATGTTTTTCTTGAAACCCTGCATGTGACTGGCTCCTGTGACATACTAAACAGCACAGCTCCATCACAGATTGCACTTCCGGGATTAGGTGGGCTAAATATGGCCCTCACCCTTGTCTCAAATGCTTCATGAGGTATGGTGATGCTGAAACTCCTCCCACCATCAGAATAGCCTCAATATTTGACTGCATTTGTTGCTCCAACAATTCAATTACCTTTTCCACCTCTGGATCCAGAATCTGGCGCAAGTCTTCATGAGTGACAATAACTTCTCCATTTTCTTCCTCCCCATTGTGCCCCTCTTTTTGTCGCTGTTCAATCCACTCTTCCGCAAGCTCCAATGGTAGATCAATCGCTATCTGATCTTCTTTACCGTCAAAAGAAGACTTTACACTTTGCCACTGACGCAAAAGCTTGATTTTATAGTAAGGGTTGTCCCTCAAGAAGGCAGATAAACAGGATATTTTGCTGGCTAGTACTCTCAAAAAAATTTCATCAACAAAAATTCCACCACCAAGGCACCCTGAGCTTCTAGAAATCTCCTTAACTTGAAATTCACTGCTGCAAAGTTTTTCATGAACAACAATATCAATAGTAGCTCCCCCAACATCAACAACTGCAAATCTGTCACCATCTCTTAGACATGTATACCTGGCCCTATGAAGGCAATGCAAAGATGCCGCTTCAGGCTCCAAGACTAGCCTCAAAGCATAAGGACTTACATACTCTGATTGGGAACACTCCAGAAAACCCGTCGCGAGTCCTGCATTTTGTGCAAATTGCTTCATTTTTTGCTTTGCTTGTTCTGCCCATATTGCAGGCACCGTAATGCACCACTGAATATCTCGCTTTTTCAGTTGGGTACCATGTCTGTCTTGAAGGTGTGCAAAGGCAAAGTCAGAGAGCTTGTGAAGATAATCCGTCACAAGGCGGTCGATGTTCAGCCCAACTGGCAAAGGGTCGCAGCTCCATTGACAGGAATACAGAGCTCCTACCTCATGGGCAAGGTAGAGCTTGAAGAAAGTAACATAGGTGCTACCATTAGGTAAAATGTGAGCACATTTCACTCTATCGTGATGAAAATTGGGCTCCAAAGGGATACCTGAGCAACCAGTGCCAAGATTACCTTCAAGACGAGGACGCTTTGTTGAACGAAGGGCTTTCTGATACATCACAAAAGCAGTCCATCCCCAAGCTTGGAGGGTGTAGGTAAAAGACAAGGGGTTCCACTTGTAAAACAGGCTCGTCTGTGTTTTGCAATAACGAGATGAAGCTGCTGCTTCAGTCTATGACGACCAATCCAAGACATGGTGGATGTCGCGGGGTCGCTCTTGTGTGTATACACGAAGCCCGAAAAAGTGGTGCCCAAGTCCAAAGCCACCATGACCTTAGCCGAAACCTCCATGCCTCGACAGAACATGTCGTCCATGTTTGGCTTCTCATCTCTGAGAGTGCTTGCTTTACATGGAGGCGCAGTCATGACTCTAAATGTTACGATCATTTGATCACTTGCATCTCAAAGCTTGATTGCGACCCACAGGTAGGACAACGATGAGCATGGTCTGTAGCAAGCCGATCAAGCAAGAGAACGGGAGAGTTGTGTGCTGGACAACGATTGGGCTACAGCAGAGGGCAAGGGCTTGTTTTTGGCCTGTCCAAAGGGTTAAGGCCATAGTGGTGGTTTGCCTTTTTTCTTAAGAAAAAATGTGATATGTATTTTAAAAAATAAAATAAAGAATAAAATTGTTTGATTAGTGAGTGCTATAATTAACACTCATGAAAAAGTTAGGAGTGACACTGAGTGAGTGACAATCTCATGTTTTCTCTCAAAAGATATTGAGAGAAGATTTTTTCAAAGATTATATTATTGAATGTTCTCGAAATTAGAGTCCTGCTCCTCTTTTTCTCATGCAACGTAGATTTTTGTTTTGTGTCTGTCAATGCAAGACGATATTTTTTTTGCTGCAGGCTTGTTTCCACTGTTCTGCTTGCAAGGCAACCTATCTCCCCGTCTCTCTCTGTCTGGCATGGCGAGCAGCCCATGCCAAGCTTTCTCTCCCTCTCTCTCTCTCTCTCTCTCTTGCGTGACCCGTTGTAAGATGCAAGCGAGCTTGGGTGTGGGGCAGCTGTCTCCGCAGGGGAGCGAAGGGGGCTAGGAGCCTAGGAGGGAGATCGGTAGAGAGAGGGTGAAAGAGAAAAAAGGGGATGGGGGGATACCTCAAAGAAATCTCTAAGCTTTCTCTCTCTCGGGCAGTTTGCAGGAGCAAGGAAGCAGGCAGAGCTCGCAGCATAGCTCTCTCTCTCTCTCTCTCTCTCTCTCTCTCTCTCCGCCCCACGTCGGCATTCTTGCAGAGCGCGCAGGTCCGACGAGACAAGAGGAAGCAGGGCGATGACGTGGATTTTTAGGGGGAGGGAGAGCGCTCAGGGGAGAGATATCCTAGTTGGAAGTTTTAATTTAATAGAATGAACCAGCAAGCTACATTTTATGATCGTTTGAGCATATTTCCTCTTTTCTCTCTCTCTCTCTCTCTCTCTCTCTCTCTCTCCCCTTCTCAGCGCCGCTTCAGCCTCCGAGAGCTCCCCCTACTTCTCCCTCTCCCACACTTGCCTGCCTCCCAGAGGATCAATTCCTTGCGCAGCATCCGGTAAGCTGGCTTGAAGCTCTCTAGGATTTTCTGAAAATTTCTGGATGTCTCTATAGTTGTAAAGTGTGTGTGCATCTCTAATTGCTTGCATGATTTCAACGAAGTTATGTTTGTGTGCCTTTTTCCTAATGTTTTATAACTTGGCAATCCTTTGTTTTGTTAACCAGGGTGTTGTTCGCATCACGGTGGCTGTGCCTTTGGTAGAAGGTGAAGGAAACCTTAAAGGATAGACACTGGAAGTTACGATACATTCTCTTTCAGAGACTATTTTGAGCTTGAAGGAGAAGATATCTGGGGAGATTGCGCTTCCTGCAAACAAACAAAAATCGAGTGGAATTAGAGGCGGGTTCTTCTTCAAGGACAACCTTTCATTGGCGCACTACAATGGTGGACCGGGCGAAACACTAACCTCAGCTCTTAGAGAGCGTGGTGGTAGAAAGCGCTAATTCAACAATATGGGTTGATGGAAGCCAGTTTAGACTTGCTTGCAGCGCCACCTACTCTCTGTGCTCATTTTTAACAGCTTCAGCTTTATTTACTTCAAAGTTGGGCAACTCAAGTTGCGGCTTTTGCAGGCGTCGCAACAGTACTTGGCAATGGCGGTAATGGGGCTCATATGCTAACCTTGTAATTGGCGTGTTTATATAAGGTTCAAGGGTGTTGGTTTGCATTATTTACACCCAGATGCAGATTCTATTAACATCTTCCAGAAAGAAGATGTGGGTGACGACTGTTAAAATTGTCAGTTTTGCAGTCACTTTTGTGACCTATAATGCCACCTCATGAACTTTGTGAATGTATGATTTCGCATTTTTTTGCATGAGAACAGCAGCAAGTTATTGTGCTTGCACGTTTCTGGCAGCTTTTTGTTGCTATGGTGTACTATTACTTTTACTGGTTCTAGCAGCTTGTAGTAGTTGAAAATTTTATATTTTAGTACCTGAATGGCTTGTTTAACATGTTAAGGTGAGCAGACAACGACTTCAAACTTATTGGGGTTTGCTTATCCATGCAGTGTTTCTGTCCACAGCTATCAACAGATCTTTAGTCGTGATTGAATGTACTGGGAGCGTCTGTGGAGGCTGGGGAGTGGGATATCGTTTTCTGAAGGTGAGGTTTATGCAGTTTATTTTACAGGTGTTTGTGCTATAATGAATCTCTGTGAGATCAATTGTTTACTCTTTGCCTGTCAGTGACAATTAAATTCTTGCTTTTAAGTGTGTGTGAGATCAAACTGTTTACTCTTTGCCCATCCAAAGCATCAATTCAAATAATTGCTCTCAAGCTTTCCCTTCCAGCTTTTTACTTTTTCTATTAACAAGTTAATAGGGAATGGTTTGCACAAAGATGTTCACTGTTGCTAGGCTTGATTTCATCGTTGCCCAAAAAGGTGTGAAAAATACGTCATGGAGAGAACAAGACAGTTTAATAGTTTGAAGAATATGGGAGTGAACCAAGCTTAGGAGGTCTTTTAGACCTCTAGAGCTCATCCTCATAGTGCGTCATCTACCGTCTTGAATTTTCATGAGAAAAATGAAGGACCTAGCATTTGACTTTCACTCATAGACGTGCACATATCTATCCAGATGGCTAGGTTTATGGTGGATGCAAAATTTTCATCTTGGCTGAACTGGTTGAAAAGCGATGGCTTACTTAATAGCAAGCATATGACTTTTTGGTTCAGGTGCTATGCATGATGTTCTGTCTATCAAGGAGAGTTGTAATTTGATAACGGTCCGTCTGTTGCAGGAGCTTTAGTGGGACACTGGTTTTATAGCAGGTTGTGTGTGGCAGGAGGTCATCACAAGGAAGAGTAGTATCGATTTAAAAGATGAATGCGACAATCTTCCATCTAGTTTCTGGCTGCTACAAGAGCTCAAGAAGAGTCAAAAAAGTCTCAACTTGTTGGCTCATTGACAAGAGGAATCTAACTATTTGAGCAGGTTCCTTATCAAGCACTTTTTGGAGGATTATGCAAGCTCTTAATCAGAGTCTTTTGTGCAACTGAAGTGGAGGATTGGTCCTGTATTTTGATAGCACTGCAAATGAGTGCAAGGATGTCTTTTTTTTTTTGTTTTGTTTTCGGTGGGCGGGGATTGGATCTAAGCTTCTTGCCAAAGTATTGTTTTCTTGTCTTAAGTAGTTTTCGTAATCTGTGTTTTGTTTAATTACGGTCTTTTGTGTTTAATGCTATTTTGAGTGAGTCCGTGATTACGAGAATTCAAGAGAGTTGCTAAGAGAAATGTTCGTGCATAGAATTCCTAATTTTCTTCTGGTGTTTCCAACAATGGCGGTGGTGTATAAACAAGTTACTGAAGGATGGAGAACATACGCGTATTAAAGGTCACCATGCTTTTATGGAAAATAATTAAGGATGTAGGTTTTTTTGGGGTGAAGACGATGTTTGTTTTTCTTAGTGTCATATGGTACATCAAGGCAAATAGCATAGCTGGCGAACAACTTGAAAGTTCTTATGGTCACCACGACAATAGCTAGCATCCAAACAAGACTCCATGTGGTTGATGAGTTCATGAAAGAACTTGCAGCCATTTGAAATTTTGCAAGAGGCATCTTTTTTTTCCAAGAAGAGCTTCCATTAGTTTAGAAAAATGCCCAATGGGCTACAATCTGCCCCTCCTAGAGAGGGCTAATCAAATGTGGGAACTGTCCCATGAAAAGGGAAGATATGTACAATGATGGCTAGATCAAGATATGGGAGAGAGATCGGCAGGTACAATTGACACACCAGGTTCTTGGTAACAGCTTAGATTCCCTCTATGCTCGGTGAGAAGAAAAGCAAAAGCATGCAGCTTTGTCTTGGGGCTTGTCCTATGAAGAAGCGGGCCCGACTATGTAGAAGACTCTATGAGGGCAACCTTGCACACAGTGATTGGATTAAAAAATTCATGCGCTGGCCTTGTGCTCAATTTTGAGTTGGTTTGTTGGCAGCCATGATCACTCTTTGTTATGTGTAATGGGTTGATTTTTTAATTTTTGTGTTGTATTGTTGTCGCTTTCTTCTCTAAAAGCTTGTAAAAACTTTGAGTTTTCTTCAAGGCAAGCTTTAAATCTAGCCACCATTTTGCAAATGATTTAGCGAGTTAATAGTAAGATTTTTATTTGAAGCATTCTAGATTTTATTATGTGACCAATCTATCTATCAATTGTAGGCAGGCCTCGTGATTTTATCACTTTTTTTTCTCTTGTTTTAATAGTGGCAAGCAACCTGGATCGCAATTGGTTCGGTTCGAATCTCGTTGACGAAAGTTGCTTTTGGCCTGAGATGAATTGGGAGCTGAGCGAGTATGAGCCTACGATTTGGTCAAAAGCAAATAATGATTTTTAAAAAATCATTGAAAATATGAATCTTGCCAGATACCTTGCGTTAAAATGGAAGACGGATGGAGGGCCTGTGTGGCGTCGGGCAAGGGGCACATGCTGGCCAAGGGCGGGTGCAGGTCATTGATGGAAGAGAGGTAGCAAATGGCTAGGGAAGGCAAAACAAGAGGCTGCCAAGGTGGGATGAAGCATAGCAGACCACGAAGCGTATGCAGAGGGTGGACAAACTCCAAGCGTCGAGGGGCACGACAACAGCGTAGGACAAGCCCAGGTCCTTTTTTTATATACAAAGGGCTTCACTCTCTAGGTACCATGAAGCTATGGTTGGGATGGGTTAGCTCAGCATGACCTCTGCAAAGGCCGGCTCATGGGTTCGATTCTCGAGTGTGGAAAGAGGTTTTGCTTCAGATGAAGAGAATCAAAAGAATCTTAATGGGATTTATAAAGATTCAACATAATATAAATAGAAACCAACCAATATGTGCATATGATCTAGTATGTATAAATAGAAACCAACCAATATGTGCATGTGATCTAGTATGTATACATAGAAACCAGACGTTGAATCTAGTATGTGCGTACAATTTCAGAAAATATACTTTTCAAAGAAATCTCGACAGATGTAGGCTCCCAAAGCTTAAAATAAGTGTTCATAGATATCTCTATCGACGTGTACACAGATGCACCACTTTCGCTCACTTTGCATGCAACAATGCCATCATTATAAAAGGGGGGGCTCAATAACTCATTCTAACTTTTCACTTTCGCCACCCTTACGCTCTTCCACTTTCTGTTCACACAATGATCTAGTTATGGATGCCTTTGCACCCACAACCACCTCTTTTTCACGCTTCACCCTCTTCCTCGAGGACACCAACTACAGGGGAAAGTTGGATCTTCACACCTTCTTCACACGTTCCCCCGACCTTGGCGCCACAATTGCCCTCCACATTCACGCATTTGTCGAAATTTCAGCATTCATGGAGGAGCACATCATCAAATATGACATGACTAACCCCCCAAATGTAGGGATCTGGTTGCCTTGCGATCTCTGCGCTACATCCACAAAAGAGATCGCCCGTCATCTAAGCGGATGAGACGGTTCCAAGAAATTGTCGTCGATGCAGGCCATTTCTTAGATGAGCAGGCCCTATGTGTGCTAGCATTGAAGAAGTGCAAGTTGGGGGTGGAGTACCTATCTTGCTTGGCTACTTTCATCTTCCTTGTCAGCGAGGAACCCGATTTGGAGGAGGTACGACTGCTGCACCTTCAGGTTGGTTCCATCGTCAAAGATGCCAAAGGAGCAGCAAGGTGTTCCCATGAACCCTTTGGTTGAAGGCCAGGCACTTCAGCTTGAGTACCCTAGGGGGCTCGAGGAAGTGGTTGAAAAACCCATCATTCTGGCTACCACTAGTGTCACTCTAGAGGATGCTCCATTGACGAATGAGGCGATCACACTGAAGTAGAGATCAACCACTTATCGTCAGTGTTGGTGGATGGGGAGGAGTTTCTTTTTTTGAATGAATTGGAGAAAGCATTCAGCCTACACATGGATGAGTGTCTAAGTGTTCTATGCACTAGTGCCCAATTTCCCCTAGACTCCATGCCAGATGCCCTTGAAAGCAAGTGCCTACCACTCAATGACTCTGTCACTGACACTATTGCACTTGTGTGTGTGGAGGTTCTGGTAGAAGAGCAATTGCACGTGGCAGAGGAAGATTTTCAAGACACACGAGCCAAGTTTTTCATTGCAAGGACGGCTATTCTAGTGCAAAATCCTACCTCTCATGGGCCAAAATTTTGTGGATGTTGTGAAGTCGTGCATCGACTTGTATATCAAGGGCAATAGATAGGAGAAGGAAAATTCTATCTTACTTTCAAAGTTGTTTGTTCTCACCTCAATTGTCGTTTTCTTACCCTTGATTGGTTTATAGTAGGATGCCTTGGATCTTGATGAGTTTGCAACATGGACGAGTGGCAAGCAGATGGCCTTTGGACCACAGTCCTCCCTTGCTTATTACATAGGAAAACTTCCCCCTGGTGATGTTTCCATTGTACACAATGAGTTCACTCCCCAAGGTCATTTCATGACGTGGTCTTTGAAAGCCTTGAGCAAAGTTTTGTGCTTGAGCACCATTGCCAAACTTCTCATCTTCTCTTCCTAGTGAGAAGATCCCTAGCATGCAATGCATTTGGCACTGGCTTCCATGGCAAAGTGCTTGTCCAAATAGGGATACACGTCTCTATTGGCTCAATTGACCTGAGGCAATAGCGCACTCCCTCTTGGATTGCCTTATGCGCTAGATAGACGCCAAGAATGGCCAAGAAAATTATGGGCTCTTCAAGTAAATGATATAACATTCTTGTTTCAAAGTACTAATGAAGTATATGCAATTACCTCTCTATCTTGTACATTCTTTTACATTTCAAAGTTTTAAAAAAATCATGAACTTGTGTTGTCAATCGCTAAGGGGTGTCTTTTTTGCTCTGCCTAACTACTCATTCTAATTGTTGCCGTACTCAGAGGGTGGGGAAAGAATGGATGCATGGACACCTAAATTTCAGCTGGATTTTTAGTGTCCTGGGTACACACAAGGCCAATACAATAAAAAAGGGGGATGTCCACAAGGGCATGCAGAACAGCCAAACAGAGGGGTCTTGTTTGGTTGTTCTACGTACGTACCGTTGTGGACACCCCCCTTTGTTCTTGTACTTGTCTTGTGTGCACCGAGGACACTAAAAATCTCAAATCCAACTGAAATTTAGATGTCCATGCATTACTTCACCCCCTCCCCTTGGCAATGCTAGAGCCAAAGCTGACAAAGCGCATGAAACCTTAAATCAAGCAAATTTTGTGCTTTTCCAGTGTCTACAAATGCACACAAGCCCACAAAATTCAAAAAGGGGGTGGCCACAAGGGCATGCAGAATAGCCAAACAGACCCCTTGTTTGGCTGTTCTGTACGCCCTTGTGCCCCCCCCCCCCCCCCCCCCCCCCCCCCCCCCCTTTTTTCCATTTTGTGGGCTTGTGTGCACCCATGGACACTCGAAAAGCACAAAATTTACTTGATTTCAAGTGCTGAACTATAAATACAACCCCTTTTCCTCTAACAATGGTGGACCCGACCAGTGTACATTAGACAGACACCATTCAACTTAAAAGCATTAAGAAGATAAAGGACTTAATTGACTATGGACATAGACGGTACAAAACTCTTAATCCTTTGATCATGAACAATTTGTTTCGATACAAAGGTAGGGAAGGTAATACAATAAAAATGAGGTTCACTTCAGCTAGTGCTCAAAGTCTTGCCTCAAACGGCAGGCAAGGTTCATGTCTTTTGGTTGTATAGTCACTCCCTTGGCATGTGTGACATAGAGGCCGGAATCCTCCAACACAGAAATGATGTGGGCCTTCGCACCCTTTTGAATCACCTCAAGCGCAATTGCTTGCATTCTATATTGATTTCCATAACTTTGGAGTATCTCCTTTATCGTGCAAGCGAAGGGGGCTTGTCGAATGAGCAGCTCGGTTATCTTTTGATAGTGTTGGATTTCTGCAGATGCCCTTGCAATCTTGCGATGATGCTGGGGGTTGTGTTGGGGGCACTTGCACATTTGCTGGTGCGAGGCGCTTGGGATTCTTAAAAAACTTTGATTTGCAGTGGTTTACATGCTTCGGTGATGGTGGTGCCGCCTCCTCTGTCTCCTCATCGTCCTCTCTCAATGCCTCTCGATCTTGTGTTGTAGGGAGAGCTCCTTTCCCACGGGGTAGTTTCTTTCCCACAATGGCACTTTCACATTTTCTGGTGCGAGGCGCTTGGGATTCTTATAAAACTTTGATTTTCAGTGGTTTACATGCTTCGGTGGTGGTGGTGCCGCCTCCTCTGTCTCCTCATCGTCCTCTCTCGCTGCCTCTCGATCTTGTGTTGTAGGGAGACCACGGGGTAGTTTCTTTCCCACAACTGGCACCAGGTGTGTGCAGAGGATCTCAGCACACTGACATGGGGACTCTGCCTCTGACTCATTGTCTGTATGCACCACTCAAGCTTGAGACCCCCCTACTTGTGCTTGTTAGCATGGTGGATGTTCCCTTTCACTTGAGGATGATGATTCCCCTTCTTCTTCTCACCATTGTTCGGCACGCTGCTTGACTCTTTGATGTGGTGCCCCTTGTGCTTGTTGTTGCTGTGATTGTTTCTTTGTGCTTGCCGCTCATGAGCCTGCAGTGAGCCCTCTCCCCGACTACCTTGCCTAGAGCTTGATGAGCGCCAAGGGCAGCCACGTGTCCGTGGGCGTTTTCTTGTGTTTCTAAGCCATTCTAGCTTTTCGCAACCTTGGAGAGTGATTTTGTTACCAAGAAGATGCCCTTTGGCGGTTTGTTTGGTGCGCACATGGGGTATAGTGGGAGCTCACCTATGGAGAAAAACCAAACTGACAAGTGAGAGGTTATATTTATAAGGGCTCATTTTAAGAGGGACCGTTTTGAAAGGGTCCTTTCACACTATAATTTTCCTCTAAAAGCTATTATTTTTTTAATGGGTGTCCCCAAACTTTAAAAGATATATATGTAAAGAAGAGTATTAATTAGCACTAAATCCACCTCGACCCTTGTCGAATCGTGCATTGGCATGTGGTTACTAGCACTAAATCCACCTTGACCTTTGCCGGAGCCTATGTTGGCGCCATGCGGCATGGTTGGTGGGGCCTTGTGACATTCATCACTTGTTGTTGTGCTCTGGACGATTCAATTTGTGCACTTTCCTTGCAATTTTAAATTGTCAAGCACGCTCCATGGTGAGCTTACAAGAAAATGGTTGTGCGAAAGAACCAGTTGAACATCTCTTCCAAATAATTAGATTGTACCACTACTATGTTGAGTATTTTTAAAGTATAACCCCTAGCTCGATAATGGGACTTCTCCATGCCTTGAGTGCTGAAAATCCCCCGAGTGCAAAATGGACAAGGATAGAGTGAATAAACCCCTTGTTTGCAGCCAAGCAAACACTTTATGTTCTTTAAATCCCCGCCCAGGTGCCACTCCACATCAAAGCTACCAAAGCCCTCAACCTCCAACTTCTCACCTACAATTTGGGAGTGTATTACTTCTATAATCCATGGAGTTCTCCATGATAGTACTCCATTGATCTCTTTGGGCACCTCAATAGCACCCAGCCACCAAAAATGCCAAGCACTACAAAACAACTAGAGACAAGACCTTAGACTTCAAAGTTTAAGATAAGTAGAACATAACCAAAAGTAAAAAATATATTATGTCACCTTCTTGAGGTAGCTCATAGAATCTAAGCATACCTTTTTGAAGCCTTCTGAGGTCCACAAATATATTGTTCCACATTGTGTAGTGAAGCTCACATATGTCCTCAATGTGTAGGTATGTCCCAATGCGAGAGAACACATCTTCATTTGTGGCCTTCTTTGCAAGGTTGACCTTGTGCGGAATGGGAAACAGATTCTCCACGATGCCACACTCTTGCAAGGCATCCTTTAGGAGTTGAAAAATAGCCTTGTAGGCTTTGGTGTTGATCCCAGTGTCATCACAAGCATGTTGGATGTCATCTTCACTAACCAATTTGTGCATAAGATCCTTGGTGTTTGCATCCCCAATGTACTTCCCCCTAGGCGAATGTAAGATAGAAATCACATCATGGGTATTAAGACAACTATTGAGAAGGTTAACTCGATCATCTTGGCTAGTACTACAATCATCACGTACTACTCTTTCCCTTACAAGTAGCATTATAGAATCTCACATGCTCTATGTAATTATCTCTTATTAATAATCCATATTATTGACTATTAAAGAAACGTGTACAAGGGAATCTCTTCTTACTCCCTCATCAAGCTTGCAGAAATTGAGTAATTAAAGGTGTGCCACACTCCTTTTTCCACACTCAAGGTTGTGCAAGAACTGTTTAGTGTAATTTTTCTTCTTTTCACTTCCAATCCTTATATTTCTTTGTGCCTAGTATATAAAGGTCTCTCGTCTTGTTTACCTATTAGCACACTTTTGACAATTTTTAGTGTTTCATATTGAGCTCAAATAATCACGGAAAATTATCTTTTTTCTAAGAATCGAGCCTTTACTTGGTTTTGCTATGAACCAAGAAGATTTATATACACAGCTTGTCCCAATTGCTAGGCAATATATATGTATATCATGGTGAGTACTAAACTAACAATTCCAAAGGATGATTCATAGCATGTTTGGGCCACAAAGATTAGTTTCCATTAATGCATCATTAGCACCTTTTATCCTACCTATGATTGAGCTTTGATGTCTTTATTTATGTCTTGCTTTAAGTAAGGGATGTTGTATATATGTGTGTACAAGAGAGCTAAGCTCCTATTGCTATACTCAAAGCTTTTATCTAGTAATTGCAACGTGTCAAAGTATCCTACAATTCCTTGCAAACTCTCACAGTTAGAAGCCTTGCACTTTCCTGGCAAGGACGCCCACTTTTTGAACCCGGCACGAATAAGCTAGGGTGAGAGTTTGTGAAGGCATTTCAGGGCTTCAACCATGGCAGATCAACAAGGCTATCAAGGAATGCAATTTAATGCTGGGACAATGAAAATGTTCATGCAACAACAACAAGCTACAAAAAGGAGGGAAGTCTCAACCACAAAGGTGCTTCACTCGATTGTCAACAAGATTGATCAGTTTGATGGAATAAATATTACAAAGTATCTTCGTCACTATGAGAAGGAGACGGAGTTGAATAGGGTGCGATGCTAGGAATGAGATGATGAGAACTTTTGAGCTTGTTGTGGTAAGGATTGAAGACAAACTAGAAAGAAATCAAAGATGCAGTCTCACTACTTGCCAAGAGACAACGTCGGCGAGACAAGATGGTGGTATCTAATGGTACTTCTCTCTCTATCACACCAGACTCAGGCCATCCAAGCCAATTAATCCAACTCCAAAAATGGAAGAATCCACACTAGATGAGTTGGTAAAGGGCATGTGAGAGATGAAGTTGAAACTAGCAAGGCTAGAAGAAAAGGAGACAGGGCCCGGGGTAGTCACTTATCAAAAGACCCCTATATCACGTGCGTTCAAGAGGTAATTAATAATACCCCAATATACATAATATACTTACACAATGAGCCTATTTAAAAAAACCTCACCCCCCTCTGTATGTATACATGTTTATACATTTTGGTCTTTTAATAATCCTCTCCGGTTAACTCACGTGATATCGTACACATTCTAAAAAGTGACCGCCCCGGGGGACAAGGCAACCATCAAGGCAAAGAACATAAAACAAGTACGGCTTTGTAAATAGGTGTATATGGTGTGATAGCACTGATCATACCAGGAGATATTGTGATAGCTTTAAGGATGCTTTGATCAAAGACCTTTTGTTTTTCAAGGATGGAAAGATTCATCTCACAGAAATTGGGATGCTTTTGAGGACCAACTTTGGAAAAGGTGGAATGTGGAAGCTAGTTGAAGACATGGTTACGAGCTAGGCTATTGCCAGGGTTGAGGCAGTTGCCTATGGGATGAAGATTGAAGTAAGAATGTAAGCAATGATGAGCAGATATTAGATGAGTTATGGCCATATGCTCTGGAGTCTGCTATAAAGGGGAAGGTAACTATAAAAATATTGCATAAAGCTGGAGATTTTATTCGTGAAACAACAAGGTGGAATGATCCAGTGGATTCTTTGTCAGTTCATGGATATATTAAAATGTAAAAATCATGAAGTTGTCGTAGAAGAAAAGTGCAAACGCGAAAATGGAGATGATGGAACCTCAAAAAGGGCTACCAAAGGTGGAGGAAACAAAGATACTATTCCTCCAAGGGAAGCTTCACCACAACAGGTTCCACCAACGGAAATACCCATGGAGGATATATTGCCCGAGAGGAGGCAGACAAAGAGCAAAGCAAAGATTCATGCATATAAATTGCAATCAGATATTGAGGCTACTACAAATGTGAAGAAGGTATTGGAAGAAAGAATTTTGAACATTAAAGTTGAGTTTACATTGCGTGAGGTACTTGGGATTGCAAAGTAGAAATCATAGACATAATCAAGAGGAAGATACATGCATTGGGTGAAGGGGATATGTTAACCCTCACGGCTCACGGACACACTATCACCTACGATGGACGTTGTATTATTTACTTGGTAGAGTCAGGTACCGGGCTTGTCGGTCCAATAGGAAAAGGGTAAGAGCGATCGCCCATGAGAGGCGCACTCTAACTAGAACATTCAAGGGATTAGTCGGCTAAGCATGAGCGCCCAAGTGTGAATGGGGTGAGCTCATATAAAAGTCAACTAAACCTAAAAATCACTCATTCTCTCATTTGTGCAATTGAAGAGTGCTCTTGCTCCATCTCCATCTTCTTCTTCTTCATCTCCTTGTGTGTGTGTGTATGCATGAGAGAGAGAGAGAGAGAGAGAGAGAGAGAGAGAGAGAGCAATCGAGCATTGCGACGGCGGCACGACGACGGCGTGGTGGTTGAGCGCGGCGTAGCGGCGTCTCCCTCTTCTTCGCGGCGAGGAATCCTCCACGACAGCAAGCGTAGAGCGATGAGTGACACACCATTGCCATCTTTGAGCTTACTAGTTAGGCTTGTTGTGTGATTGGAGCCATTTGTGGCTCGCACATAGTGTATCGGCAAGTTCCTTGCATTGACACATGTGACATACGCGCACATTTTTGGTGTCGCTGCCGGTGAATGCCATACACTAAGCTTGAATGGCACTCTATGGTTCTTTTGTGGTGCAATTTCAATTGTAGGAAAGGTAAGGAAGGAGGGTGTGTGTGTTGAGAAGAAGGATTTTGTGTTGCTACTATGTATTTCTTTGTTAATGGAGTTTTCAAAGGTACCGTGTTTTTTCTCTGTGATAAGATCTTAGTATTAAGGTTGTTAGTTCTGTGTAATACAAAGTATAGTAAGTAAGAAGAAGTAGATCTGTGAGAGCTAATGAAGTGTGTTAGTGTGTAACAGTAGGTGTATTAGTTGGAAGTAGGTAGGTAGAGTGTGTGTGTGTGTGTGTGCTCGCGTGGAGGCCGCAACAACCTTATCCCAACAAAAAAATTAATTATTTTTTTTAAAAAAAATTTTAAAGGTAGGACCGGGATCGAGAATATCTCCCAGACCCAAGCCGAAGCCCACGCTCAGGCATAGGCCTCAGTCGCCCTTTGAAATTACGAATTTTAGCTTCACACGTAGCTAAAAATCGACTTTTTTAAGGACCAACGGAGCTTCAGGTGACCGAACGTTGTGATGTAAAGCACACTGCAACCCTCTGAGTGATACGCTCGTTTTGAGCTATCACACACTTTAACAAAAAAAAACGATCATTAAAAAACATTAAAAACATAAAAAAATGAGTGAAAACGGACGCCTAAAAAAGTAAGCGGTTAACCTTCGAGGTTATTCGCTGACGCTTGTAGGGTGCCAAAGGCCTATGCATCTGCGCTCTGGTCGTGTGCTAGAGATGGAGCAACTAGAGAGAATTTCGACTTATGCGAGTTCTCAATATCCACCTACCTTAGGTTCCGGGCCCTCGGCGGGGACCCAAGGTAGTACAAACCAAGACCCGAACATAGCGGCTAGTGACTCTTCCTCTGACTACGACGTCATGGAGGGTTTCCCAATGACTAATCCGGATAGCTCAAGCCAAGACATTCATGCCATGGGTCCACGGTCCGGGCAGAGCGTGCTTAGCCGCTTGAAGGAAACCTTTACTAGAGCCACTCGCTCCGAACATGGAGCTAATGATGTAAATGAGGGGGGTGGGGAAGTAAATTCTCCATTCATGACCAACGAAGACCATATGCCCTTAGAGAATGTGCATGTGAATACTTCATTCACTGCACCTCCGGACTCTTCAGAGCTATTCCCCTCCGAGGTTATATTACCTGATGGTAGAAGCCTTGCCGAAGTGCAAGAGGTTGAGCGGTATATCCTTGCAGCGAGGGAAAGGAAATTGAGAGCTTACGCAAGGCGGAGCAACGAAGAGAGTTAAAAGCGAAAGCCCCTATGTCAATATCCTTTCTAAGAGAGCAACCAAGTGCTCCTGACTTAGCAACCGCTAAGGGCCAACCCCCTAGAAAGCAACATTGCATCTAGCTCAAAGGACACCCCTAGCACCTCAATCCTAGATGGAGCGTTCTTAAATGAGAACTAGGAGTACGAACTACAGACGAAAACTCTGACCGACCTATACACATGTCACACCTATCACATGGGTTGGTTAGATTTCCTACAATCCACAATGGGTGCTACTAGTGTCGAGGATCAACAACAAAGAGTTTGTGAGGTCATCCATAGGGTCATTGAGTTAGAGAGACAGAACAAGGGGATCAACATGCCTTCAACGGGTCTCATGAGATTCTTAGATACAGGAAAGGCTAAACAACCGACCTTATCACAAATGGACACTCCCTCAGTAAGTCCGATGGATCCTCCATATGTTGTTTCTCTAGGGGTCTCAATGCAATCTGAGCCCACAAGTGATAGCTTCACCTTTCCAAGTCTAGCTCATCTTTCCCTTGATGACACCACGGCTACCATGCCTACCCCAAGGATGGTCATGCCAAGAAACATGCCATGGACCTCATTTGTTAGTAAAGCACGGCTACATGGTAGCTCAATGCCTGCAATAGTACCTACAAGTGTGTACCAATCGTATGCACCTATGGGTCATCGCATTCATGTAGTCCCTACCCCTCCCATTGTTTCAACTACCTGTGCTCCACAACCACAACACCAAAGCTCTTATTTCCATGGGACTATACTGGCTAGCATTAGCATGTCACATCCAACGTCTGCTATGCCTAGGGCCACACATATGAACTTTGGACCTCCACACGGCACAACCCCGTACCAAATGTGGAACTGAAGGGCTTCCTATGCACCAAGCCCAATGCCAATACCTACTCCACATGTACCCTCTAGAGCACCTTCACCCACTGTGCCTGCTCACTTAGGTGACTTGGCAACATTTTCTCAAGCTATTGGTCGATCTATTGCTGTGAATATACGTAACACGCCTGATAGAGAGCCTGCATTGAGACCTTAGCATGGAGACACACCTCGAGTTCCTGCATTGATGCCGGCCCCACCTCTTGAACAAACATCACAACACATGGTCCCTAGGGCCCAAAATGTTGTTCAAACAACACCCTTACCACCTCCAGTGCTAGGACCGCAACCACCACATCCGAAAATCACTTCTGTGAATCAAGTGGGTTGTGAGTCATCTATTGCTTGTTTGGAAGGCTGTGAGGAAGATATTGATCCTAATATTGCCTATGGGATGGATGTGCTTGAGAAATTTCACAATACTACATGAAGGACTATTGGGGACAAGTCAAACCTCTCTATCAAGTAGCTGCTCTTGCGGCAAGAGGCCAAAATATCAATTACACTGCTAAGATACCACCTCTTCAATGCTATGAGTGTGGAGGTCCACATCGTGTAGCCGAGTGTCCTATTAGGCCACAAAAGAATGCCACACTAATGCAAACCAATCAAGCGAGCACGTCTACAATGCCGATACTCATGTGTAATCGATGTGGCATAGATCATTTGATTGCCCAATGTCCAAAATAATCCAAATGCACCGAAGATCACGCCATTAAACTTGATTGAAGTTACCGAGGAGCCATTAGAGAACTAAAGTTTGGGCTACCACAATTTGCACACATGGATGGAGCTGGGGAGATGCCGATAGAGGAGGAACATTTAGATCCACAACCCAACCTAGATGAGAACCTTGTTATAGAAATACCTGTTAAAAACAAGTTGGAACAATACTTTGAGGGTGATGAATCCAATGCGACTATACCAATCATTACTAAGGGATTAACTGTGAAGGGAATCCTTGATGGTGGCACTGGGGTTAGCACTGTGACTAAAAATTGATGGGAAACTATGGGAAGACCTCACCTTGCGACCACAACTATAGTAGTGAAGATGACCAATGGGTCTATTGTTAAACCTATTGGGATGCTAGAAGATCTCAAGATCAAGGTCTTTGAACATAAAATAAGAGTTATCTTCATTGTTATGGATTTCTCCAAACACACCATGGCATCGGAGATGATCTTAGGACGTCCTTTCATGAAGGAAGCAAAAATGGTGCATGACTGGTCTAAAAACCATGTCTACTTGTAGTTCCAAGATTCTATCATTCGAGTGGACCTTGTGACTAGTCGAGCACATCCTCTAGGAAATAGGTTTATAATTGATCATAGATCTGACACCACAATTCACTCAGCCCCATTGCAGTATTGTTCCACGTGTAAAGCGGACACTGATGTTGGGGAAGATTCTCCTTATATGGATGTACTACCTGGGATGACTGAGTCGGACAATGTGGATTGGGTCCACCTAGCAGCAACCATAGACACTTGGGGAAATAGGGGGACAACCTGAGTAACACCTGAGGGGGATGAAATGCCATCACTCATTCCTTTCAATATGCTACAAGCAATGCATATAGCTTCTTACAAGACTTATCCTAATATAATAAAGAAAACATACAAGTGGGTCCCTAAAGCCTCTTGAGCGACCATAGCTAGTCCTAAAATACAGAAGCCTTGTAAGAAACATCCCACTCGCCCCAGAAAATTTAAGAAAACGTGGCGTTGGATTCCTAGACGACTATTGGAAGCCCAAGGCTACTATCAAGGAAATGATCAAATATGGGTGCCAAAACGTAGATTGTGTTCTTACCTGTCACCTAACCCATGTGAGCCCAATCCTGTAGCTCCAAAATGAATTTACGATCGTGGAAAGAAAAAAATCACAGAATGCTACACACCCGCTCCAAAGCTAGTTTGGGTACCAAAGAAAGAACAATTTGTTCCACCTAGCTCAGGAAGGGGGGAGTCCCATGAAGCTTCTAGCTCCTCATGTAATGCATCCATAAAGGTAAAGGCTTCTCCACCTCCTCCACCTACAGTAGTGGACCTCCATGAAGCTACAAAAGAATCCACACCTCCCAGTGTTTAAGAATCACCTGATGAACCACTTCAAGTTCGATCCTGGGAGAGTACCTTACCACCCTTGCAACTCGACGAGGCACCAAAGGTAATAGAAAACTAATGGCAAAAATCCTCACCTATTACCAACTGGAACAATTGGTTTCAAAAGGTGACGATATCTTTCCAAAAAGTATGATCTACCTAAGGAAGGGGGGAGTGTTTGCTGACAGTTATCATTCACTCACTCCCCTCTCAACCTTCCTCCCTGGCCTCTCAATCTCGCAATCTTAGGGAATGTATATATAAAGCCTTATACTCACAAAGAAAACAAAAATAATAAAGAGCAAGAGCAATTAGCAAACGAGTATGCACATAAAAGTCAAAACATTGACCCAGACCTACACATTCACATCCGGTACACTGAAAACAAAAACCTATGTCATCAAACACCTTTGATCCTCAGCACTCGAGTGACAGAGGGTAGGTAAGATTAGTACGATAGAAGTGTTTCTGTTTTGGAGTTGAGTGATTACCAAAGTTCTTTTTTCCCACTGATGTGCCTCCTAGAGGTATTCTTGTGTTTCATAGTGTGTACAGGAACATGTTGCTGTGGTTAGGATTTGGACCTTCATGGAATCTTTCTCTCATCCACTTTTCAAATCAAGCGCGACCATCAACACAAACATGTGTTTCTTGTCCATTAGCATTGCCCCTTATCTTTTTTGCATCCATGTTGGTCTGCTTTAATTGTGATTGGTAGCATAATATTCAGCGCATTTGCTTGGCATCAAACATAAAATTCAATGTAATTTTTTGTCATAATCACTTGTCTAGGCTTAAAAATCAAGTAGTCCGACTAAGCTAGTTTGACCAAGCTAGGCGTTAGAGATCTTCTCTTAATACCATGGGGAATGCCTTTCTAATAATCAATGGTTACTTAGGTCCTTAATCCGATTTAGGCATCATTGTGTTAAATGTACTAGGGCTTTCTAGTGGGCTTAGTCCCTATTGACCTTTAGCTTATGTATTATAAAGGGACTTTACTAGTGTGATGAGCTTGGGGAGGGTAACAGTGTTATATGACCCCCCAAAGTTACAAAATTAAAATGCTGAAAACGAAAAAACACAATGTAAAATCTTAAGCTGGAAGAGAAACCTCAGCTTGATTTGGTACTCCACTCACATGTATTGCCTATGGTACTAGAGCCCTAGAGGTTTCCAGTGTGGGCTCTTTTGCTTGAAAAGCAAAAAACCCAAGACATGCAAAATAAGCACACACATCAAAATTGAAACAATGTGAAAAGACTTTGTGGGGTCAAAGAAAAGGTAATCAGTCAGGCGATGATTTCATGAGAAATTCCTTTTATCGTAGCTAAACTACAAGGTCTTCTAGGTATAGCCTCTAATCAGCCCTCGGACATGAAATACTTGGCTCTCGTGATTAAACAACTTAATTGACCAGAGAAAATTAAGAAGCTTACCCATGGTATTAATAGTCGATCTCTAGTGCCTTTCGACCGTTAAATTAGCGACCCCAGACTTGTTTAATTTTTTACCTTTACAACTGTTTATGCGTTTGATTATATTGCAATTTAATGTTTATTGCTGACAAATGGTTTAAAATTCTGTTACCAATCAAATTGTCTGCCTACAACTACATATGCTTTTTAATTGTATATGAGAATGCAATTACTGTGCCAATGTTGTTTGATTTTGCAGTGACTGAAAAGGCTAAGGATATTCATCTCAAATGCTCTTCCACCTCGACAAACAAGCTTCAACTCAATAGCTTCCGAGGATGGAATCTACATCAGGAAGGGGGGCATGTTAACCCTCACGGCTAACGAACACCCTATCACCTACGACGGACGTTGTATTATTTACTTGGTAGAGTCAGGTATCGGGCTTGTCTGTCCAATAGGAAAAGGGTAAGAGTGATCGCCGATGAGAGGCGCACTCTAACTAGAACATTCAAGGGATTAGTTGGCTAAGCATGGGCGCCCAAGTATGAATGGGGCGAGCTCATATAAAATTCAACTAAACCTAAAAATCACTCATTCTCTCATTTGTGCAATTGAAGAGTGCTCTTGCTCCATCTCCATCTTCTTCTTCTTCATCTCCTTGTGTGTGTGTGTATGAGAGAGAGAGAGAGAGAGAGAGAGAGAGAGAGAGAGAGAGAGCGATCGAGCATTGCAACGGTGGCACGGCGGGGGCGAGGCGGTTGAGCGCGGCGTAGCGGCACCTCCCTCTTCTTCAAGACGAGGAATCGTCCACGATAGCAAGCGTAGAGCGGTGAGTGACACACCATCGCCATCTTTGAGCTTACTAGTTTAGGCTTGTTGTGTGCTTGGAGCCATTTGTGGCTCGCACACAATGTATCGGCAAGTTCCTTGCATTGACACGTGCGACATACGCACACAGGATATTTCAAAAGCACAAGGAATACAGGGATACGACAATGACCATGGCGAAAGCATGGCAGGGTGCTACCATTCTACTCAAAGCACAAAACACGTACTATTTATGGATGTTGAGGATGATAATGCTATATACATGAGTCATTATGCAAGGAGCCATTGGGCAAGATCCACCACATAAACCTCGGTCAAGGTGGGAGATCTAGATGAGCCCTATGTAGCCTTGATTGATCATGGCTTTCAAATCAACCTCATGTCCAAAAGTCTCTAAATGAAGGGGAAGTGGCCAATTGACACAGATCATGGATGGATCATAAGAGCTGCAAACAACTCCTCAGGGGATCTATGTGGAGCTTGTCCTAATGTCAAAGTGACTATAGGAGATGTAAAGGATGGGCAAAATTTCTTTGTGCAAGAGATGTCAACCTACCCACTCATCTCAGAGAAACCCTTCATCACAAGTGTATGGATGGAGACAAAGGTGATGGATGATGGATTTGCTTACGCAAGGATAAAAAGTAAAAATGGTAAGAAATATGTCCAATTCCTCACCATGTGTAAACCATGAAAGAAAACGTGATAGCTTGCATGAGAATCCTCTTCCAAAGGTAGCTAGGGAATTTAAAAATCACAAGGAAATGAGGTATTTTGGCCAAGTACCATTGTAAAGCGAGAGTACAGTGGTACAAAGGATAACATGCTCTTGCTTGATCTAGCTATGCATGAAAAAAAATTAACAGGTTTTCACGGGTTGACAGGGAATGGATCAGTATGCTTCACAAAACTTGAAGGAATGAAGAGAAGTGCTCAGCAATATGTATACAATACATAAGCAGGCTTTAAGAATAGTGGGTTGCTAAAGGATAGTGAATACATTACAGGTGTCTTTTAACAGCTTTCATTTGCAGATACAATGGGTGAGCCTAAATCCATAAATATCTCTAGTGACCAAGAGAAACTATAGGTTATTGAAGTTTGTATTTTGAATATGTATAAGGTGCTCAAGGCTTTTACATCCAACTACCAAACACCTAAAGTGCATGTGGAGACAAAATACAAGAATGTGGCAAAGACGGTTAAAACCAATGGCCTTACCTCTACCTTCAGATTGCAGGGAAAAGATAGAGCAGGCTTTCTTGCAACCAAACCTTAGGACTCCAAAGCAAATTGGGCATAAGTTTACACATGAATATTTAAAAGAGCTTCAAATTGAATGTGGAGAGTTTAAAACACCTATTGAGAAGAAGTGCTTTGAGGAGATGCTTTCTAGACATGGTAAGGCTTTTTCATTTAATCCAAGTGAGATAGGATGTGTAGACCCAAGGATTGTTGCACCTATGGTAATTTTCACTATACCTCATGCACCTTGGAACTTGCGACCAATTCTAGTTCCTAAAGCTCACTTGTCAAAATTAATTGATTTGCTTAATGAAAAAATTAAAATGGGCATCTTGGAGCCTTCTTGCGCTCCATATTCAAACAGATGGTTCATTGTGCCAAAGAAGAATGGGGCCTTGTGCTTCATCTAAGATATGCAGCTAGTAAACAAGGCTACAATCAGAAATGTAGGTACAAGATCAATTGTGGATGAATTCACAAAAGCATTTGCAAGAAGAGCGATATAGTCTATGGGAGATATGTACTCAGAGTATGATTAGTTCCAACTAGCAACGGAAAGCAGGAACCTGACCACCATGAATACACCCTTGGGTTTGGTAAGGATGTGTACCTTACCACAAGGAGCAACCAACCCGGTTGCACATATGTTGAATGGCATGAACAAAGTCTTATGCGACTTCATACCTAGATCACTATGCCCTTTCTAGATGATGTGTTGATTAAAGGACGCAACATAAAATACAAAGATGAGGCTTTGAATTCCAAGGGGTGCCAAAGGTTTGAGGAAAACCATATAAATGATTATGACAGGTTATTATCCAGGTTAAAGGAAGTCAACCTTACCTTGTCAAGAACAAAGTCTATGTTTGGAGTAAAAGAAGTATTTATTGTAGGGAATTTGTGTGGTCCCTATGGGAGAAGACCTTGTCCCGCAAAGGTCAACACAATTCAAAGAATGAAAGAGACATGTATAAGTGTCACTGAGGTACAAAGATCCTTAGGTGCATGTGTCTTCTATGTCATATGGATACCACATTATGCACATGTAGTTGATCCTCTTTATCAATTGCTAAGAAAGAATCACAAATTTGAATGGGGAAATGTACATGTAAAAGCCATGAGGAAGTTAAAGGAGTTACTATAGTGTGCACCAAATTTGAGAAAGGTGGATTATGCATGTGGAAGGCCTGTCATTGTGACAGTGGATACAAGCCCTACAGGGATTGGATGGGCAATAGGGAAAGACGATGACAAGGGGCACAGGTATGTGGTGAAGTTTGGAGCTAAAGTCCTAAATACTCACCAAAGACATTATCCACAGGTGAAGAGGGAACTGTTGGGTGTAGTTACAGCTTTGAAAGGTGATAAGAAATATTTGATTGGAGCAAGTGTAATTGTGGAAACAGATTGCTCGCCTCTTCTTGGAATGATCACAAGCTGTTCAACTCCTAATATTGCTATGCTGCATTGGATTTCATACATCAAGTCCTTGAATCCAAAATTCAAGGATATTGTAGGGAAAGACAATCCAGTTGTTGCAGATATGCTCTCTAGGGCAAGGTATGAAGATGAGGAAGATATAATGGATGACATTGATATGTAGGGATAAAGTTCTACACCATATCTCATGCTAAAGGTAACTATGTATGTTGTGAAAATTCACTCCAAAGGTTTGAAGAAAATATGTATGAAGGAGAATGGTTGCTCATAGGCCAGTATTTGAGTACCTTGACAATGCAGGATGCTTGGACTGAACAAGAATTCAAGAGGGTACACAAAAAAACATATGGATACTTCTTACAGGATGGTTACATGTGGAAGCACCCCAAAGAAAGGGATGGGATTCCATTGAGGGTTATTTGTGATAAAGATACGTAGCAAAATCTCATTAAGGAGTTTATGAAAGTCTATGGGCAGGACATCGTGGCGTATGGGCTACCTTGTCCAAGGAACAAGAAAGGTATTGGTGGAAAGGTATGTATAAGGATGTATCCTTGTTTGTAGAATCTTGTGTTACATGCCAAATGTACTCAAATGTACGTCATCAAGATGGATTGCATCCTCCTTATCCCTTGGCCATGCATTACAAGTGGGTGGTGGATTTGGTCACAATGCCTTTGGGGATTTGGCAAACGAGATACTTGGTGCTTGCACGAGAGGACATGTCTAATCAAGTTGAAGGAAAGGGAATTAAGAACTAAAACTACAGAAGCTATATGCAAGTTCCTATTAGAAGACGTAATTTGTAGATATGGATGTGCTGGGAAGATAACTGCAGATAGAGGTAAGCTAGATGTTGATGAAGCAAGGAATTTATTCAAAAGGTTGGGCATTAGAATTCCTCTCACGTCTGCTTACAACCCCGAAGGGAATGGAAAAAGTGAACGGGCCATCCACCCATCATCAAGGCATTAGCAAAGGCAGAGCTCGTGAATGGCCATGGCTATCACCATATGCTTTGTGGGCCAATTGTACAACACATAGTTCAATCATAGGTTACATGCCTGTTGAATTAATGTAGGGTCAAAAACCGGTGATGCCTATAGAAAATGTGGTCTCCACATGGAGTGTGTTACCTTGGGAAGAAAACATGACTAGAGAAGATCTTCTCACATTATGGATTTGACAACTTGAAATAAGACCAGAGGACAAATAAACATCATTATCAAGATTGAAGGAAGAAAGATTTAAGAGAAAAGACAGGTTTGACAGGAAACACAAGCTCCAGCCAAAACACATTGAAGAAGGTGATTGGGTGCTAATGTATGATAGTAGTCTAGACAATCAGCATATTGTGATAAGAAAGTTTGTTAAGAGATGGTTTGGCCCATATATTGTCAAGCATGTGCACAAAAATGCCACTTACACCTTAAGTGAGCTTGATGGGACACAAATAAAGGTTCCTGTTGTTGCTGGAAGAGGATCAAAGTGTTGAAAAGAAGGGATGACAATGCAAAGTTTGATTAAGATGAAAACTCGGACTCACCAGAAGAAGGAGAAGATGAAGATGTGAAAGAAGCAGACAATGAATATTCATGAGGATTGAACCACCAAACTTCAAGTATGGCACATACCGGAGGATGTGCAGGTTTAGAGGGGGTGGATGTCGTGCAATAGCATGTCCATAATAGAAACGGGTGATGAATACCACGATGCATGTATTTAGATGCGTAGTAACATTCTCTATAAATATACATATGCATGAATAATATATAAGGTAGAATTATATACCTTATCTCAAAAATTATTTTGAGAGTCATGTTTCTACCTCACCTTAATTTCTTTATGATAATTAGTCCTCATACATATTTAGTATGAAAACAACCCGATGTAAGCCAATTCATATTAACCCTCTCATTAATTCTAGTCCAAGGGTTTTAAGGCATGATTACATCCGTGATGATGCGTCTACTTTTGGAAGCAAGTGACAACCTAAGAAAACCCAAGACTTTTAAAAGCTAGAATTGGCTAAGAGAAAGGGCACATGGAACGAAGAAGACTTTTGCTAGGACTAAAAGACCTTTAGAAGAACAAGTGTCATCACCTACAAGGAGATATTTTGGAGAAGCAAATATCACTCATATTCTTCACATGGAGGAAAAAGTAGTTCGACACTTGTTTGAATGCTACAAAAAATATTCTTCTTAAGGAGGCACCTTCACCTAGACTTTTGCTAGGACTAAAAGACCTCTAAAAGAAAAAGTGTCATCACCTACAAGGAGATATTTTGGAGAAGCAAATATCACTCATATTCTTCATATGGAGGCAAAAGTAGTTCGACACTTGTTTGAATGCTACAAAAATATTCTTCTTAAGGAGCCACCTTCACCTATCAATAGGGCTCTTACTCCCTCATTTGGGCATTGTATCGCATTATATTGCATGTATCGTACCAAGCCAAGCTAAGCCCTAGCCCTCCCCTAGGCCTCTCAACCACGCTTTCATCAAACCTATCCTGGCTCTTCTACTTCAACAAGCCAAGCTCCTCTACTCCAACAAGCCAAGCTCTCACGAGTCAAGCCCCTCTATCTCTTAAACCAAGCACATAATATCATCATCATGTACTACTCTTTCCCTTACAAGTAGAATTATAAACTCTCACATGCTCTATGTAATTATCTCTTATTAATAAGCCATATTATTGACTATTAAAAAAACATGTACAAGGGAACCTCTTCTTACCCCCTCATCGGAACGGCATCAAGCTTGCAAAAATTGAGTAATTAAAGGTGTGCCACGCTTCTTTTTCCACACTCAAGGTTGTGCAAGAGCCATTTAGTGTAATTTTTCTTCTTTTCTCTTCCAATCCTTATATTTCTTTGTGCCTAGTATATAAAGGTCTCTCATCTTGTTTACCTACGTTAGCACACTTTCCACAAATTTTAGTGTTTCTTACTGAGCTCAAATAACTATGGAAAATTCTCTTTTCTCTAAGAATCGGGCCTTTACTTGGTTTCGCTATGAACCAAGAAGATTTATATACACAGCTTGTCCCAATTGTTAGGCAATATATTTATCATGGTGAGTACTAAACTACAATTCCAAAGGATGATTCATAGCATGTTTGAGCCATAAAGATTAGCTACCATTAACGCATCATTAGCACATTTTAGCATACCTATGATTAGATATGGATTGAGCTTTGATGTCTATATTTTTTTCTTGCTTTAAGTAAGGGATTTTGTATATATGTGTGTACAAGAGAGTTAAGCTCATGTGGCTACACTCAAAGCTTTTATCTTTAACTACGAAGTTGCAATGTGTCAAAGTATCTTTCAGTTCTTGCAAACTCTCATGGTCGCGCTTTTCGAAAACGTAGGAGAGAATGGGGGGGAAGAATGAGCTGAGAAAGTAGAGCTTAGTTTTCAAAAATGTAGAAAATTGTGATATTCAACATTGGATTCTTAGCGGCCACTATCATAATTGCATTACTTGTGGTTTTTTTTACAATTGTACCTTGTAATGAAAAAAATTGGATTTTAGAAAACATGTATGAAAAAGGAGAAAATAAATTTTCAGTTATCTCTCTCTCTCTCTCTGCTAACATGGCAATTCTTACAAGCCTCAAATTTTAGTCCAAACTTTTACTAATGCAACAGAATGTCAATGTGCATAATGATGGGCTCTACACAGAGACAAGTTGGGGTGTGTGTGTGTGTGTGTGTGTGAGAGAGAGAGAGAGAGAGAGAGAGAGAGAGAGAGAGAGAGAGATGACTCCATGAGTCATTTGAGAGAGGTTCTACTTTTAGGCACTAAAGAGAGCAGGAGATCGTACATTCTCCAGTGTAGAGAGAGACTCAATAGACAATTATAAAGACAAAATCTAGAGAGATATAGTGAGATAGATTCAAATTTGGACTCTTCCACACGGGCCTCATCGAAACTCCGTGCACTCATCCATTTGCTCTCTTGTGCGCGTATGTCGCACGTGTCAATGCAAGGAACTTGCCGATACACTGTGTGCGAGCCACAAATGGCTCCAAGCACACAACAAGCCTAAACTAGTAAGCTCAAAGATGGCGTTGGTGTGTCACTCACCGCTCTACGCTTCCTGTCGTGGAGGATTCCTTGCCGCGAAGGAGAGGGAGACGCCGCTACGTCGCGCTCAACCGCCTCGCCGCCATCGTGTCGTCGTAATGCTCGATCACACGCTCTCTCTCTCTCTCTCACACGCATACACACACACACAAGGAGAGGAAGAAGAAGATGGATATGGAGCAAGGGCACTCTTCAATTGAACAAATGAGAGAATGAGTGAATTTTAGGTTTAGTTAACTTTTATATGAGCCGCTCCATTCACAATTGGGCACCCATGCTTAGCCAACTAATCCCTTGAATGTTCCAGTTAGAGTGCACCTCTCATCGGCAATCACTCTTACCCTTTTCCTATTGGACCGACAAGCCCAGTACCTGACTCTACCAAGTAAATAATACAGCGCCCGTCATAGGTGATAGGGTGTCTGTGAGCCGTGAGGGTTAACATGTCCCCCTTCCTGATGTAGATTTTGTCCTCGGAAGCTATTGAGTTGAAGCTCGTTCGTCGAGGTGGAAGAGCTTTTGAGATGAATGTCCTTATCCTCCTTCAGTCACTGCAAAATCAAACAACATTGGCACAGTAATTGCATTCTCATAAGCAATTAAAAAGCATATGCAGTTGTAGGCAGACAATTTGATTGGTAATAGAATTTTAAACCATTTGTCAACAATAAAAATTAAATTGCAATATAATCAAACGCATAGACAATTGTAAAGGTAAAAAAATAAACAAGTCTGGGGTCGCTAATTTAACGGTCAAAAGGCACTAAAGATCGACTATTACTACCATGGGTGAGCGTCGCATTTTCTCTGGTCAATTAAGTTGTTTAATCGTGAGAGCCAAGTATTTCATGTCCAAGGGCTGACTAGTGGCTATACCTAGAAGACCTTGTAGTTAAGCTACGATAAAAGAAATTGCTCATGAAATCATCTCCTGACTTATTTCCTTTTTCTTTGACCCCCCAAAGTCTTTTCACAGTGATTCAATTTTGATGTGTGTGCTTATTTTGTATGCCTGGGTTTTTTGCTTTTCAAGGAAACGCGCCCACACTGGGAACCTCTAGGGCTCTAGTACCATAGGCAATACATGTGAGTGGAGTACCAAATCAAGCTGAGATTTCTCTTCCAGCTTAAGATTTTACATTGTGGCACTTTGAAATGTTTTAGTTTTTTTTTGTTTGTTTTCAACATTTGAATTTTGTAACTTTGGGGGGTCATATAACACTGTTACACCTCCCCAGGTTCATCACCCTAGTAAACTCCCTTTAGAATACTTAAGCTAAAGGTCAATAGGGTCAAGTCCACTAGAAAGCCATAGTACATTTCACACAATGCTGCCTAAATCGGATTAAGAACCTAAGTAACCATTGATTATTAGGAAGGCATTCCCCATGGTATTAAGAGAAGATCTCTAACACTTAACTTGGTCAAACTAGCTTAGTCGGATTGCTTGATTTTTAAACCTAGACAAGTGATTATGACAAAAAATTACATTGAATTAAATGTTTGATACTAAGAAAATGTGCTAGATATTATGCTATCAATCACAATTAAAGCAGACAAACATGGATGCCAAAAATCAACACAAACACAGACAAGAAACACCTGTTTGTGTTGATGGTCGCGCTTGATTTGAAGTGTGAATGAGATAAAGATTCCCTGAAGGTCCAAATCCTAACAACAACAACACATTCCTGTACACACCTGGAAACACAAAGAATACCTCTAGGAGGCACATCAATGGGAAGAAAGACCTTGGTAATCACTCAAGTCTAAAACAGAAACACTGGTATCGTACTAATCTTACCTACCCTCCATCACTTGAGTGCTAAGGATCAAAGGTGTTTGATGACATAGGTTTCTGTTTCAGTGTACCGGATGTGAATGTGTAGGTCTGGGTTAATGTTTTGACTTTTATTGTGCATACTCGTTTGCTAATTGCTCTTGCTCTTTATTATTTTTGTTTTTTGTGAGTATAAGGCTTTATATATACATTCCCTAAGATTGGGAGATTGAGAGGTCAGGGAGGAAGGTTGAGAGAGGAGTGAGTGAATGATGATTGTCAGCAAACACTCCCCCCTTCCTTGGGTAGATCATACCGTTTGAAATGTGCTCGTCACCCTTTGAAACCAACTGTTCCAGTTGGTAATAGGTGAGGATTCTTGCCAGTAGTTTTCTATTACCTTAGGTGCCTCATCGAGTTGCAAGGGTGGTAAGGTACTCTCCCAGCATCGAACTTGAAGTGGTTCAACAGGTATTCTTGAACACTGGGAGGTGTGTATTTCTTTGTAGCTTCATGAAGGTCCACTATTGTAGGTGGAGGCTGTGGAGAAGCTTTTACCTCTATGTATGCATTACATGAGGAGCTAGAAGCTTCATGGGACTCCCCCCTTCCTGAGCTAGGTGGAACAAATCGTTCTTTCTTTGGTACCCAAACTAGCTCTGGAGAGGGTATGTAGCATTCTGTGATTTTTTTCTTTCCACGATCGTTGATTCATTTTGGAGCTACGGGATTAGGCTTACATGGGCCAGGTGACAGGTTAGAGTACAATTTACATTTTGGCACCCAGATTGGATCATTTCCTTGATAGTAGCCTTGGGATTCCAATAGTAGTTTAGGAATCCAACGCCACGTCTCCTTACAATTTTTTGAGAAAATAGGACGTCTCTTACCAGGCTCCTGTCTTTTAGCACTGGCTATGGTCGCTAAAGAAAGTTTAGGGACCCACTTGTATGTTTTCTTTGTTATATGAGGATGAGTATTGTCAGAAGCTATATGTATTGCTTCTAGCTTATTTAAGGGTACGAGTGGTGGCATTTCATCCCCCTGAGGTGTTACCCGGGTCGTCCCCCTGTTTACCCAAGTGTCTATGGTTGCTGCTAGGTGGACACAATCCACATTGTCCAACTCAGTCATCCCATGTAGTACATCCATATAAGGAGACTCTTCCCCAACATCAGTGTCCGCTTTACACGTGTAACAATACTGCAATGGGTCAGATCTATGATCAATTATAAACCTGTTTCCTAGAGGATGTGCTCGACCCGTCACAAGATCCACTCGAATGACAGAATCTTGTAATTGCAAGTAGACATGGTTTCTAGACCAGTCATGCACCATTTTTTCTTCCCTCATGAAAGGACGTCCTAAGATCATCTCCGATGCCACAGTGTGTTTGTGTTGGGGTATAAAGCCCAATGTGGTCGCCCAGGTAAGTGGGCGGGCCGCCAGGTATGTACACATATTCTTTTGTAAAAACCTAATAAGAACTCACTATGCTCTACACATTACAGTAGAGCGAGTTCACCATATCATCGTGCTCTTCTTCTCGCACTCTCTCTCGCGTCAAACTTCCGCTCGTACTCCTTCAACTCGTATCAGAGCTCAGATCGAGGCTCGGGGCAGCATTTGCAGGTAGCCAGAGTCACCTGCTCAGATTGGAGTGAGATTCGACAGGCGAAGACACGGCCCCAAATCTTGTGGGACAGGCTGAAGGGCTTGGTGTTCTCAGAATTTCATTCTGAGGTCATCTCGGCCATCGTTCGGCTTCGACAAAGTTCTGCGCAAGCCATTTTCGACTACGTGGTCTCAGAGGGTGCAGATCCGACTCTGGGTTTCGGCCTACTACTGCAGGTGCTGAGGATATCGGCACTCCCAGAGTGTTGATTTGTGGTTGTCTACACATCGAAGGACGGCTCACAGTTCTTGGAGGCGTGTCACATATGACACGGGCGCATCTACACACAGACTGTAGGCGACATTCACTAGTTCATCAGGTAGCTTGTGTTTGCTACTTGATATTCCAGATTTCATCCTGACATTGCAGGTACTTCCACATGGGATGTATTGTCAGAGATGATGTATGTCTGTTGAGGGTTTGCTGGCTGTGAGTCATGCAGCAAACAACCGCCGCATCGGTTACAGCATATAGTGGGAAATTTGTGGATGTATGACTTTGTGGGAAGTCTATGTACTGTCAGATTCACTGCAGCCTTTGTTGAGGGTCGAGTGAGGTTTTATTGAGCTGGGGGATTCTCGAATGTTGAGATCCTTTCGGTGATACAGGTCTTGGAGCGATCCCTCGAGCACCCTTAGATAGGCAGCTAGGATGTATTGACTGTGAGTTAGACAGTTGGGATTTCATCTTTGCTTTACTGCCGTTGAGGCATTGTCACAGTCTATGCTTATAGGACAGTGACAGGACAGTGAGAGACAGTACAGGTGCAGGACAAGTTTACCCACAGCTTACAGTGTTAGAGAGACAATGGTTTTTTGAGCTGTTTTTTTGGTCTGTTTTTTAGTACACCAGAGCCATTTTACAAAGGAGACTCTGCCGAAATTTATGAAGAATCTGAAGCTTTCTTGGTTCATTTGACAAGTTGATATTGGTTCAGAGGTCAGTTTACAGGGGAAACTTTGACGAATTTTTCCCAGGAAAGTAAACTACTGTGAAGCGTAGCTATGGCTGGATCACAGGACACTGCTCTTTACAATATCAAGAAGCTGGATGGAACCAATTTCCCATTGTGGAAGAAGCAGATTTGGCACGTGTTGGTACAAAAGAAGCAGATAAAACCTATAAAGCTCAAGGGGATAAAACCAGAAGATATGGACGAAGATGAATGGAGCGAAATGGATGAATTGGCACTTTCTACCATTATGCTGACTTTGGCAGAAAGCGTTTACTTCAATGTAGCAGACGAGATGTCGGCTTATCAAGCATGGTTAAAGCTGAGTGATCTTTATGAGAAGCAGAGTGCAGCTTCACAGGTATACTGGCTTAAGAAGCTTGTTGACTTGAAGATGAAAGAAGGGACACCTATGTCCAATCATCTAAATGAATTCAACACAATCTACAGTCAATTGTCAGCTCAAGGTGTCAAGTTTGATGAACCTATTAGAGCTATGTTCCTGTTGATCACATTGCCGGAAAGTTGGGACACTTTTTGCACAGCTTTGAGTAATTCTGCACCTCCAGATGGTTTGAACATAGCAGGTGTAGAAGAAAGTTTGCTTACTGAAGAAACCAATAGAAAGACAATAGACAAAGGCAAAGGAACAGCCTTAGTTGTCAGGGGAAGGACCAAAGAAAAGTACAAAGGTGGAAAGAGGAATCAGTCTCGTAGCAAGTCCCACAGTGCTAAAGGCAAGAGTGACATAGAATGCTACCATTGTGGCAAGAAGGGTCACATGAAAAGAGACTGCAGAGAATGGAAAGCAGAAAAAGGCAAAGAGAAAGCTGAAGACCATGGTGAGAAGAACAAGTCCTCAGTGAAGATTCAAGAAATAAATCTGACAAACACTGTTGCAGAGGATGATAGTCTAGTGTCAGGAGACATCTACTTCTTGAAGAATACAATGGACTCATCTCTTCTTACAGCATATGATGGAAATGCACTGAGTGACTGGATTATAGACTCAGGGGCATCACTTCATGTGTCTCCAAACAAGGAGTGGTTTACCTCTTATGTGACCACTAAAGATCATGTTCGGCTAGGCAATGGGCAGACATGTGAGATCTTAGGTGTTGGAGATGTTCAATTGAAGTTTCAGAATGGCTCTTCTTTCACGTTGAAGAATGTGAGACATGTTTCCGCAATTACAAAGAGCTTGATCAGCACAGGTTTACTTGATAATGCTGGCTACGTCATCACTTTTGGACAGAACATGTGGAAGATATCCAAGGGTTCTATGACAGTAGCACATGGAGTAAAGTCTGGAGGACTTTACATGATTTATGTATCAAATTTCTCTAAAAATGTAATCAATGTAACCGAGCAGCCGAACGTTTCTTTGTGGCATAGCCGGTTAGGACATATGTCCAAGAAGGGAATGGAAATCTTGTCTCGTTCTGGTTATTTGCCTGGATTTTCATTTAATGATTTTGAATTCTGTGAACATTGTCTGTATGGTAAGCAAACACAACAGCCACATAAGCATAGAAGCAGTAGAAGAGATACACAGTTGGCACTTGTTCATAGTGATTTGTGTGGACATATGCCTAACCTATCTCTAGGGGGAGCTTCTTACTTTATGACATTTATAGATGATTACTCGAGGAAAGTATGGGTTTACTTTCTTAAGCACAAGGATGAAGCGTTTAGTGTTTTCAAAACGTTTGTGACACTTGTGGAGAATCAGAGTGGCAAGAAGCTTAAATGCTTACGCACTGACAATGGTGGAGAGTATGTTTCAAAGGCCTTTCACGACTTTTGTGAGTCAAAAGGTATAAAATGTGAACTTACTGCTCCTTACAATCCTCCTCAAAATGGTGTTGCTGAGAGGATGAATAGGACCATACAAGAGAAGGTCAGAAGTATGTTGTCTAATGCACAACTGCCAAATGGATTTTGGGCTGAAGCTGTATCAACAGCTGTTCATCTTGTAAATAGATCTCCTAGCAAGGTTTTGCAGAAGGATTCAGTGCCAGAGATGGTATGGTCAGGAAAAATGCCCTCATACAAGCATCTCAGAGTCTTTGGCTGTGAGGCATATACTCACGTTCCAAAGGAATTTAGGAACAAACTTGAGCCAAAGAGTAGAAAGTGCATCTTTCTAGGCTATGGTAATTCTGGTGAGATGGGGTACAGACTTTGGGATCCCAAATCCAGAAAGGTTTTCCGTAGCAATGATGTTCACTTTAATGAATCCAAATATCATTCTAAATCAGAGAGGGTTGAGGAGATTAGAAGAGTTGTCTTCCAAGAAGATGGACCTACACGTGCAAGAAAAAATATCAGGGCTCAAGAGGAGCAAGGACATGATAGATTGGAACCACAGGTTGTGGCTGAGCCTGAGCCACCTATTGTGCATAGATCTGGACGTATCACGCAACCTCCTGATAGGTTTGTTCCATCTATGAACTATGTCATGTTGACTGATTGCAATGAGCCTTCATGTTACAAGGAAGCAGTGCAAATGAAGGACTCCGGGAATTGGCAACTGGCCATGCAGTCAGAGATGACAGCTCTGCATAAAAACCAGACATGGAAGCTAGTAAAATTACCACAGGGAAAAAAGGCTCTACCTTGTAAATGGGTTTACAAATATAAGATCACCGCTCATGATAGTCAGCCAAAGTACAAAGCAAGGCTTGTTGCCAAGGGCTTTAAGCAAGAACAAGGCATCGACTTTGATGAAGTCTTCTCTCCGGTGGTCAAGATGACTACATTGAGATGCTTTCTTGCATTGGTTGCCATATTAGATTTGGTGTTGCACCAAATGGATGTCAAGACAACGTTCTTGCATGGTGATTTAGATGTGGAAATTTACATGCAGCAGCCAGAAGGGTTTGTTGAGAAAGGCAAGGAAGATTTGGTATGCCAGTTGTTAAATAGTCTTTATGGCTTAAAACAATCACCGAGGGCATGGTACCATAAGTTCCACAAGTTTATGCTTTCTCAAGGCTACAAACGTAGTGAGTTCGATCACTGTTTATATACAAAGAAGGCTAAGGATGGCAGTTGGCTGATCCTTATTTTGTATGTGGATGACATGTTGATTGCTGGCAAGCACTTGGAAGAAATTTCAGCTTTGAAGTCAAAGATGGCAAAATCGTTTGACATGAAAGACATGGGTGAGGCAAGTCATATACTTGGTATGCGCATTGAGAGAGACAGATCAAAGAAGTTGATTTGGTTATCTCAAATAGAGTATATTGACAAGGTTTTGCAACGTTTCAATATGGAGAAGGGAAAGGCATTGAGTGTTCCATTGCCACCATATGTGAAACTTAGCAAACAAGATTGTCCTGTGTCTGAGGAAGAACAGGCTGAAATGGATAAGATTCCATATGCGTCTGCAGTGGGTAGTTTAATGTATGCAATGATTGCTACTCGCCCAGACATTGCATTTGCAGTGGGAGTAGTAAGTCGATACATGTCAAACACAGGCAAGAAACATTGGGAGGCACTGAAAGAAATATTGAGATACCTGAAAGCTATAAAGAGTATGCGTATATGCTATGGGAGTCAGGAGCTAAGTGTAAAGGGTTTTGCAGACTCAGATTATGCGGGTGACTTAGACAACCGAAGGTCTACGTCAGGGTATGTCTTTACATTGGCTGGTGGAGCAGTATCATGGCATTCTAGATTACAAGATTGTGTTACTCAGTCTACTACAGAGGCTGAATATGTTGCAGCATCAGAGGCATGCAAAGAATCAATTTGGCTTAATCGACTAGTAACAAATTTGGGAATCAAAGAAAGAGATGCATGTGTTATATTGTGATAGTCAAAGTGCTATACAATTGGCTCGCAATCCAGTTTATCACTCAAAGACAAAGCATGTGGATGTGAAGTATCATTTCATCAGGGAAATGCTCGAGGATAATCAATTTCATCTTGTCAAAGTTCACACCATAGAAAATCCTTCTGATCTACTTACAAAAGGACTTCCCTCAGAGAGCTTTGCGCATTTTCGCAAGCAGTTAGGTGTAGGGTAGTACATCACTTCTCTACATCTCTTGTATATTAGCTTGTATAGTAGCTTCTCTCACACTTAAAGTACCACATTGGACTTTAAGTGGGAGGTTGTTGGGGTATAAAGCCCAATGTGGTCGCCCAGGTAAGTGGGCGGACTGCCAGGTATGTACACATATTCTTTTGTAAAAACCTAATAAGAACTCACTATGCTCTACACATTACAGTAGAGCGAGTTCACCATATCGTTGTGCTCTTCTTCTCGCACTCTCTCTCGCGTCACACTTCCGCTCGTACTCCTTCAGTTTGGAGAAATCCATAACAATGAAGTGGGAAAGATGGGATCTCCATTTCTTCGATAGGATCAAGTAGTCCCTCTGTAAACATTCTTTCCATCAAGAAGTGAGTACGCCCACTTTACCATGACTTTAAGTCACTTTCTTCTTGGATGACACTAGGTATGGCTAAGGGTCTATGGACTTGGTGAGGTTGTTGTTGCGTAGGGAACATGGTGTCTGTAATCTTGATCTGCCTAGGTGCTGGTTCTAGATCCCTTTGGGTATCTTCTACCAAACTCCTTAATTGCTTGACTCGCTCAATCTCCTCTGTAGGGTTTCGATAAGTTCCTATCTTTTTCTTGGATCCTAGCCATTGTGGCTCATGAAGATCTTCCTTGTTGGTTTCTATCTTAGTGGTCGTTTTGGTCTCCATGGTTTCACCCAAATCAGAATCCTCTTCAGCGTCGATCATATATACGGGTCGTCACCAGTCTCTATGTTGGTTTTTGAACTAGGGTCTGACTTCGGTGCTTTTTGCGATCTCTTTCTTCGTTTTTTCTTTTTTTCTGAGATTGGGCAATTGTTGCTGTGTCTCTTTCCTCAAGAATATAATTTTTTTTTTGGAGCATCGATTGTGTGAGTACGTTTACTAGTACCATAGGTGTACTTTGTGATGGCTCCTCGGTAACCTCAATCAAGTTTAATGGCGTGCTCTTCGGTGCATTTGGATTATTTGGACATTGGGCAATCAAATGATCTATGCCACATCGATTACACATGAGTATAGGCATTGTAGACATGCTCGCTTGATTGGTTTGCATTAGTGCGGCGTTCTTTTGTAGCCCAATAGGACACTCGGCTACACGATGGGGACCTCCACACTCATAGAATTGAAGAGGTGGTCTCTTAGCAGTGTAATTGATATTTTAGCCTCTTGCCGCAAGAGCAGCTACTTGATATACAGGTTTGACTTGTCCCCAATAGTCCTCCATGTAGTATTGTGGACTTTCTTCAAGCACATCCATCCCATAGGCAATATTAGGATCTATATCTTCCTCACAGCCTTCCAAACAAGCCATAGATGACTCACAACCCACTTGATTCACAGAAGTGATTCTTGGATGTGGTGGTTGTGGTCCTAGCACTCGAGGTGGTAAGGGTGTTGTCTGAACAACATTTTGGGCCCTAGGGACCATGTGTTGTGATGTTTGTTCAAGAGGTGGGGCCGGCATCAATGCAGGCAATCAAGGTGTGTCTGCCATTGCACGCTTAAATACTATGCAATCCTTAGGTTGATGACCATAGCTCCCACATGCATTGCAGTTCCCATTGAATTTTACTCTAAAAGTAGGGAATTCGCTGGTACTATGCGGTCCATAGCATATTGAGCACCATTGTTGCTCCCTTCTTTGATATATATGATTGTTTTGCGGAGCCCGATTGTCTCTAAGACTCTCTTGAATAGCCTTAGTGAGATCTGCTAAAGTCATCTCAGATATGTTTGGCTCCTTAGAAATAGGCTTTAGGGTCATTGGCTGATGCCCTTATTCTTGCGAGCTAATAGATTTAGGCTCAACAGACACTCTTTCTCCTTGAATCATTAAATTATCCTCCAATTGGATCGCATTGGTGGTGACTGCTTCCCAAGTGGTGATACCTCTAATGACTAGGCCATTGTAGATATCCTCATGTCGTAATCCCCTAATGAATCTATCAAGCAATTGATTATTATTGAAGCGCTCATTTGGATTACAACGAGAATTCAAATGCTTCAAGCGACTAATAAAGTCTCTCACCGACTCTCCTTCCTCTCGTTGGGCTTTCTGGAGCTGAGAGGCTACACCCCAAAGCACTCCCTCTTGTATGTATTCTTTCAAGAATAGTCTCCTAAGAGTAGGGTAAATCGTTTTTTCTTCCACCCTTAGGGTTCTATACCAATCCCCTGCCTTCCCACTTAAGGTTAGGCTTAAATCATTACTCTTATGTAGGTCATTGTGTTCTCCTAGAGAATTGCATATTTGTTCAAACACTTCGATATGCTTTCTCACATATCCGTCTCCACTAAATTTTTTGTGTAAGCTTGGCTATTTGTACTGCCTTACTTCTAGGCTCTCTATCAGGCATGTTATGCATATTATCAGCAATAGATCGACCAATAGCTTGAGCAAATGTTTCCAAGTCACCTAAGTGAGGAGGCACTGTGGATGAAGGCGCTCCAGAGACTACATGTGGAGTAGGTATTGGCATTGGGCTTGGCGCATAGGAAGCCCTTGGGTTCCACGTTGGGTATGATGTTGTGCCATGTGGTGGCCCAAAGTTCATATGTGTGGCCCTAGGCATAGCAGACGTCGGATGTGACATGCTAATGCTAGCCAGTATAGTCCCATGGAAATAATAACTTGGGTGTTGTGGTTGTGGAGCATAGGTAGTTGAAACAATGGGAGTGGTAGGGACTACATGAGTGCGATGACCCATAGGTGCATACGATTGGTACACACTTGTAGGCACTGTTGCAGGCATTGAGCTACCATGTAGTGGTGCTTTACTGGAAAATGAGTTCCATGGCGTGTTTCTCGGTATGCCCATCATTGGGGTAGGCATGGTAGCCGTGGTTTCATCAAGGGAAAGATGAGCTAGACTTGGAAAGGTGAAGCTATCACTTGTGGGCTCAGATTGCATTGGGACCCCTGGAGAAACAACATATGGAGGATCCATCGGACTTACCGAGGGAGTCTCCATTTGAGATAAGGTCGGTTGTTTAGCCTTTCCTGTATCTAAGAATCTCATGAGACCCGTTGAAGGCATGTTGATCCCCTTGTTCTGTCTCTCTAACTCAATGACCCTATGGATGAAGGCATGTTGATCCCCTTGTTCTGTCTCTCTTACTCAATGACCCTATGGATAACTCTTTGTTGTTTATCCTCCACACTAGTAGCACCCATTATGGATTGTAGGACATCTAACCAACCCACGTGATAGGGTTGACCTGTGTATAGGTCGGTCAGAGTTTCTGTTTGTAGTTCGTACTCCCAATTCTCATTTAAGAACACTCCATCTAGGATTGAGGTGCTAGGGGTGTCGTTTGAGCTAGATGCAATGTTGCTTTCTAGGGGTTGGCCCTTAGCGGTTGCTAAGTCAGGAGCACTCGATTGGTCTCTTAGCAAGGATATTGACATAGGGGCTTTCACTTTTAACTCTTTTCGTTGCTCCACCTTGCGTAAGCTCTCAACTTCCTTTTCCCTCACTGCAAGGATATACCGCTCAACCTCTTGCACTTCGGCAAGGCTTCTACCATTGGGTAATATGACCTCGGAGGGAAATAAGTCTGAAGAGTCAGGAGGTGCAGTGAATGAAGTATTCACATGCACATTCTCTAAGGTCATAGGGTCTACGTTGGTCATGAATGGAGAATTTACTTTCCCACCCCCCTCATTTACATCATTAGCTCCATGTTCGGAGCGAGTGGCTCTACTAAAGGTTTCCTTCAAGCAGCTAAGCACGCTCGGTCCAGACCGTGGACCCATGGCATGCATGTCTTGGCTTGAGCTATGGGGATTAGGCATTGGGAAACCCTCCATGACGTAGTAGTCAGAGGAAGAGTCACTAGCCACTATGTTCGGGTCTTGGTTTGTACTGCCTTGGGTCCCCGTTGAGGGCCCGGAACCTAAAATAGGTGGATATTGAGAACTCGCGTAAGTCTAAATTCTCTCTAGTTTCTCCGTCTCTAGCACACGACCAGAGCGTAGATGCATGTGCCTTTGGCACCCTACAAGCGTCGGCGAATAATCTCGAAGGTTAACCGCTTACTTTTTTAAGCGTCCGTTTTGACTCGTGTTTTTTACGTTTTTAATGTTTTTTAATGATCAATTTTTTTGATTAAAGTGTGTGATAGCTCAAAAGGAGCGTATCACTTAGAGGGTTGCGGTGTGCTTTACATCACAACGTTCGGTCACCTGAAGCTCCATTGGTCCTCAAAAAAGTCAATTTTTAGCTAAAATTCATAATTTTAAAGGGCGATAGATGCGTAGGCCTGAGCGTGAGCTTGGGCTTGGGCCTGGGAGATATGCTCGGTCCCGGTCCTACCTTTATATATATATTTTTAAAATTTTAATTTTAAAACAAAGGATAAGGTCGCTGCGGCCTGCGCGAGAGCACACACACTCTACCTACCTACTTACAACTAATACACCTACTGTTGCACACTAACACACTTTATTAGCTCTCACAGATCTACTTCCTACTTACTGTACTTTGCATTACACAGAACTAACAACCTTAATACTAATTCCTTATGACAGAGAAAAAACACAGTACCTTTGAAAACTCCATTAACAAAGAAATACACAGTAGCAACATAAAACCTTCTTCTCAACACACACACCCTCCTTCCTTACCTTTCCTACAATTGAAATTGCACCACAAAAGAAGCACAGAGTGCCATTCAAGCTCAGTGTATGGCATTCCTCGGTAGTGGCACCAAAACTATGCGCGTATGTCGCACGTGTCAATGCAAGGAACTTGCCGATACACTGTGTGCGAGCCACAAATGGCTCCAAGCACACAACAAGCCTAAACTAGTAAGCTCAAAGATGGCGTTGGTGTGTCACTCACTGCTCTACGCTTCTTGTCGTGGCGGATTCCTCGCCGCGAAGGAGAGGGAGATGCCGCTACACCGTGCTCAACCGCCTCGCCGTCGTTGTGCCGTTGTAATGCTCGATCACACGCTCTCTCTCTCTCACGCATACACACACACACACACACACACACACACACACACACACACACACACACACACACACACACACGAGGAGATGAAGAAGAAGAAGATGGAGATGAAGCAAGAGCACTCTTTAATTGCATTAATGAGAGAATGAGTGAATTTTAGGTTTAGTTGACTTTTATATGAGCTCGCCCCATTCACACTTGGGCTCCCATGCTTAGCCAATTAATCCCTTGAATGTTCCAGTTAGAGTGCGCCTCTCATCGGCGATCACTCTTACCCTTTTCCTATTGGACCGACAAGCCCGGTACCTGACTCTACCAAGTAAATAATACAATGTCCGTCGTAGGTTACAACGTCCATCGTAGGTGATAGGGTGTCCGTGAGCCGTGAGGGTTAACATCTCTCTCTCTCTCTCTATCTCTCTCTCTCTCTTTCTCTATCTCTATCTCTCTCTCTCTCAACCTTTTCTAATTGTAAATGGTGCAAAGATGAAGGCTCCATGGCAAGGCCAATTGTGGCCACTAATAAAAGATAGCCATTCAAGGTTGCATCTATCTATCTATACTATATATAATGGGGGAATGATTTTAGCACCTCCCCTCGACCATGTGGTAGAAGCACCTTCCTTCTGCTAGTGCACCCTATAGCTCTCGACGACACACTGCAACTAAGAGAGAGAGAGAGAGAGAGAGAGAGAGAGAGAGAGAGAGAGAGAGGGAAAGGGAGAGAAGTCTTTTTATGCTACACAAAGTTTGTGTGTGTGTGTGTGTGTGTGAGTGAGAGAGAGAGAGAGAGAGAGAGAGAGAGAGAGAGAGAGTCTTCTTTTCTGGAAATTGTTCTTGTTTCCAAGATTAGGAACTGAAATTGAAGCCAATTGGGTAGAGGTGATGTGTGTATGTGTCAATGAGTCAGTGAGTGAGACCCATTATGTCCAATCATAGTCAGACAGCAACCACTAGGGACTCAACAAGTCATCCAATGTTGCTATTGAAGCCAATTGGGCAGAGGTGATGTGTGTATGTGTCAATGAGTGAGTGAGAGAGACCCATTATGTCCAATCATAGTCAGCAACCACTAGGGACTCAACAAGTCATGCAATATTGCTATTTTTATACTTATACTTATACACAAAAGAACATAACAGTTCAAAAGAAGGCAAGGATTAGCACAAAAATGACTTAGTATTTGATTCATTTTTGTATATTGATAATGAGGGATCATTCTAGTGATTTGTACATAAGTTAGTCAAGAACAAATGATTCTAAAGTGACAGAGGCCAAGTTCAACAGTGACGGCAGACAGCAAAAAAGCCAAAAAGGTCTTGAGTAAAGATAGAGTCCTCACTTGTATCCATATAAACAAGATAACATATTTGTAGCCTTGATTACATTTTATACCTACCATGCATGAAGAGTTAAATACAATAAGTATCCATTCTCAGAAAAAATGTTATGAGGCTGTCACAGTGAGATCAAGAGGCCATTACCCCTCCTTATCAAGTGTAAAGTGTGTTTCTTATCTTAAAATTTGTTTTAAGCTTGTGATTACAAGTCCATCACCCCTTCTGATCCAAGTGGAATCTTTATAATAGGTTGGAAAAGTAAGTAATTACTTTATTTTTTAAAAGGAAATTATATATATTAATTAGATTAAGTTCTGATCAAAAGACCATCCCTTGCTGATCCAAGTGTTTTACCCATTTTTATCTTATGAAGCCTTTTTGTCAAACCACTTCAGGCTTTGAGATGTTAACACCATATTAAAGAGTTTGACACTTTAGAGATAATTTGAGAATCAGCAATGTTTTGAAGATTTGGCCTAATGGACAAATCTCAAACTCTTTTTTAAGACCAAAGACTTCCACAAGGTAGTACTTGAAAAGACCTTTCAAGCCATGCTCTCAAAAATTTAGCTATGATTTGACCATGTGGTCAAATATTAAGCTCTTTTTAAATGTGAGAAGTGGAAAATTCCCAAATTCACTAATAAGGTGTTTGTTCTTGTTTCCAATGAAACCTAAGGTCAAAAAATGGTTTAATCACTTAGTCAAAAAGTTTATGGTTTAATCACATCTTAGTCAAAAAATGGTTTAATCACTATCTAGTCAAAAAGTCTATGGTTTAATCACATCTTAGTCAAAAATGGTTTAATCACTATCTATGCAATACAACTGACTGGTTTTAAGAAATACGATTCATGAGTTACAAAAGTTAAATCATTCCTAGTCAATATCATCAATACACGCTAGATAATAAAACACCCATAAGATCATAGGTTGAGAGTAAAAGATGTTACCAGGCATTTAGGCAAGTTATGAACCAACATTCATCAAAGTATGTGCCATTCGTAAGCTAGGTTTGAGATGAAACAACCCCTTTATAATCTAAAAGGGCTAAGTGAACAACTCATATATCTAACATCAAAACAATATCAAGTAGGAAAGACTAATAGGTCCATATCATCTAGGTATTTCGAGCTAGCAAGTGGACAACAATAGGTATTTCGAGCCTTCTTGCCAAACCACTTACAGTTTATAGTGGTTTTTGTAATCAAGAAATAAACCTAAGATTTTACACATGTACAAAAAAACATCCAATAGCCCTTAGCAATAGAAACCATCACCAATTCTTACAGAGCTTAGTCTATAACAACCACATAATAGAGAAACTCCAAAGTTCACAAATAGCCGGCTTCCTTTCCCACATTTTAGACCTATCCACACTAAGAGTACAATATAACTCAATAGCTAAAGTTAATAAACTATCCATACCTAGAGATTATTTTATCATAGTCCAAAAATACTCAATCACTAGCCAGGTTCTAGAACAAACTTCATTTTAGTATGCTTAGGTTTGTCAGTATAAGCATTGGCTGAATTTTGAACCAATATAAGCAATAATGAGGTTAAATGTTCAACCACTAGAGTGCAGTATCACTGCTTTGTTTTAGGGACCCAAAGCTACCTTAGAATTAGTAATTGATCGAGTATAAGATGAAAAAAAAATCCGTGGTTTATCAACCCCGCACTAGGTAAGTTAAGAGCCATCAGTCACCAAAGTGTGTACCAGTGTTTGTTTGAGATAAAACATATCCTTTATAACCCTACAAGGAAAAATGTGCGCAATTTTAACATATCAATACCAGGTATGAAAGTTTAATAGCTCATTATTTAGCCAACTACTCTGAGCCAACAAACGGTCAACATCACCTAGAGATTATATAAAAAAACCACTAAAATTCTCTACTAATCAACACAAATGAGAAGGAGCTTTCATTGCTCAATTAGTCCCATAGTATTACATACTATGAAACAATCCAAGAGTTTGGTTAAGCACCACATTTTATCAAAATATAATAACAAACCACTAAAAAAACTAATGCATGTTTATACATTGATGATGTTAATTAATTGTCATAGTTCAAAAAGCCTTTAAATTATCAGTTACAGTGGAGAACACCAGAAATAAGATGCATACATTTTTAATATCAACGGTTCAGCATCAACCTAAGAGGTAGTTCTTTTGTCAATCAACTCCATAGACTAGGGCTTTAGTGTAGGAAGCAACGCAATACAAAGACTTGTGGTGCAACAAAATAATCGGAAAAAAAACAAGCACTCAAACTATCTTTCTCCATGACACACCCAAACGCAAGGCAAGGCTAAGTGAGGGGCAAGAGAAACCATCACCTTTGAATAGAGGTTGATCCAATCAATTTCAGACAGAGACACCCATAGGTCCACCAGCCTACAGAATCGGCACAAAATCCAAGTGTGCAGGCATCACCCATCCCTTACTATGCCTGCATAGTATGTGGTAGTGGAGCGAGGGGGGGGGGGGGGGGGGGGGGAGAGAGAGAGAGAGAGAGAGAGAGAGAGAGAGAGAGAGAGAGAGAGAGAGAGAATGGGGAGCAGACGGTCATCCTTTCCCGTTAGGCACACCACTCTGCTAAGCTTTAGGCAGGATGAAGCACGCAGTACGCTTCATGACAACACTCAAGAGGAGAACCCAAATTTAATGGCGAGTACTCGAATACACCAAGGTCATCAACACTTTGTGGTAATTATACACTGTTGTGCTGTGACACATAAATAGTGGTCCAACGCATGCTACAAGATCTATCTTGCCATTTTTTAGATACATAATTATATTTCCTATACTGTACATATGCATATTTAAGTATAATGATATGCTTTCTATCTCATCCTATTATTTATATCAAGGGTAACATATTCTTACTTTACCGTTGTCAGGAGTTTTTTTGAGCAAGAGATTGCGCATATGTACATACACATGCATGGTGCATTGAATAAAGGATTACCCAATTTCCATAGCCAAGTGGTTACGTGGGGTCCACATGTGTACAGGTAGGACAACATGTACATAGTGCAGCGATTTTCACTATTATCAGTATCAGTATGTTTTTTCTACAATAATGAAGAGTTTATAGCGCGTAAAACTTCTCGAGGAGGCTATCCGTGGGCCGACGACGTGAGGTCAGCAGGTGCGTCAGATGGCATCTAGTGGCGTCAGGAGGGCGAACGAGGTCAATATTTGCACGCGGATGAGGACGGACACAACGTGGGTGTTTTCTTGTGAGAGTTATGCAAAAAGGTCATCATTAGGACCACTTTTTGGGGCCACTTCACGTGGTGGCGAGATGCATTATTGGAAAAAAGCTGAGTGCCAGGTGTGCAAATGATGCAAAAAGGTGACAACTATGCACTGCGAGGTCAGTTTTTGGCCTGTTCGGGGTCCGTTTGAAGTCATCTAAAAGGCCAAGGGTGCCCAACTAATAAAGCTAAGTGTGGGAACTGAAAAAACAGAGAAAAGACCAGAAAAAAGGTGGAGAAGAGAGGAGGAACAGCCGCAGCTGTGTTTTTGCTCATTTTGGAGCCTGTTTTGGCCGTAAACTGCTCATCCGAGGTCGGATTTGAGCACTTTGACATTGTAGACTGGGGTTTTGGGCCGTTCCGGACGCGATGACGCTGTCCATTTTGCCAAATTCCTCACTCTTTTTTTGTTGTTTTTCTGTGTAATCTTCTCCGGTGAGTGAAGCTTCTTCTCCAATTTGTGATTGTATCTGGTATCTTTTACCCATATTGTGTGAGCTGTTTGCCCCATTGGTGTTGGCCCAAGCTCATTTGTATCTAAACATCAGAAGTTCTCCTCTTTTGAGCTGAGTTTTTGTGTGTGTGTGTGTGTGTGTGTGTGTGTGTGTGTGTGTGTGTGTCTGTGTGGAGTGGACAAGTGGATAGTCTCTCTCCTCTCACTCCAGAGGTGTGTTCCCTGTCTCGGCCAGGTGTGTTGTGTAAGCCGAGTGGTGCCCCATAGTGTGTGTGTGTGTATCTTTCCAAGAGTGTGTGTCGGGTCGTTATAGAGGCGCTGTGTGTGTTTTCATCCCGCTCACACCGTCAAAAACTACTATGGAAAAAGAGTCAATAGCTCCGCCCCTATAACTTGGGGCAAAAAGAAGTGATTCTTTATTTCTACTATGTCATTATCATCTTACACCCTAGTTAGATCCTATATCTAGGGTAAATTTCAATATATATATATATTCTATGTATTTTTTATATTTTCTTATATTTCTTTTAAATAGCTACTAGGAAGGAATCAAATGCTAGTGGGACACTAGCTTCCATGATTCTCAAAGATACCCCTATTTTAATGCATTATTGCAATCATGATTACAAAACTTTGTCAAGGAGCAATGTCATGCTTTCATATGGCATGATGTGTCCATTGGAATCAAATAAAAGTCTAGGCTAAGGGGACCACAAGAAGACTTTTGCTGCCAAAACTGTACCCTATTTTGATGAATTTTTTATACAAGGTTCCAATCCGAATTGGAAAAAGTATATAAAATGGAATTCGTAGCTAATGAGATGAATTTTCTGCCCATATTTTTGCTTTTTTATTTGGAGCCATGGTTGAGGAGATATAATCAAAATACTGGACCCAGTCTGCCCACATCATGCAGGGAGAACTCATTTTCCAACTTTTTCAGTGTCTGTTCACAGTGGCTCTTCTCTTCTTGTGTAAACCCTTGGGGGTTACCTTCACCTATAAAAGGGGACCTCTTCTTCCTTGAAAACCATTCAAGCCATTGATGAGAGGAATTCTTGAGGGAGTGAGTAGTAATGCCTAATTGTACTTAGCCATTAATATAAGCCTAAGCCTACACTTTCTCCTAGAGGAAGACTAGCCATTCTTGTACGCTATCCTTGGAAGATTAACTCTAATAAAAGAAGGGCTTGGACTTGGTGTACCAATCAAAGTTGAATTCTTCCTCTCCATCAATAATGGTGCCGAAGGGTCGGTCAAGTAAGATGTGTTCTACATTGATGTTTTTTTAATTTCTTGTTGTTTTATTTTTCATCTCTAATCCAGCATATATATATATCTAATCTCATCTCCTTAACCAAACCTATCTCTCTCACTCTTAGAAATTCATTCTCTCTACAAATTCTAGATTCTCCTTGCTACAGGTACATCTCTCCCCGTAGTATCCTTATTACCTACGGGCAAGAATAGGGCTTGGGAGGGAAATTCTCTTTTCTTCTCTTCCACTCTATCGCTTCCACTCTGTGCGATCTATTAGAATTAACGTATGGATTAGACGTAAAATACACTTCAACAATGTATAGTGTTTCTCTTTGGCCCAGAAAGGCTCAATGAAATACTTCTTTCACCGGATCCCATCATACTACCTCTTATAGACTATAAATTTTCTTTTGACGTAAGTGTAGTTATCTTGCTATGAACCAAGAGAATTTGTACACACAATTAATCCCAATCACTAGACAAAACATATATATTATGGTAAGCACAAAACTACAATCCCAAAGAACAATCCGTAGCCTATTTGGTTAGCCAAGATTGAATACCATTAACACTAGAATGGTAACAGGACACTTTTATGTCCTTGGACACTTTTGTGTCCTGTTAAGTCACCATTTTGCTTGAATTATTTGAAGAGTATGAAAATGAATTTCTAGTTGCTATATATCCATAAAGTTGCCTTATGAGCTGAAAAAAACTTAGCATTTTTTTTGGAGTATCGATCTCACCATTAACCTTACTCTTGCACAACATTTTTGAACCTAAACTGTGTGAAAAAATGGGTCCTGTTTTTGGCTTTTTTTTCAATTTTTGGCAACTATACCACTCTAAACTTCATGTTTGTGAGGTTTAGATGGCTAGAGGTTAGGCCTTCATAGTTCTCAACATATTTTCATGCTTGTAGGGAGAGCTAAGTGTTAAAATTGAAAGTTATGACCAATTTACAAGAATTGCATAATCCTGTTTTTTGGCCAAAATTAGCACTTTTATGATTTTTTTGGTGACTTTCTTGATATCCAAATTCAATTTTGATTGTGTAAGTGTAATGTATAACATAAATCTAATCTTCCTTGAGTTTTGGGGGACCTAATATGCTATATAGCATAGTATATGATGATGGTTGAGTTTTTTGATTGCTGAAGAATATGATACATTTTAGAGTAGCAAGTATAACTTTCTCAATATTGCTAGTTTCTTAGGCCAATTGTGTGTATTTTGTAGGTAGTAACCATATCTAATCATAGACTACAAACTTGGCTAGATATTGAGTAGTTTCTATGGGTTTCTAGAGGTCATAATGCTAAACCCAGTTTTTTCATGTTTGTTGTATTTAGCACTTTATCATTGCCCCCAAGGTTCCAATTGTAAGAGATCCATTATCCTTTTGACATGCTCCATGGATCCTTTTGAATCCAAAGGCCCAAAGGGAACTAAGAAAACATGTATATAGTATCTGTATTGAGCGTGACTATAGAAACTTTGATGATAGGTCCGCAGAATGGCAAAAATGCAACTTTTTTGTACCTAGTTTTTTTGCCCAAAAAAAAATTAGTGAGGTAAAAGCAACCATATGTTTTGATCACCAACCCATTGAAGTTAACGGGGCATTTTATCTCACGTCCTACAAAAATCTCCACTCTTATTTATATGCAATCAACCGTAAGAAATTGCTGTTTTGGGCAAAATGCACCGGTCCATCAAATTTGGAGGCTTGAAGTGACCAAGGGATGAGAAAACTTACAAGTTTCTCATTTTTTCCATATGTAGTAGTTCTTGAACTATAAGCTCATGAAAGGATTTTTCAAAATGAGTGGATCTACTATGGTTTTGGAAAATTTTCCCAAAACCCTGAAAGGACACTTTTATGTCTTGTTAGGTTACCATTCTAGTATTAACTCATCTATTAACCCTTTCATATTACCCATGATATGATATGACCATAGCCTTGATGTTTTTATCTTTGTGTTGTTTTGATATTCTCTTTTGTGTTCTTTCTTGTGTGTGAGTGCAAGAGAGAAAGAGTGGAGCTTCTTTGATTGCACTTCCTTTCAAACCCTACTCTTCATGGCATCTATGGTTTAACTCCTTCATATAGTTTTCTGGAGTTCTCTCACAAACTCTCATGACCAAAAGCCCAATGCTTTCCTAGCAAGACCGCAAATTTCTCAACATATTTTTGGTGAACGCGAAGTGAATCTGCCAGGGTGAAAGTTTTTGGATAACCATGGGTGATCATGTTGAGCAACAGGGTATGCATTTTGACCCAGCAACAATGTAAATGTTTCAAGCATTTGCAATGTTCATGCAACAACAACATGCCACTGAAAGAAAGGAGATTTCAACAACAAAGGCCATACAAGCAGTCGTCAACAGAATGGATTAGTTCAATGGCAAAGATGTAACCAAGTACTTACGCGAGTATGTGAAAGAGATGGAGCTGCAACGCGTGTCAGAAGGTGAGATGATTCAAAGCTTTGAGCTAGTTGTTGCTCCAGAAATTAGAGAAAATGTTAGGGGAATTAAAGGTAAGCATGGGAGAAATTGGGAACAGCTCAAAGCAGCTTTAAAGGAGGAATATTTCATGGAGGACTCTGAGAGAGTGACCAAAAGGACATTTTTAGAATGGTTAGTCAAGCCAAAGCAAGGAATATCAATAATAGAGCTACTTAGGGAATTTGAGTGGCGCTATGCACAACTCACCAGGACAAAAAGGGCCACAGTAGATGTAGAGAAGACACATCTTTTCTTACAAGATGCAGGTAAAGACTTTAATTTGGAGCTTCTTCTTTGAAGATAAAGATGTTGAGCAAGACTAAAGACCGACTGGAATGAGGTTGAAGGTGTTGTCCCACTGCCTGCCAAATGACAAAGAAGAAGGGACAAGATAAGTCCTTCCACCTCAACTTCTGACAAAATGGTAAAGCCTACCTTTATCGATCCTAAGTTTGATGAGTCTATGCTAGATGAGCTTGTGAAGGGAATGCGTGACTTGAAGGTGATGCTTGCAAAGCTTGAAGAAAAAGGCCAATTGTCAGGGCCACTTCCTAGGCAAAGGCAATAGCCCAAAGAAGGTTTTGTTAATAGATGTATTTGGTGTGATAGTACAGACCATGTAAGAAGGGATTGTGTTGATTTTACTGATGCTTTGACAAAAGATATTGTCTTTTTTAAGGATGGTAAAATACACTTAAGAGAGACAGGTCTACCCTTGAGAACTAGCTTTGGGAAGGGGGGAATGCAAACCTTAGTTGAATATATGGCAACTAACCATGCCACCTCTTCAGTTGAGACAACTACTTATGGAGTAAAAATTGAGCATCTTAGTGATGAAGAGGTGAGTGACCATCATGGTCAAATTTGGCCAAATGTCATGCAATTAGCTAAAAAGGAAAAGCTTACGAAAGAGATTCTATATGAAGCAGGTGATTGCATACGTCTAGAAACAGAATGGAATGATCCAATGGACTCATTGTCAGTGCATGCCTACGTTACAAAATGCCAACAAAAAGAGGCTATTGTAGAAGAGAAGCGCAGATGTGAGAATGCTGATGAAGGACCATCAAAAAGAGCTTCTAGTAGTGGGGGAAGAAGCGACTCAATGCCGTCTCAAACACCCTCGACACAAGGAGCATCTCCACGTGAAGTACTCATGGAGGAGTCTACAACAGGAAAGAAGAAAGAGCCAACAAAAGGTAAGACAAAAGGCCCAACTTATAAACTACAATCTGATATTGAGGTTGCTACAGATTTAAAGAAAGTCTTTGAGGAAAGGATTTTGAAAAGCAAGACTGAGTTCACTCTAGGAGAAGTCCCTGGCATTGCAAAGCGTGAATTCCATGAGGAGATCATTGACATCATCAAGAGAAAGAGGCAAACTCTTGCTGAGGTTGCTCGTCCACAGGTTGACGGAGAAACCTTGAAGACACAAGGGATGCAGTTGCAAAATAAGGAGGATGATGGAGCTGTGGTAGGATGCTACCAATCTAGTGGAAGAGTGAAGCAAGTGCATTTCTCAAATGATGATGAAGAAGTTAAAGCTATTCCTAAGAGCTACTATTCACGAAGTCATTGGGCAAGGGCTACTACAGAAACTTTGGTCAAGGTAGGTGATCTTGAAGAGCCATTTGTTGCCTTGATTGACCATGGTTCAGAAATAAACACAATGTCAAAGAGTCCCTACAACAAGTGCAAATGGCCGATGGACACAGATCATGGTTGGATGGTAAAAGTGGCAAATGATTCATTCGGTGAATTGTATGCAGCATGTCCAGGTGTGAAGGTGACAATAGGTGATGTAAAGATTGACCAAAACTTCTTTGTACAGGATACATCTTCATATCATCTCATTCTTGGAAAACCCTAAACTGTGGGAGTTCGAATGGAAACAAAGGTAATGGACGATGGTTCAACATATGCTAGGATACGCAGCAAAGATGGTAAACGTTGTCGTGCTGTGACACGTACATAGTGGGAACGCATGCTACAAGATCTATCTTGTATTTTTTTAGATACATAATTATATTTCCTATAGTGTACATATGCATATTTAAGTATAATAATAAGCCTTCTATCTCATCCTATTATTTTTCTCAAGAGTAACATATCCTTACTTTACCATCAGAAAATACTATGGGAAAAGTATCAATAGCTCCGTCTCTTTAACTTGGGGCAAAAAGCATTGATTCTTTATTTCTACTATTTCATTATCATCTCACACCCTAGCTAGATCCTATATCTAGGGTTAACTCCAATATATATATATTCTATGTATTTTTTATACTTTTCTTATATTTCTTTTTAAATAGCTACTAGGAGAGAATCAAATCCTAGTGGGACACTAGGTGGCATGATTTCAAAGATACACTTATTTTAATGCATTATTGCAAGCATGACTACAAAACTTTGTCAAGGAGCAATGTCATGCTTTCATATGGCATGAGGTGTCCTTTGGAATTAAATGAAAGTCTAGGCTAAGGGGACCACGGGAAGACTTTTGCTGCCAGAAATGGACTCTATTTTGATGAATTTTTTACACAAGGTTCCAATCCGAATTGGAGAATGATTTTAAAATAAAAATCGTAGCTAATGACCTGAAGTTTCTGCCCATAGTTTTACTTTTTTATTTGGAGCCACGGTTGAGGAGATATGATCAAAATACTGGACCCCAGTCTGCCCACATCATGCAGGGACAGCTCATTTCCAACTTTTCCAATTCCTGTTCACACTGGCTCCTCTCTTCTTGTGTAAACCCTTGGGGGTTCCCTTCACCTATAAAAGGGAACCTCTTCTTCCTTGGAAAAAACTCAAGCATTCAAGCCATTGATGAGAGGAATTCTTGAGGGAGGGAGTAGTAATGCCTAATTGTACTTAGCCATTAACATAAGCCCAAGCCTACACTTTCTCCTAGAGGGAGACTAGCCATTCTTGCAACAAGCTAACCTTGGAAGATCAACTCTAATCAAAGAAGGTCTTGCACTTGGTGTATCATTCAAAGTGGAATTATCCACTCTTCTTCTCTCTCCCATCAATAATGGTGCCAAAGGGTTTCAAGTAAGATGTGTTCTACATTGATGTTTTCTTGATTTCTTGTTGTTTTCATTTTCATCTCTAATCCAACATATATATATATATATGTGTATCTAATCTCTTCTCCTTAACCAAACCTATCTCTCTCATTCTTAGTAATTCATCCTCTCTAGGTTCTCTTTGCTACAGGTACATCTCTCCCCGCAGTATCCTTATTGCCTACGGGCAAGAATAGGGCTTGGGAGGGAAACTTCTCATCTCTTCACTTCTCTCATATCTACATTTCTCACATACTATCCTAGATGAATAACCCACATGATTATCATTTCTATCGCTTTCACTCTGTACGATCTATTAGAATTAACGTATGGATTAGCCGTAAAATACACTTTCAACAACGTATAGTGTTTCTCTTCGGCCCTGAAAGGCTCAATGAAATACTTCTATCACCGGATCCCATCATACTACCTCTCATAGACTATAATTTTTCTTTTGATGTAAGCGTAGTTATCTTGCTATGAACCAAGAGGATTTGTACACACAATTAATCCCAATCACTAGACAAAATATATATATTATGGTAAGCACAAAACTACAATTCCAAAGAACAATTCGTAGCCTATTTGGTCAGCCAAGATTGAATGCCATTAACTCATCCATTAACCCTTTCATATTACCCATGATACGATATGACCATAGCCTTGATGTTTTCATCTTCGTATTGTTTTGACATTCTCTTTTGCGTTCTTTCTTTGTGTGTGTGAGTGCAAGAGAGAAAGAGTGAGTCTTCTTTGATTGCACTTCTTTCCAAACCCTATTCTTCATGGAATCTATGGTTTAACTCCTTCATATAGTTTTTGTTGAGTTCTCTCACAAACTCTCACAGCCATAAGCCCGGTGCTTTCCTGGCAAGACCGCAAATTTCTCGACAACGTGTTGTCCAATTTTTCACAGTTTGTGTAAACCATGAAAGAAATCTTGACAACCTCAGAGAACATCCTCTACCAAAGGTGAGCAAAGAGTTTCATGACCATAGGGAAATGATGGGTTTTGGCCAAGTACCATTGTAAAGCGGGATTGCAGTGGTATAGAAAGAAAAAGGGTCTTGCGTGATCCAAAAGTAGGTCAAACTTTCTCAGCGGGCTCCTTGGTAACAAGAAATGGATCAGTATCTTTTACAAAACTTGAAGATTTGAAGAGATGTGAGAGGAAATATGTACATAATGTACAAATGGGCATGAAAGAGAGTGGGTTGCTAGAGCCTACTGAAAATGTTTTGGGTTTGTGTGAACAAGTTTCTATTGTAGATACTATGGGTGAGCTTGATGCTATAATGGGGTCTCAATGGAAATGTATCAAGTTATTAATAGAAGCCTTTAAAGAAAACCAAACAGTTGGCCCAGAAGTCCATGTTGAAACTAAATACAAGAGTGTAGCAAAGAAGGTGAAACCAGTAGCTTCACCCTTACCACCCAACAATAGGGAAAAGATTGAGCAAGTTTCTTTGAAACCAAGTTTAAGGAATCCTAAAAAGATTGGGCATACCTTCACAAAGGAGTCTTTTCAAAAGTTGCAGATTGGTTGCGAGGAGTTTCTAACACAGGAGGAGACAAAGTGCTTCAAAGAAATGCTTTCAAAGCATGGTAAGGCTTTTGCATTTGAGCCACATGAGATAGGATGTGTTGATCCTTCTATTGTAGCTCCTATGGTAATTTTCACAATACCTCATGTGCCTTGGAATCTGCGGCCTATTCCGGTTCCAAAGGCTCATTTGCCAAAGTTAGTAGAGCTACTCAATGAGAAGATCAGAATGGGAATCTTGGAGCCTTCTTGTGCTCCATACTCAAACAGGTGGTTCAAAGTTCCAAGAAGAATGGTGCTCTACGCTTCAGTCAAGATATGCAACCAGTGAACAAGGTGAAAATTAGAAATGTAGGTACATGTCCAATTGTGGATGAGTTTGCAGAGGCGTTTGCAAGGAAGGCAACCTACTCGATGGGGGATCTCTACTTAGGGTATGATCAATTTTAGCTTGCAATCGAAATCAGAGACTTGACAACCATGAGGACACCTTTGGGTTTGGTAAGGATGTGTACCTTGCCGCCGCAGGAAGCAACCAACTCGGTTGCACATATGATGAATGGGATGAATAAGGTCTTACATGACTTTATTCCTCAAATCACAATGCCTTTCATTGATGATTTGCCTATCAAAGGATGTGAAGAAAGTGAGAAAGATGAAGCTTTGGATTTCAAGGGATGTCGCAGGTTTGTGGTAAATCACATAAATGATTGTGATAAAATTTTATCTAGGTAGGAAGAAGTGAATCTTACATTGCAGGGAAAAAGTCAATGTTTGGTGTCAATGAAGTGCTCATTGTGGGGCACATGTGCAGGTCATATGGTAGAAAACCTTGTCCAACAAAGGTAGATGCCATCCAAAGAATGAAAGAAGCATGCACTAGCATCGCTGAGGTCAAAAAGTTTTTAGGAGCATGTGTCTTTTATGTTATTTGGATTCCACATTATGCACATGTAGCTGATCCTCTTTATCAGCTGCTTAGAAAGAATCAAAAGTTTAAATGGATAGAAGCACATGTAAAAGCCATGAGAAAGCTAAAGGATTTGCTTCAGTCATCACCAAATTTTGAGAAAGGTAGACTATGAGTGTCAAAGGCTAGTAATTGTGACAGTAGACACCAGTCCTACGGGGATTGGATGGGCAATAGGGCAAGATGACAAAGAAGGACACAGGTATGTGGTAAGATTTGGAGAAAAGGTACTAAGTGCTTGCCAAAGAAACTATCCACAAATAAAGAGAGAGTTATGGGGTATGGTTACAACCTTGAAAATTGGGAAAGAGTACCTAATTGGTGCGTGTATGGTTGTAGAAACAGATTGTCTACCACTTCTTCGGATGATTACGAGCTGATCAACGCCAAACATTGCTATGTTGCGGTGGATTGCATACATTAAGTCCTTAAATCCTGAGTTTAAGCACATTGCAGGTAAAGACAATACAATGGCAGATATGCTATCAAGGGCAAGGTATGAAGATGAGTCACAGATGATTGACAAGGGAGATGATGTAGGCACAAAGTTATATTCTATCTCTCATGTCAAAGGTAACAATGTCTGCGTGACTAATCTACTTGAATTATTCTTGAAAGATCTTTATGAAGGTGATTGGCTTCTTATTGGAAGCTACTTGAGTACTCTAACAAAATAGGATGATTGGTTTGAACAAGAATTCAAGAGGATACGTAGGAAAGCATATGGGTACTTTTTGAGGGATGATTACTTTTGGAAGCATCCTAAACAAAAGGGTGTGTTGGAGCCCATTTGTCCAACTGTTGTAATGAGCCCATCTTGTAAAGCATATCAAATCCCCATTTTATGTCAAAGACGTCTTATCATTTTGATCCATTCGTCTGGGTTATGTAAAGATTAATCAGTTAGTCAGGACTCAGATTTGTTCCCACTTTGTAATAATGAGTAAGAGAACCCCATGTACATTTTTGAGCTAAGGTGACTAAAGTATAAAAGTCACCTTAGAACCATTTTTGAAAAACATTATTTTGAACATTAATCCTGTGTCGTACGAGTCTGAGAGAGAGAGAGAGAGAGAGAGTCTTATCCTCTTCGCTACGCACTTCTCCCTCACCGGATTCACGACGTGACTACACCATCGCGCTAGTCTCTCCGAGAGCTACGCGCCCACCCCACGCATTCACATTTTCGAGTTGTTCACGATCGATCCTTCCTCGAGCTTGTTTTGCTTGTAAGTAGCACAAACAGTGTCTGTTTTCAACAATCAAGTGCTTTATGGAATGAGAAAGGGGTTAGCTACACATAGATACTCATAAACTAAAGTTTCGCCCACTTTTGGATTATGACCTGTTAGTGTATCGCGACTATATTCGAGATAACTAGGGTTCAAACTTGGTGAGATTAGACTTATAGGTAAGTATATCCTAGTGAGAGCATAGTGCCTAGTAAGTTTGATGCGATTCCGAGTTCATTTGAAGTGTAAACGGTGTTGTGAGCGTTTAGGGATAGAGTGGGTTGCATTCTACCAGGGTTAGTGATTGATGCATCATAAAAGTGCGTATGTGTAGATTGGTCTCAGCCTGACAAGCTAACGAGATTGCGACGTGCACCTACGGGTTAGTCATGTCATCGGATGATAAGTATGTTGTCTATGTCGTGCTTGTGAGCATGAACAGGGGCGTAGTTTTGCCCTAAAACATTGGCGCCGTTGCCGGGGACACAAGACCTTAAGTAGGGAGATCTACGTCACTCGTGTGATGGTTAGCCTACTTTATTCTTGACTAGAGAGAGCTTAAAATTTTAGAACAAGATCCAGGATAGAGTATCCTGAGGTCTAGTGGATAGCCGGGAAGCCTGTGTCTTGCCGAGGGTCTGCGACTAGTTAGATTTAGTTAAGTAGGATAATGTGGAGTTATGGTTTTTGGTTTTGAGTGCTTGTTATACTTGTGTAGAAATAGAGTAGAAAAACACTGTAAAAACGCAAAAACAAACAAAAAGAAGAAACACTAAGGCTGTTTGCTTGCCTTGAAAGAAAAACCCACACCATATACCCTTGAAGGGGGTGAAAAGAGTAGACATTGAAATTTATGATCCAACACTCGAGAAAAACATAAAAATTGCTACCAAAACCAACAAAAAGAAACAGATGATTCTCATAAGAAAACACTAAGTGACCCTAACAAGGCCAAGAAGAGATATAACCATTAGCCTAGGGTAAACTGACTGTGCCATGAGGTACGACTGATGTTCACAAGTTTAAGATGAAGTGTCATCAAATTTGCATCACTTCAAGTGCAATTGAGTTGTGAATTGCCAGAGAAAAGTGAAATGTGTGAAGTGCTTGAGTCCAAGGTCAAAATAAGTCTAAACTTCATAAAACTTGGGGGATAGACTTATATGGGCACAGGGAACACAACTATGTAAAAACAAACAAAAATTAAATCCCCATTGCTCTTTGCCTAGTCTATCGCGATAGACTGATGAAGGTGGTGATTGACTAACAACAAGGAAAAAACCTTTTTACCACAGGTTTAACACATCAATACAAGGGTACCCACAAAAATTGAGTGAAACTGAACACCATCTTGACCACAAAACTTCAAAACTGGTGTTTTAGAGTCTGAATTCAGAGACAAGGGCAAGAAGGCTTTGACCAAATGTCCAAACAGTGCCAAAATTTGTCAATGCACTACACAAGGAGAGGCTGAACTAGCTGTGGAGATAAATTGAGAAAAATGCCAATAATGGAGAACTTTCCCAGTCTATCGCGATAGACTAAGGAAACTGCTGCTAAGGACCTTTTCTTTCAAATTTCCCCTAGGGAGAGCTTTATCAGAGTCTATACAGCACACACACCAAATTTCAAGGCATTTACACCACTGAAAATCAATCTAAGGCCCAGATAGAGAATCGGGCTCTGACTAAAATACTAACAAGGGACCAAAACCCAACCCAAGTGTCCAAACTTCATAAAACTTGAGGGATAGGCTATAGAGGGTAACTGGAACTCAAGGGTGAAGTCACAATTTTGAATTGACTTGTGCTGAGCAAATTGTCAGTCTATCGCGATAGACTAAGAAAGTTGTGATTCAGACATTTTCAACAATTTGTGACTATACTGCTAGGACATGCTCTCCATATAGATCCCAACCATCATCTCATATTTGAAATTGGACCACCAGAAGGCTGACTAAGTGGTTGCTGTACATACTTGAAAGATTTTTTGGTAATTTAGGGAAAACCCTTGTGAATAGACTAACCATCCTTGTGTAGATCCCAGAAGGAGATCATCACAAAGCCGCACAAGAAGGAGTCCTTGTAAGATTTAAGTTTGCAACCCAACTTTCATTCTTATATATTTAAGGTCAGAAGCCTTTGCTAAGTCGGGAGCTAAAAGTGTCAAAAGTCAAGTAAGCACCACGTCCACCGAAGAGAGTGTAACTTAGACGAGACTAGACCCATTAGCACCGATCATTGAAGAGGGTAGTGATACTGACACTTCGTCGGAAAAGTCCTTCTTCATGATGGGGAGTCAACAGCCAGGAGGTTTCAACGGTGAAGGACCAATGCCAAGGGGGAGCACCTCTTTACATCCTTTAAATGAAACCAAGTTCACTATAATCTTCTTGGAAGGAACTAACTCGAGGGGAGCCTTAGTTTATTCTGACTATCGGGGACGCAAGTGTATTTTTATTGAAGAGAGACCGGCTCAGAGACTAGAGATAATTCGAGTCTATGATGATGGAGACAGATTCCGAGATGAAAAGGGGAACCACTATCTGATAGTGAGTAACCCTGAGGATTACAACAGATATGGGGATAACGTGGCAAAAGGAAAAATGGTTTTAGAAACCCAAGAACCGCCTCCTAACATTGAACGACCTGGAGCACTTTTTATGTATGATAAGAAAACAACCAGGGTCCCAACCTATAATGAGAATGTAGGCATTTACAAGCATGAAAGCGAGGGTATAGTCTCTTACTTTCGATGCAAGGAACCCTACCCAAACGAATTAAGCAAAGACAAGGTTCTTTACTTATTTTCTTATGAAACTACTATGGGGAAGGATATTGTTTTTGTTGACAGATACAGGAGAGAATACAAACGTATTCTCCCAAAGGAGGTTGAAAAGGCAACAGTTCCGGGAGCATCGACCTATAGCCCCGACGAGGTACCAAGAGCCACCTACACCCCTAGCAAGTCGACAAATCCCTTTTCAGAAGAGTATGACGCTACCTCACTTTCTACCAGACAATCGATCCAGGACCAACCACCTACTCAACCATCATTGCAGGCATGGCTTCGGCAGAGTGCTACATTAGAACAAGACCGAACCCGAGAGGGTTATCAAACCACACGAGGGCTAAGGGATTTACAAGAACCACCACTCTATGCACAGTATCAAGGAGAGAGTAAGCCAAAGACTCAGGGATCAACTGAGCCTGGAAGACCACCCCGAGAACGAGTTCGGAGAGATGAACCATCTCTCGCGAGAACTCTTAGAAATTATGGCTTAGGAGCACCATTGGGAGAGGAACCTGGCCACTACAGAAGACCAGAGGAGGTATTATCGGCTAGAACGGGGAGATCCCATGATGAGATTTGTAGACCATCGTAGAATTAGACCTTCTCAAGTGTAAAAATGGGTAAACAAGAAATATATGGGAAGCAAGGATCCGAGAGATCATGTAGCAGCCTTTGTGCGTGTAATTAGAGCTGAAGAGGTGTTAGACTTTCCTACCCAATTTGCAGGATTTGGTTTACCCTTAGAGGATGATGCTGCTACATGGTTTGACTCAGTGGAGCGAAGAGACTTTGAGTCTATGGAGGACGTGTTTGACGAGTTTATAGAGGAATTCTCACAAAGGGGAATAGCTCATAATACAGTCTCACAAATCCATAAATTCAAACAGAAAGATGGAGAGTCTGTGCGAAAGGCAGCCCTCCGATTAAAAAGATATGTTAAGTTCTACCCCGTGGAAGAACTGCCAACTAAGTCCAGACTTATGCTTATATTTATCCAAGGACTAAGGAATGCAGATCTTCAGAAGGACTTACATATGAAAAGGAGCACGCCGTTGAATGATTTAACCAAGGAAGCTCTATACCTTGTGGACAATTGTGCAGTCTACAAAGAGGGTGAGTTCAAGGATCTTGACGATGATTCTTCTTCGCAACAAAGCGGAAGCAAGTCTGCTAAGACAACACCGAAAGGAGAAGTAGCGGTAAGCCAAGAGCAGCTTATAGAGGAAGTGCTTAAAAAGATTAACTTGTATTCCAAACCACAAGCTAAACAACCAAAATGGTGTGCAATTGAAAAAAAATGGACAAACCATGGGACGGAGGAGTGTTATTATAACAAGGGATATGTGAGAGAACGACCATATGCTCCGCAAGCTCAGGAGACATCCCCTTAAGTCCCACCGATGCCTAGATATCAGACAGGCAACCTACCAGGACCTGTAGGTGTATAAAGACCACAACCAGTGTTGGGACAACAACCACCCCTACCAGGATTACGACCAGTCGGCATAAGATACACACCCACAGTAAGTGAGTCGGATGAGAAGGCTTTGGTACCTATGCATGCATACTACGACGAGCCCAATGGATATGCGGTGAACTCTGTCTATTATCCACGTGAAGAACCCTCTACACCAGAACCATGGAGCATGATAGGAAATACAAGACCACCAACTGCTGCACAGGCAGCAGGGGAAGGAAGATATAGCGTGGATGAAAGAACATTGTTGTTCATAGCCAACGGAGGCATGAGCGGGCAAACAATTGCACACCAACAAAGAGGAGCTTTAGGAGCACCTCAACAGCCTAAAGGACCATGCTACAAGTGTGGTGGAGACCATTGGCTGAGGGACTGCCCTCATGAAGAAATCATTAGGGTCAACGCATATTGCACCGAGTGTGGAATTACTCACTTGATCCCTAATTTCCCTAAAAACCCGAGCAAAGGAGCAAAAACTACCTTGAATATGTTGGGAGCGTTGCCTTCCAGTGGAGGGTCAGAAAATGAAACTCCGATTCCTGTTAAAGTCTTGACGAGAGCCCAAGCAAGGAGAAATGACAATCAGCCCAAGAGTAACGATGAAAATCAGGAAGAAATCAAGACCGACAAGTCTAGCGTCAGTCGTTATAATCCTTGGAAAGAACGAAGAGCGAAAATGAAAGCTAGACGTGAGCGAAAACAAAAAGATGTAGAAGCTGAGCTAACGATAGCTCGAGAACAACTTAAACAGCAAAGAGAGTCCGACTCTCTAAAATCAACGGAGGGACCAAGAAGTGCAAGCTCAGGAGGGTCGGTATTGGTAGATAAGATCAATGAACCCTTAGATTCAATCTTGCAAGCATATGAAGCAAGATTGAAGAACAGACAGACTCTAGAGCAAAGGTGGATGACATATCCATATCCAAAGATAGAAAAACAGAGACTAGAGATGTGCAAACAGCTGATTGAAACTGCACAAGCTTTATTGGAGCCTCCACATATGGAAGTGGGAGATAGAGTAATCAAACCACCAAACAATGAAACACCTCACAAAACCGAACAAAGGATACCTGACAAGATAGAAAACGTTAAATCCTTGCCAAATGTAGAGGATGCAAGAGACGCTCCTAATAGCATTGATGAATCACTGAAAGATTTTCCACCATATACCCCTATTGTGGAAGAAAATTGGCCTGAAGAACTATGGGAAACGGTGTGAAAAGCTCAAGAAAAATATGAGACAAAAACAGTCGAGTCGGCGCCTTTCTCGGAGTTGAACTTGAATAAGCCTCCATGGGATTTAGATGTTAACTCATTTCAAGGGGATAATGGTTCAGTTGCATCCGAAGATAGCAGACCAGCATCACTCAGAACTTTGCCATCATATATGGGGGACTATGAGGCAAGGTCAGAAATTCGAAGAGTACCTTCTCAAAGAATAGGCGGGTCAAATCAATTGGACACTAAAATCCTGACAGACTTGTTGACCACTCCGGTCAAGTGTACAATCACATTGGCAGAATTGTTAAAAATTAGGCCAAGCATGTGGACGGAAGTGGGCAAATGTCTTGAAAAATTTGGTATAAGGACGCCTCTTAAGTTCTTCAAAACCGAGCTCAATGACACAGAACCGAAGAAAGTTAACACTAGACGGGTGCCACTCAACAAGGTAGAAGAGTATTGTGAGGGTGAAGACGGAAACACAACACTACCAGTTGAATATAACGGCATAGAGACTAAGGCAATACTTGATAGTGGAGCTGGCATTGCCATTGCGACCAAAATGCTATGGGAAAAATGGGAAAAACCAGCAATACGAACAACTAGAATGAAATTGCAACTGGCGGATGGGCACATAGAAAGGCCTATAGGATTTCTTGAGGCAATTGTGGTATCTTTCTGTGGCATAGAGTACGAACATACCTTTGCCATAGTAGATTTTGGCAAGAAGAACAACTATGAAATTATCCTTGGTAGGCCGTTCATGAGGCAACTCAAAATGGTGCAGGACTGGGGGTATGATTATTTGTATCTAAGACATGCTGAAACTACTACACGAGTAAACATGAAAAATCATAGCTACCATGATGTCACGAGAACCCCTGTGTAAGAATTTCACTTAGCCACCATTAGTGGATCAGAAGTCCCAGCGTGGCTTTGTAAGAAAAAGGAGATATGGATGTGCGGGGCATCTCAATGTAGTGAATTTGACCACAATGAAAAGACACTAGAGAGGGTCTTGGAAGACGATGCATATATACGAGAACCGTTTCCTGAAGAGAAGCTAGTACCCCTAGAATGGTCTCAGATTTTGGCTACATTGGATGTATGCGTCAATGAAGTCACTCCCACCAAATTTTGTGATGAGAATGGCTACGATATCATACCATACTACATGTTGAGCAAAATTGTGGAGGAGGACGAGAACGATGGAGATACTGAGAATATGAGGATCAATAAAACAGAAACGAAACTTGAGATTAAAATAGTGGGCTATGTGGAAATCCCCACTAAAGAAATCAAGCACGAGGGAGAAGAATTTTATGATTCTTCTGATCAAAGTGAAAACAAGGATAATGCGGATGACGAGAAGTCGGAAAATACGGAGGAAGACGACAATCAAGATCAAGACAATGACGTCTTCTACAACTTCCCAAACCAAAGTGAGAGACGCCAAAAACGATACAAGAGTAAACGACACCATAGCAGTCTACCAACCAGGCTGAGACCCATGCCGGAGTTTAGGGGTAAGACACATTTCCTTATAAACATTAATGCTATTGATTGTGCTAAGGATAAAGTGTCAGGAACATTTCTTAAGGTTGTTGAAGGCTCAGGATTTAAGTCCAGACTGTTGAAACCTAAGAAAACCAGCAAAGCAAAAAAAAGAGTTGCAACAGAAAAACTGAATGTCTCTGGTAGTCCAATATGACGAAAATTGAACGGAAAACGAGATACAATGAGTTGAAACAAAAAATTAAAAATGTATGGACAACTGAAATGGAAAGTAGCGATGAAACGAACGCTAGTGATGGGAGTAAAAAGATAGATGTACCTCCTCACTATTGTAAGTACACCATTCAGGAAAGAAGATTGGTGGTTCAGCAACCAATGAGGGAACCTAAATCAAACGAGTTCTACGATGGACCAGAGAACGCCAAGAAAATAAACTTAGCAGAGCCAACAGAAAGTCCTCGACCTGCTTACATTGCCACAGATCTAGGTCGGGAAGAAGAGGATTTACTGATCAAAACACTTAAGGAGTTTCGAGATGTATTTGCATGGTCGTACAAAGATTTGAAGGGGGTGGATCCTAACATTTGTGAACATTCAATCCCTCTGAAGTCTGATGCCAAGCCAAGCAAACAACGTCCATACACGTATAATGAGACATTCACCAAAAGGATAAAAGAAGAGATAGACAAACTTATGGAGGCTGAATTTATTTATAAGATAGAGCACACGGACTGGGTGTCACCGATAGTGGTGGTACCCAAGAAAAACGGGAAATTACGAGTGTGTGTGAATCTCAAGAAGGTAAACGCAGCAACAATAAGGGACAACCACCCTCTTCCTATCACTGAACACGTTGGTGCAACCAAAGTTGGTCCGTGCCAAGAAGGGTGACAAGCAGTGCTATGGATGCTAGCAGGTGCATGGCGGCGAGCTAAAGCAGGTGGGAAAGTCCTCGGCAGACCAGTGGCAGCGGAAATGTATGTCTAAAGTGGTTTTTTAAGCCAAGGGGCCTTCAAATTGGGATGGCAGACCAAAGTGTCCAAAATGTCGGGAATGTACCTTGGAATGTAGGGTTCAAGATGCTCTTGAGGCCCGTCCAGGTGGCTCGTCGAACGGAGCTTCGGTGTGAAAGATGTGCCAGTTCGAAGTTGGAAGGTCTTGCAGATCCCCGACGGGCACGCGAGATGGGGATAGGTGGCCCAAGCTAGAATGCGCAAGCAGATGTGTAAAGCTCAAGTTGTGGAGCATGCCGGTCTTTTCGGATTGCCCTTTGGAGCCCAGATGGGCAAATTATGGCCAATTGAAAATTTGTCGGGGGTCAGGTATATGCTCATTGGGCCGCGTTGGTAGGCGCGTTGACATGAGTTTTTTGAGCTCGCGAGAGTCGTGAAGAATCGCATGTGACATGGGGAATTGACTGAATTTATGGCTCGATGTATGGACACATAGGTGTTGAGATACGCCCAGTTTCATGTGGGACAATAGTCACAACGAAGGCGAGTCGAGTTGATTTTTTAAATTTGATGGCTCGTCACTCGAGATCGTGCGGTAGTCTGAACGCAGCGGAGTTTGTGGGGTGTGGTAATAGCAAGGTGGAACCCCAATTTGGAATGGCCCAACAAGCTGACAAAAAGTGTGTGTACGTGCGAGCACTGATAGCATGCGCAACGGATACTTGGGAGAGTTTTTTTGAAAATGTAAAAGTTGGATGGTGGGTATTCTTGGGAGAAGAAAGGAAAAAAAAGCAAAAGATAAGCCTTAAGCTTAAGAAGTAAAGGATGGCAAAAGGGGAATGTGAACCCAAAGAAAGGGCGCTGCTGGCTGGAATTTTTTTTGTAAAGTTTGAAACAAAAGGAAGAGCTATAAGGAGAAGGGAGCAACGACGGCGCCGTCGTTGCCCCTTTGGGAAAAAAAGGATCAAGATAAGAGGAGAGGCTGTGCTTTTTTTTAACGGAGGAGGAGGGTTTTTTTGGGGCAAGGCAACGAGACAAGCTTGGAAGGGTTTTTCTTCTTTCGGGGATGAAGGTTTTTTAGCTCATCGGGGAGGGATGAGAGATCGAGAAGAGGAAGCTCTCGCCTGTGCGTGGCGGCAAGGAGGCAAAGGAAGATTTCCACCATCAGGACGGCATCAACGAAGGCCGTCGAGGTTTGGTTTTTTTGCGGTGCTCGCTCGTTTGGAGCCACAGGAAGCTCACGAGGAGCACAGGCCATGGAGTTCTTGAAGTCGGGCTTGAGCGGGGCTCGCCTTTTCGTGTGTTTTTGGTCCACGCCGGTTATGGTGATGAGGATTGTACAGGTTTTTGGTGTGCCTATGAAAGAGAAGACCCCATTGCAGTGAGTTTGGTGCGTCATCTTGCCCCCCCTTTCCCTCCTTCTCTTCTGGTCTCATGTATGTGTGTGCGGCAAGTGTTGCCCCCCCGACCAAATGTTGCAGAGAGAGAGAGAGAGAGAGGGTGTGTGCGGTGTTTTGAATGAGTGGGAGAGCGCAAAGGCTATCGCAGATGGGTGCGGGTTGTGTGAGTTCAGGCATGTCTATGTGAGCGCATATGCGTGTAGAGTTCGGTGAATCGAGCGAGTCGAAGGTGCTCGCAAAGTGGATTGGGGTGCAGTGTGTGCCCTGGGCTATAGGAGGCAACCGTGTTGGCGCGCTGGGCGTGCTCCCCATTCCCCCTCTCCAACGTCCTGGAACGAGTAGCAGGCAAGCAAGCCTATAGCTTTATGGATGGATTCTCTGGTTATAACCAATTGGGGGTCAAACTAGAAGATCAATACAAAACAGCGTTTGCAACAGAATGGGGCATATATGCATTTAGGGTAATGCCATTTGGCTTGACCAATGCTCCAGCCACATTTCAGAGATTAATGACACAAGCTTTTAAAGAATGCTTGCAAATATTCTTGGATATTTACATGGACTACTTGTGTGTCTATTCTCTATTGAGAGAAGACCATATAGATCATCTTAGAAAGGTATTCGAAAAATGCAGAACGTATAGGATTTGCCTCAACCCAGAAAAATGTGTATTCATGGTACGACAAGGTAAAATCTTAGGCCACATAGTGTCGGCTAATGGAATTACCACTGATGAAGACAAGGTAAAGGTGATCATAGAATTGCCAAGACCAAACAGTGTACGAGAGGTACAATCATTTATGGGACATTGTGGATAGTACCGACGTTTTATCTACATGTACGCTGTAATAGCAAAACCCTTGTATAGTCTAATCACGCTCTTCATTTGGACCAATGAATGTGAGGAGTCATTCCAGAAACTAAAAGATGCATTCGTATCTGCACCAATTCTAAAAGCACCAGATTGGTCAAAGATCTTCCATGTACATGTAGATGCTTCGGCATTTGCAATAGGCTGTATATTAGCACAACCAGGGGAGGGTAATACGGATTTTCCAATCAGTTATGCTAGTAGACAACTCAACAGTGCAGAAAAGAATTATACTACCACTGAAAGAGAAAGATTGGGTATGATATATGCGGTAAAGAAATTTCGTCATTACTTGCTCGCGAACAAATTCACATTCTTTGTGGATCATCAGGCACTCTTGTACTTAGTAAACAAACCTTGTAACACGGGAAGAATTGTAAGATGGTTCATTGTGTTGCTGGAGTTTGATTTTACGGTAGTAGTTAAGAAAGGAAAAACTCATCAAAGAGGAGACCACCTTTCTCGATTACTACATGGTGAAAAAGCTACTGGGGTAGATGATGATGTCCCAGACGCATACCTGTTTAATATAGAGATGGTACCGAAATGGACAGAGCAAATTATTCCGTTGCTGACATATGGAATGAGTCTTGACGACAAAAACACGGTGGAAGACGTTAGACAAGCACGAAATTACACAATGCTTGCGGGAAGATTATACCATCATGGATGCGATGGGATTCTAAGGTTGTGTATAGGACCAGAGGAGTACGAAGCGTATCTAGAGGAGGCTCATACACAAATAGGGGGATTCCATAGAGGAAATCAAATGATGTATGAACAATTAAGAAGACTTGGAGTGTATTGGCGAGGAATGGCAAGCAATGTAGCTAATTACATCAAGAAATGCGACTTTTGCACATCCAATACTACTGTGGATTATGCCACATTATACCAAGTGACAGTAGCACCTGCATGGAGTCAAGCTATTGTGGAATATTTGACTAATAAGGAGCTGCCAGGAGACTGGTCAAAAGCCAAACAAAAGGCTTTACAAATCGAAGCGAATAGGTATACCCTCATTAGTGACCAATTGTATAAAAGAGGAACTGATGACCAGCTAAGGTTAGTTCCTCATGAAAATGACTACTTTCCATTATTGGAACAAGCTCATGCAGGCATAGCAAGAGGTCATTTTTCAGCAGAGAGAACCGTGAAAATCATTATGGTTGTAGGTATATGGTGGCCGACCATGATTCAAGATGCAGTAGAATTCGTGAAAAGGTGTGATGAATGTCAACGCACTAAGGTACCAGTTAAAAGAGACGAATTGCCTTTAAAACCAATGATGAGTGCTCGAGCATTCGCTAAATGGGGATTGGACTTTGTTGGTCCTATCACTCCACCAGCGTATCGTTCACAAGCACAATATATCATAGTACCCGAGGATTACATGACCAAATAGGTGGAAGCAAAAGCCACAACGAAAGCAGACGCTAGAACCACGACACAATTCTTACATGAATATGTGTTTACACGTTATGGCCTTCCAATCTAGCTGGTGAGTGATAGAGGGACACACTTTGTAAATGAAGTTATCCAACATCTCTTAAATGAGTTTATGGTAATTCATCGCAAATCTGCACCCTATCATCCACAAGCCAATGGCCAAGCGGAAGTAACCAACAAAATATTGTGCACAGTTCTTACGTAACTGGTTAGTGAAACAAGAACAGATTGGGATCAGATGCTCTATTCGGCATTGTGGGCTTATCGAGTTGCATATAAAACAACACTCAATGCTACACCATTTAATATGGTATATGGGTTAAATGCAATATTGCCTATTGACTTTTTGATCCCCACACTAAGGGTAGCCAAAAAATTGGACTGGACGGGGCATGAACTTTCAGAACGGTTAGAGGTCCTTGAAAAATTAGATGAGTTACGACTCAATGCTGTAGCAGCCATATATGCAAAAAAAAGACAACAGAAAGAGTTTTTTGACAAACATGTCAAGAACAAGGACTTTAAAACGGGCGACTATGTCTTAGTATACACCCTTAAACAACATGCCAAAAAGCTAAAGAAAAGGGGAATGGGGCCTTATTTGATCCAAGAAATATCGTCCAGCGGAGTAGTAAAACTGCCGACACTAGATGGAAAAGAAATGCCGAACTGGATTAGTGGGTGTCGTTTAAAAAAATATCATCTACCTTTAACACCGAAAATGTTGTTTCAATTGCATTGTGGAAAAGCCTATAGACAGGAACAACAAAGAATCCAGGACCAGGCTCAACAAGAAGCCAAGGAACGGATTGCTAAACGAAAGCAGTTTCTAACGACAATAAACATGGTCACCCCAATGATGACTGACGAATATCCTCTTTCGACATCCCAAACAATCGAAGCGGATATACAAAGTGAAGAATTAGAAAAGACCATGACAGACTTTAGGGCTCAGGATGATAGCATCATTGACGACTTGGAAGATACGTGGTGTAGTCCTTACATAAAAGCTTATGCAGGCACAAAACAAGTTGAAATCTATACATTGCTTGACATTGGAGCAAAAATGAGCGTCATCAGCTTTGAGCTCTTTCAGAAACTTGGACCAATGAGGACGATCCCAGAGACACACCAGTTGAAAGTAGCATCGGGTGATGAGGTGACCACGTTGGGGTCTATTATAATACCAATCACAGTGCAGGCACACCAGTACACTACAAAATTCCATGTACTGCCACCAAGTAGATCAACAACGCCGTGTATTTTAGCAGTGTCATGGATGAAAGCTAACAGGGTATTCATTGATTTGGATACTAATGAAGCACTGTTCCGAAATGAAAACTTTTCAGAACCCTTCTTAAAATATAACCCATACATGTCAAGGAGGAAACGGGAATCAATACAACCGCAAGGATATGCCCAACAACAAACAAAGTTTACAAGTCCAGCAACGTCTTATCAAAAATCAACATCCATGCAGGGAACCAAGCAAGTTTGGGTACGGCGTACAGATTTGGCCGAGGCACAATTACATCAAAAGAGGAAATACAAAGTTTGGATAAGGCAGGACAGCCTCATTCCTATAAAAAAGGGGACAAAAGAACAAACAAAACACCAAAAGCCAGCAAAACTTCAAAGAACCAAAGTCAATAGGTCGATTACGCAACGGACTATATTGGTATGGCGGCCAAAATTACCAATTCAAAACGGGCCAACAACACAAGAAGGGAGGCCAAAGATGACCATCGAGCAGTTATCTACAACTGTCAATGTCAAGCCACATCATTCCACCAGCACGAGGAAACAAACAGAATCAACAAAAAAAACTACAAGGATCTATAAGATCCAAGTCATCAAAGGAGATAGAAAGAATGTTCTACTAGAAAATGCAACAAAATATACGACAATATCGACTTCAAAGGATCCACATACGCCAATTCAAAACCAGTGGAAAACAATCAAATAAAGAGCGGCAAATTTACAACTACTCCTTCCAAAGAAAATCTGCCAGCCAACTCAAGCTACCACAGGAAACCTCAACGACAAATGCCAATAAGCGAATCGCTTATACCTTCCTCTTACACCGCATAAATTCTTTCTACATGCATTGACTGCACATGCATATAGGGCTATATTACAAGGCCTGCATTCGCACGAGTTCACACCCATGCACAACACATACCCTTGACGATACCCTGTCGTCCGAGAGGACTCCAACTAGGAGGGGGGGAGGCATTCCAAATGCGGACTCATGTCATATATTAGAGGGCAATGTTTGTGAGCAATTTTTCAACCATTTTTGCGTTTTATTGTGTGATTTTGGGAAAAAGAATATGCCCTCGTATTTAATCAGAATTGGGGACCAAATCATCATACATGAGCCCATAGGGACGTGTATAGACTATATAGAGAGTCAAATCTGGCCAAAAAATGTCTAAAAACAACAAAAAATAGGCCAAGGTTAACGATTATGAGTGAGAATGTACATAGACGAGAGAAAAGTGAGCTACAAAGTGTTTTGCTTTTCATTTGTATTTATATAGGTTAGAATTGCTATTTTCGGGTTATTTTGGGATTTATTTGCTTTATTTTAGCCATTTTCTAGCAAAAATTATAGAAAAAAATCCGTAATCCAGATGGAAACACAAAAGAAGAGACGCCTGATTGGAGCAAGGTAAAGAAGACACAGAAAAATAGGGACTGCAAAGGTGACAGGGCAAAATGACCACCGTCATGAAGGGACCTCCAACAGGAGAAATCTACAAAAATGGTAGAACTGGAGCAACCGAGGTCCAAATCAGGAAATTTGCGAGCCTAAACCGCATCTTGCAAAAAGTTTTGGCCACAGGTAAAAGATGGGAAAATTTTGTGTCGGAGTCTTGATTACATATAGAGAGGCTAGGCTAGAAATCTCTCATTTGAGTCATTTTCCATTGTGAGAGAGAGAGAGCTCCCTACAGCAGTTGAGACTTCCAGAAGCTCATCCATCGCGCACGGTCACCAGATCGACATCAGACATGAGAGGTACGCTCGTCAACACTGACTCTAAGTGTTGTTTACTTCAGTTAGTCGCAAAACCTCGCCGGCATCACAATCACAACCTGTGCACACATACGGTAGACCGGTTGTTAGGGAGACCTAGAGGCCACCAAATGGAACCAAAATTGAAAGGCACAATGCCTATAGCTTAGCGATCAAGCCTATGACCTCGGAAAGCGCGAAGGAAGCCGCTCAAAAAACCCTAATTTCACAGGACCTGCAAAAGTGCAACTGAACCAAGGTGATCGGAAATGAGCCAAAACTCATAGAGAGCAAGCCAATAACCTCGACAAACCGACTGAAGGGTTAGACCATGAAAAAGTTCGTCAAAACGGAGCCTAAAGTCCCTATCTGACGAAAACTGCACAAAGCGTCACGATACTCTAACGGGCCGACCAAGTGACAAAATGACACCAAATTTAACAAGGTACATCCAAAAGAGGTCAACTACAAGATGGAATGTGTCCACTCAGGAAAAAAAGCTCTTCCACTAGGGCAAATGCCAGCAACAGGCCAGAAAGATGTCCAAATGGTCGTTTTTGGTGTTGTAAACACCAAAACAACAACTGACTGCTTGGATGGAAGGTCAAAAGGAAATAAAAGACAGCCTGAGTCATACAATGACCAAAAGGAACGGCAACCATCACCTAAGTGGTCTACTTCGACTCCAGGACCAACTAAGTGTGCAAACAGGGAGTACACTCTTCTAAATTGATTAAAACTTGATGTGTGTGTCTAGGAGAGCCTATTAACACAATTGTGGTCAACTAACATCAAAAAAAAAAAAGAGGTAAAAATGACTAAGTGCTAGTCTATCGCGATAGACTTGAATTTACAATTAGACCAGTAAAATTTATATTTTGGCTTCATGAGGGGTGCTAACAAGGAATATTAACCACCATTATCAAATCAAAGTGCAAGAGGGATCTCTTTTGGCCAAATAACCTAGTCTATCACGATAGATTTGCTACACCAATAATTGGGGGAAAGAATTTTCAAAATTTGAACAAGATAGACTTGGGGAAGCACATGAAGGTAGTACACCAAATTTGGTGATAGGATGGACTCATATGACAAGCCGAGAAAGACATGACGACAACTCAGAGTCAGAACAGGACATCTCGAGGGCAGATAGTTAAAATTCACATGTGAGAGGTCAAGAACCTTACATCAACTTGGAGAAGGCAAACAGATGATCACAGAGTCAAAAAATGACAAATTGACACTAATTACCAGTCTATCGCGATAGACTAATCAGAGGGATACTAGGACATCTAACCAAAATTTTGAATTAACAGTTGGATTCAGCATGATGCAAGAAGACTACCCACTAAGTTTGAGCCCAAAACAACACAAAATGAAGGAGATAGACCAACATCTCCTTGGAAGGAATCTGGAAAAATGGGAGTTGATCCAAAAGGGGGTCACTTGACATTCATTTGAGGTGAAAATGGGATCAGATCATGTGCAAGGTATGAGAAACCAATTAGTGGAGGCACAACTGCAAAATAGGACCCCTGTCAAAAAATGGATAGTCTATCGCGATAGACTGAGCAAAAGCTGCAAATGAATTGATTTTCTATTTGGGATCATAGAGTGACCTTACATGCCCTGTGAACATACACCACACAAAATTTCAGAGCATTTGGACTTGTTTTCCTTCACCAACAACATTAATTTGAAGGCGTCAGAGTCGCACAAGGGAAGAGCTTGTCTATCTGCTAACATTTTACCTTAACTCATCTTGGAACTAAGAAGGCTCATCTAGATGCACGATTAAGTGGTAATCAATTTAGAAGGGAAGTACTATGTTTGTACATTAACTGTTAATTTTGAATACAGGATCCATGGATGCTTCTCCGGGGAAAAGAAAAGGCAAGAACCTGGCAACGGAAGGTGCAATACCATATGCACTTCTACCCAATTCACTAAAGCCAGTGGCCACCTGGATACCTGCAGATGTGCAACAGGCAGCAGCCTTTCAGATCTATCAAGGTTCATATGTGGATGACAAAAGAAACTTAGTGGATACAGTGATGATCCCCAAGGAGGCAGAAAATTACTTGAAAAGATCACCGCAAAGGTCATGGCTCAAAAAAGTTGGCTTGTGGAACTTTGTATCACTAACACTAGTAGGGATAGATTTCAAGAGGGTACAACACCTGATTGAGACTATCGAAGAAGATGGAACTTGTAGAGTGGCAAGCATGGATAATGAAGTGATGGAGATCCAGATGACCAAAGAAATCATCAAGGAGGCATTGAAATTGTCTGATCAAGGAGCCAACATGAGAGAAATAAGGAAAAACCTCACAGTATACTTGCAAAAGTCCAAACTACCTTCTTTCGAACTCATAGCAAACCCGGAAGTAAGAGAACTGACACAGATCTACAGTTAGTGTTTGTTGAGCTACATCAAAAGACCGCCAAGATACACTACACCACACGGGAGCATCTCAACCACACTGACATGGGCTATGGGAATGAACCATGAGTTCTATATAGATCACGCATCATATCTGTTTGAAAAAGTGACAAAGCTAAGGCAGGACAAGCCAAATTACATTGCAAGAGGAGAAGTCCTCACCAGAATCATATACCAAGCCATAGGCGCGGCAGATCAGCTGCCACCTGCTCCCCATCAAAACGACTGGCTGGTGTTAAGAGAAAATATCGAAGACAGATCACAAAGGAAAGTACCGGCCTCTATTAACACCATTGAAGGATGCAGGCTGGAAAGAGTAACAAGAAGTACACAAGAAAAGATGGAAGAAGAAAGAAGAACTGAAGAGGAAGATGTCCGACTAAAGAAGCGGAAAGCGGAAATGGAAAACAACACCAGGTTGCAGTAGATAGCAAAAATGGAAAGGATGCTAGAAGGATTTGCTCTAGAGAGATGTCTATGAGGCGATGTAGGCGCCACTTGGAAACCTTCTAGTAGCACTTACACACTGAGAACGAAGAATAAAAACAACCCAGCTTTTGAGTTGGACTGGTTCGAGAGGTACATCCAAGAAATAAATGCTAGGGACGAACCAGAGTTGCTACTAGAAGAGGAGGATCTCCAAACTTTGAGAGATCAGTTGAGGCCAACTTCACAAGATGAGGAAACACCACCACCATCTCCAAGGCCAGAGACAAGTGAGAGGCAATCTACCCCACCTGCTGACTCTCCTTCGCATTCGGAAAGCTCACACCGTGATGAGAGAGTTCATACACCACCGAGTGAAGAAGAAGAAGAAGAAAGAACAGATGGTCACCCAAACACTGGAACCATATCACAAATTGATAAAGGCAAGCAAAAGGAGGTGGATCAGACAAAAGATAAAGCTTCCTCCTCTCAAGAAATTCAGCTAGAAGCTACTATAGATGAAGATTTGCAATCAATGGAGACAATACTAAACCAAACAAGACTGCACAGTCAATGGCTAGTTGATCAGAACAGGTCCAACAAAACGAAGTTAGAAAAAACCCATCAAGAAGTTATGAGATTGTAGGAGCAAAGAGATGACACTCTAAAATTGATCAGCATCAGAGATGCTGAGATCTTGGGGCTCAAAAGCACGGTAAATATCCTCAAAGACAGTTTACAAGAGTTTGAAGATTTCAATGCCATTTGTGAAGATACGATCAACATATTCCTTGAAGATTTCAGTGACAGAGATGAACACATCCAGGAGGTGAAGAAAAGACAGCCAGGAGGTGAAGAAAGACCTAGGAATGGTGTTGGACAAAGCAATGGTAGGTTTTGGAGGTAGACGCCCACATGTTACAATTGTGGAGAGTTGGGTCACATCAGCCCGCAATGTGATAAGCCACCAAGGATGGGGGGAGACATGTATCCATTGCCAAGACAGGTGTTAACTAGGTCAAATGATTATGGCATCGAAATTAAGGGAGATGAAGGAACCAGTGGATTAACCCAAGAGGAAAAGGGAAAGACAAAAGTGCTAAGTGTAGTCACCTTGGAGAAGGCATCAAAGCTAGAGGATACATTAGCGATGCCTATTGGAAAGAGGACCACAGAGGATAAGGAAGGAAGAAGTGCCCCAGGTCCTAGTAAGAAGAAAGGAAAGAGCCATGAAGGCGAGGATGTCAAGGCCAAGAGAAAAAGGAGAGCTCGTCGAAAGTTTCATGTTTCAGATTTTCCACTAGGGGATGGGCAATTAAGCTATGGCTTGAAGGAGGATCTGACGAGCAGAAAGGCAGATGTTACTTTTGGGCAACTTATAGAGATGGTGCCTAAGCTAAAGCGACAGTGGAAGAGGATGGTTAACCCAATGGAGAAAGAGCCAGAGAGAGGTTCAGTAAAGGTGTTGGCAATGGATGAGCTACCAGACATTTGTCCAATAGTAGATGTGTGGCATAAAAGGAAAAATTTGGGACAAGGTTATGTGGATGGCGGAGCCCAAATATGCGTCATAACACACTCATGCGTTGAGAAGATGGGTCTCACAGTGGCTGGGGTGTCAGGTTTTCGGATCAGATTGGCAACCCATCAAAAAGTAAAATGCTTGGGTGTTGTAAAGAGCTTAGAAGTGGAGGCATATGATGCAAAGGCAGTGGTTGATTTTCATGTGATGCCAACAGGGTTGGGAGCATATCCTATTATACTGGGCAGACCATGGTTACGTGCAGTGGGAGCTGTTCAAGATTGGCGACATGGTACGATTAGCCTCTATGGAAAGACAGGTACCAAGAAGCTTTATAATATGGACACAAGGAAACGATTAGAGGAGCTTTATGAAGATGAGGATGAGTCTAGTGATGAAGACTCTTCCACGGTGACAGATGAGGATAGTGATAGCACTACCAGCAGTGATGAGGATGCTGATGTTGCATTTCTTTTGATGGACAAAGAAATCCAGGAGTTTGGTTTAGTTGCATTTGCGAATGAGGTTGAAGATGAAAGTGAAGGGCCTTATGAAGTGATTGAAGGGCTGATGCAAACCAAGGTTGAGTTGTCAAAGAAGTAGGAATTGATGACACAAATGATCAGCAGAGACCTCTCAGCTATGGAGAAGGAGATATATTTGCACATGCTGGCTAGTTTTCCTGATTTGTTCATTACTTCATATGAAGAGATCAGAGGGTTCAAGGGTGAAGAGATGCATATAGAGCTGAAAGAAGGTGCTAAACCAGTGCGGCACATGCTAAGAAGGATGGGTCAAGAGCAAATGGAAGCCTTGCGAGAAGAGGTGGACAAGTTATTGAAGGTAGGGTTCATAGTCCCTGTGGAGACCACAGAATGGGTGAGTCCAGTTGTAGTCAGTCCAAAGAAGGATGGGAAGTGGAGAATTTGTGTAGATTTTAAACCCTTAAACGCAGCCACTAAGAAGAACCCATATCCTCTTCCATTCATCGATCAGATCTTGGATTCAGTGGCAGGTTATGAGAGGTATAGTGTGTGTGATGGTTTTTCAGGCTATTTTCAATTGAAGATTGCTCTTAAAGACCGCACAAAGACCACTTTTATTACGCCATGGGGCTGCTATTGCTACACAGTATTGCCATTTGGGTTGTCAAATGGAACTTCCTTCTATCAAGAGAGAGCAAATTTGGTGTTGGAACCATTCATTGGTAGTTGTGTTAAAGCTTTTATGGATGACTTCTGTGTTTATAGCAGTAGGGCTGAACACCATGAGAAGCTACATATGGTATTGGCTCGATATGATGAATGTGGAGGACAACTAAATCCAAAGAAATGTCATCTAGCACGGCCAATGGTGAAGTTATTGGGCCATATGGTGTCAGAAAATGGCATTGCGGCTGATCTAGATAAGGTTAAGTCTATTATTCTTCTTCCATCCCCTACGAGTACGAAGCAATTGGCAACTTTTATACACAAAGTGAAGTACATGGCACGGTTTATTCCATTGTCTTCGCAGCTTCTTTATCCATTACAGCAAGTGGCAAAGCATGATCCATTGCAATGGGATGACAAGTGTGAAGAAGTGTTTCAAGAGGTGAAAGAGGTGTTAGGGGGGTTGTCAGCCATGCAGGCTCCTGATTGGGAGAAAGTATTTTATGTAAATCCATCAGTAGGGGATGATGCCATTGGAGCCATGCTATTGCAAAAGGGGAAGGACAGCCATTATATGAGGCCAGTGTATTGTGCAAGCCGAGTGAAGTTGGTAGCAGAGAGAAAGTTCTCGGAAGTAGAGCTAGTGATGGCCAGTGTAATATTTGCTTGTCAACGATTTCTTCATTACTTGCTACCACGGCCTTTTGTTTTCTTGATGAGTTATGCCTTTTTGCCACAGTTAATTAATGGTACTAACATGTCAAATGTGGTAAAGAAATGGGTAATTGAGCTGCAAGAGTTTGAGTTCTCTTTTCTAGTGGAAGATAGTACAAGGGCTACCCTAGATGATTTGTTGACCTACAAGGAGAATCCCCTTATTGTTAAGGAAGAGGTGGTGAGAAAGGTAGTTGAAGAAGTGCCACAGATCAGCAATGCACATGTGTTGTTCTTTGATGGTTCATACAGAAAGAGCCATGATGCAGCTTCAGGGGGTATAGCACTTTATGATCCAGAGGGGAAGCTAGTATGCAAGAGAGGGTTCAAATTGGATGCTCATAGTAACAATGAGGCTGAATATGCTACTCTGGAAGCCGGATTACACATTTGTTTGAAGCATGGGGTTCGAAGGCTTAGCATAAAAGGTGATGCCTTGTTAGTGGTGAAGCAAGTGCTGGGTGTGTGGAAGAGCAAGAACACCTCATTGAAGGAAATGTGCTTCAGAATTAAAGGCCTGTTAAAAAAGTTCAAAGCATGGATCATCACACATTGAACGTGCTCTAAATGGAGAGGCACATGAAGCAGCTCAAGGCATGATTGGGGAGCTATTTGTGTTGAGGACCACTTTACCTCTTTATCATGGCCGGGAAAGTTTGGCTCAAGAAGAGGAGTTTTTGCTAACAGGAATCATTCCAAAGGAGATTCATAAGTCTAAGAAGTATGGCTTTGTGCGTAGAGCATACATGTACAAATTGATTGGTGATGTCTTATACATGAAAGGGGATGATCTCGTGTTGAGACGTGTACCTTGGCGGGAGGAGCTTTACAGAGTGTTGGAAGAGAATCACGAAGGCGCATGTGGTGGCCATTTTGCTCTAAAGATCACCTTGCATAAGATTTTGCAAGATGGCCTAGTGCGGCACAAGGATGTTCACCATTGGTGTAGGTCTTGCAATAGGTGTCAAGCATTTGGGAAGAGAGTGTTGAAGCCAGAGCTATGAAAAACCATTATGGCGTTTGATGTGTTTGAAAAGTGGGGGATTGATGCAATAGGCCCGTTACCTATCACAAGCAGGGGCAAAAGCTATATTTTGACGGCAGTGGACTATCTCTCTAGATGGGCAGAGGCTATAGCAGTAAGTGACAGATCACTGCAAAGGATGTGGCAAAATTTGTGTATGATGAAATATGTTGCAAGTTTGGGGTGCCACTGGAGCTACTTTCAGATAAGGGGCCTGGCTTTAGAGCTAAACTCTAGATTTTTTATGTGCAAAGATGAAGATTAGGCATCAACATACCACTCCTTATTACCCGCAGTGTAATGGCTTAAATGAAAGATTCCATGGTGAGTTGGTACAAATTCTTTCTAAAGTGACAAAGCACCAAGGAAAGAATTGGGATTTGGAATTGCCTAGTGCATTATGGGCTTACCGTACTTCGGTGAAGACAGGTACAGGGTTTCCTCCATTTCATTTGGTGTATGGAAAGGAAGCACTATTGCCTGTGGAAGTAGAGTTGCCTGCGGTCAAGATGTTAGAGAAGTTGCTTGGGCCGCCTAGTGATGCATTCAAAGAGAGGCTCTTGCAGTTACAAGAGGTCCAGTTGGATAGGATGAGCGCATTGGAGCATTATGGGCAGATGCAGGATAAGGCTTTGGCAAAGATAAATGAAAAGGTCAAAAGTAAGGGTATCAAGAAACATGACTTGGTTTTGCGCTACAACAGTAAGCTGGATAACACCTTCCAAAAGAAGTTTCAAATTAAGTGGGAAGGCCCTTTCAAGGTAGTGGAGTGTTTTCCAAATGGCACATATCAGCTGGCTAACCTGGATGGTGTTCTACATAAGTCAAGGGTAAATGGATTGCGTCTTAAATTGTATCATGCTAGATTGATGATGGTGGAGCAAGATGAGTTGTCTGTGGATCAAGCAGTGTTGGTGAGGGATGAGGAGACCTGTGATGCGGCGAGTCTCATATCTCTCTTTGCCGCTGCTGATCATGAATGATCTAGCAGGCTAGGGGATGGGCAAATTATGTCAGGAGTTTTTTGGAGCAAGAGATTGCGCATATGTACATATACATGCATGGTGCATCAAATAAAGAATTGCCCATTTTTCAGAGCCAGGTGGTTATGTGGGGCCTACATGTGTACAGGTAGGACAGGGTGTACATAGTGCATCGATTTTCAATATTACCAGTACCACTGTGTTTTTTCTACAATAAGGAGGAGTTGGTAGCACGTAAAACTTCTCGAGGAAGCTATCCGCGGGCCGACGACATGAGGTAAGCAGGTACGTCAGATGGCATCGGGTGGCGTCAGGAGGTCGAACGGGGTCAATACTTGCACGCGGAGAAGTACGGACACGACATGGGTGTTTTCTTGTGATACTTATGTAGAAAGGTCATCATGAGGACCACTTTTTGGGGCCACTTCACGTGGTTGCGGGATGCATTATTTGGAAAAACTGAGTGCCAGGTGTGCGGATGATGCAAAAAAGGTGACAACTATGCACTGCGAGGTCACTTTTTGGCCTGTTCGGGGTCCGTTTGAGGTCATCTAAAAGGCCACGGGTGCCCAACTAATAAAGCTAAGTGTGGGATCTGAAAAAACAGAGAGAAGACCAGAAAAAACGTGGATAAGAGAGGAGGAACAACCGCAAGTGTGGTTTTGCTATTTTTGGAGCATTTTTTGGCCCTAAACTGCTCATTCGAGGTCGGATTTGAGCACTTTGACATTGTAGACTGGGGTTTTTGGGCATTCCGGACGCAATGGTGCTGTCCATTTTGCCAAATTCCTCACAGATTTTCTGCTATTTATCTGTGTAATCTTCTCCGGTGAGTGAAGCCTCTGCTTAACTTTGTGGTTGTATCTAGTGTATTTCCTCAATACTGTGTAGCCTATTTGCCCCATTGGTGTTGGGCTGAGCTTCATTGAGTCTAAACAACAGCAATTTGCCTCCTTTGAGTTGAATTGAGAGTGTGTGTGTGAGTGTGTATGTGTGAGTGTTGAGTGGGCAAGTGGGAAATCTCTCTGTTCTCACTCCGTCTGTGTGTTTCCTGTCTCGGCTAGGTGTGTTGTGTAAGCCGAGTGGTGCCCCCTAGTGTGTGTGTGTATCTTCCCAATAGTGTGTGTCGGGTCGTTATAGAGGCGTTCTGTGTGTTTTCATCCTGCTCACAACGTCTTATCATTTTGATCCATTCGTCTGGGTTATGTAAAGATTGATCAGTTAGTTAGGACTCAGATTTGTTCCCACTTTGTAATAATGAGTAAGAGAACCCCATGTACATTTTTTAGCTAAGGTGACTAAAGTATAAAAGTCACCTTAGAACCATTTTTGAAAAACATTATTTTGAACATTAATCCTGTGTCGTACGAGTCTGAGAGAGAGAGAGAGAGAGAGAGAGAGAGAGAGAGTCTTATCCTCTTCGCTACTCCCTTCTCCCTCACCGGATTCACGACGTGACTACACCATCGTGGTAGTCTCTCTGAGAGCTACGCGCCCACCCCACGCATTCACATTTTCGAGCTGTTCGCGATCGATCCTTCCTCGAGCTTGTTTTGCTTGTAAGTAGCACAAATAGTGTCTGTTTTCAACAATCAAGTGCTTTATGGAATGAGAAAGGGATTAGCTACACATAGATACTCATAAACTAAAGTTTCGCCCACTTTTGGATTATGACCTGTTAGTCTATCGCGACTGTATTCGAGATAACTAGGGTTCAAACCTGGTGAGATTAGACTTATAGGTAAGTATATCCTAGTGAGAGGATGGTGCCTAGTAAGTTTGATGCGATTCCGAGTTCATTGGAAGTGTAAACGGTGCTGTGAGCGTTTAGGGATAGAGTGGGTTGCATTCTATCAGGGTTAGTGATTGATGTATCATAAAAGTGCATATGTGTAGATTGGTCTCAGCTTGACAAGATAACGAGATTGCCTATGTGCACCTACGGGTTAGTCGTGTCATCGGATGATAAGTATGTTTTCTGTGTCGTGCTTGTGAGCATGAACAGGGGAGTAGTTTTGCGCTAAAACAGGGTGCTACACCAAAACAGGTTATATGTAAAAAAGAGACTCAAGTAAAGCTCATGCAAGAGTTTCATGAGAGTCTATGGACTGGACACAGAGGTGTGTGGGCAACCTTCTCCAAGTTGAAAGAAAAATACTAGTGGAAGGGTATGTATAAAGATGTATCTCAGTTTGTAGAGTCGTGTATAACTTGTCAAATGTATTCAAATGTCCGATATCATGATGGATTGCACCGTACATATCCACTAGCCATGCACTATAAATGGGTTGTGGATCTAGTCACAATGCCTTTAGGACTTTGGCAGATGAGATACTTGGTTCTTGCACAAGAGGACCTAACTAACCAGGTTGCAGGAATAGCATTAAGAGCTAAAACCACAGAAGCTGTGTGCAAATTCCTTCTTGATGAGGTAATTTTCCGTTATGGTTGTGTGGGAAAGATCACTGCAGATAGAGGTGAACTGGATGCCGAGGAAGCAAGGGAGTTCTTTTCCAGATTAGGAATCAAGATTTCTCTTACTACATCTTACAACCCTAAAGGCAATGGAAAGAGTGAAAGAGGGCATCCTCCTATCATCAAAGCTTTGGCCAAGGCTTGTGAAGGAAGAGTTGGTGAGTGGCCAAAATTGTTACCATATGCTTTATGGGCTGGTCGTACAACACATAGCTCAGTAACTGGCTACATGCCTATGATGCCGATTGAAGATACAATTCCCACATGGAATGTACTACCTTGGCAAGAGGGGCTTGCAGGGAAGATCTCCTTGCATTGCGCATAAGGCAACTAGAGAGAAGACCTGGAGAAATTGAGGCTGCAAAAGAACGACTCAAAAATGCAAGGTTGAAACACAAGGACTACTTTGATAAGCGACATCGGCTTAGGAGCAAAGAAATTGACAAAGGTGACTGGGTTTTAGTGTATGATAGTAGCCTTGATAACCAACACAGAGTCATGCGTAAGTTTTCAAAAAGATGGTTTGGACCGTACGTTGTAAAGCATGTGCATGAAAATGCTACTTACAACTTTTTTGAACTAGATGGTATAGAAGTAAAGATTCCCATTGTAGGAAAAAGGATCAAAATGTTTAAGAGAAGAGGAGACAATGATCCAGAAGATGTTGATGAGGAAGAAGAGCAAAACACAAGTGAAGATCACAGTGAAGATGAAGCTCTGGAATCATCCACTGAAGAATAAAGCAAGAAATATGTACAAGAGGGCTGATCTTACAAAGAAATAATGTGGCACATACCGGAGGATGTGTAGGTTTAGAGGGGGTGGATGTCGTACTGTGACACGTACATAGTGAGAACGTATGCTACAAGATCTATCTTACCATTTTTTAGATACATAATTATATTTCCTATAATGTACATATGCATATTTAAGTATAATAATATGATTTCTATCTCATCCTATTATTTATATCAAGGGTAACATATTCTTACTTTACCATCAAAAAGTACTATGGAAAAAGCGTCAATAGCTCCGTCCCTTTAAGTTGGGGCAAAAAGCATTGATTCTTTATTTCTACTATGTCAGTATCATCTTGCACCCTAGCTAGATCCTATATCTAGGGTAAATTTCAATATATATATATTCTATGTATTTTTTATATTTTTCTTATATTTCTTTTAAATAACTACTAGGAGGGAATCAAATGCTAGTGGGACACTAGCTTCCATGATTCTCAAAGATACCCCTATTTTAGTGCATTATTGCAATCATGATTATAAAACTTTGTCAAGGAGCAATGTGATGCTTTCATATGGCATGAGGTGTCCATTGGAATCAAATAAAAGTCTAAGCTAAGGGGACCACAAGAAGACTTTTGCTGCCAAAACTGTTTGATGAATTTTTTATACAAGGTTCCAATCCGAATTGGAAAAAGTATATAGAATGAGAGTCGTAGCTAATGAGCTGAAATTTTTGCCCATATTTTCACTTTTTTATTTAGAGCCACAATTGAGGAGATATGATCAAAATAATGGACTCAGTCTGCCCACATCATGCAAGGACAGCTCATTTCCAACTTTTTCAGTTTCTGTTCACACTGGCTCTTCTCTTCTTGTGTAAACCCTTGGGGGTTACCTTCACCTATAAAAGGGGACCTCTTCTTCTTTGAAAACCATTCAAGCCATTGATGAGTAATCCTAAGCCTACACTTTCTCCTAGAGGAAGACTAGCCATTCTTGTACGCTATCCTTGGAAGATTAACTCTAATAAAAGAAGGCCTTGGACTTGGTGTATCAATCAAAGTTGAATTCTTCCTCTCCGTCAATAATGGTACCGAAGGGTTTGTCAAGTAAGATGTGTTCTACATTGATGTTTTCTTGATTTCTTGTTGTTTTCTTTGTCATCTCTAATCCAGCATATATATATATCTAATCTCATCTCCTTAACCAAACCTATCTCTCTCACTCTTAGAAATTCATTCTCTCTACAAATTGTAGGTTCTCCTTGCTACAGGTACATCTCTCCCCGTAGTATCCTTATTGCCTATGGGCAAGAATAGGGCTTGGGAGGAAAATTCTCTTCTCTTCTCTTCTCTCATATCTATATTTTGTACATACTAGAGTTATCCTAAATGAATAGTCCACATGATGAGAATTTCTATCGCTTCCACTCTGTGCAATCTATTAGAATTAACGTATGGATTAGCCGTAAAATACACTTGCAACAACGTATAGTGTTTCTCTTTGGCCCAGAAAGGCTCAATGAAATACTTGTTTCATCGGATCCCATCATACTACCTCTTATAGACTATAACTTTTCTTTTGACGTAAGTGTAGTTATCTTGCTATGAACCAAGATAATTTGTACACACAATTGATCCCAATCACTAGACAAAACATATATATTATGGTAAGCACAAAACTACAATTCCAAAGAACAATTCGTAGCCTATTTGGTCAGCCAAGATTGAATACCATTAACTCATCTATTAACCCTTTCATATTACCCATGATACAATATGAGCATAGCCTTGATGTTTTCATCTTTGTGTTGTTTTGATATTCCCTTTTGTGTTCTTTCTTGTGTGTGAGTGCAAGAGAGAAAGAGTGGAGCTTCTTTGATTGCACTTCCTTTCAAACCCTAGTCTTCATGGCATCTATGGTTTAACTCCTTCATATAGTTTTCTAGAGTTCTCTCACAAACTCTCACAGCCAAAAGCCCGGTGCTTTTTGGGCAAGACCGCAAATTTCTCGACAACGAGAAGTGTTCACACAACTGTAGAAGGTAAATTTTACTATTGTGTCTAGTGGTGAGTTCCACCGGGCTTTTGTTCATCTAAAGAGCTATACCAGAGCCGGGGTAGTACAAGAGGGAGTTCAATTCACTAGGAGATTGGTAGATCTGATAGTTTTTTTTAGAAAAAAACAATATTTTCTAGGCCAAAAGATAGGTTATACAAGAATATATAGGGATGAGATCAGTCTAAAGCAAACCGACACCCACACTCTACTTAAGCCGAGATATTGTAGGAAGTGTTTTATCCCTAAAGAAGAGCTACAATTGTTAAGGAAGCTATTGGAAGGGTTTTTTTTAATTTAAAATAAACAAAGCTAAGCATTGTAGTTTAACAGTTAGAGACCTAAGTTTCCATGTATAGGATACCAAAAGTAAGTCACATATGAAAGTGACATGTGTGTGTGTGTGTGTGTGTCTCAAAGGTCAAATATGACCTATGGGACAAAAGTTTCATGTGATGTAGATGTGTGTGGTTGATGAGTGGCTCTTGATGCTCTAAAATTGTGGTGATGAGAGTTGCAATGGAGAGCCCACATTGTGGTTGGGAGAGGAAAGTTTGTAGGTCTAAGTCATGGCTAAAGATGTGAGGGAAGTAAGTTGTTGACAGCTGGGTCAACATCACGACATAACTCAACAAATGCTTATTTTTTGAGAGTTATGAAATGCTACGGATTATGGTTAGAAACATGATCTGTAATAAGTAGGTAGTCTAGTTGTAGAAGCCGAGGTGCAATGGCACTTCCAGATTGTAAATACCAAGCCATTTGACCCCTCAAACATCATTTGTATAAGTAGGTAGTCTAGTTGTAGAAGCGGGGTGCAATGGCACTTCTAGATTGTAAATACCAAGCCATTTGACCCCTCAAACTCTATTTTTGGTTAACCTAAGGTAGCCTTAGTATATAAGGTACCTAGATCACTTTTGTAAAGACAACTTTATCATAATCTAAGTTTTAAGCTACCATCGACTATGTGTGTGAGAGGAAGAGAGAGAGTGTGAGCTTCATCTTGATGCTACTCCCCACTCGTTCATCACATTATAGATCCGACTGCACCATCACGCTAGCCTCTGCAAGAGCTACGTGACAACACTAAGCATTCCTCGCGGAACGGAGCGAACGCGCTCATGCATCTACGAGCTATTTACGGTCGTAAGTATATCAAATGATGTCTATTTTCTTCTTGCAGGTAGTCATTAGAACCGTGACGACATAAGCTACACATAGGTACACATGGACTTCAGTTTTGAGCACTTACAAAATTTGGCTCTATCTTTATACGTGTTTTTCGCATATGGGTTTAGAGCTAGGATTTTAAGTGTATAGGCTTAGGGACAAGTGTATCCTAGTGAGGGAAAAATGTTCCTTAAGTTTCATACGATTCAGGTATGATTTGATGGGTTTCCTTCCGTGTGGGTATCTGGGTTGGGTGGTGTAGTTGAGAGTAGTGAGATCCTAGATTGTGGCTTAGTTGGCCTTCCAAAGTGTTGTATGTGTAGGATGGTCTCAACCTAGCAAGCTAAAGAGATTTCCTCCGTGTGCCTATCGTGCCATCTGTGTCCTTGATTGACATTATGTTGATCTAGGTTGTGTCGCATGCAGGGTGAAATCATGTTAACATGTCATGCTTTTTCATGTCCCTGACAATGCTAACTAGCACAATTTTGACATATGCTAACTAGTACAATAACTTGAGCTACATCTCCAAGATCTATGACATATGATATATCAATAGAAAGCACTTGAAACAAGGAATCCAAATGTACAACCTCCGACAAATTTTGATATTATTTGTAAAACATTTATCGGACGCCCAACTTTTCGAAGATGTGCTAACTTGAAACTGCTAACTAGCACAAAAAGCGCGATAGGTTAACATGCTTTCACCCTGCACTTTATGGGTGGTGTGATTCGCTCCCGCAACATTGGCGCCGCTTCCAAGGACACAAGGACTTAGGTAGGTATTCCTACTAACACTCGTGTGATGGTTGCTTTCTTTAGTTTCGGGTAAAGAAAGAATTTTTCTAAAGTGGATGCGAAAGAGGTTATTCCGAGATCAAGTGGATAGCCAGGAAGCGTGTGTCTTGCCGAGGGTCTGCGACTAGGTAGATGTAGTTAGGATTTGTAGATTAGAGTAGTTGGTGGTGGTTCAGTGGTTTGTGAGGTGATAAAAGTGTTTGCTAGTCCGTGTGTGGCATTGAAGCGTTTTTCTACTCATAGATGCAAAACCCCATATGATTTGTAGGAGTAGCTTTAGGTAATGATCTGATTTTGATCTAGAGCTATTCGTCATTGATGTATTTGCTAAAGTGCTTGTTTGCATTTAGAATCTCTGAAAAGTCTGCTTCTGAGGGAAAAAATGCAATAAGAAGCTTTATGTTGACAGTTTTGCTGACTGGTTGATGTTGAGCATATAAAAGGGCAATTGCAAGGGTTATGTGAACAAAAATTGTGATTCTATAAACTGGGACATTATACGTGTATAATGTCTCAAGGGGCATCTGGCGACATTATACGTGTATAATGTCTCAAGGGGCATCTGGCGACCAAATTTGCAAAATTTGAGGTTACCAGTGTGTTCAAAGGCATCATTTACCCTAGGAACACCTTGAGTGGGGAGTTTTGGCATAGATTTGGGGACCAAAAGCCAAAAGATGGAGTGGTTGTTAGTGAAAAAGAAAAAACTTGTGCTTGTGAGCACTTTTGAGCTTTAAATATTGTTGTAAACACATGTACATGTTGCGGATGATAAGAGGAACTTAGAATAGAAACAGAGCTGAAATCTGAGATGATAGACATCATACGCATATGATGTCTCCATCACCATCCTGAGACAAAATTTTAAAAATCTGACTGCACCAGTGTGTTTAGAAGGGGGTTTTACCCCAAGTATACATTGAAACTAGAGTTCTGACCTACTCTCGACACCCAAAAGACAAAAGACAGAGTGTCTAAAACAAAAAATAGAAAAAACTTGTGATTCTGAGCATATTTTTGCATGAAAATTGGTAGAGGTTCTTGAAAACCAATGCTAGAGACTTGAGAATTCCTGTGAATGAGTTTTGACCAAAAATTCATAAGTAGACATCATACGCATATCATGTCCGAGGGGTGATTCTGGTAGCAAATTTGAACTTTCGACATTATACCCATCTTCTACATATTGTATCGAGCACATACGCCAAAATTCATTTCATTTGGGCTTATAGATTGAATTTTGAGGGGACTTTACTCTTTCAGGGGATTTCCTTGTAAAAATGATGATTTTGTCCAATTTTGACATCCAAAATATGTTGTGAGCACATATTCTTGTTCTACACACTAAGGGGCACCTCTGGTAGAAACACAACTAAAATCTGAGCAAAAGACATTATACGCATATAATGTCTTAGAGGCTAGATCTGAGGTCAAAAGTTACAACTGAGTGCACCCTTGTGATCTACAGCATTTAGGAAGCATATAGGCCAAACTTCATCAAATTTGAAACATTTTTGGGCTTGCAAAGACCATAAGACACATCTAGGCAAAGTAAAGGCTGGTATTGGCCATTACTTGCACAAAAAGTATCAGAATTTAGTTTTGAAACTTGTTGTGAGTTTTTAGTGTATTGAGGTACCTCTAGAGTGAATTCACTTCATTCTGACCAGTTAGATATCATACATCATACATGTATGATGTCTAAAGGGAACTTTTAGAGACCAAATTTGAAATCTGAGCTTACTAGGGTGGCGAGCATAATAAGAGAAGCTCATAGACCAAATTTTGTCAAAATATGAGCACATAGATATTATATGTGTATGATGTCTCAAGGCCAGATCTTACAGTCAAATTTCACTTTTGACCACATAGGGGGTTGGGAAACGATCGGTTAAGCTTGCTTGCAAAATTTCAACTCATTTGGACACATACTCTTGCAATTAAAGAGATTTTTGAAGATACAAGAAGGTAAAGGTGAAAAAGTGCTGATTTTGAGTAATTTTGACATCCAAAATTTGCTCTAATCAGATATTATTGTTGTATGCATCAAGGAGTACCTTGGGTAGAAATATAAGTGAATTCTGAGCCCAAAAGACATCATACGTGTATGATATCTCATAGGCCAGATTTGGGTCAAAACAGACATTTGAGTATACCTCAGTGTCCTAGAGCATAAAAGAAGTCCCTAGCCAAAATTTCATTGGATTTGGAGCTCATTTGAGCTTGGAAAGGCCAGAAGATAGATTCATGCTTGTAATGATCATAACTTGCCCAAAAATGTCCAAATTGAATTATAAAAGTTGTTGAGAGTTGCTTGAGTGATAAGGAATTATTGGAACAAAAGTCACTTCATTTTGACACAAAAGACTTTATACGCATTGACGGGAGCAAAGCGAACCCCGAACCCTGACGGCCTCTAAAACACCGGGGACCGAATGGCGCGCCTCGAGCCTGTCATGGTAAAGCAAACAGGGGGCACCACCTAGCTTCAGCGGCTAGGACGCAACAACACACCACGATAACAAAGTTTTCATCCAAGAGAGATGGATGCTTGGGAGTAATGATGAAAAGGAAAGGGAATGAGATCAAGTGAGAGAGAGAGAGAGAGAGAGTGAGGGAGGGGGTATAGCGGCTTAGTACTTAGGCATCACAAAAGGATGGCGAATCCGCACACCCTTCACACATACACAAGCTCACTCCAAAACACAAGACTAGGTGGCGATTCCGCACACCTCACATGGGCAAAACATTGCAAGAAAACATACTCACAAAACCTCAAGCTTTATTTAGAGAATTAGGCGATGAAATGGAGAGCATAGGGTAGGGGAATGAGAAGGGAGAGAGTGGTAGAGCACATGGCGGATAGGTGGGAGTTGATGGCGAAGACTCGCACGAGGATTATGGCCATCATCCTTCATTTAGTTGCCCTTCATCTTCCATAGCCAAGGGAGTAGAGGTCATGCTCAAGACAAGCATGGTGATTGCGGTGATGGTGATGGTGTGGGTGTGGGTGTGTGTGTGTGTGTGTGTGCACTAGGCACACACAGTGCATAGTGTGTTCTTTGGTGATGTTGTGTGTCTGTTTAGTGTGATGGTGACCCCTCTTTATATAGGGGAGGAGGGGGGAGGAATTCTAGAATTTAGAAATGAAGAAATCATTATCTACATAGGCCATGTGACTGTGGGCCCCACTTGTTTGGCTGTGTGTATATGTGCCAAAACAACAGTCTCATGAGAGAGAGACTAAGAGAGAGAGATGGGATGATGAAAAAAAGTGAGAGGTGACATGGAGAATAAAGTAATTACAAGAGGGGAGAGAGGGGAGTGTGTTCAGAGGTGAATCTGTGTGCAGATGTGTGTGAACACAAGAAAAATCAGGTAACCATCGGGTGGGGATGGGTCTGTGGGCACCTTTTTCAGTGAAACTGAGTGTGTGTGAGTGTGGGGGAGGCCATTTGGCTACAAGACAAGAGAGATTTTGAATTTTAGAGAGAGAGGGGGGGTATTTGTGTCATGGGATATGATAGGAGAGAGAAAGGGGGGGTGGGGTATACTATTTTGGAAGATATGATAAGTTGCATGTGAGTTAGGGTGCATTATTGGTGAGTTAGAATGCATTATTGGTGAGAGGTGGGGTAGCTTGAGGGGAGAGAGAAAGGAGAAAGGACAAGGGGAAGAGAGAGGGGGTTGACCTTTTGAGTGGAGGAGAGGAAAAGGGACACACGGCGGGGCATCAGTGAAGAAAAAGGAGGCAAGGTGGGGATGGGCTGCCCCGCAGGCATGAGGTGGCCTATTTTACCTTTCTCATATATTTTTACATAATCATACTTTATTACTTTTCCAATGCCTTTTATCACTCCCTCCCTAAGAGGAGGTTTCCATGGGGTGGGGACAAGAGAAGAGGGGTATGGGAGCTTGGGTTGTGAAAAGCCCCCATCAGCATATGATGTCTCAAGTGCCAAAGTAGAGGTCAAAAGCTACATCTGAGCTCACAGAAGTGTTTGCTAGCATAAGAGAAGCATAGTGACCAAGTTTCAATAAATTTGGGTCACATTTGGTCAAAATAGAAGCAAAAATTCTTGGTCCTGAAACTGTTTTGAGTGCTGTTTCAAGTGCAATTCACCAAAATTGCTCTAACTTTTAATAGACAACTTCAAATTGAGTCAAGTATAGCCAGGAGAAAAGCTTGCAGGCAATAGTTTTAGAGTTGAATTTTTCTAGGTTTTCTAAATCCAAACTTTTAGGGTACCCAGAACTAGTTTGTAGAGACCAAAAGAGTAAAAAATTCCTGACTTCTGAGAGATCTAATCAAGGGCAAAAAGAGATAAGTTTCACTAAGCAAAGGTGCTTGTTAAGGACTATCTTGAGAGTATTGAGTGGGCCTCACATTACAAAAGCTAAGATCATCAGGATGGAAAGCCATTCTACCAATCCTTTGGTAGATATGAGCAGAGGTATGGCAAGCCAAGTTAGAAATGTTGAAATGCCAATCTATCCACATTTTGACACAAGCCCAGCTACATTTCCACCATGGCTGTACCTAGATGCAACCATAGAACATGACTTTTATAGAGGTTGACATTTGGTCAATGAAGGACCACGGATATCTCCACCAAACACGAGAATTCCTACGAGAATTCCAAAAAGGGAGCCACTTGGATTCCCTTCTACAACGATAACGAGAGATGGAATGATCACAGAGATGGCAAACATGCCTCCTCAAGTGAATCTGCCTAATGGACCATGGTTGTACCCAGATGCAACCATAGAACATGAATTTTATAGAGGTGGAATTACGGTCACAATAGGATCATATGTACCATCACCACCCCCTATAAATTACTCATGTCCAAATCAGAGCAAAACAGTGAGAAGATATGATACTGAGAGTGAGAGTGACACATCTTCTCAGAGGAGTGATTCACCAAGAACCCAACCCACAATAAAGCTAGAGGTATCTAGTGAGCAAGTGAAGCTTATAGAAGGATTGACTTAGAGACTTGCTCCTCTAGTCAAATCTGACCACCAAGAACCTCTATGGTGTGAAATTGAGAAAAAAATTGGACAAACCATACGAGAGAAGAGTGTTACTATGGTAGGGAAAGATATGTACAACCTATTCCAGTAGCACCTCCTCCAACTAGATACTCTATGGGAAATACGCCAGGTTTGGTAGGAGTTTCAAGGCCACAACATGTCGTAGGACAACAACCTACAGTGTCAGGTGCTAGAATGCCTATAGACATGAGATATACGCAGATGATGGAACCATCCAACAAACAAGTGCTAGTATCAGCTACAATGTATTATAACAACCAAAGTGGGTACTGCCCTTCAAAGCGACAGAAGATGATACAAACACATTGTAACTATTGGAATTAGGGTGCAGAGAAACGCACACAGCTTGGAGAAGACGAAGGAAGCTCAAGGCACACAATAGAGAGTGTGTTACTTAGTATGCAATGGAAAGATAGATAGCCCTAGAGTGATGGGTGTTGATCCGAGCCTATCACAAATTTTTGTTTACTATATTTTGTTGGTTTTCCTTGCTTCTAGAGGTTTACAATAAAAGAAAGAGTGAGAACAACCTCTTGGAAAAATTCAAAAAAAATGATTTGATGGGAATTTTTCCTTGACTACTTCACAGGAGGTGAAAGGTAGAACCTAATGGTAAAGGGAAGGGAAAATATGTAAATGTGAAAAGAAAAGATATGATATGTTTGTGGAGCCATGCACCCATGATTCAAGGGTCATGAGGGGCTCATATCATCATGGTTTGGAGCCATATGATGATTCAAACAGATGGGACCCAGGTGGAAGACTTGGTAAAGGAAGGAAACAAACACATGATTTTGCTGAATTTTTAAAAAATACTTCCACTCCGATCCAAGAAAAGTTGTCTTCATCAAAGTTGTAGCTGATCAGCTGGACATTCTGACCATATTTTTTTAATATAATTTTTGCATCTACGGTCTAGGAGATATGGCCAAAATGGCGGACGTCAGTTTTTTCAACTGTGGTGGAGACCACCCCCTCTACCTTTACACACACACCCTTCCTTTTCCACATTGAGTCCTTCTCTAAAATCAGCCATTAGTCTTGTCACCCTCCCCTCCTTCCTCCTCTCTCTCAAGATCATAAAACCATCACAAATTCCTCTTCTAATCACCTCTCAAATCATGCTTAATCTTGTTGTAATTCATAAGTTTTCATTCAACCCCTTTCTATTATTACTAGACACGCCTTGATTTTATGTAGATTCTTTACATTTTAAAATAAAGAAGCTCTTGCACTCAAGCTATGGAGGAAGGAGTGAAGACAACACAAGTGATGATGGAGCCAATTAATTGCAAATAGGTCAACAAATCACTTGGAAGGAGCTTCTTCATTGGTGAAATGTCCCTAATCAAGCTTCATTTGGACAAATTGCACTTGGATCTTAACCTCACTCCTAATCACTCTCTTGCCTATATAAAGAGGCCCCCCCCTTTGTAATTTCAAGTCTCCCTCAGCCTCATTGAGTCTTTGTATCACTCATCATGAGCCCATAAAGCTCATTCATTCACTCTATTTTTTGCACATTCTAGAGTGCAAATTGTTTATGCTAGTAACCTCCCCTCCTCTTACTTATGTTAATTAAGAGAGATCTTTTATGTTTGTGTGAGAGTGCTTGATGTGATTTTGGCTAAATCTTGAGTTGTTGTTTAGTAATCTACATGCTATTTGTGTTGGGAGTGCTTGAAGTTATCCATTCCTTGTACACACATTGAGGTTAATGCTTCATTCATAGTGATAGCTCTCTCTCTCTCTCTCTCTCTCTCTCTCTCTCTCTCTCTCTCTCTTTGCGTAGTGGTCCTAGTCCACGCTTCCAAGACTAGGTGGTGCCCTCATCTCATTTCCCTTGTGGCGCAATGGAGTTTGTTTTGGTGTAGAGGTCGCCATTCCAAATTTCCTTCGTCATAAATTGGTGCCCCCACGGAGGAGTTCTCAAGCAGCACTCTGCCAATCCTATGAAGGAAGGTCCATCAAATTCTCCAAGACTTCCACTATGGTCTTCCCAAGAAGCTCGAGAGAAGAAGCGTCTTTATCGACAAACAACACGTATGTGGGTAAAGAGAGTTAACTACATACACCCTTCTTTGCTTCAAGGAAAATCTTGTAGTCATAAAATCCCTAGGTCAAAGCATTGTGTTGAGTGCTTCGTGGCTAGTGTGAAGACACTTCCTTTGAAGCCTCGACTTCAGGTGGTGAAAGCACTCTCAAACTCAGGTATTAACAAGTTTTTGGAGGGGGAGCTACACATCAATGGTGTGCGGTATTGGCAAGAGGCTACATATGGTGATGCACTCCAACTATGAATGTGCGCATTGATAGAAAGATTTTTCTCCAACAAAGATTGGTCTTCTATTTTGGAGCTGAGAGGTTGAGAGAGATATTTTTGTCCCCTGACCCTATAATATTTCCTATTTTGGAGTATAATGTATCTTTTGATGTTCACATCTTCATCTTGCTTTAAGCACACTCCATGAATCATAGGGATTTATATGGACCTATCCAACCTCTTGCTAGACAAACTGTGCATATAATAGCTAGCACAAAGCTTAGGTTCCAAAACGTCATAAGGAATTTACTAGGCCCTCGTCGTCTAGCTGAGATTAATGCATCTATCAAGCCATTTATTCTACCCTTAATAAGATATGACTTGGGCCTAGACGTTTTCATCTTTGTGCTGTATTGAGAGGAAGGCAACCCATCCTATCATGGCTTTCCCTAATTTTTTTGGGCGTAGTGGGGAAAATGCTGGGGATTTTTTGGATAACTTGGAGATGGCTTTTCTTGTCTCTGGGAGGGATCACAAAGCATTGAAATTGAGAGCTTTTCCTTTGGTGCTCAAAGAAGAAGCTAGGGTATGGTTCCAGGTTCTAGATCCAACCCAAAGAGCTGAATGGGAGGGATTGAAGGAGGCTTTCCTATGAAGATTTCAACAAGCCAATTCAGCAGAAGAACTATGGCAACGGCTTCTGTCCCTTCATCAAGTGGACCCTCATGGTTATGCAACCTATGAGGAAGCTTTTCTGAAACTTTGGGGGCAATGGTCAGACTCACTAAACCTTGGTGAGCGAGCTCCCAATTGCCTCCAAAAGGATCAATTTATCTTAGGTTTGTACCCCTTGCTAACGGAGAAGGTAAAGAGTAAATTTCCAAATACTTTTGAAGATGCCTTAAGGATTGCTAGGGAAAAGAATTGAAAGATTCTCTATCAAGCCGAAGCTGGCCAGCTAGCTTTGGGAGGCAATATCACAATTGTGGAAGCTTCTCACGTACCTCCAAATGTGCCTAATGCACTAGACCTCAATAGAGGTCAACAAGAAGATATGCTCCAACAAATAAACAATCTCACAAACCAGCTAGAGGGTTTGAGAGTAAATCTTGTGCAGGGTGCAAGAAGGCCTATTGAGGGGAATGGTGGGAATCGGCCACCAATACGACGTCAAGCAACGGAAATGTTGTGTTACAATTGTGGGGAAAATGGCCACGGCATGTATAATTGCCCTCATCCCAGAAGATATGACTACCCTGTTAGAGGTCCTTGACAACAAGTAAGTCCTCCCTGTGCTAGAGCTCAAGCACAAGAGCAAACGCAACCTCAAATTTTGCAGCCACCTCGTGCTCAAGCTCAAGCCCCTGCTACTCAACCAAATGTGAGCATCATAAGGATGGAGGAGGTCGTCAAGGGCAGAAGCAACCAAGAAGAAATAGATAAAGGGAAGATGAAGATAGATGAAGTGGCTACAATGCCTATCAAGCGTGTGCGTGTCCAAGATGAAGTAAGTAAAGAAACAAGCAAGGATGCAAGAAATGAAGCAAGTACATCTCGGGCAACTAAAGATGAAGCCAAGAAGAGAAATACCCGTACTAGGTCTCAAATTGACATCTTTGATTTCCCTATGGGATCTCGGACACAACCTTATGACTTGACAGCTGATGTGAGTTCTCAAGGACCAAAGATTACTTGGCCACAACTACTTCATATCTCCCCAAATCTACGACAACAGTGGTCAAAAATGGTGAGCACGAGGGCAAAGCGAAGTAAGCTAGTAAGTGTAATCAAAGCCTATGGTCTCAAGGATATAGTGCCTTTGGTGGAGGCTCAAATCAAGGGACAACGGATTCCAAAAACTTACATTGACAATGGAGCAGAGGTTTGTGTCATGACAGAAAAGCTAATGCATCAATTGGGTTTAGAGGTAATGGAATCATCAAACTTTAGGGAAAAAATGGCCAATAATGTCTCTGTCACTTGTGTGGGTGTAGTGAAAGCTTTGAGAGTTTCTGTTTTTGGAATCACTACAGAGGTTGATGCTTATGTGATGCTAGTGAAGGGAGAAGGATACCCCCTTATTTTAGGACGACCTTGGCTCATGGGTATAGGAGCTAGGCAAGATTGGGCAACAGGAGACTTGGAGTTGAGGCCTCGTGTGAGTGGCCATAGTCGGACGGTGGTTTATAACTTGAAGAATGGGCGACAAGAGAAACTTGAACTAGAGACGTCAGCTGATGAGTGGAGCTCAAGTGGATGCTCCTCATCCATGGACGAGGAAGAGAGTTCAAGTGAAGAGAGTGATAGCACTCTCGAAGTCATGGGCGTCACCATAAAGGAAACTACTTCATCAGAAGACAACCCAAGGATCCAAATGGAGAATGTGTGGGATGCCAGCCTAGAGAAGATGTTATCCAAGGATATAAAGGAAGAAGAAAGGGAGGTTTATGTAAATGTTCTCAAGAAGCATGCATCATTTTTTATTTTCGATTACACTCACATTACAGGTGTCACTGCAGTGAAGCATCATATCCATCTAAAAGAAGGGAGCAAGCCATTAGTACAAAAACTAAGAAGATTAGGAGTTGTGCAACAAAATGCACTATTGTCCAAGGTGAAGAGACTCTTAGAAGCAAGATTCATATACCCAGTAGAATATTCAAAATGGGTCTCCCCAGTAGTGGTGAGGTCAAATAAGAATGGTAAATGGAGAGTGTGCGTGGATTACAAGCCACTAAATGCTGCAACAAAAAGGGACCACTTCCCTCTCCCATTTCAAGATGAGATTCTAAATGAAGTAGCAGGCCATGAGTGATACACAGTGTGTGATGGCTACTCCGGCCACTTTCAAATACGCATTGCAGAGGAGGACCAGAAAAAGACTACTTTCATCACACCATGGGGCTGTTTTGCATTTCGAGTCATGCCTTTTGGTCTCACCAACGCTCCAGCCACCTTTCAACGATTCATGAATATGGTCTTCCAACCTTACTTTGGTAAGTCCATAAGGGTTTTCATAGATGACTTTTGTATTTACAGCTCCAAAAGTATGCATCTCGGCAAGATTGATGAAGGATTTACTCGTTTAGCTAAGCTGGGTGGACAACTAAACAAGGACAAATGTCACATTGAGGAAAGCAAGGTTACACTATTGGGGCATGTAGTGTCCATTGATGGAATCGAGGTAGATCCTGAAAAGATAGAAACATTGCTAAATCTACCTTCCCCAACTTCCATCAAACAATTAATCTCTTTCTTGTAAAAGCTAAGATATTTGAGTAGATTCATACACTTACTCTCCCAAGTGATATTTCCTCTACAACAGCTGACTCGTCAAGAGACGCTTGTTTGGAGTGAAGAAAGTGATGGGCATTTTAGAGAGATAAAAAAAATGTTAGGGTCACTCCTGTAATCCTCCAACCTTGTTGGGAAGAAACATTCTTTGTAAACCCTAGTGTGGGAGAAGAAGCCATTGGTGCTGCCCTCCTACAAAAAGATCCAAAAACATCCTTTATGAGGCTTGTGTATTTTGCTAGCCGCCTCATGGAAAACACAGAGAAGGCCTACACCCTGATGGAACAGCTAGTGTTAGCCCTCATGTTTGCGGTAACCAAATTTCGGCCATACTTGCTGCCAAAGAGGTTTGTAATTATCACTGTGGAGGATATGTTTCCCTATGCACTACAACACATGGAAATCTCTGACAAAATAGCAAAGTGGGTGGTGCGACTTCAAGAGTTTGATTATACAATACGGGTTGAAAGAACAACTCGAGCATGCTTAGCTGACATTTTAACAAACAAGTGCTATGAAAAAATTTTACATTTGAAGAGGAAGGAACTACCACCACCTCCAGCTCTAGAGGCTCTGGTCAATGCTTATAGCCTCTACTTTGATGGAGCATACAAGAGAACCAAGGATAAGGCAACTGCAGGCATCGTGGTCTTATCTCCATTGGGAGAGAGGATCCATGGTGAAGGGATCACTCTAGAAGATGTCCACTCCAACAATGAAGTAGAATATCAAGCTCTAATTCATGGCCTTTGTTGGTGCCTGGATAATTCAATTGAGAGATTAAATGCTTTTGGTGACTCCATGCTTTTGGTAAGGCAAATGCAAGGTACATGGGCTTGCAAAAATGCCAGTCTCTCTACTAAAATGAGAGAAGCCAAAGCTCTTATGAGGAGATTTAGGGAGGCACAAGTACATCATGTGCCAAGAGACCAGAACAAGGATGCAGACCACCTAGCATCATCGAAGTTAAATGAGTCAATAGTGGGAGCAGTGGCCATCAAACTTCCACTTCAGCAAGGCAAGGAGGACTTAGAAGATATTATGCACATTTTGGATCAAGGAGAGGCTCCTAAACACTTGAATGCAGGGGAAAGGCAATGGTTAGCTAGGAAGGATACCAGGTATCGCATAGTAAATGATAATTTGTATTGTCTTGGTAAGGATGGTGTGCTTAGGGGAGTGCCTTTGAAGAGTGAAATTGAAGAGATTTTAAAATCTTGTCACAATGATGTGTGCGGAGGACACTTTGCACACGACATCACTAGTAGAAAGGTTCTACAAGCTGGGTTTACTTGGCCAAGTCTTCATCGTGACGTCAAAAACTGGTGTCAAACATGTGATGAATGTCAGAAAGCGGAACCACGACGGCTCATAACTGAACCTCAAAACCCAATAAAGGTATATGGGCCCTTTGAGAAGTGGGGAATTGATGCCATAGGGCCTCTACCACGCACTCAGTCAGGTAAAGAGTACATCATTATGGGAGTAGACTACATGACTAGATGGGCTGAGGCTATGCCTACCAATAGAATTACTGCATGGGATGTGAGTCAGTTCATCTTTGACCACATCTGTTGCCGGTTTGGCACCCCTCTTGAAATACTATCTGATAGAGGACCAGGGTTTAGAGTAGACTTGGTGGGAGAACTCATGCAGAAGCTAAATATTCAGCATCAACACTCTACTCCTTACTACCCTCAGTGCAATGGCTTCGTGGAAAAGGTAAATGGAATCACTTGCAAAATTCTCACCAAACAGGTACATGCCAGGCGCCAAGATTGGGACAAACACCTGAATGGAGCTCTATGGGCCTATAGAACCTCCTTCAAAACCGCATTAGGGTACACACCCTTTCATTTGGTTTATGGAAAGGAAGCGCTTTTTCCCATTGAAGTGAAGTTAACAAGTCTTCGAATATTGGGTAGCTAGGTAGGCTCTCAAAAGGAGAAAGTACATCAAAGGATCATGGATCTAGAGAGGCTACAATTGGATCGTGAAGAATCCATCAACCACTACTCTCAAGAAGAAGAGAAGCACAGATAAAAGTTCAACAAAAAGCTAGCATCTAAAGACATCAAAAAGGGATCTCTAGTGCTTCCATATGACAATCGCTTTGACACTCGTAAGGATGGAAAGTTTCTTTTTCGATGGGAAGGCCCGTTCTTGGTCACCAAAAAGTTCAAACATGGCTCTTACAGACTTCAAGACATTGATGGTAAAGTGCACAAGACCCGGACAAATGGATGGCGTCTAAAGCCTTATCACATCAGAATAAGGTCAGCCCAAGTTCAAAGAAAGTAGGCTAGAGACATAAATACCCCTAGCCAGGTTTGGGGGGGCTATGATCTGAGCCTATCACAAATTCTTGTTTACTATATTTTGTTGGTTTTCCTTGCTTCTAGAGGTTTACAATCAAAGAAAGAGTTAGAACAACCTCTTGGAAAAAATCAAAAAAAATGATTTGATGGGAATTTTTCCTTGACTAGTTCGCAGGAGGTGAAAGTTTTGGAGCCATATGATGATTCAAACAGATGGGACCCAGGTGGAAGACTAGGTAAAGGAAGGAAACACACACATGATTTTACTGGACTTTTTAAAAATACTTCCACTCCGATCCAAGAAAATTTGTCTTCATCCAAGTTGTAGCTGATGAGCTGGAGATTCTGTCCATATTTTTTTGTATAATTTTTGCATCTACGGTCTAGGAGGTATGGCCAAAATGGCGGACACCAGTTTTTTTAACGGTGGTGAAGACCACCCCCTCTACCTTTACACACACACCCTTCTTTTTCCACATTGAGTCCTTCTCTAAAATCAGCCATTAGTCTTCTCACCCTCCCCTCCTTCCTCCTCTCTCTCAAGCTCATAAAACCATCACAAATTCCTCTTCTAATCACCTCTCAAATCATGCTTAATCTTGTTGTAATTCATAATTTTTCATTCAACCCTTTTCTATTATTACTAGATATGCCTTGATTTTATGTAGATTCTTTAAATTTTAAAATAAGGAAGCTCTTGGACTCAAGCTATGGAGGAAGGACTGAAAACAACACAAGTGATGATGGAGCCAATTAGTTGCAAATAGGTCAACAAATCACTTGGAAGGAGCTTCTTCATTGGTGGAATGTCCGTAATCAATCTTCATTTGTACAAATTGCACTTGGATCTTAACCTCACTCCTAATCACTCTCTTGCCTATATAAAGAGCCCCCCCCCTTTGTAATTTCAAGTCTCCCTCAGCCTCATTGAGTCTTTGTATCACTCATCATGAGCCCATAAAGCTCATTCATTCACTCTATTCTTTGCACATTCTAGAGTGCAAATTGTTTATGCTAGTAACCTCCCCTCCTCTTACTTATGTTAATTAAGAGAGATCTTTTATCTGTGTGAGAGTGCTTGATGTGATTTTGGCTAAATCTTGAGTTGTTGTTTAGTAATCTACATGCTATTTGTGTTGGGAGTGCTTGAAGTTATCCATTCCTTGTACACACATTGAGGTTAATGCTTCATTCATAGTGATAGCTATCTCTCTCTCTCTCTCTCTCTCTCTCTCTCTCTCTCTCTCTCTCTCTCTCTCTCTCTCTCTCTCTCTTTGCGTAGCGGTCCTAGTCCACGCTTCCAAGACTAGGTGGTGCCCTCATTTCATTTCCCTTGTGGCGCAATGGAGTTTGTTTTGGTGTAGAGGCCGCCATTCCAAATTTCCTTCGTCAGTGCCATCATAGGTGAGAAAACAGATACTCTTTCCTCCCTCTTTTGAACTTCTTGAGCTTTTGTGACCTTCGCCATGCACGGTAAGATTTGCGATGTCCTCCCCTCTTGTATTCTGTAGGAGAATAGCTATTGCTTTCATCGGAAGAGGAGGAAGGTGAAGAAGAAGAAGAGGGTGACTTCTTTCTTGCCCTTTTCTTACTTTGTTTTCTCTGTTTCCTTGTAGAGTGACAAGGAGAAGGACTATAGGTTGACCGTTTCCTCTTGTGAGGAGGTGGCGATCGTCTAGACCGCCATCTTCATGGAGCCACATCTTTAGAGGAACTTAGGGATTTGCTTCTTTCTCATTCGTTGGATTCCTCTTCTGTTATGGAAGAGAGTCTTTTCTTGGGAGTCTCAACAAGAAGCCTCCTAAGCTCTCTCTCCTCTTGAAGAGGAAGAGAAATCCCATAGGCACGAAGTTGTTGAGTAACTTTGGCTTGCAAAGAGGGTTGCCCATAGCTTGTTGCAACCTAGTAACAAGATAATTAACAAACATGGGGGGGGATCATCATTAGCACCTTCATGTGCAAAATCAAAGTTTTCAATATTTATTCTACTCTCTTGGTTATTGTCAGCAATGCTAATTAAAATTATGTGTTTACTTAGTGTATGCTTTGGCAATTCAAAACCTTAGTTGCTACTCCTCTTAGCCTTTGAAAATAGGCACTTAAGTATCTACACCCACGGCTTGAATTGGTTAATATAGAGAGTAGTGGAGTGGGTCTAACATAGCAGAATTGTCGAGGGATAGCTCCTTTCAAAATTCTTATGGCTCAATAATGGTAAAGCCATAGGCAAGTCTAAAAAGACTCCATTATTAATACCAAAGCTCCCGAGGTGTGCACCATATCCCACATAGTGGGCTCAACAAATTTGATAATAGATCCTAGTCCCACTTACCCTAATGTAATAAACAAAATCAACCATTAATAGGCTACTTAAGGACCTCTTTTCTTAAGCAAGAAAAGAGAAACCAAATGCTCTGATACCAATGTAATGGAAATGGCCTATGAACTTTGAGGATAACGGAATTAGGAGAATTAAAGAGAGCATTTTTGTGAGATTACTTTGTGAGCATAGCGGGTGAACTTAATTGATGGTAGAAACATAAACATGGTACTTAGTTAACTTGGCATGAACAATACTTTTGCAAGAGAGAGTGTTTAGAGAACTTGACAACAATTGAGGACCGGATTTATGTGAAGCCAATCCCCGCTCCAATAGACTTTTGTATTATAGAATCTCCCATCAAGAGAGACTTGGTATAATACAATCTTTACTTGTTGAGCCAAAGTCTCTTTTTCTGGTATCTGAATGCAGAAACCACCACGTGGCATTAGATTTAATTAAAAAAAAAAGATTACTATTTAGCAAGGCTCTAAATAAAAACCCTAAACCGGTTTGGTGGAAAAGGTAAATGGAATCATTTGCAAAATTCACCAAACAGGTACATGCCAGGCGCCAAGATTGGGACAAACACTTGAATGGAGCTCTATGGGCCTATAGAACCTCCTTCAAAACCGCATTAGGGTACACACCCTTTTATTTGGTTTATGGAAAGGAGGCGCATTTGCCCATTGAAGTGAAGTTAACAAGTCTTCGAATATTGGGTAGCCAGGTAGGCTCTCAAAAGGAGAAAGTACATCAAAGGATCATGGATCTAGAGAGGCTACAATTGGATCGTGAAGAAGCCATCAACCACTACTCTCAAGAAGCAGAGAAGCGCAGAGAAAAGTTCAACAAAAAGCTAGCATCTAAAGACATCAAAAAGGGATCTCTAGTGCTTCGATATGACAATCGCTTCGACACTCGTAAGGATGGAAAGTTTCTTTTTCGATGGGAAGGTCCGTTCTTGGTCACCAAAAAGATAAAAAATGGCTCTTACAGACTTCAAGACATTGATGGTAAAATACACTAGACCCGGACAAATGGATGGCGTCTAAAGCCTCATCATATCAAAATAAGGTCAGCCCAAGATCAAAGAAAGTAGGCTAGAGGCATAAATACCCCTAGCTAGGTTTGAGGGGGCTATGATCCGAGCCTATCACAAATTTTTGTTTACTATATTTTGTTGGTTTTCCTTGCTTCTAGAGGTTTACAATAAAAGAAAGAGTGAGAACAACCTCTTGGAAAAATTTAAAAAAAATAATTTGATGGGAATTTTTCCTTGACTAGTTAATAGGAGGTGAAAGGTAGAACCTAATGGTAAAGGAAAGGGAAAATATGTAAATGTGAAAAGAAAAGATATGATATGTTTGTGGAGCCATGCACCCATGATTCAAGGGTCATGAGGGGCTCATATCATCATGGCTTTGGAGCCATATGATGATTCAAACAGATGGGACCCAGGTGGAAGACTTGGAAAAGGAAGGAAACAGACACATGATTTTGCTGGATTTTTAAAAAATACTTCCACTCCGATCCAAGAAACGTTGTCTTCATCAAAGTTGTAGCTGATGATCTGGACATTCTGACCATATTTGTTTTTATAATTTTTGCATCTACGGTCTAGGAGATATGTCCAAAATGGCGGACTCCAGTTTTTTCAAATGTGGTGGAGACCACCCCCTCTACCTTTACACACACACCCTTCCTTTTCCACATTGAATCCTTCTCTAAAATCAGCCATTAGTCTTCTCACCCTCCCCTCCTTCCTCCTCTCTCTCAAGCTCATAAAACCATCACAAATTCCTCTTCTAATCACCTCTCAAATCATGCTTAATCTCGTTGTAATTCATAAGTTTTCATTCAACCCCTTTCTATTATTACTAGATATGCCTTGATTTTATGTAGATTCTTTACATTTTAAAATAAGGAAGCTCTTGGACTCAAGCTATGGAGGAAGGAGTGAAGACAACACAAGTGATGATGGAGCCAATTAATTGCAAATAGGTCAACAAATCACTTGGAAGGAGCTTCTTCATTGGTGGAATGTCCCTAATCAAGCTTCATTTGGACAAATTGCACTTGGATCTTAACCTCACTTCTAATCACTCTCTTGCCTATATAAAGAGGCCCCCCCCTTTGCAATTTCAAGTCTCCCTCAGCCTCATTGAGTCTTTGTATCACTCATCATGAGCCCATAAAGCTCATTCATTCACTCTATTTTTTGCACGTTCTAGAGTGCAAATTGTTTATGCTAGTAACCTCCCCTCCTCTTACTTATGTTAATTAAGAGAGATCTTTCATGTGTGTGAGAGTACTTGATGTGATTTTGGCTAAATCTTGAGTTGTTGTTTAGTAATCTACATGCTATTTGTGTTGGGAGTGCTTGAAGTTATCCATTCCTTGTACACACATTGAGGTTAATGCTTCATTCATAGTGATAGCTCTCTCTCTCTCTCTCTCTCTCTCTCTCTCTCTCTCTCTCTCTCTCTCTCTCTCTCTCTCTCTCTTTGCGTAGCGGTCCTAGTCCAGGCTTCTAAGACTAGGTGGTGCCCTTATCTCATTTCCCTTGTGGCGCAATGGAGTTTGTTTTGGTGTAGAGGCCGCTATTCCAAATTTCCTTCGTCAGTGCCATAATAGGTGAGAAAATAGATACTCTTTCCTCCCTCTTTTGAACTTCTTGAGCTTTTGTGACCTTCGCCATGCACGGTAAGATTTGCGATGTCCTCCTCTCTTGTATTCTGTAGGAGAATAGCTATTGCTTTCATCGGAAGAGGAGGAAGGTGAAGAAGAAGAAGAGGGTGACTTCTTTCTTGCCCTTTTCTTACTTTGTTTTCTCTGTTTCGTTGTAGAGTGACAAGGAGAAGGACTATAGGTTGACCGTTTCCTCTTGTGAGGAGTTGGCGATCGTCTAGACCGCCATCTTCATGGAGCCACATCTTTAGAGGAACTTAGGGATTTGCTTCTTTCTCATTCGTTGGATTCCTCTTCTGTTATGGAAGAGAGTATTTTCTTGGGAGTCTCAACAAGAAGCCTCCTAAGCTCTCTCTCCTCTTGAAGAGGAAGAGAAATCCCATAGGCACAAAGTTGTTGACTAACTTCGGCTTGCAAAGAGGGTTGCCCATAGCTTGTTGCAACCTAGTAACAAGATAATTAACAAACATGGGGGGCATCATCATTAGCACCTTTATGTGCAAAATAAAAGTTTTCAATATTCATTCTACTCTCCTCGTTATTGTGTCTACTCTCTTGGTTATTGTAAGCAATGTTAATTAAAATTATGTGTTTACTTAGTGTATGCTTTGGCAATTCAAAACCTTAGTTGCTACTCCTCTTAGCCTTTGAAAATAGGCACTTAAGTATCTACACCCACGGCTCGAATTGGTTAATATAGAGAGTAGTGGAGTGGGTCTAACATAGCAGAATTGTCGAGGGATAGCTCCTTTCAAAATTCTTATGGCTCAATAATGGTAAAGGCATAGGCAAGTCTAAAACGACTCCATTATTAAGACCAAAGCTCTCGAGGTGTGCACCATATCCCACATAGTGAGCTCAACAAAATTGATAATAGATCCTAGTCCCACTTACCCTAATGTAATAAACAAAATCAACCATTAATAGGCTACTTAAGCACCTCTTTTCTTAAGCAAGAAAAGAGAAACCAAATGCTCTGATACCAATGTAATGGAAATGGCCTATGAACTTTGAGGATAACGGAATTAGGAGAATTAAAGAGAGCATTTTTGTGAGATTACTTTGTGAGCATAGCCGGTGAACTTAATTGATGGTAGAAACAGAAACATGGTACTTAGTTAACTTGGCATGAACAATACTTTTGCAAGAGAGAGAGTTTAGAGAACTTGACAACAATTGAGGACCGGATTTATGTGGAGCCAATCCCCGCTCCAATAGACTTTTGTATTATAGAATCTCCCATCAAGAGAGACTTGGTATAATACAATCTTTACTTGGTGAGCCAAAGGCTTATTTTCTGGTATCTAAACGCAGAAGCCACCACGTGGGATTAGATTTAATTTTAAAAAAAAGGATTACTGTTTAGTAAAGCTCTAAATAAAAACCCTAAACCGACTTGGTGGAAAAGGTAAATGGAATCATTTGCAAAATTCACCAAACAAGTACATGCCAGGCGCCAAGATTGGGACAAACACCTGAATGGAGCTCTATGGGCCTATAGAACCTCCTTCAAAATCGCATTAGGGTACACACCCTTTTATTTGGTTTATGGAAAGGAGACATTTTGCCCATTGAAGTGAAGTTAACAAGTCTTCGAATATTGGGTAGCCAGGTAGGCTCTCAAAAGGAGAAAGTACATCAAAGGATCATGGATCTAGAGAGGCTACAATTGGATCGTGAAGAAGCCATCAACCACTACTCTCAAGAAGCAGAGAAGCGTAGAGAAAAGTTCAACAAAAAGCTAGCATCTAAAGACATCAAAAAGGGATCTCTAGTGCTTCGATATGACAATCGCTTCGACACTCTTAAGGATGGAAAGTTTCTTTTTCGATGGGAAGGCCCGTTCTTGGTCACCAAAAAGTTCAAAAATGGCTCTTACAGAATTGAAGACATTGATGGTAAAGTACACAAGACCCGGACAAATGGATGGAGTCTAAAGCCTTATCACATCAGAATAAGGTCAGCCCAAGATCAAAGAAAGTAGGCTAGAGGCATAAATACCCCTAGCCAGGTTTGAGGGGGCTATGATCCGAGCCTATCACAAATTTTTGTTTACTATATTTTGTTGGTTTTCCTTGCTTCTAGAGGTTTACAATAAAAGAAAGAGTGAGAACAACCTCTGGGAAAAATTTAAAAAAAATGATTTGATGGGAATTTTTCCTTGACTAGTTCACAGGAGGTGAAAGGTAGAACCTAATGGTAAAGGGAAGGGAAAATATGTAAATGTGAAAAGAAAAGATATGATATGTTTGTGGAGCCATGCACCCATGATTCAAGGGTCATGAGGGGCTCATATTATCATGGCTTTGGAGCCATATGATGATTCAAACAGATGGGACCCAGGTGGAAGACTTGGAAAAGGAAGGAAACAGACACATGATGTTGCTGGATTTTTAAAAAATACTTCCACTCCGATCCAAGAAACGTTGTCTTCATCAAAGTTGTAGCTGATGATCTGGACATTCTGACCATATTTGTTTTTATAATTTTTGCATCTATGGTCTAGGAGATATGTCCAAAATTGCGGACTCCAGTTTTTTCAACTGTGGTGGAGACCACCCCCTCTACCTTTACACACACACCCTTCCTTTTCCACATTGAATCCTTCTCTAAAATCAGCCATTAGTCTTCTCACCCTCCCCTCCTTCCTCCTCTCTCTCAAGCTCATAAAACCATCACAAATTCCTCTTCTAATCACCTCTCAAATCATGCTTAATCTCGTTGTAATTCATAAGTTTTCATTCAACCCCTTTCTATTATTACTAGATATGCCTTGATTTTATGTAGATTCTTTACATTTTAAAATAAGGAAGCTCTTGGACTCAAGCTATGGAGGAAGGAGTGAAGACAACACAAGTGATGATGGAGCCAATTAATTGCAAATAGGTCAACAAATCACTTGGAAGGAGCTTCTTCATTGGTGGAATGTCCCTAATCAAGCTTCATTTGGACAAATTGCACTTGGATCTTAACCTCACTCCTAATCACTCTCTTGCCTATATAAAGAGCCCCCTCCCCTTTGTAATTTCAAGTCTCCCTCAGCCTCATTGAGTCTTTGTATCACTCGTCATGAGCTCATAAAGCTCATTCATTCACTCTATTCTTTGCACATTCTAGAGTGCAAATTGTTTATGCTAGTAACCTCCCCTCCTCTTACTTATGTTAATTAAGAGAGATCTTTTATCTGTGTGAGAGTGCTTGATGTGATTTTGGCTAAATCTTGAGTTGTTGTTTAGTAATCTACATGCTATTTGTGTTGGGAGTGCTTGAAGTTATCCATTCCTTGTACACACATTGATTTTAATGCTTCATTCATAGTGATCTCTCTCTCTCTCTCTCTCTCTCTCTCTCTCTCTCTCTCTCTCTCTCTCTCTCTCTCTCTCTCTCTCTCTCTCTCTCGTTGCGTAGCGGTCCTAGTCCACGCTTCCAAGACTAGGTGGTGCCCTTATCTCATTTCCCTTGTGGCGCAATGGAGTTTGTTTTGGTGTAGAGGCCGCTATTCCAAATTTCCTTCGTCAGTGCCATCATAGGTGAGAAAACAGATACTCTTTCCTCCCTCTTTTGAACTTCTTGAGATTTTGTGACCTTCGCCATGCATGGTAAGATTTGCGATGTCCTCCCCTCTTGTATTCTGTAGGAGAATAGCTATTGCTTTCATCGGAAGAGGAGGAAGGTGAAGAAGAAGAAGAGGGTGACTTCTTTCTTGCCCTTTTCTTTCTTTGTTTTCTCTGTTCCCTTTTAGAGTGACAAGGAGAAGGACTATAGGTTGATCGTTTCCTCTTGTGAGGAGTTGGCGATCGTCTAGACCGCCATCTTCATGGAGCCACATCTTTAGAGGAACTTAGGGATTTTCTTTTTTCTCGTTCGTTGGATTCCTCTTCTCTTATGGAAGAGAGTCTTTTTTTGGGAGTCTCAAGAAGAAGCCTCCTAAGCTCTCTCTCCTCTTGAAGAGGAAGAGAAATCCCATAGGCATGAAGTTGTTGAGTAACTTCGACTTGCAAAGAGGGTTGCCCATCATTAGGAAAAATATGAACCCTCTAGGGGCCCTTTGGGATTAAGGTTAATTAGAGGCCAGCCAATGAGAAGAGGGTGGTGGACACACTCTATGCCCTCAAAAATATAGGGGGACAAAGTAGTCTTACACTTCTTAAATGGGCTCTTACCTAGTGAGAAGGTTGGGGGGGGGGGGGGGGGGGGGGGGGGGTGGGTGGGTGGGCCATATGGAACCTCCAGCTTCCCTTCTTTTTGATCTGGTTTTGAAAAAATCCCAAAAATTTGAAATTTTTCAAAATTTTCAAAATTTTCAAAACTCAAATCTCATCTTCTGAAAACCCCCCCAATTTAGCACTAGGTTGGTAACCTAACAGGACATAAAAGTGTCCTTTCAGGGTTTTGAAAAAAACCTCCAAAACCATAGTAGATCCACTCATTTTGTAAAATCCTTTCATGAGGTTATAGTTCAAGGCCTACTACAGATGGAAAAAATAAGAAACTTGTAAAATTTCTCATCTTTTGGTCACACCAAGCCTCCAAAGTTGATGGACCATTGCATTTTCATCAAAACAGTCATTTCTTACGTTTTGTTGCATAAAAATAAGATTAGGGATTTTTGTAGGACTTGAGATAAACTCCCTAGTTAACTTCACTGGGTTTGTGATCAGAACATATGATTCCTTCTCACTCACTATTTTTTGTTTTGCCAAAAGAAATAGGTACAAAAAAGTTAAATTTTTACCATTCCCAACCTTGCCTCATTTTTCTTCACTGTTGCCCCGCCGGGTGTCCCTTTTCCTCTCCTCCACTCAAAAGGTCAACCGCCTCTCTCTTCCCCTTGTCCTTTCCCCTTTCTCTCTCCCCTCAAGCTACCCCACCTCTCACCAATAATGCATTCTAACTCACCAATAATGCACCCTAACTCACATGCAACTTATCCTATCTTCCAAAATAGTATACCCCACCCCCCCTTTCTCTCTCCTATCATATCCCATGACCCAAATACCCCCTCTCTCTCTCTAAAGGGCGCCATGTCTCTTGTCTTGTAGCTAAATAACCTCCCCCACACTCACACACACTCAGTTTCATTGAAAAAGGTGCCCACAGACCCATCCCCACCCGGTGGTTACCTGATTTTTCTTGTGTTCACACACATCTGCACACAGATTCACCTCTGAACACACTCTCCTCTCTCCCCTCTTGTAATTACTTTATTCTCCATGTCACCTCTCACTTTTTTTCATCAACCCATCTCTCTCTCTTAGTCTCTCTCTCATGAGACTGCTGTTCTGGCACATATACACACAGCCAGACAAGTGGGGCCCACAGTCACATGGCCTATGTAGATAATGATTTCTTCATTTCTAAATTCTAGAATTTCTCCCCCCTCCTACCCTATATAAAGAGGGGTCACCATCACACTAAATACACACACAACATCACCAAAGAACACACCATGCACTGTGTGTGCCTAGTGCACACACACACACCCACACCATCACCATCACCGCAATCACCATGCTTGTCTTGAGCATGACCTCTACACCCTTGGCTATGGAAGATGAAGGGCAACTAAATGAAGGATGATGGCCATAATCCTCGTGCGAGTCTTCGCCATCAACTCCTACCTATCCGCCATGTGCTCTACCATTCTCTCCCTTCTCATTCCCCTACCCTATGCTCCCCATTTCATCGCCTAATTCTCTAAATAAAGCTTGAGGTTTTGTGAGTATGTTTTCTTGCAATGTTTTGCCTATGTGAGGTGTGCGGAATCGCCACTTAATCTTGTGTTTTGGAGTGAGCTTGTGTATGTGTGAAGGGTGTGCGGATTTGCCATCCTTTTGTGGTGCCTAAGTACTAAGCCGCTATACCCCCTCCCTCTCTCTCTCTCTCTCTCTCTCTCTCTCTCTCTCACTTGATCTCATTCCCTTTCCTCTTCATCATTACTCCCAAGCATCCATCTCTCTTGGATGAAAACTTTGTTATGGTGGTGTGTTGTTTGCGTCCTAGCCGCTGAAGCTAGGTGGTGCCCCCTGTTTGCTTTACCATGACAGGCTCGAGGCATGCCATTCGGTCCTCGGTGTTTTAGAGGCCGTCGGGGTTCGGGGTTCGCTTTGCTCCCGTCATTTGGTGCCCCCACGGAGGATCTTTTCATGAAACCCTTCAGTTTACAAGACTGAAACCCCTAAACTATTGTGAATGGATGAATGGCTAGCATGATTTGGTAATTGGACGACAGAAGAAGAAGAGCTCCAAGCACAACTAGACGAACTCCGCATCTCCATCAAAGCTCGAGTGCCAGGCGTAATGGTAATCGATTTGTAGTGGGAGAGTCAACCAACACGCCAAACCCAGTGGATATACATAGGCCAAGTGCCAAGAAGAAGAAGGAGAAGGTCGAAACCATGTCCGCAACCTACAACCAACCCACAACAACAAAATGGAAGGAGCTCTACACAATAGAGAATCAACACTATTCTACTTTGAGAATCGGGTAACTCAAGTCACCAAGGTAATTATCACAGTCAGTTTTCAAGTCGCACTTGATGCTGCAGCACAGATAACGGAATCATTGGCTCACACTCTCACTAGAGAAACTAGGGATCTACTGAGTTTGTTTCAGGAAAGAACACCACCCTCTCCCACAAGCTTGGACAGTGACTAAGCACCTCTAAGCTTCACATGAATCAGTACAACCTACCTCAAAACAGATCACACATACCAACACGTGTACGCTCAATCAAGGTAATACTGGATTTGAAGGCTCACTACCAGCACGTCATTGACACCATGCCGGGTGGGGAGCGGTTTTTGGAGGTTCTGGCATCAGATCAACCATTTGTCTTACCTTTGGTACAAGGCAATGTACCGTTTGAAGTTTTAATCTATGTCCTAGTATAAGAGGGTATACACGCCTCCTTGTAAAGAAGAAAAAACTTTTGCAAGTTAAGCAGTGTGTCTTTCTAGCTCTCTCTCAGTAATCATGGCAAGTGTAGCATTTCCAACATTTAAAGGAAAGAAGGGGGAGGATTTGGTAACAGACTTCCTAGATGACTTTGAAGTAGCATGTGTAGTGAGAAACAAAGATACGGATGAATCCCGGGTTAGAATCTTTAAGCATCTCATGAAGCTAGAAGCTAGATCATGGTACAATGCACTTCCACAAGCAACCAAGGATGACTGGGAACCCTTAAAAACCGCTTTTAAGAGGCGCTTTGGGGGAGGTACCACTTCAGAAAAGTTGTGGGACAAGTTGAGAGACTTGAAGCAGGAGGGTCTTTTAGAATATGCCACCTATGAGTCCAAATTTGTGGATTTTTGGGAACGGTGGGTTGAGTCACTGGCAAGGGGGGAAGCCGCACCCGATTTCCTAAAAAAAGATCGGTTCACTCATGGCTTATGGCCGCTTCTCAAGGAGAAGGTGAAAGGTAGATTCCCGGCTACGTACGAGTTAGCCGTTGAGATTGCTCACCTTAAGGACAAGAAGCTGCGAATGAAAGACAAAGAAACCGAGTCAATAGAAGCAGGAACATCGCGTCGACCAGCAACTATGACAACCACCATTCCACCACCACCACCGGCTCTTGGGGTAAGAGATGACCAACAAGATATGTTGGCCCATATTACTGACCAACTGCAGAGTTTGTCCGTCCACTTAATACAACAAGGGAGGAGTCAAGAAAGAGATCAAGACCCTGAAAGAGCACAACGACAAAACAGAGAGTATCACTGCTACAACTGCGGAGAAGACGATCACGGTATGTACTACTGTCCCAAACCACGACAAAACTATAATAGAGGAGGTAGGAGGAACCAATTGTCACCCCCTAGAGAAAGAAAACCCCCACCCCGAGCACCAGCCCCACCAACACAAATTCTACGTCCGCTACAATCACCACTTACAATCATCCTACGCTCACCATCAATTGGTACCCGCACACCAAGTATCATTGGTCTTGCAGAAGAGGTCAAGATGAAGGTAACCGAAGAAGGATCAAGCGAGAAGTTTATTCAAAGAACTGAAGCAGTGGAACAAGAGGTTAAAGAATCAAAAGATGCTACCCAGGTGGGGGAGGTAAGTCAAGGAAATTGTGTTACAAATGTGAGTGCATCTTTAACCTTGAATGAAATAGGCACCAAAGCGATCAATCAACAGCATTGGGCAGTAAGGATAAGAAGGTGTAAAGTGTTGATTAGGCCTCGTCAGAGTAAGAGGAATGCAAAGGTCATGAAAGATACAAGAGAAGAGGAAAACCAGCCTGTTAGCAAGGCTTTGCAGAAGATGGACAACATATCAAGCAAAGGGGAGGGCTTTGAAAACGGAAGCCTGCTCACCAGCATGGACCCAGGACAGTGTAGCAAGCTAAAGGAATCTTGCATCAAGGCAGTTTCACTTGAGGACCATAACGAAGAGGTAAGTATGACTGAAGGTTTGGAGTTGGCTATTGCTCCAGAGGCTTGGCAGCCGAGCAAGACTTTATTGTGTAGTGTTATAGACTTGGAGATGGGTAATGCCTCTAGTCTACTGAAGGGTGTTATAAACTTGGAGATCGGTAATGCCTCCAGTATATGTGAGGATGTTCATAGTAAGTTTGATGATCAATATGTTGCCAACCTTTTAAGGATGTTCCAAACTCCTCCACAACACAGCATTGTGTTTGCATGGGATGCATCAGACCTATGGCTATGGCTAGCCGCTATAACATATAGAGAGAAGATCAACATGGAGATAAGAGAAAAGGAGCCATGGATAGACAAAAACCTGATAGAATGCAAGAATGAAGACGTCCTTCGCAATTTGGTACAATTTTTTACAAATAGTGCATCCTCTCTTTGGAGAAAGGTAAGTGGATTACGCTTGTATTTAAGACGCAAGGTAGGTGGATTGCTATTAGCATCAGTAAAGGAAGCTGACATGTTTGAGCAGACCCAAAAGAAGCATGATATGCTTGCAGTTTTTTCCAATCATGGCAGTAAGCAGGATTCTGAAAACAACTGGAGCTCACCACACCAACAAGGCGGCCATATATGGTGGATTCTTGGCACACTCTTGGGAATCATAATTTTCAGTTCTGTCTTTCCAGGAGCCAAGATGCTCATTTCCCCTCTCGCTACTGGTGGTTACAAATTTGGTCCAATTTGGCATGCAAATTTTATTGTTCGGACACTGCAGACAATGATCCTATTTTTCACTTGGGATCCAAGAGGACATTGGCACAAAGTTCTCGAAGACATGGGCTTCCTCTTTAATCAACCGACACTATTCCAAGGAACAATCTATCACCCAGACCTGTTACAGATTCATGAATATCCCAGAAATCTCACCAATGGCCAAATGGAATGGCTAGTTCAGAAGGCAACTCGATATTGGATCCTACAACTAAGCAGAAGAAGAAATAGAGCTAGAGACATGAATGCCTCTAGCCAAAAGGGGAGGGCTAATGATGGGGGCTTTTCACAAGCCAAGCTCCCATACCCCTCTTCTCTCGTCCCCACCCCATGAAAACCCCCTCTTAGGGAGGGAGTGATAAAAGGCATTGGAAAAAAATAAGAAAAAAAAATAAAGTATGATTATGTAAATATATAAGAAAGGTAAAATAGGCCACCTAATGCCTGCGGGGTAGCCCATCCCCACCTTGCCTCCTTTTTCTTCACTGTTGCCCCGCCGGGTGTCCCTTTTCCTCTCCTCCACTCAAAAGATCAACCCCCTCTCTCTTCCCCTTGTCCTTTCCCCTTTCTCTCTCCCCTCAAGCTACCCCACCTCTAACCAATAATGCATTCTAACTCACCAATAATGCACCCTAACTCACATGCAACTTATCCTATCTTCCAAAATAGTATACCCCACCCCCCCTTTCTCTCTCCTATCATATCCCATGACCCAAATACCCCCCTCTCTCTCTAAAGGGCGCCATTTCTCTTGTCTTGTAGCTAAATAACCTCCCCCACACTCACACACACTCAGGTTCACTGAAAAAGGTGCCCACAGACCCATCCCCACCCGATGGTTACCTGATTTTTCTTGTGTTCACACACATCTGCACACAGATTCACCTCTGAACACACTCTCCTCTCTCCCCTCTTGTAATTACTTTATTCTCCATGTCACCTCTCACTTTTTTTCATCAACCCATCTCTCTCTCTTAGTCTCTCTCTCATGAGACTGCTGTTCTAGCACATATACACACAGCCAGACAAGTGGGGCCCACAGTCACATGGCCTATGTAGATAATGATTTCTTCATTTCTAAATTCTAGAATTTCTCCCCCCTCCTCCCCTATATAAAGAGGGGTCACCATCACACTAAATACACACACAACATCACCAAAGAACACACTATGCACTGTGTGTGCCTAGTGCACACACACACACCCACACCATCACCATCACCGCAATCACCATGCTTGTCTTGAGCATGACCTCTACACCCTTGGCTATGGAAGATGAAGGGCAACTAAATGAAGGATGATGGCCATAATCCTCGTGCGAGTCTTCGCCATCAACTCCCACCTATCCGCCATGTGCTCTACCATTCTCTCCCTTCTCATTCCCCTACCCTATGCTCCCCATTTCATTGCCTAATTCTCTAAATAAAGCTTGAGGTTTTGTGAGTATGTTCTCTTGCAATGTTTTGCCCATGTGAGGTGTGCGGAATCGCCACCTAGTCTTGTGTTTTGGAGTGAGCTTGTGTATGTGTGAAGGGTGTGCGGATTTGCCATCCTTTTGTGGTGCCTAAGTACTAAGCCGCTATACCCCCTCCCTCACTCTCTCTCTCTCTCTCTCTCTCTCTCTCTCACTTGATCTCATTCCCTTTCCTCTTCATCATTACTCCCAAGCATCCATCTCTCTTGGATGAAAACTTTGTTATGGTGGTGTGTTGTTTGCGTCCTAGCCGTTGAAGCTAGGTGGTGCCCCCTGTTTGCTTTACCATGACAGGCTCGAGGCGCGCCATTCGGTCTCCGGTGTTTTAGAGGCCGTCGGGGTTCGGGGTTCGCTTTGCTCCCGTCACCATGAACCCTGCAGCGGAAGGAAAAGCACACCGGCTCGAGTACCCTAGGGGTCTTGAGGAAGTGGTTGAGAAATCCATAGTTGCGGCTGGCCCTAATGACATTCCAGTGCCACTACCACTGACAGATGTGGCTATCCCAGAGGTAGAAATAAGCCGCTTCTCCTCAGTGTTAGTGGATGGGGAGGAGTATGTGTTCCTGCATGATTTGGAGAAAGCATTTGGCCTGCACATGGATGAATGCTTGAGCGTGCTATGCAACAGCAACAAATGTCCCTTAGACAATACGCCAGATGCCCTAGAAAGCAAGCTCTTGCCAGATGGGGACTCTTTTGCTGACACTATTGCAGTTGTATGTGCGGAGGTCCTGGCAGCAGAGCAGTTGCACGTGGCCGATGAAGATTTCCAAGCCACGCAAGCCAGGGTTGAGGCTGCTAGGATGCCTATGCCATTATGCAACCTCCCATCTGATGATCCAAAGCTCGTATCTGTGGTGCATGGGAGCATTGACTTGGATGCAAAGGGCAACAGGGAGGAGGACGACAAGGAGCAGGAGGTAAACTGTATCCTAATTTTCATGTTACTATTTTATCCTTCATTGTATTTTTTCTCAACCTTCATTGGTTTATGACAGGATGTTGTGGAGGTTGATGATTTTGCTGCAAGGACGGGTGGCAAGCGGACGGGCTTTGGACCTCAAGCTTCCCTTGCGCATTACCTAGGACAACTCCCCCCTGGCGATGTGGCCATTATCCATAATGAATTTACTCCCCAAGCCCATTTTATGACTTGGTAGTTAAAAGCTTTGAGCAAGTTTTTGTGTTTGAGCACCATTGCTCAAACTGCGCATCAAGTGTTCCTACTGCGTAGATCCCTTGTATGCACATCGTTTGGCACTGGCTTTCGTGGTAAAGTGCTTGCCCAGATAGGGATACATGCTTCCATTGGCTCAACTAACCCAAAGGCCATAGCGCAGTCCCTCTTGATTGGGGAGTTGACTTATGTGCAAAATAGGCGCCAGGAAATGATCAAAAAAATTATGAACTCCTCAGATACATGATGTAAAATCACCGTTTTGGAAGGAATAAAAAATATTTGAAATTGTCTCTCTATATTGAAAATTCTTTTGAATGTGATTTGTCAATCTTCAAAATTGTTTCAATTGGTGATATGAATTTTTTTTTGATTGGTGACTTTGTAATTTCAAAATCTGTATGTAATTGCAGTCAATTTCAGTAAATTTGTGCTTTTTAAGTACCCTTGGGGGTAGATAAGCCTATAAGGGGCAAAAAAAAGCCTGGCCACAAGGGCGCGCAAATGGCCCATCCATCAGTTTTGGATGGGCCATTTGCGCGCCCTTGTGGCCAGCCTTTTTTTTTGCCCCTATTAGGCTAATCTACCCCCTAGGATACCTACAAAGCACAAATTGATTGCAATGGATTGGTTTTGCATCACTCATTTAGATGCACCATTTTTATGGCAATTCCAACATATGTTCACACTCAAGGACACTAGAAAAGGTGAAATCAATTATGAGATGAAGTTTCCAACACACTATCACCTGCTTCAGCTATACCTAGTACACCCCTACACCAAAAAGTCCAATTACATTGGACATTTGAAAAATCCAAATTACTGTTTCATAGACACTTGGTTTCACAATATGTTATTTATTCTTATATCCTATAGGGAATTCAAAGCTTGAAATGGCCAAAAAAGGGTGTCCACAAGGATCCATGTAAAATAATGATGCAAAACCAATAGGTTTTAGTAAATTTTTGCTTTGTAGGTATCCTAGGGGGTAGATAAGCCTACAAGGGGCAAAAAAAAGCCTGGCCACAAGGGCGCGCAAATGGCCCATCCATCAGTTTTGGATGGGCCATTTGCGCGCCCTTGTGGCCAGGCGTTTTTTTGCCCCTAGTAGGCTAATCTACCCCCTAGGATACCTACAAAGCACAAATTTATTGCAATGGATTGGTTTTGTATCATTCATTTAGATGCACCCTTTTTATGGTAATTCCAGAATATGTTCACACTCAAGGACACTAGAAAAGGTGAAATCAATTGTGAAATGAAGTTTCCGGCACACTATCACTTGCTTTAGCTCTACCTAGTACACCCCTGCACCAAAAAGTCCAATTACATTGGACATTTGAAAAATCCAAATTAATGTTGCATAGACACTTGAAATGGCCAAAAAAGGGTGTCCAAAAGGATCCATGTAAAATAATGATGCAAAACCAATAGGTTTTAGTAAATTTGTGCTTTTTAAGTACCCTTGGGGGTAGATAAGCCTACAAGGGGCAAAAAAACGCCTGGCCACAAGGGCGCGCAAATGGCCCATCCATCAGTTTTGGATGGGCCATTTGCGCGCCCTTGTGGCCATGATTTTCTTTTGCCCCTTATAGGTTTATCTACCCTCAAGGGTACTTAAAAAGCACAAGTTTACTGAAATTGACTGCAATTACATATAGAACTTGAAATTACAAAGTCATTTCATTACAAAGATAATAGACACAGTAGACACAACTGTTGATCATATTGTCATTGGAAAGTCAAATCATTACAAAGATAAGGGTGTGCAATACAAAAAGAGGGGTAACTTCAGCTAATGCTCGAAGTCTCGCCGCAATCGACATGCAAGCTGCATATCTTTTGGCTGTATTGTCACTCGCGTTGCATGTATGGTGCATTGGTTGGTATCTTCCAACACCGAAATGATGTGGGCCTCTGTAGCTTCTTGAATAGCCTCTAGCGCTATTGCTTGCATTCTATATTGATTTCCATAGCTTTGAAGCACCTCCTTCATAGTGCGAGCAAAGGGGGCGCGTCGAATCAAAAGCTCCGTCGTCTTCTGGTAGTGGCGGATTTCTGCAAACGCCCTTGCTATTTTTCGGCGCCGCTGTGGTTGTCTTGGGGGCACTTGCACATTTGTTGGTGGGCGGCGTTTAGGCTTCTTGAAAAACTTAGACTTGCACCTGTTTACATGCTTAGGGGCTAGTTCTGCAGCCTCTTCTGATTCTTCCTCTTCTCTTGGCTGCCGATCTTGTCATGTGGGGAGAGCTCCCTGGCCTCCAGGCAATGTCTTCCCCCCAACGGCCACCCGGTGTGTGCGCGGTATTTTTTCTCGCAGCCATGGTGGCTCACTCTCTGATTCAGTGTCTGTATGGACCACCCGAGTCCTGGATGGTCCTGCTTGTGATTGGTGGCGCGACGGCTGCTCCCTATCAGACTCTGTTGTTTGCTGGCCCTCTTCTTCTCTCCAGTGCTGGGCACGTTGCTTCATTCTCCTTCTAGGTGTTATATCTTGAGGAGGTGGAGATTCAACAGTCCTCGATGAATCTCGTGCCCTACCACCATGCCCAGTGCCAGATGAGTTCCTGGAACGGCCAGGCGTTCGTGGACGTTTTCTTGTGTCTTTAAGCCATGACGGCTTCTCACATCCTTGGAGGGTGTTTTTGTTGGCAGGTGGATGCTCTTTCGCGGTTTGTTTGGTGCGCGCCATTTCGTTGGTAAGAGCTCACCTGTTCTTAAGAAATGAGTGGTTTATGAGAGCATGCAATATTTATAAGGGCCCATTTAAAAAGGGTCTTGTTCACACTTTTTTTTTAAAGTATTATTTTTTAAATAAACATGTCGCTAAGAGTTGGACCTTGCGTTCACGTTTAGTGACTTGTGCAGTATCCACTTTGATCCTTGTCGCACTCTGCATCGCTATCATGCAGCATGCTTGGTGGGACCTTGCGACATTTTCCACTTGTTGCTATGCTCCTGACGACTCCATTTCCGCACTTCAATAGCAATCTTGAATTGTCGCACACGCTCCATTGTGAGCTTACGAGCAAATGTTGTGCGAAAAAACCAATTGAACATCTTCTCCAAATAATTGGATTGCACCATTCCACCACCATGTCGAGTATTTTTGAAGTACACTCCCCTTGCTCGATAATGGGACTTCTCCATGCCTTGAGTGCTAAAAATTTCAAGCGATCCATACTTGTGCATAAAAAATGCACCATGCGCAAACAAGATATGATGTTCACATGAGTAAACGATCCACATTATTAAATAAAAACAATCCCTTGTAATGAATACACCATGTAAAATGACTTACCATGTAATGTGTGATGTTATTTTCACCCCAAGAAAGGGTGAAGACCTTGGTAAAATCCGCCAAGGCTTCTTGAAATGATTGGCGTTGTTCTTCTGTTGTGCTGTTAAGGCCCATAAGCTTGACCATTTTATCAAAATGTGCCCAAACTTGCTTGCGCTTGTTTGCAAGCTCGCCATTTGAATCATTGTCGGTAGTAGCTTTGCATAACTCCTTCCAAAGCTCCCAAAGGTTACCTGCCTGCTGGTTGGAGCTGTTTTGAGCATCATATCGACTTGGATTTCCTTGGGAAACTTTCTTCAAAAAGTGTCTAGCTTTTTGTCCACTCATTGACACTTGTTGAGCAATTTCATGGGCCTCCCCTGTGTTTTTTGCAGCAACGATAGACACATTTCCACCGTGACAGCCAATGGAATTCAAGAGTACCTCCACTCTTTCGATCGCTTCCTGGGACTTTTCCAACGGTTTCCTTGTGAAAGCATAGTCAATGTGGAGCTTCAATAGCCTATCAAAAATACGCATGAATGCGTGTAATATACAAAAATGTACATTCGATAGAGGAAACCGAAAGATTGGATTCCAAGTGTGGTCCTTTTGATCACGGTCTGGGGCATTGAGCATGAAACATCTCAGAATAGACGCTTCCTATTCTCTACCTTCATCTCCGACATCACGACAATATAACCCTTGTTCTTCATGCCCTTGTCATGGAAGCATGGAACCGGCCTTTGCAGTGCTCTTATGTGATTTGTTTCCATTAGGTTTGTACCCTCGAGTGCAAAATGGACAAGGCATGAGAGAAGAAGCCCCTTGTTTGCAGCCAAGCAAACACTTTATGGTCTTCAAATCCCCACCTAAGTGCCACTCCACATCATAACTACCAAAACCCTCAATCTCCAACTTCTGACCTGCAATTTGGGAGTGTATTACTTCTATGATCCATGGAGTTCTCTCAAAAATCCATGAAAGTACTCCATTGGTCTCTTTGGGCACCTCAATAGCACCCAACCACCAAATGTCTTTCTCTGATTGCACGCTAAAAGATGGGGCGAGAGATGGCTCGATTGAATCCCTTCGCTTGGTTTGCAGAAGGGCCTCGTTCATTAGAGTGACACTTAGCCTCTCTAACCTTCGGCCTTTCACTATTTGAGACTCATCGAGTTTCAGCACAAAAGTGACTTTTGTGCCAAGCACTACAAAATAAATAGTGCTAAGACCTTAAACTTTAGAGTTATAATAAGAATAATACCAAAGAAAAAAGTAAAGTGTGTCACCTTCTTCAGGTAACTCGTAAAATCTAAGCATGGCTTCTTGAAGCCTTCTAAGATCCACGAAAATATTGTTCCACATTGTGTAAGGAAAGCCCTTCTCCGAAGGTCTTATGGATTGTTTCTTACATTTTTCCCTTGTCTTTGTTGCACACGAAGCATAAAGGGAAGTTGGCATTGTGTCCTCAATGTGTAGGTATGTCCCAATCCGGGAGAACACATCTTCATTTGTGGCCTTCTTTGCGAGCTTGACCTTGTGAGGAACGGGAAATATGTTTTTCACAATGCTATGTTCTTTGAGGGCATCCTTTAGGAGTTGGAAAATAGCCTGATAGGCTTTGGTGCTGATTCCAGCCTCATCACAAGCTTGTTGAATGTCATCATCACTAACCACATTTCTTAATTTACGCATAGGGTCCTTGGTGACTGCATCCTTAATGTGCTTACCTCCAGGTGATTGTAAGATAGAAATCACGTCCTGGGTATTGAGACAACTAGTGAGAAGGTTGACTCGATCATCTTGGCTTGTTCCACTGCATGCCTCCTGGATGAAGTTTCTAGCAACAAATAAACATAAATGTTAGAAAATAGTGTGAAGTAAGAATGCATCATGCAAGTAAAGACCAAATCACCTTGTGGCTGTCACTCGTCGTTTGCGTGCTCCTCCCGAATGTGCAAGAGTTTCAATGGATGAATACGTGCGTTTGCGTTCCCTTGCACCAAGGGGTGTTTCTTTCAAGTATGTAATGGTGTTGGTAAGCTTCTGGATGTGGGACTCCTTTTCTTGCATTTGTTGTCCAAGAGTTTTAACTACCCTCTCCGAAGAGGCAACACTCTCTTGTAATGCCATCGTCTTGAGGTGAAGAGCTTGACATTCGTGCATCCACATATGCAAAGAAGCATCTGCACCCATACACAACCGCTTGCAATAGCCTAACAAACCTGCTTCTCCCCTCCCAAGAAATTGAAGAAATGTGGAAAGGCTATTAAATGGTGGATGGAAGCGGCTTATAGGATCGTAAGGGTACAAATGGCCATCCACCCAAATGTCAACATTGGTCTCACAAGCGGTGCGACGTTCCTGTGATGACTTTTGATCACCTTCACTAGTGGTCTTCGGTGCAAATGCCGTGGGTAAGCGAATATGTATGCTTTTGGTGTGCGGAGTACGTGGTGGTGGAAGCAAACCATTTGTGATGTCCGTGAGCACCATGGAAGCTGTTGCGTGAGGAAGCAAATGATGAAAAGATAGAGGGGGAAGGGTAGAGAAGTTTAGGAAGATGGGAGGAGAGAAGGAGGGAGGGGGGGGAGGGAGAGATTGGGGAGGAGGAGGAAGGTAGGGGCAGGGAGGGAGAGGAGAGGGAGAGAGAGAGAGAGGAGGGAGGAGGGAGGAGAGAGGAGGAGGAGCGAACAAAATGTTTATTACTTTTTGGGATTAAAAAAATAATAAATGGGTTAAAAAATGGGTCAAAAAATGATTTTTGGATATGTATATATGTTGGGAGGGAGTTTTAAGTTAGAAACAAGTAAAAATGAATTTTTTTTAAAAAAGTCAAATTTTGTCTCTTTGTGACCCACGTTTTTGCTGATGTGGACACACCCTATGCTTCCTTCACTTTAAAAAAAGCTAGAGAGAGAAAGTAACCCTTTAGGTCCACATCCTACATTTGTCTAAAAAAAAAGGCTAGAAAATCCTACTCAAAACTACCTTCTTCAATGCCCTTGCCCCCTAAACCCCACACAACGTTAGCCTTAATCCCTAAAAATTAGGATTCCTTACAAGGCCCATGCAAGGTTCATATTTCTCCTAATGTAACTTGTTGCAACCTAGTAACAAGATAATTAACAAACATGGGGGGCATCATCATTAGCACCTTCATGTGAAAAATCAAAGTTTTCAATATTCATTCTACTCTCTTGGTTATTGTGTCTACTCTCTTGGTTATTGTCAGCAATGCTAATTAAAATTATGTGTTTACTTAGTGTATGCTTTGGCAATTCAAAACCTTAGTTGCTACTCCTCTTAGCCTTTGAAAATAGTCACTTAAGTATCTACACCCACGGCTCGAATTGGTTAATATAGAGAGTAGTGGAGTGGGTCTAACATAGCAAAATTGTCGAGGGATAGCTCCTTTCAAAATTCTTATGGCTCAATAATGGTAAAGCCATAGGCAAGTCTAAAAAGACTCCATTATTAAGACCAAAGCTCCCGAGGTGTGCACCATATCCCACATAGTGAGCTCAACAAACTTGATAATAGATCCTAGTCTCACTTACCCTAATTTAATAAACAAAATCAACCATTAATAGGCTACTTAAGGACCTCTTTTCTTAAGCAAGAAAAGAGAAACCAAATGCTCTGATACCAATGTAATGGAAATGGCCTATGAACTTTGAGGATAACGGAATTAGGAGAATTAAAGAGAGCACTTTTGTGAGATTACTTTGTGAGCATAGCAGGTGAACTTAATTGATGGTAGAAACATAAACATGGTACTTAGTTAACTTGGCATGAAAAATACTTTTGCAAGAGAGAGAGTTTAGAGAACTTGACAACAATTGAGGACCGCATTTATGTGGAGCCAATCCCCGCTCCAATAGACTTTTGTATTATAGAATCTCTCATCAAGAGAGACTTGGTATAATAGAATCTTTACTTGGTGAGCCAGAGGCTCTTTTTCTGGTATTTGAACGCAGAAGCCACCACGTGGCATTAGATTTAATTTAAAAAAAAAAGATTACCGTTTAGCAAAGCTCTAAATAAAAACCCTAAACCGGCTTGGTGGAAAGGTAAATGGAATCATTTGCAAAATTCACCAAACAGGTACATGCCAGGCGCCAAGATTGGGACAAACACCTGGATGGAGCTCTATGGGCCTATAGAACCTCCTTCAAAACCGCATTAGGGTACACACCCTTTCATTTGGTTTATGGAAAGGAGGCGTTTTGCCCATTGAAGTGAAGTTAACAAGTCTTCGAATATTGGGTAGCCAAGTAGGCTCTCAAAAGGAGAAAGTACATCAAAGGATCATGGATCTAGAGAGGCTACAATTGGATCGTGAAGAATCCATCAACCACTACTCTCAAGAAGCAGAGAAGTGCAGAGAAAAGTTCAACAAAAAGCTAGCATCTAAAGACATCAAAAAGGGATCTCTAGTGCTTCGATATGACAATCGATTCGATACTCGTAAGGATGGAAAGTTTCTTTTTCGATGGGAAGGCCCGTTCTTGGTCACGAAAAAGTTAAAAAATGGCTCTTACAGACTTCAAGACATTGATGGTAAAGTGCACAAGACCCAAAAAAATGGATGGCGTCTAAAGCCTTGTCACATCAGAATAAGGTCAGCCCAAGATCAAAGAAAGTAGGCTAGAGGCATAAATACCCCTAGCCAGGTTTGGGGGGGCTATGATCCGAGCCTATCACAAATTTTTGTTTACTATATTTTGTTGGTTTTCCTTGCTTCTAGAGGTTTACAATAAAAGAAAGAGTGAGAACAACCTCTTGGAAAAATTTAAAAAAAATGATTTGATGGGAATTTTTCCTTGACTAGTTCACAGGAGGTGAAAGGTAGAACCTAATGGTAAAGGGAAGGGAAAATATGTAAATGTGAAAAGAAAAGATATGATATGTTTGTGGAGCCATGCACCCATGATTCAAGGGTCATGAGGGGCTCATATCATCATGGATTTGGAGCCATATGATGATTCAAACAGATGGGACCTAGGTGGAAGACTTGGTAAAGGAAGGAAACAGACACATGATTTTGCTGGATTTTTTAAAAATACTTCCACTCCGATCCAAGAAAAGTTGTCTTCATCAAAGTTGTAGCTGATGAGCTGGACATTCTGACCATATTTGTTTTTATAATTTTTGCATCTACGGTCTAGGAGATATGGCCAAAATGGTGGACGCCAGTTTTTTCACCCCCTCACTAGATATGACTTGATTTTATGTAGATTGTTTACATTTTAAAATAAGGAAGCTCTTGGACTCAAGCTATGGAGGAAGGAGTGAAGACAACACAAGTGATGATGGAGCCAATTAATTGCAAATAGGTGAACAAATCACTTGGAAGGAGCTTCTTCATTGGTGGAATGTCCCTAATCAAGCTTCATTTGGACAAATTGCACTTGGATCTTAACCTCACTCCTAATCACTCTCTTGCCTATATAAAGAGGCCCCCCCCTTTGTAATTTCAAGTCTCCCTCAGCCTCATTGAGTCTTTGTATCGCTCATCATGAGCCCATAAAGCTCATTCATTCACTCTATTCTTTGCACATTCTAGAGTGAAAATTGTTTATGCTAGTAACCTCCCCTCCTCTTACTTATGTTAATTAAGAGAGATCTTTTATGTGTGTGAGAGTGCTTGATGTGATTTTGGCTAAATCTTGAGTTGTTGTTTAGTAATCTGCATGCTATTTGTGTTGGGAGTGCTTGAAGTTATCCATTCCTGGTACACACATTGAGGTTAATGCTTCATTCATAGTGATAGCTATCTCTCTCTCTCTCTCTCTCTCTCTCTCTCTCTCTCTCTCTCTCTCTCTCTCTCTCTCTCTTTCCCTCTTTGTGTAGCGGTCCTAGTCCACGCTTCCAAGACTAGGTGGTGCCCTCATCTCATTTCCCTTGTGGTGCAATGGAGTTTGTTTTGGTGTAGAGGCCGCCATTCCAAATTTCCTTCGTCAGTGTATATACAATGTTCGGGGGAAAAAACCTCCTAAAGAGGGAAAAAATGCCCCGGTGGTCCTAGTTTGTTCACATACATCACTACCACATGTATATGGTAACAAATCCCCGCTGGGGTGATGCGGTGAACGAGAGCTGGCACATGAGTAAAGGAAAGTGCCATGCCCTGAGGACATGATCAGTCCACAAAGGGGAGTAAGCCCAAAGCTTTGTGGATAGCTTCAAGCTTCTCATGAGACAATGCCTTTGTAAAAAGATCTGCAAGGTTGTCCTGTGTTGGCACATAAACCAAGTTGATCACTCCTGCTGAGAGCCTCTCTCTGACATATTGGTAATGCACCTCAATGTGCTTTGTGCGAGCATGAAAAATTGGGTTCCTTGCAAGTGCCAATGCGCTCTGACTGTCAGTGTAGATAGTGTTGGCAGTGTCCTATCCAACACCCAAATCAGCCACCATAAGGCGTCTGAGTCATACACACTCAACTGTAGCTATGAAGACTGCCTTGTACTCAGCCTCACAACTCGAAGTGGCCCCAGTAGGTTGCTTGTTGCTCAACCATGATATACATGAACTTCCAAGCATGAAACAAAAACCACTTGTGGACACTCGCGTGCCAAAACAACCAGCCCAATCTGAGTCCGAAAAAGCCTGTAAGTATGGCGGCAATGATCCCCACTTGGGATAAAATAAGCCAAGATGTAAAGTGCCACTAAGGTAGTGGAAAATCCTCTTGATAGCCTACCAATGCTTAGACCTTGGGCTATGCATAAATCTGATGTCCTATGAGACTGCAAACTGAATAGCTCGCCTCGTGTTGCATACATAAATGAGGCAGCCAACAACAGTTTGGTAAAGAGTGACATCAGCAGGATCGCTAGCATCATGTAGAATCAACTTCAAACCTGTTTCCATGGGAGTGGCAATAGGTTTGCAATCCTCAAGTCCAAACTTACATAGCAATGTCTCTATGTAACTTTTCTAACACAAGGCAATACCACCATCACATTGCTTAAACTGTATACCCAAGTAATGATGCAACAACCCCAAATCTTTCATCTTGAAAGTAGCATTCAAATCAGCCTTAAATTCAGCAATATGTCTCTCATTTGGTCCAGTGATTAGCAAATCATTGACTTAAAGAACCACAATGAGAAGTACATCACCCTCACGCTTTACATACAATGTGCTTTCTGTTGGACTGTTACGAAAGCCTCATTTAACCAAATGAGTGTTAGCTTTCTCATACCAAGCACGAGGAGATTGCTTCAACCCATACAAAGCCTTCTTACATCTGCACACTTTGTCCTTTTGTCCTTTTATGACAAAACCGCGAGGCCGCGTTACATAAACTTCCTCAAATATGTCACCATTCAAGAAAGCAGTAACAATGTCTGATTGATGTACATCCCAACCAAAATGAGATGCCAATGCACATAGAAAACTCACAGTAGTCATACGACAAGTGGGAGAAAAAGTCTCTTCATAATCTATGCCTTTTTGTTGTGCATAACCCTTTGCAACAAGTTGAGCCTTATGGAGATCGATCTCACCATCCGGCTTGCATTTCAACTTGTAAACCCACTTCGTACCAATGGACTTTTTGCCAGGAGGCAAATCACATAAAGTCCATGTGTCATTTTCTATAAGTGCATCATATTCTGATTGCATGGCAGCCATCCAAATTTTTTGAATTCTGTGCTTCATCAAAAGACAGAGGCTCCTCAACATCATGTAAGCTAGACTCAGCCATAGCATAACAATCTGATGCATAAGATGCATGGCGAGAGCCTAAACGAGTACAACTAGACAAAGGTGCATCCAATTTACTGTCACGCAAAGTGTGCACCAGCCAAATTGGCATACCTCTAGCCTACTCATTTTCAGCCCTTTCCTCATCAAGTACATCATGTACATCTGCATCAGTAATAGGCTGATCTGTAACATTTTTAGAAACCCCTATAGGCTGTACATTTGCCTCATTGGAAATTACACTCGTATTTCCACCACTGAAAAGAGGCAACAAAGTGTCATAAATGTCTTGTGAGCTTACATTACTGTCTCCAGTGCATGATAGCAAGGGTTGAACATAATCTTCCACAAACACTACATCTTGTGAAACCAGAATACACTTTGTTTGCAGATGATATAACCTGTAACCTTTTCTTTCAGAACTATAACCAACAAAAATACATTTGACAGCCTTATCATCCAATTTTCTGCGTTGTGTTTGTGGCACCAAAGCATATACCAAACAACCAAAAACACGCATGTGCTCAATAGAAGGCTTTCTATCATACCATGCATTATATGGAGTAATAGACTGCAAAGCTTTCGTAGGACACCTGTTAAGTACATAAGTGGCACACATGATGGCCTCAAGCCAAAAAAAATGCGGTAAAGCTTGACTTTTGACAATACATCGTGCCATTTCCGTCTGTGACCTGTTTTTCCTCTCAGCAACACCATTTTGCTGAGGTGTATAAGGCACTGTACATTGGTGTTTTATCCCACGACTAGCTAGAAATGCATGAAATTCATGAGACATATACTCCCCCCCTCGATCGGAACGGAGGGTTCCCATAGTACATTTCGAGACATTTTCAGCCATAGCCAGAAATTGTTTGAAGCACATAAAAAATTCGGACTTCGCTTTAAGCGGAAAAACCTATGCATGCCTGGAGTAATCATCAATGAAAGTCACGAAGTAAAGGTAATTGCCCAAGGATGGAGTTTGCATGGGCCCACAAACATCACTATGCACAAGCTACATGTGGCCCGAACTGAACCATCCTTTGGAAACTTAGAATGCTGCATCTTACCCAAAATACAACCTTCACAAACATGTTTGGTAGGTGCTTCAAGAGGCGGCAAAGAAGAAACCATATCAGATTTCTGCAAACGCAGCAAACTGGCAAAATTCAGATGACCAAAACGTGCATGCCAAAGTTTTGCATATGAAATAGCCCTTGAATCTGCAACAACATTTGCAAAATTTTGTCCACACTTGTCATACAAAGTGAGCTTATATAGCCAACGACACAAAAGGCCAGATGCAACAATTTCATCTCCAAAACTGAGATCATGAATTGTACATCTGTCATCCACAAATTTGACTACAAGTCCAAGTCTAGCAAGTACGGATACAGACAAGAGATTCTTCTTGATCCCAAGTACATAAAGTGCATCAACAAGTGTGAAGGAACTGCCATTTGCAGCAGTAAGCACAATCTTTTCAACTCCCTGAACTGGATAAGAGGCATTGTTGGCACAAGTGACTGAATTCCCATGAGGGACAGACTCGAGAGAGGTAAACAATTCAGGATGTGAGGTAATATGCTTTGTAGCACCACTGTCGAAATACCACATATGTGAATCTACAGAAACAACTGACAAGCATGCATCATGGACAACAGGATTGTAAGTGCACTCTGCGCTAAAAGCCCATTCTGTATCAACATCAACAACACAGTCTCCTTTCATAGAAGACTCAACAATGGATGCATTTGTAGTGGAACCACCCTCTTTCTTTTTAGCCTCTTTGGCCTTCAACTTAGAACATGACTTGATCAAGTGATCATTAGCTTTACAATAATGTCAACACATCTTCTTTTTGCCCTTATCACTTGAATTTCCAGATGAATTACTGCCTGTAGAAGCATTAGGAACAGAATTTTTTCCACTCGCAGCAGAACCATAGGAAGTGGCCGCATTGATGTTACCACCCTTTCTTTGAGAAGTAATAAAAGCCTGTTCAACTGCACGCTGCCTAGTTCTATTTTTTTGGAAAGTGAGTCTTGCAACAGCAATGTGCATAATGCATCAAACTTGACAACTTCAGGATTTCCTTGGGTCATCAGTCTTCAAGTACTAGCAAAATTCTGGTAGAAATCTGGTAAGGCATCAAGAACAGTCTGCACAAGGGAAATGTCTGAAATGATTTCACCTGTAGAAATAAGTTGCTCATTGATATCCTTGACACCAGCAAGGAAAGTGTCCATATCATCTTCCTCATGCATAATCTTCGACTCCAGCTCTTTACGTAGCAAAGCAATTTTAGCCTCATTGCGGCTTGAATAAAGACCTGCTAGAATATCCCAAGCCTGTTTTGCAGATTTTGCTGACCGAATGTGAGGAACAATGGTGCGCTTCATAGACAATGCAATCAATGCATGAGCCTGCGCATCCATTACATCCCAACGAGCTTGTTCTGTTGTAGGCAAAACAACTCTAATAGCAGCAATCCTTGCAGCAAGACCTGCAACATCCTCAACATCGCCTACATCCTCAGAACAAGGACGTACATCAATGCCTTGCACAATGTTCTAGACGCCCTTTGACACAAGAACATGTTGCATCATATAAGCCCACATAGGGTAGTTGTCCCCATCCAACCTGTCCTCAGCAGCAAACATCTTGAACACATTTGTGTTGTTGTCAGCCATGATAAATGTTGCACGTGATGTGAAAACTGCCCAAAAATAGGAGAAACTGAGCGGGAACAACACATGCTATATAGCACAAACTGTAGAAGACTATGATGCACCTGTTATGCAAAAAATGGCACTGACAAAAATTCTACAAAAAATGAGGAAATAGCCTGTGCAGGCCTGCCTGTAGTGGAAATGAAGGCCGAAATGAGCCCGAATCAAAAATTTGAGCAGACTTAGCTCTACGAGCTTATCCGAAATTTTAGTCGACCTACGAACGCTTGCAAAAGATCACTGAAATCGGAGAAAGTGAGCAGGCGTGTGCTCGAGCAACTGGCGCTAAGCCCGGGAGGATGCAACCTGCTATGAAACCAATCGTTGGAATTAGGGTTGCAGAGAAATGCACACAGCTTGGAGAAGACGAAGGAAGCTCAAGGCACACAATAGAGAGTGTGGTACTTAGTATGCAATGGAAAGATAGATAGCCCTAGAGTGATGGGCATATATACAATGCTCGGGGGAAAAAACCTCCTAAAGAGGGACAAAATGCCCCGGCGGTTCTAGTGTGTTCACACACATCACTACCACATGTATATGGTAATAGTAACATAAAAATGTAAGAAAGCGTGCAAAACGACTCCAAGTATAGAGAGACAAAAAACGGTGGAACTTTGAAGAACCATAAAGTAGATAGGGATACATGAGGAGGTTAAGGGGTGATTAAGGTGATAAAAAGGGTGGGACACCAAACACGTTTTGTTCATAATGAGCTCATCAGCGGTGTGAGTTTAGAGATATAATATGGAGGAGGTGAACGTGGCTTTATAGAGGGCCAATTTGAGGTGGGATGTTTTTTGGGGGGGAAAAGGGAGTTGATGGGTGGTAATGTACTCAAGTACATAGGGTAGAAGTGGAGGTACTTGTTTTATTCGTGAGAGGTAAACAAGTTGTTCTTAATAGAGTTATGTTCTTTGAAGAGGATGGTGAGGGCGGTGAGGGTGTGATTTGATGCCAAAAAATTGTTTTTTTTTTTTTTTGGGGGGGGGGGGGGGGAGGGGAAAGGATTTTTATTTGCTTTTGTTTACGTTTGAGCAAGTGGTAAGCAAGGCTTTTGCAAGAGGTGTACAGGGAAGAAGGAAAGGGATCCTTGGATATAAGTTAATGGAGGTAATCCAAAACTTTGGGGAATATAGAGAGCTGTACTAGGAGGGAAAAATTGTGCGGGTTTGATGGAGAAAGGTAAAATTTGGTGGGAAGAAGTTAGGGGATATAGTGGAAGGTAGGTACCATCTACTACTGCCCATATGAGCAAAAAACAAACATAGAGAGCCACTACATCATAGGTTGGGGTACAAAAAAGCGGAGCTTTCCCAAATTAGTTAAAGGTGGGTGGCATGCCTAATAGAAAACGTAAAGAGAGCCTCATAGGGAAGGGGTGCAAAAAAGTGGAGCTTTTTTATTTATTATTTGTAGAAAGTGTGTGCCATGCTTTACTAGAAAGACATGCAACCCATCCAAAATTTATGGCCGTCCGTCGGGGTGGTGCAAGGAATGCACAAGAATTTATGGATGTCGGGCCCCAAGGTCCAACAAATGGTGGGTCTAGGTAGATGCGAGAGTGTGGGGTTGTATTGGCAAGCCCGAGCAATAGAGTTGCTGATACAAGAGAGGGTGATAGGCTTCTTGGGAAGGCGTAAAAGGTAGCTTGAAGGTTATGGGAGGTGTTTTCTTAAATCAGAGTGATGGTTCCATGAGGGAGGTACGGTTCCGAGAAGTGATTTTGTTGAACACATTATGAAGAAACCCTTGCCAGTAGCCTTTTCCCCTAAGGCGATTGTAGAAGAGGCTGCGGATAATGAGGAAACCTTCCAAGGAGCTCTCTCTAATGATATATATTTTAAGTTCATTGATTATGAAAGCAAATTTTTGATGTGAAGGGTGCCAAGATATCCAAGGGATGTAGTTATAGGCGTTTAAGGGCAATGGGAGTCCAAAAGGCTTGAGGAGGCAAACTTGGTACCTTTAAAAAATTCTATGTTGAGGATAGTGGCGTGGTTGGTAGAGATGTGGCTCGCGATTTGAATGTGTTCTTGAAGTGGTTTCCCATAATCATTCAAAAGAGAGGAGAGGGAAGTATCAGAGCCAACCCATAGTCCAAAGGCATCATCTACATAGCACTTGAAGTAAAAGAGGTTTGGATTGTGCAAAAGAGAGGAAGAGGCTTCTAAATGGCATAAAAATAGGCATGCATACACTAAGAAAAAATTGGAACCCATAGTTGTGCCCTTGACTTGTTTCCAAAAACTTCCTTTGAAGGTAATGTAATGGTGTGACAGGATGAGAGCCGCAAGAGAGAGGATAAAGTGAGTTTTAGGCGGGTCAAAATGGGTATCTATGCAAGCTTTGAGGGCTAAGAGTCCTTGGTTGATTGGTATATTGTGACAAAGGGCCTCAACATCAAAAGTGAAGAGGAGGGTATTGGGTGGGAGGGGGAGTTTGTTAAGGTCTTGGATGAGGGTGGGAGTTTTTAAAATTTTGCTTATAGGTGAGGAGGATAGGGAAAATTTCTAAGTGAAGCCATATGGAGGCTTTTTCAAAGATATAGCCGCCTCTGTAGGAGAAAATAGGCCATGTTACAAGGGAGGGTTTGTAGAGTTTTGGGATGAAGTATATGGGGCAAGATTTAAGCTGCTTGTCAAGGGGCGAGAGGATGAAGTTACGATCTAATGCCAGTAACGACAAAAATTGCATGGTAAGGGAGGAGAGGAGGGAGGCAATAAAGGGAAAGGGGTTGGAAGAGCAAGGCTCATAAGTGGAGGTATCATTAAGGTGGGAGAGGGCATTACTTTCATACAAGTTTAAAGGTTAGATGGCCAAGCCTAAGTTCTTGTCCGCAGGTTTTATGACAGTTGAAGGGTCCAATTTGAGGCTACATATGGCTTGTGAGACAAAACGGGGACGCTTTGAAGGTGGGAAGAAATTAGAGTAAAATAGGTGGCTAATGTTATGATGGTTTTTTTGTAAGATTAGATTGAGAGCAGGGTATTCTAAGGGTGGCTTCCAAAGGGGATTTGGTATCTTGAAAGGAGAAGGTGGTGGGGTTGGATGATTCTTGAGAAAAAGCTTTAGCTTGAGAATTCTTGCCATGACGTCATGTGAATTAAGAAGTGATGAGGGTGAAGGGTTTGGGGGGGATGTATTTTAAACCTAAGGGTAGGCACCGCTTTTCTAGGAGAGATAGTATCTTAGGTGTAAGGTTGTGCACTTAAAAATTGGAAACCCCATGATCTAAAGAGAGGGCTTTAAGTTTACCAAAGAGGAGAAGCTTGTAGCCTTGAGGGTTTGTAAGGGTAGCCAATACTTTCTTCTCGTCTGCCCTTTGTAGGTTGGGAGCTCGAGGTATTCTTTGCCAAACTTTCTTGTAGAGGCGGTGTTGGAGATCCAAAGCTAAGGGAGGAGGGAGGGATTAAAGAAGGAAAGATGCAGCCATGTAGTGGGGTGTTGTAGCCCTAGTCCCTCCTCCCTCTCACTTTTCTCGAGCGCTTTGAATTGTAGTGGGAGGTGTGATTTTGAATGTGAAAGGAGGAGGGAAAAGATGGTACATTGGAGTGGGAAATGGTATTGAGAAGAGCTTGGGCTTGGGAACGGGGACAAATTACATACACGAGATTATAGAATAGAGAGAGAGAGAGAGTACACACGATATATGTGGTTCACCCAATGTGGGCTACATCCACGGAAAAGAAGCCACTCAATGGCTTTAGTACTTCAAAACAAAAAGTAGTTTACAAAGGGATTATACCCTTAATGGAGCTCCCGCCTTGCTTCACTCTCACCACCTCACACTCACCTTGTTGCATCAACTTTACACTATGAAATGTGTGTAGAAATGGCCTCCTTTTATAGGCCAAAAGGGCTGCCCTCTCTTATGAGAGGTAGCCATGTGTAGCCGCCCTTGTGTGAATAAGTCCAAATCGGACCCTCCAATCCGCCCATGTGTGGCAGCCCTTGTGTAGACAAATCCGCTTTTGAATTCGGCCACCGGCCACCGTCCATTGACTTGTTCCGGCCAACTGGCCGCCGTCCGGCCATAATATTCCGGGGAAAAGGAATATTCCGACGAAGCAAAAAAAAAAGTCTCGGGGGCTTCCGCCCCCGAGGCCCCTAAAGTTGCCCCTGATTGTTGGCCGTGAAAATTTTGGTTTTCGGTGAGTGATTTTCCTTCACGCACGATGGCTTCTCCTCATAATGGGGGCCTTACAAATGTGAGCTTTTACCACAGAAATTACAAGGGTAAATCAGACTCCATACTTAACAATCTCCCACTTGGAGACTGATCTCCAAACCAAACCTGTGACTGCTTTCCATTCTGGCTTCTTATCCTTGAATGCCAATTGAAGATGAGCAAAAGCTCAACTACTCCTTGTTGACCACCTTTGTAAACATGTCTGTAGGATTTTCACTTGTATGCACCTTTCCTAGCTTTAGCTGTCCCTCTTCCAAAAGAGTGCGTATGAAGTGATATCTCACCTCAATGTGCTTTGTCCTTGAATGAAAGGCTGAGTTTTTTGCAAGATGGATAGCGCTTTGGCTATCACTGTACAAGACACAATTGTCTTGTTTGAACTCCAAGCTCTTCTAAGAATCTGTGAAGCCACATAATTTCTTGGCTTGCCTCCGTCATTGCTACATACTCTGCTTCCGTGGTAGAAAGTGAGACCACTTTCTGCATCTTTGAAGCCCAGCTTACTGCTGTGCCTCCAACCGTGAACACATAGCCAGTAGTGCTCCTTCGAGTATCTTTGTCACCTGCCATATCTGCATCAGCATACCCTTCTAGAAAAGTATCAGTTCCTCCAAAATACAAAGCATTTGTTGTTGTCCCTTTTAGATACCTCAGTATCCACTTCACAGCTTGCCAATGTTCTTTACCTGGGTTGTCCATGAACCTACTTACAACTCCCACTGCATGTGCAATGTCTGGCCTTGTCCAGACCATAGCATACATAAGAGAACCTACCACTGCAGCATATGGAACTTTAGACATATAGGCTATTTCCTCTTGTGTCTTTGGACACATATCCTTCGTTAATTTAAAGTGACCAGCCAAAGGTGTAGAAACTGGTTTTGCATTTTGCATTGCAAACCTTTCTAGTACCTTCTTGATGTAATACTCTTGAGATAGATTTATTGTCTTCTTCATCCTGTCCCTTGATATTTTCATACCAAGTATCCTCTTTGCAGCACCTAAATCTTTCATTGAAAAATATTTAGACAGCTCCTCTTTTAGGTCTTTGATGTCCTACATGTTGGCACTTGCAATCAACATGCCATCAACATACAACATTAGGATGATGAATTTTCCATCTCCCAAATTCTTCGTGTAGACGCAGTGATCCGAGTTGCATCTTGTGAATCCATGATCCAACATCCATCGATCAAACTTCAAGTACCATTGTCTTGATGCTTGCTTTAAACCATACAAGCTCTTCTTTAATCTACAAACCATTTTCTCCTTACCTTTTACTTCATACCCCTTTGGTTGAAGCATGTAGATTTCCTACTCTAAGTCACCGTGAGGGAATGCCGTATTTACATCCATTTGCTCGAGATTTAGATCATGAGCAGCCACAAGGCTTAAGACAAGCCTAATTGAGTTCATTTTTACAACAGGAGAAAATATTTCATTGAATTCAATACCTTTCTTTTGAGAAAAACCTTTTACCACAAGCCTAGACTTGTACCTTTTCTTCCCACCTTCTTCTTCCTTCACCTTGTACACCCATTTGTTTTGAAGTGCCCGTTTACCTTTAGGCAACTCAACCAACTCCCATGTTTGGTTACAATGTAGTGAGTCCATCTCCACTTGCATGCTCTTCGTCCATTCTTCTTTGGATTCATGTTGCATAGCTTCTTCGTATGATTCCGGCTCTCCAGAATCTGAGATCAAGAGATGGTTGAGGAAGGAACAAACCTTTCTGGAGGTCTACTTGCTCTTGTAGATCTTCGGGGAATAGGTTGAGGCTCCTCATTTGGTTGATGTTGTTGCACATTGTCACCGTTTGTAGTCCTTGAGTCTTCACCGTCCTCAAGCTCCATGTACTCATCACCTGTTTCTTTTGTTTGTTTTCTTTCCAAGTAATCTTTGTACATATTTTGTTCGTTAAAAATTACATCCCTACTCCTTAAGATTTTACCATCTTCAGGATTCCATAGGCGATACCCAAAGTCACCTTCTCCATAGCCAATGAAGAAACACTTTTTGGACTTTGCATCTAGCTTTGATCTTAGGCTTCTATCTATGTGCATGAAAGCCTCACACCCAAACACTTTGAGAAATGCATAATTCACCGGTTTACCTGTCCATGCCTCTTCTGGAACTCCCCCATCCAATGTCGTTGAGGGTGAACGATTGATTAAGTACACAGACGTACTTACAGCTTCCGCCCAAAGCTCAAGCGGTAGGCCTGCATGTAGCCGCATGCTTCGTGCTCGCTCCATGATTGTTCTGTTCATCCTTTCCGAAATCCCATTTTGTTGAGGTGTCCTTGGGGTTGTCCTTTGCCTCCGAATTCCATTGCTAGCACAAAAGCTTTCAAAAGCTTGGCAACAATATTCGCCTCCATTGTCAGATCTGAGGCATTTAACCTTAGCACCTGTTTCATTCTCCACAAAGGCTTTTCACCTTTGAAATATGGAAAATACATTGGATTTATTCTTCATGACATAAACCCATGTTTTTCTAGTCGCATCGTCTATGAATGTTACATAGTACAATGAGCCACCAAGTGATGGTGTACTTGCAGGACCCCAACCATCAGAATGAACCAACTCAAGTTTTTTATGTTTTCTTTCATTTCCTGATTTTTGAAATTTTACCCTCTTTTGTTTACCATAAACACAATCTTCACAGAACTCTAAGTCCACTTACCACCTCACACTCACCTTGTTGCATCAACTTTACACTATGAAATGTGTATAGAAATGGCCTCCTTTTATAGGCCAAAAGGACTGCCCTCTCTTATGAGAGGCAGCCATGTGTAGCCGCCCTTGTGTGAATAAGTCCAAATCCGACCCTCCAATCCGCCCATGTGTGGCCGCCCTTGTGTAGACAAATCCGCTTTTGAATTCGGCCACCGGCCACCGGCCATTGACTGCCGGCCAACCGACCGCTTTCCGGCCGCCGTCCGGCCATAATATTCCGGCGAAGCAAAAAAAAAGTCTCGGGGGCTTCCACCCTCGAGGCCCCTAAAGTTGCCCCTGATTCTTCGCCGTGAAAATTTTGGTTTTCGGTGAGTGATTTTCCTTCACGCACGATGGCTTCTCCTCATAATGGGGGCCTTACAAATGTGCGCTTTTACCACATAAAATTACAAGGGTAAATCAAGCTCCATACTTAACAGTGGAATCGGTCCGGGTTGCCTGGGTGGTGTTGGTCTTGCCCTTGGCGGAGAGATCTGATTCTGTCTCCCTCCTCTATTAAAATTCTGCCTCCTTAGATGTGGGCAGTAGTACATACCATGGCCGTCTTCCCCACAATTGTAGCAGTGGTACTCTTGGTTTTGCCTTCATTTTCCTCTTCCTTGTTCTGGATTTCTGACAGGTGCATGCCCTTGCTGCACCAGATGCACGGATAAACTCTCGAGTTGGGTAGTGATGCGACTCAGCAGGTCTTGCTGCTCTTCTGATGCCTCTTGTGATTGGGCTCTATGAACGACTGTTGCAGTCACTGGGGTTAGTCAGACTGAGATTGATTCCTCTGACTCGTTGACTCTTGCTTGCATGCTCAGCTTCTTGTCTTTATGGCGGGCTACTTCTACTGCCAACTCATATGTTGCAGGAAACCTTCCCTTCACCTTCTCCTTAAGTGGCGACCATAGGACAGCAATGAAACGGTCCTTCTTCAGTAAATTAGGCGCTCCTTCACCTTCCTCAAGTGAGGCAACCCATCTCTCCCATAAGTCCACAAACTTGGACTCATAAGTGGCATACTCTAGCAGACCTCCCTGCTTAAATTCCATCAGTAGTATAGCTGCCATAGCTTCTCCGAGGTTGTGCCTCCACCAAACCTCTTCACAAAGGCAGCCCGTAACACATACCATGCATTTTTGGTAGCCTGGGGCAAATCATTGTACCAAGACTTGGCCTCTACTTTCATCAGTAGAGGAAAAATTCGAAGCCGTTAGGCGTCGTTATCCTTGTTGGAAACCACACAAGCGATGTCGAAATCATCCAGAAAGTCGGTGGTGAGATCTTCTCCCTTCTTTCCGATGAACGTGGGGAAAGAAACACTTGCCATGGTAGTAACTCAGGAAATTACAAACTCTTTTTTATATATTAATGACAGTAGCGGCTCATAGCGGTTTTTACAGAGTTGGATGGATAGATTAAACCAAGATAAAGATGGAAACATTGAAGGAGCGGTGGTAATCCAATATGGAGAGAATGATAGGGTTTGGAGAGCTAAGGATTTCTCCTAGCACCGCAGCACCGAACAAATACAAAATCTTCTGTTGGTAGAAGATCTTTCTATCTACATAGATATTCACATGCATAGCTATAGAAATCTAAACGGGAACGCTGTTGGCCCGTTTTCCATCATGTACAGAGGGTGGAGTACTTACTTATGTTGTTACCGTGTCGGCGTTGATGAGTCGGCACATCCACAGGAGGTCATCGCCTTTCATGGGCTCTACCTTTCCTTTGTCGCTCAGCACGTATGGGGTGATGGCGACGCGTCTGACCACTCCCAGCCTTTTAGCTAGCAGCAACTGTAGATAATTACCGTAGTCGACGTGTTGCATGAATTCCACTCCATTCAGCTGTAATTCTTCTCCAGCCCACTGGGTTTCACCTGTGGTGGAGAGCTTCTTTAGGATAAGTTGTACAGGGAGAGGAGGAAGACTCTCTATCCGTCTTCTAAAACAGCGAGAGTAGTAGTCGAACCACTCTTCCTTAGGGCATGGGAACCTTCTTACCACTTCTACTTCAGGATTGTCGAAGTGGACTGGCAGTACTTGCATGCGTCGTGCAAATCGATAGGCCACCTTCCGCCGCTTAGCCTTGGATGACCTTCTCTTTGGAAAACTGGGTACGACCGGACTTTCCGAACTTGAAGCACTCGCTTGGCCAGACGCTTCTTCCTTTGGGGTCATGTGTTTCCAGACTGGCTTAGCCTTTCCTTACCTTTGGCTCGAGTAGCCCCTTTAGGACATTTTGGAGTAGAGGTTATACCTTTGATTGCAGTTTCCTTAGGAAAGAGAGGCCTTACCGTTTTCTTTCCTCCTTTGATGTGGATGACTTCCTCGCGGTGAATGTCGATGTAGATGATTTCAGCCCCTTCGCTGCCTTCGTTGCTGGCACTCATTGACAGTGTGTTTTGGTTGACAGCAGTGATAGCACTTCATAGACCTCCCACCTGATGCTCTCAATTTGTGGTTAGAACGAGCAACACGACATGGGGAGCTTACCTCTTGAATATTGATGACATTGCAACCTGGCAGTAGTACCTCAATGAAGGCAGCTAGTGCCTCCTTAGTCTCCACCTCTTCCGTCCTCTAGTTAGAGAATTCCTTCAGCCATTCATCCATGATTGATGGTATGCGTTACTTTCAGCATTGTAAACTAAAGGTTTCCAAGAAGCCCTCCTCAGTGGGGGCACCAAATGATGGCTGCAAAGTGCGACATGAACCCCGACGGCCTCTAAAACGCCAGGAGCCAATGCACGCCGCGAGCCGGTCACACTGTAAAGCAAACAGGGAGCACCACCTAGCTTTGGGCGGCTAGGATGCAGACAACGGTGATTTGAAATATTACGAATTCTACACACAAAGAGAGAGAGAGAGAGAGAGAGAGAGAGAGAGAGAGAGAGAGAGAATAGAGAGAATAGACAGGTGATAAAAACCCTCAAGGGTGTGAGGGAGAATTATTCTCTTGCCATATTTACAGCAACCTTATTTCCGGCGAGGTGGCATATCATGGTGATAGAGAGATAGAGGGAGAGATAGTGAACCTACTTGGTGCGTTCTCTAGAGATGACTCATTGACATGAAACCTTGCTAACATGAGTGTGTGTGGATCGACCGTTGGAGTCGAGATGTGGACATAGCTTCCTTTACATCATACAATTCCCAAAGCAATCCACTATGCTAAGTCCCCTCTCTTGTGATGCAAATGTGGCCAATTTCTCCCACCAAAATACTACCAAGTGCTAACCTCTCATGAACTTGCCCCCCTCTCCCCCCCCCGATAGTGACCTCTCAGTGCCTTTTTATAAGTGTTGGCTGCTTTAGATTAGGATAATCTGGTGTGATTAGGGTAATCTAATCAGGGGAGACAAAGCAAGGTACTAGGCCCTAGGTGGTTGACCCTTGCTTTGTCTTGCGAATAATTATAAGAAAAACCTCTAGCTGGGCCTTTGTGACCATCACCTAGAGAGATGAGAATTTACAAGTTTGGGATTTTTTACAAGATTTGGTTGAAACTGGAAAAAAATGATGATAATAACCTACGGTTTATTGAAGAGGGCATTGTGGATGTGATTCCGGTGAATAGTAGCTTCACTGGTGCGTCGGTGTAGCGCGTTCGTCACTTTGGGATCGATCAAGACATGCCTTTAGTGCCTTTGCTCGTTTCGGTGTCAGTGTTGCGTAATTTAAGTGGTCCTCCATCTTGTCGATGGCGTCCTTGCCGTTGAATCCTTCGTTTTTTTGTATTTTACTGGTGTGTGTGTATATGCGTGTGTGTGTATGTATGTATGAGTGGGTAAGCATGTGTGTGTGTGTGTATGTGTGTGCGCGAGCGTGCGTGGGAAGGGGGGGGTATATTATGTATATACATAAATATATATATATATATATATATATATATATATATGTTTTATTATATTTTTTGGTGACTTACTGCTGGCAACGCAGAGACGGGGAGAGAGATGGAGTGAGAGAGAGAGAGTGTGTGTGCACGAGTGTGTGTGTGTGTGTGTGTGTGTGTATTTACCATGCGCATGGCTCGGGTGCGGTGCGACAGAGAGAGAGAGAGAGCTTGACTGGGCCAGCATGCACTGGGGGTGAGTGGGTGACGGTGGGGTGTGTGTGTGATAGAGAGAGAAAGTGTGTGTTGATGCGGCGCCTCCACAGGCCGAAGAAAGAGAGAGTGAGAGGATAGAGGGTGGCTTGAACACAGTGCAAGCAAGGGAGAGGACGAGGTGAGTGGCGAAGGACGGTGCCAAGGGATAGGGTGTGGGTGTGTGTGGCGTTCTTCCACTGCGCCCGCATGGGCGGGGTCAGGGGGGAGGGAGAGCATGGCGTAGGCAGGCGCATCCGACAGAGGGCGCAAACGGGGGGGAAGGTATATTAATCAATGGAATGGGGGGGGGGGTTAGGAGTTAGAGAGAGAGAGAGAGAGAGAGAGAGAGAGAGAGAGAGAGAGAGAGAGAGAGAGAGAGAGAGAGAGAGAGAGAGAGAGATCCTTAAAGGCAGGTTCCCACGGTGGGGAAAAAGAGAGTGAGAGTGTGCGAGGAGAGTGGGATAAGGGGGGGGGGGGGGGTGGGGGGGTGGGGGGGGGGGTGGGGGTGGGTGGGGGGGGGGGGGGGGGGGGGGGGGGAGAGAGAGAGAGAGAGGGTGTGGGTGGATGTGTAGGGAAGTGAATTGAGATTGAGAGAGAGAGAGAGAGAGAGAGAGAGAGAGAGAGAGAGAGAGAGAGAGAATATACAATATCTGTGGCAGCCCGCCAGAGGGTGTGACAGAGGTATCCTATCTTATGCGCCCACTGGGCCAGGTGATGTAGTGGCAGAGTAAGTGAGAGAGAGAGAATTGGCGGAGCCAAGCAGTAGGAGAGAGAGATTCCGTCTTCTGGCGATAATGGAGAGGTGTGGCCAAATTGATGGCGCCTTGCCAGTGGTTAAGCCTAAAGGGGTGGTGTTGAGATGTCGAGCTCTACACCTTGAGCTGGCATCCACTACGGGTCTTGGCCACTTACGGCATTTACTCACTGGCGCGTTAGGTGACCGACACGGAGGATCTCTGCCAGTGATTCTACAGCTGGACTACACTTATAGTGCCAGCCTAGTACGCTTCTAGTGAGTTCACACTTAGTGACCGCATGTACATATGTGCTACTTTTCAGCTTTAGCACTTAGTCATTTTGTACTCTCTTTTTCTGTAAAGAAGAAGAAGAAGCTTTCCATCTCTGTGTGCTTTGTTCTTGTCTTGTGTAGCTCTCTTGCATCCTCATTCTTTACATGGTATCAGAGCCTGGTGTAGGCAAGAGAGGCAGATTTGCAGGTTTTTGTCTTAGTGCTTCAAGATGTCTGACGGTTTCAGTCAGATTGTTACTGAGAAGCTTGAGAAAAATAACTACCCTGCATGGAAGTTCAGAATAACAAATTTCCTAAAAGGAAAAGGTTATTGGGACTATGTAGAAGGAGACAATGAAAAGGAACCAGAGATTCCCGAGGCAAATGCTACAACAGAACAAAGGAAAGCTTTGAGGGACTGGCAACAAGGCCAGAGCAAAGTGATGTATTGGTTGTCTATGAGCATCACAGATGGCATGATGGGCTATCTACAGGATGCTGAAACCCCCGCCATTGCATGGAGAAACTTAGGCAGAGTGTTCGAGGTGAACACCAAGGCCAGGAAGCTTCAACTAAAGTCGGAGCTAAATCAGGTTAAGAGGAACAACCTCTCAATCAATGATTATGCCTTGAAGATCAAGAGTATCATTGAGGCTCTTGGATCTATTAAAGTCTCAGTGGAAGACGATGACATTGTCCGTGCATGCTTGGATGGTCTAGGAGATGAGTATGTACATTTTAGGTCTTCCATGAATACAAGAGACGACATCCCCGTGTTCCAAGATTTGATTTCTATGCTTATTCTTGAGGAGAAGAACCTTGACACATCTTCTTCTCATGGCAGAAATAATTCTGAACAGGCCTTCTATTCTAACTCCAACAGAGGTAGAGGTAGAGGTCGTGGTCGAGGCCCAAGGGGTTGCAGGGGCCAATTTCTGGAAGGTCAATCAAATCAAAACAATACAGGTGGCAGGGGAAACCAGTCTCAAGGCAGGGGGAGTCAAAGAGGTCGTGGTGCAGGATCAAGCAGGCAGCAACATACTCCAGATAGTAGAGAATGTTGGACTTGTGGTGAAAGAGGTCACATGTCACGTGACTGTCCAAAGGGAAAAGCAAGTAGAAAGAGAGAACAGGGCAACTATGCATCTACTAGCAGAGATGCAGATGACAGCAAAAACGAGCGCATGTTTGTTATGCAGCATGTAATGAATACAATGACTGCAGAGAATTCCACCCAAGATGATGTTTGGTATGTGGATTCAAGTGCCTCTAATCACATGACGTCTCGTGGAGAGTGGTTTAGAGATATGCGCAAACCAGATGTGTCAGGCTATGTGCAAACAGGAGATGACACAGCTCCCATTGCTCATGTAGGGGACATACCTCTAAATACGAAGAGTGGGAAATCAAAGTACTTAGCAGATGTACTTCATGTCCCAAACATTACAAAGAATCTTGTTTCTGTTGGACAAATGGTTGAGCAGGGTTTGCAGGTTCGCTTCAATCCAAATGGCTGTTATGTAGAAGATTTCCAAAATGGCTGTAAGCTGATCACAGAGGGCAAATGTGTGGGCAGAATGTTTACGCTGAATGTAGACATGCCTGAGGTAAAAGCTGCATTATTTGCACAGGGCACAGGTGTTGTGGCTGATGTTGACATTTGGCACAAACGCATTGGCCATGTCAATGAGCAGAGATTGCGCAGCATGCAATCAAAACAGATTGTAAAAGGTTTGCCCAAATTCAAGGTGGATGGTATGCATAAAGTGTGTGCAGCATGCCAGTTTGGAAAACAGTCAAAGGGCTCATTTCCACATGAGCGCAATGTATGTAAAAGGCCACTTGAGGTGGTGCACACAGATGTTTGGGGTCCAACCGATACTGCAAGTATACATGGTTGCAGGTATTATGTCTCTTTCATTGATGACCATACAAGGAAAGTATGGGTCTACTTCATGCGTAACAAAAGTGAAGTGTTTGGTCACTTTCAAGACTTCAAAGTCATGATTGAGAAGGAGACAGATATGCAAATCAAGACATTGAGGTCAGATGGAGGGGGAGAGTACTTCTCCAATGATTTTTCAGATTTTCTGCGAATGCATGGTATACACAGGCAGTTTACATGCAGATATACTCCACAGCAGAATGGGGTCGCAGAAAGGAAAAACAGGCACATTGCAGAGGTTGCACGTGCATTGATGAATGAGAAGAACATGCCTCATCATTTCTGGGCTGAAGCTGTAAATACAGCTGTGTACATTATGAACAGGACACCTACAGCTGCGGTGCATGATGTAACACCTGAGGAAAAGTTTACAGGTACAAAGCCTGATTTGGCACACTTGAAAGTGTTTGGCTGCATAGCTTACGTGCATGTAACAGATGAGTTGCGTAGGAAATTGGATCCTAAAGTAGAGAAATGTATTCTTGTGGGATATTCCCTTGAACAAAAGGGGTACAGGTGCTACAATCCTACTACACGAGAATTACGAGTGAGCAGAGATGTAGTCTTTGATGAGATGAGCAGCTGGTACAGTAATGCACATGGCACTATTGGGGCTGATGTAAAAGATGATGTGGTTGTACAAAATGTGAGGCCACAGTCACAGGTTTTGAGTGGACCACAAGAGTCCTCTTCTCGTAGCTCTGTTGAGAAACCATGGAATGGTAGACTACGTACGCAGGTTACTCCACCAACAGGTACAGGGAATGTATCACGAAAAGGAAAGGAAAAGGTTGATGAACCTCCCTTTATGGTTGATGCATCATCAGGTTTTTCACATGTAGACATGGATTCAGATGGTTCTGAACAAAGTCTTGATGAGGAATTTGGAATTCCGGCTGTCAGGACACCTGGTGTAAGGAAAGTACAAGAAGATGCTAGAGGGCAAAGGAGTGACCAAGGACCGCGCAGATCTAATAGAGTCAGAAATCCAGTTCAGAAATTGACTTATGATGGGTATCTAGCGCATCACCAAGCCTACATGGCTAAGGTGATACAGGATGTGGAGCCCACATGTTTTGAGGATGCAGTTGGAAATGTGCATTGGGATGATGCAATGAATGAAGAGATGGATGCATTGGAAGCAAATGACACATGGGAGTTGGTGCCATTGCCAAGTGGCAAGAAAGCTATTGGCTGTAAATGGGTGTATAAAACCAAGCATAAGGCTGATGGTAACATTGAGCGTCACAAGGCAAGGCTGGTCGCAAAGGGTTATGCACAGACGTATGGCATAGACTATGAGGAGACCTTTGCTCCAGTGGCAAAGATGACGACTGTGAGAGCTGTCATAGTAGTGGCTGCATCTAGAGGATGGATTATGCATCAAATGGATGTAAAGAATGCCTTCTTGAATGTTGAGTTGCAAGAGGAAGTATATATGGATCAGCCACCTGGTTATGTCGATCCAGGTTACCCAGATTATGTATGCAGACTTCTCAAAGCTTTGTATGGTTTGAAGCAGGGCTCTAGAGCATGGTATGACAGGATTGCCAAGTATCTTGTCAGTATTGGTTTTAGGAGAGCTCATGCTGATCATTCACTCTATGTACGTGAGAGTGATGTGGGGATTGTGGTCATTACCATATATGTAGATGACCTTATTATTGTTGGTGACAATGCTATGGAGATTGACCATGTGAAGGGTCTTCTCAAATAGGAGTTTGAAATGAAAGATTTGGGCGAGTTGCGCTACTTTCTTGGCATTGAGGTGATCAGGACTCCAGAGGGTGTATGGCTGTCACAGAGACAATATGCTTTGGACATGTTGTCAAAGTATGGTATGGCTGATTGTAAGCCGATTTCCATTCCCTTGGATGTGAATGCAAAGCTGAGTGCAGAGAAGGGTGATGTTGTTGAGGATGTCAATATGTACAGGAAGATGGTGGGTAGTCTAATCTACTTGACTATCACAAGGCCAGACTTGAGCTACACAGTAGGCTTGGAGAGTCAGTTCATGCAGCTTCCGAGGAAGCCACATTTGGATGGAGTACAACGCACACTTAGGTACGTGCAAGGGACTCTTGACTACGCATTGTTCTATGCAGCAGATGCACCATTAGCATTGTATGGGTATACAGATGCAGATTGGGCAGGTAGCATTGTTGATAGGAGATCTACGAGTGGCTTCATGTTCTCTTTTGGGAGTGCTGCTGTTACTTGGAGCAGAAAAAAGCAGCCTACGGTTGCTTTATCGAGCACAGAGGCCGAGTACAGAGGTGCAGCAGTTGCGGCGTGCGAGGTAGCTTGGCTACGCACATTACTTGAGGACTTGGGAGTGCAGGTGGACCAGCAGATTGTCATTCATTGTGACAACCTCAGCAGCATGCAGTTGGCTAGGAACCCAGTGTTCCATGCTAGGACCAAACACATAGAGGTCCGTTACCACTACGTTCGAGAGCGAGTGTTGGCGGGCGACATCGACTTGGTCTACGTCAGCACAGAGGAGCAGATAGCGGATATCTTTACCAAGGCCCTCGGAGCTGAGAAGCTTCGACGTTTCCGGACTATGCTTGGACTCTGCGACATGCAGAGCTCGAGGGGGAGTGTTGAGATGTCGAGCTCTACACCTTGAGCTGGCATCCACTACGGGTCTTGGCCGCTTACGGCATTTACTCACTGGCGCGTTAGGTGACCGACACGGAGGATCTCTGCCAGTGATTCTACAGCTGGACTACACTTATAGTGCCAGCCTAGTACGCTTCTAGTGAGTTCACACTTAGTGACCGCATGTACATATGTGCTACTTTTCAGCTTTAGCACTTAGTCATTTTGTACTCTCTTTTTCTGTAAAAAAGAAGAAGAAGCTTTCCATCTCTGTGTGCTTTGTTCTTGTCTTGTGTAGCTCTCTTGCATCCTCATTCTTTACAGGTGGTAAATTGTAAAGAACTTCCCTTTTTTGTTTTTGTTTTTTTTTTTCTTTGGTGATATGATCTCACCTTCTTGGGGTATGGTTCTCGCTGTCGCGGTTTCCAAAACCGGCTGTCAGAGTGAAGGGGTGTGTTTGTGTTTGTGTAGAGGTAGTGTGTGTGTGTGTGGAAGTAACGAGAGTGTGTGTGTGGGAACGAGAGAGAGAAAGGAATATTTATTATATATTTTTTTCCAATTTTTCACGTTAGCTTGGCCGCCTACAGAGAACGAGGGAGAGAAAGAAAACAGGGGGGGGGGGTATGGAGAGTGAGGCCGAAGGGGGGTGTGGACAAGAAGGAAGATGGGTTATAGTATGGCGGCCCGCTGGGGGTGAGTGTGGACGAGCAGAGAGAGAGAGAGAGAGAGAGAGAGAGAGAGAGAGAGAGAGAGAAGAGAGAGAGAGAGAGAGAGAGAGAGAGAGAGAGAGAGAGAGAGAGAGAGAGAATATTTGAAAGAGAGAGAGAGAGAGAGAATATACAATATCTGTGGCAGCCCGCCAGAGGGTGTGACAGAGGTATCCCATCTTATGCGCCCACTGGGCTAGGTGATGCAGTGGCAGAGTAAGTGAGAGAGAGAGAATTGGCGGAGCCGAGTAGTAGGAGAGAGAGAGTCCATCTTCTGGCGATAATGGAGAGGTGTGGCCAAATTGATGGCGCCTTGCCAATGGCTAAGCCTATAGGGGTGGTAAATGGTAAAGAACTTTCTTTTTTTGTTTTTGTTTTTTTTTTTCTTTGGTGATATGCTCTCACCTTCTTGGGGTATGGTTCTCGCGGTCGAGGTTTCAAAAACCGGCTGTCAGAGTGAAGGGGTGTGTCTGTGTTTGTGTGTAGAGGTAGTGTGTGAGAGTGTGTGTGTGTGGAAGTAACGAGAGTGTGTGTGTGTGGGAACGAGAGAGAGAAAGGGATATTTATTATATATTTTTTTCCAATTTTTCATGTCAGCTTGGCCGACTACAGAGAACGAGGGAGAGAGGGCGTGAGTGAGGAGAGAAAGGGTGATGGTGGTGAGAGGTTGAGGGCATGGGGTGAGTGTGTGTGTTTGTGTGCACGTCTATGTGTGTGTGTAGGTGTGTGTGCATGCTAAGAGAGAGAGACATATATATATATATATATATATATATATATACTACATTGCGCCTGCGGGTTGAACGAGAGGAAGAGCGAGAGAGGGCGGGAGTGAGAGATGGGGAGAGAGCGAGAGATGAGGGGGTAGTGTGTGGTGTGTGTGTGTGTGTGTGTGTGTGTGTGTGTGTGTGTGTGTGTGTGTGTGTGTGTGTGTGTGTGTGTGTGTGTGTGAGTGAGTGTAGGTAGCGAGCGAGAGAGAGAGAGAGAGAGAGAGAGAGAGAGAGAGAGAGAGAGAGAGAGAGAGAGAGAGAGAGAGAGAGAGAGAGAGAGAGAGAGAGAGCTATTCGGTGTTGGCTGCATACACAGAGAGCGAGAGAGTGAGGGTCAACGGGAACGAGGGAGGGAGTGTGGGGCTAAACGAGAGAGAGAGAGAGAGAGAGAGAGAGAGAGAGAGAGAGAGAGAGAGAGAGAGAGAGAGAGGGAGAGAGAGAGAGAGAGAGAGAGAGAGAGAGAGGGAAGGTATGGACGAGAGGGGTTGTAGTGGGCCAGGGAGAGTGGGTGATGGGGAGGGAGGGGAGTGGGTGAGGGAGAGAGTGTGATGAAATGGTGGCCCTCCTTGGTTGACAAACAAGAGGGACAAAGAGAGAGTATGGATGAGAGGGCAGAGATCAGGGAGGAAGGTGTGAGAGTGGAAGGTGTGTGTGTGTGTGTGTGTGTGTGGAGAGAGAGAGAGAGAGAGAGAGAGAGAGAGAGAGAGAGAGAGAGAGAGAGAGAGAGAGAGAGAGAGAAGGTATGGACGAGAGGGGCTGTAGTGGGCCAGGGAGAGTGGGTGATGGGGAGGAGGGGGAGTGGGTGAGGGAGAGAGTGTGATGCAATGGTGGCCCGCCTTGGTTGACAAACAAGAGGGACAAAGAGAGAGTATGGACGAGAGGGGAGAGATCAGGGAGGAAGGTGTGAGAGAGAGAGAGTGTGTGTGTGTGTAAATAATGAAAAAGAGAGAGAGACTCTTGTCCCATGCATGGCGGCCTGCATCGTGGGTTGATGAACGAGAGGGAGAAAACTTATTCTATGAGCCCAATGGGCTTGGTGACACATGAACAAGGGGGGGGGGGGGGGAGAGAGAGAGAGAGAGAGAGAGAGAGAGAGAGAGAGAGAGCTTGTCCTCTGGTGATAATGGAGGAGAGATGGAGAGAGTGTGGCCAAGCTGAGAAGCGGCCCAGTGCGTGCAAGCATGGGAGGGGGAGAGTGGCGGGTGGCAGGTTAAAACGTTTTTTTTTAAATTTTGTTTACCCCTCGAGTGGGTTGGTTCTTGCGGCCACGGTTTTGAAAACCGGCCGTCATTAGCCCTCCCTTCTGGCTGGAGGCATTCATGTCTCTAGCCCTACCTTTGATTCTTCTTCAGTTGATCTGTAGGAGCCGATATCGAGTTGCCTTCAGAACTAGCCATTCCATTTGGCCATTGGTGAGATTTTTGGGATATCCAAAAATTTGCAACAAGTCCGGATGATAGCCTTTTCCTTGGAATAGTGCGGGCTGATTAAATGGGAAGCCCATGGCCTACATAACTTTATGCCAATGTCCTCTTGGATCCCAGGTAAAGAATAGGATTATTATCTGCACTGTCTAAACAATAAAATTTGCATGCCAAACAGGACCAACTTTGTAATGACTAGTAGAGAGAGGAAACTGAGCATCTTGGCTTCTGCAAAGGCAGAACTGAAGATTATGATTCCCAAGAGTGTGCCGAGAATCCACCATATATGGCCACCTTGTTGGTGTGGTGATCTCCAATTGTCTTCAAAATCTTGCTCACTGTCACGATTGGAAAAGCCAGCAAGCATATCATGCTCCTCTTGGGTGTGCTCAAACATGTTAGCTGTCTTTTTTGATGTTGATAGTAAGCCACATACCTTGCAGCTTAAATACAAGCGTAATCCACTCACCTCTCTCCAAAGAAAAGATGCACTATTTGTAAAAAATTGCATCAAATTGGGGATGAGGCCTTCATTCTTGCATTCTATCAACCATTTGTCTATCCATGGCTCCTTAACTTTTATCTCCATGTTGATCTTACCTCTATATGTCCTAGTGGTTAACCATAGCCATAGGTCTGATGCATCCCATGCAAACACAATGCTGCATTGTGGAGGAGTCTCGAACATCCTTAAAAGGTTGGCAACATGTTGATCATCAAACTTACTCTGAACACCCTCACATAAACTGGAGGTATTACCCATCTCCAAGTTTATAACACCTTTCAGTAGACTAGAGGCATTACCCATCTCCAAGTCTATGACACTACACAATAAAGTCTTGCTTGGATCCCAAGCCTCTAGAACAATATCCAATTCCAAACCTTCATTCATACTTACCTCTTCGTTATGGTCTTCTGGTGAAACTTCCTTGATACAAGATGCCTTTAGCTTGCTACATTGTTCTTGGTCCATGCTGGTGCAAAGTCTTCTGTTTCCAAAGCCCTCCCCTTTGCTTGATACGTTGTCCATCTTCTGCAAAACCTTGCTATAGGCTGGTCTTCCTCTTCTCTTGTATTTTCCATGCTCTTTGCATTCCTCTTACTCCAACAAGGCTTGATCAACACTTTACACTTTCTTACCTTACTGCCCAATTCTGTCGATTGATCACTTTGGTGTCTATTTCATCCAAGGTTAGCAATGTACTAACATTTGTAACACAATTTTTTTGACGTACCTCCTTCACTGGGGTAGCATCTTTTGATTCTTTAACCTCTTATTCCACTGCTTCAATCCTTTGAACAAACTTCACGCTTGACCCTTCTTCTGTTATCTTCATGTTGACCTCTTTTGCAAGACCAATGAAACTTAGTGTGCGGTTGCCAATTGGTGGTGGGCATAGGATGAGTGTAAGTGGTGATTGTGGCGGTAGTTGCATTGGTGGTTGTAGGACTTGAACTGGTGGGACTGGCTGTGGTTGCACGACTAGTGGTGGGATTTGAACAGGTGGGACTGGTTGCCTAGGCGGCGATGGCCTCGTCCTTGGTGGAGAGATATAATTATGTCTTCCTCCTCTATTGAAGTTCTGCCTTATTGGATGTGGGTAGTAATACATGCCATGGTCGGCCTCCCCACAATTGTAGCAGTGGTATTCTTGGTTTTTACTTTGTTTTCCTCTCCCTTGCTCTGGATTTATAATAGGTGCATGCCCTTGCTGCACCAGATGCACGAATAGACTCTCAAGTTGAGTAGTGATGCGAATCAACAGATCTTGCTACTCTTCTAATGCCTCTTGTGGTTGAGTTCCCTGAGTGGCTGTTGCAGTCTCACTGGGGTTATTCGAACTGAGCTCAATTTATCTGACTCGTTGACTCTTGCTTGCATGCGTAGCTTCTTGTGTTTAAGGCGGGCTACTTCCACTGCCAACTCATACGTTGCAGGGAATCTCCCCTCACCTTCTCTTTAAGCGGTGACTATGGCCCATCAATGAAACGGCCCTTTTTTAGGAAATTAGGATCTCCTTCACCTTCCTCCAATGAGGCAACCCATCGCTCCCACAAATCAACAAACTTGGATTCGTAAGTGGCATACTCTAGCAGACTCCCCTGCTTTAACTCCATCAACAACTGCAATAACTTTTTTGAGGTTGTGCCTCCACCAAACCTCTTCACAAAGGCAACACGTAGTACGTTCCATGCATTCTTGGTAGCTTGGAGCAAAGCATTGTACCAAGACTTGGCCTCTACTTTCATCAATAGAGGAAAGATTTGTAGCCATGAGGCATCATCATCCTTGTTGGAAACCACACAAGCGATGTCAAAGTCATCTAGAAAATTGGTGTTGATGTCTTCTACCACTAAATGTGGGAAAAGAGACAGTTGCCATGGTAATAACTCAATGAGCAGGAAATTATAAACCCTTTTTTTAAAAAAAACACACAAATGACTCGGTGGCTTATAGAGGCTTTCTTACAGAGTTGGGTGGATAGATTTAAACAGGAGCTAAGAGGATTGCAAAGCTAGAACAGAATAAAGATTCTTACATCAAAAGAGTGGTAGTAATTAAGAATGGGTAAGATGATGGGACGCGGGAATCTAAGGATTTCATCAAGCATCTCTGCTCCAAATAGGAAAACAATCTTTTTCTGGTAGAATATCTTCCTATCAATGTACATGTTTACATTCATGTGTTGCAAGAAACAAAAAGGAAAGACTTCTGGCCTATTGTTATTATCCATGTTGGGTGCAGGGAACTAATCACTAGAGTTGCATACCTTGAGTGTTGACAAGGTGACACCTTCACCACATGCCTCTACCTCTATTGAAGTCCGCACAATCCTACATTAGGTTCAAAACAGAGTGGGCGAGAAGAGTCTACCTCAATTGGCTTTCCATTTTGCATGCGGCGGTGGCGCTTGGGTGGTCGCACTTCACTTGAGCTTTCTAGGCCTTGAGAGAGCGTAGGCCCTCTTGCGTCCATCAAATTCTTTAGGCTTTGTGGCTTGGACTTTGCGGTTGATGTAACTGATGACTCTTCTCTAACTGGTGGAGATAAAACACTTGGTGCTACACAAAATGTGATTGACATAAGACTGCTGCGGTTTTCAAAAGCAAAACTCACCGTTATTTCTTCACCTCCTCTATAGGCACTCATTGATAGAATGATTTGGTTGATAGCAGTGATAACATTTTGTATCCCTCCTACGATGCTCTTGATTTGCAATTAGCACGAGTAATGCAAGATGGGGAGCTTACCTCTTGGATATTGATGATGCTACAACCTGGCAGTAGCACTTTGATGAAGGCAGTCAGTGCTTCTTCAGTCTCTTGTTCTTCCATTCTCCAATTGGAGAATTCTTGCAGCCATTTGTCCATGGTTGATGATGCACATTGTTTCAGCATTGCAAACTAAAGGTTTAGAGAAGCCCTTCTCAGTGGGGGCACCAAATGACGAGTGCAAAGTGCAAAATGAACCCCGACGGCCTCAACGCCAGGACCATGCATGCCGAGCTAGTCACGGGAAATGTGCAGGGGGCACCACCTAGCTTGAGCGCCTAGGACACGGACAATGGTGATTAAAATGGCACAAATACTGCACACCGTCGAGAGAGAGAGAGAGAGAGAGAGAGAGAGAGAGAGAGAGAGAGAGAGAGAGAGAGAGAGAGAGAGAGAGAGAGAGAGAGAGAGAGAGAGAGAGAGAGAGATGTAGGTGATGAAAACCCCTCAGAATGTGAGGGAGACGACTCAAAGCGATATTTATAGAAAACCATAGTTTCGGCGAGATGGCGACTTTGGTGATAGAGAGAGATAGACAGATAGTGAGAGATAGAGAGCCTATAGTGCGTTCTCTAGAGGAAATTCCATAAGCACGAAGATTCTATTCTTGAGTGTGGCGACACTTGGAGTCAAGGTGTGTGCATGGTTTCCTTCTCAAGTGTTGACTCCCAAGTGCCCCCCTGATAGTGACCTCTCAGTACCCTTTTATAGGTGCAGGCTGCATTAGTTTAGGATAATTTGATTAGGTTAGGGACTTAATCAGAAGAGACAAAGCAAGGAGCTGGTTCCTAGATGGTTGACCCTTGCTTTATCTTAGGAGAATTTTCAAAATGATATCTCCTAGGTGGGCCTTTGTGACCATCACCTAGAGAGAGGTGGCAAAACGGGGAAAATAGATTACCCCATGGATATTTACTGCGAAGGTGTGTCCTGGATGAGATGCGGGTGAATCTCGAGCTTTGCTAGTGCGTTGGTGTAGCATGTTCGCTAGTTTTGGGGCCGGTGGGGGCATGCCTTTGGCGTCATTCCTTGATTTGGTGTCACCATCGCATGATTTGGTTGTCTTTCTCCTTTTTGTGTTGGGTGTCTATTGTCGAGCTTCCCAGTTTTCTTCTTGTTGTTCGTGTGTATGGTGTGCTATGTTTGTTTGATATGTGTGCGTGCACATAGGCATGTTATGTGATTGTGTGTGTGTGTGTGAGAGAGAGAGAGAGAGAGCATGTGTGTATGGAAAGAGAGTGAGAGATCGGTGAGATAGTCGTGAGTGAGAGATGGAGTGAACGGGTGTGTGTGTGTGTGGATAGTGTGTGAGAGTGTGTGTGTGTGTGTGTGTGTGTGTAAGTAACAGGAGTGTGTACTGTGTGGATAGTGTGTGAGAGTGTGTGTGTGTGTGTGTAAGTAATAAGAGTGTGTGTGTGTCGGAACGAGAGAGAGAGAGAGAGAGAGAGAGAGAGAGAGAGAGAGAGAGAGGGAGAGGGATTTTTTTTTTTCAATTTTTCACGTCAGCTTGGCCAACTACAGAGAACGACGGAGAGAGGGCAAGAGTGAGGAGAGAGAGGGTGATGGCAGAGGCTGAGGGGTTGGGGTAGTGTGTGGGTGTGTGTGTGTGTGTAGGTGTGGGTTTGTGTGCTAAGAGAGAGAGAGAGATATATATATATATTGAGAGCGAGCTTTTTGAAATGGGGCCTCTAAACCCAAACCAATGGGCCAACCCTCACAAAATGTTCGTAGAGAAGTACCCACACTACTTGGGGCACCACCTTCTTTTGCGAGTGAAGAAGGAAACCAATCAAAATAACACTTGCACCCACCCACTCAAGCAATGCACTTTGAGAACCCCTTACTCTATGTACACTTTGGACGCTTGACATCATCAACGATTATGCAACCCAATGCCATGCATCAAATGTGAATATGCAATTCGTGGAACTACTTTCACTTTCTCCCCATAACAATACCCATGATATATCCAAAGTCCTCCTCTCTCAAGCACTCATCAAAAATCATGCGCACAAGACTTGCCTCTCAAAAAAAAAAAACACAAGGGAATCACCTACACCAAACTAACACACTTTGCAAAGAGAGCTCATCTCCATCTATGCAATGCCGTGACAAATTAAATCACCATGAGAGGAAGCCACATGCATATGTAATGAAGCAAAAGAGAGTTGGAGTGACAAATTTCTTTAGACTAATTGAATAAGTGTGTGGAAACAAACCAATGGTAAATTGAGAGTAGACCACTTACTTGATTTCTCGCACACTTTTTAAGGGGAAGAAAGACACTGGCTAACCATCACGAATTTGCGACACTTGATTGTTTGAAGATGATTTAATGATCATTAACATAACCATGAGAGAGATCATGATGTATTTACAAGTTATTGAGGTGCTACAATGAATTATTGGGTTAATGGAGTAAGAGATTGTAGAATAGAAAGAGTGGAGGATAGAGTTGCACTTCTCCAAAGAGGATGGTGAGGAGGGAGGATGTGAAAGAGGGTGAGTTGGGGGTTTCTCTACTATTGATCAATAACAACATGGAGTTGAAAATATAGGTGTGTGTCATTGAGTCTCTCCAAGGGGGCTATTTATAGTTGTGCAAGAGTGGGATTATGCTACACTTAATTAGGGTGAGTGGTCAGCCCTAATTAAGTGTCCTTTGACCACTTATTTAATATTGGACATAAAATGGACTATTTACACACAAAAAAATAGCATTTTAGATCGTGAAGGCACCATAGGGGTGCATAATGTATGTGGGGCCACCATGAGGCGCTACGGGTGGCTCCTGCGGGGTATCTCAACTTGTCTATCTTAGCATTAGAAGCATCTTTAGGTCGGTCCCATCACATGCAAGTGATCTTGAACACGCATTGCTCTTCTAGAAGATGATTAAGGGAAAGATAATATCTCACCCTCTTGATTTACTTGATTTACAGTTCCCTTTTGTTGCGATTCTAACAGATTTACAATGTTTTGACCATAACGTTTTACCTGTAGCTCGGAATGAAATGCTTCAAAAGGAAAATTTGACCTTCTCAACATGTTTGATATGAATTTGGACTATTACGCACGCCCATGAACCAAGGAATTTTGTTTGGAAGGTCCATACTAGGCTAGGGAACCTTTTGCTTCCAAGTCTTCTTGTAAGGGCCCTTTGCTTGTATGCATCCAAGGGGAATCATGCTTTTTCAAAAGGGTATGATGCTTAAACAAAGAGAGGAGGGCCCAAACTTATTTTCTTGTGAAAAGAATATACAATTTGAGTCTTTTTTAAAGGAGAAAAACTATATGTATATTCTTAAGAGATATTGGGCCACCCATGTAGGGGACATAGAAGACTTGTAGAGCTAGACCATAATTTTTGGTAAAGACAAGTGGAGAGTTGATTTCCATGATAATTTATCTATATGGGATGGAATATAGATATATTATTTTTCTACTACTAATTTACAAGAGGTAAGAAAGTTTGGAGGTAGATAGTTGGTTATTGTATACTGAATTTTATTTACAAAGAAAAAAAGAAAAGGATGGTAATATAAATATATGACTAAGGTGACATTTTTGGGAAGAGTACGATGTATGTTTCACCACAAAGGTTACACGAAGAGAGGGACTTTACTCTAGATAACATAATAGCGTAGAAAAATATATATACATATGAGGAAGAGGACGTTGAGTAGGCTGAAAATTGTTGCAAAAAGATGGTTGCCATTTTATGCCACTCATATTAGCCCTCCCCCAAGCCTAGAGATATTCATATCTTGAGGAGGATGGTGTTGCTTCTTCTTATTCTTCTTTTTTTTCCCCTTTTTCTTTTTCATTTTTCCTTTTTTTTTTCTTAATAATTTGAGGAGTGACATGCACTCTTTTACTCCATTAGACATGCTTTTCATTACCTCAATCCCATAAATGGGAGATGGGAGGGTTGCCTTGGGTATGTTCACATTCCAAGGCTCGGTCTTCTTTGCACATCAAAGCTTTAAAAATAGGTGGAGCATTTTCCAAGCCGAAGGGAGCCATGCCAATTTGGAGCTTAGACAATGTAGGTAGATGACCTCCTACCAACGGTTTGATACGTCAAAAGTAGGGCTTTAATCTCCATCCATTGACTCTAGTCTTGTGGATTTTTCCTGATAGATCTGCTAATCTGTAACTACCATTCCCAAACTTTGTTTTTATCATGAAAGGTCCTCCCATCTTTGCAAAAACTTTTTGTCAAGTAGAGTATCAAGTCGGTTATCATAGCAAAGAACCAACATACCTTCTTTCAATCCTTTCCCCTTGAGCTTCTTGTTGATTTTGTCCCTTTGGCTTGTAGCTTGGGTGATGTAGTGATCAATAGACTCTTCTCTATCTAGCTCAAGTCATTGGAGATCTAAGATCCTTCCATGTATAGCCTCTTTTGGTTTTTTTACCACGCTTGCAAGAACGGGCAAGCTTGAGAGCTCCACCTCAATGGGGAGAAGTGCCTCCTGTCCATAAACTAGATGAAAAGGGGTGAATTGGGTAGATACCTTGAAAGATGTTCTATATGCCCAAAGAGCAGTAGTCAAATGGCGAACCCAATCATTAGGCCGGCCCACAACCTGCTTAGAAATGATCTTACATATCATTCCATTCACTTTTTCCACCAATCCGTTGCATTGAGGATAGTAGGGTGTGGAATGCAAGTGTTTCACCTTTAACCTCCTCAAGAGATCATTCAGAAGGTCAGCCCTAAAACCCGGGCCTCGATCTGATAAGATTTCTAGGGGTGTTCCAAACCTACTACAAATATTATCAAAAATAAACTTTGATACCTCTTCAGCAGTGATTGGGGTTGTGCTTGTTGCTTCCGCCCATCGTGTCATGTAGTCAACACCCATGATGATGAAAACTTTCCCTGTAGAAGTACAAGATAGGGGACCTATTGCATCCACACCCCACTTTTCAAAAGGGCCATAAGATATTATTGGGACTCGAGGCTCATATGTTAGTCGTTTATCCCCAAAAATTTGGCATTGCTTACATGCCTTACATCAATGTTGGACATCACAATGTAAGCTCGGCCAAATAAACCCTGCTTGTAAAATATTCCTACTTGTAATATCTTGAGAAAAGTGACCACCACAGACATCATCATGACATGAAAGAAGAATTTTCTCTATCTCCTGCACACCTGGTACTCTCCTCAAGATCAAATCTCTCCCTTTGTGATATAAGTCATCCCCGATCAACTGGTAAGGTGTGGCCTTCTTAGCTAGTCTATGTCTTTGCACCTTGTCTAAGTGTTTGGGACACTCACCTGCTTGTAGGAAGAAAATAATGTATTATAGCTCCTCTTGACCTTGATATTTGAGTTCATAAAGTTTCACACCTCCTACCGCTGGTTTTCATTTGCGAGTAAGTCTGCTTCCTTGTTATGAGTTCTCACAATGTGTTGTACCTGTGTTGCTTTAAAACCCTTCATCAAAGCTCTTACACTACTAAGCCACTCAAACAATGTATGATTCTTGCACCTCCAAGTCCCTTGGATTTGCCTGATCACTAGCAAAGAATCACCTTTTATAATAAGTCTTTGTATGCCTAATTCTTTGCATTCTTCTAACCCAGGGGTTAGAGAAACATACTCAGCCTCATTGTTAGAGTGGACATTGGGTAGAGTGATACCTTTTTTAACCATTACCTCCTTTTGTGGGTTCAAAATGATGATTCCCCCTGCTGCTTTGTCATGTTGGCGTTGATAAGCTCCGTCAAAGAAAAAAGTATGGGCATTATCAATCTCATCCTCTTTGAACTGTTTTGAGCCTTCCTCTCTTTGTGGTCGTGATCCTTCCCTTTCTCTCACTTTGTAGGTGAGAATGTCTGCAAGTCCTGCTCTTGTTCTATCTTCTACAAGGAAAGTGTATTCAAATTCTTGGAGTTCAAGCACCCACTTTGCTATTCTAGATGAGAGGCTCATGTGTTGTACTACATATGGTGCTCCAAGGTGAGAAAAACAAATGGCACGGGAAGAAGATACGATTGAAACTTACTTACCACAAACAAGATTGCAAATACCACTTTCTCCATTTCAGTGTATCCCTTCTCTGCAGGAGTCATCACCTTGCTTGAAAAATAGATCGGCCTCATGTATGATGTTTTAGGATCTTTTTGCATCAAAACAATACCAATTGCTTCCAGACCTACACTTGGAGTGACATAGTAGGTCTCCTTTGGTTCTGGTGGAATTAGGGTCGGGAGAGAGCTAAGAATGCTCTTCACTTCCTTAAAACATTTTGCATGTTCCCTCTCCCATTCAAATGTAGATTGGTTTTCCAACCTATGCAAAGGGGCAATGGCTTCTGCTAGAAGATGGATGAAGTGAGACATGTACCTCACTTTGTGGTTGAAGTTCATTAGTTCCTTAGTAGTTGTTGGTGGAGATAATGACAAAAGAGCCTCTACTTTAGAGGGATCCACTTGAATACCTTGTGAAGAAACCACATGGCCTAGAAAAACCACTTGAGATTCACCAATATGACACTTCTCTGCGTTGCGTTGTCCCCCAAATTGATGGAGCCTCTTAAGCCCCTCTTCAACCTTTTGGCAGTGAAGTGATCTACAACTATAAATACAAAAATCATCCATAAAGACTCTTATAGATTTTCCAAAGAATGGCTGAAATACAAATATTGTGAATCTCATGAAGGTGCTAGGAGCATTGGTGAGCCCAAAAGGCATTACTCTAAATGCAAAACATCCCCAAGGTGGGATGAAAGTGGTATTTGGTTGGTCTTCTTTTGCTATTCTAATTTGAAAATATCCTGAATACCCATCACACACACTGTAGCATTCATGACCTGCTACTTCATTCAAAATTTCATCTTGGAAAGGGAGAGGGAAGTGATCCCTCTTTGTCACAGCATTGGGGGGTTTGTAATCCACGCAGACCCTCCACTTACCATTCTTCTTGGGGGTGACTACAATAGGTGATACCCATTCGGAGTTGGATAATGGATAGATGAAGCCAGCCTTCAAGAGTCGATTCACTTCTTGTAGGAGAGCCTTTTGTTGCACAGATCCTAGTCGCTTTAACTTTTGAGCCACGGGTTTGGCCCCTGGTTTGAATTCAATTTGATGCTCTATTACATCTACATCTTTTATTTGTGAGTAGTCAGTGATAAGCAAATTGGGATACCTCCTTAACATATTGATGTAGGACCTCTTCTCCTCACAAGTAAGATCTTTTGCAAGCATCTTCTCAAATCCTTCTTCGAGGTGGTGGTATCTTTCATCCCCTCGTGTGTGATTGTCTGTTGGATTTTATTCTATGGAAACATCTTGGGTGTTGGCATTAAATACAATTCCCTTTACCTCCAAAGAAGACTCCTCTTCACTGGTTGATGCACTGGTTGACGCTTCCTCATCACTTGAGTAAGGACTCTCCTCGCTCTTGTCATCTGCCGTGGTTTCATAGTTGATATCTAGTTGCTTTCCTTCTTGCCAGTCATACACCATCGGTTGACCTTTCTTAAGAATCAATCGACCACTTCCCCATTTTTGATATGCATTCACAGTAATGAGCCAAGGCCTCCCTAGGATGATGGGGTAGCCCTCCCCCTTAACTGGAATGACATACATATCCACTCGTGCATCTATGTTACATACAGAGACTTTTACATTTTCAATGATCCCCAAGCACTTCACACTTGAGTTGTTGGCTAGCCTAGCTTGACAATTAGAGGACTTTGTAATTTCAAGCCCTAACCTATTCATTGATTTTTCTGTGATCACACACATTTGGGCTCCACCATCAACATATACATTAGACACCTTTTTACCCCTTATGTGAGCATCCACAATGGGTTCCACATCTTTTTGTAGCTTTGAGGCCACAACCTTAATGGAAAGATTTTCTTTATTCTTTGGAATTCTTGTACTTACCAACTTTGGCCATTGTCTTCCTACTTTGGATGATAAGTGAAGAAGTTGAGGCCATGAAATGTTTGGCTTTTGGGTTTGTAAATCCTCCAGGATGTTGTAGGGCTCTAGCTCCTTTCCCAATGGGAAGTCCTTGATACCAATTTCCCTTTGCCTTGATCTTCTCTTCCTGCTACTTTCAGATTCTTCCATCTTTGACTTCTTCTTCTTGTCCCTTCTGGCTAAATTTGTTCCTTCACTTCTCATGTCTTCATCCTTATCATGTGCTCTTGTGCGTTTTTCTGCTAGCATAGCATCAAAGTTTAGAGTATGCTCATCCATTACCTCTTCTAGCTTGATGACGTTGACTCCTCTTTCTTCCTCCTCATGTGGGATAGGAGGTATATTTGCTGCTGCTGGTGGTCGACGAAGGATTTGTGGGCCTTGAGCAAGTTCTTGCAACACAGTGAGAGGAGGCAGTCTAGGGGGGTATATGTCTCCCGGGAGTCGCCTTGGATAAGGACAATTGTACATGCCATGGCCCATTTCATTGCAATTCCAACATCATGACTCTTGAGCTTGTCTTCGTTGATTGCGATTCCCTTCTCTTGGTTGTCGTTGTTGAGGTAGGCCCTGTATTAGATTTAGAGTGAGGTCCTCAAGCTGTTGAGTTAGCCTTTGTAAAACCTCTTGTTGAGAGTTATCCCCTATTTGTGAAGATTGTGCAAGAGGGGCCCTAATTGGTGCTTCCATGGTTTGTGAAGACTCCCTCTCACTCACTTCATTAAACCCCTTGCTCTATGTGCTTGGAAGTGTAGTTTTCTAAAATTGATGATGGCTACCTCACATGCTTCTTCAAAGGTGGATGGGAATTTTAGCTCTACTTTAGCCTTTAAAAGTGGACACAAGCCAACCATGAATCTCTCTTTTTTTAGAAAGTTAGGTGCACCACCATGAGTTTCTAATGTAGCCTCCCACCTACCCCATAGATTGACAAAGGTTGCTTCATAAGAGGGATAGTCTTCAAGTCATACCTGCTTATGTCCAATAAGACATTCCTTCTGAAGTATCACCTTGCCCGAACTTGGAGAGGAAGTTGCTCGTAGTCTCTCCCAATTGGACTTGATTTGAGGTTGCAATGTCTCATACCATGCTTTAGCTTCTACTTTGAGAACAAGCGGGAAGGCTCATAGCTTTACTTCCTCTTCATCTCTCCCGGATATGAGATGTGCCATCTCCAAGTTGTCAAGAAACTCTTGCGCATCTTCCCCACTTCTTGCATAAAACGTGGGAAAAGAACTTGACATTTTGAAAAAAAAAATTCAAGAAACTTTTCTCTTACGGGCCGCACAAGATTGTTGGCACTATAAATCTGATTACATTAAAATGAAGATGTACACATCCATTGTTAATTCGTACTTTATCATAGGTAGAATAAATGGATTAAATGAAGCATCGATTTCATTGAGGCGAGTGAATCCAAATATCCTCCTTAAGATAGATTGAAACTTAAACTTAGTTGCAATGATTATGTGAATGGATTTCCGAGCAATAGGCCTAAAAGGTTCATTGTTTTGATCGTGATTCATGTGCTACTCCTCGTTATTGGTCAGAAGACCTCATTCCTTCATATGGCCCTTGGGCACCCCTTCACCACTCCTTGTTCCTGCCTATAAAACAAAATGAACACGTGAACATCAAAAGAGGTTTCATAATTGATGATTGGAATTATGATTCGATTGGGTGATGCCAGTATTTCTCTAAGTCTTTCTGCACCAAACATAAAAACAATGTGTTGCTCGAAAAATACTTTTCTATCTATGTGATCATTTACTCTAATGTGTTGTGAAAAATGAAATGGATAGATGGGAACTCCATTATTCATCACTAAAAATTGAAGGTAACTTGGAAATATGTTCCTCCGTGGCGGCACCACTTTTATGAGAGCGAGCTTTTTGAAATGGGGCCTCTAGACCCAAACCAATGGGCCAACCCTCACAAAATGTTCGTAGAGAAGTCCCCACACTACTTGGGGCACCACCTTCTTTTGCGAGTGAAGAAGGAAACCAATCAAAATAACACTTGCACCCACCCAATCAAGCAACGCACTTTGAGAACCCCTTACTCTATGTACACTTTGGACGCTTGACACCATCAACGATTATGCAACCCAATGACATGCATCAAATGTGAATATGCAATTCGTGGAACTACTTTCACCTTCTCCCCATAAGAATATCCATGATATATCCAAACTCCTCCTCTCTCAAGCACTCATAAAAAATCATGTGCACAAGACTTGCCTCTTAGGAAAAAAACACAAGGGAATCACCTACACCAAACTAACACACTTTGCATAGAGAGCTCATCTCCATCTATGCAATGCCGTGACAAATAATAAAATCACCATGAGAGGTACCACATGCATATGTAATGAAACAAAAGAGAGTTGAAGTGAGAAATTCCTTTAGACTAATTGAATAAGTGTGTTGAAATAGACCAATGGTGACTTGAGAGTATAACACTTACTTGATTTCTCGCACACTTTTTAAGGGGAAGAAAGACGCTAGCTAACCACCACAAATTTGCGACACTTGATTGTTAGAAGATGATTTAATGATAATTAAAATAACCATGAGAGAGATCATGATGTATTTACAAGTTATTGAGGTGCTACAATGACTTATTGGGTTGATGGAGTAAGAGATTGTAGAATAGAAAGAGTGGAGGATAGAGTTGCACTTCCTCTAAAGAGGAGGGTTCGGAGGGAGGATGTGAAAGAGGGTGAGTTGGGGGTTTCTCTACTATTGATCAAGAACAACATGGAGTTGAAAATATAGGTGTGTGTCATTGAGTCTCTCCAAGGGGGGCTATTTATAGTTGTGCAAGAGTGGGATTATGCTATACTTAAGGGTGAGTGGTTAGCCCTAATTAAGTGTCCTTTGACCACTTGTTTAATATTGGACATAAAATGGACTATTTCCACACAGAAAATAGCATTTTAGACCGTGAAGGCTCCATAGAGGTGCATAATGTATGTGGGCCCCACCATGAGGCCCTACGGGTGGCTCCTGCGGGGTATCTCAACTTGTTTATCTTAGCATTAGAAGCATCTTTAGGTCGGTCCCATCACGTGCAAGTGACCTTGAACACTCATTGCTCTTCTAGAAGGTGAGTAAGGACAAGATAAGATCTCACCCTCTTTATTTACTTGATTTACAGTTCCCTTTTACTGCGATTCTGACAGATTTACACTGTTTTGACCATAACGTTTTACCTGTAGCTCGGAATGACATGCTTCAAAAGGAAAATTTGACCTTCTCAACATGTTTGATATGAATTTGGACTATTCTTCACTCCCATGCACCAAGGAATTCAGTTTGGAAGGTCCACACTAAGCTAGGGAACCTTTTGCTTCCAACTCTTCTTGTATGGGCCCTTTGCTTATATGCATCCAAGGGGAATCATGCTTTTTCAAAAGGGTATGATGCTTAAACAAAGAGAGGAGGTACAAATCTTATTTTCTTTTGAAAAGAATATACAATTTGAGTCTTTTTGAAAGGAGAAAAACTATATATATATTCTTAAGAGATATTGGGCCACCCATGTAGGAGACATAGAAGACTTGTAGAGCTAGACCATAATCTTTGGTAAAGACAAGTGGAGAGTTGATTTCCATGATAATTTATCTATATGGGATGGAATATAGATATATTATTTTTCTACTACTAATTTACAAGAGGTAAGAAAGTTTGGAGGTAGATAGTTGGTTATTGTATGCTGAATTTTATTTACAAAGCAAAAAAGGAAAGGATAGTAATATAAATATATGACTAAGGTGACATTTTTGGGAAGAGTACGATGTATGTGTCGCCACAAAGGTTAAACAAAGAGAGGGAATTTACTCTAGATAACTTAATAGCGTAGAAAAATATATACACATATGAGGAAGAGGACGTTGAGTAGGCTGAAAAATGTTGCAAAAAGATGGTTGCCATTTTATGCCACTCAATATATATATACTGCGCTGCGCCTGCGGGCTGAACGAGGGGAAGAGAGAGAGAGAGAGGGCGGGAGTGAGAGATGGGGAGAGAGCGAGAGCTAAGGGGGTGAGTGGGTAGTGTGTGTGTGTGCATGTGTGCGTGTGTGTATGTGTGGGGTGTGTGTGTGTAGGTAGCGAGAGAGAGATAAAGATAGATAGATAGAGAGAGAGAGAGAGAGAGAGAGAGAGAGAGAGAGAGAGAGAGAGGGGGGGGGGGGGGGGGAGAGGGGAGGGGGGGGGAAGGTATGGATGGGAGGGGAGAGAGGGGTTGTAGTGGGCCAGGGAGAGTGGGTGATGGGGAGAGAGGGGGAGTGGGTGAGGGAGAGAGTGTGATGCAGTGGCGGCCCGCCTTGGTTGACAAACAAAAGGGGGGGGGAGAGAGAGAGAGAGAGAGAGAGAGAGAGAGAGAGAGAGAGAGAAAGAGAGAGTATGGACTAGAGGAGAGAGATGAGGGAGGAAGGTGTGAGAGTGGAAGGTGTGTGTGTGTGTGTGTGTGTGTGAGAGAGAGAGAGAGAGAGAGAGAGAGAGAGAGAGAGAAGAGAGAGTATGGACTAGAGGGGAGAGATGAGGGAGGAAGGTGTGAGAGTGGAAGGTGTGTGTGTGTGTGTGTGTGTGTGTGTGTGAGAGAGAGAGAGAGAGAGAGAGAGAGAGAGAGAGAGAGAGAGAGAGAGTGTGTGTGTATGAATAATGAAAAAGAGAGAGAGACCCTTGTCCCATGCATGGTGGACTGCCTCGTGGGTTGACAAACGAGAGGGAGAAAACTTATTCTATGCACTCAATGGTCTTGGTGACACAGGAAAAAGGGGGGGGGAGAGAGAGAGAGAGAGAGAGAGAGAGAGAGAGAGAGGTGGGTTGGTGGAGCCAAGCAGGGGAGAGAGAGAGAGAGAGAGAGAGAGAGAGAGAGAGAGAGAGAGAGAGAGAGAGAGCTTGTCCTCTGGTGATAATGGAGGAGAGATGGAGAGAGTGTGACCAAGCTGAGAGGTGGCCCACTGCATGCAAGCATGGGAGCGAGAGATTTGCAAGGTGGCAAGTTAAAACATTTTTTTTCTTTCGTTTATTATTATTAGGCTCCCCCCTCTAGTGGGGTTGGTTCTTGCGATTGTGGTTTTGAAAACCGGCCATCACCATTTGGTGGTGCTGTTAAGCTAGATCCAGAGGAGTTCCCAAAGCCTGAGTTGCTTCTATAGCAGATGTTGGACGTTGGTGATGAAGCTCTGCATTATGTAACGTCACTTGTCAACGCAGCTAGATGGGGAAACAAAACATGCTCGAGGTTTAGGTGGTGGAACGAAGAGGAGAGAGGTGGCTGGAAATAGCTAAAGAGGCTAGAAGCTTACTTCGCAAAGCATCACAAGGTGTGCAGGAAGGTATAGCCGTGTATGGGTGGAAATTATTAACATCACAACAGAGGAGTGCCGGAGGTAGGTTGGAAAGCAGGGGACTGAGTAGCGCAAGGAGGGAACACAACCATGAGAGTTGAAGCAGGGTGGAAAGGGCGTAGAGCGGATGGCGCAAGGTACGGGGAGTATTTTGCAAGTCGTTATAGAGGGCAGAGAGCAAGAAGTGGCTAGATTGAATGAGCCATGGCCGGGAGCTCGGATGCCAATATAGAGGGGCAAGAAGAACTTAATGGTTAGGGCATAAGGATTTGACCAGAACTAGTTTCCGGAGACCAAAAGAGTCACAAATTCATGACTTCTGAGAGATCTAATCAAGGGAAAATAGGGATAAGTTTCACTAAGCAAAGGTGCTTGTTAAGGACTATCTTGAGAGTACTGAGTGGGCCTCACATTACAAAAGCTAAGATCATCAGGATGGAAAGCCATTCTACCAATCCTTTGGTAGATATGCTCAAAGGTATGGCAAGCCAAGTTAGAAATTCTGAAATGCCAATCTATCCACATTTTGACACAAGCCTAGCTACATTCCCACCATGGTTGTACCCAGATGCAACCATAGAACATGACTTTTATAGAGGTTGACATTTGGTCAATGAAGGACCATGAATATCTCCGCCAAACACGAAAATTCCTACGAGAATTCCAAAAAGGGAGCCACCTAGATTACTTTCTAGAGAGATTAACGAGAGATGAAATGATCATAGAGATATCAGACATGCCTCCTCAAGTGAATTTTCCTAATGGACCATGGTTGTACCCAGATGCAACCATAGAACATGAATTTTATAGAGGTTGAACTTTTACGGTCACCACATGACCATAAATTCCAAAAAAATGGACAAACCATATGAGAGAAGAGTGTTACTATGGCATGGAATATGCTAGGGAAAGGTATATACAACCTATTCCAATAGCACCTCCTCCACCTAGATACACTTCGGGAAATGCGCCAAGTCAAGTAGGAGTTTCAAGGCCACTCATGTCGTAGGACAACAACCTCCACTGTCAGGTGCTAGAATGCCTATAGACATGAGATATACGCAGATGATGGAACCATCCAACAAACAAGCACTAGTACCAGCTACAATGTATTATAACAACCAAAGTGGGTACTGCCCTTTGAAGCGCCAAAAGATGAGAAAAATACATGGAGTGGTGAGGCCATACAACCTCCACCTCTTGCATTTCAACCTAAAGAAAGAAGATATGAGATGGAAAAAAGGACATTACGGTTCATTGCTAATAGAGGCTTAGCAAGGTCGAAGCTTGTTTACAACCAAGCTGAATTGCAAGAAGAAGCTCATCAACCAGAGATAGATTGTCACAAAATCCGTGACAACCACTTGGTCAAACAATGTCCTCAAACGGAGATCACCCAAGTGAATGCCTATTGTCTTGATTGTGGTGTCACTCACTTGATCCCAACTGTCCAAAACATCCAAACCGAGTTAGAAAGATCACGACAAATGTCACAAGAATTGTGCAGCTACCCAGTAGCTCAAAAAATAAAAACGTCGTACGAGTTCAAGTAGTTACGAGAGTGCAAGCTCAAAAAGAAGCTAAGAAGCTAGAGATAGAAAAAATGGAAACTGACGCGAGTCTAGAGATGGGTGAGCCAAAGACCGATGCACCTAGTCAAAAAACCAAGAGCAAATGGAATAGCTGGAAATCTAGAAAGGCTAGGAAGAAAGCATGTAGGGAACGGAAGCAGAAATCCCTAGTTGAGAATCTTACCCAAGTAGAAGAGAAGATAAGACAACATGAGGAAATGGTTGCACCTTCTCTTGCGCAGACATCTCAACCTCCAAAAGAACCATCCACATATGAGAAACCGGGAAGTGCTAGTTCAAGAGGATCAGTGTTGGTTGAGAAGGTTAATGAGCATTTAGATACCCTCCTAAAAGCCTATGAAACACAGCTCAAAAACAACCAAACCCAAGAATAGAATTGGATGACATATCCATATGTGGAACTAGAAAAGGATAGGCTTGATATGTGCAAGAAAATGATTCAAACATCTCAAGATTTACTAGAACCACCAGTTGGAAAACCTAAGGGTGTGATCCCTGTCCCACCTACACCACTAATCCCACCAAACAAGGAACTGAAAGATCCAGATTCCAATCATGAGCACGGACAAAAGCTCAAGGACCCTGCATTAGAGCCAAGGATAGTGTTGAATACCATGGATAACTCTTTCAAGGGATTTTGCATAGCTATACCTGATAGCGTTAAAGAAATAGATGGTCTTGATGAATTGTGGAAACAAGTCAGAGAGGCCAATGAAGCGAGTGACCTAAGTAGACAAGTAAACCAAACAGGTGACGGAAGATGAGTGTCTCTTCCACCAGTAGAGGAATTTGAGGCCGAATCTCAAGTGAATCTAGAAATGGAATCGTATTGGGGAGACAAAGGATCTGTAGAGTCTATGGATAGTCAACCACATTCATTAACACTACCATCCTATACGAGAGAATACACGACCAAGTTAGATGTTGCTACAATCCCATCACAGAGACTGTCTCCCAACAAGATCATCAACTCAAAAGGATTGATAGACATTTTGTTGACACCAATCATGTGTACGATAACAATAGCCGAGTTGCTTAGAATACGACCAAACATGTGGGCTACTGTGGGAAAATGCCTAGAGAAATTTGGTGTTAAAAAACCAATGACTCAAATCGAGGAAGGGATCAAAGAGCTAGAAATGCCTCAGGTAAATACTAGACCAGTGCTGTTACACAAGGTTGGAGAGTATTATGAGGAAGAAGATGGGAACACCACTCTTCCTGTGGAATTTCAAGGTGTAAAAACCATGGCAATCCTTGACAATGGAACCGTCGTTTCCATAGCAACAAAAGAGTCTCGAAAACATGGGGAAAACCAGCAGTGAGGACTACAAGGATAAAACTGCAGCTTGCAGATGGACACATGGAAAATCCCATAGGATTGTTAGAAAAAGTAGTTGCTACTTCTTGTGGCATTGAATATGAGCAAACCTTTGCTATTGTTGACTTTGGCAAGAAGAACAACTATGATATCATTCTAGGAAGACCATTCATGCGACAATTGAAAATGGTCCAAGACTGCTGGGGTTATGACCATATCTACTTGAGACATATGGAAACCATGACAAGGATAAACTTGAAGGACCATAGTTATAGGGATGTGACACGAACACCCATGGAGAAGTTTGATTCCGCTACTGTAGCAGGATCAGAACTTCCAGCATGGTTGGGTAAGCCTAAAGAACTGTGGATTTGTGGAGCTTTGCAATGCGGAAGCTTAAAGCGAGAGGAAGGCATCCTAGAAAGGAAAATTGAAGATACAGCTTATAAATGTTAAATACCAAGTTAGTATGCTTCAAAATTAGTTGTGCTTTGACAACATGCTCAAGAGGGAAAACACAACATGTGCTTCGCTAAGTCCCCTTTCACAAGCAAGAAGATGGTTTGTCCAACCATAAACGTGGGCTAATTAGTATGAGCCTTGGTGCACATACTATCATGCACATTGGTCGGCATGCAAGAATGAGGCTTAACTTTGATGATTTAGGCTATATGGCTTTGCTTGGATGTATGGGCGACCCCTCCATCCATTCCTCCTTTCACCCACACAACTTTTAGAAATATTATTGCGCCTCATTTGTACATATACTAAAGGCCCTTCCCATTTGTGACCATATACATGGATAGGTACACTCTTTTTATGAGGGCTCCCTATCCACAGTACCTATGGGAAAATGGCACCATGTTAGTGAAAAATATTTTCTTACTTGTTTCTAAAGATAAAAGGACACTTTTCTTGCCCAAATTCTTTGGAAAATAAATTAAAATCTGAGGATGTTTCTTTGATATACAATGCACTGCAAACGCAAAGCCTAGGCGTATGAGTGCTTATACAGATAACTGATACCTAATTTCAAGCTCCTGGAAGAATCTTGAGAGAGAGAGGGAGAGAGAGAGAGTGTCATTGTTCAGATATCTTGATTTATAGTGTAAATTTCTCCGTTGAGCATAAATTTTAGAATGCAAATTTCTAGATGGAAGAGTTGGTATCTTTTTAGATTCCATTTGGATATCTTAGATTTGGGCATAAACTATGTTTTTACAATAGTTGTTTTGAGGATAACCGGACAGGGCATAAAAGTGTCCTAGATTTTGAAAAAACTTCGATACTCTTAATAAATAAACATGTCATGTTTAAAAAATGCCTTCTTGATATTAAATCTAGAAGACCTAATGATGAGAAAAATAAGTAATTTTCCAAAATCCCTCATCATTCCATCATCGCAAGTGTCCAATCAAGTCCATGTACTACTTCATTTTATTGAAACAAAAAAATCTCAACTTGGTGTGGTGCCTACTAATGCCTTCTACACATGTGCCACAGTCCACTGATGCCTAGTATCACCCACAACTTATGATTTATCTGATCCCATTATGTATGCTATTGATTCGTGCAACTCAGGACCCTTCAGTTATAGCTCCCCTGCCTTCCCTGACAAACTATCTTCTCTATTCGCTTATGTGCCTACAAATCTCGCTCAATTTTTGGTTTCCTCAAAAAATCTTGCTCGATGTTTGGTAGGACTCATGAGTAATGTAGCAACCAGCTACAAAAATGGGTTCTCTTTTTGGTGTCATAATTTTTAGCCATACATAACATTTGTACTTGTCATCTTTAACAATTGAGACAAAATCTTTCAAACCTTTCTTAACCATACATGCTACCCTTCCTTGCCCTCTTTCTTTCTTGAGATTCTTTGACCGCATCAATGAATGTACATTGTAATCCTCCAAGCTGTTAATCCTTTATGTATCATGCTCCCAAGTTTCAACAAGAAGTACAACATCGGCTTTGTTTGATGCCAACCCCTGCATTCCATGGGTATCCATTGGAATTCCAAAATCATATTTTTAATTGTAACTCGGCTTCATAGGTCACGCATTCCTATTTACTCAAGGGACTTTCCTCCTCCTAGGGCACATTTTCTTCGTGAGAGATCTCCTTGTTTTTCTTATTCCTCTCCTCATATGCCTCGCAAGGCATATTTTGTTGCTTAATAGTGCAATCTTCACATAGAAGACATTTTGTATCTCAAATAGATCCAACCATTATCAAGGATAATCTTTTGTTTGGACTCATCCAGCATGGTGCATACAATTGGCCGTTCTCCCGAGCAGGAGCTCCTTGCTTACCCACTCTATGTGCTTCATAGACCGTAACTCCGGACATGACAAAGTGGGTTTTGAAGAAATCTTCAATAACAATGGCAAGATCAGAAGACATCTCTAAATTCTCTTTGGGAATTCCATGAATAACAATGTTCTTAGAATGTCGCTCATGTTCCTTCAACTCCTCCACATCCACATTCTCACCATTGTTTGTTTGAGCCACAGCTTGCATGAGGGAGGAATAGGAACCACATTGCTACCACATACATCAACCCAAGACTTTTTTGTGCATACATTTTTCATTTCGCATACATCCCGACTCATGGTGTCAAATTTCTCCTCTTTCAATACATGGTCATGCTCTACTTTGCTCATGCACTCCTTCAAAGCATTCAAGTCCACAAGAGAGCCTATAAGTCTTCCCCTTGTTTATTTCCAGTCGATATCAAGTATGCCATGATCATGGTTTTTGATGTCATTGGTTGAGTGGTTGTGTTTCTATCTCCATACTTAGGATATTTTGGATCATTTTCTACAATAGTTGTGGGCCTTGTTAAAGAAGAAGAACCCTTGCGAGTGCCGAAAGACATTGTATATAAAATAAGAGATGAGAGTCAACTTTATTGGCCATGTTCACTTCAAAAATGCTACTACAAAAATTCCTTCCAGAACTTTAAAAATTTATGTCTTTACATCAATGCGTAGAGAGAATCATGCTCTTTGACTCAGGCTATAGATCATCAAAATGGAGTTTGATGAAGAAGTTATGATCAAAAGAGTGAATTGTTGTTTGCTAGGTCAAAATCAGTTCCACGAGAGCGAGAGAGAGAGAGAGAGAGAGAGAGAGAGAGAGAGAGAGAGAGAGAGAGAGAGAGAGAGAGAGAGAGAGAGAGAGAGAGAGAGAGAGAGAGAGAGAGAGAATAGGTACTGAGGTGGTCCGGGGTGGGCAACAAAAAGAGTGGCCTCTAAGCACCCTTCTAGGCTCCCGTGCTGCTCAATTGGGTTGGGGTTGGAAAAAACAACAAACACACAGAAAAACCTAACTCTACACAAATTTGGGGCACCACCTAGTTTTGGATGCGAACTAGGACGCGTAAAGAGAGAGAGAGAGAGAGAGAGAGAGAGAGAGAGAGAGAGAGAGAGAGAGAGAGAGAGAGAGAGAGAGAGAGAGAGTGCTCGGGATGCTTTGAAATGTATCGGCAATGATCAAGCAAACACAATTATATATGTAAGAAAGAGAGAGAAGGGGGAGGGGATGCTTGTTGCATTAATACCTTCTTACAAATCTGTCCACGAACAATCAAAGTGATATTATTTGTTCAACATAGCTTGAGTAAATTACACCACAACACATCACAAGAAAAGCCACCCCAATCACTTTCTTAAGGTCAGGGGAGTCCTCTCCACCCTGTTGCCCTCTTACAGTATGTGGAATTTATGGCTGAATTGATGACAACACCCAGACACAAGCTATTAAGAACTTAAAAAAACACCAAGACACTTACACATCATTGTTGTCCATTACTTTACGTTGGAAGAGAGACAAAGTATCCAAGCTTAGTCCAAACCCACCCTCCTTGATTCAGCAAATGTTTGGCTTACACTAGTAGGAGAAATGATAGATTTCCTACTCTCAATTGAATGATCACTCTCTCTTACAATGGCATAGGGTTCCCTTGCTAATCACCCCTAATACAACACACGCATATGCATAAGCCAATGAGCTTCCACTCAAGAGCTCCTTCTAAAGAGGTTGAGCTTGGCTTCTCAAGCTATAGCATAGTGCTCTTGCTTATGACTCTCCCATTTTTGTGCTAGCTACACCTTCCTTTTATAGACATTTTGAGGGCTAGGGTTACTCCTCTAACCATGGTTGGGTTAGATTTTCAGCACTTATCTAATTTCTTTTGCTTGGAATTATCAAGAAGTTGGTGGGGATAGATGAAGAAGAGAGAGAGGAGAGAAATGGAGGTGATAGGACTTTTCATACTAAGTTAGTGTTAGTAAATTAATTTTTATTGATTTACAAATGGAACTGGATATTTACAATGGGAGTATCCATGTAGGATACAAATAAGGAAGAAAAAACTCTTAATAGGTAAGAAACATGGATTTCTTACAATGTCGATGCTCCAAGTGTTCTGAGTAGAGTCAATTTTGACGCTTGTTGACGGTCCACTAGCTTTGACGGTACGTTTTTTCTCCACTCTTGACCTTCCTTGGGAGCCAAGGTAAGTTAACATGAGTAATCAATCACCATGATGCTGTCTTTCAAGACAAGAGGCTGAATTTTGTGGTTTTTTGATAGATATGGGTAATATGGAAGAGGAAAAATGAAACTAGGTGGTCAATTTTGGAATGGAAGTGTGTGTAGGAGACATGAGTTCACCATGGTTTCTCTTATTCTTCACGGTTGAGAAGAAGGTGAGTAGGGTGCAGAGAGGAGTGGTGAGAGAGGTGAGGATGATGAGTGGAGAAGTGTGTCTGAAAGAGGAAAATGATAAAGTGGAAGAGGGAGTGTGGCTGCATAGCATGGGCAAACTGGGGTCCACCAATAAAATTATAGCTCACAGCTCATACCTCAAATAAATATGAAAAAAGTTGAGGTAAAGGTTTAGCTCATGAGCTACAACTTTTGTTTGAATCACCTTTTCAAATTCGGGGAGCATGTGATCTTTAAAAATTCAGCAAAACCGACTGTTGTTTCCACTGCACAAAGTCCTTGTGAGATCCTTCTTTGGATGATTCTTTTGAATACCTCCAAGAGTGAGCCCCCCATGGTGCATGCATGCATTCCATATACCCTTGACCTTATTTGGTAGGTCTATAATTGAATATATTGTTGAGATCATGATATAAGTGAATAGTACAACTAAGAAAATCAAATTTTGAGGGGTCTAATATAATATGTACATGTCAAATATAAATAATATAGGTGGAAAAAATATAAATGGGTCAAAATAAATCTCTCTCATTATAAGTCTACCATAAAAAGATGAATATTTTTGGTGGTCTAATTTATGAGAGTAATAGAGAATAGATGTAAGAAGGAAAAAATCACAATAGTGAAAAAATATACACATAAATAGAACTAGTTTTCTTGGATTTTTGTTGGGATGGAGTTACACCAAAAATAAGAGAAGCTTGCATGAAATTATTTTTATATGGAATAAAGAGTATGCAAAATAGTAAGAAAAAATATGGTAATGGTGAGTCAATGTGCATAGCATAAATAACACACCATAGGTAGAAATATTTAAATAAATACCAAAATAATTATGAAAAATCCTTTTGTTTAGGCCCTATATACAATGAAATATTTACACACAAATGGGCCATAATATACTTATATTTTTTATATTTTTATATTTTTTTGGCTCAACTAACCCAGTGACTAGCTAGCTGAGGGTTTTTTAAGAAGATATGGGAAAAGTCCCCTAACTCACACACACCTATATACAGTGGAATGGTAGGGATAGCCACAGTGTTTGGATGATTTTGGTAGGGTGGATTAACTCACTATGACAATTACGGAGAGCCGAAAAATGGCTATCATTAGCCCTCCCCAAGGATGAATGTATATTCATGTACCATCATAGAGCATCTTTTCCAAAGAGAGTGCTTCAGAGTCCTTGACGAGGTCTTCATTGTTTGGCCCCTCAGAATTTTGGTTTGAGTTACACTCATGCTTCACGGAACAATACCTACATAAGATAGCTGCCTTTTGACAGATCTCTGGTAGATCCTTTGGTAGAAGGCGACTCAAATAAGGCTTCAAGCGATACCCGTTTACCTTCCTGGAGTGCTCTTTCCCATTCAAGTCCATAAGTTGATAGTAACTTGAATTGAAAGCCTTCTTAACTATGTATGGCCCTTTCCATCTAGTTTCAAATTTCGCATCAAAACGATTGTCGAGTCGATTGTCATACCTTAGCACAAGATCTCCTTCATTGATGCCTTTGTCCTTTAGTTTCTTGTCAAGCTTCTCCTTCATCTGTGTGGCTTTCCGCTTGTAGCACTCGTATGCTGCTTCTCTTTTCCACTCAAGCTCAGCTAAGGTAAGAAGTCGATCCATCCATGCTTCTTGATCATCTTGTGCTGCTTTTCCATGAAGTCGTATTGTTGGGATGTTGAGCTCAATTGGTTGTAAAGCCTCTTGACCATAGACCAAGTGAAATGGTGTAAACTCCGTGGCTTCCCTATAGATGGTTCGATACGCCCACAAGGCACCATCCAAGAAGTCATCCCACAACTTTGTCTTGTTTCTCACCATCTTTCTAATGATGCCTGCAATGACACCATTAGCTTTTTCTACCAGACCATTGGATTGGGGATAGTAGGGTGTACTATGATGATGTAGAATGTGAAGTTCTTCACAGACTTCTGTGAGCAAGCCCTTTCTAAACCCTGGACCATTATCAGAAACAATCTCCAAAGGTGTGCCAAATCTACAACAAATGTGACTGTAGACAAATTTGCTCACTGTCCTCTCATTTACCTTTGCCACACTTTGTGCTTCCACCCACCTAGTCATATAGTCTACAGCCACTAGAATGTAGAGTTTACCATTTTTTGTCCTAGGGAGAGGATCCATAGCATCAATGCCCCACTTTTCAAAGGGTCTATTTGCAAGCACGATTTGCCTTGGACCATACACCAATCTTCTATTCCCATTTACCTGACAATTGTGAAAACTTTTACACCAATGTTGGACATCCACATGCAGACTTGGCCAAACATACCCCGCACGCAAAATCTTCTTCACAGTTAACTCTTGGGCAAAATGACCACCACATGCCTCTTCATGCAAACCTTTTAGAATGGCTGGAATCTCCTTGATAGTTGGTACTCTTCTGCACACTTGATCCTTCCCCCTTTGATAGAGGGATCCTTCTAGGAAGAGATACGCGATTGCCTTTTTCATGAGTCTCCTCTTCTGAGCCTTCATGAAGTCTTGTGGAAACTCACCTTCCAAAATGTAGCTAATAATGGGAGTCAATGACTCCAACCCCTGGTATCTCGGTTGCTTGATAGTTGCTTCCACCATGATGACCTGCACTTCTTTCTCAACACATGTAACTGCTTGTTGTGCAAGTAAATCGGCATCTTCATTTTGTTTCCTAGGAATATGATATAGTTGCACTTCTTCAAACTGATTAAACATCCTACGAATGGCATGAATTTTTGTCCTTAGTCTTTCATTCTTGCATGCCCAAATGCCTAAAATTTGCTTCACAATGAGAAGTGCATCCCCTTTTACCATGAGACATTGTATACCTTGGCCAATGCATATCTTTAAACCATGAAGTAGTGTGTCGTATTCTGCTTCATTGTTGCTAGTTGAACCTGGTAGATTGACCTTCTCTTTCATGACCACCTCCCCACTTGGGTTGAGCAACACTAGCCCTCCCCCTGCTTTTCGTGTGACTCGTCAAAAAGCTCCATCAAAGAACAAGGTAAAAGCATTAGGAATATTTTTCGGTGGTGGCAATGGTAGGGTCTTTATTTCAGGCACCTTAATCTCCTTCTCATGTACCCTATAAGTAAGGATCCCTGCCAATTGTGCACGCACATTATCTTCTACCTTGAAAGAGTATTGGAACTCTTGCAATTCCATAATCCACTTTGAGATCCTAGTGCTAAGATTCATTTGAGATGACACCCAAGGAAACAAATTTTCTGCAGTGAGAATTACAAAAGGCTTTGGTAGCAAGTAGGATCTAAACTTTCTCACCGCAAACGTGAGAGAAAGCATCCTGAGTTCTGCCTCCGTGTAGCCTCTCTCCAAAGCATTCATGACCCTACTAGCAAAGTAGATGGGTCGCATCCGGGTACTATGGGGATCTTCTTGTAGCAAAACCGCTCCAATTGTTTCTTTCCCAACACTAGAGCTAACAAAGAATGTGTACTCCCAACAAGGATGCATGAGTGTTGGTAGCTCTGACAGGATGACTTTAATGTTACAAAAGTACTCTTCAAGCTCATAAGACGATGCAATTCTACTTGTTGTGTCAACTTTTGCAAAGGATGAAGCAACTCCGAAGCTAAGTGAATAAAGCGTGATATATACTTCACCTTTTGAATAAATGAGATGACCTCTTTGAGATTCTTGGGTGATGCGAGCTCAATAAGAGCCTTTGCCTTTGAAGGATCCACCTCAATGCCTTTATAGGAAACCTTGTGACCAAGCAAGATCACTTCATCCTCACCTATGTGACATTTGTCGGGGTTGAGTTGACCTCCCATGTCATAGAGCTTCTTTAAACCTTCTTCTACCCTTTGTAGATGCAATGATTTTGAGCTATAAATGCAAAAATCATCAATGAACACCCTAATTGACTTTCCAAAGAATGCTTGAAACACCATGTTCATGAAACGTTGGAATGTTTCAGGAGCATTTGTCAGACCAAATGGCATGACTCTAAAAGCATAACAACCCCAAGGAGTGATGAAGGTTGTTTTTAATTGATCTTCCAATGCGATACCTATTTGAAAGTAACCCGAGTAGCCATCACACACAGTGTACTTCTCATGACCAGCTACCTCATTTAGTATCTCATCTTGAAATGGAAGGGAAAAGTGGTCTCTTTTTGTTGCCTCATTGAGTGGACGGTAATCCACACACACCCTCCACTTGCCATTTTTCTTAGGAGTGACAACAACGGGAGAGACCCACTCTGAATTCTCCACTAGATAAATGAAACCTACTGCTAGAAGCTTTCTTACCTCCTTGAGTAAATCCTGCTCCTTGATGACTCTTAGCCTTCGTAGCTTTTGAGCCTTAGGTGTGGTCTCTGGCTTCAACTCAATTTTGTGTTGAACAGCCTCTACTCCACACACATCGGTGTAGTCTTTAGCGAAAAGCCTAGGAAATTTCCTTAACACACCTTTGAGCTCCTCTCTTTCATCCTTTGTAAGTGTTGTAGATAACATACCTTCTAGCATTATTTCATCTTCCACTTTTTGGTTTTCTTGGGAACCTACCTCTTCCAAACCTAGGCAAGAGGTCTCTTGGTTGTTTGGCTTAAACCTTACCCCCATGACTTCGATGGAAGACTCCTCTTCAGTAATGCTGCCACTACTTTCTCCTTATGAAGTGCTATCGGTCCAGCCTTCCTCCGTCTCACTTTGAGATGATTCTTTATGGAGCTCCTCTTGGCGTTGCTCCTTCATGTCAAAGACAACCTTCTTATGATTGTCATTCCTGCAAATTAGCTTTCCACTCTCCCAATCCTACAAAGCTTGCATTTTCATTAGCCATGGTCTCCCTAGGATAAATGGATAACCATTTCCTTTCGTAGACATAACATAAAAATCCACTGCCTTCTTAATGCCAAAGGCCTCTACAAAAACATTTTTACAAATGCCTACACACCTAGCTTTGCTATTGTTTGCCATCTTGACTTTAATTTCAGGTGTCTCATGGATGTGCATGCCTAGTTTTTGCATGAGTCCCTCTTTCATGATGCAAATTTGTGCACCCCATCCACTAGACCTTTCCTAACCAATCTTCCTTTGATGTAACAATCTAGCACATGTGTAATATCCTCATTCATTTCAGCATCTGCAATTTTTAAAACGGGCACACTCTCTTTTACCTTTCTCCTAGTGCTAACTGCCTTTGTTAAATCCCTCCTAACTTGTGGGCATAATGCAAGAAACTGAGGCCATGAGATATCAGGACCCTTACCTCTCATGTCTTCCAATAGGTTGTATGGAGCCATACCATGTCCAAGAGGGAAGTCTTGGAGATTGATACGACGTCGAGTCCTCTTAGTTTCCTTGGTCTCCTTTGCCTTCTTTTCTCGTCCATGATCACTTTGTGACGTGACTCCTTCTTTCTCCTTCCCTTTTCCACGGCCACTCTTAATGCCATTTGCTTCCATGTCAACCTCTTTTTAGTTTGTCACCTCTACCACATGCACATTTGGGTCTGGTAAAGGTGGAACTCCTTCCACTCCTTGTGGGGGTGGTCTTGCTCCATTTGGCCTTTGTAGAAGCCGTGGTTGCTGACTAGTTCCTTCTCCTGCATTCATCACTGGGTAATTCAAGTTAGGTCTCCTTGGCTCCCCACGGGGCCAAGGACAATTATACATCCCATGTCCAGACTCACCGCAATTCCAACATTGCAAGACTCTCCTAGGTCGTGAATCTCGCTCTTCAGACTTCTTTGCTTGTCCCTGTGGACCTACAGCTTTTGCAAGGTGAATTGACAAGCTGCTTAAAGATTCATTTAACTTCTCAATCACTTCCGCCGTTACCTTAGGAAGCTCCCTAGATGTTGATGCTTGTGAATTACCTTTGGGTCTAAGACCTTCTATTGGAACCTCCCCCCTTAAGCACTTGAGTTTCCTATATTTCTCAACAGCCCTAGTTTCAGCTGCTTCAAAGGTAGTGAGGCGGTCCAGGGCGGGCAACAAGAGAGGCGACCTCTAAACACCCCTCAAGGCTCTCGTGCTGCTCAATTGGGGTTGGGGCAACCACAAGCACAACACAACAACAAACCCACAGCCAAACCCAAACAAGATAGGGGCACCACCTAGTTATGGTATGCGAACTAGGACGCAAGAGAGATTTTGGCACAACCAAGAAGATGCACCACACAACACACACAAGCAACGTCACACCAAGACACACATAAAATGGACCAGAGAGAGCTAGAGCAAAGGGAAGAGAGAGAGGAAAGGATCTTGCGTAATACCTTATTTGTGGCTTGCAAATGGAGATGGTTCGTTATGATGCTATCGTAGAACTTGTACAAAACTCACTCAATGCTTAGTGATTGCTAAACATTGCCAAAACACACACACACACACAACTGTCTTAGGGTGTGGGAGACCTCTCACCACAATACCCTCTTACAATGGACAAAAAACTGGCAATGAAAAACACACTAAAACACTTTCTAAAATCAAGATCAACCGATAAAACCCCAAAATACACAAGTCATCTTGAATTCACCAAACCGTATTGCACAAATGGAAGGACGAAGATTTGAACGTCGAATCACGCCTTTGATGCACCAAACCTCAATTTTTTGATGATGAAGGAGCATATACAATAGTGTTTTTGAGATTTGTGGAACTCACGCTCTCTCACTTGCAATGTGTAGCTTGAAGGCTTCTCTCACACCAAGAGTGAAGCTCACAAGTGGTTGCTACACCTAAGTCTCTCCTCGCGCATAGAGTGTTGGGGTGCTATGTGAGATGTTGGAGGTTGTTTTACAAGAAGGAGAGGGGCCTATTTATAGGTTGGAGACCCCTCATTAATATTATTAGAAATCCTAATTTACAAGCTAACAAATTAGGATTATGATTTTTTTGAATATCAAAACATTGCGGGCCTTCTTTGTCTGCTTGAGTCATGGATGTGGGCTCAAAAGAGAGCATTATTGATGGTGAATAATGTGAAAGTAGAGTTTTAAGTGAGGGGAGAGAGAGAGAGAGAGAGAGAGAGAGAGAGAGAGAGAGAGAGTTACTTTGTACATGTCTTGAGGTGAGGTGTCTTTTATGGTTAGGTCAATACTATTTTGTGTTAGTATGTTAGTGGTTAGTGTTACTTATCACTAGAAAGTTAATGATATATTTACAATGGGTAGAATGGGGTGGATGGTTGAAGTAAGAGGGGTGAATTAAAAGAGAATCATTGAGATGGTGAAGCTTTGAAGAAGCTTGAACTCACCCTTGTGTAGATTGTGGAAAAAATGACCGCTGGTCTTCTTCTTCTTCTTCGCTTCTTTACACCGCCGCCACGATTGACCACCACGATGAAAAGAGGATTTGTTGATGAAAAATCCTCAATTTGCAAAAGTTATCATGGTTAAGATGCTGAATTTTAGATATTTTTAGGAGAGGTAAATGAAATTGTAACATAGAAGCAATAGAGAGAGACATGGAGAGGGTGTATGTATGTAGAGGTTCATGAAAGAACTATAGGGATGAGAGAGAAGGGTAATGGTGAAGAGGGTGGGAGAAGCCATGGAAATTGCAGGTTTGAGTGAGGGAAGGAGAGAGAGGGATGTGTAAGACTGAGTAGGTGTGTGGAAGGGTGAGAGAAGACTAAGGGCTACTTGTGAGAAAAGTGGGCAGACTGGGGTCCACTCAAAAAATCATAGCTCACCGCTGGTAGCTCCAAAAATCATGAAAAAACTTGAGGTGATTATTCAGAGCATGGGCTACATTTTCTCTTTTGACCACTGCTCCAAATTCGGAGTGGAGATAGGTGCCAAAATTCTCACCAAAAAGCCTATTTTTATGCCTGCAAAAGTCTTTTAGTGGCCCCCTCCTTTGTTGAATTTGTACAATGCATCCAAGAGTGAGCCCCTCCTTTGTCATATTATAATACAAAGCATCCAAGCTGCCCTTGACCCATGCATGGAGGAGGATTATTGGTGAATAAAGAAATATATACATGGTGGGACTAGTGTATGGACTATTCATGGACTTTAGCTCAATGAGCACATGGTGTTAGAATAATGAGTAAAAATAATAATAAAAATATTGAGGAGTTATAGATATGGAAAGATATTGGAATCATATGACATATATGGTCCCTCCTTGAATTATTTTGGGTGAAAGAGGAAAAGGTATGCAAGTAAATAATATAATAAACGTAACCAATGAGTAGAAATCAATTTTTTGTTTTCACGAGGGTGAGGGTGGGAGTGATTTGTATAAAGGAAAAATATGAGGTTAGAGTATGTACATATTGGCAAAAAATATAATTATGGTGTAAGAGGATGAAAGAAGGTGTCCATAGGTTTAATAAAACACACACCTAAGTAGAAATATCTAAATAAAATACCAAAATAATTATAAAAAATCCCTATATTTAGGCCATATATACAATGAAATATTTACACACAAGGAGGCCATAATATACTTTTATTTTTTATTTTTTTATTTTTTTGGCTCAACTAGCCCAGTGACTAGCTAGCTGAGGGTTTTTAAGAAGATATGGGAAAAGACCCCTAACTCACACACGCCTATGTACAGTGAAATGGTAGGGATAGCCATAGCGTTTGGGTGAATTTGGTAGGGTGGAGTAACTTACTATGGCAATTATGGAGAGCCGAAAAACGGCTATCATTAGCCCTCCCCCAGGATGATGGTATATTCATGTACCATCATAGAGAATCTTTTCCAAAGAGAGTGCTTCAGAGTCCTTGATGAGATCTTCATTGTTTGGCCCCTCAGAATTTTGGCTGGAGTTACACTCATGCTTCCTGTAACAATACTTACATGAGACAGCGGCCTTTGGACAGATCTTTGGTAGATCCTTTGGTAGAAGGCGACTCAAATAGGGCTTCAAGCGATACCCGTTTACCTTTCTGGAGTTCTCTTTACCATTCAAGTCCATAAGCTGATAGTAACTAGAATTGAAAGCCTTCTTGACTATGTATGGCCCTTGCCATCTAGTTTCAAACTTGGCATCAAAACGATTGTCAAGTCGATTGTCATACCTTAGCACAAGCTCTCCTTCCTTGATGCCTTTGTCCTTCAGTTTCTTGTCGTGCGTTTCTTTCGCTTGTGGGGCTTTCCTCTTGTAGCACTCATATGCTGCTTCTCTTTTCCACTCAAGCTCCACTAACGTAAGAAGTCGATCCATCCATACCTCTTGATCATCTTGTGCTCCTTTGCCATGAAGTTGCATTGTTGGAATGTTGAGCTGGATAGGCTGCAAAGCCTCTTGACAATAGACCAAGTGAAATGGTGTGAACTCCGTGGCTTCCCTATATGTGGTTCGATATGCCCACAAGGCACCATCCAAGAAGTCATCCCATAATTTTGTTTTGTTTTGCACCATCTTTCTAATGATTCCTGCAATGACACCATAAGCCTTCTCCACCAAACCATTTGACTGTGGGTAGTATGGTGTGCTATGACGATGTAGAATTTGAAGCTCTTCACAAACTTCTGTGAGCAAGCCCTTCCTAAACCCTGGACCATTATCAGAAACAATCTCCAAAGGTGTGCCAAATCTGCAACAGATGTGATTGTACACAAACTTGCTAACTGTCTTCTCATTCACTCTTGCCACACTTTGAGCTTCCACCCACCTAGTCATATAGTCTACAGCCACTAGAATGTAGAGTTTACCATTTTTTGTCCTAGGCAGAGGAACCATAGCATCAATGCCCCACTTTTCAAAGGGTCCATTTGCAAGCACTATTTGCCTCGGGCCATGCACCAACCTTCTATTTCCATTTATCTGACAATTGTGACAGCTTTTACACCAATGTTGAACATCCACATGCAAGCTTGGCCAAACATACCCCGCAAGAAAAATCTTCTTCACAGTTGATTCTTGGGCAAAATGACCACCACATGCCTCTTCATGCAAACCTTTTAGAATGGCTGGAATTTCCTCAATAGTTGGTACTCTTCTGCACACTTGATCCTTCCCTCTTTGATAGAGGGAGCCTTCTAGGAAGAGATAGAAACTTGCCTTCTTCATGAGTCTCCTCTTCTGAGCCTTCGTGAAGTCTTGTGGAAACTCACCCTCCAAAATGTAGCCAATAATGGGAGCCAATGACTCCAATCCCTGGTATCTCGGTTGCTTGACAGCTGCTGCCACCATGATGACCTGCACTTCTCTCTCAATGCATGTAACTGCTTGTTGTGCAAGTAAATCGGCATCTTCATTTTGTTTCCTCGAAATATGATATAGTTGCACTTCTTCAAACTGATTAAACATCCTATGAATGGCATGGACTTTTGTCCTTAAGATTTCATTCTTGCATGCCCAAATTCCCAAAATCTGTTTAACAATGAGAAGTGCATCTCCCTTTACCATGAGACGTTTTATCCCTTGGCCAATGCACATCTTCAAACCATGAAGTAGTGTGTCGTATTCTGCTTCATTGTTGCTAGTTGAACCTGGTAGATTGACCTTCTCTTTCATGACCACCTCTCCACTTAGGTTGAGCAACACTAGCCCGCCCCCCCTGCTTTCCCTGTGGCTCGCCGAAAAGCTCCATCAAAGAACAAGGTAAAAGCATTGGGAATACTTTTTGGTGGTGGCAATGGTAGGGTCTTTACTTGAGGCACCTTAATTTCCTTCTCATGTACCCTATAAGTGAGAATCCCTGCTAATTGTGCACGCACACTATCTTCTACCTTGGAAGAGTATTGGAACTCTTGCAACTCCATAATCCACTTTGAGATCCTAGTACTAAGATTCATTTGAGATGACACCCAAGGGAACAAATTCTCTGCGGTGAGAATTACAAAAGGTTTTGGGAGCAAGTAGGATCTAAACTTCCTTATCGCAAACATGAGAGAAAGCATCATGAGTTTTGCTTCTGTGTAGTCTCTCTCCAAAGCATTCATGACCCTACTAGCAAAGTAGATGGGTCGCATCCTTGTACTGTGGGGATCTTGTTGTAGCAACACAGCACCAATTGTTTCCCTTCCAACACTAGAGCTAACAAAGAATGTGTACTCCCAACAAGGAGGCATGAGTGTTGGTAGCTCTGACAAAATGACTTTAATGTTACAAAAATACTCTTCAAGCTCATCAGACCATGCAAATTCTACTTGTTGTGTCAACTTTTGCAAAGGATGAAGCAACTCCGAGGCTAAGTGAATGAAGCGTGACATATACTTCACCTTCTGAATCAAAGAGATGACCTCCTTAAGACTCTTCGGTGATGGGAGCTCAATAAGAGCCTTTGCCTTTGAAGGATCCACCTCAATGCCTTTATAGGAAACCTTGTGACCGAGCAAGATCACTTCATCCTCACCTATGTGGCACTTGTCGGGGTTGAGTTGACCTCCCATGTCGTAGAGCTTCTTTAAACCTTCTTCTACCCTTTGTAGATGCAATGATTTTAAGCTATAAATGCAGAAATCATCAATGAACACCCTAATTGACTTTCCAAAGAATGCTTGAAACACCATGTTCATGAAACGTTGGAATGTTTCAGGAGCATTTGTCAGACCAAATGGCATGACTCTAAAACCATAACAACCCCAAGGAGTGATAAAGGTTGTTTTCAATTCATCTTCCAATGCGATACCTATTTGAAAGTAGCCTGAGTAGCCATCACACACAGTGTACTTCTCATGACCAGCTACCTCATTTAGTATCTCATCCTGAAATGGGAGGGGAAAGTGATCTCTTTTTGTTGCCTCATTGAGTGGACGGTAATCCACACACACCCTCCACTTTCCGTTTTTCTTAGAAGTGACAACAATGGGAGAGACCCACTCTGAATTCTCCACTGGATAAATGAAACCTGCTACTAGAAGCTTTCTTACCTCCTTGAGTAGAGCCTGCTCCTTTATAACTCCTAGCCTTCATAGCTTCTGAGCTTTAGGTGTGGCCTCAGGCTTTAACTCAATCTTGTGTTGAACAACATCTACCCCACGCACGTCGGTGTAGTCTTTAGCAAAAAGCCTAGGAAACTTCCTTAGCACACATTTGAAATCCTCTCTTTCATCCTTTGTAAGTGTTGTTGATAGCATACCTTCCAGCATCCCTTCATCTTGAACACCTTCGTTCTCTTGAGGACCTACCTCCTCCAAGCCTTGACAAGAGGTCTCTTGGTTGCTTGGATTAAACCTTACCCCCATGACTTCGATGGAAGACTCCTCTTCAGTAACGCTCCCGCTACTTTCTTCTTCTGAAGTGCTATCGGTCCAGCCTTCCTCTGTCTCGCTTTGTGATGATTGTTCATGGAGCTCCTCTTGGCATTGCTCCTTCATGTCAAAGACAACCTTCTTATGATTGTCATTCCTGCGAATTAATTTTCCACTCTCCCAATCCTGCAAAGCTCGCATTTTCATTAGCCCCTTAAGCACTTGAGTTTCCTATATCTCTCAACAGCCCTAGTTTCAGCTGCTTCAAAGGTAGCAGGTGCACCGGACTCAACTTTTATCTTAAGGTTAGGAAAGAGTCCGGCTATGAACCTCTCCTTCTTTAGGAACTCTGCACCATCACCAGGGTTAGCAACATTTCTCACCCATACAGCCCAAAGCCTTAGAAACTCTTGCTTGTACAAGTAGTAGTCATCTAAGTCTTTTTGCTTATGAGAAACAATGTCTTGCCATAGCTTTTGAGTGTTTTGGGGATCAAAGAAGTATCTCTTGAAATGATTCACAACTTCCATGTAATTCCCTTTAACTTCCTCAGGCAAAGAGTCAAACCAAGTGCTAGCATCTTTCCTAAGGACCACCTCAAACATCTCTACACGTTCTTGATCAGTTACTATCCTCTTGATACGACAAGACATCTTGAAATTTGGTAAAAATAATTATGCATCCTCTCCAGGCTCTCCAAAGAAAAGAAGATATCCGGACATTTGGCTTTGGGCCTCCATTGAATCGGTTTCAAAGTGACAACACGTTTTTGTTTTTCTTTCTTAAAAAATTTACACAATAATGTTTTCTAAATTGCAATCTATTCTACAACAAAATAAAAATATTCACATCAAATGACCTATGATAATCAATAAGAGGCAGGATGACAGGGTTTGGTGATGCGAGAATTTCTCCTACTCTTTGGGCACCAAACACGAACATCATACGTTGTTGACAATGGATTTTTCTACTAATTGCAATGTTTATTCTAATGTGTGGAGTGAAATGAAAGGGGAAAACCTCTATTCTTGGGCCATTATCCATTGTCTATGCATGACCTAATTCTTTAAAAAAAACAAAAATATAGACGTCCAAACTAAGGTCGTACCTAATGAGAGGCAAAATAAAAGGATTTACTGATGCGTTTATCTCTGCCAACCTAAGAGGACCTAAAATTCTACGAATTACACGTTGAAATTGTAACTTAGTACTAACAATTATGTGTACCTTTTGCCTTGCAATGGGAATGAAGGGATCATACAAATTCTCATGATTCATGCAAACTACTTGACTATTGTAAAGATTGATCCTACACAAAATCATACACAAGTTGGTTCCTCCGTGGGGGCACCAATTTGAGGCGGTCCGCGGCGGGCAACAAGAAGAGTGGCCTCTAAGCACCCCTCTAGGCTCCCGTGCTGCTCAATTGGATTGGGGTTGGAAAAAACAACAATCACACACACAAACCCGCAACCTAACCCTACACAAATTTGGGGCACCACCTAGTTTTGGATGCGAACTAGGACGCGTAGAGAGAGAGAGAGAGAGAGAGAGAGAGAGAGAGAGAGAGAGAGAGAGAGAGATAGTGCTTGGGATTCTTTGAAATGTATCGTCAATGATCAAGCAAACGCAATTATATATGTAAGAAAGAGAGAGAAGGGGGAGGGGATGCTTGTTGTATTAATACCTTCTTACAAATCTGTCCACGAACAATCAAAGTGAGATTAGTATTTGTTCAACATAGCTTGAGTAAATTACACCACAGCACATCACAAGAAAAGCCACCCCAATCATTGTCTTAAGGCCAGGGGAGTCATCTCCACCCTGTTGTCCCTCTTACAGTATGTGGAATTTATGGCTTAATTGATGACAACACCCAGAGACAAGCTATTAAGAACTTTAAAAAACACCAAGACACTTACACATCATTGTTGTCCATTACTTTACGTTGGAAGAGAGACAAAGTATCCAAGCTTAGTCCAAATCCACCCTCCTTGATTCAGCAAATGTTGGGCTTACACTAGTAGGAGAAATGATAGATTTCCTACTCTCACTTGAATGATCACTCTCTCTTACAATGGCATAGGGTTCCCTTGCTAATCACCCCTAATACAACACATGCATATGTATAAGCCAATGAGCTCAAGAGCTCCTTCTAAAGAGTTTGAGCTTGGCTTCTCAAGCTATAGCATAGTGCTCTTGCTTATGACTCTCCCTTTTTTGTGCTAGCTACACCTTCCTTTTATAGCAATTTTGAGGGTTAGGGTTACTCCTCTAACCATGGTTGGGTTAGATTTTCAGCACTTATCTAATTTCTTTTGCTTGGAATTATCAAGAAGTTGGTGGGGATAGATGAAGAAGAGAGAGAGGAGAGAAATGGAGGTGATAGGACTTTTCATACTAAGTTAGTGTTAGTAAATTAATTTTTATTGATTTACAAATGGAATTGGATATTTACAATGGGAGTATCCATGTAGGATACAAATAAGGAAGAAAAAACTCTTAATAGGTAAGAAACATGGAAATCTTACAATGTCGATGCTCCAAGTGTTCTGAGTAGAGTCAATTTTGACGCTTGTTGACGGTCCACTAGCTTTGACGGTACGTTTTTTCTCCACTCTTGACCTTCCCTGGGAGCCAAGGTAATTTAACATGAGTAATCAATCACCATGATGCTGTCTTTCAAGAGAAGAGGCTGAATTTTGTGGTTTTTTTATAAATGTGGGTAATATGGAAGAGGAAAAATGAAACTAGGTGGTCAATTTTGGAATGGAAGTGTGTGTAGGAGACATGAGTTCACCATGGTTTCTCTTATTCTTCAAGGTTGAGAAGAAGGTGAGTAGGGTGCAGACAGGAGTGGTGAGAGAGGTGAGGATGATGAGTGGAGAAGTGTGTCTGAAAGAGGAAAATGATAAAGTGGAAGAGGAAGTGTGGCTGCATAGCATGGGCAAACTAGGGTCCACCAATAAAATCATATCTCACAGCTCGTACCTCAAATAAATATGAAAAAATTGGAGATAAAATTTCAGCTCACGAGCTACAACTTTTGTTTGTATCACCTTTTTAAATTCGGGGAGCATGTGATCTTTAAAAATTCAGCAAAACCGACTCTTTTTTCCACTGCACAAAGTCCTTGTGAGGTCATTCTTTGGATGATTCTTTTGAATACCTCCAAGAGTGAGCCCCCCATGGTGCATGCATGCATTCCATATACCCTTGACCTTATTTGGTAGGTCTATAATTGAATATATTGTTGAGATCATGATATAAGTGAATAGTACAACTAAGAAAATCAAATTTTGAGGGGTCTAATAAAATATGTACATGTCAAATATAAATAATATAGGTAGAAAAAATATAAATGGGTCAAAATAAATCTTTCTCATTATAAGTCTACCATAAAAAGATGAATATTTTTGGTGGTCCAATTTATGAGAGTAATAGAGAATAGATGTAAGAAGGAAAAAATCACAATAGTGAAAAAATATACACATAAATAGAACTAGTTTGCTTGGATTTTTGTTGGGATGGAGTTACACCAAAAATAAGAGAAGCTTGCATGAAATTATTTTTATATGGAATAAAGAGTATGCAAAATGGTAAGAAAAAATATGGTAATGGTGAGTCAATGTGCATAGCATAAATAACACACCATAGGTAGAAATATTTAAATAAATACCAAAATAATTATGAAAATTCCTTTTGTTTAAGACCTATATACAATGAAATATTTACACACAAATGGGTCATAATATACTTATATTTTTTATAATTTTTTAATTTTGTTGGCTCAACTAACCCAGTGACTAGCTAGCTGAGGGTTTTTTAAGAAGATATGGGAAAAGTCCCCTAACTCACACACACCTATATACAGTGAAATGGTAGGGATAGCCACAGTGTTTGGATGATTTTGGTAGGGTGGGTTAACTCACTATGGCAATTACGGAGAGCCAAAAAACGGCTATCATTAGCCCTCCCCCAGGATGATTGTATATTCATGTACCATCATAGAGCATCTTTTCCAAAGAGAGTGCTTCAGAGTCCTTGACGAGGTCTTCATTGTTTGGCCCCTCAGAATTTTGGTTTGAGTTACACTCATGCTTCACGGAACAATACCTACATGAGATAGCTGCCTTTTGACAGATCTTTGGTAGATCCTTTGGTAGAAGGCGACTCAAATAAGGCTTCAAGCGATACCCGTTTACCTTCCTGGAGTGCTCTTTCCCATTCAAGTCCATAAGTTGATAGTAACTTGAATTGAAAGCCTTATTAACTATGTATGGCCCTTGCCATCTAGTTTCAAATTTGCCATCGAAACGATTGTCGAGTCGATTGTCATACCTTAGCACAAGATCTCCTTCATTGATGTCTTTGTCCTTTAGTTTCTTGTCAAGCTTCTCCTTCGTCTGTGTGGCTTTCCTCTTGTAGCACTCGTATGCTGCTTCTCTTTTCCACTCAAGCTTAGCTAAGGTAAGAAGTCGATCCATCCATGCTTCTTGATCATCTTGTGATGCTTTTCCATAAGGTCGTGTTGTTGGGATGTTGAGCTCAATTGGTTGTTAAGCCTCTTGACCATAGACCAAGTGAAATGGTGTAAACTCCGTGGCTTCCCTATATGTGGTTCGATACGCCCACAAGGCACCATCCAAGAAGTCATCCCACAAATTTGTCTTTTTTCTCACCATCTTTCTAATGATGCCTGCAATGACACCATTATCTTTTTCTACCAGACCATTGGATTGGGGATAGTAGGGTGTACTATGACGATGTAGAATGTGAAGTTCTTCACAGACTTCTGTGAGCAAGCCCTTTCTAAACCCTGGACCATTATCAGAAACAATCTCCAAAGGTGTGCCAAATCTACAACAAATGTGACTGTAGACAAATTTTCTCACTGTCCTTTCATTTACCTTTGCCACACTTTGTGCTTCCACCCACCTAGTCATATAGTCTACAGCCACTAGAATGTAGAGTTTACCATTTTTTGTCCTAGGGAAAGGACCCATAGCATCAATGCCCCACTTTTCAAAGGGTCCATTTGCAAGCACGATTTGCCTTGGACCATACACCAATCTTCTATTCCGATTTACCTGACAATTGTGACAACTTTTACACCAATGTTGGACATCCACATGCAGACTTGGCCAAACATACCCCGCAAGCAAAATCTTCTTCACAGTTAACTCTTGGGCAAAATGACCACCACATGCCTCTTCATGCAAACCTTTTAGAATGGCTGGAATCTCCTTGATAGTTGGTACTCTTCTACACACTTGATCCTTCCCTCTTTGATAGAGGGATCCTTCTAGGAAGAGATACGCGCTTGCCTTTTTCATGAGTCTCCTCTTCTGAGCCTTCATGAAGTCTTGTGGAAACTCACCTTCCAAAATGTAGCTAATAATGGGAGTCAATGACTCCAATCCCTGGTATCTCCGTTGCTTGATAGTTGCTTCCACCATGATGACCTGCACTTCTTTCTCAACACATGTAACTGCTTGTTGTGCAAGTAAATCGGCATCTTCATTTTGTTTCCTAGGAATATGATATAGTTGCACTTCTTCAAACTGATTAAACATCCTACGAATGGCATGAATTTTTGTCCTTAGTCTTTCATTCTTGCATGCCCAAATGCCTAAAATTTGCTTCACAATGAGAAGTGCATCCCCTTTTACCATGAGACATTGTATACCTTGGCCAATGCATATCTTTAAACCATGAAGTAGTGTGTCGTATTCTGCTTCATTGTTGCTAGTTGAACCTGGTAGATTGACCTTCTCTTTCATGACCACCTCCCCACTTGGGTTGAGCAACACTAGCCCACCCCCTGCTTTTCCTGTGACTCGTCGAAAAGCTCCATCAAAGAACAAGGTAAAAGCATTAGGAATATTTTTCGGTGGTGGCAATGGTAGGGTCTTTATTTCAGGCACCTTAATCTCCTTCTCATGTACCCTATAAGTAAGGATCCCTGCCAATTGTGCACGCACACTATCTTCTACCTTGAAAGAGTATTGGAACTCTTGCAATTCCATAATCCACTTTGAGATCCTAGTGCTAAGATTCATTTGAGATGACACCCAAGGAAAACAAATTTCTGCAGTGAGAATTACAAAAGGTTTTGGTAGCAAGTAGGATCTAAACTTTCTCACCGCAAACGTGAGAGAAATCATCCTGAGTTCTGCCTCCGTGTAGCCTCTCTCCAAAGCATTCATGACCCTACTAGCAAAGTAGATGGGTCGAATCCAGGTACTATGGGGATCTTGTTGTAGAAAAACCGCTCCAATTGTTTCTTTCCCAACACTAGAGCTAACAAAGAATGTGTACTCCCAACAAGGAGGCATGAGTGTTGGTAGCTCTGACAGGATGACTTTAATGTTACAAAAGTACTCTTCAAGCTCATAAGACCATGCAAATTCTACTTGTTGTGTCAACTTTTGCAAAGGATGAAGCAACTCCGAAGCTAAGTGAATAAAGCGTGACATATACTTCACCTTTTGAATGAATGAGATGACCTCTTTTAGATTCTTGAGTGATGGGAGCTCAATAAGAGCCTTTGCCTTTGAAGGATCCACCTCAATGCCTTTATAGGAAACCTTGTGACCAAGCAAGATCACTTCATCCTCACCTATGTGACATTTGTCGGGGTTGAGTTGACCTCCCATGTCATAGAGCTTCTTTAAACCTTCTTCTACCCTTTGTAGATGCAATGATTTTGAGCTATAAATGCAGAAATGATCAATGAACACCCTAATTGACTTTCCAAAGAATGCTTGAAACACCATGTTCATGAAACGTTGGAATGTTTCAGGAGCATTTGTCAGACCAAATGACATGACTCTAAAAGCATAACAACCCCAAGGAGTGATGAAGGTTGTTTGTAACTGATCTTCCAATGCGATACCTATTTGAAAGTAACCCGAGTAGCCATCACACACAGTGTACTTCTCATGACCAGCTACCTCATTTAGTATCTCATCTTGAAATGGGAGGGAAAAGTGATCTCTTTTTGTTGCCTCATTGAGTGGACGGTAATCCACACACACCCTCCACTTGCCATTTTTCTTAGGAGTGACAACAACGGGAGAGACCCACTCTGAATTCTCCACTGGATAAATGAAACCTGCTGCTAGAAGCTTTCTTACCTCCTTCAGTAAAGCGTGCTCCTTGATGACTCCTAGCCTTCATAGCTTTTGAGCCTTAGGTGTGGCCTCTGGCTTCAACTCAATTTTGTGTTGAACAGCCTCTACTCCATGCACATCGGTGTAGTCTTTAGCGAAAAGCCTAGGAAATTTCCTTAACACACCTTTGAGCTCCTCTCTTTCATCCTTTGTAAGTGTTGTAGATAACATACCTTCTAGCATTATTTCATCTTCCACTTTTTGGTTTTCTTGGGAACCTACCTCTTCCAAACCTGGGCAAGAGGTCTCTTGGTTGTTTGGCTTAAGCCATACCCCCATGACTTCGATGGAAGACTCCTCTTCAGTAATGCTGCCACTACTTTCTCCTTATGAAGTGCTATCGGTCCAGCCTTCCTCCGTCTCACTTTGAGATGATTCTTTATGGAGCTCCTCTTGGCGTTGCTCCTTCATGTCAAAGACAACCTTCTTATGATTGTCATTCCTGCAAATTAGCTTTCCACTCTCCCAATCCTACAAAGCTTGCATTTTCATTAGCCATGGTCTCCCTAGGATAAATGGATAACCATTTCCTTTCGTAGACATAACATAAAAATCCACTGCCTTCTTAATGCCAAAGGCCTCTACAAAAACATTTTTACAAATGCCTACACACCTAGCTTTGCTATTGTTTGCCATCTTGACTTTAATTTCAGGTGTCTCATGGATATGCATGCCTAGTTTTTGCATGAGTCCCTCTTTCATGATGCAAATTTGTGCACCCCATCCACTAGACCTTTCCTAACCAATCTTCCTTTGATGTAACAATCTAGCACAGGTGTAATATCCTCATTCATTTCAGCATCTGCAATTTTTACAACGGGCACACTCTCTTTTACCTTTCTCCTAGTGCTAACTGCCTTTGTTAAATCCCTCCTAACTTGTGGGCATAATGCAAGAAACTGAGGCCATGAGATATCAAGACCCTTACCTCTCATGTCTTCCAATAGGTTGTATGGAGCCATACCATGTCCAAGAGGGAAGTCTTGGAGATTGATACGACGTCGAGTCCTCTTAGTTTCCTTGGTCTCCTTTGCCTTCTTTTCTCGTCCATGATCACTTTGTGACGTGACTCCTTCTTTCTCCTTCCCTTTTCCACGGCCACGCTTAATGCCATTTGCTTCCATGTCAACCTCTTTTTAGTTTGTCACCTCTACCACATGCACATTTGGGTCTGGTAAAGGTGGAACTCCTTCCACTCCTTGTGGAGGTGGTCTTGCTCCATTTGGCCTTTGTAGAAGCCGTGGTTGCTGACTAGTTCCTTCTCCTGCATTCATCACTGGGTAATTCAAATTAGGTCTCCTTGGCTCCCCACGGGGCCAAGGACAATTATACATCCCATGTCCAGACTCACCGCAATTCCAACATTGCAAGACTCTCCTCGGTCGTGAATCTCGCTCTTCAGACTTCTTTGCTTGTCCCTTTGGACCTACAGCTTTTGCAAGGTGAATTGACAAGCTGCTTAAAGATTCATTTAACTTCTCAATCACTTCCGCCGTTACCTTAGGAAGCTCCCTAGATGTTGATGCTTGTGAATTACCTTTGGGTCTAAGACCTTCTATTGGAACCTCCCCCCTTAAGCACTTGAGTTTCCTATATTTCTCAATAGCCCTAGTTTCAGCTGCTTCAAAGGTAGCAGGTGCACTGGCCTCAACTTTTATCTTAAGGTCAGGAAAGAGTCCAGCTATGAACCTCTCCTTCTTTAGGAACTCTGCACCATCACCAGAGTTAGCAACATTTCTCACCCATACAGCCCAAAGACGTAGAAACTCTTGCTTGTACAAGTAGTAGTCATCTAAGTCTTTTTGCTTATGAGAAACAATGTCTTGCCATAGCTTTTGAGTGTTTTGGGGATCAAAGAAGTATCTCTTGAAATGATTCACAACTTCCATGTAATTCCCTTTAACTTCCTCAGGCAAAGAGTCAAACCAAGTGCTAGCATCTTTCCTAAGGACCACCTCAAACATCTCTACACGTTCTTGATCAGTTACTATCCTCTTGATACGACAAGACATCTTGAAATATGCTAAAAATAATTCTGCATCCTCTCTAGGCTCTCCAAAGAAAAGAGGATATCCGGACATTTGGCGTTGGGCCTCCATTGAATCGGTTTCAAAGTGACAACACGTTTTTGTTTTTCTTTCTTAAAAAATTTACACAATAATGTTTTCTAAATTGCAATCTATTCTACAACAAAATAAAAATATTCACATCAAATGACCTATGATAATCAATAAGAGGCAGGATGACAGGGTTTGGTGATGCGAGAATTTCTCCTACTCTTTGGGCACAAACATGAACACCATACGTTGTTGAAAATGGATTTTTCTACTAATTGCAATGTTTATTCTAATGTGTGGAGTGAAATGAAAGTGGAAAACCTCTATTCTTGGGCCATTATCCATTGTCTATGCATGACCTAATTCTTAAAACAAAACAAAAATATAGAAGTCCAAACTAAGGTCGTACCTAATGAGAGGCAAAATAAAAGGATTTACTGATGCGTTTATCTCTGCCAACCTAAGAGGACCTAAAGTTCTACGAATTACACGTTGAAATTGCAACTTAGTACTAACAATTATGTGTACCTTTTGCCTTGCAATGGGAATGAAGGGATCATACAAATTCTCATGATTCATGCAAACTACTTGACTATTGTAAAGATTGATCCTACACAAAATCATACACAAGTTGGTTCCTCTGTGGGGGCACCAATTTGAGGCGGTCCGCGGCGGGCAACAAGAAGAGTGGCCTCTAAACACCCTTCTGGGCGCCCGTGCTGCTCAATTGGATTGGGGTTGGAAAAAACAACAATCACACACACAAACCCACAACCTAACCCTACACAAATTTGGGGCACCACCTAGTTTTGGATGCGAACTAGGACGCGTAAAGAGAGAGAGAGAGAGAGAGAGAGAGAGAGAGAGAGAGAGAGAGAGAGAGAGAGAGAGAGAGAGAGAGAGAGAGATAGAGATAGTGCTCGGGATGCTTTGAAATGTATCGGCAATGATCAAGCAAACACAATTATATATGTAAGAAAGAGAGAGAAGGGGGAGGGGATGTTTGTTGCATTAATACCTTCTTACAAATCTGTCCACGAACAATCAAAGTGAGATTAGTATTTGTTCAACATAGCTTGAGTAAATTACACCACAGCACATCACAAGAAAAGCCACCCCAAAATAATTATGAAAAATCCTTTTGTTTAGGCCCTATATACAATGAAATATTTACACACAAATGGGCCATAATATACTTATATTTTTTATATTTTTATATTTTTTTGGCTCAACTAACCCAGTGACTAGCTAGCTGAGGGTTTTTTAAGAAGATATGGGAAAAGTCCCCTAACTCACACACACCTATATACAGTGAAATGGTAGGGATAGCCACAGTGTTTGGATGATTTTGGTAGGGTGGGTTAACTCACTATGGCAATTACGGAGAGCCGAAAAACGGCTATCAGTACAAAAAGTACGTGGATGTACAGGGGCTCAATCATGTAGTAGAATGTACAAGGGCTCAGAGCCTTGATCATGTAGTAATACAAAGCCATGGGCTCTATGCACCTCAAAAGTTAAGTGAGTGATAGTCGGAGGGGGGGGGGGGAGAGAGAGAGAGAGAGAGAGAGAGAGAGAGAGAGAGAGAGAGAGAGAGAGAGATATGCATGGTTGTCCAATGACCTTACAAGAGCAATAGAGAGTAGTACTCAAAAAAAAAAAAAAATCCAAAACTTTGGCAAACCTAGATATGAGAAATAGTACAAGTGAATTGACTAAATTTGAAAGGTTTTGCAGTAAAAATCTCTAGACTTTGTAGGTTTCCTTGCCTTCAAATTTAAATTTGAGAGGCAATTTTTAGAATTTGTAGGTGGGATTACACTAAACCTAGGTTTCCTCACCTTCAAATTTAAAGTTGAGCGGTAAATCTCAGAATTTGTAGGTGGGAGTACACTAATTCTAGGTTCTTTTGAGCTGAGAGAGAGAGAGAGAGAGAGAGAGAGAGAGGAAGGATAGTCACTACTTAGCAATATGTGTGTGGTAGTGGTGGTGGTAATGGCAATGGTATTGTTGTAGTGCTGATTGGCAAGCCGAGACAATGGTGGATTTACCTGTTTGAGTGTGTGTGTGTGTGTGTGTGTGTGTGTGTGCGTGCAAGAAATGAAAAAACTAACAATAGTTTGATTATACAAATTATTATACCATACAATGGAGTAGACCAGAATTGACAAATGGACAAGGGCAATGGCATATGGACAAGGACAATGATATTAAGCAGAAGGATACGTACATGTATATAGCACAATGTAACATGTTTGTTTCAATAGTATACATTATCTAGAGAAACTAATAAATGAAAAATTGCTTGTTGTAAAGCATCTTGTCTCTAGGTATTATTATTGTTATAATCTACTTTAAAGATATCCAGTCCCTAGAGATACCTCCACCAATCCTCTGAGGAGAAGGATCCAGCTGTTACCTGCATCCATACAAAAGCATTTAGTTAGAACTAGCTATGCTTGTGCATATTACAGGTATCAGAACTAGTCTAGTTGTTATCCATGTCACGCCTGCGGAATTAGTTTACAGCTTACCCTACGGACCATCATTTATTTTCAACTATATAACCAAGCCAAATTACATCAAATATCTCAATAAAACCAAGTAGTATCCCCCTTTTTTTTAAATCGGACAGCATCTTGTTTGTATTACAGAGAAAATGTCCAAAAAATTGCAATAATTGCCATCTCTTTGGAGACCTTCACAGGAGCATTAAGGCTTTTAAACAAAATTGAGAACTTTAAATAGTCATGTACTCATAAGAAGTCTGCATTATTTTTAAACTTATTTAACTTCATTCACCATGAAATATATCTGGGAGAATTAACCCGATCACCATGTTATAAATCTAAGTAAAAGGTGTGTGTGTAGCTTTTTTTTTTTAAAGCCATAGACTTGAAGAATTAGTCAAGTAAATTTACAAAAGGTAAGAGGGCTTATGGTGGGAAGTAGAGTAGGTTATCTACCAGTTAAGTCAAGCTTAATGTGTTTTCGATAGAAGCATTACCCGCTTGAATCAAAGTAACCAAAATCCTAGTAAACAAAACCAATATTACTTGCCTAACAAAAATCGAACAGCACCTTGACTGTACTTAGAGCACATTATCAAAAAAATTAGTTTATGTCATCTCGCATGTGAGACTCTCGACGGAAGGTTTATGGTTTTCAAAATGTAGTGGCTATGAAGTGTGAGCAAATAAACAAATTTCACAGTAAGTGTCAACCACATCCAGCCACATAATAAGTTATCTTGCAACCATATTGTTAACCCTCACGCACATTCCTATCACCTACGACGGATATTGTATTATTTATTTGGTAGAGTCAGGTACCGGGCTTGTCGGTCCAATAGGAAAAGGGTAAGAGTGATCGCCGATGAGAAGCGCACTCTAACTGGAACATTCAAGGTATTAGTTGGCAAAGAATGGGCGCCCAAGTGTGAATGGGGCGAGCTCATATAAAAGTCAACTAAACCTAAAATTCACTCATTCTCTCATTTGTGCAATTGAAGAGTGCTCTTGCTCCATCTCCATCTTCTTCTTCTTCATCTCCTTGTGTGTGTGTGTATGTGTGTGAGAGAGAGAGAGAGAGAGAGTGTGTGAGAGTGTGTGTGATCGAGCATTGCGGCGGCACGACGGCGGCGAGGCGGTTGAGCACGGCGTAGCGGCGTCTCCCTCTTCTTTCTGGCGAGGAATCCTCCATGATTTAGGAAGCATAGGCAGTGAGTGACACACCAACGCCATCTTTGAGCTTATTGGTTTGGGCTTGTTGTGTGCTTGGAGCCATTTGTGGCTCACACACAATGTATCAGCAAGTTCCTTGCATTGACACGTGCGACAGATGCGCACATTTTTGGCGCTGTTGCCAGGGAATGCCATACACTAAGCTTGAATGGCACTCTGTGCTTCTTTTGTGGTGCAATTTCAATTGTATGAAAGGTAAGGAAGGAGGGTGTGTGTGTTGAGAAGAAGGATTTTATGTTGCTACTGTGTATTTCTTTGTTAATGGACTTTTCAAAGGTACTGTTTTTTTTCTCTGTTCATAAGGAATTAGTATTAAGGTTGTTAGTTCTATGTAATGCAAAGTACAGTAAGTAGGAAGTAGATCTGTGAGAGCTAATGAAGTGTGTTAGTGTGCAACAGTAGGTGTATTAGTTGTAAGTAGGTAGGTAGAGCCTATGTCCTTAGAGACTGTGCACATGAATGCTTCATTCACTGCACCTCCTGACTGTTCAGAGTGTCATATTACCCGATGGTAGAAGCCTTGCCAAAGTGCAAGAGGTTGAGCGGTATATCCTTGCAGCTAGGGAAAAGGAAGTCGAGAGCTTACGCAAGGCGGAGCAACGAAGAGAGTTAAAAGCGAAAGACCCTATGTCAATATCCTTGCTAAGAGAGCAATCGAGTGCTCTTGACTTAGCAACCGCTAAGGGCCAACCCCTAGAAATCAACATTGCATCTAGCTCAAAGGACACCCCTAGCACCTCAATCCTAGATGGAGTGTTCTTAAATGAGAACTGGGAGTACGAACTACAAACGGAAACTCTGACCGACCTATACACAGGTCACACCTATCACGTGGGTTGGTTAGATGTCCTACAATTCACAATGGGTACTACTAGTCTGGAGGATCAACAACAAAGAGTTTGTGAGGTCATCCATAGGGTCATTGAGTTAGAGAGACAGAACAAGGGGATCAACATGACTTCAATGGTCTCATGAGATTCTTGGATACAGGAAAGGCTAAACAACCGACCTTATCGCAAATGGAGACTCCCTTGGTAAGTCCGATGGATCCTCCATATGTTGTTTCTCCAGGTGTCTCAGTGCAATCTAAGCCCACAAGTGATAGCTTCACCTTTCCAAGTCTAGCTCATCTTTCCCTTGATGACACCACGACTACCATGCCTACCCCAATGATGGTCATGCCAAGAAACATGCCATGGACCTCATTTGTTAGTACGGCACTACTACATGGTAGCTCAATGCCTGCCAGTACCTACAAGTGTGTACCAATCGTATGCACCTATGGGTCATTGTACTCATGTAGTTCCTACCCCTCCCATTGTTTCAACGACCTATGCTCAACAACCACAACACCCAAGTTCTTATTTCCATGGGACTATACCGGCTAGCATTAGCATGTCACATCCGAAGTTTGCTATGCCTAGGGCCACACATATGAGCTTTCGGCCACCACATGGCACAACACCGTACCAAACGTGGAACCCAAGGGCTTCCTATGCACCAAGCCCAATGCCAATACCTACTCTACATGTAGTATCTGGATCACCTTCACCCACGGTGCCTGCTCACTTAGGTGACTCGGCAACATTTGCTCAAGCTATTGGTCAATCTGTTGCTGCGAATATGCGTAACACGCCTAATAGAGAGCCTAGAAGTAAGGTAGTACAAATAGCCAAGCTCACACAAAAATTTAGTGGAGACGGTGATGTGAGAAAGCATATCAAAGTGTTTGAACAAATATGCGATTCTCTAGGGGAACACAATGACCTGCATAAGAGTAATGATTTAAGCCTAACCTTAAGTGGGAAGGCAGGGGATTGGTATAGAACCCCAAGGGTGGAAGAAAAAACGATTTACCCTACTCTTAGGAGACTGTTCTTGAAAGAATACATACAAGAGGGAGTCCTTTGGGATGTAGCCTCTCAGCTCTAGAAAGCCCAACAAGAGGAAGGAGAGTCGGTGAGAGACTTTATTAGTCGCTTGAAGCATTTGAATTCTCGTTGTTATCCAAATGAGCGCTTCAATAGTAATCAATTGCTTGATAGATTCATTAGGGGATTACAACATGAGGATATCTACAATGGCCTTGTCATTAGAGGTATCACCACTTGGGAAGCAGTCACCACCAATGCGATCCAATTGGAGGATAATTTAATGATTAAAGGAGAAAGAGTGTCTGTTGAGCCTAAATCTATTAGCTCGCAAGAATCAAGGCATCAGCCAATGACCCTAAAGCCTATTGCTAAGGAGCCAAAGATATCTGAGATGACTTTAGTAGATCTCACCAAGGCTATTCAAGAGAGTCTTAGAGACAATCGTGCTCCACAATCACATGTATCCAAGAATGCAGTAACCATGGTGCTCAATATGCTATGGACCGCATAGTACCAGTGAATTCCCTACTTTTAGAGTAAAATTCAATGGGAACTGCAATTCCTGTGGGAGGTATGGTCATCAAGCTAAGGATTGCATAGTATTTAAGCGCGCGATCGCCAATAGACCAAACCTTAGCATGGACAAACACAACTCGAGTGCCTGCATTGATGCCGGCCCCACCTCTTGAACAAACAGCACAACACATGGTTGGTCTAGATCACAATTTGCACAGATGGATGGATCTGGGGAGATGCCAATAGAGGAGGAACACTTAGATCCACAACCCAACCTAGATGAGAACCTTGTTATAGAAATACATGTTAACAAGTTGGAACAATACTTTGAGGGTGATGAATCCAATGCGACCATACCAATCACTGCTAAGGGATTAACTGTGAAGGGAATCCTTGATGGTGGTGCTGGGTTAGCATTGTGACTAAGAATTGATGGGAAACTATGGGAAGACCTCACCTTGCGACCACAACTATAGTAGTGAAGATGGCCAATGGGTCTATTGTTAAACCTATTGGGATGCTAGAAGATCTCAAGATCAAGGTCTTTGGACATAAAATAAGGATTACCTTCATTGTTATGGATTTCTCCAAACACACTATGGCCTCAGAGATGATCTTAGGATGTCCTTTCATGAGGGAAGCAAAAATGGTGCATGACTGGTCTAAAAACCATGTCTACTTGCAGTTCCAAGATTCTGTCACTCGAGTGGATCTTGTGATGAGTTGAGCACATCCTCTAGGAAACAGGTTTATAATTGACTCGGCCCCATTGTAGTATTGTTACACGTGTAAAGTGGACACTGATGTTGGGGAAGATTCTCCTTATATGGATGTACTACCTGGGATGACTGAGTCTGACAATGTGGATTGGGTCCACCTAGCAGCAGCCATAGACACTTGGGGAAATAGGGGGATGAACTGGGTAACACCTGAGGGGGATGAAATGCCACCATTCTTACCCTTAAATATGCTAGAAGCAATGCATATAGCTTTTGACAAGACTCATCCTAATATAACGAAGAAAACATACAAAAGAAAACATACAAGTGGGTCCCTAAAGCTTCTTTAGCAACCATAGCTAGTGCTCAAAGACAGAGGCTTGGTAAGAGACGGCCCATTTGTCCCAAGAAATGTAAAGAAACGTTGCATTGGATTCCTAAAAAACTATTGGAAGCCCAAGGCTACTATAAAGGAAATGATCAAATCTGGGTGCCAAAACGTAGATTGTGTTCTTACCTGGTACCGGGTCCATGTGAGCTCAATCTTGTGGCTCCAAAACAAATTGAAGATCGCAGAAAGAAAAAAATCACAGAATGCTACACACCCGCTCCAAAGCTAGTTTGGGCACCGAAGAAAGAACGATTTGTTCCACCTATCCCAAGAAGGGGGGAGCACCATGAAGCTTCTAGCTCCTCATGTAATGCATCCATAGAGGTAAAAGCTTCTCCATAGCCTCCACCTGCAATAGTGGACCTCCATGAAGCTACAAAGGAATCCACACCTCCTAGTGTTCAAGAATCACCTGATGAACCACTTCAAGTTTGATCCTGGGAGAGTACCTTACCACCCTTGCAACTCGGCGAGGCACCTAAGGTAATGAAAACTACTGGCAAAAATCCTCACCTATTACCGATTGGAACAATTGGTTTCAAAAGGTGATGACATCATTCCAAAAGGTATGATCTACCCAAGGAAGGGGGGAGTGTTTGTTGATATCTATCATTCACTTGCTTCCCTCTCAACCTTAGTCCCTGACCTCTCAATCTCCCAATCTTAGGGAATGTATATATAAAGCCTTATACTCACAAAAAACAAAAATAATAAAGAGCAAGAGCAATTAGCAAGCAAGTATGCACAATAAAAGTCAAAACATTGACCCAGACCTACACATTCACATCCGGTACACTGAAACAGAAACCTATGTAATAAAACACCTTTGATCCTCATCACTCAAGTGATGGAGGGTAGGTAGGATTAGTACGATACCAGTGTTTCTGTTTTAGAGTTTAGTGATTAGCAAAGTTCTTTCTTCCCACTGATGTGCCTCCTAGAGGTATTCTTTGTGTTTCCTCATGTGTACAGAAACGTATTGTTGTGGTTAGGATTTGGACCTTCATGGAATCTTTCTCTCGTTAACACTTCAAATCAAGCAAAGTTCTTTCTTCCCACTGATGTGCCTCCTAGAGGTATTCTTTGTGTTTCCTCGTGTGTACAGAAACGTGTTGTTGTGGTTAGGATTTGGACCTTCATGGAATCTTTCTCTCGTTAACACTTCAAATCAAGCGCGACCATCAACAAAAACAGGTGTTTCTTGTCCATTAGCATTGCCCCTTATCTTTTTCATCCATGTTTGTCTGCTTTAATTGTGATTGGTAGCATAATATTCAACACATTTGCTTAGTATCAAACATTAAATTCAATGTGAATTTTTTTTTCATAATCACTTGTCTAGGTTTAAAAATCAAGCAGTCCGACTAAGCTAGTTTGACCAAGCTAGGCGTTAGAGATCTTCTCTTAATACCATGGGGAATGCCTTCCTAATAAACAATGGTTACTTAGGTTCTTAATCCAATTTAAGCAGCATTGTGTGAAATGTACTAGGGCTTTCTAGTGGGCTTAGCCCCTATTGACCTTTAGCTTAAGTATTATAAAGGGAGTCTAAAATCTGTGCATGGGGTCAACGATTACGATTGGTGTACCTCTACATAGTGAGGGTATTTGACTTCATAAGTTTGTAGATCTACTTGAGTACATCCCAAATCTCAAGTTTGAGTGAAAAATACCCTCTGGAAGCCAAGATACAAGCACAAAATCTCTTTGTGTCCTGATCCTGAAACTGTTTTGAGTGTTGTTTCAAGTGCAGTTTACCAAAACTGCTCTAACTTTTGACACACAACTCCAAACTGAGTCTCCTACAGCTAGGAAGAAAGCTCGCGAGATAAGGATTCTATTTTAGAGTGAAATTTTCTAGGATTCCCATTTACAAACTTTTAGGGTACCCAAAACCAATATCGAAAGGTCAGTGGGGTACCAAAGCCTGACTTTTTAGAGACTTGACCAGGGGCAAAAAGGGATTGTGTGCACTAAGCCAAGGTGTTCTTATCAAGGACCATCTTGAGAGTATTGAGTGAGGCTTAAACATGACAACTCATCCATCATTAGGGTTTTCCACTCAACTCAGAGCTATGCCACCAAAACAACTTCTATAGATGTTTAAATTCCATCATTGAAGAGTTGATAGACTACAAGAACCTCTATGCCTTCACATACACAGATGACCAAGGAGTGCAAGTTCTAATGGTAGATAACTATGGACGAGAGTACAAACTTATCAGCCCAATTGAGCTAGAAAGATATACATACATGGGTACTCCAATCTCTACTTACTACTTTCAAACGAGTGTAAGTGTACCAGGGTTTTTTGAGACTGATTTGTAAGAAGCTAACATTAAAACTATGGATCAAATGGACCTCAAACATCCAAAATAGCTATTCACAGGAGTGTAGCTCCTACCTCATTGAGTGGAACAAGGAGACCACCAATTAGACTTACAAATCCATCAACATTTCCAAAACATGTCTCAAAGGGGATTCCACGAGGATTTGCTCCAAGACGAGAAGAAGGAACGAGAGATGTCTTTGTGAGAGACCCCAACACGCTAAGATACATGGTTGAACCAAAACCAATGAGACCATATCAATTGGCCAAATGTGTCAAGAAGAAGTATGATGGATTAAGGGATCCATACGTACATGCATCCTTGTTCAAACAAGTGTTAAGAGCCAAACAAGTATTTTATTTTCATACATAGTATGAGGGATTTGGCTTAACCTTGGAAGGGATAGCATTGAATTAGTTCCAACCGTTGGACAAAAATGCCTTCTCAAACGTTGAACAACTATTTCAAGAATTTGTTGTGGAGTTCTCTAAAAGGGGAATCAAGCATAACACACTGTCCCAAATCTATGCATTCAAGCAAAAAGAAGATGAGAAAGTGAAGGAAGCATCGCTACGCTTTAAACAATATATAGAGAGATGTCCGGAACACGAGTTACCACCACAGGATGAAAGATTACCAATTCTCTTCATAGAGGGTTTGAAAAATAAAACTCTCAAGAAATATTTTCACTTAAAAGGATGTACTTCCTTTGAACAAGTCACGAGAGAAGCGTTATACCTAGTTGACAATTGTAAAGCCTATGGCGAGGAAATTGGTGATACAAAGATCACTATGGATAATGCTCCTTTAGCATCTAGTGAATCCAACACAAGGCAAGTGGTTATGTCTCAATTAATGACCAACCTAGATGAGCTAGCAGCGCAAGTAGCACAATGAATAAAATGGTGTGCCATTGAGCAAAAATGGACCAATCATGAGATGAGTGAGTGCTACTATAATCAAACCTACACGAGGGGGATACTATTTGGACATCAAATAGAAAAACAAATGCCATTACCAAATCATCCATTATTTCAAAATAGGGTTGTATCAAGGGCTTTACAAAGAGCTAAGGTATCACAACCTAGGCTAGGGCGAGAACCTATGAGAAAACTCTATTCATTGAATGAGGACACTGATGTTCATAGCCAATGAAGAGCGTAGACCAGAGACCATTCTGGCTAAGCAAGAAAAACCATCAATTGTGCCACCGGTGACTCAACAAGATGGACCGTGCTACAAGTGTGGAGGTAATCATTGGGCCAAGAATTGTTCTCGTGTAGAGATAATTGGATATTGTTTGGAGTGTGCCATTACACACGTTGTTCCTAATTGTCCAAAACACTCAAACAAATAGAGGAAAACAACAATGAATGTTGTGGGAGTGTTACCTTCTCCAAGTGGATCAGAGGCAGAACCCAAAATTCCTGTGAAGGTAGTGACTAGAGCCCAAGCAAAAGAAAATGCTGAGGACCAAGCTAATGAGGAGAAAGATCAACAACCCAAACAAGGGGAAACAACTAGTGTGTCAGTGAGGACTGGGAGAAAATCCTGGAAAGCCAAAAGAGACAGAATTAAAGCCAAAACAATTACAAATCAAACTGCACTACAAACAAAATTACAAGAGACAAAGGAGCAGTTAAAACAAGAACGGGAAAACAAAACGGTGGTGAGCGATAAGAAACCAAGGAAGGCGTCTTTCGGAGGATCTGTGTTGGTAGACAAAGTCCTAGAGCCATTAGATGCTGCAGTGGAAGCATATGAGGCTAGATTGAAACCCAACCAAACCCTAGAGCAAAGAGGGATGAAATATCCTCATGCTGAGGTAGACACTGAGAGGTTGAAAATGTGTAAGGAATTGGTAAAAATTGCACAGGCAATGATGGAGCCTGAAGCACCAATTCCACCTCCAGAAACAAAACCAAAAAATGTTGGATTTGAAATGCCTAAGGCAAAGGTTTTTTAAACATTACCTCAAAGAAACATTGAGCTAGAATCACAAAAGGATGTGCAAGCAAAGACTGCAACACAAGAAACCAACAACCTAGAAATTCAATTACATGATCAAGTAGTGGCCAACACCACTAATGATGCAAGGTCAAGATCACAATTTATGGCACCTATCCCAGACATAGATGAGCCATGGCCAAATGAATTGTGGAAAGCAATTAGAAGTGCAAAAGATGGAAGTGCGACTTTCCAATCTGCACCCATAACTGAGGTCAATACAGGGCATGAAGTCTATCAGGGAGACATTCAATCTCTAAATGGAGATGCAAGGATGGAAGTTTCAATTGAAAGCAAACCAGAGTCCTTGAAGACCTTACCCTCATACATAGGAGAACATGAGGCAGACTCAGAGACTAGAGTGGTGCCATCTCAGAGGAAAGACATATCCAAGATGATGGATACAAAGAGTATGCAAGAGTTGATGTCAGCTCCAATACAGTGCACCATTACTCTATCTGAACTGCTTAAGATTAGACCACATGTATAGGATGAAGTAGGTAACAATTTGGGGAAGATGGGATTAAAGATACCTCTTCAAGATCTACCCTCAAATGAAAAATCAAACAAAACTCAACAAGAAAGTGCAAACCCTAAACCTGTGCCAATAAACAAGGTGGGGGAATATTGCAAAGGAGAAGAAGGAAACACCACCTTACCTGTGGAATACAAAGGATTTAAAACATTGGCTATACTTGAAAGTGGGGCTGGAGTAGCATAGCCACAAAAGACATTTGGGAAAAATGGGGTAGACCAGTGCTTAGGAAAACTAGAATGAAGCTGCAACTTGCAGATGGATACACGAAAAAACCTCTAGGTATCCTAGAGAAAATTATTGTGACTTCTTGTGGAATTGAATATGAACATACATTTGCAATAGTAGATTTTGGAAAAGGGAACAATTTTGATATCATTTTAGGAAGACCTTTCATGCGTCAACTTAAGATGGTTAAAGATTGGGCCTATGACTATATCTACTTGAGACATAAAAAGATCACCACAAAAATAAGCATAAAAGACCATAGCTATAGAGATGTGAATAGAACTCCTTTAGAAGAAATTGACTCTACTATAGTCAATGGGAAAGAGATACCAACGTGGCTACAATCCAAACAAGAACTTTGGATGTGTGGTGCTTCGAAGTGTGGAAGCTCAGTGAAGGAGGATTGCATCCTAGAAAGATCAATGGATGATGAAGCTTACATACCGGAATCCTTTCCATAGCAATTATTTGAGCCATGTTGATGGACTCAAATATTGGCAACCTTGGATGTGTGTGTAGATGAGCCAACTGCAACCAAGTTTTGTGATGAAGGAGGCTACGACCTAGTTTCATGTTTTATGTTGAAAGTGTTGAGAAGTTCTAATGAGATTTGTGAGAATGAAAATATTATGTCATGGGGGATGCTGCACAAACACAAACTAGGAGAGCAATACAACCATGTGGAGATGTCATCATTGACATACTTGAAGAGTCAACAACATCTACTCCAAAGAAACTAACTTCAAATGATGCAGAGTTGAAAGTACAAGAAGAATCAGATGTGCAAAGCTCCACATCAACAGATGTTCTACAAACTCAAGATCAAAGGAAGAATGAGGAAGAAGCCAAAGATGAAATATCCCATATTGATCAAATTCAATTTATGCGGACAAACAGGGCTCAAGGTTACATGTTCGGTCGCAATTGATCCTTATGCTACTAAGAATATAATGTCATATGGCACTTGGATAATGATGGGAAATCCGACAATTAAAGAAGTGGAGGAAAGAGTATACACTAGTGCCAAAACACCAATCCCAAGTTTTGGCATAGTGGAGGCAATACTCAAGTTGAGTCATGGGGAGTTCAAAGACAACTTCAACATAGTTGACTCACATCACATCAAAGAAAGTCTAGTCCTAGAAAGAGTTGGAAGAATATCTTCTTCAGGCAACAACAACAACAACAAAGACGGTCCAAGAGACATCAACAAAAAAGACACAACCATCTGCAGCAGAAAAAGCTAAGGCCAAACTAAACATTGAAGAAGATCATCCTCGCAAGTCAGTTTTACCTTCGACAAGCCCACATCAAAGCTCAAGCAAAGCCTCTACGTCAAGAACGAAAGCTTCAACAATGCAATGGATCCCTAAACAAAAGGTTTTTCAACCTAAATCTCCATCACAACAAAGTCTCCAAAAGAAGCAAAGAAATGTCAAGCAGGTGTTGATATCCAAGGAACACATTAAAGTCAAGGATCCAATTTGGATACACTCTCAAGAACAATCTCAACAACAAAAGGTGACAGGGTGGGTGGCCTCAAATGATGTTTGGGCCAAAAAGCCCAAGGTAACGGCATGGAACTTCTCACTCTTACAAAGAAACCCCACAAAGAACAAGCCGAGCATTCAACGCAAGACAACCAACTCAACTAGGAGAAAGAAGAAGCAAAAGAAAAGAGCTTCAAAGAAGCAAACAATACAACACATATGGGTACCAAAGTCAGAGATTTATCAAGCTACTCAACAAGGCCAAATGAAGACAAAGAATAGAATGGTTCCCGTCAAGCTACTTGAAGCACAAGGATTCTATGAAGGTGACACCCAAATATGGTTACCCAAAGTAGTTGCTCAACCTAGAGCCACTAAAACCAACCAAGTAGCAAAGGACCCCACACAAAGACAATCAACAACAACAAAGAGCCAATGGAGACTAAGCACAACCAAGGGAGAAACAACCTCAAAATGGATCCCTCGTCTTCTACTACAAAAGTAAGGCTTTTACAATGGTAATAGCCAAGTATGGATACAAAAGCCTAGTGTCCATCAAGTCAAGGGAGAAACTCATGAATCAAGAACAAAGTGGGTCCCAAAACCACTGTTGAAAACTCAGTCTCCTCACAAAGAAGAAAAAGTAAAGGTACAACAATGCGGCCTCCTTACGGAACATCCCATGCAACAAAATAAGCTAGAGGAGTCAAAGTATGCCAACTTACTTGAAAAGATTGTGGCATCCAAAGACCAAAGCAATGATAGAGGCCTTAATCTCAAGAACTTATGGCATTGGGTTTCAGGACATGAACAGGTAAGTCCAGTCGCCATTAAAAATACATTGCATAAAATTCAAGAGTCGGGCAGCTAAGCCACTAAATGAGCAAGGCATTAGTCCCAAAGCTTCAAGTAATATTCTCTGTGGTCTAAGAGTCTTAGCTATTCTAGGTACTGCTCAAGGTGGAGGAGTTGAGCATATTTATGTTGTGTCGCTCATGCTGGTATAGGTGAGCATAAGAATCCAAGTCTATGTATTTTAAGTTTGGTAAAGTGAATAAGAGAGTCCAACACACACTCACGCACTATGCATAGTGAGTAATGAGTGGAGAAGCTTCAACATCAAAAGCCCTTCTTGGAAACGTGGAAGCTATTGAGGTGTGCTTGGATATCACATGTGCTACATTTGTTCCTTGAAGCACCCAACAACTCATTTTTCACACCGCATGATTTTCTTGAAAGAACTATTGTGTGCATATAGAGTGTCCCATAATTGGCACTTGCATTACGCACTCTTACTTTATTTCTCCCAAGCACTCACCTTGCATGAACAGGTACTCAACTTCCAAGTGTTCAACCCCAATAAGAGCGTATACCAAAGGCATTTTTTCCCACTGGGTTTTTCCCTTTGGTCATTCAAGTTCTAGACCCTAATTTAGAAACACCCATCACTATTCTATTGTATATATTCCTTCCATCAAATGAAACCAATAAAGAATTTGTTACACGATCTTCAAAGAGATAAAGTGGGGCCACATTGTTCTCGACTACGCTTCGACAAGAGCAGCTCTTATCTTCAAAGATACAAACAAAGTTCTATTGACAAAGTCGCAAAGAAAATCAAATTGGAGATGCCAGTGCACACATGTCAAAGTCTCAAACATTTTGAGATACGAGCTCCAATAAAAAGTCAACTGCACCAGGAGGCAAAGTATCCAAAGAAGCAGGTATCATCGACCAACTGCACAAATGGAAAGGTAAAGCAGGATGTGCAACAACATGCACAAATTCCTCGTCCACAACATCCAAACCACAAAGAACACATGTTCATCAATCAAAGGCAAATGGGCACCCCATTTGAACAAGCAAAACATGCCAGATATAACTCAATCAAGGAAGGGGGGAGTCTCATCAACAAGAAGACCAGACTACAAATGGTCGTGTCAAGGGACGACAGGAGCTAGGAAGGGGGGAGTGTTTGGAGGTGATAACAACATACAAGTTCCCACATAGCCAAGGCGCCCATTGGGTTAGCCGGCCAAAGTTTTGATGTGGTCACATTATTTTTCCGATGTTTAATACATCAAACCCTGTAAAAGCCTAATGACAATCGTCTATGTCAAGTCTAAGTCAAAGATGTAATTTTTCCAATGATGTATGTAAAGGTCCATGAGAAGTTGGCCGTCGGCCACTTTAGAAAGCCCTAGGTATATAATACACTAAGGTTAGTGGGAAAGGAAGATTATTTTTTGGAAGATAAGGGACTATTGCTGTACGCACAGGGAGTGACCTCTTGGCTCCAACTTGTAATCATCGCTATTGTGGCTACGGTAATCCAAATTCAGTTTTGTTTATTGCATTGTATTCTTCTTACTCTGCTCTTTCATTCAAGTATAAGCATTCAAGATTCGGTGTAGGTATCAAACACAACCATTGTGGCCTTAAATCGTTGTTTTGAGTGTTTATATGCGTATTTTATGTTGTTTTGACCCTAGGAGAGGCTTTAGGGACCCAAAAACGACCCTTTAGGTTCATCCATTTACTGTTTTTGCGTACTTTGGGACGAACGATCGCGATTCGTGTACCCATCCAGAATGCTGTGACAATGATAGGATATGCTCCTGATAGTCCCTTGTAGCTTCCCTTCAAGTTTCGTGAGAATCCTATATGATTTGCATGGTAAATAGGCATGATGACTGTAAAGCTGTGTAGAAGGACATAGGCAGATTACTTGGCTTTAGTGCGTTTGATTTTCTTGTAGAGTTAGTAGTTGCATCTCTTCCAGTTCACTTCATTAGGATTGACACCCTAGTGAGTTTCCATGCCTCATTTGAGTCGCTTCCCTGGTATTGATATTTATGTTGATGCCTCAAGGCTATGCTATGGATGTCCGTCACGGCTACCCGCAAACAGTTTGATGGGTATTCAGCTCTTGGAAGCGTTGTAGGAAATCTCCTGTTATGCACTCCTGAAGGCTGTAGCTTTGACATTGGGTAGAGACCTTTGTAGGAATTATTCAAGAGTCGGTCGAGTGTAGGTTGACACCCTATGCTTGCTTCCATGCGCCTACGGTTCGATCTTCGTCCTGAGTTCTCGCTGTGCTGACGTCCGTCGCGGCGTATCCACCAACATTGGTGCGGCTGTTGGGGACGAAAACCCTAGGTAGGTGACCGAGACTAGTCCTTGAGGATAGGGATTCTCTGGCTTGCCAGAGTCTCGTTTTACATTTAGATAGGATCAGAGGGTGGAGGACTCTCTAGGTCTTAGACGGAGTCTAGGGAGCGTGTGCCTGGCCTAGATCCTTTGACTTAGGTAGACTTAGATAGTTTTAGGTATTAGTTGAGTTGTGGTGTAGAGAGTAGGATTTGGAGTGGTAGAGACGGTGAAAGGAGAGCTTGAGAGTCCGGAGAGGCAAGGAAGCAATCGAGACACCAATATCACCATCTCACATGGGTTGAAAGCAAAGGATGGTGGTACGAAAAAAGAGCCAATTTTTTTTCCACCTGTTTGGTCCTTTGGAGGGAAAGTTTTGAGGCCCAAAAGTTTTGGAATCTTTATTTTTTAGCTATAATTGTATCTAAAAAATACAAGTCGTGCAGTTTCACAATGGGCCAGCCCGTGTGAGAGTAGTGGTGTAATTAGTGGATTTAGTGGTCCGAATTGCGTCCGTTTGAATTGAGCGCTTTCTGCCAGCACTTGGGCTCTCTCTCTCTCCCTCAGACTCATAGCAGAGTTTCTCTCTCTCTCTCTCTCAGCATTGTAGCAGAGCTGCTATCGTGTGAGTTCTCCCACCATGAGGACCCCAAAGGCCAAGGGAGCTGTTGCCAGCAGAGCGTCACCTTCAACATGTAAACAGAAAGGGAAGGCCAAGGAGGGAATGCCCACCCATGGGAGAAGCAACAACAAAGGTTCTTCCACCCCCACCTCTCAACAAACAAAGCTGGAGAAAAAAATCAGTCCCAACACAAGGGATAGTGCAAAACAGTTCAAGGCTTCTGAAATTGACTCCGAACGAACCTCACACCGTGTCGATGAGGATGAATCAAAATTTGCCAACGAGTCAAGACATGGTAAGCTATTCACTGGAATCAGGCTTGTGTTAATTAGATGGTGTAAAATTTTGAATTTAAATGTTCAGTGTAAAATTTGATACCTTGGAGCATCGCACTTGTAATCCATATGCATATGAGAGAAAAATTAGAAAATTGACTTGGACCATGCTAATTATCCTTGCTTTATGTTAGAGCTTTGTATATCATATGCTATACTCAAGTTATTGCAGACTATTGTTGAAGTTTTGTGGAAATAGAGTATGGATAAATCATATTGTAAACACATTAGTTATTAGTTATTAAATGTACAGTAACAAATGTGGTACTTTGGATTTGTTTCACAATAATTTCTGATTTGTTTGACATTTCAGGTAAGAATAAAATGGAGGAGTACCCTCAACAAACCAGGTTCTGTTATACAACAGAGGACTTGCATGAGGAGTATGGCCTTAGTCTAGAAGGAAAACTCCCTAAGGACCTGACTGATGAGGACTTGCCATCCCAGCAGTGGTTATTTGTTCTCAAGTACAAGTTCCAAAAGAACAACAAAATTTATTTAAAACATTTGCAGTCACATCTAGTGGATGACTCCAGATTTCTATTCTCCAAAGTTTATCAGGGAACCCCTTCATGCGGTGAGCTGACCACCAAATTTGCTAAGGGTTATGTGTTCGAGAAATGTGATGCAGCGAGAAAAGACCCAACAAGGCATAGAATAGCATGGGCCCGGTTTGGGGAAGGAGTGTTGGAGATGATATCATTTAGGACTGGCAGTCTTGACCGTAAAGTTGAGACATGGAGGAAGAAAAATGCTTCCTCCCCTAGAACTGTCTCGCAGTCAGTTAAGAAGGCCCGCATGACTCAAAGAGGCAGCAACATCTGTATAGAACCAGAGCAAGGTGTCAGAGGGGCAGTGGCTGACTACCTACCTGACTTAGAGGCATTGCTCCAAAGACTCCAAAAGCAGGTGTCACATCGAGGGTCATCAAAACTAACAGACCAGGCCTCTATTCAAGCAAAGAAGGACCAGCTACTGGTATATGAGGGTAAAGAGGGCGTGACGAAAAGTTTGATGGAGTATATTGATACCCTAGAGGCACGCATCGGTGTGCTTCGGCGGCAGCAAATACCTATCCCTGATAAGGAGATTAGAGAGGTGGAGGCTGAGCTGGGAGCAAGTCGACGCTTGTTATGATGGCACGGGGTTTTCGAAAATATCAAGAAGCTCCAAGCTGAGGTTGAACAGTAGGAGGTATTGTATTTTTGTCTTATTGCATTGTGTACGACTGTTGAAAGTTTTTATTCTGCACAAGGTTTGGTGATTTGGCATGTTTCACTTCTTGACTGGTTTATTTGCTGACATTTTTATGGGTTTTAGTACTATCTTGGACTGGTTTGGTACTCTTTCTAAATGTTTTGGTACTTTTATTTAACACTAAGGGCAGTGCTGGAACTTTCCTTAGTACTTTATGTTGCTGCTTCATTTCATTTGGTACTCATTTGAACTACTTGGTACTATATTGGTACTTCCTTGTTTCTAATTTTTGAGTCTTACACTGTACTATTTGTTTTGTTTTGGATTCTATAATGGCACAATCCATGGTACTTTTGGTGCTTTTCTGATCATTTGGTCTTTTTCAATTCTATTTTGGGACTGCTATGGTACATGTTGCTTAGTGCTTTGGTATCTTCTTTAAATGTCTTCGTACTTTCCAGTTTTTTTTTGAAAGTGGTTTGCTTATTTTTGGACTGTTTTGGTACTTTTTAAACTGATTTGGGTATTTAATCGAAAACTAACTGCTATGTTCGTACTTCCCTTGTAACCTTTTGGTGCTTAGTTATTTTAATTGGTTCTCTCTTCGATCAGTCTGGTATTCGCTTGAGAATTTTTGGTACTCATATAGTTTACAGATATTGTCTTGGGTGCTATGTGGCACAATCTTTGGTACTCTGGGTGCTTTTCTGTTCATTGGGTACTCTTATTACTTATTTTGGAACTTTCTAGTTATAGTCTTATACTGTAATGTTGAGTTTGACTTGGGTACTTTTGGTGCTTGATACTTCTTTGGTACTCTTGAAACATTTGGTACTTCAACCTATTTTGGTACTTTTGGTACTTCCCTTGTAACCTTTTGTGCTTCTTTATTTTATTTGGTTCTCTCTTTGACCATTTTGGTACTGCCTTGAGAATTTTTGGTACTCATATAGTCTACAGATTTTCCTTGGGTGCTATGTGGCACAATCTTTGGTACTCTGGGTGCTTACCTGTTCATTGGGTAGTCTGATTACTTATTTTGGTACTTTCTAGTTATAGTCTTATACTGTAAATTTGGTGAGTATGACTTGGGTAATTTTGGTGCTTGATACTGATTTGGTACTGTTGAAACATTTGGTACTTCAACCTATTTTGGTACTTTTGGTACTTTCCTTGTAACCTTTTGTGCTTATTTATTTTATTTGGTTCTCTCTTTGACCATTTTGGCACTTTACAGATTTGCCTTGGGTGCTATGTGGCACAATCCTTGGTACTCTGGGTATTTATCTGCTCTTTGGGTAGTCTAATTACTTATTTTGGTACTTTCTAGTTACTGTCTCATACTGTAATGTTGAGTATCACTTGGGTACTTTTGGTGCTTGAAACTGCTCTGGTACTGTTGACACTTTTGGTACTTTAGGTACTTTTGGTATTTCTAGTACCTTGATACTACATTGGTATTTTCTTCTAATAATGTTTTCTTTGCTAATTGTTTGATTTGGTACTGTCTTGGTTCTATTTTGTAATTGTTGTAATAATATTTTGGTAATGCATGTGTTATTCCTTGCTAGCAGTCAATTTTGGTACTGTTTTGGTGCCTGATGGGTACTATTTTGTTCTATTTTGGTACTCTTTCAATAATTTTTTTCTATTGCATGTGTTCTTCCATGTATCTTGGTTGTTTTGGTAAGTAAATTACGAGAGCATTCTGTTTTGCAGAGAGAGTATGCCAGGCTCTACAACGAGTCCCTGGAAACCCAAGACCACTACGAATTTGTAAGCAAGCTCTCCGCTGATGTGAAGAGAGGGATGACTCACACATTGACTCCAAGGCCTCATGTTGTGGACCCTGAAAACACAATACATGTGTTTGGTTCTTGTGTTGCCTGTGGGGAGGCTTTGGAGGCTTCTTACGTGGTTGGTACCGTCATGCTTCCCTGCACGCATCAGTACCATCCATTGTGTTTTGCAGGTGTATTGAGAATGGAAGATACGTGTGTGAAGGCACTTTGCAACACTGCAATCCCTTCGGAGGCAAAGGCCTGGATTTCAAGGAGGTCATTATTGAAGAGTAAGTGGGGTGTTTCTGTTGGACACTATATGCTTATAATATCATTTGAATTTATGATCTAATCTTCTCTTTCATCTTTGTGTATATGTAGGGAGAAGATCTTTCGGTGCGGACACCCATGACAACACCAACACCCCTGTGGATCGGAAGTATCTTCCTGGATACGGCAAGTCAGATGCCAGTCACATGTTCCAGGAAGATCCTTATAAGTCAGTGCATGAAGTACTGAATGACATTGGTGCCAACACGATGGAAGGCAAAAAGGGTGAGCCTGCTCTAGACTCCAGTTTGGAGAAAGATAACACTAAAGCCGAAGCGCAGGAAAGCCAGCAAGGCCCTAATGCCAGCACAGTGGAAGGGAAAGGGTCTGAGGCTGGTGAGGGCTCTTGTATGGCAGAAGCTAAACTGAAAACTGAAGTGAAGGAGAAGGATAAACAGGAAAGCGAACCGATTGAGGAAGTTGATGACATAGAGATAGAGCTAGGTAAGAAGAACAACGCAGAAATTCAAGCTGATGAGGACGTGGCAGTGGAAATTCCCTTGGCGGTCGAGTGTTTGGATGCAACTCCAAAGTATGTAGAGGAGAAGGCAAGCAGAAAGACGAGGCAACAGGCAAAGAGTGAGGCGGAACTTTCTGACAGTGCGAAGGAGGTGGAACCTGCCCAGGGTGCAAAGGAGGGTGCGAAGGAGGCTGTGAAAGAGAATGGCATGGAGGAGGCAGCTTATTTTGCGGAGGAGACGAAAGCCATGGAGGAGGCCGAAGGTGCGGGGCAGGCGACAACCTTAGAAATAGGTTATAGCATTGACTGTGCCACACTCTCCGAAGTCTTCCTTATGAAATGTAAAAAGCGTCCCAAAGGTCGTGGTCTCAAGCCTCGAACCTCCAAGAATTAGCTATTTAATAGCATTTTGTACTTGCTTCTGGATTATCATGAAATACGATCCCATTTTGCGTTTGTCAATGTTTGGTGTCATGTCAGTCAGATGTTAATGTGTCCGTTCCTTGTTATGTCATGCTGTCAACAATTGGTAACCTTTAATGGTGCTAAATGTCCACACTTTCTATTGCCAAAAGGCTGGGTGTTCCTTTACTCATTTTGCTTCGTGGTACTTCAGTGAGGGACAGGTGGTGGCTGAATGAAAAGCGACCGGATACATCAATGCCGCTGGACGTAAAGGCGAGCAGTACGCCTTGTCATTCTGGATGTGAATGGAGTTCTATTGAAGGATTTTCATAAAGAACACAAAGATTTGTGGTGTATCCCATTTCCAGAGGGATGTAGGCCTTGTTAGGAAATAAGACGTAGCTAAATAGATTTTTGAGTAGATTACTTAATGGAGGGAGATAGATTTCACACACAAGAGATTATAGAGTAGAGAGAGAGAGAGAGAGTACACACAATATACGTGGTTCACCCAATGTGGGCTACGTCCACGGGAAAGCAGCCACTCAATGGCTTTAGCACTTCAAAAGAAGAAGTAGTTTACAAAGGGATTAAACCCTTGATAGAGCTCCCGCCTTGCTTCACTCTCACCACCTCACACTCACCTTGTTGCATCAACTTCACCCTATGAAATGTGTGTAGAAATGGCCTCCTTTTATAGGCCAAAAGGGCTACCCTATCTTATGAGAGGCAGCCATGTGTAGCCGCCCTTGTGCGAATAACTCCAAATCGGACTCTCCAATCCGCCCATGTGTGGCCGCCCTTGAGAAGACAAGTCCGCTTTTGAATTCGGCCACCGGCCATTGACTTCCGACCACCGACCACCGACCATTGACTTCCGACCACTGGCCATCGGCCATTGACTACCGGCCACTGGCCAACCGACCGGTTGTTTTCCGACCACTTTCCGGCCGCCGTCCGGCCATGATATTCCGGCGAAAAGGAATATTCCGGCAGAAAAAAATGTCTCGGGGGCCTCCGTCCCCGAGACCTCTAAAGTTGCCCCTGATTCTTGTCCGTGAAAATTTTGGTTTCCCTCGAGTGATTTTCCTTCACGCACGATGGCTTCTCCTCATAATGGGGGCCTTACAAATGTGCGCTTTTACCATAGAAAATTACAAGGGTAAATCAGGCTCCATACTTAACAATCTCCCACTTGGAGACTGATCTCCAAACCAAACGTGTGACTGCTTTCCATTCTGGCTTCTTATCCTTGAATGCCGATTGAAGATGAGCAAAAGCTCAACTTCTCCTTCTTGACCACCTTTGTAAATATGTCTGCAGGATTTTCACTTGTATGCACCTTTCCTAGCTTTAGCTGTCCCTCTTCCAAAAGAGTGCGTATGAAGTGATATCTCAACTCAATGTGCTTTGTCCTTGAATGAAAGGCTGAGTTCTTCGCAAGATGGATAGCGCTTTGGCTATCACTGTACAAGACACAATTGTCTTGTTTGAATCCAAGCTCTTCTAAGAATTTGTGAAGCCACAGAATTTCTTTGCTTGCCTCCGCCATTGCTACATACTCTGCTTCCGTGGTAGAAAGTGAAACCACTTTCTGCAGCTTTGAATCCCAGCTTACTGCTGTGCCTCCAACCATGAACACATAGCCAGTAGTGCTCCTTCGAGTATCTTTGTCACCTGCCATATCTGCATCAGCATACCCTTTTAGAAAAATATCAGTTCCTCCAAAATACAAAGCATTTGTTGTTGTCCCTTTTAGATACCTAAGTATCCACTTCACAGCTTTCCAATGCTCTTTACCTGGGTTGTCCATGAACCTACTCACAACTCCCACTGCATGTGCAATGTCTGGCCTTGTCCAGACCATAGCATACATTAGAGAACCTACCGCTGCAGCATATGGAACTTTAGGCATATAAGCTAGCTCCTCTTGTGTCTTTGGACACATATCCTTCGTTAGTTTAAAATGACCAGCCAAAGGTGTAGAAACTGGTTTTGCATTTTGCATTGCAAACCTTTCTAGTACCTTCTTGATGTAATCTTCTTGAGATAGCTTTATTGTCTTCTCCGTCCTGTCCCTTGATATTTTCATACCAAGTATCCTCTTTGCAGCACCTAAATCTTTCATTGAAAAAGATTTCGACAGTTCCTCTTTTAGGTCTTTGATGTCCTGCATGTTAGCACTTGCAATCAACATGTCATCAACATACAACATTAGGATGATGAATTTCCCATCTCCCAAATTCTTCGTGTAGACGCAGTGATCTGAGTTGCATCTTGTGAATCCATGATCCAACATCCATCGATCAAACTTCAAGTACCATTGTCTTGATGCTTGCTTTAAACCATACAAGCTCTTCTTTAATCTGCAAACCATTTTCTCCTTACCTTTTACTTCATACCCCTTTGGTTGAAGCATGTAGATTTCCTCCTCTAAGTCACCGTGAGGGAATGCCGTATTTACATCCATTTGCTAGAGATTTAGATCATGAGCAGCCACAAGGCTTAAGAAAAGCCTAATTGAGTTCATTTTTACAACAGGAGAAAATATTTCATTGAAGTCAATACCTTTCTTTTGAGAAAAACCTTTTACCACAAGCCTAGACTTGTACCTTTTCTTCCCACCTTCTTCTTTCTTCAGCTTGTACACCCATTTGTTTTGAAGTGCCCGTTTACCTTTAGGCAACTCAACCAACTCCCATGTTTGGTTGCGATGTAGTGAATCCATCTCCACTTGCATGCTCTTCATCCATTCTTCTTTGGATTCATGTTGCATAGCTTCTTCGTATGATTCCGGCTCTCCAGAATCTGAGATCAAGAGATGGTTGAAGGAAGGAACAAACCTTTTTGGAGGTCTACTTGCTCTTGTAGATCTTCGTAGAATAGGTTGAGGCTCCTCATTTGGTTGACGTTGTTGCACATTGTCACCATTTGCAGTCCTTGAGTCTTCACCGTCCTCAAGCTCCATGTACTCATCACCTGTTTCTTTTGTTTGTTTTCTTTCCAAGTAATCTTTGTACATATTTTGTTCGTTAAAATTACATCCCTACTCCTTAAGATTTTACCATCTTCAGGATTCCATAGGCGATACCCAAAGTCACCTTCTCCGTAGCCAATGAAGAAACACTTTTTGGACTTTGCATGTAGCTTTGATCTTAGGCTTCTATCTATGTGCATGAAAGCCTCACACCCAAACACTTTGAGAAATGCATAATTCACCGGTTTACCTGTCCATGCCTCTTCTGGAACTCCCCCATCCAATGCCGTTGAGGGTGACCGGTTGATTAAGTACACAGACGTACTTACAGCTTCCGCCCAAAGCTCAAGCAGGAGGCCTGCATGTAGCCGCATGCTTCGTGCTCGCTCCATGATTGTCCTGTTCATCCTTTTCGAAATCCCATTTTGTTGAGGTGTCCTTGGGGTTGTCCTTTGCCTCCGAATGCCATTGCTAGCACAAAAGCTTTCAAAAGCTTGGCTGCAATATTCACCTCCATTGTCGGATCTGAGGCATTTAACCTTGGTACCTGTTTCATTTTCCACAAAGGCTTTCCACCTTTGAAATATGGAAAATACATCGGATTTATTCTTCATGACATAAACCCATGTTTTTCTAGTCGCATCGTCTATGAATGTTACATAGTACAATGAACCACCAAGTGATGGTGTACTTGCAAGACCCCAAACATCAGAATGAACCAACTCAAGTTTTTTATTTTTTCGTTCATTTCCGGATTTTTGAAATTTTACCCTCTTTTGTTTACCATAAACACAATCTTCACAAAACTCTAAGTCCACTTCTTTCAAACCTGGTAGAAGCTTCTTTGTTTGAAGGATTTGCATTCCTTTGGCACTCATATGCCCAAGTCGGTAGTGCCACACCGCACTGTCAACTTCTATAGTTGTTGCACAAGCTGAAGGTTGCGTGCTAACAGTACACAAGTAAAGTGTACCGACTTTTTCTCCCTTGGAAACCACCAAAGATCCCTTTGAGATCTTCCACCGTTTGTTTCCGAATGCAATGTTGTGACCTTCATCGTCCAATTGTCCTGTAGAGATCAAATTTTTGCGAAGAGAAGGAACATGCCTAACATCTTTAAGCTTCCATTCATTTCCGTTAGCAGTTTTCACAGAAACTGTACCTTTGCCGACAATCTCACAAGCTTCATCATCTCCCAAGTATACATACCCAAAATTACCTTTGGTGTAGTCTTGGAAATGTTGCTTGTGTGGTGTCGCATGGAATGAAGCCCCGGAATCTACTATCCAAGAATTAGACACATTGTCTAATGAGAGAATTAGAGCATCTTGCTCTAGTTTACCTGCCACATTGGCCTCCGATGCTGGTTTGTTGTCTTGAGACTCTGTCTCCTTCTTCTTCTTGGACCAGCAATCCTTCTTGACGTGGCCCTTCTTGCCACAGTTCCAACATTCAAGAACTGACTTTGTGCGTGACTTGCTCCGCCTTGAGCGATCACGACCCTTTTGGTTTTTGAACCTCTCCTTAGGCCTTCCTCTTGTTTCCACTGATAGTGCAGCACTTGATGATTCTCCTGTGCTTCTCCTTCCCATTTCCTCGCTTAGGAGAACACCCACAACATCATCAAACTTAAGAGTATTTGTACCAGAGATAGAATTACTTACAGCCATCACAAGGCTGTCCCAACTATCCGATAGAGATGATAGTATAAGGAGAGCTCGCACTTCGTCATCGAAATTGATTTTCACCGATCGAAGTTGACTTATGTTTGTGTTAAAGTCATTTAGGTGTTCTGCAACTGAACCATTCTCTGCCATCTTTAGATTGAACAAGCGCTTCATAAGAAATACCTTATTGGATGCCGATGGTTTCTCGTAGAAGTCGTCAAGTGACTTCATCAAGTCCTCCGTGGTCTTCATCTCCGAAACATTGAAGGCCACCGTTGACGCCAAGATTAACCGGATTGTTCTCAGTGCCTTTCGATCAAGGACAATCCATGCTTCATCTGCCATTGTTGCGGGCTTCTTCGCAAGACCGCCTAGTGGCAAATAGAGGTCCTTCTGGTAGAGATAGTCTTCAATCTGCATCTTCCAATGTTGGTAGTTTTTTCCGTTGAACTTCTCAATCTTGAGCTTCCCTTCCTCCGCCATAACTCCCACTCAATTCAAGGAATCCTTTCCTTGAGATAATTTAGCTACGAGCAAACCTTGCTCTGATACCAGTTGTTAGGAAATAAGACGTAGCTAAATAGATTTTTGAGTAGATTACTTAATGGAGGGAGATAGATTTCACACACAAGAGATTATAGAGTAGAGAGAGAGAGAGAGAGTACACACGATATACGTGGTTCACCCAATGTGGGCTACGTCCACGGGAAAGCAGCCACTCAATGGCTTTAGCACTTCAAAAGAAGAAGTAGTTTACAAAGGGATTAAACCCTTGATAGAGATCCCGCCTTGCTTCACTCTCACCACCTCACACTCACCTTGTTGCATCAACTTCATACTATGAAATGTGTGTAGAAATGGCCTCCTTTTATAGGCCAAAAGGGCTGCCCTCTCTTATGAGAGGCAGCCATGTGTAGCCGCCCTTGTGCGAATAAGTCCAAATCGGACCCTCCAATCCGCCCATGTGTGGCCGCCCTTGAGAAGACAAGTCCGCTTTTGAATTCGGCCACCGGCCATTGAATTCGACCATCGGCCACCGGCCATTGACTTTCGACCACCGGCCACCGGCCATTGACTTCGGACCACTGGCCATCGGCAATTGACTACCGGCCACCGGCCAACCGACCGGTTGTTTTCCGTCCACTTTTCGGCCGCCGTCCGGCCATAATATTCCGGCGAAAAGGAATATTCCGGCGAAAAAAAGTCTCGAGGGTGGAGGCCCCCGAGGCCTCTAAAGTTGCCCCTGATTCTTGTCCGTGAAAATTTTGGTTTCCGGTGAGTGATTTTCCTTCACGCACGATGGCTTCTCCTCATAATGGGGGCCTTACAAATGTGCGCTTTTACCACAGAAAATTACAAGGGTAAATCAGGCTCCATACTTAACAAGCCTCGATGCATGCAGGTCTCCCGGCACAAAGACTGCGTGGTCAAACCTGATGCGGACGATTTCATCCTTAGCCTGAGGAGGCGATGCTACGTGATGCTTTTGTCCTACAGCCAAAGACACAATCTGATGACCATACTGCATGCTTGCTTCCCTAAGTTGATGAAGATGCAAAGTCTCTTTTTAGGTATGAATCCCTTAACTTCCAAACTGGTTTGGCTTATTTTGGTACTGTATCTACCTTTGCTACTACTGATTTGTACATATTATGGTACTATTGGTTCTTTTTGTACTATTTGGTACTATCGTGTATAGGATTTGGTACTGTTTATACAAATTGATACTGTCCACACAATTTGGTACTGTTTGCACAATCGGGTACTATTTGTTTCTTTTGGTTCTTTCTGGTTATTTTTATTCATTTTGGTCCTTTGGTACATTTGGTACTTTTGGTATTGTTTGCACAACTTGATATTGTCCATACAACCTGGTACTATTGATAGCCGTTTTTCGGCTCTCCATAATTGCCATAGTAAGTTACTCCACCCTACCAAATTCACCCAAACGCTATGGCTATCCCTACCATTTCACTGTACATAGGCGTGTGTGAGTTAGGGGGCTTTTCCCATATCTTCTTAAAAACCCTCAGCTAGCTAGTCACTAGGCTAGTTGAGCCAAAAAATAAAAAAAATAAAAAAATAAAAGTATATTATGGCCTCTTTGTGCGTAAATATTTCATTGTATATATGGCCTAAATATAGGGATTTTTTATAATTATTTTGGTATTTTATTTAAATATTTCTACTTAGGTGTGTGTTTTATTAAACCTATGTACACCTTCTTTCATCCTCTTACACCATAATTATATTTTTTGCCAATATGTACATACTCTAACCTCATATTTTTCCTTTATACAAATCACTCCCACATTTTCACCCTCACCCTCGTGAAAACAAAAAATTGGTTACGTTTATTATATTATTTACTTGCATATCTTTTCCTCTTTCACCCAAAATAATTCAAGGAGGGACCATATCATATGATTCCAATATCTTTCCATATCCATAACTCATCCATATTTTTATTATTATTTTTACTCATTATTCTAACACCATGTGTTCATTGAGCTAAAGTCCATGAATAGTCCATACACTAGTCCCACCATGTATATATTTCTTTATTCACCAATAATCCTCCTCCATGCATGGGTCAAGGGCAACTTGGATGCTTTGTATTATGATATTACAAAGGAGGGGCTCACTCTTGGATGCATTGTACAAATTCAACAAAGGAGGGGGCCACTAAAAGACTTTTGCAGGCATAAAAAAAGGCTTTTTGGTGAGAATTTTGGCACCTATCTCCACTCCAAATTTGGAGCGATGGTCAAAGGAGAAAATGTAGCCCACCATCTGAATAATCACCTCAAATTTTTTCATGATTTTTGGAGCTACCAGCGGTGAGATATGATTTTTTGAGTGGACCCCAGTCTGCCCACTTTTCTCACAAGTAGCCCATAGTCTTCTCTCACCTCTTTCCACACTTCTACACACACACACACACACATTCCTCTCAATCCCTCACTCAAACCTGCACCTTCAATGGTTTCTCTCACCTTCTTCACCATTAACCTCCCCACTTACTTCCATAGCTCTCATATGAGCTCTCCATGTACATACACCATCTCTATGCCTCTCTCTATTATCTCCAAAGTACATTCCATCTTAACCCTTATATATATACATAAATTCAGCATGTATACCATGCTTAACCTCTGCAAATCAAGAGATCTCATCAACGGAATTACCATTTTCATCACGATAATCAACCTTGGCGGCGGTGGAGTAAAGAAGGGAAGACGAAGAAGAAGATCGATAGTCATTTTGAGAACCTACACAAGTAAGTCCAAAACTTCTTCAAGCTTCACCATCACAAGGATTTGCTCACTTCATTCAACCATCTTACTTCAACCAACCACATTCTACCCATTGTAAATGTAACATTAACTTTCTAGTGATTACTAACACTAACCACTAACATACTAACACAAAATAGCATTGACCTAACCATAAAAGAGACCTCACCTCAAGACATGTACAAAGTAACTCTCTCTCTCTCTCTCCCTCTCTCTCTCTCCTTTTCCTTAAAACTCTACTTTCACCTTATTCACCATCAATAATGCTCTCTTTTGAGCCCACACCCATGACTCAAGCAGACAAAGAAGGCCCGCAATGTTTTGATATTCAAAAAAATCATAATCCTGATTTGTTAGCTTGTAAATTAGGATTTCCAATAATCTTTATGAGGGGTCTCCAACCTATAAATAGGCCCCTCTCCTTCTTGTAAAACAACCTCCAACATCTCACATAGCACCCCAACACTCTATGCGTGAGGAGAGACTTAGGTGTAGCAACCACTTGTGAGCTTCACTCTTGGTGTGAGAGAAGCCTTCAAGCTACACATTGCAAGTGAGAGAGTGTGAGTTCCACAAACCTCAAAACCACTATTGTATATGCTCCTTCATCATCAATAAATTAAGGTTTGGTGCATCAAATGCGTGATTCGACGTTCAAATCTTCGTCCTTCCATTTGTGCAATACGGTTTGGTGAATTCAAGGTGACTTGTGTATTTGAGTTTTTATCGGTTGATCTTGATTTTAGAAAGTGTTTTAGTGTGTTTCTCATTGCCAGTTTTTGTGTCCATTGTAAGAGGGTATTGTGGTGAGAGGTCTCCCACACCCTAAGACAGTGTGTGTGTGTGTTTTGGCAATGTTTAGCAATCACTAAGCATTGAGTGAGTTTTATACAAGTTCTACGATAGCATCATAACGAACCATCTCCATTTGCAAGTCACAAATAAGGTATTACGCAAGATCCTTTTCTCTCTCTCTCTCTCTTCCCTTTGCTCTAGCTCTCTCTGGTCCAGTTTGTGTGTGTCTTGGTGTGAGGTTGTTTGTGTGTGTTGTGTGGTGCATCTTCTTGGTTGTGCCAAAATCTCTCTTGCGTCCTAGTTCGCATACCATAACTAGGTGGTGCCCCTATCTTGTTTGGGTTTGGCTGTGGGTTTGTTGTTGTGTTGTGCTTGTGGTTGCCCCAGCCCCAATTGAGCAACACGGGAGCCTTGAAGGGTTTCTAGAGGTTGCTCTTCTTGTTGCCCGCCCCGGACCGCCTCACTATTTGCATAGCTTACTTTGGTACTTTGGTACTTTGGTACTTTGGTACTGTTATGTACAGAACTTGCTGTTTTTCTTTTGTTGGTGATTTAAGTCCTTTGGTACTGATATGTACAGAACTTGCTGTTTTTCTTTTTTTGGTGATTTAAGTCCTTTGGTACTTTGGTACTGTTATGTACAGAACTTGCTGTTTTTCAGCCTTTGGTGATTAAGTCCTTTGGTACTTTGATGCTTTGGTATTGTTATGTACAGAACTTGTTGCTATTTTCAAACTTTGGTACTCTGAACTGTATACCTACTCTAACAACTTAGTTTACTTGACACAGATATTTTTGACCAGTCCCATTGTGAAAAATGGGCTTCCTCTATGAAGGATGTGGCAGGCCTTTTGGGGCAGTTCGGTGACAAGCCTATTTTCCTGAAGCTCCTGCGAACAGTTTGGCGCAAGCATCCTCAATTTAATGAAGCCAGCACGCTCCTTGTGGACGACACAAGATACAAATCATTGAAGAACGATTATGAGTCGTGCTGCTGCATTCGGACATATGAGCCAAACTATTACATCGGAACAAGCCAAAGTATCTCATGGATGTCATTCTGCCATGGATCACAGGATAGCTAGATGAGAAGTTCCCCACCGCTTATAGCCGGCGCACACCCCTGTTTGATGTAGAGGACGACATCTCCCTGTATGTTGCTGACTACTTTGTATCTTTGGAAGGGTACTCGTACCGGTTTGACCCCCCTGATGTGTAAAAGATTCTGTAAAAGACTGGCATTTTCATGTAATAAGAAATTATTGATGGGCATGAACCTTCGTCTACAAAAGTTTTACACATGCACTTAATTTTTCTGCACATGATCTTTTTCTTGCCACTTCTTTGGTAATTTTTCTGTTGCTATTTGCATGTGAAGCCTAAATCAGCAGAAATGTCAAATAACCCACAAGCATTGATTACTCCTTCCCACTTTAATTTCTGTCCCATTGATAACTAAACCCGGATTCTTGCACCTACCTAAGATATTTTCTACCATATTAAAGTATCCTTCTATCAAACAAGGATTAGGCAGTCTGGCTATCAAATTTGGTACTACAAGAGTCAGCTGAAAACAAATTAGCAAGTACACACTACTGATCACAAGTAAGATTCTATTCAAGAGAATTACAATTGTTGCTTCCAATGGCTAGACTTGTAGTTGGGGTTTACGTTGTATGGCTCCCCTCGTGGTCACTCCCTTCGTCATATGGCATACTGTTGTAGATATTTTCATATATCTCTGAGGATAGTTTAAAATGGTTATGCAGGCCCGGTTTGACCTCCATGGGGAACCATATGGCTCTAACAAGATGGGAGTAGATCATGACTGGTGGTTTCTCATTCAATAGGGTATAAGTATCAACTTTGCCCTCAACCAAGGCATAGTACAAACCTTCAACCAGAATTCCACCCTTTACGATCTTGTTATGCCAAAGGTCCTTCAGTACTCTTGGTGCCTGGTACATGGTTTTGGTGCAATTTAGAAGGTAGAAGTCCTCTTTCTCCTCGGCTTCTTTCACTGCAAACTTATCCCCAATGGACAGTAATTGGCTCAGCACCTTAGGGTCTCCTTCATACATAGGCATGGTTAAATCCACACTCACTTGGGAGGAAAGCAGATCATTGTAATTCTCCTCATCATCCTCGTCCTCATCACTACCTACTTGTACAGACTCTGTCAATGGCTCAATGGAGAGATATTTTCATTCTTCAGTGTGCTGTTTATTATTGCATCTCCTCCATTGCCCATGCACACAAGGATCACAAAAGCAAGACAGCGTCCAAAAACGCACATCACATGGATTGTGTGTTGAGTAGCCGCCAACACAATGGAATGAGCGAGACCCTACAATTGGTTTGCAGTCCCATAGTGGAGAATGCAACACATCATTCAATGAAACCAACCAGAAGACCCTTCTTGTGTTGGCACCCCCACCTTCCCTCGCTGTGTTAAACCTTGTGTTTAGAAAATTGACCACATCAGCCGCACACTTCATGGGCCAGCCAAATCGGGGGCTTTAGCTCCTCATGCGTCAAGGTTCTCTTGATAACAACACCTGCACCATCACGCTCTCCTTTTCCATGTCCTGAAGCGAAGAAGTTGTGCATCATATGTCATCCTGTCAAGTGATAATACCTGGCTACAAAATAGTATGGTCGTCGTGCCTTGAACTGTGAAGCGGTACCATCTAACCAAACCCAATGATAACGGAAACATTGTCCTTGTTGTTTCATCCAACTTTCATGCAAGAGAAAACAATGCTGAACAAAGAGCGTGTCATGGAGCTTATCGTCTGATATGTAAAAATGCAGAGTCTTCTCAATGGCTCCTACTGAATTTCGGATATAAGAGATGTGCACCAGTATTGTGACCTGTGTTGACCACCAATGCATGGATTGAATCTCATTCTGCACTTTAAAGCTGTAATTCTCTACAAAATCAACAATAGAAACCACAACATCGCTTGGAAACTTTAGAAAGCAGTCTTTAAATTGTTGGGCCTGCCACCTAAAAACAAAATTGTGCTTGACAAAGCTTTTCAGATGATCTGAAAAAAGATGAATGAAAGTTTCAATTTTCATCCTTTCCACGACTAACTCCTTTCTCTTCTTCTCATTTCCTTCAGCATTAACCTTTCCAATACCCACATCCTTAAATATCTTAACAATCACCTCCCTGCTATCTGCTGCAATCTCGGCTGGGCAGAATGACAACTTCCTTACACCACATCTAGGGCACTCTCCCAGCAAGCATCTCTGTGCATGATATTCATGATCCTTAGGGCGAGGGCACAATATGAAATCCAGCAAGATACTTATGTGCTGAAAAACTTCCTAGTTTGCAGAACACTCACCTACTTCACACTGTGTACCACAAATGGAGCATGTACATGGATGTTCCTTTGCGTGATGCACAAACTTGTTCTGGTGCATTTGATTGAAATCATCCCTAAAGTATACCATCTAGATATAATAAATACAACAGCAAGTATAGCGCTCCTTTAATTTTCAGACAAAGAATGGCTTGAGTGTCTCAAAGGACCTAAGTGACAACTCTGGCGCAGGATACGTGCTTTTGAATCTTCTGTAGAGCTCCACCTATATACAAAATTTGATCCACATTAGAGCTCAGAATATTACTATAAAACAGCAAAGCACCAAAGTAGTTTACAGTACCAAAATTAACAATGTAAACCACCAACTCATTCTAAAATACTAAATTTGGCACTGTATTGCCAGATTTCAGACTATAGTACCAAATTAAGTGTAGAAAAGCACCAAATTGGATTGATAGTACCAAACTGGATTCATAGTACCAAAGTGGGTACATTTCTGTACATTGCATAGAACCAGCCTGTATTCATAGGACCAAGCAGGGTCCATAGTACCAAATTATGTACATTACATAGTACCAACCGAATCCATAGTACAAAACAGGGTCCCTACTACCAAATTCTGTACATTGCATGGTACCAGCCTGAATGTAGAGTACCAAACAGGATCCCTAGTACCAAGTTTCGTACATTGCATGGTACTAGCCTGAGTTCATAGTACCAAGCAAGATCTCTAGTACCAAATTCTGTATGTTGCATGGTACCAGCCTGAATTCATAGTACCAAACCTAGTACCAAACAGGATCCCTAATACCAAATTCTATACATTGCATGGTACGAGCCTAAATTCATAGTACCAAACATGATCCCCAGTACCAAATTCTCTACATTGCATGGTAACATCCTAAATTCATAGTACCCAAAAGGATCATTAGTACCAAATATTGTACATTGCATAGTACTAGCTTGAATTCATAGTACCAAAAAGGATCCCTAGTACCAAATCCTATACATTGCATAGTACTAGCTTGAATTCATAGTACCAAAAAGGATCCCTAGAACCAAATCCTCTACATTGCATAGTACTAGCTTGAATTCATAGTACCAAAAAGGATCCCTAGTACCAAATCTTGTACATTGCATAGTACCAGCCTGAATTCATAGTATCAAACAGTATCCCTAGTACCAAATTTTGTACATTGCATAGTACCAGCCTAAATTCACAGTACCAAACAAGATCCCCGGTGCCAAAGTGGGTACATGTCTGTACCCTACATAGTACCAATTTGGAAACCTAGTACCAATTTGGGTACTTTTTTGTATACTGCAAAGCTACAAAATGGATCCATAGTTCCAAAATAACAACTTTCCAGATACAAAAAAGTACCTAATTGGGACTGTGCATCTTTACTTTGGAGCATTTCTACCAAACGGGTACTATGCATCTATTTGGTACTATTCAGAATCTAGAGAAGCTTCAAATTGGGTACTACTGAGATAGGAATTGGTACCAGAATGATACCAGGTTTGGCATGCTGGGAATTGGTCAAATTTTGGCATGCTGGAAATGGTACTATGGAGCTGAGTATTTGTACAATGATTGTTTGCTAAAAAGTTGTGGTATTCTATGTTAATCCAAGAGTAAAAAGGCGAGCAAGGATTACAGTGTGGGCAACACATATTACCTGAGAATCATCTAGAAGATGTATGGGAGTTTGATGACACATTTTGCCTCGATCATGTGCTTACAGATATCCTTTTTGTTAGGAGAAACTCTTGTCTCGGATTTCCTGAAAGCGGCCACCAAATCTCTAGTTTCGATTGTGATACTTGTATGCAGAGGCAACTGTCTGTGACAAGCACTAAGTGGCAACACTTCATCCTCATCTTTCATTCCCAGTCGACTGCTTGTTGCTGCTATATTACGTCGATGAAAACCCAAGGCAGCAGCAATTTTGGACTGGTTCACAGTGGTTATGCTCTGATCACCATTGTTCAGTATCATCGTCAAATAGGTTCTCTTCACAAAAATCTCAGTTGAAGAGTGGGGCACTTTCAGCTGATTCAATGTGTTGCGAACGCCGGAAAGAAGACTCGATTGCACATCCAAACTCCTCAACTTGGAAAATGGCTGATGATGCATGAGCTGCTCTAGAATTTCTTGTTGTTCTAGTGTTGTTAGTCCTTGGGTCTGCCGACACCAACATCTAGACATGGCTTTGCATATATTGTTCCTTGATCTGGTTGTAGCAAGTTCAGCTCTCTTAGTAGGGTTGCGATCCTTGTGTTGTTGCTCACGCTTCTTTTGTGCCCAATAGTCCTGCAAAAATACTTGGTTGCTGACAGGTTCATGAATGCTCTTGGTTTTCATCATAGCACCCTCTGTAGATGCAGGTACCCCTGACTCGAGATAGGTGAAGGAATCACGCTCAGTATCCATCATCATCTGTGAAGATATGGTATTGTCCTGAGCTGCCATGGCTGTATGCTAGGAGAGAGAGAGAGAGAGAGAGAGAGAGAGAGAGAGAGAGAGAGAGAGAGAGAGAGAGAGAGAGAGGGTGGGCAGGAAGGGTGGGTGCTCCACAGAGAATGTGTGTGTGTGAGTGTGTGTGTGTGAGAGAGAGAGAGAGAGAGAGCCAGCAGAATATCCTTCCCCACATCTTGCACCCACGTCGTTTATCTATTATAACCCGTTTCCGGAAAAAAGAATAAAGTAGAGTAAATTATAAAGCCTCTAAGAAATTGATTTTATTTTTTCTCCTTTTTGTTCAATTTTGCATCGTTTACTTGGGTCTGATTCTCCTTACCACACCCACCAAGCCTAGGTGGTGTCAAGGACAACCAATTTTGTACCACCATCCCTTGCTTTCAGCCCATGATGAGTAGGAGTAGGGTAAGTAGGACATCATGATTTATGATTTGGAGCACTTCATGCATGTTATATTTGTTGTTAGGCTCGTCACAAGGTTGTAAAAGACTCAAAAGAGTGTTTGAAAGGTGAAGTGAAGTTCAAAAGTTTCAATGAGTGTTTCTGAGAGAGCTACAGAGCATAAGGAGCATTTCTGTCAAAAAATAAATAAATTTTAAGACATCTTACGCGTAGGATGTCTAAAGGGTGATCTGGTGGAAATTTTGAAATTTTGAGTTGACTAGTGTGTTTAGAAGGTAGGTTTTACCCTATTTTCACCTGGAAAGTGGAAGTTTGACCATATCTTGACAGGATAAGGCCAGATAGACAGAAAGTGGAAGTTTGACCATATCTTGACAGGATAAGGCCAGATAGACAGAAATTGCCAGACATCCTACCCAAATTGTGCCAAGGCATTATTTTAAGACCAAAACCATAGGATGGCTACATGAGCATGATCTCCATGATCTATTGAGTGCCTGAGAAAGGTTTTATCTCAATTGGGTGAGAAAATTGGGTTTTTAAACAGACTTTAGTATTTTTGACTGGAAAGGGCTAGAATAGCTAAAATTGGGGTCTTTTGAAATCCAAACTAAAATCTAAGCATAGCACTGGGTTGCTGACATCAAGGGGAAGCTCTGGCTCAAGTTTGGGGTCAAACAGGCCATATAGACATCCTACGCGTAGGATGTGTTATGTGTGATTTAGCACTCCAAACCTAATTTTGAGCATACCAAAGTGATAAGCACCTTAAGAGGAATCTGTGCTTTGCATTTGAAGCCATTCGGAGCAGTTAGACATGCTACACGTAGAATGTCTAATGCATGAAATTGGAACCAGAAATTGATTGTAGGCATAGCAGGGTGTTGTATAGCCTGAGGCAAGCCTCCTAGTCAATTTTGGTCCAAATTGGAGTTAATTTGACTGGTCATACCAACATTAGGCTGTCGAAACAAATTTCTGATCAATTGACCAGCTTGTAGGTGTCCGAATCAAAAAGTAAAAACAGATGTGGACTCAGCACATCAAGGGGAATCTATAGTGCAAAAACCAGGTAAAACAGAGCAAGAGACATCCTACGCGTAGGATGTCTACAGGGGCTTAGTGAAGAGAAAAATTGACAGAGGAAATACAGTGATGTTCCATTTGACTTAAGAGTTCCAGAACTTCTTTCAAAAGTGAATTTGGACCTTATTTGACCGTTTTGACGGAGCAAAGACGGAATTAAGACTTTCCATGTATATTGACCAACATCCGAGGGAAGTACAATTCCAGATTAGCAAACCTAATCCAGAACATTAGAAGTGTATAAAATACAGTAGTGGTTGGGGTTAACCCTCCAGTTATACCAATCATTACTAAGACCGCCTCTAGCGGTTAAATGCTTTAATTCGATTGCCAAAATTAAACGCTTGTGTACAGGTATATTCAGTGGAAAAGCAAGAAGTTGTGCGGAAACTAATCCTTTGCCAGGTGAGTGGTTGGATTTGTGTTAAGTTGCATTGCTAAGTTTGATGAATTTAAGATCAGGAAGACACATTCTTAGAGATCAAAAGGCGGCAGGTGACCAGGGTAGCTTAGTGTCCACCGAGGAGAGTGTAACTCAGGCAAGGCTAGATCCACTAGCACCAATCATTGAGGAGGGTAGTGATACTGACACTTCATCAGATAATTCCTTCTTCATGATGGGTAGTCAACAGCCAGGAGGTTTCTCCAATGAAGGACCAATGCTAGGAGGAAGCACCTCCCAAAATCCTTTGAACGATTCCAAGTTCACTATAATCTTCTTAGAAGGAACAAACTCTAGGGGAGCCCTAGTTTATTTTGACTATTGAGGACGCAAGTGTATTTGTATTGAAAAAAGGCCTACTCAGAGACTGGAGATAATTCGAGTCTATGATGATGGAGATAGATTCCGAGACAAAAAGGGGAACCACTATCTAATAGTTAGTAACCCTGAGGATTACAATAGACTCTGGAGATAACGTGGCAAAAGGAAAAATATTTTCAGAAACTCAAGAACCACCCCCAAACATTGATCGACCTGGAGCTCCTTTTATGTATGATAAGAAAACAACAAGGGTCTCAACCTATAATGAGAATGTGGGGATTTACAAGCATGAGAGCGAGGGAATAGTCTCTTACTTTCGATGCAAAGAACCCTACCCAAACGAATTAAGCAAAGACAAGGTTCTTGGATATTGTTTTTGTTGATAGGTACGGCAAACGTATTCTCCCAGAGGAGGTAGAAAAGGCAACAGTTCCAGAAACATCAACATATGCCCCCGAAGAAGTGCCAAGGGTCACCTACACCCCTAACAAGTCGACAAATCCATTTTCAGAAGAGTACGACATGACCTCACATTCTACCCGACAACAGACGTTCAACTACCAAAACCAACCAGCAACCCAACCATCGTTGCAAGCATGGCTTCGACAAAGTGCAACATTAGAACAAGATCGAAACCAAGATGGTTATCCAGCCGCATGAGGGCTAAGGGATTTACAAGAACCGCCAGTCTATTCATGGTATCAAGGCGAGAGTGATCCAAAAACCCAAGCGTCAACAGAGCCTGGAAGATCACTCATAGAACCAGTTTGACGAGATGAACCATCTCTTGCAAAAATCGTCAGAAATTACGGCTTAGGAGCACCACTGGGAGAGGAACCCGCCCACTATCGAAGGCCAGAGGAGGTATATCGTTTAGGACGAGGAGATCCAATGATGAGATTTGTAGACCATTGTAGAATTAGACCTTCTCAAGTGCAAAAATGAGTAAACAAGAAATACACGGGAAATAGAGATCCTAGAAATCATGTAGCAGCCTTTATGCGTGTAATTAGAGTTGAAGAGGTGTTAGATTTTCCTACCCAATTTGCAGGGTTTGGATTGACCCTAGAGGAGGATGCTGCTACTTGGTTTGACTATGTGGGGTGTAGAGACTTTGAGTCTATGGAGGAGGTGTTTGACGAGTTTATTGAGGAACTCTCACAAAGGGGGATAGCTCATAATACTATCTCATAAATCCACAAATTCAAACAGAAAGAAGGGGAATCTGTGTGAAAGGCGGCCCTAAGACTAAAAAGGTATGTTAAGTTCTGCCATGTGGAAGAACTGCCAACTCAGTCCAGACTTATGCTTATATTTATTCAAGGACTAAGGAATGGAGATCTCCAGAAGGACTTACATATGAAGAGGAGCACGACGTTAAATGAGTTAACTAAGGAGGCTCTTTACCTTGTAGACAATTGTGCGGTCTACAAAGAGGGTGAATTCAAGGATCTTGACGATGATTCATCCTCACAACAAAGTGGAAGCAAGTCCGCTAAGACAGCACCGAAAGGAGAAGTAGCTGTAAGCCAGGAGCAGCTTGTAGAGGAAGTGCTAAAAAAGATTAACCTGAACGCCAAACCTCAGGCTAAACAGACAAAGTGGTGTGCTATTGAACAAAAATGTACAAACCATGTGACGAAAGAATGTTATTATAACAATGGATATGTGAGAGAGAGACCTTATGCTCCTCAGGCTCAGGTATCATCTCCTCAACTTCCACCGATGCCTAGGTATCAAGCAGGCAACCTACAAGGACTTGTAGGTGTAGAAAGACCACAACCAGTGTTGGGGCAGCAACCACCCCTACTAGGATTACGACTAGTCGTCATAAGATACACACCAACAGTAATCGAACCAGAAGAGAAGGCTTTGGTGCCTATGCATGCATATTACGAAGATCCCAATGGATATGCTGGAAATCCTGTCTATTATCCATCGGAAGAACCCCCAACGCCAGAACCATGGAGCATGATGGGAAGTGTAGGACCACCAACAGCTGCAAAGGTAGCAGGAGAAGGAAGATATAGCTTGGATGAACGAACATTGTTGTTCATAGCCAACGGAGGCATGGGCAGGCAGAGACATGCATACCAACAAAGAGGAGCTCAGGAGCACCTCAAAAGCCTAAGGGACCCTGCTACAAGTGTGGTGGAGACCATTGGCTAAGAGACTGTACTCATGATGAAATCATTAGAGTCAACGCATATTGCACCGAGTGTGGAATTTCTCATTTGATTCCTGATTGCCCTAATAACCCGAGCAAAGGAGCAAAAACTACATTGAACATGCTGGAAGCAGTACCTTCCAGTGGAGGGTCAGAAAACGAGATAGTAATACCTATTCAGGCAATGACACGAGCCCAAGCTCAAAGAATGACGAATGAACCCATAATTGAGGAGCCAAAAACCGATGCCCCAAATTCAGAAATGAAAAAACAGAGAAGCACTTGGAAAGCTAGAAAGGCGCGTATGAAAGCTAGGAGAGAACAAGAGCAAATGGCTCTATCCGAGGAGTTAAAACACACAAAGGATAGATTAGAGCGGTTAGAGGGTCTAGCTAGTCTAAGCTCACACACTGCGGCAACCATAGCACCCAAGGAAATAGCAAAACCCAAAAGTGCAGGATCAAGAGGATCAGTGTTGGCAGAAAAGGTAAATGAGCAGTTAGACGCACTTTTTAAAGCTTACGAAGCCAGACTCAAAAACAACCAAACCCAAGATCAAAGATGGATGATTTATCCATATGCAGAAATAGAAAAACAGAGGTTGGAAATGTGTTGAAAGATGATTGAAACAGCCCAATCCTTGATAGAAAACCCGCTTGGTAAACCTGCAAGTTGGCATGAAGTACAAGCTCCAACCCCTATCAAACCAACTTTAGAGAAACAATTAGACACGAAGAAGAGACTCACGACTGCCTCTGAGTCTAGGAGAGAGCCTATCATAGTGCCAAATACAACAGATGAGACAATTGATGGGTTCCAGCCTAAAACGGTGGTAGAAATGGGTAAAAATTGTAACGGTCTAGATGATCTATGGAAGCAAATCCGTGATGCCAACGAAGCCAACAGGGTGAGTTACCAAATGCATAGCACGAGAAAAGAGAAAAATGAGATCTTATCTCCTATTGAAGAATTTGAGGCAAGATCACAAATGAACATTGATATGCATTCACAAGAGGGAGACCAGGGATCAATTAGTTCGGGGCACAGCCAACCAGACTCGCTAAAAACTCTACCCTCTTACCTAGGGGAGTATGAAGCCAAGTCTGAGGTGAGAGCAATCCCATCTCAAAGACTTTCTTCTAACAGAGTGATGGATTCACAAGGGTTGATTGAGTTATTGTCCACCCCTGTGGCATGCACAATCACAATAGCCGAACTCCTAAGGCTACGGCCAAACATGTGGACCACAGTAGGCAAATGCTTCGAAAAATTTGGAGTAAAAGACCCCACCTCGAAGCTTCAAGAAGGGATCACAGAATTGGACAAGCCTCAACTAAACACTAGGCCAGTACCTTTAAACAAGGTTGGAGAGTATTTCGAGGGAGAAGATGGAAATACCACACTACCAGTAGAATACCAAGGAGTAGTTTCCAAAGCTATTCTTGACAGTGGAACGGGAGTCGCTATCGCCACCAAGGAAATCTGGAAAAAATGGGGAAAACCGGCTTTGAGAGCTACCAGAATGAAATTGCAATTGGCAGATGGGTTCATGGAGAAGCCTCTAGGACTTTTAGAAAAATTAATTGTCACCTCGTGCGGAATCGAGTATGAGCATACATTTGCAATAGTCGATTTCGACAAAAAGAACAATTACGCGATCATCTTGGGAAGATCATTCATGAGACAATTAAAGATGGTCCAGGATTGGGTTACGACCACATATACCTCAGACATGGTGAGACTACAACCAAAATACACCTAAAAGATTACAGTTACAAAGATGTGAACCAGACACCAGTGGAAGAGTTTTATTCAGCTACATTGGCTGGGTCCGAAATTCCAGCATGGTTAGGGCAAAAAAAAGAGCTATGGATGTGCGGAGCTTCACATTGTGGGAGCTTAAAAAAAGAGGAATACGTCTTAGAAAGAGCTATTGAGGACAAGGATTATATTCCGGAACCTTTTCCCGAAGATGCCTTAGAACCTTTGGAATGGGAACACATACTAGCAACATTGGATGTTTGTACCATTACAGATAGCCCAACGACAAAATTTTGCGATAAGGATGGCTATGACATGCTACCCTATTACATGTTAAGCCTTATACCAAGAGGAGATGAGATTGTAGAACCACCAGAACAAGAAGAGTTTTATAACTCCTCTAAGCATCTGGAGGTAAATAACGATGCAGATAACGAGTGTTCGGACAGCTCAAGCGAGCGTGGGGAGAAAACAATGAATGTCAAGTTTTATGATTTTGCCAATCAGCACCCTAGACGCCAGGAACGCTATAGAAAAAAATGAGCAGAAAAGAAAATGAGAGAGAATCCTATGCCCAGGATAAAAGATAAAACTCACTATCTAATGCTTGTCAAAGCAGAGGATTGTGTAAAAGACCAAATATCAGGCAGATTCTCAAAAGTTCGAAGGGAAGGAACGCAAGAGGAAATAAAACAAGTACGGAAGACTAAAACAGAAACAAAATAAAAAAAATATCAACAATCAAAACAAGAAAAAAAAAAAGACCCAGAGTGGACCAAATTGGAGCGTAAAAAGAAATGCCAAGAACTAAAACGGTCATTACGAGAGGTATGGACGACTGAGGAAGAAAGTGATGGGAAGGAGGAGTCAAAAAACGGAAACATGAATGTGCCATCCCACTATCAAAATTTCACCATGTAGGACAGAAAAATCATAATGACACCACCAGTCAAGGAAATAATAAACCAGGAATCTTATGATGGGCCGGAAAATGCAAAACGAATAGACCTCGCAGAGCCAGGAGAAAAGCCTCAGCCGGTCTATATAGCAACTGATTTAGAGCCTGAAGAAGAAGAACTGCTAACACAACTTCTCAAGAAGTATAAAGATGTGTTTTCATGGTCCTACAAAGACCTCAAAGGAGTTGATCCATCGATATGCCAACATACAATTCCGTTGAAATCAGATGCCAAACCTAGCAAATAGCGTCCTTACACATATAATGACACATTTGCTAAACGAATCAAAGAGGAGATTGACAAGCTGATGGATGCTGAATTCATCTATGAAATCGAACATACAGATTGGGTGTCACCCATTGTGGTTGTCCCCAAAAAGAACGAAAAGCTACGTGTGTGTGTGTGTGAACCTCAAAAAGGTAAATGCAGCCACCATAAGGGATAATTATCCCTTGCCGATCACAGAACATGTACTTGAGAGAGTGGCTGAGAAACGGGCTTATTCCTTTTTAGATGAGTTTTCATGGTATAACCAACTGGCAATTTCAATAGAGGATCAACACAAAATAGTGTTTGCCACAGAATGGGGAATATATGCGTATAGAGTTATGCCTTTTGGCTTGACCAATGCCCCAGCTACCTTTCAAAGGTTAATGACTCATGCGTTCAAAGAATACCTGAGAATATTCTTAGAAATATATATGGATGATCTTTGTGTACACTCTCTTCTACGAGAAGAACATATTGACCATTTACAAAAGGTATTTGAGAAATGCAGAACATATCGAATCTATCTCAACCCAGAAAAGTGCATTTTTATGGTTAGGCAAGGCCGCATCTTAGGACATATTGTCTCAAGAAATGGCATAACCACTAACCTAGACAATCAAAGTCATAGTAGACTTACCCAAGCCTACTAATGCGAAACAAGTACAATCCTTCATGGGACACTGCGGATATTATCGAAGATTCATATATATGTATGCAGTCATATATATGAATCGCACAACCTCTGTATCGTTTATTAGTCAATTTCGACTGGACTGAGGAGTGTGAAACTTCATTCCAAAAGCTTAAGGAAAACCTTGTATCATCACTTGTACTTAAAGCACCAGATTGGGAAAAGATATTCCATGTTCACATTGATGCATCTGCATATGAAATCAGGAGTATTCTGGCTCAACTTGGAGACGGAACAATGGATTTCCCAGTTTGTTATGCAAGCGGACAGCTAAATAGCACAGAAAAGAACTACACAACCACTGAAAGAGAGGGGTTAGGGATGATTTATGTTGTAAAGAAATTTCAGCATTGATTGCTCGCAAACAAATTTGTGTTCTTCACAGATCATCAAGCTCTTTTGTATCTGGTAAATAAACCATGCAATACTAGGAGAATTGTATGCTGGTTTATTATATTGCTAGAGTTTGATTTCACAATGGTAGTCAAAAAGGGTAAAACTCATCTACGGGTTGATCACCTTTCAAGGCTGCAAAACGCGGAAGCTCCTGAAGGAGTAGATGATGACATACATGATGCTTATCTTTTCAATATTGAAATGATACCCAAATGGTCTGAGGAAATTGTTAGCATTCTTTCCTTTGGAGGTAGATTTGATAACAAGGAAGACAGATCCAAACAACAAACAATTCGACAAACAAAAAACTTCCAATTGATTGTAGGACGACTGTATCATCTAAGCTCGAACCAAATTCTATGATTATGTATAAATCCAGGGGAATTCAAGTGTTATCTTGAAGAAGCACACGTCCAGGATTGTGCATTTCATTGTTCAACAATAAAAACACACCAGAGACTGAAACAATTAGGGGTTTATTGGCCAACTATATATGCTGACACACACACTTATGTTAACAATTGTACTATATGTAGTGCCAAACGACCAGTGGATCACGCAACATTTTTTCAGATAAACATTGCACCTGCATGGAGTCAATATATCATTGATTTTTTAACAACAAGGACATTTCCTGAAAACATAACAAAAGCACGAAAAAGGGCTATAAAGCTGGAGGCTCGTGACGTTAATTTAATTGGGAATCAACTCTATAAGCGAGGAAAGGACAATCAACTTAGAATCTGTGCAAGTGAAAGTGAATGCCTGCTGATTCTAGAACATGCACATGGAGGAATAAGTGGAGGCCATTTTTCAGGCGATAAGACGGCAAAAATTGTCTTAACCGCAGGAATATGGTGGCCTACATTGCATATGGATGCTGAGGAGTTTGTAAAGAATTGTGACGCATGTCAACACACCAAGGTGCCGATAAAGAGAGATGAGATGCCACTACGGACAATGATGGAAGCAAAGGCATTTGCAAAATGGGGCATCGATTTTGTGGGACCTATTTCACCTCCTGCATATCGCACCCATACCCAATATATCATTGTGGCTACGAACTATCTCACAAAATGGGCGGAAGCCAAGGCAACACAAAAATCAGACGCAAGAACCACTGCACAATTTTCGTATGAGAATGTCTTTGTACGATACGGATTACCAATAGAAATTTTCAGTGATCGAGGAGCACATTTTCTTAATGAAGTCATTGAATATCTGCTAGACAAATTCGTGGTCATACATAGAAAATCTGCTCCATATCATCCACAGGCAAATGGACAAGCTGAGGCCACAAATAAAACACTATGCATTGTTCTGACTAAAATTGTATCAGAGTCAAGGATAGACTGGGATCAGCAGTTACACTCAACACTATGGGCATACAAGGTAGCTTACAAAACATCAATAGGAAAAACACCATACAACATGGTGTTTGGCGTAAACGCTATATTACCCATAGAGTTTTTAATTCCAACTCTACGAGTAGTGAAACGCTTAGAATGGACAGGGCATGAGATCTCTTCAAGAATAGATGATCTTGAAAATCTAAATGAACTTTGATTGAGAGCTGTAGCTTCGATCTATGCTAAAAAGAGAAGACAAAAAGAGTTTTTTGACAAGCATGTGCGCACGAAAGAGTTCAAAACAGGTGATTATGTACTTGTTTATACCTTGAAACAACATGCTAAGAAACTTAAAAAGCGAGGGATGGGACCCTTTGTGATTAGTGACTTATCACAAAGTGGAGCTGTCAAGCTTGCTACATTAGTAGGAGAAGAGATGCCGAATTGGATTAGTGGGTGTCGATTAAAAAAATATCATTTGCCACTAACACAGGATATGCTTCAAGAAATCCATCAAGAAAAGCAACGGATGAAGGAGAAACAGAGGATACAAGAAGAGGCCCAATCAGAAGCAAAAGAACGCATTGCAAAAAGACGGCTTCTACGACAACAACAACAATGTGGATCACCTTTGCGAATAAATGCTATTCGACTAACGAATTTTGATGAAGACACAGTGGAGCCAATAAGTGCAGTCAAAGTGGGTAGCAATCAAGTTGAATCGACGGCATTGCTTGATTTTGGAGGTCAAGCAAATTTGATCTCTTGGTTATACAAACAGCTCAAGCCTGAGGGTCAACTACATCCTACTCCACAAGTGCTGGAAAGTAGTACATCACATTCGCTGAAAGCAGTAGGCTGGATTATATTGCATGTACAAGTACATCAATATATTTTCCCACACAAGTTTTATGTGGTTGAGGATGAGAGCACACAACACCCCATGTTGTTGGGACAACCTTGGAAAAAAGAGTATAATGTGCAGATAGATTGGAATGCGGATGCAGTCAAAATTCAGCATGCACAAGAACAACAGGTGGTAGCCTTTGCTCAGCAACCCGAGAAGAACCAGATAGCAGCAACACAATCACTGGATAAAGATCCAAAAGGATGGGTGCCACTAAAGAACAACACGATACCCGGGGCGAACAAACAGGGGACTGCCAACCATGTTCACTACAAACATAAAACAACACAAACCACAGTGCCAAGATCAAGGTTAGCAACATGCGACAAACAAGTATGGGTGCGGAAGGATAGAGGTGACATGGCAGACAACAAACCACAATACAATAGAAGAAGTCAACAGTTCAACCAAAAACCAAGGGAATAAAAAAGATATGGATCCCAAAGAAAATGCTCAGCAACAATTTAAATGCGACTCGCATTTGGATCCCGAAACCAAAGCAACAGGAACTCTCTTCAGTACAAGCAACATCGGCATGCAGACACACACTACATATGAAACCGGCAAACCGATCAATGTGGGTGCCCATCAGCAACACAACAATGACAACCACGAAAGTAGCAATAAACCTACAAAGACAACCAAAACAAAGATACAAATGGAAAGCAAAAGAGACAAATACTACGGCCAACCCCGCCACGACAATTCTCTCCAACGAGATAACCATGGCCATTTCGACAGTAGTGGCAAACCAAGCGACTTTTGCAAGAAAGACGATCAAACAAGGAGCGGTAGAGTTACAATTTTTACTTGCAAAGAAAATCTGCCAACCAAATCAACAACAAAGAGGAAACCTCGATGTCGAATGCCAATAAGCATCTTGCTTATACCCTCCTCTTGCACAGCATTAATTTTTCCATGCATTGACCGAGTATGCATCCTATAGGGGCCACATTACACGGCCAAGCATTAGCACAATTTTTAACCCATGCACGGCACATACACCGAGGCGATACCTTGTCGTCCGGGAGGACTCCGGCTAGGAGGGGGGGAGGCATTCTCAAATGAGGACCCAATGGTAAAAAGAGCAAAAAAGAACATGTTTTTTGACTATTTTAAACGGTTGTCGTTTGATTGCGAAATTTTTTGGACTAACCCAAGTACATATGCCCTTATACAGCATAAATCTATAAGTATATGGGGCCAAACGCCAAATCAAGCCCCTAAGTGTCTGTATATAGATAAAAATAGTCATTTTTCGGGCAAAATATTGGTAAAATGGAGAAATCCAGCCATAAAAATTGCATGTGAGTGTATATAGTGTTTTGCGGTGATGTTTTTGAGTTATTATGATTTTTGGGGATTTTTTGGGTTTAATTTTCTATTTTATTTTTAATTTTACTAATTATCGATAAAAAAACTTAAAAAATACAAAAAGCAGGTGAAAAACGATCGTAATGAAAAACAAAAAATATGGGGATATTCAGTGACTATAGGACAACCTATGGTACAATGGGGGTGCAATTATGTGAATGGAGCGGAAAGCGTGTTTTAGCCAGATTTTGATCGAAACGTCAAATTTCTCAAAAACTGGGCAAGTGGAGTCCAAATCAAGAAATTTTTGAGCCTAAACTGCATCTCGCAAGAGGTTGGGAGAATGTCAAATTTCATGGAAAGTGGTTCGGGGACCCCCATTATAAGATTTTTTCACTTCATTTTAAGCTTATTTCTACTATTGCCTTTTGAGAGAGAGGTCTTGCCACCTAGAGAGAACGGGACTTCCAGCGGCTTCTAGGATGCGCACGACCACCCAATAGACTCCAGACATGAGAGGTAGGCTCACCACCTTGAGCTTTTCGCGTATGTTTGATGTTTTGTCGCGAAAACTTGCGTAGGGTTCACACGGAAAGCGAGCAGTAGAGACCTACAGGTAGAAGTGACCACCTAACGGCTAACCCAAAAGCAATGAGGCTTCATCGGCGGCTTACCCTAGCATAGGAGACCACTTTTGAATTCCCAAAGGAGGTAGAAAACCATCAGGAAAAACCCTAACTTCTAGAGCCCTGCAAGAGGCCACCAAATGGTAAATCGGTGGAAAGGCGCCCAAATGCTACCAAAAATCATGGGCAGCAGCATCTCGACATGCTCGACAAGTCTATATAGCCCACATGGCCGTACGGTGACCCGAAGCGGCGCTAAGCTTCAAAAACGACATTGGACACACAAAGCGTCAAATAGCTCTCACGGCCAAACCGCATGTCCGTTTGCCACCAAACTTCACGAGCGGCTTTCCTAAACCATCAACAACCAAGTCCTATGGTGGTAGACCACCACAAGTCATCGACGACATGTAAACGCAACCAAGGGCGCTTCCAGAGCGACAAATTGCCAAACGGAGCCCCTGTGAAGCCAAAGTCAACAAAAACCATATGGCAAGGATCCCCAAGGAACCATGAAGCTATGGAGACCAACATCAAGAAATTTCATCGCCGAAAAGCATTCCAAAAGTCAAAAAACAGCTCAGAGGCTCTGAAATCCACACAGGGAGTTTCTTTCTATCTATTTGACTTTTTTGTTAAAATAATGCTTAAAAGGGACTCAGGGGGGCTCAGGGTAGGCACCAGTAGCACCTCCAATATAAATTTCATCAGGAGATATCCTACGCGTAGGATGTCTCAAGACCAAATCTGGGCTCCAAACTCAACATCTCTTATCACACACGGTTTCTGAATAGCCTGTACATGCTAGCCACCAAGTTTCATCACATTTGGACAAAAATTGACCTCATGTGCACCAAAAAACGCAAAGTCAGAGCATAGAGGCAATAATGGGTCATAGACCTACCAAAACTAGTCCAAATCACATGAAACTTGCACAATATACTCATGAGCTCGTTCCCAAGCTATCTGTGGGGTCATATGTGAAAAATGATGAAATAGACATCCTACGCGTAGGATGTCTAAATGACCAATTTGGCCCCTAGCTGGCATTTTTGAGTTCCAGATCTCTTTATAACACCTTCATAGGCTCATATATCAAATTTCAAGCCATTCTCATCACATTTGGCCCCCAACACCTCCAAGATACACTTTTTGAGCCTAAAAACACTAGACATGCTCTTACCAACACCAATTCTTGTCCAAATCAAAATCCAAGAGCAAGGCCATGTTCCACACGCCAAGAGCTAACCCCAGAACCAAATTCAAATCATTTTGATGAAAAAGACATCCTACGCGTAGGATGTCTCTAGTGTGATTTTGACCTACTGTGCAGGATCTGACCTCATGGGAGCCATTAACATGGTGCAAGAAGCCTGTATATCAAATTTCAACCCATTTGAATATCATTTTCTCCCTATTGAGGACATCCTATCCAATTTGTGAGCCTAAAGCCTAAATCTGCCCAAAAATGCACTTTTTGATGCCCAAACCCAATTCCAATCACATAGCCATGTTGCACAGGTCAAGGGCCACCAGCCTGCCAAGTTTCACCAAAAACAGGCAAGGTAGACATCCTACGCATAGGATGTCTAAATGATAATTTTTTGCCAGAAAGCTAATGTGGGCAAATGCAGAGTTTCCCTAGTTCCTTTTAAGTTTTATTTTCAATGTTCAAGTCATTTGGGTAGTTAGAACTCAGTTATCAGCTAATATGGAAAAAACGCTAACTTTGGACTACTGAGTGCAACAGGATCCATGGCAGCCGCAAAATCACCTGTAAAGAAGAAAAGGATGACTATAAAAGACTACTTGGAAGAAGTGGAGCCATTTGTGATCCCAGAAGGAACTCTGAAGCCCACAAACACATGGATTCATGATGATTTGCTAGAGTCTAATGATTTGAGAATCTACCAAGGCGTACTCAAAGATCCTGAAGGAAATGCAGTGGAGCTACCCATGATACCACGGGAGCTCAATGAATTTTTCAGAAGCAAGATGGGGGATTACCTAGAGAAGCTGGATCTACATAATTACTTTGAAGCTCTACCAGCGGGGATTGACATCAAAAGAGTGTGGGAATTTGTAACCACTATTGTTAGTGGGTACGCCGCGACGGACGATGGAGCACAGCGAGAACACAGACCAACAAACTATCAATCCAAAGACGTAGCTGACCCGACTAGGGCATGGAGGCAATCTCTGGGTTGTCAACCCTGAGCTAGACACGAACAACACTCTACAGTCACTAATCCTACCACAACACTACCATAAAGCAAAGAAACAGACAGCGCATCCTACGAAACACTACAAGCTCGAAACAGTCTCAAATCATATCGGAATGACTCGAAATCGGAGGGCAAGACTCACAAGGATATATCCTATATGGCCAAACACCTAAACCCTGAAAACTATAACTGTAAGATCTCTAATCGCTATCGCGATAGACTCAAAACAACAATTTCCAAAGTGTCCGAAACTGATCTACAAAGACATCAACACGAAGAGCTTGTCGCCCTGATTCTAACGACTACTCGATCATTCAGAACGGATGTCGTTTGAGGTACTTACGACCAAATATAGCTTGTAGCAGGCGGGCTCGCGATGTGGTCCTCGGCTTGCATTGCTTGCGTCGACGCGGAGAGCTCCTCGATGCTAACACGCTCCTACTCTCATATCTGCAATGTGATTAGTGTGCGCGACGGTGTGTGTGCGTGAAGCTCACTACCGTGTGCTACAGAACCCACGACTGTATATTAATTGAGATAACGTAATGTGTCCGTTACAAAGCCTTAGGTTTTAGCTTATATACCAAGCCTTCAAACCTAATGTCCGGCCAAATGACCTGAATTGTCCCTAGGCTTCTACAGAGCTTAATTACAAGAAACTGAGTTGGCTTTACTCATTATACAAGCATCTGCGGCCAAAATACAAGTGTCTACTTAAAATATGAGGTTCCCGTAAACATTACACAAGTGGCTGTAATGGCTCAAAATAATAATAACGGGATATTCGATGGTGTCCATGAACTCCTATCTTCATGTAGCAGCATCCATCTTCATCTTCATTAATTCATCACCATCTTCATGTGAAATCTTTACAAAATCTTTGAGGAATCTTTATGGAAACGTTTTTGAAAGGGCGTCCTTTCAACAACTATCAAGGAAGATGGAGTGGCCCGAGTCACTAATCTGCAAGGCAAGCCAGATACCATGATTTCATCACAGAGACGGTGGTGGCAGCCGCACTGGACATCTCAAACAAAGGATAGTGTGACAAAGAGGCGAGATGAAGTCAAAGTCTACTCAGAAAAGAAGAACAACTACACATTTGAAGATATTGCAAACCCAAAAGTGGCTATCATGAGCCAACTCTACAACCAATACTTCCACATGTGTACAAAGCGGCCACAAAAGTACAGGATGCCACCTGGAGCCATTGCTATCACCTTCACCTGGGCAATGCAAAGATCAAGCCAAAAGTGATAAATTATGCTGCTTACATCCATGAAAACCTTGTGAAGATGGGAAACAGAAATCCCACCTATATTGTACCTGGTGAGCTGATAATGAAAGTGGTCTATGGAGCACTGCATGCCAAGGGAAACTGTCATGAACCTCCCTCACATAATGATTGGCTAAATCTAAAGGAAGATAAAGAAGAAGAACCCCCCAGGGCACCAAGAGTAGCCACACGTTTGAAGCGCCGGTTAGAGACCGTGCTAGAAGAGCCGCCAGAGTCGAAGAAAGGAAAGAAAGAAAGTCTACAAGTGCCGATCAAAGAGACCAAGTCATAAAAAGCGGCACAGCTAGAAAGGCTAATGGAAATCTTTAGAGCCGAAAGAGCACTCAAGGGAGATCTAAGCGATTTGTGGAAGCCATCCCTGGAAGCCATGTGGGGATCATCTCGAAGAGTTCACCGGGATCAGGTTGAAGACTACATCAAAAACTTTGAGATCTTAGATGCCATAGCGGAGAATATCCCGAATATCCCATTTACAGAAGAAGAAGTGGATGAAGTGAGACGGTGTCAGGAGCTTTTTTGAGCAAGGGATTGCGCATATGTACATACACATGCATGGTGTATTGAATAAAGGATTACCCAATTTCCATAGCCAGGTGGTTACGTGGGGCCCACATGTGTACAGGTAGGACAACATGTACATAGTGCAGCGATTTTCACTATTATCAATACTAGTGTGTTTTTTCTACAATAAGGAGAAGTTGGTAGTGCGTAAAAATTCTCGAGGAAGCTATCCGCGGGCCGACAACGTGAGGTCAGCAGGTGCGTCAGATGGCATCTAGTGGCGTCAGGAGGGCGAACGAGGTCAATATTTGCACGCGGATGAGGACGGACACAACGTGGGTGTTTTCTTGTGAGAGTTATGCAAAAAGGTCATCATTAGGACCAATTTTTGGGGCCACTTCACGTGGTGGCGAGATGCATTATTGGAAAAAAGCTGAGTGCCAGGTGTGCAAATGATGCAAAAAGGTGACAACTATGCACTGCGAGGTCAGTTTTTGGCCTATTCGGGGTCCGTTTGAAGTTATCTAAAAGGCCAAGGGTGCCCAACTAATAAAGCTAAGTGTGGGAACTGAAAAAACAGAGAAAAGACCAGAAAAAAGGTGGAGAAGAGAGGAGGAACAGCCGCAGGTGTGTTTTTGGGGTTTTTGGAGCCTGTTTTGGCCGTAAACTGCTCATCCGAGGTCGGATTTGAGCACTTTGACATTGTAGACTGGGGTTTTGGGCCGTTCTGGACTCGATGGCGCTGTCCATTTTGCCAAATTCCTCACTCTTTTCTTGCTGTTTTTCTGTATAAGTTTCTCCTATGAGCGAAGTTTCTGCTCTAGTTTGTGATTGTATCTGGCTTATTTTACCCATATTGTGTGAGCTATTTGCCCCATTGGTGTTGGCCCAAGCTCAATTGTATCTAAACATCAGAAATTCTCCTCTTTTGAGCTGGGGGAGTGTTGAGATGTCGAGCTCTACACCTTGAGCTGGCATCCACTACGGGTCTTGGCCGCTTACGGCATTTACTCACTGGCGCGTTAGGTGACCGACACGGAGGATCTCTGCCAGTGATTCTACAGCTGGACTACACTTATAGTGCCAGCCTAGTACGCTTCTAGCGAGTTCACACTTAGTGACCGCATGTACATATGTGCTACTTTTCAGCTTTAGCACTTAGTCATTTTGTACTCTCTTTTCTTTGAAGAAGAAGAAGAAGCTTTCCATCTCTGTGTGCTTTGTGCTTGTCTTGTGTAGCTCTCTTGCATCCTCATTCTTTACATGGTATCAGAGCCTGGTGCAGGCAAGAGAGGCTAAGAGAGCAAGAGCATCACAATCCCTTCGTTCGCAATCCACGACCAGATGCCGAGTTTCTGAACAGGTCTCCAAAGTGCAGTATACAGAGATTTACTGTACAAGTACAGTGGTTGTGAAACGCTTGATTGTGGACACTCGTTGAGTGTAGAAAGCGTTACAGGAACCACGATAGCAGGTTCAGCAGATTTGCAGGTTTTTGCAGATTGCAACTATTTTGTCTTAGTGCTTCAAGATGTCTGACGGTTTCAGTCAGATTGTTACTGAGAAGCTTGAGAAAAATAACTACCCTGCATGGAAGTTCAGAATAACAAATTTCCTAAAAGGAAAAGGTTATTGGGACTATGTAGAAGGAGACAATGAAAAGAAACCAGAGATTCCCGAGGCAAATGCTACAGCAGAACAAAGGAAAGCTTTGAGGGACTGGCAACAAGGCCAGAGTAAAGTGATGTATTGGCTGTCTATGAGCATCACAGATGGCATGATGGGCTATCTACAGGATGCTGAAACCCCCGCCATTGCATGGAGAAACTTAGGCAGAGTGTTCGAGGTGAGCACCAAGGCCAGGAAGCTTCAACTAAAGTCGGAATTAAATCAGGTTAAGAGGAACAACCTCTCAATCAATGATTATGCCTTGAAGATCAAGAGTATCATTGAGGCTCTTGGATCTATTAAAGTCTCAGTGGAAGACGATGACATTGTCCGTGCATGCTTGGATGGTCTAGGAGATGAGTATGTACATTTTAGGTCTTCCATGAATACAAGAGACGACATCCCCGTGTTCCAAGATTTGATTTCTATGCTTATTCTTGAGGAGAAGAACCTTGACACATCTTCTTCTCATGGCAAAAATAATTCTGAACAGGCCTTCTATTCTAACTCCAACAGAGGTAGAGGTAGAGGTCGTGGTCGAGGCCCAAGGGGTTGCAGGGGCCAATTTCTGGAAGGTCAATCAAATCAAAACAATACAGGTGGCAGGGGAAACTAGTCTCAAGGCAGGGGGAGTCAAAGAGGTCGTGGTGCAGGATCAAGCAGGCAGCAACATACTCCAGATAGTAGAGAATGTTGGACTTGTGGTGAAAGAGGTCACATGTCACGTGACTGTCCAAAGGGAAAAGCAAGTAGAAAGAGAGAACAGGGCAACTATGCATCTACTAGCAGAGATGCAGATGACAGTAAAAACGAGCGCATGTTTGTTATGCAGCATGTAATGAATACAATGACTGCAGAGAATTCCACCCAAGATGATGTTTGGTATGTGGATTCAGGTGCCTCTAATCACATGACGTCTCGTGGAGAGTGGTTTAGAGATATGCGCAAACCAGATGTGTCAGGCTATGTGCAGACAGGAGATGACACAGCTCACCCCATTGCTCATGTAGGGGACATACCTCTAAATACGAAGAGTGGGAAATCAAAGTACTTAGCAGATGTACTTCATGTCCCAAACATTACAAAGAATCTTGTTTCTGTTGGACAAATGGTTGAGCAGGGTTTGCAGGTTCGCTTCAATCCAAATGGCTGTTATGTAGAAGATTTCCAGAATGGCTGTAAGCTGATCACAGAGGGCAAATGTGTGGGCAGAATGTTTACGCTGAATGTAGACATGCCTGAGGTAAAAGCTGCATTATTTGCACAGGACACAGGTGTTGTGGCTGATGTTGACATTTGGCACAAACGCATTGGCCATGTCAATGAGCAGAGATTGCGCAGCATGCAATCAAAACAGATTGTAAAAGGTTTGCCCAAATTCAAGGTGGATGGTATGCATAAAGTGTGTGCAGCATGCCAGTTTGGAAAACAGTCAAAGGGCTCATTTCCACATGAGCGCAATGTATGTAAAAAGCCACTTGAGGTGGTGCACACAGATGTTTGGGGTCCAACCGATACTGCAAGTATACATGGTTGCAGGTATTATGTCTCTTTCATTGATGACCATACAAGGAAAGTATGGGTCTACTTCATGCGTAACAAAAGTGAAGTGTTTGGTCACTTTCAAGACTTCAAAGTCATGATTGAGAAGGAGACAGATATGCAAATCAAAACATTGAGGTCAGATGGAGGGGGAGAGTACTTCTCCAATGATTTTTCAGATTTTCTGCGAATGCATGGTATACACAGGCAGTTTACATGCAGATATACTCCACAGCAGAATGGGGTCGCAGAAAGGAAAAACAGGCACATTGCAGAGGTTGCACGTGCATTGATGAATGAGAAGAACATGCCTCATCATTTCTGGGCTGAAGCTGTAAATACAGCTGTGTACATTATGAACAGGACACCTACAGCTGCGGTGCATGATGTAACACCTGAGGAAAAGTTTACAGGTACAAAGCCTGATTTGGCACACTTGAAAGTGTTTGGCTGCATAGCTTACGTGCATGTACCAGATGAGTTGCGTAGGAAATTGGATCCTAAAGCAGAGAAATGTATTCTTGTGGGATATTCCCTTGAACAAAAGGGGTACAGGTGCTACAATCCTACTACACGAGAATTACGAGTGAGCAGAGATGTAGTCTTTGATGAGATGAGCAGCTGGTACAGTAATGCACATGGCACTATTGGGGCTGATGTAAAAGATGATGTGGTTGTACAAAATGTGAGGCCACAGTCACAGGTTTTGAGTGGACCACAAGAGTCCTCTTCTCGTGGCTCTGTTGAGAAACCATGGAATGGTAGACTACGTACGCAGGTTACTCCACCAACAGGTACAGGGAATGTATCACGAAAAGGAAAGGAAAAGGTTGATGAACCTCCCTTTATGGTTGATGCATCATCAGGTTTTTCACATGTAGACATGGATTCATATGGTTCTGAACAAAGTCTTGATGAGGAATTTGGAATTCCGGCTGTCAGGACACCTGGTGTAAGGAAAGTACAAGAAGATGCTAGAGGGCAAAGGAGTGACCCAGGACCGCGCAGATCTAATAGAGTCAGAAATCCAGTTCAGAAATTGACTTATGATGGGTATCTAGCGCATCACCAAGCCTACATGGCTAAGGTGATACAGGATGTGGAGCCCACATGTTTTGAGGATGCAGTTGGAAATGTGCATTGGGATGATGCAATGAATGAAGAGATGGCTGCATTGGAAGCAAATGACACATGGGATTTGGTGCCATTGCCAAGTGGCAAGAAAGCTATTGGCTGTAAATGGGTGTACAAAACCAAGAATAAGGCTGATGGTAACATTGAGCGTCACAAGGCAAGGCTGGTCGCAAAGGGTTATGCACAGACGTATGGCATAGACTATGAGGAGACCTTTGCTCCAGTGGCAAAGATGACGACAGTGAGAGCTGTCATAGCAGTGGCTGCATCTAGAGGATGGATTATGCATCAAATGGATGTAAAGAATGCCTTCTTGAATGGTGAGTTGCAAGAGGAAGTGTATATGGATCAGCCACCTGGTTATGTCGATCCAGGTTACCCAGATTATGTATGCAGACTTCTCAAAGCTTTGTATGGTTTGAAGCAGGGCTCTAGAGCATGGTATGACAGGATTGCCAAGTATCTTGTCAGTATTGGTTTTAGGAGAGCTCTTGCTGATCATTCACTCTATGTACGTGAGAGTGATGTGGGGATTGTGGTCATTACCATATATGTAGATGACCTTATTATTGTTGGTGACAATGCTATGGAGATTGACCATGTGAAGGGTCTTCTCAAACAGGAGTTTGAAATGAAAGATTTAGGCGAATTGCACTACTTTCTTGGCATTGAGGTGATCAGGACTCCAGAGGGTGTATGGCTATCACAGAGACAGTATGCTTTGGACATGTTGTCAAAGTATGGTATGGCTGATTGTAAGCCAATTTCTATTCCCTTGGATGTGAATGCAAAACTGAGTGCAGAGAAGGGTGATGTTGTTGAGGATGTCAACATGTACAGGAAGATTGTGGGTAGTCTAATCTACTTGACTATCACGAGGCCAGACTTGAGCTACACAGTAGGCTTGGAGAGTCAGTTCATGCAACTTCCGAGGAAGCCACATTTAAATGGAGTACGACGCACACTTAGGTATGTGCAAGGTACTCTTGACTACGCATTGTTCTATGCAGCAGATGCACCATTAGCATTGTATGGGTATACAGATGCAGATTGGGCAGGTAGCATTGTTGATAGGAGATCTACGAGTGGCTTCATGTTCTCTTTTGGGAGTGCTGCTGTTACTTGGAGCAGCAAAAAGCAGCCTACGGTTGCTTTATCGAGCACAGAGGCCAAGTACAGAGGTGCAGCAGTTGCGGCATGCGAGGTAGCTTGGCTACGCACATTACTTGAGGACTTGGGAGTGCAGGTGGACCAGCAGATTTTCATCCATTGTGACAACCTCAGCAGCATGCAGTTGGCTAGGAACCCAGTGTTCCATGCCAGGACCAAACACATAGAGGTCCATTACCACTACGTTCGAGAGCGAGTGTTGGCGGGCAACATCGACTTGGTCTACGTCAGCACAGAGGAGCAGATAGCGGATATCTTTACCAAGGCCCTCGGAGCTGAGAAGCTTCGACGTTTCCGGACTATGCTTGGACTCTGCGACATGCAGAGCTCGAGGGGGAGTGTTGAGATGTCGAGCTCTACACCTTGAGCTGGCATCCACTACGGGTCTTGGCCGCTTACGGCATTTACTCACTGGCGTGTTAGGTGACCGACACGGAGGATCTCTGCCAGTGATTCTACAGCTAGACTACACTTATAGTGCCAGCCTAGTACGCTTCTAGCGAGTTCACACTTAGTGACCGCATGTACATATGTGCTACTTTTCAGCTTTAGCACTTAGTCATTTTGTACTCTCTTTTCTTTGAAGAAGAAGAAGAAGCTTTCCATCTCTGTGTGCTTTGTGCTTGTCTTGTGTAGCTCTCTTGCATCCTCATTCTTTACAGTTTTTTGGGTGTGTGTGTGTGTGTGTGTGTGTCTGTGTGGAGTGGGCAAGTGGATAGTCTCTCTCCTCTCACTCCAAAGGTGTGTTCCCTGTCTCGGCCAGGTGTGTTGTCTAAGCTGAGTGGTGCCCCATAGTGTGTGTGTGTATCTTCCCAAGAGTGTGTGTCGGGTCATTATAGAGGTGCTGTGTGTGTTTTCATCCCGCTCACATTCTTTTGGCGCCCCCACGGAGGATCTTCTTCGAGTACCTTCTGCTTCGAGCTTCGAGCTTCGGGATTACAGGTTGCAGGTTGCAGATTACAGGTACAGGTGATTCACACAGGTACAGGTAGCTGGAGTACAGTGATATACTAGCAGTGATGTCACTTGCAGTTGTTGTGGGAATGCATCACTTGGCGCCTATTTGAGTGCATTGTCTGCTGGATTGTACGTTACTTCTGAAAACTGCCATTGTACGCATTTGTGGAGCCATACTTGGTTGTATTTGGCAGTCCCAGCCATTTCTGAGACTTGGTCTGGAAGATAGTCATTTCTGAGACTTGACTATATGCGATTTGCATTAGCCTTCGTGTGAGGGTCGATAGCGTGAGGTTTTTATTGAGCTGGGGGATTCTCAAATGTAGAGATCCTTTCGGTGATACAGGTAGCTGGAGCACCCTTTTCGTGACCTCGCCATAGGCTATGTATTAGTGATTCCTATTTGATGCTCGGGTTCTATTGTTGGCAGTTTATGCATACAGATACAGTCTATATTTTGGGTTCTCATTGCTCTACTTCTGGGGAAACTCTGTCAAAATTTTTCCAAGTTATGATGGCTGGTCTTTTGGTCTTTTGAGCCATTTTATGCTGTTATGCTGCTGAAATTTTGGCAAAATCAGAGTATAAGACAGGTGTGCTTTCTTGGGAGCTTCATGGTTGGCTTTAATGGATGATCAAAATGGCCCTCAGTTCACTCCTTTTCATTTAACTCAAAGAATTCAGATTAATGTTCATGTGTCCAGGAAGATCTTTTTCCAGCAGCGCATAGTCTTTATGTTTGGGCCAAGAAGATTGAGAGAGATCCTGGAATGTCCTTTGCCTGTTGTAATTCCGATGATCAACTATGAAAACTCATTTGATGTGCATGTGTTTGTTCTCATCTAAAGTTGAGCTCCATTGAAGTTTCTGGGGATTGGGTAGTCAAAAGTCTTGGGTTCTGGCACGTGTGTTCGAAGGGGTTCTCAAAGCATTGTAACTTGGGTAGCCATGGCTTTCTCTTATCCCGAGTTTCATGGAAGAAGTGATGAAGATGTGGAAGAATTTTTGGAAAAGATGGAGGTTGCCTGCATTAGCAACCAGATTCATGACCCTACGCAAATGTTACGCCTTCTCCAAATTTGTTTGAAGAGTGATGCACGAGTTTGCTCTAAAGCATTTGAAGAGGAGTTGCGTGTGGCTGATCCACCTGTAAGGTTGAGTTGGGACAATCTACGACACGGGTTGGAAGTGGAGTTTGTGAAGATAGAAGATCCTGACAAAGTGTGGCAAGAAGTACAGGCTTTGGTGCAAAAGGAAGGTGAGCCAGTAGATGCGTACATACGTAAGTTTTCATTGGCATGGGAGAGAATGTGCAAGGCCTTAGCACCACAGGTACCCCCGCCTGACATGATGAAGAAGGACAGGTTCTTGGCTGGTCTTTGGGAGAATATACGTTGGAGAGTGGAGCTAAAGAAGCCTAGGACATATGAGGATGCACTAGAGGTAGCAAGGAACAAAGAGTGGAAGCTGAGAAAAATGAGCCAGTTAGGGGTGGAGTCTTTGCCAATGAGGTCTGAATTTCAGCCTATAGAGTCTTTACAAGGGCGCATGTCAGTGGTTCATCATGAACCAGTGGTTCCTGTTACTACTCAGGTTATGCCAACAGTGGTCACTACAGCAGTGCAAGATGATGGGCTAAGGCAAGACATGAGGCAAATGGTAGATTTGATGAAGAATCTCACCCTAAACATGCTAGGTCAAGTGGGAAATAATCGAGGTCGAGGGAGGTTTGCAAATCAGCAAGGAGGTGAAGAAAGGCCTAGGAATGGTGTTGGACAAAGCAATGGTAGGTTTTGGAGGCAGACGCCCACCTGTTACAATTGTGGAGAGTTGGGTCACATCAGCCCGCAATGTGATAAGCCACCAAGGATGGGGGGAGACATGTATCCATTGCCAAGACAGGTGCTAACTAGGTCAAATGATTATGGCATCAAAATTAAGGGAGACGAAGGAACCAGTGGACTGACCCAGGAGGAAAAGGGAAAGACAAAAGTGCTAAGTGTAGTCACCTTGGAGAAGGCATCAAAGCTAGAAGATACATTAGTGATGCCTATTGGGAAGAGGACCACAGAGGATAAGGAAGGAGGAAGTGCCCCAGGTCCTAGTAAGAAGAAAGGAAAGAGCCATGAAGGCGAGGATGTCAAGGCCAAGAGGAAAAGGAAAGCTCATCGAAAGTTTCATGTTTCAGATTTTCCACTAGGGGATGGGCAATTAAGCTATGACTTGAAGGAGGATCTGACGAGCAGGAAGGCAGAGTTACTTTTGGGCAGCTTATAGAGATGGTGCCTAAGCTAAAGCGACAGTGGAAGAGGATGGTTAACCCAATGGAGAAAGAGCCAGAGAGAGGTTCAGTGAAGGTGTTGGCAATGGACGAGCTACCAGACATTTGTCCAATAGTAGATGTGTGGCATAAAAGGAAAAATTTGGGACAAGGTTATGTGGATGGCGGAGCCCAAATATGCGTCATAACACACTCATGCGTTGAGAAGATGGGTCTCACAGTGGCTGGGGTGTCAGGGTTTCGGATCAGATTGGCAAACCATCAAAAAGTAAAATGCTTGGGTGTTGTAAAGAGCTTAGAAGTGGAGGCATATGATGCAAAGGCAGTGGTTGATTTTCATGTGATGCCAGTAGGGTTGGGAGCATATCCTATTATACTGGGCAGACCATGGTTACGTGCAGTGGGAGTTGTTCAAGATTGGCGACATGGTACGATTAGCCTCTATGGAAAGACAGGTACCAAGAAGCTTTATAATATGGACACAAGGAAACGATTAGAGGAGCTTTATGAAGATGAGGATGAGTCTAGTGATGAAGACTCTTCCACGGTGACAGATGAGGACAGTGATAGCACTACTAGCAGTGATGAGGATGCTGATGTTGCATTTCTTTTGATGGACAAAGAAATCCAGGAGATTGGTTTAGTTGCATTTGCGAATGAGGTTGAAGATGAAAGTGAAGGGCCTTATGAAGTGATTGAAGGGCTGATGCAAACCAAGGTTGAGTTGTCAAAGAAGCAGGAATTAATGACGCAAATGATTAGTGGAGACCTCTCAGCTATGGAGAAGGATATATTTTTGCATATGCTGGCTAGTTTTCCTGATTTGTTCATTACTTCATATGAAGAGATCAGAGGGTTCAAGGGTGAAGAGATGCATATAGAGCTGAAAGAAGGTGCTAAGCCAGTGCGGCAAAGGCTAAGAAGGATGGGTCAAGAGCAAATGAAAGCCTTGCGGGTAGAGGTGGACAAGTTATTGAAGGCAGGGTTCATAGTTCCAGTGGAGACCACAGAATGGGTGAGTCCAGTTGTAGTCAGTCCAAAGAAGGATGGGAAGTGGAGAATTTGTGTGGATTTTAAACCCTTAAACGCAGACATTAAGAAGAACCCATATCCTCTTCCATTCATCGATCAGATCTTAGATTCAGTGGCAGGTTATGAGAGGTACAGTGTGTGTGATGGTTTTTCAGGCTATTTTCAATTGAAGATTGCTCTTAAAGACCGCACAAAGACAACTTTTATTACGCCATGGGGCTGCTATTGCTACACAGTATTGCCATTTGGGTTGTCAAATGGACCTTCCTTCTATCAAGAGAGAGCAAATTGGGTGTTGGAACCATTCATTGGTAGTTGTGTTAAAGCTTTTATGGATGACTTCTGTGTCTATAGCAGTAGGGCTGATCACCATGAGAAGCTGCAGATGGTATTGGCTCGATATGATGAATGTGGAGGACAACTAAATCCAAAGAAATGTCATCTAGCACATCCAAGGGTGAAGTTATTGGGCCATATGGTGTCAGAAAATGGCATTGAGGCTGATCCAGATAAGGTGAAGTCTATTATTCTTCTTCCATCACCTATGAGTACGAAGCAATTGGCAACCTTTATACACAAAGTGAAGTACATGGCACGGTTTATTCCATTGTCTTCGTAGCTTCTTTATCCATTACATCAAGTGGCAAAGCAAGATCCATTGCAATGGGATGACAAGTGTGAAGAAGTGTTTCAAGAGGTGAAAGAGGTGTTAGGGGGGTTGTCAGCCATGCAGGCTCCTGATTGGGACAAAGTTTTTTATGTAAATCCATCAGTAGGGGATGATGCCATTGGAGCCATGCTATTGCAAAAGGGGAAGGGCAGCCATTATATGAGGCCAGTGTATTGTGCAAGCCGAGTGAAGTTGGTAGCGGAGAGAAAGTTATCGGAAGTAGAGCTAGTGATGGCCAGTGTAATATTTGCTTGTCGACGATTTCGTCATTACTTGCTACCACGGCCTTTTGTTTTCTTGACGAGTTATGCCTTTTTGCCACAGTTAATTAATGGTACTAACATGTCAAATGTGGTGAAGAAATGGGTAATTGAGCTGCAAGAGTTTGAGTTCTCTTTTCTAGTGGAAGATAGTACAAGGGCTACCCTAGCTGATTTGTTGACCTACAAGGAGAATCCCCTTATTGTTAAGGAAGAGGTGGTGAGAAAGGTAGTTGAAGAAGTGCCATAGATCAGCAATGCACATGTGTTGTTCTTTGATGGTTCATACAGAAAGAGCCATGATGCAGCTTCAGGGGGTATAGCACTTTATGATCCAGAGGGGAAGCTAGTATGCAAGAGAGGGTTCAAATTGGATGCGCATAGTAACAATGAAGCTGAATATGCTACATTGGAAGCCGGATTACACATTTGTTTGAAGCATGGGATTCGAAGGTTGAGCATAAAAGGTGATGCCTTGTTAGTGGTGAAGCAAGTGTTGGGTGTGTGGAAGAGCAAGAACACCTCATTGAAGGAAATGTGCTTTAGAATTAAAGGCCTGTTAAAGAAGTTTGAAGCATGGAGCATCAGACACATTGAACGTGCTCTAAATGGAGAGGCACATGAAGCAGCTCAAGGCATGATTGGGGAGCTATTCGTGTTGAGGACCAATTTACCTCTTTATCATGGCCGGGAAAGTTTGGCTCAAGAAGAGGAGTTTTTGCTAACAGGAATCATTCCAAAGGAGATTCAGAAGTCTAAGAAGTATGGCTTTGTGCGTAGAGCATACAGGTACAAATTGATTGGTGATGTCTTATACATGAAAGGGGCTGATCTCGTGTTGAGACGTGTACCTTGGCGGGAGGAGCTTTACAGAGTGTTGGAAGAGAATCATGAAGGCGCATGTGGTGGCCATTTTGCTCTAAAGATCACCTTGCATAAGATTTTGCAAGAGGGGTATGTATGGCCTAGTTTGCACAAGGATGTTCACCATTGGTGTAGGTCTTGCAATAGGTGTCAAGCATTTGGGAAGAGAGTGTTGAAGCCAGAGCTACGAAAAACCATTATGGCATTTGATGTGTTTGAAAAGTGGGGGATTGATGCAATAGGCTGTTAAGGCGGTTACGCCGCTAGCGGAAGCTAAATAGCGAGAACTCAACCAACAACAGAATTTGTCAGACGAGGACGAAGCTTGACCCGCAGGCGCATGGAAACAACTAGGTGGGTGTCAAATCACCTACTCGACCTTCTAATGACAATCACTACTAAGGAAATCAAATCTAAGTTCTAAAATACGCAAGTGAATGAAATCCGTACTACGAACGAATGCTATACGAAACAGGATCTAGAATCATTGAATCGATCTCAAACTCAAGGGGAAGTCTATACACTAGATAAGAACAACACCCTTAAGACTTGAACTGCAAAATCAACCTATAATCACTCCGTGCAGTAAACGCGTATGAAGACAGGCCGAAAAATACAGGTGACCGAAATTTGACCCCGATGGTACTAATGCGTAGCTCTACTCGTTGTGGTTCTATAGATATGTTGCACGCTCTATTCCGACACACGAGTTGGAAGAAAACTCACACCGAAGCTCGTAGGAACTTACCACACATAGAAGCCGATAGCGCGCACTCTTGGTATCAGTGCGTAGCTCTCGCCGTTGCTAACACAATGGCGGTGTCGCTTCTCCAATGGCGGCTCCGTAGCTCGCGTAGCAAGTAGATAAGACTCTCTCTCTCACTCTCTATCAGACACAGTCACGGCGCTCAAAAACTCACTTTGATTAATAATATGAATCCCCTTAGGTTACAAAACTTTGGCTTATATACCTCAGCCTTGGAGGTGAGAACATCTCTAACTAATTACATCAGCAAGTGAAATTACTTCGGGATTACAAGCTGGAAACTCAATTGAGTCCCATTACTTAATGAATGGCTCAATTCAAAATCAATGTCGGAAAGACATTTATTACAATCAATGGTTACAAAAATGATGAGTGTGAGCAAAAATGTGGGTGTGATCCTCTCCTGGCTCAACACTCCCCCCCTCTGCGTTCATGTCGTCCCTGACATGACCTTTATGCTTGGTCAATAAAGTCTTGTCGTCTTGAGCATCTGCAAATGTGATTCGTATCGCAGGTTGCCGATGGTCAAGGTTGGGCCGAATATTTTTCTTTCGTGGGTGAAAAAGCCGGTGTAGAAAGCTTCTTCGAATGTTTGCATGTGGAAGCTAGGCAAAAACATAATCCTCTGGTATAGGAGGTGCAACACTTTTGGAGAAGGCTGCAATGAAAGATCATACATCATATCAGTCACTGTGTCGGCCGTCGATAGTAGACTCGAGGTCGTGGCTTTATCTGGCACGAACACTTCAATGCAAGCTAAGAGAGTCCTGCAAATTTTCTTGAGCATCTGACACGAAAGGTCGGAGAGCCAGTAAAGAGCTTGATGGTGCCCGTTAGGGTTTTCACCATGTAGGCTTTACCTATTCTCTCTCCTGCCTTTGGTCCTGGCATCCTGGGGTAATTAAGCCAATTTGGCTTCTTTTCTACAATCCTGCCATGCTCTTTCCAGCTTCTGACTCTTGGCACCGGGCAGAAGGTTTCATTCTCCCGAATCTCCTTTGGTGCCTCCACCAAGTAGATGAGATAGGCTGGGTATTTGTTCAGCCAACCTTTCCTCCATCTAGGCTGCGAATCTACAATCTTCTTTGATTGTTCCTCTTTTGTGATGTCGCCTTCGTAAAGAGCGACATACTGCTCCTCCTCTATTCTCTTTTTCGTTTTTATCACTTCAAACTTCATCAAAGGGAAAGGCAGGCTGGGTTGCATCCACTCTTCATGGAGCACTTTTGTGTCTAATCCCTGAAGTCTAATGGAGATTAGGAGTCTCCTCTCCCATTCCATTTCTGCCTTGGCACTCTCCTCTGCTGACTTTTCTATTTGGTCATGGAGCCTTTGTTCTTCTTCTTCAGAGATTCCTGAAGTTGAGGTCACCTCGTGAATTGGGGCTGGGGATCTTCAATTGTGGTTGCCTCTCCAGTTTCTGGTAGTTCTATGGCTTCTCCACCTGATTCTTCTTGTGGTGTCTCTGTCTCTCTTCTTTGTTGCTCTTGTAGATCTTGGAGCTGTTTGCGGAGGGTCTCATTCTCTGTTCTTAGTGTTTGATTTTCTAAAGTGAGCCTCTCCTCTGCTGCCAATGATCCCTCCGCAATGTGCAACCTTTGCACTTGCTCTAATCTGATCTCTCTTTGTAAGCTTCGGACCTGGTCTTCCAGAGCTGGTACAAGAGCTCCCTCTTGTTCGGTTCCTGCTCTGCTAGCTCTAGGGGTAGTCCTGAGTCTAGTGATTGTTCTTTCCTGGAGCGTGACTCTTTCCCTTAGCTCAATGAGCTCATCTTTAGCCGCCTCCAAGTCGTCTTCCATCCGCTCCCTTGCTTCCTGTGCACTTGTTACTTCTCTTGAAGCCTCGGCTAGCTCGAGTATCAAGCCGTCTCTCTCGTTTTCCGCATCGTAGAGTGATGCTTTATGACTTTCAGATTCAGTCATAGCATCCTCTAATTTCCTCTGCAACTCGGCTTCCCTTTGTTTGGCTGTCTCAATCTCCACTTCTTTTGCCTTGGATCTTTCTTTGATCTTGTTGAGTAGTTCATGCACCATGTGCATGTCTTTTTCATCTTCATCTGTCAACTCTAAAGCTTTTTTGGCCACCACCTCCACTGGCTTCAACTCTTCTAGTACGTTCTGCTCTTCCAGTTTTTCATCACTTTCTTTTGTACTCTTTGTATTTTCCTCTGTCCCTCTCCGATCATCTCGTTTTTGTAGGGTGATCCCATAAACCGCCTCAAGGGCCTCTTCTTCAGTGTACCCTATCGCTACCAGATCCTCATAATCGTTTTTCTTTTGCTGAATTGGATCTATCTCCTTTTCCTTGGTCCCGGCCTCCGACTTTTCCATACCAGCCGTGTCCATCTCTATTGTGGTCTCTTCCACAATGATTTTCGTCTTCTTCGGGCTTGGTACATCAGTAAAGGAGGGCTGATTGTCCTCAGTCATCTTGGCTTTCCCTTTGTTTGCTTGCCCGTCTTTCTCTTGAGGTTCAGTAGACTCATCTACTTTCTTCTTCCCCTTGTCGTCCTTTTTCAGCTCAGCTTTTAAAAGTTGTACTTCCTCTTCAGTGTATGGCTCGACAGGTTGCTGCTCCAGTATAGCCTCTGACTCCTCATAAGCTCTAATATATTGATCATATTGATCAACATGTGGCCTGGCTGAGCTAGTTCCGACTTTAGTGGGGTCTGGAACCCACTTTTCTTCAAAGTCCCCCTTTAGAGCTCTTTCCGCTCTAAACTGCTCCACCAATCTTTCCATTCTTGCCGCTTTCTGACTTTTGGTTTTCTTGGGAGCAACCTTCTTCTTTGCTTTCTTCATAATCGGCTCATCCACATTCTCTTCAGGTTCTGAAACTATTTCTAGTTTCCTGCGTGCTCTTGTGGACGCCCTCTTGGATACTTCAGGCTGTTCTTCCTCCTCATCGGCTTCTCTAAGCCACTCATTCTAGGAGGGAACCTTTGGCCATTGATCTCTGGCTCCAATAGCTTCATAAGCTATTCTTGTCAGGACTTCAGCTCCTCCTATATACTTTGGCTTTTCGTTGTGCATGGCAATTACTTGCTCGTGGATGTGTTGAGCGTAATTCACCTCTTTTGGCATATTGCTCTTCAATGCCCATGTGATGGTAGTTGCAATGGCATGGGGCGGTGTCGTATACTTTTGCGGTCTTTTACTGCAAATATGGAGAAATTGGTTGTACAGTCGGCAAAGGGTTGCCGCTCTTTGGTCTGCCATATCTCCATAAGTTGCATTCTGTTTCTTGGACCCATAAACCTCTATAGCCTCCCTTCTTTCCCTGACAGAGCTCCCTTTGTTGTTCAGATTCAATGCATCTGCAATGAGCTGTGGAGTGATCTGTACCTCTACTTTCTCTCCATCTATTGCTGTCAATGTGGCTTTCCCATCCTTCTGAATGGAGGTTGCCAACTCATACACTCTTCTTGTATCTACACCTGATGGTCTCGAGGTGAAGAATCTGTGCAAGTCTGCCCTTTCCAGGTACCTGCTGATGTTCTCTGACCTGCTATAATCCACCAATTCTTGTGGGATCATCGGTATATCCACCGCTTGCCCTTGAGGATCTCTGAAAGTCCCCTAGTAGATCTTTATTCCCTCTTGTTCCAGTACTGCTTCTTCCACCCAAGTTTTGGTTGGCTTGAGGGTTTCTGCTGGAATGTCAAAGGGTTCCGCTTCTGCAAGAGCATCTTTGATTGTCGGTCTTTTTCTCTTCGTTGCCGATAACTTGGCGGAATCCATGGATCCTGTAACTCCAATTTCAGAAGTTAGTGTCTTTTTAGTACTGAAAGCCGAAATGAAGCTTTTAACTATTCAAATGACTTGAAAATTGAAACATGAGCTATTCAGGGCCTAAGGATGCAGGGTAGGTGAAAAAAGATGCAAACTGGGCTCAGAATCATGCTGGAGACATCATACGCGTATGATGTCTTTTGTGTCAAAATGACTTCATATTGGTTGTGCTTGTAGCTGATAGTGTATACATGAGTATCATATGCTTGGATTTGAGTTTGGATCCCATTTGGTCAAGTTTTGGCCAGTTTAGTCCAGATCAGGCTCTTGGCAAAATTTTGAAAGGGAATTGGATTTTATGATCCAAATTGGATAAAACTTGGTGGTTCACCTTCAAATGGCATGTAGATCACTTCTGTTTGGTGGTTGAAGCCCTGAGGTGCCAAAATCACATAGTGAGACATCATACGCGTATGATGTCTTTTAGTGTATTTTTGGACCAAATTTCTCTATAAGCTGGGATATGGCTTTAGATAGGCTTATTCAGTGGATTTATGAATTTTGGATAGATTTTGGCTAAAAATGGCTCTGGTGACATCCTACGCGTATGATGTCTTTTTCATCAATTTTTCATGGGATTGATTCTGTGGACTCCCCATGTACTAGTGAAGGACTGTCTCTACTCAAATCTTGGTTTGGACTTGAGTATGTTGAATTTGGGCTAAAATAGGGTTTGGATGAAGGCTTTTCCCTCAATTGGGCTAATGGGGTGATCCACTTGACCAAATGGTTCCAAACTTCATATGTAGCATGTATTAGATATATATAATGGATGTATGATGACAAATGAGCAGTTTTGGCTCTGTAAGTGCAAATAGACATCATACGCGTATGATGTCTTTTGTGTCAAAATGGTGCTTTTTGGTTCCAGATAGCTTGTAGATGTGTTAATCAACAATCCTACAAAGTTTCAATGAGTTTGGAGTTATTTTGACAAAATTAGGACCAAAAATCAATTTTATGGCCTACTTTGCGTCTTTTTGGTTTTCCTTGGGTTTTCTAACTCCAATTCTCATGATACTTGGTTCATAGGATGTGATTAACATGTGGAATGAGGCTATGCACTCAAATGTTGAAATGGATGTGAAAATCATGCTGTGAGACATCATACGCGTATGATGTCTTTTCTTGAAATGTTGGTCTTTTTGTGCAAAGAATGCTTTGTGCTAGTGCCCTAAGCCCTGCTAACTAGTTTTCAACTTAAAAAGTCATCAGTTTAGCTAAAAAGCCCCCTTATAGGCATTTCAGTCTCCGAAGTCGTCTTTTTGCCTTGGAGTTGAATTTCTTCAACTTTTCTTCTCGAGAGTTGCATTTCCAGCTCATTGGATATGTTGTGAAGCCACCTATTTGGTTGAACTTGACTTTGGCTCCCCGTTCTCCATCTTTCTCCATTTGGTTGCCCGAAAGCGTCTTTTTCACCATCGGTAAGTGAATCAGCTTTCTTTTGGGTTTTGCTTGCAAACATAAGTCATCCATGTATATTTGAAGCTGCTTGTGAAGTTTCATGTCATTTGGTCGTCAATTTTAGCCGTTATGCCAAAATGACGCTTTGTGTGTCCGCAGCCGAATCGGTTGTTCCGACCTACTTTTGGTGATCCAAACCTGGAGATACTCCATGGTTGCATTGCCCTCGATGTTGTTAAGCTTCCTGAGAAGTTTTGTGTCGTTCGACAACTTTTTCTGTTTGCCTCTTGCAGGCTCTGTTGACCTAGGGTTTTTCCAGTCGTTCTTTCTCGAGCTTTGAGTGTTAGAAACCCATCTTCTATACTAGGGTAACCCACCTCTAAGTTCTTGCAAGGTTTGGTTAGGCGGTTGTGCCCCTACCTAGCGTTCCCCCCATTCCCCGTCTGCTCTTGTTTCTTGGTTTTGGTCAGTTTTCGCGACAAAAGTTAACGATAAGCATCAAAAGCTTATGGCAACGAGTCTACCTCTCATGTCTGGTGTCCTCTGAGCTCTCGTAGCAGTCGTAGAAGGCGGTAGAAGGTCGGATGCTCCTGTGTGCTCTTTGCTCTCTCCAAGAAGGTAATAGTGGAAATGAGCTTGAAGTGAAGTGAAAAATACTTAACTTCGGACTTCCCGGATCACTTGTTACCAAATTTGACATGTGCTCCTATCTCGTCGTGAAATGCACTTTAGGATTTGAAATTTCTCAATTTGGACTCCGTTTGACCTGTTTCTGAGAAATCTGTCCACTTTGCCAAAATTCTGTCATTTCGGGCTTTCCGCAACTTTTTCAGAATTGTACCCAATTTTTACCATGGGTTGCCCTTGTCATTAGGACCATCACCGTCTATTCTTTTCTTTTTTCCGATCTCATTTCACCTGCTTTTTTATTTTTCTTTTACTTTTATTAAGAAAATCATAAAAAATAAAGGAAAATAGCAAATTGAAGCCAAAAAATTCCAAACATACACATAAATAGCTGGTAACCCTGTGTATATGAATATACACTTATTTGTGATTTCTGGACTTGGATTACCACTTTTTCCACTTTTTAGCTCCAAAAACACTCTTATTTAGTGATATTTACACGTCTAGAGACCCAAATTCATCATTTGATCTCTTCTTGTTGCAAAACAAGGTATATAAGGGCATAAATATTATCAATATCCGCAATCAAACATAAAAATTGCAAAATCATGTAAGACACTGCCCTTGTAATATAATTTTTGTTTTTCTTTGTTTTTGCGCTTGTAGCTGCTTTGTAACTCCTGTATACCTGTATACCTCCCCCCCTCCTAGTCTGAGTCCTCCCGGACGACTATGAAGTGTCTGTGGGCGAAGCATTGTAGTTGTTTTGGTCATAAGTTCCCAATGCAATTGTAGAGCGATGATACAACAGTCTTTCCAATAAAGCTGCTCTTTGTTTGATTGAAGGATTGGTGGTCGGGTTTTGGGTTGGTTTTGGCACTTCGGTAGTAGAATCAGTAGATGGATTCTTCTTTACCTTGTTGTTCTTTTTCACAATCCAAATCTGCTTCCGCTTCGCTTGTGCTTGCCACAAACTCTTTGCGACCCAAACCTGCTTTGTTCTTTGTGTTGATTTCCTCGCCTTGAAATACCTAGGAGTTTCCGTTGATTGTACTGAAGGGAGTTCCTGTTTACAAATCTTTGGATCCAAATTTGCTTGCTATAGCTTTGTGCCGTCATGAACTTCTTTGGAATCCAGATCTGTTTCACTGTCCTTGATTGTCTGGAATCACTCTGTTGTCTGGTATTGAAGACTCTGTTTTCCACCTTTGTGTTCTCTGGCACAACCTTTTTTGGTCTCCATACCAACTTTGACTCCGTTTTTCCCAAGGTTGAGCTGTTATATTATTGCTTGTCTTCCTTATCCACTGTTGAGAATTCCTCGTCGAAGAGTAATCCGGTTGTATAGAAACTTTTGGTTGCCATTGCTTCTTCTTTTTCTCTGGTTGTTGTTTACCTTTGTCTTGGATTCTTCCTTGGAGTTGGCTCTGCTCCTTTGGTGAACTTAACTGATTGACTTTCACCTTCGTATTTGATAAGCACTGATTTAGAACTCCAGTCAATCATTGCATTGTATTGCTTCTGCCATGGTTGTCCTAGCAATAATGGATGTTGTGTAGCTTGGTCTTCAACCACGTAAAACATATGAGGATACACATACTGGTTAATCTGTATATGTAAAACTGTGCATCCGACAGTTTTGATTGAATTCTCAGAGTAACTCTTTAACTCTTGCTTGGCAGTTTGTAGTTTAGTGTCATTTGTCAATTGTCTATACAAACTGAGTGAAAGTAGGTTAGCTTGAGCTCCTGAATCCAAGTGCTCTGGCTTTGATTTGGTTGGTTCCTACTTTGCATTCAATGATGGGTTCTTCTTTGTCATTATCCATTTCTGTTATACTGACTGCGTTTATTCGTATTGCTCCTTCATTGCGCTGTTTCTGACGCAGTAGTCTTCTTTTCTCCATTCTTTCCTTCGCCTCGGCTTGCGCTTCCTCCACAATCTTTTTCTTTTTCTGGACACGCAGCTTTTCTTGATGTATTTTGAGAAGCATGTCTTGGGTTAGCGGCAAAAGATACTTTTTCACTCTGCATCCACTAATCCAATTGGGCATTTCTTCTCCGTCTAATGTAGCAAGCTTGACGGCTCCACTTGGTGATAGATCTTTAATCACCAGAGGTCCCATCCCTCGCTTTTTAAGCTTCTTAGCATGCTGTTTCAGAGTGTAAACTAGGACATAGTCCCCAACCTTAAACTCTTTAGTCCGCACATGCTTATCAAAAAATTCCTTTTGTCGCCTTTTTTGAGCGTAGATAGAAGCTACTGCTTTTAGGCGAAGCTCGTCTAGCTTTTCCAGGTCATCTATTCTATCAGAAAGCTCGTGCCCTGTCCACTCTAGATCCTTAGCCACCCTTAAGGTTGAAATCAAGAATTCTATTGGTAAGATAGCATTTAGCCCAAAAACCATGTTATATGGGGTCGTTCCTATTGATGTTTTATATGCTACCCTATATGCCCATAATGTTGAATGCAACTTCTGGTCCCAGTCAGTTCTCGACTCAGATACAATCTTCGTAAGGACCGTGCATATGGTTTTGTTTGTTGCTTCAGCTTGTCCGTTTGCTTGTGGATGATACGGGGCTGATTTCCTATGGATTACCATGAATTCATCTAGAAGGATCTCTATCACTTCATTTATAAAATGTGTGCCTCGATCACTCACAATTTCTATTGGCAATCCATATCGTACAAAGACGTATTCATATAGAAATTGTGCCGTGGTCCTGGCATCTGCTTTTTGAGTTGCCTTTGCTTCGACCCACTTTGTTAGATAGTCTGTAGCCACAATGATGTATTGTGCATGAGTCTTATATGCAGGAGGTGAAATGGGTCCGACATAATCAATCCCCCATTTTGCAAAAGCTCTTGCCCCCATCATTGGTCTAAGCGGCATATCATCTCTTTTAAGTGGTACTTTGGTCCGCTGACAGTCATCACACCGTTTAACGTATTCCTCAGCGTCCATATGTAATGTTGGCCACCATATTCCTGCGGCTAAGACAAGTTTTGCTGTCTTATCACCTGAGAAATGGCCTCCACCTACTCCTCCATGAGCTTGCTCCAGGATTATCACATACTCAGACTCTGATGCGCAAATCCTAAGCTGGTTGTCTTTACCTCTCTTATAGAGTTGATCTCCTATTAAAGCGTAATCTCTAGCTTCTGTCTCTACAGATTTCTGACGAGCTTTTGACGTTCCTTCTGGGAAAGTTCTATTTGTGAGATATTCAACAATATACTGACTCCATTCTGGAGCGATCATTATCTGATATAATGTCGAATACTCTGCTGGCGGTTTTGATGAACATACAATACATACAGTGACATATTCATGTACGCTTTCTTTCATTCCTGGCCAATAGACTCCCAATTGTAACAAATTCCTATATGTGTTCCTTCTTGAACAATGAAATGCACATTCCTGAACATGTGCTTCGCGCAGATATATATTATATTCCTCAGGATTGATGCATAGTCGTAAAACATGATCATTTCCCAATTGATACAACCTTCCTGCAACCAATTGAAGATTCTTGGATTGCTGAATAGCAATATGTTTCTGGTTGTATTCTCTTCTATCGAACTCTCCTCCATAGGTTAATAGGTTAACGACATTTTGAGACCACTTCGGTATCATTTCTATGTTGAACAAGTACGCGTCTGGCATGTCGTCATCTACTCCTATAGGGTCTTCTCCATTCGTCAATCGCGAAAGATGATCAGCTCTAAGATGTGTTTTTCCTTTCTTTACTACTACCGTGAAGTCGAATTCCAGTAAGATAATGAACCATCTCACTATTCTCCCGGTATTGCATGGTTTATTCACTAGGTAGAGCAAGGCTTGGTGATCCGTAAAAAACACAAACTTGTTGGCTAGAAGATAATGCCGAAATTTCTTCACAGCATATATCATTCCTAATCCTCTCGCTCTGTTGTGGTGTAATTCTTCTCTGCATTGTTGAGCTGTCGACTGGCGTAACAGATAGGAAAATCCATGTTTCCTTCTTCTGGCTGAGCCAGAATGCATCCTATTGCATATGCCGAAGCATCTATATGCACATGGAATATCTTCTCCCAATCTGGTGATTTCAAGACTGGAGCAGTAATGAGTGCCTCTTTCAATTTCTTGAACGATTCCTCACACTCCTCTGTCCATTCAAAGTTCACTATTAGCCTGTAAAGTGGTTGGCCTATTATAGCGTACATGTAAATGAATCGTCTATAATATCCGCAATGTCCCATAAAGCTCTGTACTTGTTTCGCATTGGTTGGTCTAGGCATATCCACTATAACTTTTATCTTCTCTAAATCCGTGGATATTCCGTTTTGTGAGACAATATGTCCCAGAATTCTGCCCTGTCGGACCATAAACACACATTTCTCAGGATTGAGACAAATGCGATATGTCCTACATTTCTCAAATACTTTTCTTAGGTGTTCTAGATGCTCATCTCTCAGAAGAGAATGTACACATAAGTCATCCATGTATATTTCTAGAAACAACCTTAAGTATTCTTTGAAAGCATGCGTCATCAGCCTCTGGAAGGTTGCGGGAGCATTGGTTAGACCAAAAGGCATAACCCGATAAGCATAAATTCCCCACTCCGTTGCAAAAGCTGTTTTATGTTGATCTTCCAGTGCTATGGCTAGCTGGTTATATCCTGAAAAACCATCAAGAAAGGAGTATGCTGTTTTCCCTGATACACGCTCTAGAACATGATCAGTTATCGGCAAGGGATAATTGTCCCTGATTGTTGCAGCATTCACTTTCTTTAAGTTGACACACACTCGGAGTTTTCCGTTCTTCTTGGGTACCACCACAATCGGAGATACCCAATCGGTGTGTTCAATCTCGTATATGAATTCAGCTTCCATTAGCTTATCTATCTCTTCTTTGATTCGCTTAGCAAAGTATCATTATATGTGTATGGTCTCTGTCTGCTAGGCTTTGCGTCTTGTTTCAGTGGGATTGTGTGTTGGCATATCGATGGGTCAACTCCCTTTAAGTCCTTATAAGACCATGCAAACACATCCCTATACTCTCTGAGAAGACTCAAAAGTCTCTCTTCCTCGCCTGGAGACAAATCTGTGGCTATGTACACCGGTCTAGGTGGCTCACCTGGAGCTGCTAAATCAACTTTTTTTGCATCCTCCGGTCCGTCATAAGATTCGTTCTCCTTCCTCTCTTGAATAGGTTGGGTTAATACCACCTTCCTATCCTCTATTGTGAATTTCCTATAGTGAGAGGGAACATCCATGTTTTCCTTGATTTTGGCGTTTTCGTCCTCTCCACTCTCAATTTCTGTCGTCCAAACTTCTTTCAGAGTTTTCTTGAGCTCTCTGTACTTGTTTCTACGTTCTAACTTGGACTCCGTGTGTTCTCTGTTGCGCTTGTTCTTTTCTGATTTTTCTGTTTCAGTTTTCGTTCCATTCCTTTGAACTTGATTTCTTGAGCCTCTTTTGTCTTTTCGTAAGCTCTTTTGATCATTGCCTCTCATTCTTCCAGAAATCTTGTCCTTAACACAATCTTCCGCCTTTACTAGCATTAGGAATTGATTTTTTCCTCTTATTCTAGGCATCGGATTGGTTCTAACCCCCTTTGTTTTTCTCTTTGCTCTATAGCGTTTCTGGCGTTGTTTAGTTTGGTTCGGAAAATCATAAAATCGGACATCCGTTATAGTTTCTTCCGTTTCCGCTTGAATTGTCCGTTGACTCGTTGTCTGCTTCATTTCCCCACTCTGGATGATCGGGAATGTCGTGAAACACCTCTTCTTCATCTTCCTTTTCCAGTGTATCGTTCTTTTCAGTTTCTTTTTCGAGTACAGTTCTCAACATGAAGTACGGAACCACGTCGTACCCGTCCTTGTCGCAAAATTTCGTTGTGGGACCATCCGGAATTGCACAAACATCTAGGGTTGCTAGAATGTGTGTCCATTCTAATGGTTCAAGCGTGTCCTCTGGAAAGGGTTCTCCTATATAAGTTTCGTCTTCGATAGCCCTTTCTAAAACACATTCTTCTCGTTTCAGACTTCCACATTTCGAAGCTCCACACATCCATAACTCCTTGGGTTTACCTAACCAAGCTGGAAATTCGGATCCCGCCAAAGTAGCTGAATCAAACTCCTCTACCGGTGTTCGGTTCACATCTTTGTAGCTATGGTCTTTCAGGTTCACACGTGTAGTGGTTTCCATATTTCTCAGGTATATGTGATCGTAGCCCCAATCCTGGACCATTTTCAACTGTCTCATGAATGGTCTTCCCAGTATGATATCATAGTTATTCTCCTTGCCAAAATCGACAATAGCAAAAGTATGTTCGTATTCAATGCCGCAAGAAGTCACTACAACTTTCTCTAATAACCCCATAGGTTTCTCCATGTGTCCATCTGCTAATTGGAGTTTCAACCTAGTCTTCCTTATTGCTGGTTTCCCCCATTTTTTCCAGATTTCTTTTGTAGCAATGGCTACCCCAGCTCCGCTGTCTAGTATTGCCATCGTGTTCACTCCTTGGAATTCAACTGGTAAGGTTGTATTCCCCTCTTCACCTTCGCAATACTCTCCGACCTTGTTTAAGGGTACAGGCTTAGCGTTCTTTTGTGGTTTGCTCAGCTCTTGTATACCCTCTTGCAGTCTCGATGTTGGGTCTTTTATCCCGAATTTCTCCAAGCATTTTCCTACAGTGGTCCACATATGTGGTCTTAGCCTCAAAAGCTCAGCTAGAGTGATAGTGCATGTCACTGGTGTTGACAAGATCTCTATCAATCCTTGCGAGTCCATGACTTTTTCTGATGAGATTCTTCGTGAGGGAAGTGCTCTAATCTCGGATTTTGCTTCATACTCTCCTAAGTATGAAGGTAAGGTATTCAGTGAATGAGGTTTGCTCTCCATTGTTCTAACAGAGCCCCCATCTCCCCAGTAAGATTGCAGATCCAAGTCCACTTGAGATCCTGCCTCAAATTCCACTATGGGAGGATTCCTGATGTCCTTTTCCCAATTTGTCTGATTAGCTTGGCAACTTAGCTCGTTTGCAAAGTTTGCCTCTCTCACTTGTTTCCAAAATTCATTGTAATCCTCATCTCTTCCGTAAGACCTCTGTATGACTGGATGAAAACTCTCTATCTCCTGATCGGTTGTGTTCAATACTATGCGGTCATCCTTGTGTGTATTTTCAGGCTTTTGTGCACTGGGAGTCTTTTCAGCTACCCGTGAAACGATAGTCTCTTGCTGAATTGGGTTTTCCTTTCCACAATTCATTGTTTCTTTCTGGTTCTAATAAGGCTTGTGCAGTCTCGATCATTCTCTGGCACATTTCAAGTCTCTGCTTTTCCAATTCCGCGTTTGGGTATGTCATCCACCTCTGTTCTTGTGTTTGGTTGTTCTTTAACCTAGCTTCGTAAGCTCTCATCAGTGCGTCCAATGGTTCGTGTACTTTGTCGACTAGCACTGATCCCCCTGAGCTTAAGCTCGTTGTTTCTTTGATACTCTTTTGTTTCGTTCTTTCCGGGCTCATCTCTCGTTTCCCGTTTTGACTCTCAAGTTTTTCTAATCTATCTTTAGTTTGCTTTAGTTCCTCAGCTAGAATAGCGTCTTCACGTTCTTTTCTCAACTTCATGCGTGCTTTTCTAGCTTTCCATGTGTTTCTCTGACTCCGCGCGTCCCTTGACTAACCACTTCAGTCGCTAACTTTCCATTCTCAGGTTCTCTAGTGGTTTTCTTAGCTTGAGCTCTAGTAACAACTTGCGTTGGTATCAGAGTTTCATTTTCAGACCCACTGCTGGTAGGAATAGTTTCTAGCATATTCAATGTCGTCTTTTGCACTTTGTTTGGATTCTTTGAACAATCCTCAATGAAGTGAGTAACCCCACACTCAGTGCAATAAGCGTTAATTCTAATGATTTCCGTATGTGGAAAACATTCATCAGATGGTCACCTCCACACTTGTAACAGGGTCCTAGTGCTGGTCTTGGTCCCATTTGATTCGTCCTTTGTGGATAGGATGGTCTTTGTCCTGTTAACCCTCCATGAGCTATGAACATCAATGTTCTTGCGTCCAAATTGTATCTCTCTTCATCAGAAGCACTTGTAACTGTTGGTATTCCAACATTCCCAATCATGCCCCATGGTTCTGGTTGTTTGGGTTCTTCTGGTGGGTAATACACAGTTGGAGACATGTGTGCACCAGATTCTTCATAATAGGCTTGAACAGGCACTAAGGCTTGTTCTTCCTGATTCTCTAAGGTTGGTGCATATCTAATGCCACTGGTCTTGCTCCTGGTAAAGGTGGTTGTTGTCCCAATACCGGTTGCGGTCTTTCTATCCCCATAGGTCCTGGTACATTTCCCGTTGGGTATCGAGGTACTGGATGTACTTGAGGTGGTGCTAATTGAGCAGGAGGTGCATACTGACGCTCCCTTACATACCCTTTGTTGTAATAGCACTCCTCTGTTGGATGGTTTGTCCATTTTTGTTCAATAGCACACCATTTCAGTGGTTTTGGCAATGGTTTTTGGTATGGTGCCATCCTTTTTAGAGCATCTTCTATCATTTGCTCTACATTTGGCATGGTTGTTGTTTGAACATTCTTTTTAGTGGTAGTCTCGCTCGCTACGGAGGAAGAGCTACTGGATGCAAAATCTGTATCCGCTGACACCTCTCCATAAACCGTACAGTTATCCACTAAGTACAATGCCTCTCTCGTTACTTGCTCGAAACTTGTACAAGCTTTCAAGTGCAAGTCCTTCTTGAGAGTGTCGTTTCTCAGTCCCTCAATAAAGAGAACAGATAGTCTGTCATCTTGTGGTCGTTCACGTACTGGACATCTCTCAATGTATTGTTTGAAGCGAAGTGAAGCTTCCTTCACTTTTTCGTGTTCTCTCTGTTTAAAAGCATATATTTGTGAGACCGTATTGTGCTTAATCCCTCGTTTTGAGAATTCCTCAGCAAACTCTCTTAGCAAATGGTCAATGTCATGGAATCCCCCTATGTTCAGTGGTTGAAACCATGTCAATGCCGTACCTTCTAGAGTAAGACCAAATCCCTCGTATTGTGTATGGAAATCTGTTATCTGCTCAGCTCTTAAGACTTGCTTAAAGAGTGACACATGTGCATACGGATCTCCTGAACCACCATACTTCTTTGGCATACACTTCGCTACTTGAGATGGTCTCATACGTCTATGGTCTGCTACCAATCTCATTGCTCCTGTGTCCTGGCTAAAGCTTTCTCTAGCATCATGGACTTCATGGGTTACCCTTGTCGGTTCCCCCGCCCTGAATCTACTACTAGGAGGTAAATGTGATGGTTCCGCTTCGAACCTTGGACCTGGAGTGGTATACGTGGGGATTGGAACTGCACTACCTCGATTCGTATCCATTGACTCTCTGGAATGTAATGATCCCATTGGTCCGGGCTTCGAGTACTGAGGTTGACTGAAAGAGTCAGCAGCCTGAGTTCTTTGTCCTCCTGTTGTCATTGGGTTTTGCCCTCCATTTGTTGGTGCTGGTCTTTGTGAGCTAGAAGTAACATAATACTGATGTAGTGGTCCCCCAAAGTATGTATATCCTTCTAATTCTTTTTTGCCTATTGTTGAGTATTGCCTGCCATACTTGTCGTAAGCGGCAATTTTCACTTCCGATCCCTCTGTGTAGGTAAAGACATAAAGTCTTTTTTGGTCTGTCAACTCTCCAGTGTAGGGTTCTTCACATCTATAATAGAGATCCTGCTCCCCATTATTATATTTGTATAGCCCCACATAGATGTTATCAGTGTTGATCCTTGTAGTTTCATTCTCTCTTCTTAACCTCGCATCAAGGAAGTTCATTATTGGTGCTTTCTCCTCAAGTTCTTCATCTACTTTGGCTTTGGTGCCCATCAATCCCCACTTGTCCACAATGTTAGGGTTTAGGACTACCAAGTACATGGTACCCTCGTCATCTAGATATCTATCTCCGCTATAGCTCACAGGCACTAAGTCCTTGAACTCACTAGGTCTCTCTTCTATCTTTACACAATAGCGGTCCATTCCATCTTTGTAGATCTTGGCACCTTGCTCATTGTCGTACTGATATTTTATGAACAATAGCTTCATTGTGGCGGAAGGGTTTGATGATCCTGCTGCCATATTTTTCTGTTGTTCAGGTTCAAGTGTTCCAAGTGTTCGGTGAAAATCTCGTAAGATCTCTCCGAAGAAGTATCAGAGACACTTCCTTCAAAGATCGGCTCTAATGGTTGCACCCAACTTTGGTTTACACTTCCCTCGGTTGATATGACACTTGCTGGTTCCCCTTGTTTTGGTTGGTTATTCTGGAGGTTCCTGCCCGATCTCAAATTCATCAATTCCCCTAAAGGACTTTAACTTTTCCGTCTCGGCAATTTGTTTTCCTCAAGTTTTTGTGGTCAGAATTGATCCAAACTGATTGATACTTGGTCAATTGTTTAATCTTGTCAGTTGGACAACTTCTGTTTCATCAAGTGAGAATTTTGTTGCAGTTATGCTGAAAAAGACATTATACGCGTATGATGTCTTTTTTCACAGATTTAGACTATTTTGGTTATGCTCACTCTCAGTAGCCCCCTTATGCTCTTCCCACTCACAAAATTCAGTTTGAACTCTGTTTGAGCAAGTTATGGCTAATTTAGGCTTTTCTTGGCAATTTTCCGCTTTTGACTTGTTTTTTGGGTCAATTGTGATCCAAATGGGATGAAACTTGAAATATAACCTCTAGACAGCTATTACAATGGATCTGTGTTAGCAAAGTATCAAAATATGTCCAAAATTAGGTCAAAGACATCATACGCGTATGATGTCTTTTTCATCAATTTGGGTCAAAACTTGATATTTATGCTTTCTACAGTGTTTGTAACAATCTTGTCAGGTCAGATATCAAAAATAAGCAGTGGATGTGCCAAAAGACATTATACGCGTATGATGTCTTTTGTCCCAGATTTTGACTATTCTTGGTTTTAAGCCTTCTCCAATGTTTATAATTGAGTTTCAAGTGTTTTTGTCAGGTTTGAATGTAAAAACAAGATCTGAATCCAAAATTTCCTATTCTTTGCGTTTCTTGGACTCCGACTTGTCTTTTTGGGTTTGAGTGTTAATGCTCTTGTTTTAAGTTGAAATTAGGGTATAACCCCCCTTTTGAACACTCTGGTAAAGTCAAAATTTCTGTTTTGGTCTCTGTTTGGTCATTTAGACATCATACGCGTATGATGTCTAAAGTTGCAGATTTCCAGTTTTTTGGCACAGAATCCTTCCTAAAGCTTTCTCAAGTGCTCAGCAACTCACAGATACACAGAAAATTTCTCTGACTTTTGTTTATTGCAAGTTTCACTACTAACTCGACGGTTTAGTGATCTAACATGCAATCAACCATATCAAGCAAATACTCCAATGATTACTAGCTCTAGATCAGGATCAAATGAAGTCCTACCTAAGCTATTCCTAATCATAAAATGGGTTTGGTAATTGTGATTTTAAAGATATCCACTGTCACTCACGGACTAGCAAATTCTTCTTCTATCAACAACTACTCAACACCAACAAAACAACAAACAAATCTAAGCTAAACTAAAAATACTGTCAACACGGAAGACCCAGGAATACCCCACTTCCTAGTATCTCTCGAGATCTTCGGAGTCCACCACTCCTAGATCTTTTCTAACTAAAGTATACAAAGTAGTTTATACGACTCACCTCGTAGGATTAGTCTAAGGTCACCTACTTAGGGCTCTCGTCCCCGCAGCGGCGCCAAATGTTAAGGCGGTTACGCCGCTAGCGGAAGCTAAATAGCGAGAACTCAACCAACAACAGAATTTGTCAGACGAGGATGAAGCTTGACCCGCAGGCGCATGGAAACAACTAGGTGGGTGTCAAATCACCTACTCGACCTTCTAATGACAATCACTACTAAGGAAATCAAATCTAAGTTCTAAAATACGCAAGTGACTGAAATCCGTACTACGAACGAATGCTATACGAAACAGGATCTAGAATCATTGAATCGATCTCAAACTCAAGGGAAAGTCTATACACTAGGTAAGAACAACACCCTTAAGACTTGAACTGCAAAATCAACCTATAATCACTCCGTGCGGTAAACGCGTATGAAGACAGGCCGAAAAATACAGGTGACCGAAACTTGACCCCGATGGTACTAATGCGTAGCTCTACTCGTTGTGGTTCTATAGATATGCTGCACGCTCTATTCTGACACACGAGTTGGAAGAAAACTCACACCGAAGCTCGTAGGAACTTACCACACATAGAAGCCGATAGCGCGCACTCTTGGTATCAGTGCGTAGCTCTCGCCGTTGCTAACACAATGGCGGTGTCGCTTCTCCAATGGCGGCTCCGTAGCTCGCGTAGCAAGTAGATAAGACTCTCTCTCTCACTCTCTCTCAGACACAGTCACGGCGCTCAAAAACTCACTTTGATTAATAATATGAATCCCCTTAGGTTACAAAACTTTGGCTTATATACCTCAGCCTTGGAGGTGAGAACATCTCTAACTAATTACATCAGCAAGTGAAATTACTTCGGGATTACAAGCTGGAAACTCAATTGAGTCCCATTACTTAATGAATGGCTCAATTCAAAATCAATGTCGGAAAGACATTTATTACAATCAATGGTTACAAAAATGATGAGTGTGAGCAAAAATGTGGGTGTGATCCTCTGCTGGCTCAACATAGGCCCATTACCTATAACAAGTAGGGGCAAAAGCTATATCTTGACGGCAGTGGACTATCTCTCTAGATGGGCAGAGGCTATAGCAGTAAAATAGATCACTGCAAAGGATGTGGCAAAATTTGTGTATGATGAAATATGTTGCAAGTTTGGGGTGCCATTAGAGCTAATTTCAGATAAGGGGCCAGGATTTAGAGCTAAACTGCTAGACTTCTTATGCACAAAGATGAAGATTAGGCACCAGCATACCACTCCTTATTACCCGCAGTGTAATGGCTTAAATGAAAGATTCAATGGTGAGTTGGTACAAATTCTTTCTAAAGTGACAGAGCACCAAGGAAAGAATTGGGATTTGAATTGCCTAGTGCATTATGGGCTTACCGTAACTTCGGTGAAGACAGGTACAGGGTTTACTCCATTTCATTTGGTGTATGGAAAGGAAGCACTATTGCCTGTGGAGGTAGAGTTTCCTGCGGTCAAGATGTTAGAGAAGTTGCTTGGGTCGCCTAGTGATGCATTCAAAGAGAGGCTCTTGCAGTTACAAGAGGTCCAGTTGGATAGGATGAGCGCATTGGAGCATTATGGGCAGATGCAGGATAAGGCTTTGGCAAAGATAAATGAAAAGGTCAAAAGTAAGGGTATCAAGAAACATGACTTGGTTTTGCGCTACAACAGTAAGCTGGACAACACCTTCCAAAAGCAGTTTCAAATTAAGTGGGAAGGCCCTTTCAGGTAGTGGAGTGTTTCTCGAATGGTACATATCAGTTGGCTAACCTGGATGGGTTTCTACATAAGTCAAGGGTAAATGGATTGCGTCTTAAATTGTATCATGCCAGGTTGATGATGGTCGAGCAAGATGAGCTGTATGTGGATCAAGTGTGGTGAGGGATGAGGAGACCTGTGATGCGCGAGTCTCATATCTCTCTTTGCTGCTGCTGATCATGAATGATCTAGCAGGCTAGGGGATGGGCAAATTATGTCAGGATTTTTTTTGAGCAAGGGATTGCGCATATGTACATACACATGCATGGTGCATTGAATAAAGGATACCCAATTTCCATAGCCAGGTGGTTACGTGGGGCCCATATGTGTACAGGTAGGACAACATGTACATAGTGCAGTGATTTTCACTATTATCAATACTAGTGTGTTTTTTTCTACAATAAGGAAGTGGTAGCGCGTAAAACTTCTCGAGGAAGCTATCCGTGGGCCGACGACGTGAGGTCACAGGTGCGTCAGATGGCATCTAGTGGCGTCAGGAGGGCGAACGAGGTCAATATTTGCACGCGGATGAGGACGGACACAACGTGGGTGTTTTCTTGTGAGAGTTATGCAAAAAGGTCATCATTAGGACCAATTTTTGGGGCCACTTCACGTGGTGGCGAGATGCATTATTGGAAAAAAGCTGAGTGCCAGGTGTGCAAATGATGCAAAAAGGTGACAACTATGCACTGCGAGGTCAGTTTTTGGCCTGTTCGGGGTCCATTTGAAGTCATCTAAAAGGCCAAGGGTGCCCAACTAATAAAGCTAAGTGTGGGAACTGAAAAAACATAGAAAATACCAGAAAAAAGGTGGAGAAGAGAGGAGGAACAGCCGCAGGTGTGTTTTTGGGGTTTTTGGAGCCTGTTTTGGCCGTAAACTGCTCATCCGAGGTCGGATTTGAGCACTTTGACATTGTAGACTAGGGTTTTGGGCCGTTCCGGACGCGATGGCACTGTCCATTTTGCCAAATTCCTCACTCTTTTCCTGCTGTTTTTCTGTGTAAGTTTCTCCTATGAGCGAAGTTTCTGCTCTAGTTTGTGATTGTATCTGACTTATTTTACCCATATTGTGTGAGCTATTTGCCCCATTGGTGTTGGCCCAAGCTCAATTGTATCTAAACATCAGAAATTATCCTCTTTTGAGCTGATTTTTTTGGGGTGTGTGTGTGTGTGTGTGTGTGTGTCTGTGTGGAGTGGGCAAGTGGATAGTCTCTCTCCTCTCACTCCAGAGGTGTGTTCCCTGTCTCGGCCAGGTGTGTTGTCTAAGCCGAGTGGTGCCCCATAGTGTGTGTGTGTATCTTCCCAAGAGTATGTGTCGGGTCGTTATAGAGGCGCTGTGTGTGTTTTCATCCCGCTCACAACGGTAACTGCTAGAAGAGTAGGAAGGCCAAGAAAGAGAGAGAAAGACCAAGGCGGACCGGGATTTCAAGAAGAAGCCACCGACTCCACCGTCAAGCCTGGAATCCAGCCCACCCCCATCACCACCTCCTCTTAGCCCTCCACAACCCCAACAAAAGGAGGAGCTGAATAGAATTGATGAACAGGAAGAGTCCAAGCAAGAGAAGAGCCAAGAGGAAGAGTAGAAAGAAGAAGTTGAACCAAAAGAGGAGAAGCTGGATCAAGAAGGAAAGAATTTCAGAATATTTCTTGATCTACTAGCTGCCGATTACTCTCAAGAAGAGGCAGCTACTGTAGCCTTTGAGTTGACAAGCACAAGGCCCATGGAACAGATGCAGAGCCTTCGGTTAGTGGAATTGAAAGAGATGGCCACCGATACAGTGGACCTACAGCCACCAACCAATGATTGGGATGTGGTGATGTAAAAGCTAACCGGGCTCATAGCAAGATCAATGGCCATGTAGAGTGAGATTGATAATCTCAAAACCAATGAAGTTCAGATCAAGGCTGAAGTCGACTCACTACAAAAACAAGGCCAAGAGCATATAGAGAAACAAGCAGAGCTGCAAGCCAGTCTGGACGTGTCATTACAAAGATGCCAGGAAATGGAACGTCAGAATCGGGCAACCGAACACAAACTCCAAAGAGCAGAGGAAGAATACAAGAAAATCAGCAAGTCATTGACAGATGCAGAGAGAGAAAGGGACAACCTGACTCTACAACTTGCTGAAGAGTCCAAAGAGGTGGAGACACTGAGGAATGCCAAGGAAAAGGTAGAGATGGAGCATGAGGCAAGCCAAGATGGGGTAATAGAGCTAAAAGACCAGATTAAAGTAAAAGATCAGACCATCCAAAGGATAAGAGCATCTCCGGCCAGAGTCCGAGCTGCTAGCTCGACTGGCACGACTTCAGAGACCGATTTATATGAAAAACAAATGAAGGGACTCCAAAAGGAGTTCACAGTGGAGAAAAGGCAAATGCTGATGCTGGCTGAGGGATCTTTTGTAATGCAAAACCGCTTGGAAGAAGAGAACCAAGCCATGCAAAATGAGCTAGAAGCCGTGAAGAAGAAGATGGACGAAGAGTTTCAGAGATGGCAAGCAGAAAATGAAGACATCAATAAAAAGCTTGAGGAGACGAAAAAAATAAATGCAGATCTAAACGAACTCCTAGTAAACATGGGAGATCAAGCGGAAGAGGCAAAGAGAAAATTTCAGAAGTAGATAGAAGAGTTGAAAGGCCAGTAGAAAACTGAAGAGCAACAGTTTAGCACTGGGCTAGCAGCAACAGAAGGAATTGACATAGAGAATCTGACACAAGAAGAAGAAGAAAAGCTGCAGAAGGCCATAGAAGCGGCAGTAAAAGACACAGCCAGAGAAGCATTGGAGTGGGAGCAGAGGGTGTTTAAATCAATGGCCATTCAAAAGATAGATGCCAATGTCCTTCGGCATGAATGGCTACAGCCTTCCCTCCCATATCCTCTGCTAAAGTATGAAGCTTCCACGATCAACAAACGAATAAAAGAGGAGCCAACAGTGCCATTGTACAAAGCAGATATCTCCAAACCTGAAGGAACCAAGCTGATAGTGGATTCTCAACCCAAGTGGAGAAAGGCATGGCTCATCCGCAATATTTAATCCATCTGGTAGAGGCACCTAAAGTGATCAGAGACAACCTCAGCTTCTTCTCTCTACCAAGGATGCATACATGGAAGGCCCAAGAACTATTACAGAGAAGCCAACCCACTTGCCTCAATTACCCGAAGCTACCAGGCTTGAAGATAGGCGAGAGAATGAGTGAGCAATACATGGTGAAAACCCTAACGGGCGCCATCACATTGTTCACTGGCTCACCTAACCTATCTTGCATCATGATGAGAAAAATATGTAAAACCCTTCTGGCAGTCTTCAAAACCTTCAAACCAGGCCAGGCGATAGACAGTATCTTTTTCTTTCAAGATACATACAGATGTGCATATGATCTGTTTGCTCAGCCTTCTCATGAGGTGATACATGCATTGTATCAAAGAATTATGTTTTTGCCTTCTTATCACCTCCGGGCCTTTGAAGAAGCCTTCTACACCGGCTTCTTCACCATCATCACAGATATATTCAGCCCGATGCTACTGGCTCAGCATGCGCGATATGAGTCCCTTCTAAAGTTGCGAGAAAGCCTCCACTGAAAAAGCAGCTCAACGGCCATGTCGGGGACGACATGAACAAGGAGGGGAGTGTTGTTAGGAAATAAGACGTAGATAAATAGATTTTTGAGTAGATTACTTAATGGAGAGAGATAGATTTCACACACAAGAGATTATAGAGTAGAGAGAGAGAGAGAGAGTACGGACGATATACGTGGTTCACCCAATGTGGGCTACGTCCACGGGAAAGTAGCCACTCAATGGCTTTAGCACTTCAAAAGAAGAAGTAGTTTACAAAGGGATTAAACCCTTGATAGAGCTCCTGCCTTGCTTCACTCTCACCACCTCACACTCACCTTGTTGCAACAACTTCACACTATAAAATGTGTGTAGAAATGGCCTCCTTTTATAAGCCAAAAGGGCTGCCCTCTCTTATGAGAGACAGCCATGTGTAGCCGCCCTTGTGCGAATAATTCCAAATCGGACCCTCCAATCCGCCCATGTGTGGCCGCCCTTGAGAAGACAAGTCCGCTTTTGAATTCGGCCACCGGCCACCGGCCATTGACTTCCGACCACCATCCACCGGCCATTGACTTCCGACCACTGGCCATCGGCCATTGACTACCGGCCACCGGCCAACCGACCGGTTGTTTTCCAACCACTTTCCGGCCGCCGTCCGGCCATAATATTCCAGCGAAAAGGAATATTCCGGTGAAAAAAAGTTTTGGGGGCCTCTAAAGTTACCCCTTATTCTTGTCCGTGAAAATTTTGGTTTCCGCTGAGTGAGTTTCCTTCACGCACGATGGCTTCTCCTCATAATGGGGGCCTTACAAATGTGCGCTTTTACCACAAAAAATTACAAGGGTAAATCAGGCTCCATACTTAACAATCTCCCACTTGGAGACTGATCTCCAAACCAAACGTGTGACTGCTTTCCATTCTGGCTTCTTATCCTTGAATGCCGATTGAAGATGAGCAAAATCTCAGCTTCTCCTTGTTGACCACCTTTGTAAACATGTCTGCAGGATTTTTACTTGTATGCACCTTTCCTAGCTTTAGCTGTCCCTCTTCCAAAAGAGTGCGTATGAAGTGATATCTCACCTTAATGTGCTTTGTCCTTGAATGAAAGGCTGAGTTCTTCGCAAGATGGATAGCGCTTTGGCTATCACTGTACAAGACACAATTGTCTTGTTTGAATCCAAGCTCTTCTAAGAATTTGTGAAGCCACAGAATTTCTTTGCTTGCCTCCGTCATTGCTACATACTCTGCTTCCGTGGTAGAAAGTGAAACCACTTTCTGCAGCTTTGAAGCCCAGCTTACTGTTGTGCCTCCAACCGTGAACACATAGCCAGTAGTGCTCCTTCGAGTATCTTTGTCACCTACCATATCTGCATCAGCATACCCTTCTAGAAAAATATCAGTTCCTCCAAAATACAAAGCATTTGTTGTTGTCCCTTTTAGATACCTAAGTATCCACTTCACAGCTTTCCAATGCTCTTTACCTGGGTTGTCCATGAACCTACTCACAACTCCCACTGCATGTGCAATGTCTGGCCTTGTCCAGACCATAGCATACATTAGAGAACCTACCGCTGCAGCATATGGAACTTTAGACATATAGGCTATCTCCTCTTGTGTCTTTGGACACATATCCTTCGTTAGTTTAAAATGACCAACCAAAGGTGTAGAAACTGGTTTTGCATTTTGCATTGCAAACCTTTCTAGTACCTTATTGATGTAATCTTCTTGAGATAGCTTTATTGTCTTCTTTGTCCTGTCCCTTGATATTTTCATACCAAGTATCCTCTTTGCAGCACCTAAATTTTTCATTGAAAAAGATTTGGACAGCTCCTCTTTTAGGTCTTTGATGTCCTGCATGTTAGCACTTGCAATCAACATGTCATCAACATACAACATTAGGATGATGAATTTCCCATCTCCCAAATTCTTCGTGTAGACGCAGTGATCCGAGTTGCATCTTGTGAATCCATGATCCAACATCCATCGATCAAACTTCAAGTACCATTGTCTTGATGCTTGCTTTAAACCATACAAGCTCTTCTTTAATCTGCAAACCATTTTCTCCTTACCTTTTACTTCATACCCCTTTGGTTGAAGCATGTAGATTTCCTCCTCTAAGTCACCGTGAGGGAATGCCATATTTACATCCATTTGCTCAAGATTTAGATCATGAGCAGCCACAAGGCTTAAGACAAGCCTAATTGAGTTCATTTTTACAACAGGAGAAAATATTTCATTGAAGTCAATACCTTTCTTTTGAGAAAAACCTTTTACCACAAGCCTAGACTTGTACCTTTTCTTCCCACCTTCTTCTTCCTTCAGCTTCTACACCCATTTTTTTTGAAATGCCCGCTTACCTTTAGGCAACTCAACCAACTCCCATGTTTGGTTGCGATGTAGTGAGTCCATCTCCACTTGCATGCTCTTTGTCCATTGTTCTTTGGATTCATGTTGCATAGCTTCTTCGTATGATTCCGGCTCTCCAGAATCTGAGATCAAGAGATGGTTGAAGGAAGGAACAAACCTTTCTGGAGGTCTACTTGCTCTTGTAGATCTTCTGGGAATAGGTTGAGGCTCCTCATTTGGTTGACGTTGTTGCACATTGTCACCGTTTGCAGTCCTTGAGTCTTCACCGTCCTCAAGCTCCATGTACTCATCACCTGTTTCTTTTGTTTGTTTTCTTTCCAAGTAATCTTAGTACATATTTTGTCCGTTAAAAATTACATCCCTACTCCTTAATATTTTACCATCTTAAGGATTCCATAGGCGATACCCAAAGTCTCCTTCTCCATAGCCAATGAAGAAACACTTTTTGGACTTTGCATCTAGCTTTGATCTTAGGCTTCTATCTATGTACATGAAAGCTTCACACCCAAACACTTTGAGAAATGCATAATTCACCGGTTTACCTGTCCATGCCTCTTCTGGAACTCCCCCATCCAATGCCGTTGAGGGTGAACGATTGATTAAGTACACAGACGTACTTACAGCTTCTGCCCAAAGCTCAAGCGGTAGGCCTGCATGTAGCCGCATGCTTCGTGCTTATTCCATGATTGTCATGTTCATCCTTTCCGAAATCCCATTTTGTTGAGGTGTCCTTGGGGTTGTCCTTTGCCTCCAAATGCCATTGCTAGCACAAAAGCTTTCAAAAGCTTGGCTGCAATATTCGCCTCCATTGTCGGATCTGAGGCATTTAACCTTGGTACCTGTTTCATTTTCCACAAAGGCTTTCCACCTTTGAAATATGGAAAATACATCGGATTTATTCTTCATGACATAAACCCATGTTTTTCTACTCGCATCGTCTATGAATGTTACATAGTACAATGAGCCACCAAGTGATGGTGTACTTGCAGGACCCCAAACATCAGAATGAACCAACTTAAGTTTTTTATTTTTTCTTTCATTTCCTGATTTTTGAAATTTTACCTTCTTTTGTTTACCATAAACACAATCTTCACAGAACTCTAAGTCCACTTCTTTCAAACCTGGTAGAAGCTTCTTTGTTTGAAGGATTTGCATTCCTTTGGCACTCATATGCCCAAGTCGGTAGTGCCACACCGCACTATCAACTTCTGTAGTTGCTGCACAAGCTGAAGGTTGCGTGCTAACAGTACACAAGTAAAGTGTACCGACTTTTTCTCCCTTGGAAACCACCAAAGATCCCTTTGAGATCTTCCACCGTTTGTTTCCGAATGCAATGTTGTGACCTTCATCGTCCAATTGTCCTGTAGAGATCAAATTTTTGCGAAGAGAAGGAACATGCCTAACATCTTTAAGCTTCCATTCATTTCCGTTAGCAGTTTTGACAGAAACTGTACCTTTGCCGACAATCTCACAAGCTTCATCATCTCCCAAGTATACATACCCAAAATTACTTTTGGTGTAGTATTGGAAATGTTGCTTGTGTGGTGTCGCATGGAATGAAGCCCCGGAATCTACTATCCAGGAATTAGACACATTGTCTAATGAGAGAATTAGAGCATCTTGCTCTACTTTACCTGCCACATTGGCCTCCGATGTTGGCTTGTTGTCTTGAGACTCTGTCTCCTTCTTCTTCTTGGACCAGCAATCCTTCTTGACGTGGCCCTTCTTGCCGCAGTTCCAACATTCAAGAAATAACTTTGTGCGTGACTTGCTCCGCCTTAAGCGATCACGACCCTTTTGGTTTTTGAACCTCTCCTTATGCCTTCCTCTTGTTTCCACTGATAGTGCAGCACTTGATGATTCTCCTGTGCTTCTCGTTCTCATTTCCTCGCTTAGGAGAACACCCACAACATCATCAAACTTAAGAGTATTTGTACCAGAGATAGAATTACTTACAGCCATCACAAGGCTGTCCCAACTATCCGGTAGAGATGATAGTATAAGGAGAGCTCGCACTTCGTCATTGAAATTGATTTTCACCGATCGAAGTTGACTTATGTTTTTGTTAAAGTCATTTAGGTTTTCTGCAACTGAACTATTCTCTGCCATCTTTAGATTGAACAAGCGCTTCATAAGAAATACCTTATTGGATGCCGATGGTTTCTCGTAGAAGTCGTCAAGTGACTTCATCAAGTCCTCCGTGGTCTTCATCTCCGAAACATTGAAGGCCACCGTTGATGCCAAGCTTAACCGGATTGTTCCAAGTGCCTTTCGATCAAGGACAATCCATGCTTCATCTGCCATTGTTGCGGGCTTCTTCGCAAGACCGCCTAGTGGCAAATAGAGGTCCTTCTGGTAGAGATAGTCTTCAATCTGCATCTTCCAATGTTGGTAGTTTTTGCCGTTGAACTTCTCAATCTTGAGCTTCCCTTCCTCCGCCATAACTCCCACTCAATTCAAGGAATCCTTTCCTTGAGATAATTTAGCTACGAGCAAACCTTGCTCTGATACCAGTTGTTAGGAAATAAGACGTAGCTAAATAGATTTTTGAGTAGATTACTTAATTGAGAGAGATAGATTTCACACACAAGAGATTATAGAGTAGAGAGAGAGAGAGAGAGAGTACACACGATATACGTTGTTCATCCAATGTGGGCTACGTCCACGGGAAAGCAGCCACTCAATGGCTTTAGCACTTCAAAAGAAGAAGTAGTTTACAAAGGGATTAAACCCTTGATAGAGCTCCCGCCTTGCTTCACTCTCACCACCTCACACTCACCTTGTTGCATCAACTTCACACTATAAAATGTGTGTAGAAATGGCCTCCTTTTATAGGCCAAAAGGGCTGCCCTCTCTTATGAGAGACAGCCATGTGTAGCCGCCCTTGTGCGAATAAGTCCAAATCGGACCCTCCAATCCGCCCATGTGTGGCCGTCCTTGAGAAGACAAGTCCGCTTTTGAATTCGGCCACCAGCCACCGGCCATTGACTTCCGACCACCGGCCACCGACCATTGACTTCCGACCACTGGCCATCGGCCATTGACCACCGGCCACCAGCCACCGGCCAACCGACCGGTTGTTTTCCGACCACTTTCTGGCCACTGTCCGGCCATAATATTCCGGCGAAAAGGAATATTCCAATGAAAAAAAAAAGTCTCGGGGGCGGAGGTCCTCGAGGCCTCTAAAGTTGCCCCTGATTCTTGTCTGTGAAAATTTTGGTTTCCGGTGAGCGATTTTCCTTCACGCACGATGGCTTCTCCTCATAATGGGGGCCTTACAAATGTGCGCTTTTACCACAGAAAATTACAAGGGTAAATCAAGCTCCATACTTAACAAGTGTTAGCAGTTGGACACACCCTACGGAGAAAGATTTCTCGGCGGAATATTATTTTTTGTAATTATTCTTTAATTGAGAAAACCCGACATTTCACCTTTGTAAATAGTGGGGCTTACAGAAGCTTCCAGATTGTATCCCATTTTTGACATTTAGATTGAGTAGATGGTTAAATTCGAACATCAGGGTTTGAGATTGTAAGGTATTTATACCACTTTTGACCTTAATGAAAGGAGACCTTTGTCATTTTTAAAAAGTATTGTCTCTCGGTGAGTGAGCGTACTGTGTATGAGAGAGAGTGAGAGTTTCATCTTGACGCTACGCGCGCACCGGTGGTCGAAATCGAGTGCGGAGAAGTGCAACATGTTGCCCCCGACGAGAGCTACGCACCAATACCTACATTGCGGGTGTACGGTCTGGTTTTGCAAACCGGACCCACGAGCTACATTTGGTGATTCGGTGAGCATACGTTGTCCGTTTTCACATTTTAGTATATCCACACGTTCGCATTGAGTAGAGCTACACATTAGACACTTTAGTTTTCAGAAATGACGACCTGCAAATTTCGACCAGACATCCTACGTGATTTTGCACCAGGTGTTTAGGGTTGGGATTTTGGTTCATGGACCTTAGGGAGAGTGACCTATTGGTGTTAGTAGGGTCTCCTTCAAGTTCTGTGGCATTTCAAGAACGTTTGATGGGTATTCGGCTCTTGGAAGCGTTGTAGGAAATCTCCTCTTATGCACTCCTGAAGGCTGTAGCTTTGACATTGGGTAGAGACCTCTGTAGGAGTTAGTCGAGAGTCGGTCGAGTGTAGGTTGACACCCTATGCTTTCTTCCACACGTCTGCGGATCGAGCTTCGTCCTTAGCTGACAAATCTTGTTAGGTGAGTTCGCACTGTGCTGACGCCTGTCGCGGCATATCTGCCAACAACTTTGCTTAAATGGAGGGCTCGTGAACTATAGATGCAAAAATCATCTATGAAAACCCATATTGACATTCCAAAGTAGGGTTGGAAAACAACGGTCACATAGCGCTGAAATGTGGCCGGAGCGTTAGTGAGGCCAAAAGGAATCACTCTGTAAGCAAAACATCCCCAAGGCGTGATGAAGGATGTCTTCTTCTGATCTTCTTCCGCAGTGCTAATCTGGAAGTATCCTGAGTAGCCATCACATACTGTGTATTGCTCATGACCTGCCACTTCATTGAGAATTTCATCTTGGAATGGGAGGGGAAAGTGATCCCTCTTCGTGGCTACATTGAGAGGTTTATAGTCCACACAGACTCTCCACTTACCATTCTTCTTTGGTGTGACTACTACTGGGGAGACCCATTCTGACTCTTTGACAGGGTAGATGAAACCTGCCTATAGTAAACTTCTCACTTCTTTAAGTAGTGCCTCTTGTTGGATTACTCCAAGTCTTCTGAGCCTCTGCACTACGGGTTTACTGCCTTCCTTGAGCTTTATGTGGTGTTGCACTACTGTGATTCCTGTGATCTTGTCATAGCCATCAATGAATAGTGTAGTGAAATTACCTAGTATGGAGACATATTCCTTCCTTTCTTCATCGGTTAACTCATTTGAGAGCATCTTTTATAATTTACTTGCATCCTTTAAGGACTGCGAACCTGATGGTTCCTCTTGGTTTGTCGGGGGTGTTTCAGATTGTGTCAATTTTTTTGGGTCTTTAATAATGACCCCATGACTTCAATGCTACTGTCACTCCCGTCAGTGGTGGTTGTCTCTTCTCCTGAGGAAGACGAATAGTCGTTGGTGGACTCATCTTCTGAAGCCTCCAAGATCATGTTTCGTTGCTTCCGAGTCCTCATATCATAGAACATGGACTTCCCATTAGCGTCCTTCATCTGAATCATTCCGGTGCTCTAGTCTTGCTTAGCTTCCATAGCCATGAGCCAGGGTCTCCCAAGAATGATAGGGTAGCCCTCCCCTTTGTGTGGCATGACAAAGATGTCTACCTCCACTTCTGTATTGAATGCTTTTACTTTGACCACATTCACAATGCCCACGCATTTCACTCTTACATTGTTTGCCATTTTGGCTCGGCAGGGTGCCGGCCTACTTACCTCTAGACCTAGACGGTGCATCAATTTTTCACTCATGATGCATATTTGCACGCCACCATCTATGTAGAAGTTTGAGATTTGTTGCCCCTTGATGTGGGCATCCATAGTTGGTAGGATGTCGTCAAGATCCCTTCCAGAGATAGCCCCAGCTATCCTTGGTCTTGATTTCCTGGTACTCACCATTTTTGTCCATTGCCTCCTCATTCTTGGTGCAAGGTGGAGTAATTGGGGCCAAGTTATCTTCGGGCCCTGCATCAATACATCCTAAACTAAGTCATAGGGTTTTTCATACTCACCTAGTGAGAAATCCACGATGTCTATCTTCCGTCGCGGCTTAGCTGCTTGCTTGCTAGACTCGGCCTTCCCTTTCATTTTCTCTTCTCTTTGAGAGGCTTCCTCGTGCCTAGCACGCTTCACTCTCATAGCATCCACTTCTTCTACTTTTGCTTTCCTTTGTGCTTCTCTCGAACTGAATCTTCTACCTTTGCCTTCCCTTTAGCCTCTAAGCTAATAACACTCACCGCTTGGTTTACAGCAGATGGTGGGGGTAGTGGTGGAATGAGAGGTTGTGGTGGTGGTTGTTGTTGTACGGGTGGTCGAACGATCTAGATCGGTGGGATCGGCCCTGGTTGCCGGGGTGGTGGTGGTCTTGCCCTTGGCGGAGAGATCCGATTCTGTCTCCCCCCTCTATTGAAATTCTGCCTCCTTGGATGTGGGCAGTAGTACATACCATGGCCATCTTCCCCGCAATTGTAGCACTGGTACTCTTGGTTCTGCCTTCGTTGTCCCCTTCCTTGTTTTGGATTCCTGACAGGTGCATGCCCTTGCTGCACTAGATGCACGGATAAACTCTCTAGTTGGATAGTGATGCCACTCAACAGGTCTTGCTGCTCCTCTGATGCCTCTTCCGGTTGGGCTCTATGACTGGCTGTTGCAGTCACTAGGGTTGGTCGGGCCGAGCTTGTTTTCTCTGACTCGTTTACTCTTGCTTGCATGTGCAGTTTCTTGTCTTTAAGGCGGGCTACTTCTACTGCCAACTCATATGTTGCAGAAAACCTTCCCTTCACCTTCTCTCTAAGCGGCGACCACCACAGGCCAGCAATGAAACGGTCTTTCTTCAGGAAATTAAGCGCTCATTCGCCTTCCTCTAGTGAGGCAACCCATCTCTCCCATAAGTCCACAAACTTGGACTCGTAGGTGGCATACTCTAGCAGACTTCCATGCTTCAATTCCGTGAGTAGCTGACATAGCTTCTCCGAGGTTGTGCCTCCACCAAACCTCTTCACAAAGGCAACCCATAAAACATCCCATGCATTCTTGGTAGCCTGGGGCAATGCATTGTACTAGGACTGGGCCTCTACTTTCATCAGTAGAGGAAAAATTTGAAGTCGTGAAGCGTCATTATCTTTGTTGGAAACGACACAAGCAATGTCGAAATCATCTAAAAAGTCGGTGGTGAGATCTTCTCCCTTCTTTCCACTGAACGTGGGAAAAGAAACACTTGCCATGGTAGTGACTCAGGAAATTACAAACCTTTTTTTTTAAATATTATACTAACAACAGTAGCGGCTCATAGCGGCATTTTACAGAGTTGGATAGATAGATAAAAACAGAATAAAGATAGAAACATTAAAGGAATGGTGATAATCCAATATGGGGAAAATGATAGGGTTTGGGGAATTAAGGATTTCTCCTAGCACCGCCACACCGAATAGGTACACGATCTTCTCTTGGTAGAGATTTTCCTATCTACATAGATATTCACATGCATATGTTGCAGGAATCTAAACGGGAATGTTGTTGGCCCGTTTTCCATCATGCACAGAGGGTGGAGTATTTACTTATACTCTTACCGTGCCAGTGTTGATGAGTCGACACATCCACATGAGGTCGTCGCCTTTCATGGGCTCTACCTTTCCTTCGTCGTCGCTCAGCACGTATGGGGTGATGGCGACACGTCTGACTACTCCCAGCCTTTTGGCTAGCAGCAACTGCAAATAATTACCGTAGTTGGCGTGTTGCATGAATTCCACTCCATTCAAGTGTAACTCGTCTCCAACCCACTGGGTTTCACCCGTGGTGGAGAGCTTCGTTGTACAGAGAGAGGAGGAAGACCCTCTATCCATCTTCCAAAACAGCAAGAGCAGTAGCCGAACCACTCTTCCTTAGGGCATGGGAACCTTCTTACCACTTCTTCTTCAGGATTGTTGAAGTGGACTGGTATTACTCGCATGCGTCGTGCGAATCAGTAGGCGACCTTTCGCCGCTTAGCTTTGGATGACTTCCTCTTTGGCAAGCTAGGTACGACCCGGATCTTTGAGCTTCTCCCTTTGGGGTCATGTGTTTCCAGACTGGCTTAACCTTTCCTTACCTTTGGCTTGAGCAACCCCTTTAGGCCATTTTGGAGTAAAGGTTATAACTTTGATTGCAGTTTCCTTAGGGAAGATATGCCTTACCGTTTTCCTTCCTCCTTTGATGTGGATGACTTCTTCGCGGCGATGAATGTCGATGTAGACGATTTCAGCCCCTTCGCTACCTTCGTTGCTGGCACTCATTGACAGTGTGTTTTGGTTGACAATAGTGATAGCACTTTATAGACCTCCCACCTAATGCTCTCAATTTGTGGTTAGAACGAGTAACACAAGATGGGGAGCTTACCTCTTGAATACTGACGACACTAGAGCCTGGCAGTAGTACTTCAATGAAGGCGGCTAGTGCCTCCTTAGTCTCCTCCTCTTCTATCCTCCAGTTAGAAAATTCCTTCAGCCATTCATCCATGATTGATGAGGTGCGTTGCTTCCAGCATTGTAAACTGAAGGTTCCTTAAAGGCCCTCCTCAGTGGGGGCACCAAATGACAGGAGCAAAGCGAGACCCAAACCCTAACGGCATCTAAAACGCCGAGAGCCGGTTATAGTAAAGCAAATAGGGGGCACCACCTAGCTTTGAGCGGCTAGGACGCAGACCACGGTGTTGTGAACAATGCAAACTTACACACATACACAGAGAGAGAGAGAGAGGATTGACAATTGATGAAAACCCTCAGGGGTGTGAGGGAGAATTATTTTCTTGCAGTATTTACAATGACCTTCCTTCCGGTGAGGTGACACACCTGGTGATAGAGAGATATGGAGAAGAGATGGTGAATCTACTTGGTGCGTTCTCTAAATATGACTCGATGATATTGAAACTCGCTGCCAAGAATGTGTATGTGTGTGTGCATCGACCATTGGAGTCGAGAGGTGGACGAAGCTTCCTTCACATGGTGCAATTCCCAAAACAAACCATCACACACAAGTCCCCTCCCTGTGATGCCAATAGTGTCAATTCCTCCCACTAAAACTCTACCAAGTGCTGACCTCTCATGAACTACTCTCCCCGATAGTGACCTCTTAGTGCCCTTTTATAGGTGTTTGCTGCTTGGATTAGGGTAATCCCCGTTTGATTAGGGTAAGCTAATCGGGAAGACAAAGCAAGGCGGTGGGCCCGGTGTGGTTGACCCTTGCTTTGTCTTGGGAGTTATTAAAAATGAAAACCTCTAGGTGGGCCTTTGTGACAATCACCTAGAGAGAGGGAATTTACAAATTGGGAATTTTACAAGGTTTGGGTGAAAACTGAAAAATGATGATGATAACCTACGGTTTACTAAAAATGGTGTCGTAGTTGCGTGATACCGACAAATGGTGGCTTGCCGGTGCGTCGGTGTAGCGCGTATGTCTTTTTGGGGTCGGCCAGGGCATGCCTTAGGCGCCTTTGTTCTTTTTGTTGTCGGTGTCGCGTGATTCGACCGCCTTCTTTCTTTGTCGATGTTGTTCGGTTTTCCTTCTTCATTTATGTTGTGAGTGTGCGTATATGCGTGTGTGTGTGTGTGTATGTGTATGCGAATATGTATGTGTATAGGCGTGTACAAGTGTGCGTGTGTTTTTGTGAGTATGTGTATATGTATAGGTGTGTGTGCGAGCGTGCGTGGGAACAGAGGATGTATGTATATAATATATACTTATATATTTTATTTTATTTTGGTTGGCGACGTAGAGGCGGGGGGGTGAAGATGGAGTGAGAGAGGGGGTGGTGTGCAACGTGTGTGTGTGTTGCTTCACGGCGGCGCCTACAGGCTATGTACAGAGCGCGAGAGAGGGGGTGAAAACGGGCCGCTTGCGGCGGCTGTGTACAGAGCACGAGAGAGGGGGTGAGGGTGGGGTGAGGTGGTGAGGGAGGGGAGAGGGAATAGGGGGTTGGTGTGTGGCTGTGTATGGCCGAGAGAGCGCGAGGCAGGTGTGAGTGAGGCGACAGAGGGCGAGACAAGGAGGGGAATGTAGTCAACGAGAGAGAGAGAGAGAGAGAGAGAGAGAGAGAGAGAGAGAGAGAGAGAGAGAGAGAGAGAGAGAGAGAGAGAGAGAGAGAGAGAGAGAGAGAGAGAGAGAGAGAGAGAGAGAGATGTTATAGAGAGAGAGATGTGCTTAGTGGCCTGGCGGTGGTTCCCACCAAGGAAAGAGGGAGAGAGAGGGGGAGTGTGAGATTGTGAGGGGAGGGGTGAGAGGATAGGGGTGGGAGTTTAGAGGATAGAGAGAGAGAGAGAGAGAGAGAGAGAGAGAGAGAGAGAGAGAGAGAGAGAGAGAGAGAGAGAGAGAGAGGGGGGGGGGGGGGTGGGGGTGAGATAGAGAGAGAGTTTTTTAAAGGTGTATGGGACCGCTTCTAAGAGAGGGTGAGAGAGAGCTAGATTCTGGGCTAGGTGAAGATAGGGGGGGGGGGGGAAGATGGTCCGCCAGGGTTGGGGTAGAAATAGAGGGGGGGGGGGGGGGGAATGTAATGTAGTGGCCCATCGGGGCTCGGGTGTGGACAAGTAGAGAGAGAATGAGAATCTTTGAAAGAGGGAGAGAGAGAGTATATCATATCTGTGGCGGCCCGTCGACGCTGGGGTGTGGACAGAGGCTTAGGCGTCTCATGCACCCACCGGACCGCGTGATGCAGCGGTGGAGCAGGAGAGAGAGGGAATATTTGGTGGAGCCGAGCAGTAGGAGAGAGAGAGGGGTTTGCCTTCTGGCGATAATGGAGAGATGTGTGGCCAAACTGGTGGTGCCCCGCTAGTGGTTACCTTAGGGGGGGAGAAAGGTATTGGTGAATGGTAAACAACATTTTTTTTCTTTTTGGTAATAGGCCTTCTTTTCCTTAGGGTGTGGTTCTCACGGTCACGGTTTCGAGAACCGACCATCAATTCCATAAGGTGCAAGGATAGATACAGTGGACCATCAAGTGCATGTGTGCGACCATCAATTCCATAAGGTGCAAGGATAGATACAGTGGACCATCAAGTGCATGTGTGCGGCATCCAAACTTGAGAAATGCATTTACGTGTAAGAGTGTGTGTGTGTGTGTGTGTGTTGGTCAATACGTAGGATTATTAAGTATCCAGCATTAAGATTTTTTAATCCAATGTACTCCGAATCAAACGGAGGATCCCATCTTTTAATGCTTAGGCATTTGTGAGCCAAGCAAAACAAATTAGGCTACTAAGCCAACATTAATCTAGGAATCAGCTGTAGAATATTAAGGTAATTTTTGTAAGGTCCCTCCCTAAACCTTAGAGCCATTCAAAAAAAAAATTAGTCTAGAAAATAATTTAGAAAAAGCAAGACCAACAAAGAAGTCATGTGGACAACGAGACTTTACTCGAGAATGAAAAGACAAGGATATCCCGGATAAGAAATTACGTCATCCCTATATTTTTCCAAAAAGATTAAGATTATTTTTGTAATTCTTCGTCAAAAGCCGCATGGGAACTGATCTAGATCAAGAACTAGCAGAAAAGAGGGACTAACTTGATTGGAAGATAAAGTTAAGAGAAAGGAATTGAGAAGAAATTAGGGTCTAATAGGAATTGAGAAGAGAATTAGGGTCCAATAGGAATTGAGAAGAAATTGGGGTCCAATAGGAATTGAGAAGAGAATTGGGGTCCAATAGGAATTGAGAAGAGAATTGGGATCCAATAGGAATTGAGAAGAGAATTGGGGTCCAATAGGAATTTCCACCATTTCCTATATAAGCATCCCCTCTCCTTTGTAATTTTACACATATTGCTAAGCTACTTGCATACTTGCCATGCTCAAGATTATGCTAAGAGTATCTATGTATCATTAAGTTAAGCTTCAAAGGTAGATTTGCATCCTTAAGCTAAGCTTTAATGGTAACTTTGCACTTAGGTGTAAGCTTTAGTGACTACCTTGTATTTTAGGTTCACCCTTTAATGGTAACCTCACAATCAGGGTTAAGTGCTAAGAGTATCTATGCATCATTAAGTTAAGATTCAAAGGTAGATTTTCATCCTTAAACTAAGCTTTGATGGTAACTTTGCACTTAGGAAAAGTGTTGAAAGATAAGCTTGCAATTTAAGGGTTAGCTTCATGGTGACTTTGCGTGTGATTAGGATTAAGCTTCCATGGAAACCTTGTCTCATTAAAGAGAGAAAGGTTTACTCTCATTATGGTAATCAATCTTAGGGTTTGCATGTCTCTTTATGGTAGGAAGAATGTATGGTTATAATCCTCTCTTCCAAGCTTTAATGGAAAGCTCGACGACTCATAAATTATAGGACGACCTTCTAGCTTCCTAAATGGAAAGCTAGGCACCATAAGAAAAGAGTAGTTGTCTGAGCTCAATATTAGTAGTTTAATTTTGGTATTGAAGAATATTTCTAAAGTTGTCAATTTCAAGTTTGTTTGCAAATACGAGATGGGGGAGATAGGGGATAACTTTGCGGAATTAATCTCCGTGTTGTTTTGAACCGAAAACTCTACAAGCTTTCATGGAGATGCCCCATGGATGGCAAAGGATTGCAAAACCTGAGAATCGTACAAAATGGGGATTGAACTTAAAAAGTTAGCATTTCCAAAGAGACATTAACCATCAAATGCCTATGGCAAAAACTCGCTTGTATTTTCTAAATACATTTGGCTGGTAGATAATTAATGAAAGTAGGAATTAAGGTGGATAAATGAATGAACTTGGAAATTACCAACTACGAGTTAAAAAAGGAATCTCGAGAGGTGATAGGGATAGCCCATTGCAAAATATAGATTTAACTAGGAGTTTTGAAGATTGTCTGGAAATGACCAAAAACCAAGATGGGTCTTCTTGGGGTCAATTTGATTGAAATGTTGGCCCATTGAGAGTATTCTCTTGAGGAACTTGACGGAGATTGGCCCTTTTCGGCTAGGGTAGTATAACCGGCAAGTTTATTATACCTAGGTCATTCATGCCCGAGAGATAAGGGATGAATGGGTTTGTTTTATTTTGCCCGACCGGGTGGAGTACCTGCGGTTTCTTATTGGAAAACGTCCATAATCCGGGTATGGCCTGATGCCAATAGTCGGATAAGAAGGTCATACTCAGGGAGGAGGATGTGAATTTAATTAAGGAAATTTCTTCAATTTGATTGCTTAAAAAGGAACTGGAAAGGCTAGGAATATAGGGGCTATCTTGTGTATCTATCACCAAATGGTGCAATACCTCTCGAAATAAAATGCTTAGGAAGTAATGATTAAATTACTTGATGAGCCTTTCCCAAACACTTAATTCTAGGAAATCTTATGAAGGTTTGTCATTTTGATGGCTTGTAATCGATTATCTTGGTCCTGAGTGAGGCAAGATGAATTGGTTGAAACTAAATGTGTTGCATAGTTACGAGTTAATTGTAGCAGATAAAGGTAAAGAAATAAATTAAAAGTTTCTAAATAAAGATCTGGTGGGAACAACCAGATGAATTTCACTGAACGACGGTATGCAAAAAATTGCATGTTGCTTGTTATCTGACGATGTCTGATAGACTGTCTTCCTAATTTTTTAGTAGTTAGGTACTACCTCGGGAAGGGATTTTAATGAAATGGTTCGGTGGGTGGGCAGATCCGGAGGGTCAGATGACTGGATGTTGAATAATTTTTTTTATGAACGCTAGGACTATGCGGGATAAAAACGGGTAATCGGGGATGAGCGAGACCAGGGAGGATTGCAAGATCCCTCTTCTTAGGGGAAAGTTATAACTGTCGTGCCTACTTGTTGTCAGGAAAAAGGAGTTATCGCCATGAACCAAGGGAGAACAAGAAAGCAAGAGCATATCCTCAAGCTAAAGATCAAGAGAATCAAGACTAAGGACCACGATTTTGGGTGCAAAAATCTGTCAAGGATAGATTGATTATGAGAAGTGGATAGAATCGTTGAATGAAGGGATGTACCCCCTTGGGTTGGCATTCGAGATAGACCGGAGTCCTATCTAACTATCGGTCCCATGTGGGAGGGATACCTGCAGATAGATCTACGACATTCCCTGGAACGGTTTGGAGGACTGAGGGAGGTGATTAGGGTCGAGTCTGGGTATGGCCCTCACAATCTTTTATTTAGCAATGCTTAGTCTACACCTAATAGATCCTCATATATATATGTGATATATGCATAGAAGAAAACTTTGTAAGGCTATAAGCATGTAAGGTGTAAGTGTGTGTTTGTGTGTGTGTGTGTGTGTGTGTGTGTGTGTGTGTGGCCCTCCTCCATCCCTGAGGAAAGGTCCACATGGTGGAGGATAGTCCACCAAGTGGACCTATCCCCCACCAATTAGAATAATTGTTACTTAAAAAATCCAAAGATTATGCATCAATCATCTGCTATGTGTTCCAAGGGATTTGATATGAGAGTATCAGAATGTTGTACAATAAAGGGGTCCTCCAAGGAGAAGAATATGGTGATATGAGATATACATACCTAGAATCCCATGTTTTAGTCTATATATCAACCAGCTTTGTAAACCAAAGGTCGTCATATTGGGTTACTATAATATACTCCACTCTTGCATAACAAAGATCACATGGGGGACCATCGTCCTCCACGTTGATGGTCATTGATTATATGTAATCTTGAAGGTGCCTGACCAATTTAAGAGTTGAAGAGCCCCAACCAATCCTTTTGGATTGGGCGGGTCAAGTTAAAATTGATGTAACTGATCCACTACCATTGTATGGTGCTAGCCCGCGACCAAAGGCTAGCTAGAAACAAGATTGTGTGTGTGTATGTCTTTGGAGACCCTCACATGATTATTAAGGCTTTTAAACAAAATTGAGAATTTTAAATAGTCATGTACTCATAAGAAGTCTGCATTATTTTTAAACTTATTTAACTTCATTCACCATGCAAGATATGTGAGAGAATTAACCCGATCACCATGTTATAAATCTAAGTAAAAACTGTGTGTGTAGCATTTTTTTAAAAAGCCATAGATTTGAAGAATTAGTGAAGCAAATTTACAAAAGGTAAGAGGGCTTATGGTGGGAAGTAGAGTAGGTTATCTACCAGTTGAGTCAAGCTTAATGTGTTTTTGATAGAAGCATTACCCGCTTGAATCAAAGTAACCAAAATCCTAGTAAACAAAACTAATATTACTTGCCTAATAAAAATCAGACAGCACCTTGACTGTACTTAGAGAAAATTATCAAAAAAATCAGTTTATTCCATCTCGCATGTGAGACCCTCCACGGGAGGTTTATGGTTTGCCAAACGGATATCAAGTGTGAGCAAATAAACAAATTTCACAGTAAGTGTTGGGGTGGTAAAGCCCAATGTGCCGCAATTAAGTGTTGGGCGGTCGGAGACTACCGGGAACTAACACTGACCATTCATTTTACATAAAAGAATAAGGACTCATAACCCTAACACTATTGTGTTTGGAGTCCACCCAAACCTGTGTCTCCTCTCTTCTCCATTGCTACATACACACACACGCTCTCGCATGCGCTCTTCAACTAGTATCAGAGCTCAGGGATTGGGAGCACCATTGGAGCTCAGCGGGGAGGCAAGCGGAGAAGCAGCAAAAACTGCAACACGTTTTTGCATATCTATTTTGGCCTACCAAAACGTCTTCATTTAAGCCGGTTCTTAACACTTCAATCCAGTTTTTTGTCCTCTTCAACTTTGCAGAAGAAAGTTTTCTTAAAATCTTCACCAATTTTGTGATACGTCACTCAGACTGCTTATAGGTCGTGAAGTAGAAGCTGCAGATTTTTACAGATATGTTTGATCTGTAAAAATAGCTTATTTCAAGTCCATTCCCATTGACCCCAACCGTTTTCGCGTGGTCTACAACTTTGCAGAAGGAAGTTTCTGCAATTTTGCACAGTTTGAGAGATATTCAATTCAGACAGCAGGGTGGTCTACCATCGTTGGTTCTTCTTCGTACAGGTTTTCGTTGCAGACTCTTTCTGCAATGTCTGTCACATGCATATTTGATGTAAGGTCTTGAGGGTCTATTATATTAGACAAACCACTACAGCAATTACAAAAAAGGGTTTCTGTGGTTGATGTAAGATCTTATGCGGTTTATGTATTGTGATGGAAATATGCAAAGCCTATTGTTGAGGGTCGTGGTAAGGTTTTATTGAGCTAGGGGATTCTCAAATGTGGAGATCCTTTTGGTGATACAGGTTTTGGAGTGAGCCCCTGACATCCCCATAGTTTTGGCATCGACATAGGATGTATGTTTATGCGGTTAGTGCAGTATTGGTGTGCATCTGCTGACCCGCCATTGTTAGCATTGTTGTCATCTTTATGCGTATGCCTTTGATAGTGTTCAGATGGTCAGAGACACTCTTCTAGAGTTGGAGACATTGACAGTGACAGTTCTTTGAGATTTTATCTTGCCAGTTTAGCCACTTTGATCATCATTTCAATCATTGTACACATTTGTTTTGGGTTCAGAAGTCAGTTTTCCAGGGGAGACTCTGCCGGAAATTTTTAGGTTTTCTATCATCTTCTTTAGTGGAGCAGATCTATCACTTTTGTTCCTTGTCGAGTGATGGCTTCATCATCGGAGAACTCTTTGTTCAACATTGAGAAGTTAGATGGCACTAACTTCCCATTTTGGAAGGAACAAATTTACAATGTCTTAGTACAGAAGAAGCAGATTCAGCCGATAAAGATGAAAGGGATAAAGCCTGAGGATATGGATGATTATAATTGGCAGGAGTTGGATGAGCTTGCTAGGTCCACCATCATGCTGACTTTGTCAAAAAATGTGTACTTCAATGTGAACATGGAAAAGACTAGTTATGAGATGTGAAAGAAGTTATGTGACCTGTATGAGAATCAAAGTGCAGCATCATAGGTTTACTGACTGAAAAAGTTAGTTGATGAAGATGGATGAGGGCACACCCATGTGCAACCATCTCAACGAGTTCAACACAATTTTTAGTCAGCTTTTGACGCAGGGAGTCAATGTTGACAATTCGGTCAAAGCAATGTTCTTGCTAGTTACGTTTCCAGAAAGTTGGGATACTTTTCGCACAGCCATAAGTAACTCGGCACCTCCTGATGGTTTAACATGTGCTGATGTTGAGGGCAGTTTTCTTACTGAAGAGGTTAGCATGAAGAATCTTGATACTTCTCGTGGTACTAGCAATGCTCTTGTTGTTCGTGGTCGATCACAAGAAAAGGGCAAGCAGAATCAGAGAGGAAAATCTTGTAGCAAAACACGTGGCCGAAAAGACATTGAGTGCTATCATTGTCACAAAAAGGGTCATATGAAGAAAGACTATCGAAAGTGGAAACAAGAGAAAGGTAAAGACAAGAAGACGGAAGAAGGCAAGACTAAGGAAAGCATTATGTTTTTGTTGAAGATTTTGATGGAGATATTTATCTCACATCTGCCATGGATTCAGCATTTTTGGTTGCCACTGATGACTATGCTTTACAGGATTGGGTTATTAACTCATGTGCATCGTTTCATGTGACTCCTCACAGAGAGTGGTTCAGTACATATGATGCAGCCCGTAAAGGTCCTGTTCGTCTTGGCAATGATTTTTCTTGCAACATAATTGGTGTCGGCGATGTGCATCTAAAATTTCAGAATGGTTCTTCATTCATGCTCAAGAATGTGAGACATGTTCCGAAGCTTACCAAAAGCTTGATTAGTACAGGACAATTGGATGACGCAAGATATTACTGCACATTTGGTGATAGTTCATGGAAGATCATCAAAGGTTCTGTAGTGGTAGCACACGGTTCAAAGTCTAGGTCTTTGTACATGCTACATGTATCCAAAGTTAAAAACCATGTAATTTGTGTAACCGAGCAGCCAAGTGTTTCTTTGTGGAATCGCCGGTTAGGACATATGTCTCAAAAGGGAATGAAAATCTTCTCTCGTTTTGGTTATGTGCCTGGATTCAATTTCTTAGACTTTTTAGTTTGTGAGCATTGTCTTTATGGTAAACAAACACAGTCATCACACAAATGGGGAAGCACTCGAAAAAGTGAGCCATTAGAGTTACTGCATAGTGATGTTTGTGGACCTATGCCTAACATATCCATGGGAGGTTCATTGTACTTTGTTACATTCATTGATGACTTCTCAAGGAAAGTGTGGGTATATCCTCTCTGGAAGAAGAATGAAGTTCTTTCAAAATTTCAGAATTTTGTGGCATTAGTGGAGAATCAGTCTGGCAAGAAAGGAAAGTGCTTGAGGTCAAAGAATGGTGGTGAGTATGTCACTAAAGCCTTTCAAAAATTTTGTGATTCCAAAGGCATCAAAAGAGAGTTGACTGTTCCATATAACCCTCCACAAAATGGTGTTGCTGAGAGGATGAATCATACCATACAAGAGAAGTTATGTAGCATGTTGTCTAATGCAGAGTTGCCTAATGGATTTTGGGCAGAAGCGTTAGCAACAATTGCTGTCCATCTTATTAATAGATCTCCTAACAAGGCTTTAAATGAGAAGGTACCTGAAGAGCTTTGGTCCGGGAAGCCACCTTCTTACAAGCATCTTAGAGTCTTTGGCTGTGAAGCGTATTGGCATGTTCCAAAGGAGTTTCGAAGCAAGTTGGCTCCTAAGTCAAAGAAATGCATATTTCTTGGCTATGGAAATCCTGGCGAGATGGGCTTTCGGTTATGGGATCCTGAAGCTAAAAAGATATTTTGCAGTAATGACGTATACTTTAATGAAGAAAAGATGCATAAGAAGCCTGTACATACAGTGGAGGTCAGGAGAGTTATCTTCCAAGAAGATGGAATTTTCCACAATAGGGCTGAAGTGCCGAATGTCAGACAACAAGTATAGAATCCTCTTGTAGTACAAGATGTTGCTAAGGGACAACCGGCTCAAGCAGTTATTAGAAGGTCTACAAGAGTTTCAAGGCCTCGTGATAGATTTACTCCCTCATTGGACTACATTATGTTGACAGATTGCGGAGAGCCTTCTTGCTATGAGGAAGCCATGTCAATGGATGACAAGGCAAAGTGGGAGAAAGCTATGAAATCAGAAATGGACTCGTTGCATAAGAATCAAACTTGGAAGTTGGTTTGGTTGCCTAAAGGTAAAAAGGCATTACCATGCAAATGGGTGTACAAGCAAAAAAATACTCCTCATGATAATAAACCCAAGTACAAGGCACGACTTGTTGCTAAAGGATTTAAGCAGCAGCAGGGTATTGATTTTGATGAGATCTTTTCTTCGGTTGTCAAGATGACTACTCTACGGTGTGTACTTGCTTTGGTTGCTAAAGACGACATGGAACTTGACCAGATGGATGTCAAGACGGTGTTCTTGCATGGTGATCTTCAAAAAGAAGTGTATATGCAGCAGCCAGAAGGTTTTGTTGAGAAGGGCAATGAAGACTTGGTGTATCAGTTATAAAAGACTCTTTATGGTCTAAAACAATCATCAAGGGAGTGGTATCGTAAATTCTACTCGTTCATGCTCTCTCAAGGCTACAAACATAGCAATATGGACCATTGCCTCTACAGTAAGTGAGCTAACAATGGTAGTTTGCTGATTTTGGTCCTTTATGTGGATGATATGTTAATTGCCGGGAAATGCAGGGATGCGATTTCAGCCTTGAAGTCAGAGTTACATGCAAACTTTGAAATGAAAGACATGGGTGAAGCAAGCCATATCCTTGGCATGCACATTAAGCGAGACAGATGCAAGAAATTGGTCTATTTGTCTCAATCTGAATACATTGCTAAAGTAATCAAGCATTTCAATATGGAGAAGGGGAAGGCATTGAGTACTCCATTACCTCCATATGTGAAACTTTCTAAAAATGATTGCCCTAAGTCTGAAGAGGAAAAGGCTGAAATGGCACAAGTGCCTTATTCATCTGTAGTTGGGAGTTTGATGTATGCTATGATTGCTACACGTCCTAATATTGCTTTTGCAGTGGGAGTTGTTAGCAGATATATGTCAAATCCAGGCAAGAAACATTGGGAGGCAGTGAAAGGGGTTATGCGATATTTGAATGGTACAAAAGACATGTGCATTTGCTTTGGAAGAAAGGAAGCATGTGTAATTGGTTACATGGATGCAGATTATGCAGGAGACTTGGACAAGAGAAGGTCCACTTCAGGCTATGTTTTTGAATTTATTGGAGGTGCAGTTTCATGGCGATCTTGTTTGCAAGAATGTGTTACCTTGTCTACTACAGAGGCTGAATATGTTGCAGCTTCAGAAGCTTGCAAGGAAGCTATATGGCTTGGTCAGCTCGTGGGAGACTTTGGAATCAATGTTGAGATGCCTGTGTTACATTGTGATATCCAAAGTTCTATACAATTGGCAAAGAATCCAATGTTTCGTGCAAAGACAAAGCATGTGGATGTGAAGTATCACTTCGTTTGTGAGGTGCTTGACGACAAGCGATTGCAGCTTGCCAAGATTCACACACTGAAAACCCTGCTGATCTTCTAGCAAAGGGCTTACCTTCAGAGCGGTTTGCATTGTTGGGCACTCATGGGCATTGGGTAGATGATCATGGTCATTGTCTACCTGTATTGTATATATATATACATTGTCACCCCAGCTTAAAGGCACATTGTCCTTTAAGTGGGAGGTTGTTGGGGTGGTAAAGCTCAATGTGCCGCGCCTAAGTGTTGGGAGGCCGGAGACTACCGGGAACTAACACTTACCATTCATTCTACATAAAATAATAAGGACACATAACCCTAACACTATTGTGTTTGGAGTCCACCCAAACCTATGTCTCTTCTCTTCTCCATTGCTGCACACACACATGCGCTCTCGCATGCGCTCTTCAGTAAGTGTCAACCACATCCAACCACATAATAAGTTATCTTGTAACCATATCAAAAAAGTAAGGCATAGCATCATAGCAATTGTCATTTGTGTTCTGATGTTCCTCCTGTATGAATTCAATTTTCATGGACAACATTACCTCAGTTTATTTCATCACACAGTGAGGTCCTCCACGGGAGGGTTACTTTTTGCCACCTATAGTGGGTATTAAGTATGATCAAAAATCAGTTTCCCCCTAAGTGTCATCCGCATCCAGCCATATAAAACATTACCTCGGACCCATATCAAAAAAGTAGGGCACAGCCTCATAGCAACGGCTATTTGTGTTTCGATGTTCCTCTTTATGTATTCAACTAAATTATATACCATTATCTTCATGAATTTCATAAATCCATTCTTAACTAGATTTCTTAAGATAACAATTACAATTTAGGTTATCTACAAAATAAGGTATAATATCTTGTATATTTGAGAAACAGTTTACGAGGTCTCACCACCCACAATAGTCTAGAAGGTCAAAAGTCCATATTATTTGGATATTTGGTCAAAAAGTCAAGTTCCTATAATATCCCAGAACTACGACTCAAAGTTTAAAGTTTACCAATTGCACTTAGCCAGATGACAGTCTTTATGAACATCAAACTATAATGACATCCCATGACCAGTTCTAAGTAGGTATAAATGCACCTACGTGATATGTATCCCAATGTGATAATCAAGATCATTTACTGTCGAATTTCAGATCCGAGCTTCAACGAGAAGGTTTCAGAATGTGACATGCCACCATTCATTTCTAGATGCATCCATGTCACTTTGAAATATTTTTGTATGTACTCTATGCCATCATATTAATGATGCATGTGTGTGTGTGTTTGTGTGTGTGTGCGCGCGTGCACGTGCGTGCGTGCATGAGCTCGTGTGCATCTGTGAGTGTGTGTTTATGTGTGAGCAAAAGGGTGTGTGTATGTTGTAGACTTTCTTCTCAATGCGTACGTTCAGAGGTGAGCAGAGGTAATGAGTGCCGAGACAAAACCAACACTGAGATAGGTTGCCAAGGTACACATGGCTGCACAGACCCGCCAGGATCAATTTTGATAAGGCACCCAACAAGATGCGCACGTGTGTGTGTGTGTGTGTGTGTGCGTGTGCATACACATGTGTGTGTGTGTGTGTGTGTGTATGTGTGTGTGTGTGTGTGTGCGTGTGCATACACATGTGTGTGTGTGTGTGTGTGTGTATGTGTGTGTGTGTGTGTGTGTGTGTTTGTGTATGTTGAATGCCATCCCTGAGCAGCGGTACAGAAAGCCCTCTTTGGCAAGTGTATAGAGAACACACCAAGCGCCTCAAGGTATCAATGACCAATGAGCTACGGAGAGCACAAAAGGTAATGATGCAAGTTTGTGTATAAAGAAGGTGCCAACAGAGAGACTTTAGGCATGTTCATACCATAAATATGGTCGGTCTATTAAACCTACTTCTCTTAATGTATGATCAACCGACCTTTTGGGTCATAGAATTACCATCCAGAGGAATTTATTAACCTCTTACCGACCATATGAGCATGAGCATGTGCGTTTTAACAATGATATAAGGTGCAAGGATAGATACAATGGACCATCGAGTGCATGTGTGCGGCATCCATACTCGAGAAACGCATTTACATGTAAGAGTGTGTGTGTGTGTGTGTGTGTGTGTAGCAGTTCTAAATATATATAGATATATACGCAAACAAACTTTACCAGTTCACAGACCAATAATTCTAGGAAAATACAATGGATTTGTACGATAATTTATTTGCAGTTGAAAAAATTATGTACAAGGTAGTGAAGACAACAGGTAAAACAAGGGAAATAGTCATCCCAGACTCTAGCATGAAGTTGCTTCAAGGTAAAAGAACTGCCACCAGTCATCTACCACATAGAACAGAATGTTTTTATCAAAAAAGGAGGCCCTCACCTGCATCCATAGTCACAAGAAAACAATTTGTTAGCACGTGACTGTACATAGGTGATGCTGGGCATCCCAGTTGTTATCCATGTCACAATGAAAAAACAAACAGTTCTTCTATATGTAAAAATGTTGTTTGTTTATTTTAAAATTATAAAATAAAGTCATAATAAGAATCCCCTTTTTTTAAATTTAATCCAGAAGAATAAGCTTCCCCTCAAAGCTAATATATACTGAGTTAGTTCCAAAAAAAAAAAAAAAAAGCCAAACCTTTAGCCTTATCATCATCTGAATCTCTTTCTATGTCATAGTCGACATATTCTTCCCAAAAGCTAGCATAACACATAGTCGCAAAATATACTCATATCCACCGATTTCCACCAACATATACCCAACCATAGCAAGTTTGTTCATTTTTTGATGAAAAAACCAAAAACCCGACAAATAAACAATTGCTTTTTTTTTTGTAGTCTAGCCTTTCCATTCTCCAAAGTCATGCTCACCAAGGAAGGTCATTTAAAAGGCTACAGCTAGCTGCCCAGTCAGTCCCAGCTAGAAAAACCAGAGACCAGCATACACTCTTACCCGGAGTGCACCACAACCCAAGTTTTAATCACCAAGTATGGTCCAATCTCAGCATCAGAAAAAAGTCCCTTAATTTCAACAAGAAAACCAGCTGGAATCACATCCACATAGCAATAGAGTTATTTTTTTTATTAAAAAATTTGTCTAATTAACAGATTATCAATTTTAAGCCTCTTCTTTTTAGCCAAATCTTTCAGCTTAAACTGTTCTTAAACCTTCAAGATAGACGATACAATAATTACCCATCAGACTAGGAGATGAAGCAAACCAGTAGGCCAGGTCATAATGTCAGGCAACGTAATATCCAAGCCCGTACGCGCCATAAAGAGCAGAACCATGCCAACTCGTTTTTATGAGTGACCCATTTAAGTAAGATCTAAGTCAATCTTAGTAAGACCTACCAGGAAGGTCTAATTCCCGGAAACAATAACCTAGCCAAAGACATACACCGAGACATTCCTCAACTTAGTAAAAATGACCTTAATGCATGAGTAGAAAATTTACTATCAGTATTTTAATCAAAGTCTACAAAGAAAGCTGGAGAAACCATTTTACACTTTTCCATATAGCATCATGCAGGTATGCACCCATACTCCCATGTACAGATCGAAGGTCAAATTCGAAATAGCCATGCTTTAGAACTTCATACAGTAGGTGACCATCACTTTTAAGGCAAAATGCATTCAGCATCCAAAGTTACATCCTGTAAGTAAAAAACCCGGCAAAAACATGTCTGCAAAAAATATTTTCAAGTTTCAAGCATCTTAACAGAAACTCCACTTTATATGGATAAGAATAGCATCAACATCCTTCGCAAATTTTATCCAACCTGGCTGTACCATAGTTAATCTACCAGAGACATCATATTTAAGTCTCGAGCTCTGGCAGCAATTAGCTACAGTCAAAGTACATCAATTTCATCATGTATACCAGTCAAATCTACTCCTCGTGCCATACATTTAAGCCAAACTTTCCAGCATATATTGTTTTTAAGACTTCAACCAAGTCAAAAAAAAGTTAGCCAGTCTCGACAAGGTGATGAAGCCGACCTATACGATAGACCAGGTCATAAACTCTGGCTTACTAAAGATCCACACTCGTACAAGCCAGAAAGACCAGAGTTTCGCCGACTCTTTTTCATGAGTAAGTCTTGAGTAAAGCTTAGTAAGACTTACACGGAAGGTCTACTACCTAGGAACAATTACTCATCCAAAGACAAAAAAACAAAAAACATCGAGACATTCATCGGCTTAGTGAAAAAAGGTCCTTCACACATAATAATGAGTATATACTGTTCCATCAGTATTTCATTCACAGTCTTCATAGTAAGCCGGAGAACTATTTTATATTTTTCTACACAGCAACATGCATGTAAGCAACAATACCCTATGCTTTGACCGAAGATAGTAGGTAAAGCGAAACTTCGAAATAGCTAAGCTTAGGACTTCCTAAAGTTGGTGACCAAACCTATTAAGGCAATATGCCCATTGTTAACCTAAAAAAATGTCTACACTTTCAAGTTTCACGCTTCTTAATAGGAAACCCATTTTATACGGACTAGATATGCACAAACAAAATCAGCAAAATTTTCCCAATCTTGGCCGTACCATATTAACCAACCTGAGACATCATTTTTTTGTCTCGAGATCTGGCAGCCAATAGCCAAGGTTAAGGCTCCCAAATGTCTTTAGGTAAATCAGTTAAACTTATTTCTCATAACCTTAGACATAGCTGAAAAACCTATCAAATTAACCAGCTTTTTAATTACTGCAATTCATCTATTTGAATCACCTTCCACAAATTAGCAAAAAACTGTCCAGCTCACAACTTTGTTAAGCCTTTAAGAGAACATCAAATTAAGATAACATGTAGACTTGATGACGATGACTCCATCACTACTTTCTCAGTTTTTTTCGACATGATGAAGACACCATAGCAAACCAGATTTGAACGCACAACAGTGGTTACAGAACACAATGCCAAGTGAGCATAAGTACTCACCTTCTAAGGTATTTATAGGTGATGGATGATGCCACTCCTTAGCAGAAGGGCCACAAAATCATCCAGGTATCCCTGCCATCGAGGTCGGCTTTCAAGACCCCCTATCCCGGGATTATACACAGCACAAGATCCAGATGCGGGATGTCAACGCAGAGATCACATCACTCAGTATTCGCTTCCTACCACTCTCACAATATGCAGAAGAAGACGTGCGATAGTCACTTACACAAAATGCTTTGCAGAGGTTTTTATCAGACGCTACCTAATAGAAGTATCAAGTATAAAGAACGATCTAACCCAATGTGAAATGAGGATAAAAAAATATATAGTATCAAAGACATAAAAACCTTTATTATGAGCCATATGTGCTTTTTTTTAAAGGGTTAGTAGATAGCAAGGTATCCTTGCCTGCTTTCAAAGGGTCGAAACGCGGTCGACATATTTATATACACACTACTGCTCCCAGCATTGGGTGGGAAAAACCCTCATTACCCCATAATACCAATATTTCACATGCGACTATAGTCAGAGAGCCATTTAAATTGGACAAATTACAAGAGTCGACAAATTGCCAATCCCTACTAAGTGAGATATTGTGAGGGAGTAAATTATTTTGGAAATTTCAAAACAATAACCATTGGGTTCAGGTATCTATGTAAGTCTATAAAAGACTGGCATTTTTTTTAAAATGTTGAGTGCACAGAATTTGCCTTGAGTAGCTTTCTGAGAGTTTTACACCACCATCTAATATTGTCATCAGGTGTGTCATACATATTTATATGCAATGACCTCTAATAAAGATCAGGTTTTAGCTATATGCATTGCACATTTCAACAGCCAAGTGAATCTACTAAGAGAACTACACTACTCCGTTATGAACGTCATTTATTTCCCCAATTAGGAACGTATGTTACTCAGACGAAGTGGTGGACATATAAGGACAAAGTGACGCGGGTAACACTTTGGGGTCGAGAGCATTTTAGGAACAATATCCGTCTGGTGATGGTGGCCGAAGCCATGGGCCTAGGGGCACAATACTATTATGTAGAACATTCAATGAAGCGAGGTTTTTCAGAACGGTTATATCTACTAGTGCAGTTTCTTCCACCACAAAAGAATTTTTTGTATCGTAGTTATGGACAGCCACTCCGAGGGTATTTTAATTGCACACCACGCACCATGGAGTATGGTTTGGTCTTGGCAACCGTATCTTACCTTTGACCGAGCGTCCAAACACCTGTTATTACTGTGACAGCTGTTTGTGCGATCATGTAATGGGATGGTTTACTAGATATGTAAAGGTGAGGAAAGGAAGGGGTTTTACTTATAAAAATCAGGCTTTTTTAGTCTGATTTACGTGGTGAAGTAAGAGAAAGGACACATCTAGTTTTGTGTGTGTGTGTGTGTGTGTGTGTGCGCGCGCGCTTGTGCCCATCCATTCCCAGGCACCATATTCTAAGAGGTAGTAGACCCATAGAATATGGGCCTACTACCTCAAGATATGTTTTTATAATTTTGAACCATTTAATAGTCTTATTGTGGTTCAAAAAGACTAATCAAATTCTATAGGTCAAACTTAAGGCCGGACCAATTGTGCTTTTTTAATGAATTACAGATACAAGCAACATCAGAAATGGAATTCTTTAATTTAGGAGTAAGCCAGGTAGTATCAGTACTTAGCCATACTTGCGGCATAAGACTGATCTTATTCCAAAAAAATTCTTTGAGAGTTGAGATAAGTAGAATGTAAGCATCCGCCTCCAATTGGAGTTTTAAGGCCAAGTTGGCTAGGCATTCAAGTAGAGCCAATAAGGCAAGCTGAGGATTAAGTGGAAAAGGAGGAATATAATTCAAGCCTTTACTCAAGAGGTTTCTAACAGAAGTATCCAATATGATTTCAACATAGCCATACATACATGTGAGCCAAAATTAGTGAAAGTCTTACAAAACTTCGGAAATAGGTGACAAGAGCAAATAGGAACCTCATCAATATGGAGGAACCTAATTAAATAAAATAGATTCTTGATAGGTGGCAAGTAATTCCATCCAAACATCACTTCGTTTACTAACTGAATAGATCCAAAAACATACCTAAAACACTTTGTAAAGATAACTTGGGGAGTAAAGAAATCCAAAATCTTGTTGATGATGATAAACAAGCAATGTGAAAATATTCTATTACAAGCTTCTTCCTTTGGAGGTACGTAAAGTCTGCCAACAGGCATTCCTCTGTACACGCATGTTAAATATCCAAAAGATTTCTTATTGGTAGGTTTCTTCCCCGGACTCTAACATAACTTCTACCTCTCCCTCTCCCAAAAACAGAATCACTCGAGGAGGGAGTCAAGAAGGAGGTGCAAGACGCAGATGGAGAGACAAGAGTGCTAGGGCATTTTGAGACTTGAGTTTCATCATCATCAATATTCGGCTTGATTTGCCCAACCATGCTTTTGATTCCTTTATATCCTCCATATGTGGTTAGCAGTGTGCCGCACTCATCAGAACCAAGCTCTTGGAGGGTGTCACACATAATCGATCTGAACTGAATAAAGACGATTTGAGCTAAGACCAGCTCTTTATCTTGTCCACCAAGCCATGAGCAAAAGAGGGATAGATGAAACTCTTCTGCTTTGTCAGGAAAGATACTAGGTAGATTGTTGAGGGCATACCAAATGGCATGGTCAAACCAAATGATGCTCAACTCGCAAGCAGCTTTAGGATTTAAAAATCTCCATGCACACTTAAGGTAAGGTCAAAACACATTCCATACTGTTTCAGTGTAATAGTCAGCATTATTTTTACTGAAAGTCATCACACCTTTGGTTCTTGCATATAGCCCTATATTCGAACTGCATTTTTTGTCATAAAGGAAATTCATATTGAACGGGGCTTTTAACAAATCACTTTATCCAAGAGCTGAATTCCTTTAAGAACTTTAAGTTTGCATTCTTCACTAGGGGCATGTGCCAACGGTTGGCAAGGAAGACCCAAGTTTCCATAGAAATGGGTGCAAGAAACCCTTTATTTGGGAACAGCCAAAGTTTGTGCTCTACACCCAAGGATTCTACTTCAATCTGTCGTGAAGGTAAAAAAGGAAAGGCCCTAGATACTTTCGGCACTATCTCTCACAGGGAAGCTTCACTAAGTGAAGAAAGGTCCTTCTGAAATTCTTTTACAGCTTCCAAAGCAGCGGCATCCCTACAAAAGAGGCTGTTTGGTGGAGGGACTATAGGAGTAGAGGAAGCAGTAATAAATATGGGACTAAACCCGCATAATTTTCTGAGGAGATTGGATAGTTCAGAACCCTTAGATGCGAAGGAATCTAAGTCCTGCAAATGGGATTTGGAAATACCCACCAAATTAGAGGTAAATTCCAGAAATAGGTTGATACCATCAGATTTATTCTTAACAAGGAGAGCAAGAACCTTCATCCATTGGTCAAAAGAAACAAGCTAGACAAGAGACATACTAGAATCCTTTGAGGCATCAAAAACTAAGGTTGAAGCCTGGCTATCTTGAATACACTTCAACACAAGTAACGAAGCAAAGGAAAGGGGTTCCATAGGAAGCATGAGCCCTTGGGAAAGGGATACAATCTGCATAGATTTCAAGAACAGTAGTTAGATTACATCATTTTGGAAGGGCTGAGTAGACCTGAAATTCTTATACATAGTGTATTCGTTTTTTGAATTTTACAGCCCTATGCAGATAAGGCCGAATCCTAAGAGAGATATAAAGAAAGATGCTTTCTATTTCTTTAGCCAGTCGTAATTTCTCTGAAATCGGATCTCTTTTATCAGGGTCAGAACAGACCTTTATTCTTGCAGCGAGCTTTCCAGTTACCTCGTAGATAGAAATAATAAACTAGTGAAATGACCAAAAAAAGGGGGAATTCTAGAAAGTGAGAGTATAGAGTGGAATGGTCGTGCTAGAAACCTATAACAAGTCAGGTCAAATGGAACCACTGAGACTGTGTGATAGCACCCCTACCTATTATGTACAAGGTAGTGAAGATAACAAGTAAAACAAGGGAAACAATCATCCCAGACTCTGGCATGAAGTTGCTTCAAGGTAAAAGAACTGCCACCAGTCATCTACCACATAGAACAGAATGTTTTTATCAAAGAAGGTATCCCTCACCTGCATCCATAATCACAAGAAAACAATTTGTTAGCACGTGATTGTACACAGGTGATGTTGGGCATCCCAGTTGTTATCCATGTCACAATGAAAAAACAAATAGTTCTTCTATATGTAAAAATGTTGTTTGCTTATTTTAAAATTATAAAATAAAGTCATAATAAGAATCCCCTTTTTTTTAATTTAATCTAGGAGAGTAAACTTCCCCTCAAAGCTAATATATACTGAGTTAGTTCCAAAAAAAAATTTTGAAAGCCAAACCTTTAGCCTTATCATCATCTGAATCTGTTTCTATGTCATAGTCGACATATTCTTCCCAAAATCCAACATAACACATAGTCGCAAAATATACTCATATCCACCGATTTCCACCAACATATACCCAACCATAGCAGGTTTGTTCATTTTTTGATGAAAAAACCAAAAACCGAACAAATAAACAATTGCTTTTTTTTGTTGTAGTCTAGCCTTTCCATTCTCCCAAGTCATGATCACCAAGGAAGGTCATTTAAAAGGCTACAGCTAGCTGCCCAGTCAATCCCAGCTAGAAGAACGAGAGACCAGCATACACTCTTACCCGGAGTGCACCACAACCCAAGTTTTAATCACCAAGTACGGTCCAATCTCAGCATCCCAAAAAAGTCCCTTAATTTCAACAAGAAAACCAGTTGGAATCACATCCACAGAGCAATAGATTTATTTTTTTTATTAAAAATTTTCTCTAATTAACAGATTATCAATTTTAAGCCTCTTCTTTTTAGCCAAATCTTTCATCTTAAACTATTCTTAAAGCTTCGAGATAGCCAAAACAATAATTACCCAGTAGACTAGGAGATGAAGCAAACCAGTAGGCTAGGTCATAATGTCAGGCAACGTAATATCCAAGCCCGTACGCGCCATAAAGAACAGAACCATGCCAACTCTTTTTTATGAGTAACCCATTTAAGTAAGATCTAAGTAAATCTCAGTAAGACCTACAAGGAAGGTCTAATTCCCGGACAATAATCTAGCCAAAGACATACACCGAGACATTCCTCGACTTAGTAAAAATGACCTTAATGCATGAGTAGAAAATTTACTATCAGTATTTTAATCAAAGTCTACAAAGAAAGCTGGAAAAACCATTTTACACTTTTCCATATAGCATCATGCAGGTATGCACCCATACTCCCATGTACAGATCAAAGGTCAAATTCAAAATAGCCATGCTTTAGAACTTCATACAGTAGGTGACCATCACTTTTAAGGCAAAATGCATTCAGCATTCAAAGTTACATCCTGTAAGTAGAAAACCCAACAAAAGCATGTCTGCAAAAAATATTTTCAAGTTTCAAGCATCTTAACAGAAACTCCACTTTATATGGATAAGAACAGCATTAACATCCTCAACAAATTTTATCCAACCTGGCTGTACCATAGTTAATCAACTAGAGACATCATATTTAAGTCTCGAGCTCTGCCATCAATTAGCTACAGTCAAAGTACATCAATTTCATCATGTATACCAGTCAAATATACTCCTCATGCCATACATTTAAGCCAAACTTTCCAGCATATATTGTTTTCAAGACTTCAACCAAGTCGAAAAAAAGTTAGCCAGTCTCGACAAGGTGATGAAGCCGAAAAATACGATAGGCCAGGTCATAAACTCTGGCTTAATAAAGATCCACACTCGTACAAGCAACAAAGATTAGAGTTTTGCCGACTCATTTTCATGAGTATGTCTTGAGTCAAGCTCAGTAAGACTTATACCGAAGGTCTACTACCTAGGAACAGTTACTCAGCCAAAGACAAAAAACAAAAAACATCAAGACATTCATCGGCTTAGTGAAAAAAGGTCCTTCACACATAATAATGAGTATATACTTTTCCATCAGTATTTCATTCACAGTCTTCATAGTAAGCCAGAGAACTATTTTATATTTTTCTACACAGCAACATGCATGTAAGCAACAATACCCCTATGCTTTGACCGAAGATAGTGGGTAAAGGTCAAATTCGAAATAGCTAAGCTTAGGACTTCCTAAAGTTGGTGACCAAACCTATTCAGGCAATATGCCCACTGTAAACCTAGAAAAATGTCTACACTTTCAAGTTTCACACTTTTTAATAAAAAACCCATTTTATACGGACTGGATATGCACAAACAATATCAGCAAAATTATCCCAATCTTGGCCGTACCATATTAACCAACTCGAGACATCATTTTTTTGTCTCGAGATCTGGCAGCCAATAGCCAAGGTTAAGGCTCCCAAATGTCTTTAGGTAAATCAGTTAAACTTATTTCTCATTTAGATATAGTTGAAAAAACTGTCAAATGAACCAGCTTTTTAATTACTGCAATTCATCTATTTGAATCACCTTCCACAAACTAGCAAAAAACTATCCAGCTCACAACTTTGTTAAGGTTTCAAGAGAACATCAAATTAAGATAACCTGTAGACTTGATGACGATGACTCCATCACTACTTTCTCAGTTTTTTTCGGCATGATGAAGAAACCACATCAAACCAGATTTGAATGCACAACAGTGGTTACAGAACACAGTGACAAGTGAGCATAAGTACTCACCTTCTGAGGTATTTATAGGTGATGGATGATGCCACTCCTTAGCAGAAGGGCCACGAAATCAGCCAGCTATCCTTGCCATCGAGGTCGGCTTTCAAGACCCCCTATCCCGAGATTATACACAACACAAGATCCGGATGCGAGATGTCAGTGCAGAGATCACATCGCGCAGTATTCGCTTGCTACCACTCTCACAATATGCAGAAGAAGACGTGCGACAGTCACTTACAGAGAATGCTTTGCAGAGGTTTTTATCAAACGCTACCTAATAGAAGTATCAAGTATAAAGGACGATCTAACCCAATTTGAAATGAGGATAAAAAAATATATAGTATCAAAGACATAAAAACCTTTAATATGAGCCATATGTGCTTTTTTTTAAAGGGTTAGTAGATAGCATGGTATCCTTGCCTGCTTTCAAACGGTCGAAACTCGGTCGACATAATTATATACACACTATTGCTTCCAGCATTGGGTGGAAAAAACCCTCAGTACCCCATAATACCAATATTTCACATGCGACTATAGTCAGAGAGCCATTTAAAGTGGACAAATTACGAGAGTCGACAAATTGCCAATCCCTAATAAGTGAGATACTGTGAGGGAGTAAATTATTTTGGAAATTTCAAAATAATAACCATTGGGTTCAGGTATCTATGTAGGTCTATAAAAGACGGGCATTTTTTTGAAAAAGATGAGTGCACAGAATCTGCCTTGAGTAGCTTTCTTAGAGTTTTACACCACCATCTAATATTGTCATCAGGTGTGTCATACATATTTATATGCAATGACTTCTAATGAAGATCAGGTTTTAGCTATATCCATTGCACATCTTCAACAGTCAAGTGAGTCTACTAAGAGAACTATACTACTCCGTTATGAACGTCATTTATTTCCGCAATTAGGAACATCTGTTACTCAGACAAAGTGGTGGACTTATAAGGATAGAGTGACACGGGTGACTCTTTGGGGTCGAGAGCATTTTAGGAACAATATCCGTCTGGCGATGGTGGCCGAAGCCATGGGCCTAGGGGCACAATACTATTATGTAGAACATTCAATGAAGCGAGGTTTTTCAGATTGGTTATATCTACTAGTGTAGTTTCTTCCACCACAAAAGATTTTTTTGTATCATAGTTATGGACAGCCACTCTGAGGGTATTTTAATTGCACACCACGCACCATGGAGTATGGTTTGGTCTTGGCAACCCGTATCTTACCTTTGGCCGCGGGTCCAAACACCTATTATTATTGTGACAGCTGTTTGTGCGATCATGTAATGAATGGTTTACTAGATGTGTAAAGGTAAGGAAAGGAAGGATTTTAAGTAATAAAAATTAGGCTTTTTTAGTCTACTTTACGTGGTAAAGTAAGAAAAAGGACACATGTAGTTTTGTGTGTGTGTGTGTGTGTGTGTGTGTGTGTGGCGGTTTAAATCTTAACTAATAAGACATAACTGAATTTTTACATTCAAAAGACAGCTGGCCAAGGAATAATGAACTGATATGTACAAAAATAACTCAGTATTAGAATTATTTAGGTACAATGACTATAGGAAAGAGATCCTCTTTCAGTAAGACTAGAAGTAAAAGAACTTTCCCGTTCCTCAGTGAGTATGTCATTATAGAAATGCTGCTTGCCAAAGAAAAGAAAGCCATCCAAGATAAGCTAGAGTCCTTACCTGCATCCATCCAAACAAGACAACAATTTTGTTAGCCTTGGATGTGTTTTACAGGTATCAATGGACTATATCAGTTGTTATCCATGTCCATCTTATAGGTTTTAATTACTTTAGACAAGCAAGTTTATTCATTAGATTTGGTATGTTTAGCAGTCTTTCATATTACTTTATAGTCTATGGTGAAGTCCATCAGAAGTAAAACTACGAGCCATAGCTCAATAGCTATGTATAAAAGCAACCATATACTTACCTTCAAGATCAGTAAAAACCAATGTTACAAAAAGGTATTTCTTTAGACAAAGAGATGTGAAATCCGACTTCTTTTTGTCAACCAAAGATCACAGACAAGGGTGGTGACAACCTTTATGTTTAAAACCAATAAGACAACCATGTAACTGATCAAGAGAGTAGTAAGACTCCCCCCCTTTTTTTGTGGAACCTCTTTTTTGGCAAAAGCTTGGGAGCTATACCCAAGCCAAAACAAACCCGGCCATATACTTACCTTCATATCCATCAGTCATTAGCAGTTTTAAAGAACAGTAATGTCCGGCCCTACCAACCATAGCTTTTTTCCAAAGCCAAAAAAATGTGAGCCGCTGTATACTTACCTTCACAAATTGTCACGCTTATCACAGACTAATAATAACCAGTGATAACCAGTTAATCACAAAAAAAACCCAACCATTTTCGAAAACTGCCAGTTAATTATATGCCTCTATCTTCTTAGAGAGAGAGACAAAAACAACCAGTTATAACAACAACCAGTCAAAAAGCTGTTTATTTTCACGAGAGTCAGAGCTAAGTGACCCATTGGTCATAACCCCATGTTGCCAATTTTTATACAGTCGGGACATAGTATCAGTCCCCATTTTTGTATACACATCCAACTGTAGCATGTATTAGGAACGGCCATCAAGCCAACCATCATGTTCACAACCATATACAAACATACACATACTGCCATATATGCACAAGAAGCTTTATGCGGAGATGAAGTCCTACAGCTTTTTAATTTCCGAGCCTTTTACTCCTTACTGAGGCTACCCCCATTGCAAAACAACCACCCACCAACGTTTTCTATGCACAATAGACCCAAGGCCAGCCAAAATGTCAAGGCTTTAGCAAAATAACCAGTCAAGCTCATGAACCTGCAACAATTTATAAGAATCGACATATCCTTCAGTAAACTACAGAGGCGACCTATTCATTCCGAGGTCAGGAGACTCTTTTATACAAGGCGGGAGTGCAATATTCCTAGGATTACCATATCAAGCTTTTTGAAAGAACGTCAACAGAAAATAACATTTGTACACAGTCTGTAAGAATGCCATGGCCGAAAAAGACTGCACAGTACGTGTGCTTGTACCAAAGAAAAGGTAGGACCACCTTCCTTAATTAAAGAACCTTTTAGTGTTTATAAAAAGTGCAGTAAACCAGCAAACTCAACAGGGGTAAGTTTGAACACCTGAGTCACCTCGGGGGAGAGCTCCATTCTTCTTGGTAGTCAAAAGCAAACAAGAGGTGTTTCACAAAATAACTCGACACATCCACAATGGCTAAGTGAGAGGCAGAGATGCGCCCTCACCTGTTTTTATAGCAGAAGGAGGCAAATCTTGCTCGTGTGCTGTGCCACGGTATCAAGAGAGCTAGGCTGCGCTCCACCATGAGTGTGAGATAGCATCTATCTGCATACCTATGGCCTTCAATGGGGATCGACAGTCAGGGAGGAGGGCCATCTTCACTTCTCCATGAGAGCAGACGACATGGATCACCCTCTACAGAGCATCATAATACATTCAAGGGCTTGGCCCCCCGGTAGTAGTGGTCCATTTTTTCTAAAAAAGCCAATTTCTTAAGTTTGACCCAGTATGGTCGAGGCAAAAGGAGCCTGGCGGGGGGGGGGGTTGTTTTTTTTTTTGAATTTTTTTCTTTTTAAACAAATATAACTAATGAACAGTATACCAGTGTGTGTGTGTGTGTGTGTGTGTGTGTGTGTGTGTGTGTGTGTGTGTGTACCCGCCCTAACCCAGGCACCACACACAATGGGTCGGTAGTAGGCCCATTGTGTATGAGCCTACTACCTAATGAGAGAGATGAGACTCTCTTTTTGAAACAATAGTCCAAGCGAGTTATGCCGAATAAGGGCTTGTACGATGGTGTTCTGAATCTGATTCTGGTTAAATCCGTTCTGGTAGTATTTTTTAATTAGTACAGATATCTCTTCCTAGGCCAAAGAGGGGGTAGATGAAGAGTAGCAAATTAAGTACAGAAGGCCAATACAGGAGCAAATAGAGGTTTTGTATGGCCTATTGATATTTCTTTTATGAATTCTATATGGGGAAGCTTAAGAAGATCCTTTCTCCATATAAATCTAAGGTCATATCCACTTGTAGATGGGGAGTGAAGGGAAATTTAAAGGTTAAGAAATTGGGTTGATTTGCAAAAGTTCTCAACATCAGTCGAATTATCTGGGAGGGAGGTAGGCTCAATTTTTAGGCAGTGGGGGTAGATTTGATCAATCTCATTAGAGAACATTCTGTTATTAACACTCAGCATGTCATCCATATATCTAAAAGTATGATTGAATAAAGTGTTGGAATTAGGGTTGCAGAGAAACACAAACAACTTGGAGAAGACGAAGCAAGCTCAAGGCACACAATAGAGAGTGTGTTACTTAGTGTGCAATGGAAAGATAGATAGCCCTAGAGTGATGGGCGTATATACAATGAACGGGGGAAAAAAACCTCCTAAAGAGGGAAAAAATGCCCCGGCGGTCCTAGTGTGTTCACACGCATCACTACCACATGTATATGGTAACAAATCCCCCCTGGAGTGATGCGGTGAACGAGAGCTGGCACATGAGTAAAGGGAAGTTCCATGCCCTGAGGACAGGATCAGTCCACAAAGGGGAGTAAGCCCAAAGCTTTGCGGAAAGCTTCAAGCTTCTCACGAGACAATGCCTTTGTGAAAAGATCTGCAAGGTTGTCCTGTGTTGGCACATAAGCCAAGCTGATCTCTCCTACTGAGAGCCTCTCCCTGACATAGTGGTAATGCACCTCAATGTGCTTTGTGCGAGCTTTAAAAACTGGGTTCCTCGCAACTGCCAATGCGCTCTGACTGTCAGTGTAGATAGTGTTGGCAGTGTCCTGTCCAACACCCAAATCAGCCATAAGGCGTCTGAGCCATACACACTCAACTGAAGCTGTCAAGACTGCCCTGTAGTCAGCCTCACAACTCGAAGTGGCCACAGTAGGTTTCTTCTTGCTCAACCATGATATACATGAACTTCCAAGCATGAAACAAAAACCTGATGTGGACACTCGCGTGTCAAAACAACCAGCCCAATCTGAGTCCGAAAAAGCATGTAAGTGTGGCGGCAATGATCCCCCCTTGGGATAAAACAAGCCAAGATGTAAAGTGCCACTAAGGTAGCGGAAAATCCTCTTGACAGCCTTCCAATGCTTAGACCCTGGGCTATGCATAAATCTGCTGACCTATGAGACTGCAAACTGAATATCCGGCCTCGTGTTGCATACATAAATGAGGCAGCCAACAACAGTTTGGTAAAGAGTGACATCAGCAGGATCGCCAGTATCATGTAGACTCAACTTCAAACCTGTTTCCATGGGAGTGGCAATAGGTTTGCAATCCTCAAGTCCAAACTTACATAGCAATGTCTCTATGTAACTTTTCTAACACAAGGCAATACCACCATCACACTGCTTAAACTGTATACCCAAGTAATGATGCAACAGCCCCAAATCTTTCATCTTAAAAGTAGCATTCAAATCAGCCTTAAATTCAGCAATATGTCTCTCATTTGGTCCAGTGATGAGCAAATCATCAACATAAAGTACCACGATGAGAAATACATCACCCTCATGCTTTACATACAATGTGCTTTCTGTTGGACTGTTACGAAAGCCTTGTTTGACCAAATGAGTGTCAGCTTTCTCATACCAAGCACGAGGAGATTGCTTCAACCCATACAAAGCCTTGTTACATTTGCACACTTTGTCCTCTTGTCCTTTTATGACAAAACCGCGAGGCTCCGTTACATAAACTTCCTCAAATATGTCACCATTCAAGAAAGCAGTAACAATGTCTGATTGATGTACATCCCAACCAAAATGAGCTGCCAATGCACATAGAAAACGTACAGTAGTCATACGACAAGTGGGAGCAGAAGTCTCTTCATAATCTATGCCTTTTTGCTATGCATAACCCTTTGCAACAAGTCGAGCCTTATGGCGATCGATCTCACCATCCGGCTTGCGTTTCAACTTGTAAACCCACTTCGTACCAATTGCCTTTTTTCCAGGAGGCAAATCACATAAAGTCCATGTGTCATTTTCTATAAGTGCATCATATTCTGATTGCATGGCAGCCATCCAATTTTTTGAATTATGTGCTTCATCAAAAGACAAAGACTCCTCAACATCATGTAAACTAGACACAGCCAAAGCATAACAATCTGATGCATAAGATGCATGGCGAGAGCCTGAACGAGACGACTAGACAAAGGTGCATCCAATTTACTGTCACGCAAAGTGTGCACCAGCCATTTTGTCATACCTCTAGCCTGCTCATTTTCAGCCCTTTCCTCATCAAGTACATCATGTACATCTGCATCAGTAATAGGCTGATCTAAAACATTTTCAGAAACCCCCATAGGCTGTACATTTGCCTCATTGGAACTTACATTCGTATTTCCACCACTGAAAAGAGGCAACAAAGTGTCATAAATGTCCTGTGAGCTTACATTACTGTCTCTAGTACATGACAGCAAGGACTGAACAGAATCTTCCACAAACACTACATCCCGAGAAACCAGAATACGTTTTGTTTGTGGATGATACAACCTGTAACCTTTGCTTTTAGCACTATAACCAACAAAAATACATTTGACAGCCTTATCATCCAATTTTCTGCGCTGCACTTGTGGCACCAAAGCATATGCCAAACAGCCAAAAACACGCATGTGCTCAATAGAAGGCTTTCTATCATGCCATGCTTCATATGGAGTAATAGACCGGAAAGCTTTCGTAGGACACCTGTTTAGTACATAAGTGGCACACATGATGGCCTCAAGCCAAAAAGAATGCGGTAAAGCTTGACTTTTGACAATACATCGTGCCATTTCCGTTTTTGACCTGTTTTTCCTCTCAGCAACACCATTTTGCTGAGGCGTATAAGGCACTGTACATTGGTGTTTTATCCCACGACTAGCCAGAAATGCATTAAATTCATGAGACATATACTCCCCCCCTCGATCGGAACGGAGGGTGCCCATAGTACATTTCGAGACATTTTCAGCCATAGCCAGAAATTGTTTGAAACACATAAAAACTTCGGACTTCGCTTTAAGCGGAAATACCCATGCATGCCTGTAGTAGTCATCAATGAAAGTCACGAAGTACAGGTAATTGCCCAAGGACGGAGTTTGCATGGGCCCACAAACATCACTATGCACAAGCTGCAACCTGCATGTGGCCCGAACTGAACCATCCTTTGGAAACTTAGAACATTTCATCTTACCCAAAATACAGCCTTCACAAACATGTTTGACAGGTGCTTCAAGAGGCGGCAAAGAAGCAACCATATCAGATTTCTGCAAACGCAGCAAACTGGCAAAATTCAGATGACCAAAATGTGCATGCCAAAGTTTTGCATCTGAAATAGCCCTTGAATCTGCAACAGCATTTGCAAAATTTTGTCCACACTTGTCATACAAAGTGAGCTTATACAGCCCACGGCACAGAAGCCCAGATGCAACAATTTCATCACCAAAACTGAGATCATGAACTGTACATCTGTCATCCACAAATTTGACTACAAGTCCAAGTCTAGCAAGTGCGGATACAGACAAGAGATTCTTCTGGATCCCAGGTACATAAAGTGCATCAACAAGTGTGAAGGAACTGCCATTAGCAGCAGTGAGCACAATCTTTCCAACTCCCTGAACTGGATAAGAGGCGTTGTTGGCACAAGTGACTGAATTCCCATGAGGGACAAACTCGAGAGAGGTAAACAATTCACGATGTGAGGTAATGTGCTTTGTAGCACCACTGTCGAAATACCACACATGTGAATCTGCAACAACTGACAAGCATGCATCATGGACAGCAGGATTGTAAGTGCACTCTGCGCTAAAAGCCCATTCTGCATCAACATCAGCAACACAGTCTCCTTTCACAAAAGACTCAACAATGGCTGCATTTGTAGTGGAACCAGCATTTGCAGTGGAACCACCCTCTTTCTTCTTAGCCTCTTTGGCCTTCAACTTAGGACACGACTTGATCAAGTGATCATTGGCTTTACAATAATGGCAACGCATCTTCTTTCTGCCCTTATCACCAGAATTTCCAGACGAATTGCTGCCAGTAGAAGCATTAGGAACATAATTTTTGCCACTCATAGCAGAACCATAAGAAGTGGCTGCATTACTGTTACCACTCTTTCTTTGAGAAGCAATAAAAGCCTGTTCAACTGCACGCTGCCTAGTCCTGTTTTTTCTAGAAAGTGACTCTTGCAACAGCAATGTGCATAATGCATCAAAACTTGACAACTTCAGGATTTCCTTGGGTCATAAGTCTCCAAGTACTAGCAAAAGTCTGGTAAGAATCTGGTAAGGCATCAAGAACAGTCTGCACAAGGGAACTGTCTGAAATGACTTCACCTGCAGAAATAAGCTGCTCATTGATATCCTTGACACTAGCAAGGAAAGTGTCCATATCATCCTCCTCATGCATAATCTTCGACTCCAGCTCTTTACGTAGCAAAGCAATTTTAGCCTCATTGCGGCTTGCATAAAGACTTGCTAGAATATCCCAAGCCTGTTTTGCAGATTTTGCTGAACGGATGTGAGGAACAATGGTGCGCTTCACAGACAACGCAATCAATGCATGAGCCTGCGCATCCTTAACATACCAATGAGCTTGTTCTGCCGTAGGCAAAACAACTCTAACAGCTGCAATCCTTGCAGCAAGGCCTACAACATCCTCAACATCGCCTACATCCTCAGAACCAGGACGTACATCAATGCCCTGTACAATGTTCCAGACACCTTTTGACACAAGAACATGTTGCATCATATAAGCCCACATAGGGTAGTTGTCCCCATCCAACCTGTCCTCAGCAGCAAACATCTTGAACACATCTGTGTTGTTGTTGTCAGCCATGGTAAATGTTGCACCTGATGTGAAAACTGCCCGAAAATAGGAGAAATGGAGCGGGAACAACCTGTGCTATATAGCACAAACCGTAGAAGACTATAAGGCACCTGTTATGCAGAAAACGGCACTGACAGAAATTCTGCACAAAATGACGAAATAGCCTGTGCAGTACTGCCTGTAGTGGAAACGGAGGCCGAAATGAGCCCAAATCAAAATTCTGAACAGACAAAGCTCTTCGAGCTTACCCGAAATTTTTGTCAACATTCGAACGCTCACCAAAGCTCACTGAAATCAGAGAAAGTGAGCAGGCGTGTGCTGGAGCAGTTGGCGACTAAGCCCGGGAGGACGTGACCTGCTCTGATACCAATTGTTGGAATTAGGGTTGCAGAGAAACACAAACAGCTTGGAGAAGACGAAGGAAGCTCAAGGCACACAATAGAGAGTGTGTTACTTAGTGTGCAATGGAAAGATAGATAGCCCTAGAGTGATGGGCGTATATACAATGCACGGGGGAAAAAACCTCCTAAAGAGGGAAAAAATGCCCCGGCGGTCCTAGTGTGTTAACACACATCACTACCACATGTATATGGTAACATAAAGAAATTATTTTATGGTTAGTTTCCATGTTCTTGAGACACCATTTGTATTCAAAAAAAGCTAGGTAAATGTTACACATAAGTGGTGAGCAAGAGAAGCCCATAGGGATGCCAAGGCATTGGTTAAAGTAGCAGCCGCCTGCAATAACAGTGCAGTTATTCAGCAGCCAGAAGATATAGGAGCAGAGCTTTGTTTCATTGAAGTGTAGAGGGTGTATGGAATGAGATGCTTGAATCCATCTGGGTTTCTTGGATAGAGAGATATAATGATACTTTCTCTTTTTAGCATTGGAAAAGGCTAAATTAATAACCTTAGCTAAAATAGTCTTAAGGCCGAGATCTCCACTAAGTGGAATGTTTTCATAGCATTGTGTAATGTCAGCTGAAAAGATGTGGAAGATATGTTGAGGAAGGTTAAGTGTGACTTCTGTAGCATTTTTTGTTAACAAGAAGGGATTGTATTGGATATTTAGGAAAACTTTGCAGATTCTTTGCTTCTCTGCACAAATGAGTTCAAATTCTGTGAGAATAATATCAAGGCAAAGAGTAATGTCTTTGGTGATATCTGTGAAGATGTAGTTAGAGGCATCAGCTATCCATCTGAATTTATGTTTGTGGTACTTATACGTAAGAAATAGTACAGGTAGCCTGGTGTTATTAAGAGAATAACCAAGTTGTCCTAGATGTTTAGAGATTTTGTTAGAGATCTCTTGCAGTGTATTGTTAGTATGACAGAATTCTTTACCTAACACTCGATCCCGAGCGGCTTTCCAAGCAAGGTATTTGCACATAATAGTAGGACAGTTGGCACTTTTGTCAAGCCCGACCACAAGCCATCTATCTGAGATTAGTTGAAAATCAAGAGCTAGTTGAGGAGTAAGCCAAGAGCTATCAGAAGAAAGCCACTTCCTAGGAAGCAGAGAAATTTTATGAAGGAAGCCTTCCTTCACTAATTCCTTTAAGTCCGGCAAGACTGTCATCTCCAGTCGGAGATCACTGAGAAGGTCAGTGAGGCAGCTAAGTTAAGCTGATAGAGCAAGGTAAGGGTTTTTTGGATAGTTGGGTATGTCATTAAGCCCTTTGGCTAGTAACTTACGTATTGTGACATTATCGATAATGCTAAGATCCTAAGTACAGGCATGGTTACCAAATCCTTCAAACTTGCTGCAAAATGAGGTAGATTGAATGCATGTACAGTAAGGGATTGTTTCTTGTCTAAGAAAGTCATTATTTAAGACTGATCCTTTTATAGGATGATGGTATTTCCACCCTATGAGAATTTTGTCAAGCAGTTTATGATTACCAAAAAATAAGTCAAAGCACTCACAAAAAAGATTTTTTGGTAAGATCGAATCGAGAAGGATATTGTGAAACAGATAGTGTATGTAGATAGCACCACAATTCGAATCATCTTTACTGAGAATTCTTCTTCCACATGGGTTTGTAGAGACCTGCAATATATTCATGGATTAGATTTCAGGGACGTTTCTGATTGCAGGGAATCTGCCTCTCCCTCTTGTAAAACTACGAGATTTTCCTCGATTAGACGAGAAGCTAGGTGTAAAAAAGGAGGTGAAGGAGCTAGGAGTAGCCAAAGAGTTAGCTCTTTTTAGAGCCGGATAATCATCATCTTCAATACAAGGTTTAAGCAGATTAGTGATGAACTTGAGCCCTTTGAAGTTAGCATAAGTGGTGAGGTATAGACTGGGCTCATCTGCTTTAAGCTCTTTCAGAATATCATGCATAAGACCACGGAAGATATTAAAGGAAATTTGTGCAATCACAATCTGCTTAGCCTGTCCACCAAGCCAAGAGCAGATAAGGGATAGATGAAAGTCGACTGGTTTCTCTGGGTATAACAGATCCAAATGGTTGAGGATAAACCATATTGCATGATCAAACCACATAATGCTTGATTCACAGGTATCTTTGGGGTCAAGAAACCTGCAAGCACATTTCACATAGGGGCAGAAGATATTCCAGATAGACTCTGTGTAGAAATCTGGGTTGCTTTTTGCAAATTCCATACTACCTTTAGTACTTATGTACAATCCAGCATTTGAGGGGCATTTGGAGTGGTCGATGAGGTGAAGGTTAAAGGGTTCTTTAATCAGTTCTCCCTTGTCCAAGAACTGCCCACCTTTGAGAATTTTGAGTTTACAGTCTTCCACTGTTGAGGCAGGAAGATTGGCCAAGTACACCCAGGTTTCACTAAGAATAGGGGCTAGAAATGCTTTGTTTGGCAGAACCCACAGTTGATGGTCAACTCCGAGAGATTCGATTTCTATTTGTCTTATTGGTAAGACAGGGAACACTTTAGAGATTTTTGGTACCATCTCAAGGAGGTTAACATCATTGAGGAAGCAAAGATTATTTTGGAATTCTTTTACTGCTTCTAGTGCTACACTATCCCTACAGAAAATTCCACCGGTTGGAGGGATGGAGGGGGTATTTGGGGTGCAGAAAAACGAGGGGTTAAGCCCACAGAGTTTCCTAAGGAATTTTGATAGCTCAGCTCCAGAAGAGGAGAATCGGGCAAGCTCTTGCTGATATTGTGAAGCAAGGACAGGCAGTTGGGAGATATATTGGGTCAACAAGTTAACACCTTCTAGGGAGTCTTTGTCCAATGAAGCCAGAATTTTTACCCAGTCATTAAATGACAACATATGCAAGATAGATAGTTTTTTATCCGAGACAAGAGCTGAATCATAAATAAGCTGTGAAGCATCCAAACTGCTAATACATCTGAGGACAAGAGAGGAGGCCATAGAGAGGGGCTCCGAGGTAAGTTCCAATCCTTGAGATAAGGCAAGAGTCTGCAAAAACAGTGAGGTCAGGTTTACTTTTTCTTGCCATAGTATGTAATACATAATTTGGCTTTCCTAGCAAGGAAACGTCTAGTTCTAGTAGCCAAGGTATTCTTTGGTGTTTGGTTTTTTATGTAAAGCTTAATCTGAACAAGAATCTTTGCATGATTCTCAGGGTTGTGATTAGTGCTCATGCGAGCTGTCATTCTATAACGTGAGCAGTCCTGAAATAGAAGTGACATAAAGATTAGCAAAGTGTCTAGATTGTGAAGTATATTTGGTTCTGCAACCCTTCAACCGGCAAAGTCAGAGACTATGGTAGCCATGAGCAGGGAACCAGAAAAAGAGTCTAAAAGGGGCCACCTAACACCAGTCTACCAATGAAGGATTTACCGACTGTGGGTCCAATTTAGAGCTCCATTCCTAAGATAATTTCCTAGGCCAGCATCCCGCTTTCCCCCGGAAAGAAGAAACCTTATGTATAGGATGTGTGTGTAGCTGTATAAATCTTAACTAATAAGACATAACTGAATTTTTACATTCAAAAGACTGCTGGCCAAGGAATAATGAACTGATATGTACAAAAATAACTCAGTACTAGAATTATTTAGGTACAATGACTGTAGGAAAGAGATCCTATGTCAATAAGACTAGAAGTAAAAGAACTTCCCCGTTCCTCAGTGAGTATGTCATTACAGAAATGCTGCTTCCCAAAGAAAAGAAAGCCATCCAAGATAAGCTAGAGTCCTTACCTGCATCCGTCCAAACAAGACAACAATTCTATTAGCCTTGGATGTGTTTTACAGGTATCAATGGACTATATCAGTTGTTATCCATGTCCATCTTATAGGTTTTAATTACTTTAGACAAGCAAGTTTATTCATTAGATTTGGTATGTTTAGCAGTCTTTCATATTACTTTATAGTCTATGGTGAAGTCCATCAGAAGTAAAACTACGAGCCATAGCTCAATAGCTATGTATAAAAGCAACCATATACTTACCTTCAAGATCAGTAGAACCCATGGTACAAAAAGGTATTTCTTTAGACAAAGAGATGTGAAATCCGACTTCTTTTTGTCAACCAAAGATCACAGACAAGGGTGGTGACAACCTTTATGTTTAAAACCAATAAGACAACCATGTAACTGATCAAGAGAGTAGTAAGACTCCCCCCCTTTTTTTGTGGAACCTCTTTTTTGGCAAAAACTTGGGAGCTCTACCCAAGCCAAAACAAACCCAGCCATATACTTACCTTCATATCCATCAGTCATTAGCAGTTTTAAAGAATAGTAATGTCCGACCCTACCAACCATAGCTTTTTTCCAAAGCCAAAAAAATGTGAGCCGCTATATACTTACCTTCACAAATTGTCACGCTTATCACAGACTAATAATAACCAGTGATAACCAGTTAATCACAGAAAAAACCCAACCATTTTCGAAAACTGCCAGTTAATTATATGCCTCTATCTCCTTAGAGAGAGAGACAAAAACAACCAGTTATAACAACAACCAGTCAAAAAGCTGTTTATTTTCACGAGAGTCAGAGCTAAGTGACCCATTGGTCATAACCCCATGTTGCCAATTTTTATACAGTCGGGACATAGTATCAGTCCCCATTTTTGTATACACATCCAACTGTAGCATGTATTAGGGACGGCCATCAAGCCAACCATCATGTTCACAACCATATACAAACATATACATACTGCCATATATGCACAAGAAGCTTTATGCGGAGATGAAGTCCTGCAGCGTTTAATTTCCGAGCCTTTTACTCCTTACTGAGGCTACCCCCATTGCAAAACAACCACCGACCAACGTTTTCTATGCACAAGAGACCCAAGGCCAGCCAAAATGTCAAGGCTTTAGCAAAATAACCAGTCAAGCTCATGAACCTGCAACAATTTATAAGAATCGACATATCCTTCAGTAAACTACAGAGGCGACCTATTCATTCCGAGGTCAGGAGACTCTTTTATACAAGGCGGGAGTGCAATATTCCTAGGATTACCATATCAAGCTTTTTGAAAGAACGTCAACAGAAAATAACATTTGTACACAGTCTGTAAGAATGCCATGGCCGAAAAAGACCGCACAGTACGTGTGCTTGTACCAAAGAAACGGTAGGACCACCTTCCTTAATTAAAGAACCTTTTAGTGTTTATAAAAAGTGCAGTAAACCAACAAACTCAACAGGGGTAAGTTTGAACACCTGAGTCACCTCGGGGGAGAGCTCCATTCTTCTTGGTAGTCAAAAGCAAACAAGAGGTGTTTCACAAAATAACTCGACACATCCACAATGGCTAAGTGAGAGGCAGAGATGCGCCCTCACCTGTTTTTATAGCAGAAGGAGGCAAATCTTGCTCGTGTGTTGTGCCACGGTATCAAGAGAGCTAGGCTGCGCTCCACCATGAGTGTGAGATAGCATCGATTCACACACCTATGGCCTTCAATGGGGATCGACAGTCGGGGAGGAGGGCCATCTTCACTTCGCCATGAAAGCAGACGACATTGATCACACTCGACAGAGCATCATAATACATTCAAGGGCTTGGCCCCCCGGTAGTAGTGGTCCATTTTTTCTAAAAAAGCCAATTTCTTAAGTTTGACCCAGTATGGTCTAGGCAAAAGGAGCCCGGGGGGGGGGGGGGGGGGGGGGGGGTTTGTTGTTTTTTTTCTTTTTAAACAAATATAACTAATGAACAGTATACCAGAGTGTGTGTGTGTGTGTGTGTGTGTGTGTGTGTGTGTGAGAGAGAGAGAGAGAGAGAGAGAGAGAGAGAGAGTAAGTGTGGTGTGAGAGCAATGTGAGAAGAGTATGAGGAGGAGGAGGAGGAGGGTATAGTAATGTATCTATAAGAGTATAGTAATGTATAGTAATGTATCTATAAGAGTGGTAAGAAGTTTTGCATCCAACTCATACTTGCAATTGAAATTGAGATGCACCACTAACTCGTGAATGACAAGATGTGGGGTTGAATTTATAACAAAAGCATAAGCTAGCTTTGAGTACACAAGAAACGAAGATATTTGTAGTGTTTGGTGCAGCCACAAGTTGCAATCGATGCACTCTCTTTAATATGTTCGCAGGCTCTTTGTGTGATTTGAGTGTGGTCATTCACTTATGCAGATAGTCTTGGCATGCCTAACCCAAGAAAATCCACATAGCATTGCCAAACCGTTGCTGCGTTGACCAGTTATTTGAAAACATCACCAAGGCTAGGTTCAGACAAGCCCGACGGTGGCAAACGTACTGCGTTCTTGCCCCACTCTTCCAGTTCACAATAGACGGCCATAAATACTCTTCTGTAGCTGAGCAATAAAGGGTGCTTGATCGTGATTGGCTTACAAAGGCATAATGTAGCACTTTTCGCATTCCACACTGAAAAGCGAAAAAAGCGAATAGTAACAGCATTTTTGGGGGGGGGGGGGGGGGGGGGGGGGGGCGGGCGGGCGGGGGCATTTTTTTTGTGGGTTGGAAAGCTTTAGGTGCGCAATTCAACCAATGATAGCTTCCCATTATGAATGAGCACCCTTGCCCGGTGCTCTACCATTGTCCCATGTAAAAAGCATAGAGAATAGGTGCATGTACCAAAAAAATTGTTGTGTGTAAAAAATAACGCTTTAGAAATTTTAAATCTTCCCTTTTAATAAGGGAATATGGAGAATATTTTAAAGATTCTCTCTCTCTCTCTCTCTCTCTCTCTCTCTCTCTCTCTCTCTCACACACACACACACACACACACACTTTTTCTTTGTAAATCTGCTTTGATTAATTTACAAGTGGGAAACCTCAAAGCGAGGAAAACCCACGAAAAAGATCAAACAATGGGAAACCTCAAGGCGAGGAAAACCCATAGAAAGTATTATAAATTGTAACTGGAAAACAGTCACACACACACACACACACACACACACACACACACAAGTTATCAACACACTCTCTCTGTACATGTTCAGAAGCCTCCAGTGATGGTAGCTCAACAACTCTTCTGGCACCCATTGCAACAACATTGAAGCCTAAAGGACTACCATGACATCTACCCACAAGTCTGGTCCTAAAGGACGAAGAGAACAAAGAAGGAGGGTTTGGGCCTCCTCTATATGACACGCCAATAACATTGAGGGGATCAAGGGTGGGGGTTCAAGTCTCGGGGTGGGGGGAGAGGAGACTTGGGCCTGAATTCACATTTTGCCTCAAATTTACACTTTTCACTCGAATTTACAATACAAACATCTGATGGCTTGATTTTTCCCGTGGTCACTAGATGCACTCCCACCGTTGATCCCTCAATCCTCATGGCGTGTCAAATAGAGAGGAGGGGGGTTGGGGGGGGAACATGAGCAAGAATATGAAGAGGAGGAGGGGAGGCCAAAGACAAGGGAGAGAAAAGAAGGAAGTGTGAGAGAAATGGCGCCCTGTCGTGGGGAATCTTTAGACTGATGTTTTTTTTAAAAAAATAGCAAAACTCACAATTGTGAGTGAATTATAATAATCAACCCAAATAATTACAAGGTCTTGTCATGCTCGTGTTGAGCCATGACATCATCCAGGGACCATAATTACATCGGCTATCAGGCCAACCCACTCGCCCCCTTATCCTTGATAGGTCCATTATCATGTTGTTCTGAGATCTTTTAGTTACCGATAGCCAAGATTTTCCCCCATCCTAGGCATACCCTCTGCTGACAACAAGGCACAAATAGTCCTAGACCAATCCTCCGAGTGTTGCTTGCACCCGAGCGTCCAAATTAGCACTTCGCTTTCTTGTATAATTTTGTGTAGCTTGCCACCTCAAGACCTCCTTCAAACACACGACGGTTCCTTGTTTGCCATACATTATGTAAGAAGAAGTACCTGACGATTTAAGTGCTGAAGAGGATGGCTTGCCCACATGTCAACGAAAGTGTCGCGGGCGTAGTGGTTAGTGCATTGGGCTTTCACGGCGGTGCCAGGGTGCCTGCGGGCGCCTAATTTTTCCACCTTCCATTCGCCTCGAGATTCCCACTTTTGACCCCACCACGGATCCCATCTCTCCCCATCCGTGCCCTTTAGTGTTGAGGCCCATGGACCCTGGATAAGAGACATTGTGACTTCTTTTGTTATCCTTTTGAGTTCCCATTGAGGTTGGCCAAGTTGCATATGAGAATTTGACTAGGAAGCCTCTTTGTTCCAAATCAGCCTCCGTAGTATCATCTACATGCACATTCAAAGTGGCATTGGAAGCATTGCCCTCCATTCTTCTATCCGGAAGAAGTTAGGGTATGGTCACACGAGGCTTGGTTATCAATTATTTGAGCTGATACACACACATAGCGTGCACTCACACTAAATACCAAGAAAAACAAAACAAAAAATTGAATCTTCTCTCTGCGTGCCGAATCTCCATCTCCATCTCTCCATCTCTCTCTCTCTCTCTCTCTCACACATTGTGCACGCATGCTGCCAAACTGCCTCTCTCGACCAAGGCTAGAAAAATACATTTTTCCTAACCGATCAAAATAAGGGGAAACTTGAAATTCTCCCAGTTTTCGGGTCAAAATTTGAAACTTTTGCCGGTAATTACACTAAAACTTATGTAAATTTGCCAATTTTCTTACAGGCAAGCTCAAAATCTACCGGGATTTTATAATTTCAACCGATTAAAATACACTAGACCCCGGGTTTTTTCTAATAGTGCTCTCGACTGCTTTTACGCCTCGCTGCTGCCAGGAAGAGCTTTGTCTTTTTCAAGGTTTGCTTTAAATTTAAAGCATTTTATTTTATTTGATTTTAATTTGATTCAAATAAAATTCAATTTCATTGTAATTTATTTTCATTTGATTTTTCACTTTATTCATTTTAATCAAATAACAATTCGGGCAAAAAATCCAAAATTTCATTTACTAATATTAATAAACCAAATAAAAACAAAAAATAAATAAAACTTAAAAAAATAAAATAAATTCACCTAAAATTTTAATTTAGAAAAGATAAAACCATAAAATTGATAAACTCAAAAAAAGGGAAATCAAAAATCAAAATATTCACAAAAATCCCCCAAAAAATAAAATTTCACAAAAATTGACCCAAAAAATCTAAAAAATATCAAAACATCAAATAGATTTCCAAAAAATAAAAAAATCACTATTTTTTTTTGAAATTTTAAAAAATCAAGAGAAATTCAAAAAATCATAAAAACTCCAAAAAAAAGCATAAAAACCTTCTAAAAATAAAAAAATACATTTGTTTTTCTTGTTTTGCTTTTGAGTATTTTTTACTTTTTATTTTATTTATTTTATTTATTTTATTTATTATTTTAAGTAAAAAATACATTTATTTATTGTTTTGCTTTTGAGTATTTTATTTATTATTTTGCATATACTTTTGAGTATTTTTTACTTTTTATTTTTATTTACTTTAAAATTGGAATCCGTGTAAAAACAGAGTCTCTACGTGCAATTTGACTCAAATCTAGTCAAGTCGAGTGTAATCGGGCAAAATTGGCCTCTTCGGGCGTATATACTCTCAAGTGTGCCTAATCATGCCTAAATGCGTGTGAATGGGGTCTATAAGGGATGTGCAATGCATGTGGGAAGAAAGGCGAGAGAAATGCATTTTTTTCCCCTTTTTTTCAAGTTTTTGGATTTTGGGTTAAAAGAAAGAAAAATACAAAAAGTACAAATAAAAATAATAAAAAGTGATTTATTTGTACTTTTTGTGTATATTTTTCTTTCTTTTAACCCAAAATCCAAAAACTTGAAAAAAAGGGGAAAAAAATGCATTTCTCTCGCCTTTCTTCCCACATGCATTGCACATCCCTTACAGGCCCCATTCACACGCATTTTGGCATGATTAGGCACACTTGAGAGTATATACGCCCGAAGAGGCCAATTTTGCCCGATTACACTCGACTTGACTAGATTTGAGTCAGATTGCACGTAGAGACTCTGTTTTTACACGGATTCCAATTTTACCTTACGTTAGGCTAGGTGACCAGCTTTAGAGATTGTTCATGTGCATTATTTCATTTTGGTCGATTTGACAACAGATTCCACGCGTGCCCACATTTGACCCCGAGTTGCTATAAAGATTTGTTTGTGGCCTTGATATTGACTAGATTACAATAGCTAAAGCCCATTCACACATGAGATCTTGACGTGGCCTTATTTTAGTTGTTGGTCACACGCTTGCAGACGATTACATCCTCATTTGATCCGCTGATTTTTTTTTTATCGTGACTTGGATTGAGAGACAATTTTTAGCGCTTGTTCACATGCAGTGACCCCAGATTAGCACTTGGCCGACATTTGATTGCCAGATTACGCACCCTAGCTAGTGCACATGCTTATTGATACCAGATTTGACCTAGATTAATAGACTTTGGCGATCATGGATCATGAGGCCTTGTTTGATAGGCTATTGTGGATTTATGGTGAGATAGACGGATTGCCTATATACACACATGTAGACACCCAGCACAGATATATCCAGCTTCAACCCACAAACCATTAGACACCTAGTTTTTAGGTGCTTAGAGGCCGAGCACACCCAACGTTGCCATATTACAGTCTTGATGGTTTTGGTACATCATATAGACCTATAACGGAGGATATTCCAACGAGTTTCTTGTTATACACCCTTGAGCTACCATAGACTATATCTTTGTACTTGTTGATGGTGGACCCATTTATGCGGAGGATGTACATGAGTGATAGAGCCATATCTAGAGAGCACCCTACCTCCGATATAGTCAGTGCTTTCCCACCATATTTCTTGCGAGGTACCTATAGGAGCATTTACTATGAGGCTATATATATGTTGTTATGTGGACAACCCTATTTTTGTACTCCGTGTAGTGTAGTTGAGGCTACAGTAGACCCTATGACCATACTGTTTACACGGTTGGCAAGACTTAGATCACCTCTAGGATTCACACCTTTTAGACCATCTAGGAGATAGACATCTTTTGAGATCATGGCAGAGGCAAGGGCAGATAAAGAGTGCAGGAGCCAGAGCCTTACCACTACACAGCCAAAGTTACCATGCATAGAGACAACCACGTCACAGGTTTTGACCACCATTATGACTAGTACACATGCTAGAGAGGCAGTAGGGATTGCACCATAGCCCATAAGCACAACGGCCACTGAGCTTACTGATCACATGCATCAGATATGCTGACGAGACATAGATCATCACCCAGAGATGCCATGCAAGTACCACTTGACGATAGAGTTGCCACGACTAGCAGAGAGTACCATAGTCAACTTGTGCTACCTTTCTTAGGCTACAGAGGACTCATGACTTGGTTTGTTGACCTTGATGGACATTCCTACACTAGAGGCACCTTCTCGGATGACATTGAACCTTTGATATGGTAGGTAGTCAGAGTTCAGAGACATCACCTTGGTTTTTTACTGATGAGCTCAAGGAACATACATGTCCCTAATGATTAGCCCATATGATGTTGTGGATAGAGCACATCCTGATGATTGTTTAAACACCCAATTACATCCTAGGATAGTGCAGTTACATAGACTCGAGCAAACATTGACCTATGTTGATAATTGTGGATGTAGATATCAACAAGAGCAGACCACAAGATGTTTTGAGCCAACCATCAGCATTATAATATATCTTGCTGGAGATCCTTGTGATAGGATTTATAGGGACTTAGATGGTACTCGATATTCCTTGATGATAGGATTGCCCTATTCTTCACAACATGGCCAAGATCCTATAGTGATGACCACATAGAGTCCACACACACCTGCTAGATAGACTTCCCCTATTAGGTCACCTCCAAATCTTCGTCACGTAGATATATTTTGCCTCATAGCACAATTGATCAGTTGGGGTCTAAAGTGATTGAGATGAAGGAGACAAATGTTGAGATTGACGACAAGACGAGCACACCATAGAGCCACCTAGAGTGACTATTCTAGAGATTGCTACTTGTTCTACAAAGGAGGTACAGCCTAGCAAGATTGCTCCTACACAAGAGACAAGTATTGAGCTAGTAGAGATGGGTAGCGTGCCGAATTCTACACTTATTGCTAAGTCTAGGAACCTATTACAGAGGTAGATATCCCACCAAAGCCTACATTTGAGGAGATTGCTGGCACACATGGCCATGATAGAGTTGTGTCACATGAGGCTATAATTTGATAAGTGACACAAGTCCTACAGCTAGAGATGAGCTACACTTTCTAGCCACTACTTTGCAGATAGATAGACCCATGCTAGTCTTGTGTGGTGAGAGGATGGGATTGTGCACATTTCATGATTTGAGTCGATTGAATTTCTTTGAGAAACTCAAGCGCTTTGTCCAGGATCCTCCCACACATCAGCTAGTGCGAGTTATGTTTAGCCCAGGCATCTCAAGATCCTTTAGAGACAAGTATGATGCGATGTACTTGCCAATTTGTGAGATTGACTTGCATGCCATAGATCCTTTATCTTACGATGAGTCCCTAGATAGACATACTCATTCGACATTGTTAGAGTTTTATAGACTTGAGCAGACCCAGACATATGTTCATGATTGTGGATGTAGGTACACACGAAGTCTAGCACATCTGATGAGTTACCTCTGAGTGTGAGTGCCATGCTTATGTTTGATCGAGACCCTTGAGAGCAAGTATATAGAGGAACTGATCATGCCTTCTATGTGTTGATTACCAGATTGAGATACACACCTAGACCATTGATATATCGATCACATTATAGAGCTAGACTACCTATGATAGTCCATCCCAATCAGACCTCCTAGACCCATGAGTGATTGTGATCCTCCACGAGAGATTCCTAGGACTATGCCACCCCCAGATGTAGCTCCATATCTTAGCCTACCATAGAGTGAGATTCATAGCTTAGATCAGTACAAGAATCATTCCATAGAGCTGACATATGTTGCTTACCATCTTGAGAGATAGCATAGTGATACATTATTGAGTGATTTGCCTATAGAGCAGCCACATCATAGAGATGTTTCCATAGAGGCATATGTTCTTGCAGAGACAAGACCACATTTCCGGATCATAGAGCGGGCAAACGCGACTTGTGAGACATTGTCACATGAGTTTCTTATAGACCACATTGATGAAACTACAATAGAAACCACACCACTGATATTAAAGCCATAGCTTGACTCATAGAGATTACCATAGGACTAGACAGGTTTATGTTCCCCCAAAAAATCTTCATGATAGATGTTTGTCTAGTGACAACACACTTGTATGGATAGCAAGCCATAGAGCACATGATGGTGCATCACAGGGATGGCTAGCTTCTAGACGGCCACTAGAGGCACGTGGATTTTATGAGGGACATAGACAGATTTGGGTTCCTAGAAGTCATGTAGTAGCATATTCCATGATGAGCGCTCATATTCTTTTACGCTTCCTAGAGTAAATATATTACAACAGAGCTGTCCAATGGAGGGACCACGATGGTATACAAGACGTTCAGTGGCCATCTACTATGAGATAGTCTAGACCTAGAGTTTGACGAGCTAGACACTCATGACCATATGTGAGGAGAGCTCGATAGAAATTCGTTGAGGTACCATGGACATTGCAGATTTGGTTACCAATGAGCCGACCACCTATCACTGTTATGTTTAATGGCCATGTGGCCAACCGCCCAACACTAACTGCTACTAACCCTAAGTGTACATCTATACTCTTGGTGAGCCACTAACACAAAGTGGAGTGAGTATTGTGCCAAGTGCATAAGATAGAGAAGAAAGAAAGGGGGCACACAGTGTGTGTCAATTCTCCCCTTCAACCTGTGTGTGTGGCTATGGTGGTGTGTGTGTTTGTGTGTGTGTGTGTGTGTGTGTGTGTGTGTGTGTGTGTGTGTGTGTGTGTGTGTGTGTGTGTGTGTGTATTCATCTTCCTCTTCCGTTTGTTCCTGGTTCCTCTCCTTCATCTGGTATCAAAGCTGTTTCATTCCCAAAATCGCTTCCACACACGCGTGCACTTTCAAGAGTGCAAACAGGGTTCTGACTTTGGCATTGGAAAATTCAGCAATCGAAGAGCGTTTCCTACAAGTGTCTTGGACTTTTACCCCCCTTTCGGAGCCTTTCGTGCCATCAGAAACCTAACTCAAGCTACGGTTTAGGAGCTGCATTTTTCAGCTTTTTTTGGTAGTTTGTGTTGTAGAGCTTCCATAGCCATTACAGGTACCATTGTTGGAGTCTCTTCCATCTACAAGAGCCTACGGCTCATTTGGGAGTGTGTAGCCTCTTTCGGAGTGGCCTCATACACACACATAGAGTGGGAGTTTGACGGCATTGTCTTCTTCAAGTACAGGTACAAATACAGGTATAGGTACATGTACATAGAGCAGCTTGGTTAGCTTTCTCTATGTTTCTCGGCCTTGATTTCGGCTTTGGCTATGGCGTGGGCATCAACTCACAGGCTACTGGTTTCAGTGCTTGCAATATTTTCGTTCCAGTGGGAATGTTGGCACTTTTGATAGTATTTGAGCTCTTTTGAGAGTAGTTTGACTCCCCGCAGACATATTTCTTTGCATGCACATGCTTTTTGGCACTTGTTTGAGCGTCCTGACAGACTTGTACGTCTTTGTGGATACTGCCATTGTACGCTTTTGTGGAGACATCTTTCGGCTAGTACGGCAGTCTCGGCCATTTTTGAGACTTGGCTATACGTTTTTCTACATAACCTATGTTGTCGAGGGTCCATAGTGTGAGGTTTTCATTAATCTGGGGTATTCTCAAATATGGAGATACCTTCGGTGATACAAGTAACAGGAGCATCCCTTACGAGGCCTTGCCATTGGACATGTATAGAGTGGTATAGGTGCTTTTGATGCCAAGTTGGCAGTCTATGGTCAATTTAATAATTTATGCACCTCATTTGGTCTCTATACATTGTGCTTTTGTGAGGCATTGCCCTCTTTTATGTTTTGTGAGTGACATACTTGATCATTTTGTCTTGTATTTTGGTTGACATAGTCCCAAATACAAAGGAGACTCTGCCAAAATTTTCCCAAAATCTTTTGGTAGTTTTGTCACCATGTCTACTAGCAAAGACCATGACATTTATAACATAAAGAAGTTTAATGGCACTAATTTTCAGCTTTGGAAGAACCAGATGCATGATGTACTTGTCCAAAAGAAGCAAAAGTTGTCTATTACCTATGCGGCTAGAATTGAAGATATGCACATGACTCAGTTTCAGTGGGAGGAGCTTGATGAGCTATGCAGGTCTACAATTAGACTGCACCTTGGTGAGTCGGTGTACTTTTCAGTGTTAGAATGCAAGATTGCTCATGCTTTATGGCAGAAATTATGCGACACTTACGAAAAGGATACAGCTAGCAATAAGGTTTTCATAATGCAAAATCTTTTCAACCTTCGTAAGAAGGAGTCAACTAGCATTTCCCAGCCATATCAATGATTTTGATTCTCTTTTTGCCAAGATTCATGCACAGTGCATGAACATTGATGATGAGATGAAAGCAATCTTTTTGCTTTGTTTGTTGCTACCCTCTTGAGATACCTTTTGCACACCTATTAGTAACTATGTTCCTAATGGTATGCTAAAATACGATGGTGCTACTAGTACACTTTTGTCAGAGGAGATGCATCGAAAGACCATGACTAGCTCGCATTATAGCGAAGCTCATTATGTGCAAAGGGATGATAAGCAACGTAAGGGCCATTATTCGTAACATGAGTCCAAGAAAGAGGGAAATAGAGCTGCATCAAAGGGTAGATCAAAGTCTCATGGTCACTGCAATGTTCAATGCCATTATTGTGATAAGTTTGGTCACATAAAGAAGGATTGTTACGCTTGAAAGTGTGACAAAGAGAAGGGAAAAGGTAAAGGCAAAGATCATGATGATAAAGAGGAGAAACCAAAGAGTTTGGTTAAGATTGAAGAACTGAACATAGTTCAGGATGACAGTGATGCACAAGACATTAATATGGTGACTAAAAATAATGATGTCTTTTATGATGCATAAGAAACTCTATCTTTGCATAGTTTTATGCCAGTTGAACTCCTTGTTAGTAGTAAAGTATCCCATACATGGATTCTTGATTTGGGTGCTTCGTTGCATGTCACACCTCATAGGCATTGGTTTATACATACGAGGAAACCATTGGCTTTGTTACACTTGGTGACAGTTACTCTTGTGACATTGTCGGCGTAGGTGATATTGCCATGGTTATGGCAAATGGGGTGAAGTTTATTATCCATAATGTGCTTCATGTTCCAGCCTTGACACACAATCTGATTTCGGTTGGATGTCTTGATGACTTGGGTTACAAAGTCACTTTTCATCAGCAGTCTTGGTGTGTTGCTAAGGGTCATCTTATTATAGCCCATGGGTCTAAAGTTGTTTCAATTTATCCTCTTTATGTATCTGATAAAAACAATGTTCTTTCTGTAACCGAGTTGCCAACCGTTGCTTTGTGGCATAGCCGGTTAGGACATATGTCAAAGAAGGGAATGGAGACACTCTCTCATTTGGGCTACTTATCGTCTTTGTCATTTTTTTATTTTCCTTGTTGTGAGCACTGTCAATATGGAAATCAAACACGGACACATCATACACATTCATCTTTTGATAAAGACAGAAAACCCTTAGAGCTTATGCACAGTGATTTATGTGGGCCTATGCCTTCTAAATCCCATGGTGGTGCATCCTATTATGCTACATTCATTGATTATGCAACATGGCATGTTTGGGTCTATGCCATGAAGTCTAAAGATGAGACCTTTTCTTGCTTCAAGAAGTTCTTATCTAGTGTTGAAACTCAATCTAAACATAAGTTGAAAGCTTTGCGCTCAGATAATGGTGGAGAATATGTCTCCAAAGAGTTTACAGACTTTCAAGTAGGGAAATTAAGCATGAGTTTATAGCTCCTTATACCCCGGCACAAAATGGTGTTGTGGAACAAATGAATAGGACCAGTCAAGAGTGGATTATGTCTATGCTATAATAGGCTAATTTACCCCGCAAGCATTTTGGGCTGAAGCATTATACACAGCTGTGTACTTGATCAATAGATCACCACATGCTTCATTATAGTTTCGTGTACCTTTGGATTTATGGTCAGGACATAAATTGTCTTATGAAAAACTGTGCATATTTGATTGTAAAGCTTATACACATGTACCCAAGGAGTTGCGTGCTAAGCTAGATCCTAAGTCCAGGAAACGCATCTTCATTGACTATGGTGTAGATGGTCAATTTGGCTATCGTTTATGGGATCCGAAAAGTAGATCAATGATCCGTAGCAGTGATGTTGTCTTTAATGAGACTAAGATGCATAGACAGCTAGTGAAAGAGGTTGAATTCCAAAAAGTGACGTTTTCTGATGTATTACCTCCTGTCTAGACAGTTGCCGAGCCACTTACTACACAGGCTAGTACGAGTTCTGATCAGTCGTGGAGATCTCAAAGAGTCTCACATCCGCCAGAATGTTTTGTTCCAGGCATGGATTTTGTTTTACTGACAAATAGTGGTGAGCCTTCTTGTTATAAAGGGGGGTTTTATTTTTGCGAGCTTTCAGTTTCAAGCATTTACAATTGGAACTGTTTTTTCGAGCTTTTAAACCCAAATTTTACACCAATGATATCTTTAAATATCATTGTATAGTGGAAAAACTCAAAACCTTACAATACAATCTTTCAACTACCAAACACTTTTAAGAAATATGGAAGCATGTCTATGCTTATGCAAAATGAAACTTTATAAAAAGCACCATTTGTATGTATTTTTGAGGCTATACTGAAAACATGGGCTCCCACATGGGATTTCTTTCACATAAACTCTTATTTCCATCACTTTAATGATTTTGTTGTCTCACAAAAATCAACACACAAGCCAATGGTGTCAACATCATCTAACTACAAAAGAAAACTCCAATCAAAGTCATCTCCACATCATGTGGCAGTCATGTACCAAACAACACAAATGAAATGTATGGAGCATACCAAAATTCCATGTCAATGTCATATGGCTGCCATGTACATAAAAAAATAAATCAAAACATGAAGATGTGTACTATCAGAATAGAGTTTCCTCAACCAAATGTGCATCCGCAATCAACATTTCACAGGTCCACATGCAATATCAGTCAAACATCTTTCATAGAGCACATGATCTAGCTCTAGACACATTCAATGCCTCATATCTTCCGTAGAAGCTCGGCCCAAACCACCACACCCCGCAAACAAGTCCAAAACATAGTCATGAGGCTCAGTAAATGTTGCCAGCAACCACCTGACCATATAAAAAATAAATTAGAAACCGAATGCAAACACATATATACCATAACATTCACTAGTATCATACTTTGGACTAGTCTTACCGAAAGAACAAAGAAGACCGCTCTGCCCCGCCTCTAAGAATAACACCATCAATCTCAATGGGGAAGACTACATCATCTATCATGTAGCTACAATCTACTGGAAACAATCTCTCAGCAATTTTCTCCCCTGCCTCTCTATCATAGTGTGGCACAGGATGGCCAATACAATACCAAAGACACATGGTAAGATCAAGTACCTGCATGAATAAAAAACTCAAAGAATGAATGGCATAGCTACAATGTTTTTAGTTAGGAAATTAAACTATGAAACTAAGTTTATTATCTTACCGCCTCTCTAGTGAGTGGATGCCGATATGCCTTCTTATTACACATGAGAGTCCATGTACGTAAGAGCACAAGTCCTACCCTAGTTGCAACTGCAATAAAATCTCCAATATGCTCAGCCATGCACATGGTCACTAAAAACCCCTCATCGGCCAAAAACTCACGAGCAACATCCATGCACCCTGTCACTAGACCCCTGGAAAATGTGTTCCACTTGGGAACACTCATGCCCTCTACAAAAGTGAATGATGACATGTAAGCATACAACCATAGTTAGTTGTAGGTACTAGTCCAAAGAAAAGTTACTTACCCAATGGGATTGGTCCTAGACCATCCACAAGCAAACTTGTAGGAAAATCTGCAAAGATAATCCTAGCAACCTCACGACATGGCACACCATCTTTGCTATATAGATTTGTATTCTGTGTCGCAAAAAATTTGTTGATGCTATAAGAAAACCAAACATGAATTATGTTCAAAATCATAGAACAATGAAAGAAGAAAATGCAAATAAGTAAGCACTATGAAAATCTACCTATCAAGGTGTACGCTCCTTGTCGCACTGTTGAAGCAAGGGCCTTGCCTAACACTGTGTGCGAGCCATAGACGGCTCCAAGCACACAACTAGCTTAACTAGTAAGCTCAAAAGAGGGCAATGGTGTGTCACTCACCGCTCTATGCTCCTGCCGTGGAGGATTCCTCGCCGCGAAGAAGAAGGAGCCGCCGCTACGTTGCGCTCAACCGCTTCACCGCCGTCGTGCCGCCGCAATGCTCGATCGCTCTCTCTCTCTCTCTCTCTCTCTCTCTCTCTCTCTCTCTCTCACACACACACACACACACACACACACACACACACACACACACACACACACACACACACACACACACACACATACACACACACACAAGGAGGTGAAGAAGAAGAAGATGGAGATGGAGATGGAGCAAGAGCACTCTTCTATTGCACAAATGAGAGAATGAGTGAATTTTAGGTTTAGTTGGCTTTTATATGAGCTCACCCCATTCACACTTGGGCGCCCATGCTTAGCCAACTAATCCCTTGAATGTCCCAGTTAGAGTGTGCCTCTCATCGGCGATCACTCTTACCCTTTTTCTATTGGTCCGACAAGCCCGGTACCTGACTCTACCAAATACATAATACACGTCCGTCGTAGGTGATGGGGTGTCCGTGAGCCGTGAGGGTTAACATGCCCCCCTTCCTGATGTAGATTCCGTCCTCGAAAGCTATTGAGTTGAATCTTGTTCGTCGAGGTGGAAGAGCATTTGAGATGAATGTCCTTAGCCTTCTTCAGTCACTGCAAAATCAAACAACATTGGCACAATAATTGCATTCTCATAAGTGAGTAAAAAGCATATGCAGTTTTAGGTAGACAAATTGATTGGTAAAAGAATTTCAAACAATTTGTCAGCAATGAACATTAAATTGCAATGTAATCAAATGCATAAACACATGTAAAGGTAAAAAATTAAACAAGTCTGGGGTCGCTAATTTGACGGTCGAAAGGCACTAGAGATCGAATATTAATACCATGGGTAAGCTTCTTAATTTTCTGTGGTCAATTAAGTTGTTTAATCGCGAGAGCCAAGTATTCATGTTGGAGGGCTGACTAGAGGCTATATCTAGAAGACCTTGTAGTTAAGCTACCATAAAAGGAATTTCTCATGAAATAATCGCCTGACTGATTACTTTTTCTTTGACCCCCCAAAGTCTTTTCACAGTGATTCAATTTGATGTGTGTGCTTATTTTGTATGCCTTGGGTTTTTTTCTTTTCAAGGAAAAGCGCCCACATTGGGAACCTCTAGGGCTCTAGTACCATAGGCAATACATGTGAGTGAAGTACCAAATCAAGCTGAGATTTCTCTTCCAGCTTAAGATTTTACAGTGTGGCACTTTGATTTTTTGTTTGTTCATTTTCAGCATTTTAATTTTGTAACTTTGGGGGGTCATATAACACTGATACACCTCCCCAGGCTCATCACACTAGTTAACTCCCTTTATAATACTTAAGCTAAAGGTCAATAGGGTCAAGCCCACTAGAAAGCCCTAGTACATTTCACACAATGCTGCCTAAATCGGATTAAGAACCTAAGTAACCATTGATTATTAGGAAGGCATTCCCCATGGTATTAAGAGAAGATCTCTAACACCTAACTTGGTCAAACTAGCTTAGTCGGACTGCTTGGTTTTTAAACCTAGACAAGTGATTATGACAAAATATTACATTGAATTAAATGTTTGATACTAAGCAAATGCGGTGAATATTAGGCTACCAATCACAATTAAAGCTGACAATCATAGATGCAAAAAAGATAAGGGGCAATGCTAATGGACAAGAAACACCTGTTTGTGTCGATGGTCGCGCTTGATTTGAAGAGTGAGTCGAGATAAAGATTCCATGAAGGTCCAAATCCTACCAATAGCAACACGCTCCTGTACACACTAGGAAACAAAAGGAATACCTCCAGGTGGCACATTAGTGGAAAAAGGTACCAACACTTATTGAACACAACAAAAAACATAAGGAACCCTAACCTAATTATTTGCACTCCCCCTAGAGAGTCAAGGGAATAGGATATTGTAGACGTTGGGGGGAAACCCTAAGGCTAAACCCCTATCCTCGTCGTCGAGATAAACAAAGTCATCATCCATGAGACCATATGTGCCATCCGTGTAGTCGTGTACATTTTCTTCTTCATCATAGGTGCCCATGTTTACTAAGAAGGTCACTACACGCCTATAGTCATCTTGGTCAAAAGGGTAGGCTTGTACAATGGGAGAAACGCTCTCTACTAAGTATGGATCAGACGTGGTCAAGAGACGTATCAGCCATTCTAACTCCTCAAAATTCCTCTCACACGCTAGCGTACCTATCAAATCCCATTCACATGCAAGCACTGGAAAGACCATGTGAAATATTTGTGAAAAGTAACGAGGGTACCTCTCACCCAAGGCAGGAGTGGATGACTCTAGCGTACTAGCCATATCTGTACACGCAAATAGATGATGGTTAGAGTGCAAATATTACAAGGGTCGTGTTCTTGTGCATAATTTGTTTTTATGATTTGTGTTATGGCTCTTGCTCTTTTACATTTTTATCTTGTTTTTGTGAGTATAAGGCTTTATATATACATTCCCTAAGATCGGAGATTAAGAGGTCAGGGAGAAAGGTTGAGAGGGAAGCAAGTGAATGATGGATGTCCACAAACACTCCCCCCTTCCTTGGGTAGATCATACCGTTTGAAATGATGTCGTCACCCTTTGAAACCAATTGTTCCAGTTGGTAATAGGTGAGGATTTTTTCCAGTAGTTTTCTATTACCCTAGGTGCCTCGTCAAGTTGCAAGGGTGGTAAGGTACTCTCCCAGGATCGAACTTGAAGTGGTTCATCAGGTGATTCTTGAACACTGGGAGGTGTGGATTCTTTTGTAGCTTCATGGAGGTCCACTACTATAGATGGAGGCTGTGTAGAAGCTTTTACCTCTATGGATGAATTACATGAGGAGCTAGAAGCTTCAGGGAACTCCCCCCTTCCTGAGCTAGGTGGATTAAATTGGTTTTGCCTTGGAGCCCAAACTAGCTATGGACTAGGTGTGTAGCATTTTGTGATCTTTCCCTTCCCACGGCCTGCCATTGGTAGTGTTACACTGTTTGACTCATATGGGTTTGTTGTCGATAGGGAAGGACACATTTTACGTTTAGGTACCCAAATTTGCTCATTTCCATCATAGTAGCCTTGGGCTTCTAATAGTTGTTTTGGAATCCATCATGATTTGGTCTTGACTCTCCTAGGGCGCGCTCTTGGTTTTCCGGGGAAATTTTTTCTTGGAATGGATGGGGGGGTTGAGGTAGTTGGAAGTAAGGCCTTGGGGACCCATTGATATGTACTCTTAGGTCGTGCAGGTTGAGTACTTGCAATATTACTGCTTGCTGCAACTACAAGTGTTGAAGTGCTAGGTTCATGGGTAGCTGGCAAAGACGAGTTAACCACCTTGGCTTGTGAATGTTGGCTATCCTTCAACTTTGCTAGAGTTTGCAACGTAGGTGACTTTGCTTGAATGATAGGGGTAAGAGTCAGTGGTCGCGTCGTGACACTACCAGTATCCCAATCAATAGTACATTTGGTTGCCAACATCCACGTGCATCCCAGGTTTACGTTGCCTTCCATAGCTCCCGCGGGCATGACTAGAAACCTCTGCACTATGCTTCCATTGTCATAGACAATAGGGGCCTGAAGGACTCCAAGAATAGCAGTTTTCTTTTTATTAATGCCCTTGACTTGCATCGTACTCGGGGATAGGGTCGGTTTCCCTAATTGACACCAAACTCCATAGGATAACAAATTGTGTTTAGCTCCCGTATCTAATAAGGCATTGTATAGTACTTTCCCATAGGGGCTATTTAGCTCAATTGGGTATCGTAGGGGTGGCTCAGATTCTAATGAGTCGTCATCTGTGCCCTCGAAAAATGCTTGCGTGATTCCCAGATTAGCCTCTCGTTGGCGTCTAAGACGTTGTTGTCGTTCTCAAGCCTCAACTCTTGCTTGGATTTTTTTAAGCTCTGCTTGTTCCTTGGCAGCCTTCTTTTGATGGATGGCTTGCAACTCTTCCTGGCTTAGAGGATCATAATATCTTTTGAATTTACTCCCATTAAGGAATCCAATGGTTTCAACTCCATCTAGAGTCTCCACACGAATGGTACCTTGCGGAGTAATTTCACACACTCGATATGGTCCCTTACCAGCGTATTTCAATTTCTTCTTTTCATTACGTACCCCGTACATAAGAACTTTATCACCAACCTTGATGTCTTTATCCTTTAAATGGCTATCAAACCACTTCTTTCTCCTATCCTTCTCCACTAGATCATTTCGCACAGCTAATTGCCTTTCTTCATCTAGCCTTTCCAGGATATATAATCGCTCCACTAAGGGGTTACCATCCCAACCTTCTTGAGAAGCTACTCGAAGACTAGGAATGACAAACTCCCATGGCATAACTGATTCTTGGCCATACACCATCTTAAACAGTGTGAAATTTATAGCAACTTTATACGCGGTACGATAAGCCCATGAAGCTGATGTAAGCTTTAGGTCCCAATCAGTGCGATGAGCCTCGACTGTCTTTGTCAAAATGGAGATGAGAGTTTTGTTGGTACTCTCAGCTTGTCCATTTGCTTGGGGATAATAGGGTGTAGACTTGTGGTGAGATATCATGAAGTTTGATGTGAGTTCTTTTATTACTTCATTTATAAAATGAGTTCCATTGTCACTCACAAGTTCAAAGGGGCATCCAAAACGTGTGATAATGTTCTCAACAAGGAACTTAGCTGTTGTTTTTGCATCCACCTTTCGTGTTGCTTTTGCTTCAGCCCATTTGGTTACATAGTCGATAGCGACAATGATATATCGTGATTGCGTGTTACGTGCAGCCGGACTAATCGGTCCTACAAAGTCTAAGCCCCACTTTTCAAATGGTTGGGTTACCTTGATGGGATGTAGAGGCATCCTATCCCTTCTTTGTGGCTTGTTGAAGCGTTGGCATTCATCACATCCCTTTGCAAAAAGTGATGCATCCTTAAACAGAGTGGGCCACCAATAGCCTGACTGTAAGATCTTTCGGGCAGTCAACTTTCCTGAAAAGTGACCACCAGCTATGCCCATGTGTGCCTCTTGTAGAATATATAAATACTCATCCTCGTGGGCACAGCGTCTAAGAACATCATCTTTTCCTCTCTTATAGAGAGTTCCAGCCAGTAAGCAATAGGGTTCGCATTCCTTGATTAATTTTCGAGCTATATCTTTTCGCAGTTCTTTGGGTGGAAAACCATTAACTAAGAAGTTAACAATCTTTTCACTCCATTCAGGCATTGTCTCAACAATGAACAAAGGAGTATCAGGCAATTCATCATCAACCCCCGTAGGAGCTTCTCCATTAGGGATACGAGATAAATGATCCGCCATGACATGTTTCCTCCCAGGCCTCACAACAACGGTGAAGTCAAACTCAAGAAGAATTAACAACCATCGTGTAATTCGACCTGTGGAACATGGCTTGTTTACCAAATATAGCAATGCTTGATGATCAACATAAAACACAAACTTGGTAGCAAGAAGGTAATAGCGAAATTTCTTTACTGCGTAAATCATAGCTAGACCTTCGCGCTCTGTAGTAGTGTAGTTCATCTCGGCATCATTTAATTGGCGACTTGCAAAGCTAATAGGGTAGTCCAATTTATGTTCTCCTGGTTGAGTTAGAACACACCCAATAGCAAAATTTGATGCATCAATATGCACATGAAAAGGTACATTCCAATCAGGTGTTCGCAGGATTGGAGCACTTGTTAGGGCCTTCTTTAATAACTCATAAGATCGATGACATTCTTCCGTCCAGTGAAACTCGATAAGAAGCTTGTACAATGGACGCGCTATCTCGGCAAAGTTTAAAATAAACCTTCGATAATAACCAACATGGCCCATAAATCTTTGAACTCCTTTATAGTTCGTAGGTGGTGGCAAATCGGCAATGGCTTTAATCTTACTCTCATCTGTGGATATCCCGTTCTTGGACACTATATGCCCTAGAATGACTCCATGCTTAACCCAAAATTGGCATTTGAAAGGGTTCAATGAGATGCGATAAAATCTGCACCTTTCAATTATTTTTTGTAGATATAACAAATGCTTCTCCCAAGAAGAATAATCACAAAGGTCGTCTAGGAAAGCTTCACAAAACTCCCTTAGAAATTCTTTAAACACAGTGTTTATTAATCGTTGGAATGTAGCAGGGGCATTTGTTAAGCCAAAAGCCATAACACGAAATGCAAACACTCCAAACTCTGTGATAAAAGCAGTTTTAGCTTGGTCCTCTAATGCAATTGTGATTTGATTGTAACCAGAGTACCCATCTAAAAAGCTATAAGCTTCCTTGCCCGCAACTCTTTCAAGCACATGTTCTGAATATGGTAAGGGATAATGATCTCTCCTAGTGGCTGCATTAACTTTCTTGAGGTCCACGCACACTCTTAGTTTCCCATTCTTTTTTGGCACAATGACTATTGGAGAAACCCATTCTGAGTGCTCAATAGGGTATATGAATCCACATTGGATAAGTTTTTCAATCTCCTCTTGTACAATTTTGGCGTACTTAGGATTCATTGGATAGGGTCGTTGCTGGACGGGTTTAGCAGTGTTGATCATGGGAATTGTATGTTGCACCACAGAAGGTGGAACGCCCTTCATGTCATGATATGTCCAAGCAAAGATATCCTTGTATTCCTTGAGGAGCTCCTTAAGTACAGCCTCTTCAGTTTCGGTAAGGTCTTAAGCAATAAAGACTGGTTTAGACTCCTCACCTAGTTCTGCTAATTCTATCTCTTTAACTACCGCTGGACCATCATAGACTCCACTGCTTCCATTGGTAGGTATTCGTTGGGCTTTGGCATACACAACCTTTCGCTCCCCCGTGGTATAAGATTTAAAATGTTCAGGAGCCGTATGTAAGTCAGCAGGCTCTTGTCCTGACAGAGACCTTTCTTTTAGTTTTGCCTCCTTTTGTTGTTGAGCTAACTCTCGGTTTTGACGTCTTCTTATAGTTCGACTCAATTTCGGCTCTGTAACCTCCAATTGAGCGAGGTCAATGGGTCGCGGGCTGCACCACATGACACTCTGGAGATGTTCACCCCAATTGTCTACTAGCTTTTGATGAGCATCACATGCCCCTAGATAGCTAAGCCATTTTGCAGTAGATCTTTCCTTGTTTATCCTAGCTCTCACATTTGCTCGATATCGTCGTCTCTTATATGACCTTTGTTTCTTGTTAAGGTTTTGATTTTGGTAAATGTTTGAACTCGACTCGTCTGATAGGTCTTCGCTTGTATCTTCTTCACTCTCATATGAATTACCATAGATGGTCGTACTAGGCCTTGAGTGTTCAGTTTCTATACTTGGTTCAATCGATGTTTCCTCAGGTTCTGAATCCATTTCTTTCTGAGATTCCGTTTCCGATGTGTATTGGCCTGAAGCCTTTGAGGAATCATCGGTTTCACTCTTAGGTAGGTGTGCCTCTTTCTTATCATCGGATGTTACATGCGCTACACCTATCATGTTTACTGGTGCAATGTGTGGTATCTCTTCCCCATCTAGTGTTACCCAGGTTGTTCCTCTAGCTCCCCATGTATCTATAGTTGCCGCTAGGTGTACCCAATCGACATAGTCTGACTCAGCCATTCCGGGTAGGATATCCATATAAGGAGAGTTCTCCCCAATATCCGTGTCTTCGTTACACGTGTAACAATACTGTAATGGAGCTGAGTGAATTGTTGTGTCTTATCGATTATCAATGATGAATTTATTTCCTGAAGGATGCGTTCGACCACTTAAAAGATCAACTCGAATGACAGAGTCTTGGAACTGTAAGTAGACGTGGTTTTTGGACCAGTCATGCACCATTTTTGCTTCCCTCATGAATGGACGCCCTAAGATCATCTCAAATGACATAGGATGCTTGGAAAAATCCATAACAATGAAAGTCTGCCTTACCTTGTGTCCCAAGACCTTGATTCTGAGATCCTTTAGCATTCCAATAGGCGTAACAATAGATCCATTAGCCATTTTTACCACTACGCTTGTGGCTTTGAGGTGAGGTTGCCCCATAGACTCCCAACAACTCTTTGTCACCATGCTGACTCCCGCACCACCGTCAAGGACCCCCTTTATATTTAATCCTTTAGTAGTGATTGGTAGAGTAGCATTAGATTCATCACCTTCAAAGTATTGCCCCAACTTGTTAACGGGTACTTCAAATACAGATTCATGTCCCGCTAGGTCAGATGGTGGTGCTAAATGTTCCTCGTCATTCATTACCGAGTCAGGTTTGTTCATATGTGCAAACTGTGGTAATCCGGCCTGTAATTCTCCATTGAGGAAGGCTCGAAGAGCTGAGACTAGCTCGAGGTCTTTATATAGTTTGGACATGATGGTGGTTCTAACTTCTGAAGACATGAAATCCATCAATTTGGCAACATTTAACACTAGGTTGGTAACCTAACAGGACATAAAAGTGTCCTTTCATGGTTTTGAAAAAAACCTCCAAAACCATAGTAGATCCACTCATTTTGTAAAATCCTTTCATGAGGTTATAGTTCAAGGCCTACTACACATGGAAAAAATTAGAAACTTATAAAATTTCTCATCTTTTGGTCACACCAAGCCTCCAAAGTTGATGGACCAGTACATTTTCATCAAAACAGTCATTTCTTATGTTTTGTTGAATAAAAATAAGATTATGGATTTTTTTAGGACTTGAGATAAATTCCCTAGTTAACTTCAATGGGTTGGTGATCATAATATATGATTTCTTCTCACTCACTTTTTTTGTTTTGCCAAAAGAAATAGGTACAAAAAAGTTGAATTTTTACCAATCTGCAAACCTATCATCAAAGTTTCTAGAGCCACACTCAATACAAATAATATATGCATGTTTTCTTAGTTCCCTGTTGTCCTTTAGGTTCATAAGGATCCATGGAGCATGTCAAAAGAATAATACATCTCCTAGCAAGGGGAATCTTGGGGACAAAGATGAAGTGCTAAATACAACAAACATGAAAAAATTGGGCTCAACATTATGAGTTGTAGAATCCCATAGAGACTATTCAATATCTAGCCAAATTTGATCCTTATGACTAGATATGGGTACTACCTACAAAATGCATATAGTTGTCACAAGAAACTAGAAATATTGAAAAAGCTATACTTGATATATTAGAATGTTTCGTTTTCTTCTATAATTGAAAAAATCAACCATCATTGTGTACTATGATGGTCACTTAACCAAATATAAAAGTGTCCTAGGACATAAAAGTGTCCCATTACCAACCTATTGTTAATGGCATCTTGTGGGACGTAGGACCCTGACAAGAGAATGGTGAAGATGGAATCTCCACTTCCTCAAGGGGGTCGGGTATTCCCTCACCAAACATTCTCTCTAGTAGGAAAGGTGTGTGTCCACTTTCAGATGTCCTACCCTCACTCTCTTCCCAAATGATAGTGGGTATAGCTAACGGCCTGTAGTTCTTATGAGGTTGAACTTGTGTGGGAAACAATGTGTCCGACATCTGGATATGTTTGGGTTCAGGTTCTAATGTTCGTTGAGTTTCTTCCACCAAACCCCTCAGTTGTTGGACTCGTTCAATTTCCACTGTTGGGTTTGGATAGGTTCCAATCTTTCTCTTGCAATCCTCATTTTTTGTCTCTTGTGGCTTATCTTGGGGGTTCGCAACTGGGTAGTTTAACTTTGAATACTCTTTTGGTGTTCGTCGTAATTCCCTCTCGTGATCCTCCTCACTGGCTTTTTCCTTTGTAGTAACAGTTTTGGTCTCTGTGGTCTCTATCGAATCTGAGTCATCCTCAGGGTCATTCATATACACGGGATCCTCGCCTGTCCCTATGCTAGTCTTTGAACTAGGTTTCGAGCTAGAAGCATTAAGGGATTTCTTTCTTCGTTTTTTCTTCTTTCTCGCTCGCCCAATGGATGCAACATCTCTCTCTTTGAGGATGTAATTTTGCTTTTGGAGCATCGACCGTGTGAGTGCATTCACTGGTGCTATGTTTATAGTTGGTGGTGTCCCATCAACAATCTCTATTAAGTTCAATGGTGTGATTTTCGGTGCGTTTGGATTGCTAGGACACTGTGCGATCAAATGATCTATGCCACAACGATTACAAATGAGTATTGGCATTGCCAATGCACTCCCTTGACTTGTTTGCATTAGTGCAGCATTCTTTTGCAATCTAATGGGGCACTCAGGTACTCGATGTGGTCCACCACATTCGTAGCACTGAAGAGGTGGTCTCCTGGCAAAACTATTAATGTTTTGGCCTCTTGTTGCTAGCACAGTAGCTTGATATACCGGTTTGATTTGTCCCCAATGGTCTTCCATATAGTACATGGGACACTCCTCAAGCATGTCGACTCCATAGGTGATACTAGAGTCTATGTCCTCTTCGCAATCTACATAAGTATTAGATGACTCGCAACCTATTTGGTTCATAGGTGTAACTCTTGGATGAGGGGGTTGCGGTCCTAGCACTGGAGGTGGCAACGGTGTGGTTTGGACCACATTTTGGGTTCTAGGGACCATGTGCTGTAATGACAACTGTTGCTCCATGGGTGGGGTAGGCATCAATGCAGGAACTCGAGGTGAGTCTGCCCAAGCTATAGGCGGTCTATTTTCCATGATGCGTTTAAGCATTAGGCAATCCTTCGCTTAATGGCCATACCTACCACACGCGTTACAAGTCCCGTTAAACTTTACTCTGAAAGTAGGGCATTCACTCGTAGTATGTGGGACCAAGCAAATTGAGCACCATTGTTGCTCCCTTCTTGGATACATATGAGTGTTTTGTGGAGCACGATTACCCCTAAGGCTTTCTTGGATGGCCTTTGTGAGATCTTCCAACGTCATCTCAGATATCGTTTGCTCTTTCACGATTGGCTTTATCTTCATTGGCTCATGCCCTGATGCTTGCGAGCTACTAGACTTCGGCTCGGCAGACACTCTTTCTCCTGCAATCATTAAATTATCCTCCAATTGGATTGCATTCATGGTGACTGCTTCCTAAGTAGTGATACCTCTAATGACTAGGCTATTATAGATACTTTCATGTCGTAGTCCCCTAATGAATCTATCGAGCAATTGGTTGTTGTTGAATCGCTCGTTTGGATTGCATCGAGAATTCAAATTCTTTAGGCGACTAATGAAGTCTCTCACGGATTCACCTTCTTCTCGTTGGGCTTCTGGAGCTGAGAGGCTACACCCCAAAGTACTCCCTCTCGTATGTATTCTTTTAAGAACAGTCTCCTAAGAGTAGAGTAGATCGTTTTCTCTTCTACTCTTAAGGTTCTATACCAATCTCCAGCCTTTCCGCTTAGGGTCAAACTCAAAGCCTTACACTTATGTAGCTCATTGTGCTCTTCCAAGGAATCGCACACATGTTCAAAGACTTCCATATGCTTTCTAGCATCTCCATCTCCACTGAATTTTTGTGTGAGCTTAGCTACTTGAACTGCCTTGCTCCTAGGCTCTCTATAAGGTGCACTACGCATGTTTTCCGCAATAGAGCGACCGATAGTTTGAGCAAATGCTGCCAAATCTCCTATTTGAGCAGGTATAATGGGTGTATGTGCTCCTGGAACCACATGTGAGATGGGAGTTGGCCTTGGCCTTGGCATACGCGCGGCTCTTGGGTCCCAAATTTCGTATGGTGGTGTACCTGATGGTGGTCCAAAGTTTACAGGTGTGGCCCTAGGCATAGGGGGTGCCTGATATGGCATGTTATTATTAAATGGCATGGCTCCACTTGTATAAGAGCTTGGATAATTCCATTGTGGATTGTAAGCTCTTGGAATAATCGGAGGTGTAGGAGCTACATGAGGCTGAGGTACGACAGGTGCACATGATTGATACATACATGTAGGTATAGTTTGGGGCACTGTGCTACTAGGCATCGGCGCAGTGTTAACAAATGAACTCCATGGTGTACTTCTTGTCATGCTCACCATTGGGATATGCATGGTAGCCGTAGTGTCATTAAGAGAAAGATGAGCTAGATCTGGGAAGGTAAAGCTGCCACTTGTGGGCTAAGATTGTACTGAGGCTCCTGGCGAAACAAAATATGGAGGATCAATGGGGCTCACTGAGGGAGTCTCCATTTGTGACAGGGTTGGTTGGTTGGCCTTTCCCATATCCAAGAATCTCATTAGGCCTGTTGAAGGCATGTTGATCCCTGTGTTCTGTCTTTCTAACTCGACAATCCTATGGAGGACATCACAGACTTTCTGTTGTTGCTCATCTATGCTAGTAGCACCCGATGTGGATTGTAGAACATCTAACCAACCCACATGATAGGTGTGTCCTGTGTACCGATCAGTTAAAGCTTCTGCTTGTAGGTCATACTCCCAATTTTTGTTTAGGAATATCCCATCTAGGCCTGGCGTGCTGGAGGTTTCCCTTGAAGTGGAAGCATTATTGCTCCCCATAGCTTGCCCCTCCGTGACTGCTACCTTGGGAGCACTCGGTTGCTCAGCTGGCATGATTGTTGTCATAGGAGCCTTTGCTTTTAGGGCTCGACTTTGTTCTAGCCCTCGTAGGTTCTCAATTTCCCTCTCCCTTGTTGCTTGCATATAGCGTTCGATCTCTTGCACTTCGGCCAGACTCCTACCATCGGGTAGTAAAACCTCAGAGGGAGATAGTCCTAAAGGATCAGGAGGTGCAGTGGCTGGAACATTCACATACACACTCTCAAGAAGCATAGGGTCCATTTTAGGCATGAATGACGAATTTACTTCCCCACTCCCTTCATTTATTTCATTAACCGCATGTTCGGAGCGAGTAGCTCTACTAAGGGTCTCTTTTAAGCAGCTAAACACGCTAGACCCGGGCCGTGGGCCCATGGCATGCATGTCTTGACTTGAACTATCAGGGTTTGGTGTAGGATACCCCTCCATGACTTCGTAGTCAGAGGAAGAATCACTAGACGCGATATGAGGATCTTCGGTCGCGCTACCTTGAGTCCCGGCCGAAGGTCCAGAACCTAGGGTGGAGGAATAATGGGTGCCCGCGTAAATGGAGGCACTACCAATATGCTCGTGCTCTAACACTCGTCCAGAGCGTAGGTTCATATGACTTGGATCCCCTAGAAGTGTTAGTGAGGGCCCGTGAAGGCTGCTCACCTAGTAATTTTGGGTGTTTTGCAACCCAAGTCTTTTCTTATTTATTTATTTTTTGATTTTTTGGTCCTTTTTTTTTTACCCAGCTATAGAATAGAACGTATGATAGCTCAAAACGAGCGTCTCGGTCAGAGGGACATGCCGTGCTTTACAGCCCTCCGTTTGGTCACTTTATGCCCTCGGAATTCCTAAAACCGTCAATTTCTAATAGGGAACTAAGCCCAAATTAGAAAGTCTAAGGGTGCAAGTGGGAAGAGAAGGGAGGAGAGTGGAGGACTTGCCCCACATGCTCTCATTCCCTCTTGAGGGGGTAGGGTATATATATAAGAGTGAGTCTAGTATATATCATAAGACTGAGGACTGAGGCCTGGGCCTGGGCTTGGGCTTGGGCTTGGGCTTGGGCTTGGGCAGATGATCCCGATCCCGATCAAAATTTTAGTGTAGCCCCCCAGTCACTCACGCTTAAATATTTTCGGTTTTTTATTTTTATTTTTTTGGCGATGACCGCGTGCGGTTTAGGTGACCCTTTCTTGGACACACACACTGTCAGCACCTACCTAACCTCCCAGTCTACAGCTCACAGACAGCTCACTACCTTATCTACTTACTAACAGTGTTGCTAACCACTGACTCATCTGTTAACTGCTTACTGACAGTGAGCTAACTGTCCACCTACTTCCTCTCTCACTACCTTACTGTGCAAAGACTGTGTGCAACCAAACCTTGACAGAAAACTGTGTACAGACTGTGTGCAAACAGAAATTGCTACCTGCCTTCCTACTTATTCATTCACTGCAAACAGGCTAACGACTACTAATTGTGCAAAGACTGTGTGCAAACAGAAAACACAACATTATGCAGAAATCACAGAACTTGCAGACAACACAGAAATTAACAACTTACAGAAAAACAACTCATTTCTCTTCCTCTTCCTCTTCTTTCCTACTACAAACAACTCATAGGAGAAGCACAAAGTGTCTCTTGGGCTTAGTGCAGGGCGATTCCCCGGCAGCGGCGCCAAAAATGTGCGCTCCTTGCCGCACTGTCGAAGCAAGGGCCTTGCCTAACATTGTGTGCGAGCCATAGACGGCTCCAAGCACACAACTAGCTTAACTAGTAAGCTCAAAAGAGGGCAATGGTGTGTCACTCACCGCTCTATGCTCCTGCCGTGGAGGATTCCTTGCCGCAAAGAAGAAGGAGCCGCCGCTACGTCGCGCTCAACCGCTTCACCGCCGTCGTGCCGCCGCAATGCTCGATCGCTCTCTCTCTCTCTCTCTCTCTCTCTCTCTCTCTCTCTCTCTCTCTCTCTCTCTCTCTCTTCTCTCTCTCTCTCTCACATACACACACACACACAAGGAGGTGAAGAAGAATAAGATGGAGATGGAGATGGAGCAAGAGCACTCTTCTATTGCACAAATGAGAGAATGAGTGAATTTTAGGTTTAGTTGGCTTTTATATGAGCTCACCCATTCACACTTGGGCGCCCATGCTTAGGCAACTAATCCCTTGAATGTCCCGGTTAGAGTGCGTCTCTCATCGGCGATCACTCTTACCCTTTTCCTATTGGTCCGACAAGCCCGGTACCTGACTCTACCAAATACATAATACACGTCCGTCGTAGGTGATGGGGTGTCCGTGAGCCGTGAGGGTTAACACAAGGGCAAACTTATCAATTTGTGATATATCCACAAGCAAAACATCTACAATAGTTTGGTAATGGAACCCTGCAAGCATTATCCAAATTAGCTTTGAATTAGGAAATATGGAAGACAGATATGCTAACAATTTTCTTAAACTTACCAACAGATCGTGTGATCGGCCTTCTCTCCCAAGCCTCTCGCCCAAGTGAAGACTCTGCAACAAACAAAGTAGTGTGCACCAATGAGGATGTAGTGGGCACATTAGAAGAGGGTGCCATATGGGGTATAGTGGTTCCCAAAGAGGACATGCCGGGCTCTGCAGATGGCACAATGGGAGGCATTGAAGAAGGAGTGGATTTCCTTGATGTACTTGGAGGCTCCATTTTCCCTTTACCCTTCTTGAGTACATTGCTTGCTAGTGGAGTACCTTGAGAGCCACTCTCAATGGTGTTTTGAGTAACTCCTTGAGAAATGGGAGGGAGAGACTCTTCTTGTGTCTCCTGTAAGTACTCATCACTCTCATTTTGAAACCCTTCACTCAACAACCATATAGCACAATATCACATAAATTAGTACTAAAGTAATACATATACATTCTCAAAATAAAAGAGCCACTAGTGTTAAGATACTTACTCTTACGTAATTCCAACTCTTGCTTTGGAATAACTCCTAGTGGATAATCCAACCACCAAGGACAAACCTTGGCTTCCCATGTTGTCAGATTCCTTTCAATCAAAGAGGGAGAGAACATTGTATTCTCATCATGTACATCAATCCACTCTCTAGTGAATAATGGGGCTTCATTCAATTCCTACGCCTCAACACATTGCATAACCCATCTACACAATTTTTAGAGCATCATCCACTTTGAAAAGCATATAAACGCAATGGCATAATAAATGTCATGTATCCAAAAAAAAAAAGTCAAAGTCTCCTTTGTATGGAGAATATTTTTTCAAAATAAACCGTAAACCCTATCTTGGGCTCCCACAAGGGATTTAAGTGTTTTCAACATAGACATTATACACACGCATATTGTCAAAAGAACCATCCACCCCATATCCAGGGCTTCCACAGGGAATTTAAGGATTTTTTGTAAACACAAAATGAAATTTCATCATTCTCAAAATGACCCACTGTCACCAAACCATGACAAAAAAATGAAATGCTCTTTTTTTGCAAAGAGTGCAAGTGGAAGATGCAAACCTGTAAATCACTCTCTTAGCCGACAACACAAGCTCCGGCATCTTCTCACTAGAGTCGGAAGACTTCACCGCATCCATTAGATAAATAAAAGCCTACATACATAGTAACAATCAAAAAGCACACTCAACTTGATCTTGTGTAAATTAAAACATGTATATATTCTTTTAAAAACAATGGTCAAACGTCTACCTGCAAAATATGATTCTTCATGCTCATCTTGTAGAATAGGTCAAAAGAATTAGGAAGTTGTGGACCTTCTACTTGCATCCTTTCAATCATAAGTGTAGCCTCCCCATGCAAGTGAGCCCAATAAGTCTTCTTTTTCATGTAACTTCTAAAAAGCTTGTAATCACCAAAATGAAGATATTGTGGATACTTAGACTTAGTGAGGCTCATGAGGTGCAAAATTATCTTCTTTCTACAAGCAATAAGAACAACATACCACTTAATCATATAGAAAAACAAAATTGAATGAATACAAATAAAAATGAGAAACTAATAGCTTCAATACCTCTCAGGAGTGATTTTAGAGCTTGTCAAACAACAGAGCTTATCTCTAGTGATCTTTAGCATTCCAGGTTCATCCCATTTAATGCTAAAAAACAACTTGAAGAACTCATCACCATTAAGAGGATTGGCGATTGACAAGTACTTGTAGCCCCTATCTTTCAACTGTTCCTCTTCTACCTTTGTGGCCTTGTCCAGTCTCTTCTTCTTCTCAACATCATTTAGTCCAAGTGCATCTAGCTTTGCTCTTTCTTTGGACATAAATGCAGTGAACTCATTCTAATACAAAACACTGTATTGAAACCATAATAAAATTTTACATTAATTACCCAACATGTAGAGTAGGTATCACCTTCCACACAAGTTGAGATATCAATCCACATGGAGTGTTGTACCATGGTGCAGCACCATGGTAATACCTTCCCTCCACAGTCATCTCCACCCTAGCCCATTCTCTCATATCAGGTGTCAATTTTTGAAGGATTGAATCTTTATTTGCCATGCCAAATCTTTGAAACATATAAACTTCATGAGTGATGCTTGGCATGACATGTGCCCTAGAAATGCTGCAGAAAAATTGAAAACAAAGAGTTGAACACAAGCATTGCTTGCAAAAAAATGAGAGTCAACATGCAATTAACAAACTTACGCATTGGAAGTGTCAAGTGCAAGAAGCAACTCTGCTTCTTTTGCTCTAGACAACTCAAGGAATTGGCAATGAACACTAACATGGTATTGACCATTGTCCGAGTACTCTATCACACACAAAAAAATCATCATTTGTAAAAACAAAGCTTTACAACAAAAGAGTGAAAAAGGTGAAAGATCTTACTATCTTTGATTCTCTTCCACCATGTTTTTAGCCTATGGTTTCCATCCCATACCAGAAACTTTTTTCCTTTGAGCTCCTGCCATTCTCTACCAAGTGATCTCTCGAACTCAGCATTTCTTTCCCGCCAAAGTGGTCCCCATTCCTCCAAATCCGCTGCGGTCACGGGAATGATATCTCCTCTAGAATCCCCAACGGACACAAGGAAGTGCCCCATAGTTTCTAAATACCCAACAGAATCAAATGGGAAATGAGCCATTCTACATCATCTCTAGCAAACCTAACAGCCTCATGCACCATGAGTCGACAAAGTGGAACCGGAGGAGGCAATGTCTTCTTCTTTACATAAAACTGACTTAGAACATCTTTCATCAAGCCAAGCGAAATTTGCTTGCCTAGGTGTTTGGAAAGCTTATTCTCCTCATCCCCTTCAGATCACTATTTTCTTCATTGTTATGATGATCTTCAATGTGAACATTGGTCTCTGCATAGAGATAACAAGTGACAAACATTCGTTTGTCCAAAAACATATGCAATTAGGATTAGATAGTGTAAAGTATTTAATTTACAGAAATTTTGCTAGAGTCTCCTTTGTACGGAGACAACTTTTTTAAAAAAAAAACCGCACACCCTATATAGGGCACTCACATGAGATTTAAGGACCTTTTCTCCAACAGAAACAAAAACAAAACTTAATATTTTCTCTAGCAACTATCAATGGTATGTATATAAAAAATGGTTCACCCTTTCTTACTCTCCCACATGGTTATTAATTACCAAACTTTCCAAACGAAAAAAAACGTCCACCATCAAATTTAACAATCTACCATTGAAAAATTTATAATATAAACTACATATTGACATAAAATTATAGCATACACTCATAATTTACCTGTGATCTCTACGTCATCTTCGATGTTGTTGGAGTCTTCATCAACTTGAGCCTCATCATCAATAAAAACACACCTTTTGAGAATCCTATTCTTTTTATTTGGTGGAGTGTCCAAATGTCGGACTCGTGATGATGCCTCCTGATCGATAGCTCCCTTTGGTATACAACCGGACCTAAGCTTCATGCTCACTTGACGGTTGCTAAAAGGAGAGACTGGAGGTTTTCTTTTCTTGCTATCTCTCTTTGGTTCCATTATCTACACAACACATATAATATAGTTTTTAGTTTATATAAGACCACATAAAAAATGCAAAAAAAAAGGGGAGGCACAGCTCCCCCATCATCCGCGTGCGTGCAGATGATGGGGGAGCTCTGCCTCCCCTTTTTTTGTCGACACAGATGATGGGGGAAAAACATTTCAAAAACCTTAATCAAAAGACTATTTCCAGCAACACCATTGACAAAGCTCACCAAATCTACAAAAAAAAGGGGGAGGTAAAGCTCCCCAATCATCCGCGCGCGCGGATGATGGGGTTGCTTTGTCTCCTCGATTTTTTTTTTGCGTTTTTGATGTGTTTATTGAACAAATAATTTATGTTTTATTTCAATAACCTCAAGCAAAAGCATTTTTCCTACAATACCGTTGACAAAGCTCACCAAATCTACAAAAAAAGGGGGAGGCAGAGCTCCCCCATCATCCGCGCGCCCCCTTTTTTTGTAGATTTGGTGAGCTTTGTGCTATTTTCATTAATTTTTTGGAGTTAATCCCAAAATTTAATGACATCTATCTGATAGATTGTATGCTTTAATCCAAAATTTCCAAAAAAAAAAAGAGGGGAGGGCAGAGCTCCCCCATCATCCGCGTCATCCGGGGGAGTTCTGCCCTCCCCCCCCTTTTTTTGGTAATTTCTGATTAAAGCATACAATTTATCAGATAGATTTGTTATGAACACCAAAATCATTTTTAATCAGAACTTGAAGAAAGCCAGTCATCGTAAGAAGATAGACCGCAGAGAACCGTTCAATGCGGAAAAAAAGGGGGGCGTAGAGCCTGCCCATCATCCGCGCGCGCGCGGATGATAGGCGGGCTCTGCGCCCCCCTTTTTTTTCGCGTTGAACGGTTCTCTGCGGTCTATCTTCCGACGCCGCAACGACAATAGTGTGTGTGTGTGTGTGTGTGTGTGTGTGAGAGAGAGAGAGAGAGAGAGAGAGAGAGAGGCACCAACATGATGCGCGCACGATGGTACTGGATTGTGTTAGCTCGAGCAGGTAGACGATTGGTTCTCGAAGTAGTATTGCTTCAAACCTAAGCTTTGACATTCACTATTTTTGACCTCTTTCAGTCCACGATTCTTGGCCATTTTGAGCGAGCCGTAACTCCAAAATGGTTCAGAATTTTCCCAGGGCCAACTCACATGAATTTGTTTGCCTTGTTGAGCTCTTCGACAGTTGTGTGATACAAAAAATTCATATCCAGCTCAGTTTGGCTGAAAATTCACCTGCAAGTTGACAATTTCTACAAAAACAGCGCAAAACAGCATTTTCTCACTTTTTCCCTAATCTACGGGCTGAAACGAGCATCAAAATGAAGGAATCTGAAAAAACTTAAAGAAGCAATATTTTTCCTCGTATTGAGGACTACAATTCCTACATACAAAACTTTTCCAAATTTTGACCTTAGCATCCTCAAAACTAGCTCCCAACAGGTGTCCCGGGTCAAAATTTGAAACTTCACGAAAACGATTAAAGTCCTAGACTGTGGAAAATGGTGAAATGAACGATAAATATTATATAACATTATTATACTCTGTATTATGTACAATATATGTATAATCACAATATATATATATATATATATAATATACTCTATATACTATATAGTCTATTTACCATATACTTTTTACTGTAAGTATAACATTATATACTATATCATCTATATATACTATATAACGTACTGTAGTGCTACTGGGCTGGACTGGACTAGATTGGTATTGGACTAAACTTATCCTCGACTAGGCTGGACTAGTAGTGGACTGAACTTATCATGGATTGGGATTGGTACTGGACTGGATTATCCTGGATTGGTACTTATCTTGGACTGGACTTATCATGTACTGGTACTAGTACTGGACTGTACTAGTACTAGTAATGGATTGGAACTGGAGCTGGTACTGGTACTGTACTAGACTAGACTTGACTGATACTGGATTGGACTAGTACTGGATTGGACTGATACTGGTACTGAACTGAACTTGACTGGTATAGTACAGCTACTGGACTGGACTGGATTGGTACTTGACTGAACTCGGACTGGACTGGTACTGGGTGGACTAGTACTCGATTGGTCTAGTACTCGACTAGATTGGATCGGACTACTACTAGATTGGTCTTCATTGGTACTGGACTAGACTGATATTGGACTGGATTGGACTTGACTGGTACTGGGTGGACTAGTACTGGATTGGACTTGACTGGTACTAGACTGGACTGGTATTGTACTTGGCTGGACTGCTACTAGACTGGACTTGATTGGTACTGGACTGGATTGGTACTGGACTGGATTGGTACTGTACTGCTACTGGACTGGACTGGACTTGATTGGTATTGGGTGGACTAGTACTGGATTGGACTTGACCGGTACTGGACTGGACTATGACTTGGTACTGGACTGGACTGGTATTGTACTAGACTGGACTAGTACTGGACTAGACTAGACTGCTACTAGACTGGACTTGATTGGTACTGGACTGGACTGTTATTGTATTGGATGGGACTGCTACTAGACTGGACTTGATTGGTATTGGGCTGGACTGGTACTCTACTGCTACTAGACTGGACTGGACTGGACTTGATTGGTACTGGACTGGATTGGTTTTGTACTGCTACTCGACTGGACTTGATTGGTACTGGACTAGACTCGACTTGACTGGTACTGGGTAGACTAGTACTGGATTAGACTTGACTGGTACTGGACTGGACTACACTGGACTTGACTGGTACTGAATTGGACTAATATTGTACTGGACTGGACTAGTACTGGACTAGACTAGACTGCTACTAGACTGGACTTGATTGGTACTGGACTAAACTGGTACTGTACTGCTACTGGACTGGACTGGCCCGGTACTGGTGATGGTATAATGTAATGTAACTATATATACTATATACTTAAATACCATATATTCTATATATACTATACTATGTCCATTTTAATTTTAAAGCGCTTAATTGGAAATATAAAAAATATACTCTATACTATATATATATATATATATATATATATATATATATATATACATATACATATATTATAAATAATTTTTAAAACATCGTATATTTATAACTCCTATGTTCATTTTCTTAATATGCGCGTATTTGGGGAGATTTTGAAAGCTCGATAGGTGAGCAAATGGATTTGACAACATGCTGATTCAAATGTATCTTAATGGCTATGACTGTGCATATCTTAAAGAGTGAATATTCCAAATCTATTTAGAACAGTTTCCAATGAATGAATTAAATTTCGAACATTTTTCAATGAACGCAGCAATAACTTTTTGCAATTGCATGCTTTTACACTTTCTTTGTACCTTATGCACATTCTCTTCCTTCTCTTTTCGTCAATTTTTTTACCTCAAGTATTATTCCTCCTTGTCTGTCTCAAACATGACAGCTACAACTACAGCAATGCTTTCATGGACGATTAATGGTGCTCATATGGATTATAGAGTGTCATTAAGAAATGGAGAGCTTCTACTTAGTGAATATTTTCTTCAAAGCCTATTGCCTCCTTCTATTCAGTTTGAAGGCTTGCAAGCAGTCGTTCAGACAGGGAGCTCTGAGTCTGAGGTCAATGTGTTGCCTAGATGGGATCATGAAGATCAAAAGCATTACCTTCTTGACCATTCTCTGTCCTTAGCTTACCACATTCTTCATTCAGATGGCTATGTTTATGTGGCTGATAGTTTAGAAACAAATGAAGAAGTCGGTGATTCTTCTATGTTCGCTACACCATGTAACAAAAGCTCGACTCCATCACATTTAAATGTTGATATTGATGAAGGTACAGACACAGTTGTTTTGGAGACAGTGGAACTAACCAGGTCACCAGGACCCTTTCGAGACACACAAGATGGGGTGGAGCATACAATGCAGGAGTATTCAAAGGATATATCCATCATTTCATGGATGAAAGACAAAGGTAAATCGTGCAGGTTGTCTAAACTTTTAGAGATTTGTGGAACTCCCAAAAAGGTTGACGAGCTCCCAAATTTTTATAATGGCAATGTTTGTTTCGAGCTTCCTCCAATTCACAACAATAAAAGGATGCTCGGTATGGAGCAAAAGTACGACGATCATCTTTGGTCTCGCCCAGCATCGACCAACATGGCGTTTGAGTTATTGTCTTGGAAGCCTTCAATGTTGCAGAGTGACATGCCCTTTTTACCTTGGTGAAAGGAAATACAATGATGCCTTCTTTCATGGACATCTGGACAGACAAATCAGCATGGGCTATCCTGCTAGCGAAGGTAAATCTAAAATAACCTGCCACTATTGTGACAGAACGGTCACTTGTTCAAATGTTTGCAAGTGTATGATCTATTATGTGATGCCAAAGGAAACAACAATAACACGTTTGGTGATCCATATGGGAGTGCATGACCACAATGTATAGCCAAGTACTAGAAGAGCAGCTCTTGAAAAAGTGCGCAATCTTGTTAAGACAGTTTTAAAGATTGAGAAGGGGGGTCCTAGAAAAGTACAGATGTTAGTTGCTCGTCAAATGCTATTTCAATCATTGACTAAAGAAGATGATTTAGAAGCCACTAATGTAGAGCTTAACCATTTTCTTGAGGAAATGATGCCCCTTGTTCAAAATAGGGGATTCAAAAGTATTTTGTCAAATGAGAAAGCTAAACAGGGTCAGGTTGTTGGTGATGGATACGACAATATACTATTGCTACAGAAACGGTGTGTTTTTCCATTCTTTCATGGAAGTCGTTTTCCAGCCAAGGTGGACCTAACGACAAATGTTATGTATTCAAAATGTCCACAAAAGGACCTGCTTCTGGAGTTGAACTAGTCAATAGAATGAGGCGAGGAGGGACAGAAGATTTGAGTAGTGCTTGGGTGCACTTTGATCATACTCATCGAATTGAAGGATGGGCAACTATGTCCTGCTCGGTTTATGATCCTGGGTAAGTGAATTTATAAAAATATGTTAGATAGCATGTTTGATATAAGACACATGTTATTACTTATTTGTTCTATGTGTACAGCATGCGAGCATTGCAAGTGATTGCAATATGTGAATGTAAAGAAGAAGACGAAGAAACACATATCTTGTTTTGGAGAAATTTAAACACAGTTATGGAGAGGTGTGGGCATGAACCAGCAGACTTTGTTGGATTTATGTCTGATGGAGCTGGGGCTAATTGGCTAGCAATACGAGTTGTATACAATGGTGGACGGCATAATGTAATGGAGGGAAGGGAGCGCTCGTGTATTTTCCATTGGGAGCAGAGTCTACACAAACATACAAAAAAACATGTCGCTACAGATAGACAAATGCATCACATTGAAATGTGTGAAGCATGGCGCTTAGCAAAGACTACAAATGAGGCCTCTCGTATAGCTTCCACAATACGAGAATGGTGGGTGAAATATGTGATAGGGGATAATAAAAAGGCTTTAGAGAGATGGTTTAATTGGTGGGAGCAACGGATTGCCCATTGGGGAAGCGCTGAGACAATGGTATATCAATCATTTTTTTGGTTCTTATTAAATACTTGAAAACAGAGATTTACATTTATATGGTTTTAATTGTTTTGTATTTATAGGTTAGTAAGAGTCCATGGGAGAGAGCTCAAATTCCAAGTATAAACTTGTCAGAGAGCATCCATGCTAGTTGGCTGGCAGGTGAAGGTGGTAAACGTAAAATCTCACTTTATGATGCATGTGTCAGTGATGTTTTGAATGCATATATTCAATGTGCAAAAAGATTGGGATACACCATAGGCAGATACATCGGAATGGGCCCTTCCATAGAAGCAATGATGGCCAGTTCCAAACGCAGAGAATCTCCAAATCCAAATCATTTTATGAGTACATTAAAAGGCTTGGTTGCTGGTAGTCCTTTGTATGAGGAGCCTGTGATGGAAGGTGACAAAGAGACAGTACAACGGAAGAAGAAAACATGTGAAGTCGGTACAAGCTCACATAAACCTGGATATGTAATGGAAGCAAGACAACGAAAAACCAGAGGGAGACCATGGAGTATACATTTTGATAGAGAGGATGATGAAGAAGTATATATTGTCACTGACAGTGAAGTAGGAGATAGCATTCCAGTGCAGCCTGGCGAGAATTCAACAAGGTGTATTCAAGAGGTCCAAGTTGCCCGTGAAGAGTGGGCTTTACGAAGGATGCCAACCAATTGCATGAGGAAATGTTTTGGAATGGTAGGGAAGAAAAGTTGTGGTAACAAATTACAAAGCCGTAATGTGGGAATGGTTGCTCCTTGTTTTTTGTCTGAGAGAACTTTTAAAGACAAGACAATTGCATAGTGGATATGGTTCTGCAATTATGAAGTAGGCCACACACAAAAAGTACAGAGGCAAGTTAAATTCTCACATGTTGTTCCTACTTTCTGGCAAGTGGATATTGGAACCAATTTATCAAAGGAAGAGAGTGACAGCTTGGTACAAAGTGGATTTCAATTTGCAGATTTTGCAACACCACTACGACGCATGAAAAATACAAATGCTACTCTTACACAAGGAGGCTCCAGTAGTAGCAGGAAGCGTAAGTGGAGACATGGTATTTCCAAAGAAGCGCAAAAGAGATTGGAGTAAGCTGCAAGCATGGTTGCAACGTTCTTGGACGAGAAATTAGAAAGTGAACAACACATAGTTTTTCGAATATTGACAGAGAGTTGTTATGATGTACACATTAAGGTAGAACCTAGTTGCACCTGTCCTGATTTTCATAAGAGAGAATCTACACATAAAGCATTTTTGGCATGTAAGCACATGTACCATGTGTATGTACATATTCTAGGGCTTCAACCAAAAGAGCACATGGTCATTCATCAGCCTGCACTAACTCCCACAGACCTTGCATTTGTATTAGGGCAAACCCGCAAGATAAAGCCTGTGGTGTAGTGAGCCTAAATCTTAGATATTGCCCTGTAGAGGTATGCATTGAAGTAGATTTCTCTTTTGTATTAGATGTGGAGTAGCTTTTCTAGACATATGAGACTTTATTTCTCCTTTTAGTAAGAGAAGCATGCTTTGTGGTATCTATCTAGACAATTGTACAAGCTCAAAATTAGGGCTTTTGGAATATTGTACATGTTTTTGGTGTGTATCATTAAAAGAGACTCAAAATCTTAAGCCAATTTTTTGTGAGATTATAGATCTTTTTGGTTGTGTATAATATTTTGATGTCTTTGTTTTGGATTAATTTTTTGTGTCGTTAGAAAAGGCTTTAAATCTAAAATCAAAAAGCTCGCAAAATTGGGTTTGATTGCAAAAGCTCAAAATTGAAAGCTCGCAAATAAAACGCACTCGTTACAAAGAGGCTATGCTAACCAGTGAGATAAGGTTCGGTGGGAACATGCTATGAAGAGGGAGTTGTCCAATATTGCAAAGAGCAAAACATGGGAACTTGCTCCCTTGCCGAAAGGTAGGAAAGCATTGCCTTGTAAATGGGTTTGCAAGAAGAAGATTGACAATTACAAAGCTCGTTTAGTGGCCAAAGGTTTCAAGCAAGAACATGGCGTTGATTTCCAGGAAATCTTTTCTCTAATGGTCAAGATAGCCATACTGAGAATGTTGCTTGCTTTGGTTGCCACTGAAGATATGGAGCTTGATCAAATGGACAGATTTCTTACATGGTGATCTTGAGGAAGAGATTTATATGCAGCAACCTGAAGGGTTTGTGCTAAAGGGAAAGGAACATTTTTTCTGTAAGCTTTGAAAATTCTTTATGGCTTGAAGCAATCATCCAAAAAATGGTATCAAAAGTTTGATGCATCTATGCGTTCCCTAGGCTATAAGTGCAGTAAATAGGATCCATATCTTTACGTGAAAAGACAACCCAATGGACAGCTTATTATGCTTATCCTTTATGTAGATGACATGCTTATTGTTGGTCATTCCTAGAAGGACATTGCTGACTTGAAAACCAAGCTGAAAAGTCAATTTGACATGAAAGATTTGGGTGAAGCCAATCACATTCTGGGTACGCGCATTACTCGTGACTGTAAGAAGAGGTTGTTGTACCTTTCTCAAAAAGATTATGTGCACAAGGTTCTTGATTCTTTCAACATGCAGAAGGGGAAGCTTTGAGTACTCCATTGCCTACATATTTGAAACTTAGCAATAAAAACTATCCCAAATCTGCTGAGGAAAAAGCTGCGATGGCTAAGGTTCCTTATGCTTCAACTTGTGGTAGTCTCATGTATGCCATGGTGGCTACAAGACCTCACATTGTACATGCAGTGGGAGTTGTCAGCAAATTTATGTCTGACCCTGGTAAAAAGCATTGGGATGCTGTCAAGTCGATTCTCAGATACTTGAGTGGCACTGCAGATAGAAATTTATGCTATGGTCATGGAGAGTCATCCATTCAGGGATTTGTAGATAGTGATTATGCATGATGTGTTGACAGTCGTAAATCAACAATAGGTTGGATTTACACAATTGTTGGTTTTGCTATTTCTTGGAGATCCGTTCTTCAAGACTGTACATCCATTTCTACCATAGAGGCAGAGTATGTTGCATTGAGTGAGGCATGCAAAGAAGCTATTTGGCTTGCTCGCCTAGTGAAAGATCTTGGATTGGAGCAGTGTACACCAAGTCTTCATTGTGATAGTCAGAGTGCTATTGCCTTGGCTAACAATCCAGAGTGCTATTGCCTTGGCTAACAATCCAGTGTTTCATTCCAGATCGAAACCCATTGATGTGCGTTATCACTTCAGTCATGAATGCATGTCAAACAAGAGCCTTGATTTAGTGAAGATTCCTACGTCAAAGAACACAGCGGATGCACTCACTAAAAGTCTCTCCAGCCATCAATTTCAACATTTTTGTGAGTTGATGGGCATTGGGTGAAGCGTGATTCTCTTTCATTTTTATGGTCTCCCACATTGTCCATCAAGCGGGAGAATGTTAGGTTTAATGGCCATGTGGCTGATCGCCCATCACTAACTGCTACTAACACTAAGTGTACAGCTATACACTTGTGTTAGCCACTAATACAAAGTGGAGTGTGTATTGTGCCTAAGTGCATAAGATAGAGAAGAAATAAAGGGGGCACACATTGTTTGTCGGCTCTCCCCCTCCAACCTGTGTGTGTGGCTATGGTGGTGTGTGTGTGTGTGTGTGTGTGTGTGTGTGTGTGTGTGTGTGTGTGTGTGTATTCATCTTCCTCTTCCGTTGTGCTCCCAGCTCCTCTCCTTCAATCACACCACAGGTTGACACTAGCCATAGCTCACCTGAGATTTCCAGTGAGCATGCCATTAACTTTGAGCTAGGTAGGATAACGCCATTGAGGGATCTTGAGCCACAGAGTTCATTGACCACACAGTCACAAGGTGATGTCATCCCTAGACCCATTATTTGTGCTACAGATTCTACTATCCATATGAAGCTAGGTTCTAGTCAACAGTTGAAAGCGGGAAGGGGATACCCACAAGGAACACATAATGTGCACCTCTCTACAGCCCAAGGCAAACACAGCACCCCTAACCACTAGTTTTCATCTTTGAAATCAACAGAGAAACACTTGCACACGCTCGTTTTGATCCACCAATATACACATATGGTTCTTAGAAAGCTCCAGCACATGCCACATACCCAAAACCTATGTTCCACACTGCAAACACACACAAACCTCTCTTTCTCACACTCACTTTGCACACACTAACCTCGGTTCGGGGCTGTACCCAAACACACCGTCACACTGGCAACACTAAGCAAAGCCCACGAGCAGAAAAGAAAGGAGAGGGAGCGGGGAATTGACACCAAGAAGGGGGGTAACGGCAAGCTTCCTCTTGTAAAAGCTTACAGAAACACCATGGCTTCTACAAAGCAAGCCTCCTCTTGCTCCTCTTCTTCACCCGTTTAAAACTTACATTAGCCAAACATCTCTCTACAACTTTACAAGAACCCTCTTATAGGGAGCCCTACTTTCAAAAAAAACAAAAAAAAACCGGGTGGAGTCTTTTTTTGTGTGTAGCTCAAGGGAAATTCTTTTTGAATTGGGACCCCATTTCACACATTTGGCACACCATTTTAGTACATTTGATAGGGTGCCCTCAGCACCCCCTTTTCACTTCACTGCATGAGAATCACCCTCTTGAGCTCTTGGCGGATGTCACGGTGCCGTGACAACCCCTTGGTCACACATGCTCCTCAATAAAAGGTTTTGATGTGCGGGAACACCCTCGAGTAAGCTACCACATAATTGTTGCCTTTGCGCTCGTTGGGTACCACCAAACACCAACAGCACAATTGTGTGCCAGAACCGGCCACTAGCACCCCCCACGGGCAGCGCCCTGCAAGGCATCCATAGCCACACCAGAGGGGAGCTCCCAGGGGCTTCTCTTGTGATGCCAATGAACTCCTCACACTCTAGCCTATATAGGCTTCCTTTTTTCCCTATGCAGCCCCATGTGGGTTATATGAAGCACCACAGGGTGGTCTTCACCAAATGGCCTTCAAGGCTCCCAAAAAAAACCTCACCAAAATAAACTACAAAAAACAAATTCGTCTGCTTCAAGGCTCTGCTCCTTGATGCTCACAAATCCTGTGGCTTAACCATCACAACCTACTAAAAATTCATACCCCCAGTTTCTAATTGTACCAATACCAATGCTCTCCCACTATGCTAGGCCTACAAGCCGATCCGACCAAAATTAGGGAAAAACACCTAGCATTGCACCGCAGTCTTTGGCCCAAACTTCCAACTACAATATATTGGCCCTTGTGACTCCATTTGGTGAGCCGTCAATTCTTGCTAGCCCCATAAAGGGGGGGATGTAGGAGCGCACAATGGATGACCTTCGATGATGCTATTTTTAGCATATAGTGCTTAGTTTTGACAGACATATGATTTGTATATGCACTTTTGATGTATTTACGGGCTCTACATGAGTTCTAGATTGTATATTTGATGCTACCATGATGCCTGCGAGCTATAGAGATGCACACAGGTTTATGCATCTCATGGGCGGCCGGACATATTTTTTATGCCCTAGATATAAAAGTGAAAGTAAAGTCATTTTTCACTTATCCTTTTAAGAGTAGGCTTTCATGGAAAGCTTGTGAAGAAGGTGGAGATGGAGATGGTGATGCCTGGTAGTGGAGCTTCCTTTTGTGCTTCCACTCTTTCAATGGCATGCAATTGAAAGTTAAGTGATATCCTTCTTCTATCTCTTTGTCATTTACGTTAATGGTGTGTGGTTAAGTGTTAATTAGTCTCTAATTGATGCTTTCTACTATCATTTCTCTTCTCCTTTGCTTGATTGGTGAGCACTTGGAGCTTTTGATCTATGTGTGTGAGTGATTAATGAGCATGTGCACCGTGGATTGAGGTATTCGATGACCCTCCAACAACATCCTAACCCTAAGGTCAAAGTAGCCAATCTTAAGGGCATGTCAAATGAAGATGTTGATTGTCATGTGGCTCAGTTTGATACCAAGTTTCAAGCTAGTGGATATCAAGTTGTGTATGGTGATGATGACATAAAGTTGCAACAATTTGCAGCAACATTGGAAGGCAAAGCCATGAGTTGGTTTAGCCAATATGGTATTGCACATTTTGCAACATGTGTTGCACTCAAAGTAGTATTCTTACAGAGATTTAAAAAGTAGAAGACTCCAACACATGTTTCGAAGAAAATCAAGGAGGACAACATGCAGGAAAACATGTCGGTGGAAGATTATGCTCAAAAATTCAAAATTTTGATGGACAGATTATAGGGCAATGAAAGACCCACAAATGAAATGTTAGTAGGATATTTCTTGAAAGGTTTAAGAAGTAGATTAAAAAAATTGTGGCCAACCTTAATATTGTAGATGGCTTCAACAATTTGTTGGAGCTACAGCTAGAGTTAATAAGAGGCTTGGCATGACCAAGACCATAAGTAAAATTAGAGGTAACTCTTATTCAGAAGAAGATTCAGAAGATGAGTTTGAAACTAAGAAAGAAAGTGATCCAGAAGGGTAGTATTTTGTCATTCAATTCAAAAAGATTCGATATTCTACAATAGCTCCAAAGGAGAAGCAGTTTTGCCACATTTGTGAAAGAGAAGGGCATAATACAGCACGCTGCTGGTATAATCCTAATAGTAGGAGTGGACCAACTCCTAATGTAGGTAGAGGGAGAAATGATGCAAAAATTAATCAAGTAGATCCATTTAGAGGGAGACCACCATTTCAAATACCTCCCAGACCTCCAAGACCACCTTGGAGAAATCAAGGCAATTATTGGAGAAGACCACCAGGAATGATTCCATGTTTTTATTATGGTGGACAAAATCATTGGGTAGGTATGAATCGTGCTTTGTGGGTAAAGCTTAGAGAGGAAAGAGGAATGCCAATAGTGCCTTATAATCAAGATAACAAGTAAGATAATCCACAACAGCAAACGCAAAGCAATAAGAATCAAAGGAGGTTAATGAAGAAAATCATAAAAAAGCTTCTCAAGGAGCATTCTGATGAGTGGGCATGTGCTTGTAATCAGTGCTTGGAAAGTCATGATGTTGATGTAATGGGTGTCACTAGGTCTAAAGCTAAAAGACCAATCGATTGGAAAGAGAAAAAAGGAATAGAGTTCAAGTTTAAAAACAGGTTCAGAAGGAGAAAAAAATCAGATTTCTGATGACATAACTTTAGACATTCAAGTTGATCAATTGAAGTAGCAGTATGAAAGAACTCCAGTGAGAAAGGATGGTAAGGACTGGTTTGAGGTATTGATTAACTCTCCATTACAGTTGTCATTAGATCATTGGTTATACATGGTTCCAATTTTCAAAGAGTGGTTGCTGAATAGATTGTTAGTAAAAGTATATCCAATCCAAGCAAACCACACAACTGAACCAATAGTGCACAACATTGATCCAGCAGATGTGGATTTTGTAGTCCCTATTTTAAAGGTGGCTTTTCAAGGTAGTTTGTTTGAGGAAGTATTTCTGGATGGAGGATCTAGAGTTAACATTTCATGAGAGGTATTTTATTATGGATGGCTTTTCGGGATAATTTCAAATATGTATAGCTCTAAGATGGAATTTATCATTCCATGGGGGTGCTTTGCTTACCACAAGAAGCCATTTGGATTGATGATCGCATATGGCACTTTTAGTAGTTGATGAACAGGGTGTTTGGCCCTTATTTGGGTAAGTTCACAAGGGTGTTAATGGATTCCAAAGAAGGTGAAGGTTCTTGTGTTGATGGAACCCCCAACAAGTTCTCAAGGTTTGGCTTCATTTGTGCATAAATTGAAGTATTGTCGATGTTTTTCTTAATGTTGTCCAATATGTGTATCCACTTCAAAAGATGGGGCAGCGAGTTCATGATTTTTATTAGACTAAAGATGCATAAGAAGATTTTGACAGCATTAGGGAGATTCTATGTTAGTTGCTTACAGTTTATCTACCAGATAAAGAAGATTCTTTTTATTTCTATGATTGTGGGTACATTGGTGATGTTTTGTTGCAAAAGGTAGGTAAATGTTATAAGCTACTATTTTTTCATCAGGGGTTATAGGGGAGGGGACCTACACAAAAGCTGAGCAGTGGGTTGTGACTCTAATGTTTGCATGCAGAAAGTTCAAAGTTTACCTTATTGTTTGTAAGTTTAATGTACTTACTTCTAAAAAATTATTGCCTGAAACGCTTTTACATCTGAAGCCAAGGAAGCATTTTAAGAAATGGATGTTGGAGTTACAGGTAGGTAAGTGTTATAAGCTATCTATTTTTTCATCAGGGGTTATAGGGGAGATGACCTACACAAAAGTGGAGCAGTGGGTTATGAATCTAGTGTGTGCATGCAAAAAGTTCAAAGTTTACCTTATTTTTTATAAATTTTATATACGTCTAAAAATTTATTTCCTAAAACGGTTTTACGCTTGAAGCCAAGGAAGAATTTCATGAAATGGATGTTGGATTTACAAGAATTTGAGATCAAGTTCAAAATTGATCGTACTAGCAGGTCTAGCTTGGCAGAAATTTTGGTGAATAGGGATGCCGATCTACCTATAGTTTCAACTTCCCAAGATTGTTGCAATAGAAATCATGTTAAGAGCCAAAAATAGAGGGAGCATTTGTGATGTATTTTGATGGTGCATTCAAGAGAGTGATGCAAAGAGTCGGGGGAGGAGTTGTCATCCGAGATCTTCAAAGTAAAGTGGTGTTTTCCAACTCTTATGCACATTAATACCAATAATGAAGCAAAGTACTAGGCACTGCAGTTGAGATTGAAGAAATTCTTAGAGTTTTGAATTCCAAGGCTATAATAGAACATAAACTCTACAAATGTATGAGCATTGATCTTCCTTGATCACCTTGGCTTCTACCTATCTATTAAGATAATCAATCGCAAAAACAACATATTTCTTACCACTTGAAGACTTCGGAAGAGAAAGAATAGCATATAAACCCCATTTCTTGAATGCATCATGAGCAATGATAGTCCTTGTGACTTAGCTACCAATCTTCATTCTCCCATGATTTGGCATTCATGATAAGTTTTTCACCAATAATGAACATTTTGAGCAAGAGACAACCACCAAAAACTTTCTCTCAAAAGACAAAAAAATAAATGTTATTTGCCTTGATGTCCGCTTTCTTCATGAAACTACTCCAAAACCATACCAATCTCCTCTTTGTAGAGCAGCTTCCTCAACACCTTGTCTTGACCATGGATCATTAGATCCTCATCTACAAGAGTGAACCTGCATGCTTTTTGAACAACCCTCTTCTTTAACAACTTTGACATGGCTGTCGAACATTGACTTGTGCTCAAAAAATAATCAATTTCCTTTAAAGTTTTCCTTTCCATGTACATGACTAGAGCCATGTACATGACATGACTAGAGCCACGTACAAGCCAGCTACATGCATCTACAAACGACTACTTGCAAGCTGATTTTCCATTTCCTTTTACTATCTTCTAATATGCTTGAAGTGGATTGTTTCAAGACTTTAAAAACTTCTTAATTGAATAAAACAAATGCAAACCACAAGAGAGGAGGAGAGGGAAGAAAATCAGCACAAAATGGGGGGAAAGGCTACTCTCCTTCAATGAACCCATGTGAGCCTATTTATAAAGCTCAAAAGGAAGATCAGATCACTTGTCTTGAGACTTTGAAGAATGTGTGTGAATGGGGAGCACATTTGTGCTATGTGTGGAGAAGTGAGAATGTATATGGGTGGAGAAACCTCTCAATATGATGGTGTGAGAGCTCTGATTACTTTGTATATAAATATTAAAGATACAATGAGTGGGTAGCCAGATGTTTGACCCTTGGGTAAGAGTCACGCCGCTTTTACTTCCGACGACCTCCCACTTGAAGGCGAGTATGCTGATAAGTGGAGCACTAGCTAACTACTAGTATGCACGACGATAGGGAGAGATCCACTCTCAACCTACACATGTTGGCTCTCTCAAAATACATGCATGCTACCATAAAGAGTCTAGTGATATCTGAGTGCATGTATCACTCCTAGAGCGAGCATGCATATCTTGTAAGTATCATGTACTTACCTGTATAGCTCCATGATGCATCAAGCTAGTGTCATTCAGGAAATCCCAATTATAAAAGCTCCCATTGTAGCTGTGATATCAAGTCTCAACACTAAGAGATTGTACATGAGACTCTTGAATGCTAAAAATAAGTATGCAATCCCAACTAACGTAGCCATCTCAATTCTATTTGCAAAAGATGCATCACCACCACCATGACTAGTCACTTATGGATGTGTCGGCTCTGACTTTTGGAGGGGCACCGCCCCCTCATCCATAGGGACGTGATGCTCTATCAAAAAATTATATTTTGATGTGCTTCGTAGATGGATAAAATGGCTTTAAAAGAGGGCTAAAACCCCATGACACCTACTAGGAATACTCCCCGAATGATGAGCATGTTGTCGTAGCAATTAAAACCAATATCTTCCTTGAAAGTGCACACACACAAGCACAGGCAAAAGCGCTCAACTCTAAGATTCACTTAGGCCCTACTCCTTGTGCCTCTCAATTACCTGCTATGTGAGCTCTTCTCCTGTTAAACTCTCTCCCTAATTTACATAATAAATTTTTATTTCAATCATCTTTTTTGTGTTCTTTACCTGAGGCTGCAAGTCTTAGCCTTGATTGGACAAGGAGGTCAACCCGGGAAGGAGAGCACCGCCATAGCCAAGCGTTGATAGTTGAAGAGTGTGCATGAGTGTAGAGCACATGTGTTTTGTGTTGGGAAAGAGAGAACGGTTGTGGATGGAGAAGCCTCTCAATATGATGGTGAGAGAGCTCTTTATTCCGTTTTATTTAAAGAAAAAGGATACAATGAGTGGGCAGCTAAAATGTTCGGCCCCAGGTAAGAGGCACGTCACCTTTACCCCAACAGACTTTGCAAATGAATAGGAAAAAGGTATACAAGAAGGATTTGGTGATGAATTACGAGAGCTATTTAGATTTTACCTTCCAAAAGAAGTGGGCAGGAACATACAAGGTATAGAAAGCTTTTTCTAATCGTAGATATCAGTTGATAGGGACGAAAAGCAAGCAATTGCCGCACACAAGGTGACTGGAGCTGGTTAAAGCTTTATTTAAACATGTCATTGGTTCTTGATGTGAATTGGTTGCAAATCAAAGGGGGTGGGCAACCCACCTACTTATGTTCTTTGGTAGCCATGAATAACACATTTTACAAATGATAGGATACACGTTTTTCTTTTGATAACAGTTTTTTTAAGTGTTGTAGTTTTCAAGTTCAACAAGCCGGTTTTTGGTTGAACATGAATTTCAATAAGGGCATTAAGCAATGATGGTGCTACCAAATACTATTGATGCTATGAGAGGTAGTAAATGAGGTTATGGTTGCAAGCCAAAGCAGGCTAATGGGTTTGGATAGCAGCTAGATGCCATGGCAAACAAGGAAATCGGGAATTGTATGCTACGTGTGGTTTTTCAGGCTTAAATGCTTGGTTTTGGTACCATTTGATTGAAATTATTGATGCTAATCAAAGTGTTGGTTTTGAAGTGCTTTATGTCCATTTGATGCACTCTCCAACCAATCTTTATGGCCTGTCAAATAGAGATATGGTTATCAAGTTCTGTTAAGCAGAAAGTTAAAGTGTTCTTACAAAATTTAGTCAGGTAATGGTGATGTGACGAGGGCCCAAGTGGTATCCAGAGATACTCATTTCACGTGTTGAACATTCTCTCCGAGCCAAGCTTCATAGATCTCAAATCAAAGTTCAAATGAAGAAGATATGAGTGCTTGAAGGTTTTTCAAGGGCTAGGTTTGAGTGCTTTGGCCCGCTTTAAAATGTGTGCATCAGAGGTTTTTCCAACTCATCGAGATTTATCACAAGAGCTTTGAGTTGTGCTTTATGACACGTTGATCGATCTATATGTGTAGGGATATTCACAGGTGAAATCAGCAATAGACATGAGCGGATGAAAGCGTTTGATTTTTTGAGTTTTCAAAAGCCTAGTACGGGTTGTCAAGAGTCCCAAAATGCAAAGTGAGACTTTTTAGTTAAAAGGTGAATATGCAAGTTTAGGGCCAATCTTTATGGCTCGAGAATCAAAGGTTTGTGCCAAAGACTACAATTTGTTGAAGTTGGTTAAAAATTCAAAAAATGGGAATAATCCCATGTGTTTTTGGTGGTTTCATAAAGGGCAATGCATCACAAGATGCCCATGTTGCACACATTATCCCACATGGGGAAGCAATAATAAAAATGTCACTATATGTATACTAAAATTGGACAAGGCATTTGGTATCTCAAAGACACACACACACACACACACACACACACACACACGTTCCTCTAGCTATGGCCTCCCTTTCGCCTTCCACGCAAAGGGTGCTGCTGGTGGCGGTGCCAAGCGGTGTTGTTGCCAGCTATGGCCATCGTTGACAATGCGGCATTGACATATGATTGCACGTTGGCTTGCTTACCTTGGGGGGGGGGGGGGGTTCCCACAGAGGCACCCAAGGGCCCCAATCTTTTGAATTTGATAAGAGATATGCATGCATGCAATGGAAAAGTGTGCATGGAAAGTTGTGGTGAAGCCCAAGTCGTTCGGTTCCAAAAAATAGCTTCCCAAGCGTTTTTTTCCCTTTTTTAATCTCTCTACGCCTCCTTTCACTCTCCGCGAGTTTCTTATTGGGCAAGAGAGAGGAATCCTCTTGCTTTCATCTTGGAAGGAGATTGAATTCATGGGAAACATCCCGTCTTCCTCGCTTCTTTAAGCTCTTCGTCGGAAAAAAACTCCCCCCAAAAACTTTTCTTCTTCCTCCATTTTCGTTTCTTTTGGGAGCAAGAAGATCCGGTTCTTGTAGAGTGGATTTGTACACTTTCAATTAATGCTAAAGTGACCTCCATAGCCATTGATTTACCACTAAAGACTTTGGCACATCCACCATATGGAGCTTGGCAACCTTGGGGAGATTTTGATTTTATGATTTGTAAACGTCTAGATGATAGAATATGCGAGCAACAGCAACCATGGAAAGAGGTGAGGGGTGGTTAGTTTCAAAGAGAAAAGATGAAGGCAAGAGCCATTTGAAAGCAACCATGGAAGGTAACACCTTGGGTGCTAATGAACATGTTCTAGAGAGGCCTAGAATGTGAATTCCATGAAAAGCTTTGGCTTTAGCAACAATGGAAAGCTTCATGAAGTTAAGTGACAAGCTAAGATATTCTGGAAATAGAGTGCTTGGAAAAGGGACTTTAAAAAGAGAAAGGATGTTTGACTATAGCATATGTTGATAGAGGGTTTTAAACATGAAAAAGTGTGTTCTTAAATCTTGAATTTTAAGAGTTCATTCCATGAAAAGCTTGACAATGGAAGGTGTAGGGAAAGGACTGCTAGTGTCCTTTCCCATGAATATGGCGACCGGTGAGATTATTCATGGGAAAGGACACTAGCAATCCTTTCCCGGCCGGGAGGAGGGGGGCCATCTGATGCAAAAATCTGCATGAGATGCAGTGCGCACTGATGACACAGTGTGACAATATTACGACTGCTGAGGTGTCAGCTCTACCCCATTCCGGCTGCTAATTAGGGAGCACCTGATTGGAGGGGCAACCTTTGGATTCTCCATGTTGATGTGGTGCAAATCTAACATATGCAGCATTGATTCTGTGCAGGAATGTCATGGAGATGGACAGTGCAGACTACACGCCCCCCGACTCCCCACCTTGACGATTGATGGATGGGTTGGAAAGAGAGTCTAACATCAGAGTATTTGGAAAAGTTTTTCGCCACAGTGAGAGTAATAGCAGTTGACAATAGTGGTCCCTCTTTAATCACTTCCCCTGTGGCCCTTGCGACAAAACTATTGTAAACACACATTGTTGAATCAATCTACATTGCTTAAGATATAGCACAATCCTTTTTGGCTTGAAATGACAAGGCATGGAGAAGAAACCTCAAGGTTGTGCATCTCCTAGTGTTAAATATGTGTCCCTCAAGTGGGGTTCTGAAGTATTGAAAACTAATTGTTCCATTTTTTAAAGTATGGGACCTTCACTTTCAAAGCTACCTCCCGATGTTCAATTTGCTTTTATGCATTTTGCCATTAGTTTTGCAGTGACCCTATATAACAAACTTTTCCAACTACATATCTTCTTCCAAACAAGAAATTTCAATTTTTAATCATGCTCTTTGCAAGTTTTTTTCCAAATTGTACAAGGAGCATTTTCTCTTTTTTTTCACTCCTTTTGCCTTTGCATAGGTCTAGCCTTTTGGAGTTCAAAAAGGGTAAAATTGCAAGCCAAGATACTCTTTCCACAAGCTTGTGGGTTTCAACATGCCTATGTGATCAATCAAGGTCAGCTTCTTCTATTTGTCCATTCATAGCCAACATATACAGGTGGAAGGCATTATTTGAGCTCACATTGTTTTAATGTCGTAGTCATTATGCTCCATTGTTTGCAACATCAAGTACAGTCATTGCCATTGACTGAAATGAATAGACATCCTACACATGAATAACGAGATTACCAATGGTTGGTATGTGCAAAACTATTTGGTATATGATTTGTCTTGTGAACATTATGCTCTAGTCTCTCTAGTCCAAGGCTAGACATGATCCAAGGGACAATCTTCTCCTTACAAGACACTAATTGATCGTTTCATTTGTCTTATCAACCAAGTGCATGCCACATACATTTCAATAAGCATGTTAACTGGGCAATAGGATCCATGATCCCAAATGGGCCACATGGTGGAATCAAATGCCCAATTACAGTCGAACACCAAATAATACTAATTTAAAGTATGGAGCTTGGCAATGGTGTCTTGAGGGCGTACATTCGTACTTGACTACTAAAAATAGCTTAGGTGGCACCACAACTAGAGAAGGTACAAACCATGCATGTGCCAATCATGTCAACGAGCTTTTATACATCGAGTGCAAGGTGACAATGCAAGAAAGCAATTTTGTGAGTACCTTATCTTTGGGTGGAAAGTGCAGCTGATGCTCACAAGGATGCCACTATATGATTCTACGTTCATATCAATGTCTTTGTGCTGCGCACACGCGCATGCGTGCACACACACACACACACACACACACACACACACACACACAGAGAGAGAGAGAGAGAGAGAGAGAGAGAGAGAGAGAGAGAGAGAGAGATGGATCCTTGTAATTATTGGAGGGAGAAGCACGCTCTGTTCGCTTCACACTTCCTTACTTGAATATGTAGACATAGAAACAGAAATTTCTTATAGATATTATATCCTCCATGCTTCTTTGTATAATTTGCCTAGAGTAGATCATTTCCTCTTGGCTCTTACTCCCCATATAGTGTGTTGCATTCATGTTGTTTCCTTAAGGTATGATGTTTGGTAGATTGGGTTGATTACTTTCGATCTAGTTCTCTACTTTCCCTCCTTTTTGGGGTTAAAATGGCCTCTCTTCAAACCCTGCCTCTAGTTTCCTCCTCTAAGAAGAAACCCTCTCTACATCTCCACTTCCTATTTTGCAAATCCACATTGACCAGTGGATTGCGATGTCATATACATTCCACCAAGGGCTGCTTTTACCAATGCTACAGGTTGCCTCAGCTCTCCCTTAAGTGGCTTCTATAACTCCCTTCATAGTTCACAATAGTCAATTTGGTACCTCTTTTTCATATGTTGTCAATAGTGGGTGTTGAGTTCTACCACTCACGCCCACTATATATTGGCATTTGGCCTTACTTGGCACTGCCAACAATGTTTCTTGTAGACATATTTGGTGAATCTGATTCTCTTAGACAGAGGAAAGGAAGAGAGCCAATGCAAACAACCATGTAGTTGATGTGCTCGGTAGAAGCAAAGCTACTGATAGAATAAGCAAAAATCAGCTATGTCTGTTTATCACAGCCCCAAAGGCAGTAGGAACGAATCCAATTAGCTCTAGTTGATCAGTGCGTGATGCACGCACCATAATAATAAGATTCCATTCAAAATTATTGCCACCAAAAAAGCCTTTAACAGCAGTTACATACAGACGCAATGTTAAAAAGAAAGCAGCCAATTCAAACCAAAGAAACCATTCATAAAGGCATACCGAACTATTTTTGAATCTTAAATATCACACCACCTAGAATGCCTCAGCCAAACATAAATATACAAGCATTCAAATGTCCAGCATTGTCAACTAAAAACAAAATCCTTGTGTTTACGGCAATTAATTATAGCAACTTCCAAATCACTCCCACTTCAGCTCTGTAAATACATGGCGACTATTTACAGAATAATGAGTTCCATCCAGCTCATGCTGCCGTTTGATTTAAATAACCCTTCACTACTCAGCAAAATTGAACCAGCAATTGCGTGCACATGCTGCATAAGAGTGAGCTGTAGCTTTCGCTGAACATGTAAATCCACATGAGAGGTTTGTTGGATGGTCCAACTGAACAGAACATACACACCCTTCTGAAGGAAGATGTGTAATGAGAGAAACCTTCAAGCACAAGTAGGCGTCTTGCTTAAGGAAAGACACTGGTCTCTTAAACAGAACATGAAAGCACTGTGAATATTGTGTAGACATAGTCTCATTGATTGCTTGCCAATCACCTTGTACCAACCCATAAACCGAAAGAGAGAGAGCTAACCTGCAGAACATTTAATAAGGACCACATGATTATAAAGCTCCGTCGACTTGCCCACTTTATCTTGCATTTCCAAAAGAAGAGTTGTAGTAGGGGTGGCGCCCTCCTTCAGTCAAACGATTCCAATCTTCTTTACAATGAGCCGAAACTATTTTTTGAGCTTTCTCCCGCTCCTGCTGTTCCCTCTTCAGTCTTTCTTGTCACAATTCCTCAATTGTCTTCTTTTGCTTCTTCTGTGGTTTCACTGATTTGAAAAGAAAAGAACACCGTGTAAGCACAACCATGCACATACCGAAGTAAACATGCAAGAAACATCCCAGGAAACTGTTAACTTGGTGGTTGACTAATTAATCAATCAAGAAAAAAAAATTAAAAACTTGGTGGTCAACTAAACATGCAAGAGATTTTTCGAAAAACTCAGGACTTCTACAGCCTTTACCCATACCCTCCCGCCCTTGGGAAAGCATTGCTATGGATTTCATTTTTATCTTCCCAAGACCCAAAGTGGGCATGATCGCATTTGGACACTCATTGACAGATTTAGCAAGCAGGCCCACTTCATTCCGATAAGAAAGACAGCTAAGCCTGACCATTTGGCAAGACTATTCATCTCACAAATTTTTTGGTAACATGGCATGCTTGAGTCCATAGTCTCGGACAGAGACCCCCGATTCACCAATTTGTTTTGGAGGGCAATCGGAGAGAACATTGGCACGCAGTTGCAGTTCTCATCCTCATTCCACCCACAGACAGACGGGCAGTCTCAAATAGCAAATTCAATGATTTTGCATTTATTGAAGTCTTACATTTCGGATCAAAAGACTCAATGGGAACAGTATTTGCCCTTGGTGCAATTTGCCTACAACAACACAGTTCATTCATCGACAGGGAAGGCACCACTTGAAGTAATCTCCATTTCTCAGCACCAAAAACAAGATTTTTGAAGCGGATCAATACCAAGAGATTTGGATATTGCTTTTCCCAAGGTTCGCGAGGCTCTTGAGAAGTCTCGAGCACCGCATAAGAAGGCGGCTGATAAACATCGACGCGACTTGCAATTAAAGGAAGATGATTGGGTGCTCTTACGATTTGAGAAGGCACACCTGAGAAAAAGAAAAGAAAAGGAGCGGCTTTTTCCAAAGCTAAGTATGCGATATTATGGCCCTTTTCAGATTCAAGAATAGATAATGATGTATCCTTCAGACTGAAGTTGCCAAACACTTGGAAGATTCACAATGCTTTTCATGTAAGTCTCTTGAAACCTTTCAAGGGCGGTCGACAGGGAGCTTGAGGAGAAACTTGAAGTAGAAGAGAGCAAGGAGACACTCGTTCCTGAACAGATACTGGCTCAACAGATAAGGAAAGTGAAAGGTAAAGTGATACGGCTGTTCTTAGTGAAATTCAAGAACTATTCGGCATTGGATGCGAAGTGGATAGAGGAGGAGGACCTAGCAAATACACCTTAGATATTGGAACTTTACCTTGAGACTTTCAGTCTAGCTGCGTTTATTCTAGACCGCGTCTATTCCGAGAGATCCCGCAGATCAGCAAGGTTGAATCACGTGCAAACGAGACTGCACAAGAGGGGAGTTACTCCGCTTCTTTGTCACAGATTACCCAGGTGGAATAAAGTCACTGATGTGCTGACAATATTCAGCTTTATGACTTTATGAATGAAGTACTTTGAAATGGAAATTCCCAAAAAAGAATCTGATTTATGTGTGCTCTCTCATGTGATTGTGTTTGAGTGCACGTTTGAAAGACGAAATGACTGCATCATTTCGGTCTTGAGATTCTATGGACATGATAGCAACAAGAATTAGTCAATCCGACATCAGTGAGGTCTGGTGTGGATCTAGATGCGATTGCTAAATGAGATCATGGCCCTAGATCTCGATGGATTTTAAGTGATTTGATTTGAGTGTGATGTGGATATTCAGTGACTATTGTCTTTGTGCAAGTGGTGGATTTGTGTTGTCTAGTGCGTCGGTAGTCAGTACAGGTGTAATCGAGGGCGATTACAAGAGGGAGGTATGTCACAAAATGATAATGTGGCATGTCCACTTATGTTCATGTTCCAACTTATTGGTGGGCCCTTGGTGACACCTAGAGAAATAAAAGAGGGATCGCTGATTTGCTCACATGGCAATCGCTGTATGGACAGCCCACATTGTATGCTGACTGCCAATGTGGTGGCAACGTACGGAATTCCGCAAATCGCAGTGCTGGCAGTTAGTTGCTTTTGAGAAGGCCATGGGCTAATCAATATGTACTCAAGGGTACTCCCTCTCTCAGATTTGCTGACGAGCACTGAGCAGAGAGGACCCTCGGATTTTGTAACTTTGCACAAGCATTAATATAAAAATAAATACAGAAAGGGGCACCAGAGCTTGGGGCCAATACCTCTGGGTACGGAAATACACCTAGCATCGGCGTTTTCAGCCGGCCTTGGCATTTTCCCTCAGCCTCTCCCACCAACGTTTTTCAGCCCTGGGCACCCTGAATTCAATGATCAACCCTTGTGGATTAGCGGCATTTTTGGATCAGCCAGCAGGACCAGCGTTTTCAGTTTTTCTCCTCAGCAATAGTAGATCAACCCACAACCTCCTCCTCGTCGTCGTCGTCGCAGTACCAAGTATCTCCCGCAGTACCCATTAGCACCTCAGCAGCACCACAGCACAAGTACCCCTCGTCGTCGTCGACGCGGTACCCCACCATCTAGCATCCCTTACATTTGGGCTTGGCTTCTTCCTAGCTCAGCGTAGGGATCATTAGGGCCTCTGTGTCCTTAGCACCCAAGTACCTTCAGTACCCAAAGTACCCGTAGTACCAAGTACCCGCAGTACCAAGCACCAAGTACCCGCAGAATCCAGTCCTTAGCCTCGCACCTCAGCAGCACTTAGTATCATTAGCATCAAGTACCCATTAGCATTTCAGCATCTCAGCATTTAGCATCATTATATCAGCATTGTGCAAGTAATAAAGCAAGTACTTGCTCTGACAACAGAGCAAGGGGGCCCTTGAGAGTGGTTGGGACCGGACATGTGGTGTCGTCTCTCTCTCTCTCTCTCTCTCTCTCTCTCTCTCTCTCTCTCTCTCTCTCTCTCTCTCTCTCTCTCTCTCTCTCTCTCTCTCTCTGTGTGTGTGTGTGTGTGTGTGTGTGTGTGTGTGTGTGTATGTGTGTGTGTGTGTGTGTGTGTGTGTGTCTGTGTGTGTGTGTGTGTGTGTTTAGTTTAGTTCTTTCAAGTGAAGTAAAGTAACCTTGTGTTTGTGCGGAGTACTAGATCCGAGCTAAATCCTTATAACACTTCCGCTGCACTTGACACTTTGTAGGTGAGATTTGCAGGCCATAAACTTATTAAGGCTTAGGTAGGGCAAGTTGTCCACCAAACCCAAACAAAATAAATCAATACATTCATTTATTAAAAATTGAGCCAAAGGGTGTTACCATATACATGTGGTAGTGATGTGTGTGAACACACTAGGACTGCCGAGGCATTTTTTCCCTCTTTAGGAGGTTTTTTCCCCCGAGCATTGTATATACGCCCATCACTCTAGGGCTATCTATCTTTCCATTGCACACTAAGTAATACACTCTCTATTGTGTGCCTTGAGCTTCCTTCGTCTTCTCCAAGCTGTGTGCGTTTCTCTGCAACCCTAATTCCAACAATTGGTATCAGAACAGGTTGCGTCCTCCCGGGCTTAAGTTGCTAGCTGCTCCAGTACACGCCTGTTCACTTTCTCCAATTTCAGTGAGCTTCGCCCAGCCCAGCCCGCCGCTCTCGCCCCTAGCTGCCCTTTAACCCGCCCGCTGCCCCCCCATTTTTGGCTGTTTTCTCCCCCCCCACCCCCGTAGCCTTTTGTTCCTTCGCTCGCCACTGTATCCTTCCCTCCATCCCCCCCCCCCCCCCCCCCCCCCCCTGTCCGCATTGCCCCCGAAGGTTTTCTGCACCTGGCTCTGCATCGTTTTTTCTTCGGACTAGTGTTCGGCGTACTCGGTTGTAGTTCTTCTTCACCATCCGCTTCTTCGACTCAGCAGTAGACACAGATGGAGGCTCCAGCTCCTCTACAGAGGGACTCGCCTGAAGCCCCCTCGCCCGACCCCGCTGAGCCCACCATTCGACTTGCTCTTTCGCCGACAAAGCAAGCGAGCCTTGCCGCAGAGGTAGAGCGCTTGCAGGCGACTTCTGTCATCTGCAAGGTTCTCGGCACCCGTCCTAGCAGAGGAGAGCTGCGAGACCTTCTCCAGGCCCGCCTTCTCGCAGAGGTGGGCAAGATTTTGGATGTCCAGATCCTCGGACGGGGGTACTACCAGATCGAGTTCAAGACTTCCGAGATGGCCTCCAAGGTCATAGCTATGAGTCCATTGGCCATCCGAGCATCACGCGCCCACTTTCGACAGTGGCGACATGGTTTTGACCCGACTTCAAATGTGCTAGTAGAGGAGGCAGACATCCCCATCTCAGTCTGCTTTCCAGGTTTACGGAGGGAGTACCTTCCACTTCTCTCCAGGATTGGCTCCACCATCGGGACTGTCCTGGAGACACCTCGTACGGCAGCATCAGTAGCTGCCAAGGCGGCTGGCATCCCTTCAGTTCGATTTTTGGTCAGAGATACCCACACGCTCCCGAAGGTCATCCTTCTGCCTCGGGTGAGTGGGGGTTGGTTTAGACAGAGTGTGGAGTACTCGGGTCTCCCGAACCAGTGCTTCATTTGCAGACAGATGGGCCATCTAGCGAAGGCCTGTCCATGGAGGAGGCCACGACCTGCACCTGAGCCTCAGCCCCAGCCTGCCAAGGCTGGGCCGCAGCCACAGCGAGCGGCACAGCGCACAGATTCTGAGCCACCCTCCGAGCCTGGGGCTCCAGCGGAGGAGGGATGGCAGCAGGCCCATGGCCGTCGACGCCAGGGGCCACAGCGGCAGCCTGGCACTCAGAGTGGCCCTCAAGTGCCTACTCAGCAGCAGTGGGTTCCCACGGGGAACCGCTTTGGTCCTCTTGAGCAGGAGGAGCCCCCTACGCCAGCCTCCACTTCCGCTTCACCCTCACCAGCCACCCCACCTTCAGATTTTCCCTCTTCCTCCTCATCCCCTCCCCCGCCCTCTGCTCCCGCCCACTCCCCACCTCGCCCCCCTGTCTTTGTCGTCCCACCCCGCTTCTCTTCTCCTCCACCCCCCCCCCCCCCCCCCCCCCCCAAGCGCCTTCTCCCCCTCCTCCTGCTTCAGTACCTCAGTCGACTCAGGAGACTGGTCCCTCGCCGGCGGCTAGGAGATCTCTTGGCAGTGCCTTTGCCACAAGTCGCCTAGCGAGAGAGGGTCAGCCCTTCTTGCGGCCCCCTCTGCAGATTCAGATATCTTCCCTTGCAGCTATCCCTCGTGGTCTGACGAGCATTGACCTCCGACGCCGCTGGGATTTCTTCGATTACAGATTCATTCGCTTTCTCAGAGATTCCGCAGCAGACCACGAGGCAGCCTGCTTTAGGGTCCACGCTCTGTTCCTCGCCGCTAGGGGGACAGAGGCCTTGGACTCGGCAGTTGGTTTCTCCTTTCCCCTCTGTGGTCGGCGGACCGAGACAGAGTGGTCCCTAGACTCAGTGGTGGGATGGTTGCATACACAGGTTCTCGAGTTCTCTCACCACATGGGAGAACTTGGAGTTACAGATTTGCTGTAGACTTTGTGGCCACTGGCCAAGTTTGCGGTGACACCCCCAGAATCAACAGGATATAGGCACATTGTGGTGTACTTTTTTGTTGATACGCAGTGTTTGCCTTGCTATGTATACATTCATGAGGACTCCTGGACAGAGGAGGTTGCTTTGCGCACGGCTCGCTCTGCTTGGGCTTGGGCCAGGAACTCACTACAGGCTCGCCTATCTAGAGGACGCTCGGATGCGGATTACTCCCCATCCAAGCCTGCCTCGAAGATAGCCCGTTTTGCTGCTACGGCAGCATCTGTTCTCTCTCGCTCCCCATGAGGATCGTCTCGTGGAACGTGTAGGGATTAGGTGGGCCCCAGTTTCAGCGACAGCGGGGCCGATTGCGTCAGGAGCTTCAGCATTGCCTTGTGGGAGGAGAGATTGATCTCCTTATGCTTCAGGAGCACCATTTGTCTGAGAGCCGCATTCGGCGATGTAGTCAAATTTTGCGGGGACGTTGTGAGCGGGATGAAAACACACACAGCGCCTCTATAACGACCCGTCACACACTCTTGGGAAGATACACACACACACTATGGGGCACCACTCGGCTTAGACAACACACCTGGCCGAGACAGGGAACACACCTCTGGAGTGAGAGGAGAGAGACTATCCACTTGCCCACTCCACACAGACACACACACACACACACACACACACACCCAAAAAACTCAGCTCAAAAGAGGAGAATTTCTGATGTTTAGATACAATTGAGCTTGGGCCAACACCAATGGGGCAAATAGCTCACACACTATGGGTGAAAGAAGCCAGATACAATCACAAACTGGAGCAGAAACTTCGCTCATAGGAGGAACTTACACAGAAAAAACAGCAGGAAAAGAGTGAGGAATTTGGCAAAATGGACAGCGCCATCGCGTCCGGAACGGCCCAAAACCCCAGTCTACAATGTCAAAGTGCTCAAATCCGACCTCGGATGAGCAGTTTACGGCCAAAACAGGCTCCAAAATGAGCAAAAACACAGCTGCGGCTGTTCCTCCTCCCTTCTCCACGTTTTTTCTGGTCTTCTCTCAGTTTTTTCAGTTCCCACACTTAGCTTTATTAGTTGGGCACCCTTGGCCTTTTAGATGACCTCAAACGGACCCCGAACAGGCCAAAAACTGACCTCGCAGTGCATAGTTGTCACCTTTTTGCATCATCCGCACACCTGGCACTCAACTTTTTTCAATAATGCATCCCGCCACCACGTGAAGTGGCCCCAAAAAGTGGTCCTCATGATGACCTTTCTGCATAATTATCACAAGGAAACACCCACGTTGTGTCCGTCCTCATCCACGTGCAAGTATTGACCCCGTTCGGTCTCCTGACGCCACTAGATGCCATCTGACGCACGTGCTTACCTCATGTCATCGGCCCGCGGATAGCTTCCTCGAGAAGTTTTACGCGCTATAAACTCCTCATTATTGTAGAAAAAACACACTGGTACTGGTAATACTGAAAATCGATGAACTATGTACATGCTGTCCTACCTGTACACATGTGGGCCCCACATAACCACCTGGCTAAGGAAAATGGGCAATCCTTTATTTGATGCACCATGCATGTGTATGTACATATGCGCAATCCCTTGCTCCAAAAAACTCCTGACATAATTTGCCCACCCCCTAGCCTGCTAGATCATTCATGATCAGCAGCAGCAAAGAGAGATATGAGACTCGCCGCATCACAGGTCTCCTCATCCCTCACAGACATCACTCGCTCTTCAGAAAACTCATCTTGCTCCACCATCATCAACCTGGCATGATACAACTTAAGACGCAACCCATTTACCCTTGACTTATGTAGAACACCATCCAGGTTAGCCAGCTGATATGTGCCATTTGGAAAACACTCTACTACCTTGAAAGGGCCTTCCCACTTAATTTGAAACTTCTTTTGGAAGGTGTTGTCCAGCTTACTGTTGTAGCGCAAAACCAAGTCATGTTTCTTGATACCCTTACTTTTGACCTTTTCATTTATCTTTGCCAAAGCCTTATCCTGCATCTGCCCATAATGCTCCAATGCGCTCATCCTATCCAACTGGACCTCTTGTAATTGCAAGAGCCTTTCTTTGAATGCATCACTAGGCGGCCCAAGCAACTTCTCTAACATCTTGACCGCAGGCAACTCTACCTCCACAGGCAATAGTGCTTCCTTTCCATACACCAAATGAAATGGAGTAAACCCTGTACCTGTCTTCACCGAAGTACGGTAAGCCCATAATGCACTAGGCAATTCCAAATCCCAATTCTTTCCTTGGTGCTCTGTCACTTTCGAAAGAATCTGTACCAACTCACCATTGAATCTTTCATTCAAGCCATTACACTGCGGGTAATAAGGAGTGGTATGCTGGTGCCTAATCTTCATCTTTGTGCATAAGAAGTCTAGCAGTTTAGCTCTAAATCCTGGCCCCTTATCTGAAAGTAGCTCTAATGGCACCCCAAACTTGCAACATATTTCATCATACACAAATTTTGCCACATCCTTTGCAGTGATCTGTTTTACTGCTATAGCCTCTGCCCATCTAGAAAGATAGTCCACTGCCGTCAAAATATAGCTTTTGCCCCTGCTTGTGATAGGTAACGGGCCTATTGCATCAATCCCCCACTTTTCAAACACATCAAACGCCATAATGGTTTTTCGTAGCTCTGGCTTCAACACTCTCTTCCCAAATGCTTGACACCTATTGCAAGATCTACACCAATGGTGAACATCCTTGTGCAAACTAGGCCATACATACCCCTCTTGCAAAATCTTATGCAAGGTGATCTTTAGAGCAAAATGACCACCACATGCGCCTTCGTGATTCTCTTCCAACACTCTGTAAAGCTCCTCCCGCCAAGGTACACGTCTCAACACGAGATCAGCCCCTTTCATGTATAAGACATCACCAATCAATTTGTACCTGTATGCTCTACGCACAAAGCCATACTTCTTAGACTTCTGAATCTCCTTTGGAATGATTCCTGTTAGCAAAAACTCCTCTTCTTGAGCCAAACTTTCCCGACCATGATAAAGAGGTAAATTGGTCCTTAACACAAATAGCTCCCCAATCATGCCTTGAGCTGCTTCATGTGCCTCTCCATTTAGAGCACGTTCAATGTGTCTGATACTCCATGCTTCAAACTTTTTTAACAGGCCTTTAATTCTGAAGCACATTTCCTTCAATGAGGTGTTCTTGCTCTTCCACACACCCAACACTTGCTTCACCACTAACAAGGCATCACCTTTTATGCTCAACCTTCGAACCCCATGCTTCAAACAAATGTGTAATCCGGCTTCCAATGTAGCATATTCAGCCTCATTGTTACTATGAGCATCCAATTTGAACCCTCTCTTGCATACTAGCTTCCCCTCTGGATCATAAAGTGCTATACCCCCTGAAGCTGCATCATGGCTCTTTCTGTATGAACCATCAAAGAACAACACATGTGCATTGCTGATCTGTGGCACTTCTTCAACTACCTTTCTCACCACCTCTTCCTTAACAATAAGGGGATTCTCCTTGTAGGTCAACAAATCAGCTAGGGTAGCCCTTGTACTATCTTCCACTAGAAAAGAGAACTCAAACTCTTGCAGCTCAATTACCCATTTCTTCACCACATTTGACATGTTAATACCATTAATTAACTGTGGCAAAAAGGCATAACTCGTCAAGAAAACAAAAGGCCGTGGTAGCAAGTAATGACGAAATCGTCGACAAGCAAATATTACACTAGCCATCACTAGCTCTACTTCCGATAACTTTCTCTCCGCTACCAACTTCACTCGGCTTGCACAATACACTGGCCTCATATAATGGCTGCCCTTCCCCTTTTGCAATAGCATGGCTCCAATGGCATCATCCCCTACAGATGGATTTACATAAAAAACTTTCTCCCAATCAGGAGCCTGCATGGCTGACAACCCCCCTAACACCTCTTTCACCTCTTGAAACACTTCTTCACACTTGTCATCCCATTGCAATGGATCATGCTTTGCCACTTGCTGTAATGGATAAAGAAGCTGCGAAGACAATGGAATAAACCGTGCCATGTACTTCACTTTGTGTATAAAGGTTGCCAATTGCTTCGTACTCATAGGTGATGGAAGAAGAATAATAGACTTCACCTTATCTGGATCAGCCTCAATGCCATTTTCTGACACCATATGGCCCAATAACTTCACCCTTGGCTGTGCTAGATGACATTTCTTTGGATTTAGTTGTCCTCCACATTCATCATATCGAGCGAATACCATCTGCAGCTTCTCATGGTGTTCAGCCCTACTGCTATAGACACAGAAGTCATCCATAAAAGCTTTAACACAACTACCAATGAATGGTTCCAACACCCAATTTGCTCTCTCTTGATAGAAGGAAGGTCCATTTGACAACCCAAATGGCAATACTGTGTAGCAATAGCAGCCCCATGGCGTAATGAAAGTTGTCTTTGTGCGGTCTTTAAGAGCAATCTTCAATTGAAAATAGCCTGAAAAACCATCACACACACTGTACCTCTCATAACCTGCCACTGAATCCAAGATCTGATCGATGAATGGAAGAGGATATGGGTTCTTCTTAGTGGCTGCGTTTAAGGGTTTAAAATCCACACAAATTCTCCACTTCCCATCCTTCTTTGGACTGACTACAACTGGACTCACCCATTCTGTGGTCTCCACTGGAACTATGAACCCTGCCTTCAATAACTTGTCCACCTCTACCCGCAAGGCTTCCATTTGCTCTTGACCCATCCTTCTTAGCCTTTGCTGCACTGGCTTAGCACCTTCATTCAGCTCTATATGCATCTCTTCACCCTTGAACCCTCTGATCTCTTCATATGAAGTAATGAACAAATCAGGAAAACTAGCCAGCATATGCAAATATATATCCTTCTCCATAGCTGAGAGGTCTCCACTAATCATTTGCGTCATTAATTCCTGCTTCTTTGACAACTCAACTTTGGTTTGCATCAGCCCTTCAATCACTTCATAAGGCCCTTCACTTTCATCTTCAACTTCATTCACAAATGCGACTAAACCACACTCCTGGATTTCTTTATCCATCAAAAGAAATGCAACATCAGCATCCTCATCACTGCTGGTAGTGCTATCACTGTCCTCATCTGTCACTGTGGAAGAGTCTTCATCACTAGACTCATCCTCATCTTCATAAAGCTCCTCTAATCGTTTCCTTGTGTCCATATTATAAAGCTTCTTGGTACCTGTCTTTCCATAGAGGCTAATTGTACCATGTCGCCAATCTTGAACAGCTCCCACTGCAAGTAACCATGGTCTGCCCAGTATAATAGGATATGCTCCCAACCCTGCTGGCATCACATGAAAATCAACCACTGCCTTTGCATCATATGCCTCCACTTCTAAGCTCTTTACAACACCCAAGCATTTTACTTTTTGATGGTTTGCCAATCTGATCCGAAAACCTGACACCCCAGCCACTGTGAGACCCATCTTCTCAACGCATGAGTGTGTTATGACGCATATTTGGGCTCCGCCATCCACATAACCTTGTCCCAAATTTTTCCTTTTATGCCACACATCTACTATTGGACAAATGTCTGGTAGCTCGTCCATTGCCAACACCTTCACTGAACCTCTCTCTGGCTCTTTCTCCATTGGGTTAACCATCCTCTTCCACTGTCGCTTTAGCTTAGGCACCATCTCTATAAGCTGCCCAAAAGTAACATCTGCCTTCCTGCTCGTCAGATCCTCCTTCAAGTCATAGCTTAATTGCCCATCCCCTAGTGGAAAATCTGAAACATGAAACTTTCGACGAGCTCTCCTTTTCCTCTTGGCCTTGACATCCTCGCCTTCATGGCTCTTTCCTTTCTTCTTACTAGGACCTGGGGCACTTCTTCCTTCCTTATCCTCTGTGGTCCTCTTCCCAATAGGCATCACTAATGTATCCTCTAGCTTTGATGCCTTCTCCAAGGTGACTACACTTAGCACTTTTGTCTTTCCCTTTTCCTCCTGGGTCAGTCCACTGGTTCCTTCGTCTCCCTTAATTTCGATGCCATAATCATTTGATCTAGTTAGCACTTGTCTTGGCAATGGATACATGTCTCCCCCCATCCTTGGTGGCTTATCACATTGCGGGCTGATATGACCCAACTCTCCACAATTATAACATGTGGGCGTCTGCCTCCAAAACCTACCATTGCTTTGTCCAACACCATTCCTAGGCCTTTCTTCACCTCCTTGCTGATTTGCAAACCTCCCTCGACCTCGATTATTTCCCACTTGACCTAGCATGTTTAGGCTGAGATTCTTCATCAAATCAACCACTTGCCTCATGTCTTGCCTTAGGCCATCATCTTGCACTGCTGTAGTGACCACTGCTGGCATAACCTGAGTAGTAACAGGAACCACTGGTTCATGATGAACCCCTGACATGCGCCCTTGTAAAGACTCTATAGGCTGAAATTCAGACCTCATTGGCAAAGACTCCACCCCTAACTGGCTCATTTTCCTCAGCTTCCACTCTTTGTTCCTTGCTACCTCTAGTGCATCTTCATATGTCCTAGGCTTCTTTAGCTCCACTCTCCAACGTATATTCTCCCAAAGACCAGCCAAGAACCTGTCCTTCTTCATCATGTCAGGCGGGGGTACCTGTGGTGCTAAAGCCTTGCACATTCGCTCCCATGCCAATGAAAAATTACGTATGTACGCATCTACTGGCTCACCTTCCTTTTGCACCAAAGCCTGTACTTCTTGCCACACCTTGTCAGGATCTTCTATCTTCACAAACTCCACTTCCAATCCATGCCTTAGATTGTCCCAACTCAATCTTATAGGTGGATCAGCCATACGCAACTCCTCTTCAAATGCTTTGGACCAAGCTCGTGCATCACTCTTCAAACAAATTTGGAGAAGGCGTAACATTTGCGTAGGGTCATGAATCTGGTTGCTAATGCAGGCAACCTCCATCTTTTCCAAAAATTCTTCCACATCTTCATCACTTCTTCCATGAAACTCCGGATAAGAAAAAGCCATGGCTACCCAAATTATGATGCTTTGAGAACCCTTTCGAACACACGTGCAAGAACCCAAAACTTTTCACTACCCAATCCCTAGAAACTTCAATGGAGCTCAGCTTTAGATAAGGACAAACACATGCACATCAAATGAGTTTTCGTAGTTGATCATTGGAATTACAACAGGCAAAGGACATTCCAGGATCTCTCTCAATCTTCTTGGCCCAAACATAAAGACTATGCGCTGCTGGAAAAAGATCTTCCTGGACACATGAATATTAATCTGAATTCTTTGAGTTAAATGAAAAGGAGTGAACTGAGGGCCATTTTGATCATCCATTAAAGCCAACCATGAAGCTCCCAAGAAGGCACACCTGACTCAACCTCTGATTTTGCCAAAATTTCAGCAGCATAACAGCATAAATGGCTCAAAATACCAAAAAACCAGCCATCATAACTTGGGAAAATTTCGACAGAGTTTCCCCAGAAGTAGAGCAGTAGGAACCCAAAATATAGACTGTCTATGTATGCATAAACTGTCAACAATAGAACCCGAGTATCAAATAGGACTCACTAGTACATAGCCTATGGCGAGGTCACAAAAAGGGTGCTCCAGCTACCTGTATCACCGAAAGGATCTCCACATTTGAGAATCCCCCAGCTCAATAAAAACCTCACGCTATCGACCCTCACACGAAAGCTAATGCAAATCGCGTATAGTCAAGTCTCAGAAATGACTATCTTCCAGACCAAGTCTCAGAAATGGCTGGGACTGCCAAATAAAACCATATATGGCTCCACAAAGGCGTACAATGGCAGTTTCCACAAGTAACGTACAATCCAACAGACAATGCGCTCAAATAGGCGCCAAGTGATGCATTCCCACAACAACTGCAAGTGACATCACTGTACTCCAGCCACCTGTACCTGTGTGAATCACCTGTACCTGTCCCTGTCCCTGTTCCTGTAACCTGTAACCTGTAACCTGCAACCTGTAATCTGCAACCTGTAATCCCGAAGCTCGAAGCTCGAAGCAGAAGGTACTCGAAGAAGATCCTCCGTGGGGGCGCCAAAAGAATGTGAGCGGGATGAAAACACACACAGCGCCTCTATAACGACCCGTCACACACTCTTGGGAAGATACACACACACACACTATGGGGCACCACTCGGCTTAGACAACACACCTGGCCGAGACAGGGAACACACCTCTGGAGTGAGAGGAGAGAGACTATCCACTTGCCCACTCCACACAGACACACACACACACACACACACACCCAAAAAACTCAGCTCAAAAGAGGAGAATTTCTGATGTTTAGATACAATTGAGCTTGGGCCAACACCAATGGGGCAAATAGCTCACACACTATGGGTGAAAGAAGCCAGATACAATCACAAACTGGAGCAGAAACTTCGCTCATAGGAGGAACTTACACAGAAAAAACAGCAGGAAAAGAGTGAGGAATTTGGCAAAATGGACAGCGCCATCGCGTCCGGAACGGCCCAAAACCCCAGTCTACAATGTCAAAGTGCTCAAATCCAACCTCGGATGAGCAGTTTACGGCCAAAACAGGCTCCAAAATGAGCAAAAACACAGCTGCGGCTGTTCCTCCTCCCTTCTCCACGTTTTTTCTGGTCTTCTCTCAGTTTTTTCAGTTCCCACACTTAGCTTTATTAGTTGGGCACCCTTGGCCTTTTAGATGACCTCAAACGGACCCCGAACAGGCCAAAAACTGACCTCGCAGTGCATAGTTGTCACCTTTTTGCATCATCCGCACACCTGGCACTCAACTTTTTTCAATAATGCATCCCACCACCACGTGAAGTGGCCCCAAAAAGTGGTCCTCATGATGACCTTTCTGCATAATTATCACAAGGAAACACCCACGTTGTGTCCGTCCTCATCCACGTGCAAGTATTGACCCCGTTCGGTCTCCTGACGCCACTAGATGCCATCTGACGCACGTGCTTACCTCATGTCATCGGCCCGCGGATAGCTTCCTCGAGAAGTTTTACGCGCTATAAACTCCTCATTATTGTAGAAAAAACACACTGGTACTGGTAATACTGAAAATCGATGAACTATGTACATGCTGTCCTACCTGTACACATGTGGGCCCCACATAACCACCTGGCTAAGGAAAATGGGCAATCCTTTATTTGATGCACCATGCATGTGTATGTACATATGCGCAATCCCTTGCTCCAAAAAACTCCTGACAACGTTATGATACCTTTTGGTCAGCTGCTTTTGGACCTGGAGGCATCCAGGGCGGGGTATGTATGACTATTGCGGACTCATTGCAGTAGTCCATTGTGGGCAGAGGGATTATTGTGCCAGGCAGGGCTCAGTGGATTACTTTGCAGGTTCAAGGTGGCCTTGTGGGCTTTCTGAACATCTATGCGCCCAATGTGGCGAGTGCTCGTGCAGAGTTTTGGTCACAGATTGTTGAGTTCTTGCCACAGGTTGACCATTGGTGTGTAGGAGGGGACTTCAACATGTTGGAGGACCCCTCTGACAGGATCGGAGACAGCCATGCTACTGTACATGGAGTCGACTTAGCAACTTGGGAGAGGTTTTGTATGACTTTGAGGGTCTCGGATACATGGCAGCATTCTGGCTTTGTGAGGCCTCCAGAGAGTCTTGCCTTCTCTAGATCGGACAGTAGAGTGGGAGGAGTGAATCTATCGTGGATAGATTGCTTCTACACTAGTGACCACTTCAGTTACTTGGGGGGATCAGTGGGCATCTTGGCAAGGACATCCTTCTCGGACCATGCACCAGTGATCCTCACAGTGGTAGACAGGCAGAGGAGTGGGAGCACGATGCTTTGCATCCCTGAGCGGGTCTTGTTGGACTCAGCACTCAGAGAGAGGGTAGAGGCTCTCTGGACAGAGGGCATGGATAGCCAGGCTCTTCCTGCAGACAGAGTGGCCTTAGGCCTAGCTCAGCTTAGCCACTTTTTTCTCCAGGAGTCTTTGGCTCGACGGGCTGCAGCGAGAGAGGAGGAGCAGCATCTCAGACGAGGCATTGCTTCACTACAGAGGATGCAGGAGCAGCATCCAGACAGTCCATGGTTGGAGGAGTAGTTCCAGCAGGCTCGAGAGGAGCTTTCTTGCACAGAGGAGAGGCGCCATGAGTTTGCCTTTCACCGACAGGCATCTCAGTGGACTCAGGTGGGTGACAGAGTGACAAGTGCTTTTTTTGAGACAATGGGACCTCGGCACTCGCATGCCAAGGTCAATCAGCTCAGGAGACCCGATGGGTCAGTTGTTTGTGAGCCTGAGGATATGCGTGCAGTTGCTACTGACTTTTACCATGAGCTACTGTCAGCTGAGCCCGAGTCAGAGAGACAGGATGCATGCAGGGAGTAGGTTTGGGCGCAGATGCCTTGTCATGTGACTGAGGAGATGCGCCAGAGGCTAGAGATACCTCTTTAGCTTGAGGAGCTGCACACGGCTCTTAGGGCCCTCCCTCGTGGTAGCTGTCCAGGTGAGGATGGGCTGACTCCCAGCTTCGTCTTGGAGTACTGGGACCTGCTTGGCCCAGATCTTTGTAGTGCCTTTCAGTACATTTTGCACACAGGAGTGATGCCGGATAACATGAGTGAGGGCCTGATTTACCTCATTCCGAAGGAGGGTGGCTCCTTGGATGAGATTCGACAGTGGCGCCCCATCACCATCCTCAACTCAGCCTACAAAATTCTTGCCAAAGCTCTGAGTTTGAGGATTCAGCCACTTTTGGAGAGCCTTATACATGGGACTCAGACAGGTTTTGTCAAGGAACACAGTATCCTTGACAACATCTTCACTTTCTTGGAGGCTTCTGCCCTGGCACGTCTCCGTGGGGAGGACCTTGTGATTCTTCTTCTCAATTTTGAGAAGGCATACGATAGAGTTGACTGGGACTTTTTAGAGGGCATGCTTCGCAGGATGGGCTTCTCAAATGCTTGGATCAGAGGGGTGTCAGCTTTATATAGACAGGCTCACAGTCAGGTGCTTTTGGCAGGAGGTAGAGGTGAGCGCTTCATGCTCACACGATCGGTCAGACAGGGTTGTCCTCTTGCCCCCTTTCTCTTTATGTTCTATGCAGAGGCGATGAGCAGATTTTTGGTGTCACAGCAGGTTGGTTTGAGGGGCTTAGCACTCCCTATACAGGGAGATGAGCTCCTGGACGCTGAGTTTGCAGACGATTCAGCCTTGTACTTAGAGGGCCAGGAGGCCAATTTACACAGATGTGGGCAGGCTTTGGAGACCTTCTGTTGTGCATCGGGCGCACTGATCAACTGGAGAAAGACAGTGGCTTTCTCGGTTGGTAGTGCTCCTATGCCAGATTGGATGCCAGGAGAGGGTTTCAGGTGGATTCCTCCAGGGACTGCAGCTCGGTACTTGGGTTGTCAGGTTGGTTTGGACTTGTCCCTCGAGCAGCAGATTGCTCCTCTTCTCCTGTCCATCAGGAGAAAGCTGTTACATTGGAGCTCAGCACGACTTTCGTTGGCTGGTAGAGTAGTAGTTGCCAACCAGGTGTTGTTGGCGACTATGTGGTACATCACTTCTTGCTGGATCTTCTCGAGTTCTTGCATCAGCCAGGTAGAGAGGCTGATCAGGAACTTCCTTTGGTCAGGTCGCGACACTCAGATTGCCCGAGCCAAGGTGACTTGGTCGGTCATCACACTTCCTTGTTCGCAGGGAGGGCTTGGGATCATTGATCCAGCACAGCAGAGCAGAGCCCTTCTTGGGAAGTTCATCGTCAGAGGACTTCTTCCAGGCGAGGAGCCTTGGAAGGAGTTCTTGCTGCAGAGGCTTCGTGCCAGGGTGCCTCAGTCAGGAGGCCCTTGGCAACCTTCGACCAGATGGATCTTTACAGAGTTGCGCCGAGTTGGTTTGAGTAGGATACTGGAGGACCGATTCGCTGTGAGTTTGCTGCGTTATTGGGAGCTATTACGGCATGGCCTAGAGCAGAGACAGTCGACGTGCACGGAGGAGCACCGACGGCAGCCCCTCGTCTAGAACCCCATGGTTAGCACTCAGAGAGGCCACTTGGTTGGGAGTAGGCCTCATGTTTCTTGGGGTCCCATGGTAGCAGGTCCAGCGCGCTCTCTAGGTGACTGGCTAGAGTTCACAGGTTTGTCAGAGGAGGTGCAGATTGTCCAGCTATAGGGCATGAGAGGGGTTCAGAGCATGTGTCAAGACATCTCAGAGTCAGTTCCAGCTAAGTGGCTCACGCCTTTCGAGCCAGTAGCACCCCGGTGGATGGGAGCCTTCACACGACTGGAGGTTCTCATTTCAGTCAGGGCTTGCTCTGAGACTGTCCCAGTCCTGTTCTTCGAGCTTAAGGGTGGGGGACGATTACAGTGAGTTGCAGTAGAGGCCCCGCAGGTAGCAGAGTGTTGTTTCCAGAGGATCCGAGTTGTGGGCATCTGTGGGAGGACTTGCGTCATAGACCCTGACCCAGCAGCTCTTGAGACAGGACACTGGAGGCTATGGGCTTGGGAGTGTTGTCCACTGGCACGAGTACAGTGGGATCCTGGTGAGTGGCTTTGGAGGGACCCCTTCTCTTCTGCAGACCGCCCAGGAGTCCCTTTCTTTCAGTACATTGTTCGGCTTGGACGTCATATACTTGCAGCACACAGAGAGGCCCGCCCCGCTACAGCACGTCATTGGCAGGAGGAGGGCCTCACAATTGAGTTCTTGGCAGCTTTTTGGCAGAGGCTATGGGACTCCAGACAGCCGAGGCACGTCACTTTGTTCCAGTGGCTGGTTGCACACAGAGCCACAGCAGTAGGGAGCTGGCTTGTGCATAGTGGTCTCTCGGCCGCATGTACAGCCTGTGACCAGTTGGTGGAGAGTCAGTGACACTGTCTTTTGGACTGCCCCTCGGCCCAGCAGGTATGGCTATGAGTTCTTCGGCTAATGCCTGCCCTCTCCACAGCTCGACAGTACACTTGGGGGGAAGCGGCTTGGTCCACCCTCACGGGCCCGGCACTTCAGTTTGAGCTATCTTCCACCAGCAGGATGATAGTGATACAGGGGGGGCGACCTACACTCCAGCCTGCTACAGACCTTACTCCACAGGAGTGGTGCAGTGAGAGAGAGGAATGTTGGGAGCTCATCAGCGGCCTAGCTCTCTGGTTCATCTGGCGGGCCCGTTGTTTCCGCATCTTTGAGGCTCGCCCTGTGCCACCAGCAGAGACTATTCGTGGCTTTTGGCTAGAGCTTATCCATATTCTCAAAGGACAGCTTGAGGGACTACAGGGCAGCTCCGACCGCATGCGGAGCGTCGCGAGGATTTCCTTCGACTCTGGCGCCCTGGGCCTTTCTACACCATGGTCCAGGGGGTGCTCAGATGGCACTACTATCAACCTGTGTGGCTCTTCCCTCCTCCCATCTCTTGATTTAGCCCCATTGTATATATGCTGTTTTTTCATTGGGAGAGTCTCCCCATCATGCTTGGTGTAGCCCTCTCTTGCAGAGATGGATGTAGCCCTATGGGCAGTTTTCATTAACTAATAGAAGGATCTTTTTCTCGGAAAAAAAAATGACCCCTTTTGTGTATATTTTTAAAGGTTACTAATTTTTAAAAATTATATTTTTACTAATATATTTTAAATGTGAACTTGGCCACTAATTTAAAAATGGTCCTATACTTTAATAAAGGGAATGAGTGCCCAATACACACACACTCACTTATTCCCCTTTCAAGATATCGTGCAGCCTCTCTCTCTCTCCTACTTCGATCTCTAGCGCCCCATCTCAGCAGACCAGCGCCTCCTCTCCTAGCCTCAAGTCTTGCACATCTTCTCGTGCTCTATCACTTGCACACATTGCTGCGCACTCATCAACTGGTATCAGAGCAAAACTTCCAAACCTACAAACACTGATTTTCAGCCAAGGAGGTCAACTTTTACGCAAGATTTTGCAATTTTATCGCCAAAGGACTCGTCCCCGGATACTAGAGGGCTCCCGGCTAGTCAAATTGACCTAAAACAGGCTGAAAATAGGTCAAAATCAGCAAACTATAGGTTATGATAGGAAAATACAGGTTTTGAAAATCATGTATTAAGGTGAGGGAACATCTTTACTAGGTCCCCGCTACCCGAAAACAAAGAAACTGCCGAAAAACAGGTCCCAAAACAAGTGTTTTCAGCAACTTTCAGATTTACGCAAGCTTTTGCAAGTGTATTTTTTATGCATCTACATTGAGGAAAGTGCAAATTGATGCAATTTATGCACATTTGACAAGTTTTGGCTATATATGACCATTTGTGGCTCAATTTTCTGCAATTTGATGCTACAAATTGGAGCTTTTGCTCATACAAGCTTCTAAAGGCTGTGCATTAGCCTTATGTATGTCCTGTGAGGCTAAACACAACTAAAATTTTTGTTTTTGAGCACAAATTCACTCGCTGAAATTTCCTGCATAGAAATTTCAGAAATTGTTTTTTTGCGCCTGAATTGACCCATTTTGCCCCAAATTGCTCCTGTGACCATTTGGAGCTGTAGTGCACACTTCTGTGAGGTTATACTCCGGTTTTGGTGCATTTTGTCTAAAAATTCAGCGTATTAGCCCTCTTATTCGTGCATCTATGGCCTCATCTTCTTCGGATGTGAAGAATCTCTTCGAGATTAGGAGGTTCGATGCAACAGGTTTCGGCCTTTGGAAAGACAAGATCCAAGGAATCCTATTTCTTAAGGATTGTGAAGGGGCACTTGAACAGGTAAAGCCACAGAATATGTCGGATGAAGCATGGGTTAGCATGAACAGGAAGGCAGTTACATACATCAAAATGGCCATGACCGATGAGACAATCATTGATTTGAAAGGTCTCACAAATGCTTTTGATGTGTGGGAGAAGTTAAAGGCGATGTATGAGAATACAACGCCTGTCAACCAAGTGCATTTGATGCGAAAACTTGTTGGCATGCAACTAGATGAGTCTAAGAGCGTTGCAGAGCACTTGTCGTTGTTTACAGGTACTTTGTCGCAGTTACAGGATTCAGGTTTGCCTCCTTTTGATGATAAGCTGAAAGCTATCTTCTTGCTTATGACCTTACCTAATTCATGGGAAACATTGGTGGTTTCATTGTCAAATAATCCCAATTTGACCTTTGATGGTGTTAGGGGTTCTATCTTGAATGAGGAAATCAGGAGGAAAAGCAGGTGGAGAGGCAGGCAGCTCTGCCAACATGGTTAGAGGCAGGACAAAGAAGAAGAATGTCTATGCACAAAGGAGTAAGAGTAAGAGTAAGGAAAGGGAAAATGCCAGCAAAGGCAAGGGTGATGTGACTTGCTATCAGTGTGGCAGGAAAGGTCACAAGAAACCCGATTGCAAGTACAACAAAGCCTAGTTAGAACGGAAAAATAATGGCGGAGACAAAAAGAAAGAGAAGAACAAAGTCAAGATAGAGGCACAGGATAGCTCAAAGGACAAAGAGAAGGCCAATGTGGCTTCTGGTGTTGTAATTGAAGAGCTATTAGATGTAGAGGACATCTTGTGTGTCACTTTGTCAGATGATTGTTGGGGTATAAAGCCCAATGTGGTCGCCCAGGTAAGTGGGCGGGCCGCCAAGTATGTACACATATTCTTTTGTAAAAACCTAATAAGAACTCACTATGCTCTACACATTATAGTAGAGCGATTTCACCATATCGTCGTGCTCTTCTTCTCGCACTCTCTCTCACGTCGCCCTTCCGCTCGTACTCCTTCAACTGGTATCAGAGCTCAGATCGAGGCTCGGGGCAGCATTTGCAGGTAGCCAGAGTCACCTGCTCAGATTGGAGTGAGATTCGACAAGCGAAGACACGGTCCCAATTCCTGTGGGTGATCCCGAAGGACTCGGTGTTCTCAGAATTTCATTCTGAGGTCATCTCGGGCACCGTTCGGCTTCGACAAAGATCTGCGCAAGCCATTTTCGACTACGTGGTCTCGGTGGGTGTAGATCCGACTCTGCAATTTTGGGGTTTCGGCCTACGACTGCAAGTGCTGAGGATATCTGCACTTCCAGAGTGTTGATTTGTGGCTAATTACACAACGAAGAACGGCTTACAGTTCTTGGAGACGTGTCACATACGACACGGGCGCACCAACACACAGACTATAGGCGACATCCACCCGTTCATCAGGTAGCTTGTGTTTGTTGCTTGATATTCCAGTTTTCATCCTGACATTGCAAGTACTTCCACATGGGATGTACTGTCAGAGATGATGTATGTTTGTTGAGGGTTTGCTGGCTGTAAGTCACGCAGCAAACAACCGCCGCAGCGGTTACAGCATACAGTGGAAAATTTGTGGATGTATGACTTTGTGGGAAGTCTATGTACTGTGAGATTTATAGCAGCCTTTGTTGAGGGTCGAGTGAGGCTAGGGGATTCTCGAATGTTGAGATCCTTTCGGTGATACAGGTCTTGGAGCGATCCCTCGAGCACCCTTAGATAGGAAGCTAGGATGTATTGACTGTGAGTTAGACAGTTGGGATTGCATCTTTGTTTTACTGCCGTTGAGGCATTGTCGCATTCTATGCTTACAGGACAGTGAGAGACAGTACAGGTGCAGGACAGGTTTACCCACAGCTTACAGTGTTAGAGAGACAGTGGTTTTTTGAGCTGTTTTTGGTCTATTTTTGAGTACACTAGAGCCATTTTACAAAAGAGACTCTGCCAAAATTTCTGCAGAATTTGAAGCTTTATTGGTTCATTTGACAGGTTGATATTGGTTCAGAGGTCAGTTTACAGGAGAAACTCTGCCGAATTTTTCCCAGGAAAGTAAACTACTGTGAAGCGTAGCTATGGCTGGATCACAGGACACTGCTCTTTACAATATCAAGAAGCTGGATGGAACCAATTTCTCATTGTGGAAGAAGCAGAATTGGCATGTGTTGGTACAAAAGAAGCAGATAAAACCTATAAAGCTCAAGGGGATAAAACCACAAGATATGGACGAAGATGAATGGAGCGAAATGGATGAATTGGCACTTTCTACCATTATGCTGACTTTGGCAGAAAGCGTTTACTTCAATGTAGCAGACGAGATGTCGGCTTATCAAGCATGGACAAAGCTGAGTGATCTTTATGAGAAGCAGAGTACAACTTCACAGGTATACTGGCTTAAGAAGCTTGTTGACTTGAAGATGAAAGAAGGGACACCTATGTCCAATCATCTGAATGAATTCAACACCATCTACAGTCAGTTGTCAGCTCACGGTGTCAAGTTTGATGAACCTGTTAGAGCTATGTTCCTGTTGATCACATTGCTGGAAAGTTGGGACACTTTTCGCATAGCTTTGAGTAATTCTGCACCTCCAGATGGTTTGACCATAGCAGGTGTAGAGGGCAGTCTGCTTACTGAAGAAACCAACAGAAAGACAATGGACAAAGGCAAAGGAACAGCCTTAGTTGTCAGGGGAAGGACCAAAGAAAAGTACAAAGGTGGAAAGAGGGATCAGTCTCGTAGCAAGTCCCGCAGTGCTTAAGGCAAGAGTGACATAGAATGCTACCATTGTGGCAAGAAGGGTCACATGAAAAGAGACTGCAGAGAATGGAAAGCAGAAAAAGGCAAAGAGAAAGCAAAAGACCATGGTGAGAAGAACAAGTCCTCAGTGAAGATTCAAGAAATAAATGTGACAAACATAGTTGCAGAGGATGACAGTCTAGTGTCAGGAGATATCTACTTCTTGAAAAATACAATGGACTCAGCTCTTCTTACAGCATCTGATGGAAATGCACTAAGTGATTGGATTATAGACTCAGGGGTATCACTTCATGTGTCTCCAAACAAGGAGTGGTTTACCTCTTATGTGACCACTAAAGATCATGTTCGGCTAGGCAATGGGCAGACATGTGACATCTTAGGTGTTGGAGATGTTCGATTGAAGTTTCATAATGGCTCTTCTTTCATGCTGAAGAATGTGAGACATGTTCCCGCAATTACAAAGAGATTGATCAGCACAGGTTTACTTGATGATGCTAGCTACGTCACCACTTTTGGACAGAATATGTGGAAAATATCCAAGGGTTCTATGACAGTAGCACATGGAGTAAAGTTTAGAGGACTTTACATGATTTATGTATCAAATGTCTCTAAAAATGTAATCAATGTAACCGAGCAGCCGAACGTTTCTTTGTGGCATAGCCGGTGATAGCCGGTTTTTTCGGCTCTTTGTAATTGCCACAGTGAGTTACCTCACCCTACCAAAATCACCCAAACACTGTGGCTATCCCTACCATTTCACTGTACATAGGCGTGCGTGAGTCACGGGACTTTTCCCATATCTTCTTAAAAACCCTCAGCTAGCTAGTCACTGGGCTAGGTGAGCCAATAAAAAATTAAAAAAATAAAAAAATAAAAGTATATTATGGCCTCTTTGTGTGTAAATATTTCATTGTATATATGGCCTAAATATAGGGATTTTTTATAATTATTTTGGTATTTTATTTAAATATTTCTACTTAGGTGTGTGTTTTATTAAACCTATGTACACCTTCTTTCATCCTCTTACACCATAATTTTATTTTTTGCCAATATGTACATACTCTAACCTCATATTTTTCCTTTATACAAATCACTCCCACATTTTCACCCTCACCCTCGTGAAAACAAAAAATTGATTTCTACTCATTGGTTACTTTTATTATATTATGTACTTGCATACATTTTCCTCTTTCACCCAAAATAATTCAAGGAGGGACCATATCATATGATTCCAATATCTTTCCATATCCATAACTCCTCCATATTTTTATTATTATTTTTACTCATTATTCTAACACCATGTGCTCATTGAGCTAAAGTCCATGAATAGTCCATACACTAGTCCCACCATGTATATATTTCTTATTTCACCAATAATCCTCCTCCATGCATGGGTCAAGGGCAACTTGAATGCTTTGTATTATAATATGACAAAGGAGGGGCTCACTCTTGGATGCATTGTACAAATTCAACGAAGGAGGGGACCACTAAAAGACTTTTGCAGGCCTAAAAAACAGGCTTTTTGGTGAGAATTTTGGCACCTATCTCCACTCCGAATTTGGAGCGGTGGTCAAAAGAGAAAATGTAGCCTACGCTTTGAATAATCACCCCAAATTTTTTCATGATTTTTGGAGCTACCAACTGTGAGGTATGATTTTTTTAGTGGACCCCAGTTTTCCCATGCTATGCAGCCACACTCTCTCTTCCACTTTATCATTTTCCTCTTTCACACACACTTCTCCACTCATCATCCCCATCTCTCTCACCACTCCTCTCTGCACACTACTCACCTTCTCCTCAACCTTGAAGAATAAGAGAAACCATGGTGAACTCATACCTCCCACACACAATTCCATTCCAAAATTGACCACCTAGTCTCATTTTTCCTCCTCCAAATTACCCATATCTATCAAAAAACCACAAAATTCAGCCTCTTCTCTTAAAAGACAGCATCATGGTGGTTGATTACTCAGCTTCAATTACCTTGTCTCTCAAGGAAGGTCAAGAGTGGAGAAAAAATGTACCGTCAAAGCTAGTGGACTGTCAACAAGCGTCAAAATTGGCCCTACTCAAGACACTTGGAGCATCAACCTTGTAAGAAATCCACCTTTTCTTACCTCTTAAGAGTTTTTCTTCCTTATTTGTATCCTACATGGATACTCCCATTGTAAATATTCAATTCCATTTGTAAATTAATACTAACTCTACTAACACTAACCCACTATGAAAAGTCCTATCACCTCCATTTCTCTCCTCTCTCTTTCCCCACCAACTTCTTGATAATTCCAAGCAAAAGAAATTAGATAAATTGCTGAAAATCTAACCCAACCATGGTTAGAGGAGTAATCCTAGCCTTCAAAATTGCTATAAAAGGAGGGTGTAGCTAGCATAAAAGGGGGGAAGCCATAAGCAAGAGCACTATGCTATAGCTTGAGAAGCCAAGCTCAACCTCTCTAGAAGGAGCTCTTGAGTGGAAGCTCATTGTCTTATGCATGTGCATGTGTTGTAATAGGGGATTAGCAAGGGAAATCTATGCCATTGTAAGAGAGAGAGTGATCATTCAATTGAGAGTAGGAAATCTGTCATTTCTCCTACTAGTGTAAGCCCAACATTCGTTGAATCAAGGAGGGTGGATTTGGACTAATCTTGGATATTTTGTCTCCCTTTCCAACGTGAAGTAATGGACAACAATGATACGTAAGTGTCTTGGTTTTTTTTTAAGTTCTTGATAGCTTGTCTCTGGTGTTGTCATCAATCTAGCCATAAATCCCACATACTGTAAGAGGGCGACAGGGTGGAGAGGACTCCCCTGGCCTTAAGACAGTGATTGGGGTGGCTTTTCTAGTGATGTGTTGTGGTGAAATTTACGCAAGCTATGTTGAACAAGTACTAATCTCACTTTGATTTGTCATGACAGATTTGTAAGAAGGTATTAATGCAACAAGCACCCCCTCCCCCTTTCTCTCTCTTTCTTAAATATATAGTTGTGTTTGCTTGATCATCGCCGATACGTTTCAAAGCAGCCCGAGCACTATCTCTCTCTCTCTCTCTCTCTCTCTCTCTCTCTCTCTCTCTCTCTCTCTCTCTCTCTCTCTCTCTCTCTCTCTCTCTCTCTCTATCTATCTATCTATCTCTCTCTCTCGTGTTTTAGTGTGTGAGAGTATTCCATTGGTGTTAGGGTTAGTGTAATTCCTTGCTTGTTTGTGGGTTGCTCTAACGATTCTCCTCTTTTGCGTCCTAGTTCGCTCTTAAACTAGGTGGTGCCCCTTGTGTAGTTGGGATTTGGCGGTGGGTTTGTTGTTTTTGGTTTGTGTTGTGTTGTGCCCCAGCCCCATTGAGCAGCACGGGAGCCTTGAAGGGTGTCTAGAGGCCACTCTTCTTGTTGCCCGCCCCGGACCGCCTCAAATTGGTGCCCCCATGGAGGACGGCTTGTGTATTTTTGTGTAGAATCAACCTTTAGCATAGTCAAGTAGTTTGCATGAATCACGAAGATTTGTATGATCCCTTCATTCCCATTGCAAGGCAAAAGGTACACATAATTGTTAGTTCTAAGTTGCAATTTCAACGTGTCATTCGTAGAATTTTAGGTCCTCTTAGGTTGGCCGAGATAAACGCTTCAATAAATCCTTTTATTTTGCCTCTCATTAGGTACGACCTTAGTTTGGACGTCTATATTTTTGTTTTGTTTTAAGCATTAGGACATGCATAGGCCATGGATAATGGCCCAGGAATAGAGGTTTTTCCCTTTCATTTTACTCCACACATTAGAATAAACGTTGCAATTAGTAGAAAGATCCATTTTCAACAACGAATGGTGTTCATGTTTGGTGCCCAAAGAGCAGGAGAAATTCTTGCATCACCAAACCCTGTCATTCTACCTCTCATCAACTACCACACTTCTTTTGATGTACATGTGTTCATTTTATTTTAAAATGAAGTGCAGCCCGGCAAAGTAGTGTGTATGTTTGTTTTTTCTTTGTCCAAGTTGTTACAAGAAACAAAAAAACGATCATTTATTCTAACTGGGAATGTGTGTGCAGTGAAAGTTCAATCCTTAGAGATCTAGCTCTATTACCAATTGAGTTGCAGGAGCAAGTAGTAAGGCGTCTCCCTCATAACAAGAGGGTGGTGAAGTTAAGACGGAAGGTCCTACGCGTGGATTCCATTTTCCTCTTGTTGTTGGGCACTAAGGAAGACCGCGCATTCATCCAACTAGTGTGTGCCCTAAGATTGGTAAATAGAGTGAAATTTGGCGTTTGGCGAGTGCATTTCACCATTGAGGAAGACTCTTCAGGAAACTTGCGGCCAGAGTTCATGCTTCATAGACTCACATTTGGTGAATTTTTCCCTCATTTGCGTCTTATTAATAGTCTTCCTTTCGCTTTCAACAAAGGAGATAGGGAGCTATTCAGAGCTTGTCTTAATAAAGAGAGCATAGAGAAGATTGCAAATTTGTATAAATTCTCATCCTTCTCTACTTTCTATGACACTTTGTTCATAGAGACATTGTAAATCTCTTTATGCTTTTGAATGATTTAGCCATAATCCTAAGGAGTTTTTGTCCAGGAATTTTGTAGCACAAGTGGAGTCTTTAAATCTTGCAAACTTGATCGGACTTGATGAGGATGTTCTTTATGAAATTGTGAGAAGGTTGCCTCACTCCGACTGTGTGGAACTCGAAGGAAAGGAGCTCCTAGTCAATTGCTACTTTCTCACGGCCTTCGACGAGCATGAAGATCTAGTTTTTATACAAACCGCTTGTGCATTGGGAATTGTAGAGCAAGTGCAATTTATCACTTGGGACGTGGTTGCTCTTTTGGATCCAGAAAATGAAGTTCTAGAGATTTCTGTTTATCGCCTTAGCTTTGAAGAATTTCAACCCTTCTTAGAGCTCATCAATAGTCTACCCTTTTGTTTTGATCAAACAAATCGAGACCTTATTGAAGCTTGGATAGCTGAAGAAGAAAACCTAGAGTGGTATTTTCTCACTTCTTCATTTGCAGGCGAGTGGTTCTAGATCTCTATTGTATCCCTTATTGTAACTCGTATTGTAATCTTTCATAATAATGGAGAGCCAACGCCAAATGTCTGGATATCCTCTTTTCTTTGGAGAGCCTGGAGAGGATGCAGAATTATTTTTAGCAAATTTCAAGATGTCTTGCCGTATCAAGAGGATAGTAACCGATCAAGAACGTGTAGAAATGTTTGAGGTGGTCCTTAGGAAAGATGCTAGTACTTGGTTTGACTCTTTGCCTGAGGAAGTTAAGGGGAATTACACAAAAGTTTTGAATCGTTTTAAGAGATACTTCTTTGATCCCCAAAACACTCAAAAACTATGGCAAGACATTGTTTCTCATAAGCAAAAAGACTTAGATGACTACTACTTGTACAAGCAAGAGTTTCTACGTCTTTGGGCTCTATGGATACGAAATGTTACTAACCCTGGTGATGGTGCAGAATTTTTAAAGAAGGAGAGGTTCATAGCCGGACTCTTTCCTGACCTTAAGGTAAAAGTTGAGGCGGGTGCACCTGCTACTTTTGATGCAGCTGAAACTAGGGCTGCTGAGAAGTATAGGAAACTCAAGTGCTTAAGGGGAGAGGTTCCAATAGAAGGTCTTAGACCCAAAGGTAAGTCACAAGCATCAACATCGAGGGAGCTTCCTGAGGTAACGGCGGAAGTAATTGAGAAGTTAAACGAATCTTTAAGCAGCCTGTCAATTCACCTTGCACAAGCTGTAGGTCCAAAGGGACAAGCAAAGAAGTCTGAAGAGCGAGATCCACGACCTAGGAGAGTCTTGCAATGTTGGAATTGCGGAGAGTCTGGACATGGGATGTATAATTGTCCTTGGCCCCGTGGGGAGCCAGGGAGGCCTAACTTGAATTACCCAGTGATGAATGCAGGTGAAGGAACTGGTCAACAACCAAGGCTTCTACAAAGGCCAAATGGACCAAGACCACCTCCACACGGGGTAGAAGGAGTTCCACCTTTGCCAGATCCAAATGTGCATGTGGTAGAGGTGACAAATTCAAATGAGGTTGACATGGAAGCCAATGGAATTAAGCGTGGCCGAGGAAAAGGTAAAGAGAAAGAAGGAGTCACATCACAGAGTGACCATGGACAAGGCAAGAAGGCAAAGGGAACCAAGGAAACCAAGAGGACTCGACGTCGTATCAACCTCCAAGACTTCCCTCTTGGACATGGTATGGCTCCATACAACTTGTTGGAAGACATGAGAGGTAAGGGTCCTGATATTTCATGGCCTCAATTTCTTGCATTATGTCCACAAGTTAGGAGGGATTTAACAAGGGCAGTTAGCACTAGGAGAAAGGTAAAAGAGAGTGTGCATGTTGTAAAAATTGCACAAGCTGAAATGAATGAGGACATTACACCGGTGCTAGACTGTTACATCAAAGGAAGATTGGTTAGGAAAGGTCTAGTGGATGGGGGTGCACAAATTTGCATCATGACAGAGGGACTCATGCAAAAACTAGGCATGCACATCCATGAGACACCTGAAATTAGGGTCAAGATGGCAAACAATAGCAAGGCTAGGTGCGTAGGCATTTGTAAAAATGTTTTTGTGGAGGCCTTTGGCATTAAGAAGGCAGTGGATTTCTATGTCATGTCTACCAAGGGAAATGGTTACCCATTTATCCTAGGAAGACCATGGCTAATGAAAATGCGAGCTTTGCAGGATTGGGAGAGTGGAAAGCTAATTTGCAGGAATGACAATCACAAGAAGGTTGTCTTTGACATGAAGGAGCAACGCCAAGAGGAGCTCCATGAAGAATCATCTCAAAGTGAGACGGAAGAAGGTTGGACCGATAGCACTTCAGAAGAAGAAAGTAGCGGTAGCATTACTGAAGAGGAGTCTTCCATCGAAGTCATGGGGGTAAGGTTTAAGCCAAGCAACCAAGAGACCTCTTGTCAAGGCTTGGAGGAGGTAGGTCCTCAAGAGAACGAAGGTGATCAAGATGAAGGGATGTTGGAAGGTATGCTATCAACAACACTTACAAAGGATGAAAGAGAGGAGTTCAAATGTGTGCTAAGGAAGTTTCCTAGGCTTTTTGCGAAAGACTACACCGACGTGCGTGGAGTAGATGTTGTTCAACACAAGATTGAGTTGAAGCCAGAGGCCACACCTAAGGCTCAAAAGCTACGAAGGCTAGGAGTCATTAAAGAGCAGGCTTTACTCAAGGAGGTAAGAAAGCATCTAGCAGCAGGGTTCATTTATCCAGTGGAGAATTCAGAGTGGGTCTCTCCTGTTGTTGTCACTCCTAAGAAGAACGGCAAGTGGAGGGTGTGTGTGGATTACCGTCCCCTCAATGAGGCAACAAAGAGAGATCACTTTCCCCTCCCATTCCAGGATGAGATACTAAATGAGGTAGCTGGTCATGAGAAGTACACTGTGTGCGATGGTTACTCAGGTTACTTTCAAATAGGGATTGCACTGGAGGATCAATTGAAAACAACCTTTATCACTCCTTGGGGTTGTTATGCTTTTAGAGTCATGCCATTTGGTCTGACAAATGCTCCTGCAACATTCCAACGTTTCATGAATATGGTGTTTCAAGCATTCTTTGGAAAGTCAATTAGGGTGTTCATTGATGATTTCTGTATTTATAGCTCAAAATCATTGCATCTACAAAGGGTAGAAGAAGGTTTAAAGAAGCTCTACGACATGGGAGGTCAACTCAACCCCGACAAGTGCCATATAGGTGAGGATGAAGTAATCTTGCTTGGTCATAAAGTTTCTTACAAAGGCATTGAAGTGGATCCTTCGAAGGCAAAGGCTCTTATTGAGCTACCATCACCCAAGAGTCTTAAGGAGGTCATCTCATTCATTCAAAAGGTGAAGTATATGTCACGCTTCATTCACTTAGCCTCGGAGTTACTTCACCCTTTGCAAAAGTTGACACAACAAGTAGAATTTGCATGGTCTGATGAGCTTGAAGAGTACTTTTGTAACATTAAAGTCATTTTGTCATAGCTACCAACACTCATGCCTCCTTGTTGGGAGTACACATTCTTTGTTAGCTCTAGTGCTGGGAAAGAAACAATTGGTGTTGTGTTGCTACAACAAGATCCCCACAGTACAAGGATGCGACCCATCTACTTTGCTAGTAGGGTCATGAATGCTTTGGAGAGAGACTACACAGAAGCAGAACTCATGATGCTTTCTCTCATGTTTGCGGTGAGAAAGTTTAGATCCTACCTGCTACCAAAACCTTTTGTAATTCTCACTACAGAAAATTTGTTCCCTTGGGTGTCATCTCAAATGAATCTTAGTACTAGGATCTCAAAGTGGATTATGGAGTTGCAAGAGTTTCAATACTCTTTCAAGGTAGAAGATAGTGTGCGTGCACAATTGGCAGGGATTCTCACTTATAGGGTGCACAAAAAGGAGATTAAGGTGCCTGAAGTAAAGACCCTACCATTGCCACCACCAAAAAGTATTCCTAATGCTTTTACTTTGTTCTTTGATGGAGCTTTTCGTCGAGCCACAGGAAAAGCAGGGGGAGGGCTAGTGTTGCTCAACCCAAGTGGAGAGGTGGTCATGAAAGAGAAGTTCAATCTACCAAGTTCAGCTAGCAACAATGAAGCAGAATATGACACTCTACTTCATGGTTTGAAGATGTGCATTGACCAAGGGATACAACGCCTCATGGTAAAGGGAGATGCACTTCTCATTGTTAAACAGATTTTAGGCATTTGGGCATGCAAGAATGAGAGCTTACGGACAAAAGTTCATGCCATTCGTAGATTGTTTAATCAATTTGAAGAAGTGCAACTATATCATATTCCTAGGAAACAGAATGAAGATGCTGATTTACTTGCACAACAAGCCGTTGCATGTGTAAAGAAAGAAGTGCAGGTCATCATGGTGGCGGCTGCTGTGAAGCAACCGAGGTACCAGGGATTGGAGTCATTGGCTCCCATCATTGGCTACATTTTGGAGGGTGAGTTTCCACCAGACTTCACAAAAGCTCAGAAGAGGAGACTCATGAAGAAGGCAAGCGTATATCTCTTCCTAGAAGGCTCCCTCTATCAAAGAGGGAAGGATCAAGTGTGCAGACGAGTACCAACTATCAAGGAAATTCCAGCCATTCTAAAAGGTTTGCATGAAGAGGCATGTGGTGGTCATTTTGCCCAAGAATTAACTGTGAAGAAGATTTTGCTTTCGGGGTATGTTTGGCCAAGTTTGCATGTGGATGTCCAACATTGGTGTAAAAGCTGTCACACTTGTCAGATAAATGGAAATAGAAGGTTGGTGCATGGCCCGAGGAAAATAGTGCTTGCAAATGGACCCTTTGAAAAGTGGGGCATTGATGCTATGGGTCCTCTGCCTAGGACAAAAAATGGTAAACTCTACATTCTAGTGGCTGTAGACTATATGACTAGGTGGGTGGAAGCACAAAGTGTGGCAAAGGTAAATGAGAAGACAGTGAGCAAATTCGTCTACACTCACATTTGTTGTAGATTTGGCACACCTTTGGAGATTGTTTCTGATAATGGTCCAGGGTTTAGAAAAGGATTGCTCACAGAAGTTTGTGAAGAGCTTCACATTCTACATCGTCATAGCACACCATACTACCCACAGTCAAATGGTTTGGTGGAGAAGGCTAATGGTGTCATTGCAGGAATCATTAGAAAGATGGTGCAAAACAAGACAAAATTATGGGATGACTTCTTGGATGGTGCCTTGTGGGCATATCGAACCACATATAGGGAAGCCACGGAGTTCACACCATTTCACTTGGTCTATGGTCAAGAGGCTTTGCAGCCTATCGAGCTCAACATTCCAACAATGCGACTTCATGGCAAAGGAGCACAAGATGATCAAGAGGTATGGATGGATCGATTTCTTACGTTAGTGGAGCTTGAGTGGAAAAGAGAAGCAGCATATGAGTGCTACAAGAGGAAAGCCACACAAGCGAAAGAAACGCACGACAAGAAACTGAAGGACAAAGGCATCAAGGAAGGAGAGCTTGTGCTAAGGTATGACAATCGACTTGACAATCGTTTTGATGCCAAGTTTGAAACAAGATGGCAAGGGCCATACATAGTCAAGAAGGCTTTCAATTCAAGTTACTATCAGCTTATGGACTTGAATGGTAAAGAGCACTCCAGGAAAGTAAACGGGTATCGCTTGAAGCCCTATTTGAGTCGCCTTCTACCAAAGGATCTACCAAAGATCTGTCCAAAGGCCGCTGTCTTATGTAAGTATTGTTACATGAAGCATGAGTGTAACTCCAGCCAAAATTCTGAGGGGCCAAACAATGAAGATCTCGTCAAGGACTCTGAAGCACTCTCTTTGGAAAAGATGCTCTATGATGGTACATGAATATACCATCATCCAGGGGGAGGGCTAATGATAGCCGTTTTTTTCGGCTCTTTGTAATTGCCACAGTGAGTTACCTCACCCTACCAAAATCACCCAAACACTGTGGCTATCCCTACCATTTCACTGTACATAGCGTGCGTGAGTCACGGGACTTTTCCCATATCTTCTTAAAAACCCTCAGCTAGCTAGTCACTGGGCTAGGTGAGCCAATAAAAAATTAAAAAAATAAAAAAATAAAAGTATATTATGGCCTCCTTGTGTGTAAATATTTCATTGTATATATGGCCTAAATATAGGGATTTTTTATAATTATTTTGGTATTTTATTTAAATATTTCTACTTAGGTGTGTGTTTTATTAAACCTATGTACACCTTCTTTCATCCTCTTACACCATAATTTTATTTTTTGCCAATATGTACATACTCTAACCTCATATTTTTCCTTTATACAAATCACTCCCACATTTTCACCCTCACCCTCGTGAAAACAAAAAATTGATTTCTACTCATTGGTTACTTTTATTATATTATGTACTTGCATACATTTTCCTCTTTCACCCAAAATAATTCAAGGAGGGACCATATCATATGATTCCAATATCTTTCCATATCCATAACTCCTCCATATTTTTATTATTATTTTTACTCATTATTCTAACACCATGTGCTCATTGAGCTAAAGTCCATGAATAGTCCATACACTAGTCCCACCATGTATATATTTCTTATTTCACCAATAATCCTCCTCCATGCATGGGTCAAGGGCAACTTGAATGCTTTGTATTATAATATGACAAAGGAGGGGCTCACTCTTGGATGCATTGTACAAATTCAACGAAGGAGGGGACCACTAAAAGACTTTTGCAGGCCTAAAAAACAGGCTTTTTGGTGAGAATTTTGGCACCTATCTCCACTCCGAATTTGGAGCGGTGGTCAAAAGAGAAAATGTAGCCCACGCTTTGAATAATCACCCCAAAGTTTTTCATGATTTTTGGAGCTACCAACTGTGAGCTATGATTTTTTTAGTGGACCCCAGTTTTCCCATGCTATGCAGCCACACTCTCTCTTCCACTTTATCATTTTCCTCTTTCACACACACTTCTCCACTCATCATCCCCATCTCTCTCACCACTCCTCTCTGCACACTACTCACCTTCTCCTCAACCTTGAAGAATAAGAGAAACCATGGTGAACTCATACCTCCCACACACAATTCCATTCCAAAATTGACCACCTAGTCTCATTTTTCCTCCTCCAAATTACCCATATCTATCAAAAAACCACAAAATTCAGCCTCTTCTCTTAAAAGACAGCATCATGGTGGTTGATTACTCAGCTTCAATTACCTTGTCTCTCAAGGAAGGTCAAGAGTGGAGAAAAAATGTACCGTCAAAGCTAGTGGACCGTCAACAAGCGTCAAAATTGGCCCTACTCAAGACACTTGGAGCATCAACCTTGTAAGAAATCCACCTTTTCTTACCTCTTAAGATATTTTCTTCCTTATTTGTATCCTACATGGATACTCCCATTGTAAATATTCAATTCCATTTGTAAATTAATACTAACTCTACTAACACTAACCCACTATGAAAAGTCCTATCACCTCCATTTCTCTCCTCTCTCTTTCCCCACCAACTTCTTGATAATTCCAAGCAAAAGAAATTAGATAAATTGCTGAAAATCTAACCCAACCATGGTTAGAGGAGTAGCCCTAGCCTTCAAAATTGCTATAAAAGGAGGGTGTAGCTAGCATAAAAGGGGGGAAGCCATAAGCAAGAGCACTATGCTATAGCTTGAGAAGCCAAGCTCAACCTCTCTAGAAGGAGCTCTTGAGTGGAAGCTCATTGTCTTATGCATGTGCATGTGTTGTAATAGGGGATTAGCAAGGGAAATCTATGCCATTGTAAGAGAGAGAGTGATCATTCAATTGAGAGTAGGAAATCTATCATTTCTCCTACTAGTGTAAGCCCAACATTCGCTGAATCAAGGAGGGTGGATTTGGACTAATCTTGGATATTTTGTCTCCCTTTCCAACGTGAAGTAATGGACAACAATGATGCGTAAGTGTCTTGGTTTTTTTTTAAGTTCTTGATAGCTTGTCTCTGGTGTTGTCATCAATCTAGCCATAAATCCCACATACTGTAAGAGGGCGACAGGGTGGAGAGGACTCCCCTGGCCTTAAGACAGTGATTGGGGTGGCTTTTCTAGTGATGTGTTGTGGTGAAATTTACGCAAGCTATGTTGAACAAGTACTAATCTCACTTTGATTTGTCATGACAGATTTGTAAGAAGGTATTAATGCAACAAGCACCCCCTCCCCCTTTCTCTCTCTTTCTTAAATATATAGTTGTGTTTGCTTGATCATCGCCGATACGTTTCAAAGCAGCCCGAGCACTATCTCTCTCTCTCTCTCTCTCTCTCTCTCTCTCTCTCTCTCTCTCTCTCTCTCTCTCTCTCTCTCTCTCTCTCTCTCTCTCTCTCTCTCTCTCTCTCTCTCTCTCTCTATCTCTCTCTCTCGTGTTTTAGTGTGTGAGAGTATTCCATTGGTGTTAGGGTTAGTGTAATTCCTTGCTTGTTTGTGGGTTGCTCTAACGATTCTCCTCTTTTGCGTCCTAGTTCGCTCTTAAACTAGGTGGTGCCCCTTGTGTAGTTGGGATTTGGCGGTGGGTTTGTTGTTTTTGGTTTGTGTTGTGTTGTGCCCCAGCCCCATTGAGCAGCACGAGAGCCTTGAAGGGTGTCTAGAGGCCACTCTTCTTGTTGCCCGCCCCGGACCGCCTCACCGGTTAGGACATATGTCCAAGAAGGGAATGGAAATCTTGTCTCGTTCTGGTTATTTGTCTGGCTTGTCATTTAATGATTTTGAATTCTGTGAACATTGTCTGTATGGTAAGCAAACACATCAGCCACATAAGCATAGAAGCAGTAGAAGAGATACACAGTTGGCACTTGTTCATAGTGATTTGTGTGGACCTATGCCTAACCTATCTCTAGGGGGAGCTTCTTACTTTATGACATTTATAGATGATTACTCGAGGAAAGTATGGGTTTACTTTCTCAAGCACAAGGATGAAGCGTTTAGTGTTTTCAAAACGTTTGTGACACTTGTGGAGAATCAGAGTGGCAAGAAGCTTAAATGCTTACACACTGACAATGGTGGAGAGTATGTTTCAAAGGCCTTTCAGGACTTTTGTGAGTCAAAAGGTATAAAACGTGAACTTACTGCTCCTTACAATCCTCCTCAAAATGGTGTTGCTGAAAGGATGAATAGGACCATACAAGAGAAGGTCAGAAGTATGTTGTCTAATGCACAACTGCCAAATGGGTTTTGGGCTGAAGCTGTATCAACAGCTGTTCATCTTATAAATAGATCTCCTAGCAACGTTTTGCAGAAGGATTCAATGGCAGAGATGGTATGGTCAGGCAAAATGCCCTCATACAAGCATCTCAGAGTCTTTGGCTGTGAGGCATATACTCATGTTCCAAAGGGATTTAGGAACAAACTTGAGCCAAAGAGTAGAAAGTGCATCTTTCTAGGCTATGGTACTTCTGGTGAGATGGGGTAGAGACTTTGGGATCCCGAATCCAGAAAGGTTATCCGCAGCAATGATGTTCACTTTAATAAAGCCAAATATCATTCTAAACCAGAGAGGGTTGAGGAGATTAGAAGAGTTGTCTTCCAAGAAGATGGACCTGCACGTGCAAGACAAAATGTCAGGGCTCAAGAGGAGCAAGGACAGGATAGAGTGGAACCACAGGTTGTGGCTGAGCGTGAGCCACCTATTTTGCGTAGATCTGGACGTATCACGCGACCTCCTGATAGGTTTGTTCCATCTATGAACTATGTCATGTTGACTGATTGCAATGAGCCTTCATGTTACAAGGAAGCAGTGCAAATGAAGGACTCCGGGAATTGGCAATTGGCCATGCAGTCAGAGATGACAGCTCTGCATAAAAACCACAAATGGAAGCTAGTTGAATTACCACAAGGCAAAAAGGCTCTACCTTGTAAATGGGTTTACAGGTATAAGATCACTGCTCATGATAGTCAGCCAAAGTACAAAGCAAGGCTTGTTGCCAAGGGCTTTAAGCAAGAACAAGGCATTGACTTTGATGAAGTCTTCTCTCCGGTGGTCAAGATGACTACATTGAGATGCTTTTTTGCATTGGTTGCCATATTAGATTTGGAGTTGCACCAAATGGATGTCAAGACAGCGTTCTTGCATGGTGATTTAGATGTGGAAATTTACATGCAGCAGCCAGAAGGGTTTGTTGAGAAAGGCAAGGAAGATTTGGTGTGCCAATTGTTAAAGAGTGTTTATGGCTTAAAACAATCACCGAGGGCATGGTACCATAAGTTCCACAAGTTTATGCTTTCTCAAGGCTAAAAACGTAGTGAGTTCGATCACTGTCTATATACAAAGAAGGCTAAGGATGGCAGTTGGCTGATCCTTATTTTGTATGTGGATGACATGTTGACTGTTGGCAAGCACTTGGAAGAAATTTCAGCTTTGAAGTCAAAGATGGAAAAATCGTTTGACATGAAAGACATGGGTGAGGCAAGTCATATACTTGGTATGCGCATTGAGAGAGACAAATCAAATAAGTTGATTTGGTTATCTCAAACAGAGTATATTGACAAGGTTTTGCAACGTTTCAATATGGAGAAGGGAAAGGCATTGAGTGTTCCATTGCCACCATATGTGAAACTTAGCAAACAAGATTGTCCTCTGTCTGAGGAAGAACAGGCTGAAATGGATAAGATTCCATATGCGTCTGCAGTGGGTAGTTTGATGTATGCAATGATTGCTACTCGCCCAGACATTGCATTTGCAGTGGGAGTAGTAAGTCGATACATGTCAAACCCAGGCAAGAAACATTGGGAGGCAGTGAAAGGAATATTGAGATACCTGAAAGCTACAAAGAGTATGCGCATATGTTATGGGAGTCAGGAGCTAAGTGTAAAGGGTTTTACAGACTCAGATTATGCAGGTGACTTAGACAACCAAAGGTCTACGTCAGGGTATGTCTTTACATTGGCTGGTGGAGCAGTATCATGGCGTTCTAGATTACAAGATTGTGTTACTCAGTCTACTACAGAGACTGAATATGTTGCAGCATCAGAGGCATGCAAAGAATCAATTTGGCTTAATCGACTAGTAACAGATTTGGGAATCAAAGAAGAGATGAATGTGTTATATTGTGATAGTCAAAGTGCTATACAATTGGCTCGCAATCGAGTTTATCACTCAAAGACAAAGCATGTGGATGTGAAGTATCATTTCATCAGGGAAATGCTCGAGGATAAGCAGCTTCAGCTTGTCAAAGTTCACACCACAGAAAATCCTGCTGATCTACTTACAAAAGGACTTCCCTCAAAGAGCTTTGCGCATTTTCGCAAGCAGTTAGGTGTAGGGTAGTACATCACTTCTCTACATCTCTTGTATATTAGCTTGTATAGTAGCTTCTCTCACACTTAAAGTACCACATTGGACTTTAAGTGGGAGGTTGTTGGGGTATAAAGCCCAATGTGGTCGCCCAGATAAGTGGGCGGGCCGCCAGGTATGTACACATATTCTTTTGTAAAAACCTAACAAGAACTCACTATGCTCTACACATTACAGTAGAGCGAGTTCACCATATCGTCGTGCTCTTCTTCTCGCACTCTCTCTCGCTTCGCACTTCCGCTCGTACTCCTTCAATGATGATGCTTATGACCTTGATGCCTCTCTTAATGTTCATTCACATGACATGCTGATCACCAAGAGTGATCTTATTGATGCTTTGTTGGCTGTCAATGATGCATTATCCCAAACTTGGATAGTTGATTCGAGTGCTTCATTTCATGTGACTCCTATCAAGCAGTGTTTCTCTACTTTTGATGCAGGCAAGCATGGCCATGTATACCTTGGAAACAATCATGCATGTTCCATTGAGGATATTGGCACTGTGCATCTCTCCATACATGGCACAGATGAGCTTGTCTTGCATGATGTTAGATATGTGCCGAGAATCAAGAAGAGTCTGCTTTCTGTTGGTCAAATGGATATGCATGGTTACAGCATCTTGTTTGAGAGAGGATCATGGAAAATGACTGAAGGCTTAAGGCTGATTGTAAAGGGCACAAAGAAAGGGACATTTTACTGCATGCATGGAAAGGCCACGTTGGGCAAGTTTATTGCGTTGGCTGAAATTAACTCTCACATGGAGTTATGGAACAAGAGGCTTGGCCATATGAGCCAAAAGGGCCTTTCTAAGCTTTGTACTTTGAACAAGCTTGATGCTAAAGGCGCAAAGCTTGACTTTTGTAATGAATGTCAATATCGCAAGCACGTAAAGCGTTCTTATTACTCCGGTGTCTCGTAAATCTTGTGTGCTTGATCTCGTACATTCTGATGTATGTAGCATGCCTACTAAGTCAATGGGAGGTGCATGCTATTTTGTCTCCTTTGTTGATGATCATTCTAGGAAAATTTGGGTTTATTTGCTTAAATCTAAGGATGAAGCCTTTGCTGCGTTTAAGAAATTTCATGCATTTGTGACCACCCAAACAGGTAGAAAGCTGAAATGCTTGCGTACGAACAATGGGGGGGGGTTCACAAGTGCTGAATTTAACAAATTTTGTGAAAATTTGGACATTAAGAGGGAGCTTACTGTGCCATACAACCCCTCTTCTAATGGTGTGGCTGAAAGATTCAATAGGATACTTGTGAGAGGGTGAGATGCATGCTATCCACAGCTAATCTCTCTCATGGATTTTAGGGAGAAGCTTTGAAAACTACAGTGATATATGCAATCGATCCCCTCACATGTCTTTGGAAGGTGACATCCCTGAAGAGGTTTGGTCTGGCAAGCCTGCTTCATATGATCACTTATGCATTTTACGTTGCGAAGCTTTTGTGCATATTAGACCTGAGTTAAGGAGCAAACTAGATGCCAAGTCCATTAAAGGCCTTTTCATGGGATATGGTGAACAAGGCGAAATGGGTTACAGGATTTGGTTACCTCAGCTCAAAAGGGTTGTGCGCAGCCGGGATGTTGTTTTTAATGAGGCAAGGCTGCTTCAAAACAATTGTGCCTCAAAGCATGACCATAAAAGGGTCAAATTTCAGCATGACCAGCCAAAATGACATGCATGACAAAGATAAACTAATGACAACAGATGAAGATCAAGACATGAAGATAAAGAAGATGACAACTATAACAAAGCACAAGAAGTTTTACAAATTTGTGCGGGGAAGAAAATCCTCCAAAATAACAACAACAACACAATAACCATGCAATCTGTGTGCACTCAATTGTGTGTCATCCTCATTTGTGATATGGAAGCTTTGTGTGTCTACCCTTGTGTTTGGGAGGCTTGTTTGCTTACCCTTTTGTGCCAGGGAAGGTTTGTGTGTACCTACACCTTGATGTGGGAGGAGATGTTTGTATGCCTACACCCATTGTGATAGGGGAGTCACATTTGTGTAACTTCATCCTCGTTTATGTTTGAGGGGAGACAATTTGTGTGAGTGTAATACCATTTGTGTTATATGTAACATTATCCTTACCTGTGTGAAACCTATGTGTCAGCCATGTGAACCAAAAAATCAAGTTTTTTTAAAACCCCAAGTCTGGCTTAAGGGGGTGATTGTTAGGGTAACCCTAACTTGTGGCACCATGTGAACCAAAAAATCAAGTTTTTGTAAAAACCCAAGTTTGGCTTAAGGGGGTGATTGTTAGGGTAAGCCTAACTGGTGGCACCATGTGGGAAAGCCCTCTAGCCACCTAAGAAGAGATAAGTGATGAAATGGTCCAATAGCAAGAGGGTGCAACCTCTCTAGCCAATGATTGTAAAGCACTAAGCCTATATAGAGGCTAATCTCTAATCAATCAATTGCACTTTGAGTCCTATCATTGTGTCTACTCTCTCTCTCTCTCTCTCTCTCTCTCTCTCTCTCTCTCTCTCTCTCTCTCTCTCTCTCTCTCTCTCTCTCTCTCTCTCTATGCTCTTGCTTTTGGCATAATCTAACCCTAATCACCATCTCTCTAACCCTAACCCTAACACCATGATTGAGCTTAGGCTTCACCCTCCATATCCTAATGCTAACCATTGTGTGATTAGGGGAGTACGCTTCCACATCGACTAACCCATCATGTAGGACAATGCACAAATCAGAGAACCACATGTCAAATCGGCATCTCATCCATTCGTTGCAATATGAATCACTACAATATTTCCTTTATTGATATGTGAACTGGGAGAGTGGACGCAAGATTGAGAGCACGATGTCAAGAAAGTTGTTACTCAAAAGGAGATCGGCTAGGCATCGGGCCTTTAGCTTTAAGAGGAGTTAAGCTAGATTAATTATGAGTATCATATGGTGGTTTAGAGAAATTAAATGTAATCAAAATTAATTAACATTTATTATGCAACTAACAAGTGGAAAAAGCCTGAACAGCTTAAGGACTACGCAAAAAGGATAGCAAGTTTATGGATATTTTATCAAGAAGCTCTTTATCAACAATGGCCATTTTATGTCCGAGCAAATAGTTTGTAATCATTCTGAGCATTGAAAAAATCTATAGATAATATGTGCAAGAGGAAAATGCTCCCTCTTGCACGGAGGCAGATTGCACCCTTTGCCTTGTGTTCTTGTTCACTCTTCTCATCTCCTTTGTCTCCATGCATGTGTAGCACTCCGCTCTAGGGGGTGCACTATAATGCCAAGAGAAAACCCAAGGGGGATCACGGACCCAAGCAATGGCTAGCTGCCGAGGTGTGGACAAAGGAATACTATATACGGAGGGCCAAGGGCCTACTTAAAGGGTGGTGGGGAGATGTATTCCCAAGGTAGTTCCCCCGGGTCTCATATTGGTATGAGAGCTTAGGGGAGGGGGGAAAGCTTTGCATGGAATTGCATGTTCTCTCTCTCTCTCTCTCTCTCTCTCTCTCTCTCTCTCTCTCTCTCTCTCTCTCTCTCTCTCTCTCTCTCTCTCTCTCTCTCTCTCTCTCTCTCTCTCTCTCTCTCTCTCTCTCTCTCTCTCTCTCTCTCTCTCTCTCTCTCTCCCCGCGCCTTCAAGGAGGAGGAAGGGCGTGCTTGTCAAGCCAGGCTTGCATGCCCAGTAACAAGGAAGGGGATGAGGTTGAGGTTGGTAGAAAATAGGCCGTGGGAAGCATGGCTTCCACAGACTCATCTCAGGGTCGAGGTCCATGGAAGTGGCCGCTTGCATGAAGGAGACAGGTTGCTTTGACCTGCACGGACCTGAGCCAAGTTGGGCTCGCTAGAATCACCTTGGCCTAAGGAGGTTTTTTTTCCACATGGTAGTTCCCCAGTTTGGAATGCAACGCAGGCTACCTCTCTCTTTTTCTTTTTGCAAGGTGTTGCCCACCATCGCTCAGCAACAGCAGCAGGTTTCACATTTTGTTTTTATTTATTTTTACACACCAAAGGATGCCTTCTTGTGGCCGTGCTCACCACGCAAGTCTAGGCCAAGGGCCGAGGTTCGCCTCCAACGGCAGACTAGTATATGCAAAGCTATTGAATACGCAATAGCAAGCGGGATCCAAGTCGTCGAATTGCGAATTTCCAAGGTGTTGAAGGCCAAGACCAAGGCAACAAGTATTTTGAAGATTATGGAAAGTGGTGGATGGACACTTGGAAGTTGTCCGATTGTAAGCAAACACAAAGGAAAATTGGTAGTGGTTCGAGATTCAAGGATATTAAAAAGCATAGGCCATGTGGTCGAGGCGACAAGATGATTCGATTAATTAATGAAATATGCAGTAGTGTTTGCTTTTGTTTGACAATTTTTCCATGCACATGTTGCCGTGTGGCTACGACATGCAACGGATATGTGCCTTGCCATGGATGTTTTTCTATAAATGTGCAATTTAAGCACTCAAGGCACAAGGAAGGCTTGTGATCATTACCAACAGCATGATATTTTTGTTTCCCAACACGTTGTTTGCAACAACCATTCACAGTCAAGCAAGGCTTGAGTGAGCAACGATATCAATTAAAAAACAAGTCTTCTCCCCATGCCTGGCACGGGGAGAAGCACGACCTTACCCTGGCAAAGGCCAGGGTAAGGTAGTGCTTGAGAATCTCATGGAGATTGGCAGGGCCTGTTGCTAGCCTTGATGAAGGAGGCACAAGTGCTCAGCATGGCCAACCTTTGGTAACAAGTTTAAGACGTCGGTAGGTATCTTTTTCTTCTAGTACAGAGTTTTGGGGCATGGATCCTAGACTTGTTTACTAAATCTGATGTAGTAAAAAATGGTCATTCTCAACTCACTGTCTGCAAGACAGATCCAACGCAATTTCAAGGATAAATGCCAACAGAGTTGGGCAATATAGGTATGCTTTGTTTCTGTATTACTGTAGGTACTTTTAAGCTTTTATTCTAGTATAGTACTCGACAAGGTCGACAATCAGTAGGGTTACATTTTTTAAACCTATCTTGAGTACGACAATGCCATAAGATGCATTTCGGGGGCAAGGCTTCCATTTAGGCATCTTGCATTGAGACTTCCCATGCTTGGAATAGGCTATGAGCATACGAACTTGGGGCCATTGGGGGGGGGGGGGGGGGGGGGGGGGGGGGGAAGAATTGGCAATGTGTCTATAGGTTACTTCGTCACGTGCCAAGAGGGCGTATATGGTGCATACGACAATGTGTCTACAAGTTACTTCATTACGTGCCAAGAAGGCATATATGGTGCGTATGACAACTCTCTCTTGCATAGCAGATATGGCTTCAAGTCAACTTTGAGCGGGTTTTTTCCTTCAAAATTTAAGTTAATTGGCTACAACAAGATGACCACGTTAGACAATTTCAAGTTTTTCTATGTTTTGACCTTCAAAATTGGCAAGGATTGTCTGTTGTACAAAGCAAAGTGCTTTGATCATGTTTATGAGAAGCAAGGATTCTAAACCGTGCCAAGATCCTGCCGTTGACTTTGAATCAACAACATTGGCACACATTTGTGGGCATTTGGCAAAGTGAGGATGCAAACTTAGATGGAAGACATCTTCCAAGTAAGTACATCTAATAACACCATTCTCATTTACGTCTTCCTCTTACTGATGCACACTATCTCTCAAATCATGGATTGTACTTAAACTACATGGAATTACTATTGAGATGAATTATCATTAAGCTATAAAGCTAATCACAAGAGCTAAGGTAATCTGGGATAATTGACAAAAGTTTGTTTGTACTTCACTACTCAAACCTACTCCAATTTTGTTCGAAGAAGTAGTAAATGTGTTGTTTTCTATGTCTTGCCTAGTCCATTGGCCACTGGTACACATATCTGTCGACTTAAGTAGTGTGCATATGCTCTTCCTAGTGTAGATTTATCGATTTAGGCAATACCAACTACCAATGTAGATTCACGGATTTAGGAAGCACCACCACAAACAACATATTTACCACTTTAAACAATATAAGTGAAAATCTACCGGTTTAAGCAGCACAAGTGTAGATTCATTATTTTAGGTAGCATGCCCAATGGTGTTGATTTATCAATTTAGTCAATACTAATCACAAAATTATGTTGTAGTGGTTGGCCATCACTCTCACTAATATGCTTTTGTGAACCCGGGTATATGTTGGAAGATTCCAACAAGGATTCCAATCTAATTCACAATTTATTTCATTATTTTTGTGATTTCAATTGATTGTGACGTCTCTTCCCAAACCCGTATCTGCTGCCAGTATGTAATTTTGAAGCTGGAATTGTACTTTTTGATGCTATTACGACAAATCTAGCTTTTCTACCATAAAAACCAAAGTCAAGGTACAAAAGGCAACATTGTAAGGTTTTTGTACACAATCATTATTATGAATGAATGAGCAAATAAGGTTTTCTCTATACATTGTGTGTCTTCTCCTCTCTACTGTGATTTTCAATTTTGCGAGGGCACCATTGTCTTTGTCTCTTCAAGCTCAATGTTGGATACCTACATTGCAAGCATCATGCAAAGACTTTCTAGGTGACATTTCTATCTATTGGAGTGTCGTTTTGAGGTTTTATTGATTGCACTAGATTCCAGGCACTTAGGAGAACCTATTAGGCACGTCTGAAATCCGAAAAGTCGACTGCACTTGATCTGTCACAAAAAAAATCACATTTTTCTCACGGTGTCGTTTTGCAAGTCTGACAATTCAATCTGATCCTATATAATCTTAGGAAGCTGCCTATTAGCAGTCAAATTTGATTTGCTAGAGGATTTGCATGTGGTTAGGTGAGAGGATTGAAGAATAAAATCGAAGATTCTGGTCGAAAGAATGCACATCGAGTGTCAAAGTGGAGTGTGTTGTGTTCAGACAAGAGACTGACAACCTCTTCGCATGCCTCCATGCCCTAGTCGAGTCACTTGCTTCCCAAGATTGACATTTCTTCTTGGTTCCATCCCTTTGAGAGATGTGTTAGGTGTTGACTCTTGTGGGCTCCCAAACATTGGCACCGTTGTTGGGGAACGAGTACCTAGGCTAGAGTGAACACAGTCAAAGCCGACGGATTTGCCTTAAGTAGACCTTTAGGTCAGATAGGTTAGGAAAGGAGTTCGGGGTTTCCATGGTCTTTGTTTTGTGTGATTCTTGTGAGAATCTTGTTGCAAAAGTGTTAGACAACTAGGTTAAGTGTTTTAGATAGATTTGGAGCATTAGTGAAGCCTTAATCCAAAAATTGCGTTGAAATTGAGCTTGTGGTCATGTCACTTGCTTAATTGAGGTGAAAATTGGCACATGTATTCTTGAAGAAGGGTAAAACACCCTGGAATTGACCAAAGTTTTAAAAAGTGATCAAAAGCAGGAGTTAAAGAAAAAAGCGTGATTTTCTCCTCAACTTTTGCTAGAGTAAGACTTTTTGGCTAAGTTTGATACCAAGGGTTTGTTTTTAGGTTTGAATCACATTCATTGGGTTGAATGTGCAATTTGACATTTTTCCGCACAAGGAAGGAGAACACTGAAATTTTCTCCTCAAACCCTAGCTATCTCAAGTTTTAAGAGCCAATATTTGTACCAAAGGAAGTCCTCAAGGTAAGGAACACACCCATATAGTCAAATCTAGAACTAATCTCTAATGCCTGAGATTAAACAAATTTCCATCTGGAAAGAAAACTAAAGGAAGGTTAGAAGACCTTTGAGACCATCAAAATAGTCAAGACTTTGAAATTATTCCAAGAATAAGTTGTTGGGATTAGGTAGTAAGTCTCTAGGACAACTCAAGTGAAAAAATACCTCAAGGGACCTTAGGCAAAAGAAAATCATGATTCTCACCCACAAAGTGTTAGGATCAATGTTTTTTGACCAATTTTGATTCCACCCTTGAAAATGAGACTTGTAGAGCATTACTGGGTTTGGAATTCATTAAAGTTGTGCATGAAGTCTTGTAATTGGTTGAAGGTGTGTGCACATTATTTGCCAGCTTGTCTTAACTTCATCTGTGTTCAAGTTTTTACTGAGCCTTGTATAAGAGTATGGGAGATGTTCCAAAGGATCCAAAGAACTCCAAGTAACATGTCAGTTTTGAAATCACTAAATTGTTCATGTTCTTAAGGTTAGGAGCTTGGTATTGATCGGGTGTCAAATTGCCAAAAGACCAAGTAAGTAGGGGATCTATGGAAGAGAGTGTCAATCAAGCAAGCCTAGAACCCTTGGCAGTTGTGCAAGAAGAAGGGGTCTCTGACACTTCTTCTGAGCCAGCCTTCACTATTCTTATGGTTGAGAAAGCACAAAAAATGAGCTACCATAGTGAGAGAAAAAGGGAGGGTAGATCACAAAAAAAAGAAGTTCCACCGACCAAACAACTATACTACCATTATACTAATGTAAGGGAGCGAGAATCTATGTAGACATCCGTCATAAGTGCTATGTTCGAGAGGACTTGGGAAATCTTGAATTTTGAGAGCAATCTGAGGTTGGTGACTATGAAGATCAATGTATTGGTGAGAAAGGTGTTGCCTATCTTAGGGCTGATAATCCTGATCTTGTTGATACTATGAGATCGGATCAGAACCAAAGATAAAGTTTACAAAGCAATCAAGAGACCTCCATTGGAGAATGACCCAAGAGCTAGATTCATATCCATGAAAGAACTCAAAAGAGTGCTTGTAGATGATCAATTTGAATGGGGAACAACCTATTTTGGTAGAGAGTAAGGGGACATGAGTATATGTATGCACATATGGCAGACATGGATAACCTATCCTGCTAGGGAGAACCATTTTTTGTTATCTACCTAAACCAAATGACCGCAAAAAGCCCATAAAAAGGAGGTAAGTTTTATGGACCGTGTCACTAAGATTCCACCCCATGTAGAAAGAACTCTTAAGATAAGATCAAACAAACCAAAAGTTTCATAATTGTGGATGAGAAGGAGTCACTTGTCAGAACCAGAGCCTATGAGAGGTGCCTATAAGACCGTTGTAGGGTCATCCATTCCATACCCTACTGAAAGGGCAAGGCCAAATTTACTTATGAGAGAAGGACCGAGAGTTACGTCAAGAATGGAAACATTTCAATATGAGAAAGCTTTTACAAGAGCTCCAATAATGGTAAGATATGTCACTAAACCAAGTTCCATGTTTCCATCCCAAGTTGCAAAATGCATGGCTTCAAAATACAATGGATCAAGTGATTCCCATGAACATTCACTATTGAGAGTTGAATACGTCATGAATTTCCACATCTAATTTGAAGGTTTTGGATTGACCTTGGATGACCTTGGAAGGCACTACCCTTACTTGGTTTCCACCTTTAAAAAAAGGAAGAGTATGGGAATATAGAGGCATTGCTACAAGATTTTGTATAAGAGTTTTCCATTAGAAGAATCAAACACAATACTGTGTCACGGTTTCATTCATTCAAGCAGAAAGAGGGTGAGAAAGTCTCAGAGGCCGCTTTCAATTCAAGAAATACATTGAGAGGTGTCCACATGTGAGAAACCTCAAGAGGATCGTCCGGTATGATAAGTATAGAGCCTCATTTACCCCTTGTAATTTTTTGTATTAGAAATGCACATTTTTAAGGCCCCCTTATGAGGAGAAGCTATCGTGCGTGAAGAAAAATCCCTCGTCGAAAACCAAAATTTTAATGGCTATTGGAATATTATGGCCGGGATGGCGGCCAAAATGTGGTTGAAAAGTGGCCGATCGGCTCGTGGCCGGTAGTCAATGACCAATGGCCGATGGTCAAAAGTCAATGGCCGATGGCCGAATTCAATGGCAGACTTGTCTTCTCAAGGGCGGCCACGCATGGGCAGATTGGAGGGTCCGATTTGGACTTGTCTACACAAGGGCGGCTACACACGGCTACCTCTCATGAGAGAGGGTAGCCCTTTTGGCCTATAAACGGAGGCCATTTCTACACACATTTTGGAGGGTGAATTTGATGCAACAAGGTGGGTGTGAGGTGGTGAGAGTGAAGCAAGACAGGAGCTCTATTAAGGGTATAATCCCTTTGTAACCTACTTCTTATTTGAAGTACTAAAGCCATTGAGTAGCTACTTTCTCATGGATGTAACCCACATTGGGTGAACCACGTATATCGTGCTCTCTCTCTCTCTCTCTCTCTCTCTCTCTCTCTCTCTCTCTCTCTCTCTCTACTCTATAATCTCTCGTGTCTAAAAATTTGTCTCTCTCCATTAAGTAAACTACTCATTCATCTACTTATCTACGTCATATTTCCTAACAACTAGTATCAAAGCAAGGTTTGCTCGTAGCTAAAGTATCTCAAGGAAAGGATTCCTTGAATTGAGTGAGTAATGGCGGAGAAAGGGAAGCTCAAGATCAAGAAGTTCAATGGCAAAAACTACCAACATTGGAAGATGCAGATTGAAAACTATCTCTACCAGAAGGACCTCTATTTGCCACTAGGCAGTCTTGCAAAGAATCCCGCAATGATGGCAAATGAAGCATGGATTGTCGTTGACTGAAAGGCACTGTGAACAATCCGATTAATCTTGGTGTCAACGGTGGCCTTCAATGTTTCGAAGATGAAGACCACGGAGGACTTGATGAAATCACTTGACGGTCTCTACAAAAAACCATCAGCATCCAATAAGGTATTTCTCATGAAGCGTTGTTCAATCTAAAGATGGTAGAGAATGGTTCAGTTGCAGAACACCTAAATGACTTAACACCAACATAAGTCAACTTTGATTGGTGAAAATAAATTTCAATGACAAAGTGCGAGCTCTCCTTATACTATCGTCTCTACCGGATAGTTGGGACAGCCTTGTGATGGCTGTAAGTAATTCTATCTCTGGCACAAATACTCTTAAGTTTGATGATGTTGTGGGCATTCTCCTAAGAGAGGAAATGCGAAGGAGAAGCACATGAGAATTACCAAGGGCTACACTGTCAGTGGAAACAAGAGGAAGGCCTAAGGAGAGGTTCAAAAACCAAAAGGGTCGTGATCCCTCAAGAGGGAGCAAGTCACACACAAATTCAGTTCTTGAATGTTGGAACTGCAGCAAGAAGGGCCTCGTCAACAAGGATTGCTGGTCCAAGAAGAAGAAGGAGTCAGAGTCTCAAGACAACAAACCAACATCGGAGGCCAATGCGGCAGGTAAAGTAGATCAAGACACTTTAATTCTCTCATTAGACATTGTGTCTAATTCCTAGGTGGTAGATTTCGGGGCTTCATTCCATGCGACACCACACAAGCAACATTTCCAAGATTACACCAAAGGTAATTTCGGCTATGTATACTTGGGAGATGATGAAGCTTGTGAATTATTGATAAAGGTACAGTTTGTGTCAAAACTGCTAATGAAAATGAATGGAAACTTAAAGATGTTAGGCATGTTCCTTCTCTTCGTAAGAATTTAATCTCTACAGGACAGTTGGATGATGAAGGTCACAACATTGCATTTGGAAACAAACAATGAAAGATCTCAAAGGGATCTTTGGTGGTTTCCAAAGGAGAAAAGGTTGGTACACTTTACTTCTGTACTGTCAGCTCACAATATTCAGCTTGTGCAACAACTAGAAAAGTCGATAGTGCGGTGTGGCACTATCGGCTTGGGCATATGAGTGCCAAAGGAATGAAAATGTTGTGGTTTGAGCTAGGGAGCCATGGCGGTACAGAGAAAGACGAGAGAGAGAGAGAGAGAGAGAGAGAGAGAGAGAGAGAGAGAGGAAGTCGACACTGCATAAGAACAAAAACAAGCTATATTAAGTTTATTAAAGGAAACCTTTACATAGCCTTTGGAAGGTGATGTCTACCTCACCTTTTCAACATGCAAACTCAACTAACTAATGGTCTATACCTGCATGCCTTGAGACTTGTTCTCACGGGCTGACCAATAAGGGCTTGAACCCAACAATCCCCCCCCTCAAGCCCGAACTGGACAAGCAACTCATGATACCTTGAGTTTTTGGTGTACTCGTCAACCGTGAGTTTTAGGTTTTCTCACAACCAAGGATTTCTGGTGTATACATAACCTGGTGCTAGATCAGTAACCCCCCCTTGAACAGATAGGGTGTAGGTCAAAAAAGTTAGCTACCAAAAATGGAGTTTTTGGTTCACTGCCAAACCTTGGGTTTAAGGTGTACCCAGTAACCTCATGAGAGTGCAACAAAAAAGGGCTGAGAACTGATAAAAATTGGGAGGTCTTGCCACTTATCTTTGTGGCAGTGTCTATAACCCGTACAATTTATTTTGACTAAAAACAACATGAAAAGATTTGATCTAATAAATTTCCTCATCAACAGAATATATTGGAGATTCAGTGTCTCCCTCAACCACATGAATTTGAGTTTTACCCTTTTGAAAGCACTTATTTGACGGATGATTTGTTTTACCACAGTGAACACAAGGATTTTTCTTGAAACAGTCTTTCCTCTAATGATTGTTGCGCCCACAAATGGCACAAGTTCTGGTTCCATTGAATGGTCGAGATGAAGCTGCTATAGCAACACATTTAGTGACTGCATATGCACTGGAAGTATCAGAAGAATTGGTGGAGGATACGGCATTCGAGACTGTATATGCACTGGGAATGATAGTAGAATTGGTACTAGGTACCCTGCGTTCTTCTTCCTGCAATGAATTGATGATACCATCCAAGGAGGGTAGCGGATCTTTCTCTTTTAAAACAATAACAATCTGATGACTCATTTGTCAGTCAAACTTTTTAACAAAATGGCTATGAGATCTTCTTCTGGTACTGAAGCTTCGACATAAACAAGTTGAGTTCTAATACTCTTCAGTCTATTGGCTAAAGCTGCAATGTTTTCATCTTCACGCATGCGGATGGAATATAATTCCATTTTTAAACTCATTTTTGAATACTTAGCTTTGGCACTGAAAAGCTTCTCTAACTCTATCCAGGCAGCACTTGAAGAATCAACATCGTCCAACTAATGAATAAAATCGTCTTCTAAGGAGGTTAGGATAATACCAAAGGCTTGTTCGTCTTTCCTTTGTAGCTCGGCAGATAATGCCCTTGTAACTGCAGCGGATGTTCCGGATTCATCGACTGTGAGAGGCTTGACCACGTTCCATAAATTTTTGCGCATTAAATAGCCTTTAACTTTGATCTGCCAAGTATGGAAGCCAGATCCATTGAACTAGTCGACTTTTGATGCCATATTCGATATGCAAAGGATAGCTTTATGCTGGCAAAAATGTCCATCAAAGAGTCGGAAACAATTGATTTTAATTCAAGAGTCAATTTGAAGCAATCGAATTTTCGAAAGCAACTTTGATAACAATTGATTTTCTGGAAGTTTTGCACACTAGTAAAATGCTGTAGTCCTAGCACACCGAAACACGAGCAAATATTGCAAGAATTGGAGCACAAAAGAATTTGCGAGGATGTTGCAAGGGTGGGAAACACTGCTTAAATGCATAATCCCAATGACCATGTGTAAAATTAGAAGACCTATGTGTGAAACCCAAGGTGTTTGGCTTTTTAATTCCCTGTGTAGCGCAGGCAGATGGCGGGCATGGCGAGTATGCTTCAAGAGGGCTGCAGAAGATGATTTAGCAGATGCTCCAGGGTCGAGAAACCATCAACGTGCCAAGGTGAAACCATTGATGCCAATTCTGCGTGTTCTATAGCAGCTCGACACTGCGTGCTTCATCTCTGCAGCATCGGTTCCCATGCGTCGATTCGACTCAAGCTGAGGCGAGCCAAAGCTCTGATACCAGTTGTTGTGGTTTGAGCTAGGGAGCCATGGCGGTGCAGAGAAAGACGAGAGAGAGAGAGAGAGAGAGAGAGAGAGAGAGAGAGAGAGAGAGAGAGAGAGAGAGAGAGAGAGAGAGAGAGAGAGAGAGAGAGAGAGAGGAAGTCGACACTGCATAAGAACAAAAACACGCTATATTAAGTTTATTAAAGGAAACCTTTACATAGCCTTTGGAAGGTGATGTATACCTCACCTTTTCAACATGCAAACTCAACTAACTAATGTTCTATACTTGCATGCCTTGAGACTTGTTCTCACGGGCTGACCAATAAGCTGACCAATAAGGGCTTGAACCCAACAGAAAATCCTTCAAACAAAGAAGCTTCTACCAGGTTTGAAATAAGTGAACTTAGAGTTCTGTGAAGATTGTGTTTATGGAAAACAAAAGAGGGTAAAAATTCAAAAATCAAGAAATGAAAGAAAAAATAAAAAACTTGAGTTGGTTCATTCTGATGTTTGGGGTCCTGCAAGTACACCATCACTTGGTGGCTCATTGTACTATGTAACATTCATAGACAATGCGACTAGAAAAACATGGGTTTATGTAATGAAGAATAAATCCGATGTGTTTTTCATATTTCAAAGGTGGAACGCCTTTGTGGAGAATGAAGCAGGTACCAAAGTTAAATGCCTTAGATCCGACAATGGAGGCAAATATTGCAGCTAAGCTTTTGAAAGCTTTTGTGCTAGCAATGGAATTTGGAGGCAAAGGACAACCCCAATGACACCTCAACAAAATGGGATTTTGGAAAAGATGAACAGGACAATCATGGAGCGAGCACGAAGCATGCGGCTACATGTAGGCCTATCGCTTGAGCTTTGGGCGGAAGCAGTAAGTACGTTTATGTATTTGATCAACCGATCATCCTCAATGGCATTGGATGGGGGAGTTCCAGAGGAGGCATGGTCAGGTAAACCGATGAATTATTCATTTCTCAAAGTGTTTGGGTGTGAGGATTTCATGCACATAGATAGAAGATATTTAGGTACAACAACAAATGCTTTGTATTTTGGAGGAACTAATATTTCTCTTCAAGGGTATGCTGATGCAGATATGGCAAGTGACAAAGATACTCAAAGGAGCAATATTGGATATGTCTTCACAGTTGGAGGCACAACAGTAAGCTGGGCTTCAAAGCTGCAAAAAGTGTCTCATTTCTACCATGGAAGCAAAATATGTAGCAATGACAGAGGCAAGCAAAGAAATTATGTGGCTTCACAGATTCTTAGAAGAGTTTGGATTCAAACAAGACAATTGTGTCTTGTACAGTTATAGCCAAAGTGCTATCCATCTTGCAAAGAATTCACCCTTTCATTCAAGGACAAAGCACGTTGAGGTGAGATATCACTTCATACGCACTCTTTTGAAAGAGGGATTGCTAAAGCTAGGAAAGGTGCATACAAGTGAAAATCCTGCAGACATGTTTGCAAAGGTGGTCAACAAGGAGCAGTTGAGCTTCTGCTCATCTTCAATCGACATTCAAGGATAAGAAGCCAGGATGGAAAGCACTCACAGGTTTGGTGTGGAGATCAGTTTCCAAGTGGGAGATTGTTAAGTATAGAGCCTGATTTACCCCTTGTAATGTTTTGTATTAGAAATGCACATTTTTAAGGCCCCCTTATGAGGAGAAGCCATACTGCATGAAGAAAAATCACTCACCGGAAACCAAAATTTTCACGACGACCAGTCTCGAGCCTGGCTTCGCCGAAATATTATGGCCGGATGGCGGCCAGAAAGTGGTCGGGAGACGGCCAGTCGTTTGGCCGGTTGGCCGGTAGTCAGTGGTCGGTGGCCGATTTCAAAGGCGGCCTTGTCTTCTCAAGGGCGTCCACACATGGGCGGATTGGAGGTCCAGTTTGGACTTGTCTACAGAAGGGCGGCTACACACGGCTGCCTCTCATGAGAGAGGGGAGTCCTTTTGGCTTACAAAAGGAGACCATTTCTACACACATTTTGGAGGATGAAGTTGATGCAACAAGGTGGGTGTGAGGTGGTGAGGTGAAGCAAGGTGGGAGCTCTATTAAGGGTATAATCCCTTTGTAACCTACTTCTTATTTGAAGTACTAAAGCCATTGAGTGGCTTCTTTCCCGTGGATGTAACCCACATTGGGTGAACCACATATATCGTGTGCTCTCTCTCTCTCTCTCTCTCTCTCTCTCTCTCTCTCTCTCTCTACTCTACTCTATAATCTCTTGTGTGTAAAAATTTGTCTCCATTAAGTATACTACTCATAGCTACGTCATATTTCCTAACAAAGTAGTACTCTTCATAGAGGGGCTCAAGAATGAACATTTCAAGAAGGATTTGCACTTGAAAAAGTGTATGACACTTGACGAGGTCATGAAAGAGGCCGTCCATTTAGTGAACAATTACCAAATCAATTTCATGCCATGATTCATGGAGGGACACACTCTTGGAACCACATGGACGTTCAACCAAAAAGGGACCACAAGAAGACTTTTGTAGTCCTCAATCATACATGTTTTGGTGTGATGTTTTGCATCCATCTACCATCCAAATTTGAACCATTGACAAAAACAAAATTTGTAGCCCATAACTTGAGTAATTTTGTCCAATTTTTTAAAATAATATTTTAAGCTCATGGCTACGAGATACGAATTTTTTGGTGGATCCCAGTCTATTCACATAAAGCACACAAGAGTCTTCCTAATCTTTGCTCACTCCTTTTCACATTCCCTCCTTTGCACACACATACACACACACATTCCCTTCTCTCCATCCCTCACTCAAACCTGCACCTTCCATGGTTTTCCTCACCCTCCTCACCATTACCCTCCCCTCTCACACCCATAGCTCTCTTTTGAAGCTCTACCTACATACACCATCTCCATATCTCTGTATTACTCCCATATTATAATTTTATTTCACCTTTTCAAAAAGGCATAAAACTTCAGCAACCTAACCACGCTTCATCTCTGCAAAATGGGCGGTTTTTTGTAAGCAAAAATCTTCATTTTATTTGTGGTAATCAACTAAGGAGGCGACGTGAAGAGAAGAAGAAGAAGAAGAAGACCGATGGTCACTTTCGACAATCTACACTTTAAGATTCCTCAAAGATTCATCCTCTCAAGGGTTCACTCATCTCATTCACCCCTCTTTTCTCAGCTCTGCAAGTCATTTTACCCGTTGTAATTATATTACTAACCATTTCTTAGTGATTACTGACACTAAATGCTAAACCTCTCTTGTAAATACCCTACTCTACTCTACCTTGGAGGAGGCAACCTCACACAAAAAATCACTCACCTCTCGAATCTTCTCTATTTCACCTCAATGATTCTCTCCTCTTGAGCCCACATCCATGTGATTCAAGAGAAGAGAACCCCACTCTCATAAGAACATATAAAAAAATTCATAAACATGTTTTTCTATGTAAATGCTGATTAGGAGATAATCCTAATAAGGGCTCTCCTATCCTATAAATTGAACCCTTCCTCTTTGTAAAATTCATGATCTCTATACTATTGTATTCTCCATCTTAGTTGTGGAAAGAGAGAGAGAGAGAGAGAGAGAGAGAGAGAGAGAGAGAGAGAGAGAGAGAGAGATCTATACACCATTACTAGTGGTGCATAGGAAAGCTTCTTTGAGCTAGTTGTAGCATTGCAAGGAAGTGAGTGATTCATAGCTTCAAATCAAGGTTGTACCTACTCTTGAGTATCAATTGAATCAATAATTTGGGTGCAAGCGTGGTCCAAAACTCTCTTGAGTCTCTCCAATTCACACTTGGCCCCCTCATTTTGCTTGGTTTAAGGTGAAGCGTTCTCATTTTGGGGTTCTTTTGTAGCGTTTGTTTGTATGTGACTCAAGAGAGCTCTTGTGTTTGTTTTGTTGCTTGAAAACACATTGTAAGAGGGTTGTATGGTGAGAGGGCTCCCGTAACCCTTGTGTAAATTGCAACACCATCCAGCTTAATTGTGTTTCTTGACTCTTCTCTAAGATGTTTATACATCCGCATCAATCATTAAAATTGAAGCTAAATTCTTGCACAAACTCTCATTGTGGGTGCTCTCTTCCTTCTTACTTGTGTTTCTCAGAGATTCTCCTCTCTTGTGTCCTAGTTTGCTCTCGCACCCCCTTCATTTATTTGGCTGTGGATTTGTTGTTGTTTTTCTTGCTTCTGGTTTCCCCAGTTCCAATTGAGCATCATGGGAGCCTTGAGGGGTGTTTAGAGGCTGTCTCTCTTGTTGCCTGTCCCATACCACCTCAATTGTGGTGCCCCCACGGAGGAGGGCTTGTGTATGTTGTTGTGAATACTCAGCCTTTAGAGTAATGCAGTAGCTTGCATGAATCATGAAAATACAACCCCTTCATCCCCATTGCAAGCCAAAAGGTACACATCATTGTTAGTACCAAGTTGCAATTTTGACGTGTGATTCATTGAATTTTAGGTCCTCTTAAGTTGGCCTAAATAAACGCTTCAGTGAATCTTTTTATTTTTCCTCGTATTAGCTACGACCTCAATTTGGACGTATATATTTTTGTTCTATTTTAAGCATTAGGTCATGTACAAATCAAGAATAGAGGTTTTCCCTTTTCATTTCACTCCACACATTAGAATAAACATTGCAATCAGTAGGAAGATCCATTTTCAACAACATATGGTGTTCATGTTTGTTGCTCAAAGAGTAGGAGAAATTCTCACCTCACCAAACCCTGTCATCCTGTCTCTTGTTGACTATCACATATCATTTGATGTGCATATTTTTATCTCAGGGGGTTCACTTAATAATTATTTAACTATCATGTGAGTGCAACAGAAGGGTTATTAAATCTAAATTTTTCTCACATTTCTACACACAAAAGGGTACTGTAAAATGGAACTGGGGAGAAAGTTCACAAATTGAATAGGAAAAGGAGATATTTTAATTTTTCAAAAATTCACAAATAAAGAGTTTTACAAATATTTCTTGAACGTACACAATATACATAATTTATACATAGTGATTGGTCTCCTCCAGATTTTTATTTTATTTTAGAATAGATTGTACATCAAATGATATGTTGTGTAAAGAAAAAGAAACAAACCTGTTTTCTTTTTGAAATTATTTCAATGGAGGACTAACGCTTAGAAATGTGTAGATTGAATGCTTAGAATAAATGATTAATGCTTAGAAATGTTTGAGGTAGTTATGAGGACCAATGTAGATTAAAGTGCTTAGAATAGATGAGTAATGCTTGAAAATGTTTGAGGTAGTTATGAGGAAAGATGTTAGTTGTCATAATAACTAATATCTAATTCTCCTAAATGATTTTCTCATGTTAATAAACAGATCATTTAATATGGGAAAGTGCCAGGGGAGAAAAATCTAGAATATTGGTTAAGTTGGCAGACCGACCACAATAGGGATCCAAAGGAGGGAAAATAGGGATCCAAAGGGGGCGTCATCTGCAAAAGAGAAACGTGCAACAATGGGCTTAAAGACCCTAAGGTTCAACCCATTAAGACTTCCAAAATGCTAAGGTTCCAAAATTCAAAGGTTGTGTCCAAAGGTCAATCACTAGGAAAATTGGATGCTTAGTGTGTGCGCCAAAAAGTCTTCAAAGAGTCCTACTTAGGAGGGGGAGAGCCCTGGAATTAGGGGATGACAGAGAAACACACACACACACACACACACACACAAGCTTCCTTTACACAAGGGGAAAGAGGGACACATGTCAGCTCCCTAGCCCAGATGCCCACAAGGTGTACTCAAATCCTATTGGATGGCTATGGAGGTGGACCAATGAGAATTAGACTAGAATACATCTAGTTTAATTAATTTAAAAACACTTGATAAAAGAACCAATAGGAATTAAGCTCTCTAGTGGATAGTCTCCCAAGGGGTCCAATGAGCATTCAACAGCCCAATGGCTTGCGTGATTCCTATTGGCCAGGAGACAAAGGGGTCCAATGAGAGTTTAGTTGCATTAACTAATTACCTAAAGCTCTCACAAAAGGGGAAAGGGGGACACATGTCATAAGGCTATCACTTATGCTCTTGAAATTCCATTGGCTAAGCCTGAAGAGGTCCAATAGGGTGTGAGCATGAGAAAATAGCAAGAGTGGTCGACCAAGAGAGAGAGAGGGGCTGATTTTCTCAAGGCATTATTGCATACACACTCACACTAGTCCATGTGTGGAGTAAGAAGATTCTCTCTCTCTCTCTCTCTCTCTCTCTCTCTCTCTCTCTCTCTCTCTCTCTCTCTCTCTCTCTCTCTCTCTCTCTCTCTCTCTCTCTCTCTCTCCTTCTCAAGCTTTAATGGAAAGCTTATCACCTACTCCAAGCTTGTGATAAGGGAGTCCTACACCAACAACCCTTGGCTTTGTGATGCAAATCCAACCAAGAGCCAAGTTTCAATGCATGCTCATCTCCTCTACCATGCTAATTACTAAGCTAAGCTATGCTAATATGAGTGATTATGTGAGGAGATGTACATCTTTCTCGTAAGACTACTCCTTCTTCCTCTCAATCTACTCCCGTACCCCGCTAGCTCTCACCATCTTTGAAGGTGTGTGAGGTCTTGGTTCTGAGACCGTGAGGGAATTGATTTTATAAGTGTTTTGTCTAGTGCTTGAAGTTTTCATCTTCATTGCACTAGCTAGTTTTGAAGGAACACAAAGAATTGTATTGTAAAATGTAACTCTTGATGGGAGAAACCATAATACAAAGCCTTTTGGAGGGGGCACCGGCTCCATGTAAATCCGGTCCTCAACTCTTGTCAATAGCTTAATTTATCTCTCTTTTGAAGTATTATTCATGCTATCTAACTAGGTGTTATACTTTTTGTTGCTCTCTCCACCCAGGCACTCTTGTTATTCTCATTAGGAATCTATACTAATGAAATGCTCAATATGTTCATGCTATTTTTCACTACACACAAGTTTCTAGGCCATTAAATGTTACATTGGTATCAGAGCACAAGTTTTCTCTTTTCTTGCTCAAGAAGGGAGGTCCTCAAGCTAGCTATAAATGGTTGGTACTATTAATTGGATTTGAGTAAGTAGAATAGGGATTTTTAGCCTTGCAGTGCGCCTGCCTTCGTGCAGATAACAGGGCATCACCGTCGAGAGCTATGGTCTAAATAGTGGATTCCTACGGGGCTTTTCTATGGCTTAACCACTATTGAGCTATTAGAAGCTTGACATGAGCCGGTGCTGTTTTGGTGTTGAACGAACCTCTCTTCTATTCCTTGCAATTAATGGTATTCAAGCCACGGGTATAATAGCTTGAGTGCTTTTTCTAAAGGGTAAAGATGAATAGCAACTAGGGCTTGAAGTGACAAAGTACACCTAAAAAGTTTACACCTAAAAGTTGTTAGAATGGCTAACAATAGTTATGAGAGTGAAATTAATGTTGATAACTTTGGTTTTGCTAATGAGCAGGCACTAATGATGCCCCCTATGCTTGTTAACTATCTTGTTTCTAGGCTTCAACAAGCCATGTGCAATCCATCCCTCCAAATTGAAGTGCAACGGCAACTTCGTGCTCATGGGATTCTCCAAACTCCCCACGATGATGAGAGAGTACCTAGGAAGCCTCCTTGTGAGACTCCCAAAAGAGGCCTCTCTCCGATTCAAGAAGAAGAAGAGGATCCATACGAAGGGCTCAGAAATTTGCTTCTTGATGATGCATCTCCTTCTCAAAGGAGAACTCAAGAGCCTCCACTAAAGGAACAAGAAAAAAGTGAGTCTGCTGCCACCTCGGTGGAGATGGCTCCACGAAGCTAAACGCTCTCCATCACCTCCAAAATGGAGAAGAACATCGTACACTTCTCCACACCATAATTCAAAGAGGTATGACAAAAAGTAAGAGAAGAAAAAGGCGAGAAAGAGGACACCCTCTTCTCCATCTTCTTCATTCTCTTCCTCTTATGAAAGTGATGGTGCAGACAAAGAAGATCAAGGCAAGATAAAGGCGAGAAAGAGGTCACCCTCTTCTCCATCTTCCTCAAATTCTTTATCTTGTGAAGAATATGATGGTGCAACTTTTGAACCATAAAAAAGAAGAGGCCATAGGAAATCCTATGCCACGTGGAAGAGATCGTCCAAGCTCAAGAAGTTCAAAGAGGGAGGGAAGAGCATCTCTTTCCTTACCTATGATGGCACCTTTGGTGCTACGGACAAAGTCTTGGCCCTTATACAACAGTTTGATGCGGCCTTTGGAGATGAGGGCTTCACGGAGTCCTCTAAGCTATGCCATGTAGCTATTCACTTTCAAAAGTTCGCCAGACAATGGTGGTCTAGCCTATGGGCCAATGGTGAAGCTCCAGAGCATGGAAAACTTTAAGAGCTTCCATTATGAAGCATTTTTTGGCCTCCGATGCCAAAGACAAAGTACTCACCAAATGGCGAAGTTTGAATCTCTCTCCCTATGAATCCATTCACAAATATGTAGACAAGTTTTGGGACCTACAACTCAAAGCCGCTGTCTTCAAAAAATTGGATTTTGGAGAGCAAAAGCAACAACTTTGTGCGGGCTTAACTGAAGAAATGGTGGAGTATGTCAACTCGCAAAGGCCACACACCATATCAGCGGTTATACACCATACTATGGTGGCTTCTCAAATCAATTTCCAAATAGGGGCTAAAAGAAATTCTAAGCCCACAAAAAACAAGGGTTCCAATGAGCCTAAGGGGAAGGACAATGTCCAAAAGTCTCCTAAGGGCAATTCCAACAAAGCTAAGGAGAAGAGAGTTTACAAAGGCAAAAACAAACTCTCTCCTGAAGATCTTGAGCGTTATCGTAAGGATAACCGTTGTTTCAAGTGCGGCAAGCAAGGGCATGCATACCGCGCTTGTCCAAAAAATAAAACACCCCTATGAACCTCCTAGAGCTACCTTGGTCGAAATCCAAGAGGAGGAAACTCACCACAAAGGATCTCCTCTATGCCATGCTTGGGGAAAGGTAAGAGAACATGATGCTTTTATTCTCTTTGACCCTGGTTCTACTCACAATTTCATATCCACAAAGTTGGCCACCAAGCTAGGCATACAAGCTTACGAGATGGGAGATGCCTACCCGCAGACGGTTCTTTCAAGGGGCAAGAAGCTTTAGTCACTCCCTTAATCGGGAAATTGAGGCTCCATGTCCAAAGCTATGCGGACAAAGAGGACTTCTTTATCTCTCCTCTCAAGCATGAGGATGTCTAGGGGCACCATGGTTTGATCGCATGGCTGCCAATGGTAAATTTCCTGAAAGGAAAATCTACTTTAGGTTCAGGGAAAAATATATGTACATAGATGCTAAGCAAATGGGTAACACCATACCCATTTTACACACGCAAGCTTTCAATAAGTCAATAAAGAGCTCTGTTTCCATATCAATAAAGATTCTGAAAATGAACCTAATGTTTTAGCAAAAGAAAATATACACACTCATAAGGAATTAGAGTTATCCAATTTTCTCAAGGGGTTTCAAGATGTCTTTATTGACGATATCCCTTGTGAGCTACCTCCTAAACGAAGCAATGATGCCCATGCAATTGAACTTCTTCCAGGAAGTTTACCACCTAATAAATCTCCTTATAGAGTTTCTCAAGGTCAACAAGAGGAGATTACACGACGGCAAGTGCATGAGTTAGTTGAGAAGGGCATGGTTAGGCCTAGCTCATCTCCATTTTGCTCACCTGTGCTATTGGTGCAAAAGAAAGACGGCACATATCATATGTGTGTTGATTATACAACACTAAATAGGATCAATATCAAGAATAGGTTTCCCATTCCACGGGTAGAAGACCTATTTGATAAGCTACAAGGGTCCACCTACTTCAGTAGGATTGACCTAAAAAGTGGCTATCATTAAATAGGGATAGTTGATCACGACATTGTAAAGACCACATTTTGCACTACATTTGGTCTTTATGAATATATTGTCATGCTTTTTGTCTTGACCAATGCACCAACCACATTCAACCACTTGATGGAGAAGCTATTCAAGCCTCACCAAACCTTTACTGGAGTGTTTTTTGATGATATCATCATCTACTCTAACTCATTAGACGAACACAAGCAACACCTCCAGGTAATATTTCAAGTTCTAAGAGAGAATAAACTTTATGTTAATAAAAAGAAAAGTGAATTTTTCTTACAAGAGATTCAGTATTTAGGTCACATTATCTCTCAAGATATCATCCAAATGGATCGATCAAAATTAGAGGTAATAAAAAGATGGCCTAAACCAAGGAATCTTCATGAGCTAAGCAGCTTTATAGGTATGTGTTCATACTATAGATGCTTCATAGAAAAGTTCTCACAGCTTGCAGGACCATTACATGACCTAACATATCCCAAAGCCTCTACACTCAAAAGCCTCACTCCAAACCCATCTGCTCTTGGTTGGATTTGCATTCCATAGCCAAGAATGTTGGTGTAGGCACTCAACTTCTCAACAAGCTTGGAGAAGGATGCGGAGTTCCTCTACTTTCACCAAGTGAGAATTTGTGAAAAATGAGCGTGTGAAAGGGTGTATACCCCCAAGCACACCCCTTGCTTGCCTTGGTCAACCCCTCTTTTCAGCTCAATCTGGAATCTCATTGGAACCCTCTAAGCCTAGCCAATCACATGCACAATGCATTTCAAGAAACATGGGTAGCATTAGGGCAAGTGTCCTCCTTACCTCTTTGAGAGAGAGAGCTTGAAAATATATAGATATTTGTCGAATTGTATTAGAAGCTCATTGGACCCCTCTTTAGCCCAACCAATAGGATTCAATCACCCCATGTGGCTAAGCATAGAGAAAGCCTGGCATGTGTCCATGTGCCCCTTGAAAAAGGGGGTGCCCTTTGGGTGAGTGGGAGGTTAAGTCAAATATTTTCCTAACTTTGGGGCTTTCCCCCTCCTTTGTAGGGTCTCTTTTTTACTCAAGCACCTTACCCCCCATGCATGGGGGAAGCTTCTCAAGCACCTTCCTCATCAAGCATGACAAGCACCTCAAGCACCTTAGTCATCAAGCATGACAAGCACCTCAAACACCTTAGTCATCAAGCATGACAAGCACCTCAAGCACCTTAGTCACCAAGTATGTCAAGCAACTTAGTCACCAATCATGAAAAGCACCTCAAGCTTGGGTCGGGTTCCCACCTCAAGCTCAACCCTAGCTTGCCTAAGGTAAAAAGTACTTTTAACACTAGCCTTTGGAGGTCTTTAATGAAGCTAACCCTAAGGTCTTTAAGCTCCATTAGATGCACGTTGCTCTTTTATAGACTATCTCCTTTTGGGCCCCTATTGAGATGTAACCATCTCTTCTCTTGGTCCCCTACTGAGATAAGTCTAGAAGCACTTATTGCACATTGCTCTTTGGTAGACCGTCTCCTTTTGGACCCCTATTGAGATGCAACCATCTCTCTTCTTTGTCCCCTACTGAGATAAGTCTAGAAGCACTTATTACACATTGCTCTTTGGTAGAAAATATCCTTTTGGACCCCTATTGAGATGTAACCATCTCTCCTCTTGGTCCCCTGCTGAGATAAGTCTAGAAGCACTTATTGCACATTGCTCTTTGGTAGACCGTCTCCTTTTGGACCCCTATTGAGATGCAACCATCTCTCCTCTTGGTCCCCTACCGAGATAAGTCTAGAAGCACTTATTACACATTGCTCTGTGGTAGACAATCTCCTTTTGGACCCCTATTGAGATGTAACCATCTCTCCTTTTGGTCCCCTGATGAGATAGGTCTAGAAGCACATGTCTCTATTCTTACTCTTGTTCCTGTTTATTCTCCCACATTAAATGATTAGTTTAATATGAGAAAATCGTTTGGGTTAGCTAGATATTAGATTTTATGACATTACCTATCTCTTGAAATCATAGTCGTCCTCGACTATGAGGTAGAGAAGATAAAGCCTAGTCATTAGTCCATGTTTCTTAGCGGGTAGGGGATCCCTTTTTACCCTACAACATCGTTCCAAGATGGATGACTAATCCATTTGGTGCTTGGGAGACTTAGCTGCCGCAAGCATGTCTGCTCTTTAGTCTATATCATAGTCCCAAGGTAGAGTGACAAATTCTACTTGGTGTTTAAGAGACGTCGTCATCACAAACATGATCCTAAGCATGCATACTATTTAAATTTGTGCACAATAAAAAGAGAACTAGTCTTATAAGACAAAAACATTGTTCATCTAAAATGCATTTTCATTTGCTTACTCTAGTGTAGCAAATTATCCTTAAGCTAGGTTCCTTACATCCATTTAGCATCTTTAAAAGGATAATCCTTAAACTTAATAAGATACCTCTTGCAACATTGATTCCTTTCTCACATTTGTTAGTATTTCGCTCCTGATGAGCAATGTCCTCTATGATCTACTATTTCCCTTTATCTAAAACTTCATATTCTCCTTTCTAAGCATTATCTATACTGTTGCAAACATTGGAAATCATGAAAACTATCTAGTATTCAGGGGAGGTTGGAGATTAACCTTATTAGGTTGCTGTAGAAAAGAGGGGTGAGGAGAAAAGTTGGTAAAATCTCCACTGATCTCTATGTAAGGGGTTTAATTAGTTCTTGTTGATGATGTCGTTGAATAGGATTATTGTTCATTCCTCGCCTCATCTACAAGGCATGTGCATAAGAGATATGGCCTTGGGTAGGAGGCAAGAAGGCTTGAATGTTTCCCCCTTGTATTACTTGAATTGTTGAGCTTTGATTAGAGTTAGAGCATTGTAGAACATTGTGATGTATGATTTGATTTATGGCAAAGAGACAAAGTTGTTGATGTGTGTCCAATTGGGTGCACTAAACGGTATATGGAAAATTAATACAAGTCAGCAAGATGTTTTGCAGCACAATTTTTTTTTCCTCAAAGCATTGCAAATAAATAGACAAGCAACAATAGACTTTTATGTGATGTAGAGAGAGAAGCGGGTTGCAAAGTTCAACCAGCACTTGATAGACAAAAAGATACAAGAGGGCAACTTAGTGATGAAGTACAAGAGCTAGTAACAGCTTGACAAGAAAAAATTCCAACCGTGGAAGTTCAAATGACCAATTTCCTTATGCGTAAGGGTTACTGGGAGTACATTGATGAAGATCATGAGACGATCAATTTTACCAGAGGAAGATGCAATTGCTACCCAAATAAAGGTGTTTAAAGATTGGAACTAGGGAGCTCGAAAGTCATGTGTGGCTTGTTGTGAGTGTGCAGGACACTATGATTGGGCACATACAAAATGCCCACACCCCTAACGAGGTTTGGGACACTATTTTGTTGTTGGATGTGAGCAACACAAAAGTAAGGAAGTTGCAGGTAGGTGACATCTCAATAGTACTAGTAGTGGATACTTGAGGTGCTGCGAAGCTTTTCCATATAATGATGCAGTTGTAATGTCAAGGGCAAACCCAAGGGGGTTCACGAACCTAGGACAAGGGCCGGCTTCTAGTTGTGGACAGGGGATTCTAAGTATTGATGGCTCATGGCCTATACTATGGGTGGTAGGGTGAAGAGTCCGACATGGCAGTTCCCTCAGAGCTAGGCTAATTTTGGGGGGAAGGGCATGGTCCTCTTCATTTGTCTGCATGCTCATGCACCATTTGAGCCGTGGAGAAGAACCCTTGATAGGCGGGAAAGGCTTGGCCGATTGGAGAAGAACGTGTGCAGTGTCGCTTGCGGTGAGGGGGGAGAGCACGGTGACCACCACTAAATGTCGCAAGGGTGGGATTGATATGAGTGCGAGGCCGAGGGGAGTAAGACTCGTCACAGGAGTGACAATCGTGGAGCAACATGCAACATTCTCTCTCTCTCTTTTTCTCTCGGTGACCTGTTGCACCATTCCCCAACTGTGGGGGAGTTTGTTGTTTCAAACATAATTGCCGAAAGGCCTTTGGATTTAGGGAAAAGATATTTCAAGCTAAGGGTAGGTGCGCACAAGAGAAAATCCCTTCTCAATTTCCTCTTCTGCTTGCCTTGGGCCATCAAATCTAGGCATACAAAGTATCATCGATCAACAACTGTGGATTGAGGGCATCATATTTCTATAATTTTTTAGAAATTATTAAAATTTTGAGAATTTGAATCTATTCGGCAACCCAAGTTGCAACCAAGAATCAGGGCGAGCAAAGAGCCGCATGCAAGCACCACCTCGTTGCCAGCAATTGTCATCAAGAAAGCTACCAAAGGGGATTTCTCTCAAAGTTCCCAAGAGGATTATGCATTCACGGCGGCAGGGGACTAATCCAAGAATATGGCCTCACCAATACGGCAAGGCTACGAGCCAATACATCGGATTTGTGGATGCTATGACATACATTACCGTAAGATTCGATGTTGCTTTAAAGGTTTTAAGTCCTAAATTCATGGAATCTTGCTCAGCAAAGGCAAAGTACGACAATTCATTCTTTTTTTCCCTCAACATTGGGCACATGTATTTAACACCAAGGGTAACATCCAAAGTTGGGCTACTAAGCTATATCATGCAAATGCAAGTGGGCTAATAAGCTGTATCATGCAAAGGCATGGAAAATTGGTAATGTTCTAGACTCTCACGGAGATTGGCACGGCCTATTGCTCGACTTGCAGCAAAGGTACATAGCATGGCTGACCATTCGTTGTAGATTGAGAAACCGATAGGAGTTTCTCTCTATCGTATTCAAGATTTGGAATTTTGCTAGGGCATGGTTCCTAGGCAAACTATTTTTACACATTTTTCGATCAAGAAAAATCTTAATGGTCAAGGACAATAGTAATCAGGTATGAGATACATATCTTGCAAGCTGATTTTTTTTGCTTTTATTATTACGTTGTACAATTTGACAAGGTTGACTATCTAAGAATGCTCACCAAGGTTGACTTTATTTTTCTATGACATTGTAAATTGGCAAGAGTATCTGTTAGCTATGAGCACCAAAACTCCATGAGTACTTATGTGAAGGGAGGCTTCCCTTTCAGCATTTGGCATAGCGGTTTCCAAAGTTTGGAATATGCTATTAGTATACGAACTTGGGGGAAACTTGCCAAGATGTCTGTAGGTTTTTACATTACAATAGGGCATATATGAATCATACACTAACTCACTCGAGTGGTACATATATTTCAAAAAAATTTCTCAATTTTGCAAAGCAAAGTGCTTTGCCAGACTTCATGAAAATCAAGGCTTCTTTATGTGCCAAGGTATTATTGATTGACTTCAAATCAATGATAATGGCACACATCTTTGGCACTATGTGGATATAAGCTCACAGTTTACGAAATGACGCACTATGATATATCCATGCCAGTGTAATCGTGCAAGGCACGTATACCAAGGGCTCTTATGGTTGAGACTATCATTGAAGCCAAGGGCTTATTATTTTTTAATGTGTTTGCTTGGATACTAGTACAATGGATGTACGACATCCCATCATTGTATATGCTTTTGCTATAAAACTACCTACTCTGTCAAGGACGCAAAATTTATTGATGTCTACAAACTTTTGTTATACCTGTCACTCTGGTATAGTCACAACCACATACAAGGTAATTTGGGTCAAGATGTGACTTATGTTACCGCTCTCTACGAGAGCGTTGTATAGGCACACTGTTGTATGCTTATAAGATAAGCTACCACACAACCACTGCGTGCACAAGGCATACGCAGAGGGCATACAACCCCACATACAACACAGTAGAATAAGGGATTTTCCTCAACCCGTCTCTCTCTCTCTCTCTCTCTCTCTCTCTCTCTCTCTCTCTCTCTCTCTCTCTCTCTCTCTCTCTCTCTCTCTCTCTCTCTCTCTCTCTCTCTCTCTCTCTCTCTCCCCTTTCACTCTTTCAACAAAAAACACAGTCGTTTTTTGACCTAGTAGACAGTAGTTCACTCTTTTGATCATAACTTCTTCATCTGAACTCCGATTTGGGTGATCTATAAATCAAAGAGCACAATGCCCTCTACACATTGATGTAAAGACATAAATTTTTAGAGTTATGGAAGGTGTTTTTGTAGTTGTGATGGCTGATTTTTGAAAATCAAAGAAAAAAAAGAGAAAAACTTATTTTTCCTCTGCTGGAGCCTTGGCGACACTGTTGGAAGGCTAGGCACCGCCTGGTAAACCTCACGACACCTCTACGGGCATGGCACACCCCCCCCCCCCCCTGTGATTGGCCAGCCTTATCACCCTCACGCCCCCGCTTGTCTATACCCCAGCCTAGCCGACCATCCTCGGTTTCAGATACCCCTTCTCTCTTTCCCCGTAGTTTATTCCCCCGGCGGGCATTGAATGAAATATCCCCCCCCCCCCCCCCCCTCTCTGTCTCATTTTCCCTACATACCTCTCTTTAATATCCTCTCTCTCACCTGACCCTCCATTCCCCCCCCCCCCCCCCCCCCTACTGGCCACCCTCGGCCAGGTGCAAGCCTCGAGCACTCACCCCGACCCCTCTCGCGCTCCCTCTGTGTCGAGCCGCATGTGAACTCCCGCTCTCCCGTATTCTTATCCACACCCCCGCCACCCTTTCATTCCCCCCCCCCTTGGCCCGCTATCCCCACCCTCTTCCTCCCCCCCCCCACACCATTGACTTCTCCCCTCCTCTCATCCTTGAGACGCCATACAAGACAGCAAATAGAACAACCCCCCCCCTCACTCACACACTCTCTCCCCCCCCCCCATGGTGGGCACCCGCCATAGAACCCTCCCTCTCCCCTATCCACGCCACCTCATCCCCTCTCTCTCCCTCTCGTTCTTCTCAGCCCGAAGGCACAGCGCAAGAAGCCGGACCCCATGCACCCCCCACCACACACTCACTCACCCTAACCCTCTCCCTCCCTCACACTCACACACACACCTCCAATCTCCTCTCCCTCTCTCGCGCTCTGTTTCGGTTCCAACACCACCCGCAAATCTCTCTCTCTCCCTCTCGGCCTGTACAGGCACAACACAGAGCTTCTCTCTCTCTCTCTCTCTCTCTCTCTCTCTCTCTCTCTCTCTCTCTCTCTCTCTCTCTCTCTCTCTCTCTATACACACACACACACACCACGCACACACACACACACCACGCATACACACACACGCCCTCCCCCCCCACCCCTCATCTTCGCGTAGCTGCTGCTGGCCGCCAACACAGAAAAAAAAAAACATATATAATATATACATTATATAGATAAATCCCGTTCCCACCGCACGCTTGCGCACACATACGTACACACACACACGCACTCACGTATGCGCACCCATATATATATATATATATATATATATATATATATATATATATATATATATATATATATATATATATACACACACACACACACATCCGCCCACATGCACATACGTACATACACACACACACGCATATACGCACATAAATACAAGGAAAAACGAAGGATTCCACGACTACGACGACAACGAAAAAGAAGGAGGACCCAAAGCACGCGCCGCCAACAACAAAAAGAGGAAATGCGCCGACCCCGAAAAGAAGTATGTTAGGAAATAAGACGTAGCTAAATAGATGATTGAGTAGATTACTTAATGGAGAGAGACAGATTTATATATACAAGATTATAGAGTAGAGAGAGAGAGAGAGAGAGAGTACACACGATATACGTGGTTCACCCAATGTGGGCTACGTCCACGGGAAAGCAGCCACTCAATGGCTTTAGTACTTCAAAACAAGAAGTAGTTTACAAAGGGATTATACCCTTAATGGAGCTCCCGCCTTGCTTTACTCTCACCACCTCACACTCACCTTGTTGCATCAACTTCACACTATGAAATGTGTGTAGAAATGGCCTCCTTTTATAGGCCAAAAGGGCTGCCCTCTCTTATGAGAGACAGCCATGTGGCCGTCCTTGTGCGAATAAGTCCACTTTTGAATTCGGCCACCGGCCATTGACTTCCGACCACCGGCCACCGGCCATTGACTTCCGACCACCGGCCATCGGCCATTGACTACCGGCCACCGGCTAACCGACCGGTTGTTTTCCGACCACTTTCCGGCCACCGTCCGACCATAATATTCCGGCGAAAAAGAATATTCCGGCGAAAAAAAGCCTCAGGGGCCTCCATCCCCGAGGCCTTTAAAGTTGCCCCTGATTCTTGTCCGTGAAAATTTTGGTTTCCGGTGAGTGATTTTCCTTCACGCACGATGGCTTCTCCTCATAATGGGGGCCTTACAAATGTGCGCTTTTACCACAGAAAATTACAAGGGTAAATCAGGCTCCATACTTAACAAAGTACGCTCTACACCGACTCACCGGCAACACACCATTTGCCAGCAACACGCAACTACGACGCCGTTTCCAGTAATTTATATGGTATTTTTATCATTTCTTTAGTTTTCACCCAAGCCGTTGTAAAATTCCCATTTTTGTAAATTTCCTCTCTTTAGGTGATGGTCACAAAGGCCCACCTAGAGACTCTCATCTTTTAATAACCTCCGAAAACAAAGCAAGGGTCAACCACACCGGGCCCACCACTTGCTTTGTCTCCCCGATTAAACTTACCCTAATCACACTGGGATTACCATAATCCAAGCAGCCAACACCTATAAATTGGCACTGAGAGGTCACTATAGGGGGGGGGGCAGTTCATGAGAAGTCAGCACTTGGTAGAGTGTAGTGGGAAGAGTTGACACTATCACCATCATGGGGAGGAGGGGGCTTGTGTGTTGGGTTTGCCTTGGGAATTGCACCATGCGAAGGGAGCCACGTACACCTCTCGAGTCCAATGGTCGATGCATACACGCACACACGCTCTTGATAGCAAGCTCCACAATCATTGAGTTGTCTTTGAGAACGCACCAAGTAGTTTGCACCATCTTTTCTCCCTACCTCTTTATCACCACGGCGTGCCATTTGAAAATACTGCAGAAATAATTCTCCCTCACACCCCCCGAGGGTTTTCATCATTTGCAAATCTCTCTCTCTCTCTCTCTCTCTCTCTCTCTCTCTCTCTCTCTCTCTCTCTCTCTCTCTCTCTCTCTCTCTCTCTCTCTCTCTCTCTGTGTCTCTCTTGGTGTGTAAGTTTGCGGTGTTCATATCATCGTGGTTTGCATCCTAGCTGCTCAAAGCTAGGTGGTGCCCCCTGTTCGATTTACCGTGACAGGCTCGAGGCGTGCCATTCGGCCCCCGCTGTTTTAGAGGCCGTCGGGGTTTGCTTTGCTCCCGTCATTTAATGCCCCCACGGAGGATCAAACTCAAGACCAATGTTGAAAGTGTCGGCCACTATCAATCATGGACGAATGGCTGAAGGAATTTTCTAACTAGAGGACGGAAGAAGAGGAGACGAAGGAGGCACTTGCCACCTTCATTGAAGTACTAATGCCAGGCTGCAGCGTCGTCAGTATTCAAGAGGAAAATTGTCCATCTCGTGTTGCTCGCTATAACCATAGATTGAGAGCATCAGGTGGGAGGTCGGTGAAGTGCCATCACTGTTGTCAACCAAGGCACACTGTCAATGAGTTCCAGCGACGAAGCAGCTAATGGGCTGAAATCGTCTACATCAACATTCATCGTGAAGAAGTCATTCACATCAAGGAAGGGAAGAAAACGGTGAGGCCTCTTTTCCCTAAATAAACTGCAGTCAAAGTTATAACTCCAAAGTGGCCTAAAGGGGCTGCGCGAGCCAAAGGTAAGGAGAAGTTAAGCCAGTCTGGAAACACATGACCCCGTAGGGAGAAGCATCTAGCCAAGCAAGTGCTTCAAGCTCAGAAAGCCGGGTAGTACCCAGCTTGCCAAAGAGGAAGTCATCCGAAGCTAAGCAATGGAAGGTCGCCTACCGATTTGCACGACGCATGCGAGTGCTACCAATCCACTTCGACAATCTGGAAGAAGAAGTGGTAAGAAGATTCCCATGTCCTAGGAAGAGTGGTTCGGCTACTGCTCTCGTTGTTTTGGAAAGCGAGTGGAGGATCTTCCTCCTCTCCCTGTACAACTTATCCTGAAGAAGCTCTCTACCACGGGTGAAACCCAGTGGGCCGGGGACGAGTTGCAACTGAATGGAGTAGAATTCATGCAACATGCTGACTACGGAAATTACCTGCAATTGCTATTAGCCAAGAGGTTGGGAGTGGTCAGACGCGTCGCCATCACCCCGTATGTGCTGAGAAACGAAGGAAAGGTAGAGCCCATGAAAGGCGACGACCTCTTGTGGATGTGCCGACTCATCAACACTGGCATGGTAAGAGTATAAGTAAGTATTCCACCCTCTATGCATGATGGAAAACGGGCCGACGACATTCCCGTTCAGATTCCTACAGCATATGCATGTGAATATCTATGTAGATAGAAAAGTCTTCTACCAACAGAAGATCGTATACCTATTCGGTGCGGCAGTACTAGGAGAAATCCTCAATTCCCCAAACCCTATCATTCTCCCCATATTGGATTACCATCATTCCTTTAATGTTTCTATCTTTATCCTGTTTTAACCTATCTACCCACCCCTGTAAAAGGCCGCTATGAGCCGCTACTGTTGTTAATGTAAAAAAAAAAAGGTTCGTAATTTCCTGAGTCACTAACATGGCAAGTGTTTCTTTCCCCACGTTCAGTGGAAAGAAGGGAGAGGATCTCACCACCGACTTTTTGGATGATTTTGACATTGCTTGTGTCGTCTCCAACAAAGATGACGACACTTCACGACTTATAATTTTTTCTCTACTGATGAAAATAGAGGCCAAGTCTTGGTATAATGCATTGCCCCAGGCTACCAAGAATGCATGGGATGTGTTAAGGGCTGCTTTTGTAAAGAGGTTTGGTGGAGGCACAACCTCGGAGAAGCTATGGCAGCTACTGACAGAATTAAAGCAGGGAGGTCTGCTAGAGTATGCCACCTACGAGTCCAAATTTGTGGACTTATGGGAGAGATGGGTTTCCTCACTGGAGGAAGGCGAAGGAGCGCCTAATTTTCTAAAGAAGGACCGTTTCATTGCTGGTCTATGGTCGCCACTTAGAGAGAAGGTGAAGGGAAGGTTTCTTGCAACATATGAGTTGGTAGTCAAAGTAGCCTGCCTTAAAGACAAGAAGCTACGCATACAAGCAAGAGTAAACGAGTCAGAGGAAACAAGCTCGGCCCGACCAACCTAGTGACTGCAACAGCCAATCATAGAGTCCAACCCCAAGAGGCATCAGAAGAGCAGCAAGACCTGCTGAGTTGCATCACCACCCAACTAGAGAGTTTATCCGTGCATCTGGTGCAGCAAGGGCATGCATCTGGCAAGAATCCAGAACAAGGAAGAGGACAACGAAGGCAGAACCAAGAGTACCACTGTTACAACTACGGGGAAGATGGCCATGGAATGTACTACTGCCCATACCCGAGGAGGCAGAATTTCAATAGAGGGGGGAGACAGAACCAGATCTCTCCACCAAGAGCAAGACCACCACCACCTAGGCAACCAGGACCAATCCCACTGGTCCAAATCCTTCGACCACCTGTACAACAACAACCACCACCCCAACCTCTCATTCCGCCACTACCCCCACCACCTGCTGTGAACCAAGCGGTGAGTGTTATTAGCTTGGAGACTAAAGGGAAGGCAAAGGTAGAAGAATCAGTTCAAGAGAAGCACAAAGGGAAATCGAAGGTAGAAGAAGTGGATGCTATGGGAGTGAAGCGGCATGAGGAAGCATCTCAAAGAGAAGAGAAGATGAAAGGGAAGGCCGAGTCTAGCAAGCAAGTAGCTAAACCGCGACGGAGATAGACATCGTGGACTTATCATTAGGTGAGTATGAAAAACCCTATGACTTAGTTCAAGATGTGTTAATGCAGGGCCCGAAGATAACTTGGCCTCAATTACTCCACCTTGCACCAAGGATGAGGAGGCAATGGACAAAAATGGTAAGTACTAGGAAATCAAGGCCTAGGATAGCTGGGGCTATCTCTGGAAGATATCTCGATGACATCCTACCAACCATGGACGCTCACATCAAGGGGCAACGAATCTCAAATGTATACATAGATGGTGGTGCGCAAATATGCTTCATGAGTGAAAAGATGATGCACCATCTAGGTCTAGAGGTAAGTAGGCCGGCACCCTGCTGAGCCAAGATGGCAAACAATGTAAGAGTGAAATGCGTGGGCATTGTAAATGCGGTCAAAGTAAAAGCATTCAATACAGAAGTGGAGGTAGACATCTTCGTCATGCCACACAAAGGGGAGGGCTACCCCATCATTCTTGGGAGGTCTTGGCTTATGGCTATGGAAGCTAAACAAGATTGGAGCACCGGGATGATTTAGATGAAGGATGCTAAAGGGAAGTCCATATTCTACGACATGAGGACTGGAAAGCAGCGCAACATGATCTTGGAGTCTTCAGAAGATGAGTCCACCAGCGACTACTCGTCTACCTCAGGAGAAGAAACGACCACCACCGACGGAAGTGACAGTAGCATCGAAGTGATGGGGGTCATTCTTAAAGACCCAAACAGATTGACACAATCTGAAACACCCTTGACAAACCAAGAGGGATCATCAGGTATGCAGTCCTTGGAGGATGCAGGTAAGTTACAAAAAATGCTCTCAAATGAGTTAACCAATGAAGAAAGGAAGGAGTATGTCGCCATGCTAGGTAACTTCACTACTTTGTTCATTGATGGATATGATAAGATCACAGGAATTACAGTAGTGCAACACCACATAAAACTCAAGGAAGGCAGTAAACCCATAGTACAAAAGCTCAGAAGACTTGGAGTAATCCAACAAGAGGCACTGCTTAAAGAAGTGAGAAGTTTGCTACAAGCAAGTTTCATCTACCCTGTCAAAGACTCAGAATGGGTCTCCCCAGTAGTAGTCACACCAAAAGAAAATGGTAAGTGGAGAGTCTGTGTGGATTATAAACCTCTCAATGTAGCCACAAAGAGGGATAACTTTCCCCTCCCATTCCAGGATGAAATACTCAATGAAGTGGCAGGTCACGAACGATACACAGTGTGCGATGGCTACTCAGGATACTTCCAAATTAGCATTACAGAGGAAGATAAGAAGAAGACAACCTTCATCACACCTTGGGGATGCTTTGCCTACAAAGTGATGTCGTTTGGCCTCACTAACGCCCCGGCCACATTTCAGCGCTATGTGACTTTTGTTTTCCAACCCTACTTTAATACATCAATATGGTGTCAGGAGTTTTTTGGAGCAAGGGATTGCGCATATGTACATACACATGCATGGTGCATCAAATGAAGAATTGCCCAGTTTCCATAGCCAGGTGGTTACGTGGGGCCCACATGTGTACAGGTAGGACAACATGTACATAGTGCATCGATTTTCACTATTACCAGAACCAGTGTGTTTTTTCTACAATAATGAGGAGTTGGTAGCGCATAAAACTTCTCGAGGAAGCTATCCGCGGGCCGACGACATGAGGTAAGCAGGTGCGTCAGATGGCATCTAGTGGCGTCAGGACGTCGAATGGGGTCAGTACTTGCACGCGGAGAAGTACGGACACGATGTGGGTGTTTTCTTGTGATACTTATGCAGAAAGGTCATCATGAGGACCACTTTTTGGGGCTACTTCACGTGGTTGCGGGATGCATTATTGGGAAAAGCTGAGTGCCAGGTGTGCGGATGATGCAAAAAGGTGACAACTATACACTGCGAGGTCAATTTTTGGCATGTTCGGGGTCCGTTTGAGGTCATCTAAAATGCCAAGGGTGCCCAAGTAATAACGCTAAGTGTGGGAACTGCAAAAACAAAGAGAAGAACAGAAAAAACGTGGAGAAGAGAGGAGGAACAGCCACAGGTGTGTTTTTGGGGTTTTTGGAGCCTGTTTTGGCCGTAAACTGTTCATCCGAGGTCGGATTTGAGCACTTTGACATTGTAGACTGGGGTTTTGGGCCATTCCGGACGCGATGGCGCTGTCCATTTTCCCAAATTCCTCACTCTTTTTCTGCTGTTTTCCGTGTAAGTTTCTCCTATGAGCGAAGCTTCTGCTCCAATTTGTGATTGTATCTGGTATATTTTACCCATTTTGTGTGAGCTATTTGCCCATTGGTGTTGGCCCAAGCTCATTTGTATCTAAACATCATAAGTCCTCCTCTTTTGATCTGATTTTTTTGGGTGTGTGTGTGTGTGTGTGTGTGTGTGTGTGTGTGTGTGTGTGTGTGTGTGTGTGTGTGTGTGTGTGTCTGTGTGGAGTGGGCAAGTGGATAGTTTCTCTCCTCTCACTCCATAGGTGTGTTTCCTGTCTCGGCCAAGTGTGTTGTGTAAGCCGAGTGGTGCCCCCTAGTGTGTGTGTGTGTGTGTATCTTCCCAAGAGTGTGTGTCGGGTCGTTATAGAGGCGTTCTGTGTTTTTCCATCCCGCTCACATTCTTTTGGCGCCCCCACGGAGGATCTTCTTCGAGTACCTTCTACTTCGAGCTTCAAGCTTCGAGATTCAGGATTACAGGTTGCAGATTACAGGTTACAGGTTACAGGTTACAGGTTACAGGTTATATGGAGAGATACAGGTATAGGTGATTCACACAGGTACATGTAGCTGGAGTACAGTGATATACTAGCAGTGATGTCACTTGCAGTTGTTGTGGGTATGCATCACTTGGCGCCTGTTTGAGCGCATTGTCTGCTGGATTGTACGTTACTTGTGGAAACTGCCATTGTACGCCTTTGTGGAGCCATATTTGGTTTTATTTGGCAGTCCCAGCCATTTCTGAGACTTGGTCTGGAAGATAGTCATTTCTGAGACTTGACTATACGCGATTTGCATTAGCCTTCGTGTGAGGGTCGATAGCGTGAGGTTTTATTGAGCTGGGGGATTCTCAAATGTGGAGATCCTTTCGATGATACAGGTAGCTGGAGCACCCTTTCTGTGACCTCGCCATAGGCTATGTACTAGTGAGTCCTATTTGATGCTCGGGTTCTATTGTTGACAGTTTATGCATACATATACAGTCTATATTTTGGGTTCTTACTGCTCTACTTCTGGGGAAACTCTGTCAAAATTTTTCCAAATTATGATGGCCAGTTTTTTGGTCTTTTGAGCCATTTATGCTGTTATGCTGCTGAAATTTTGGCAAAATCAGAGGATAAGAGAGGTGTGCTTTCTTGGGAGCTTCATGGTTGGCTTTAATGGATGATCAAAATGGACCTCAATTCACTCCTTTTCATTTAACTCAAAGAATCCAGATAAATGTTCATGTGTCCAGGAAGATTTTTTTCCAACAGCGCATAGTCTTTATGTTCGGGCCAAGAAGATTAAGAGAGATCGTGGAATGTCCTTTGCCTGTTGTAATTCCGATGATCAACTATGAAAACTCATTTGATGTGCATGTATTTGTCCTTATCTAAAACTGAGCTCCTTGAAGTTTCTGGGGATTGGGTAGTGAAGTCTTGGGTTCTTGCACGTGTGTTCAAAGGGGTTCTCAAAGCATCGTAATTTGGGTAGCCATGGCTTTCTCTTATCCGGAGTTTCATGGAAGAAGTGATGAAGATGTGGAAGTCTTTTTGGAAAAGATGGAGGTTGCCTGCATTAGCAACCAGATTCATGACCCTGCGTAGATGCTACGTCTTCTCCAAATCTGTTTGAAGAGTGATGCACGAGTTTGGTCCAAAGCAGTTGAAGAGGAGTTGGTGTGGCTGATCCACCTGTAAGATTGAGTTGGGACAATCTAAGGCATGGATTGGAAGTGGAGTTTGTGAAGATTGAAGATCCTGACAAAGTGTGGCAAGAAGTATAGGCTTTAGTGCAAAAGGAAGGTGAGCCACTAGATGCGTACATACGTAAGTTCTCATTGGCATGGGAGAGGATGTGCAAGGCTTTAGCACCACAGGTACCCCCGCCTAACATGATGAAGAAGGACAGGTTCTTGGCTGGTCTTTGGGAGAATATACGTTGGAGAGTGGAGCTAAAGAAGCCTAGGACATATGAAGATGCACTAGAGGTGGCAAGGAACAAAGAGTGGAAGTTGAGGAAAATGAGCCAGTTAGGGGTGGAGTCTTTGCCCATGAGGTCTGAATTTTAGCCTATGGATTCTTCGCAAGGTCGTATGCCAGGGGTTCATCATGAGCCAGTGGTTTCTGTTACTCCTCAGGTTATGCCAGCAGTGGTCACTACAGCAGTGCAAGATGATGGGCTAAGGCAAGACATGAGGCAAGTGGTAGATTTAATGAAGAATCTCAGCCTAAACATGCTAGGTCAAGTGGGAAATAATCGAGGTCGAGGGAGGTTTGCAAATCAGCTAGGAGGTGAAGAAAGGCCTAGGAATGGTGTTGGACAAAGCAATGGTAGGTTTTGGAGGCAGACGCCCACATGTTACAATTGTGGAGAGTTGGGTCACATCAGCCCGCAATGTGATAAGCCACAAAGGATGGGGGGAGACATGTATCCATTGCCAAGACAGGTGTTAACTAGGTCCAATGATTATGGCATTGAAATTAAGGGAGATGAAGGAACCAGTGGATTAACCAAGGAGGAAAAGGGAAAGACAAAAGTGCTAAGTGTAGTCACCTTGGAGAAGGCATCAAAGCTAGAGGATACATTAGTGATGCCTATTGGGAAGAGGACGACAGAGGACAAGGAAGGAAGAAGTGCCCCAGGTCCTAGTAAGAAGAAGGGAAAGAGTCATGAAGGTGAGGATGTCAAGGCCAAGAGGAAAAGGAGAGCTCGTCGAAAGATTCATGTTTCAGATTTTCCACTAGGGGATGGGCAATTAAGCTATGACTTGAAGGAGGATCTGACAAGCAGGAAGGCAGATGTTACTTTTGGGCAGCTTATAGAGATGGTGCCTAAGCTAAAGCGACAGTGGAAGAGGATGGTTAACCCAATGGAGAAAGAGCCAGAGAGAGGTTCAGTGAAGGTGTTGGCGATGGATGAGCTACCAGACATTTTTCCAATCGTAGATGTGTGGCACAAAAGAAAAAATTTGGGACAAGGTTATGTGGACGGTGGAGCCCAAATATGCGTCATAACACACTCATGCGTTGAGAAGATGGGTCTTACAGTGAGTGGGGTGTCAGGATTCCGAATCAGATTGGCAAACCATCAGAAAGTAAAATGTTTGGGTGTTGTAAAGAGCTTAAAAGTGGAAGCGTATGATGCAAAGGCAGTGGTTGATTTTCATGTGATGCCAGCGGGGTTGGGAGCATATCCTATTATACTGGGTAGACCATGGTTACATGCAGTGGGAGCTGTTCAAGATTGGCAACGTGGTACGATTAGCCTCTATGGAAAGACAGGTGCCAAGAAGCTATTTAATATGGATACAAGGAAACGATTGGAAGAGATTTATGAAGATGATGATGAGTCTAGTGATGAAGACTCTTCCACAATGACTGATGAGGACAATGATAGTACTACCAGCAGTGATGAGGATGCTGATGTTTCATTTCTTTTTATGGACAATGAAATCCAGGAGTCTGGTGTAGTCGCATTTGCAAATGAGGTTGAAGATGAAAGTGAAGGGCCTTATGAAGTGATTGAAGGCCTGATGCAAACCAAGGTTGAATTGCCAAAGACGCAGGAATTGATGACACAAATGATCAGTGGAGACCTCTCAACTATGGAGAAGGAGAGATATTTGCACATGCAGGTCTATGACAAAATAATTGATGGTTTTCTTGATATAAGGTTGATATATGGCATCTCTACAGGTTTTCCTTGGGAACCAGGTGGAACCTTGATTAAGCTTTTGATGCAAGGAATGACAAGTGTTTTTGTGTGGGATCCAGGTGGAATGAGCATCTACTAGTGTTGTTGCTGCTGAGCATGAATGCTCTAGCAGGCTAGGGGATGGGTTAATTATGCCAGGAGTTTTCTGGAGCAAGGGATTGCGCATATGTACATACACATGCATGGTGCACCAAATGAAGAATTGCCCATTTTCCATAGCCAGGTGGTTACGTGGGGCCCACATGTGTACAGGTAGGACAGCATGTACATAGTGCATCGATTTTCACTATTACCAGTACTAGTGTGTTTTTTCTACAATAATGAGGAGTTGGTAGCGCGTAAAACTTCTCAAGGAATCTATCCGCGGGCCAACGACATGAGGTAAGCAGGTGCGTCAGATGGCATCTAGTGGCGTCACGACGTCGAATGGGGTCAGTACTTGAACGCGGAGAAGTACGGACACGATGTGGGTGTTTTCTTGTGATACTTATGCAGAAAGGTCATCATGAGGACCACTTTTTGGGGCTACTTCACGTGGTTGCGGGATGCATTATTGGGAAAAGCTGAGTGCCAGGTGTGCGGATGATGCAAAAAGGTGACAACTATGTACTACGAGGTCAGTTTTTGGCCTGTTCGGGGTCCGTTTGAGGTCATCTAAAAGGCCAAGGGTGCCCAAGTAATAACGCTAAGTGTGGGAACTGCAAAAACAAAGAGAAGAACAGAAAAAACATGGAGAAGAGAGGAGGAACAGCCACAGGTGTGTTTTTGGGGTTTTTGGAGCCTGTTTTGGCCATAAACTGCTCATCCGAGGTCGGATTTTCCGGACGCGATGGCGCTGTCCATTTTGCCAAATTCCTCACTCTTTTTCTATTGTTTTCGCTATGTAAGTTTCTCCTACAAGCGAAGCTTCTGCTCCAATTTGTGATTGTATCTAGTATATTTTACCCATTTTGTGTGAGCTATTTGCCCATTGGTGTTGGCCCAAGCTCAGTTGTATCTAAACATCAGAAGTTCTCCTCTTTTGAGCTGAGTTTTTTGGGTGTGTGTGTGTGTGTGTGTGTGTGTGTGTGTCTCTATGTGGAGTGGGCAAGTGGATAGTTTCTCTCCTCTCACTCCATAGGTGTGTTTCCTGTCTCGGCCAGGTGTGTTGTGTAAGCCGAGTGGTACCCCCTAGTGTGTGTGTGTATCTTCCCAAGAGTGTGTGTCAGGTCGTTATAGAGGCGTTCTGTGTTTTTCCATCCCGCTCACAACGGGTTTTCATAGATGATTTTTGCATCTATAGTTCACGAGCCCTTCATTTAAGCAAAGTCTATGATGGCTTAACCAGGCTACAAACCTTGGGTGGCCAGCTCAACGTGGATAAGTGTCACATTGGTGAAAGCAAAGTCACTCTCCCTAGTCATGTAATTTCAGCAGAAGGGATCAAGGCTGACCCTAGCAAGATTCAAGCCCTGGTATCTTTATCATCACCCACCACCGCTAAGCAGCTGATTTCTTTCCTTCAGAAGGTAAGATACTTAAGCAGGTTCATTCACTTGCTATCCCAAGTGGTCCTTCCCGTACAACAACTCACCCAGAGGGATGTATTCTCATGGAGTGAAGAGAATGAGCAGCCGTTTTTACTGAGGTAAAGCAAATCCTAGCTAAGCTTCCCACTATTTCACCTCCTAAGTGGGACGAGCCATTTTATGTGAACCCTAGTGTAGGAAGTGATACACTCGGAGCCGTGCGAATGCAAAAGGACCCCAAAACTTCTTTCATGCGTCCTATTTACTTCTCTAGTCGGGTCATGACCCCGTCAGAAAGGGGATTTACCGAAGTAGAACACATGGTTCTGGCACTAATGTTTGCCACCACAAAGTTCCGCTCCTATCTCCTACGTAGACCCTTTGTAATCGTGACAATGGAAGAGGTTTTCCCATATGTAATGCGATACATGGATGTCTCATCTAGGATCTCAAAGTGGTTGATTAGATTACAAGAGTTTGACTACACCATGCAAGTAGAAAACTCCTCCAGGGCTAGTTTAGCGGGAATTCTCACTCATCGCCATTATGAGAAGAAGCTGAAGGTCAACACGGAAGCAAAGGAAGAAACACCAATGGTAGAGAGTCCTAGGCTAGAAAGAGCTCACTCTCTTTTCTTTGACGGAGCATACAAGAGAACAATGGATCAGTCTGCACAGGCATAGTCATTTTCAATGAACAACAAGAAAGAATGTTCTCCATTGGGCAGTTATTACACTCCCACTCCAACAATGAAGTAGAATATGCAGCCCTAATTCTTGGGTTGGAACAATGTATTTCACATGGAATTCAACACCTAAATGTGTTTGGCGATGCTTTGCTTTTGATAGGGCAGATAAATGGCACCTGGGTTTGTAAGAATCGGGTTTTACTTGGTCAACTACGCCCAGCTAAGGACCTTCTAAAGAAGTTTGAAGCAGTGAAACTATTTCATGTCCCCAGAGCAGAAAATCAGGAGGCAGATGCTCTAGCCAAAGAAAGAATACAAGACGTTCCCGTAGGAGCCATCAAACTGAAGCTACCCCTCTTTCAAGGTAGTGATGCTATGCCGGATGTCGTCAGTTTTTTAGATACAGAGAATGTCCAGCAGGATACACCAAAGGCCAGGAGCAGTGGCTGGTAAGGAAGGCTACTAGGTATCGCCTTGTAAACGACCACTTGTATTGTAAGGGCAAAGATCAAATTCTCAGGCGGGTGCCAACCTCCAGTGAGATCATAGAGGTAATTTCAAGTTGCCATGATGGCGTCTGTGGTGGTCATTTTGCTCTAGATATCACCAGTAGGAAGATTCTACAAGCAGGATACTCTTGGCCTAGTTTGAACAGGGATGTACACCATTGGTGAGCCACAAACTCCTATCATCTCATATGATCCATTTGAGAAATGGGGAATAGATGCAATCGGTCCTTTACCAAGGGCCCAATCACGTAAACTGTACATCATAGTGGGTGTAGACTACATGACTCGATGGGCAGAAGCAATAGCCACCACTTGCATTATAGCCCAAGAGGTGGGAAAGTTCATTTTTGAGCATATCTGTTGCCGTTTTGGCACTCCTCTTGAGATAATATCAGATAGAGGACCATGATTCAGAGGTGATTTGGTGGGAGAACTGATGAAGAAGTTAGGCATCACACGCTGACATTCCACACCATACTATCCACAATGCAATGGTCTGGTAGAGAAGGTAAACAGAATGATTTGCAAAATCATCACAAAGCAGGTGAACAATCACACAAGGGACTGGGATAAACATCTCATGGCAGCTCTTTGGGCCTACAGAACAACGTTCCAAACATCACTAGGTTTCACCCCTTTCCATCTAGTTTATGGGAAGGAGGAAATTCTACCCATTGAGGTACAGATAGCTAGCTTACGAGCGTTGGCTAGCCAGATACATCGTCCGATTGTAAATCTCCAAAACCACATCTTGGATCTGGAGAGACTCCAACTAGATAGGGAAGAAGCAATCAATCACTATGAAGCGCAGGCAAAAACGACGCCAGCTCACCTTCAATCAAGGGCCTAAAGAGAAGGGACTGGAAAAAGGTATGCTAGTGCTGAGATACGACAATAGATTCGACACCAGGAAGGACAAGAAATTTCAACCCAGATGGGAAGGGCCATTCACCATCAAGAAACACTATGACAACGGCAGCTATAAGCTGATGGAAGCAGATGGGAGAATTCACAAGACTAGGGTCAATGGATGGAGACTGAAAAGGTATTTTCTTAGGTTTGATCTTGAATTCATGCTAGACATTCCAGAAGAGGGAGAACCCTCTAACTCCACAGCTGAAGAAGCAGAGGAAGGGCTAGAAGCGTGAATGCCTCTAGCCAAAGAGAGAGGGCTAATGATGGCCGATTTTTGAAAATCAAAGGAAAAAAAAAAAGAAAAAAACTTATTTTTCCTCTGTTGGAAGGCTCAGCACCGCCTCGTAAACCTCATGACACCTCTACGGGCATGGCACACCCCCCCGTGATTGGCCGGCCTTATCACCCTCAGGCCCCCGCTTGTCTATACCCCAGCCTAGCCCTCCGCCCTTGGTTTTAGATACCCCTTCTCTCTTTCCCCGTAGTTTATTCCCCCGGCGGGCATTGAATGTAATATCCCCCCCCCCCCCCCCCTTACTGGCCACCCTCGGCCAAGCGCAAGCCTCGAGCACTCACCCCGACACCTCTCTCACTTTCCCTCTCGCGCTCCCTCTGTGTCGAGCCGCATGTGAACTCCCGCTCTCCTGTATTCTTATCCACACCCCCGCCACCCTTTCATTCCCCCCCCCCCCCCCCCCCCCTTGGCCCGCTATCCCCACCCTCTTCCTCCCCCCCCACAACATTGACTTCTCCCCCTCCTCTCATCCTTGAGACACCATGCAAGACAGCGAATAGGAAACCCCCCCCCCCCCCCCCCCCCCCCTCACTCACACACTCTCTCCCCCCCCATGGTGGGCACCCGCCATAGAACCCTCCCTCTCCCCTATCCACGCCACCTCATCCCCTCTCTCTCCCTCTCGTTCTTCTCAGCCCGAAGGCGCAGCGCAAGAAGTCGGACCCCATGCACCCCCCACCACACACTCACTCACCCTCACCCTCTTCCTCCCTCACACTCACACACACACCTCCAATCCCCTCTCCCTCTCTCGCCCTCCGTTTCGGTTCCAGCACCACCCGCAAATCTCTCTCTCTCTCTCTCTCTCTCTCTCTCTCTCTCTCTCTCTCTCTCTCTCTCTCTCTCTCTCTCTCTCTCTCTCTCTCTCTCTCTCTCTCTATACACACACCTCACACACGCACACACACCCCACGCATACACACACACACACACACACACCCCTCATCTTTGCGTAGCTGCCGCTGGCCGCCAACATAGAAAATGAAAAAATATAATAAAAACATATATAATATATACATTATATAGATAAACCCCGTTCCCACCGCACGCTTGCGCACACATACGTACACACACACGCACTCACGCATGCGCACCCATATATATATATACACACACACATCCGTACACATGCACATACGTACACACACGCGCGCATATACGCACATAAATACAAGGAAAAACGAAGGATTCCACGACTACGACGACGACGAAAAAGAAGGAGGACCCAAAGCACGCACAGCCAACAACAAAAAGAGGAAATGCTCCAAAGGCATGCCCTGGCCGACCCCGAAAAGAAGTACGCTCTACACCGACGCACCGGCAACACACCATTTGCCGGCAACACGCAACCACAATGCCGTTTCCAGTAATTTATAGGGTATTTTTATCATTTCTTCAGTTTTCACCCAAGCCATTGTAAAATTCCCATTTTTGTAAATTTCCTCTCTCTAGGTGATGGTCACAAAGGCCCACCTAGAGACTCTCATCTTTTAATAACCTCCCAAAATAAAGCAAGGGTCAACCACACCGGGCCCACCACTTTCTTTGTCTCCCCGATTAACCTTACCCTAATCACACCGGGATTACATAATCCAAGCAGCCAACACCTATAAATTGGCACTGAGAGGTCACTATCGGGGGGGGGGGGCAGTTCATGAGAAGTCAGCACTTGGTAGAGTGTAGTGGGAAGATTTGACACTATCACTATCATGAGGAGGAGGGGGCTTGTGTGTTGGGTTTGCCTTGGGAATTGGACCATGCGAAGGGAGCTACGTCCACCTCTCGACTCCAATGGTCGATGCATACACGCACACACGCTCTTGATAGCAAGCTCCACAATCATTGAGTCGTCTTAGAGAACGCACCAAGTACTTTGCACCATCTTTTCTCCCTACCTCTCTACCACCATGGCGTGCCATTTGTAAATACTGCAAAAATAATTCTCTCTCTCTCTCTCTCTCTCTCTCTCTCTCTCTCTCAGTGCAGCCGTTTTTTGACCTAGTAGACAGCAGTCCACTCTTTTGATCATAACTTCTTCATCCGAACTCCGATTTGGGTGATCTATAGCCTCAATCGAAGAGCACGAAGTCCTCTACGCATTGATGTAAAGACAAAAATTTTCAGAGTTCTGGAAGGCGTTTCTGTAGCAGCATTTCCGAAGTGAACAGGTTCAACAAAATTGATTCTCATCTCCTATTTTACATACAATGTCTTCCGGCACTCGCAAGGGTTCTTCTTCTTCAACAAGATCCACAACCATTGTGGAAAGTGATCCAAAATCTCCTAAGTGTGGAGATAGCAACACAACCAACCAACCAACGACATCGGAAACCATGATCATGGCGTACTTGGTATCATTGCAAGAGACCGTAAACAAACAAGGCAAAGACTTACGAGCACTTGCAATGGAGAATGGCACACTAAGGGTACTTGTGGTTGAGAATGAAAATCTCAAGAGGACACTTGAGATGCAAACAACACGTTTGATGCAACTTGAAGAGGAAGTCAAGGAATGTAAACGCTCTCTTGTGGACTTGAATGCTTTGAAGGAGCGGATGAGCAAAGTAGAGCATGACCATGTATTGAAAGAGGAGAAATTTGACACTATGAGCCGGGATGTATCCGACATGAAAAATGTATGCACAAACAAGTCTTGGGCTGATGTATGTGGTAGCAATGTGGTTTCTAATTCCTCACTCATGCAAGCTATGGTTCAAACAAAGAATGTTGAGAATGTGGATGTGGAGGAGTTGAAGGAACGGGAGCGACGTTCCAAGAACATTGTTATTCGTGGAATTCCCGAAGAGAAGTTAGAGACACCTCCTTCTCTTGCCATTGTTATTGAAGATTTCTTCAAAACCCACTTTGGCATGTCCGGAGTTATGGTCTATGGAGCACATAGAGTGGGGAAGCAAGGAGCTCCTCGCTCGGGAGAACGGCCAATTGTATGCACCATGCCGGATGAGACCAAGCGAAAGATTATCCTTGATAATAGTTGGATCTATTTGAGGGATACAAAATGTTTTGTATGTGAAGATCGCACTATTAAGCAACAAAATATGCGTCGCAAGGCATATGAGGAAAAGAATAATAAAAACAAGGAGATCTCTCATGAAGAAAATGTGCCCAAGGAGGAGGCAAGTCTCTCAAGCAAATAGGGATGCGTGACCTATGAGACCGAGTTACAATTGAAAATATGCTTTTGGAATTGTAATGGATACCCATGGAATGCGGGGGTTGGCATTGATGAACTAACAAGCAAAGCCGATGTTGTACTTCTTGTTGAAACTTGGGAGCATGATACACAAAGGATTGACGGCTTGGAGGATTACAATGTACATTCATTGATGTGGTCAAAGAATCTCAAGCAACGAAGAGGACAAGGAGGGTTAGCATGTATGGTTAAGAAAGGATTGGAAGATTTTGTATCAATTGTGAAAGATGACAAGTACAAACGTTATGTATGGCTGAAAATTATGACACCAAAAAGAGCACCCATTTTTGTAGCCAGTTGCTACATTCCTCATCATGATTCTCCCTTTTATGCCTGCATGGATAGAGATCAACCATTTTCTGATTTGGAAGAGGACATTGCTTATTTCAAAGGTGAAGGTGATGCTATTGTATTTGGGGATATGAATGCTCGCACAAAAACATTGCAACATGATACTCAACAATTTGATATCCCATACATTTCAAGGGAGTTGGAGGAAGCTCACTTGTATGATCGTACTTCAATGGATGAGAAAGAGCCGGATCACTATGGAAAGTTACTTTTACACATGTGTAATAGCACGGGTATGCTCATTGCCAATGGTGTATCTTTGTGGAGTGGAACCAATGGATTTACATGTAGAAGACATAATGGGGATAGTGTGATTGACTATATGCTACTCTCTGAAGCCATCATGTATCGCATAAAGAGTTTTATGTTTGGTCAATGGACCCCGGAATCCGACCATCGCACCTTATGTATTGACCTTTCTCTATCTATCTATCTCTCTATCTCTCTCTCTCTCTCTCTCTCTCTCTCTCTCTCTCTCTCTCTCTCTCTCTCTCTCTCTCTCTCTCTCTCTCTCTCTCTCTCTGTGTGTGTGTGTAAGTTTGCGGTGTTCATATCATTGTGGTTTGCGTCCTAGCCACTCAAAGCTAGGTGGTGCCCCCTGTTCGCTTTACCAAGACACGCTCGAGGCACGCCATTTGGCCCCCGGCGTTTTAGAGGCTGTTGGGGTTCGGGGTTCGCTTTGATCCCGTCAGTAGCATTTTTGAAGTGAACAGGTTCAAGAAAGTTGACTCTCATCTCTTATTTTACATACAATGTCTTTCGGCACCACTCGCAAGGGTTCTTCTTCTTCAACAAGGTCCAAAACAAATGTGGAAAATGATCCAAAATCTCCTAAGTGTGGAGATAGCAACACAACCACCCAACCAACGACATCGAAAACCATCATTTTGGCATACTTGGTATCGTTGTAAGAGACCGTACACAAACAACGAAAAGACTTACGGGAACTTGCAATGGAGAATGGCACACTAAGGGTACTTGTGGTTGAGAATGAGAATCTTAAAAGGACACTTGAGATGCAAACAAGAGGTTTGATGCAACTTGAAGAGGAAGTTAAGGAATCTAAATGCTCTCTTGTGGACTTGAATTCTTTGCATATGAGCAAAGTAGAGCATGACCATGTATTGAAAGAGGAAAAATTTGACACCATGATCCAGGATGTATGCGACATAAAAAATGTATGAACAAACAAGTCTTGGGCTAATGTTGTTACCATATACATGTGGTAATGATGTGTGTGAACACACTAGGACCGTCGGGGCATTTTTTCCCTCTTTAGGAGGTTTTTCCCCCGAGCATTGTATATACGCCCATCACTCTAGGGATATCAATCTTTCCATTGCATACTAAGAAACACACTCTCAATTGTGTGCCTTGAGCTTCCTTCGTCTTCTCCAAGCTGTATGGGTTTCTCTCCAACCCTAATTCCAAAAATTGGTATCAGACCAGGTTGCATCCTCCCAGGCTTAGTCGTCAGCTGCTCCAGCACACGCCTGCTCACTTTCTCCGATTTCAGTGAGCTTTGGCAAGCGTTCGCAGGTCGACAAAAATTTTTCGTAGAGCTCAGTCTGCTCAGATTCTTGATTCGGGCTCATTTCGGCCTCCGTTTCCACTACAGACAATACTGCACAGGCTATTTTGTCATTTTGTGCAGAATTTTTGTGAGTTCCGTTTTCTACATAATAGGTGTCTCATAGTCTTCTACGGTTTGTGCTATATATCACGTGTTGTTCGCGCTCGGTTTCTCCTATTTTTGGCCAGTTTTCATGTCAGGTGCAGCATTTACTGAGGCGGTCCGGGGCGGGCAACAAGAAGAGTGGCCTCTAAGCACCCTTCTAGGCTCCCGTGCTGCTCAATTGGGTTGGGGTTGGAAAAAACAACAAACACACACACAAACCCGCAACCTAACCCTACACAAATTTGGGGCACCACCTAGTTTTGGATGCGAACTAGGACGCTTAAAGAGAGAGAGAGAGAGAGAGAGAGAGAGAGAGAGAGAGAGAGAGAGAGAGAGAGAGAGAGAGAGAGAGAGAGAGAGAGAGAGAGAGAGAGAGAGAGAGAGTGCTCGGGCTGATTTGAAATGTTCAACAGTGATCAAGCAAACACAATTATATATGTAAGAAAAAGAGGGAAGGGGGAGGGGATGCTTGTTGCATTAATACCTTCTTACAAATCTGTCACGACCAATCAAAGTGAGATTATTATTTGTTCAACGTAGCTTGAGTAAATTACACCACAACACATCACAAGAAAAGCCATCCCAATCACTGTCTTAAGGCCAGGGGAGTCCTCTCCACCCTGTCGCCCTCTTACAGTATGTGGGATTTATGGCTAAATTGATGACAACACCCAGAGACAAGCTATCAAGAACTTAAAGAAAACACCAAGACACTTACACATCATTGTTGTCCATTACTTTACGTTGGAAGAGAGACAAAGTATCCAAGCTAAGTCCAAATCCACCCTCCTTGATTCAGCAAATGTTGGGCTTACACTAGTAGGAGAAATGATAGATTTCCTACTCTCAATTGAATGATCACTCTCTCTTACAATGGCATAGAGTTCCCTTGCTAATCACCCCTAATACAACACATGCATATGCATAAGACAATGAGCTTCCACTCAAGAGCTCATTCTAGAGAGGTTGAGCTTGGCTTCTCAAGCTATAGCATAGTGCTCTTGCTTATGGCTCCCCCCTTTTTTGTGCTAGCTACACCCTCCTTTTATAGCAATTTTGAGGGCTAGGGTTACGCCTCTAACCATGGTTCGGTTAGATTTTCAGCACTTATCTAATTTCTTTTGCTTGGAATTATTCAAGAAGTTGGTGGGGATAGATGAAGAAGAGAGAGAGGAGAGAAGTGGAGGTGATAGGACTTTTCATAGTAGGTTAGTGTTAGTAAATTAGTAGAGTTAGTATTTTTATTGATTTACAAATGGAATTGGATATTTACAATGGGAGTATCCATGTAGGATACAAATAAGGAAGAAAAACTCTTAATAGGTAAGAAAACATGGATTTCTTACAATGTTGATGCTCCAAGCGTCTTGAGTAGGGCCAATTTTGACGCTTGTTGACGGTCCACTAGCTTTGACGGTACGTTTTTTCTCCACTCTTGACCTTCCTTGGAAGCCAAGGTAAGTGAACATGAGTAATCAATCACCATGATGCTGTCTTTCAAGAGGCTGAATTTTGTGGTTTTTTGATAGATATGGGTAATATGGATGAGGAAAAATGAGACTAGGTGGTCAATTTTGGAATGGAAGTGTGTGTAGGAGACATGAGTTCACCATGGTTTCTCTTATTCTTCAAGGTTGAGAAGAAGGTGAGTAGGGTGTAGAGAGGAGTGGTGAGAGGGGTGGGGATGATGAGTGGAGAAGTCTGTGTGAAAGAGGAAAATGATAAAGTGGAAGAGAGAGTGTGGCTGCATAGCATGGGCAAAATGGGGTCCACCAATAAAATCATAGCTCACAGTTCGTAGCTCAAAAAAATATGAAAAAATTTGTGGTAAAAGTTCATCCCACGAGCTACAACTTTTGTTTGTATCACCTTTTCAAATTCGGGGAGCATGTGATCTTTAAAAATTCAGCAAAACCGACTATTTTTTTCCACTGCACAAAGTCCTTGTGAGGTCCTTCTTTGGATGATTCTTTTGAATACCTCCAAGAGTTAGCCCCCCATGGTGCATGCATGTATTCCACATACCCTTGACCTTATTTGGTAGGTCTATAATTGAAGATATTATTGAGATCATGATATAAGTGAATAGTACAACTAAGAAAATCAAATATTGAGGGGTCTAAAAAGTATATATGTACATGTCAAATATAAATAATATCGGTGGAGAAAATATAAAGGGATCAAAATAAATCTCTCTCATTATAAGTCTACCATAAAAAGATGAATATTTTTGGTGGTCTAATTTATGAGAGTAATAGAGAATAGATGTAGGAAGGAAACAATCGCAATAGTGAAAAAATATACACATAAATAGAACTAGTTTTTTTGGATTTTTATTGGGATGGAGTTACACCAAAAATAAGAGAAGCTTGCATGAAATTATTTTTATATGGAATAAAGAGTATGCAAAATGGTAAGAAAAAATATGGTAATGGTGAGTCAATGTACATAGCATAAATAACACACCATAGGTAGAAATATTTAAATAAATAGCAAAATAATTATGAAAAATCCTTTTATTTAGGCCCTATATACAATAAAATATTTACACACAAATAGGCCATAATATACTTATAATTTTTATATTTTTTATTTTTTTGGCTCAACTAGCCCAGTGACTAGCTAATTAAGGGTTTTTAAGAAGATATGGGAAAAGTCCCCTAACTCACACACAACTATATACAATGAAATGGTAGGGATAGCAACAATGTTTGGATGATTTTGGTAGGGTGGGTTAACTCACTATGGCAATTATAGAGAGCTGAAAAACGGCTATCATTAGCCCTGCCCCAGGATGATGGTATATTCATGTACCATCATAAAGCATCTTTTCCAAAGAGAGTACTTCAGAGTCCTTGACAAGATCTTCATTGTTGGGCCCCTCGGCATTTTGGCTCGAGTCACACTCATGCTTCATGTAACAATACTTACATGAGACAACTGCCCTTTGATAGATCTTTGGTAGATCCTTTGGTAGAAGGCGACTCAAATAGGGTTTCAAGCGATAACCATTTACCTTCCTAGAGTACTCTTTCTCATTCAAGTCCGTAAGTTGATAGTAACTTGAATTGAAAGCCTTCTTGACTATGTATGGCCCCTGCCATCTAGTTTCAAATTTGGCATCAAAACGATTATCGAGTCGATTGTCATACCTTAGCACAAGATCTCCTTCATGGATGCCTTTGTCCTTTAGTTTCTTGTCAAGCTTCTCCTTCGCCTGCGTATCTTTCCTCTTGTAGCACTCGTATGCTGCTTCTCTTTTCCACTCAAGCTCAGCTAAGATAAGAAGTCGATCCATCCATGCTTCTTGATCATCTTGTGCTGCTTTGCCATGAAGTCGCATTGTTGGAATGTTGAGCTCAATTGGTTGTAAAGCCTCTTGACCATAGACCAAGTGAAATGGTGTGAACTCCATGGCTTCCCTATATGTGGTTCGATACGCCCACAAGGCACCATCCAAGAAGTCATCCCACAACTTTGTCTTGTTTTTCACCATCTTTCTAATGATGCCTTCAATGACACCATTAGATTTTTCTACCAAACCATTTGACTGTGGGTAGTATGGTGTGCTATGACGATGTAGAATATGAAGCTCTTCACAAACTTCTGTGAGTAAACCCTTCTTGAACCCCGGACCATTATCCGAAACAATCTCTAGAGGTGTTCCAAATCTACAATAAATATTAGTGTAGACAAACTTGCTCACTGTTTTCCCATCTACCCTTGCCACACTTTGAGCCTCTACCCACCTAGTCATGTAGTCCACAGCCACTAGAATGTAGAGTTTACCATTCTTTGTTCTAGGCAGAGGACCCATAGCATCAATGCCCCATTTTTCAAAGGATCCATTTCCAAGCACTATTTGCCTCGGGCCATGCACCAACCTTCTATTTCCATTTATCTGACAATTGTGACAGCTTTTACACCAATGTTGAACATCCACATGCAAACCTGGCCAAACACACCCCGCAAGCAAAATCTTCTTCACAGTTAATTCTTGGGAAAAATCACCACCACATGCCTCCTCATGCAAACCTTTTAGAATGGCTGGAATTTCCTCGATAGTTGGTACTCTTCTGCACACTTCCTTCCCTCTTTGATAGAGGGAGCCTTCTAGGAAGAGATAGAAACTTGCCTTCTTCATGAGTCTCCTTTTCTGAGCTTTAGCGAAGTCTTGTGGAAATTCACCCTCCAAAATGTAGCTAATAATGGGAGTCAATGACTCCAATCCCTAGTATCTCTATTGCTTGACAGTTGCTGCCACCATGATGACCTGCACTTCTTTCTCAACACATGTAACTGCTTGTTGTGCAAGTAAATCGGCATCTTCATTTTGTTTCCTAGGAATATGATATAGTTGCACTTCTTCAAACTGATTAAACATCCTACGAATGGCATGAACTTTTGTCCTTAAGCTTTCATTCTTGCATGCCCAAATGCCTAAAATTTGCTTCACAATGAGAAGTGCATCCCCTTTTACCATGAGACGTTGTATACCTTGGCCAATGCATATCTTTAAACCATGAAGTAGTGTGTCGTATTCTGCTTCATTGTTGCTAGTTGAACCTGGTAGATTGACCTTCTCTGTCATGACCACCTCTCCACTTGGGTTGAGAAATACTAGCCCTCATCCTGCTTTTCTTGTGACTCGTCGAAAAGCTCCATCAAAGAACAAGGTAAAAGCATTAGGAATACTTTTAGGTGGTGGCAATGGTAGGGTCTTTACTTCAGGCACCTTAATCTCCTTCTCATGTACCCTATAAGTAAGGATCCCTGCCAATTGTTCACGCACACTATCTTCTACCTTGAAAGAGTATTGAAACTCTTGCAATTCCATAATCCACTTTGAGATCCTAGTGCTAAGATTCATTTGAGATGACACCCAAGGAAACAAATTTTCTGCAGTGAGAATTACAAAAGGTTTTGGTAGCAAGTAGGATCTAAACTTTCTCACTGCAAACATGAGAGAAAGCATCATGAGTTCTACCTCCGTGTAGCCTCTCTCTAAAGCATTCATGACCCTACTAGCAAAGTAGATGGGTCGCATCCTGGTATTGTGGGGATCTTGTTGTAATAAAACTGCACCAATCGTTTCCTTTCCAACACTAGAGCTAACAAAGAATGTGTACTCCCAACAAGGAGGCATGAGTGTTGGTAGCTCTGACAAAATAACTTTAATATTACAAAAATACTCTTCAAGATCATCAGACCATGCAAATTCTACTTGTTGTGTCAACTTTTGCAACGGATGAAGCAACTCCGAAGCTAAGTGAATAAAGCGTGACATATACTGCACCTTTTGAATGAATGAGATGACCTCTTTGAGATTCTTGGGTGATGGGAGCTCAATAAGAGCCTTTGCCTTTGAAGGATCCACCTCAATGCCTTTATAGGAAACCTTGTGACCAAGCAAGATCACTTCATCCTCACCTATGTGACACTTGTCGGGGTTGAGTTGACCTCCCATGTCGTAAATCTTCTTTAAACCTTCTTCTACCCTTTGTAGATGCAATGATTTTGAGCTATAAATGCAAAAATCATCAATAAAAACCCCAATGGACTTTCCAAAGAATGCTTGAAACACCATGTTCATGAAGCATTGGAAAGTTGCAGGAGCATTTGTCAGTCCAAATGGCATGACTCTAAAAGCGTAACAACCCCAAGGAGTGATAAAGGTTGTTTTCAACTGATCTTCCAATGCGATACCTATTTGAAAGTAACCCGAGTAGCCATCACACCCAGTGTACTTCTCATGACCAGCTACCTCATTTAGTATCTCATCTTGAAATGGGAGGGGAAAGTGATCTCTTTTTGTTGCCTCATTGAGTGGACGATAATCCACACATACCCTCCACTTGCCATTTTTCTTAGGAGTGACAACAACGGGAGAGACCCACTCTGAATTCTCCACTGGATAAATGAATCCTGCTGCTAGAAGCTTTCTTACCTCCTTGAGTAAAGCCTGCTCCTTGATGACTCCTAGCCTTCGTAGCTTCTGAGCCTTAGGTGTGGCCTCTGGCTTCAACTCAATTTTGTGTTGAACAGCATCAGTCTTTAGCAAAAAGCCTAGGAAATTTCCTTAATACACCTTTGAGCTCCTCTCTTTCATCCTTTGTAAGTGTTGTAGATAACATACCTTCTAGCATTCTTTCATCTTCCACTTTTTGGTTTTCTTGGGAACCTACCTCTTCCAAACCTGGGCAAGAGGTCTCTTTGTTGTTTGGCTTAAACCTTTGGCTTAAACCTTACCCCCATGACTTCGATGGAAGACTCCTCTTCAATAATGCTGCCGCTACTTTCTCGTTGTGAAGTGCTATCGGTCCAGCCTTCCTCCGTCTCACTTTGAGATGATTCTTCATGGAGCTCCTCTTGGCATTGCTCCTTCATGTCAAAGACAACCTTCTTATGATTGTCATTCCTGCAAATTAGCTTTCCACTCTCCCAATCCTGCAAAGCTCGCATTTTCATTAGCCATGGTCTCCCTAGGATAAATGGATAACCATTTCCTTTCGTAGACATAACATAAAAATCTACTGCCTTCTTAATGCCAAAGGCCTCTACAAAAACAATTTTACAAATGCCTACACACCTAGCTTTGCTATTGTTTGCCATCTTGACTTTAATTTCAGGTGTCTCATGGATGTGCATGCCTAGTTTTTGCATGAGTCCATCTGTCATGATGCAAATTTGTGCACCCCCATCCACTAGACCTTTCCTAACCAATCTTCCTTTCATGTAACAATCTAGCACATGTGTAATATCCTCATTCATTTCAGCATGTGCAATTTTTACAACAGGAACACTCTCTTTTATCTTTCTCCTAGTGCTAACTGCCTTCGTTAAATCCCTCCTAGCTTGTGGGCATAATGCAAGAAACTGAGGCCATGAGATATCAGGACCCTTACCTCTCATGTCTTCCAATAGGTTGTATGGATCCATACCATGGCCAAGAGGGAAGTCTTGGAGATTGATACGACGTCGAGTCCTCTTAGTTTCCTTGGTCTCCTTTGCCTTCTTTTCTCGTCCATGATCACTTTGTGACGTGACTCCTTCTTTCTCCTTCCCTTTTCCACGGCCACGCTTAATGCCATTTGCTTCCATGTCAACCTCTTTTGAGTTTGTCACCTCTACCACATGCACATTTGGGTCTGGCAAAGGTGGAACTCCTTCCACTCCTTATGGAGGTGGTCTTGCTCCATTTGGACTTTGTAGAAGCCGTGGTTGCTGACTAGTTCCTTCACCTGCATTCATCACTGGGTAATTCAAGTTAGGTCTCCCTGGCTCCCCACGGGGCCAAGGACAATTATATATCCCATGTCCAGACTCACCGCAATTCCAACATTGCAAGACTCTCCTAGGCCGTGAATCTCGCTCTTCAGACTTCTTTGCTTGTCCCTTTGGACCTACAGCTCGTGCAAGGTGAATTGACAAGCTGCTTTAAGATTCATTTAACTTCTCAATCACTTCCACCGTTACCTCAGGAAGCTCCCTAGATGTTGATGCTTGTGACTTACCTTTGGGTCTAAGACCTTCTATTGGAACCTCCCCCCTTAAGCACTTGAGTTTCCTATATTTCTCAGCAGCCCTAATTTCAGCTGCATCAAAGGTAGCAGGTGCACCGGCCTCAACTTTTACCTTAAGGTCAGGAAAGAGTCCGGATATGAACCTCTCCTTCTTTAGAAATTCTGCACCATCACCAGGGTTAGCAACATTTCGTATCCATAAAGACCAAAGACGTAGAAACTCTTGCTTGTACAAGTAGTAGTCGTCTAAGTCTTTTTGCTTATGAGAAACAATGTCTTGCCATAGTTTTTGAGTGTTTTGGGGATCAAAGAAGTATTTCTTGAAACGATTCAAAACTTCCGTGTAATTCCCCTTAACTTCCTCAAGCAAAGAGTCAAACCAAGTGCTAGCATCTTTCCTAAGGACCACCTCAAACATTTCTACACGTTCTTGATCAGTTACTATCCTCTTGATACGACAAGACGTCTTGAAATTCGCTAAAAATAATTCTGCATCCTCTCCAGGCTCTCCAAAGAAAAGAGGATATCCAAACATTTGGCGTTGGCTCTCCATTGAATTGATTTCAAAGTGACGCGTTTTTGTTTTTTCTTTCTTTAAACGATTTCCACAATAATATTTTCTAAATTGCAATCTATTCTACAACAAAATAAAAATATTCACATCAAATGACCTATGATAATCAATAAGAGGTAGAATGACAGGGTTTGGTGACGCGAGAATTTCTCCTACTCTTTGGGCACCAAACATGAACATCATACGTTGTTGAAAGTGGAACTTCCTACTAATTGCAACGTTTACTCTAATGTGTGGAGTGAAATGAAAGGGGAAAACCTCTATTCCTGGGCCATTATCCATGGTCTATGCATGACCTAATTCTTAAAACAAAACAAAAATATAGACGTCCAAACTAAGGTTGTACCTAATGAGAGGCAAAATAAAAGGATTTACTGATTCGTTTATCTCTACCAACCTAAGAGGACATAAAATTCTACGAATTACACGTTGAAATTGCAACTTAGTACTAACAATTATGTGTACCTTTTGCCTTGCAATGGGAATGAAGGGATCATAAAAATTCTCGTGATTCATGCAAACTACTTGACTATTCTAAAGATTGATCCTACACAAAAACATACACAGGTTGGTTCCTCAGTGGGGGCACCAATTTGAGGTGGTCCGGGGCGGGCAACAAGAAGAGTGGCCTCTAAGCACCCTTCTAGGCTCCCGTGCTGCTCAATTGGGTTGGGGTTGGAAAAAAAAACAAACACACACACAAACCCGCAACCTAACCCTACACAAATTTGGGGCACCACCTAGTTTTGGATGCGAACTAGGACGCGTAGAGAGAGAGAGAGAGAGAGAGAGAGATAGTGCTCGGGCTGCTTTGAAATGTTCAACAGTGATCAAGCAAACACAATTATATATGTAAGAAAAAGAGGGAAGGGGGAGGGGATGCTTGTTGCATTAATACCTTCTTACAAATCTGTCACGACCAATCAAAGTGAGATTATTATTTGTTCAACATAGCTTGAGTAAATTACACCACAACACATCACAAGAAAAGCCATCCCAATCACTGTCTTAAGGCCAGGGGAGTCCTCTCCACCCTGTCGCCCTCTTACAGTATGTGGGATTTATGGCTAAATTGATGACAACACCCAGAGACAAGCTATCAAGAACGTAAAGAAAACACCAAGACACTTACACATCATTGTTGTCCATTACTTTACGTTGGAAGAGAGACAAAGTATCCAAGCTTAGTCCAAATCCACCCTCCTTGATTCAGCAAATGTTAGGCTTACACTAGTAGGAGAATTGATAGATTTCCTACTCTCAATTGAATGATCACTCTCTCTTACAATGGCATAGAGTTCCCTTTCTAATCACCCCTAATACAACACATGCATATGCATAAGACAATGAGCTTCCACTCAAGAGCTCGTTCTAGAGAGGTTGAGCTTGGCTTCTCAAGCTATAGCATAGTGCTCTTGCTTATGGCTCCCCCCTTTTTTGTGCTAGCTACACCCTCCTTTTATAGCAATTTTGAGGGCTAGGGTTACTCCTCTAACCATGGTTGGGTTAGATTTTCAGCACTTATCTAATTTCTTTTGCTTGGAATTATTCAAGAAGTTGGTGGGGATAGATGAAGAAGAGAGAGAGGAGAGAAGTGGAGGTGATAGGACTTTTCATAGTAGGTTAGTGTTAGTAAATTAGTAGAGGTAGTATTTTTATTGATTTACAAATGGAATTGGATATTTACAATGGGAGTATCCATGTAGGATACAAATAAGGAAGAAAAACTCTTAATAGGTAAGAAAACATGGATTTCTTACAATGTTGATACTCCAAGCGTCTTGAGTAGGGCCAATTTTGACGCTTGTTGACGGTCCACTAGCTTTGACGGTACGTTTTTTCTCCACTCTTGACCTTCCTTGGAAGCCAAGGTAAGTGAACATGAGTAATCAATCACCATGATGCTGTCTTTCAAGAGAAGAGGCTGAATTTTGTGGTTTTTTGATAGATATGGGTAATATGGATGAGGAAAAATGAGACTAGGTGGTCAATTTTGGAATGGAAGTGTGTGTAGGAGACATGAGTTCACCATGGTTTCTCTTATTCTTCAAGGTTGAGAAGAAGGTGAGTAGGGGTGAGAGGAGTGGTGAGAGGGGTGGGGATGATGAGTGGAGAAGTCTGTGTGAAAGAGAAAAATGATAAAGTGGAAGAGGGAGTGTGGCTGCATAACATGGGCAAACTGGGGTCCACCAATAAAATCATAGCTCACAGCTCGTAGCTCAAAAAAATATGAAAAATTTTGTGGTAAAAGTTCATCCCACGAGCTACAACTTTTGTTTGTATCACCTTTTCAAATTCGGGGAGCATGTGATCTTTAAAAATTCAGCAAAACCGACTGTTTTTTTCCACTGCACAAAGTCCTTGTGAGTTCCTTCTTTGGATGATTCTTTTGAATACCTCCAAGAGTTAGCCCCCCATGGTGCATGCATGTATTCCACATACCCTTGACCTTATTTGGTAGGTCTATAATTGAAGATATTATTGAGATCATGATATAAGTGAATAGTACAACTAAGAAAATCAAATATTGAGGGGTCTAAAAAATATATATGTACATGTCAAATATAAATAATATAGGTGGAGAAAATATAAAGGGGTCAAAATAAATCTCTCTCATTATAAGTCTACCATAAAAAGATGAATATTTTTGGTGGTCTAATTTATGAGAGTAATAGAGAATAGATGTAGGAAGGAAAAAATCGCAATAGTGAAAAAATATACACATAAATAGAACTAGTTTTTTTGGATTTTTATTGGTATGGAGTTACACCAAAAATAAGAGAAGCTTGCATGAAATTATTTTTATATGGAATAAAGAGTATGCAAAATGGTAAGAAAAAATATGGTAATGGTGAGGCAATATACATAGCATAAATAACACACCATAGGTAGAAATATTTAAATAAATACCAAAATAATTATGAAAAATCTGTTTATTTAGGCCTTATATAATGAAATATTTACACACAAATAGGCCATAATATACTTATAATTTTTATATTTTTTATTTTTTTTGCTCAACTAGCCCAGTGACTAGCTAATTAAAGGTTTTTAAGAAAATATGGAAAAAGTCCCCTAACTCACACACACCTATATACAGTGAAATGGTAGGGATAGCCACAGTGTTTGGATGATTTTGGTAGGGTGGGTTAACTCACTATGGCAATTACGGAGAGACAAAATAGGGCTATCATTACCATGGCTGAGAACAACATAGATGTGTGCAAGATGTTTGCTGCTGAGGACAGGTTGGATGGGGACAACCACCCTATCTGGGCTTATATGATGCAACATGTTCTTGTGTCAAAGGGCATCTGGAACATTGTGCAGGGAATTGATGTACGTCTTGTTCTGAGGATGTAGGCAATCTTGAGGATGTTGCAGGTCTTGCTGCAAGGATTGCTGCTATTAGAGCTATTTTGCCTGCGGTAGAACAAGCTCGTTGGGATGTGAAGGATGCGCAGGCTCATGCATTGATTGCGTTGTCTGTGAAGCGCACCATTGTTCCTCACATCCGTTCAACAAAACCTGCAAAACAGGCTCGGGATATTTTGGCTGGTCTTTATACAAGTCGCAATGAGGCAAAAATTGCTTTGCTGCGTAAAGCTGGGGTCGAAGATTATGCATGAGGAAGATGATATGGACACTTTTCTTGCTGGTGTCAAGGATATCAATGAGCAACTTATTTCTGCAGGTGAAGTCATTTAAGACAGTTCCCTTGTGCAGACTGTTCTTGATGCCTTACCAGATTCCTACCAGACTTTTGCTAGTACTTGGAGACTTATGACCCAAGGAAATCCAGAAGTTGTTAAGTTTGATGCATTATGCACATTGTTATTGCCAGAGTCACTTTCCAGAAAAAACAGGACTAGACAGCGTGCAGTTGAACAGGATTTTATTGCTTCTCAAAGAAAGGGTGGTAACAACAATGCAGCCACTTCTTATGGTTCTGCTGCGAGTGGCAAAACTTCTGTTCTCAATGCTTATCCTGGCAACACTTCATTTGGCAATTCTGGTGATAACGGCAAAAAGAAAATGCATTGCCATTATTGTAAAGCTAATGATCACTTAATCAAGTCGTGTCCTAAGTTGAAGGCCAAAGAGGCTAAGAAGAAAGAGGGTGGTTCCATTGCAAATGCTGGTTCCACTACAAATGCAGCCATTGTTAAGTCTTCTGTAAAAGGAGATTGTAATGTTGATGTTGATGAAGAATGGGCTTTTAGTGCAGAGTGCACTTACAATCCTATTGTCCATGATGCATGCTTGTCAGTTGTTGTAGATTCACATGTGTGGTATTTCGACAGTGGTGCTACAAAGCACATTACCTCACATCGTGAATTGTTTACCTCTCTCGAGTCTATCCCTCATGGGAATTCAGTCACTTGTGTCAACAATGCCTCTTGTCCGATTCAGGGAGTTGGAAAGATTGTGCTTACTGCTACAAATGGCAGTTCCTTCACACTTGTTGATGCACTTTATGTACCTGGGATCAAGAGGAATCTCTTGTCTGTATCCGCACTTGCTAGACTTGGATTTGTAGTCAAATTAGTGGATGATAGATGTACAGTTCATGATCTTAGTTTTGGGGATGAAATTGTTGCATTTGGCCTTTTGTGTTGTGGGTTGTATAAGCTCACTTTGTATGACAAGTGTGGACAAAATTTTGCAAATGCTGTTGCAGATTCAAGGGCTATTTCAGATGCAAAACTTTGGCATGCACGTTTTGGTCATCTGAATTTTGCTAGTTTGCTGCCTTGGCAGAAATCTGATATGGTTGCTTCTTTGCCGCCTCTTGAAGCATCTGTCAAACATGTTTGTGAAGGCTGTATTTTGGGTAAAATGCAGCGTTCTAAGTTTTCAAAGGATGGTTCAGTTCGGGCCACATGCAGGTTGTAGCTTGTGCATAGTGATGTTTGTGGGCCCATGCAAACTCCGTCCTTGGGCAATTACCTTTACTTCGTGACTTTCATTGATGCTTACTCCAGGCATGCATGGGTGTTTCCGCTTAAAGCGAAGTTCAAAATTTTTATGTGTTTCAAACAATTTCTGGCTATGTCTCGAAATGTACTATGGGCACCCTCCATTCCAATCGAGGGGGTGAGTATCCGTCTCATGAATTTAATGCATTTCTGGCTAGTCGTGGGATAAAACACCAATGTACAGTGCCTTATATACCTCAGCAAAATGGTGTTGCTGAGAGAAAAAACAGGCCACTTACGAAAATGGCATGATGTATGGTCAAAAGTCAAGCTTTGCCGCATTCTTTTTGGCTTGAGGCCATCATGTGTGCCACATATGTACTTAACATGTGTCCTACGAAAGCTTTACAGTCTATTACTCCATATGAAGCATGGCATGATAGAAACCCTTCTATTGAGCACATGCGTGTTTTTGGTTGTTTGGCATATGCTTTGGTGCCACAAACACAGCGCAGAAAATTGGATGATAAGGCTGTCAAATGTATTTTTGTTGGTTATAGTGCTGAAAGCAAAGGTTACAAGTTCTATCATCCACAAAAAAAAGCGTATTCTAGTTTCACGGGATGTAGTATTTGTGGAAGATTCTGTTCAGCCCTTGTTGATGAGGAAAGGGCTGAAAATGAGCAGGCTAGAGGTATGCCAAAATGGCTGGTGCACACTTTGCGTGACAGTAAATTGGATGCACCTTTGTCTAGTCGTACTCGTTGAGGCTCTCGCCATGCATCTTATGCATCAGATTGTTATGCTTTGGCTGTGTCTAGCTTACATGATGTTAAGGAGCCTCTGTCTTTTGATAAAGCACAAAATTCAAAAAATTGGATGGCTTCCATGCAATCAGAATATGGTGCACTTATAGAAAATGACACATGGACTTTATGTGATTTGCCTCCTGGCAAAAAGGCCATTGGTACGAAGTGGGTTTACAAGTTAAAACGCAAGCCAGATGGTGACATCGATGCCATAAGGCTCGACTTGCTGCAAAGGGTTATGCACAATAAAAAGGCATAGATTATGAAGAGACTATTGCTCCCACTTGTCGTATGACTACTGTGTGTTTTCTATGTGCATTGGCAGCTCATTTTGGTTGGGATGTACATCAATCAGACATTGTTACGCTTTCTTGAATGGTGACATATTTGAGGAAGTTTATGTAACGCAGCCTCGCGGTTTTGTCATAAAAGGACAAGACGACAAACTGTGTAGATGTAAGAATTCTTTGTATGGGTTGAAGCAATCTCTTCGTGCTTGGTATGAGAAAGTTGTCACTGATTTGGTGAAACGAGGCTTTCATAACACTCCAACAAAAAGCACATTGTATGTAAAGCGTGAGGGTGATGTACTTCTCATTGTGGTCTTTATGTCGATGATTTGTTGATCACTGGACCAAATGAGAGACATATTGCTGAATTTAAGGCTGATTTAATTGCTACTTTCAAGATGAAAGATTTGGGGCTGTTGCATCATTACTTGAGTATACAGTTTAAGTAGTGTGAGGGTGGTATTGCCTTGTGTCAGAAAAGTTACATAGAGACATTGCTATGTAAGCTTGGACTTGAGGATTGCAAACCTATTGACACTCCCATGGAAACAAGTTTGAAGTTGAGTCTACATGATGCTGGCGATCCTGCTGATGTCACTCTTTACCAAACTATTGTTGGCTACCTCATTTATGTATGCAACACGAGGCCAGATATTCAGTTTGCAGTCTCACAGGTCAACAGATTTATGCATAGCCCACGGTCTAAGCATTGGTAGGTTGTCAAGAGGATTTTCCGCTACCTTAGTGGCACTTTACATCTTGGCTTGTTTTATCCCAAGGGGGGATCATTGCCACCAGACTTACATGCTTTTTTGAACTCAGATTGGGCTGGTTGTTTTGACACGCGAGTGTCCACAAGTGGTTTTTGTTTCATGCTTGGTAGTTCATGTATATCATGGTTGAGCAAGAAGCAACCTACTGTGGCCACTTTGAGTTGTGAGGCTGAGTACATGGTAGTCTTCACAGCTACGGTTGAGTGTGTATGGATCAGACGCGTTATGGCTGATTTGGGTGTTGGATAGGACACTGCCAACACTATCTATACTAACAGTCAGAGCCAATTGGCAGTTGCAAGGAACCCAGTTTTCATGCTCGCACAAAGCACATTGAGGTGCATTACCACTATGTCAGGGAGAGGCTCTCAGCAGGAGAGATCAGCTTGGCTTATGTGGCATCACTGAACAACCTTGCAGATCTTTTCACAAAGGCATTGTCTCATGAGAAGCTTGAAGATTTTCGCAAATCTTTGGGCTTACTCCCCTTTGTGGACTGATCATGTCCTCAAGGCATGGCACTTCCCTTTACTCATGTGCTAGCTCTCGTTCACCGCATCACTCCGGGGGGGATTTGTTACCATATACATGTGCTAGTGATGAGTGTGAACACACTAGGACCGCTAAGGCATTTTTTTTCCTCTTTAGGAGGTTTTTTCCCTCGAGCATTGTATATATGCCCATCACTCTAGGGCTATCAATCTTTCCATTGCATACTAAGAAACACACTCTCAATTGTGTGCCTTGAGCTTCCTTCATCTTCTCCAAGCTGTGTGCGTTTCTCTGCAACCCTAATTCCAACAGATGTATGTGGTAGCAATGTGGTTCCTAATTCCTCACTCATGCAAGCTATGGTTCAAACAAAGAATGTTGAGAATGTGGTGGAGGAGTTGAACGGGAGCAACATTCCAAGAACATTGTTATTTGTTGAATTCCCAAAGAGAAGTTAGCGACACCTCCTTCTCTTGCCATTGTTATCGAAGATTTCTTCAAAACCCACTTTGGCATGTCCGGAGTTATGGTCTATGGAGCACATAGAGTAGGGAAGCAAGGAGCTCCTCGCTCGGGAGAAAGGCCAATTGTATGCACCATGCCGTATAAGACGAAACGAAAGATTATCCTTGATCATAGTTGGATCTATTTGAGGAATACAAAATGTTTTGTATGTGAAGATCTCACTATTAAGCGACAAAATATACATTGAAGGTATATGAGGAAAAGAATAAGAAAAACAATAAGATCTCTCACAAAGGAAATGTGCCCAAGGAGGAGGCAAGTCCCTTGAGCAAATAGAGATGCATGACCTATGAGACCGAGTTACAATTAAAAATGTGCTTTTGGAATTGTAATGGATACCCATGGAATGTGGGGGTTGGCATTGATGAACTAACAAGCAAAGCCAATGTTGTACTTCTTATTGAAACTGGGGAGCATGATACACAAAGGATTAATGGCTTGGAAGATTACAATGTACATTCATTGATGTGGTCAAAGAATCTCAAGGAACAAAGAGGACAAGGAGGGGTAGCATGTATGGTTAAGAAAGGATTGGAAGATTTTGTATCAATTGTGAAAGATGTCAAGTATAAATGTTATGTATGATTGAAAATTATGACACCAAAAAGAGCACCCATTTTTGTAGTTGGTTACTACATTCCTCATGATGATTCCCCCTTTTATGCTTGCATATATAAAGATCAGCTATTTTTTGATCTAGAAGAGGACGCTGCATATTTCAAAGGCGAAGTGATGTTATTGTATTTGGGGATATGAATGCTCACACAAAAACATTGCAACATGATACTCAACAATTTGATATGCCATACATTTCAAGGGAGTTGGAGGAAGTTCACTTGTATGATCGTACTTCAATGGATGAGAAAGAGCCACATCACTATGGAAAGTTACTTTTACACATGTGTAATAGCACATGTTTGCTCATTGCCAATGGTGTATCTTTGTGGAGTGGAACCAAAGATTTACATGTAGAAAACATAATGGGGATAGTGTGATTAACTATATACTACTCTTCGGATCCATCATCCATCGCATAAAGAGTTTTATGTTTGGCCAATGGACCCAGGAATCCGACCATCAGACCTTATGTATTGACCTTTCATGTGGAGAAGCAAACCAAAAGTTATGGTTGATAAAGGCTTAATATGACGCACCATTGAAAACTAAATGGGAAGCTTTCAAGAAAGTTATTTATTCTTGTGTCCAAGAATGCTTTGCCATAAAGCATCTCCATGGTACAACAAAGATAGATCACGCAAAAGGTGGTTTCATAAAGAATGTCAACATGCTCGAAAGTCCATGATAAAGCTTGATGCAACTATGGAGAAAGAATCAGAGTCATTTACATACATACAAGGCATTGATTCAAAAGAAGAGAAGAAGATGGGAAGTAAAAACATTTTCAAGTCCAAGAAAAGGCACATGCATATGGAAGATGTTGGAGAAACTTGAGGGGCAAGCGGGTTGAGAATTTTGGTAACTCGAGTCTTGTGGATATGTGCCCACATTGTAGGCAATTATATGAGCAAGCAAATGCTGAAAAATTTCCATTTTATGGTTCACTCCTATGTATGCCCTCTTTTTTTACTATTGAGGATGTATGTGGTGGGCTTGAAAAGTTGACCACTCGCAAAGCGGGAGATGTTCAAGGTATTAAGCCGGAGATGATCAAATGGACGCGAGATTTTACGCATGAGTGGATGTGCGATATGTTCAACCTTGCAGTTCAACATGGTATGCCTTATAATTGGAGTACTAATTGGGTTAAGCCTTAGCATAACGGAGGGGATATAAAGAATGTAGCCAACTACCTGACTATAATGATTGGGTCCCTTATGGAAAAGTTGTTTGGATGCATAATGGAGATGAAATTGAGTGATTGGGCTGAAGCGAATGACAAGCGTGCAAAAGTACAAGCGGGTTTTCGTCTATGCCATAGCACCATTGATCATCTTGTCACTCTTCGTGTTCTCATGGAGGAAAGTCGGTTGAAAGGCAAGCGATTGTATTGTTGTTTTGTGGACTTTAAGAAAGCCTTTAATATGATTCCACGTAACAATCTATGAAGAAGGATGGAAGAACTCCAAGTGCCAAGTGAGTTTATGCTTGTGGTTTCTCGAATCTATGAGAAGCTGATTTGTCAATTGCGCATGGGAAGAGAAATTTTAGAAATTTTTGTAAGCACTAATGGGATTAAACAAGGATTTCCATTATCACCAACTCTCTTTGGTCTATGCATCAATCGATTGGAACAAATAGTACTTGACTTTATGCAAGAAGAAGGCATTGAAGAGGTCACTATTTACAATGCGGTAATCATGCTTTTGTTGCATGCGGATGATGTAGTGCTTCTAGCACACCTTTTAGAATATGCACAAAAGTTTATGTTTGAATCCAAAACAAAGGTTATGCTTGTAAAAACCAACCATAAGGAGAAGCCATGCATTGTGTACAACAATGAGACACTTGAAGTTGTTGAGAGCTTTAAGTACCTTGGCCTTGAGGTTCAGTCCAATCACAAGTGGACTGAATGTGCTATGTGTTGTTTGGAAGTGGAAAGAGAGCATATTATGCATTTGAGAACACATGAAATGTGGGCAACATCAAGTATTGGGTTCTCAAGAAGTATCTTTTTGATGCATTGGTGACACCGGTTCTTCTTTATGGAGTTTAAGTGTGGGGCAAGAGCATCTCAAAGTCTACTTGGAAAGAGTTTGAGAATGTCCAAAAGCGTTATCTTACAAACTTTCTCCAAGTTAAGACACAAACACCATATATGCTCCTACTTCTTGAGTCGGGATCTCTTCTAATGGAGGTTATGTGCATGGAAAGGGTTGTGGAGTACATGATAAAGATGCGTCAAAACCCCTCACATCGACTTCCTACAATTGCATGGGAAGAAAGCAAAAAAGTTCACAAGACGCATAAAAGCAAGATCTTGAGCACAGGATGGATGCAAGACATAAAGAAGTGATTTGGGAGATGGGATGCATTACACTTGATACATGATGCTTCAATTGACTCGCAAGTGAATGAAGCTTTTCTATAACGCCAATGTATTACGGCTTGGGAGAAATCCGGTGGGTCGCGCTTATTACATTACACCACCCATATTGCCCCCAACTACAAAACCATGTTCTTCGTTGAAAGAGGAAACCGTACTGACACTTACATGCTTGAGCCTATCCCCTTGTCGGCAATTTGCACTATCGCAGCCATTTGGCATAGCTCCCATTTTCTTCGATGCGAGACAGGGCGTTGGGGCAATGGAGAAGAGTCAAATCAATTGTGCACATTATACTCACTGCAAGTTCAAGAGTCTGAGTACCACACACTACTAGAGTGCTCAGCTTTTGGTCACATCTGAACTTGCTTCTCTCACATTTTCAGCCATGACTTAAGACCTACACACTTTCCTCTCCCAGCCACAGTGTGGGCTCTCCATTGCAAATCTCATCACCATAATTTTGGAGCATCGAGAGTCACTCATCAACCATACACATACTACATCACATGTAACTTTGGTCCCATAGGTCATATTTGACCTTCGAGGACGATAATAAAACTTATCTATCTCTCTCTCTCTCTCTCTCTCTCTCTCTCTCTCTCTCTCTCTCTCTCTCTCTCTCTCTCTCTCTCTCTCTCTCTCTCTCTCTCTCTCTCTCTCTCCCTCGTGTTCCTAATTCTCTGCGAGAAAAGTGAAATTAAGTAGGATTTTACTAAAATTTTTCTATATCTATATGATAATAGAGAGGGCTAAGAGTCATTTGCTTGCAAAGAGTTAAGAGCCATCTATTTTTGAATGGCTAAGAGCCATCTGTTTGTAATCCATCAGTGATTTCTGGATTTTTTGGGTGTTACTTTAGCACTACATATTTGAAGTGTGAAGATGAGTTTTTGAAAGTCTCAAACTCATAAATGCTTATCTAGACTAAGGTGTATAGATGAAGCAAGCAATTCAAACAGCATGGCTATTTATAAAAACCCAAGATTATGGATTTTTGGGTCTAGAAAAGATCCATTTGTGAATACCAACTTGAGTGGATCTCCTATTTTATCTATAGCACTGAGAGTGTCTATATGAGTACAATTTCAAAGTAAGACCCAACTTGTAAATGCAATATCACTTATTAAGTGTTGATGGTCAATTCTTGGAACCTTCACATTTGCACTTAAGGAAAGAAGTCCACAAGCTGCCAAAGGGTAGTGGACAATTTCAACTTCCAAAGTCAAGGGGTTTGCTTTTCAAAGACAACACCGAGGGTTACATGTGCAATATCCATGCATTGACTGTGTATTCATAATAGAGCTATATTACAAGGCCTGCATTAGCACAATTTTAATTGCCTAAGCACAACACATACCCTTGACGATACCCTGTCGTCCAGGAGGAGTCCAATAGGAGGGGGGGCCTCATTCTCAATGCGGACCTAATATTATGAATATTAGAGGGCAACATTTTGTGAGCTGCATTGAATTTTTGCATTTGATTGTGATAGTTTTTTGACAAAATTCAGAGTATATTCCCTCATAATAGCGTTATAAGAGGAGTACGGGGACAAAAGCCATATATGAGCCCCTAGGGATATGAGTACATTGTACATAGCGATTTGAATTCTATTCAAATGATTTTTCTCTTTGTTAACTTGATTTTTGGTTTTGTTTAGTTATTTTTTGAGATTTTCTTGAGACAAAAAAAATTAAAAATCCATAATCTAGAGAAAGAAAAGACTGAAGAGATGCTCAAGCAGTACAAAGAGAAGAAGGTACAGGAAAATGAAGAAACTTCATGAGGTATGTCTCAAAAACCATATGCACAAGGCTACAATGTCAGAGGTAAGAAAAGAATTCTGATCAGTCTTCAACAACAATATGAGGCCAAAAATGACTGAGAGTGGTCATAAAACTCTGGGATGGTCTACAAGGACAAAGAAAGTTGGTGATGTGATTAAACAAACGCACCCATCAAGTATAAAATGGCCTATCAGACACTTCATGCAACTACAAGGCCATATACAAGAAGTAGATCTTTACACTGTAATTTTCTATCATGTATGTGACTTAATGAAGCCTAACAAACAAAAGGGACTAACAGTATTAACAAAAAAAGGGAAAAAGTGACATTTCAGTCATCTATCGTGATAGATGTCCGCAAGAGCAACCAGAAGTCAAGCCAAATTCTGGTCATCAATATTGGTTCTACATGTTTAGAGGATGCTCAGAGTATAATTACATTTGAAGTTGGGTAGCCAGAAGGTGCGAGATCTTCGAGGCTAAAATCCAAAAAGTTAGCTTGAAAATCCAAATACAAGTCCAAATCAAGCCAAACTTTGTCAGTAGGCTATGGATAGAGAATATAAGCTGAGGGTGAAGAAAAATTGAAAAAAAAAGGATAAAAGTTTAATCCCTAGCCAAAGATGCAATTTTTAAAATCTAAAACCAAATATTCATCTATATACCATGTATGTCATGCATATGAGTTTTGGGGACAAATGTACGATCATAGCTCATAGGTGGTCATCTATTGCGAATAATGTTGGATAAGACCCTTTTGAAACAAGTTATTAACTTGGGAAATTAACGGGGGGTTTTCATGTTTTAATTAAGTAATGTATCAAGTAGAAGCAATATAATGATTTATTCAGCACATAAAAGCTAACATTGGCAAATGCAACTTTGATCACTTTGATGCAGGAACAAAGAAGTCCCCAATGAAGAATAGCTGACACAAAAGGTAGACAATTGAGGACTCAAAGCCTTAAGTCATTCTTGAAATTATAGTAAGGCCGACAAGCAGTAGACATCAAAAGAGATTCTAGCAAGGACTTTATAGAGGCATCCAAAAGAAAAAGTACAAGCAGTGGAGCAAACAAAATCAAAAATGACAACAAAGACCGAATCGATATTGACAATCAGGTCATGCCAGGGACGGCACGAATTCAGAGGGGGGGAGTGTTGACCCATGGGTCAACAATACGGCATAACTCACTTTTCCTCCAAAGTCTTATTTTTTGTTGAGAGTTACGAAATGTTGCGGATTATGGTTAAAAACATCATTTGTAATGAGTAGCTAGTCTAGTTGTAGAAGCCGTGGTGTGATGGCACTTCCAGATTGTAAATACAAAGCCATTTGAACCATTAAACTCTATTTTAGGTTTAACCTATGGTAGCCTTAGCATATAAGGTACCTAGGTCATTTCGTAAAGAGAACTTAATCTTAATCAAAGTTTTGAGTTGTCGTCGTCGACTCTGTGTGAGAGAGAAAGAGAGAGAGAGAGAGAGAGAGAGAGCATGAGCTTCATCCTGACGCTACTTGTCATAAAATCTAATATGTCGTCGATTGTGTGTGAGAGAGAAAGAGAGAGAACACGAGCTTCATCCTGACGCTACTTGTCATAAAATCTAATATCTAGCTAACCCAAATGATTTTCTTATATTAAATTGATCATTTAATGTGGGAGAATAAATGAGAACAAGAGTTAGAATAGAGATATGTGCTTCTAGACCTATCTCAGCAAGGGACCAAAAGGAGAGATGGTTACATCCCAATAGGGGTCCAAAAGGAGATTGTCTACCAAAGAGCAATGTGTAATAAGTTCTTCTAGACTTATCTCAGCAAGGGACCAAGAGGAGAGATGGTTGCATCTCAATAGGGGTCCAAAAGGAGACGGTCTACCAAAGAGCAATGTGGAATAAGTGCTTCTAGACTTATCTCAGCAAGGGACCAAGAGGAGAGATGGTTACATCTCAATAGGGGTCCAAAAGGAGATAGTCTATCAAAGAGCAACGTGCATCTAATGGAGCTTAAAGACCTTAGGGTTAGCTTTATTTAAGACCTCCAAAGGTTAGTGTTAAAAGTCCTTTCACCTAAGGCAAGCTAGGAGCTTGACGTGGGAACCCGACCCAAGCTTGAGGTGCTTTTCATGCTTGGTGACTAAGCTGCTTGAGGTGCTTGTCATACTTGATGACTAAGGTGCTTGTCATGCTTGATGGCTAAGGTGCTTGAGGTGCTTGTCGTGCTTGATGACTAAGGTGCTTGAGGTGCTTCCCATGCATGGGGGGTAAGGTGCTTGAGTCAAAAAGAGACCTTAAAAAGGAGGGGGAAAGTCCCAACGGTTGGGGGAATCTTTGACAACCTCCCACTCACCCAAAGGGCACCCCCTTTTTCAAGGGGCACATGGACACATGCCAGGGTTTCTCTATGCTTAGCCACATGGGGTGATTGAATCCTATTGGTTGGGCTAAAGAGGGGTCCAATGAGCTTCTAGTTCAATTCAACAAATATCTATATATTTTCAAGCTCTCTCTCTCTCTCTCTCTCAAAGAGGTAAGGAGGATACTTGTCCTAATGCTACCCATGTTGCTTGAAATGCATTGTGCATGTGATTGGCTAGACTTAGAGGGGTCCAATGAGATTCAAGCTTGAGCTAAAAAGAGGGGCCAACCAAGGCAAGCAAGGGGTGTGCTTGGGGGTATACACCCTCTCACACACTCATTTGTCGTAGATTCTCACTTGGTGAAAGTAGAGGAACTCCACCTTCTTCTGCCTACACCAAAACTCTTGGCTATGGAATGCAAATCCAACCAAGAGCCATGCTTCAATGCTTAGTCTTTCCATATTCTCCATCTTCATTACTATGCTATTATGTATGCTAGCAAGAAGAGTGATGATAAGTGAGGAACTATTTCTTTCTCCTATGGAATGTTTCTTCGTCCTCTTTCCTACCCTCATTCCTCGCTAGCTCTCTCCACCTTCAAAGGTGTTTCAGGCCTTGGGACCGAGGCCGGGGATGGTTAATGCTTTTTACAAAGTCTATGTTATGCTCATGATGCATGTATCTTTCCATCTTCATAGCATCACCAAGGTCACAAGGAACACAACTAGTCTTGCTTGGTGGGACTTTGCCGTACATAATCTAATAGATATTGGAGCGTAGCTAGTTACTTGGTTAGTTGGTTGTGATTGTTATCGCCTTGTGTTTTGTTGTGGTGACATGAGAAAATGAGTAGAAGCAATTGATAGGCACCAATAATAGCTCATCTTGGGACTTGATTGGCATTGGAAAGAAGCAAGGTGTGTCCCATAGTGCTCCATATACGACAAAAGGGCTACTAAAAAGGGCAATTGAATCAGGCTGAAGGGTTGCAACTTGACCTACTTTGGTAGTTGGTTACAGGTTGCACCATTCAACCTAGTAATATCAACCATTTAGTTTCTAAACCGTGGAACCATCTTTAAGACACCCATCTTATCCTCAATCAAGCGTAGTTAATTTTCCTTTATTTCAAGATATAGGTTGAATTGCCAAATTGTGAGGAAAAAAATCCTTGTCTATTTGTTATATAGATACAATGATCAAAATTGAGCATGCACTGATGAGGAAAACATGTGGCTAAACTAAACTTAAGGAAGCTTTGAAAAGGAAGCTTTCAAAAACTCAAAAATACAGAAAGCATAACCAGACTATAAAAGTTGAACTACACTACCGACCTGATAATCATGTACGAATGTCATCCAATTGTGCAAGATGGAGGACAATGCTTGAGTCAAGCTACAAAAAATAAATGTGAATAGTTAAACATATCGTCTTGCAATGAAACATCATAGACTGAAACTGCAAAGTATACAGTGCACGTCATGCAGAGGTGCCATACAACAGTATGGTGGAGAGCTGGCAATGTGGTCTCTCCAAAAATTATAAGAAACGGAAGCCGTGCCCTTCCCCTGTAGCATTTATGTGTTGTGACAGGCAAATGCATAGTCATGGGGTGTTGGATACAAATAACGAACCTTGTAGTGCTGTAGAGCCAGAGTCACGCTTGTGCAATTGAAACATCCAGTGTTGTGAACATATGTCCTCCCTGCCAGACACAAAACATGCATTATGACAAATACAAGAGATGTGGCACATTGATTAAGATTAAATAGAAGTAGATCTAATTTTATATTCTATGTCGAAGGTTCGCTACATAAAGAGTTATGGGTGGTTTTTGATAGATTTTCCCTTGTAAAAATTTCACCATCTCTCTCTACTCGATCATCAACTCTTTCTCCTACCTTATACTTTCGCCATTTCCTATTTGCAGTGTGTCCTCTCCTTGTAGACCAAGCAGGGCTTCTCCTCATTTATGTTGAGATGTCGAGCTCTACATCTTGAGCTGGCATCCACTACGGGTCTTGGCCACTTACGACATTTACTCACTGGCGCGTTAGGTGACCGACACGGAGGATCTCTGCCAGTGATTCTATAGTTGGACTACACTTATAGTGCCAGCCTAGTACGCTTCTAGCGAGTTCACACTTAGTGACCGCATGTACATATGTGCTACTTTTTAGTCTTAGCACTTAGTCATTTTGTACTCTCTTTTCTGTGAAGAAGAAGAAGAAGTTTTCCATCTCTGTGTGCTTTGTGCTTGTCTTGCATCCTCATTCTTTACATGGTATCAGAGCCTGGTGCAGGCAAGAGAGGCTAAGAGAGCAAGATCATCACAATCCCTTCGTTCGCAATCCACGCACAAGTTTCTGAACAGGTCTCCAAAGTGCAGTATACAGAGATTTACTGTACAAGTACAGTGGTTTTATGTACGCTTGATTGTGGACACTCGTTGAGTGTAGAAAGCGTTACAGGTACCACGATAGCAGGTTCAGCAGATTTGCAGATTTTTGCAGATTGCAGCTATTTTGTCTTAGTGCTTCAAGATGTCTGACGGTTTCAGTCAGATTGTTACTGAGAAGCTTGAGAAAAATAACTACCCTGCATGGAAGTTCAGAATAACTACCCTACATGGAAGTTCAGAATAACAAATTTCCTAAAAGGAAAAGGTTATTAGGACTATGTAGAAGGAGACAATGAAAAGGAACCAGAGATTCCCGAGGCAAATGCTACAGCAGAACAAAGGAAAGCTTTGAGGGACTGGCAACAAGGCCAGAGCAAAGTGATGTATTGGCTTTCTATGAGCATCACAGATGGCATGATGGGCTATCTACAGGATGCTGAAACCCCCGCCATTGCATGGAGAAACTTAGGCAGAGTGTTCGACGTGAACACCAAGGCCAGGAAGCTTCAACTAAAGTCGGAGCTAAATCAGGTTAAGAGGAACAACCTCTCAATCAATGATTATGCCTTGAAGATCAAGAGTATCATTGAGGCTCTTGGATCTATTAAAGTCTCAGTGGAAGACGATGACATTGTCCGTGCATGCTTGGATGGTCTAGGAGATGAGTATGTACATTTTAGGTCTTCCATGAATACAAGAGACGACATCCCCGTGTTCCAAGATTTGATTTCTATGCTTATTCTTGAGGAGAAGAACCTTGACACATCTTCTTCTCATGGCAGAAATAATTATGAACAGGCCTTCTATTCTAACTCCAACAGAGGTAGAGGCAGAGGTCGTGGTTGAGGCCCAAGGGGTTGCAGGGGCCAATTTCTGGAAGGTCAATCAAATCAAAACAATACAGGTGGCAGGGGAAACCAGTCTCAAGGCAGGGGGAGTCAAAGAGGTCGTGGTGCAGGATCAAGCAGGCAGCAACATACTCCAGATAGCACAGAATGTTGGACTTGTGGTGAAAGAGGTCACATGTCACGTGACTGTCCAAAGGGAAAAGCAAGTGGAAAGAGAGAACAGGGCAACTATGCATCTACTAGCAGAGATGCAGATGACAGCAAAAACGAGCGCATGTTTGTTATGCAGCATGTAATGAATACAATGACTGCAGAGAATTCCACCCAAGATGATGTTTGGTATGTGGATTCAGGTGCCTCTAATCACATGACGTCTCGTGGAGAGTGGTTTAGAGATATGCGCAAACCAGATGTGTCAGGCTATGTGCAGACAGGAGATGACACAGCTCACCCCATTGCTCATGTAGGGGGCATACCTCTAAATACAAAGAGTGGGAAATCAAAGTACTTAGCAGATGTACTTCATGTCCCAAACATTACAAAGAATCTTGTTTCTGTTGGACAAATGGTTGAGCAGGGTTTGCAGGTTCGCTTCAATCCAAATGGCTCTTATGTAGAAGATTTCCAGAATGGCTGTAAGCTGATCACAGAGGGCAAATGTGTGGGCAGAATGTTTACGCTAAATGTAGACATGCCTGAGGTAAAAGCTGCATTATTTGCACAGGGCACAGGTGTTGTGGCTGATGTTGACATTTGGCACAAACGCATTGGCCATGTCAATGAGTAGAGATTGCGCAGCATGCAATCAAAACAGATTGTAAAAGATTTGCCCAAATTCAAGGTGGATGGTATTCATAAAGTGTGTGCAGCATGCCAGTTTGGAAAACAGTCAAAGGGCTCATTTCCACATGAGCACAATGTATGTAAAAAGCCACTTCAGGTGGTGCACACAGATGTTTGGGGTCCAACCGATACTGCAAGTATACATGGTTGCAGGTACTGTCTCTTTCATTGATGACCATACAAGGAAATTATGGGTCTACTTCATGCGTAACAAAAGTGAAGTGTTTGGTCACTTTCAAGACTTCAAAGTCATGATTGAGAAGGAGACAGATATGAAAATCAAGACATTGAGGTCAGATGGAGGGGGAGAGTACTTCTCCAATGATTTTTCAGATTTTCTGCGAATGCATGGTATACGCAGGCAGTTTACATGCAGATATACTCCACAACAGAATGGGTCACAGAAAGAAAAAATAGGCACATTGCAGAGGTTGCACGTGCATTGATGAATGAGAAGAACATGCCTCATCATTTCTGGGCTGAAGCCGTAAATACAGCTGTGTACATTATGAACAGGACACCTACAGCTGCGATGCATGATGTAACACCTGAGGAAAAGTTTACAGGTACAAAGCCTGATTTGGCACACTTGAAAGTGTTTGGCTGCATAGCTTACGTGCATGTACCAGATGAGTTGCGTAGGAAATTGGATCCTAAAGCAGAGAAATGTATTCTTGTGGGATATTCCCTTGAACAAAAGGGGTACATGTGCTACAATCCTACTACACGAGAATTACGAGTGAGCAGAGATGTAGTCTTTGATGAGATGAGTAGCTGGTACAGTAATGCACATGGCACTATTGGGGCTGATGTAAAAGATGATGTGGTTGTACAAAATGTGAGGCCACAGTCACAGGTTTTGAGTGGACCACAAGAGTCCTCTTCTCGTGGCTCTGTTGAGAAGCCATGGAATGGTAGACTACGTACGCAGGTTACTCAACCAACAGGTACAGGGAATGTATCACGAAAAGGAAAGGAAAAGGTTGATGAACCTCCCTTTATGGCTGATGCATCATCAGGTTTTTTACATGTAGACATGGATTCAGATGGTTCTGAACAAAGTCTTAATGAGGAATTTGGAATTCCGGCTGTCAGGACACCTGGTGTAAGGAAAGTACAAGAAGATGTTAGAGGGCAAAGGAGTGACCCAGGACCGCGCAAATCTAGCAGAGTCAAAAATCCAGTTCAGAAATTGACTTATGATGGGTATCTAGCGTATCACCAAGCCTACATGGCTAAGGTGATACAGGATGTGGAGCCCACATGTTTTGAGGATGTAGTTGGAAATGTGCATTGGGATGATGCAATGAATGAAGAGATGGCTGCATTGGAAGCAAACGACACATGGGAGTTGGTGCCATTGCCAAGTGGCAAGAAAGCTATTGGCTGTAAATGGGTGTATAAAACCAAGCATAAGGCTGATGGTAACATTGAGCGTCACAAGGCAAGGCTGGTCGCAAAGGGTTATGCACAGACGTATGGCATAGACTATGAGGAGACCTTTGCTCCAGTGGCAAAGATGAAAACTGTGAGAGCTGTCATAGCAGTGGCTGCATCTAGAGAATGGATTATGCATCAAATGGATGTAAAGAATTCCTTCTTGAATGGTGAGTTGCAAGAGGAAGTGTATATGGATCAGCCACCTGGTTATGTCGATCCAGGTTACCCAGATTATGTATGCAGACTTCTCAAAGCTTTGTATGGTTTGAAGCAGGGCTCTAGAGCATGGTATGACAGGATTGCCAAGTATCTTGTCAGTATTGGTTTTAGGAGAGCTCATGCTGATCATTCACTCTATGTACGTGAGAGTGATGTGGGGATTGTGGTCATTACCATATATGTAGATGACCTTATTATTGTTGGTGACAATGCTATGGAGATTGACCATGTGAAGGGTCTTCTCAAACAAGAGTTTGAAATGAAAGATTTAGGCGAGTTGCGCTACTTTCTTGGCATTGAGGTGATCAGGACTCCAGAGGGTGTATGGCTATCACAGAGACAGTATGCTTTGGACATGTTGTCAAAGTATGGTATGGCTGATTGTAAGCCAATTTCTATTCCCTTGGATGTGAATGCAAAGCTGAGTGCAGAGAAGGGTGATGTTGTTGAGGATGTCAACATGTACAGGAAGATTGTGGGTAGTCTAATCTACTTGACTATCACGAGGCCAGACTTGAGCTACACAGTATGCTTGGAGAGTCAGTTCATGCAGCTTTCGAGGAAGCCACATTTGGATGGAGTACGATGCACACTTAGGTATGTGCAAGGTACTCTTGACTACGCATTGTTCTATGCAGCAGATGCACCATTAGCATTGTATGGGTATACAGATGCAGATTGGGCAGGTAGCATTGTTGATAGGAGATCTACGAGTGGCTTCATGTTCTCTTTTGGGAGTGCTGCTGTTACTTGGAGCAGCAAAAAGCAGCCTACGGTTGCTTTATCGAGCACAGAGGCCGAGTACAGAGGTGCAGCAGTTGCGGCGTGCGAGGTAGCTTGGCTACGCACATTACTTGAGGACTTGGGAGTGCATGTGGACCAGCAGATTTTCATCCATTGTGACAACCTCAGCAGCATGCAGTTGGCTAGGAACCCAGTGTTCCATGCCAGGACCAAACACATAGAGGTCCATTACCACTACGTTCGAGAGCGAGTGTTGGCGGACGACATCGACTTGGTCTACGTCAGCACAGAGGAGCAGATAGCGGATATCTTTACCAAGGCCCTCGGAGTTGAGAAGCTTCGACGTTTCCAGACTATGCTTGGACTCTGCGACATGCAGAGCTCGAGGGGGAGTGTTGAGATGTTGAGCTCTACATCTTGAGCTGGCATCCACTACGGGTCTTGGCCACTTATGACATTTACTCACTGGCGCGTTAGGTGACCGACACGGAGGATCTCTGCCAGTGATTCTATAGCTGGACTACACTTATAGTGCCAGCCTAGTACGCTTCTAGCGAGTTCACACTTAGTGACCGTATGTACGTATGTGCTACTTTTCAGTCTTAGCACTTAGTCATTTTGTACTCTCTTTTCTGTGAAGAAGAAAAAGAAGCTTTCCATCTCTGTGTGCTTTGTGCTTGTCTTGTGTAGCTCTCTTGAATCCTCATTCTTTACAATTTATGCAACTCGTCGGCCATGCAGTAGCAAGCTATCATGTATTGGGTCTATCCTCAAGAAGCTAAACATGAGCACAGAGACATAGAGACACACACACATACATCCAAAAACGTCGAGAGAGCAAGGCACACATGAGAGGCAAGGCCGTAAACGAGGACTTGCGATATTCTCTCCTCCCCATGTGTAGTCGCCATAGCCAAATTTTGAATTATATAATCAGAGGCACGTTAGCATGGCGATGACAATTTTTGAGCCGGCGACGTGGTGCCCTTTCATCACCTGCGTCCCCGCTCTCTGCTGATCGACATGAACGGTCCTCTCTCTCTCTCCTCTCTCTCTCTCTCTCTCTCGCAAAGAATGGCCAGAGACTTATATGAAGAATATTGAACTGCTGATTGCAACTGCCCTCTCTTTGCATCTGGTGAAATCAGTGCAGAGCTTCTTGGCCCTGCCAATGTTGGGCCCTTTGTTAAGCGAATATTTTTTACTTCAACTTCTCAATCTACCTTAGACTTAGAACAACAAGTAAATTTGCCAAGACGAGCACATCTTTATAGATTATCAACAAAACATCTTGGGCTAAAGCATTGCCACCAGGCAATTTGCATGAGTGATAACTACAATCATGCCACCACCAGGTTCAAACAAACAATAATCATCTACATCCTAAGGTGGCATCTAGACACAGTAAAGTGTGGACAACCCAAACATGCCAGAAGCTCGTCAAGCACTTTTTGTGCTTTGGTGGCTAGCTCTGTGGTGCAGACCTTCAGAATGAGGGAGAAGGATCCACGCAAGCACAAGTAAAACCCAACGTCGTTTTTCCTGCGAGGCTTCTCGCCATGTGATTTGAGTTGTGGGCATGGCTTGGATCATGGGCTCAAATATCAAGAAAATGACCTTTGGCTCACCAAGTAAATAGCGTCGCCGTTGTCCACACCTATGTTTGTCGAGGTAATACGTCTCCACTCGCAATTGCTGCCGTCAATTGATGTTCAACTGATAGTGTGGTGCAAAGAGGGGTGATGGTTGCTATCGATGGTGTACTCTGCAAGTGGTTCCAGGGTGCGAGATTAGAGCAGATGGATTTGCAGCATGATGCTTTCCTCTTTAACGTCTCTACGTACACCAAGTGTGGAGCCCTGGAAGGTGAGGATAGAGGTCGAGGCGCTAAGACCGGAAGGCTAGTGGTGGGTGTGACTTGGAGATTGTCAGTTGAGGTCAGCAAAGGTAGGTTGTTTCATTATCTCCGCATGAAAAGCTTACTACATGCAATATAGTCATGTGGAATGCCTTGATCTCAGGCTATGCCGAGAGCACCCAAGGTAAAAATTCATGCATAGTATAGATCAGAGGATGCGAAGGCAGCAGGGTCCGCATCTTAGCTCTCTCTCTCTCTCTCTCTCTCTCTCTCTCTCTCTCTCTCTCTCTCTCTCTCTCTCTCTCTCTCTCTCTCTCTCTCTCTCTCTCTCTCTCTCTCTCACACACACACACACACACACACACACACACACTAAGAGTAGATAGAGACAAACCTGCAGAAAAAGATCCGAGCTGCTTGGAGAAGATCGAACTGGTTCTGAGCGCAATTGAGCAACGCAGCGTGCTTTTTACTTGTTTTATTTAGAGCTTTGCTAAACAGTAATCTTTTTTTTTTTAAATTAAATCTAATGCCATGTGGTGGCTTCTGCGTTCAGATACCAGAAAAAGAGCCTTTGGCTCACCAAGTAAAGATTGTATTATACCAAGTCTCTCTTGATGGGAGATTCTATAATACAAAAGTCTATTGGAGCGGGGATTGGCTCCACATAAATCCGGTCCTCAATTGTTGTCAAGTTCTCTAAACTCTGTCTCTTGCAAAAGTATTGTTCATGCCAAGTTAACTAAGTACCATGTTTATGTTGCTACCATCAATTAAGTTCACCCGCTATGCTCACAAAGTAATCTCACAAAAATGCTCTCTTTAATTCTCCTAATTCCATTATCCTCAAAGTTCATAGGCCATTTCCATTACGTTGGTATCAGAGCATTTGGTTTCTCTTTTCTTGCTTAAGAAAAGAGGTCCTTAAGTAGCCTATTAATGGTTGATTTTGTTTATTACATTAGGGTAAGTGGGACTAGGATCTATTATCAATTTTGTTGAGCCCACTATGTGGGATATGGTGCACACCTCGGGAGCTTTGTTCTTAATAATGGAGTCTTTTTAGACTTGCCTATGGCTTTACCATTATTGAGCCATAGGAATTTTGAAAGGAGCTATCCCTCAACAATTCTGCTATGTTAGACCCACTCCACTACTCTCTATATTAACCAATTCGAGCCGTGGGTGTAGATACTTAAGTGCCTATTTTCAAAGGCTAAGAGGAGTAGCAACTAAGGTTTTGAATTGCCAAAGCATACACTAAGTAAACACATAATTTTAATTAACATTGCTGACAATAACCAAGAGAGTAGACACAATAACCAAGAGAGTAGAATGAATATTGAAAACTTTGATTTTGCACATGAAGGTGCTAATGACGATGCCCCCCATGTTTGTTAATTATCTTGTTACTAGGTTGCAACAAGCTATGGGCAACCCTCTTTGCAAGCCGAAGTTACTCAACAACTTCGTGCCTATGGGATTTCTCTTCCTCTTCAAGAGGAGAGAGAGCTTAGGAGGCTTCTTGTTGAGACTCCCAAAAAAAGACTCTCTTCCATAAGAGAAGAGGAATCCAACGAATGAGAAAGAAGCAAATCCCTAAGTTCCTCTAAAGATGTGGCTCCATGAAGATGGCGGTCTAGACGATCGCCAACTCCTCACAAGAGGAAACAAAGGAAGAAAAGGGCACTCTCCTTCTCCTTGTCACTCTAAAAGGGAACAGAGAAAACAAAGGAAGAAAAGGGCAAGAAATAAGTCACCCTCTTCTTCTTCTTCTTCTTCTTCACCTTCCTTCTCTTCCGATGAAAGAAATAGCTATTCTCCTACAGAATACAAGAGGGGAGGACATTGCAAATCTTACCATGCATGGCGAAGGTCACAAAAGCTCAAGAAGTTCAAAAGAGGGAGGAAAGAGTATTTGTTTTCTCACCTATGATGGCACCTTTGGTGCTACCAACAAAGTATTGGCCTTCATCTAGTAATTTGATGCGGCCCATGGAGACGAGGGCTTCATAGAGTCCTCCAAGCTACGTCATGTAGCTATGCACTTCCAAAAATATGCTCGTCAAAGGTGGGCTAGCCTTCGTGGCAATGGCAAAGACCCAAAGACATGGAAAACTCTACGAGTTTTCATCATGAAGCACTTTCTGCAAGCGACGCAAAGGACATGGTTGCTTCGCGCATCAATTTTCAACAAGGGGCTAAAAGAAATGCCAAGCCCATGGAAAACAAAGATTGAAATGAAGCAAAGGGGAAGAACAATGTTCAAAATTCTTCCCAAGGCAACTCTATCAACCAACAACAATAAAGCTAAGGAGAAAGAAATCTACAAAGGCAAGAATCGACTTTCTCCAGAGGAGCTAGAGTATTACCGCAAAGTTAACTGGTGCTTCAAGTGCAGGGAGCAAGGACAGGCCTATCGTGCTTGCCCCCAAATAAATGTGCGCAATGAGCCGCCTAGAGCCTCTATGGTTGAAGCTCCAAAATAGGATGCTCATTGCCAACGAGGATTTCTCCTTTCCTATGCTTGGGAAAAGATGCAAGAGCATGATGCCTTATTTTGTTTGACCGTGGTGACCCTGGTTCAACTCACAACTTCATATCCACACGGAGTTGACCACCAAGCTAGGCATACAAGCCCACAAGATGGGAGATGCATTGAAAGCCAATGGAGCTATCAAGGGACAAGACGTCTCAGTTACTCCCTTAATTGAAAATTGAGGCTTCATGTCCAAAGCTATGTGGACAAAGAGGATTTCTTCATCTTCCCTCTCAAACATGAGGATGTGATCGTTGGGGCACCATGGCTTAACCTCATGACTTCCAACATGAAGCTCCTTGAAAGAAGAATCTACTTCACCTACAGGGAAAAGAGCATGTACATAGATGCTAACGAGTCGGGGAACACCATATCCTTGGTAATACGCTTGCTTTTGATAAGTCCATGAAACACTCTACTTCTGCGTATATGATTCTTTTTGGAGAATTTGCAAATGATTCCAATGGTTTTACAAGTAACAATAAAGGGAATCAAGAGGAATTAGAGTTGTCTAATTTCCTAAATGGATTCCAAGATGTTTTCATTGATGACATTCCTAATGAGCTACCTCCAAAATGAGGGATGATGACCCTGCAATAGAGCTTCTACCAGGAAGCTCATTGCCTAACAAGCCTCCTTATCGAGTTTCCCAAGCTCAACAAGAGGAGATCATGAGGCAAGTTCATGATTTGGTGGAAAAAGGGATGTTGAGGCCTAGCTCCTCTCCATTCTATTCACCAATACTTTTAGTGCAAAAGAAAGACGACACATATCACATGTGTGTCGACTATAGAGCACTAAATAGGATCACTATCAAAAATAGATTTCATGTGCCACAAGCCACTCAAATTCTCTTGAGGAGTACAAGCGACACCTCCATGTAATCTTTCAAGTTGTGAGAAAGAAGAAGCTATTCATTAATCAAAAGAAAAGCGAATTTTTCCTACAAGAGATTCAATATTTAGGTCACATTATCTCTAAAGATGGAACCGTATGTATCCAACAAAGTTAGAGATAATAAAATCATGGCCTAATCCAAGGAATCTACAGGAGGTACGAAGCTTTATAGGTATGTGTGCATACTATAGATGCTTCATAGAAAAAATCTCACTAATAGCAGGCCCATTACATGACTTAACAAAAAATAACGTAAAATATTCAAGAACTGCAAAAGTGCAAGAAGTTTTTCAGAAGCTTAAGAAGAAGCTTATCTCTCAATATGTGCTACACTCCTAGATCTCTCAAAGCCATTTGAAATCCATTGTGATGCTTGCTATTTTGCTTCAAGAAGCGTATGCCATAGCATATGAGAGTCAAAGACTCAACTCCAATAAGCGAGTATTGGGCAAATACGAAAAGAGCTACTAGCTGTTCTATATGCCCTAGACACGTGGAAACGCTATCTCTTAGGGACTCCATTCATCCTACGAATGGATCACAAAGCCTCAAGAACTTCATGACACAAACCAAGCTCTTAGACAAACAAATGAGGTAGGAAATTTTTCTTTTGCAATTTAAATTTCATATTGCTCACATTGCTAGCAAGCACAATCAAGTGGTCGATGCACTTTCATGAAGGCCAAGGGTAAATGTGATGTCTATAGCAACTCACAATGATCTATCTTTATGATAGATGAGTATGCTACTGACTGAGACTTTAATTATGTAATTACAGCCTTTGCCTTAGGGAAGAAAAAAGAACCATTCACTTTGAAGGATGGTATCTTCCAAACAGCAATAGGCTATGTGTTACTCACCCATACAATAAGAAAGTCATGTATGAATCCCATGCTTCTCCTTATGCGGGGTCTTTTTTTTCTTTTTTTCAACCCTTAGCATGTATTCTCTATTCATAGCCTCCTGACAAGTTTGGCTTGATTTGGACAAAGAGGGATTCCATAATCTACTCTTCGAGGAGTATAAATTTATTTTTGTTGGTTTACCATGAAAAGTAAACATACAAGAGTATGTTTCAAAATGCGTGGTATACCAAAAATTGAAATTTGATCGAGGGAAGCAACTTCAGTCGACAGGCTTAGCAAGAAAGCACACTCTATGCAAGTCAAAAAGACTATTAAGGCACATCAAACGGAAACCCTCTTTTAGATCTCAAATTTTCAAGTATCATGGCTTGCCAACATCCATAGTGTCGGACAAAGATCCTAGAATGACTAGTCATTTCTAGAAGGGTAGGCTTTGAGAATCTAGGAAGTAGATTAAATTTCTCTTCCAACCTATCATCCACAAACGGATGACCAAAGTGAAATAATTAATCTAACAATTCTTGAATCTACTAAAGCCTATGTCATGGAAGTAGATCAATGTTCTCAATGAGAGAAGTACCTACCTCTTATAGAGTATGCGTATAATGACATTGAACATACTTCTATGGGGAAAGCACCTTTTGAGGTTAAAGAGGAAGATCCAAAAGTCCCTTACTACCTAAAGTACATGGGAAGATCTTCGTTGCTGATGAATATAGCCGAGACTCAGCTCTAGGGTACATGGCTTGCGATCCATGTTGGAGCACATTTTGATGATTCATCATATCACTTGGTTGGGTAGATTAAGGTGATGCTTTGGTTTCAAAATTCTAAATTTTGGATCATTGGGTAAGATTTTAGACCAAATTTTGAAAAATTTGGCAAACTTGGAGAATTTAAGCCCTTTTGTTGGGATTTTAAGATCCATGGTACTAATTTTTTTGAGAATGGACCTCTGGATTGGAAATTAGGTCAGTTTGGCACTTGCTTTCAATGCTTGACAATACTGGGCTTTTGATTTGGTCTTCGATCTCCAAATTCACTTTTGAAAAAGCCACAAGACTCCTTGTGATGGGCTCTAGTTATGGTTCAAGTTTAGTATCAGTCTATGATAGAGGAACATAGATCGCAATCCATGTATCTATGTGTCATATTGCACTGAAACTTGGCAACAACTTCCCCTTGGTCCACTGATGTTTGCTATATGGTTTTTATGGGATTTGGACTTTTTTAGGTCAATATAAAGTCAATCCTTAGGTCCGTTTTAGGGTTTTCACCTTGAACTGTTTTTTGCCCTTTTGACCCACTTTTTGAACTTTTTCACAATAGTTCTTTTGGGAAATATTCTTCAAATCTTACCAGTTATCCACCTGTCAAATTTCAGCTCAAAATCCAAATGAGGTACATAGATCGGGATCCATGTTGGACCTCATTTTGACATAAGATTTGGTCATCTTTAGCTTTTAAGGAAAATGATTGGGTCTTGCTAAAGTTTCTCAAGGCTCATCTAAGGCATACTACGAGCAAGATCCTACGGGCCACCAAGAGTATTATGCTAAACTAGCAAAAATATACTATGGTCCTTTTTAAATTCTTAAGCCAATTAATGAGATAGCTTATCAATTAAAGTTGCCCAACCATTGGCTCATGCACAATGTTTTCCATTAGAGCCTACGTAAGCCTTACAAAGGAGCACCACCAAAAGAAGCAATAGTTGCAGACCCTCCAAAAATCAAAGATCAAGAAGAAGTACTTCAATTTGAGTCCATCCTATGACATGAACACAAGGTATTAAGAAATGGTTTGATTGGGAAAAGATAGTTTTCCATGATTTCCAATGTTTGCAACAATTTAGATAATGCTCAGAAAGGAGAATATGAAGTTTACAATAAAGGGAAATAGCAGATCATAGAGGACATTGCTCATCAGGAGCTAAATACTAACCAATTTGAGAAAGGAATAGATGTTGGAGGAAGGAAAATGTGGGAAAACCTCTTGTTGATGGCAGTGCTGATGAAGGTCCCAATGCTTTCTATGGTGGAGAGGATGAAGTGATTGTGGGTGCTTCGAAACTGGAGAATTGGTACAAACACCTGCAAGAAAGAGTAGTTATTGGCTTATGTCATGGACGCAGGCCCCTTGTAGAAGTGCTCAAGTTATGGATCTCATAGGAGTGGGAAGCCCGACATTTGTTTCCCTTCAAGGTTCAATACCTATCTAACCCAAGCATGGAATCCCTCTAACTATTTCTTCTCATATAGTTCACCACATGTAGAGTGGATGATATACCCACCATTGACATTTTGAAAACAAGGCACTTTTCTCCATCTCTGCCTTGTTCTAGAAACATTCCTTCTTGAAAAAATTCATAAGTGCTATCTTGGTTTAGCTTGAGAAGTGCATCAATACCAAACAATTTCTTCATGGGGACACTCTACATCACATAGACAAAATGACAAAACCTATCGGAAACAAAAAATACATGTTGATTTAAAATAAGAGAATTAATCACTCCCATTTGTGAAGAGAAAAACACTACTTACTAATTGTGTTCCCAAAGACCCAATTCAATCTCAACCCCTTAATCCCTCTTCTAATAAGGATACTATGGTACCTCCTGCCAACCCCTCAAAGAAGGCTAGGGGCATACCTTTTGACTCTAATGATTCAAAAGAAGGGGAGCATTGTGTATCTGCAACTCAAATCAACTCTCCACCTTGTAACCTTGATGAGGATAGGAAAAATGAGACCATTGGAGTGGATGATTTTGGTAACTTTCATAAGAATGGATGTAAATCCATTTGTTGGGCTTGCCTTGTCAAACCATCAAAAGAAAAGAGCCTTGGCTTCTTGCTTTTGATCTTAATCAAATCGTTCAGAATTATGGCAATAAAACAAAAAAAGGTTTGATTTGAACCCTAGTCAAGTTATTCAACCTTCACATTCATTGAACCAATATTAGGAGTGAAGAGTTAAACTTTCAAGTTTTTTAATTCAACTGAATTAATATTTTTATGTGACAAAGAGAGCTTGTAAGAGACTATGTAAGTCAAATGAAGCAATACATCGATCAATGTCCTGAGTTGGAAATTCCAAGTGACGAGAGACTTGTCTCATTATTTCTAGAAGGCTTACTCAATAAAGAGTTGCATGCCATTCTATATAACAAGAAACATACAACCTTGGAAGCATGCATTCTAGATGTTATAGACTTTGATGATAATTGTAAGATCTTTGATGAGAAAAGCATTGTTAAAAAGACACACAAGGTGAACCCACCACATCTATTGTGCTAGCACAGGCAAGACCTATTGTGGCAACTCCTATGAATGCTATCGAAGACATGCTCAAGCACATGAATGCTATGATGAGCAATCAAAAGAATTGTGTACACATATATATATATATATATATATAGCAATTAATAGCACCCTCGTCTTGGTGGTTGTTTCATTCCAATTACTTAGAAGAAAGTGGTACCTTTTATCTATTAGTGTGTTTTTCAGCATGGTAAAACAAACCTTACAAGTTTTTGTCTGGGCCCTTCTACTTCAAAGACTTCTTTCTTTTTCAGAAAGCCCACACCGCATTGATTCAAATTAAAAAAACAGTCAATCGATACCAAGACCACTTTTTTTATAACAGATTAAGATACTTGGGCTATCAAAATTTCACAAATTTTATAGCTTTTTTAGGAAAATTTTAACCACACTAAGCCTATTAGTGGAAGTGTTAAATTTGTCAAAAACCAACCCATTGTTGCCGGTTTCTGTGATCATTGAAAACACTACCTAGGGAGTCTAGTCTTCATGCTCAAGACTGATCCCCTCTACAGCTCACCGGTTAGATGAAGACGATTAAACTTCAATCTTGAATAATGAGAGAGAGAGAGAGAGAGAGAGAGAGAGAGAGAGATGCCAACATGCAAAATCTTATGATACAAGAGAAATCAATCTTAGCCACATCCATGTGGCCATTTGCATGGTCTACATGCAAGCTAATGCCCATCAATTAGGCAAGCTCAAAGTTCCTCAGAAAATTCCCAGTGATTTGCACGAAGGACATGATTGCTTGCATATCCGGAGCCCGTACGCGCTGGCACAGAATCATAAATGCTTAAGCTGGATAATCAGGACATACCAGGCCAGACGCAATCTTCTCTTCATGATGTCATACCTGCTGTTTTGCAATTCAACATCAATTTCTTGACAAATGGATTCTTGCTCAAGACCTGTTTAGTAGGAGCATCTACTCCAATGTTTCATCAACACAATTCCTCAGCACTGACCCCGTTTGGGAATGATAAACTCACGTGAGCTGCCCATTTTACACTTCCGTAAGCTCCAGTTTTGTAAAAGATGTACTCTTACATGCCTGGTGCTCAGTTACAAAAGAGTGCCTCCTTTGAAAAATAAGCATGCTTTAACTAAAAGCCCAAATCACTAAAACCTGCCCCGTTTGATCTCCCGATCCAGCTCAAGCAGCGAAGGCAAGGGCCTAGGTATCATCATGTTTAATGACCTGTAGATCCGTCTTGTGGTTTCACCGAGCCCACAGTTGTTTGTGATGCAGTCCATCATAGAGCTGGGCGATTGTGTGTGGCCCTCCTTGCTCTCAAGCTTCCAGCCCTTTGGAGACCCAAGTACTTGAGAAATCTCTTTAACATTCTGTTCAACTTTCCCATTGCTGCTACTTGCCTTGCCAATTAGTGCTGCACTCTCAACAACATGCGGACTCCTTGGAGAACTCAATGGTAAGCTCAAAGATGTTCTAAATGGGCTATGTTTGCTTGAGATCTGAGGTGAGCCAGCCACAGAATCAACCTCATCTATGCTGCCTGATGGGCAATCCTCAGATGAATCAAACGAAAGTGGAGGTGATGGCATCAGCCCTGCTACAGCCATACCAAACAAGGGAAGGTGCCTGATTGGTGAAGAGACTTGCACCAAAGGAGGGTCCGGTGCATCCTCTTTTTGGTCAGCCGAAGCTTTCTCCCTCTCTTCCACTGTCTGTACTGGCATTGATATGATTCTGCTGATTTGCCTTGTATGCGCGGCTGTATACCTCAAACTCCTCACATAACTGAGCTCTGTGGCTTTGCAATGAGGGGTTGTGGAGATGACCTGCCTTGGCTTCAGATTAGACGCGAACAACTCTAGCTCATCCTGAGAAGAATGCATAGAGTAACAGACATGCCAAATTCCAAATGGATCTCTCTCTGCCTCTGTAGGAGCTGACTTAATCCGCCTTCGCGTAATGGCGGGCGCCTTCTCATAAATTTTCTCAAGTAGCAGCAAACCAGAGCCCACACCTTCTAGCCTTTCCCCATATGTGTACCACTGAGCTGATGGACGAATAAACAGCGGGTCCGGCTCATTTTTGGCATAAGCTGCTGCAAACTTTGTTTTGGCCTGCTCATAAAGCTTTGGAAACCCTTCACAGACCTGCCAACACCATCAACATGTCAAGCATCCCTGCAACTTTGCAAAATAAGCATCAACGGAAATCGTCAAAGCTTACATGTAGTCGAGTCGTTTTAGGGTCATCCGTAATCAAGTCGGATGCCACTTCGCCAAGGGAACCATAAAAATCTGCTAGAGTACGCTTGTCAACATAGATTTTGAACCCAAATGCACAAGAAAGACTCCTCAAGAGCAGCTCTTGCCCAAGAAGGTCGCACGCCAAGTAGACAATCGGAGCACTTGGATGATTCCATATGCATTGCTTCACCTAGAACCGATAATGCCAATAAGACTCTCCCGCAAAGATATAGTTACGCACACAAAATATTGGATATGACAAGTTGAAACATAGCATACTGCATGATTGCACAAGATAATACAATTGCACATAAGACTCTCATCATAAACAGTATATCGATGGTACACCCACAATGGCCGAATAAAATAACAGGATTTGAGTCAAAAAGCATGAGCGGATCAAGATGTACCAAAGGACTACCTGGTTAATGGCTTCCTCCCTACTTGGCATCCTCACAGCCTCCCTGCCAAAGGTGCAATCCAGGAAAAGACAGTCTACCAAACCTCCAAAGAGCCGGCGAGGAAGTCTAGCACAGCATTCAGCTGTAAGCCGGCAATCACCAGTATGCAAGACCGTCCCGAAAGCACCCTCAAATAAAAACATAACAGCACCTGTGGAAGGAAAAATTCTCTCTCTCTCTCTCTCTCTCTCTCTCTCTCTCTCTCTCTCTCTCTCTCTCTCTCTCTCTCTCTCTCTCTCTCTCTCTCTCTCTCTCTCTCTCTCTCTCTTACCCGGACAATGACTGGCATCGTATGCAGTCACCGTGAAAGAACCATCATTGGCGTCTTGAATTAACTTGGGCTCTTCAATATTGATGAAGGAAAACGCAGATCGGTGCATCTGAACCACAAAACTGATCTGCGATAAGAAATGGCTGTGTGTGTGTGTGTGTGTGTGTGTGTGTGTGTGTGTGTGTGTGAGAGAGAGAGAGAGAGAGAGAGAGAGAGATACCTGGGGATAGCGAAGAAGGACCAGGCGCGCCGTGAGGGGCGTGCAGAAAATGGGAGCAAAAGAGGGGGAGATGCCGCGCGTGTGGTCAAGGTGGGCGTGGGTGAGAAAGAAATTGCGTCTCCGGCGGGACTCTGGCGACGTCCATGTGTCCACACAAAACGGATAGAAGGGAGATGCTTCCTCGTCTTCCTCCTGCTGTTGCTCTGCCATCTCTTCTGTCTATCTCGCTCGATGCAGGAACTTTTCTCCCACTGTCTCGCCTAGTTTGAAAATTTGAGTCGTGTACTCTTGAAGCTACCGCCAAGTTCCGGCTTCTTGGGTGGTGTTCACACCGCCCGCCCGCCCAGGTCATCAATGAGGAGGTAAGTCTTTTTTTTGAGAGAAACTGAATCTACTTCTACTAAGGCCTCTGTCACACAGAGACAGCGGCCACGTGTGACCTGTCAAAGCTTGGGCGTTCACCTTTTTCCTGTGCAGAAAGGATTGCCGACCATGCTGTCACACTAAGCGGAGGACAACTACGGGAAAAGAGGTTGATGTAGGTTGTGCAACCAATCAGCGCTTAAGGAAGGACCTTGGGCGGGTGTAGGGCAGCTTGGGGGGGTCGCCCGAAAACTAGTGAAGCTTGGACATGAGTTGGCTGCCAGGTCAACCAAAGCCATGGAGTCCATCCGCCCTGTGTGACAGCCATCGCCAAAGGCAACGCTGCTGATTGGGCCACGTGAGACTGGAGAAGTTTCGTCCGCCCTCGTCTGAGAGGGGCCTAACATAATATGGCGCTTGGGTCTCCCATGCCACGTGTTGTCTATTGCGAGCTGAAGGCCTCGAACAAAAAAAAATGAGCTTGCAAGAGCACACGCTCACATTAATGGTGCTTTCATATGAGTACGCTGGTGGCAACTCTGTCAGGCTTTCAAGTACATTAGTTTCTTGGTGACGGCCGAAATTCGAAAGCTCATATTCACTGCTCCAGAGTGCCAGTGCTCCATGAAGAAGCTCATATTTCCTGCTCTGGAGTGCCAGTGCTCCGTGAAGTACAACCGAGAGAGAGAGAGAGACAGAGAGAGAGAGAGCACGTCAAAGAAGAAGGGGCAAAGAGAGAGACGCTCTCCGGCAAGGTAGGTCTGCACTCTGCTCCCCCCACGAACACCCACCCTCGCTTACTGTCGCCGACCAGTTGAACCACCCACCCTCGCTTACTGTCGCTCCCCCTCGCTTACTGTCCCGCCACACAGGCCCGCCATGAACACCCACCCTCGCGCTCGACTACACACATTCGGTTACTGTCACGCCCAGCTCGCACTCTGTAAGCCCGTTGTTTTCTTGGCCCAGCTCGGCATCAACTTCCCTGCAAGCCCGTTGTTAACTTGGTATACACCATACAGCCAATGCGCCCAGCTCCCCCGACCGCCAATGAGCACGGCTCCCCCGAGCGCCTGAATTGCCCTCCTACTCCCACCACCGTTGTGTCGCAATCTCGCAGCAAAACGCTATCATGTTCGGGCCATTGACCACCCACCCTCGCTACTTGTGCACCCTCTCTTCCTCCTAGAAAGTTTGTGTCTCCCCCAGCAGAAAGCAAAACGTTCTCGCTCACCCTCTCTCTCTCTCTCTCTCTCTCTCTCTCTCTCTCTCTCTCTCTCTCCCCGTTGCATGCATGAGCACCTCAGAATATATCATTCGATTCAATATGAAATGTAACTTAACAATCTATATTTTTATTGTAGGCAGCAAGTGTGCAAGCCAAGGCGAGTGGAGTTGAGGTGTGTGTGAAGCAGCTCAACCAGGTAAATGTTTTGGTTAACTTTTTATTTCAATTTATTTATTTGATTTGTTTATTCACACAAACAGAGAGAGAGAGAGAGAGAGAGAGAGAGAGAGAGAGTTGACAATTGACCCGAAATGTTTTGGTAGATTAATGTTATGGTAAATTAACCTAATTCATAAAAATACAAGATAGAGAGAAAGAAATGAAATGAAATGAAATGTTATATTAACGTCTTGAAAATGCCAAAATGACCTATGAGATCAAACTGTTACAAAATTGTGAATTTGATGCCATGTCCGGGTACAAAACGAACTAGAACAAAATACTACTACTATTAGAATCCATCCTCATCTGCACTCTGTGTTGGAATTAGGGTTGCAGAGAAACACACACAGCTTGGAGAAGACGAAGGAAGCTCAAGGCACACAATAGAGAGTGTGTTACTTAGTGTGCAATGGAAAGATAGATAGCCCTAGAGTGATGGGCGTATATACAATGCATGTGGGAAAAAACCTCCTAAAGAGGGAAAAAATGCCTCGGCGGTCCTAGTGTGTTCACACACATCACTACCACATGTATATGGTAACAAATCCCCCCTGGAGTGATGCGGTGAACGAGAGCTGGCACATGAGTAAAGGGAAGTGCCATGCCTTGAGGACAGGATCAGTCCACAAAGGGGAGTAAGCCCAAAGCTTTGCGGAAAGCTTCAAGCTTCTCACGAGACAATGCCTTTGTGAAAAGATCTGCAAGGTTGTCCTGTGTTGGCACATAAGCTAAGCTAATCTCTCCTGGTGAGAGCCTCTCCCTGACATAGTGGTAATGCACCTCAATGTGCTTTGTGTGAGCATGAAAAACTGGGTTCCTCGCAACTGCCAATGCGCTCTGACTGTCAGTGTAGATAGTGTTGGCAGTGTCCTGTCCAACACCCAAATCAGCCACAAGGCGTCTGAGCCATACACACTCAACTGTAGCTGTGAAGACTCCCCTGTACTCAGCCTCACAACTCGAAGTGGCCACAGTAGGTTGCTTCTTGCTCAACCATGATATACATGAACTGCCAAGCATGAAACAAAAACCACTTGTGGACACTCGCGTGTCAAAACAACCAGCCCAATCTGAGTCCGAAAAAGCATGTAAGTCTGGCGGCAATGATCCCCCCTTGGGATAAAACAAGCCAAGATGTAAAGTGCCACTAAGGTAGCGGAAAATCCTCTTGACAGCCTGCCAATGTTTAGACCCTGGGCTATGCATAAATCTGCTGACCTGTGAGACTGCAAACTGAATATCTGGCCTCGTGTTGCATACATAAATGAGGCAGCCAATAGCAGTTTGGTAAAGAGTGACATCAGCAGGATCACCAACATCATGTAGACTCAACTTCAAACTTGTTTCCATGGGGGTGGCAATAGGTTTGCAATCCTCAAGTCCAAACTTACATAGCAATGTCTCTATGTAACTTTTCTGACACAAGGCAATACCATCATCACACTGCTTAAACTGTATACCCAAATAATGATGCAACAGCCCCAAATCTTTCATCTTGAAAGTAGCATTCAAATCAGCCTTAAATTCAGCAATATGTCTCTCATTTGGTCCAATGATCAGCAAATCATCAACATAAAGAACCACAATGAGAAGTACATCACCCTCACGCTTTACATACAATGTGCTTTCTGTTGGACTGTTACGAAAGCCTTGTTTGACCAAATGAGTGTCAGCTTTCTAATACCAAGCACGAGGAGATTGCTTCAACCCATACAAAGCCTTGTTACATTTGCACACTTTGTCCTCTTGTCCTTTTATGACAAAACCGCGAGGCTGCGTTACATAAACTTCCTCAAATATGTCACCATTCAAGAAAGCAGTAACAATGTCTGATTGATGTACATCCCAACCAAAATGAGCTGCCAATGCACATAGAAAACGTACAGTAGTCATACGACAAGTGGGAGCAAAAGTCTCTTCATAATCTATGCCCTTTTGCTGTGCATAACCTTTTGCAACAAGTCGAGCCTTATGGAGATCGATCTCACCATCCGGCTTGCGTTTCAACTTGTAAACCCACTTCGTACCAATGGCCTTTTTGCCAGGAGGCAAATCACATAAAGTCCATGTGTCATTTTCTATAAGTGCATCATATTCTGATTGCATGGCAGCCATCCAATTTTCTGAATTCTGTGCTTCATCAAAAGACAGAGGCTCCTCAACATCATGTAAACTAGACACAGCCAAAGCATAACAGTCTGATGCATAAGATGCATGGTGAGAGCCTAAACGAGTACGACTAGACAAAGGTGCATCCAATTTACTGTCACGCAAAGTGTGCACCAGCCATTTTGGCATACCTCTAGCCTGCTCATTTTCAGCCCTTTCCTCATCAAGTACATCATGTACTTCTGCATCAGTAATAGGTTGATCTAGAACATTTTCAGAAACCCCCATAGGATGTACATTTGCCTCATTGGAACTTACATTCGTATTTCCACCACTGAAAAGAGGCAACAAAGTGTCATAAATGTCCTGTGAGCTTACATTACTGTCTCTAGTACATGACAGCAAGGGCTGAATAGAATCTTCCACAAACACTACATCCCGTGAAACCAGAATACATTTTGTTTGCGGATCATACAACCTGTAACCTTTGCTTTCAGCACTATAACCAACAAAAATACATTTGACAGCCTTATCATCCAATTTTTTGCGCTGCACTTGTGGCACCAAAGCATATGCCAAACAGCCAAAAACACGCATGTGCTCAATAGAAGGCTTTCTATCATGCCATGCTTCATATGGAGTAATAGACTACAAAGCTTTCGTAGGACACCTGTTAAGTACATAAGTGGCACACATAATGGCCTGAAGCCAAAAAGAATGCGGCAAAGCTTGACTTTTGACCATACATTGTGCCATTTCCGTCAGTGACCTGTTTTTCCTCTCAGCAACACCATTTTGCTGAGGTTTATAAGGCACTGTACATTGGTGTTTTATCCCACGACTAGCCAGAAATGCATTAAATTCATGAGACATATACTCCCCCCCTCGATCAAAACAGAGGGTGCCCATAGTACATTTTGAGACATTTTCGGCCATAGCCAGAAATTGTTTGAAGCACATAAAAACTTCGAACTTCGCTTTAAGCAGAAATACCCATGCATGCCTGGAGTAATCATCAATGAAAGTCACGAAGTACAGGTAATTGCCCAAGGACGGAGTTTGCATGGGCCCACAAACATCACTATGCACAAGCTGCAACCTACATGTGGCCCGAACTGAACCATCCTTTGGAAATTTAGAACACTGCATCTTACCCAAAATACAGCCTTCACAAACATGTTTGACAGGTGCTTCAAGAGGTGGCAAAGAAGCAACCATATCAGATTTCTGCAAATGCAGCAAACTGGCAAAATTCAGATGACCAAAACGTGCATGCCAAAGTTTTACATCTGAAATAGCCCTTGAATCTGCAACAGCATTTGCAAAATTTTGTCCACACTTGTCATACAAAGTGAGCTTATACAGCCCACGACACAAAAGCCCAGATGCAACAATTTCATCACCAAAACTGAGATCATGAACGATACATCTGTCATCCACAAATTTGACTACAAGTCCAAGTCTAGCAAGTGTGGATACAGACAAGAGATTCTTCTTGATCCCAGGTACATAAAGTGCATCAACAAGTGTGAAGGAACTGCCATTAGCAGCAGTGAGCACAATCTTTCCAACTCCCTGAACTGGATAAGAGGCGTTGTTGGCACAAGTGACTGAATTCCCATGAGGGACAGACTCGAGAGAGGTAAACAATTCACGATGTGAGGTAATGTGCTTTGTAGCACCACTATCGAAATACCAGTACACATGTGAATCTGCAGCAACTGACAAGCATGCATCATGGACAGCAGGATTGTAAGTGCACTCTGCGCTAAAAGCCCATTCTCAGCAACACAGTCTCCTTTCATAGAAGACTCAACAATGGCTGCATTTGTAGTGGAACCATCATTTGCAGTGGAACCACCCTCTTTCTTCTTAGCCTCTTTGGCCTTCAACTTAGGACACAACTTGATCAAATGATCATTGGCTTTACAATAATGGCAACGCATCTTCTTTTTGCCCTTATCACCAGAATTTCCAGACGAATTGCTGCCAGCAGAAGCATTAGGAACATAATTTTTGCCACTCATAGCAGAACCATAAGAAGTGGCTGCATTACTGTTACCACTCTTTCTTTGAGAAGCAATAAAAGCCTGTTCAACTGCACGCTGCCTAGTCCTGTTTTTTCTAGAAAGTGACTCTTGCAACAGCAATGTGCATAATGCATCAAAACTTGACAACTTCAGGATTTCCTTGGGTCATAAGTCTCCAAGTACTAGCAAAAGTCTGGTAAGAATCTGGTAAGGCATCAAGAACAGTCTGCACAAGGGAACTGTCTGAAATGACTTCACCTGCAGAAATAAGTTGCTCATTGATATCCTTGACACTAGCAAGGAAAGTGTCTATATCATCTTCCTCATGCATAATCTTCGACTCCAGCTCTTTACGCAGCAAAGCAATTTTAGCCTCATTGCGGCTTGCATAAAGACCTGTTAGAATATCCCAAGCCTATTTTGCAGATTTTGCTGAACGGATGTGAGGAACAATGGTGTGCTTCACAGACAACGCAATCAATGCATGAGCCTGCGCATCCTTAACATCCCAACGAGCTTGTTCTGCCGTAGGCAAAACAACTCTAACAGCTGCAATCCTTGCAGCAAGACCTGCAACATCCTCAACATCGCCTACATCCTCAGAACCAGGACGTACATCAATGCCCTGCACAATGTTCCAGACACCCTTTGACACAAGAACATGTTGCATCATATAAGCCCACATAGGGTAGTTGTCCCCATCCAACTTTTCCTCACCAGCAAACATCTTGAACACATCTATGTTGTTGTTGTCAGCCATGGTAAATGCTGCACCTGATGTGAAAACTGCCCGAAAATAGGAGAAACGGAGCGGGAAAAACCTGTGCTATATAGCAAAAACTGTAGAAGACTATAAGGCACCTATTATGCAGATAACGGCACTAACAGAAATTTTGCACAAAATGACAAAATAGCCTGTGCAGTACTGCCTGTAGTGGAAACGGAGGTCGAAATGAGCCCAAATCAAAATTCTGAGCAGACCAAGCTCTTCGAGCACTCCCAAAATGTTTGTCGACCTGCGAAGGCTTGCCAAAGCTCACTGAAATCGGAGAAAGTGAGCAGGCGTGTGCTGGAGCAGCTGGCGACTAAGCCCGCGAGGACGTGACCTGCTCTGATACCAATTGTTGGAATTAGGGTTGCAGAGAAACACACACAACTTGGAGAAGATGAAGGAAGGTCAAGGCACACAATAGAGAGTGTGTTACTTAGTGTGCAATGGAAAGATAGATAGCCCTAGAGTGATGGGCGTATATACAATGCACGGGGGAAAAAACCTCCTAAAGAGGGAAAAAATGCCCCGGCGGTCCTAGTGTGTTCACACACGTCACTACCACATGTATATGGTAACACTCTGGATGTCGAGAGAGTATGGCTCGAATCCTCTGTTGTAGTCTCCGCCAATGCTGTGTAGCCCCACTCCTCAATCGTGGCCGTCTGGATCTCCATAGCTCCAGTGCTCGGTAGAGAGAGAGAGAGAGAGAGAGAGAGAGAGAGAGAGAGAGAGAGAGAGAGAGAGAGAGAGAGAGAGAGAGAGAGAGAGATTTTATTATCATCCTCAGAGGTCAAATATGACCTATGGGACCAAAGTTACACATGATGTAGTATGTGTATGGCTGATGAGTGACTCTCGATGCTCCAAAATTGTGGTGATGAGAGTCGCAATGTAGGGCCCACACTGTGGCTGGGAGAGGAAAGTGTGTAGGTCTAAGTTATGGCTAAAAATGTGAGAGAAGCAAGTTCGGATGTGACCAAAAGCTGAGCACTTAGTAGTGTGGTACTCAGACTCTTGAACTTGCAGTGAGCATAATGTGCACAGTCGATTTGACTCTTCTCCATTTCCCTAACTCCCTATCTCACATCGAAGGAAATGGGAGCTAAGCCAAATGGCTGCGATAGTGCGTATTGCCGACAAGGGGATAGGCTCAAGCATGTAAGTGTGAGTATGGTTTCCTCTTTCAGTGAAGAACATGGTTTTGTAGTTGGGGGCAATATGGGTGGTGTAATGTATGAAGCGTGACCCACCAAATTTCTCCCAAGCCGTAATACATTGGCGTTGTAGAAAAGCTTCATTCACTTGGGAGTCAATTGAAGCATCATGTAGCAAGTGTAATGCATCCCATCTCCCAAACCACTTCTTTATGTCTTGCATCCATCCCATGCTCAAGATCTTGCTTTTATGCGTCTTTTGAACCTTTTTCCTTGCTTCCCATGCAATTGTAGGAAGTCTATGTGAGGGGTGTTGATGCTTCTTTATTATGTACTCCACAACCCTTTCCATGCCCATAACCTCAATTGGAAGAGATCCCGACTCAAGAAGTAGGAGCATATATGGTGTTTGTGTCTTAACTTGGAGAAAGTTTGTAAGAAAACGCTTTTGGACATTCTCAAAGTCTTTCCAAGTAGACTTTGAGATGCTCCCACCCCACACTTCAACTCCATAAAGAAGAACTGGTGTCACCAATGCATCAAAAAGATACTACTTGAAGACCCAACACTTGATGTTTCCTGCATTACACATATTCTCAATTGCATAATATGCTCTCTTTCCCGCTTCCAAATGACACATAGCACATTCATGCCACTTGTGATTGGATGGAACCTCAAGGCCAAGGTACTTAAAGCTCTCAATAACTTCAAGTGTCTCATTGTTGTACACAATGCATGGCTTCTCCTTATGGTTGGTTTTCACAAGCATAACCTTTGTTTTGGATTCATTTACAATCAGCCCACTATGCAAGCAAAAGTTCTAAAAGGACAACCACAAGCTTTTGTGCATCTTCTAAAGTGTGTGCTAGAAGCACTACATCATCCGCATACAACAAAAGCATGATTACCGCATTGCAAATAGTGACCTCTTCAATGCCTTCTTCTTGCATAAAGTCAAGTACCATTTGTTCCAATTGAACGAGCGACTGAGCTAGGGAGATCCAGACACCCACGACTGCGGAGGCCAGACTATACAACATCGACAGAGGCTGCATCAGAGGATCCAGGTCACTTTGGCTCGACATGCACAATGCCTGGTCAGCAGACTACTGACCATGGAGGAGATTGATGACGTCCGCCAGCGACAGATGCTGGATCTCCTATGATCTACCTATCCCAGCTAGCTGTTTTAGCTGCTTAGTCCACACCCAGCAGTTTAGGATTCCATAATATTTTATTTTGTCATTTTGTCATCTTGTTATTCTGACTTTGTATCAGATCCACCACATTGTAACTTTCTGGTCTCATAGGTCACTTTGGCCTTTTGAAGACGTTAATATAACATTTCATTTCATTTCTCTTTTTAATTTCTCTTTCTTTAATTTTAATTTCCTACGCATACATTAATTCTCTCTCTCTCTAGTTTTAATTTCCTACGCATACATTTCTCTCTCTCTCTCTCTCTCTCTCTCTTTCTCTCTCTTTCCTACACACACACCACTCTCTCTCTCTCTCTCTCTCTCTTTCCTACACACACACACACCGCTCTCTCTCTCTCTCTTTCCTACACACACACACCACTCTCTCTCTCTTTCCTACACACACACACACACACCGCTCTCTCTCTCTCTATCTCTTTCCTACACACACACACGATGTAGAGAGAGAGAGAGAGAGAGAGGGGGGTTGGGGGGGGGGAAGAGTTCCATAAGACCTACGCAGTAGGTTTCGGCCAAGATGTGAGCGCGCGCGTTGAAGGTGAAAATGGCCCCTGCGCATGGGTTCCCCTTTTCCCCCCCAATTTTTTAGCGTCGAAATGTGCGTCGATATACGCATGGTAATGTCCATCGATATACGTGTGGAAAAGCATGCCTTGCCACGCGTATTTCCACGCGCATATCGACGGCTATTTCGACGCGTATATCGACGGGATAAAAGAACGTCGATATCCGCGTGGAAAGGTACGGCCGTTGATATATAGTGCGTCGATAACTTTGGGTTATGTTGTAGTGACATCCTCTTAGTAGACAAAAAGGTTACCTGATAGCTTGAGGTCGTCATTAGTATGATATATGTCGAGACTGCACTTTATTCGATGTATGGCTGCCAAAATAAAAAACAAAAAGGCCAATTCCTGAGCGGATGTTTACCGTTATCTAACTTTCAATCACACAAGGTTCACTTTTATGTTAAAAAAGTCATTCAAGTAAGATATTTGATGTATATATATAATCGTCAAGTTCTTCTCCAGATCATCTGTACTACCTTACGAAGGGAACAAAGGAAACAGATGCATGATCGTAGAATTATCACTTCATATCATATAGCATTCCAGATTATGCATCATATACTCTAGGTTTTTTAGATTCGCGTTTTCCTCTTCTTTGATGTTTGTAAGAATACACAACCGATATAACACTTTGTATGGCATGTTATGCAAATCGATCACAAGTTAATGGGAATGTATATCACAGTTTCAAATCTACCAAAGACGAAACGTATAAAAAAACATTAAATAAATATGTGATTATTGTCTGTGTAGTAACTCCAATGCCGCCACCAAAGGATGCTTAGCTTGCGAATTTGGGTGATTGTTGGCCGATTGTATGCTGGGTTTGTTTGCCGCCAGAGGGTGTACAATTTTGTGTGTGTGTATGTGTAGCTTGTGTATAAGAGAACCGGGCAGCCACACCCTCAAGTGTGTGTGTGTGTGTATGATAGGACCCAACAGTGTGCGCATGTATGGGGGTTTGTAGAGCAGTAGGTAATCGTGAGAGGAGCAAAATGCTAAAGCGTAGGGAGTTTAGGGTAGATAACCATTCTCCTTGCTTGCATTTTTATACGTGCAACACGCCGCATCAACCTGCGGTGCCTTAAACTCCTATCATGCGCTCAAGAGCAACGGGTTAACCTGCCAACTATTCTCCCTTAATCAGGCATGCCCAAAACGGTGTATTTCAAGATTTTCAATGATTTTGTTAGTCTATATCATTGTTAAGTGATTAACCAGACTAAGATTTATTTTGTCTAGACCTTTATTATGCACCATAGAAAGAGAGAGAGAGAGAGAGAGAGATAACAGGAGGGAGGTAACCATGCTTTACCCCAAAATTTCCCTTTCCGAATAGTATTGACTTAGAATTTATTTTCCAATATCTTGACAAGGATTCCCTCCGCTAGAGAGATAGATCCAGATAGAGAGCGAGAAAGAGAACATCCTTCCAATTTTTTAGTTTCTCTTGCGGTAAAAACATGTACTGTCATTTAATCATAATCTATTATATAGAGACACTGAGAGAGAGAGAGAGAGAGAGAGAGAGAGAGAGAGAGAGAGAGAGAGAGAGAGAGAGAGAGAGAGGGAAAGAGAGAGAGAGAGAGAGAGAGGGTTTTTTTTGTAGGAAGGTCAAATTGGAGGTGTTGGTTACATTACTAAAAAATCGAGAGAGAGAGAGAGAGAGAGAGAGAGAGAGAGAGAGAGAGAGAGAGAGAGAGAGAGAGAGAGAGATAATCAACATGGCCACTTGTTAAAAGTGCAGTTAAACACTTTAAAAAAGTATAAGCGCAATACAAACACTTCAATTACTAATCGTCATGCCAAAATAGAGCTGCATTGCCAAAAAGTGTCAAGAGATCCATTATATCAAAGTCTTTACAACAACCTCAATGTTTTTGTTTACAACAACTCATATTCTACTCTATAATTGGACGGTTGAGGATCACTCCTATATCCCATTGATAAACTTCACAATTAATTTCAAAACTTCAAGCTCTTCATCTGAAATATAAGATTTATGATTGTGATATATCTTTCGCAACTGAATATCACAACCACAAACATTGACATAATAAATATCAACCATATGTAGTTCTTGTAGGACTCTCATCAATTTTATCTTTGTAACATGCTTAAGCGTCCACTTTCCATACCACCCATTTGCATATGAATACACCCAATGATGCCACCAACACCATGTACCATTTCCTTAAAGATACTCTTCCTTAACTTTCAAATGATTAAGCATCTTTATATGTATTGGGAGAATAGCCAATACATCATGACACATGTTAACGGGGGCTTTCCAATCAACGAGCAAAGAAAATCGAGCAAAGCTAATTACTGAGCATATATGTGCAGCACCCTTGACCAATTGATGCAAGTGTAAGGTATATTGAAGAAAATAATCATGTCATGCTAGATTCGACTAGCACCACAACACAAATAGGTCGTACATCTAAAATTACCACAAAGCAGAGGAGGCTTCAAAATCTCAAACCTCCTTACATGTTGAGGCCCTAAGAAAATTCCATGTCATAAAGTATCTCTAGCTATCTCATAAACTTCGCTACCATGGAACCTTGTGGTGGATGCCATGGAAGAGGTGTCGCACGTGGAATTTTCTTCAGATTCAAGGGCACTATGTTCTTTGGGTCATGCCGGCTTAGCCCATGGTTAAGCCATGTCCCGATTGCTACGGGTGGATGCTCTTGAAGGAACTTTTGAACCTGATGCTAGGGTTGTTCCAAACCTAAATAACATGTGGGTTCCCCATCTATGGATTGCTATGAGAAAATGCAACACTTTTTAAAGAAATTTTTCTCAAATTTTAATTGTTTTTATGTTTTTTTAAAATCTACATGCACGAAAAGAAATAAAAATTATAAGACAAAGTAGGCCGACTCCCTTTTTTGTGACTTAGATCAGTGGATAGTTGTTAGATCCGTGATGAGCCTCTGGTCCTTAGATCGGTAGAGAGCCCTCTCATCAATTTATGTCAAATATGAAGTCCTTGGCCCAACAAAATATTGTCAAAGTGATCAAGTGTCCTTTCCTTAGATAAAAGCTAGTTTTCTCCTCATAGATCTAAGCTAGATTGATGGAGGAAAATTGGTCTCGAACCTACGAGCAGGTTGCCTAGTCAGTCTAGACATGTGGGAATCACCTTTGTGTGACGTCAAATCTTGGAGATAAACCCTTAAAATGGCTCAAATTTTTGAGTAGCCCCTTGCGGTAAAATTGATTTAAAGCAACACCAAATGTGTCCCCAGGTGCCAATAATAGCCCTTGGTCCATTTTTCTTAGCTTAATATCGTGCCGTTGCAATTTCAAAAATGCCGGTTGAAGGCAAGCATAAAAGGAGAAATTCCGCCCCAAAATAGAGGAAAATAGTGTGAAAATTTGAAAAAACGACTTTATTTTAAAAAAATTCCTCTTGACAAATTCAAGAAAAGGAATTTTGTGTGTTTGGGAAAATGGTTTGTCCCGAATTTTGTGTGTTTGGGAAAATGCAATCACCTACGCTTGTATCTTGAAGGCATGTGGCATTATGCAGATGCTGATATGGGCAAAAGAATTCACGATGATATTGTTAGCCAGAGGTTGTTGAAAAAAAACGAGGTACTTGGCATTGTCTTTGCATGTATACCAAATGTGGTGCATTTGCTAAAGCACAAAAAAGTGCTTGAGGAGCTTATTGTTCGAATCGACATCTCTTTGAATGCACTGACTGCAGGGTTGTAAAAAAAAACGAGGTACTTGGCACTATCTTGGCATGTATACCAAATGTGGTGCACTTGAGAAAGCACAGAAAGTGCTTGAGGAGCTTACTGTTCGGAGTGGCATCCCTACGAATGCTCTGACTGCAGGATATGCACAAGAGGAGCAGGGCTAGGCTGCTGTGAACTGTTTTCAGCAGATGTTGATATGGACACAGAAATTCATGACGATAGCTGTGGACTGTTTTCAGCAGATGTGAAGCTAGAGCTATATCCACACGCAGTTGCCTACGTGTATATCTTAAAGGCACGTGGCTCTTCCCAAGATGTTGATATGGACACAGAAATTCACGATGATATTGTTACTCATATGCTATTGTAAAGAGATGTCATGCTGGCACTCCCTTGGTCGATGTGTATGCCCAATGTGGTGCACTTGAGAAAGCACAAATAGTGCTCGAGGAGCTTTTGTTCGGAACAACATCTCTTGGAATGCACTGATTGCAGGATCCGCACAACAGGAGTAGGGCTAGAAAGCTCTAGGCTATTTTCAGCAGATGCACAGTGAGGGCCTTTCTCTAGATGCAATCACCTATGCATGCATCTTGAAGGCATGTGGCTCTATGTAAGATGCGGATATGGGCACAAAAATTCACAATTTCTTTGTTCGTCAGAGGCTTTTGAAAATAGAGGTTGTGGTTGGCACTCCCTTGGTCGATATGTATGTCAAATGTGGTATGCTTCAGAAATCATAAAAAGTGCTTGAGGAGCTTCTTGTCTGGAATGTCGTCTCTTGGCACGCACTGATTACGGGATATGTGCAACAGGAGTAGGGACAAAAAGCTCTAGGCTGTTTTTAGCAGATGCAAAGCGAGATTATCTCTCACCATTCAATCAACTATACTTTTGTCTTTAAGGCATGTGACATTACCAGTAAGAGAAGGACATACCATCACTCTTCTTCACTGACGTGAGGATGTCACCTCCCTTACTAGTAGTGAAGTGACCTCATTAAAAATCACTCAAACACCTCATTCGTGTTGCACAAAATGCGGCCTCCCAGCTGAAATCACTCAAATGCGGTGTTGGGAGGCGGAAAACACTCAAATGCGGTGTTCTTTACAAAAGCCCAAAAAGTGCTTGATGAGCTTCTTGTCTCTGGAATGTTGTCTCTTGGAATGCTCTAATCGCGGGATATGCCCAACATAGGCAGGGCCACGAAGCGCTGGGCTTTTTTCAGCAGATGCAAAGAGAGGCAGATCTCCCAAATGCAATCACCTACGCTTATATCTTGAAGGCATGTGGCATTATGCAGATGCTGATATGGGCGAAAGAATTCACGATGATATTGTTAGCCAGAGTTTGTTGAAAAAAAACGAGGTACTTGGCACTGTCTTGGCATGTATATGCACTTGAGAAAGCACAGAAAAGTGCTTGAGGAGCTTACTATTCGGAGTGGCATCTCTTTGAATGCATTGACTGTAGGGCTAGGAAGACGTGGACTCTTTTCAACAAATGCTAATATGGACACAGAAATTCATGATGATAGCAGTGGACTGTTTTCAGCAGATGTGAAGCGAGAGCTATATCCAGACGCAGTCACCTACGTGTATATCTTAAAGGCATGTGTCTCTTTGCAAGATGTTGATATGGACACATAAATTCATGATGATATTGTTACTCAGATGCTATTGCAAAGAGATGTCATGCTGACATTCCCTTGGTCGATGTGTATGCCCATTGTGGTGCACTTGAAAAAGCACAAATAGTGCTCGAGGAGATTTTTGTTCGGAACAACATCTCTTGGAATGCATTGATTGCAGGATACGCACAAGAGGAGTAGGGCTAGAAAGCTCTAGGCTATTTTTAGCAGATGCACAGTGAGGGCCTTTGTCCAGATGCAATCACCTACGCATGCATCTTGAAGGCATGTGGCTCTATGTAAGATGTTGATATGGGCACAAAAATTTACAATTTCTTTTTTCGTGAGAGGCTTTTGAAAATAGAGGTTGTGGTTGGCACTCCCTTGGTCGATATGTATGTCAAATGTGGTATGCTTCAGAAAGCATAAAAAGTGCTTGAGGAGCTTCTTGTCCGGAATGTCGTCTCTTGGCATGCACTGATTACGGGATATGTGCAACAGGAGCAGGGACAGAAAGCTCTAGGCTGTTTTTAGCAGATGCAAAGCGAGAGTATCTCTCACATTCAGTCAACTATACTTTTGTCTTGAAGGCATGTGACATTACCACTAAGAGAAGGACAAACCATCACTCTTCTTCACTGACGTGAGGATGTCACCTCCCTTACTAGTAGTGAAGTGACCTCCTTAAAAATCACTCAAACACCTCAGTCGTGTTGCACAAAATGCGGCCTCCCAGCTGAAATCACTCAAATGCGATGTTGAGAGGCGAAAATCACTCAGATGCGTTATATTGGCGGGAAGGTGGCGAAACAATGTAAGGAAGGTCTAGAAGAGACTCCATCCAAGATTGTGCATTGATCGACACGACCAATAACAAAGGTACACTTATATTCCGTATTTTCATCTCCTTTATGTGATCTTAAAAGTACTTAAATTAAATCATGTACACATTAAAGCAATAAATTTACATCATTTTTATTTAAAAGATTGTAGATGAAAGTGACAAAGGCTAAAGAATTTTTGTGATGCCCAACAAAGGAACACATAGACAATACGCCACGGCAAGGCAACGTGGAATGATACATGTCTTCATAAAACATCGGTAATGTCTTCATAAAACACGGCCGTAGTTTTTTTACAATAAAAAAGTCCCTCCAACACTGGAGAAGAAGCATAAGTCCCCCTTCAACACTGAAGAGGATAAAAGTGGCGGGGGAAGGGCACGTTCCCTACGGTATTATTATAAATGTGGAGAACGATGCCAACTCCACACCATACATATGTATGGTTTTTTTCTTTCTGTAATGGGCATAAGCATTGTAAATGCACAAAATGCATCTCATTTTGTTTTTATTATAATGTGGAACTGTTTACGTTCATGTCTTTTCATGCAAAATCTCATTTGTGTTGCGAGCTCATAGAGCTTTTGACGAAAGCTTCGAGGAGATATGCTATGGAGTCATCATCATGAGCTATGCCATGCGGTAAAATCCACAACACTATCACTTTTTTACTTCTTACCATATACATAGTGAAGCAATCAAGGCAAACTAGTTATTATTATGATGAGGGTAGCAGCTTGGCGCCACCACCCTCCCAAAGCGCCAAAGGCCCTCCTTCATTGCCATACATCATCGCCATCAGCTCTCTCTCTCTCCGACTCGTTCTTAGCTGGCCAGGAATCTCTGTGTGTGTGTGTGTGTGTGTGTGTGTGTGTTTTTGGCGGACACACCCTCTCCCTCATGCTGTGTGTATTCTGTCTAGCTGATCTTTCTTGCCGATGCATCATGGAGAAAGCTGAGACAAGAGGCTTGTTCTCTACACTCTGGCCATACCAGACATCGTGTCCATCTCTATCACATGGAGTTAAACACGCAAGCAGCTTCTTTGCCCTCGCTAGTGACCGTACGACGTGATCATGGCTTCTTGGGTTGACTTTCCAGGTCAAGATCTCTCTTAAGAGCATGACATAGTTTTTTTTTGTGCTTGCCTAGAAGACATAGGATCAGCACCTCCAACTGCGCCTTCCGCCATTCAAAGCTGTGTAGTGACGCTCGTCTAGGCATCTCATCGGCCAATGAGGCGATGAGGCCTTTGGGTGAAGAAGCCATCGGAGTAGATTCGTCGGTGTGGTCGATACTGAATACGTCCACCGGTAATAAGAGGGAGAGCATATTGAAGCTTCATGGAAACCTGTTGGAACCAGTCCGCGCCGGCGCGGACTAGTTCCAGCAAGTTCAACAAGCACTATATAATTGAAGCTTTCAAAGCTGCATAGTAGTAATGGGAGAGAGTTAGAGAGAAAAAAAGTGCCAGGTTTTGCCGTTTGCGATCATCGCGTCCCTCTCCAACCCTTCTGAAACCTGTCAGAACTAGTCCGCAGCGGCGCGGACCAGTTCCAACAGGCATTTATATGTAATCTAAGCTTTCAAATCTTTACTTATAAACATATTATCAACTTCAGCGGGCCTTCCCACTCCGAGTAGGGTTAGAAAAATACTTTTAACTAATCGGTGAAAATAAGGACAAGCTTAAAATTCTACCGGCTTTTAGGTCAAAATTTGAAGCTTTTGCCGGTAATTACACTAAAACTTGTGTAAATTTTTTCGTTTTCTCAAAAGCAATCTCAAAATTTAACCGGGATTAAAAATTTTCAGAAGGTTAAAATACATTGCACCTCGATTTTCTTCTAGCACGTGGCCTTCCTATAGACTTCGTAATTGTAAGCGATACCAATACATGCTAGCACATACCGATTTTAGCACTGGGCGGCACCACTTTTGGCGATGGAGAATTTGAGCGCTATTGCAATGGGATCGGATGCTACTGCTATATATTTTTTGTTTTTTTATATAAAATGAGCAAGTTGTCAAAACTAGATTCCACATACTTACTAGATCTAAGTGTAGATTTAATCATAGGAATCCATAAGATCCCATTTCTCATCTCTCATGATCTCATATGTAGCTGATCGTTACACAAAACTTCGGACGAGGGTCGAACCCCAAAGTTTTGGGGTTGCTAGACCACTTAGACACACTCCTAGACTGAGAGCATCATGTGAAAAAGAATGCCTCGACATGCCCCCCTCATCCCCATTTGCGAGTAGGAAACCACAATTAGAGTCATTACTAGACTAGACATTAGCACACATAGATTTGTTTCACAAATAAATTTATTGCTTAGGGACTTGCTCGTTTCTTTTCTCGCTCGAAAAATCTCGCTCACCATTTTGTAAGACTCTAAAAGTTACTTTTGAGTATTTGGAGAAATTGGTCGTGAAACAATGGAAAAGGTTTGTTTTACATTTTGAGGATTGAACTAAAAACTTGTAAAGAAAGCTGTTGTGGAAGTGGTATGTTGATTGGTATGCTTATTGAGGAAGAGGTTTCCAAGTTCTTTTTGTATATTTAAAAGTAAATCCTCACCTGAGGCTGCTCAAAGATGAGGACATGTTTATTTTGAAAAACGGATCTAATTACAAACAAAGCTCTGCCAAAATTTTGGCAAAATGTAAAATATATTTCTAGATGCTTTTTACATAAATGTCAAGTTCTACATAATCGTGTCCATAAGTTTAGATACGTACTACGATAAATTTTGTCAAGTAGTTTTGGGTTTATCATTCAAATCCTCATGTGAGGCTCCTAAAGAAGGAGGGCCTGTTTACTTTTTGAAAAATGGCTCTAATTACAAAGAAAACTCTACAAAAATTTTGGTAAAATACACTACTTCTAGATAAAAAGTAGTATACATCTTATCCTTTGAAAAGATCATCTACATATTTTATGTCCCCAAAACTTGGTATCTTTCCCTCTCTCTCTTTCTCTCTATCTCTATATTCTCTCGCACTCTCACTCTATACCTATGGGATAGATTTTCCAGTTTCACATATAATCTCTATACAAAAATGATGCTTCCCTCCTTATTTGTCTCTAGCTAGTAGTAGAAGATATCATTCTAGCATAGATGCTTTCTATCGGAAGCCCACCTACGAGGGATATACCATCCTTTGAGAATGCGAGCCCTAAAACTCGCAAGAGATGTTACCTTTTCAATGGAAAGCCACGTCCTTCCGCCATACGCGACTTTCCGGAAGGGTGCAAACCAGTCTTCCTCATCAAACCGAAAACAACCATTGTACCAATTGAAACTATGATAGAGAAAAATCTACCAAACAAACTTGCATTACAAAACGGATCATGCCCGATAGAGAAGCAAAGGCAAAACTCCCTCGAAATGCATATAAGGAGAGTGAAGTGGTTTAAAGGCTATGGGAGAGCAATAACAAGCAGCATAGACTGTTTGGATACTTGTCTTCCCATCAAGGTTGCCCATGTTCTAACTAGATGCTTGTGTTGGATGGTGACATGTATAGGTCTATTCTTTCATAGGTTCTGAGGCTCAATCGTTTTCCTACCAGAACTGGGAGCACCAACATGAAATAAAGAATTTTGTCTTCTGTCTATTTTCTCTTTTTCTATTGTCTACTATCTTTTAATTCTTATCTCTTTTGGTAAACTGTCAATATATGGTTCTCTAAGAGGGGATATCGAATTTATTCTCTCTCTCTCTCTCTCTCTCTCTCTCTCTCTCTCTCTCTCTCTCTCTCTCTCTCTCTCTTTATTTCCCGAGTTGTCCCTGGTCGGACAACTACTATATATTAACCAGGTGTACCAGCGTGAAATGAAGAATTTTGTCTTCTGTCTATTGTCTAATGTCTTTTAATTGTTATCTCTTTTGGTCAACTGTCAATATATGGTTCTCTAAGAGGGGATATCGAATTTATTCTCTCTCTCTCTCTCTCTCTCTCTCTCTCTCTCTCTCTCTCTCTCTCTCTCTCTCTCTCTCTCTCTTTATTTCCCGAGTTGTCCTTGGTCGGACAACTACTATATATTAACCGGGTGTACCAGCGTGAAATGAAGAATTTTGTCTTCTGTCTATTTTCTCTTTGTCTATTGTCTAATGTCTTTTAATTCTTATCTCTTTTGGTCAACTGTCAATATATGGTTCTCTAAGAGGGGATATCAAATCTCTCTCTTTATTTCCCAAGTCGTCCTTGGTCGGACAACTACCATATATTAAACTTGCCTTCATTCTAAACTGTTTATAAATTTGTCTCTTAAACATCCTTTAGGTTGGCTGGATTGTATCTCTTACATGTTTTGGATACTTTGACAATAAAAGGATTCATATCCCTCCTATTGGTACACAATGCCTGCTTTCTTGGTTCAAGGGGACTGGCTCTCATAAAAGTCTTCTTGACTATGAGAAAAAGGCAACACAAGAACAAGAGCTTTTAGCTTTAAAAACAACTTCTGTTAATAATTGGTTAAAACTCTTAGCCCTTGCCGTCACAACTAATCAATGCACTAAGCTCTTTTTTATTATCATTATGTTTTATTGATGCTCAAGACTGCTCTGATCTAGACTTCTATTTCTCATCACTACCTATCATATGTAATAAGCTCTCTTTCATTAAAAATCTCCCTATCCTTCCTCTTGCAATTAGGTAGTCTCAAGAAATTGTAAACCCTCTTTTGGATCTAGAGCTCTTAGATCAAGAAGAAAAGGAGGCCTTAGGCCTAATTAATGACCCTTCTTGTCAAAAAATTGAAAGGTCTATGCCCAGGAATTTTTTTGAAGTCAACCCACTACTTCCTTTTAGACAAATTGAGCTTGACACTATTCGTCTGGAAAACAAACTTTGGGATTTTGAGATACTAAATCAATATGGTCCATTCTAAATTGAGTCTTTACCCCTACTTTGTAGTTTGCCGCCTGATGTGGTGGAACAATGTAAAACCTCCGCACTTCAATCAAAGCATCTACTATCACAAGATAAACCTTTTACACTAAAGCAGATGACACTGTCAGACATTGACAGTAAAAAGTGCTCTAATACTTCCATAGTAGCACGTACAAAGGGACTATCACTCAATGAGAAATAAAACGACATTCAAAACTTCTTGAAAAATTGTTGGAACACATACAGACCATTCATCAAGTTTACCTGTAAGAAGAGTCCCGGTTCAAGTTGCCCAACAACGATCATATGGCTCGATCACCTTCTGTGGTTTGTGTTTCAAAATCTCCCAAGGTTATTTTCTTATACCTCGGACCATCACAAGTATATTCTTTTATTGGATGGGTAACATCCTTTCCCATTGAAGTTCGACATGCAGTAGTGATTTTTTACGCTCTTCATGAACATCTGATGATGCAGCAAAAGGTTTAGTGTTTTATACACCAGGGACTCCATTCCTCTTTCGAGTTCAACATCACCCAATTGGTCTGACCATCAACACAATCTTCAAGCCATCAAGAAGTAGGGAACAACTAAAGCGTATTGCTAGCACACCAAGCAATACATCATCATCATCAAAACAACCTTGACAATTTCGCGGATATGAGGACTTTGGCAGAACCACAAGAATGCTAGAATACATTACAAATGGCAAGGTATGACATTTAATTACTAGAACTAATGGTCTTCAATTATTTAAACAAGGTAAAAAAAGTAGACATCGGTTTATTCACCTAACCTTCACTAATAAATTTATGGAGTTTGTTTTTGAGGAATTGTTAAAGGATATTGGAATCAAAAACAATCTTGAGCACTTTCACATAAAATTTGGATGAAAATACACGAACAATATTGGCCAATACTTATATAAACCATTTGACACATTTGCTGAGACTTGATCTTAGTGAACCTTGTCTTTGCCATACCCAAAAAATATTTAAAAACTTCTTGGAAAATTTGGCCATCTTGGTGAGCATGATCTTACTACTCAGCCATCTTTCATAAGACACCACACATTAAGGGATAATTTATCCAAAGGCCTCAACCATATCCCCCTTGTCCCTGTGCATCTACACTCAGTTAAGGTTGAGTTCAAGAAGGGTGGGGCAAAATTATGCCAATTGCTGAACGTGAATTGTACACCATCTCACTTTCGGTCAATTGAAGAACGACTAGAAAAAACCTTCCAGTCCACCTTCCCAAAATATAGGCATAACCAAATTCCCTGGTTCTTAGAAAGCAACATCTTAGACGAAATGGAGTTTATAAAGAAACACATTTTCATCTACGGTTTGGACAAATCGGCCCAAACTCCTGTAAATGAATCATTAGACTACATGCAAAGAACAGATTGAATTCTTCGAATTTCATGCCTATACACGAATGCAGTAACACCATCATTTCACTCATTAATTCATGTTGCAAGGAATTTAATGTTATACCTTCTCCTGATAGAGGTCTTCCCTACATTATGGGAAATAATAAAATTCACAAATTAGAATTTTGTTGGATAACAAACGCCCATGATTGTGTTTTCTCCCCTGTGGCTAGTATGATCACTAATTTTTTGCAAGGTTTATCTAACGGGCTGATTGAATATAGCGAGAACTTTCAAAAAAACCTTCAAACCTTCTCAAAGGTTAATACAAACACATACTGGATTATTAACAACCAGTATAGCTTTAATTAACCTTCCTAAATTGATTTATTCTATCCATACATATGATATTAAAGCTTGTGATGAAGCATAGCCCGATGGAGTCTTTGAGAAACATTAAAAGATTAATAACTAGTCAACGTTATTAAGGTTTTAAACCATCTAGAAGCAAAATCACCCTTACAAAAAAGAAATGAGAATTAAAACGGTCCTTCGAATTCTTTGATGCTTTAAATATCTTTGTGTTAGACAATTGCTTCTCAAGGTTAGGGTCGATTATATACCGACAAACTAAAGGAATCCCAATGGGATACTCATGTTCTCCTTTATGGTGCAGTCTATACCTTTCTTGGTTTGAGTTAGAATATGTTAGAAAATTATCTAGACTCAAAAAATTTGATATGCTTTTAGCTTTCATACACTCTAATCGATATGTGGATGATCTTCTATTCATTAATAACACATATATTACACAATGCATGAATCACAACAAACCTTTGTCCCCTAAGGACCCCTTTTCAATATATCCATTGGATATCATTTCAGTTAAACCAACTCATACATGGTTTGGTTCTACATATTTGAACACAAAAATAATTCTACAAAGACCTTTCATCGGGGAATACACTACGGAAACAACGTGGAAAAATATGCTGGTGCAACCAAAGTTGGTATGACCTAGAAAGTGGTTTATGCCAGGCAAAGGTTGCAGGCAAGTGCAATGCAGAAGGCTAGGGCAGGTAGTAAGGTCCTGGGCAGCCAAAGGGAAGCGGAGATGTATGCTCAATGCAGCTTTTTAGGCTAAAAAAGCTTCAAGATGGTCCAATTGGGATAGCAAGTGAAGGTGTCAAAAGTGCCAAGTCAATGTTCTAAAAGGTAGTGTTCAATGTTCTCTAGAAGTCGATCCAAACGCCTCGTCCAACGGAGCCCCGGTGCTCGAGATATTGCAGTTCAAAGATAGAAGGTATAGCAGATTCCCGACGCTTTGATAGAAGGTGTAGCAGATTCCTGGCGGGCAGGGCGGCTGGTGACAAGTGGCCCAGGCTGATGTTAGTAGATGCATGTGTAGAGTTTGAATTATGGAGTAGGCTTGTCTTCTCAGATTGAGGATCAGAGCTCTGGATAGCAAGTTATGGCCATTAGAAGTTTTTCTAGGGGCCAGTTATGGGCCAAGTCAACCGCATTGGAGGATGAGCCATTTGGCCTTTTTTAAGCCTCAACACGGTTCAAGCAGGTAGAGCATGCCAAGTGGAGTCAGCAAGAAGTCACGGCTGGTGATTCTGAGCCACGAGCAGTAAGATACCATAGGATGAAGTTGGGAGCATTTGGCGGTGGTGAGCTTGCAAATGATTTTTGTTGGTTTCGACGGCCTCGGTTTGCAACCCCAATAATCTCGGAATGGGGCCGAGTACTTGTGATTTGAGGATCGATATGGTAAAGCTTTGGTTGAGCCTTACGGCTTTTGAATCCCACCCTGATGCAGAATGTGGCAGGCATGGCAAGTAAGGGGAAAGAAAATGACTCTGGGGTGGGGGTGTTTTTTTGGGGGAAAAAACTTAAAAGTGTTTCAAGTTTTTGGAGGCATTTCATCAAAGGCTACCATGTGGATGGCATTAATCCCGTATGTGGAAAAGCGAGACAACTTGGCAGGCTATATGAGCCAGCGGGCGCTCTGATTTGGGGTATGAAGTGAGGGGAGAGAGAGCTCCCCCTCTCGTTGACTATGGAGTCCGCAACGCAGGGTGCTGTGCTTGCTGGCGCGAGGCGACCCGTGGGTGGAGTATGGTGGTTTTGCCTGGTGGTGTACACTGGTGGGGAAAGCCGGAGCCAACTGGTGACATGGCAATGCCCGTCAAGGGGTCCCGTTCCCGCGGCCTTGAAGGCTATTTTTTGAGGGTAAAAGGGGAGGGAATTAGCGACATCGCTAATGCCTCCCCGACGTGAGATAAAGACAGGTCCCATGGGATTCAAGCAGGAGAGGGAGAGTATGGCCGGCCGCCCGAGCCACGGGCCGAATGCAAGGAGAAAGAGCCCCACGGGATTCGAGGGAGAATAAGAGAAGGTGATCTGTAGGCACCCAAGCCGGCCAAGAAAAAGCAAGGGCAAGAGGGGGCGCCAAGTGCAAAATCAAACAAGCATTTCCAAAGCCGAGCATGGCAGGACCAAGGAGAGGGTGAGAAAGAAGGGAGAGAGAAGAGGCAGAAGGGAATCAGACAAAGATGGTCAAAAGTAGGTCAAAGGGGCAGTGCAAAGTTTGGGTAGTCCAAAGGGGTAAAAAATAAAATAAAAAATGACAAGGGGCAATAGCAACATCGCTAATGCCCCCTCCCCCCCAAGTGCAAATAAAGGGAAAGAGGGCAGATGAAAGCAAAGCGGCTACCTCCTCCCAAAGATGCCAAATGTGAATGCCAGATGGGCCAATGAAAGGGAAGTTTCCAAAGTTGAAGGCCCCCCCTATAAAAGTCAAATTTCAATCAAATTGGGGGCTTTTTTGGTGCCGTTTTGAAGCCTGCAAAGTGGAGTTCTCTGTAGACCTATCCCTTTGTACTTTTTTCTTGAGAATGGCCAGTGTGATGGTAGTGCAAGCCTGTGTACATGCCTTTTGAAGTGCAATCAAGCCATTGTTGCCCCGTCTTGTTGTTGTTTCCCCTTCCCCCCTTCGCTTTCTCCTACTTTCATGTTTTCCCTTGGTGCCGGATGTGTGGAAGTGTGTGCCCCCCCGGACCGACGGCGTTTTGTGTGAGAGAGTGAGATTGAGAGGCTGTGTGCGTGTGTAAGGGTGGAGACAGACCGTGGTAGTAGGGGTGCGTTGTGTGGTGGACTTGTGGAGTGTGTGAGCAGTGAAAACTGAGCAGGCGACGGTCTACTAGTGTAAAGTGTGTTTTTCGAGAGGATAGGGGTGTTGTGGATACCCTGAGCTATAGAGAGACTCTTGTGTTTGTGCCAGGCGTGTTCCCCCATTCCCCCTCTCCAACGCATTACCACAACACCAAGTAGCCTTCATACAAGCAGCCATCAGTCACCCTACACAATTAGCATACAAAGTGTGTGTGTCATAGGTCTTACCCATCATTTATAATGCTTCATGCGTAGTTACAATGTTTAATGATTTACAACACCTAAGATTTATGTTTACTTCTAACAGATTCAATAAAAACCACATCAAAACATTAATCACACAGTTTCTCTCAAAAGGTAATTTCCCTGGTATCAAATTCAAGGTCAAACCTTTGACAGATATACTGAATGAACAAGAAATGGAACATGGGACACATAATAATTCTAGAAATATTGCGACATATATCTCTGAAACAACTGGTTTGATTGCAAGAGGATAGTAATCAACAAAGCGAGGACACACAATGAAAAGGAAGAATGGCGGACAGACATACCATTTCAACACACAACATGATGCCGTCTTTTTATCTCATCTGTAAAACTCATTTTTAAGATGTGTCAATGTCTTTTTTTATTCAAATAAAAGTTTTGTATAAACCCCTACAATTTCTTTGAAAAATGGAAGTGGTACCAAGACATATGTAAAAAAGGTTTTTTCCTAAGTAATAAACATCACAAGACAGTTTGTCACATGATGTATTGCAAGTAATAATCATGGGTAATTGGTTCGTATAGTCATGCATACTTTGTATTATTGAATAAAATATATTTTGCCAAACAGACCTTGGTAGACATAGGAAGGATGAATACAGGCTCAAGTAAACATATTACTTAAGAATGAAGAGCTAAAAAATTCATAATTTACGTGGTAAGACAACTCAAATTTCATCTTTTGAAGCATTGGCGGGCGATATGTCCACTTGGTGGGATATCCCCCACCAAGTGGGCATACTCCCAGGGTTGGGGGTGGGCCTCTCTCTCTCTCTCTCTCTCTCTCTCTCTCCGAGTCTCGGTTTTAGCAATGTAACCAACACCTTCGATTTGACCTCCCTACAAAAAAACCCCTCTCTATCTCTCTCTTTCCCAATCTCTCTCTCTCTAGACAGTAGATTATGATTAAATGACAGTGCATTTTTTTACCGCAAGAGAAACTAAAAAACTGGAAAGATGTTCTCATTCTCGCTCTTTGTCTGGCTCTATCTCTCTAGCGGGGGGAATCCTTGTCAAGACATTGGAAAATAAATCTAAGTCAATACTATTCGTAAAGTCAAATTTTGGGGTAAAGTATGGTTACCTCCCTCCTGTTATCTCTCTCTCTTTCTATTGTGCACCATAAAGGTCTAGACATAATAAGCCTTACTATGGTTAATCACTTAACAATGATATAGATTAACCAAATCATTGAATATCTTGAAATACACCATTTTGGGCATGCCTGATTAAGGGAGAACAGTTGGCAGCCTAACCCGATGCTCTTGAGCAAATGATAACAGTAAAGGCACCGCAGGTTGATGCGGTGTGCCGCACGTATAAAAACGCAAGCAAGGAGTATGGTAATCCTACCCTAAACTCCCTCACGGTTACCTACTGCTCTATGAACCCCCATACATGCGCACACTACTGGGTCTTATCATGCACACACACACACTTGAGGGTGTGGCTGCCCGGTTCTCTCATACACAAGCTACACACACACACACATAATCATACACCTCTGGCGGCAAACAAACCCAACATACAATCGGCCAATAATCACCCAAATTCACAAGTTATAGCATCCTTTGGTGGCGGCATTGGAGTTACTACACAAACAATAATAACACATTTATTTAACGTTTTTTATACGTTTTATCTTTGGTAGATTTGAAATTGTGATGTACATTCCCATTAACTTGTCATCAGTTTGCATAACATGCCATACAAAATGTTATACTGGTTGTGTATTCTTACAAATATAAGAGAAGAGGAAAACACGAATCTAAAAAACCTAGAGTATATGATGCATAATCTAGAATGCTATATGATATGAAGTGATAATTCTACGATCATGCATTTGTTTCACTTTGTTTCCTCTGTAAGGTAGTACAGATGATCTAGAGAAGAACTTGGCAATTAGATATATACCTTAAATATCTTACTCGAATGACTTTCTTAACATAAAAGTGAACCTTGTGTGATTGAAAGTCAAATAATGGTAAACATCCGCTCAGAAATTGGCCTTTTCGTTTTTTTTTTTTTTGGCAGCCATACATCGGATAAAGTGTAGTCTCAACATATATCATACTACTAACGACCTCGAGCTATCAAGTAGACTTTCTGTCTACTGAGAGGATGTCCAACCAAAATTTGGCATAGTTTCTTTTTAGGTTTTCTAGACACTATAATAAATAGGTTAGTAAACAAATTTACTTTTTGAGTATTTGGAGAAATTGGTCTTGAAACAGTGGAAAAGGTTTGTTTTACATTTCAAACAAGATTGTGTTACTCTCCAGTCGCCCAACACTCAGGCGCGGCACATTGGGCTTTACCACCCGAACAACATATAGCTTCCTTGCAAGCTTCTGAAGCTGCAACATATTCAGCCTCTGTAGTAGACAAGGTAACACAATCTTGCAAACAAGATCGCCATGAAACCGCACCTCTAGTGAATTCAAAAACATAGCCTAAAGTGGATCTTCTCTTGTCCAAGTCTCTTGCATAATCTGCATCCGTGTAACCCATTACACATGCTTCTTTCTTCCAAAGCAAATGCACATGTCTTTTGTACCATTCAAATATCGGATAACCCCCTTTCACTGCCTCCCAATGTTTCTTGCCTGGATTTGACATATATCTGCTAACAAATCCCACTGCAAAAGCAATATCAGGATGTGTAACAATCATAGCATACATCAAACTCCCAACTGCAGATGAATAAGGCATTTGTGCCATTTCAACCTTTTCCTCTTCAGACTTAGGGCAATCATTTTTAGAAAGTTTCACATATGGAGGCAATGGAGTACTCAATGCCTTCCCCTTCTCCATAAGGAAACGCTTGAGCACTTTAGCAATATACTCAGATTGAGACACATAGACCAATTTCTTGCATCTATTGCGCTTAATGCGCATGACAAGGATATGGCTTGCTTCACCCATGTCTTTCATTTCAAAGTTTGCGTGTAACTCTGACTTCAAGGCTGAAATCTCATCCCTGCATTTCCCGACAATTAACATATCATCCACATAAAGGACCAAAATCAGCAAACTACCATCTTTAGCTCGCTTAGTGTAGAGGCAATGTTCTATATCGCTACGTTTGTAGCCTTGAGAGAGCATGGAATTTATCATACCACTCCCTTGATGATTGTTTAAGACCATAAAGAGTCTTTTCTAACTGACACACCAAGTCTTCATTGCCCTTCTCAACAAAACCTTCTGGATGCTTCATATAAACTTCTTCTTAAAGATCACCATGCAAGAACGTCGTCTTGACATCCATCTAGTCAAGTTCCATCTCGTCTTTAGCAACCAACACAAGTACACACCGTAGAGTAGTCATCTTGACAACCGGAGAAAAGATCTCATCGAAGTCAATACCTTGCTGCTGCTTAAATCCTTTAGGAACAAGTTGTGCCTTGTACTTGGGTTTATTATCATGAGGTGTAATTTTTTGCTTGTAGACCCATTTTCATGGTAATGCATTTTTACCTTTAGGCAACCGAACCAACTTCCAAGTTTGATTCTTATGCAGCGAGTCCATTTTTGATTGCATAGCTTCCTCCCACTTCGCCTTGTCATCCATTGACATGGCTTCCTTATAGCAGGAAGGCTCTTCGCAATCTGTCAACATAATGTAGTCCAATGAGGGAGTAAATCTATCAGGAGGCCATGAAACTCTTGTAGACCTTATAATAACCGCTTGAATCGGTTGTCCCTTAGCAACATCTTGTACTACATGAGGATTCTGTACTTGTTGTCTGACATTAGGCACTTCAGCCCTATTGTGGACAACTCCATCTTCTTGGAAGATAACTCTCCTGACCTCCACTATATGCACAGGCTTCTTATGCATCTTTTCTTCATTGAAGTATACGTCAATACTGTGAACTATCTTTTTAGCTTGAGGATCCCATAACCAAAATCCCATCTCACCAGGATTGCCATAACCAAGAAATATGCATTTCTTTGACTTAGGAGCCAACTTGCTTCGAAACTCCTTTAGAAGATGGCAATACGTTTCACAGCCAAAGACTCTAAGATGCTTGTAAGAAGGTGGCTTCCCAGACCAAAGCTCTTCAGGTACTTTCTCATCTAAAGCCTTGCTAGGAGATCTATTAATAAGATGGACAACAGTTGCTAACGCTTCAGCCCAAAATCCATTAGGCAACTCTGCATTAGACAACATGCTACGTAACTTCTCTTGTATGGTACGGTTCATCCTCTCAGCAACACCATTTTGTGGAGGGTTATATGGAGTAGTCAACTCTCTTTTGATGCCTTTGGAATCACAAAATTTTTGAAAGGCTTTAGTGACATACTCACCACCATTGTGGTGACCTTAAGCACCTAACTTTCTTGCCAGACTGATTCTCCACTAATGCCACAAAATTCTAAAATTTTGAAAGAACTTCATCCTTCTTCCTGAGAGAATATACCCACACTTTCCTTGAGAAGTCATCAATGAATGTAGCAAAGTACAATGAACCTCCCATGGATAGGTTAGGCATAGGTCCACACACATCACTATGCACTAACTCTAATGGCTCACTTTTTCGAGTGCTTTCCCTTTTGTGTGGTGATTGTGTTTGTTTACCATAAAGACAATGCTCACAAAAATTGAAAAATCTAAGAAATTGAAGCTAGGCACATAACCAAAACGAGACAAGATTTTCATTCCCTTTTGAAACATATGTCCTAACCGGCGATGCCACAAAGAAACACTTGGCTGCTTGGTTACACAAATTACATGGTTTTTAACATTGGATACATGTAGCATGTACAAAGTCCCAGATTTTGAACCATGTGCTACCACTAAAGAACCTTTGGTGATCTTCCATGAACTATCACCAAATGTGCAATAATATCCTGCGTCATCCAATTGTCCTGTACTAATCAAGCTTTTGGTAAGCTTTGGCACATGTCTCACATTCTTGAGCATGAATGAAGAACCATTCTGAAATTTCAGCTGCACATCGCCGCCACCAACTATGTCGCAAGAAAAATCATTGCCAAGACGAACACAACCTTTACAGGCTGAATCATATGTACTGAACCACTCTCTAAGAGGAGTCACATGAAACAATGCACCTGAGTCCATAACCCAATCCTGTAAAGCATAGTCATCAGTGGCAACCAAAAATGCTGAATCCATGGCAGATGTGAGATAAATGTCTCCATCAGAATCTTCAACAAAAACATTGTTGATCTCTTCAATCATTATACGCCTTTCCTTAGTCTTGCCTTCTTTCGACTTCTGATCTTTACCTTTCTCTTGTTTCCACTTTTGACAGTCTTTCTTCATATGACCTCTTTTGTGACAATGATAGCACTCAATGTCTTTTTGGCCACGTGATTTGCTACGAGATTTTCCTCTCTGATTCTGCTTGCCCTTTTCTTGTGATTGACCACGAACAATGAGAGCATTGCTAGTACCACACGAAGTATCAAGATTCTTCTTGCTAACCTCTTCAGTAAGCAAATTGCCCTCAACATTAGCACATGTTAAACCATCAAGAGGTGCTGAGTTACTTATGGCTGTGCGAAAAGTATCCCAACTTTTTGGCAACGTAACTAGCAAGAACATTGCTTTGACCGAATTGTCAAAATTGACTCCCTGCACAGTAAGCTGATTGAAAATTGTGTTGAACTCATTGAGATGGTTGCACATGGGTGTGCCCTCATCCATCTTCAAATCAACTAACTTTTTCAGACAATAAACCTGTGATGTTGCACTTTGCTTCTCATACAGATCACATAACTTCTTCCACAGCTCATAACTAGTCTTTCCATGTTCATGTTCACATTGAAGTACACATTCTTTGACAAAGTCAGCATGATGTGGACCTGGCAAGCTCATCCAAATCTAGCCAATCATACTCATCCATATCCTCAGGTTTTATCCCCTTCATCTTTATCGGCCGGATCTGCTTCTTCTGTACTAAGACATTGTAAATTTGTTCCTTCCAAAATGGGAAGTTAGTGCCATCTAACCTCTCAATGTTGAACAAAGAGTTCTCCGATGATGAAGCCATCACTCGACAAGGAACAAAAGTGATAGACCCACTCCACTAAAGAAGATGATGGAAAACCTGAAAAATTTCAGCAGTCTCCCCTGCAAAACTGACTTTTGAACCCAAAACAAATGTGTACAATGACTGAAATGCTGATCAAAGTGGCTAAACCGGCAAGATAGAATCTCAAAGAACTATCACTATCAGTGTCTCCAACTCTAGAAGAGTGTCTCTGACCAACTGAACACTGTCAAACGCATATGCATAAAGATGATAGCAATGCCAACAATGGCGGGTCAGCAGATGCACACTAATACTGCAGTAACCGCATAAACATACATCCTATGTCGATGCCGAAACTATGGGGATGTCGGGGGCTCGCTCCAAAACCTGTATCACGAAAGGATTTCCACATTTTAAAATCCCCCAGCTCAATAAAACCTTTCCACGACCCTCAGCAATAGGCTTTGCATATTTCCATCACAACACATAAACCGCATAAAATCTTACATCAGCCACAAAAACCCTTTTTTGTAACCGTTGCGGTGGTTTGTCTGATTTAACAGACCCTCAAGACCTTACATCAAATATGCATGTGACAGACATTGCAGAAAGAGTCTGCAGTGAAAAACCTATACGCAGAAGAACCGACGAAGGTAGACCACCTTGCTGTCTGAACTGAATATCTCTCAAACCGTGTAAAATTTGCAGATACTTCCTTCTGCAAAGTTGTAGACCACACAAAAATGATTGGGGGCCATAGAAATGGACATGAAATAAGCTATTTTTACAGGTCAAAATAGATCTGTAAAAATCTGTAGCTTCTACTTCACGACCTGCAGGCAGTCTGAGTGACATATCTCAAAATTGGTGAACATTTTGAGAAAACTTATATTGGCACAACTAATTAAAAGACCCATTTTTAAGACAATTAGATATGAATATTCTACCCCCCCCCCCCCCCCCCCCCCCCCCCCTCCTCCCACGCCAAATCCCCTCCCCTACCTCGAATTGCTAGCTTCCCCTTTTGCAGACCCCCACCCCCCCGGGTGCGCCTACCTCCCTCGTCTCACCCACACGCCCCTGTGCCTCCTCGTCCCTCTGTTGATCCTGTGTGTCCATAGCTTGTAAAGAGACATGCCTTGTACGCGCGTGCGTGCGTGCAAGAGAGAGAGAGAGAGAGAGAGAGAGAGAGAGAGAGAGAGAGAGAGAGAGAGAGAGAGAGAGAGAGAGAGAGAGAGAGAGAGAGAGAGAGAGAGAGGGAGGTCTTGCTGGCACGAACTCGCCCTGTGAGCAGCCTCCACCTTATGCCCCACTCCCTGTAGTTCGCCCTCTGATGCACTCCGTGCTCCAGCTAAGAGAGTGCATCGAGGGGCCCGAGGACATGAGAGGAGAGAGGGATCAATTAGCGCACTCTAGAACCTTCTAGGGATACGAGGTAGAGAGTCGATGGGCGGTGAGATAGAGAGAGGGGGTCGATTACCTCACTCGTAAGTAGGCGAGAAAGCACAAAGGAAAACTTCCATTTTCCACCAAGAGCGCATCATTTGAAGATTCTAATTTTCAGTGATCTTTTAAAAACCATCTAGACATACTTCGAGACTTTTAGTTTTTATGCATGTCTAGATCCCCTGGTGGATAATGAGCATTTATGAGGTAACTTTGTTTGATTGACAAAGGGTAGGCCGAAATGTACTTAAACATGTATGACCATTGCTTGGCATTCTAGGAGACTCTCCACTTTCTATTGAGCTTATCTTAGTAGCAGCATTACCAAACAGTATGTGTACAAATATAATGAACCTCTACCATGCATGCATTGCAAAGTAGACTCCCATTCAATTCTTGTATAAGCTTTGTCAAAGTCAATTTTAAAAAAGATAAAGTTTTTCTCAATTTCCTCTCCATATTCCATTCCTTCCCAAAGAGAGATTATAGTATCAAGAATAAATCTTCCCTTTATGAAACCCTTTTGTCCTTTCAAAATGAGTGATCCATGAGAGAGCTCCATCTTCTAGCCAAAGGAAGGGAAAATAAATTTATAGAAAAAAGCCAGACATGTTATAGGCCTATGGTGGAAAAATCCTCCCTTGTGTATCATTTTGACAACACCAACATTAATTGAAGGGGAGAGAGCCCCTACAATTGGGGCGTCTTGCCACAATAACATAAAAAATGGTGTCTTAAAAAGCCCATAAAATTCATTGGGAACTCCATCCAAACCAAGAGTTTTGTTAGACTTAAAATTTCCAATAGTTTCTCTTATCTCCCCTTTAGTCAAAGGTTGATTTAACAATTTAGCCAAGTGAGGAGGCACTTTTTTTTTTTACATAAGCAATTTTTGCTTTGGCATTGGTAATCTCCCCATTTCTCAAGGGGAGAGGATAGAAACTATTGAAAAAGTAAGTCCTATATATGTCCACATTTTCTTTGCTTGAACTCCATCCTTATTAATTAAAAAAGGAATGAAATCTCTACATTTTTTCTTCTTCACTAACGAAAACATTTGGGGGTTAGGCTTATCTATTTTGCCAGCCCAAGACTGTCTGGTCCAAGCAAGGGCACCCTGTGCTTCTAGGAGCACCTCCTTTCTTAACTCTTCCTTTAAAGATATAAGCTCAAGGGAAGGTGAGTCAACTAGTGGGTTGGCTTCAAGCAAGAGAATTTGCTTGCTCATCATCATTCTTATGTTAGCCCTTATCTCTTTGGCCTTTCTTTTGAACTGAGTCAATGTTGTCTGAGTATTTTTAATAGCTACATCCCATGCAGCACATGCATTTCTATCATGAGCAAAAGTAACCTCAAAAATATTTCTGACTTTGATCTTAACTGAAGGTAACTGAAACAATGAACTGTCCAAATGTGGCCATCTTGCTTTAAAGTTATGATTACCTTTATGTAACTCAAATAATAAATGCTTATGATTAGAAAGCAATAAAGAAGACTCAAATTTGCAAGTCACCAACCACTTTTCTTGCACAAGATCACCTATCATGTACATTATATCCAGTTTAGCATATCTATAGCAACTACCTTGCTGGTTGTTTGACCATGTGAAACCAAATTCTTGAGAAACATCCATGAGTGTATGTTTGTCAACCAATTCCTCCCAAGTGTCTTTTTCTTTATCTTGAATGAGTCATGACTTACCGCAAGGATTTCCATTTGTCACTTAAAAAAGTAACCATATTGAAATCCCCTATAATCAACAGAGGGCTAGCAAGAGAACATAATTTTAACCAGACACCAATCCTTTCAGAAATGGAGTTGGAAGTATTAATGCATGCTAAGCGGAGATTGGCAAAATTGAAGAAGAGTTTTTTGATGAAAAGGTTGTGAAATCTATAGAGAGGTGGGGAAAGTGTAATTAAAAGGCTCTTTGAGAGCGATAACAATCCAATCACCTTTTCCCCCATGCTGTATGTCTGTGATTAGGTGGTCATGCTTCAGAGCAATTCCTAGCACAACTCCACAGTTACCAGCAGCATGGTTAGTGCTAACCCATTTACGATTCCTACTAATCCATTGAAGATTAACTTCCAAGGTAAGTCCTTTGACCTGGACTTCCTATAGTCAAATAAATTCAAGCAGCAACCAAAGATTAGATAACCATATTGTAATGCTTACAACCCTTACAGGGTCAATAAGGCCCTTACAATTGAGGGGAAGTTGTTAATATTTTTGATTCATTTTTTAGATTTTTTAGAGGGTTTAACTAAGGAGACTCAAAATCTATTTGGGTCAAATGGATTCTCATTCTTTCATTTTGCTTTGCTTACTTGAAGGGGAAGAGTTTCTTCTTTTGCATGAGTCATGATGATATCCACTAAGTTAAGAGGTGATTGGGCCAGCTTTTTTATTTCCTCTGAATCTTGTGCATTCAATTACTTACCAAAATCATCCACTCTAATGGTCTCATTTTTCCTATCCTCATCAAGGTTACAAGGTGGAGAGTTTATCTGAGTTACAGATACACACTCCTCACCTTCCTTTGAATCATCAAAGTCAAAAGACATGCCCTTAGCCTTCTTTGAGGGGTTGGTAGGAGGTACCATAGTATCCTTATTAGAAGAGGGATTAAGGGTGAATTGGGTCTTTGTCTTCTTGATCTTCATTTACAGATTGAGAGGTGGAGACTTTGTCCATTGCATCATCAACCCCCTTTGCTACAAAAGGATCAAAGACATCATCTTACACAACTCCAAATTTGTTCACATAAATGTTTCCATTACTCCTAGCTTGTGGTATGTTCCTGCTGCTTCCTCTTCTCCTTACTTGTTGGACCTTGACTATTTTCTTTGACTTCTTTGCCCTTGTCTGCCTCCTTCTGAAACTTGTTAGCTAAATCTTGGCAATCTTTAATCATGTGGCCGTCCCTAAGGTGATTGAAACTGGCAACCTATTTTGTGGACATGAAGCAGATGACCCATTTGATCCTTCAAGGGTATAAAATCTTTGAGTGTAGCATCTGTGTCAACTTCAATTAACAGTTGGGGATCCCATTCAAGATTAATCCAATTTGATTGTTTTTGACCAAATATCTTTCCAACATGGGCTCCTACTTGCTTCAACCAAGGGAAAAATTGGGGAGTCTGGAAAGTCAACCCACATAGGCATCCTTGAGGGGTTTTTCCCCTTAGGATCAAACCCTTTAGGCCACTTAAAGACTGATAGTAGTGTTTCTAAGGAGCCATTGACCTCCAATAATAAAAAACAAAATAGATAGTAGTTATTATATAGGTATTGAACCATGGAGGGAAACAAATTTTGGGCTTCCCACTCCTATGAGATCCATAACTTGAGAACTTCTACATGGGGCCTGCGTCCATGACATAAGCCAATAACTACTCTTTTTAGTAGGTGTTTGTATCAGTTCTCCAATTCCAAAGCACCCACAATCACTTCACCCTCTCCTCCACAGAAAGAATTAGGACCTTCACCAACACTGTATGGACAAGAGGTTTTCCCACATTTTTCCTCTTGCAACATCTATTCCTTTCTCAAATTGATTAGTATTTAGACTCTGATGAGCAATGTCCTCTATGATCTGATATTTCCCTTTATCTAAAACTTCATATTCTCCTTTTTGAGCATTATTTATATTGTTGCAAACATTGGAAATCATGGAAAACTATCTTTTCCCAAATATTTCCTCCTGCAACATTGATTCCTTTCTCAAATTGGTTAGTATTTAGCTCTTGATGAGCAATGTCCTTGATGATCTACTATTTCCCTTTATCTTAAACTTCATATTCTCCTTTCTGAGCATTACCTACATTGTTGCAAACATTGGAAATCATGGAGAACTATCTAGTATTCATAGGAGGTTGGAGATTTACCTTATTAGGTTGTTGTAGAAAAGAGGAGTGAGGAGGAAAGTTGGTAAAATCTCCACCGATCTCTATTTAAGGGGTTTAATTAGTTCTCATTGATGATATCATATAGGATTATTGTGTGTTCTTGGCCTCATCTGCAAGGCATGTGCATAAGAGATAGGGCCTTGGGTAGAATGCAAGAAGGCTTGAATGTTTCCCCCTTGTATTACTTGAATCGGTGAGTTTTGATTAGGGTTAGAGCATTGTACAACATTGTGATGTATGGTTTGGTTTATGGCAAAGAGGCAAAGTTGTTGATGTGTATCCAATTGGGTGCACTAAAAGGTATATGGAAAATCAATACAAGTCAACAAGATGTTTTGCAGCACATATTTTTTTGCCTCAAAGCATTGCAAATGAACAGACAAGCAACAATATGCTTTTATGTGATGTAGAGAGAGAAGCGGGTTGCAAAGTTCAACCAGCACTTGATGGAAAAAAAGATACATGAGGGCGACTTCAAGTGATGAAGTATGAGAGCTAGGAACAACTTGGCAAGAACAACTTCCATCTGTGGAAGTTCAGATGACCAATTTCCTTATTGTAAGGGCTACTGGGAGTACATTGATGAAGATCATGAGACAACATCAATTTTACCAGAGGAAGATGGAATTGCTACCCAAAGAAAGGTGTTTAAAAATTGGAACTTGGGAGCTCAAAAGTCATGTATTGGCTTGTTGTGAGTGTGCAAGATACTATGATTGGGCACATACAAGATGCAAATACCCCTAAGGAGGCTTGGGACACTATAATGTTGTTGGATGTGACCAAGACAAAATCAAGGAAGTTGCAAGTAGGTGACATCTCACTAGTAATACTAGTGAATCCTTGAGGTGCCGTACCTTTCGACGCAGCATATAGCGACGACCGTACCTTTCCACGCAATTATCGACGTACTTGCAGCCCGTCGATATATGCGTGGGAATATCCGTCGATATATCAGTGGAAATACGCGTGGAAAGGTATACATTACCACGCGTATATCGACGGATATTCCCACGTATATATCGACGCAAAAAATTGGGGGAAAGAACGGAAATCCGCGCACAGGCAGTCATTTTTTTGCCTGCGATGCGGTCAGATCTGTTGGCCGGAACCTGCTGCACAGGTATTATGAAACTCTCCCCCCCCCCACAACCCCTCTCTCTCTCTCTACATTGTGTGTGTGTAGGAAAGAGAGAGAGAGAGAGAGAGAGAGAGAGAGAGAGAGAGAGAGAGAGAGAGAGAGAGAGAGAGAGAGAGAGAGAGAGAGAGAGAGTGTGTGTGTGTGTGTAGGAAAGAGAGATAGAGAGAGAGAAATGTGTGTGTGTGTGTAAATAAGAAATTAGAGAGAGAGAGAGAGAGAGAGAGAGAGAGAGAGAGAGAGAGAGAGAGAGATGTGTGTGTGCGCGTAGGAAATTAAAGAGAGAGAGAAATGTATGCGTAGGAAATTAAAATTAAAGAAAGAGAAATTAAAGAGAGGGAGAGGGAGAGAGAGATGTGCGTATATATATATATATATATATATATATATATATAGAGAGAGAGAGAGAGAGAGAGAGAGAGAGAGAGAGAGAGAGAGAGAGAGAGAGAGAGAGAGAGAGAGAGAGAGAGAGAGAGAGAGAGAGAGGAAAATAGAGATAGATAGATAGATAGATAGATAGATAGATTGAATTATCGTCCACGGAGGTCAGATATGACCTATGGGACCGTAAAACAACACATTACAAAAGGTTCCTTCTAAGCAAGGGGATTATCAGATACATCTCAGGTAAGGACTGAGGGTCCGATGAGGCCTGAACAAAAGACAAAATTTAAAAACCTAAGGGGGGGTGGGTGAGAGGAGAACCATTTTGGGAGTGCGAAACTCTTGAATAATGGCTTTGCCTTCTCGATAGACTGCCCATTTTCCTGCCGTACGCGCTGTCCGCACCTTTTGTAGTTCTACCTTCTTCTGCTTGAGTTGGGTGGGGGTAAGATCTTCTGCAAACCAGATTTTGGTGCCCTTGAGAAGCCTTGATTGCTCAAGGAGTTTAATTCGGTCCACTTTGGTCTTGAAAGTGAGGATCACATGATTGGTGCGATGCTCATGTGTGATAGAGGCGATTGTTGCTGGTCCCCACTCTATCATGTGGGTTGTTGTTTGGATGCGGCCAATGGATTCATGGAAGTTGAGGTCTCCCTCCCCTTTCCAGTCACTTGGCAGCCCACCAATGCGAACATTGAGGGCGATCTTCTCTTGTCGTTGTCGTTCGCGTAGAGTGGACACCACACGATCGTCAACCTTGTGGGTGATGGCTTCCTATACTTGGTTTTCGACCGCCTTTGTAAGGGTGGTCTCCACTTCTTCCTTTGTTTTGTCAAGCTTGGTTTGCAGCTGTGCCATTTCTTCCTTCTGATGGTGCTCCACGGCGGCTAGTCGTGTCTCGATGGCGGTGAGCTTTTGTTTCAGCTCGTCATTCTCCTTGCGGAGCCTTTCAAATTCATGCTGAAGGCGAGTAGTATTGTCCATTTTAGGGGGTGTCGTAATGATCCCCGCAAAAGTGGGCTTGCTTCGGGATGAAGCACGAGTTGCCATTTGGGGGAACTGACCCTTACACAGTATGAAGGTCGGGCTTGCAAGAAAATAAGGCTAGGTTGACTGGGTTTGCAAAAAAATAAGGTTGAGACAGAGGCCGCACTGTGGCGGGGTATCGAGCGGCTCGACGAAGTACTGGGGCTCGTCAGTGGCGGGCTTGACAACCGATGTGCAGGGCCGGTATCGGGACAGCAGGTGCGCAGGGGCAGCAACGGGCTCGGCAGAAGGTGCAGCAACGGGCTCGACCTTGGTAGTGATAGCCGTTTTTCGACTCTCCATAATTGCCATAGTAAGTTACTCCACCCTACCAAATTCACCCAAACGCTATGGCTATCCCTACCATTTCACTGTACATAGGCGTGTGTGAGTTAGGGGGCTTTTCCCATATCTTCTTAAAAACCCTCAGCTAGCTAGTCACTGGGCTAGTTGAGCCAAAAAAATAAAAAATAAAAGTATATTATGGCCTCTTTGTGTGTAAATATTTCATTGTATATATGGCCTAAATATAGGGATTTTTTATAATTATTTTGGTATTTTATTTAAATATTTCTACTTAGGTGTGTGTTTTATTAAACCTATGTACACCTTCTTTCATCCTCTTACACCATAATTATATTTTTTGCCAATATGTACATACTCTAACCTCATATTTTTTCTTTATACAAATCACTCCCACATTTTCACCTTCACCCTCGTGAAAACAAAAAATTGATTTCTACTCATTGGTTATGTTTATTATATTATTTACTTGCATATCTTTTTCTCTTTCACCCAAAATAATTCAAAGAGGGACCATATCATATGATTCCAATATCTTTCCATATCCATAACTCCTCCATATTTTTATTATTGTTTTTACTCATTATTCTAACACCATGTGCTCATTGAGCTAAAGTCCATGAATAGTCCATACACTAGTCCTACCATGTATATATTTCTTTATTCACCAATAATCCTCCTCCATGCATGGGTCAAGGGCAACTTGGATGCTTTGTATTATAATATGACAAGGAGGGGCTCACTCTTGGATGCATTGTACAAATTCAACAAAGGAGGGGGCCACTAAAAGACTTTTGCAGGCATAAAAACAGGCTTTTTGGTGAGAATTTTAGCACCTATCTCCACTCCAAATTTGGAGAGGTGGTCAAAAGAGAAAATATAGCCCACGCTCTGAATAATCACCTCAAATTTTGTCATGATTTTTGGAGCTACCAGCGATGAGCTATGATTTTTTGAGTGGACCCCAGTCTGCCCACTTTTCTCACAAGTAGCCCTTAGTCTTCTCTCACCCTTCCACACACCTACTCACTCTTACACATCCCTCCCTCTCCTTCCCTCACTCAAACCTACAATTTCCATGGCTTCTCCCACCCTCTTCACCATTACCCTTCTCTCTCATCCCTATAGTTCTTTTATGAACCTCTACATACATACACCCTCTCCATGTCTCTCTCTATTGCTTCTATGTTACAATTTCATTTACCTCTCCTAAAAATATCTAAAATTCAGCATCTTAACCATGATAACTTCTGCAAATTGAGGATTTTTCATCAACAAATCCTCTTTTCATCGTGGTGGTCAACCGTGGTGGCGGCGTAAAGAAGCGAAGAAGAAGAAGAAGACCAGCGGTCATTTTTTCCACAATTTACACAAGGGTGAGTTCAAGCTTCTTCAAAGCTTCACCATCTCAATGATTCTCTTTTAATTCACCCCTCTTCCTTCATCAAATCAACTCATCCTACCCATTGTAAATGTATCACTAACAATTCTAGTGATTATTACCACTAACAACTAACTTCTCTTGTAAAAATGCACCCACACTATCAACATATGGAGTAGGCAACCGCACAAGTAAACCAAATTCACTCACTCCCATGGAAGTTTCTCTCCTTTCACCACATCAATAATTCTCTTACTTGAACCCACATCAATAATTCCTTTCACCACATCAATAATTCTCTTACTTGAACCCAGATCCATGTGACTCAAGAGAAAAGAGAGACCCCATTCTCATTTGAAATTCATAAAAATTCATAATCCTTGATCTTTCCTAATAAAATTGATTAGGCTTAATCCTAATCAAGGCTTCTAAAACCTATAAATAGAACCCATTCCTCCTTGTAAAAGACATCACTATACCATTGCACACTAGATTGAGTGTAGCACACGCCAGTTCTATCTTGGTTGTAAAGAGAGAGTAAGATTTCTATACACCATCACCTTGGTGCATAGAAAAGCTTGAGCTAGTTTGAGTGAGTGCGAGTAGAAGATATTCTTCCTACCATTGTTGTATCTACTCCAACATCAATGAATTGGTAGTTTTGGGTGCAATTCATGTCCAAAGGCTCACGCTTCTCCTCCAATTTGGCTTGGCAAACTCATTCAGCTTCATAAGGTGACTTATTTCATTGAAGGTTGTTGTTTTGTTGCTTGTGATTCATTGGCTATTGTTTGGCTACCATTGTAAGAGGGTGGATGGTGAGTGGGCTCCCATAACCCTAAGACAATGTGCTAGTGATGCTATAACCAAATCTTGTCACTTGATTCTGCAAGCTCTAAGTTCCTTTTTGTGCAAAATATAAAGTTGAAGCTAAGTTGTACACCATCTCTCTCTCTCTCTCTCTCTCTCTCTCTCTCTCTCTCTCTCTCTCTCTCGTGTTTTAGTGTGTGAGAGTGTTCCATTGGTGTTAGGGTTAGTGTAAATTCTTTGCTTGTTTGTGGGTTGCTCTAACGATTCTCCTCTTTTGCGTCCTAGTTCGCTCTTAAACTAGGTGGTGCCCCTTGTGTAGTTGGGATTTGGCTGTGGGTTTGTTGTTTTGGTTTGTGTTGTGTTGTGCCCCAGCCCCATTGAGCAGCACGAGAGCCTTGAAGGGTGTCTAGAGGTTGCTCTTCTTGTTGCCCGCCCCGAACCGCCTCAATTTTGGTGCCCCCATGGAGGACAGGCTTGTGTATGTTTTGTGAAGGCTCAACCTTTAGCATAATCAAGTAGCTTGCATGAATCACGAGAATTTGTATGATCCCTTCATTCCCATTGCAAGGCAAAAGGTACACATAATTGTTAGTACTAAGTTGCAATTTCAGCGAGTAATTCGTAGAATTTTAGGTCCTCTTAGGTTGGTAAGGATTATGCGTGAAGGTCCGACCAATATAGAGCCAAGGATGGAAGCAGAAAAGGGCTTACAGACAGAAGACGATGACATGGAGGAGATGCTAGATGCCTTCTTCCAGACAAGCGAGGAGAACACTAACAAAGCAGCACCAGAAGCTGTGCGCCTATCTCGTGAAGACATGTTGAGGAAGTTGGCACATCAACCAATCTATGAAGGCGCCAAAATATCTGTGCTTCGTACTTGTCTGACGTTTTTGAATCTTCAGTCAGTGTACGGGTGGTCAGATGCAAGCATCACTGCTTTGTTAGGTACGTAACTTACAAAAGAGATTTTCCGATTGCAACAGTGACGTGCTCGGGGAGCTTTTTAATTTAATGTGGCTTAAACAGGTTGTTGCGGGAGCAACTTCTCCCGGCTGGCAATGAAATGCCCCCCTCCAGGCCAGATGCAAAGCAACTATTGACCTCAGTTGGCTTGGACTACAACAAGATTCATGCATGTACAAATGATTGCATTCTTTTTCTTAATGAATTCGTAGATTGTCTGTCGTGTCCTAAGTGCGGAGCAATGCGCTACAAACAAGATGCGGTTGGCGAGACAGTGCTAGCTAAAGTGTTGCGGAATTTCCCTATTATTCCTAGGATAAAAAGCATGTTTCGTTGTGGTTCCATTGCAAAGTTGATGCGGTGGCATTCTATGAATAGATCCACTAACGCAACATTTAGGGTGCCCGCTGACTCAAAGGCTTGGAGGCACATTGAAGATACCTGGCCACATTTTAAGAGTGAACCACGCAATTTGCGTTTGGGCATGGCAATGGATGGAGTCAATCCATTTGGCTTGAGAAGCTTGTCATGGAGCACTTGGCCTGTGTGCCTTATCAATTACAACCTCCCGCTGTGGCTTGCCATCAAGAAGGGTCATTTGATATTAGGCTTGATTGTACCTCGTAAGTTCAAGGAAAAAAACATGGGATGTTTATCTAGCTCCACTAGTTGATGAGCTCTAGGAGTTATGGCATGGGATCAACATAGCAGATGCGGTTGAACCAGTAGGACAACAACATACAAGGATCCATGGACTTCTTATGTGGACTATTCATGATTGGCCAGGATACGGTGAAGCTTCTGGTAATGGTTCTTGATCTAATAAATTCTTGCTATTCGCAAGCACTTTGCCTTGGCCTGAATCATGCTTTAATATATGCAGAGCTTACAACTTTGGGATACAATGCATGTCCAATTTGCGGGCCGTCTTTGGATGTGCTCTATTCTGCCTCTCTTCGAAAGACAATTTATCAAGGCCACCACCGTTATCTTCTAGATGGCCATCACCGCGCGAAGGTCAGCTTGGTCGTGTCGAATGTCGTCCTATGCATGTACAAGAGTGGCGTCGCCGATGGGAGCAACATGAGGGGCAACCTATTCCAAGAATGAAACATTTGTCCATTCTCCTAAAAAGCAAGGAGCGACAAGTCAAAAGGGCGATTTTAGAGTTCAGGATGCCAACAGGATATATTCAATGTCTCAAGACAGCATTCACCTGTGACGATCAACTGTCAGGACTGAAATTGCACGACTGGCATAAGTTCTTGCAATTCATTCTTCCAATTGCGATCAAGGGATGTTTAACGGAGGAAGTGCGGTCCTACATATACAAGATTTCAGAGCTAGTGCGGTGGATATCTTCCAAGGGAATACGAGAGGAATCTATTGCAGTTGCAAGGGATAACTCCATTGAGGCAGTTTGCATGATTGAGAAGTATCTACCCACGAGCTGCCTAACTATCCAAATGCACTTGCTCGTCCATGTAGTAGATGAGGTTGCAGTCGCAGGTACAGTCCACAACCGTTGGATGTTCTTTCTAGAGTGGTTCATGAAAACACTTAAGGGTTTTGTTCGCCAAAAAGCGCGTCTAGAGGGGAGCATGGCAGAAGGATGGCTGGTGCAAGAGTCTCTTGTCTTGACGACCGAATTTCTTTCCGTTTCTGACCCAGAAATGCCTCGACTGTGGAGCGATGAGGAGGATGCAAGATTGGTGGGAGAGGAGCCGCAGGGGCAAGGGGTGCCGAAGAAAATGAACAACGCCATGCGAGAAAAGATCATGAAGTTCTGTATACTAAATTCAGAGCCGATGCAAAAATGGCTTGGGTACGAAGAAGAGAAAGAGAGACGCAATAGGGAGCGACACGATTTCAGGCGAAATCGAACGACTAGAGGCTTACCCTTGCCAGACTATATCGCTCCTCTACTTAATTCCCTACAATGGCATGGTTGGACAAGACAGTGAGAGCAGCTCGACAGATCGGAGAACCCATATCTCTAGAAGAGGAAGAGCTGGCTATTGGATGTGACTAGCTAGAGGTATCATACATACATGGCACTGTGGTCGCATGGAAAACATTTCAGAACACAACAAATTGACAACAGAAGAAACACGTTTGACAGTGGGGTAATGGTTAGTTTCATGCAAAAGAGCAGGGCCAGTGCTAGAGACACGAATGAGAGCACTAGCAACCTGGATTATTGTGGTCTGGTGTCAGATATCTTGAAAGTCAGCTTCAGGCGGTTTGAGATGTTTTTGTTGGATGTGAAGTGGTTCAAGGTGATTACTTCTGGTCACAATGCAACAGTACGCAGAGATGGAAACAAGCTTGTGCAAATAGATTCTACAAAGGTTTGGACAGATGCGAGTGACACATTTGCTCTCCCCGAACATTGTGAGCAAGTGGTCTTTGTACCGGACCCTCGAGAGAGACAATGGTGGCAAGGGTTCAGGTTGCTCCAAGAAATAAACAAGTATTTGAAGGGCAAGAGCTCCTGGAGGAAAGTCGGTCAGACGACGCAGATACTACTGTGAAATTAGATGAGATGGACGAAGGTATGGCAAAGGAAGCTGACAGATATACGAGGGATGACGCAAACGAGGTAGATATGACACTTGTAGATGAAGATGCAATGGATGAAGACAATCTGCCAGAACGAGTTGCGGCAAAGTTATGTCTACAATTAGAGATAGACGATAATACGGTGCAAGATCTTATCGATGTTGCCTCACTCGTCGACGAGGCGTAGGCCTGTAAGTGTTTGTGTGAAGATGTTGATTTAAAATTAAGCTTAAAGTTTATTTAAACAAAGGTGTTCTGACGCTTTCTTTTACTTTCTTTGTGCAGGACTTTAGTATGGCATACCAATTTTGCACATCCCGCTTCTATGAGTGCAGATGCATTTATGGCTTTGTCACACAGATGACATCCAGTCAGATGGCAGAGTCGTCTCAGTACTAGGTAGCCAGAGGCACAGGTACTATGCCTCCGGGCTTCACACCCGAGGGTCCGATGCCTATGGGGGGGACACCTATGGGGGGGGACGCCTACGGGTACGATGCCTGCTTCGACACCTAGGGGTATGGCAGAGGCGCGTACGTCCTCATCTCCGCAGCACAGGCGCACTCGTCCATCTCGGTGATCGTCAGGTGGAGGTGGTGGTTGCTGTGGAGGAGGGTCCATGTGCTGATAGCCGTTCTTCGGCTCTCTGTAATTGCCATAGTGAGTTATCTCACCCTATCAAATCACTCAAACACTGTGGTTACCCTCACCCTTTCACTGTATATAGGCGCGTGTGAGTTAGGGGACTTTTCCCATATCTCCTTACTGAAATAAAAAACCCTCAATTAGCTAGTCATTGGGCTAGTTGAGCCAAAAAAATAAAAAAAATAAAAAATATAAGTATATTATGGCCCATGCGTATGTAAATATTTCTTTGTATATAGGGTCTAAATAAAAGATTTTTTCATAATTATTTTGGTATTTATTTAAATATTTCTACCTAGGTGTGTGTTATTTATGCTCTGTACATTGCCTCACCATTACCACAATTTTTCTTACCATTTTTCATACTCTTTATTCCATATAGAAACATTTTCATGTAAGCTTCTCTTATATTTGGTGTAACTCCACCCCAACAAAAATCCAAAAAAACTAGTTTTATTTATGTGTATATTTTTTCACTATTGTGATTTTTCCCTTCCTACATCTATTCTGTTTTTTTTCTAAAAAATTAGAACACCAAAAATATTTATGTTTTTATGGTAGCCTCATAATGAGAGAGATTTCCTTTGACCCCTTTATATTTTTTCCACTTATATTATTTATATTTGACATGTACATATTTTTTAGACCCCTCAATATTTGATTTTCTTAGTTGTACTATTCACTTATATCATGATCTCAACAATATCTTCAATTATAGACCTACCAAATAAGGTCAAGGGTAGGTGGCATGCATACATGCACTATGGAGGGCTCACTCTTGGAGGTATTCAAAAGAATCATCCAAAGAAGGACCCCACAAGGACTTTGTGCAGTGGAAAAAAATAATCGATTTTGCTGAATTTTTAAAGTTCACTTGCTCTCCGAATTCGAAAAGGTGATACAAACAAAAGTTGTAGCTCGTAGGCTGAACTTTTGCCTCAAATTTTTTCATATTTTTTTGAGCTACGAGCTGTGAGCTATGATTTTATTAGTGGAAACCAGTTTTCCCATGCTATGCAGCCACACTCTCTCTTCCACTTTATCATTTTCCTCTTTCACACACACTTCTCCACTCATCATTCCCACCTCTCTCACCACTCCTCTCTGCACCTACTCAGCTTCTCCTCAACCTTGAAGAATAAGAGAAACCATGGTGAACTCATACCTCCCACACACAAGTCCATTCCAAAATTGACCACCTAGTCTCATTTTTCCTCCTCCAAATTACCCATATCTATCAAAAAAACCACAAAATTCAGCCTCTTCTCTTAAAAGACAGCATCATGGTGGTTGATTACTCAGCTTCAATTACCTTGTCTCTCAAGGAAGGTCAAGAGTGGAGAAAAAATGTACCGTCAAAGCTAGTGGACCGTCAACAAGCGTCAAAATTGGCCCTACTCAAGACACTTGGAGCATCAACCTTGTAAGAAATCCACCTTTTCTTACCTCTTAAGAGTTTTTCTTCCTTATTTGTATCCTACATGGATACTCCCATTGTAAATATCCAATTCCATTTGTAAATTAATACTAACTCTACTAACACTAACCCACTATGAAAAGTCCTATCACCTCCATTTCTCTCTTCTCTCTTTCCCCACCAACTTCTTGATAATTCCAAGCAAAAGAAATTAGGTAAATTGCTGAAAATCTAACCCAACCATGGTTAGAGGAGTAACCCTAGCCTTCAAAATTGCTATAAAAGGAGGGTGTAGCTAGCTCAAAAAAGGGAGGAGAGAAGAAAGAGCACTATGCTATAGCTTGAGAAGCCAAGCTCAACCTCTTGAGAAGGAGCTCTTGAGTGGAATCTCATTGGCATTAGGCATATGTATGTGTTGTATTAGGGGTGATTAGCAAGGGAACTCTATGCCATTGTGTGAGAGAGTGATCATTAAATTGAGAGTAGGAAATCTATCATTTCTCCTACTAGTGTAAGCCCAACATTTGCTGAATCAAGGAGGGTGAATTTGGACTAAGCATGGATACCTTGTCTCCCTTCCAACGTGAAGTCATGGACAATAATGATGTGTAAGTGTCTTGGTGTTTTATTTAAGTTCTTGATAGCTTGTCTCCGGGTATTGTTATCAATTTAGCCATAAATCCCACATGCTGTAAGAGGGCGACTGGGTGAGAGGACTCCCCTGGCCTTAAGACAGTGATTGGGGTGGCTTTTTTCTTGTGATGTGTTGTGGTGTAATTTACTCAGGCTATGTTGAACAAATACTAATCTCACTTTGATTGGTCATGACAGATTTGTAAGAAGGCATTAGTGCAACAAGCACCCCCTTCCCCCTTCTCTCTCTTTCTTACATATGCATATTTATGTTTGCTTGATCATTAACGATACACTTCAAAGCAGCCCGAGCACCATCTCTCTCTCTCTCTCTCTCTCTCTCTCTCTCTCTCTCTCTCTCTCTCTCTCTCTCTCTCGTGTTTTAGTGTGTGAGAGTGTTCCATTGGTGTTAGGGTTAGTGTAAATTCCTTGCTTGTTTGTGGGTTGCTCTAACGATTCTCCTCTTTTGCGTCCTAGTTCGCTCTTAAACTAGGTGGTGCCCCTTGTGTAGCTGGGATTTGGCTATGGGTTTGTTGTTTTGGTTTGTGTTGTATTGTGCCCCAGCCCCATTGAGCAGCACGGGAGCCTTGAAGGGTGTCTAGAGGTTGCTCTTCTTGTTGCCCGCCCCGGACCGCTTCAGTGCCCTTCGACCCCTCTTCGCTCACGACCCTCGTTCTACCCAGACACACCTCTCGACACACCTCTTATCACACCTCGGACACCTTTGGGGACACACAATCCTAGTGCCTCCAAGCTCTATACTGTACGGGCAGATGGTTCTGTTGACATGGATAGAGTCGGGACTGAGATGAGACAGCGGATTCGCCAGCTCGAAGAGCTGCAGTTTTCGACTAGCTTTCTTACGCCTTGGCCTAAGCAGGATCACGACAAAATCAATTATATAGTGGAGACCATCATGAGAGAGTATCAGCCTGCTCCGGGTTCAAAGGATCTTCCAAGGAGGTGGATCAAGGGTGTTGCACGGGACACCGTGAAACATCGTCGAGATGTAGCTCGGTAGGCTTTTAGGACCGGCTCGCCGAAGCCTTCGGGCATCCCACACGAGACGTGGCAGCAGATTGGGGAGGATGAGCGGATAGCGGACACGCGGTTCAGACAGCAGCGTTAGGCCGTGGAGGTACGACAGATGACCAGGGGGACATCTCATCTTGGCAACGGACGCTTCAACAGCTTTCGCCATGAGTTTGTGAGTTTCCAATCCAATCCTAGCTATGGCATTTTTTTAAAACGCGATGAATCATGTATTCTTAATTACTTTGATTTTTGTATAAATGCAGATCTTGCAATGCATCGAGCCCCGACACGCCAGGAGGAGACAGATGGATATCGTAGAGGAATTTATGAAGTATTGAATGATCTTGCTACCTCAGGAGGGCCTGTAGACTTGGAGGCCTTAGAGTCTCGCTGATCGATTGAGGTGAGATGTTAATATGTGTGAGTTGATTTAATTAAATAAGTATATGTGAAGTAATATCAATACTAATTTTGTGACTTGTCCTATGTGCAGGTTGTGACGTGTAGTCATCAGTGGATTTCATATATATGTTTTGTGAAACACATACACGCTTCCGTGTCTCTTTTTTCTATAGACATGGTTATGGTTATTGTTCCGACATGGTTATGGTTATTGTTCAGACATGGTTCTGGTTATTGTTTTCTTTATGGTTATGGTTATTGTCCTTGTATAGACATGGTTATGGTTACTGTCCTTGTATAGACATGGTTATGGTTATTGTTCTTGTATAGACATGGTTATGGTTACTGTCCTTGTATAGACATGGTTATGGTTATTGTTCTTGTATAGACATGGTTATGGTTATTGTTTTGTTTATGGTTATGTTTAACTTTATGGTTATGGTTATGGTTATTGTTTTGTTTATGGTTATGGTTATCATTATGGTTTTAATCAATATGGTTATGGTTTTAATTTGGTTATGGTTTTGCACAAAGTTCATTTCATTTCTTTCATTTGCCTTAAATCTCCTGTGAGATCCTACATGGATAGCATGTAGGAGGCGTATACATATGGTTTTTTTTGAAAAGTTTATGTTAAAACGAAGGGAACTCTGCTGAAATTTCTACGGGAGCACGGTTGATTTTGGTGCTGCTTGTTTTCTTGGGCAGAGGACAGGCAGTCTGGCTGTGGTTGTGTCCATCTTTTCACTGGGCACAGGCCAGGCTGCTTGTCCTTTGCCCAATAAATTTCTTTTATGTTATGGTCGTCGCAACATGCGTCGCTAGGCGCGTCAAAATAGGTGTCGATAAAAGTACCTTTCGACGCATATATCGACGCATATTGTGACGTTTTTGTAGGGAAGGGTATTTTGACGGTTTTTTCGACGCGGTGAGCGTTGAAACCTGCATCGAAGGTCCCCTTTTTTGTTGTAGTGTTGCATCATCAACCCCCTTTGCTACAAAAGGATCAAAGACATCATCTTACACAACTCCAAATTTGTTTACATAAATGTTCTCATTACTCCTAGCTTGTGGTATGTTCCTGCTGCTTCCTCTTCTCCTTACTTGTTGGACCTTGACTATTTTCTTTGACTTCTTTGCCCTTGTCTGCCTCCTTCTGAAGCTTGTTAGCTAAATCTTGGAAATCTTTAATCATGTGGCCCTCCCTAAGGTAATTGAAACAGGCAACCTATTTTCTGGACATGAAGCAGATGACCCATTTGATCCTTCAAGGGTATAAAATATTTGAGTGTAGCATCTGTGTCAACTTCAATTAACAGTTGGGGATCCCATTCAAGATTAATTTTGATTGTTTTTGACAAAGTATCTTTCCAACATGGGCTCCTACTTGCTTCAACCAAGGGAAAAATTCAATGGGGAGTCTGGAAAGTCAACCCACATAGGCATCCTTGAGGGGTTTTCCCCCTTAGGATCAAACCCTTTAGGCCACTTAAAGACTGATAGTAGCGTTTCTAAGGAGCCATTGACCTCCACTAATAAAAAAACAAAATAGATAGTAGTTATTATATAGGTATTGAACCATGGAGGGAAACAAATTTTGGGCTTCCCACTCCTATGAGATCCATAACTTGAGAACTTCTACATGGGGCCTACGTCCATGACATAAGCCAATAACTACTCTTTTTAGTAGGTGTTTGTACCAGTTCTCCAATTCCAAAGCACCCACAATCACTTCACCCTCTCTTCCACAAAAATAATTAGGACCTTCACCAACACTGTATCGACAAGAGGTTTTCCCACATTTTTCCTCTTGCAACATCTATTCCTTTCTCAAATTGATTAGTATTTAGACTCTGATGAGCAATGTCCTCTATGATCTGATATTTCCCTTTATCTAAAACTTCACATTCTCCTTTTTGAGCATTATTTATATTGTTGCAAACATTGGAAATCATGGAAAACTATCTTTTCCCAAATATTTCCTCCTGCAACATTGATCTCAAATTGGTTAGTATTTAGCTCTTGATGAGCAATGTCCTTGATGATCTACTATTTCCCTTTATCTTAAACTTCATATTCTCCTTTCTGAGCATTATCTACATTGTTGCAAACATTGGAAATCATGGAGAGCTATCTAGTATTCATAGGAGGTTGGAGATTTACCTTATTAGTGTCAGGACACGGGTCTTGTACCCTAAGGACTAGGCTAGGCAAGGACTACGGCCAAGGGCCGGGCTAGGCAGTGTGGACAGGGGATCTGGATAGGGCAAGGGGCTAGGAGCCCACCTATAAAGGGAGGTTGGGAGGAGGATCCAGGAGAGCCTAGTTGCCTAGTTTCTTATATTGGTATCAGAGCTCAAGGGAGAGGGGCATGGAGGAGTAGCCAGGGAGGAAGGAGAAGAGTAGTGTTTGCATGGCGTTGCATGATCTCTCTCTCTCTCTCTCTCTCTCTCTCTCTCTCTCTCTCTCTCTCTCTCTCTCTCTCTCTCTCTCTCTCTCTCTCTCTCTCTCTCTCTCTCTCTCTCTCTCTCTCTCCGCCTCAGGGCGTGCTTGCATGACTACGAGGAGGATGCTGTCGACTGTGGAAACGGTGGCTTGCCTCATGGCGTGCTTGCATGACTACGAGGAAGATGTTGTCGACTATGGGAACGGTGGCTTGCAGTCGATTGAAGTCAATGACGACTATGGGAGCAAACCCCTGCACACAAAGGAGGGTCGAGTTCGACCAACGCAAAAATGTGCGTGCAGGAGCTCGTTGTGAGCGCGAGGGTAAGATCACCAAATCTCGTCACTGAAGCCAAGGCAAAGGCAGCTCCTGTAGAGCGCCATCGTCTTCCTCCTCTCTCGTCGCGTCGTCGGCTCTGCAACAACAGGTTTCCATTATTTTTATTTTTTTTATTTTTAGCTTTTGGGCCCTAATTTGGGCCAACCCCCCCTCACACTATATGAAGCCGGTCACACGATGGCAAGCTGCGGCCAAGCCTGAGACCTCCAGAGGTCACTATTCGGGTGCCTTGGCATGACATTAGATAACAACAGGAAACCGACAAATTTAGGAGCAGGCACACACTCATAAAAACTTCAGAAAACTCCATGCATGGCATGGTGTGATTGTGGATAAATTTTCGTGGAGGTGCATGGTGCAAAGGCTATGAGCCATCGAAACTCCAAGCCCCGACAAACACATCCATTATATGGCAATCAAATGGAAGTTTTGATAAGGGAATCAAAACTTCGATACGCAAGGCATTTCGATGTGTATTGGAATATCATATTGGAATATCAACATGGTCATCAAGGCATGCAACGGCATGAAAGCTCGCCAAAGGGCGTTTGCAAGGTCATAGGCAAGGTACTTGGAGCTGGCACGAAATTTGAAGGACGTGGTAAACCTCGGCTACGGACAAGCAAGGATTATCAGGTTTGAGATTTAATGTTATTGAAGTTTTTATAGCTTTATATAGGTGCTTCTGTGCAATTCTATGGGTCACATATGACCATGGTTACAAATACAACAAGCTCTTATGCGCACGAGCAAGGCTCAAGCATGGCCCATCGCTCGACTAGTTGAAGGCGGCAAAGGTGTTCGACATGGCTAACCACTTAGTTGAAGGCGGCAAAGGTGTTCGGCATGGCTGACCACTTGTTACACATTCAGACACTGCTTATTTTGAATTTCACTTTTTGCTACGAACATGGTTCCTAGGGAAAGTATGTCCACATTATTGGGTCACTCAACCAACCCTATATGGTCAAGGACACTAGTACTCAAGATAAGCAAGTATGCATACATACCTTGCCAGTATTTTTTTGCTTCTCATTCCACTAAACATGCAAACAAGGTCCATTCTTAGTACATGATCGACAAGGTAGACTCCCTTTGCTATGACATCTGTCACTAATAGCATTTGTTGGCAATGAGGCCAGCCATAATTATATCAAGCAAGGCTTGACTATCATTACACCACGGCTGGTAATGACTTTAGTCACTTCCATTTCTCGACATGGAGGTTTGACTAACATGATCGACCATTCATGTACAAAATTGTCGGCATACGCTTTCTGGATATGGGACATATTTATAATTGGCAACGCATAGCACGGTTTGCAATGTTTTAGAATCTCAAGGAGATTGGCACATCCTACTGCTCGACTTGATGCGGGGGGGCATGTTGCTCGGCATGGCCGACTTTGTGTCACCATTTCTCGAAGTGGACAGAGGATGTTTGCCACACAGTACTGGTTCCTTTCAATTGAAATCACTCGACAAGGTCGATGCTTTTTGTCATGATATCTGTGTCTCAACAGCCGCTTTGTCGGCTAGTATAACAACATTCTTTATGCGAAGCAAGGCTTCAAGCTAGGCATCTTGCATTGAAAATTCCCACGTTCCGCTTATGCTATGAGAATACAAACTTGGGAAGGAATGTTGCAGTAGCTACGGCTATGAGCCATTTTAAGCGAGTTTTATTCCACGGAATTTTGGGTCAACTGGTGACCACAACGACCAGGTTAGCCAATTTTATATTCTTCTTATTTTTCCCAGTTTCCAACTTTGATTAGAATCTACTACTTTTGTGCAAAGCAAAGTGCTTTGACAATTTTCCAAAGCAAGACTTCTCCCTTGTGCCGAGATACTGCCCATTGATTTGGAATCAAGGGCATTGGCACACAAGTTTGAAAAAACTGGCAGCATGGGGAATCCCTACCAGTTTCGACTGTGCAAGGAACTTATGGGTGTGGCTCTCATGTTTAGAAGCCATCCCTTTTGCCAAGGGCTTACAATTCGGTGTGCCCAGCATGCTAGCTTGGTGGATTCACTTCTACCGCATCATGAACGCTTCCGCTATAACACCAGACACTTTGTCAAGGACAAGATAAGTTTTGGATAAGCAGAAAACCGTGGCGTGCTTATAGGATAAGCTGCACATTAGGCATAAGATGCACACGAGCATGGCAATAAACTATAACGTCATAGTCGTTCAAGGAAAGTTCCTCAGAACAGCATGCTCTTATTCTCTCTCTCTCTCTCTCTCTCTCTCTCTTTAAGGGAATAATGAAAATCTTCTAAGAAGCTTTTCATACGTGTTTTGCTCATGAGTCAGTCTGAGCCAAGGTGCTCCAACTCTCAGCTAACACGTGGCTAAGATGCTACTCCAATTAGTCTTCATCGGTTTGTCCATTGAACACTAATTTGCATAAGGGCTATGAGCCACACAGGCTAAGAGCCATTGTCAGGACAAGGGTACGATCCAACTATTGGCATTCTTTGGGTGCTTGTGTTCACCAAATCTACCCCGGGAAGTACACATCGATGTTAATGGACAAGGAAGAGTCTTGTCCATTACGGATGTTTAGGGTGTCATTTTTTCACTACATGTTTTCAGTGCGACACTCAAGTCGAGTTTTTGATGCTCTTCAACTCACAACAGCTGATCTCTACAAGGAAGTATAGATGAAGCAATCAATTGCGACAGCATGGTTGTCCATAAGAGCTAGGCAGTTCACTTGTGTGGATTCCTTGCTCTCTCTATAGCACTACGGAGTGTCTATGGATATATTGTTTAGGGTACGACCCGGAGGGTGACTGCTAAATCATCCCATAAGCATTGAGGATCACAGTTTGATCTCTCCCAGTTATACTTTCAAGGTAAGTGAACATTACGTTCAAATCTCCAGGTACACATCTATTGATTTGGTGTTATTCCAATTTTAGTATGCTTTACTCGGTTTTTCAAGACGTATAAGTACGCTTGAATGTTACAGAGCCATGCCAAGGGCATGTCGGCACTAAGTATTTTGGGCTAAGTGTCCAATCTCTCTTTCTGCCTTACGCTGTTACGAACCTACTTGTAGGTTTCAATTTGGCACATGTTGTCGCATGGGATACAACATGGTCTAGGAACTCAAGGAGATCGGTTTAGCCAGTGTGAGGCAAGGCTAATGAGGGTCCCTCTCATTCCCGTCGTAGAGTGTTTGTAGTTACCTCCACACACAAGTACATCTTGTACTTGTAGGATGTTCTTTTTCAGACATCCTTACTTGAGACATATTCCACATGTGGCGAATATGAGTCTCTGGGGCTGACACTGGCGCCCCCTATTTCAAATATGTGTCACGACAAAGTCCCTAAGTGCTGGTCACATCTGTTTTCTAGACCATTTTTAGCACGACGTATCAAGAGCAATTTTGTGGCCAGAAATTGTCGGATACTTAGAATGACTTGTTAAGATACAAGTACTGCTAAACAACATTACAGATGGTTGTTTATACATATAGCAAGGCTATAAGCTATTAATGAAAAAGTTTCATTGTTTGTATCTAGAAGTGATCAATGTTTCACCTTCTATTGTGATTCAGACGTTTTAGCAAGGCTTGCAAAAGATTGCAACTAAAAGTATTTAGTTTCTTTTTAGAACTATTTACATTCCTTTTAATGCGTCCTAGGCACATAACATTTTCCATAAGAATTGGCAAGGATAATTATGAATATACAGGTTCGGGTTAGTTTTTACTAAATGCATGCACACTAGCTGTTATGGGCCCTAGTGTTTGGCAATGGCTGATTTGGAACGACATGCATATTCCTCAAGTTGCTGCATATGAAGCATTTTGCACTCTATGTGCACTATCTCTCTGAGATTACTTTTGGATCCACTAAATCACCAATAGAGGTCATGGCTCGGTTTGGGCGTTTGTGGATTTTTTCAAGTTAACCACGATGGTTATTTCGGACATTGTTGATTCTTCACCAATGTTAAACACTATTGTGATTTCCCGTTTACCAGTCATCTGGGACGACTGTCTGTAAACCATGAGGAAAACACACCTCAGTACTGTCAGTTATCCAAGGGGATAGGCAGATTACAAAGATTACAAAGATTACAAAGAGTAATCTTGTGCTAAAGGCTCTGCTAAGAGCATACGTTAACACAACGCATTTCCAAATAGATGATTTTCTCCCTATTCTAGAATTTGATTAAGTATAATTTTCGACTTCGAACACCTCTTGTGGTGGGGTTGGAGATTGTGTCAATACTTTCATACGTCAAGGACTTACCAGGTGTGCTGACAAAGTATGTTGGCAAGTAACCTTCATTAGGGAAGAACTTGTAGTTCTATGTGTTCCAATATGTTCAAAAGTCTGCCATAAGGACACACCCTACTATACTTCTTCGTAGCTATGAATCTTTTTAAGATACTCACGAAAGTTGGAAATCTGGCTCTCAACTTCAGGGATAGTTGCACCAAGGTTTCCTTGAATTATTCCAGTACCTTCAGAAGATCTGAACACTGGTTATGCCTTTGGGCAACTCTTCATTGTGGTTCCTCCTTTACAGTACTCAAGTGAATTATAAATGGAGTTACCATTTAAACCCAAGTGACTCTTAGTTGTGGTTCTTACTTTACAGCACTCAAGTGAGTTATATATGGAGTAACCATTTAGACCAAAGCGGTTGCAAACGGACAACAATGTTGAAAATCAAGATATTCCTCTTGGTTTCGTTGAACCTCCTCACTGCACCAATTATCGGTCATACAGACAACTGGCTCACTTATGGGATGTCAATAAAGAGAACACCAGTATTCTTAAGAAGATGTTACTACTTGTGTTTTCGAGGACGAAAAATCTTCCTTAAGGGGGAAGTAATGTCAGGACACGGGTCCTGTACCCTAAGGACTAGGCTAGGCAAGGACTACGGCCAAGGGCCAGGCTAGGTAGTGTGGACAGGGGATCCGGCTAGGGCAAGGGGCTAGGAGCCCACCTATAAAGGGAGGTTGGGAGGAGGATCTAGGAGAGCCTAGGTACCTAGTTTCTTATAATTAGGTTGCTGTAGAAAAGAGGGGTGAGGAGGAAAGTTGGTAAAATCTCCACCGATCTCTATTTAAGGGGTTTAATTAGTTCTCATTGATGATATCATATAGGATTATTGTGTGTTCTTGGCCTCATCTACAAGGCATGTGCATAAGAGATAGGGCCTTGGGTAGAAGGCAAGAAAGCTTGAATGTTTCCCCCTTGTATTACTTGAATCGGTGAGTTTCGATTAGGGTTAGAGCATTGTACAACATTGTGATGTATGGTTTGGTTTATGGCAAAGAGGAAAAGTTGTTGATGTGTATCCAATTGGGTGCACTAAAAGGTATATGGAAAATTAATACAAGTCAACAATATGTTTTGCAGCACATATTTTTTTGCCTCAAAGCATTGCAAATGAACAGACAAGCAACAATATGCTTTTATGCGATGTAGAGAGAGAAGCGGGTTGCAAAGTTCAACCAGCACTTGATGGAAAAAAAGGTACAAGAGGGCGACTTAGTGATGAAGTATGAGAGCTAGGAACAACTTGGCAAGAACAACTTCCATATGTGGAAGTTCAGATGACCAATTTCCTTATGGTAAGGGCTACTGGGAGTACATTGATGAAGATCATGAGACAACATCAATTTTACAAGAGGAAGATGGAATTGCTACCCAAAGAAAGGTGTTTACAAATTGGAACTTGGGAGCTCAAAAGTCATGTATTGGATTGTTTTGTGAGTGTGAAAGACACTATGATTGGGCACATACAAAATGCAAATACCCCTAAGGACGCTTGGGACACTATAATGTTGTTGGATGTGACCAAGACAAAAGTAAGGAAGTTGCAGGTAGGTGACATCTCACTAGTACTACTAGTGAATCCTTGAGGTGCTACAAAACTTGTGCATAAGGATTCAATTGTAATGCCTAGGGCAAACCCAAGGGGGGTCACGGACAAAAGCAAGGAAGTTGTAGGTAGGCGACATCTCACTAGTACTACTAGTGAATCCTTGAGGTTCTACAAAGCTTGTGCATAAGGAGGCTTGGGACACTATAATGTTGTTGGATGTGACCAAGAAAAACGCAAGGAAGTTGCAGGTAGGTGACATCTCACTAGTACTACTAGTGAATCCTTGAGGTGCTACAAAGCTTGTGCATAAGGATGCAATTGTAATGCTAGGGCAAACCCAAGGGGGGTCACGGACAAAAGCAAGGAAGTTGCAGGTAGGCGACATCTCACTAGTACTACTAGTGAATCCTTGAGGTGCTACAAAGCTTGTTCATAAGGAGGCTTGGGACACTATAATGTTGCTGGATGCGACCAAGACAAAAGCAAGGAAGTTGCAGGTAGGTGACATCTCACTAGTACTACTAGTGAATCCTTGAGGTGCTACAAAGCTTGTGCATAAGGATGCAATTGTAATGCCTAGGGCAAACCCAAGGGGGGTCACGGACCCAAGCCAAGGGCCAACTACTAGTTATGGATAGGGGATTCTAAGTATGGATGACCAAGGGCCTATATGGTGGGTGGTAGGGTGAAGAATTCGACACGACAAATCTCCCAGTCTTACATTGGTATTAGAGCTAGGCTAATTTTGGGGGGAAGGGCATGGTCCTCTTCACTTGTTTGCATGATCATGCAACACTTGAGCCATGGAGAAGAACCCTTGACAGGCGGGAAAGGCTTGGCTGATTGGAGAAGAACGTGTGCAACACCGCTTACGACGAGGGGGAAGAGCACGGTGACCACCACCAAACGCCGCAAGGGCGAGCTTCACTATGAAAATCTCTACTTGTTTACCGCGGCCTTTTATCGCATTTTGTAGAGAGAAGGTCCAAAATCAGCTGGAGAGGGAAGAGAGGGAAGGGGGGGGGGGGGGGGGGGGGGGGGGGGTCATTTCAAATATTACCACATTTATTTTTGTGACTATTACGGTGATAGTTACCTTTGTTAGTGCTGTGAGTATTGTCGGGTTTATTCTCAAAGTGTAATTTAGTGCCTAAACATTCAATTTTAGCTTAAACATTCCCTCCCCCTCAAATTTTGGTGTTTTCCTCCCTGATAATAAAAATTAAAGAACATTATATGAAATTTTCAAAGAAAAAGATATGAAAACATGGAACAATAGTCAGCTATGTGGGATTACACTTGGTTACAACTAAACTAATCACTATCACTTGATTAACATAATTTGACATGCTTCACAAAATTAGAGAGAGGAAGAGGGGGGAGAGAGAGATGAATGGATGACACGACCAAAAAATTTCATAACTTAAAGTATACAAAATATTTATGCATCATCTTCCAAAAGATCCCTACAAGAAGCATCCTTCAATTCTAAGCCCATGGCTCCTAAATCAAAAAAGAAAGAAATAGAATTGTCATTTGTGAATGCGTTGGCTTCATCATCTTTGAATTTTTCATCCTCCATCTCATCATATTCATCATCATCATGACAATCATGCTCGCTAAGACTTGCGGCCATCATACTTGAATCATCGATCTCCCTCTCCTCTGTCTCCCCCTCATTCAAAATAGGAGGTGGAAGAGGGTAGAAGATGGTCTCCACTTAATTAGTGGCAAAAATGGTTCTCCCCCGAGGTATTACAAGAATTAGGAACCAAATTTTTGGTTGACCTGGATTGCTGGGAAATAGATGACCTATAGAAGAGAAACACAAAGTGAGTAACATTGGTATAATTAATGTTACAAGAAAATAAAAATAAAAAAGGTAGTCACTCACCTGCTCACAATTGTGTGGCAAAACTAAATTGTCATACCTCCTTGTGTGATGCATACTAGAGTTCACCATGTAGAGGGTATTCTCATGTCATTTAGACACATTTGCAAACCACTTGACACTTGAAGATGAAGGTATGAAAGGCTCTAAAATTAACCTTTAATCCTTTCAATAGTTCCACAGTACCTGGCTTATCACCATTTGTGTCAAAGTTGCCCACGATGCCATAGTCCATGGTGGTTTTATGCTTGTTAATGTGGCGTGGTACGAAAGTGACGACCCTTTGACCACATAGAGTTAAAGGAAAGGCACTACAAACTAGAAAAATATTTTTCTTTTATCAATTACAAATAAAAAATCAAGAAAAAACTATACAATATGGTTTAGGTAGATGAGTACTACTTTGGTATGCAGCCTCGTGCATACTCCCATTCTTTGTCGATGATGTCTTCTCTGCGAGCTTTTGCTTCGGTCATTCTCTCATGAATCCACTCCGCACTAATGAGACTTGGGAAACATGCAAGGTGTTGAGGCGGTCCGGGGTGGGCAACAAGAAGAGCGGCCTCTAAACACCCTTCGAGGCTCCCGTGCTCCTCAAATGGGGCTGGGGCAAGCACAATCAGAGACAACAACAACCCACAGCCAGAAACCAAACAAGAAAAGAGGCACCACCTAGTTGTAGATGCGAACTAGGACGCGCGTGATATCTCCTTGTACTCAAACGCACAAAGAGAGGGGAATGCAAGATAGCCACACACACCAAACACAAACATTCACCACGCCAGAGAGAGGTAAAGAGCACAAATCAACTTGAGCAACTCAATCTTAGCCTTAAAGACTAGATGCACACAAAGCTTGATGAGAAATAGAGAGACAACACAAAACTTGACCTTGTTGCCAATACACAAATTGACTTAGGGTGACGGGAGCCCTCTCACCGAGCACCCTCTTACAATTGATTTTTTAGGCAAACAATTCAACAAGCCCTCAAACCATCAAGCATGAAATAGCACAACATACTTCAAGGAAAATATACCTTCAACCACCTGATGAGTCAACTTATCAAGTCAATTTGGAGAGCAGAGTCGTAGTTGCAGCATACAATTGCACCCAAAACTATGAATCTTATTTATGGATAGGAATAGGCTACAAGTGTGATGCAGAGTATGGTATCACTCCACTCCTCTAGATGGCATAACTAACTTCAAGCTTCTCCATGCACCTATGTGTAGTGATGGAATAGAGCACTCACAATGCACTCACTCTACACAACTAGGCTTGAAGAGTAGTGTGTTATGTGTTGAGAATGGTGTGGTGTAGTGTGATCATGTGATGTTTTACAAGGGAGAGAAGGGCTCTATTTATAGGTTTTAGAAGCCCCGATTAGGATTAGACCTAATCAAGTTTATTTGAGGAAATAAAAGATTATGCATATTTTTATTTTTTTAAATTGAGGGTGGGTCTCTCTTGTCCTTTGAGTCACATGGATATGGGCTCAAGGGAAGAGAATTATTGAGGATGAAAGGAGAGAGGATTGGGTGAATAATTTGGGAGTGCCTACTCTAATAGATAGTGGAGGGTGCATTTTAAAAATAAGGTTAGTGTTTAGTGGTTAATAATAGTCACTACAAAATCATTCACCAAATGGTGAGATATATGATGAACAAAGTTAGAGAAGGGATAAGCTTGTAAAGAGAGGTTGAAGCATAGGAGAAGTTGACAATCACCTCTTTGCAACACTGGCAGAAGAAGCGGTCAGCATGGCGAAGTTGCACGTGTCGATGATATGTTATCTCAAAACTTTGGATAATTCATGATAAAAGCCTTCATTTGCAGAGGTTAACCTTGGATTTTTGCTGATTTTTTTGGAGTTCTTTACAAAGCTGAAGAGAGTATGGTAATATGGACATATATGTAGAGAGAAAGGGGGATACATAGGGTGTAGAAATGGAAGATGAAGGCTATGCAAGTGTGAGAGAAGTGGCAATGGTGAAGAAGGTGAATTAGGACAAGGGAGTTGCAGGTTTGTGAGTGGGAAGGAGAGGGAGGAGTGTGTAAGAGTGAGTAGGTGTGTGGAAGGGTGAGAGAAATAGGAAGATTTTTTGGCTGTATGAGGTGGCAGTTTTGAAGTCGGCCATAAATTTCATATAAAATCGCCTTTGACTTCAAAATTTCTGAAAACATTATGGAAAATACTTCAGCTTATAAGCTACGTTTTGTCTTTTGAAAGTATCTTCAAATTCGGATCATAAGAAGGTGCCAAAATTCGAGCAAAAACCTGTCTCTGCAGCACCTAATAAAGCTTGAAGTGGGCAACTATTTGGTTCTTTTTCCTTTGTAGTCTTCCAAGTGAGCCCCCCATACATCAACCATGAACTAATATTTCCAAGGAGCTTGCACACATGTATGGTATAGGATAAGTATCAAATATAATATATACTTGTGGGGTAAGAAGATAGGCTAGCTAGTCATGAAAAATGGACAAACGGGATGCATGGTGGAAAAATATATATAAAATAAAAGGAGAAAAAATCATGAGGGAAGGGACCCTCAATTATTCTCTACTTTGAGTGATTTAAGGAATTTATTTGAAGATGAAATCTATTTACTTGTGAATATTTAACTGGGAGGGATGGAAAAAAATATGACGGAGCTGATAAGGTTATTGGTGAATTTTTACGATGAAGTCACATAAAGGTTTTTCAAGGCTTGTGTGAGTTGAGATTAAGTGATAGAATGATAGTAAAATATGGATAAAGAATGACACATGATAGAAGCTAGCATACTTAGGCCTGATAACGCACACCTAAGAATATATATTTATATAAATACAAAAAAACCCTTTATATTTAGGTCCTTTATTTGATAGAAAATATTTACATGTAAAGAGGACCGTAATATTATAAATTTATTTTTTTGGTCTCCTAGCCCAATGACTCGCTCAATGATTTGATATAAAAAAATATGATAAAAATCTAAATACACGCACACTATTTATAATGAAAAAGCGAGCCTAGTCATTGTACTAGGGTGTTTTTGTGGGGTGAAGTGGCTTCTTCAAATTATTTTATGAGAGCCGAAAAACGACTATCAGTGTCTAGGCATTGGGGGTGTCCTCTGTGTTGCAGGAGTGAATCACACCACCTATAAAGTGCATGCAACACAACCTAGATCAACATAATGTCAATCGAGGACACAGATGACAAGATAGGCACACATAGGAAATCTCTTTGGCTTGTCACGCTGAGACCATCCTAGACATACAACACTTTGGAAGGCCAACTAAACCACAACCTAGAATCTAACTACTCCCAACTACACCACCTAGCCACATACACACAAACGGAATATAAGTCACCAAATCATGCCAAAATCATAGCGAAACTCAAGGAACACCATACCCTCACTAGGATACACATGTCCCTAAGCCTCTACATTCAAAATTCTTGCTCTAGACCCATCTGCAAAAAGCGCATATAAAGATAAAGTCAAATCTTGAAAGTGCCCAAAACTGAAATCTATAAGTACCTATGCGTAGCTTATGTCGCTACGATTCTAACGACTACTTGCACGCAGAAAATAGACATGGTTTGATATACTTATGGCCACGAGTAGCTCGTAGATGTGTTAGCGGGTTTGCTCCGTTCGACAAGGAATGCTTGGCGTTGTTGCGTAGCTCTTGCCAAGGATACAACAATGGTGAAGTCGTATCTCCAATGTGATGAACGAGCGGGTACTAGTGCCAGGATGAAGCTCACACTTTCTCTCTCACACACGATCGACGGCAGCTTAAAATATGATTATGATAAAAGTTTTTTTAACAAAAATGACCTAGGTACTGAGGCGGTCCGGGGTGGGCAACAAGAAGAGTGGCCTCTAAGAACTTTTCTAGGCTCCCGTGCTGCTCAATTGGGTTGGGGTTGGAAAAAACAGCAAACACACACACAAACCAGCTATCAAGAACTTTTTAAAAAAAACAAGACACTTACACATCATTGTTGTCCATTACTTTACGTTGGAAGAGAGACAAAGTATCCAAGCTTACTCCAAATCCACCCTCCTTGATTTAGCAAATGTTGGGCTTACACTAGTAGGAGAAATTATAGATTTACTACTCTCAATTGAATGATCACTCTCTCTTACAATGGCATAGAGTTCCCTTGCTAATCACCCCTAATACAACACATGCATATGCATAAGACAATGAGCTTCCATTCAAGAGCTCCTTCTAGAGAGGTTGAGCTTGGATTCTCAAGCTATAACATAGTGCTCTTGCTTATGGCTCCCCCCTTGTGCTAGCTACACCCTCCTTTTATAGCAATTTTGAAGGTTAGGGTTACTCCTCTAACCATGGTTGGGTTAGATTTTCAGCACTTATCTAATTTCTTTTGCTTGGAATTATCAAGAAGTTGGTGTGAATAGATGAAGAAGAGAGAGAGGAGAGAAGTGGAGGTGATAGGACTTTTCATAGTAGGTTAGTTTTAGTAAATTAGTAGAGTTAGTTATTTTTATTGATTTACAAATGGAATTGGATATTTACAATGGAAGTATCCATATAGGATACAAATAAGGAAGAAAAAAATCTTAATAGGTAAGAAAACATGGATTTCTTACAATGTTGATGCTCCAAGTGTCTTGAGTAGGGTCAATTTTGACGCTTGTTGACGGTCCACTAGCTTTGACGGTACGTTTTTTTTCCACTCTTGACCTTCTTTGGAAGACAAGGTAAGTGAACATGAGTAATCAATCACCATGATGTTGTCTTTCAAGAGAAGAGGCTGAATTTTGTGGTTTTTTTGATAGATATGGGTAATATGGATGAGGAAAAATGAGACTAGGTGGTCAATTTTGGAATGGAAGTGTGTGTAGGAGACATGAGTTCACCATGGTTTCTCTTATTCTTCAAGGTTGAGAAGAAGGTGAGTAGGGTGCAGAGAGGAGTGGTGAGAGAGGTGGGGATGATGAGTGGAGAGGTGTGTGTGAAAGAGAAAAATGATAAAGTGGAAGAGGGAGTGTGGCTGCATAGCATGGGCAAACTGGGGTCCACAAATAAAATCCTAGCTCACAGCTCGTAGCTCAAAAAAATATGAAAAAATTTGAGGTGAAAGTTCAGCTTACGAGCTACAACTTTTGTTTTTATCACCTTTTCAAATTCGGGGAGCATGTGATCTTTAAAAATTCAGCAAAACCGACTGTTTTTTCCACTGCACAAGGTCCTTGTGAGGTCCTTCTTTGGATGATTCTTTTGAATACCTCCAAGAGTGAGCTCCCCATGGTGCATGCATGCATTCCACATACCCTTGACGTTATTTGGTAGGTCTATAATTGAAGATATTGTTGAGATCATGATATAAGTGAATAGTATAACTAAGAAAATCAAATATTGAGGGGTCTAAAAAAATATGTACATGTCAAATATAAATAATATAGGTGGAAAAAATATAAAGGGGTCAAAATAAATCTCTCTCATTATAAGTCTACCATAAAAAGATGAATATTTTTGGTGTTCTAATTTATGAGAGTAAAAGAGAATAGATGTAGGAAGGAAACAATCGCAATAGTAAAAAAATATACACATAAATAAAACTAGTTTTTTTGGATTTTTGTGGAATGGAGTTACACCAAAAATAAGAGAAGCTTGCATGAAATTATTTTTTTATGGAATAAAGAGTATGCAAAATGGTAAGAAAAAATATGGTAATGGTGAGTCAATGTACATAGCATAAATAACACACCATAGGTAGAAATATTTAAATAAATACCAAAATAATTATGAAAAATCCTTTTATTTAGGCCCTATATACAATGAAATATTTACACACAAATAGGCCATAATATACTTATATTTTTTGTTTTTTTCGCTCAACTAGCCCAGTGACTAGCTAACTGAGGGTTTTTAAGAAGATATGGGAAAAGTCCCCTAACTCACACACACCTGTATACAGTGAAATGGTAGGGATAGCCACAATGTTTGGATGATTTTGGTAGGGTGGGTTAACTCACTATGGCAATTACGGAGAGCCGAAAAACGGCTATCATTAGTCCTCCCCCATGATGATGGTATATTCATGTACCATCGTAGAGCATCTTTTCCAAAGAGAGTGCTTCAGAGTCCTTGACGAGGGCTTCATTGTTTGGCCCCTCAGAATTTTGGTTTGAGGTACACTCATGCTTCACGGAACAATACCTACATGAGATAGCTGCCTTTTGACAGATCTTTGGTAGATCCTTTGGTAGAAGGCGACTCAAATAAGGCTTCTAGCGATACTCGTTTACCTTCCTGGAGTGCTCTTTCCCATTCAAGTCCATAAGTTGATAGTAACTTGAATTGAAAGCCCTCTTAACTATGTATGGCCCCTGCCATCTAGTTTCAAATTTGGAATCAAAACGATTATCGAGTCGATTGTCATACCTTAGCACAAGATCTCCTTCATTGATGCCTTTGTCCTTTAGTTTCTTGTCAAGCTTCTCCTTCGCCTGCGTAGCTTTCCTCTCGTAGCACTCGTATGCTGCTTCTCTTTTCCACTCAAGCTCAGCTAAGGTAAGAAGTCGATCTATCCATGCTTCTTGATCATCTTGTGCTGCTTTGCCATGAAGTCGTATTGTTGGGATGTTGAGCTCAATTGGTTGTAAAGCCTCTTGACCATAGACCAAGTGAAATGGTGTAAACTCCGTGGCTTCCCTATATGTGGTTCGATACACCCACAAGGCACCATCCAAGAAGTCATCCCACAAATTTGTCTTGTTTCTCACCATCTTTCTAATGATGCCTGCAATGACACCATTAGCTTTTTCTACCAGACCATTGGATTGGGGATAGTAGGGTGTACTATGACGATGTAGAATGTGAAGTTCTTCACAGACCTCTGTGAGCAAACCCTTTCTAAACCCTGGACCATTATCAGAAACAATCTCCAAAGGTGTGCTAAATCTACAACAAATGTGAGTGTAGACAAATTTGCTCACTGTCCTCTCAGTTACCTTTGCCACACTTTGTGCTTCCACCCACCTAGTCATATAGTCTACCGCCACTAGAATGTAGAGTTTACCATTTTTTGTCCTAGGGAGAGGACCCATAGCATCAATGCCCCATTTTTCAAATGGACCATTTGCAAGGACTAGCTGACGTGGACCATGTAACAGACGCTTGTTTCCATTAATCTGACAATTGTGACAACTTTTACACCAATGTTGAACATCAATGTGCAAGCTTGGCCAAACATATCCGGCAAGCAAAATCTTTTTTGCAGTGAGTTCCTGTGCAAAATGACCACCACACGCTTCCTCATGAAAACCTTTTAGAATGGCTGGGATTTCCTCAATAGTTGGTACTCTTCTGCACACTTGATCCTTCCCTCTTTGATAAAGGGATCCTTCTAGAAAGAGATACGCGCTTGCCTTTTTCATGAGTCTCCTCTTCTGAGCCTTCGTGAAGTCTTGTGGAAACTCACCCTCCAAAATGTAGCTAATAATGGGAGTCAATGACTCCAATCCCTAGTATCTCTATTGCTTGACAGTTGCTGCCACCATGATGACCTGCACTTCTTTCTCAACACATGTAACTGCTTGTTGTGCAAGTAAATCGGCATCTTCATTTTGTTTCCTAGGAATATGATATAGTTGCACTTCTTCAAACTGATTAAACATCCTACGAATGGCATGAACTTTTGTCCTTAAGCTTTCATTCTTGCATGCCCAAATGCCTAAAATTTGCTTCACAATGAGAAGTGCATCCCCTTTTACCATGAGACGTTGTATACCTTGGCCAATGCATATCTTTAAACCATGAAGTAGTGTGTCGTATTCTGCTTCATTGTTGCTAGTTGAACCTGGTAGATTGACCTTCTCTTTCATGACCACCTCTCCACTTGGGTTGAGAAATACTAGCCCTCATCCTGCTTTTCTTGTGACTCGTCGAAAAGCTCCATCAAAGAACAAGGTAAAAGCATTAGGAATACTTTTAGGTGGTGGAAATGGTAGGGTATTTACTTCAGGCACCTTAATCTCCTTCTCATGTACCCTATAAGTAAGGTTCCCTGCCAATTGTGCCCGCACACTATCTTCTACCTTGAAAGAGTATTGGAACTCTTGCAATTCCATAATCCACTTTGAGATCCTAGTGCTAAGATTCATTTGAGATGACACCCAAGGAAATAAATTTTCTGCAGTGAGAATTACAAAAGGTTTTGGTAGCAAGTAGGATCTAAACTTTCTCACCGCAAACATGAGAGAAAGCATCATGAGTTCTGCCTCCGTGTAGCCTCTCTCCAAAGCATTCATGACCCTACTAGCAAAGTAGATGGGTTGCATCTTGGTATTGTGGGGATCTTGTTGTAATAAAACTACACCAATTGTTTCCTTCCCAACACTAGAGCTAACAAAGAATGTGTACTCCCAACAAGGAGGCATGAGTGTTGGTAGCTCTGACAAAATGACTTTAATGTTACAAAAGTACTCTTCAACCTCATAAGACCATGCAAATTCTACTTGTTGTGTCAACTTTTGCAAAGGATGAAGCAACTCCGAAGCTAAGTGAATAAAGCGTGACATATACTTCACCTTTTGAATGAATGAGATGACCTCTTTGAGATTCTTGGGTGATGGGAGCTCAATAAGAGCCTTTTCCTTTGAAGGATCCACCTCAATGCCTTTATAGGAAACCTTGTGACCAAGCAAGATCACTTCATCCTCACCTATGTGGCACTTGTCGGGGTTGAGTTGACCTCCCATGTCATAGAGCTTCTTTAAACCTTCTTCTACCCTTTGTAGATGCAATGATTTTGAGCCATAAATGCAAAAATCATCAATAAAAACCCTAATTGACTTTGCAAAGAATGTTTGAAACACCATGTTCATGAAGCGTTGGAAAGTTGCAGGAGCATTTGTCAGGCCAAACGGCATGACTCTAAAAGCATAACAGCCCCAAGGAGTGATGAAGGTTGTTTTCAATTGATCTTCCAATGCGATACCTATTTGAAAGTAACCCGAGTAGGCATCACACACATTGTACTTCTCATGACCAGCTGCCTCATTTAGTATCTCATCCTGAAATGGGAGGAGAAAGTGATCTCTTTTTTTTGCCTCATTAAGTGGACGGTAATCCACACACACCCTCCACTTGCCGTTTTTCTTAGGAGTGACAACAACGGGAGAGACCCACTCTGAATTCTCCATTGGATAAATGAAACCTGCTACTAGAAGCTTTCTTACCTCCTTGAGTAAAGCCTGCTCCTTGATGACTCCTAGCCTTCGTAGCTTTTGAGCCTTAGGTGTAGCCTCTGGCTTCAACTCAATTTTGTGTTGAACAACATCTACTCCACGCACATCGGTGTAGTCTTTAGCAAAAATCCTTGGAAATTTCCCTAGCACACATTTGAACTCCTCTCTTTCGTCCTTTGTAAGTGTTGTAGACAACATACCTTCTAACATTCCTTCATCTTGCACATTTTGGTTCTCTTGAGTACCTACCTCTTCCAAACCTCGAGAAGAGGTCTCCTGGTTGTTTGGCTTAAACCTTACTCCCATGACTTTGATGGAAGACTCCTCTTCAGTAATGCTACCACTACTTTCTCCTTCTGAAGTGCTATCGGTCCAGCCTTCCCCCGTCTCACTTTGAGATGATTCTTCATGGAGCTCCTCTTGGCGTTGCTCCTTCATGTCAAAGACAACCTTCTTATGATTGTCATTCCTGCAAATTAGCTTTCCACTCTCCCAATCCTGCAAAGCTCACATTTTCATTAGCCATGGTCTCCCTATGATAAATGGGTAACCATTTCCTTTGGTAGACATAACATAAAAATCCACCGCCTTCTTAATGCCAAAGGCCTCTACAAAAATATTTTTACAATACCTACACACCTAACTTTGATATTGTTTGCCATCTTGACTTTAATTTCAGGTGTCTCATGGATGTGCATGCCTAGTTTTTGCAGGAGTCCCTCTGTCATGATGCAAATTTGTGCACCCCCATCCACTAGACCTTTCCTAACCAATCTTCCTTTGATGTAACAATCTAGCACAGGTGTAATATCCTCATTCATTTCAACATGTGCAATTTCTACAAAAGGCACACTCTCTTTTACCTTTCTCCTAGTGCTAACTGCCTTTGTTAAATCCCTCCTAACTTGTGGGCATAATGCAAGAAACTGAGGCCATGTGATATCAGGACCCTTACCTCTCATGTATTCCAACAAGTTGTATGGAGCCATACCATGTCCAAGAGGGAAGTCTTGGAGATTGATACGACGTCGAGTCCTCTTAGCTTCATTGGTCTCCTTTGCCTTCTTACCTCGTCCATGGTCACTCTGTGATGTGACACCTTCTTTCTCCTTACCTTTCCCACGGCCACGCTTAATGCCATTTGCTTCCATGTCAACCTCTTTTGAATTTGTCACCTCTACCACATGCACGTTTGTGTCTGGCAAAGGTGGAACTCCTTCCACTCCTTGTGGAGGTGGTCTTGCTCCATTTGGCCTTTGTAGAAGCCGTGGTTGCTGACTAGTTCCTTCACGTGCATTCATCACTGGGTAATTCAAGTTAGGTCTCCCTGGCTCCCCACGGGGCCAAGGACAATTATACATCCCATGTCCAGACTCTCCGCAATTCCAACATTGTAAGATTCTCCTAGGTCGTGGATCTCTCTCTTCAGACTTCCTTGCTTGTCCTTTTGGACCTACAGCTTGTGCAAGGTGAATTGACAAGCTGCTTAAAGATTCATTTAACTTCTCAATCACTTCCGCCGTTACCTCAAGAAGCTCCCTAGATGTTGATGCTTGTGACTTACCTTTGGGTCTAATAACTTCTATTGGAACCTCTCCCCTTAGGCACTTGAGTTTTCTATATTTCTCAGCAGCCCTAGTTTCAGCTGCATCAAAGGTAGCAGGTGCACCCGCCTCAACTTTTATCTTAAGTTCAGGAAAGAGTCCGGCTATGAACCTCTCCTTCTTTAGGAACTCTGCACCATCACCAAGGTTAGCAACATTTCTCACCCATACAGCCCAAAGACGTAGAAACTCTTGCTTGTACAAGTAGTAGTCATCTAGGTCTTTTTTCTTATGAGAAACAATGTCTTGCCATAGTTTGTGAGTGTTTTGGGGATCAAAGAAGTATCTCTTGAAATGATTCACAACTTCCGTGTAATTCCCTTTAACTTCCTCAGGCAACGAGTCAAACCAAGTGCTAGCATCTTTCCTAAGGACCACTTCAAACATCTCTACGCGTTCTTGATCAGTTACTATCCTCTTGATACGACAAGACATCTTGAAATTTGCTAAAAATAATTCTGCATCCTCTCCAGGCTCTCCAAAGAAAAGAGGATATCCAGACATTTGGCGTTGGCTCTCCATTGAATTGATTTCAAAGTGACGCGTTTTTGTTTTTTCTTCCTTTAAAAAAATTTACATAATAATGTTTTCTAAATTGCAATCTATTCTACAACAAAATAAAAATATTCACATCAAATGACCTATGATAATCAATAAGAGGCAGGATGACAGGGTTTGGTGATGCGAGAATTTCTCCTACTCTTTGGGCACCAAACATGAACACCATACGTTGTTGAAAATGGATTTTTCTACTAATTGCAATGTTTATTCTAATGTGTGGAGTGAAATGAAAGGGGAAAACCTCTATTCTTGGGCGATTATCCATGGTCTATGCATGACCTAATTCTTAAAACAAAACAAAAATATAGACGTCCAAACTAAGGTCGTACCTAATGAGAGGCAAAATAAAAGGATTTACTGATGCGTTTATCTCTGCCAACCTAAGAGGACCTAAAATTCTACGAATTACACGTTGAAATTGCAACTTAGTACTAACAATTATGTGTACCTTTTGCCTTGCAATGGGAATGAAGGGATCATATAAATTCTCGTGATTCATGCAAACTACTTGATTATGCTAAAGGTAAGTCGTTCCTCAGTGGAGGCACCAATTTGAGGCGGTCCGGGGCGGGCAACAAGAAGAGTGGCCTTTAAGAACTTTTCTAGGCTCCCGTGCTGCTCAATTGGGTTGGGGTTGGAAAAAACAGCAAACACACACACAAACCCGCAACCTAACCCTACACAAATTTGGGGCACCACCTAGTTTTGGATGCGAACTAGGACGCGTAGAGAGAGAGAGAGAGAGAGAGAGAGAGAGAGAGAGAGAGAGAGAGAGAGAGAGAGAGAGAGAGAGAGAGAGAGAGAGAGAGAGAGAGAGAGAGAGAGAGATAGTGCTCGGGCTGCTTTGAAATGTTCAACAGTGATCAAGCAAACACAATTATATATGTAAGAAAAAGAGGGGAGGGGGAGGGGGTGATTGTTGCACTAATACCTTCTTACAAATCTGTCATGACCAATGAAAGTGAGATTAGTATTTGTTCAATATAGCTTGAGTAAATTACACCACAACACATCACTTGAACAGCCACCCCAATCACTGTCTTAAAGCCAGGGGAGTCCTCTCCACCCTGTCATCCTCTTACAGTATGTGGGATTTATGGCTAAATTGATGACAACACCCATAGACCAGCTATCAAGAACTTAAAAAAAAAAACAAGACACTTACACATCATTGTTGTCCATTACTTTACGTTGGAAGAGAGACAAAGTATCCAAGCTTACTCCAAATCCGCCCTCCTTGATTTAGCAAATGTTGGGCTTACACTAGTAGGAGAAATTATAGATTTCCTACTCTCAATTGAATGATCACTCTCTCTTACAATGGCATAGAGTTCCCTTGCTAATCACCCCTAATACAACACATGCATATGCATAAGACAATGAGCTTCGACTCAAGAGTTCCTTCTAGAGAGGTTGAGCTTGGATTCTCAAGCTATAGCATAGTGCTCTTGCTTATGGCTCCCCCCTTGTGCTAGCTACACCCTCCTTTTATAGCAATTTTGAAGGCTAGGGTTACTCCTCTAACCATGGTTGGGTTAGATTTTCAGCACTTATCTAATTTCTTTTGCTTGGAATTATCAAGAAGTTGTTGTGGATAGATGAAGAAGAAAGAGAGGAGAGAAGTGGAGGTGATAGGACTTTTCATAGTAGGTTAGTGTTAGTAAATTAGTAGAGTTAGTTATTTTTATTGATTTACAAATGGAATTGGATATTTACAATGGAAGTATCCATATAGGATACAAATAAGGAAGAAAAAACTCTTAATAGGTAAGAAAACATGGATTTCTTACAATGTTGATGCTCCAAGTGTCTTTAGTAGGGTCAATTTTGATGCTTGTTGACGGTCCACTAGCTTTGACGGTACGTTTTTTTTCCACTCTTGACCTTCCTTGGAAGCCAAGATAAGTGAACATGAGTAATCAATCACCATGATGTTGTCTTTCAAGAGAAGAGGCTGAATTTTGTGGTTTTTTTGATAGATATGGGTAATATGGATGAGGAAAAATGAGACTAGGTGGTCAATTTTGGAATGGAAGTGTGTATAGGAGACATGAGTTCACCATGGTTTCTCTTATTCTTCAAGGTTGAGAAGAAGGTGAGTAGGGTGCAGAGAGGAGTGGTGAGAGAGGTGGGGATGATGAGTGGAGAGGTGTGTGTGAAAGAGAAAAATGATAAACTGGAAGAGGGAGTGTGGCTGCATAGCATGGGCAAACTGGGGTCCACAAATAAAATCCTAGCTCATAGCTCGTAGCTCAAAAAAATATGAAGAAATTTGAGGTGAAAGTTCAGCTTACGAGCTACAACTTTTGTTTTTATCACCTTTTCAAATTCGGGGAGCATGTGATCTTTAAAAATTCAGCAAAACCGACTGTTTTTTCCACTGCACAAGGTCCTTGTGAGGTCCTTCTTTGGATGATTCTTTTGAATACCTCCAAGAGTGAGCTCCCCATGGTGCATGAATGCATTCCACATACCCTTGAACTTATTTGGTAGGTCTATAATTGAAGATATTGTTGAGATCATGATATAAGTGAATAGTACAACTAAGAAAATCAAATATTGAGGGGTCTAAAAAAATATGTACATGTCAAATATAAATAATATAGGTGAAAAAAATATAAAGGGGTCAAAATAAATCTCTCTCATTATAAGTCTACCATAAAAAGATGAATATTTTTGGTGTTCTAATTTATGAGAGTAAAAGAGAATAGATGTAGGAAGGAAAAATCACAATAGTGAAAAAATATACACATAAATAAAACTAGTTTTTTTGGATTTTTGTGGAATGGAGTTACACCAAAAATAAGAGAAGCTTGCATGCAATTATTTTTTTATGGAATAAAGAGTATGCAAAATGGTAAGAAAAAATATGGTAATGGTGAGTCAATGTACATAGCATAAATAACACACCATAGGTAGAAATATTTAAATAAATACCAAAATAATTATGAAAAATCCTTTTATTTAGGCCTTATATATAATGAAATATTTACACACAAATGGACCATAATATACTTATATTTTTTAATTTTTTGGCTCAGCTAGCCCAGTGACTAGCTAACTGAGGGTTTTTAAGAAGATATGGGAAAAGTCCCCTAACTCACACACACCTATATACAGTGAAATGGTAGGGATAGCCACAATGTTTGGATGATTTTGGTACGGTGGGTTAAATTACTATGGCAATTATGGAGAGCCGAAAAACGGCTATCAGTACCTTATATACTAAGATCACCTTGGGTTAACCAAAAATAGAGTTTGAGGGGTCAAATGGCTTGGTATTTACAATCTGGAAGTACCATTGCACCTTGGCTTATACAACTAGACTACTACTTATTACAAATGATGTTTCGAACCATAATTTGCAGCATTTCATAACTCTCAGAAAATAAGGCTTTGTTGAGTTATGTCGTGCGTTGACCTAGCCGTCAATACTCTCCCCCTCCGCATTCATGTCGTCCCTGACATGACCTGGTTGTCGATGTCAGTGCGATCTTTGGTGTTGTTTTGCTAATGTAAAGAAAGTATAGGCTGTAGCCTTTGCACGAGCTCGTCTTGTTCGTTAAGGCACTTCATGTACTTCATACCATGCTCAGATGCAGCATTTGTTTTTTTCATTATAGGTCTATTGCCAGATTCTAAATTTAGAAAGAACCCAATCTCGTTCAGCTTGAATCTTGGTTGCTCCTGTAGATCGGTCAATTTTGAGTATTTGTCATTCTCAAAAACAACTTCTAAAATCTTTAGAATTGAGTGATTGGAATTCAAATCTTGTGAGCCAATGATAACTTTGTAAGGATTCTGTAGAACTTGTATGGCTAAACCTTCAACTTCTTTAGGCCAAGTTGCACTTCAATGCTAAGTTTGTCTGTCAGGCTGAATCTCGGAGATAATTTTTTTGTCTTGAGGTTCCAAATCCATGTCTAGCATTTGATCCGCCTTATCAAGGACAATCTTTTGAGATCCTCTGATTACTTCTGTGTTTTCTCTACTTGATTGGTGACTCCTTTGTTCTTGCATCAAGGTGATCAAAGCCGCATTTGCCATTGTTAGCTTTTGTGTATTGTGTAAATCATAATACTGCTTCTACTTGATACATGACTTAATTAAATCCCGACAAAAGTTACTCACTTGATTCAAAAGGGCTTTATTAGACATCATTTATTAGGCTATCAATGTCCCTTTGTCTCCAAAATTCATATACATGATTTACAAGGTATGTAGATGGCTATCATGGATTCATATTTGAAAAAATTGCATCTTTGACTAGCTAGGGGTTATCCCGGGGTTATAACTTTTTTTTCTTTGGGTGAAACCCTTAGCTTGTACTCTCTATGCATAGACTCCTGAAAAAGTTTGGCTTGATTTGGGCATGTATTTGGTATACAAGCTAACTTTTTGGATTTCAGTTTCGAGAGTGATTGATGGGCATCTCTGGCATCTTTTCTTCTTGTCAATACTGTTAGTCCCTTTTGTTTGTTAGGCTTCATTAAGTCACATATAAAAGATAGAAGATTCACAATATAAAGATCTACTTCCAGTATATGGCCTTGTAGTCGCATGAAGTGTCTGATGGGCAGCTTCACACTTGATGGTTGCTTTCGCTTAGTCGATCACCAACTTTCTTTGTCCTTGTAGGCCATCCCGGAGTTTGATGACCATTCTCAATCATTTTTTACCTCATGTTTTTGTTGAAGGCCAATCATCATTCTTTTCTTACCTTTGACATTATCCATTGTGCGTATGGCATCTGTGTTAGGAAATATGACGTAGCTAAGTAGATAATTGAGTAGATTACTTAATGGAGAGAGATAATCTTCAGACACAAGATATTATAGAGTAGGGAGAGAGAGAGAGAGAGAGACTACACACATTATACTTGGTTCACCCAATGTGGGCTACATCCACGGGAAAGCAGCCACTTAATGGCTTTAGTACTTCAAACAAGAAGTAGATTACAAAGGGATTATACCCTTAATAGAGCTCCGCCTTGCTTCACTCTCACCACCTCACACCCACCTTGTTGTATCAACTTCACACTGTGAAATGTGTGTAGAAATGGCCTCCTTTTATAGGCGAAAAGGGCTGCCCTCTCTCATGAGAGACAACCATGTGTAGCTATCCTTGTGTAGATAAGTCCAAATCGGACCCTCCAATCCGCCCATGTGTGGCCGTCCTTGAGAAGACAAGTCCACTTTTGAATCCGGCCACTGGCCATTAACTTTTGACCACCGACCATCGGCCATTGACCGGCCAACCAGCCAACCAATGGGTCATTTTTCGACCACTTTCCAACCGCCGTCTGGCCATAATATTCCAACGAAAAAAAATATTCCGGGGCTGTGAAAATTTTGCTTTCTGGCAAGTGATTTTTCTTCACGCACGATGGCTTCTCCTCATAATGGGGGCCTTAGAAATGTGCGTTTTTACCACAGAAAATTACATGGGGTAAATTAGGGTCCATACTTAACAATCTCCCACTTGGAGACTAATCTCCAAACCAAACCTATGACTGCTTTCCATCCTGGCTTCTTATCCTTGAATGCCGATTGAAGATGAGAAAAAGCTCAACTTCTCCTTGTTGACCACCTTTGTAAACATGTCTGCAGGATTTTCACTTGTATGCACCTTTCCTAGCTTTAGTTGTCCCTCTTCCTAAAGAGTGCGTATGAAGTGATATCTCACCTCAATGTGCTTTGTCCTTGAATGAAAGTTTGAGTTCTTTGCAAGATGGATAGCACTTTGGCTATCACTGTACAAGACACAATTGTCTTGTTTGAATCCAAGCTCTTCTAAGAATATGTGAAGCCACATAATTTCTTTGCGTACCTCCGTCATTGCTACATACTCTGCTTCCGTGGTAGAAAGTGAGACCATTTTCTGCAGCTTTGAAGCCCAGCTTACTGCTGTGCCTCCAACCGTGAAGACATAGCCAATAGTGTTCCTTTGAGTATCTTTGTCACCTGCCATATCTGCATCAGCATACCCTTCTAGAAAAATATTAGTTCCTCCAAAATACAAAGCATTTATTGTTGTCCCTTTTAGATACCTAAGTATCCACTTCACACCTTGCCAATGCTCTTTAATTGGGTTTTCCATGAGCCTACTTACAACTCCCATTGCATATGCAATCTGGCCTTGTCCAGACCATAGCATACGTAAGAGAACCTACCGCTACATCATATGGAACTTTAGACATATAGGCTATCTCCTCTTGTGTCTTTGGACACATATCCTTGGTTAGTTTAAAGTGACCAACCAAAGGTTAGAAACCGTTTTTGCATTTTGCATTGTAAACCTTTCTAGTACCTTCTTGATGTAATCCTCTTGAGATAGCTTTATTGTCTTCTTCGTCCTTTTCCTTGATATCTTCGTACCAAGTATCCTCTTTGCAACACATAAATCTTTCATTGAAAAAGATTTAGACAGCTCATCTTTTAAGTCTTTGATTTCCTGCATGTTAGCACTTGCAATCAGCATGTCATCAACATACAACATTAGGATGATGAACTTCCCATCTCCCAAATTCTTTGTGTAGACGCAATGATCTGAGTTGCATCTTCTGAATCCATGGTCTAACATCCATTGATTGAACTTCAAGTAACATTGTCTTGATGCTTGATTTAAACCATACAAGCTCTTCTTTAATCCGCAAACCGTTTTCTCCTTACCTTTTACTTCATACCCCTTTGGTTGTAGCATGTAAATTTCCTCGTCTAAGTCATCGCGAGGGAATGCCATATTTATGTCCATTTGCTCAAGATTTAGATCATGAGCAGCCACAAGGCTTAAGACAAGCTTAGTTGAGTTCATTTTTACAACAAGAGAAAATATTTCATTGAAGTCAATACCTTTCTTTTGAGAAAACTCTTTTACCACAAGCCTAGACTTGTACCTTTTCTTTCCACCTTCTTCTTCCTTCAGCTTATACACCCATTTGTTCTGAAGTGCCCGCTTACCTTTAGGAAACTCAACCAACTCCCATGTTTGGTTGCAATGTAACGAGTCCATCTCCACTTACATGCTCTTCAACCATTCTTAATTGGATTCATGTTTCATAAATTCTTCGTATGATTTCAGCTCTCCAAAATTTGAGATCAAGAGATGGTTGAAGGAAGGAACAAACCTTTTTGGAGGTCTACTTGCTCTTGTAGATCTTTGGTGAATAGGTTGAGGATCCTCGTTTGGTTGACGTTGTTGCACATTGTCACTGTTTGCAGTCCTTGAGTCTTCAACCGTCCTCAAGCTCCATGTATTCATCACCTGTTTCTTTTGTTTGTTTTCTATCCAAGTAACATTTGTACATAGTTTGTTCGTTAAAAATTAAATCCCTACTCCTTAAGATTTTACCATCTTCAGGATACCATAGGCGATACCCAAAGTCACCTTCTCCATAGCCAATGAAGTAACACTTTTTGGACTTTGCATCTAGCTTTGATCTTAGGCTTCTATCTATGTGCATGAAAGCCTCATACCCAAACACTTTGAGCAATAACTAATTCATTGGTTTACTTGTCTATGCCTCTTCTGGAACTCCCCCATCCAATGCCCTTAAGGGTGACCGATTGATTAAGTACACAGACGTACTTACAGCTTCCACCCAAAGCTCAAGCGGTAGGCCTGCATGTAGCCACATGCTTCGTGCTTGCTCCATGATTGTTCTGTTCATCCTTTCAAAAATGCCATTTTGTTGAGGTGTCCTTGGGGTTGTTCTTTGCCTCTGAATGCCATTGCTAGCACAAAAGCTTGGCTGCAATATTCGCCTCCATTGTCGGATTTGAGGCATTTAACCTTAGTACCTGTTTCATTCTCCACAAAGGCTTTCCACCTTTGAAATATGGAAAACACATCGGATTTATTCTTCATTACATAAACCCATGTTTTCCTAGTCGCATCATCTATGAATGTTACATAGTACAATGAGCCACCAAGTGATGGTGTACTTGCAGGACCCCAAACGTCAGAATGAACAAACTCAAGTTTTTTATTTTTTCTTTCATTTCCAGATATTTGGAATTTCCACCCTCTTTTGTTTACCATAAACACAATCTTCACAGAACCCTAAGTCCATTTCTTTCAAACCTGGTAGAAGCTTCTTTGTTTGAAGGATTTGCATTCCTTTGGCACTCATATGCCCAAGCCGATAGTGCCACACGGAAGTTTCAACTTTTGTAGTTGCTGCACCAGCTAAAGGTTGCATGCTAACATTACACAAGTACAGTGTACCGACCTTTTCTCCCTTGGCAACCACCAAAGATCCCTTTGAGATCTTCCACCGTTTGCTTCCGAATGCAATGTTGTGACCTTCATCGTCCAATTGTTTTGTAGAGATCAAATTTTTGTGAAGAGAACTAACATGCCTAACATCTTTAAGCTTCCATTCATTTCCATTAGCAATTTTGACACAAACTATACCTTTGCCGACAATTTCACAAGCTTCATCATCTCCCAAGTATACATACCCAAAATTACCTTTGGTGTAATCTTGGAAATGTTGCTTGTGTGGTGTCGCATGGAACGAAGCCCTGGAATCTACTATGTAAGAAAGATTGAGAATGGGGAAGGGGTGCTTGTTGCACTAATACCTTCTTACAAATCTGTCATGACCAATCAAAGTGAGATTAGTATTTGTTCAACATAGCTTGAGTAAATTACACCGCAACACATCAAAAGAAAAACCACCCCAATCACTGTCTTAAGGCCAGGGGAGTCCTCTCCACCCTGTCGCCCTCTTACAATATATGGATTTATGGCTAAATTGATAACAACACCCAGAGACAAGCTATCAAGAATTTAAATAAAACACCAAGACACTTACACATCATTGTTGTCCATGACTTCATGTTGAAAGAGAGACAAAGTATCCAAGCTTAGTCCAAATCCACCCTCCTTGATTCAGCAAATGTTGGGCTTACACTAGTAGGAGAAATGATAGATTTGCTACTCTCAATTGAATGATCACTCTCTCTTACAATGGCATAAATCTCCCTTGCTAATCACCCCTAATACAACACATACATATGCATAATCCAATGAGATTCCACTCAAGAGCTCCTTCTCAAGAGGTTGAGCTTGGCTTCTCAAGCTATAGCATAGTGCTCTTGCTTATGGATCCCTTTTTGTGCTAGCTACACCCTCCTTTTATAGAAATTTTGAGGGCTAGGGTTACTCCTCTAACCATGGTTGGGTTAGATTTTCAGCACTTTATATAATTTCTTTGCTTGGAGAAGTTGGTGGGGATAGATGAAGAAAAGAGAGAGGAGAGAAATGGAGGTGATAGGACTTTTCATAGTAGGTTAGTGTTAGCAAATTAGTAGAGTTAGTATTTTTATTACTTTACCAATGGAATTAGATATTTACAATGGGAGTATCTATGTAGGATACAAATAAGGAAGAAAAACTCTTAAGCGGTAAGAAAAGATGGATTTCTTACAATGTTGATGCTCCAAGTGTCTTGAGTAGGGCCAATTTTGACGCTTGTTGACGGTCCACTAGCTTTGACGGTACGGTTTTTTCTTCATCTTGACCTTCCTTGGGAGCCAAGGTAATTGAAGATGAGTAATTAATCACCATGATGCTGTCTTTCAAGAGAAGAGGCTGAATTTTTGTGGGTTTTTTGATAGATATGGGTAATTTGGAGGAGGAAAAATGAGACTACGTGGTCAATTTTGGGATGAAAGTGTGTGTGGCAGGTATCAGTTCACCATGGTTTCTCTTATTCTTAAGGTTGAGGAGAAGGTGAGTAGGATGCAGAGAGGATTGGTTAGAGAGGTGGGGATGATGAGTGGAGAAGTGTGTGTGAAAGAGGAAAATGATAAAGTGGAAGAGGGAGTGTGTCTGCACAGCATGGTCAAACTGCGGTCCACCAATTAAATGATAGCTCACAGCTCGTAGCTCAAACAAATATAAAAAAATTTGAGGCAAAATTTCAGCTCACGAGCTACAATTTTAGTCTTTATCACCTTTTCAAATTTTGAGAGCAAGTGACCTTTAAAAATTCCGCAAAGTTGACTGTTTTTTTCCACCGCACAAAGTCCTTGTGGGGTCCTTCTTTGGATGATTCTTTTGAATGCCTCCAAGAGTGAGCCCTCCATAATGCATGCATGCATGCCGCATATCCTTGACGTTATTTTGTAAGTCTATAATTGAAGATATTAGATCATGATATAAGTGAATAGTACAACTAAGGAAATCAAATATTGAGGGGTCTAAAAAAATATGTACATGTCAAATATAAATACTATAGGTGGAAAAAATATAAAGGGGCTCTCATTATGAAGCTACCATAAAAAGATGAATATTTTTGGTGTTATAATTTTTGACAGTAAAAGAGAATAGATGTAGGAAGTAAAAATCACAATAGTGGAAAAATATACACATAAATAAAACTAGTTTTTTTGGATTTTTGTTGGGATGGAGTTACACAAAAAATAAGAGAAGCTTGCATGAAATTATTTCTATATGGAATAAAGAGTATGCAAAATGGTAAGAAAAAATATGGTAATAGTGAGTCAATATACATAGTATAAATAATGCACACCTAGGTAGAAATAGTTAAATAAATACCAAAATAATTATGGAAAATTCTTATATTTAAGCCCTATATACAATGAAATATTTACACACAAAGAGGCCATAATATAATTTTATTTTTTATGTTTTTTATTTTTTTTGGCTCAACTAGCCTAGTGACTAGCTAATTGAGGACTTTTTAAGAAGATATGGGGAAAGTCCCCTAACTCACACACACCTATGTACAATGAAATGGTAAGGATAGCCACGGTGTTTGGGTGGTTTTGGTAGGGTGAAGTAGCTCACTATGGCAATTTTGAATAGCTGAAAAACGGCTATCACTACTAACACTCATGTGATGGTTGCTTGCTTTAATTTAGGCTAAAGAAAGAATTTTTCTTAAGTGGATCCGGAAGAGGTTATACCGAGATGAAGTGGATAGTCATGAAGCGTGTGTCTTGATAAGGGTCTTTGACTAGATATATTTAGTTAGGATTTGTAGCATTAGAGGCGGATTAGAGTAGTTATTGGTGGTTGAGTGATTTGTGAGGTGATAAAAGTGTTTGCTAGTCCGTGTATGGCATTCAAGCGTGTTTCTACTCATAGATGTAAAACCCCATATGATGTGTAGGAGTAGTAGGTTTAGGTAAGTGATCTGATTTTGATCTAGAGCTTGAAAGCTAGTGCTAGAGTGATTTTGATCTAGAGCTATTCATGATTGATATATTTACTGAAGTGCTTGTTTGCATTTAGAATCACAAAAAAGTGTGCTTATGAGGAAAAAATACAATAAATAGATTTTTGTTGACATTTTTGCATGATTGATTGATGTTGAGCATATAAGAGGGCATGTGCAAGAGTTTGTGTACAAAAACTGTAATTCTATAAACTTGGACATCATATGCGTATGATGTCTCAAGGGACACCTAGAGACCAAATTTGAAAAATCTAATTGCACCAGAGTGTTCAAAAGGGGGGTTTTACTGTAAGCACACATTGAGACTAGAATTCTGACCAACTCTTGATACCCAAAAGGTAAAAGACAGTGTCTGAAACAAAAAATAGAAAAACTTGTGATTCCGAGCAGATTTTTGCATGAAAATGGTAGAAGTTCTTGAAAGCTAGTGCTAGAGACTTGGGGATGCCTGTGAATGAATTCTATCCAAAAATTCATCAGAAGACATCATACGTGTATGATGTTTGAAGGGTGATTCTAGAAGCAAATTCAAACTTTTGACATTGTATCCATCTTCTGCATGTTGTATTGAGCACATACACCAAATTTCATATTATTTAGGCTTATAGATTGAGATTTAAGGGAATTTTACTCTTTCAGGGGATTTCCTTGTCAAAAATGCTGATTTTGTGCATTTTTGAGTTCCAAAATTTGTTGTGAGCACATATTCTTGTTCTCCACATCAAGGGACACCTGTGGTAGAAACAGAACTGAATTCTGACCACTTGAACATCATACGTGTACGATGTCTTAGAGACAAAATTTGAGGTCAAAAGTTACAACTGAGTGCACCCTTGTGATCTACAACATTTAGGAAGCATATAGGCCAAATGTCATAAAATTGGAAGCATTTTTGGGCTTGCAAAGACCACAGATGGATCTAGGAAAAGTGATTGCTTGAAGTGATCATAACTTGCACAAAAAGTGGTCAAATTCAATTCTGAAAGTTGTTGTGAGTTGCCAGTGTTGTTAGGAACCTATGGAGTGAGTTTCACCTATTTTTGACCAGTTAGACATCATACACGAGGGCACTTTTAGGGACCAAAATGGACATTTGAGCATACCAAGGTGTTTAGTATCACATTACAATATTACACACAAAATTTCATCCAATTTTGAGCACATAGACAACATATGCGTATGATGTCTCTAGACCAGAAGTGATAGTCCAATTGCACTTTTGACCACATAAGGGGTTGGGAAATGATGTATTAAGCTTGCTTGCAAAATTTTAGCTCATTTGGTCACCTACTTTTGCATTTAAAGAGATTTTTGTAGGTACAAGAAGGTAAAGGTTAAAAAAATGGTGATTTTGAGCAATTTTGACATCCAAAATTTGTTGTGATCACATATTCTTGTTGTATGCATCAAGGAGTCAAGGAGGAATCCAAATAGGAGAGGGAAGGCATTCTAAATACGGACTTGATATTATGAATATTCAAGGGAAATATTTTCTGAGTTGTATTGAATTTTTGCGTTTGATTGTGATGACTTTTATACAATATTCAGAGTATATGCCCTCATAATAGCATTACAAGAGGATTACGGGGACAAAATCCATATATGAGGCCCTAGGGACATGTGTACACTATACATAGCGTTCTACTAACTTGATTTTTCTTTTTGAGTTGAGTTGATTTTTGGTTTTATTTTGTTATTTTTGAGATTTTCAAAAAAATAAAAAAGAGAAAAAAAATCCATGACCTAGATGAAGAAAAAATTGAAGAGATGTCGCACCGTACAAAGCGAAGAAGGTCCAAGAAAATGATGACACTTCACAAAGTATGTCTCAAAAGCCATATGCACAATTTGTAATGCCAAAGGTAAGAAAAGAACAATGATCAATCTTCAACAACAACATGAGGCCAAACATGACTGAGAATGGTTATAAAACTCTAGGATGGACTACAAGGACAAAGGAAGTTGGTGATGCGACTAAATAAAAGTACTCATCAAGTGTAAAGTTGCCTATCAGACACTTCATACGACTATAAGGCCATATACAGGGAGTAGATCTTTATACTATAAATCTTCTATCTTGTATGTGACTTAATGAAGCCTAACAAACAAAAGGGACTAACAATACTAAAAAGGACAAAAGGGTAGAAATGAAAATTCAGTAATCTATTGTGATAGATTCCTACAGGAGCAACCAGGGATCAAGCCAAATTTCGGTCATCATTATTGGTTCTACATGTGTTTGGTAGCCAGAAGGTGCCAGCAATGGCCATCAATCATTTTCAAGACTGAAATCCAAAAAAGTTAGCTTGGAAAGCCAAATACAAGTCAAAATCAAGCCAAACTTTGTTAGGAGGCTACAAATAGAGAATACAAGCTAAGGGTTAATAAAAAAAGAAGTTCTAACAAATACATTAAGAGATGTGATGCGTGTCAGCATACCAAAGTACTTATAAGGAGAGATGAGATGCCTCTAAGGCCAATGATGGGAGCCAGAGATTTTGGAATATGTTAATCAAACGAGCGAAAATGCACGAGCGATACGAGCAAGGAATGAGAAAAGAGGGAATGTAAGATGTTTTCTTTAAGAGTATTTCATAGAGAAATATATGAGGCTTGCATCTAGGGACACCCACATCACATTCAATAATATCATGTAATCTTAGTGCACACACAATAAGATAAAGCATAATGATGGAGTATTGATTCAAAGAAAGAAAAAAGAACCATTAAGCAACTAATTGTACACCACAATGTCAAACCAAAAGGAATCCCATTGTATTGTGCAATTCACCTCAAGCATAAGTACAAGGCCAAGTAATGGCAATCGATGGTGGGCAATAGGGGATTGACCTTACGTTTCTCTTTCTCAGGGAAGATGCATGGAGGCGCTATGATCATGCAGATGCAGAGCACTTCAATCTTGGTGCAAGCATAGGGAAGGAGCATATCTGTGTTCGTGAGGGAGTAGTCCATGTTTCTTCTGCACGCAGCTGACACGAGCTATTTATGCACCATGGCTGTGGATTTTTTCCTCGCCCTTTCTTGTCCCTTTCCAAAATCTGTTCAATAAAGCAAGGCCCTCCAAATACTCCTCTAATACGTGAAAAATTACCAAAATACCCCTCTAATTTGTGGAAATTCTCAAAATACCCCTCAAATTTCAAAAATTCTCGAAACACCCCCAATATTTTGTCATAAATTTCCAAAATGCCCTTCAAATTTTTCAAAATTCCCAAAATACCCATGGTTGTGAGACTAAATATTTTCAAAAATAAAAAATATTGTAGCTTTTCATAAGAAGACTAATTGTCTATCAATACAAGATGCTAAAAGTAGAATTTGAGCTGGTTATATAGGTTTTGGAGATGAATTGCTTCATTATTTTTACACATAATTGTCTTTCTTTGTGAGGTAATTTGTGACAAATTACGTTCTAAGCACTCAAAAAACTATCTCAATTGTCAAAAAGGAACAAAGATAAGAAATCTTGAACATTTCAACAAAAATAGACAAAGGGTATTTTGGGAATTTTTGAAATTTGAGGGGTATTTTGGGGATTTTCACAAATTAGAGGGTATTTTTGGAGAGGGTTTTGCCAGCGAAACCCATTAGGAGGGAATGCAACCTTCCTTCTAATCTCTCCGACTCCATCACGAGACTAGCAATGTGGAGCTCTTGAAAATGGTTTCGATGGCGAAACCCATTAGGAGAGGGTGAGAGAGAGGAGAAGGATTGCAAAGGGGAGGACAGAGACGATTGAGTGTCAAGGCTAGGGACTTGCTACGCGCGTGTGTGAGCCACAAAGGCTCCTAGCACACAGTCATACAACAGACAAGCTCACAAGGAAGAACGGTGTGTCACTCACCTTCCTGCGTAGTTGCGAATGAAGGATTCCCGCGCCGCGAAGAAGAGGGAGACGCCGCTATGCCGCGCTCAACCGCCTCGCCGCCGTCGTGCCGCCGCAACGCTCGATCGCACACACACTCTCACACTCTCTCTCTCTCTCTCACACACACACACGCACACACACAAGGAGATGGTGAAGGAGAAGGTGGAGATGGAACAAGAGCAGCTTCTATTGCACAATGAGAGAATGACTCAATTTTAGGTTTAATTGGCTTTTATGTGAGCTCACCCCATTCACACTTGGGTGCCCATGCTTAGCCAACTAACCCTAGCATGTTCGTGTTAGAGTGCGCCTCTCATCGGCGATCACTCTACCTTTCCCTATTGGACCGACAAGCCCGGTGCCTGACTCTACTTAAATAAATAATACGGTTACGGTGTCCGTCGTAGGCGATAGGGTGTCCGTGAGCCACGAGGGTTAACATTGCCCCCCTTCCTGATGTGGATTCCGTCCTCAGAAGCTATTGAGTTGAAGCTTGGTATGTCCATGTTGTAGAGCATCTAGATTTGAATCTGCAAGGCAAAGTCAATGTTTTAGCAAGCGGAATTATATTGCCATAAATCATAAGGGGAATGTAAAGTACATGTGGAAATGAGTAAATGCAAGATTTATGAAATGTTAGACTGCCATTAAGGACAAATAAATTGCACTTTGAGTAGATTAATTAATCAAGAGTTTTGAGCTTATGGGTGAGTCTATCAATTAGTTAGCTATGACTAAGGTTAAAACAACTACTCTAGTACTAGCTAAGCTAAGAAGATTATCTAAATGCATAATCCGATTTAGGCAGCATTGTATGAAATGTACTAGGGCTTTCTAGTGGGCTTAACCCTAGTGACCTTTAGCTTAAGTATTATAAAGGGAGTTTACTAATGTGATGAGCCTGGGGAGGGTAACAGTGTTATATGACCCCCCAAAGTTACAAAATTAAAATGCTGAAAATGAACAAACAAAAAATCAAAGTGCCGCAATGTAAAATTTTAAGCTGGAAGAGAAATCCCTGCTTAAATTGGTACTTCACTCACATGTATCGCCTATGGTACTAGAGCCCTAGAGGTTCCCAGTGTGGGCGCTTTTCCTTGAAAAGCAAAAAACCCAAGGCATACAAAATAAGCACACACATCATAACTGAATCAATGTAAAACTCTTTGGGGGGTCAAAGAAAAAGTAATCAGTCAGGCGATGATTTCATGAGAAATTCCTTTTATGATAGCTTAACTACAAAGTCTTCTAGATATAGCCTCTAGTCAGCCCTCGAACATGAATACTTGGCTCTCGCGATTAAACAACTTAATTGACCACAAATAATTAAGAAGCTTACCCATGGTATTAATATTCGATCTCTAGTGCCTTTCGACCGTTAAATTAGCGACCCCAGACTTGTTTAATTTTTTACCTTTACATCTGTTTATGCATTTGATTACATTGCAATTTAATGTTCATTGCTAACAAATTGTTTGAAATTCTTTTAGCAATCAATTTGTCTACCTAAAACTGCATATGCTTTTTAAGAGAATGCAATTACTGTGCCAATGTTGTTTGATTTTGCAGTGACTGAAGAAGGCTAAGGACATTCATCTCAAATGCTCTTCCACCTCAAAGAACCAGCTTCAACTGGATAGCTTCCGAGGACGGAATCTACATCAGGAAGGGGGGCATGTTAACCCTCACGGCTCACGGACACCCCATCACCTACGACGGACGCGTATTATGTATTTGGTAGAGTCAAGTACCGGGCTTGTCGGACCAATAGGAAAAGGGTAAGAGTGATCGCCGATGAGAGGCGCACTCTAACTAGGACATTCAAGGGATTAGTTGGCTAAGCATGGGCGCCTAAGTGTGAATGGGGTGAGCTCATATAAAAGCCAACTAAACCTAATTTTTACTCATTCTCTCATTTGTGCAATAGAAGAGTGCTCTTGCTCTATCTCCATCTCCATCTTCTTCTTCTTCACCTCCTTGTGTGTGTGTGTGTGTGTGTGTGTGTGTGAGAGAGAGAGAGAGAGAGAGAGAGAGAGAGAGAGAGAGAGAGAGAGAGAGAGAGGGAGAGTGTGTGTGCGATCGAGCATTACGAAGGCACGACGGCGGCGAAGCGGTTGAGTGCGGCATGACTACAGCTTCTTCTTCATCGCGGCGAGGAATCCACCACGAAGGCGAGCGTAGAGCGGTGAGTGACACACCCTTTGCTTTCTTGAGCTTGCTAGTTTAGGCTTGTTGTGTGCTTGGAGCCATTTGTGGCTCGCACACGGTGTATTGGCAAGTCCCTTGCTTCGACAGTGCGGCAAGGAGCGCACAACACCCAAGACGACATCAATTTCGGATTGGTTCACTGACATTGTTTTCTGATCACCATTGTTGAGTATCATTGTCAACAAAGAGATTCTCTTTCAAGAAGCTTACTTGTACAGTGGGGTACTTTCAACTGATTCAATGTGATATGAATGCAAGAAAGAATACTTGAATGCACAAGAATTTCCTATTGCTAGTCCTTGGGTCTACCAAAACCAACAGGCTAGCCATGGCATTGCTTATATTGCTCCCTGACCTAGTTCTTTAAAGTTCAACTATCTTATTAGGGTTGTGATCCTTGTATTGTTGTTCATGCTTCTTTTGCACACAATAGCTGGAATCTTGGTTGCTGACAGGTTCATGAATGCTCATTATTTCCATGATAGTACCCTCTATAATTGCAAGTATTTTTGACTCAAGATTGGTAAAGGGATCATGCTTAGCTTACATCATCATCTCTAAAGCTATAAAACTAGCATGAGCTATAGAGAGAGAGAAACAGAGAGAGAGAGAGAGAGAGAGAGAGAGAGAGAGAGAGAGAGAGAGAGAGAGAGAGAGAGAGAGAGAGAGAGAGAGAGAGAGAGAGAGAGCACAATGGAATCTTCCTCTTTGTTCACTAAAAGTCCACCCATGTTGATCTGTTATGGGACGTTCAATAAAAAAACTAAATTATAAAACCTTCGAGAAATTTCACTTTAATTTCTCTCATTTATTTTCCTTCTACCCTCTTATACTTCAGTCTTGTTCTACTTAGGAAACGTACCAAGCCTATATGGTGTCAAGGACAACCAATGTTGTACCACCATCCCTTGCTTTCAGCCAATGACATAGACACTCATGGTCCAAGAATTAGTTCAATTAGCCATGTTGAACCAACTCTAGATTAGGTCAGAGTGATCAACCACAACCAATTCCAGACAACCCATCTTATCAGAGTCAAAAGTAGTAGGACAATCACACACAAAACTAGTCTATGTTAGTTTGTATGAATGAAGGAAAGACTTTTCAGATGTGAAGGGTTCAAACACTCAATCCAACTCCTTGTTTTTCAACCAATCTCTTAGTCTAAACAAGTAGGTAAGGAGAGTTCAAATCTAGGCCTACTTAAATGATGATGATTATTATTTGGAATGGAGAGGTTTAAGGTGATCTCAATGGGAGATAGCAACCAAGAAAACAATAATTAGAACTTCCATGGTCAAACAGAATGCTAGCTACCAAAACAGCCAAATTTCATACACGTTCTAGACAGGACCCCATAGTACATGATCACAAAATCATATACAAACGAGAGACTATAGATCAAGAAGATGACCACAATGAACACACAAAGTCTCGGAATTCAGATAGAAATGCTACCAGAAAATCAACTTGCTGAAATATAGGAGAGTAATAAAGATTGAGATCTAGTCAACACTTCAAACCTTGTAGATTGATATGGGAAGATAGTTAAGTTCAAAGTGGTCATTCTTCTATAGAATAACTCATCAAGAAATAGAGGTAAAATAACCAAGATGTCAGTAAGGGAGCGGGAACGGTCTCTCAAACGACTATTCTATCTAGTCAAAATCACTAGAAAAATGATGTGCACTAAGAATGAGCTAACAATGCACTATATTGAGCTAGTGTTAGAGTCTCCACTATTAATGTATGTCTTGCTTATGCAAGAGAATTAAATGCCAAGGTTTTACCCATCCCTATATACTATATAAAATGAACTGGATGATAAGATGGCATATACTCAACTTGTGGACTTGCCCCGTGATTGGCACGAGCACAGTGCTTTGTGAGAAGCATTGACCAAAGTTCTCAACAAAAAAAAGACATGTTCTTTGAGCTAAAAGAAGATCTAGCTATTTTCAAAGATATGATGGACCAATGTGAAAAGAGAAGTTGAGTCAGCTTGTGAAGTACAAAAATGATCTCCTACATTTGTTTATCCAAGCATCAAAGATTCCAGAGAAAGATATATCGGACATAGCTAGCCATAAGCCACATTTTAGAGAGATGGTTAATATCTCATTTGAGGCTAGAAACAAGGTGAATTAGCCAAATCAATATTATCAAATGACAACTACCTCCATCTACCACAAAATGGCTAGAGCTCGATTAGCACAGGGTAAGAAGACCATACATAACCTTGACAAATAGACAGACGGACAACTATCCCCATCTACCACAAAATGAGCAGAGACCAATTGACACAGGGTAAAAAGACCATATATAACCTTGGAACAAATAAGTATCATTAGATTATCCCCTATGAAAAAGAGATGTTAATGTCTAAGAAAGAGAAAATTGAGCACTAGGCAATTTAAAGGTCAATTATGAAGGATAATGCAGCCTTCAAGACTCCCCAAAACCAGATAGTGACCAAAAAAACAAGAAACAATCAGTTAACTTTTGGTCCACTACATTTGTTCACAGGCATTAAGTTACGACTGCACCCTCGAGGGTGCACCTTTAAGAAACTATTCATATAATGTGCGTTCAAAGGGTATTAAAAAAACCACTTTACTTACATAATTAAGGTAATAAAATGACACTTTTTTCTTCAAAAACTTACGGGTTTTTCTCTAAATCAATTAAAAACCCCATTCTTTTAATATAACCACGTTAAACTTTCAAAATTTTGGCAATGAAAAAACCCATTCATTTGAAGTCACGTGGTAGCCTACATGTCTAAGAGGTGAACCCCCTGAGAAGGCACCAGACAAGAGGAGAGAAAAAGGAAAATATAATGCCTTTGTCATGTGAAATCTCGAATACACAAAAAATTCAAAAAAGAAGAGAAGGAATGTAAATGGTCTAAATAGTCTCCTTGTCAACCTCAAGGATGTCTATCTTGAAAAAGCACTTTTCTCATGGATTACTCTAGAAGCTATCGCATACATCATGTGTTTCAATGCATTCCATATAAAGGTGACAATGGTTCAATAGAGTACATTGGTGGAGTAGTCAAAGACCTAGTGGTGATGCATATAAATAAGTCCCACTAATCTTAGTTTGGGAACCTTGATCTAGACACTTACTTGATCTTTACAAGTCTCAAACGACCCTTAGGAGAGTGTATGAGAAGATATTGTTATCCATTTGTATTGGATTGCCTTTAGCTAAAATCTAATCCGAAGCTGTCATTTCTAGAGTCTCCTACCAATGTATAAGTGAGTCCTGAATCTGAACTTGAAGTACTTGTCCCTAGCTTTAATCTTTGTCACATTTTCAGTATGTCTCATTGGATGTTTGTAAGCTTAATTTGTTGATCCATTCACTTCATTTTATTTATCATACTCTTATGTCCTATGATTTGATCATGAGTTGCATTCATCTGAAGTCTTGTGCCAGACTTATCTAAATCTAACTTGGCCGATTCTATGTCATCTCGTTCTATGTCATCTGATCATCTCACATCTGATGTTTTGAACTATTGATCAAAATTGATTCACTTCACACATGCACCATAAATTTTATTGGTTATCATTGTGCATGTTTGTATATAGGGGCTTGTGATTCTTCCTTGTACTCCCTGAGGGTGTTTTCATCCATGCATAGAGATCTTTCTTTAAGAGAGTGTGCTAGAGATATGTATAGCTTTCCCTAACTATCACTTATATATACATGACTTGTGAGCAATATGATTCAGTCTTCTAGAGTGTACATGGTGCCTTGGTTGTCTCTGTATCTCAATTATCTCTACGCCTTAGCATAATATATACATGACTTGCGAGAAATATGACTCGGCCTTTCGGAGTGCACTACAAGAGCGACTTCACATTAGCGACGCTCGTAGTGCCACACTCAAAATCGAAAATTCACAACGTCGCTATCATCGTCGTTGTGGGCATCGCTATGAGCGTCGCTAGTTTATTTGTTACATAGCGACACTTATAGTGACGTCGACAGGGGTAAAAAATAAATCGAAAGTGCCCAAAAACTCAGATCTCAAATCTGAGTTTTCGGCGCTCAAGCAAAGAGGTAACCCATTCTCTCCCTCTCTCTCTTTCTTCTCCACACACACACACACACACATACACGAGGAGAGGAAGGAGATCCAGGTATGATCCTTCCCTCTCCTCTCTCTCATGCTCTCCCTCTCTCTCTCTTTCTTCTCCACACACACACACATACACGAGGAGAGGAAGGAGATCCAGGTATGCTCCTTCCCTCTCCTCTCTCTCATGTTCCCTTCCCCTCTTCCTCTCTCTCTCTCTCTCTCTCTCTCTCTCTCACACACACACACACACACACACACACACACACACACACACACACATTGTGTTTTGGAGAGAAATAAAGAGAGAGAGAGAGAGAGAGAGAGAGAGAGAGAGAGAGAGAGAGAGAGAGAGAGCACATGCATAAACAAAAAACACACACACATACACATGCATAAACAAAGAATGCATACAAACACATTGAGAGGGGAAGAGAGAGAGAGAGAGAGAGAGAGAGAGAGAGAGAGAGAGAGAGAGAGAGAGAGAGAGAAAGATATAAAACAACGAGAGAGAGAGAGAGAAGAGAGAGAAAAGAGAGAGAGAGAGAGAGAGAGAGAGGAGAAAACAAAGAGAAAGAGAGAGAGAATAAGAAACCAGAGAGAGAGAGGGGGGGGGAGAAGACGAAAGAGAGAGAGAGAGAGAGAGAGAGAGAGAGAGAGAGACAGAGAGAGAGAGATTAGGTTAAGATTTAAATTAGATTAGGTTAGATTACACTTAAATTTATGTTTATGTTGAGTTTACGATTAGGTTAGATTTAAATTTACGTTAGATTTAAAATTAGGAAAGTATTGAAGATTAGCTAGCTATGTTAGATTTACTCTATTATTGAAACATTCAATATGGTTGATGGGTGAATGCCCTGCCACCAAAAAAAAATTCTCTCGGGCATCGCTATAAGCGTTGCTATGAACGTCGCTATAGGTGGCCTATAAACGTCGCTATGATCATCGCTATAGGCGTCGCTATATAGAGACAGCTATAGTGATGGTTATAGCGACGTTCCCGTATTGACGCTCTTAGCGATGGTCTTAGCGATGCGGGGGAGTATAAAAACCCAATGTATTTCCATCGCTAACAGCGTCACAAGTGTACACAACCTTTTGTAGTGGTGTACATGGTGCCTTGGTTGTCTTTATATCTCCACTATCCCTACATCTCAACCCAAAAAAACTAGTATTGGAAATGTGGTTGTTTTGCTTTTATTGCATACAAATTATGTAGTGATTTTTGGTTCATACTTTCGAATATGTGAAAAAGTTTGTGGTTGTGTTGGAAAATTTTGCTTGCATAGTGAGATGATTGTGAATGGATCCAAAACCAAGGTAATGCTTGTGAAAACTCACAACAATGATAAGCTATAGATGTGTACATTAAAAATCCCCTTGAATTTGGTAGAGACATGCAAGTAACTTGGCCTTGAGACTTTTTCCAATCATAAAGTATGGAATACTTATACTATGCAATGCATGGAATTTGGAAGAAAGAAGCCTACTATGCAATTGAGAGTATGCATAATGGGGGAGAGATTGAATGTTGGAGTCTCAAGAAATACATCTTTGACACGTTGCCGACACTGGTGTTTTTTTATGGAGATGAATTATGGGACAATAGCATTTCTAAGTCTAATTGTAGATACTTTGATAATGTATGACAACATTTTATTACAAACATTATCCAACGCTAGAGACAAATGCCGTATGACATGCTCTTACTTTTTAAGTATAGATCACTCTCCATTGAGGTTATGTGTATGGAGAGAGTCATGGAGTACCTTGTCATATTCACTCTATGTATGACTACTAAATCACATGCGTTCAAGGGGTATATTATAGAAATCCCTAACTATCTTTGAAATTTTCGTAATCGTTGTAACACACTCTCTTTTTATTAAATCTATTGAGATAAAACATTGATTGATAACGTTTTATTAATAAAAAATATTGTAATACTTGAAATAAGACATTTTTTCTATTGAACCTATACGACGAGCCACTTGATAGGTAAATACATTGAAAGCTACCCTCTAAAGCCGGGCGCATAATTGTAGGGAAACCCTTTATATAGACTTCCAAAAATTGCATGGAGAGCAAGTAAGAAGGTCCAAAAGACACATTTGTGCTCTGCCTTGGGATGTATATATTTGGCATTGAAATTATAATGGAGTAGTTGTTTTCTTTCCTCACATGTCATAAACAAGTCCTCCCCAAATAGATCTCTTTCCACCTTCTTCTTCTCCACCACGAGTCCAGTTTGTCTGCAGGTTTCTCATGGTCCCAAAAGGTGGCAATTTATGTGATTTTTGAGCTATGGCAGCTCGAGCAATTGGTAATTCTAGGTGCTATTATGTTTTTGATACATGCTCGTATAGAACTGCTTAGGAAGCATTACAATAGGAGTCCCCTTTATAGGTGTATACAAGGGATATAGTGGTTTCAAGGATAACAAATGGTTGGTGAGCCACGTGTAAAGTGCTATGCACGTTCTCACATCCCCCTCAAACCAAAACCATAACTGAGACCATAAGGCATTTGCTATAAGATCCTCCTCAAATGTGAATAGGACATACAAATAAAAAAATGTTAGAAAATACAATCAATGTCGAATGAGGATGAAGCTTAGGGAGCTTCCAAATGAGCCTTTGTAGAAAATTTTCAACATTCTGATTGGTGGAGATATACTTGAGGTGGATAAAGTTATCCTTGACTAGCTCTTTGATGAAGTTATATGCCAGTTCTATGTGCTTTGTGTGCTTGGTAAGTTGAGGACTCTTCACCATGGCAATCGCTGACTGATTGTTAGATTGCAAAATGACTGGAGGAATGGCACATGGAATGGGTAGCTCTCCCAGTAGTTGGTGAATCCATAAAGCTTCACAAGCAGTAAGGGATGTTGCAACATACTTTGCCTTGGTGGATGATAGAGTAAGAGAGGTTTGGCACTTGGTTCATCAAGATATAGCACCACGTGAAAAAAGAAAAACATGCCCAAAAATTCTATGCATATTCGGGTCTTTCTTAGCTCAATTTGCATTAACAAATCCTTGAAGCTACATTGGTGATGAGTGCCCTTGATGATAGTAGGTGAGAAAATGATGGTGAGTGTGATGTAGATAGTGTAATGATCTTTTGGAAGACCATGGCATTTGTGATGTGCAGACATATGACGAAATAGTACATGGCCAGTGAATCTTATGCCAAGCCTTGTGCATGAAATGAGATATCTTTGTTGGCCTATCAAACGAGCATAGGGAAAACTTTACAATGTTGTGTAAGTGTCATTTTCAAATGGTGGCACAAATGTGAAGAATTTATGCTTATTGACAAGGAGAGGTGTTGAGATTTGAAGATAGAAGGCCATACTCACCCAAGATGTATTCCATATATTTCATTTGCGAGCGCTTTGATGAATCCATCATTAAGATTCCTGTTGACTTCAATGCCCAAGAAATAAGTCATAAGGCCATTTTCATGCACAAGGAATTTCTCTTCAAATATTTTGACAATGTGTAAGACATATGTCTCATCACTTTCCACAATTGGGATTTCATCAATATACACACCAATGATTGCCCACCCATGAAAGACAGTATGATAGAACAAGTTAGGGCCGACGTGCATTAAACCCACCCCCATCGGACTAGCAAAGCATGCAAGTGCTTGAACCATTTTTGTGCAAACTGTTTAAGACCATATATGGGCTTATTGAGCTTACACACATAGATATTGGGATCGTCACAAAAGAAATAGGGTGCTTGAGACATGCAAATGACTTCATCTAGACATCCATGAAGAAAAGTAGTGTGAATGTCAATATGATAAAGAGAAATATCAAAGAATGCGGCTATTGCCACAAGAATTTGAAATGAGGTTATGCCCATGATAGGAGAATATTTATATCTGTAATCCGTACCATGTTGTTGTGTATAGCCCTTGGCAACAACCTTTTCTTTGTAGCGTTTGACAAAACCTTGGGGCGGTAAATTATGATGGGATTATGGGAGTTTCTACCAAGAGTAGAAGAAGGTGTTGGTGAGAAGAATGATGAGAGGAGAATGGGTGTATTTGCCATGCCTAGGGCTTGTCGGCTGTCTTGAGAGTGGTTCTAAGGCAAAGTTTGGATTGCTATGGGGCTGAGCATGGGCACATAAGGTAGCCAGAGATGGTCATCATGATGGACAATGTTGTAGGGAGGATGAGAGGGCTGAGGATTGTGTGAAGCATTGCCAACTATTGGCACTAGGTGTTGAGAAGGGGTAGGGCAATGAGAATGCAAAGCCAAGTTAAGCACTAAATATTGTGTGTGTGTGTGTGTGTGTGTGTGTGTGTGTAGATACAGGTTGTGTAAGAGGTGACGATTTGGAGTTTTTTTTATATTAATCTCATAGGAGTGGAAGTATGAATTAAATTATGTGATCTTGGTGAGTGTACCTTGTTCACACCAGGTTTAGAAGTAAGTTTTACCTTAGTGGACATGGGGTAGTTGATTCGAGGTATGTCTGAGGTAGGGAGAAGAGATTCAGGGTTGGAAAGGGACGAGAAAATACATGGGGCTTGAGAATGATTTTCTGTAGGGTGACCAAGGAGAAGAAACTCACAAAAAATCACTGACCTCGAGAAAGTAAACCTTTTGGTTTTCAAATCATGAGGCGATACACCTTGAGCCATGCGGCTCGCCGGATCCACTGAAAATGGTGTTGATGCTTTTCGGCAAGGATTTGGGGTGAGAGCTAGTGAGTAGAGGGTATACTAGGGAACCAAAGATCCTGAGATGTAATATGTTGGGCGGGTGGTTATACCACAATTGATAGGGTGTTTTGTGTGGATGTAATGATGAGAGGACCCGATCTTGCACGTAAGATGCAGTGATTGAAACTTCTCTGCAATCTCCATTCCAGAGATCAAAGCTTCATCTAACAGTGGTTGCTTGTCAAGAAATTTGACTGTAGATTGACCTTCGTGCATAGTAACTTTTACAAGTCTCTTAATCAGGGAGACTTGATAACCATTGTCTTTGTGCTCATAATTGTCGTTGAAAAACTCCCAGATAGCCTTGGAGGTGGATAGAATCTGCACCATTTGGACTGGCCAATACTCATAATGGAGTATAAGCTCCATTTGAGCCATAATGTCCCTTAAATCCCATCCCGAGAGCGCCTTCATGTCGGAGATAGACTCTCCTTCACTTGGTCTTATTTCATCTCCAGAAACAATCTTCCAGAGACCTAATTGCTTCAAGTATAGCTCTATTCTCAGCTTCCGCACATTGTAATTGTTCCCATTTTTGTTGAAGTTGATGTGAGTGAGAGTAGATCCATTAGATTGGTCTCTCAAAGCTTCCTCTTGATGGATTTTGGCTACAAGGCCTTGAAATTGCATTTGGGCATGGCTTGAGTAGTAACAAAGGATCTCCAGCTTGGGGGTAGAGCCGCCAATAGAAGCATACATTGAAACTTCTCTAAAATCTCCATTCTAGAGATGAGAATTTCATCTAACAGTGGTTGCCAATTGTCAAGAGAATTGAGTGCAAATTTGCCTTCTTGCATACTATTGTTTACAAGCCTCTAAGGTCTATGTGCTCATAGTTGTTGTTGAAGAACTCCCAAATAGCCTTGGAGGTGGATAGAATACGTACCATTTGGACTTGCCTATCCTCATAATGGAGTATAAGCTCCATCTGAGCCGTAATGTCCCTTGAATCCCATCCCGAGAGTGGCTCTGTGTTGGAGATAGACTCTCCTTCACTTGTTCTTATTTCATCTCTAGAAACAATCTTCCAGAGACCTAATTGCTTCAAGTATAGCTCCATTCTCAACTTCCACACATTGTATTTGTTCCCATTGAGCTTATCAATGTTGAAGTACCTTGACTTGGTGGTCACGACCAAAGGTGATGATGCGCTAGACATTCTAGCCGAGTAAACCTTGGAAGTGAGAGATGGGTGGAATAAGACACTGTTGCTTTGAGAAAAGGCTCTTAGAGTACGTAGGAACTCAAGTTCGGAAGCTCTCATATCATGTGAACTTGAGGTCTATAGAAGATTTAGTGAGGAAGGAGAGAAAGGGAGAGTAGACAGAGAGTAAGATGTAGAGGAGGGAGAGAAGTATAAGATAGAGGGGAAATGGGAGATAACACCAGGTAGAGTGGGAAACTTGAATTTAAATTGCTTAGAGAACATTATAATAGGAGTCCCTTTTAGAGGTGTGTACAAAGGATCTAGTTCTTGCAAGGATAACATATGGTTGGTGAGGTTTAAATCACCATATGCCACAGTGGAGTGCTATGCACTTTTCACAATAAGAAAGGCTGCTCCAAGATATGGGCCCATGGGAGGGGTTTGCCTCCATGTTCCTAACCCTTGCTGGAAGGACCGAAGATAGCTGGTCTCAAAGTTTTTCAAGGGCACCGAAAGGAGGATGGTACTGTAGTTTCTGATAACATCTACTAACATATTCTGGCAAAAGGGGGAGCCCTTTACACTTGTCGCAATCTGCGATCTGAAGGCTAAAGTCCAAAACAAAAACAAGCCCCTTTGCACGCGATAAAGAAGGAGAGAGGGGGAGAGAGAGAGGCCACCGAAGACGGTCCGCTGTACTAGTAAAGGCTAGGGTTTCTAGATTGTAACGCCTTAGTAAAGCATGGAACTCTTGGAAGCAATTGTGGACCGTTGGATTTAGCTTGTAGTTGGAGGGCAGGCAGTAAGCGCAACGCCATTGTGACACTTGTTTTGTCATATGCTGAAGATTTTATTCATCTGCAATGTTGATGACGATGGCACCCGCATTCACAGGCAACTGATCAGAGGAATTTATGTCGTCTGGTACTGCTGCATAAGCTGGCATGACACACATAAACTGCAGGTCAAGCTTGGGGATGGAGACGGGAGTGCGACAGATGGGACAAGACGAGACCTGGGCAAACCAAGCATCAACGCAGTCCGCATGAAATGTACTGTGCATGCAGTCTGGGAGGCTGCGGACACGCTGCCCGCCTTCAAGAATGTCGAGGCAGATGACACATTCAGTTAAAGCTTCTGGTGTGTGCTTTTCAACCTGGTCGGAACCTGCAAAAACGAAGACAGAAGAGGGTACTGCAGCCTCAATGTCTGCCTCAGAAGGGGGCGCAGGGAGGGCATGCCGATGTCTGTGTACGAAGGCTGCACGGTGGTTGGCCACCCTGAGAAAATCGAGAAGCTCTTGTTCATCATTAATGGCCGTCCTCTCTGTGGAATAGACAGGGCGACTTCCTCTGCTGCAGTAGCGGCCGATAGGGGCGCACACCATAGCCAAGGCGGTGATCACTAGAAACGCAGCACAAAATATGGTAGACACTGTATCCCTGTCCATTCTCGCTCGGCATTCGACGACATTGACTCTCGATCGCTCATTTATAACTTATGCCCGCTTGCTTTTCTGCTTTCCAAGTTTCTAAGCCCGCTTGCTTTCTGCTTTCCACGTTTCCATGACAATACAGCTGGAAGTGAGAGAGAGAGAGAGAGAGAGAGAGAGAGAACTCCCAGGGGGATGTCCATGGGTTTCAACTTTTAAAGCAAGGCCAAGACCATATGCTTACACATAGCCAAATGTGTATGATGTGTTACAAGATATTCCACTACAAGTTTTCTATCTTTCCACAAGTTGAGAAAAAGGCCCTTTTTTCCACCCATTTTCACACTTCATCGAAGAATTTTGGGCGACGTGTAAAAGTTTCACGATAATAAAAATAAAATTCTCATGGAAAAAGCAAATTTTTTTATAGCAAATGTTGACTTTTCCATTCAATTTTGGAACAGTCATGGCGCCGTGACTGTTCTAAGATTCTTTTTTTCAATAGAAAAAAATAGCTTTTCAACCTTGATTTTTTCATGCGCGTATAAAAAAGTCATTTCCTCACTAGGTAGGTGTGAATCGCGATTTTTCCACTCGTTTTCGCAGTTGTGAAAAGATCCAAAACTTGTAGTGTTCCTTCGCATGAAACCTTGGCAGCCATTGACAATGTGGTCACAAACTATAGGGAGAATTGGCATGATACTCCAGCTATCAATATTGAGGCAATGAATGAAGCTGATGATGAAGATACCCAGATTGTTATATCAACTCCATCTCAAATCCCTCCTCGCCCCCCCCCCCGTGTTAGAAAAGAACCGGGGTCTAGTGTATTTCAACCGGCTGAAATTATAAAATCCCGGTTAGATTTTGAGGTTGCCTTTAAGAAAACCGGCAAATTTACACAAGTTTTAGTGTAATTACGGACAAAAGCTTCAAATTTTGACCTAAAAACCGGGAGAATTTCAAGTTTCCCCTTATTTTGATCGGTTAGGAAAAATGTATTTTTCTAGCCCTACCCTCCCCCCCCCCCCCCCCCCCCCCCCCCCCCCAAATCATGAAGTTAGCAAGCTATAATGTTAGGGGTCTCAACGATCCCATCAAATATTCTACCTTTGACTTATGCTTTGTGCAAGAACATAAATTACACAAAAGGGAAGGTCACGTTCCGCATTTCCAAGAGTACACATGATTTTACTCAAGGGGAGCCAAAGGATACTCAGGAACTACGTACTAGAGAGGAACCTATGGCCCTAGGGCCAGAAGATAGATGCAGAGGCTCTCAAAGAGCATTTGGGCCATTCAAGAGCACCAAAATTTTCTCTATGGCAGAACTCTAGCCCTAAGGCCATAGGATCTCTAATTGGAATAGAGAGCAACCTATGGCTCTTGAGCTTATACACTGGCATCCTATGGACTTGGGTCCATATTATCTCTATAGAGGAAAAAAACTTATGGCCCGTGTCCAGATACATTGGCACCTTATGGCCCTAAGGCCATAGGATCTCATATCATACTAGAGGATACTCTATGGCCCTAGGGACATAGGGTGGCATAGGTGTCAATATAGAGTTCTCAAAGAGAATTTGGACCACTAAAGGATACCTATGTATGGACCATTGCATTCCTATGGCCCTAGGGCTACTGGATCTCTAATTGGAATAGAGAGCTTGATCTCTAATTGGAATAGAGAGAAACCTTTGGTCCTTGAGATACATTGACACGATGTGGCCCTAGGGCCATAGAATCTCTCATTGAAATAGAGGAAAACAACCTATGGCCCTTGTCCTTCTATATTTGCACCTTATGAACCTAAGGCCATAGTGTAGTCTAGGTGTCAATGTAGAAGCTCTACGAGAGCAGTTGGGCCACTAAAGGGTACCTACATATGAACCACTGCACTCCTATGGCCCTAGGACCATAGGATATCTAATTGGAAAAGAGAGAAACCTTCGGACCTTGAGATACATTGGCACCTTGTGGCCCTAGGGCCATAGGATCTCTCATTGAAATAGAGGGAAACAGGTCTATGGCTCTTGTCCTTATACATTGGCACCTTATGTCCCTAAGTCCATAGGGTAGACTAGGTGTGAATGTAGCAGCTCACAATTAGAATTTGGGCCATAGAATGGCACCTACATATGCACCATTCAACGCAATGGCCCTTGGGCCATAGAATCTCTCATTGAAATAGGGGGCAACAAACTAGTGCCCTTGAGCTTATTCATTGGCACCCTGTGGCCAGAGGGCCATAGGATCTCTCATTGGAATAGAGGGAATCAACCTAGTGCCCTTGAGCTTATACATTGGTAACCTCTCGCCCTAAGGCCATAGGATCTCACATCATACTAGAGAGGAACCTATGGGCTTAAGGCTAGAGGATGGCCTAGGGGTCAATGTAGAAGCTCTCAAAGAGAATTTGGGCCATTCAGGAGCACCTACATTTGTACTATGGTAACTCTCAGTAATCATTTGGGCCATTCAAGGGCACCAACGTACGTACTACGGTAGCCCTATGGTCCTGGGACCATAGGATCTCTATTTTCAATAGAGGGAAATTTATGGCCCTTGCGCTTATGCATTGGCACCCTATTGTGGCCCTAGGTCCATATGATCTCTCATTGGAATAGAGGGAAACAACCTATGTCCCTTAACTTTATATATTGGCACATTATAGCCCTAATTTCATAGGATCTCACATCATACTAAAGGGCACTCTATGGCACTAGGGCCATAGGGTTGACTATGTGTCAATGTAGAAGCTCTCAAAGAGCCTTTGGGCCCTTGAGATTATTCAATGGTACCCTATGTCCCTAAGGCCATAGGGTCTAACGTCATACTCGAGAGGAACATATGCCCTTAAGGCTAGAGGATGGCCTAGGGGTAAATGTGAAATCTCTCAAAGAGCATTTGGGCCATTCAAGTGTACCAAAATATGCATTATGGTAGCTCTCAATAATCACTTGGGCCATTCAATGGCACCCATATATGCACTATGGCCAAACAAACGATGCCCCTTGACCTTATACATTGGCACCTAATAGCCCTAAGTCTACAGGATCTCACATCATATTAAGTCCACAAGATCTCACATCATACTAAAGAGCACTCTATGGCCCTAGAGCCATACGGTGGACTATGTGTCAATGAAGAAGCTCTCAAAGATCCTTTGGGCCTTTGAGCATATACATTGGTAACCTATGGCCCTTAGGCCATAGGGTCTCACATAATACTAGAGAGGAACATATTGCGTTAAGGCTAGAGGATGGCCTATGGGTCAATGTAGAATCTCTCAAAGACCATTTGAGCCATTCAGGTGCACCAAAATATAGACTATGGTAGCTCTCAATAATCACTTGGGTCATTCAAGGGCACCAACATATGCACTATCAAAGCCCTAGGGCACTAGGACCATAGCATATCTAGATGCAATAGAGAGCAACCTATGGCGCTTGAGCTTATGCATTGGCACCCTGTGGCCCTAGGTCCATAGGATCTCTCATTAGAATAGAGGGAAACAACCTATGGATCTTGATCTTATACATTGTAATGGCTCTAAGTCCATAGGATCTCACATCATACTAAAGGGCACTCTATGTCCCTAGGGCCATAGGGTGGACTATGTGTTAATGTAAAAGCTCTCAAAGGGCCTCTGGGCCCTTGAGAATTTACATTGGTAGCCTATGGCCCTAAGGTCATAGGTTCTCACATCTACTAGAGAGGAACCTATGACCTTAAGGCTAGAGGATGGCCTAGGGGTAAATGTAAAAGCTCTCAAAGATCATTTGGGATATTCAAGTGCACCAAAATATGCATCATGGTAACTCTCAAAAATAATCATTTGGTCCATTCAAGGGCACAAACATATGCACTACAGTAACCCTATGGCGCTAGGACCATAGGATCTCTATTTTCATCAAGGGTCTTCCTCTTTGTAGAATACTCAGGGTGACTTCCTTTGCTGCAATAGCGGCAAATAGGGGCACACACCATACCCAAGGCAGTGATCACTAGAAACGCAGCAAAAAATATTGCAGACACTGTATCCCTGTCCATTCTCGCTCAGCATTCGACAACGTTGAATCTCGATCGCTCCTTTATACCTTATGCCCTCTTGCTTTTTTGCTTCCACGCTTCTAGCCCGCTTGCTTTCTATTTTCCACGTTTCCATGACAATACAGCTGGAAGTAAGAGAGAGAGAGAGAGAGAGAGAGAGAGAGAGAGAGAGAGAGAGAGAGAGAGAGAGAGAGAGAGAGAGAGAGAGAGAGAGAGAGAGAGAGAGAGAACTCCCAGGGGCTGCAAAACGTCATGTTGATGTTGATGGGTTTCAACTTTTAAAGCAAGGCCAAGACCATCTGCTTACACATCGCCAGATGTGTATGATGTCTTACAAGATATTCCTTCGCGTGAAACCTTGGCACCCATTGACAATGTGGTCACAAAATATAGGGAGAATTGGCATGATACTCCAACTATCAATATTGAGGTAATCAATGAAGCAGATGATGAAGTTACCCATATTGTTATATCAACTCCACCCCCCCCCCCCCCCCCCCCCCCCCAATCATGAAGGTAGCAAGCTATAATGTTAGGGGTCTCAACGATCCCATCAAATATTCTACCTTTGACTTATGCTTTGTGCAAGAACATAAATGACAGAAAAAGGAAGGTCACGTCCTGCATTTCCAAGAGTACACATGATTCTACTCAAGGGGAGCCAAAGGATACTTAGGTATGTACATCCTATGGCCTTGGGCCAAAGGGTAACAGCTGCATGGAGGATAGATGTCGTTATACGTGTTTATGGTGGATAGATATACATCCTAGGTGTTTCACGGAAAATATATGTACATCCTACGGCAAAAAAAGCACACATTTTTCGAACCAAAAATTATGAATTTTGGCTATTTTCACTGTATTTTTTACTATGTGAAATTTTGTCCTGGGGTCCAAATTTGCCTTATGGGTGTTGTTCCACTTGAATCACCGAAATGCGAACACTAGTAAAATCTTCCGTCAATTTTTTTTCGAAAAAGCTATCAAAGTTTTGGAGTGATGAGTAAGTGCCTAGATCTCTAGTAATATTAATTATAGTAGATTGAGGCGTCGCCTAACCGTCTGAATAGCCACTACTGTCAAAATTTGAAATTTGAAATTTGAAATTTGACCTAACCTAACCTTATCTCTCGCACTCTCTCTGCCACAACTTTTGGGCATTTTTCCTCTCTCCGTCGCCTCTCTCTCTTCTTGCACACAAAGCGCCATCACCATCATCGCCTCTCCCTCTCTTCCTACAGCGTCACCATCACCACCGGTCGTCATCAATCTGTGCATAGATCTGCCGATTTAGGGTCCGCGGTCGTCGTCATCCTCGTACAAATTTCTACGCACAGATCTATCGCAACCGTATTACCGCAGTCATCGTCCTTGCCATTGTTGTCACCGTTGTTATTGTGGCAACCATCTGCGTGGTCGCCGTGTCGTTTTCGTCTCATACACCACTTCTCTCTTATACTTCCACAAATCCCTCTCCCGTGCTTTGCCGAGCCTCCTCTCCATCGCTCTTCCATTCCCAATCCGGCTCTCGATCTAGCTCAAAGGTAATTACATTATAGTTACTTTCTAATTACATTTTGATGATATTTTAATTAGTTTCCAGTTAAGTTCTAATAAGATTGAAATCCTCCTCGCTCTAATCACAAGAAGAGAAAAAACATAAAACTCTATCCAATGCCTCCTCCCATCATTGTGCCCTCACCCTCTCTCTCTCTCTCTCTCTCTCTCTCTCTCTCTCTCTCTCTCTCTCTCTCTCTCTTTGTGTGTGTGTGCGCGTGCTGTCGTGCCGTGACACGTGCATCATGTGAAACTAAATTATCTACCTCAGTCTCAATGATTTTTCTATGTGGGGCCAAATCCTATTATGTACATAGTGTGATATATGCGAAAATAGATGCCACGGTTGCATCTCTGTATATACCTTGCGGGGACAGCAAGGCCCTCGACGTGGCACTACGTCATGCTTTTTTACAAAAAAATATATGCCTATTTTGTTTAGAAATGTATAAATGTCAAGAGTATCGAAGTGGCACGCTCGTTTTGCCTAGAAAGTTCAATGCGAGCGATCTCAGTCAAAAATAGCAAGTTTCATGCGCGGGCGGAAGAGATGCATCCAAAGTGCTTGTCAAGTGGTAAAATGAGGTTCAAGATGAAATTTAAGCCCAATGGGATTTTTCCACAATTTTAGGGATTTTTCATAGCTCGTTTGGGCTTTTTATGGGCAAAAAAGGGCATTTTTTGACTAAAATTGACCAAAAATGGTCATAAAATTGTCAAAAATGACCCAAAAATGATGCAAAATGACTCAAAATGCCACATCACTCAGGGTTCCGTGACTATGAGAAGTAAGGGAGCATTTTAGCACATCAATATCATCACTACAAGCTCCTCTGTGAAGGGATACAAAGCCTGCACCTAGGGTATGCTAGTGCAGTCCCATGTTGTTCCAACCCTGTATTCGAGACTGTGAGGCCACCAACTAGGGTTTCCCCTCTTCAAATAACCACTTGGGAATGAATAATGAAGTTTTGAAGATTCCATGAAATGGCTATGACGGAGAATTGAAGCGTTTGTGGAGGGTTTTTATCAGGGCGAAAGAGCACTGCAACTGTGTAATTGGCACTAAGGCTACACCAAATCATCACACACAAGATTTTTGAGTTGATCTTGGTTCTTATTCAAAGAGAATCTTTCATTTCTAGATTTTTGTTCTTTTTGAGTGTTTTTTAGCCTCAAATCTTCTACCACTTGCTTGATTTTGCTGCAAACTCTCAAAGTTAGGGGCCCGGCGCTTTCCTAGCCGCACTCCGCACTTCTTGACACAAGTTTGGTGAACCCGACGCAAATTAGGCTAGGGTGAGGGTTCAAAAGCTTCATTGAAGTTATCAAAACAAAGTTTTAAAGCTATGGAGCAACAAGAGCAACAAGGGGTTCGGTTTGATCCTGTCACAATGCAAATGTTTCAAGCTTTTGTGGTGTTTATGCAGCAGCAGCAAGCTGCAGAAAGGAGGGAGCTTTCCTCAACTAAAGTGCTTAAATTTGTGGTGAAGAAAATGGACCAATTTAAAGGTAAAGATGTAACAAAGTATCTTTGTTGATATGTAAAGGAGATGGAGGTTCATCGAGTGCCCGAAGCAGAGATGGTGCAAAGTTTTGAACTAGATGTGGTTCCCGAGATCAGAGAACGTGTAAGGGGAATTAGAAATGAGAATGGGGCAACTTGGGAAGCATTCTAATTATCCTTGAAAGAAGAGTATTTCATGGAAGACTCCGAAAGGGTGACAAAGAGGACTTTTCTAGAGTGGGTAGTTTGGCCAAAAGAGGGACTTTTGCCTACCGAACTGCTAAGGGAATTTGAACGCCGCCATGATCAACTTTCAAGGACTGAGAAGGCTACCCTAAACTCAAAGAAGACAGAACTCTTTTTGCAAGCTGCAGGCAAAGAGATTCAAGAGAAGTTAGATTTACTGCTTGAGGATAAGGATGCAGAGCAAGGCTTAAAGACTGATTGGAATGAGATCGAAGATGCAATTTCACTGCTATCCAAGCGACAACGATGAAGAGACAAGATGATCGTCAACCCTAGTCAAGCCTGAAGTGTTCCCGAGGGTCCCATGAAGCCTGTGATTGTGGTTCCAAAGAGTGATAAGTCCATCCTCGATGATATTGTTAAGGGAATGCAAGAATTGAAGTTAAAGCTTACAGGCTAGAAGAGAAGGGGCAATGATCAGGTCAATCTATAGTGCAACGACCTCAAATCAGAGGAGGTTTTGTAAATAGATACATATGGTGTGATAGTACTAGCCATGGAAGGAGGGATTGTGAAAGTTACAAAGATGCATTGACAAAGGAGCTTGTTTTCTTTAAAGATGGCAAAATCACTTAAGTGAAACAGGTAAGCTCTTGGGTACAAACTTTGGCAAAGGTGGAATGAAGATGCTAGTCGAGGACATGGCTACTATCCATGCCATCTCGATGGTTGAGGCAGCCGCCTATGGGCTGAAGGTGGAGCCTATAAAGCAAAAAGAAGTCAAGGTTAGAGAAGAAGTATCTAATGGGATTGGAGAGATGGGCAATAGAGTTTGATGTGAAAGGTAAAATGACTAAAGAGGTTTTACATGAAGCTGGAGACTGCATTCGTCTAGAAACAGGTTGGAACGACGCTATTGACTCTTTGTCAGTCCATGCATACATTGCCAAATGTCAAGACAATGAGGCCGTTGTCAAAGAGAAACGTAGGCGTAAGAATGGGGATGAAGGGCCTTCAAAACGGGCGACGAGGAGTGGGGGCAAAAATGACACAGTGCCTCCTATATCACCTTCCCCGCAACAGATGCCTGTCCTCGAAGTGCCTATGCAAGAAGCCTCTAAAGAAAAGAAGAAGGATGCAATGAAAGCCAAAGCAAAGGGTCCAGCCTACAAGCTCCAATCTGACATAGAGGTGGCAACAAACCTCAAAAAGGTTTTGGAAGAGAGGATTTTGAACAGTAAGGTGGAATTTACATTGGGTGAGGTCCTTGGAATAGCAAAGAGGGAATTCCATGAAGAGATAATTGATATCATCAAGAGGAAGCGACAGTCTCTTACTGAATCTATCCATGTACAGGGTGAAGAAGAGACTTTAAATACACAAGGAGTACAGGTCTATGGTGAGCAAGGTGATCAAACTATTGTTGAATGCTACAAGTCTAGGGGAGGAGCAAAACAGGTTCACTTCTTGGATGACGAAGATGAAGTTGAGACCACTCACAAGAGTTACTACTTGAAGAGTCATTGGGCAAGAGCAACTACTTAGACACTAGTGAAAGTGGGAGACTTGAAAGAGCCATACATTGTGCTGATAGATCATGGGTCAGAAATTAATCGTATGTCAAAGAGTTGATATCAAAAGGGAAAATGGCCAATTGATATAAATCATGGATGGATGATCCGTGCAGCAAACAACTCATCAGGAGAGTTGCGCTTGTCCAAATGTAAAGGTGACTATAGGGGATGTGAAAGATTACCAGAATTTCTTTGTACAGGAGATGTCTACATACCCTCTTATCCTTGGGCATCCATACATCACTTCTACTCGCATGGAAACCAAGGTAATGGATGATGGGTCAGCTTATGCTAGGATAAGGAGAAGGGATGGGAAGCGTGTAGTACAATTCCTTATTGTTTGTGTGGACCATGAAAGGAACCGTGAAAGTCTTAGAGAGCAACCCTTGCCAAAGACAAACAAAGAATTCAAGGACTACACGGATATGAGGGGTTTTGGCCATGTACCATTGTAAAGTGGAATTGCAATGGTACAAGAAGAGAAAAGTTCTCGCACGATGTATATGCAAAGGAAACGTTTTCTACAGGTTTTGTAGGATTAATAGACTATGGATCTATTGCTTTTACAAAGTGGGAGGACTTAAAGCGGGGTGAACACAACATGTAAATAGTGTGCAAAGAGGTTTGAAGATGAATGGCTTGCTAGAAAATGATGAATGCATTACAGGAGTGTTTGATGAGTATTTGTTTGTGGGTACTATGCAAGACTTGGAGTCTTTAGTGGATTGCAATTTGTGTATGGGAAGTGAGGTTGTGAAAGTTTTCTCAATAGAAATGTATAAAGTCATTGAGGATTTCAAAAATGTTAAAGGTGTTGATATATGAGTGGAGACCAAGTACAAGTCTGTGGCAAAGAAAGTGAAACCAGTGGCATTACCTCTACCAAAAGATTTCACAAATAAAATGGAACAAGCTGCTTTGCAACCTAGCCTTCGTGACCCAAGCAAGATTGGACACAAGTTCACACATGAATCTTTGAAGGAGTTAAAGGTTGGTTGCGAGAACAGTTTGACAAAAGCTGAAAAGATATCCTTTGAAGACATGCTTGCCAAACACAGAAAAGCTTTTGCATTTGAGACTCATGAGATAGGGTGTGTTGATCCATCCATTGTTGCTCCTATGGTGATCTTCACTATCCCTCATGAGATAGGGTGTATTGATCCATCCATTGTTGCTCCTATGGTGATCTTCACTATTCCTCATGTACCTTGGAACTTGAGGCCTATTCCAGTTCCAAAGGCTCATTTGCCAAAACTCATTGAGCTGCTTAATGAAAAGATCAAGATGGGTATTTTGGAGCCTTCTTGTGATCCATATTCAAACAGGTGGTTCACAGTTTTGAAGAAAAATGGTTCTTTACGCTTTATTCAGAATATGCAACCTGTAAACAAGGTGACAATAAAAAATGTGGGTACAGGGCGAGTTGTAGATGAATTTGCAAAGGCATTTTCAGAAAGGGCAATATATTCTATGGGAGATTTGTACTCAGGGTATGATCAGTTCCAACTAGCAATGGAAAGCAGGGACCTGACTACCATGAGGACACCTTTGGGCTTGGTAAGTATGTGCACCTTACCTGAGGGAGCAACTAATTCAGTTGCACATATGATGAATGGTATGAACAAAGTCCTACGTGACTTCATACCTCAAACAACCATGCCTTTCCTTGATGATGTGTCAATCAAAGGATGTGATGTAGGTGATATAGATGTGGCTTTGGACTTGAGGGGGTGATGCAAGTATGTGGCAAACCATATAAATGGCTGTGATAAGATCTTATCAAGGTTGGAAGAAGTGAACCTTAACTTGTTTGGGCAAAAGTCATTGTTTGGTGTGAATGAAGTTCTCATTGTAGGACATATGTGTGGACCATATGGTAGAAGTGCTTGTCCTGCAAAGATTGATGTAATTCAAAGAATCAAGGAGAAATGCATAAATGTCACTAAGGTTCGAAGGTTCTTGGGTGCATGCGTATTTTATGTTATTTGGATTCCGCATTATGCACATGTAGCAGAGCCTTTGTATCAACTTTTGAGAAGAAACCAAAAGTTTCAATGGGAAGAAATGCATACACATGCCATGAGGAAATTAAAGAAGTTGTTTCTTATGCACCAACTTTGAGGAAAGTAAGCTATGATTGTGGAAGACATGTGATTGTGACAGTAGATACTAGCCCCACAAGAATTGGATGGGCGATTGGCCAAGATGATGAAGATGGTAAGCGATATGTAGTGAGATTTGGAGCAAAAGTCCTAAGTGCTCGTCAACGCAATTATCCACAGGTGAAAAGGGAATTATGGAGAGTAGTTACAGCCTTGAAATGTGATAAAGAGTATTTGATAGGTGCAAATGTAATAGTGGAGACTGATTGTCTACCTCTTCTTGGAATGATCACAAGTTGCTCAACTCTTGACATTGCTATGTTGAGATGGATTGCCTACATAAAGTTCTTAAATCCGGAATTTAAGCATATTGCAGGAAATGATAATCCGGTTGCGGATATGCTTTCAAGAGTAAGGTATGAAAATGAAGAAGAGGTGGTTGTCGAGGGCGATGATGTAGGCACAAGGTTCTACAATATCTCTCATGCCAAGGGTGATCATGTTTTCCTGTCAAATGCACTCGAGTCATTTACAGAGGACCTATATCAAGGTGACTGGTTGCTCATTGGACGTTATCTGAGCACTTTGACAAGGCAAGAAGGGTGGACAGATCAAGAGTTCAAAAGAATACGCAAAAAAGCCTCGAGTCATTTACAGAGGACCTATATCAAGGTGACTGGTTGCTCATTGGACGTTATCTAAGCACTTTGACAAGGCAAGAAGGGTGGACAGATCAAGAGTTCAAAAGAATACGCAAAAAAGCCTATGGATACTTTTTGAAAGATGGATACTTGTGGAAACATCCAAAACAAATAAATGGGATGCCGTTGAGAGTTGTGAATGATAAGGATGCTCAAAATGAGCTTATGAAAAAGTTTCATGAGAGTCTTTGTGTTGGACATAGAGGTGTATGGGGCCACCTTTACTAAAATGAAAGAGAGGTATTGGTGGAAAGTTATGTATAAAGATGTATCTCACTTTGTGGAGTCTTGTGAAACCTGCCAAATGTATTCAAATGTACGTCATTGTGATGGGTTGCACCCTACTTACCCGTTATCCATGCATTACAAGTGGGTAGTAGATCTGGTTACAATGCCATTGGGCTTATGGAAAATGAGATACATAGTGCTTGCACGAGAAGACTTAACCAACCAAGTTGAAGGTCGTGCTTTAAGAACGAAAAGCACAGAAGGGATATGCTCCGGGGGTTCACTATGTGTAAAACTACCATATCACGTGCGTTCAAGACATGTTTGTAAAACCCCTTATCTGTGAATTTTGTTAGGAATATAATGTACCCTTTTCTTTCAAAATCTTTAAGTTTTTTTGAATTTGAAAAAATAATGCCCTTCTGTATATATATTTCTGTAAGTTTTAAGAACTTTAAATACCCTTCTGTTGAACTCACATGATAGGTTACATTTTTATTAGGTGACCTCCCCGGGGGGATATGTAAGTTCCTCTTGGAAGATATAATTAGCCTTTATGGCTGTATTGGGAAAATAACAGCAGACAGGGGTGAGTTGGATGTTGACAAAGCAAGGGATTTTTTCTCTTGATTGGGCATTAAACTCACTCTCACTACTACATACAATCCTGAAGGGAATGGTAAATTAGAACGTGGGCATCCTCCTATCATTAAAGCTTTGGCTAAGGCTTGCAAAGGTAAAATGGAAGAGTGGCCTAGGTTATTGCCTTATGCTTTATGGGCTGATTGTACAACTCATAGCTGAGTTACTGGTTATATGCCTTTTGAGTTGATGTATGGTCAGAAACCTATAATGCCAATTGAGGATGTAATTCCCACATGGAATGTATTGCCTTGGGAAGATGGAATGAGTAGGGAAGACCTTCTTGCTTTGTGCATACAACAATCAGAAAGAAGGCCGCAAGATATTGAGATTGCAATAGCACGATTAAAAGATGCAAGGTTGAAGAATAAGGACAGATTTGATAAAAGGCATAGGCTTAGACCTAGAGCTATTGAGGAAGGTGATTGGGTATTGGTGTATGACAGTAGTCTTGATAACCAACATTCAACGATAAGAAAGCTTTCAAAGAGATGGTTCGGCCCTTATGTGGTTAAGCATGTACACGGGAATGCAACTTATACCTTGCATGAGTTGGATGGTACAGAAATGAAGATTCCCATTACAGGGAAAAGAATTAAACTGCTCAAAAGAAGAGGCGATACAGATCCTTTTGTTTCATAAGAAAGTCAAAATAAAGGCTCTGATGAACATGTTATGGATGAGGATGAAGAAAGAGATGATGATGCACTAGACTTCGCTACAATTGATGATGAAATCGATATGTATGTTGACTTAAATGAGGACTGAACCTGCAAAAGCTATGTGTGGTACATGCCGGAGAATGTGCAGGTTTGCAGAGGATGGATGTCGTGTCGTGGCACGTGCATCATGTGAAACTAAATTATCTACCTCACTCTCATTGCTTTTGCTATGTGGGACCAAATGCTATTATGTACATAGTGTGATATATGCGAAAATCGATGCCACGGTTGCAGCTCTCTATATACCTTGCGGGGACAGCGAGGCCCTCGACGTGGCACTATGGCATGCTTTTTTACATAAATATATACCTATTTTGCTTTAGAAATGTACAAACGTCAAGAGTATCGAAGTGGCACGCTCGTTTTGCCTAGAAAGTTTAATGCGGGCGATCTCGACCAAAAATAGCAGGTTTCATACGTGGGCAGAAGAGATGCATCCAAAGTGCTTGTCAAGTGGTAAAATGAGGTTCAAGATGAAATTTAAGCCCAATGGGATTTTTCCTAGCTCGTTTGGGCTTTTTAGGCATTTGTGGGCTAAAAATGACCAAAAATGGTCATAAAAAGGTCAAAAATGACCCAAAAATGATGAAAATGGCTCAAAATGCCACATCACTCATGGTGCCGTGACTATGAGAAGTAAGGGAGCATTTTAGAACATCAATATCAGCACTACAAGATCCTCTGTGAAGGGATACAAAGCCTGCACCTAGGGTATGCTAGTGCAGTCCCGTGCTGTTCCAACCCTGTATTCGAGGCTATGAGGCCACCAATTAGGGTTTCCCCTCTTCAAATAACCACTTGGGAACGAATAATGAAGTTTTGAAGCTTCCATGAAATGGCTATGACAGAGAATTGAAGCGTTTGTGTAGGGTTTTTATCAGGGCGAAAGAGCACTGCAACTGTGTAATTGGCAGTGAGGCTACACCAAATCATCACACACACAAGAGTTTTGAGTTGATCTTGGTTCTTTTCCAAAGAGAATCTTTCATGGCTGGAGTTTTGTTCCTTTTGAGTGTGTTTTTAGCCTCAAATATTCTACCACTTGCTTGATTTTGCTGCGAACTCTCACAGTTAGAGGACCGGTGCTTTCCTAGCCGCACTCCGCACTTCTTGACAACGCACACACACATGGACGCTGCCACAAGCATCTACAAATCCCCCACTTTTTCATGGTCATCTACAATCGTGGCCCCCTCCTCAACTTCGGGCTCCGCCTGAAGCACAATCCACACTCTCTCTCGATTTATATGTCTCTAATACGCTGACAGGTAAGCCATTCTCTCTTTCTCTCTCTGCGCAAACTTTCTTTCTCTCTCTCTACGCACCTGGAGCTGCTCACTCCTCGCTATAGTCGCCTGCACACACACATAAAGGTCTCTGCCCAGCTCGCTTTTCTTTCTCTCTTTCCATTTTCTCCCTACGCACCTCCACTGCCATCCCGCTCACTATCAACACCATTTAACCAGAGGTAAGGTTTGTTTTTTATAAATGTGTTTTTTAATTTCAGGATTGATTTAAATTTCTCTAGTTCATTAAACAATCATTTTATAAAACAAATCAAGTAAATTTAGAAAAGAGATAAAAATAAAAAATAAAAAATAAAAGAAATTTAGCAAAAAAACAAAAAATTCAAATAATCTTATAAAATATGAACAAAATCACACAAAGTCAAAAAAAAAGAAAAAAGACATAAAAAATAAATAAAATTATTTTTATTAAAAAGAAAAGGCCAAAAAAATCATAACATTAAAAAAGTGAGCTTTAAAATTTGCTAAAAACCAAAAAAATGCCATAAAAAATATAAAATTACAAGAATTTTTCTATAAAAATCACATAAATTTCACGAAAATAAAAAGAGAGGAGGTGTTAAAGAAAGAGAGAGAAGATAATAAAAGGAAACACAAATCCGCAGAGAAAATCACAGAATGCAAGTAAAAAGCAACGGAACATTTAGAAAAAAATCAAGAAATAATCAAATCAAAGCAAGGCGAAGCCGAGCCTTGAGCTAGTTTAAAAATTTAGAACTTATCAAAAAAGAGCAAAGAGCAAAACTGCTTGAAATAAAGAAATTGAAAACAGTTAAACCCAACTAATCGAGAAAAATTGCTCAAAAAGCTCAATTCAAAACAGACTTTCATCAAAATTTAGCTATTAAGACTGAGTTCACAAACCAAATTTGCAAGTAAGGGTTAATATTTTCAGCCTATTTTGTGGTAAAACTGGTAAAATTTGAGTCATAAAACTCGCAAGGGCTTCAAATTTTGCCTAGACAGTTGGAAAAATCTCCCAACTAGGTCTTGACCCCTTTGGTGGAAATCATCAGTGTTCTAGCCCACTTTGCAAAAAGTGTCACAGTTAGTCAAAGAACACATGCAACCTAGAAGTGATCCTTCCCACCACAAATTGACAAGTGCAAGCAATTGCATTGCAAATTGAGCCTATGATTGGACAACTAGAGGCCATTTACATGTGATATATTGTAAATTAAGCTATTTAGAGTCCTTGTTTCATTGTTTCAAAGGCTACAATCAATTCTAACGAATTCAAGCTAGAGTTTACAAAACTCTTGTGAGATTGAAGAGCATTCAACTACCAAAAATTCTTTGGCCTAAGGACTCTTAAGTAAGAGGAATTTGAATGTGCAACATCAGAATCTACTAGGAGACAGTTTTTACAGACCGAGCCAACATAGAATCAAGTTGAGCCAAGGATTAAAGTGAACCAAATCTAGTCAATAGCAGCAACAAAAGCATAAATGCAACATAGAAATTCTTAAAGCTATATGGCTTCAGTGGAGACAAAGTCTTATATTGAGTTCAACAAAAGGGTATTTAAAGTTTTTGAAACTTACAGAAATATATATACAGGAGGGCATTATTTTTTCAAATTTGAAAAAAATTACAGATTTTAAAAGAAAAGGGTACATTATATTCTTAACGAAATTCACAGATAAGGGGTTTTACAAACATGTCTTGAACGCACGTGATATGGTAGTTTTAGACATAGTGAACCCCCCGAGGTTGAGTATGTCCCTCATGGGAATTCAGTCACTTGTGCCAACAATGCCTCTTATCTAGTTCAGGGAATTGGAAAGATTGTGCTTACTACTACAAATGGTAGTTCCTTCACACTTGTTGATGCACTTTATGTACCTAGGATCAAGAAGAATTTCTTGTCTATATCTGCATTTGCTAGACTTGGACTTGTAGTCAAATTTGTGGATGACAGATGTACAATTCATGATCTCAGTTTGGTGATGAAATTGTTGCATCTGGCCTTTTGTGTCCTGGGCTGGATAAGCTCACTTTGTATGGCAAGTGTGGACAAATTTTGCAAATGCAGTTGCAGATTAAAGGGCTATTTCAGATGCAAAACTTTGGCATGCACGTTTTGGTCATCTGAATTTTGCCACTTTGCTGCGTTTGCAAAAAATTGATATGGTTTCTTCTTTGCCGCTGTGAGCGGGATGAAAACACACACAGCGCCTCTATAACGACCCGTCACACACTCTTGGGAAGATACACACACACACTATGGGGCACCACTCGGCTTAGACAACACACCTGGCCGAGACAGGGAACACACCTCTGGAGTGAGAGGAGAGAGACTATCCACTTGCCCACTCCACACAGACACACACACACACACACACACACACCCAAAAAACTCAGCTCAAAAGAGGAGAATTTCTGATGTTTAGATACAATTGAGCTTGGGCCAACACCAATGGGGCAAATAGCTCACACACTATGGGTGAAAGAAGCCAGATACAATCACAAACTGGAGCAGAAACTTCGCTCATAGGAGGAACTTACACAGAAAAACAGCAGGAAAAGAGTGAGGAATTTGGCAAAATGGACAGTGCCATCGCGTCCGGAACGGCCCAAAACCCCAGTCTACAATGTCAAAGTGCTCAAATCCGACCTCGGATGAGCAGTTTACGGCCAAAACAGGCTCCAAAATGAGCAAAAACACACCTGCGGCTGTTCCTCCTCTCTTCTCCACATTTTTTCTGGTCTTCTCTCTGTTTTTTCAGTTCCCACACTTAGCTTTATTAGTTGGGCACCCTTGGCCTTTTAGATGACCTCAAACGGACCCCGAACAGGCCAAAAACTGACCTCGCAGTGCATAGTTGTCACCTTTTTGCATCATTCGCACACCTGGCACTCAGATTTTTTCCACTAATGCATCTCGCCACCACGTGAAGTGGCCCCAAAAAGTGGTCCTAATGATGACCTTTCTGCATAACTCTCACAAGAAAACACCCACGTTGTGTTCGTCCTCATCCGCGTGCAAATATTGACCTCGTTCGCCCTCCTGACGCCACTAGATGCCATCTGACGCACCTGCTGACCTCACGTCGTCGGCCCGCGGATAGCTTCCTCGAGAAGTTTTACGTGCTATAAACTCCTCATTATTGTAGAAAAAACATACTGGTACTGGTGATAGTGAAAATCGATGAACTATGTACATGCTGTCCTACTTGTACACATGTGGGCCCCACGTAACCACCTAGCTCTGGAAAATGGGCAATCCTTTATTTGATGCACCATGCATGGATATGTACATATGCGCAATTCCTTGCTCCAAAAAACTCCTGACACCGCCTCCTGAAGCAACTATCAAACATGTTTGTGAAGGCTATATTCTAGGTAAAGTGCACCGTTCTGAGTTTCCAAAGGATGGTTCAGTTAGGGCCACATGCAGGTTGCAACTTGTGCATAGTGATGTTTGTGGGCCCATGCAAACTCCGTCCTTGGGCAATTACCTGTACTTTGTGACTTTCATTGATCATTAATCTAGGCATGCATGGGTATTTACACTTAAAGCGAAGTCCAAAGTTTTTATGTGCTTCAAACAATTTCTAACTATGGCTGAAAATGTCTCAAAATGTACTATGGGCACCCTCCGTTCCGATCGAGGGGGGGAGTATATGTCTCATGAATTTAATGCAATTCTGGCTAGTCATGGGATAAAACACCAATATACAGTGCCTTATATACCTCACCGAAATGGTGTTGCTGAGAGAAAAAAGAGGTCACTTACAAAAATGGCACAATGTATGGTCAAAAGTCAAGCTTTGCCGCATTCTTTTTGGCTTGAGGCCATCATGTGTGCCACTTGTATACTTAACAAGTGTCCTACAAAAGCTTTGCAATCTATTACTCCATATGAAGCATGGCAGGATAGAAAACCTTCTATTGAGCACATGCGTGTTTTTGGCTATTTGGCATATGCTTTGGTGCCGCAAACATAGTGCACAAATTGGATGATAAGGCTGTCAAATGTATTTTTGTTGGTTATAGTGATGAAAGAAAAGGTTACAGTTGTATCATCCGCAAAAAAAGCGTATTTTGGTTTCATGGGATGTAGTGTTTGTGGAAGATTCTATTCAGCCCTTGCTGTCATGTACCAGAGACAGTAATGTAAGGTCACAGGACACTTATGACACTTTGTTGCCGCTTTTCAATGGTGGAAGTTCGAATGTAATTTCCAATGAGGGAAATGTAAAACCTATGGGGGTTTTCAAAAATGTTACAAATCAGCCTATTACTGATGCACATGTACATGATGTACTTGATGAGGAAAGGGCTGAAAATGAGTAGGCTAGAGGTATGTCAAAATGGCTGGTGCATACTTTGCGTGACAGTAAATTGGATGCACCTTTGTCTAGTTGTACTCGTTTAGGCTCTCACCATGCATCTTATGCATCACATTGTAATGCTTTGGCTATGTCTAGCCTACATGATGTTGAGGAACCTCTGTCTTTTGATGAAGCACAGAATTCAGACAATTGGATGGCTGCCATGCAATCAAAATATAATGCACTTGTAGAAAATGACACATGGATTTTATGTGATTTTCCTCTTGGCAGAAAGGCCATTGGTGTTGGAATTAGGGTTGCAGAGAGACACACACAGCTTGGAGAAGACGAAGGAAGCTCAAGGCACACAATAGAGAGTGTGTTTCTTAGTATGCAATGGAAATATAGATAGCTCTAGAGTGGTGGGCGCATATACAATGCACGGGGGAAAAAACCTCCTAAAGAGGGAAAAAATGCCCCGGCGGTCCTAGTGTGTTCACACACATCACTACCACATGTATATGGTAACAAATCCCCCCTGGAGTGATGCGGTGAACGAGAGCTGGCACATGAGTAAAGGGAAGTGCCATGCCCTGAGGACAGGATCAGTCCACAAAGGGGAGTAAGCCCAAAGCTTTGTGGAAAGCTTCAAGCTTCTCATGAGACAATGCCTTTGTGAAAAGATCTGTAAGGTTGTCCTGTGTTGGTACATAAGCCAAGCTGATCTCTCCTGCTAAGAGCCTCTCCCTGACATAGTGGTAATACATGTGCTTTGTGCGAGCATGAAAAACTGGGTTCCTCGCAATCAACTGCCAATGCGCTCTGACTATCAGTGTAGATAGTGTTGGCAGTGTCCTGTCCAACACCCAAATCATCCCCATAAGGCGTCTGATCCATACACACTCAACCGTAGCTGTGAAGACTGCCCTGTACTCAGCCTCACAACTCGAAGTGGCCACAGTAGGTTTCTTCTTGGATAAGCATGGTCGTCGATATGTACGCGTCGATATCTTCATTTAGTGTTGTAGTGCCTGTCTTCACCGACGTACGGTAAGCCCATAGTGCACTAGGCGATTCCAAATCCCAATTCTTTCCTTGGTGCTCTGTCACTTTTGAAAGAATTTGTACCAAATCACCATTGAATCTTTCATTCAATCCATTACACTGCAAGTAATAAGGAGTGGTATGCTGGTGCCTAATCTTCATCTTCACGCATAAAAAATCTAGCAGTTTACCTCTAAATCCTGGCCCCTTATCTGAAAGTAGCTCCAATGGCACCCCAAACTTGCAACATATTTCCTCGTACACAAATTTTGCCACATCCTTTGCGGTGATCTGTTTTACTGCGATAGCCTGTGCCCATCTAGAGAGATAGTCCACTGCAGTCAAAATATAGCTTTTGCCCCTGCTTGTGATAGGTAATGGGCCTATTGCATCAATCCCCCACTTTTCAAACACATCAAAGGCCATAATGGTTTTTCGTAGCTCTGGCTTCAACACTCTCTTTCCAAATGCTTGACACCTATTGCAAGACCTACACCAATGGTGAACATCCTTGTGCAAACTAGGCGATACATACCCCTCTTGCAAGATCTTATGCAAGGTGATCTTTAGAGAAAAATGGCCGCCACATGCGCCTTCATGATTCTCTTCCAACACTCTGTAAAGCTCCTCCCTCCAAGGTACAAGTCTCAACACAAGATCAACCCCTTTCATGTATAAGACATCACCAATCAATTTGTACCTGTATGCTCTACGCACAAAACCATACTTCTTAGACTTCTGAATCTCCTTTGGAATGATTCCTGTTAGTAAAAACTCCTCTTCTTGAGCCAAACTTTCCCGGCCATGATAAAGAGGTAAAGTGGTCCTCAACACAAACAACTCCCCACTCATGCTTTGAGCTGCTTCATGTGCCTCTCCATTTATAGAACGTTCAATGTGTCTGATGCTCCATGCTTCAAACTTTTTTAACAGCCCTTTAATTCTGAAACACATTTCCTTCAATGAGTTGTTCTTGCTCTTCCACACACCCAGCACTTGCTTCACCACTAACAAGGCATCACCTTTTATGCTCAACCTTCGAACCCCATGCTTCAAACAAATGTGTAATCCGGCTTCCAGAGTAGCATATTCAGCCTCATTGTTACTATGAGCATCCAATTTGAACCCTGTCTTGCATACTAGCTTCCCCTCTGGATCATAAAGTGCTATACCCCTTGAAGCTGCATCATGGCTCTTTCTGTATGAACCATCAAAGAACAACACATGTACATTGCTAATATGTGGCACTTCTTCAACTACCTTTCTCACCACCTCTTCCTTAACAATAAGGGGATTCTCCTTGTAGGTCAACAAATCAGCTATGGTAGCCCTTGTACGGTCTTCCACTAGAAAAGAGAACTCAAACTCTTGCAGCTCAATTACCCATTTCTTCACCACATTTGACATGTTAGTACCATTAATTAACTGTGGCAAAAAGGCATAACTCGTCAAGAAAACAAAAGGTCGTGGTAGCAAGTAATGACGAAATTGCCGACAAGAAAATATTACACTGGCCATCACTAGCTCTACTTTCGAGAACTTTCTCTTTGCTACCAACTTCACTCGGCTTGCACAGTACACTGGCCTCATATAATGGCTGCCCTTCCCCTTTTGCAATAGCATGGCTCCAATGACATCATCCCCTACTAATGGATTTACATAAAACACTTTCTCCCAATCAGGAGCCTGCATGGCTGACAACCCCCCTAACACCTCTTTCACCTCTTAAAACACTTCTTCACACTTGTCATCCCATTGCAATGGATCATGCTTTGCCACTTGCTGTAATGGATAAAGAAGCTGCAAAGACAATGGAATAAACCGTGCCATGTACTTCACTTTGTGTATAAAGGTTGCCAATTGCTTCGTACTCGTAGGTGATGGAAGAAGAATAATAGACTTAACCTTATTTGGATCAGCCTCAATGCCATTTTCTGACACCATGTCGCCCAATAACCTCACCCTTGGCTGTGCTAGATGACATTTCTTTGGATTTAGTTGTCCTCCACATTCATCATATCGAGCTAATACCATCTGCAACTTCTCATGGTGTTCAGCCCTACTGCTATAGACACAAAAGTCATCCATAAAAGCTTTAGCACAACTACCAATGAATGGTTTCAATACCCAATTTGCTCTCTCTTGATAGAAAGATGGTCCATTTGTCAAACCAAATGGAAATACCGTGTAGCAATAGCAGCTCCATGGCATAATCAAAGTTGTCTTTGTGCGGTCTTTAAGAGAAATCTTCAATTGAAAATAGCCTGAAAAACCATCACACACACTGTACCTCTCATAACCTGCCACTGAATCCAAGATCTGATCAATGAATGGAAGAGGATATGGGTTCTTCTTAGTGGCTGCGTTTAAGGGTTTGAAATCTACACAAATCCTCCACTTCCCATCCTTCTTTGGACTGACTACGACTGGACCCACCCATTCTGTGGTCTCCACTGGAACTATAAACCCCGCCTTCAATAACTTGTCCACATCTTCACTTCCCATCCTTCTTTGGACTGACTACTAATGGACTCACCCATTCTGTGGTCTCCACTGGAACTATAAACCCTGCCTTCAATAGCTTGTCCACCTCTTCTCGCAAGGCTTCCATTTGCTCTTGACCCATCCTTCTTAGCCTTTGCCGCACTGGCTTAGCACCTTCTTTCAGCTCTATATGCATCTCTTCGCCCTTGAACCCTCTGATCTCTTCATATGAAGTAATGAACAAATCAGGAAAACTAGCCAGCATGTGCAAATATATCTCCTTTTCCATGGCTGAGAGGTCTCCATTGATCATTTGTGTCATCAATTCCTGCTTCTTTGACAACTCAACCTTGGTCTGCATCAGCCCTTCAATCACTTCATAAGGTCCTTCGTTTTCATCTTCAACCTCATTTGCAAATGCAACTAAACCAGACTCCTGGACTCCTTTGTCCATCAAAAGAAATGCAACATCAGCATCCTCATCCCTGCTGGTGGTACTATCACTGTCCTCATCTGTCACTGTAGAATAGTCTTCATCACTAGACTCATCCTCATCTTCATAAAGCTCCTCCAATCGTTTCCTTGTGTCCATATTATAAAGCTTCTTGGTACCTATCTTTCCATAAAGGCTAATCGTACCATGTCGCCAATCTTGAACAGCTCCCACTGCACGTAACCATGGTCTGCCCAGTATAATAGGATATGCTCCCAACCCTGCTGGCATCACATGAAAATCAACCACTGCCTTTGCATCATACGCCTCCACTTCTAAGCTCTTTACAACACCCAAACATTTTACTTTCTGATGGTTGGCCAATATAATCCAAAACCGTGACACCCCAGTCACTATAAGACCCATCTTCTCAACGCATGAGTGTGTTATCACACATATTTGGGCTCCGCCATCCACATAACCTTGTCCCAGATTTTTTCTTTTATGCCACACATCTACGATTGGACAAATATGTGGTAGCTCATCCATTTCCAACACCTTCACTGAACCCCTCTCTGGCTCTTTCTCCATTGGGTTAACCATCCTCTTCCACTGTCGCTTTAGCTTAGGCACCATCTCTATAAGCTGCCCAAAACTAACATCTGCCTTCCTGCTTGTCAAATCCTCCTTCAAGTCATAGCTTAATTGCCCATCCCCTAGTGGAAAATATGAAACATGAAACATGCGACGAGCCCTCCTTTTTCTCTTGGCCTTGATATCTTCACCTTCATGACTCTTTCCCTTCTTCTTACTAGGACCCGGGGCACTTCTTCCTTCCTTTTCCTGTGTGGTCCTCTTCCCAATAGGCATCACTAATGTATCCTCTAGCTTTGATGCCTTCTCCAAGGTGACTACACTTAGCACTTTTGTCTTTCCCTTTTCCTCCTGGGTTAATCCACTGGTTCCTTCATCTCCCTTAATTTCGATGCCATAATCATTGGACCTAGTTAACACCTGTCTTGGCAATGGATACATGTATCCCCCCATCCTTTGCGGCTTATCACATTGCGGGCTGATGTGACCCAACTCTCCACAATTGTAACATGTGGGCGTCTGCCTCCAAAACCTACCATTCCTTTGTCCAACACCATTCCTAGGCCTTTCTTCACCTCCTGGCTGATTTGCAAACCTCCCTTGACCTCGATTATTTCCCACTTGACCTAGCATGTTTAGGCTGAGATTATTCATTAAATCTACCACTTGCCTCATGTCTTGCCTTAGCCCATCATCTTGCACTGCTGTAGTGACCACTGCTGGCATAACCTGAGGAGTAACAGAAACCACTGGCTCATGATGAACCCCTGGTATACGACCTTGCGAAGAATCCATAGGCTGAAATTCACACCTCATGGGCAAAGACTCCACCCCTAACTGGCTCATTTTCCTCAACTTCCACTCTTTGTTCCTTGCCACCTCTAGTGCATCTTCATATGTCCTAGGCTTCTTTAGCTCCACTCTCCAACGTATATTCTCCCAAAGACCAGCCAAGAACCTGTCCTTCTTCATCATGTCAGGCGGGGGTACCCGTGGTGCTAAAGCCTTGCACATCCTCTCCCATGCCAATGAGAACTTACGTATGTACGCATCTACTGGCTCACCTTCGTTTTGCACTAAAGCCTGTACTTCTTGCCACACTTTGTCAGGATCTTCTATCTTCACAAACTTCACTTCCAATCCATGCCTTAGATTGTCCCAACTCAATCTTACAGGTGGATCAGCCACACGCAACTCCTCTTCAAATGCTTTGGACCAAACTCGTGCATCACTCTTCAAACAGATTTGGAGAAGACGTAGCATCTGCGCAGGGTCATGAATCTGGTTGCTAATGCAGGCAACCTCCATCTTTTCCAAAAAGTCTTCCACATCTTCATCACTTCTTCCATGAAACTCCAGATAAGAGAAAGCCATGGCTACCCAAATTACGATGCTTTGAGAACCCCTTTGAACACACGTGCAAGAACCCAAGACTTCACTACCCAATCCCCAGAAACTTCAATGGAGCTCAGTTTTAGATAAGGACAAACACATGCACATCAAATGAGTTTTCATAGTTGATCATCGGAATTACAAAAGGCAAAGGACATTCCAGGATCTCTCTTAATCTTCTTGGCCCGAACATGCTGGAAAAAAATCTTCCTGGACACATGAACATTTATCTGGATTCTTTGAGTTAAATGAAAAGGAGTGAATTGAGGTCCATTTTGATCATCCATTAAAGCCAACCATGAAGCTCCCAAGAAAGCACACCTGTCTTCTCCTCTGATTTTGCCAAAATTTCAGCAGCATAACAGCATAAATGGCTCAAAAGACCAAAAAACTAGCCATCACAATTTGGAAAATTTTTGACAGAGTTTCCCCAGAAGTAGAGCAGTAAGAACCCAAAATATAGACTATATATGTATGCATAAACTGTCAACAACAGAACCCGAGCATCAAATAGGACTCACTAGTACATAGCCTATGGCGAGGTCACAAAAAGGGTGCTCCAGCTACCTGTATCACCGAAAGGATCTCCACATTTGAGAATCCCCCAGATCAATAAAACCTCACGCTATCGACCCTCACATGAAGGCTAATGAAAATCGCGTATAGTCAAGTCTCAGAAATGACTATCTTCCAGACCAAGTCTCAGAAATGGCTGGGACTGCCAAATAAAACCAAATATGGCTCCACAAAGGCATACAATGGCAGTTTCCACAAGTAACGTACAATCCAGCAGACAATGCGCTCAAACAGGCACCAAGTGATGCATACCCACAACAACTGCAAGTGACATCACTGTTAGTATATCACTATACTCCAGCTACCTATACCTGTGTGAATCACCTGTACCTGTACTTGTCCCTATAACCTGTAATCTGTAACCTGTAATCAGCAACCTGTAATCCTGAATCTCGAAGCTTGAAGCTCAAAGCAGAAGGTACTCGAAGAAGATCCTCCGTGGGGGCGCCAAAAGAATGTGAGCGGGATGAAAAAACACAGAACGCCTCTATAACGACCCGACACACACTCTTGGGAAGATACACACACACACTAGGGGGCACCACTCGGCTTACACAACACAGCTGGCTAAGACAAGAAACACACCTATGGATCCACTTGCCCACTCCACACAGAGACACACACACACACACACACCCAAAAAACTCAGCTCAAAAGAGGATAACTTCTGATATTTATATACAAATGAGCTTGGGCCAACACCAATGGGCAAATAGCTCACACAAAATGGGTAAAATATACCAGATACAATCACAAATTGGAGCAGAGGCTTCGCTCATAGGAGAAACTTACACAGCAAACATAGCAGAAAAAGAGTGAGGAATTTGGCAAAATAGACAGCGCCATCGCGTCCGGAACGGCCCAAAACCCCAATCTACAATGTCAAAGTGCTCAAATTCGACCTCGGATGAGCAGTTTACGGCCAAAACAGGCTCCAAAAACCCCAAAAACACAATTGCGGCTGTTCCTCCTCTCTTCTCCACGTCTTTTCTGGTCTTCTCTCTGTTTTTTCAGTTCCCACACTTAGCTTTATTACTTGGGCACCCTTGGCCTTTTAGATGACCTCAAACGGACCCCGAACAGGCCAAAAATTAACATCGCAGTGCATAGTTGTCACCCTGCTGCATCCATGCGCACACCTGGCACTCAAATTTTTCCAATAATGCATCCCGCCACCACGTGAAGTGGCCCCAAAATATGGTCCTCATGATGATCTTTCTGCATAATTATCACAAGAAAACATCCACGCTGTGTCCATACTTATCCACGTGCAACTATTGACCCCGTTCGACCTCCTGACACCACTAGATGCCATCTGACGCACTTGCTTACCTCATGTCGTTGACCCACGGATAGCTTCCTCGAGAAGTTTTACGCGCTAACAACTCCTCCTTATTGTAGAAAAAACACACTGGTACTGGTAATAGTGAAAATCGATGCACTATGTACCATTAGGAAAAATATGAACCCTCTGTGGGCCCTTTGGGATTAAGGTTAATTAGAGGCCAGCCAATGAGAAGAGGGTGGTGGACACACTCTATGCCCTCAAAAATGTAGGGGGACAAAGTAGTCTTACACTTCTTAAATGGGCTCTTACCTAGTGAGAAGGTGGGGGGGGGGGGGGGAGGGGTGGGTGGGCCATATGGAACCTCCAACTTCCCTCCTTTTTTATCCGGTTCTGAAAAATTCCCAAAAATTTGAAATTTTTCAAAATTTTCAAAACTCAAATTTCATCTTCTGAAAACCCCCCTAAAACTATTTTATGGTCAAAAAAGCATTTTTTGATCTCAAAAAGTCAAAAGTGCATCCAAAAACCCTAAAATTCAATTTTTAAAAAAAACTTTTGAAATTTTTTTTTTTGCTATCTAGAGCTCCCCCAAAAGTAGTTATTTGGCAAAAAGTGATTTTCTCTCTCTAGAACCCCTTTTCCAACCCCTCCTTGGTTGCAACCATCACACTCATCCTCTACTCCAACACTCTCTCTCTCTCTCTACACCATCTCCATTGCTACAGCAAGGAAGCTCCTCTCTCTTCCCCTACCACCTTCCATTGCCACACCAAGCAAGGGTTATCCACCTTCTCTTCCCATTGCCACAAGGGTTGACCACCTTCTCATATCACTTTATCCCACCTACATTGTAGCAACAAGCAAGGTCCTTCTTCTCCTCCTAGTTTTCTTTGCTCAACCATGGCCAACTCTACTTCGCAAAGGTGGCCAAAGGATGAGGTCACAGCAGTTGCATGCCACAACACTAGAAGTGTAGATGATGAGTGGGTGCCACAAGAGTTCACCAAAGGTGCTTGGGTATACATGCAACCATCTACTATTGGCCCTCATCGTGTGCGGAATCGTGCAAACTTGGATCTTCATTGGAAAGGAAAGCTCCTTGGCTTCAAGAACCGCAAAGACAAGGGGACCGTAGCCATTGTGCAACATGTTTTCTCAATGTCAACCATGCACTTGCAACAACCACCTCGATTTCCAACACATTGTAAGTACATGTTTTGAGAATACAAAGCTAGGTGTGAAATCACAGTGTAATGTTATTATGGATTCATACTTAACATTTGTCATGCATTTATAGTCATATTTCCATCCACGTTGGTGGAGGAGCAGCCACTACATAGTCTCTCCGGCACATTCAATGCTATACATGCGGATATTGGAGCAATAATGTTCCCACATCTTTGCCCAACCAAACTGGTTCAAAGAAGGATTTTCTTCTATTCTCACTCCTATATTGTCCCTACTTCTACACAAGTGTTTGGAATGCTTGAACCCATCAAAGTAACTACCTTATTAAGTATGGAGTGGCCGGTCCCAGATTTGTGGTCGGTAGCATCTTTCAAGCAAAAGATGATATCCAAAACTCTTTGAAATACTCTAAAGCTTCTAAGTCTGTAAGCTTGAGTTGGTGTTTGCCTATTCATTGTTTTGTGCACATTTTTAAAGAGTTTGGATTTGTGGAGACTACCACAATGCTTGTATGTAAAGATGCGCATTACGAGGAATTAGGAAGGCTTTTAGAAGAGGACTGGGGTTTTGTGGAGGGCATGCACAATGGGGACCGGTACCGTTGTAAGGTTGGAGCTTCAGGTATTAAAATGCGCTATTTGAAATCCTACACCTCCTTGTACATACGATTTCACTATGATCGTTGGATGTGCAAGCTTGGAGTGTGGACTCCCTTACAGAGTGTAGACGGCGCTATTGCAAGCTTTGACATTGCAGTGAAGATGCCCAACGATGCTTTGGAGGCAGTCCAAGTGAACAAGCATTGGACTCTCAGTAATGTTCGAGAACATTTGGTTATTATGGGTTTTGAGGCCCTTCAACAAGCACAATTTCGTTTACAAGGTCACAAGGTGAGAATCCTTCCACCACATTTTCAATACATCATGGTTTGTCGATCATTGGATGCTTATTGTAATGAATGTCCGCAGATTGGGAAGAGAATGGAAGACAAATTGAAGGTCGAGGAGGACTGGGGGATAGATGGAACTATGCTATCGATCTTATAACCTTGTAACTCTTGCAATTTTCATATTGATCCCCGCTGTAATCAACATGATTTGCTTCAGCAAATCATGCCTTTGAATATAATTTTTTGCATTGGGATGAGAAATCATTTTTTGGTGAAAGTGCCTTTTTTTTTTAATGTCTTAAAAAAAGGGTCCATTATAAAAGGGGGGCCATCTAAATCATTCACTATTTTCACTTTTGCAACTCTTGAGCTCCTCCACTCTCTATCTACACCCCAGGCTAGACATGGATGCTGCCACAACCTCTACATCTACACCCACATCCACCCCTTTGTCACGCTTCATCCTCTTCCTCGAGGACACCAAATACAAAGGGAAGTTGGACCTCCACACCTTTTTTACTCGTCTCCCTGACCTTGATGCCACAGTTGCCCTTCACATGGATGCATTTGAGGAGATTTTTGCGTTCATGGAGGAGCACATCATAAAATATTCTGTATCTATCCCCTCACATGTAGGGATCTGGGTGCCTTGCGATCTTTTGCGCTATATACACAAAGGTGATCGCCCATTCTCCAAGCGGTTGCAACGATTCCAAGAAATTGCAACCAATGCAGGCCATTACTTGGACGAGCAAGCCCCTGGGGTGTCAGCGCTCAAGATGCGCAAGTTGGGGGTGGAGTACCTTTCTCGGCTCGCAACATTTATCTTCTTGGTGAGCGAGGAACTTGATATGGAGGAGCTCCGCTTACCACACCTTCAAGTTGGGTCCTTTATCAAGGACACCAAGGAGCAGCAGGTTATATCCATGAACCCTGCAGCGGAAGGAAAAGCACACCGGCTCGAGTACCCTAGGGGTCTTGAGGAAGTGGTTGAGAAATCCATAGTTGTGGCTGGCCCTAGTGACACTCCAGTGCCACTACCACTGACGGATGTGGCTATCCCAGAGGTAGAAATAATCCGCTTCTCCTCAGTGTTAGTGGATGGGGAGGAGTATGTGTTCCTGCATGATTTGGAGAAAGCATTTGGCCTGCGCATGGATGAATGCTTGAGCGTGCTATGCAACAGCAGCAAATGTCCCTTAGACAATACGCCAGATGCCCTAGAAAGCAAGCTCTTGCCAAATGGGGACTCTGTTGCTAACACTATTGCAGTTGTATGTGCGAAGGTCCTGGCAGCAGAGCAGTTGCACGTGGCCGATGAAGATTTCCAAGCCACGCAAGCCAAGGTTGAGGTTGCTAGGATGCCTATGCCATTATGCAACCTCCCATATGATGATCCAAAGCTCGTATGTGTGGTGCATGGGAGCATTGACTTGGATGCAAAGGGCAATAGGGAGGAGGACGACAAGGAGCAGGAGGTAAACTGTATCCTAATTTTCATGTTACTATTTTATCCTTCATTGTCTTTTTTCTCAACCTTCATCGGTTTATGACAGGATGTTGTGGAGGTTGATGATTTTGCTGCAAGGACGGGTGGCAAGCGGATGGGCTTTGGACCTCAAGCTTCCCTTGCGCATTACCTAGGACAACTCCCCCCTGGCGATGTGTCCATTATCCATAATGAATTTACTCCCCAAGCCCATTTTATGACTTGGTCGTTAAAAGCTTTGAGCAAGTTTTTGTGTTTGAGCACCATTGCTCAAACTGCGCATCAAGTGTTCCTAGTGCGTAGATCCCTTGTATGCACAGCGTTTGGCACTGGCTTTCATGGTAAAGTGCTTGCCCAGATAGGGATACATGCTTCCATTGGCTCAACTGACCCAAAGGCCATAGCGCAGTCCCTCTTGACTGGGAAGTTGCCTTACGCGCAAAATAGGCGCCAGGAAATGATCAAAAAAATTATGAACTCCTCAGATCCATGATGTAAAATCACCGTTTTGGAAGGAATAAAAAATATTTGAAATTGTCTCTCTATATTGCAAATTCTTTTGAATGTGATTTGTCAATCTTCAACATTGTTTCAATTGGTGATATGAAATTTTTTTTTATTGGTGACTTTGTAATTTCAAGTTCTGTATGTAATTGCAGTCAATTTCAGTAAATTTGTGCTTTTTAAGTACCCTTGGGGGTAGATAAGCCTATAAGGGCCAAAAAAAAGCCTCGCCACAAGGGCGCGCAAATGGCCCATCCATCAATTTTGGATGGGCCATTTGCGCGCCCTTGTGGCCAGGCCTTTTTTTGCCCCTATTAGGCTAATCTACCCCCTATGATACCTACAAAGCACAAATTGATTGCAATGGATTGTTTTTGCGTCACTCATTTAGATGCACCCTTTTTATGGCAATTCCAGCATATGTTCACACTCAAGGACACTAGAAAAGGTGAAATCAATTATGAGATGAAGTTTCCAGCACACTATCACCTGCTTCAGCTATACCTAGTACACCCCTGCACCAAAAAGTCCAATTACATTGGACATTTGAAAAATCCAAATTATTGTTGCATAGACACTTGGTTTCACAATATGTTATTTATTTTTATATCCTATAGGGAATTCAAAGCTTGAAATGGCCAAAAAAGGGTGTCCACAAGGATCCATGTAAAATAATGATGCAAACCAAATAGGTTTTAGTAAATTTGTGCTTTGTAGGTATCTTAGGGGGTAGATAAGCCTACAAGGGGCAAAAAAAAGCCTGGCCACAAGGGCGCGCAAATGGCCCATCCATCAGTTTTGGATGGGCCATTTGCACGCCCTTGTGGCCAGACTTTTTTTTGCCCCTAGTAGGCTAATCTACCCCCTAGGATACGTACAAACCACAAATTTATTGCAATGGATTGGTTTTGTATCATTCATTTAGATGCACCTTATAGGTTTATCTACCCTCAAGCGTACTTAAAAAGCACAAATTTACTGAAATTGACTGCAATTACATACAGAACTTGAAATTACAAAGTCATTTCATTACAAAGATAATAGACACAGTAGACACAACTGTTGATCATATTGTCATTGGAAAGTCAAATCATTACAAAGATAAGGGTGTGAAATACAAAAAGAGGGGTAACTTTGGCTAATGCTCGAAGTCTTGTCGCAATCGACGTGCAAGCTGCATATCTTTTGGTTGTATTGTCACTCGCTTTGCATGTATGGTGCATAGGTTGGTATATTCCAACACCGAAATGATGTGGGCCTCTGTAGCTTCTTGAATAGCCTCTAGCGCTATTGCTTGCATTCTATATTGATTTCCATAGCTTTGAATCACCTCCTTCACAGTGCGAGCAAGGGGGCGCATCGAATCAAAAGCTCCGTCGTCTTCTGGTAGTGGCGGATTTCTGCAAATGCCCTTGCTAGTTTTCGGCGCCGCTGCGGTTGTCTTGGGGGCACTTGCACATTTGCTGGCGGTCGGAGTTTAGGCTTCTTGAAAAACTTAGACTTGCGCCTGTTTACATGCTTAGGGCCTAGTTCTGCAGCCTCTTCTGATTCTTCCTCTTCCCTTGGCTGCCGATCTTGTCGTGTGGGGAGAGCTCCCTGGCCTAGGCAATGTCTTCCGCCCAACGGCCACCCGGTGTGTGCGCGGTATTTTTTCTCGCAGCCATGGTGGCTCACTCTCTGATTCAGTGTCTGTATGGACCACCCGAGTCCTGGATGGTCCTGCTTGTGATTGGTGGCACGACGGCTGCTCCCTATCGGACTCTGTTGTTTGCTGGCCCTCTTCTTCTCTCCAGCGCTGGGCACGTTGGTTCATTCTCCTTCTAGGTGTTATATCTTGAGGAGGTGGAGATTCAAGAGTCCTCGATGACTCTCGTGCCCTACCACCATGCCCACTACCAGATGAGTTCCTGGAATGGCCAGGAGTTCATGGCCGTTTTCTTGTGCCTTTAAGCCATGACGGCTTCTCACATCCTTGGAGGGTGTTTTGTTGGCAGGTGGATTCTCTTTCGCGGTTTGTTTGGTGCACGCCATTTCGTTGGTAAGAGCTCACCTGTTCTTAAGAAATGAGTGGTTTATGAGAGCATGCAGTATTTATAAGGGCCCATTTAAAAAGGGCCCTGTTTACACTAATTTTTTTTTTAAAAGTATTATTTTTTAAATAAACATGTCGCTAAGAGTTGGACCTTGCGTTCACGTTTAGTGACTCGCGCAGTATCCACTTTGATCCTTGTCGCACTCTGCATCGCCGCCATGCAGCATGCTTGGTGGGACCTTGCGACATTTGCCACTTGTTGCTATGCTCTTGACGACTCCATTTCCGCACTTCAATAGCAATCTTGGATTGTCGCGCACGCTCCATTGTGAGCTTACGAGCAAATGTTGTGCGAAAAAACCAATTGAACATCTCCTCCAAATAATTGGATTGCACCATTCCACCACCATGTCGAGTATTTTTGAAGTACACTCCCCTTGCTCGATAATGGGACTTCTCCATGCCTTGAGTGCTAAAAATTTCAAGCGATCCATACTTGTGCAGGTGAACCATGTGCAAACAAGATATGTTGTTCACATGAGTAAACGATCCACATTATTAAATAAAAACAATCCCTTGTAATGAATACACCATGTAAAATGACTTACCATGTAATGTGTGATGTTATTTTCACCCCAAGAAAGGATGAAGACCTTGGTAAAATCCGCCAAGGCTTCTTGAAATGATTGGCGTTGTTCTTCTGTTGTGCTGTTAAGGCCCATAAGCTTGACCATTTTATCAAAATGTGCCCAAACTTGCTTGCGCTTGTTTGCAAGCTTGCCATTTGAATCATTGTCGGTAGTAGCTTTGCATAACTCCTTCCAAAGCTCCCAAAGGTTACCTGCCTGCTGGTTGGAGCTGTTTTGAGCATCATATCGACTTGGCTTTCCTTGGGAAACTTTCTTCAAAAAGTGTCTAGCTTTTTGTCCACTCATTGACACTTGTTGAGCAATTTCATGGGCCTCCCCTGTGTTTTTTGCAGCAACGATAGACACATTTCCACCGTGACAGCCAATGGAATTCAAGAGTACCTCCACTCTTTCGATCTCTTCCTGAAACTTTTCCAACGGTTTCATTGTGAAAGCATAGTCAATGTGGAGCTTCAATATCCTATCAAAAATGCGCATGAATGCATGTAATGTACAAAAATGTACATTCGATAGAGGAAATCGAAAGATTGGATTCCAAGCGTGGTCCTTTTGATCACGGTCTAGGGCATTGAGCATGGGACATCTCAGAATAGACGCTTCCCATTCTCTACCTTCATCTCCGACATCACGACAATCTAACCCTTCTTCTCCATGCCCTTGCCATGGAAGCATGGAACCGGCCTTTGCAGTGCTCTTATGTGATTTGTTTCCATCAGGTTTGTACCCTTGAGTGCAAAATGGACAAGGCATGAGAGAAGAAGCCCCTTGTTTATAGCCAAGCAAACACTTTATGGTCTTCAAATCCCCACCTAAGTGCCACTCCACATCATAACTACCAAAACCCTCAATCTCCAACTTCTGACCTGCAATTTGGGAGTGTATTACTTCTGTGATCCATGGAGTTCTCTCAAAAATCCATGAAAGTACTCCATTGGTCTCTTTGGGCACCTCAATAGCACCCAACCACCAAATGTCTTTCTTTGATTGCACGCTAAAAGATGGGGTGGGAGATGGCTCGATTGAATCCCTTCGCTTGGTTTGCAGAAGGGCCTCGTTCATTAGAGTGACACTTAGCCTCTCTAACCTTCGGCCTTTCACTATTTGACACTCATCGAGTTTCAGCACAAAAGCGACTTTTGTGCCAAGCACTACAAAATAAATAGTGCTAAGACCTTAAACTTCAGAGTTATAATAAGAATAATACCAAAGAAAAAAGTAAAGTGTGTCACCTTCTTCAGGTAACTCGTAAAATCTAAGCATGGCTTCTTGAAGCCTTCTAAGATCCACGAAAATATTGTTCCACATTGTGTAAGGAAAGCCCTTCTCCGAAGGTCTTATGGATTGTTTCTTACCTTTCCCACTTGTCTTTGTTGCGCACGAAGCATAAAGGGAAGTTGGCATTGTGTCCTCAATGTGTAGGTATGTCCCAATGCAGGAGAACACATCTTTGTTTGTGGCCTTCTTTGCGAGCTTGACCTTGTGAGGAACGGGAAATAGGTTTTTCACAATGCCATGTTCTTTGAGGGCATCCTTTAAGAGTTGGAAAATAGCGTGATAGGCTTTGGTACTGATTCCAGCCTCATCACAAGCTTGTTGAACGTCATCATCACTAACCACATTTCTTAATTTACGCATAAGGTCCTTGGTGACTGCATCCTTAATGTGCTTACCTCCAGGTGATTGTAAGATAGAAATCATGTCCTGGGTATTGAGACAACTAGTGAGAAGGTTGACTCGATCATCTTGGCTTGTTCCACCACATGCCTCCTGGATGAATTTTCTAGCAACAAATAAACATAAAATTTTAGAAAATAGTGTGAAGTAAGAATGCATCATGCAAGTAAAGACCAAATCACCTTGTGGTTGTAACTCGTCGTTTGCGTGCTCCTCTCGAATGTGCAAGAGTTTCAATGGATGAATACGTGCATTGTGTTCCCTTGCACCAAGGGGTGTTTCTTTCAAGTATGTGATGGTGTTGGTAAGCTTCTGGATGTGGGATTCCTTTTCTTGCATTTGTTGTTCAAGAGTTTTAACTACCCTCTCCGAAGAGGCAACACTCTCTTGTAATGCCGTCGTCTTGAGGTGAAGAGCTTGACATTCGTGCATCCACATATGCAAAGAAGCACCTGTACCCATACACAACCGCTTGCAATAGCCTAACAAACCTGCTTCTCCCCTCCCAAGAAATTGAAGAAATGTGGAAAGGCTATTAAATGGTGGATGGAAGCGGCTTATAGAATCATAAGGGTACAAATGGCCATCCACCCAAATGTCAACATTGGTCTCACAAGCGGTGCGACGTTCCTGTGATGACTTTTGATCACCTTCACTAGTGGTCTTCAGTGCAAATGCCGTGGGTAAGCGAATATGTATGCTTTTGGTGTGCGGAGTACGTGGTGGTGGAAGAAAACCATTTGTGATGTCCGTGAGCACCATGGAAGCTGTTGTGTGAGGAAGCAAATGATGAAAAGATAGAGGGGGAAGGGTAGAGAGGTTGAGGAAGATGGGAGGAGAGAAGGAGGGAGGGGGGGGAGGGAGAGATTGGGGAGGAGGAGGAAGGTAGGGGCAGGGAGGGAGAGGAGAGGGAGAGAGAGAGAGAGGAGGGAGGAGGGAGGAGAGAACAAAATGTTTATTACTTTTTGGGAGAAAAGAGTTTTGAAAAAATGGACTTTCTAAGCTTGTGGGTTAAAAAATGGGTCAAAAAATGATTTTTGGATATGTATATATGCTGGGAGGGAGTTTTAAGTTAGAAACAAGTAAAAATGAATTTTTTTTAAAAAAAGTCAAATTTTGTCTCTTTGTGACCCACGTGGACACACCCCTATGCTTCCTTCACTTTAAAAAATGCTAGAGAGAGAAAGTAACCCTTTAGGTCCACATCCTACATTTGTCTAAAAAAAAGGCTAGAAAAGCCTACTCAAAACTACCTTCTTCAATGCCCTTGCCCCCTAAACCCCACACAACATTAGCCTTAATCCCTAAAAATTAGGATTCCTTATAAGGCCCATGCAAAGTTCATATTTCTCCTAATGCATGTTGTCCTACATGTACACATGTGGGCCCCACAAAACCACCTGGCTCTGGAAAATGGGCAATCCTTTATTCGATGCACCATGCATGTGTATGTACATATTCACAATCCCTTGCTCCAAAAAACTCCTGACAACGCCATATCTACTTTTCTTGTTTTTTCTAGTTGTGAAATTTTTTGTTTTGTCTTGTTTTTGTGTTCAAGGAGTTGTGAATTTGACCTCCATTAGAACTTAATCAGAGTTTAATTAGAGTTTTATGTATTTTCTCTTTTTGTGTTTAGAGTGTTGGACGGGAAGCGACTCACACACCCATGAAGTGCATGCAAACACTACCTAGATCAACAAAATGTCAATCGAGGACACAGATGACACGATAGGCACACGGAGGAAATCTCTTAAGCTTGTCAGGCTGAGACCATCCTACACATACAACACTCTGGAAGGCCAACTAAACCACAATCAAGAACCTCACTGCTCTCAACTACACCACCTAACCACATACACACATACGGAAGGTAACTCACCTAATCATGCCAGATTCATACGAAACTTAAGGAACACCATCCCCTCACTAGGATACACCTGTCCCGAAGATCTTACACTCAAAACCCTCACTCTAAACCCATCTGCGGAAAACACGTAGGATGACAGAGCCGAATTTTGAAAGTGCCCGAAACTGAAATTTATGAGTAGCTATGCATAGCTTATGTCACCACGATTCTATAGACTACTAGCACGCAGAAAACAGACATCGTTTGATACACTTACGGCCACAAATAGCTCGTAGATGCGTCAGCGTGTGCGCTTCGTCTTGCGTGGAATGCTTGGCGTTGTCGCGTAGCTCTCCTCGAGCCTACTGCAATGGTGCAGTCGGATCTCCAATGTGTTGAGCGAGCCAGGCGTAGCGGGAGGATGAAGCTCACACTCACTCTCTTTCTCTCCCACACACAGTAGACGGCAGCGCTAAAACTTGATTATGATAAAAAGTCCTCTTTTACAAAATGACCTAGGTACCTTAGATACTAAGGCTACCTTAGGTTTAACCAAAAATGGGGTTGAAAGGATCAAATGGCTTTGTATTTACAATCTGGAAGTGCCATTGCACCCCGGCTTCTGAAACTAGAATAACTACTCATTACAAATGACGTTTATAGCCATAATCCGCAGCATTTCATAACTCGCAAAAGATAAGACTTTGGTACGAAACTTGAGTTATGTTGTGTTGTTGACCCAGCGGTCAACATTCCCCCCTTCCGCGTTTATGTCGCCCCGACACGACCTCATTGTCGATGGCAATGTTGTCTTTGCTGTCCTTTTGTTGTTGGAAAGAAAGTATAGACTATAGCCTTTGCAGTAGCTTGTCTTGTTCATCCAATCCGATGTACGTAGTCTTCACATGATTCAGGAAAATCATAATTGATGACGAACTTTATGTCTTTCACATCCATGCTCCGAGCTGCAGCATCTGTTTCTGTCATTATAGGTCTACTGCCATATCTAAATTCAAAAAGAACCCAATGTCGTTTAACGTGACTCTTATCATCATGGATAGAGAAATCTCCATCCATCACTTGCTTCAGCAAATCTGTCAATTCGGAGTATTGGTGATTCTCAAAAACAACTTCTACAATCTGTAGAATTGAGTGATTGGCTTTCTGATCTTGTGTTGTTGACCCATCGGTCAACACTTTGCTGTTGGTTTGGCTTCATCTGTTGCACTGCTTGTTTCTTTGTCGAACCACAACAAGAACTATGATCCATTAGAGTGGATATCTATCATTGTAACCATTCATCTTTTGAGATCCTCTGATTAATTTTATGGATGCTCTTCTTCATTGGGGACTTCTTTGTTCCTGTGCAATCATGTTGTTAGTGTTGTCTGTAGCTTTGTCATTGTAGGCCATTCTTCGACTCGCCATTGAGGAGAAGTATGCTATGATATGAAATTGGTGCTCCAATTCATTTGTCATTTGATTTGAGTAGCATTTCCTTATTGTTGATGTAGAAGGAATATGTACAAGAGGATGGTGATAGGTGTCTTTAGACTAGGGTCTAAAACCTGGATGACCAAAGGGAAAAAACCCGATGGGAAAAAAATGCCTTTGGTATACGCTCTTATTGGAGTTTAGCAGTTGAACGTGAAGTACATGTTCATGAAAGGTGAGTGCTTGGGTGAAACATGGAAAGAGTGCCTGATGCAAGTGCCAATTATGGGACACTCTATATGCATATGAGAAATTTGTCACCAAAAGCATGCAATGTGAAAGAAGGAGATGATGGATGTTTCGAGGAATAAATGTAGCACATGTGACATCAAAAGATGTCTCAATAGCTTCCACCTTTTCAAGAAGGGTTTTCGATGTAGAAGTTTCTCCACTCGTATTTCACAGTGCTCAGTACATGAGTGTCTTTTGGACCTTCTCCTTCACTTCACCAGACTTAAGTATAGTAGATGTCGACTCTTTTGCTCACCTATACCAGCATGAGCGACACAACGTAAATATGCTCAACTCTTCCAGCTTGAGCAGTACCTAGAATAGCTAAGACGCTTAGACCACAGATAATATTACTTGAAGCTTTGGGACTAACACCTCACTTTTGTGGCTTAGCTACTCGATTCTGACTTGTATGACTTGTCGGCTACATGTTGACACTGCTTTGTGACAAGTTCTTCGGCTGTTGTAGTGGCTGCTGAGACATACTTCGTGAAGTTTCATCGTTTCTGTATACCTTCTTCTCTTTGTAGTGCTCAGGCCTCTCGTCAGTCTTTTCTTCATGTGGATTATGGATTTTTTTATTTTTTCTTAATAATAAACAAAGAAAATCTTAAAACAACTCAACAAAAGAAAAATCATTCAAATAGAAATCTAAATGCTATGTACACTATACACATGTCCCTAGGGGCTCATATATGGATTTTGTCCCCATACTCCTCTGTAACACTACTATGAGGGCATATACTCTAAATTTTGTCAAAAATTTATCACAATAAAATGCAAAAATTCAATGCATCTCACAAAACATTGCCCTCTAATAGTCATAATATTAGGTCCACATTCAGAATGCCTCCCCCCTTCCTATTTGGAGTCATCCTTTACGACAGGGTATCGCAAAGGGTATGTGTTGTGCTTGGGCAATTAAAAGTTGTGCCTATGCAAGCCTTGTAATGTAGCCCTATTATGCATACACAATCAATGCATGGAAAAGATTTATGTTGTGCAAGATGTGGGTATAAGAAATTTTCTTATTGGCATTTGTTGGCGAGGCTTCCTATTCTAAGCAATGTAATGGTCTTTGAAGCTCCTGTATCGTTGCTTGATTGAAGCGACTTGCTCTCTTCTAAATGTACTGTAACTGTAGGAAGAATTGTAAGAATTCAAGCGGCGATGCACTGACAGCAGTTTTGTTGTTCTTCTTTGGGACCCATTTCTTTGCGTTTATTGGCTGTTTTGTTGTTGTTGATGCTCGTTTGGGAACCCATACTTGCCCGTGCTTCATTTGTGTTTGAAGAGACTTCTTTGGGATCCACCTTTTGGTTGTGTGAGGCGACAATGGTCTTTGCTTCAGCCCTTGTACGCTGGGTTGGTGACGGGATTTAGGCTTTGAAAGTTGATACTGTGGTTGTTTTGGAATCCAAATGAATTCCTGACTTTTTTGTGCTTGAATCAACTTCTTTGGAGCCCAAACCTGAGTTGTGAAAGCTTGCGATTTGGTGATATTATTACCCGTTTGTGCACGCTTTCCTTGTTTTTGTTTTGGTGTTGGATCTTGTGATTTGTCATTAGAGATCTTTGTCTTCTTGATCCATATCTGTTTTTGGCCGATCTGGCTTTTTGGTATCGAGATTTGTCGAGCTTTTTGGCTTTGACTTGTTGTCCTGTTCTTTTGACCTGTCATGGTTTTTGCTGAAGGGGTTGGTGATAGTGATGGCCTGAGTTGATGATAGGGGATGTCGTAAGATTCATCACTATCACTACTATCCTCAACAAGGTTGACTTCTTGTACTTTCCCTTGATTTTTTGGCTGGTAGTGGAAAGTTACTGTATGTTTGCTCGTGGGTGGTAGTTTCTTGGAGGACTTTTCTAGCCCATTGATTAGAGCATTGTCAGCTCATTGCTCTAGTTGTATTCCTCCTAGCTGAGTCTTTTCATCCTTATTAGGAGCCATATATGAGGATGCTTGTGGTGGCTGTGTCTTCACCGAGGACTTTGGAATCCACTTTTGATGCACTTTATTCGTGTAGTGATGACATTGATTCTCAGGTCGTTGATCTTCTTGAAGTTCGAAGTGTTCTACAGAGTCATAGAACTCATCGTCTTCTTCATCTTTTGATTCTCCACATTTCTTTGTTTGCTCCTTATGTCGAGAGCTTGTTGATGTCTGGTTCTCTTCGTTTTCCTGGATTAGACTCACTGCAAAATAAGGAATGACATCATATCCATTTTCATCACAAAACTTTGTTGTGGGAGCATCCTCCACAGCGCACACGTCCAGAGTAGCCAAGATGTGTTCCCATCCAAAGGGCTCTAACTCTTCTTCAGAAAATGTTTCTGGGATATAGTCCATATCCTCTATAACCCACTCTAGGATACATTCCTCACATTTCAAGCTACCACATTGTGAAGCTCCACACATCCACAGTTCTTTAGGCTTACCTAACCAAGCTGGAAGTTTTGATCCTGCTATTGTGGTGGAATCAAACTCCTCAACTAGTGTTCTCGTCACATCCCTATAGCTATGGTCCCTCAAGTTTACCTTTGTTATGGTTTCCATATGTCTCAGGTATATATGGTCATAACCCCAATCTTGGACCATTTTCAACTGTCGCATGAATGATCTTCCCAGAACTGGCCTAGTATTTAGTTGAGGCATTTCAAGCTCTTTGATGCCTTCCTCGATTTGAGTCATTGGGGTTTTTACACCAAATTTATCTAGACATTTATCCACATTAGCCCACATGTTTGGTCTTATTCTGAGCAACTCGGCTAACATTATTGTACAGGTGACTGGGGTAGATAGAATATCTACTAGCCCCTTTGAATCGATGGCTTTGTTGGGAGACAGTCTCTTTGATGGGACTGCAACCATATCTGACTTGGTCTCGTACTCTCCCATGTAGGACGGTAGTGTTCTTAGCAAATGGGGTTGACTATCCATAGATTATACAAATCCTTTGTCGCCCCAACACGATTGCACGTCTAGATTCATTTGAGATCCAGTCTCAAATTCCTCTATTGGTGGTAGAAACACTCCTCGTTCATCACCAGTCTTGTCTACTCATCTTCTTGGGTCATCGGCTTCATTGGCCTCTCTGACTTGTTTCCACAATTCATCAAGACCATCTATCTCTTTACAATCCTCAGGTATAGCTTGGTGAAATCCCTTGGAAGAGTTATCCGTGGTATTCAGTACTATCCTTGGTTCTAATGTTGGGTCTTTGAGGTTTGTTCTGTGCTCATGACTAGATTGTGGCTCTTTTCGTTCCTGGTTTGGTGGGATTACTTGTGTAGGCATGATGCGGATCACATCCTCAGGTTTTGCTACTGGTGGTTCTAGTAAAGATTGGGCTGTTTGAATCATTTTCCTGCACATTTCCAACATTTGCTTTTCTAATTCCGCATAGGGATATGTCATCCACCTCTGTTCTTGGGTTTGGTTGTTTTTGAGCCTTGCATCATAGGCTTTCAAGAGGGCATCTAATGTCTCATTAACCTTCTCTACCAACACAGATCCTCCTGAACTAGCACTTCTCGGTTTCTCATCCGTGGATGGTTCTTCTAGAGGTTTAACCATCTGTGTAAGAGAAGGTGCCTCCTTTTCCTCGTGTTGTTTTATCTTCTCCTCAGATTCGGTAAGCTTCTCAGCTAGGGATTTTTGCTCTCGTTCCCTGTGTGCTTTCATCCTAGTCTTTCTAGCTTTCCAACTATTTCGTTTGCCCTTGGTTTTTTGACTAGGTGCGTCGGTCTTTGGTCCATCATCTGTCTTTGGACTCGTGTCACTTTCCGTGCTCTTTGTCTCTGGATTCTCATCAGCTTTCTTTTGGGCTTGTGCTCTCGTAACCACTTGAACTGGTACGACATTTTCATTTTCTGAGCTACTAGGTAGCTGAACAATCCCTAATACATTTGTCGTGCTTTTCCTGATTTGGTTTGGTTTTTTTGTGCAATCGGGGATCAAGTGAGTGATGCCACACTCAAGACAATAGGCATTTACTTCAGTGATCTCCATATGAGGACATTGTTTGACCAAGTGGTTGTCACGACTTTTGTGGCAATCTGTCTCTGGTTGGGGAGATTCTTTTAGCATTTCCTCTTGTCTATAAGCAAGCTTTGACCTAGATAAGCCGCTATTTGCGATTAATCGCAATGTCTTTTTGTCCATTTCATACCTTCTTTCTTTCGACTCAAACCCAGGAGGTGGAGGTTGTATCGGCCTCACCACTCCATGTGTTTCTCTCACATTTTGTTGCTCCGAAGGGTAGTACTCACTTTGGTTGCTATACCACATTGTAGCTGGTACTGGCGTTGGTTTATTTGATGCTTCCATCATTGGCATGTATCTAATGTCTACCGGCATTCTAGCACCTGGCAACGGAGGTTGTTGTCCTAAGACAGGCTGTGGCCTTAAAACTCCTACTGGTCCTGGCGCATTCTCCGTAATGTATCTAGGTGGAGTAGGTGCTTCTGGAACAGGTTGTACATACCTCTCCCTAGCATTTTCCATGCTATAATAGCACTCTTCCCCCGTATGGTTCGTCCATTTTCTCTCAATTTCACACTACTTCGGCTCTCCCGAATCAGACCTTACAAGAGGAATCAACCTCTTGACCAAGTCGTCAATAAGCTTTTCTTGATCAATAGGTGCCGTTGGCTTGGCAATGGACTCACTTATCTGTGAAACACTGTGCTGAGAGGATGTGTCATCTCCTTGAATCTCTAAGTCCTTTTCTTTGTATGCCTCACAGTTATCCACTAGATAAAGAGCTTCTTTGATCAACTCGTTTAACGTCATCCTCCTTATCATATGTAGATCCTTCTGAAGGCCCGCATGTCTCATTCCCTGGATAAAGATCAGCATCAGTCGTGCTTGTGTAGGTAATTCCGCTCTCGGACAGAGCTTAATATATCTCTTGAGCCGTAATGATGCTTTGCGTACTAACTCATCCTCTTTCTGTTTGAATCTATGGATTTGTGAGACCATGTTGTGAGCAATGCCTTTTGGCGAGAATTCTTCAATAAACTCCTCAAACAGCTCATCTAGGGTCTCAAAATCCCATTTTTCCACCGAGTCGAACCATGTAGCTGCATCATCTTCTAGAGTCAATCCAAATCCTGCAAACTGTGTCGCAAAATCTGAAACTTCCTCTGCTCTAATCACTCTTCTAAAAGCCGCTACGTGATCTCTTCGATCTTTATCTCCGGAGTATTTTCTGTTTACCCATTTCTGGACTTGGGATGGTCTAACTCGTTGATTGTCTACAAGTCTAACCAGAGACTCTCCCAATCCTTCTCTCGTTATCGCTCTTGAAGGGAATCCTGATGGCTCTCTTCTTGGAATTCCTATAGGAATTCTCGTGTTTGGTGGAGGCATTGTGGTCCTTCATTGACCAAATATCCACCTCTTTCTAGTACAGTCTCTGGATTTGTGCTTTCTATAACTCTGTATTCGCGTCCATACTTGTCGACAACTATAGATCTCCATTGACAGTCGACTCCGTATGTGTAGACATATAAGAGCTTGTAATCCGTTATCTCTTCTAGGTATGGATCTGAGCACCTATAAAGATTGACCTCATTGTCGTCAATGTATCTATATAGTCCTTCACTCTCATGACCAATCATCCAAACTCTCTCAACAAGATGGATCTTTATCAATTGCAAGTTTGGAAGATCCATTGTGGGAGGATATTCCTCTATCGTCAGGCTCTCCAAGCTTGTGTAAGCTGCGTTTGAATTTAGGGTAGACATGATTTCTGGGCTTAAGAGCTTTTGCTTGGTTCAAGTAGACTTATTCCACTGTGTTCAAGTGCTTTGGTTAGGGAAAAGTCAAAACTATGTCCAAAACCGCAACCATTTCGTCACAATTCTCGCAAATTGTCACTTTTAGACACCCCTAACTTCCGGATGAATTTTGAGGCCTCAAACCATGTTTTTTTCAAAGTTGAACTAAATGCTTCTCCTTGATGTGCTGATCACAGTGGTGTGCTCATAAGTTGGTTTGGAGTCCTAAATCAAGCTGGAGACATCCTACGCATAGTATGTCTTTTTGCTTTGTTTCAGCTCAAACTTGCACTGTAGCTTCCCCTTGATGTGCTAAACTCACAGCTATTTTTACTTTTTGATTCTGACACCTATAGGTTGGTCAAATGATCAAGAATCTGTTCTAAAAGCCTGATGTCTGTTCTGATGAATTTATAAGTCAAATCAACTCCAAATTGGACCAAATTTGACTAGGAGGCTTGCCTAAGGCTATACAACACCCTGCTATGGTCACAATAGAATTTTGGTTTCAGAATTATGCAGTAGACATCCTACGCGTAGGATGTCTAACTTCTCATCATTTCCCCAAATTTGAACCACAGACTCTCCTTATGGTGCTGATCACAGTGGTATGCTCAAAATTAAGTTTGGAGTGCAAAATCACACATATGACATCCTACGCGTAGGATGTCTTTTTGGCTTGTTTGACCCCAGACTTGTCCCACAGCTTCCCCTTGATGTCAGTAACCCAGTGGTATGCTTAGATTTGAGTTTGGATCTCAAAAGACCCAAATTTTAGCTGTTCTTGCCTTTTTCAGTCAAAAGTGTTGAAGTCCGCTTTGAACCCAATTTTCTCACCCAAATGAGGTGAAACCCCTTTCAGTCACTCAATACAACATTTAGAACATGCCTATGGAGTCATCCTATGGTTTGGTCTCAAAATTAGACCTTGGACACAATTTGGGTAGGATGTCTGGCAATTCTCGTCTTTTGGCTTTGATCTGTCAAAATTTGGTCAAATTTCCACTTTCCATGTGAAAATAGGGTAAAACCTACCTTCTAAACACACTGGTAACCTTAGATTTTCAAAAAAGTGCCCAAATCACCCTGTAGACATCCTACGCGTAGGATGTCTACTACTAATTTTTTCAGACTAAAGCGTCCTTGATGCTTCCTTATGCTCTCAGCAAGTGCAAGTATGCTTCACAATTGCGAAAACATGCAAAAATCACTCAATTTAAGCCTTTTCTGAAATTTTACGTTTTCTGACTCCGCCTTTTGGCTTTTGGTCAACAAAAGTAGGGAAAAACACCCAAGTCAATATGTTACTATGGTAAAACCTACCCTCTGAACCCACTGGTCAACTCAGAATTTTCAAAATTTGGTCTCCAGAACCCTCTTGAGACATCCTACGCGTAGGATGTCTATGTTTACAGAATTGCAGGTTTTCTTCACAGAACCCTTGCAATTGCTCTTTTATATGCACAGCATTAGTCAGTCATACAAAAATATCCACAAAAGCTTGTTTAATGCATTTTTACCCTCAAAAGCACACTTTTCCGTGATTTCAAATGCAATCAAGTACTTTAGCAAATAATTCAGTGATGAATAGCTCTAGATCAGAATTGGATCACTTACCTAAAGCTACTCCTACAAATCATATGGGGTTTTGCATCTATGAGTAGAAAAACGCTTCACTGCCACACACGGACTAGTAAACGCTTTTATCACCTCACAAATCACTCGACCACCAACAACTACTCTAATCCACAAATCCTAACTAAACCTATCTAGTCGCAAACCCTCGGCAAGACACACGCTTCTTGGCTATCCACTTGATCACGGAATATCCTCTTCCGGATCCACTTAAGAAAAACGCTTTCTTTAGCTGAAACTAAATCAAGCAACCATCACACGAGTGTTAGTAGGAAACCTACTTAGGTCCTTGTGTCCCCTGCAGCGGCACCAATGTTGGACGGGAAGCGACTCACACACCCATGAAGTGCATGCAAACACTACCTAGATCAACAAAATGTCAATCGAGGACACAGATGACACGATAGGCACACGGAGGAAATCTCTTAAGCTTGTCAGGCTGAGACCATCCTACACATACAACACTCTGGAAGGCCAACTAAACCACAATCAAGAACCTCACTGCTCTCAACTACACCACCTAACCACATACACACATACGGAAGGTAACTCACCTAATCATGCCAGATTCATACGAAACTTAAGGAACACCATCCCCTCACTAGGATACACCTGTCCCTAAGCTCCTACACTCAAAACCCTCACTCTAAACCCATCTGCGGAAAACACGTAGGATGACAGAGCCGAATTTTGAAAGTGCCCGAAACTGAAATTTATGAGTAGCTATGCATAGCTTATGTCGCCACGATTCTATAGACTACTAGCACGCAGAAAATAGACATCGTTTGATACACTTACGGCCACAAATAGCTCGTAGATGCGTCAGCGTGTGCGCTTCGTCTCGCGTGGAATGCTTGGCGTTGTCGCGTAGCTCTCCTCGAGCCTACCGCAATGGTGCAGTCGGATCTCCAATGTGTTGAGCGAGCCGGGCGTAGCGGGAGGATGAAGCTCACACTCACTCTCTTTCTCTCCCACACATAGTAGACGGCAGCGCTAAAACTTGATTATGATAAAAAGTCCTCTTTTACAAAATGACCTAGGTACCTTATATAGTAAGGCTACCTTAGGTTTAACCAAAAATGGGGTTGAAAGGGTCAAATGGCTTTGTATTTACAATCTAGAAGTGCCATTGCACCCCGGCTTCTGAAACTAGAATAACTACTCATTACAAATGACGTTTATAGCCATAATCCGCAGCATTTCATAACTCGCAAAAGATAAGACTTTGGTACGAAACTTGAGTTATGTTGTGTTGTTGACCCAGCGGTCAACATAGAGTGAGGAGCATCTTAATCTAATTAGAACTTAACTAAAAACTAATTAAAATATGATCAGAATGTAATTAGAAAGTAACTAGTATGTAATTACCTGCGAGCTACAATGCCGGATTGGGAATGGACGGGCGATGGAGAGGAGGCTCGGCAAAGCACGGGAGAGGGATTTGTGGAAGTAGAAGAGAGAAGTGGTGTAGGGAGATGACAACAACATGGCCACAATGGCAGATGGTTGCAGTGACAACAACGATGAAAGCGATGGCCGCAATAATGGTCACAGTAGATTTGTGCGTAGAATTTTTTGCGACGATGATGACGATCGCGGATCCTAAATCGGCAGATCTGTGCACAGATCGACGACAACGGATGGCAACGGTGACGTTTTAGGAAGAGAGAGAGCGAGGCGATGACGGTGATGGCGTTGTGTGTGCAAGAAGAGAGAGAAGGCAACGGAGCTCTGTGTGTGCAACAAGTTCTATGCAAGAAAACGGGAGAGAGAAAGAGAGAGGAAAAACGCCCAAAAGTTGTGGCAAAGAGATAGTGAGAAAGAAAGGTTAAGTTAGGTCAAATTTCAAATTTCAAATTTTGACAGTAGTGGCTATTCACACGGCTAGGCCACGCCTCGGTCTATCATAATTAAAATTACTAGAGGCACTTGCTCGCACTAGGACATAGCTCATCAGCTCCAAAACTTTGATGGCTTTTTATTAAAAAAAAAGGCGGAAGGTTTTACCGGTGTCCTTATTTCGGCGATACAAGTGGAACAACACCCATGAAGCTAATTTGGACCCCGGGACAAAAATTTGCATAGTGAAAAATATAGTGAAAATAGCCAAAATTCATAATTTTTGGTTCAAAAAATGTGTGCTATTTTTTTTGCTTGATATCAATAAACGGACTTGAAAACCCATTATAGAAAACTTTGGGGTGGCCCTAAAATTTCTAATTCTTCAAAAAACTTTAGAGTTTTTAAAATTTCTAAATTTTTAATAAATTAAATTTCTTTACTTCGTTAGCTTAGAAGACAAAATCAAAAATCTTGCACGGCGTTCGTCCACCTGGCATCTCTTTTGTTTTTTGCTAAGCTCGTCGATCTTTATTGTATACGCGCTCACAGCTTTATAAAACGCACATAGAAAAACACACACAACAGCTTTATAAAGCGAATCTGCCTTGCTTGCTTTGCATAGCAAAACTCCATCAGCTCTGTCTTGCGGCAATCAACAACATTAATCATAACAGCCTCATCAAACAATCTGCTCCAACGGGCCTCATCAAACTCGTATGCAATCTGCTCCAGCAATCAGCAGCAAGGTTCTCAACCTCTATCTCACTCTCTAATTTGTTGTTTTTGTTTCGTGAATTTATATATGTAAAGAGTCTATTTAGATGAACTCTCTTCAACTAGATTTACAGTTTTCATGAGCTTAAAGTATACACGGCCTGCACCCACTAGCCCTCCATGATTACACACCGAAAGGATAGCAAGGAATATGATCTGGTCCAGTTGTAGCCCTTCCTTCTGCATGTTGTTAAGACACACTTGCAGTCACCTTAGCGAGCATATTCAGTAACCTATGCATTCCATCCTGCGACATTCCTTCTTGATATCTCACCCAAGGCATGTTGGGCATCCACTAGGCTACAACATTTTCCATACATGCTTATTAGAGCAGTGGTAATCCCTAATAGATCACTTTTGAGCTCAAGATTTTTTTGCACTGGAGCATGTACTCTTCTGCCCATTTCTAGAGCACGCACATTCCCATGAGCTTTTAACATACTCAAAAAGGGACCAGTGCTCGTAGTTATACGTTGCTCCTGTATTTGGGTGTACATTATGTAGGTTCCCTTACTCTCACCATGCTTGGCATAGCTCGAAATGATGGTGCTCCATGAGAAGTCATCTGCACGTACACCATCCACTTGTAAAACCTTCAAACAGTTCGATGCTTGCTCAGGTCCGAATGCTGCGAGGAGCAAAGTCCATGGAACGCCATCCCTTGATAATAGATAATATCAGCATGGAGCTGTTTTCCTCTCTCCATGGCTACAATGCTGCAGCAAGCTTTCAAGCCGCCAAGGTACATAACTAGGTTTGGAGAGAAACCTGCATTTTGAGTAGGCAACTTATCAAAAACACTCTGACAACACTAGAAACCACTGACCCAACTCCCATTCGGCCAGTGGCTAAGAGCAAGTTTATCTGTCCAAATTCAGCTACCCATCCTTTTGTCATGAAGGCTATGCTTACACCTTGAAGGCATGTGGCTCTACGCAAGTGCTTGAGGAGCTTCTTGTCCGCATTGTGGACTCTTGGAATGCATTGATTGCAGGGTTTGCCCCACAAGAGAAAGATGTAGCCTGTTTTCAGTAGATGCAAAGCAAGGTCCTGTCTCTAGATGTGATCACCTGGCCCTAAGTGTTAGAGCTCTCGTGCACACACCACACAAGAAACTCAAGACAATGGACACAGGGCTCCGGGAACAAAGCTATGGCCGGGTCTATAGTGGCCGAAAACACCAGCAAAGCTGATACAAAATGATAGAAATCGAGCAAGGGTCTACTCACCTCAGCTCGTAGGGCCTACACGGGCTCTGCAACAACCAGAATGAAATGGAAGCAAGAGCTTGCAAGCCCATACAATGTTATCCCCAACTGGCATACAAAACTAGGGGACAGAGACCCCCACAAAAAGACCAGCAAGATTCTCAAGAAAAGCACAGCACGCTTTGGCTCTATGGAGACCAGGCGGCTTCACAAACATAGCCCTTAGAAGGCGCTGACACAATTTCTATTGGAGAGTACGACTGCTCAAAATCCAACTTGGATTCACTCGTAATATTCAGCCCAGCGGAGAAATCCCACAGCCCACTGCGGGCGATAAATGATCAATACAAAAGGGGGTGAGAGAGCACTTCTTGCCTCCCTCAACTTGGCTCTTGAACTCCTGCGAATGACCAGAATTGTAGAGAAAATTACTTGACCAAATAGAGACCCGAACCACAGCCTGGATGCGGACATAAAAACTTACAGCAAAATGGAAACAATGGCCTGCATCCCGAATGCAAAGATCCTACTTTTTGAAACCTGTAATAACCAGTTGCTTGTGCATTTGTCTGATGCAAAATCTGCTCAATCCCCAAAGAAAGCAACCTAAACAATAGCCCATTGCAGGCGTTGCAGATTAGCGCAAACACTGTGAAGAGACTAGAGCTTTGTAGAGTGTATTTTGCTCCTTGAAACAAACGTGCAGTAACATGCTCGCAGCCCCCATATTGGGTCAGCTAGCAGATTGTATCAGCCCACGTAGGGCGACGGTGAGTCCAGCCCTCAATGGGGCGACTTGAATCTCTGTGCGCTCTCACGCGACGTCGAAACCTGCACAATCCTGCTTGCTGCCTCTGCTTCCCTATGCTCGAACTCGAAGGCTGAAGTGTGGACTCTTGGAATACATTGGTTGAGGGATACAGACCACAAGAGCAAGGCCAGAGAGCTCTAGGGTGTTTCCAGCTTCCTTTGCGGAGTGTGAGTTCTTGCAATGCATTGATTGCATAATTTTTCCCAAAGGAGACAACTTTAGTGTGTTTTCAGTAGATGTGCAGCAAGGGCCTCTCTCCAAATGCATCACTTACGCATGCACCTTGAAGGCATAAGGCTTTGCACAAGATGCTGATATGGATATAAAAACTCGGGCTGATATTGTTAGTCAAAGGCCGTTGAAAAAAGATGTCATGCTTTGCAACCAAAATGAAATGCAACCAAGAGCTCGCAAGCTCATATAATATTATCCCCAAGTGACATACAAAACTCGGGGCCGGAGACCCACACAAAAAGACCAGTAAGATCCTCAAGAAAAGAACAGCACGCTTTGGCTCTACGGAGACCAAACGGCTTCACATGCATAGCCCTTAGAAGGTGCTCGCACAATTTCTGTTGGAGAGTACGACTACTCAAAATCCAACTTGCATGCACTCACAATACTCAACCCTGCTGGGCAGTTACACATCAACCAAAACCTCCGACTAGAGGAGAAATTCCACAGCCCACTGCGAGCTATAAATGCTCAATGCAAAAGAGGGTGAGAGAGCACTCCTTGGCTCCCTCAACCTGGCTCTGGGACCACTGCGAATAACCAAAATTGTAGAGCAATGATACTCGTCCGAATAGAGACCAGAACGCAGTCCGAATGCGGGCACAAAAACTCAAAGCAAATGGAAACATTGGCCTGCAGCCCGAATGCAAAGAGCCTACTTGCCGAAACCTATAATAACAGCTACATGTGTATTCCTCCGATGCGAAATCTGCTCAATTCCCAAAGAAAGCGACCTGAACCACAAGCCATTGTGGGCGTTGCTGATTAACACAATTAGTGAAAAACGGATTAAAGCCCTGTAGAGCGTAGACTGCTCCTCAAAAAGAACGTGCAATAACCTACTCGCAGGACCCACGTTGAGTAAGCTCGTAGCTTATATCAGTCGATACAGGGCGACGGTGAGTACAGCCCTTGACGAGGCAACCTCAACCTCTACGTGCTCTCGCGTGATGCCAAACCTGTACAATCATGCTCGCTTCCCTCTGCTTCCTTGCACTCGAACCCGAAGATCTGAAGTGTGGACTCTTGGGATACATTGGTCGCAGGATACAGACCACAAGGACAGGGCTAGAGAGCTCTCGGATTTTTCTAGCTTCCTTTCCAGAGTGTGGGCTCTTGGAATGCCCTGATTGTACGATTTTCCCCAGAGGAGAAAGCTCTAGTTTGTTTTCAGTAAATGCGCAAAATGAGGGCCTCTCTCCATATGCAATCACTTACACATGCATCCTGAAGGCATGTGGCTCTGCGCAAGATGCTGGTATAGACACAAAAACTTGGGCTGATATTATTAGTCAAAGGCGTGCTTAGCAATGTCTTCGTTGACACGTCCGCCAAATGTGGTGCGCTTGAAAAAGCACAAGAAGTGCTTTAGCAGCTTCCTGTCTTGAATGTCGCCTCTTTGAATGCACTGATTGTGAGATGTGCCAAACATCAGGAGAGCGCGCATATCTCTAGATGTAATCACCTACGCTTGCATATCGAAGGAATGTGATACTTTGCATAATCAAGAGCTCTCTACCTCGACGCATCATTGGCTGGTTTTTTAATTTGATTTCGTAGTGAACAAGCGGTTTGCATACTTGCAGTTGCTCTGATATTGTTAGTCAAGGGTTGTCGCAAAAAAATGTCATGCTTGGTAATGCCGTGGTCGATATGTATGACAAATGTAGTGCAATTCAGAAAGCACAAATCGTGCCTGAGGAGCTTCCTGTCTTGAATGCCGTCTCTTGGAGTGAATTTTCTTGCGTACAACCACATGCCTTCAAGATTCACGCGTAGGTGATTTCATATGGGTAGAGGCCCTCACTTCCTGGCCTGGACCTTGTAGGGTATATCCTGCAATTAGTGTGTTCCAAAAGACGACATCCCGCACCACATTTGGCATACATATCGACCAAGGCATTGCCAAGCACGACAGTTTTTCGCAACAGCTCTAGGCTGTTTTCATCATGTGCTTGAGGAGCTTACTGTTTGAAACGACGTCAACTGATTGCGGGATACACACAACAGGAGTAGAGACAGAAAGCTCTGGGCTGTTTTCACCGGATGCAAAGTGAGGGCCTCTGTCGAGATGTAATCACCTACGTGTGCATCTTGAAGGCATGTGGCTTTACGCAAGATGCTGATATAAGCTTAAAAATTCACTTTGATATTGTTAGTCAAGGGCTGTTGCATAAATTGTCGTGCTTGGCAATGCCTTCGTCGATATGTATGCCAAATGTGGTGCACTTGAGAAAGCACAAAATGTCCTTCAGAAGTTTCCTATCCTGAATGCCATCTCTTGGAGTGCATTGATTGCGGGATAGGCGCAATAGGAGCAGGGCCAAAAAGCTCTTGACTGTTTTCAACGGATGCAAAGTGAGGGCCTCTGTCCAGATGCAATCACCTACGCATGCATCTTGAAGGCATGTGACTCTATGCAAGATGATGATATGAGCTTAAAAATTCACTCTAATATTGTTAGTCAAGGGCTGTTGCAAAAAAATTTCGTGCTTGGCAATGCCTTGGTTGATATGTGTCAAATGTGGTGCACTTCAAAAAGCACAAAACGTGCTTGAGGAGCTTCCTATCCCGAATGCCTTCTCTTGGAGTGTATTGATTGCGAGATACGCGCAATATGAGCAGGGCCAGAAAGCTCTTGACTGTTTTTAGGCGGATGCAAAGCGAGGCCCTCTCTCCATATGCAATGAAATATGCGTGCATCTTGAAGGCATGTGTCCGTACGCAAGATGTTGATATGGGCATAAAAATACACTATGATGTTGTTAGTCAGGGGCTGTTGCAAAAAAAGTAACATGCTTGGCAATGCCTTGGTCAATATGTATGCCAAATAGCTTGAGTGAGAGAGAGAGAGAGAGAGAGAGAGAGAGAGAGAGAGAGTGAGAGAGTTTGTGCTTTGTTTTCAGCTTCCTATCTAGAGTGTTTCGTTAGCCGCGTTGGACATAAAAAAGAAAAAGAAATCGACAAGTTCTATTATTTGATGTTATTAATCGACAAGTGACAACCCTCACTTCGATTCAATACAAATGCGGCTAACGAAGCACTCTAGTTTGTAATTTTGATCTATTGGGATCTCCTTTAGATTTGAATCATACATACAACAAAAAAATATAATTGCGCATGCAACACAAATACATTGACCTAAGAGCCTGACAAAGAGCATTTTGTCTCAGTTCTTCTTGGCCTCCTATAAACCTAGGGTCATGGTTATATGATGCTATATTTCACCTGCATAGAATATCTTATGGGCCTAAGGCCATAGAGTGTAGATATACTCATCATCAAATACCTATATAGCACCCTATGACCCAAAGGCCATAGGATATTGTACATCTATCTGCCATGAAACACCTATTGCTAGCACCTTATGGACCCAAGGCCATAGCGTGTATATGTACCCACCACAAAACACCTATAGATAGCACCTTATGGCTCAAAGGTTATAGCATGTTCATGTACCCACCACGAAACACCAATTGATAGCACCCTATGACCCAAAGGCCATAGTATGTACATGTACCCGCCATGGAAGACTTATTGCTAGCACCCTATGGCCCCAAAGCCATAGGATGTACATCTACCAGCCACGAAACACCTATTGCTAGCACCCTATGGCCCCAAGGCCATAGGATGTACATATACACGCCAAGAAACAGCTATTGCTAGAACCCTATGGCCCCGAGGCCAAGGATGTACATATACCCGTGTTGAAAACCCTATAACTAACACCCTATGGCCCCAAGCCCAAAGGATGTACATATACCCGTCTTGAAGCACCCATAACTAACACCCTATGGCCCCAAGGCCATAGGATGTACATATATTCATCGTGAAATACCTAGGATGTACATCTATCTGCCATAAACACGTATAGCTACATCTATCCGCCATGAAACTATCACCCTTTGGCCCAAAGGCCATAGGATGTACATAGTTCCTGAGTATCCTTTGGCTCCCCTTGAGTAAAATCATGTGTACTCTTGGAAATGCAGGACGTGACCTTCCCTTTTGTGTAATTTATGTTCTTGCAGAAAGCATAAGTCAAAGGTAGAATATTTGATGGGATCGTTGAGACCCCCTAACATTATAGCTTGCTACCTTCATGATTGGGGGGGGGGGGGGGGGGGCTCAGATCTAAGTGGCACGGGCATGGGAGGGTGAGATCTACAGCGGGGGCATTGTGGGCCGTCGATCCCAAATGTGGGTATCCTGGATTACAAAAGTAATCTAAAAGTAATTTAGGGTACCGCATTTCGGAAGTAATTTAGGGTACCCCCATTTTGAGGCGTCGGGTTTGAACTCGAGACCTCACGCATGAGAGGCGCCTACCCTAACCACTATGCCATGCGTGCGTTGTGAAATGTGGGGGCCCTAATTTACTTAAAACATGTAAATTAGGGGCGGGCGTTGAAAGTAAATTAGGGTACCTTAGATTACTTTTTATAATAAAAAGTAATACAGGGTACCCTAATTTACTTTCCGCGTCACCATTGGGATCTACGGCCCACAATGCCCCCACTGTAGATCCCACCCTCCCATGCCCGTGCCACTTAGTCCTTGGGGGGGGGGGGGGGGGTTGGGTTGATATAACAATCGGGGTATCTTCATCATCAGCTTCATTCATTACCTCAGTATTGATAGCTGGAGTATCATGGCAAATCCTGATTCTCCCTATAGTTTGTGACCACATTGTCAATGGCTGCCAAGGTTTCACGCGAAGGAATATTTTGTAAGACGTCATACACATTTGGCGATGTGTAACCATATGGTCTTGGCCTTGCTTTAAAAGTTGAAACCCATCAACATCAACTGGACGTTTTTCATCCCCTGGGACTGGGAGTTATCTCTCTCTCTCTCTCACTTTAAAAGTTGAAACCCATCAACATCAACTGGACGTTTTTCAGCCCCTGGGAGTTATCTCTCTCTCTCTCTCTCTCTCTCTCTCTCTCTGTGTGTGTGTGTGTGTGTGTGTGTGTGTGTGTGTGTGTGAAACGTGGAAAGCAGAAAGCAAACGGGCTTAGAAACTTGGAAAGCAGAAAAGCAAGCGGGCATAAGTTATAAAGGAGCGATCGAGAGTCAATGTCGTCGAATGCCGAGCGAGAATGGACGGGGATACAGTGTCTACGATATTTTGTGCTGCGTTTCTAATGATCACCGCCTTGGCTATGGTGTGCGCCCCTATCGGCCGCTACGGCAGCCCTGTCTATTCCACAGAGAGGGCGGCGGCGCAGCCATTGAGACAGTGTTCGAGAGAAATCATTTTTCCAAACATGCAAAATTCCTTTCCTTGAATTTGCCAAGAGGAAATTTTAGAAAATTAGCCTACTTTTTCAAGTTTGTACACTATTTTTCTCTATTATGGGGTGGAATTTCTACTTTTCCCCTTGCCGTGAACCGGCATTTTGGAAATTGAAAACGGCACGATATTAAGCTGAGACACATTTTTCCCGAACACTGATTGATGAACAAGAGCTTCTCGATTTTCTCAGGGTGGCCAACCATTGTGCAGCCTTCGTACGACATCGGCACGCCTTCCCTGTGCCCCCTTCTGAGGCAGACATCGTGGCTGCAGTACCCTCTTCTATCTTCGTTGTTGCAGGTTCCGACCAGGTTGAAAAGCACACACCAGAAGCTTTAACTAAATGTGTCATCTGCCTCGTCCCTCGACATTCTTGAAGGCGGGCAGCGTGTCCGGACTCCGCAGCCTCCCAGCTTGCATGTGCACATTTCATGCGGATTGCGTTGATCAGTGCTCGAAAAAACTTTTTTCCAAAAACTTGGCAAACCTACATATGTGAAACAACAGAGGTAAATTGACAAAATTTGAAGGTTTTTACACCAAATTACACGAATTTTTCCAAATTTTTGAAGGTTTTCTCACTTTCAAAATTTGTAGGTGGGACTACTAGATATTTTTCGAGCACTGCCGTTGATGCTTGGTTTGCCCAGGTCTCGTCTTGTCCCATCTGTCGCACTCCCGTCTCCATCCCCAAGCTTGACCTGCACTTTATGAAGCTTATGCAGCAGCAACAGACGACATAAATTCCTCTGAAGCTGCACGCACCAACGCTGATCAGTTGCCTGTGAATGCGGGTGCCATCGTCATCAACATTGCAGATGAATAAAATCTTGAGTATATGACAAAACAAGTGTCACAATGGCGTTGCGCTTATTGCCTGCCCTCCAACTACAAGCTTAATCTAACGGTCCACAATTGCTTCCAAGAGTTCCATGCTTTACTAAGGCGTTACAATCTAGAAGCCCTAGCCTTTACGTTGTCAGAAACTACAGTACCATCCTCCTTTCGATGCCCCTGAGAAACTTTGAGACCAGCTACCTTCGGTCCTTCCGGCAAGGGTTAGGAACATGGAGGCAAACCCCTCCCATGGGCCTATATCTTGGAGTAGCCTTGTTATCGTGAAAAGTGCATAGCACTTTACTGTGGCATGTGGTGATTCAAACTCTCCAACCATTTATTATCCTTGCAAGAACTATATCCTTTGTACACACCTCTAGAAGGGACTCCTTTTATAATGTTCTCTAAGCAATTCAAATTCAAGTTTCCCCCTCTAACCGGTGTTATCTCCCATTTCCCCTCTCTCTTATACTTCTCTCCCTCCTCTACATCTTAGTCTCTGTCTATTCTCCCTTTCTCTCCTTCCTCACTCAATCTTCTATAGACCTCAAGTTCACATAATATGAGAGCTTCCGAATTTGTAGTGCATCATCACCTTTGGTCACGACCACCAAGTCAAGGTACTTCAACATTGATAAGCTCAATGGGAACAATTACAATGTGTGGAAGTTGAGAATGGAGCTTTACTTGAAGCAATTAGGTCTCTGGAAAATTGTTTCTAGAGATGGAATAAGACCAAGTGAAGGAGAGTTTATCTCCGACACGGAGCCACTCTCGGGATGTGTTTCAAGGGACATTACGGCTCAGATGGAGCTTATACCCCATTATGAGGATAGACAAGTCCAAATGGTACGTATTCTATCCACCTCCAAGGCTATTTGGGAGTTCTTCAACAACAATTATGAGCACATAGACCTTGTTTATCAGTCTCCCTGATCAAGAGGCTTGTAAACAATAGTATGCAAGAAGGCCAATCTACAGTCAAATTTCTTGACAATTGGCAACCACTGTTAGATGAAGTTCTCATCTCTGGAATGGAGATTTCAGAGAAGTTTCAATGTATGCTTCTATTGGCGGCTCTACCCGCATGCTGGAGATCCTTTGTTACTACTCAAGCCATATCCAAATGCAATCGCAAGGCCTTGTAGCCAAAACCCATCAAGAGGAAGCTTTGAGAGACCAATCTAATGGATCTACTCTCACACATATCAACATCAAGAAAAATGGGAACAATTACAATGTGTACGTGGAAGATGAGATTAGAGCTATACTTGAAGCAATTAGGTCTTTGGAAGATTGTTTCTTGAGATGAAATAAGACCAAGTGAAGGAGAGTCTATCTCCGACACAGGGCCACTCTTGGGATGGGATTCAAGGGACATTATGGCTCAAATGGAGCTTGTACTCCACTATGAGGATTGGCCAGTCCAAATGGTACGGATTCTATCTACCTCCAAGGCTATCTGGGAGTTCTTCAATGAAAATTATGAGCACATAGACATTGTTTATCAAGTCTCCCTGATTAAGAGGCTTGTGAAAAATACTATGCAAGAAGGCCAATCTACAGTCAAATTTCTTGACAATTGGCAACCACTATTAGATGAAGCTCTCATCTCTGGAATGGAGATTTCAGAGAAGTTTCAATTGCTGCAGCTTACCTACAAGATCGGGTCCTCTCATCATTACATCCACACAAAACACCATATCAACTGTGGTATAACCACCCGCAAAACATATTACATCTCAGGATCTTTGGTTCCCCAGTATACCCTCTACTCACTAGTTCTCATCCCAAATCCTTGTTGAAAAGCATCAACACCATTTTCAGTGGATCCGGCGAGCCGCATGGCATCAAGGTGTATTGCCTCTATGATTTGACAACCAAAAGGTTTATTTTCTCAAGGTCAATGATTTTTTGTGAGTTTTTTTCTCCTTGATCACCCTACAGAAAATCATTCTCAAGCCACATGTATTTCCTCTCCCCTTCAACCCCTTGGATATCCCTTGAATCAACTACCCCATGTCCACTAAGGTAAAACTTTCTTCTAAACCTGGTGTGAACAAGCTCCACTCACCAAGATCACATATTTTAATTCATACTTCCACTCCTATGAGCTTAATATTAAAAAAACTCCAAATCATCACCTCTTGCACAACCTGTATCTACACACACACACACACAGGAAGGAGAGCCAGGTATGCTCCTTCCCTCTCCTCACTCTCATGTTCCCTTCCCCTCTTTCTCTCTCCCTCTCTCTCTCTCTCTCTCTCTCTCACACACACACACACACACACACACACATATTGTGTTTCTGAGAGAGAGAGAGAGAGAGAGAGAGAGAGAGAGAGAGAGAGAGAGAGAGAGAGAGAGCACATGCATAAACAAAACACACATACACACACACATGCATAAACAAAGAATGCACACACACATTGAGAGAGGAAAAGAGAGAGAGAGAGAGAGAGAGAGAGAGAGAGAGAGAGAGAGAGAGAGAGAGAGAGAAGAAGAAGAAGAAGAAGAAGAAGAAGAAGAAGAAGAAGAAAAAGAGAGTCTTAACGTCGTAGGAAACTATCCCAAGAGATCGTAAAGATCTAGTCGCGATGAGGAGTTGAACTCAAGACTGTTATTCATGAGGGAAATGGCATAACCAATCTATCACACTTGGGTGATAGAAAAGTTATACCATTTTTCTCCTTTTATTGGTGTGCACACACACCCGAGAAGAAGAGATTTTAATTTAATGTCGTAGGAAACTAATTCAAGAGACCTTAAAGATCTAGCCGACGAGGAGTTGAACTCAAGACCTGTTATTCAAGAGGGAAATGGCATAACCAATCTACCACACTTGGGTGATAGAAAGGTTATACCATTTTTCTCTTTTTATTGGCACACACACACCCATACGAGAAGAACAGAGATTTAACGTCGTAGGAAACTATCCCAAAAGACGTTAAAGATTAGGTTAGATATAAACTTACGTTAGATTAGATTTACGTTTATTTAAGTTAAATTAGATTAGATTTAGGTTTATTTTTAGTTAGATTTACGTTTGATTATATTAGATTAGATTTAGGTTTATTTACGTTAGATTTAGATTTACGTTATATTAGATTAGATTTATGTTTATTTACGTTATTTACTTGTTATTGAAGAGGGAAATGGCATAACCAATCTACCACACTTGGGTGATAGAAAGGTTATACCATTTTCCTCTTTTTATTGTTTAAGATAAGGTTAGATTTAGATTTACGTTAGATTAGATCTAGGTTTATGTAGGTTAGATTAGATCAGATTTAGGTATATTTTGAGTATACCGAAGGATTATACGGCCTATGCGTTTGAGAGTGGTGTCTCGGTCACTGCGTCGGAGATGCTGAGGAGTGACCCGAACATTGCGTCGGGGTCACCTAGAGGCCTGGATGATGAGCATTCATCGGACAGGGTCGCTATAGTTTACGGGAGGGACATGCCAAAGTGATACGCCTACCTCATCAATCATATGTCCGATGAGACCATTATGACCCCTGAGGGGAAGCAAGTGATGGGCCGCATACAACAGTTGTGTAAACAGGTTTTTTGACACACTGTAGTCTGTCATGGTCTCTTGGAGGGATCAGGATAAAGCCTCTAAGGATTATCTTATTGCGATGCTGCATCGGGAGTTTCCAGTTCCCTCTCTGGAGAATACATTTGACGATGCTTGGATGAGGAGACGCTACATGAAGCATCGAAGGTCAGATGCACAGATGCCAGACCTGACTGGCGTGAAAGAGAGGAGTGGAGGGGTATCAGGGAGGAGAGGAAGACCAATCCAGACAGGTGGTGGTAGCAAAGTGATGCAGTAAGAGTTTGCATCAAGACGGGATTATCCCATCACCTGGGGAGTGGCGGCTGGGCTAGCTTCGAGAAGGATTTTGTCCCATCACCTGGATCATGGATCGACCGAGTGGAGAGGTGAGAGTATTAAACTCTTGCATTGAAGTATTTGTATATGTGAGACCCATTCACATCTACACAGCTAGTAGCCCCATTGGTATGTCTTTTACCCTTCAATGGAGCGAATCACCACATGTTCAATTAGGTTAGATTTAAGATAAGATTTTGGATTGAGTTTTTATATTAGAGTCTACCTTCGAGATTACAGTAAAACAATTAGAGTTAGACAAACGGTGAAAAGATCTACTATGAAAAGATGTTAAGATGCTGTAAAATGCTACAGCTAGAGAAGAGGCAAAGGGGTTTTGTCCACTCCATGCACTATCATGTAGACGTGTGTGTGTGTGTAGATTTCTTGTATCCATAAGTATAGGCATTGACCAATAAAGACGATATTTTAACCCAGTGGTTATGATCTCCGTGCACCTCTACACCGAGGTGTGCGGGGATTGGACATGACTAGAGAATGTGAGGTAGTTTACAGTGTGAACAAAAAGAGAGAGAGAGAGAGAGAGAGAGAGAGAGAGAGAGAGAGAGAGAGAGAGAGAGAGAGAGAGAGAGAGAGAGAGAGAGAGAGAGAGAGATAAAAGACGAAGAATGGCAATAGAATATTAAATTTCTTGTCCAGGTTATAAGATTTTTACCCTCATTATGAGTAGTGACGAGGATGAGTAGTGACGAGGATGTGGGGCCGTCTAACCAAAACACCTATCTCTCAACGAGGATCTTATGTACTTGTAATCAATGCAAGCATGCTGTGCGACGGACAAGACACGTTTCTTTGCAGCACGTCCGCAAATTTGGCTAACTCGATCCATCTATTATAGATCGAGTTGTTGCTTATAACTCGTCGGACTCTGACGTTGGCCAACAGGCAGCAATCTTGCAATCCAATAGACATGTTCGTAGGTGCTTTGGTCAAGCAGCATATGTGAGGCCACAAGATGTAGCCTCTGACAGCTCGGGGGATGATCATGCAGACCACATTCCCAACAAGGCAATGTTTGAGCCCGAGATATGATCAAGACGATCATGGATTCAGAAAGTCTTATCTATGATGATATGAAAGTGAAGCCGATACGCCATTGTATAATGGAGCACGTGTGTCTAGATTGAAAGCGCTCCTTGTTCTTCTCAACATGCAGGCAAAGTTTGGATGGAGTGACACTAACGTCACAACGCTTTTCAGGTGATCTATTACAATTAGTTTACTTTAATAAAACTCTAAATGTATAATGATCTGATAGATTTTTACACAATTGTACCGTATTTTTCTGTTGTGTAGATTGCTCAAAGAGCACATACCATCAGCTGATAATGTGATGCCAGAATCTCGAGAGGAAGCAAGAAAGATTTTGCCAAACTTGGAGATGGATTACAATTCGATCCACGCTTGTCCTAATGATTGCATTCTTTTCAGAGGGGAATACATAGACATGGAGAAGTGTCCGAAATGTGATTCCGAGAGATATCGAGTAGATCTCCACGGAACAAAAATTCCGCAAAAGGTTTTGCGACATTTTTCTCTGCTTCCTCACATCAAGCATTTCTTCGAATGTAATTCCATGGCCACCGTAGCATCATGGCATAAGGAGAATAAATCTTCGGATGGTGTGCTATGGATTCTTGCAGATTGCGCAGCCTGGAAACATATAGATCGAACATGGTTGGATTTTGCCAGGGAAGCTCGAAATTTGCGCTTAGGCTTGGCTATGGATGGCATAAATCCATTTGGTCAAAGATCAACATCTTACAATGTATGGCCCATTGTCATCGTCAACTACAACATTCCCCTGTGCTTGACTACGAAGAAGGGGCACCTATGGCTAAGCTTGATTGTGTCGGGGCAATATAAAGTGAAGAATATGGATGTGTATCTTCGTACAATATTGGAAGAGCTACAACAATAAGAGCTACAACAATGGTGGATTGGCATAGAAGGGGTGGATATGAGCCAACACACAGTCACAGGAATTCTAATGTGGACCATGCATGACTATCCTGAACTAACAAAATGATCAGGTGATTTACACTCCTCACTCAAACACTGTAAATCTTGGTTTTTCTCAAGCTGATCTATTATCATGTGTATACATGCAGGGCTTCAAACAAGCGGATACAGAGCATGTATCACATGTGGACCTTGACTGAATGCACGTAGGGCGCCCTCATTGAAGAAGCAAATCTACGAAGGTCATCAAGCGTATCTTCCAGAGAATCATGTGTTACGCGACGGCTTTTCGGGAAGAGAGCCACCGAGGATGTCTGCACAAGCATGGTTAGAGCAGAAGGAGACGTGTGATGACGGATTGCCCCCAGGGATGAAGAGACTATCTCTATGGTACGAGTTACCATACTGGACTCGACTCATGATTAATCACTTGATTGATCCAATGCACATATTCAAGAATGTGGGTAATCGACTATGGGACCATCTGACCGGCAAGAAAGATATTTTGGGAGCCAGGGTTGACCTATAAATGTGGATCATATGGAGAAATATTGGCCGCAAACAGCAACCGATGGATCGATAAAACTCCCTAAAGCACCATGGATTTTCACAGGAGCCCAAGAACGCAAAGTAAAAGAGACCATTCGATCTTTGCGGACCCCCACTGGCATAATGCACTCACTCCGGACGTGTTTTACTAAAGAAGGAAAGCTTACCGGTTTGAAGTTACACGACTGGCATAAAATGTACTGTTAGGTATGTTCATAGTGGGAATTGTGTAATCAATGTGTGTGTGGACTTTAATATCATTGTTGCACCTGTTTTGCAATGTACGACTAGTGACTTTCTAGATGTTTGAACGGCCACTCATAATCTTTGTCTCGCTATAGTATAAGTCATACACAGCAGCATGGTGTAAAGGTTGACATTTAGGGTGGAACGGATCAACAAAAAGCGTTTTACTCAAGATTGTGGAATCATGGCAAAATTTGAACAGTCTAGTCGACAACGGTCCTCTGATGAAAATCCTCTGGTGGCAGAATTCACTTACTTCGGCACGCTACAAGAGATTTTGAGAATCGATTATAGAGGATTTTTTGTCGACTTGTTCGACGTGCAATGGTTCAAGATAATCATGGAGGATCACAACGCTACTATGTGTAGAGGAGAGCCTCGTTTTCTTGAGGTGGATTGAACTAAGAAATGGAGTGACCTAAGAGAAAATTTCGTACTACCCGAGCATTGTGAACAAGTAAGTATGTAAATAGTTAACATCCCATTTTAGAATTTATGTGCTTGGAAGCTCTCATGTAAGTTATGTGGCTTTGGCAGGTGATATTTCATCCTACAAAGTCTGAATCAAACTGGTCATAGAGGTAGCCCCTCGTAGTGCACGGACGTATGAAGGCTACCATGTGCCAATCACAGTGCATCAATGGAGGATATCGGAGAAGATGCTCAGTCAAAAGCCGTTGAGGTGGTGCCAGACGAACATCAAACTGCTACTCTCTATGGGATGCATGCAGAGGATCTACAAAATGAAACGGAGGAAATCTGTTTAAATGGAGAGCTTGATATAGATATAGGAAGTTATGCTGAGCTATGCGAGGATGAGAGAGAGAGATCTCTTAAAGCCATAAATATTGTATTTGAACAATTTTGCTCTGTTTGTAAAAACTCTGGCTCTCTAAGTACCTTCCATGTTGTATAACACTCTTTTGATTTTGTGCTCACATCCTGAACAATCCATGGCCACATGCAGCTCCACCACCTGGTTTTTTGACTTCAAGATTTGATTGTGTGCGTGCTCTCTCTCTCTCTCTCTCTCTCTCTCTCTCTCTTTCGATTGAAAATTCTGAGTTATTGACTTGCCTCTTCCATCACTCAATTTGAATAGAAGAAGAACGCGTTCTGTTGCTGCTAGCCTTTGAACATTCCAAAGCTACAAGCACCTTCAGTTCTACGTCAAAAAAGAAAGAGATAGTTGGGATTCTTGTACGATTCTCCGTTCGAACAATTTTGCTCTGTTTTATAATATATATTGTGTTCACGTGGCTTTTTCTCCATTTTTATTTATATGCGTCATTGCGTCATTGTATTTAATGGTCTTTGCGTCCACTCCAGGTACGCATACTCTACGTATGTTCTCACAAGCAGGGATGACGAGCACTACGCTCCGGGTGCGATGGAGACTGAAGATGCAACTGCGAAGGGAGTGATCTGTCTCTGCTCATAGATGCAGCTCGTCTCACCGCTAGATCTAATTGATCGGGTGAAAGAGATGCTAAGAAGCACTACTACTGCTTACTTAGCATCTCTTTCACCCGATCAACTAGATTTAGTGGTGAAAGAGATTCTAAGAAGCACTACTACTGCTTCTTAGAGTCTCTTTCACCCAATCAAATAGATTTAGTGGTGGGGCAAGCAACATCTATGAGCAGATACAGACTTCCTTCGCGATTGCAGCTTCAGTCTACATCGCACTTGGAGCGCAGTGATTTTACAAACTCACCCTCATTCAATGCAAACTCTCTACACAGGAGTCCCTTCTCCTCTCTCTCTCTCTCTCTCTCTCTCTCTCTCTCTCTCTCTCTATCTATCTATCTACTTGTCCTTGTTTTCTACTCCATTCATTCAATATTAAGTTTAAATGTTTGTGTGTTTAATGCAGGTATTAGAAGTTTCTTTCTTCTTTGTCACCCCAGCAGAGACAGTGGTACGTGGAGCGTCATCGCTCTGGCGCACCATCACGCATTCCTACTCTAGCCGCATCTCCCTCTGTTTCGGAGCATTCAGCGTGCTTCGAAGCTTCGGTGTCGACAATACGATCTTCACACTCGTTTAGGCACCGGTGTTCTAGTGGTGGCGGTGGCGGTTGTTGTGGGGATGCCGCCGCTGATGCTTTGACACCGCCTCGTGTTCGACGAGGCTCTTTACCCTCCCCTTCTTTGTCCACCTCGACACCAGCCACGGCATCGCCATCGACACCATGTTTTGCACGGCTGACTACCGTTCCTAGCGGCTACACACCACTAGCTACTCCTCTAGGAGTCACTCCAGTGGTGGACACTCCTCGCTTCGGGGCTCAGACTCCAGTGGAGACACCTGACGTCCGTACCCCCATCGACACGCCACTAGAGACTCCTGTCGGGACACCCAGGTTCACGCATCAGCGGCAAGAGGGCTTGCCTTACTCCGTCGACTTCAACGGCGGCATTATCTTGGATAATGAAGGCAAGAAGGTTATTTCGCGCATGCGCGGTCTTTGCTCTCAGGTGTTTAGATACTACATACTAAACACTTGGAGTGAAGTATCGAATGATTTAAAAGACAGAGTCATCAGCATGCTTCATGACGAGTTTCCAGTTCCAACACGGGATGACCGCTTCAATGAAGACGTGATGAAGGTTCGAATGCGCGAATACTGCAAGCACAAGCGTTCCGAAGTGCAAAAAGCAATCAAGCATGGGTCGAATAGACCAGATTTGCTGGCCAAAGAAGATTGGAAGATTTGCTGGCCAAAGAAGATTGGAAGAATCCCGACAAGTGGAAGCAACAAAAGGAGGCATCCAGAGCACGAGTAGAGGCAGGGAGCTCGCACCACTTGGGGAGCAACGAGTGGGCATCATTTGAGGCCGTTTTTATAAGTGTTTTCGCATTGCTCTTCATGTTTGATAGTTTAGGGTTTATGGATTTTTAAATTCTAACATAATGGATTCTTTGTATGTTTTGACAGTGGTCCATGACAGGACGTGATCCCACACCGTACGAGTGTGCGAGTACACAAGCAGGAAGGGCTTAAACGCGTCGATGGACATTCTAAGTTTTTGCGGCGGCATGGTTTTTAGTCTTTTCTATTTGTTGTATTGTTTTATAAACGTTGCTATATGTTTAAACTTACAAAAAGTTGTCTTATTGTTTTTTTGTGCAAAATCCGACGAATACGCCGCTTGGACGCGATGAGACGTCTGATTAGACGACGTCAGTCTAGTTCCTTTTTGTCATACCTTATGTATCATGAGACGACTTTTATACGTCTTTTTGAAAACCATGTATATTTTTTCAATAATGACAATGGTGTTGTAACTATTACATTTGCAAAGTTTAACAATCAAGTGATTTTGCCTATGATGTGTACAATTGTCATTGATTTACTTTCATCAATTCGCACTTGTCAGTTATGTATCTTTATTTTGCAAACAATACGTACTATGGATGATGGAGTATCGACGCTGTTAGCGACGCTCTTAGCGACGCCGGGGCTTATAAAAACCCAATGTATTTCTGTCGCTAACAACGTCAAAAAAGCACACAATCTCTTGTAGTGTAGCAATCCAAACTTTGCCTCAGAACCACTCTCACGATAGCCGACAAGCCCTAGGCATGGCAAATACACCCATTCTCCTCTCATCATTCTTCTCACCAACACCTTCTTCTACTCTTGGTAGAAACTCCCATAATTCCATGATAATTTTGTCTTCCTCCTTAGCCGTCAATGCCTCCAACACCCCTTCTGGTTCCATTCCAACGGATGACAAATGTATTTTGCCACCTCTTTGCCCTTGGATATGCTATCTTGCAAAGCTCTATGAAGATGCCTCATTTTCCTCCTTCTTGATTTAAGAAGAAGAGGACATCTTCACGAGCATCTTCATCGATATTCCCGACTCACTAGAGTAGAACACTCTGTCGGTTGAGGATGCCATTGCATCTCTCAAAGGTGAGCATTGGATTGAAGCAATGAAAGAAGAACTTCAAGCACACAAAGATTCTCAGACATGGATGATTATGCATAGGATCGATGAATTTAATGTCATTGGATGCCGATGGATACTCAAGAAGGAACACCACCCCAATGGTTTTGTCAAACGCTACAAAGCAGAGCTTGTTGCCATGGGCTATACACCACAACATGGTACGGATTATAGATATAAATATTCTCCTATCATGGGCATCACCTCATTTCAAATTCTTGTTGCAATAGCCACATTCTTTGATATTGCTCTTTGTCATATTGACATTCACACTACTTTTCTTCATGGATGTCTAGATGAAGTCATTTGCATGTCTCAAGCACCTTATTTCTTTTGTGACGATCCCAGTATCTATGTGTGTAAGCTCAATAAGCCCATATATGGTCTTAAACAGCTTGCATGAAAATGGTTCAAGCACATGCATGCTTTCCTAGTCCGATGGGGGTGGGTTTAATGCACGTCGTTCCTAGCGTGTTCTACATATTGTCTTTCATGGGTGGGCAATCATTGGTGTGTATATTGATGAAATCCCGATTGTGGCAAGTGACAAGACATTTGTCTTACACATTTCTTTGGCATTGAAGTCAACAGGAATCCCAATGATGGATTCATCAAGCGCTCGCAAATGAAATATATTGAATACATATTGGGTGAGTATGGCCTTCTATCTTCAACTCTCAACACCTCTCCTTGTCAACAATCATAAATTCTTCACATTTGTGCCACCATTTGAAAATGATACTTACACAACATTGTTAAGTTTTCCCTATGCTCGTTTGATAGGCCAACAAAGATATCTCATTTCATGCACAAGGCTTGGCATAAGATTCACTGGCCATGTACTATTCCATCATATGTCTGCACATCACAAATGCCATGGTCTTCCAGAAGATCATTACACTATTTACATCACACTCACCATCATTCTCTGACCTACTATCATCAAGGGCACTCATCACCAATGCAGCTTCAAGGATTTTTTAATGCAGATTGAGCCGAGCAAGACCCGAATATGAATAGCATTTTTGGGCATGTTTTTCTTTTTGCACATGGTGCTATATCTTGATGAACCAAGTGCCAAACCTCTCTTACTCTATCATCCACCAAGGCAAAGTATGTTGCAACATCCCTTGCCGCTTGTGAAGCTTTATAGATTCACCAACTACTGGGAAAGCTACCCATTCCATGTGCCATTCCTCCAGTTGTTTTGCAATGTGACAATCAGTTCGCGATTGCCTTGGTGAAGAGTCCTCAACTTACCAAGCAAACAAAGCACATAGAACTGGCATATAACTTCATCAAAGAGCTAGTCAAGGATAACTTCATCCACCTCAAGTATATCTCCACCAATGAGAATGTTCAAAATTTTCTTACAAAGTCATTTCCTCATGAGAAGCATATTCTCTATTCTACAAAGGCTGGTTTGGAAACTTTCTAAGCTTCATCCTCATTCGACATTGATTGTATTTTCTAACATTGTTTTATTTGTATGTCCTATTCACATTTGAGGAGGATCTTATAGCAAATGCCTTGTGGTCTCAGTTATGGTTTTGGTTTGAGGGGGGATGTGAAAAGTGCATAGCACTTTACACGTGGCTCACCAACCATTTTTTATCCTTGCAACCACTATATCCCTTGTACACACCTATAAAAGGGACTCCTATTGTATGTTTCCTAAGCAGTTCTATACGAGCATGAATAAAAAACATAATAGCACCTAGAACTACCAATTGATTGAGCTACCATAGCTCAAAAATCACATAAATTGCCACCTTTTGGGACCATGAGAAACCTGCAGGCAAACTGGACTCATGGTGGAGAAGAGGGAGGTGGAAAGAGATCTAATTGGGGAAGACTCGTTTATGACATTTGAGGAAAGAAAACAACTACTACATTATAATTTCAATGCCAAATATCTACATCCCAAGGCAGAGCACCAATGTGTCTTTTGGACCTTCTTACTTGTTCATCATACAATTTTTGGAAGTCTATGTAAAGAGTTTCCATGCAATTATGTGCCCCGCTTTAGAGGGTAGATTTCAATGTATTTACCTATCAAGTGGCTCGTCATATAGGTTCAATAGAAACAAATGTCTTATTTCAAGTATTACAATATTTTTTATTAATAAAACGTAATCAATCAATGTTTTATCTCAATAGATTTAATAGAAAGAGAGTGTATTACAATGATTAAGAAAATTTCAAAGATAGTTAGGGATTTCTATAATACCCCTTGAACGCATGTGATTTAGTAGTCATACATAGAGTGAATATCACGAGGTACTCCATGACTCTCTCCATACACATAACCTCAATGGAGAGTGATCTATACTTAAAAGTAAGAGCATGTCATACGGCATTTGTGTCTAGAGTTGGATAATGTTTGTGAGAAAATGTTGTCAGACATTATCAAAGTATCTACAATTAGACTTAGAAATGCTATTGTCCCATAATTCATCTCCATAAAAAAACACCATTGTCAGCAACGTGTCAAAGATGTATTTCTTCAGACTCCAACATTCAATCTCTCCCCCATAATGAATATTCTCAATTGCATAGTAGGATCCTTTCATCCAAATTCAAAGCATTGCATAGTAGAAGTATTCCGTACTTTATGATTGGAAAAAGTCTCAAGGCCAAGTTACTTGCATGTCTCTACCAAGTTCAAGGGGATTTTTAATGTACGCATGTGTAGCTTATCATTGTTGTGAGTTTTCACAAGCATTACCTTGGTTTTGGATCCATTCACAATCATCTCACTATGCAAGCAAAATTTTTCCAACACAACCATAAACTTTTTCACATATTCTAAAGTATGAACCAAAAATCACTACATAATTTGTATGCAATAAAAGCACAACAACCACATTTCCATTACTAGTTTTTTCTGGTTGAGATGTAGGGATAGTGGAGATACAAAGACAATCAAGGCATCATGTACACTCCGAAAGGCCGAGTCATATTTCTCACAAGTCATGTATATATTATGTTGAGGCGTAGAGATAATTGAGATACAGAGACAACTAAGGCACCATGTATACTTGAGAAGGCTGAATCATACTGCTCACAAGTCATGTATATATAGGTGATAGTTACAGCAAGCTATACATAGCTCTAGCACCCTCTCTTAAACAAAGATCTCTATGTATGGATGAAAACACCCTTAAGGAGTACAAGGAAGAAACACACGCCACATGCACAATGATAACCAACAAAATCTATGGTGCATGTGTGAAGTGAATCTATATACATATATATAAAGCGACCAAGAAGGTAAGAGTGTATGTATGCATGTGTGAGGTGTATAGTTCCTACAAGATTATAATGTTTTTTATACATCGTTACTACAAGATAAGAATAGTTTGATCTCCAAAGAGCGGGGTAGAGGAAACCACAATATCCAAACATACGAGTGAAAAGATGTAGAGCTTGACAATCTTTCTAAGATTAGACTTAGAGCTACTAGGCAAGAAATTTGAGTATCACATAAGCTAATCAATTTTGATCAATAGTTCAAAACTTCAGATGTGAGATGATGAGATGACATAGAGCGAGATGTCATAGAGTCCGACAAGTTAGATTTAGATAAGTCTGGCACAAGACTTCAGATGAATGAAACTCATGATCAAATCATAGGACATAAGAGTAGGATAAATAAGATGAAGTGAATGGATTAACAAATTAAGATTACAGACATCGAATGAGGAATAAATCAAAAATGTGAGGAAGATTACAATTAGGGACAAGTACTTCAAGTTTAGATTTAAGACTCACTTATACATTGGTAAGAGACTCTAGAAATGAGAGCTTCGGATTAGATTTTAGCTGAAGGCAATACAATACAAATGGCTAACAATATCTTCTCATAAACTCTCCTAAGGGTCATCTGAGACTTGTAAAGATCAAGTAAGGGTCTAGCTCAAGGTTCACAAACTAAGATTAGTGGGACTTATTTATAGGCATCACCACTGGGTCTTTGACTACTCCACCAGTGTACTCTATTGAACCATTGTCACCTTTATATGGAATAGATTGCAACGCATGATGTATGGGATAGCTTCTAGAGTCATCCACGAGAAAAGTGCTATCTAGATAGACATCCTTGAGGTTGATAGGGAGACTATTTAGACCATTTACATTCCTTCTCTTCTTTTTTGAATTTTTTGTGTATCCAAAATTTCACATGGCAAAGGCATTATTTTCCTTTTTCTCTCCTCTTGTCTGGTGCCTTCTCAGGGGGTTCACCTCTTAGACATGTAGGCTACCACGTGGCTTCAAATGAATGGGTTTTTTAATTGCCAAAATTTTGAAAATTTAACATGGTTATATTAAAAGAAAGGGGTTTTCAATTGCTTTTAGAGAAAAAAGCTGTAAGTTTCTGAAGAAAAAAGGGCCATTTATTACCTTAAGCATGTAAACTAAAGTGGTTTGTTTAATACCCTTTGAACGCACATTATATGAATAGTTTCTTAAAGGTGCACCCTCGAGGGTGCCTTCGTAACTTCATGCCTATGAACTACACCAAGTGGATTTTGAGTGAACAAATATAGTGGACCAAAAGTTAATTGATTGTTTCTTGTTTGTTTGGTCACTATCTGGTCTTGGGGAGTCTTGAAGGCTACATTATCCTTCATAATTGACTTATAAATTGCCTCGTGCTCAATTTTCTCTTTGTTAGACATTAGCATCTCTTTTTCATAGGGGATAAGCTAATGATACTTCTTTGTTCCAAGGTTATACATGGTCTTCTTACCCTGTGTCAATCGGGGTCTGGTCATTTTGTGGTAGATGGGGATAGTTGTCCATCTATCTATCCATCTATCTATCTGTCAAGGTTATGTATGGTCTTCTTACCCTATGCCAATCGGGCTCTAGCCATTTTGTGGTAGATGGAGGTAGTTGTCATTTGATAATTTGATCTGGCTAATTCACCTTGATTCTAGCCTCAAATGAGATTTTAACCTCTCTCTAAAATGTGGCTTATGGCTAGCTATGTCCGATATATCTTTCTCTGGAATCTTTGATGCTTGGATAGACAAATGTAGGAGATCATTTGTGTACTTCACAAGCTGACTCAACTTCTCTTTTCACATTGGTCCATCGTATCTTTGAAAATAGCTAGATCTTCTTTTAGCTCAAAGAATGTGTGTTTTTTTTCTTTTGTTGAGAACTTTGGTCAATGCTACTCACAAAGCATGTGCGCGCTCGTGCCAATCATGGGGAAAGTCCACAAGTTGAGCATATGCCATCTTATCATCCGGTTCATTCTATATAGTATATAGGGATCGGTAAAACCTTGGCATTTCATTATCTTGCATAAGCAAGACATACATTAATAGTGGAGACTCTAAAACTAGCTCAATATAGTGCATTTCTAGCTCATTCTTAGTGCACATCATTTTTCCAGTGATTTTGACTAGATAGAATAGTCGTTTGAGAGACCGTTCCCGCTCCCTTATTGACATATTGGTTATTCTACCTCTATTTATTGATGAGTTATCCTCTAGAAGAACAAAGTGACAAATCAACTTCTTCTAATTTGGTATTCCCATGATTTTTACTACTTTGAGATAAAACATAAGCAACATGAATTTGAGTGAGAGAGAGAGAGAGAGAGAGAGAGAGAGAGAGAGAGAGAGAGAGAGAGAGAGAGAGAGAGAGAGAGAGAGAGAGAGAGAGAGAGAGAGAGAGAGAGAGAGAGAGAGAGAGAGAGAGAGAGCCCAAAATTAAAAAAAATTATAGTCTTGAGAAATTAACTATCTTCCCATATCAATCTGCAATGTTTGAAGTGTTGAATAGCTCTAATATTTATTACTCTCCTATATTTCAGCAAGTAGATTTTCTGGTAGCATTTCTATCTGAATTCCTAGACTTTGTGTGTTCATTGTGGTCATCTTCTTGATCTATGGTCTCTCGTTTGTTTATGATTTTGTGATCATGTACTACGGGGTTTTGTACGTGTATGACATTTGGCTTTTTTGGTAGCTAGCTAGCACTTTGTTTGACCATGGAAGTTCTAAATTTTTGTGCTTGGTTGATATCTCCCATAGAGAGCACCTTAAGCCTCTCCATTCCAAATAAGAATCATCATCATTTAAGTAGGCCTAGATTTGAACTCTCCTCACCTGCTTGTTTAGACTAAGAGATTGGTTGAAAAACAAGGACTTGGATTGAGTGTTTGAATCCTTCTACATTTGAACAATATTTCCTTCATTCATATAGACTAACATAGACTAGTTTTGTGTGTGATTGTCCTACTACTTTTGACTCTGATCAGATGGGTTGTCTAGAATTGGTTGTGGTTGATCACTCTAACCTAATCTAGAGTTGGTTCAACATGTCTAATTGAACTAACTCTTGGACCATGAGTGTCTATGTCATTGGTTGAAAGCAAGGGATGGTGGTACAACATTAGTTGTCCTTGGACACCACATAGGCTAGGTATGTTTCCTAAGTAGAACAAGACTGAAGTATAAGAGGGCAAAAGGAAAATAAATGAGAAAAATTAAAGTGAAATTCTTGAAGGTTTTATAATTTTTGTTTTCTTATTAAACATCCCATAACAGATCAACATGGGTGTAGATGTGGGTGGGACTTTTAGTGTACAAGGAAGAAGATTCCATTGCGCTCTCTCTTTCTCTCTCTCTCTCTCTCTATAGCTCAGACTAGTTTCATAGCTTTAGAGATGATGATGTAAGCTAAGCATGATCCCTTTACAAATCTTGAGTCAAAAATACTTGCAATTATAGAGTGTATTATCATGGAAATAATGAGCATTCATGAACCTGTCAGCAACCAAAATTCCAGCTATTGTGTGCAAAAGAAGCATGAACAACAATACAAGGAGCACAACCCTACTAAGATAGTTCAACTTTAAAGAACTAGGTTAGGGGGCAATATAAGCAATGCCATGCCTAGATGTTGGCTTTGGTAGACCCAAGGACTAACAATAGGAAATTCTTGTGCATTCGAGTGTTCTTTCTTGCATTCATACCACATTGACTCAGTTGAAAGTACCCCACTCTACAAGTGAGCTTCTTGGAAGAGAATCTCTTTGTTAACGATGATACCGAACAATGGTGATCAGAAAACAATGTCAATGAATGAACCAATCCGAAATTGATGTTGTCTTGGGCGTTCATCAACATAATATAGTGGCAACAAGTAATTGGGTAGAAATTAACTATGAGGATGAATTTTATCCACTTAGTTCTTGTCATAGATAGTTGATCTGCATACAATCAAGTATCACAAATGAAACTAGAGAGTTGGTGACCACTTTCTCAAAATCCAAGATGGGAGTTTCACTTAACAAAAAGGATATTTGTAAGCATAGAATCAAGGCAAAATGTGTCATCAAGCATTCAATACATCTTCTAGATGACTCTTAGGTAATAGGTTTTTCCTACTATGCAATCCTTGGTAACCATGGTTTTTCTTGGATTAATACAAAATTTGTAGTCTTTGTCAAAAATCCACTTTAGGCCATATAGTACCAATTTGTAGCAATCATTGTAGGTACCCATTCCCAGCTCCATAGTACCATGGTACAAATTCTTAGCTCCATAGTATCATTGTAGGTACCAATTCCTACCTCCATAGTGCCAAATTTGGTGCTTCTTTGGATTTTGCATAGTATCATGGATGCAGATTGGTTCTTTGAAATATACAAAAAAGTAGCTAGTTTGTATTATGGATCCAATTAGGTAGGATGTAGGGTACTTTAAATGTGTTTTCATAGTACATGAGGGGATCCATAGTAACAATTTGATACTTTTGGACACTTCTTACACTTGGAAGTATAATACCAAATTGGATTTTGAGAACAAATTTGGTGCTTAGTACAATGTATCTTGCAAAGCACCAAACTAGATGCATAATACCAATTTTGAATCTTTTGTGTATACTAAAAAGTACCCCATTTGGTAGTATGGATCGAGTTTGGTACGATGCAATATGAAAAAAAGTTTTGAGTTTGGTACTATGGATTGAGTTTGCTACTATGCATACTTTCTTGTACACTACTATGCGTAGTGTACAAGAAAGTATCAAATTTGCTACTGTAGGGTGATTTAGTGTCTTGCATAGTACCTTAGGGATCCATAGTCCAATTGTACTTTTGTGCACCACTCATCACACTTGGTAGTATAAAATCAAATTGGATTTTGGAAACATATTTGGTGCCTTTAGTGTACATTGTAAAGTACCAAGATGGATGCATGGTACCAATTTTGGTGCCTTTTGTATCCACAAAAAGCCCCTATTTGGCACTATGGATCTGGTTTAGTACTACGCAATTTACAAAAAAGTACCCTATTGGGTACTATGGATCCAATTTGGTACTATTTAAGGTGCTTTTAGTGTGCCTGCATAGTATCTTAGGGATCCATAGTATCAGTTTTTGTGATTTTTTGTAGCATAGTACCTGAGATTATATGCATCATTGAGCAATTTAATTCTTTTGGACACCAGTCTCTCTAGGTAGTATAGTACCAAATTGGGTTCTAAAAATAGAGTTGTTGCCTTTAGGGTACTTGAATGGGTTATATAGAACCAAATTTGGTGCTTTCTACACCGGATTTAGTATTATAGAATATAGTGTCAAATTTGCTACTTTAAAATGAGTTGATGATTTACAGTACCAAGTTTGGCACTTTAAAGTACTTTAATTCTTTACTCTTTGTTTTGTAAATTTTTGAGCTTTAACATGGATCGTTTCTTGTTTATGGATGAAGCTCTTCAAAAGATGCAAGAGCACATATCTTGGAAGTTGTCACTTGGGTTGAGACACTCAAGCCAATCTTTGTTTGAAAATTGAAAGTGCACTATACTTGCTGGTGTATTTATTATATCTAGATGGTATAATTCAAGAATTATTTCAATCAAATGCACTAGAATAACTTTGGATATCATGCAAAAGAACATCCATGTACATGCTCCATTGTCACACACATAGTGACATAAGTTAGTGTTCTGTAAGGCAGACAATATTTCAGCACATAAGTAAATTTTTGGATTCCATATTGTGCCTTTTCCCTAAGGATCATGAATATCATGCAAAGAGATTCTTGCTTGAAGAGTGCCCTAGATGCTCAGGGGGGTTCACCTCTTAGACATGTAAGTTACCATGTGAGCTCAAATGAATGGGTTTTTGAATTGGCAAAAGTTTAAAATTTTAACAGGACTATATTAACAAAAGGGTTTTTTAATTGATTATAGAGAAGAACTTGTAAGTTTTTTAATAAAAAGAGGTCCCTTTATTACCTTAAGCATGTAGGTAAAGGGGTTTTTAAAATACCCTTTGAAGGCACATTATATGAATAGTTTCTTAAAGGTGCAATCCCCTTGAGCCTATATGTGGTATACGAAAGTTATCATTCTATCCAAAAGGATTATAATAGATAGAAAAGAGGTGAGTGTTAAGATATTTAAGGATATGGATATTATACACGTTAATGCCAAAGGAAAAGAGAAGAGAAATTACTTTTTCATGGAAAGGATGAAAATTAAAACTCCAATTCATCTTTTTTTACATTGTCTAAAAAGCTTTGTCAAGCATAGCTTTGTGTTTAGGTGGAAAGTCTAGCAGTTTTAAGACTACTTGCTTAAGTTTCCCAAAGATGTTGTGGTTTTTATTGTTGATTTTTCAAAGGATTACAGCTTTAAAGTGCAGAATGTCCTTTTTTTCTCGTAAAAAGCTTAAACGAGTTGGGAAAAATCTCTAAATTTATGGAAAAATCCTCTTGGGCTCAAATTACATACTCAACCTCATTTTTCCACTTGGCAAGTACTTTAAATGCATTTTTTATGGTTGCACATGAAACCTGCTATTTTTGACCAAGATCGATTGCATTGTGCTTTCAAACACCCAAGCCAACTCTTCCTCCACGTGAACCCCCTTGGGGTTTCTTCTTGTTCTTTACTTTTTTTTTCCCTTTACCCTTATGATGGACCTTCAGTCCTAAATTGATGCATATCTAATCCCTTCATCTCAAAAGAATAGATATAATGTTTTGTTTTGGTCCCATGGTTCATATTTGACCTTTGTAAACGATACTTAAATCTCTCTCTCTCTCTCTCTCTCTCTCTCTCTCTCTCTCTCTCTATGCCAAGTGAGTTTACGCTTGTGGTTTCTTGAATCTATGAGAAGGTGATGTGTCAATTGCACATAGGAAGAGGAATTTCAAAACCAATTATAAGCACTATTGCAATTAAACAAGGATGTCCATTGTCACCAACTCTCTTTGGTCTATGCCTTGATCAATTGGAACAAATGGTACTTGACTTTATGCAAGAAGAAGGCATTGAAGAGGTCACTATTTGCAATGCAGTAATCATGCTTTTTTGTATGCCGATGATGTAGTTCTTCTAGCACACTTTAGAAGATGCACAAAATCTGATGGTTGTCCTTGAGAACTTTTGTTTGCATAGTGAGATGATTGTGAATGAATCCAAAACAAAGGTTATGCTTGTGTAAACAAACCATGAGGAGAAGCCATGCATTGTGTACAATAATGAGACAAAGTTTTTGAGAGCTTTAGGTACCTTGGCCTTGAGATTTCTTCCAATCAAAAGTGGCATGAATGTGCTATGTGTCATTTGGAAGCTGGAAAGAGAACATATTATGCATTTAAGAACATGTGTAATGCGGGAAACATCAATTGTTGGGTTCTCAAAGACTACTTGGAAAGAGATTTAAAATGTCCAAAAGTGTTTCCTTACATATTTTCTCCACACAAACACCATATATGCTCCTACTTCTTGAGTCGGTATCTCTTTCAATTGAGGTTATGGGCATGGAAAGGGTTGTGGAGTACATGATAAAGATTCATCAAAACCCCTCACATTGACTTCCTACAATTGCATGGGAAGCAAGCAAAAAGTTCAAAAGACGCATAAAAGAAAGATCTTGAGCACATGATGGATGCAAGACATAAAGAAGTGGTATGGAAGATGGGATTCATGATGCTTCAATTCACTCCCAAGTGAATGAAGCTTTTCTACAATGCCAATGTATTACGCCTTGGGAGAAATCTGGTGGGTCACACTTCATATATTACACCACCCATATTTCCCCACAACTACAAAACCATGTTCTTTGTTGAAAGAGGATACCATACTCATGCTTACATTCTTGAGCCTATCCCCTTGTCTCGGCAATACACACTATCATAGCCATTCGGCTTAGCTCCCATTCCCTTCAATACGATACATGGTGTTGAGGCAATGGAGAAGATTCAAATAAATTGTGCACATTATGCTCGCTATAAGTTTGAGATTCTGAGTACCACACACTACTAGAGTGCTCAGCTTTTGGTCACGTCCAAACTTGCTTCTCTCACATTTTCAGCCATGACTTAGACCTACATACTTTCCTCTCCTAGCCACATTGTGGGCTTTTCAATGCGACTCTCATCACCACAAGTTTGGAGCAATGAGAGTCACTCATCAGCCATACACATACTACATCATGTGTAACTTTGGTCACATAGGTCATATTTTGACCTCCAAGGATGATAATAAAATCTATCTTTTTCTCTCTCTTGTCAAGAGGGAATAGGACCACCAACAATGATTGAATTGTCAAGATTATATTACAATGGTAGATCATAACACTAGTTGATATGCCATCCATGCTATCTCTTGACAACCTTATCCCCTATATGCTATGTTATGACATTACCAAGGTAAAACAAATTCTTTGTAAATGGACAAATACATACACTCACAGAAGTATTTATACCAAGTCAATAGGATACACAATAGTGGGCTACCTCAAGAAGATGCATATTCCATATGGAAACACTCTCAAGGTGAGTGTGATTGAATGGTTGGACCGTCATGTATAGGGCAAGGCAAAAACTTGAGCATCAAGAGAGGGGAGTCCGACAAGACCAAGATTGGTTAGTGTCGGGCCTAGGGTAAGATCAGGAAGGCCAAGGGATAGGACTAATGTGCAGTACAGGGGGTCCCTAGTATTAGCAAGGCAGGGCCTATAGAGGGCACGGTTAGGTGGAAAGTGGCATGCTCCAGTACCTGGTCTTGACACTGGTATCAGAGTTCATGGGAGAGGGGGGCCCATGGAGGAGGCGAATAAGCATGGTCTCTCTCTCTCTCTCTCTCTCTCTCTCTCTCTCTCTCTCTCTCTCTCTCTCTCTCTCTCTCTCTCTCTCGATTTCCCTCTTAAAACTTGGCACGGATCTTGGTTCTCTCTTTGGTTCTCTTGTCAAGGTTCCATGACAGCACCAAAAATCGGGGAAAACAAGGGTCGTGCTCCGTCTGATGTTGCATGGGTTGCATGCATGCAACCCATATGTGCAGAGTGGCAAGCAAGACAAGATCAAGCTTGGAAACGAGATTTGCAAGCAAGAGACCTTGCTTAAGGGCAAGGTCAAAGATTGGCCGAGCCCGCCACCATTGGCATCGCAAAGACCTCGTGGTGGTTTTTTGTCATACTTGCAATAGCCGGCTTGCAACAGAGCTCTCTCTTTCTCTCTCTTGGTTTGCAAATGGTGATGAGATGGTGCACTACCATAGCTTCTCAAGCTCCATTTCAAGCCAAGGTGCAAAAAATTGAATACATCAGCCACCCTAAAATAGGTTAAGGGTGCATGCCCACCCGCCATGTAGTTGCACCATTCACAATCTTGACCCATACATGGTTTGGATGAGATCGAGTTCGGCATGGTCAACCATGACAATAGACAAAATTTTTGAGGAAAAACTTTTAATAAGGATCTCCAGGTTGCAAAAATTGACAACAATAATTCAACAAGGTATGTCAATAACCAATTACTAGTTGCATTCGCATCATCTTGCAAGATGTGATGGTATGCTACTAGGCAAGTAAGAGGCAGCAACGACTATGATTAGTCGTAGGCCAAAGGTGCACCCAAAGAGGTGATGGCCTCGTACTCAAAGCTTGCAATAGCGCCGTCTACACTGTGTAAGGGAGTCCACACTCCAAGCTTGCACATCCAACGATCATAGTGAAATCGTATGTACAAGGAGGTGCGGGGTTTCAAATAGCGCATTCCAATACCTGAAGCTCCAACCTTACAACGGTACTGGTCCCCATTGTGCATGCCCTCCACAAAACCCCAGTCCTCTTCTAAAAGCCTTCCTAATTCCTCATAATGCACATCTTTACATACAAGCATTGTGGTAGTCTCCACAAATCCAAACTCTTTAAAAATGTGCACAAAAAAATGAATAGGCAAACACCAACTATGAGGCAAATGTACAGTCTATGGGGGTTTCTGAAAATGTTCTAGATTAGCCTATTACTGATGCAGATGTACATGATGTACTTGATGAGGAAAGGGCTGAAAATGAGCAGGTTAGAGGTATGCCAAAATGGCTGGTGCACACTTTGCGTGACGGTAAATTGGATGCACCTTTGTCTAGTCGTACTCGTTCAGGCTCTCGCCATGCATCTTATGCATCAGATTGTTATGCTTTGGCTGTGTCTACTTTACATGATGTTGAGGAGCCTCTGTCTTTTGATGAAACACAGAATTCAGAAAATTGGATGGCTGCCATGCAATCAGAATATGATGCGCTTATAGAAAATGACACATGGACGTTATGTGATTTTCCTCCTGGCAAAAAGGCCATTGGTACGAAGTGGGTTTACAAGTTGAAACGCAAGCCGGATGGTGAGATGGATCGCCATAAGGCTCGACTTATTGCAAAGGGTTATGCACAGCAAAAAGGCATAGATTATGAAGAGACTTTTGCTCCCACTTGTCGTATGACTACTGCGCGTTTTCTATGTGCATTGGAAGCTCATTTTGGTTGGGATGTACATCAATCAGACATTGTTACTGCTTTCTTGAATGGTGACATATTTGAGGAAGTTTATGTAACGCAGCCTTGCGGTTTTGTCATAAAAGGACAAGAGGACAAAGTGTGCAAATGTAACAAGGCTTTGTATGAACATCTATCTCTCTCTCTCTCTCTCGTTCTCTCTCTCTCCCTCAATCTTCCCTGTCACCGGTCCACACATGGCAACCACACAATTGATCGAATCTCCACCCTTGGTGATGAAGGAGGCGCATATTGCACGGCATTCGAATTCACAGACGACTATTTTGAATTACACCAGAACTCTGAAGCGGATGCTGGCAAGCAAGAAAGTGATAGAGGTGGCCCTAAGATTGGGTGGGGTGCTTATTGCATCGAAGGCATTCTTCTTGCCTCACCTTTCAAATTCGACAACGAGGAGGCTGCATGCAAGTGGATGCTTTTTTGTTTCGTATACCCATGCGATACAAAGCAGCGACAAAGACACTAGATCTGAAGTGCAAACATGGACAATAACGATTGGCAAGTTGTTCGCAGCAAGAAGGGACAAAGCCGGTCTCGCAGGAGGAAGCAGGTACAGGACAGGGACAGACGTATGCAGGGGCAACGCCATCAAAAGCTGGGCCCGCCCTCGGCTCAACGTTGCTTGCTGAATGAACAAGACCGCCCAGGCCTGATCATCTGAGGACTCCATTCCACGGGCCAATGGCATTGTATTGGCCAACCACTTCCTGGTCAGAAGTCTACCAAACACCAAGACAATCTACCATTATGATATGAAAATAGAACGTCCCAAACAATCCCTCATCTTTGTCTCTTCTTTTGCTACATCGATTATCTCAGGCTCTCTCTGTGCAGTCTCCCAAGCAGGAGCTCAACGTCAATATAGCCATGGCACCTCCCTCCATTAGCGATTATGTGCGGTATAAGGGTACCAGCACAACTGGACTCTTGGTTTTCTGTGGCAGAGCACCCTGGATGCTTGTACGTAGGCCTCAAAAACTGACAATCTGCACTACTACTTGAGCACCCGCTGCGGATTCCCTTCTGGTCTTGTTCTATTCGCACGCTGGTGGTTTCGCCAACCTCCACTTATTGCGGATAGAGAACTACTATGCTATCTCATGTTCTTGGCAAATTTCCCTCTTGCAGAGATTTTTTTTTTTACATCATATTGCAGTTGGGCAGTGCGATTTTTTGATGGTTTTCGAGTTTGGATTGCGGTTTTAGCTACTATGCAGAGTTTTCCCGGGGAAGATAAGGCGGATGAACGTGAAGCAGTGATCTTGTTACCTAGAGCCAAACGATGCTAGAGGTACCGGACGCGAGCCGCACCGACCTGTCTCTCACGATTGATTTCTGATGTGGTGTTTATAAAATTGTTGTACGGGTTCCCAGCCCTTAAATGGTAGCATTGTACCACTACACATTTGGGCTTACACAAATCAAGGGATGTTGGGCTTCAGGTCCTCCGTGCATGCCAAGTATTAGCCATTAGGATGCCTTGGTCGTATGGTGGGAACCTTACCTAGGAATGGGGGGATGCCAAGAGGCACGAGTCATGAGGAGCGAGGAGTCATTAATAACCTATATGAAGGGCTTCTTGTGACCTTTTTAATCATTCAACAATAATCAATCTAATCAATTATGGCTACGGACGTGAACATCTATCTCTCTCTCTCCCTCAATCTTCCCTATCCTCACCGATCTACAGTTCCTTCACCTACATTCATTACTGGGTAATTCAAGTTAGGTCTCCCTGGCTCCCCATGGGTCCAAGGACAATTATACATCCCATGTCCATACTCTCCACGATTCCAACATTGCAAGACTCTCCTAGGTCGTGGCTCTCTCTCTTCTGACTTCTTTGCTTGTGCGTTTGGACCCACGGCTTGTGCAAGGTGAATTGACAGGCTACTTAAAGATTCATTTAACTTCTTGATTACTTCATTTGTTACCTCAGGAAGCTCCCTAGATGTCGATGCTTGTAACTTACCTTTGGGTCTAAGACCTTCTATTGGAACCTCTCCCCTTAGCCACTTGAATTTCCTATACTTCTTGAAAGCTCTAATCTCAGCTGCATCAAAAGTAGCAGTTGCACCGGGGGTGCACCCGCCTCAACTTTTACCTTAAGGTCAGGAAAGAGTCCGGCTATGAACCTCTCCTTCTTTAGAAATTCTGCACCATCACCAGGGTTAGCAACATTTTGTATCCATAGAGCCCAAAGACTTAGAAACTCTTGCTTGTACAAGTAGTAGTCATCTAAATCTTTTTTCTTATGAGAAACAATGACTTGCCATAGTTTTGAGTGTTTTGGGGATCAAAGAAGTATCTCTTGAAATGATTCAAAAATTCTGTGTAATTCCCCTTAACTTCCTCAAGCAAAGAGTCAAACCAAGTGCTAGCATCTTTCCTAAGGACCACCTCAAACATTTCTACACATTCTTGATCAGTTACTATCCTCTCGATACGACAAGACATCTTGAAATTCACTAAAAATAATTCTGCATCCTCTCCAGGCTCTCCAAAGAAAAGAGGATATCCAGAAATTTGGCGTTGGCTTTCCATTGAATTGATTTCAAAGTGATGCACATTTTTTTTTCTTAAAAAAAATTACACAATAATGTTTTCTAAATGGAAATTTGTTCTATAACAAAACAAAGATATGCACATCAAATGATTTATGATAATCAACAAGAGGCAGGATGACAGGGTTTGATGATGCAAGAATTTCTCCTACTCTTTGGACACCAAACATGAACACCATATGTTGTTGAAAATGGATCTTTCTACTAATTGCAACGTTTATTCTAATGTGTGGAGTGAAATGGAAGGGAAAACCTCTATTCCTGGGCCATTATCCATTGTCTTTGCATGGCCTAATGCTTAAAACAAAACAAAAATATAGACATCCAAACTGAGGTCGTACCTAATGAGAGGCAAAATAAAAGGATTTACTAAAGCGTTTATCTCAACCAACCTAAGAGGACCAAAAATTCTATGAATTACACGTTGAAATTGCAACTTAGTACTAACCATCATGTGTACCTTTTGCCTTGCAATGGGAATAAAAAGATCATACAAATTCGCGTGATTTATGCAAACTACTTGACTATGTTAAAGATTGAACCTACACAAAAAGACACACAAGCCCTCCTCAGTGGGGGCACCAAAATTGAGGTTGTCCGGGGCGGCGGGCAACAAGACAAGTGACCTCTAAACACCCCTCAAGGCTCCTGTGCTACTCAATTGGGGCTTGGGCAACCACAAGCGCAACACAACAACAAACCCACAGCCAAACCCAAACAAGATAGGGGAACCACCTAGCTAGAGAGCGAACTAGGACGCAAAAGATGAGAATCCCTTAGCAATACAAGCAAGAAGGAAGGGTACACTATCACTAATTTCAATGCTACAAATACACACACCAAACACACACACACACACACACACACACACACACACACACACACACACACACACACACACAATTTTGTGCAAGAATTTTTCTTCAATTTTAATGATTGACGTGGGTGTATGAACAGCTTGGAGGAGAGTCAAGAGACACAATTAAGTTTGATGATGTTATAATCTATACATTGTCTTAGGGTTATGTGAGCCCTCTCACCATACAATCCCCTTATGATGTTTTCGCAAGCAACAAAAACAAACGCAAGAGCTCTTGAGTCACATACAAGCAAATACTACAAAAGAATCTCAAAATGAAAACGCGTCACCTTAAACCAAACGAGATGAGGTTCCCCAGTGTGAATTGGAGAGACTCAAAAGAGTTTTGCACTGCGGTTGCACCCAACTTATTGATTCAATTGATGCACAAGATTAGGTACAACTTTGATTGGAAGTTATGAATCACTCACTCCCTTGCAATGCTACAACTAGCTTGAAGAAGCTTTCCTATACACCATATGTAATGGTGCATAGAGAGCTCACTCTCACTCCCTAAACGTAAGATGGTGAATGGCACACTCAAAGTAGTGAGCAATAGTGTAGAGATCATCCCCTTTACAAAGGGAGAAGGGCTCTATTTATAGGTGAGGAGAGCCTTTATTAGGATTATTCCTAATCAACATTTTCATAGAAAACCATGTTTATGAAATCTTTTATATGTTCTTATGAGAGTGGGGCTCTCTTGTCTCTTGAGTCACATGGATGTGGGCTCAAGAGAAGATAATTATTGACGTGAAATAGAGAAGACTCTCGAGAGGTGAGTGACTTTTTGTGTGACATTGCCTACTCCAAGGTAGAGTAGAGTGGGTGCAATTTACAAGAAAGGGTTAGCAGTTAGTCTTAGTAGTTTGAAGTTAGTAGGATGGGGTGAAATTACATGGCTTATGCACTCAAGGTGCATTATATGGTTTATACAATGATAAAAAGTAAGAGAAGGATGAGAATATACACAATTTGGTGGAAACCACAAGATGGAAATGAAATTTTCCACCTATCTCCTCCAGCGAATGAAGCGGTTGTAGAACTTTGTCGGTGCAGTTCTTGTGACCATGGGAAATTTGAATTTTCCATTATCAAAATCCTCCTTTTGCAGAGCTTGAGCTTGGTTATTTACTTATTTTTTCTCTTTTTATGAAAGAATGAAGAGGTTATGGTAATATGAATTTGATTCTAGAGAGAGAAATTGAGCTATATGTGTGTAGAGATGATAATCTTTTGAGTTATGGAGTAAGGAGAGATGGAAATGGTGAAGAAGATTAAGTAAGTCATAAAATTTGCAGGTTTGAGTGAGGGATGGAGAGGAATGAGTGTGTGTGTGGAAGTGGGAAAGAAGGTGAGAGAAGACTATGGGTTACTTTGTGAAAAAAGTGGGCACATTGAGGTCCACTCAAAATCTTATCTCACCGCTGGCAGCTCCAAAAATCATGAAACAGTTTGAGGTGATCATTCATCTCGTGGGCTACATTTTCTCTATTTATCACTTCTTCAAATTCCGAGTGGAGATAGGTGCCAAAATTCTCACCCAAAAGCCTGTCTTTTATGCCTGCAAAAGTCTTTTAGTGGCCCCCTCCTTTGTTGAATTTGCACAATGCATCCAAGAGTGAGCCCCTCCTTTGTCATATCATGATACAAAGCATCCAAGTTGCCTTTATACATGCATGGAGGAGGATTATTGGTGAATAAAGCAATATATACATGGTGGGACTAGTGTATGGACTATTCATGGATTTTAGCTCAATGTACACATGGTGTTAGAATAATGAGTACATAATGAAAAATAAAAATAAAAAATATGAAAGAATTATGGATATGGAAAAAGATATTGGAATCATATTATATGGTCCCTCTTTTGTATTATTTTGGGTGGAAGAGGAAAAGTATGCAAGTGAATGAAAAATATATAGTAAACATGACTAAGAGAGTAGAAATCGATTTTTTATTTCCACAAGGGCGAGAGTGGAAATGTGGGGGTGATTTGTATAAAAGAAAAATATGAGGTTAGAGTATATACCCATTGGAAAAAAATATACTTATGGTGTAAGAGGATAAAAGAAGGCATACATAGGTTTAATAAAACACACACCTAGGTATAAATATTTAAATAAAATACCAAGATAATTATAAAAAATCCCTATATTTAGGTCATATATACAATTAAATATTTACACACAAAAAAGGCCATAATATACTTTCTTTTTTATTTTTTTGGCTCAACTAGCCCAGTCACTAGCTAATTGAGGGTTTTTTAAGGAGGTATGGGAAAAGTCCCCTAACCCACACACGCCTATGTACAATGAAATGGTAAGGATAGCCACAGTGTTTAGGTGATTTTGGTAGGGTGAGGTATCTCACTATGGAAATTTTGAATAGCCGAAAAAACGGCTATCAATAGTTCATTGACTCCCAATGATTTATGCGTGAAGTTCACTGTTGTTTGCAACTCCCTGCCAAATTGGATCAGTTTTTGGATTCATCTAAAGTGGGAAATTGATGCAAGCAATTTTCACAACTTTATAGGTATCCCTTTTCTTTGCTTTGCCCCTAATTAGACCTTTAGTGTTGCTTCTCTTGATCTTTGAGTTTTACACAATTACGAATTCCCTTTTGTTTTGTACTGCTTGTGAATAAAGCGACTGGAAGTTCCAAATGTTGCTCTAGTTTGTAGGTTAGCTTCATGTTTCCTTTCAAGTCCTATTCCATAGTGTTTTTCGGAAATACGACCAGTTTATGTTGGGTATGCAAGCCCAGTAGTGTCTTAGCCTGTGGGAACAAGTCTCATAATACATGCAGTTATAGACCACCGATTTAGTGGAGTTTAGTGGAGATTACATGATCAAGTTTGTGGTTATATATGTAATTGATTTTAATGAATATCATCGTGTCTTATTGCTTTGAACAGTGTGGACTTTCTCTCTCTCTCTCTCTCTCTCTCTCTCTCTCTCTCTCTCTCTCTCTCTCTTTGCACCTACACCCATCTCCAAGCTCTCCATGGCTCCTCTCAGAAGTCACCATCCATAGCCCACCTATCAACAACTGGTATTAGAGCTGCTCGGTTGACTTTCAACATACCATCCTTTGACTCAAAACATTGCCATCGCTCGCCATGAGCTTCAACACAATCGCCCGTTGTCATGCTCGCTATGTGCGGAGAGGTTTTGTTTTTTGAAGCTCAATTTCACACTCCATAATTAGTGACCATCTCAATTTTGGTCTTGGCCTTTAAAATAAGAGGGTCTTCACACCCCCTTTGTGAAGCCGACACTGCTTTTAGCCGTTGCTTTTGACACAGCAAGCTTTTCCCTTTTTGTTGGTGAAGTTGGTCCTTCAAGGCATAGCCCAACAAAGTGTTGCTTGGCAATTGTGTAACAGATAGCCAAGGAAATGTGCGGTGCTTTTGATGACACTCACACACAACAAAGAGTATCAAAGTACTGCAAAGACAACTGTTTGCAAAGCTTCTTGCTTCATGGTCAGGGATTTCATTAACGTAATCACGATCGCGTGATTACATAAATAACTATAGTATTTACACAAAAACATCACGTGATCACGTTAATTGTTAACGTGACTTTGATTGATGACCTGCAAAAACCTATAGAGCCGGTCAGCCCACCAGGCTTCCACAATTTCCCTGCGGGCACCGCCGGGCATCTGCGTTATATCGGCGGGCCCGTCGGGTAACTGCATTATCCCGGCGGGCCCGCCGAGAAAATGAAAAAACCCGGCGGGCTTAATTATATATAGTAAATAGTGTGCTAACCCCGGTTTTTTATCTAGGCAAATCCTTGGGGAGTGTATCCGAGTGCCGGGGATTGTCATCTCCTTGTGATTTGACCTAAGGTTACAGAGTCACAGGTCCTTTTTTGGCTCGGATGTGATTCTTAATTCGGTAACCACTTCTAAAAAATTTTAATTCGTTTATCGAAATAAAGGTACGAAACCAAAACAACTAAAAACTTGGAGAATCATGCTCATTGCGAAGAAGACATTGGTGCAAATGAGGGTTGTAATTGGTTTTGGAAGATGAGCATAAGTAAATGTCTAGTCGATAGTCAAGGGTCGGATGTCCTCTACTAGTGTACCGGGCATATAAAGATCCTTGAAGTCTTATATTTGATTTGATTTACAATATAAGAACTATAATCCTTGATTGGGTTAAAATAGCTTTTATATATTGAATTGGTTGCATGGTTGGGCTACAATCCTTCACTGGGTTCAAGTAGTTCCCAATTGGGTGATTATATTGAAGATTTATTTGCGTTAGTTCATGCATTGGTTTATATATTCGTTTGCATTATTTATTATGATAGATTATTAGTGCATGAAATGACCAATTATATATTTTATTGTTTTCGTTTGTTTTTGTAGCAAATGAAATTAGATGTGTCTTATTGTTTGCAAATCAAAGTGGACATATAAATAATCATTATAATAATAATTGCATAGAGAGATTCATAATATTGTTATGGTTATTACACCATGTATAGATTACATTGCAATGTGTATGGTTGCTCACAATATAGGTTATTGATATGTGGATTGAGTAGCGTGCATTACAAATCTCATATTGTGCATCATCGTTACTTTCATATTGAATGGTTTTTAAATTATAATATATATTGAAAATAAAAAAATTATTTTCAGTTTGTAACATCTTGTTCTTTTCTCTTCAGTTTTAATTTAAAAGCAATGGAGCAAAATGTGGGCACAAGTGGTACAAAGAAGCCAAAGAATAAAAAAGCTCCTGGCAAAGAGTGGGATTATGCTCACAACATATGCGGCCGATATATGGAGTGGCAATGTAAATTTTGTCTCACAACAAAATCTGGCGGTGCACCACGTATTAGGGATCATTTCCTAGGTAGCGCTAAAAACAATTGTAAAAAATGTGAACATTCTCAGGCACCTATAGTTGCAAAGCGTTTGAGAGAAGAGCTCGCCAAAAAGGGTGGCAAGAAACGACAGACATATAGCTCTGTGCCTTCGAATCAAGAGTTCCCATCGCCAAATATTAACTCCGTAGATCCTGTAGTGACGCCAACTAACCTTGGAGAGCAACCTGCACAAGGAGAGGAAATTCCAGGCAGTATTCTTTTTAAATGTCACAATGAAGGTGGACTTTGTCAAATGCGTCAAAAATCATTACATCAAAGCTTTCGAGTGCAGTCTCTAGAAGAAGCATAAACAACACTCGCCAAAGTAATATTCTTTACTAGAAGTGCTTTGGTCATGGTAGATAGTAATCATTGGAAGGCTGCTTGGAAGAAAATCGGTGAGTTTGGTCCAGGATTTTCAGCTCCTTCTTATCACACGATAAGAAATTTTTTCTTGGACAAATGTTACATCGAAGTCAAAGAGCGTGTTGGCAAATTAATACTTGGGAATATTTCACTTTCAGGGTGTACGATTATGAGTGATGGTGGCTAGTCAAATGTTCAGAGAAGACCGTTGATCAATGTAATGCTGGTTTGTCCAAGGGGAGAAACGTTTATAAAGGCGATTGATAGTTCTGGTGCAATTAAAAGTGGAAAATACATTTCTGAGGTCTTGATTGATGTAATTAAATAATTAATTGGTAATGAACATGTCATTCAGGTTGTGATGGACAATGCAAAGAATTGTAAAAATGCCAGTAAATTAATAAAGAAGTGCTTTCCACACATTTTTGCCAATGGTTGTAATACGCACAGCTTGAACTTGGTGCTAAAAGATTGGTACACTAGCGAAGAAAGCACATGGTTCGCCAAAATAATTGATACAGCACGTCAGGTTGTGAAATTTATCTTAAAACGACAGAGAGTGCTCGATTTGTATAGGATGCGCATGTCAGTGATGCTGAAACTTCCTGTTGAAACTCGGTTCTGCATAGACTTTTATACCTTGGAATCACTTCTCCGTATTAAATGTGATGTGATTGACACATTCAGTTGCGCGTCCTTTGATGAATGGCAGCTTGAGCAGAAAGAAACAGTGAAGGATAAAATTACATGTCTATGTGGCAATGTAAACAAGGTTGCTTGGTGGAGGAGTGTAATGGATGCATACCATGTAATGATGCCCGTTATGTTCGCGATCCACAATCTTGATCAAAGGGCGCCAAACTTGGGCAAAGTGTGGATAACATGGTGGTCAGTCCAACAGAGTCTTGAAAATCCTGAAAAGCTGAAAGATTCTGTAGTAGATAAGGAGTGGCGATTACCATTCTCTGGAAAACAGCGGAAAATTTTGGCTAAGTATTTTCATGCAAGGTGGAAGAGCGCTCATAGTCCACTCCATAGTGTGGATTACATGCTCGATCCAGAGTATTGGAATTTAGATCTGATGTCCAATACAGAGATGGTAGGCGATTTCTATCACGTAGTCAACACGTTCTACTCCAACGTTAAGGACCGAGTTGATTGCATCAAAGAAATGAGTGCATTTAGATTAAAACAAGGTCCTTTTGCAAATGATTTTGTACAGGTAATGGCAAAAGAGCAACCTGCATGGAAGTGGTGGATGATGAATGGTGGAGAGCATTACTCTACCCTACGTCCTCTTGCAATGAAAGTACTCGCACAATGTGCAGCAAATTCAAGTTCAGAGAGAAACTGGAGTATGTACAAGTATGTTCACAGCACTATTCGCAACATACTATTAGCAGACAGAGCAGAGAAATTAGTGTATATATATTGCAACGAAAAGATACTGAATCACATCGAAAGTGTTGGCTATGAGGAGTAAATGCCAACCTGGTTGTATGATTGTCAAAACGAAAATGAAGAAGATTTCAATGTTGGTGTATCTCAATGCACTGTAGACGAAATAGAAGAGAATTTGATAATAGATGTGGAGGTTGAATTAGAAGGAGAACCACAACACTCAGACTTAGAACCAGATAACAACTCAATTGATTCAATATAGCTTGAGAGTAGAATGAGCAAATGTCAAAAACCATTGTAAAATACCTTGTATTCAAATGTGTTTTGAGTAATTACAATGCTTCATATTCTCAATAGTACATAGTTTATCATGAAATTACATAGTTTGTCGATCTCAATTGTGTTGCCCTGAAGCAGCATCTTGCTCATCAAACAGATTTCTAATTGTGCTAGGGGTATCTAGGCGTGCTTGCTTGAATTTATATTCGTTTGCCATGCCAAACATAATATACATTCCTTGTGGAATATCTTTTGAACACATTGCGCATCGACTATTGTTTTGCATCAAACGAATAAGACAAACTAAATGATAATAGTGACCACATGTCAATGTATAGTACCCACTCCATCCATCAAAATTCTTATAGCAAACTGGACATTGGGAAGATGAGGATGCATCTGAAGTAGCCGAGGGGACCAACTCCGGATGCAAGACAAGGTGGCTGATGTTTGTCCCTTGTACAGGTGTTGGATTCACTTGCTATGTTAGGGTTTGAACGTCCTGACTTAAGCGGTGAATGATTTTCTCCATCCGGACTTGTGAGGGTTGCTGTTAGCAGCGGCTAACGGCTACACCAATTATGCACCAAGCTGTGGATGTGCCATAGTGCACAATATTTACTTTTCATTGTATAGGGCTTGGGCTCATTTAGGAGTTCCAAAGTTGTATGAGTTTAGGCTAGAGAGCTCACTTTATCCCATAGTTGAAGGGTTTGAGGCCCAAAGCTATAAAAGAGCCCTATGCTTCATGAGAGGTCATTCTTGAGTGGTCCTTTTGAGAACTCTCTCCCTAGAGGAGGTTTTGATGGCCTAGCCTTTGAGCTTAATGCCCATGCTTAGAAGGCTAGTGCTAATCACATGTAATTAGTGTAATCCTATCTTAATTAATCTAGTCTTCATTATGTTGTCAATCATGTTTATCTACTTTCCTTCATTATTTTGAAGTGTTGATCTTCTCTAATCTAACTCTTACTTATGCTAAGCCACTCCGATTAGTGGAGTCCTTATCTAACTCTCTCGATTAAGCGGAGTGGGTGTACTCGTGATTGAGGGATTAGAGTTGTCCTCTAATGGTGTGCTTGTGTGTGTGTAGGATTAAGAATCCTTGAGCTTAATTTGATTATGTGTGACTTGATTTGGACACCATGATGGGCATGGTTGGGGTGGCCGACTTGAATGCAATCTTGTGTGCTTAATCTTCAATGCATGTAATTAGAGTTGTGCTTGAGAGATTCCAAGATTAGTGTGTTTCACTTCGTTGCTTGATATGTGTAGATGATTGCTTGAATTGATGCTTGATGTGCGATTAGCATTAGTTGTTTGGGATGATTTCTATTTTCATTGGAGGATGCACGCTCTTGAATCCTCTCAATCTTTGCATCCGATGACGCTCTCGCACATTCTTTGTGTGATGCCTCCAAGCCGCCCTAGCCGGGTCATGCTCTCTCTCTCTCCGGATTGATAGATTTGTGGGAGATTGCCTATGCTAAGGCGAGCCTCCAACATTGGCGCCGTTGCCGGGGACGGGTTACCTACTGTAGTGGAGTTGAGGTTGCAAAAGATAAGAGTAATTTGATTACCGATTTCTTGTAATTAGGTAGGATTTGATTTGTGTGTAGTGTAATTAGGTTTAATTGGATGTGTATAGAGTCATTTCACCCCAAAAACCCCTAAATTCTCTTTTGATTTTGCTAATTCTTCACTAACCTTCACTAATTTTGCATCCCATTTATGCTAATTTCGTGCTAATTGTACTAATTCCATGCTAATTTCATGCTAATTGTGCTAACCTAACCACTAATTTTGATTTGGAATGTATGCTAAATCCTCTTAATTGAGGAGGATCATCACTCTTAATTGCTCTAATATATGTCTAATCATGTGATTGTGTGTTTATTTTGGTCAATTTTTTTATCAATTTTGGACCGAATCCGAGTTGCACACATGTGTGTGCAATGAAGTGTCTACGCGAGGAGCAAGGATTAAGCGAGCAAGTAATCAATTGTAAGTGGATTGACCTACTCCGTTAAATATTTGATTGATTAAGTTGATCCCATTGAGTTGCTAAATCATTGCTAAAATTAGATGTGTGTGCCTAATTGATGGAATTTATGCCTAATTTCATGAAATTGGATGCCTAAATGCTTGAGGAATGGTAGTTTTGCATAAATTTTGTGCAAATTACTAAATTGATGTGTATGTGAGGCTATTCCGGTCATGGAGTAGGCCTAATTGCCAAAATTAGGGCAAGATTTGAATGTGTGTGCCCATTTTAAATAACTTTGATGAGAAGAATTATGGTCAAAGTGAACACCTAAATGCTTGTAGATTGATGATTTTGCAATAAATGTGTGTGCAAGCATTAGGAATTGGCCTAATTTCGTTGCTAATTGAGCAAAAAATTGGATTTGTGCACCTAATTTGTGTGTGTGTGCAATGCTAAATTGAGTTAAAATTTGATCAATTTTTTATTAAAATTGAGTTAATTTAGTATGTATATACTCATGTATGTGTGATCAAGTGTGCAATTGATGAAATGCAATGAGTGTTTAATGAAATTTTTGCACAAATCGACCGCTTATTTAGGTGTGTGTGCCTAAGTAATGGCCAATTATGCTTAAATTGGGGATGAATAATTGGTCTTGGTTGCCAATTATGATTATTAAAAGACCTAAAAGAATCGGTGTGTATTTTATTGATTGACTTTGGATGATTCAATTGATACCCAATTGAAAATGATTGATCTACATTGCCATTGTGATATGAATTGGATATGGCAAAAATTTTCATTACATGTTGCATTTGTAAGTGCCATAATCAAGTGTGCGTAGCCATACAAACCAAAAAGGACAAATCCGATTTGGATGATTTGGGCATTGAGGGATGAGCAATTGATTTTTCAATGATTACGAATTAGGTTTGAATAGGCAAAGGAAAATTTGATCAACCTATTAATGTGTATGTATTTTCAATTGGCAAATTCAAATCAATTTTGAGCATGAATGTGGTCCACTACAAAGCATATGGAGAAATGATTTTCAATTAGAAGCAAAATGGATGAGAATGGATTACTAAAATTTTGATGAGAATTGGAGAAATATTTATTTGTGTTGGTTATCACACCATGCATATGGAATCCACCTTGCTTGGATGCTCAAATAGATGTGTATACACCATCAAAAGGCACAAAGAAATTTTCTTTTAGCTCAATTGGAATTTAGAAAATTGGATCCGAGAGTACAAAAGAAAAGTCTTTTTATTTTCATTTTTTTGATATGTGCATTAATGTCAGTCTCAATGATTAGCCAAAAAAGCTTTGCTCATTCTCATGCACCATGGTCCTCTTGTCATCGGAACAACCTCTTATCGAAATAAAAATAAAACTAAAAAATAGATTGCCACCTTTTTTGGCTGCATACAAATGACCCATACACACAAGCTTTATTTGGCTTCCCCAAGTTGGGCTTTAACTCTACTCACACACTCACACACACACACCCTTTTTCCACTAAAAGCCAATCTACCTTGCTGCCGAATGGGGCGCATTCAACTCCACACACACACATCTATGGTGGACCCTAGCCATGACGTGAGACCTCCACTTGCCCACTTGACTCGCAACGTGATATAAGTCACAAAGTTGCATGAGTGTAGGCAGCATCCTTTAACTTATAGCGCTGTTGACCCCCCGATAATGACAACATCTCCAGCCTGGCTTGAGAATCAAACACACTCTGCCAAGTTTGCGCTGCTGGAATCTATGATTCTACATGTGATTTCCCGTGCTCACTTGACACCCGTGACCCACTTGCTCGCACGCTGCCGATTTCTGCTGCTAGTGACGACTCCGCCCCTACCCACTTCATCAGTCATGTACAACACCCTCTTGCTCTCTCTCGCACACATGCCATGCCATTTATCATGTGCTTCCATCTTTGTCGATATCCGCCATACTAGAGGCTAGAGCCTTCGTACACGGTGCCTTATAATTCTGAATGGGCTGCCTTCGCACGCACATAGCAGTTCAGGTTTTCATATGAAAAAAACAGGTTGGCAAGAGGAGTTTGTCGAGCAGGTACACTGCCATGATTGAGGAGTCCTTGCTATACACGGTCAACTCAGAGCTCTGGCTCTGGCCTCACAAATTCTTCCACAGCCCATCCGGCGCACATCTCGCTTTCTCTCAAAACGATTGCTGCCCGTAATTACACCAATTTCGGAGCTCAGGCCTCTCCAGCTCTTTGCTTCAACCTATCACTTGTTGCTGACCCAAAACTGTCTTTTACAGTTGCCGTCAGAACACAATGAGTTGCACACTTTGGGCCTCTGCTACGGAGTCAATGCTCCCTCGTTTTGCGCTCATGTCCATGTATTGGCACTAGTAGTAAACCAGGGTGGACACACGCATGCACACATTTCTCTACTACCCATATATGGTGCTACTTGGTTCTGAAATGAGACAGTGAGACTGAGCTAAAACAGTTACTTACCTTAGTCGATTGGCTGTCCTTTGATGCTTTAGTTGTTCGAGAGCTCGCTGCACAGGCACTACACTGTTTGAAAGGTTTTACAAACCAGGAAAGCACGTGAAATCTGCAGGGGTGGGCAATACGATCTCCTTCTGTCTACTTTTGGAGGGGAAGGTACTCCTGCATGTGGCTTTGTAGTCAAACCCGCTGGAGGTAGACCTTTGCGTGATCGACACCCCAATAAACACAAGTTCCCACTCAGTTACCAACTCTAACAAGCAGAGACAGAGAGAAAAAAGATGAGCTTCCCATGAACTTTTTCTCGGATGCTTACTTTGACCATTTAAAAGAAAAAAAAAAGAGAGATTTTGTGCAAAGAATGCATACTCTAGAATTCACCTGCTATCCAATGGGTTGCGAGAGTAAGGTAAAGTATGATTTCACCGTCACGTATGCATGATTTGGTGCTTGATTACAACTAATGGCCCGTGTTTGACATGATTGATATTTCTTTTAGAACAATTCTATGAGAGCAGGGAACATGAATTTTGTGCTTGTGCTTTGCATTGGTTCGTTGAATATTTTTTACTGAATTGCATCAAAAATGCGGAGTTGTGATTTTTCATTGAAAAATGTAGCATGGATTGAATTATGGGACTTGTGCTTGAGCATGAAATTTTGCGTGCTTTACATGTATGCAAAAAATGCGCTAAAATTAAGCATTGATCTTTGGTGAAAGATGCACTAATGGTCAAGCTTCATTCGAACGGGTATGACGGTTTCGAGAGAGAGATAACATGTATTTCATCATATGCTTTCTCTCTCTTACGCTATGTATGGCATACGGGCATGAGAGCCACATTGGATGATGAGTTGATGCATGTTATACTATGATTGAGTGATTTTAGCGTTTGGCTTTATTGAAGTTTTCATTGCACTAAAAGTCAAGATGCTCTTTTTGAAAAGCATGTGAGCTTCATGTGAGAGTTACACTAGACGATGAGTTGTGCTTGTTTGGTCGGGAGTGTGTGTGCTTAAAATTAACATTGCTTGTGTATTTTTTATGCTTGAATTGAACGAGAAATTACTTGAAAGCATTAAAATTGAGCTTGTTTTGATGGACAAGAGTGTGTGTAAAAATTTGAACTTGGCTTTGTTCAAGTTTTAGTGCTCATATTGGATTATCAAAAGCTAAAGAGCACTAACATTTGAGTTGTTTTGAAGGGGTGTGGCAGATGTGTGATTCCAAATGATCCAAGAAGGGATCATCATTGCAATATTGCAAAAATTGGCTAATTAGAGCCATTCCAAATGTGTGGATTAAAGTTGTAATGCTAGCTCATAGCTTGGTCTAAAAATGCAATTTTTTTCATTTTGAGCTAGTGTTTGCCCAACTTCTTGAGCTTTCAAGTACAAAATTTGGCTATTGAGAGCCACTCATTTCCATTTCATTAAGTTGCAGTCATCTCTAGCTCATAGCGTGCTCTAAAATTGTAAAATTTATTGAGTTAGTTGTTAGCCAACTTTTTGAAAAGCTTTAAAATGTAAAATTCGGCTTTCGAGAGCCACTTCATTTCATTCAAAAGATGCATTATTTTCAGCTCTTGTATTGTTTTTTTCCATACTTCAAGTGAGCTAGAAACTAATCAACTTTGAATCATGCATGAGAGATGGTTGAAATTGCACTATTTGCTTATGTAGAAGCTCATTTTATCTCTCATGGTTGATGTGTATGAATAAATTTGCTACATTAGAGCATCATGTGCGTAACCAAAGGCATTTTTTTTCCCTTTGGCAAATTTGGGTATACAAGACCCTAGCATTAGGTTTTCAGTAATGGTTCTTGTGTGCTTGCAAATAAAAGGGATCAAGAGGCTTCTCTACAAAGGGGATGCTTGCTCAAGGATGCACAAAAAGCATGAATAGGTGTAATCCTTCCATGATTTTTCTCTTTGTTCATCTCTCCATTCTCTTGCTTGGTTTAAGTGAAATTTTGCTTCTAAGCTATGGTTTTTTTCATGTTAGAAAGCTAGGCATTTTAAAGTTTAAACACTTTACTTTGTGAAAATTAACTCATTAAAAAATTAGGTTTTATGAATGCAAATCATAGGTAATTGGCCTCGACCTTAGGTTAATGTAGGTTCATTTCTTGCTAGTCCTAGATTCATAGTGATAAGTCTTAATATTCCATTCATTTTTGTCATGACCTAGGGCTATGATTAGGCTTTAATATTTTTAGTCCAATTGCCACTAGTATCTCATAAAGGAAGTATTAAAAAATGTGCTAAAAAATGAACCATGAAGCAAAGAAGTGTCCAAAAAAAAGTAGCAAAAATGCTACTAAGGCACATAAAAATTTAAATTATATCACTACAAGAGGTTGTGTGCTCTTGTGACGCTGTTAGCGACGGAAATACATTGGGTTTTTATAACCCCCGGCGTCGCTAAAACCGTCGCTACGAGCGTCACTACGAGAGCGTCGCTATATGCGTCGCTATCAGCGTCGCTATATAGCGACGCTGATAGCGACGCATATAGCGACGCCTATAGCGACGCTCTCACAGAAGACTATAGCGACGCTCATAGCGACGCTACAGAGCCATAAATAGCGACGCTGATAGCGACGCCCGAGAGAATATTTTTTTGGTGGCAGGGCATTGAATGCCCTGCCACCCATCAACCATATTGTACTTGATTCACTTTTTAAAAAAAGTGCAAAGGTAGATAATAGACCCAAAATAGTCACCCACAAGACGCATTGTTTGCAAAATTGACAATTGTACACATCATAGGCAAAATGAATTGATTGGCAAATGTAATAATGACAATTGTACAACATCATAGGCATAAAGAATTGATTGGCAAAAGGAACTGCGGTGACAAATGTAATAATATACATGGTTCAAAAAGACGTATAAAATCCGTCTCATGATACATAAGCTATGAGAAACCCTAAACTAATGCTATCTAGCTACGGCTAAACTGACGTCGTCTAGTCAGACGTCTCATCGCGTCCAAGCGGCGTATCTGTCGGATTCTACAAAAAAAGACAATAAGACAGTTTTCAGTAAATATAAACATATAACGACATTTATAAAACAATACAAAAAATAAAAAAGAATAAACCCTAATACTAACCATGCCGCCGCGAGAACTGAGAATGTCCATCAGGGCGTTTAAGCCCTTCCTGCCTGCGTACTCGCGCTCGTACGGTGTGGGATCACGTCCTGTGATCGACCACTGTCAAAACATACAAAGATTTCATTATGTTAGAACTAAAAAACTCATAAACCCTAAACTATCGAACATGCATAAAGAGCAATGTGAAAAGACTTACAAAATCGGCCTCAAATGATGCCCATCCACCGCTCCCCAAGTGGTGCGAGCTCCCTACCTCTACTCGCGCTCTGGCTACATCCTTTTGTTGCTTCCACTTGTCGGGATTCTCGCGCGCTGCTTTCTTCGCATTCTTCCAATCTTCTTTGGCCAGCCAATCTGGCCTATTCCACCCATTCTTGATTGCTTTTTGCACTTCGGAACGCTTGTGTTTGCAGTATTCGCGCATTCGAATCTTCATCAGGTCTTCATTGAAGCGCTGATCTCGTGTTGGAACGGGAAACTCATCATGAAGTATGCTGATGACTCTGTTTTTTAAATCACTTGGTACTTCACTCCATTTTTTTAGTATATAGTGTCTAAACAGCTGAGAGCAAAGACCACGCATGCGCGAGATCACCTTCTTGCCGTCATCATCCATGATGATGCCGCCGCTGATGTCGACGGAGTAAGGCAAGCCCTCTGGCCGGTGACGCGTGAACCTGGGTGTCCCGGCAGGGGTCTCTAGCGGCGTGTCGATGGGGGTACGGACGTCAGGTGTCTCCACCGGCGTCTGGGCCCCGAAGCGAGGAGTGTCGAGTGGGGTGGCTCCTGGCGGAGTAGGTAGAGGTGTGTAGCTTCTAGGAACAGTCAGCCGTGCAAAACCTGGCGTAGATGGCGATGCTGTGGCTGGTGTGGGGGCGGGCAAAGAAGGGGAGGGTAAAGAGCCTCGTCGAACACGAGGCGGTGTGGAGGCATCGGTGGCGGAATCCCCACAACAACCGCCACCGCCACCACTAGAGCGCCGGTGTCTAGACGAGTGTGACGCTCGTCTCGTCGACGCCAAAGCTTCGGAGCGCGCCGAATGCTCCGAAAGAGAGGGAGATGCGGATGGTGTAGGAACGCGCGATGATGCGCCAGAGCGATGACGCTCCACGTACCACTGTCTCTACTGCGGTGACAAAGAAGAAAGAAACTCCTCATCATCCATACGAATATTTAAACTTAATATTGAATGAATAGAGTAGACAATGACGCAAAGACCATTAAATACAATGACGTAATGACGTATATAAATACAATGACACAATGAATCGAGTGATAGAAGAGGCAAGTCGAAAACTCAGAATTTTCAATCAAAAGATGTGAGCGCGAGTAGAAAAGAGCGTTATACAAAATTTGTGGCTTTAAGAGATCTCTCTCTCATCCTCGCATAACTCAGCATAACTTCCTATATCTATATAGAGCTCTCCGTTTAAACACATATCCTCTGTTTCATTTTGTAGCTCCTCTGCATGCACCCCATATAGAGTAGTAGCATCTTGATGCTCGTCTGGCACCACCGCAGCGGCTTCTGATTGAGCATCTTCTCTGATCTCCTCCATTGATGTCGTTGTGATTGGCACATGGTAGCCTTCATACGTCCTTGCACTACGAGGGGCTACCTCTATGACGTACCACCAGTTTGATGTAGACTTTGTAGGATGAAATACTACCTGCCAGAGCCACATAACTTACATGAGAGCTTTCAAGCACATAACTTGTAAAAGGGGGATGTTAACTATTTATATACTTACTTGTTCACAATGCTCGGGTAGTACGAAAGTGTCTCTTAGGTCAGTCCATTTCTTAGTAGAATCCACCTCAAGAAAACCAGACTCTCCTCTACGCACAGTAGCGTTGCGACCCTCCATGATTATCTTGAACCATTGCACGTCGAACAAGTCGACAAAAAATCCTCTGTAATCGATCCTCAAAATCTCTTGCAGCGTGCCGAAGTAAGTGAGTTCCGCCACCACAGGATCTGCATCAGAGGAACGTCGTCGACTAGACTGTTCAAATTTTGCCATGATTCCACAATCTTGAGTAAAACGCTTTTTGTCGATTCGTTCCACCCTAAAATGTCGACCTTTACACCATGCTGCTGTGTATGACTTATACTACAACGAACAAAGATTATGAGTGGCCGTTCAAACGTTTATAAATAAAGTCACTTGCTAGTCGTACATTGCAAACTTACCTTGGTCGCGCAACCCCGAGAGTACTCCCACTCTTCTTCAGTCACTTCGTCACCGCATTGTTGTGCGCTTTTCAATTGGTTGTGCAACCATCTTAAGCTCATGAAGGTTGGTAGGCTCTCCAGAACCGCTGGATAGTGCATCGGTGGTCGTCTTCCCCGTCTCCACTCGATTCGTGCCCTTTGTCGCTCTTGCTTTGCATCCTCATATTGTGAAATCCACTTTTGCATCACTGGATTGTGAAGCATGCAAAATCGGTTGATTTTAGCCTCTAGATCTTCCGTCATCTTCTTCTCAACACCGAGATTGCACATGACAATCCCAGATATGCGCTCATCATCTATGGTTCGCCATAGCGTGTCGTCCCGGATTTATCAAATCCGTCTAGCCACTCTCCAATGTACACTAGGGACTCTGATACCAACCAACCTTCTGCCATGCTACCCTCCGGACGTGCCTTTTGACGCACATATCCCTTAAGCGTTTTCATGAAACGCTCTAAGAAGAACATCCATCTGGAATGAACTGTGCCAGCTATTTCCACCTCATCAACTATGTGAACAAGAAGATGCACCTGAATGGTTAGCATTGTAGTAGGAAAATGTTTCTCAAACATGCACACAAGCTCCGCAACATTTAGTTTGGCGAATGGTATGGAGTCTACGTCGATCTCCTTTTGTGAGATCCATTGCACCAGCTTTGCAAGTTTGTAGATTGTGTTACGGATGTCGAGAGACAAACATCCCTCAATGGCAACCGGTAAAATAAACTGTAAAGTATGTGCAGCAATGATATTAAAGTCCACATTTTATGCAATGATATTAAAGTCCACTATGAACGTACCTGACACATTTTATGCCAATCGTGTGACTTCAAACCGGTAAGCTTTCCTTCTTTAGTAAAACACGTTCGGAGCGAGTGCATTACGCCAGTGGGGGTCCGCAAAGATCGAATGGCCTCTTTTACTTTGCGTTCTTGGGCTCCTGTGAAAATCCATGGTGCTTTAGGGAGTTTTATCGATCCATCAGACGCTGTTTGCGGCCAATATTGCTCCATACGATCCACATTTCTAAGGTCAACTCTGGCTCCCAAAGTATCTTTCTTGCCGGTCAAATGGTCCCATAGTAGATTACCCACATTCTTGAATATGTGCATTGGATCGAGCAAGTGATTGATCACGAGTCGGGGCCAGTATGGTAACTCGTACCATAGAGATAGTCTCTTCATCCCTGGAGGCAATCCGTCATCGCACATCTCCTTCTGCTCTAACCATGCTTGTGCAGACATCCTTGGTGGCTCTCTTCCCAAAAAGCCATCGCGTAACACATGATTCTCTGGAAGATACGCTTGATGACCTTCGTAGATTTGCTTCTTCAGTGAGGGTGCCCTACGTGCATTCAGTCTAGGTCCACATGTGACACATGCTCTGTATCCGCTTGTTTGAAGCCCTGCATGTATACACATGATAATAGATCAACTATGGGAAAAAACAAGATTTACAGTGTCTGAGTGAGGAGTGTCAATAGATCACCTGAGCATTCTGTTAGCCCGGGATAGTCATGCATGGTCCACATTAGAATACCTCTGATCAAAGCATTCCGTCGTCCTGTGTGTCGGCTCATATCCACCACCTCTATGCCAATCCACAATTGTTGTAGCTCTTCCAATAGTGGATACGAATACACATCCATATTCCCCACTTTATATCGCCCTGGCACAATCAAGCTTAGCCATAGGTGCCCCTTCTTCGTAGTCAACCACGGGGAATGTTGTAGTTGACGATGACAACGGGCCATACACTGTAAGATGTTGATCTTTGACCAAATGGATTTACGCCATCCATAGCCAGGCCTAAGCGCAAATTTCGAGCTTCCCTGGCAAAATCCGACCATGTTCCATCTATATGTTTCCAGGCTGCGCAATCTGCAGGAATTCGTAGCACACCATCCGAAGATTTATTCTCCTCATGCCATGATGCTAGGGCGGCCATGGACTTACATTCGAAGAAATGCTTGATGCGAGGAAGCAAAGGAAATGTCGCAAAACCTTTTGTGGAATTTTTGTCCCGTGGAGATCTACTCGATATCTTTCGGAATCACATTTCGGACACTTCTCCATGTCTGTGTATTCCCCTCTGAAAAGAATGCAGTCATTAGGACAAGCGTGGATAGAATTGTAATCCATCCCCAAGTTTCGCAAAATCTTTCTTGCTTCATCTCGGGAATCTGGCATCACATTGTCAGCTGGTAGTATGTGCTCTTTCAGCAATCTACACAACATAAAAATATGATACAGTCGTGTAAAAATCTATCAGATCATTATACATTTAGAGTTCTATTAAAGTAAACTAATTGTAATAGATCACCTGAAAAGCGCTGTGACGCTAGTGTCACTCCATCCAAACTTTGCCTGCATGTTGAGAAGAACCAGGAGTGCTTTCAATCTAGACATACGTGCTCCATTATACAATGACGTATCGGCTTCACTTTTCATATCATCATAGATAAGCCTTTCTGAATCCATGATCGTCTCGATCATTTCATCAATCTCGGGCTCAAACATTGCCTCGTTGGGAATGTGCTCTGCATGATCATCCCCCGAGCTGTCAGAGGCTACATCTTGTGGCCTCACATATGCTGCTTGACCAAAGCGCCTGCGAACACGTCTATTGGGTTGCAAGATTGCTGCTTGTTGGCCAGCGTCAGAGTCCGACGAGTTATAATTGGCAACAGCTCGATCTATAATAGATGGATCGAACTCGCCAAGTTCGCGAACGTGCTGCAAAGAAACACGTCTTGTCCGTCGCACAGCATGCTTGCATTGATTACAAGGACATAAGACCCTCGTTGAGAGATAGGTGTTTCGGTTGGACGGTCCCACATCCTCGTCGCTACTCATAATGAGGATAAAAAACTTATAACCTGGACAACAAATTTAATATTCTATTGGCATTCTTCGTCTTATCTCTCTCTCTCTCTCTCTCTCTCGCTCTCTCTCTCTCTCTCTCTCTCTCTCTCTCTCTCTCTCTCTCTCTCTCTCTCTCTCTCTCTCTCTCTCTCTCTCTCTCTCTCTCTTTACCTCACATTCTCTAGTCATGTCCAATCCCCGCACACCTCGGTCTAGAGGTGCACGGAGATCAGAACCACCGGGTTATAATCTCGTCTTTATTGGTCAATACCTATATTTGTGGGTACAAGAAATCTACACACCCACGTCTACATGATACTGCATGTAGTGGACAAAATCCCTTTGCCTCTTCTCTAGCTGTAGCACTTCACTTCATCTTAACATCTTTTCACAGTAGATCTTTTCACTGTTCGTCTAACTCTAAAACCCTAAACCGTAAGTAATTCTTGCGTGGACTCGATCTAACGTAAATAAGAGTAAATCTAAATAAACGTAAATCTAACTAAAAATAAAGCTAAATCTAATTTAACGTAAGTCTAATGACTAGAGGTTGTCTAGATGGTCATTGTGTCGGGGATGTAGTGACTCTTGCCGCCCTGAAGATCCACCTTCTTCCCTATCTTCTGAAGACATTTCACCAGTACTTTTGGATCGACGGAGCCCACCATGAGTGAAGGCAGCAATACCCTATATTCCATTGAGGGCTTTCTTCACCCGCTTCATGCAGGCATCGCAGTCTATGGAGACCTTAATCTAATCTAATATAACGTAAATCTAAATCTAGCTTAAATAAACGTAAATCTAGTTAAAAATAAACCTAAATCTAATTTAATGTAAGTCTACATATAACCTAATCTTTAACGTCTTTTAAGATAGTTTCCTACGACGTTATAACTCTCTTCTTCTTGTGTGTGTGCGCGTGTGTGGATGTGTGTGCCAATAAAAAGAGATAAATGGTATAACCTTTCTATCACCCATGCCAAGTATGATAGATTGATTATGCCATTTCCCTCTTGAATAATAGGTCTTCAGTTCAACTCCTCGTCGGCTAGATCTTTAGGTCTTTTAATTTTAATTAGTTTCCTACGACGTTAAATTAGTTTCTCTCTCTTTCTCTCTCAACTCTTCTCTTTTTGATATTATTTTCTATTTTCTCTCTTTTCTCTCTCTCTCATCATGTGTGCGTTTTTTTGGATCGTATGCATGTTTTCTCTCTCTCTTTCCTCTCTCAATGTGTGCGTTTTTTGTTTATGCATGTTCTCTCTCTCTTTTCCTCTCTCAATGCGTGCGTTTTTTGTTTATGCATGCTCTCTCTCTCTTTTTCTCTCTCAATGTGTGTGTGCATTTTGTTTATGTATGTGTGTGTGTGCGTTTTTGTTTTTGTTTGTACTCTCTCTCTCTCTCTCTCTCTCTCTCAAAAACACTATGTGTGTGTGTGTATTGTGTGTGTGAGAGAGAGAGAGAGGGAGAAGAAAGAGGGGAAGGGAACATGAGAATGAGGAGAGGGAAGGAGCATACCTGGCTCTCCTTCCTCTCCTCGTGTGTGTGTGTGTGTGTGTGTGTGGAGAAGAAAAAGAGAGAGAGAGGAGAGAGAAAGAGGGGAAGGGAACATGAGAATGAGGAGAGGGAAGGAGCATACCTGGCTCTCCTTCCTCTCCTCGTGTGTGTGTGTGTGTGTGTGTGTGTGTGGAGAAGAAAGAGAGAGAGAGAGAGAGAGAGAGAGAGAGAGAGAGAGAGCGTTACCTGCTCCTTGCTTGAGGGCGCCGAAAAACTCAGATCTGAGATCTGAGTTTTTGGGCGCGCTCGGTTATTTTTTTTACCCCAGCCGGCGTCGCTATGAGCGTCGCAAATTTACAAATAAATTTGCGACGCTCATAGCGACGCCGAGAATTTTTTTTTTGAGCGTCGCTAATATGAAGAGCCTCTTGTAGTGTATGTTATGATGTGTCTTTGTGAGGCCTAGCACCTTATTGGCACTTGGTAGGCAAGGGGATCATGAGCCGTCGCCTTGGTAGGCTAGTAGGATTTTGGAACACCTTCTTGAGGGTTCAAGGAGCCGAGAGTCGCACCTAGACTTGCCTTGGGGTGGTAGCCTAATTGTGATTGTGCTTTAATTTTACAATGAATGACTAAACCAAAACTTCCATGAGCTTCAAAAAACTTTGACAATGTACTAATAGATTATGAACTTTTTTATAGCCCATAGACATGATAGACTTGAATGATTTATTAAGATTGTTTACAAAGTTTTTAGGCTAGTAGGTTTATGAACTTGCATTAGCCTAGGGTCATAATTGATTATTTGTGTTTCATGCATAAACCTGAAATTTCAAATGGTTTAATCTTCACAATAGTTTGAGTATTTTTTTGCTTTATGTTGTCTAGTTTTTTACTATGATTAACCCATTTTTAGAAGCAAAAAATCACTTTGCATGATGGTTCATTTGTGCTTTATGTTTTATTCATTCTTGGTGGCCTTTGTTCTCATTACTTGTTCTTATGTTTTGCAGCTTAACATTTCTTCCAAGGACTTGCTTTCTACCATGTCACCGTGTCTTGCTTCACCGGCACATGAGGACGTGCGCCAAATTAGGAAGGGGGGAGTGTTAGCAGCGGCTAACGGCTACACCAATTATGCACCAAGCTGTGGATGTGCCATAGTGCACAATATTTACTTTTCATTGTATAGGGCTTGGGCTCATTTAGGAGTTCCAAAGTTGTATGAGTTTAGGCTAGAGAGCTCACTTTATCTCATAGTTGAAGAGTTTGAGGCCCAAAGCTATAAAAGAGCCCTATGCTTCATGAGAGGTCATTCTTGAGTGGTCCTTTTGAGAACTCTCTCCCTAGAGGAGGTTTTGATGGCCTAGCCTTTGAGCTTAATGCCCATGCTTAGAAGGCTAGTGCTAATCACATGTAATTAGTGTAATCCTATCTTAATTAATCTAGTCTTCATTATGTTGTCAATCATGTTTATCTACTTTCCTTCATTGTTTTGAAGTGTTGATCTTCTCTAATCTAACTCTTACTTATGCTAAGCCACTCCGATTAGTGGAGTCCTTATCTAACTCTCTCGATTAAGCGGAGTGGGTGTACTCGTGATTGAGGGATTAGAGTTGTCCTCTAATGGTGTGCTTGTGTGTGTGTAGGATTAAGAATCCTTGAGCTTAATTTGATTATGTGTGACTTGATTTGGACACCATGATGGGCATGGTTGGGGTGGCCGACTTGAATGCAATCTTGTGTGCTTAATCGTCAATGCATGTAATTAGAGTTGTGATTGAGAGATTCCAAGATTAGTGTGTTTCACTTCGTTGCTTGATGTGTGTAGATGATTGCTTGAATTGATGCTTGATGTGCGATTAGCATTAGTTGTTTGGGATGATTTCTATTTGCATTGGAGGATGCACGCTCTTGAATCCTCTCAATCTTTGCATCCGATGACGCTCTCGCACATTCTTTGTGTGATGCCTCCAAGCCGCCCTAGCCGGGTCATGCTCTCTCTCTCTCTCCGGATTGATAGATTTGTGGGAGATTGCCTATGCTATGGCGAGCCTCCAACAGTTGCGGTGTCTGGGTGGCTATAGAAAGACGTGTTATTTCTGCATCTTTCTCTGCCAAATGTGTCGTGTAAATATCCTTCTCTTTCTTTAACTGTAGGTCGGCGCCTTCCACTATGAATGCCAGCTCATCTCGGGTGAAAGTGACACAACTCTCCCTTAAATCATGAGTGGCAACAGTTGTCTCCTTTGACGAGAAGTCTACTGGTTGCTATTGCACAATGACGAGAAGTCTACTGGTTGCTATTGCACAAAGTGAACATATAACATTTTGGCAAAATATAGCGCAATCTGCATTGTGCAGGGGATGGCCATAAACCTCCAAATAAATCCTCTCAGCGTTATCTTTGATACAATCATGCGTGCACTTCGAAACCTTCCACCTTCCTTTCTTGATCTCTGCATCCTCACATGGCCATATTGTCTTGATCATGTCCTTTGTCACTTCTTTATTGATCTCTTTCCACTGCATATGGTTTGGATTTGCCCACTTTGAGAGTCGGCGAGCAGTACGCGTCGCTTGTTGTGCCGACATGCCGTGTGCTAGAGACTTCATGCGTTGAAATGCATTAACAGCCGCTTGTTGTTGATCATCAGGCAGTGATTGGGTGCCAATATCTTGTTCTTGATCGGCCATTTTCTCTTACAGCAGCAATCATCAACAGAGTGGCAAATATTCAATATCATTGGCAAATATATATTCTCACTCATTGGGACACTGCACGGAATCCACTAAAAACCACCACTTCAAATGCGACTAATTGAACCACAAGGCAAATTTGAAATAATGACAGTTTAAACTTAAATGACAAATTTGAAACAAGGCAAGACTCAATTAGGTGAACCACTTCAATTAGTTAAATGACACAAGGCAAGATAATTGACTCAATTAGGTGAACCACTTCAAACTAGATAATACACTTTAATAAAAATTTGAATACACTTGACAAGACATGTATATCATAAAAATGTTTAAATCAGATAAAATGATGGTGCAAGTTCAACAAGTGGACATTGCACAAGATTAGGGTCTGTCTTTAAATGTTCTTTGGAAAACATCAACACGTCAGAAGCATTCCTTCTTTGGTCCCGATCTTTTAACTTAATCCAACAATCTACTTTAATTCGAATAGCCCTCATGACATCTTCGTCGGGATGGTGAAAAACATCGCCTGGAAAATAAAAATTTATGGTTGCACTCCAAAAATCTGCCAGCATGTCGAACATGTAGCCCAATGCATAAATGTCGCTGGCTTTTGAGTATGCATCTGCACACCATGGATCGTATAGTTCAAAAGCAATCCACGGTCGCTTAGCCATCTCGGCGTTCCCTGCTCTCTGTGCATTCAAAATTGCTTTGTCCGACTGTGCGGTTGGAGACAAATAATTGTTTGCCACGCGCTTAGCAGGTGTTCTCAACATCATACCCCAATCAATGATACCGACGCGGGGTTTATTGGCACGAGTAAAGTCCAACATTACGTTGAACGGGTGCAGGTCAATGTGCACTATACCGGCTTGGTGGGCAGCCGCAACGCCGTCGATTAAGGCATGAAAAATTTTTGGCATTTGCTCGACCACTGCTTTGATCTGCACCGTGTCTATCTCGCTTATAGGGCTGTTTGCTACAGGCAATGACCTCCAGGCGTGTTGTAGCCTGTGCATGTGTCGTTTGAACAATCCGTGAGCGAATGGTAAGCGGCACATCATGTCGCCCACGGTACCCCCATTGTAGTATGGGAATATCGTGATCCAAGGAGACTCTGTAGTAAACCCAATGCACCTGACAATGGAGGGGTGAAGCGTTTGCATTCCTTGATCTGTCTGAAAGCTGTCAAATTTTGCCTCACTCCCTCCCTTGTAACATTTTCCCACATATGTAATGTGGTATGGAAAAAATGAGATGCCTTTGACAGTATACAATGTGCACACACCGAAGGAGCCAGCTCTAATCCTCATACCTTCTACCAAGGCTTTGTGAGCTATGCCGACAAGATGAGCGCACTTTGCATTCAAAGCAGTGCACATGATTGTGTCGGCGCCGCTGGCATCGGATCGACCTCCCAAAGCTACGTGTGCATCTTGTGCCATCTTCAATCTCTTGGGTAGAGCTGCTTGGTCTTGCGCTTTCACACGCTTCATCTTTACCTTCTGTTCTTCCCACAATTTATCCCAGAGCTCTAACTTTGACATGTCGCAAGCAGGTGGGATATCTTCCTTTAAGTCTCTGCAACACACTTTCATATTGCCCAACACTGTCCTGACTTTAAGGTGGGGGTAAAAGTCTCGTATCCCAGCTGGACTCAACAACTCGTATTGGCCTTCAAGTCGCAACCTGCACTCTGTGTTCTCCCATATAGCGCTAGTGATGTCTTTGATGTAGACATCGCTTTCACTAATCTATTGTATGCGATCAGCTGCACATGATGAGATTGCCAAAATACATTCTTTACGAATGGCACGCATAATACATTTCTTTTGATCTGGCGTCATATTTGCACTGGACAATACAAAAACAACATATCAAATACAAATTCATGGTTGTGAATGACACTACCACTCTCACACTATCTCTGGTAAACTCTTAACCACCACTTGAAGACTTTAACAAATGTTATGGAAATATTGATAAAAATTGAATATAATCTTCACTTAAAATTGCAATCTTTTACACGTGTAAAAAGCAGTTCAAACAATTAAATGGTTTATAAGAACTTAATTCAGATCAAACAATATATGTTAACGGTCTTTAATATTTCAGCATATATTGAATTTTGTAACTTATATTTTTCTCCGTGCGCACATACTAATTCAAACAAAACACACGCCGACTTAAAATCTTCAAAACATTTAAAACATTGGAAGTATACAAATTGGACTAGCAAATTGTGTTCACACACTTTTTTACATAGCATTTATGTAAATGTAGCAATCAAAAAGCAATGATAATTGATGCTCTTTAAAAAGATATAAAAGAATATTTAACATGCAAATTGTATGTATTTAGATTGTTGCAGAGAATTTATGTAAATGAAGCATTAAAACTAGCGATAAATTGATAATGCTCGAGAGTCCTTTAAAAAGATTAAAAACAAATATTAACCATGCAATTTGTGTGCAAATAATTTTTTACATGTAATTTATATAAATGGAACATTTAAAATAACGATGATTGATAAATAAAGTATTCTATATAAATGACACATTTAAAATAGCTATGATTGATGAATAAAGTATTCTATATAAATGGAACATTTAAAATAGTGATGATTGATGCCAGCTCTATTCTATATAAATAGAACATTTAAAATAGCGATGATTGATGAATAAAGTATTCTTTTGAATATGATTGGCTAGTATATAATTTCAAATGGACAGTTAAAACAACAAAATCAAACAATTCATACATTTTGCATATGAAATACTCTTCACAGCCGCGTTACCGACCAAGTATTTCATATACTTAATACTTAAAAAATTAACTGCACATGCACATACAAATTATATGACGTTTGTACGACCGAGTTAACGACCTAAACGCCACATTTATGCAAAAACATATGCTTCTAACAAACGACACTCTATTAGGTTGCGTTACCGATCGAGTGTCGCCTGAATCTAAGGAAAAACAATGGCCTACATACGAACATCTCTTAGCCGCGTTACCGATCGATGCCCATATGTTTTTTGGGAAAGGGGAAGGGAAGTTGACTTACCATAAGGATACTAGATTCGCCGCGTGATCGACATAGTACCCAGACAGTAAGCCAATACTTACCACAAGGACACCATCTTCCCCGCGTCACCGAGGTGATGCCCCCGTGATAAGCATTGTTCCGGAGAACAGCTTACAGACACACTCCTATTGTGTGGTAAGGTACCTTATTACTTCCGCGCACTACGACAAAAGGCACGCTACCACACAACATATACACACACACACACACAACACATACCTAAATCGTGTGGTCAGGTACTCTGCTGCTGCCGTGCACTACGACGCAGAGCATGCTCCCACACGACCCCCTCTCTCCCTCTCTCCTCTCTCCTCTCGACGTACCTGCAAAGGTGGCGCAAGCTCTCTCTCTCTCTCTCTCTCTCTCTCTCTCTCTCTCTCTCTCTCTCTCTCTCTCTCTCTCTCTCTCTCTCTCTCTCTCTCTCTCTCTCTCTCTCTCTCTCTCTCTCAGAAGGCGAAAGCGATAATAGACCCAGCGGGCCCGATCGGGCCCGTGTATATATAACGCAAATAGCCCGCCAGGCTTATCCGCTTTCCCGGCGGGCCCGTCGGGCTTCTTTGTTAACCCAGCGGGTGTTTTGTGGGTTTGCAAGTCACCCTAAACCGGTTTCTGTGTGATCATGTTTGCTGTGATCATGTAAATGTGTCAATAAGACCTTGTGATCACACAAAATTTGACGTAATTACGTAAATATTAAATCCCTGTGAATCATGGTGATACCGAAGAAAAGCAAAAGTGCAACCCCAAAATCAAAGCAACAAAAGCAAGTTGGGATTGGTTTCTTTCAACTCGATTTTTTGGCAGTATTCTTCATCTGCTTTTCAATTTAATTATCCTAGCTAAAAGTCATGTTTTGTCATGTCGTCATAGGTCTGTTATGATTTTATCTATTGTCATTTATTCTCATGCCCATGTTTTGTATGGGTTATAGACACTGCCATATAAATATAATGGTAAGACCAACCTTTGTTGTTTGGTCGGGTTCTGGTATGTCTCACACTGATGGTTGTTTGAGGGAAGTACACACACACCTATGCTATTGTCAAGGGCGGGGCTTATACTCATGGTTTCAGGTGATTGGATTGTGCCATGGTCTGTATCAAGTTCATAGTTAGTGGTTTGGGCTTGAGGGGGGGGGGGGGGGGGGGGGGGGGGGGGGGGGGGGGGGGGTGTTGTTGGGTATGCAAGCCCAGTAATGTCTTAGCCTGTGGGAACAAGTCTCATAATACATGCAGCTATAGACCACCGGTTTAGTGGAGTTTAGTGGAGATTGCATGATCAAGTCTGTGGTTATATATGTAATTGATTTTAATGAATATCATCATGTCTTATTGCTTTGAACAGTGTCAACTTGCTCTCTCTCTCTCTCTCTCTCTCTCTCTCTCTCTCTCTCTCTCTCTCTCTCTCTCTCTCTCTCTCTCTCTTAGTGAATGCAAATGAGATTATCTTGCTCCATTTTGACTATATGTTCCCTACCTACTCGGAATCCCCCATTCCTACTTACCTCTATTGCTCATATCTTCCTATTATATCATCTACGGTTTGAATTATTCTTCATTTTGATATTTGTTCGACCAATGGCCTTTAATCTATAGTTTTGATCCTTCAGAAGTTGGCTCAAAATCCATCCTGTGCCAAAACTTTTTATATTTGCCATGTTTGTAGCCCTTGCTTTGAAGATTTGGCATTTGCTCTCAGAACTCAACTATGATTTTCTTGGCTCGCCTTAATAATTTTTGTTGATTATATATCCTTTTTTCTTTTTTAGCGTTTAAAAACAAAAGAAAACTACCCACTGAGAGCGGATTTTTGAGATGGGGCTCAACTCAAGGCTCCCACCAGACAACCACTCCGTGAGGACCTACACACGCATATTTCTTAGGGGCACCACCCTCTTTTATGGAGAAAGAAGGAAACCAAAACAAACCATATACACAACACACACACACACACACACACACACACACCTTCCTTATGTGCTTCAACACAAAATGCCCTTCAACCATTCAACACACACTCCTTAAGCAATCCCTTTGAACACTGCACAAACTCACATGCAAAGAGTGACCTTCACCATATTAGTTCTCATATACTTCTAAGAAAAGTAAGCACACAACCTCTTAGCAAAGCTCAAAACACTATAATGCACAAATACTTGACAACTCCTTTCCTTTCCCAAAAGAATAGACTACTTACACACATAAGGCGGCATGCATATAGAGCTCTTCTCCATCTATGCAGCCCCAAGACTTACTTACACACAACATAGGGAGAGAAGCCAAGCAAATAGACACCATGGTGCACAAAAAAAATTCTCAACAAAACAAGCAACCAAATGAGCACAAAATATGAGAAGCTACCAAGATATGCTTAACAATTTTACACGCGTTTAGAGAAAAAGTGTGACGACGACACCCTAATTGCAGCAATTTGTTGATCAAACCATGAGATAGATCATTGAACTTGATATCCTTGCTCTCATATCGAAGCTACAATCCTTATTTAGGGATGAGTATGGTAAGAGAAATGTTTGCAAGAGAATGGTAGCAATAGCATATTGATGCTCTCTCTATGGCACCGCTTATGATAGCGAGCTTAGGAAATGGATAGGGAGACAAGAGGAGAGAGAGATTAGGGCTTCCCTAACCTTATAGGAGCTTATTTGCAGAAATGAAGTAGGTGTGTATGTTTTTGTGCTTGCCAAAGGGCCTTTTTATAGTTGTACAAGACCTTGGGTTAGGTTAAACTTGACTAGGGTAGGTAATTAACCATAGTTAGGTTCCCTTTTGACCATTCCTTCAATTATGCAAATAAGCGAATTATTTTTTCATTAAAAATAGCCTTTTAAGTCGTGGAGACTCCATAAGGGTTGATAATGTATGTGGGCCCCACCATGATGTCCCTCCAGTGGCTCCTGGAGAGTGTCCCCATCCTGTTTTTTGTGTCTCTGGAAGCATCTTGAGCCGACCCCTCCACATGCAAGTGGTTTTTAACTCCCCATTGGTATTTTAGAATGTTGAAGAAGTCAAGAAAACTTTTCACCTTTGTGGTTTACCTGATTGTAACTTTGACCTGCAGCAGTAACAATGTCCGCAGCACCTTGTTTTCACCATAACTTTCAGCCTGTAACTCAGAATTGGGTGCTCTAAAAGTCAAAATTGACCTTCTCAAAGTGTTTAAGCTGATTTTGGAGTGTTTCTCAAGTATATCCACGAGCTAAGGCGTTCAAGATGCATCCAAAACACCTTTTGAACCAAGTCTCCTTGTAGGGGACCCTTTAGCATGCATCCAAGGTGTAGCATGCTTTTTCATTTCAAAAGAGAATACACCTTAAACAAATGAGTTAGGCTCAAATAAAGTTTGATTTATTGGGGATATACATTATATTTAAGATTTGTTGATCAACACAAGTAAATGATCCAAGAGTTGGGTCACATAGTGGTGGGGAAGGAAAGGCCTACAAAGTTAACCCTACCCTTGAGAGAAGATGGGTAAGATAAGTGCCCATAAATTATTTATTTACAAATTATGGGATGTAGATAGCTATTTAAATTAGTAAAGGTAATTAGTTAAAAGAATATGCAGTAAAAAAATTAGGAGAGTAGAATTAAGTTTACTATTTTCATTTAGCATGAAGAGAGAAATATGATGTAAATGCATAAAGATCTAAAAAGGGAAGATCTAAGAAGGGTAAGGTGTTTGTATGAAAAAGGCAATTACGGAAAGAGAGAATGAACACTAGGTTAAAACTTTGATAAAAAATATATGCATTTGAGTAGAAATGTAGTGCAAATGCAAGGTTATTGTTTAACGCTACGCATATTAGCCCTCCCCCTTCATCTAGGATCATTCATGCTCCTAGATGAAACAAAAGAGTTTTTTCCTTTCTTTTTTTTTCTTTTTTTCTTATTTTTCCAAAAAAAGGAGTGATATGCACTCTTTTACTCTATTAGACCTGCTTTTCATTACCTCAATCCCATAAATCGGAGATGGGAGGGTTGCCTTGGGTATGTTCAGATTCCAAGGCTGGTTCTTCTTTGCACATCAAAGCTTTAAAAATAGGTCGAGCATTTGCCAAGCCGAAGGGAGTCATGCCAATTTGGAGCTTAGACGATATAGGTAGATGACTTCCTATCAACGGATTGATACGTTGAAAGTAGGGCCTTAATCTCCATCCATTGACTCTAGTCTTGTGGAGTTTTCCTGATAAACCTGCTAATCTGTAACTACCATTCCCAAACTTTTTTTTTATCATGAAAGGTCCCTCCCATCTTTGCAAAAAAATTTTGTCAAGTCGAGTATCAAGTCGATTATCATAGCGAAGAACCAACATACCTTCCTTCAATCCTTTCCCCTTGAGCTTCTTGTTGATTTTGTCCCTTTGGCTTGTGGCTTGGGCAATGTAATAGTCGATGGAATCTTCTCTATCAAGCTCAAGTCGTTGAAGATCTAAAATTCTTTTGAACAAAGCTTCTTTTGGTCTCTTTGCTCCCCGTGAGAGAATGCGTAGGCTTGCAAGATCCACCTCAATAGGAAGGAGTGCCTCCTGTCCATATACCAAATGAAAAGGAGTGAATTGAGTGGATACCTTGAAAGATGTTTTGTATGCCCATAGAGATGCAGTCAAATGACGATCCGAGTCGTTTGGTCGATCTGCAACCTGCTTAGAAATGATCTTACATATCATTCCATTCACCTTTTCAACCAACCCATTGCACTGAGGGTAGTAAGGTGTAGAATGCAAATGGTTGACTTTTAACTTTGCCAAAAGATTATCTAGGAGCTCTGCTCTAAACCCTGGACCACGATTTGACAAAATCTCTAATGGTGTGCCGAATCTACTGCATATGTGATCAAAGATAAATTTTGATACCTCCTCGGCTATAATTCGTGTTGTACTTGCTGTCTCCGCCCATCGTGTCATGTAATCTACTCCCACAATGATGAAGACCTTCCCGGTAGATGTGCGAGGTAAGGGGCCTATTGCATCCACACCCCACTTCTCAAATGGACCATACAAAATTATTGGAACTAGAGTCTCGTAAGTGAGTCGTCGATCTCCAGCAATCTGACAACCTTTGCATGACTTACACCAATGATGGACATCACGATGTAGATTTGGCCAAACAAACCCTGCTTGCAAAATCTTCCTGTTTGTAATATCATGAGAAAAATGACCCCCACAGACATCATCATGGCATGAAAAGAGGATTCTCTCTATTTCTTGAACAGAGGGCACCCTTCTTAGCACCAAATCTTTCCCTTTATGATACAAATCATCTCCTATGAGTTGGTAAGGAGTTGCCTTTTTTACCAACCTATGCCTTTGCACTTTATCCAAGTGTTTAGGGCACTCACCAGTTTGGAGGAAAAATATGATGTCCTTCAATTCCTCTTGGCCTTGGTACTTTGGTTCATAGAGCTTCACAACTTTATCCAAGTGTTTAGGGCACTCACCAGTTTGGAGGAAAAATATGATGTCCTTCAATTCCTCTTGGCCTTGGTACTTTGGTTCATAGAGCTTCACACCTCCCACCATGATCTGAAGTTTCTCATTGGCGAGATAATCTGCTTCCTTGTTGAGGGTTCTCACAACATGTTGTACCTGTGTAGCTTCAAAGTTCTTTATCAAAGCCTTCACCTGTCTAAGCCACTCCACTAGAGTAGGGTTCTTGCACTTCCATATCCCTTGGATTTGCCTAATAACTAGTAAGGAATCACCTCTTATTATAAGTCTTTAGATGCCAAGTTTTCTGCATTCTTCAAGCCCCAACTTTAAGGTGACATACTCAGTCTCATTATTAGAATGAACATTTTTCAAGGTGATACCTTTCTTAACAAGAACTTCCCTTTGTGGACTTAGAATAAGAACCCCCCCTGCTACTTGATCGTGTTGTCGTCGGTAAGCTCCATCAAAGCACAAAATGTGTGCGTTGTCCATCTCCTCCTCATTATTTTGTGGTGTAGCTTTGTCTCCTACCTTTGGTGACTCTTTCCTTTCTCTCACTTTGTATGGGAGAATGTCTGCAGGACCTGCCCTTGTGCTATCTTCCACAAGAAAAGTGTATTCGAACTCTTGAAGTTCTAGAACCCATTTGGCTATCCTAGATGAGAGGCTCATGTGTTGCACAACATATGGTAAATTGTTTTCCATGGTGAGAATGACAAATGGTGCAGGTAAGAGATATGATCGGAACTTTCTTACCGCAAACATAATTGTGAATACCACCTTCTCCATATCAGTGTAGCCCTTCTCTGTAGCGGTCATGACTTTGCTTGCAAAGTATACTGGCCTCATGTAGCATGTTTTTGGGTCTTTTTGCATGAGAACTACACCGATGGCCTCCATTCCTACACTTGGCGTGATGTAATATGTATCCTTTGGATTTGGTGGCATTATTGTTGGAAGAGAGTTGAGAATACCCTTTACTTCAGTAAAGCATAATTCGTGTTCCTGTCTCCATTCAAATGTGGGTTTGTTTGCTAGCTTGTGCAAAGGTTCCATAGCTTCCGCTAGAAGGTGAATGAAACGAGACATGTACCTTACTTTGTGGTTGAAAGTCATGAGCTCCTTGGTTGTCGTTGGTGGTTGTAGTGACAAGAGAGCATTTACTTTTGATGGATCCACTTGAATTCCTTGCAAAGAAACCACATGACCTAGCAACACCACTTGTGACTCTGCAATGTGACACTTCTCAGGATTAAGTTGTCCCCCAAATTGATGAAGCCTCCTAAGCCCCTCCTCAACTTTTTGGCAATGAAGTCTTTGGCTACTATAGATACAGAAGTCATCCATAAAAACCCTAATTGACTTTCCAAAGAAGGGTTGAAAGACAAGAATTGTAAACCTTATAAAGGTACTAGGAGCATTTGTGAGCCCAAATGGCATCACTCTATAGGCAAAGCAACCCCAAGGTGTGATGAAAGTGGTTTTTAACTGATCTTCTTCTGCTATTCTAGTTTGAAAATACCCTGAATACCCATCACACACTGTGTAACATTCATAGCCAGCTACTTCGTTTAAGATTTCATCTTGGAAAGGAAGAGGAAAATGATCCCTCTTTGTTGCAGCGTTGAGCGGTTTGTAGTCAACACAGACCCTCCATTTTCCGTTCTTTTTAGGGGTTACTACAATTGGGGGCACCCACTCAGAGTTAGACACAGGGTAAATGAAACCATCTTTGAGGAGTCAGTTAACCTCTGTCAAAAGTGCCTCTTGTTGCGTTTTTCCTAGGTGCCTTAGCTTTTGAGCCACAAGTTTAGTACCTGGTTTTAATTCTATGCCATGCTCTATAACATCCACACCTCTAATTTGTGAGTAATCAGTGATAAAAAAATTGGGATACCTCTTGAGCATATCGATGTAGGACCGCTTCTCCTCAGGGGTAAGATCTTTTGCAAGCATCCTCTCAAAGTCTCCAAAGTGCTTGTGGTCACCTTTGTCATCCTTTGTTTGCTCCTTTGTTGGGTCAACCTCTATTGATGGAGTTTTTGATGTGTTGAAGATGATTCCCATTACCTCCAAAGATGATTCTTCTTCGCTATTGGATGTAGTGGTTGAACTTTCCTCGTCGCTTGAGCCAAAACTCTCTTCACTTTCTTCATCAGCCGTGGTCTCATAGTTGATGTCGAGCTGCTTTCCTTCATGCCAATCGTATACTACATGTTGCCCCTTTTTGAGAATCAATTGTCCTCGTCCCCATTTTTGATTTGCATTCACAGCAATGAGCCAAGGCCTCCCTAGCATGATGGGATAGCCCTCCCCCTTGGCCTGCATAACATACATGTCCACACGTGCATCTATATTACATACAAAAACTTTTACATTCTCGATGATCCCTAGGAACTTCACACTTGCATTGTTGGCCAGCCTAGCTTGACAATTAGAGGATTTAGTGATTTCAAGCCCTAGTCTATTCATGGCTCTTTCCGTAATCACACACATTTGTGCTCCACCATCAACATACACATTGGATACCTTCCTACCCCTTACATAGGCATCTACAATAGGTTCCACATTTTGTTGTGGCTTTGAAGTCAACGCCTTTATTGTCACCTTTTCTTTCTTTCTTGGGAGTCTTGTGCTTATAAGTTTGGACCAGTGCCTTCTCACCTTGGGTGATAGATGTAGGAGTTGAGGCCAAGAAATATTGGGCTTTTGAGTTTGCAGATCTTCTAAGATTTGTAGGGTTCCATATTCTTTCCTAATGGAAAATCATTGATGCCGATCTCCCTTCGCCTTGATCTCTGCTTCTTGTCTCCTTCCTCATTCTTTGACTTTTTCTTCCTCTCCTTCCTTGCAGGTTCTGACTCTTCATTCCTTGTGCCTTCATCCTTGTTGTGTGCTCTTGTGCGCTTTTCTGCTGGAATAACATCAAAATGTATAGGGATCACCTCTATCTCCTCTTCCAGCTTTATGACGTTTACTCCTCTCTCTTCCTCCACTGGTGGGACAGGAGGGATGTTTGCCACTGGAGGTGGTGGTGGTCGACGAAGAATTTGTGGGGCTTGAGCATGCTCTTGCTGCACCATGAGCGGAGGGGGTCTAGGAGGGTATATGTCCCCTGGAAGCCTTCGAGGGTGAGGGCAATTATACATGCCATGACCAACTTCGTTGCAATTCCAGCATCTCAACTCTTCTCCTTGACGTCGTTGATTGCGATTCCCTTCTCTTGGTTGTCGTTGTTGGGGTAGGCCCTGCACTAGATTCAAGGTGAGACTCTCTAGTTGTTGAGTTAATCTTTGCAAGATCTCTTGTTGTGATCCTTCCCCTATTTGTGAAGTTTGGGCAAGAGAGCCCCTAACTTGTGCTCCCATGCTTGGTGAAGAATCCCTCTCAATGACTTCATTTAGGTCCCTTGTTCTATGTGCTTGAAAATCCATGGCCACCTCACGTGCTTCCTCAAATGTTGATGGGATTTTTAACTCTACCTTGGTCTTCAAAATTGGATACAAGCCAGCCATGAACCTATCTTTCTTTAGAAAGTTTGGTGCACCACCTTGGTTTTGTAAGGTAGCCTCCCATCTATCCCATAGGTTAAGGAAAACGGCCTCATAAGATGGGTAGTCTTCAAGGAATACCTGTTTATGTTGAAGTGACACTTCCAAAGACCCTCTCGAGTATCTCCTTGCCCAAATTTGGCAAGAAAAATTGCACGTAGCCTCTCCCAATTGGTTTTGTTTTGAGGTTGCAAGGCCTCGTACCATGCCTTAGCCTCCCCTTTGAGAACGAGTGGAAAAGCACGTAGCTTTACCTCTTCTTGATCTCTCCCAAAGATGAGGTGTTCCATCTCCAAATTATCCAGAAATTCTTGTGCATCCTCACAATTTTTAGAATGAAAGGTAGGAAAAGTGCTTGACATTTTTACAATACAAGGAGGCTTGTGTACCACAAAGTTTTGACTACAATGAGTGATCACATCAAAATGAAAATATATACATCAAGTGTTAGTTCATAATTTATCATAGGCAAAATAAAAGGGTTGATTGAGGCATTAATTTCATTAAGGCGAGTGGGTCCAAAAATTCTCCTAATGGTTGCTTGAAATCTAAATTTTGTAGCATTTATGATGTGCACAGATTGACGAGCTATGGGTGTAAAAGGAGAAGCAGCTCCAGGTTGGTTCATGTGACAATGTGTTCTCCTTTTTCTTTCTCTTGAAGAAAGTTTCCTTTTGAGTGGATCGCTATCTAGGCACCTCTTGTCCCTGCCTCAAAACAAAATAAAAACATGGACATCGAATGAATCATCATAATTAATGAATGGATTAATGATGGGATTTGGAGATGCCAATATTTCACCAAGTCTTTCTGCTCCAAACATAAAAACAATGCGTTGTTGGTAAAAAAAATTGCGATCTACACAAATGTTAATTCTGATGCGTTGTGCAAAATGAAAAGCATATGGTGCAACTCTATTGTTCATGAGGAGAATAGAAGGCAATTAGGAAAGTTCCTTAGTGGGGGCACCACTTTTATGAGAGCGGATTTTTGAGATGGGGCTCAACTCAAGGCTCCCACCAGACAACCACTCCGTGAGACCCTACACACGCATATCTCTTAGGGGCACCACCCTCTTTTATGGAGAAATAAGGAAAACAAAACAAACCATATACAACACACACACACACACACACACACACACACACACACACACACACACACACACACACACACACACACACTCACTCACACTCACACTCCGTGAGACCCTACACACGCATATTTCTTAGGGGCACCACCCTCTTTTATGGAGAAAAAAGGAAACCAAAACAAACCATATACAACACACACACACACACACACACACACACACACACACACACCTTCCTTATGTGCTTCAACACAAAATGCCCTTCAAACATTCAACACACACTCCTTAAGCAATCCCTTTGAACACTGCACAAACTCACATGCAAAGAGTGACCTTCACCATATTAGTGCTCATATACTTCTAAGAAAAGTAAGCACACAACCTCTTAGCAAAGCTCAAAACACTATAATGCACAAATACTTGACAACTCCTTTCCTTTCCCAAAAGAATAGACTACTTACACACATAAGGCGGCATGCATATAGAGCTCTTCTCCATCTATGCAGCCCCAAGACTTACTTACACACAACATAGGGAGAGAAGCCAAGCAAATAGACACCATGGTGCACAAAAAAAATTCTCAACAAAACAAGCAACCAAATGAGCACAAAATATGAGAAGCTACCAAGATATGCTTACCAATTTTACACGCGTTTAGAGAAAAAGTGTGACGACGACACCCTAATTGCAGCAATTTGTTGATCAAACCATGAGATAGATCATTGAACTTGATATCCTTGCTCTCATATCAAAGCTACAATCCTTATTTAGGGATGAGTATGGTAAGAGAAATGTTTGCAAGAGAATGGTAGCAATAGCATATTGATGCTCTCTCTATGGCACCGCTTATGATAGCGAGCTTAGGAAATGGATAGGGAGACAAGAGGAGAGAGAGATTAGGGCTTCCCTAACCTTATAGGAGCTTATTTGCAGAAATGAAGTAGGTGTGTATGTTTTTGTGCTTGCCAAAGGGCCTTTTTATAGTTGTACAAGACCTTGGGTTAGGTTAAACTTGACTAGGGTAGGTAATTAACCATAGTTAGGTTCCCTTTTGACCATTCCTTCAATTATGCAAATAAGCGACTTATTTTTTCATTAAAAATAGCCTTTTAAGTCGTGGAGACTCCATAAGGGTTGATAATGTATGTGGGCCCCACCATGATGTCCCTCCAGTGGCTCCTGGAGAGTGTCCCCATCCTGTTTTTTGTGTCTCTGGAAGCATCTTGAGCCGACCCCTCCACATGCAAGTGGTTTTTAACTCCCCATTGGTATTTTAGAATGTTGAAGAAGTCAAGAAAACTTTTCACCTTTGTGGTTTACCTGATTGTAACTTTGACCTGCAGCAGTAACAATGTCCGCAGCACCTTGTTTTCACCATAACTTTCAGCCTGTAACTCAGAATTGGGTGCTCTAAAAGTCAAAATTGACCTTCTCAAAGTGTTTAAGCTGATTTTGGAGTGTTTCTCAAGTATATCCACGAGCTAAAGCATTCAAGATGCATCCAAAACACCTTTTGAACCAAGTCTCCTTGTAGGGGACCCTTTAGCATGCATCCAAGGTGTAGCATGCTTTTTCATTTCAAAAGAGAATACACCTTAAACAAATGAGTTAGGCTCAAATAAAGTTTGATTTATTGGGGATATACATTATATTTAAGATTTGTTGATCAACACAAGTAAATGATCCAAGAGTTGGGTCACATAGTGGTGGGGAAGGGAAGGCCTACAAAGTTAACCCTACCCTTGAGAGAAGATGGGTAAGATAAGTGCCCATAAATTATTTATTTACAAATTATGGGATGTAGATAGCTATTTAAATTAGTAAAGGTAATTAGTTAAAAGAATATGCAGTAAAAAAATTAGGAGAGTAGAATTAAGTTTACTATTTTTATTTAGCATGAAGAGAGAAATATGATGTAAATGCATAAAGATCTAAGAAGGGAAGGTGTTTGTATGGAAAAAGGCTGTTACGGAAAGAGATAATGAACACTAGGTTAAAACTTTGATAAAAAATATATACATTTGAGTAGAAATGTAGTGCAAATGCAAGGTTACCGTTTAACGCTACTCACCACAATTATTATTAATTGGCCAAAATTATTGTAATCACTCTTATATACATATTCTTAGCCTAGCATCTTATTTTTTGTGAATGGTGTCAATATGGCTCATGTTTATGCCTGCTAAGAGCTAAAAAGATCTAAAGAAATGATAAAAGAAAAGAAAATATACAAAATGATGATTATCTCGCTGCTAGTTTTCCCCCCTTCCAAGAGTGATTCATCCCGGAGGAACATGTGTCAAAGTGCATGGGTATACGGAGTAAGTGTCTATGCATAGCCGTATATTGTGGCGCTAGGATGCGAATGGAAAATATGCATGGGGTAACAAAGTGTGGTGCAAGATGTGAGTTTTGAACTATAAGTTCAGGGGTTTTTGATGATGAGGTTAGTTTGAAGCTACGTGGTCCAAACAAAAGAAGTTGAACAAGACGCGCTCTATCTTTGATAGTGGCACCTCATTGTTTTGACACTCATTGTCTTTTGATTGATTTTTTTTTTGGATGCCATTGAAATTTCTTTGATGTGGATTTTGAGTTTGAGTCATCCGAGTTGGTTTCGATTTCCATTTCCAAATGACTTCTTTTGGTTATTGATGGTGTGATTGTGCTGACCTTCTCTTCTTTACAAATGTGGTAGCTTTTTGTGGTTGCGTGTGGTTTGGGTTTGGTATTGGTTGGTGCGACGTAGGTTGAATTTCAGAAAAATGTCATTTGAGTTTCCATATTTTCTTTGGATGGGTTTGCATAATGGATTTTTTAACCCATATTTTCTTGATCACCTTTCTAGAACATTGTGGTATCGGAGCAAAAGTTGGTTGAAAAGGTTCCCATAGGTAATCTAATTGTACAAATGGGTTGGCAAAAGATTTGTCATCTAGCATGAGTTGTAAGGTATTTTCCTACCAATTTGATGTGGCTTTATAAGTGCGCATCCACGGTACTCCCAGAATAACTGCTTCATTAAGGTTTGTATCTACAACTACATGAAATTGATGAGGATAGACTTTTCCATCAATAGTTATTGGTAAATTGACGTGTCCCAGGCTGTTCATTGTTCCTTGGTTGCCCACCTTGAACCCAATAGTATTTGGCATTAGAGGTTTCCTTGTCAATTTTGCAAATGTCGAGTAGTTGATGACATTTTCTCGTGCCCCAATGTCCACTAATGCTCGCTCGGTTGTACCATCATGAAGTTGAAGCAAAATTTGTAGATCTATGCCCCCTAACCATGTAGGCTCCATTTGTATTGATGCTATTGGAGGGGAATTGATGCAATTGTTTTGTTGGAAATTTATTTGAAGGTGCTTTAATATTCTGATCTTGGCCTCATGTTTAGCCTGCTCCTGAATAGCATGGGCTCAATTTCTCTGCTCATCCGCTGTATGAATTGTTTGGAGCTCTTCTAGTGTCAATGGAGAAGATATTTCTTCAACCTGCAGCCACTTATCCAATTTGGCATCTCCTCACCTGCCAATATTGCAAGCTTGATGGCTCCACTTTGTGATATATGATGAAGTTACAAAAGTTCCCATCCCTCGTTTTTTGAGTTTTTTGGAGTGTTGCTTTAGGGTATATTCTAAAACGTAATCCTCTTTTTGGAACTCCTTTCTAATCACGTGTTGATCATGAAAAGCTTTCATTTGTCTTTTTTGAGCATATATTCTTGCTACCGCTCTCATTCTAGTTTCATAGAGCTGCTCCAATATGTCTAGTCTTTCCGATAGTTTGTGTCCCATCCATCCTAACTGTGTTGCGACTCGAAGCGTGTTAATTAAGAATTCCATGGGTAGATTAATCCCAAACACAAGTTTAAATGGAGTGGTTCCTATGGAGGTTTTAAATGCTACCTTGTAAGACCATAATGTTGAGTGTAGCTTCTGGTCCCAATCAGTTCTAGAGTCACTCACTATTTTGGTGAGCATTGTGCATAAGATTTATTGGTACTCTCGGATTGTCTGTTATCTTGGGGGTGATAGAGTGATGATTTGCTATGGATCACCATGAATTTGTCGAGTAAGATTTCAATGACATTGTTTACAAAGTGTGTTCCTCTATCACTCACAATTTCAATGGTAGACCGTATTTGGTAAAGATATGTTCAAAGAGGCACCGTGCCATAGTTTGTGCATCGTTTTTCTGGGCTACTTTTGCTTCCACTTATATGTTCAAATAATCTGTGGTACTATGATGTATTGTGTGTGCGTCAAAGAGAGAGGGAGGCAGGGAGAGGGGAGGAGGAGGGGAGATGGTGGTAGGGAGGGAGAGGGGAGGGAGGAGGAGGAGAGAACAAAGGTTTTTTTTGGGGGGGCTCAATTTTGATTATTGAAGAAGGAGAAAAATTGATTACAATGTGTTACTGAGTTGTTGCTCTCAGTCATACGTACAAAGCTCCTCAAGAACTTTAGATAATGTTACAAAGGTGTGTTCACACTAGAGATTTTGAACTTTATACCTAAGGTTTTCCATTTGGCTAATGACTGATGTAGAAGGATTTTGAGTTCATGACTATGTCCCTGCATATAGTCTTTGATAGAGGACCGTCATGGTGTTTGGATCCAAAACATTCTATGGTGTGGGTATCTTATGTCATCTACTCTATGAATGGGAAAATTCAAGGAGGTTGGCACAGACAAGAGGCTGTGCAGGTTCAGAGGGGACAAATGCATGACACGTTGTGTTCACAAAGTGAATTTGAGTTAGGGCATTAACATCCCTTAGACGGATTCTCAATACTTATTGTTGCCTTGGTATTACAAATTTAACGATGCTTTTTCTTGCATATGTTGAATGTTGACTGTACCAGTGCTCCAATCAATCTGTACGTTGTACTTTCACTGTCATGGTTGACCAAGCAATAATGGATAAGTTGACTTATCTTCTACCACATAAAACTTACGCGGATAGAGGTAGTGATTAATCTGCACATGTATCGCCGTCCAGCCCAATGCCTTGATAGAGTGCTATGTATAACTTTGAATGTTGTGTTGTGTTGGTTGAAATTATTCCTCAAGTGTCAGCTACTTGTATAGGATTTAGGAAATAAGATTTTCTTGAGCTCTAGAATCTAGGATTTCCCGAGGATTCCCCTGGGCTCCACTTGATTACCTCCAAGCTAGACTTTTATGGTTGGATCCACCGTATGCTCCTCTTCAAATCTGTCACTTTGATCACATTGATCCATAGTGGTGGTTCGTGTGATGTTGCTATTGTCATTGAAGCTTCCATTTTCCATACGCTCTTTGGCTTCTTCTTGAGCTTCTTTGACTACTCCTTTTCTTGAGATCGTTTCTTTTTTGCATGTATTTATTGAAGCATGCTCAGGGTTAGTGGTAGATGATACTTTTTAACCGATAGCCACTAATCCAATTAGGCATTTCTTCACCATCCAATGTAGAAAGCTTGATGGCCCCACTTGGTGATATATCAGTGTGATTAGAAAGGGTCCCATCCCTCACTTTTTAAGTTTTTTAGCATATTGTTTCAATGTATAAACCATGACATAATCTTCGATTTTAAACTCTTTTGAGCATATATGATTATCAAAAAAATTCCTTTTGTCGCCTTTTTTGAGCATAGATAGAGGCTATGGCCTTCTAGAAAAGCTCATCTAGTTTCTCAAGGTCATTGACTGTAGAAGAAAATTCATGACATGTCCATCTGAGTTGTTTAGCTACTCTTAGTGTTGGGATCAGGAACTCTAGTGGCAAGATTGCATTCAGGCCAAACACCATGTTGTATGGTGTTGTTCCAATAGATATTTTGTAGGCCACCCTATAAGCCCATAGTGTGGTGTGTAACTTTTGGTCCCAATTTGCTCTTGAATCGGATACTATTTTTGTCAAAACAGTGTATAGAGTCTTATTTGTAGCTTCACTATCCATTAGCCTATGGATGGTATGCAGACTTCCTGTACACTACCATGAATTTGACCAAAAGATCTTCAATAACCTCATTAAGGAAAAGTGTGCCCCGATCACTAACAATTTCTATGGGTAGGCCATATCTAACAAAGATATTTTTGTATAGAAATTGTGCAGTGGTTCTTGTATCTTGTTTCTGTGTGGCCTTAGCTTTAGTCCACTTTGTGAGATAGCCAGTAACCACAATGATATATTGGGCGCGAGTTATGTAAGCGGGGGGGGGTGTGAAATTGGTCCCACAAAATCTATACCCCACTTAGCAAAATCTCGGGGATCACCATTATACGAGCGAAATCTTATGAGCTATACTTCTTGTAAACCCAATGTGAAGAGTGTTTAAAAAAAATTCAAGAGATATTTCTCTTGGAAACTATACAATGGAGAAAAATTCAATAAGAGATCTATATTTAAAAGTTTAAAGATTGGATAAGAGCATGCTTTGACCAATTCTACTTGCTTTGTTTTCTTCTCATTTCTAATGACAACAGTATTCATATTGCAGCATGTTGCTCTATATGATTATGCAAACTTTGTATCTTTAAATCTCTGCTTATCATTTGAGAGTATGATGTTTAATGCATGCATAATTTGAAACGACCTGGAACACACATTATAATATGTATGTCCCTCGGATTGATCTTACACTTAATAGTATATTCAAATGAACAAAAGTGTTTGAGGTTTAGACTCAAGGGATTTCTCTCCCTCTCTGTCTATCAACATGTCTTGCGTTCAAGACCAATCGACAAATTTTCCTAATAGTTTGAATTTATCCCGTTCCTTGAAGCAAAGAGGCATGATGAATATTCCGGACATGATGAGAGGCAAGTGCAAGGTACACATCTCTCTCTCTCTCTCTCTCTCTCTCTCTCTCTCTCTCTCTCTCTCTCTCTCTCTCTCTCTCTCTCTCTCTCTCTCTCTCTCTCAAAACACATACACACACACACAATTGTACTTGCCCCTCCTAGTGGGTTTCGCCAAGTGTTGAGGTCAGGGAAAAGAGCCATGGCTCCATAAGAAAAACTTTCAAGAAACCATTACGTAGCAGGAAAAAGGCGTTCTTCAAGTGGGTTTCGTTGGCAAAACCCTTGAGGTCCGAATCTTCGGGTCTTGCAATTGTCATCGTCTTGCGCTACGTGAACGAGAAACTGGGCATTCGAAACGAGCATGCATGCAATTTCTGTGTACAAAAGGCCAAATTGGTCTGCCTCGCCAACAAGACGAGCCTTCTTTTCATTACATGCAGAGCAAAGAGCTCTCTCTCTCTCTCTCTCTCTCTCTCTCTCAAACACGCAAGTGCACAGATAGATCATGTTCCCTCTCTCAGAGGAAAAATACCGACTTTGGATTGAGCTGTTTTGGTGGGCACCGTGGGCCGTGTCATATATTGCATCCCGCCTTGCTGCTACAGCATCATCATCATCAGCAGCAGCAGTAGCAGCAGAGTTGAGTGATCATTTGCGGCAAGCATATAGAGATACATGAAAACTCTCTCTCTCTCTCTCTCTCTCTCTCTCTCTCTCTCTCTCTCTCCCCATAAACAATCCATTTGCACTTTCGATTTAGAGAGAGAAGCTGGGGGATCCCTTGCATTTCACATGGAAATGTGGTGTAGCCTAGAGGATCTCAGAGTTTCCCGAGAGGGAGGGAGAAAAAACAATTGTTGAGGCAGCCCATCACGCAGGTGCCATGGCGACCTTGATCCTCTCATGAAACCCCTTTCTGTCTGCCCTGCAAAAACATGCGAGAATGGCAAACGGTTCCCCTGCTTTTCTCTCTTCCCTCTCCCACTCCTCCCTTTCTTTCATGCTCTCTCAATGTTAACTCTCGTGGCTCACGGACACCCTATCGCCTACGACGGACACCGTAACCGTATTATTTATTTAAGTAGAGTCAGGCACCGGGCTTGTCGGTCCAATAGGGAAAGGTAGAGTGATCGCCGATGAGAGGCGCACTCTAACACGAACATGCTAGGGTTAGTTGGCTAAGCATGGGTGCCCAAGTGTGAATGGGGTGAGCTCACATAAAAGCCAATTAAACCTAAAATTGAGTCATTCTCTCATTGTGCAATAGAAGCTGCTCTTGTTCCATCTCCACCTTCTCCTTCACCATCTCCTTGTGTGTGTGTGTGCGTGTGAGAGAGAGAGAGAGAGAGTGAGAGTGTGTGTGCGATCGAGAGTTGCGGCGGCACGACGGGGGCGAGGCGGTTGAGCGCGGCATAGCGGCGTCTCCCTCTTCTTCGCGGTGCGGGAATCCTTCATTCGCAACTACGCAGGAAGGTGAGTGACACACCGTTCTTCCTTGTGAGCTTGTCTGTTGTATGACTGTGTGCTAGGAGCCTTTGTGGCTCGCACACGGCGCGTAGCAAGTCCCTAGCCTTGACATTTTTGGCGCCGCTGCCGGGGAGCTACTGCGCGTGAAGCTCCAATGGCGACCTGAAAATTGTATTGAAGCTATTTTTTATGCAGGAAAGGCTCGGCTTAAGTTTGATTATTGTTGTCTGCATTCAAGTTTTCTGTGTTCTGTTAAGGTCTGTTTTGCTAGTTCTATTAAGTTCAGATTTCAGCTTACACAGTTAGCATTTCTTACATGTTTGCATTTTCTGCATTTTCTGTGTTTTCACTGTACAGTTCTGTCAAGTTTCAATTTCTGCATTTTCTGTGTTTTCTGTGTTTTCTGGTTCGTGCACAGTTAGGCGCACAGTTAGTTAATTAAGCAGGTTAGTAATTAGGTAAACCACTGATTAGCAGATCAGTAGAGGTAAGTGGGACAGTAAATAGTTAGGTGAGGTCAACGCGCACCAAAACGCGCACCAAATAATATCTCAAAAAACAGTTTTTTTTTAATTAAAAAAAATATCGAAAAAAGAAAAAAAAATCGTTTTCGAAAAAAAAAATATCGAAAAAAAAAAACGTGAGCGAGGGGGAGGTTAGATTTTCGGAAATAAAAAACGTGAGTTATAAAAAACGTGAGTTATAAAAAACGGACGGGTTGGTTTGTATAAAAGTTAGATCGGGATCAGGATCATTTACCCAAGCCCAAGCCCAAGCCCAGGCCTCAGTCCTCAGGCTTATGATATATACTAGACTCACTCTTATATATATACCCTACTCCCTCAAGAGGGAATGAGAGCATGTGGGACAAGTCCTCCACTCTCCTCCCTTCTCTTCCCACTTGCACCCTTAGACTTGCTATTTGGAGCCTAGTTCCCCAGCTAGGAAAAGACTGTTTCGGGCTTTTCTGGAGCAAAATAGAACCAAACGGTGGGCTGTAAAGCACAGCGCATCCCTCCTAGCGATACGCTCGTTTCGAGCTATCACACGGCCCATTCCACGACACGCTCTAAAAAATCTAGCAAAAAAACAAACAAAAAAACACGCAAAAAACTAGTCACAAGGCCTCCTAGAGCAGCTTTTTGACACCTTAGGGTATCAAAAGCACATGCACTTACGCTCTAGGCGGGTGTTAGAACACGAGCATATTGAGGGTGCCTCTGTTCATACGGACACCCATTACCCATCCACGATAGGCTCTAGACCGTCAGCGGGGACACAAGGTAGCACCACCCAAGACCCTAAAATAGCCGCTAGTGATTCCTCCTCCGACTCAGAAATCATGGAAGCATACCCTACCCAAAACACTGAGAGAGAAGGCCATGCACCTCCCGAAGCTCCACAGTCTAGTACTAGTATGTTTAGCCATTTCATGGAAACATTAGGTAGAGCTACTCGCTCGGAACTTGATGCAAATAAAGCACACGAAGGGGGTGGGGAAGTGGACTCTCCTTTCACATCGCACGTGGACCCCACACCCCGAAAGAGTGTCCATGTGGATATCCTGCCAACTTCTTACCAAGAAGGCCCTGTTGAGCTACCTCCTTCAGAAGTTCTCTCTAGAGTACCGTTGCTGACAAGTAAAACCACGGGGAGCAACATTGCTTCTACCTCACAAGAAACTGTTAACACGTCGACTCTAGAAGGATTGTTCATTAATGATCATTGGACATACGACCTCCACACTGAGGTGTTGACGGATCTACACTCTGGCCACGCCTACCATGTAGGATGGATAGAGATTGTATGATCCACCTCTAGTGCCACAAGCCTTGATGATCAACAAAAAATGATCTGTAATGTTATCCATGGCATTATTCAATCAAAAAGGCAAAACCGAGGGGTAAATATACTCTCAACTGGCCCCATGAGATTTCTGGATACGAGCAAGGCTCAATAGCCTACTCTATCACAAATGGAGACTCCTCTAATGAGCCCCATGGACCCATCTTACGTCATTTCACCTGGGGTCTCTATGCAATCCGAGCCTCCGAGCGACAACTTTAGCTTCCCTAACATGGCTCAACCCTCTATTAAGGAAAACACAGTGCTCACTCCAGGGATAAGCCTGACAGAGAATGTACCAATGACATCTACGGTTAGCGCAGTGCCACTACCTAGTGTCGTAGTACCTAATATGGGGCCTCAACCGTATGTGCCTCTAGCCCCTTATGCACACATGGCCCCCACACCTCCAATTGTACCACTTGTTTATGCTCCTCAAGTGCCGCTCCCTAGCCCTTATCCGAGTGGACCTATGCCCGGTTATGTTCCATATCCTGCATCATCCACACATATGCCAAGACCGGTACCCGTCCCTCTCCCACATATGATTCCAAGAGTACCTCCACCGGCCCTGCCTCCTCACATAGGTGACTTAGCAGCGTTTGCTCAAACCATAGGTCGATCTATCGCGGAAAATATGCGTCATGCATCTGATAGAGAGCCTAGAAGTAAGGCAGTACAAATTGCCAAACTCACGCAAAAATTCAATGGGGACGAAGATGCTAGAAAACACATTGAAGTGTTTGAACAAGTATGTGATTCCTTAGGGGAACGCAACAAACTACATAAGTGCAATGCCTTAAGCTTGACATTAAGTGGGAAGGCTGGAGATTGGTATAGAACCCTAAGGGTGGATGAGAAAACAATCTACCCTACCCTTTGAAGGTTGTTTCTAAAGGAGTACATACAAGAAGGTGTGCTTTGGGGTGTAGCATCTTAGCTACAGAAGGCCGAACGTAAGGAAGGAGAGTCAGTAAGGGACTTCATTAGTCGTCTAAAGCACTTAAACTCTCGCTGCCCTGTAAATGAGCGCTTCAACAATAACCAACTGCTTGATCGATTCATTCGAGGGTTGAGGAATGAAGGAATCTATAATGGACTAGTGATTAGAGGTATCACAACCTGGGAAGATGTCACTGCCAATGCAATCCAATTAGAGGACAACTTGATGATAGCAGGCATGAGGGTGTCTACTGACACGAGATCCACTAGCTCACAAGCCATTGAGTATGAACCCATGACTGCAAAGCCCATTGCCAATGAGCCAAAGGTATTTGAGACATTCTTGACAGACCTCACCAAGGCAATCCAAGAGTCTATTAAGGATAATCGACCCCCTCAAAATAGTCACATGTATCCAAGAAGGGAGCAACAATGGTGTTCCATTTGCTTAGGTCCACATAGCACTAGTGATTGCCCTACGTTTAGAATAAAATTTAATGGAACTTGCAACGCATGTGGTAGGTATGGTCACCAAGCTAAGGATTGATTAATGATCAAACGTATGATGGCAAATAGACCACCTGTAGCCTGGACGGATGCGCCTCGAGCTCCTGTATTGATGCCTGCTCCACCTGTTGAGCAACTACCGCAACACATGGTCCCTAGATCTCAAAATGTTGTACAAGCTACACCGCTACCACCTCCTGTGCTAGGACCGCAGCCCCCGCATCCAAGAGTCGCCCCTATGAACCAAGTGGGTTGCGAGCCATCAAATGCTTATGCAGATGGCTGTGAGGAGGAAATTGACACTAGTATTGCCTACGGACTTGATACATTGGAAGAGTGTCCTATATACTACATGGAAGATTGTTGGGGACAAGTCAAGCCGGTTTATCAAGCTGCTGCTCTCGCATCCAGAGGTCAAAATATCAACACCGAGGCTAGGAGGCCACCTCTTCAACGCTACGAGTGTGGTGGACCATATCGGGCAGCGGAGTGCCCTATTAGGCTGCAAAAGAATGCTGCACAGATGCAAATGAATCAAGGGAGCACGTCTGCAATGCCAATTCTCACATGTAATCGTTGTGGCATAGATCACTTGATTGCCCAATGCCCCTATAACCCAAATGCGCCTAAAATCACACCCCTAAATTTGGTCGAAATTGCTAGTGTGACATCGCCAATACCACCCGTCGCACCTGCTTATGCGATTACACGGTCCATGCTTCAAGGGCCAGGCCATATCCTCAAAGAGAGAGATAACACGTCAGTTATCCAAGCAAAGAAAAAGAAGACACGAAGGAAGAGGTCGCAGAATACGAGAAATTAAAAGCCAAGTTCCAAAACAAACATAGGAACAGGAGATGACCCCGTGTATATGAATGACCTCGAGGATGATTCAGATTCAATCAAGACAATGGAGATTAGAACCAATACCACAAAGGGAAAGACCGACAAAGAAAACCGTAACATGGAACCAAATGAAAACCGAATAAGAGAAAACCATAAAGAGCCTCTGAAAACACCACAAGTGTTTCCAAATCTAATCCAAGACCCCCAAGATAAACCGCAGGGGCAAAAAGGGAAGAATCATAAAAAGAAGATTGGGGCGTACCCAAACCCAGTAGACGAGATTGAGCAGGTGAAACATCTAAGAGGTTTAGTGGAGGAGACTCAAAGGAAACTAGAACCAGAACCCATGCATGTCAAAATTCATGACACAGTGTTTCCCACGCAAGTTCATCCACCCCACATGAACCATAGACCGTTAGCCATATCTAGTATCATCCAAGAAGGGAGTGAGGACGGGACATCAAAAAGTGAGTATACACCCTTCTTGTTGGAAAGGATGTTTAACAAAGGAATACCTAATCCCATTGAGGAATATGAGATTCCATCCTCACCAGTTCCTAGTCAAGGACCTACACCCTGCAAAATGCCAATGAATGTTGCCAAACTAGTGGACTTCATGTCTTCTGAGGTCCGAACCAGGATCATAGCAAAGCTGTATGGAGATCCTGAGTTATTCCTTGCACTTCGAGCATTCCTTAACGGAGAGCTATGAACGGGATTACCGTAGTTTGCGCAACCAAATAGGCCTGACTCGATTATGATTGATGAGGAAAATCATGTGCAATCACTTGACTTAGATGGACACGAGTCTGTGATCGAGGTACCTATTAACGAATTAGGGCACTACTTTGAAGGCGACGAGTTTAATGCGACCCTACCCATCACTACCAAGGGATTAACTATAAAGGGAATTCTTGATGGTGGTGCGGGAGTTTGCATCGTTACAAAAGATTGTTGGGAATCCATGGGAAAACCCTTTCTCAGTGTTACTAACATTGTGGTAAAGATGGCAAATGGTACCATAGCCAAACCTATGGGGATGCTCAAGGATCTTAGGATCAAAGTTCTAGGACACAAGGTACGACATATGTTCATTGTAATGGATTTCTCTAGACACCTTATGTCATATGAAATGATTTTAGGACGACCATTCATGAGGGAAGCACAAATGGTTCATGATTGGTCTAAAAATCATGTCTATTTGCAATTCCAAGACTCTGTCCTTAGAGTGGATTTGGTGACTGGTAAGGTACACCCCTTAGGGAGTAAAACCATTATTGATCATCGCTCTGACACCACAGTTCACTCGGCCCCACTACAATATTGTTACACTTGTAAGAAGGATACAGACATTGGCCAAGATTCTCCTTACATGGATGTGTTACCGGGTATGACGGAATCAGACAACGTAGACTGGGTACACCTAGCTGCAACCATAGATACCTGGGGAAATAGAGGAACCACTTGGGTCACACCAGAGGGGGAAGAGGTACCACAAATTGCACCTATGAACATGATAAGTTCCATACATGCATCTTCTAAGGGCAAGGCAATTGTGGACCAATCTGACAGTGACACCAATAGCTCAATAGAAGACTTTGACCAACACGACTCGGACACTGACTCCCAGAGTGAAACGGATTCTGAATCTCATGAATTAGAGAGTGGAGCAAGTTCAGAGTCAAAACATTCGGAAGGACTGAGCACATCAACCGATGATAGCTCCTCCGAGAGTGAAGAGGACACCAACGAGGACTCCTTTAGTGAGCTAGATCTAAATGCAAATCAAAAGCAGGTCTCAAATAAGAAAAATAAAAACCTTAAGAGGCGTCGATATCGAGCCAATGTACGTGCTAGGATAAAAAAGAAGAGATCCTCAGCAGAATGGCTCAGTTATATAGGAGCATGTGATGCTCATCGAAAATTGGTAGACAATTGGGGTGAATATCTCCAAAATGTTATGTGGTGTAGACCACGACCCCATGACATAGCCCAATTAGAGATCATAGACAAGCCAAAGTTGAGCCGCACTGCAAGGAGGCGTCAAAACCAAGAGTTAGCTCAACAACACAAGAAAGCAGAAATGGAAGCACAAACCAAAGCACAACCAGAATCCACAGACTTGCATCCTGCACCAGAACATTTCAAATCTTACACCACAGGGGAAGCAAAGGTTGTGTACACAAAAGCCCAAAGAATACCTATCGATGGGAATAATGGAATCTATGATGGTCCGGCAATAGTTAAAGAAATAGAATTAGCCGACCCCGGTGAAGAATCAAAACCTGTTTTTATTGCCCAAGACCTCACAGAAGTTGAAGAGGCGGTCCTCAAAGAGCTTCTCAAGGAATTCAAGGACGTATTCGCTTGGACATACCATGATATGAAAGGTGTTCCACCTTCTGTGGTCCAACATACAATCCCTATGATTAGCACTGCGAAGCCCGTACAACAAAGACCCTACCCGATGAATCCTAAGTACACAAAGATCATTCAAGAAGAACTAGAAAAGCTTATCAAATGTGGGTTCATATATCCTATTGAACACTCTGAATGGGTGTCTCCAATAGTTATCGTGCCAAAAAAGAATGGGAAACTCAGGGTGTGCGTGGACCTCAAAAAAGTTAATGCAGCTACTAGAAGAGACCATTACCCCCTACCATATTCCGAACATGTACTTGAAAGAGTTGTAGGCAAGGAAGATTATAGCTTTCTAGATGGGTACTCAAGCTACAACCAAATCACGATAGCGCTAGAGGACCAAGCTAAAACTGCCTTCATCACAAAATTTGGCGTGTTTGCATTTCGTGTGATGGCTTTTGGCTTAACAAATGCCCCTGCTACATTCCAACGATTAATAAACACTGCTTTTAAAGAATATTTGAGAGAGTTTTGTGAAGCTTTCTTAGACGACCTTTGTGTTTACTCTTCTTGGAAAGAGCATCTATCATGTTTGCGGAAGGTGTTTGAAAAGTGTAGGTTATATCGTATCTCATTGAACCCGTTCAAATGCCAATTTTGGGTCAAGCATGGACTTATTTTAGGGCATATAGTATCTAAGAATGGTATCTCAACCGATGAGAGCAAAATTAAAGTGATTCTAGAGTTACCACCACCAACCAATTACAAGGGAGTTCAAAGGTTCATGGGACACGTGGGTTATTATCGATGGTTTATTTTATTTTTCGCTGAGATAGCACGTCCTTTGTACAAGCTTCTCATTGAATTTGAATGGACTGAAGAGTGTGACCAGGCCTATGAACAATTGAAGAAAACACTAGCAAGTGCTTCGATTTTAAGGACGCCTAAGTGGGATGTCATTTTCCATGTGCATATTGATGCATCGAACTTTGCTATTGGGTGTGTTCTCACTCAACCAGGAGAACATAAATTGGACTATCCCATTAGCTTTGCAAGCCGTCAATTGAACGATGTTGAAAGGAACTACACCACTACACGGCGAGAAGGTTTGGCAATGGTTTATGCAGTAAAGAAATTTCGCTACTACCTTTTGGCAAACAAGTTTGTATTTTATGTGGATCATCAAGCGTTGTTGTATCTGGTAAACAAGCCATGCTCCACAGGAAGAATCACACGATGGTTGTTAATTCTTCTGGGGTTTGATTTCACGATTGTAGTGAGACCCGGTAAAAGGCATGTCATGGCTGATCATTTGTCTCGCATACCCAATGGTGAAGCCCCTACAGGAGTTGATGATGAATTACCCGATACTTCCCTATTCATAGTTGAGACTATGCCTGAATGGAGTGAGAACATTGTTAACTTTTTAGTTAATGGTTTTCCACCCAAGGAACTTCGTAAGGATATCGCTCGAAGGCTAGTAAAAGAATGTGAACCCTATTGTTTGATTGCCGGAACTCTGTATAGATTAGGCAAGGAAGATATTCTTAGGCGTTGTGCCCGCGAGGATGAATATTTGTATATCTTGCAAGAAGCACATATGGGCATAGCAGGAGGACATTTTTCAGGAGACCTGACTGCTAGAAAGGTGCTGCAATCAGGCTATTGGTGGCCAACTTTATTTAAGGATGCATCACTTTTTACAAAAGGGTGTGATGAGTGCCAACGTTACAAGACCACACAGCTCAAAGACAGAATGCCCTTACATACTATTAAAGTAACCCAACCATTTGAAAAATGGGGCTTAGACTTTGTAGGTCCAATTAGTCCCGCAGCTCGCAACACTCAATCTCGATATATTCTAGTTGCTACGGACTATGTAACAAAGTGGGCTGAAGCTAAGGCTTCACAAAAAGCTGACGCAAGGACAACAGCTAAGTTTCTTTTTGAGAACATTATCACAAGATTTGGTTGCCCTTTTGAAATTGTTAGTGATAATGGTACCCATTTTATAAATGAGGTAATAAGAGAGCTTACCACGACCTTTATGATATCCCACCATAAGTCTACACCTTATTACCCGCAAGCTAATGGACAAGCCGAGAGCACCAACAAGACTCTAATCTCTATTTTAACCAAGACGGTAGAAGCTCATCGCACTGATTGGGATTTGAAGTTGACATCTGATCTATGGGCTTATCGTACTGCTTATAAAGTGGCTATTAATTGTACGCCATTCAATATGGTATACGGCCAAGAAGCGGTTATGCCTTGGGAGTTTGTCATTCCTAGTCTTAGGGTAGCTTCGCAAGAAGGATGGAATGGTAACCCCTTAACCGAGCGTTTGTATATCTTAGAAAAACTAGACGAAGAGAGACAGTTGGCTGTGCAACATGCTCTTGTGGAAAAGGATAGGAGAAAGAAGTGGTTTGATCGCCATGTGAAGGACAAGGACATCAAAGTTGGTGATAAAGTCCTTATGTATGGAGTACGTAAAGAGAAGAAAAAGTTGAAATATGCTGGTAAAGGACCATATAGAGCATGTGAAGTTACCCCACAAGGTACCCTTCGTGTGGAAACTCTTGATGGAGTTGAAACCATTGGATTCCTCAATGGGAGTAAATTCAAAAGATATTATGATCCTTTAAGCCAAGAAGAACTACGGGCCATTCATCAAAAGAAGGCCGCCAAAGCACAAACCGAGTTAAACAAGATACAAGCTCAAGCTGAGACTAAGGAGCGACAACAACGAATAAGACAAAAACGAGAGGCTAACCTTGGAGTCACAAATGCATTCCACGTGGAAATCGAAGAGGATGGGTTGGACTCTGAGACACCTCTACGATACCCTATTGAGTTAAATAGTGCCTATAGAAAAGTGCTATATAACGCCTTATTGGACACGGGTGCTAAATATAATCTGCTATCCTATGGGGTGTGGTGTCAGTTAGGGAAGCCACCTCTATCTGAGGGTATTATCCAAGTCAAGGGTGTCAACAAGAAAAAAACTACGGTTTTTGGAATCTGGCACACTTCTGTCAGTTATGACAATGGAATTGTAGCTCAAGACTTTTTGGTCATGCCTACTGGAACTATGGAGGGTAATATAAACCTAGGCCGCACGTGGATGATAGCCACCAAATGCACTATTGATTGGGGGACTGGGGGTGTTACAACGCAAAAGCCAACTCTTAGCCCTACCACTCAAGCCATAGTCCCTGAGATATTGCCTAAGGAAATAAAACCCAAGACATTGCATGTCCAGGAGGTTGAACCATACGTCCCCAGCTTCAACTGATGTAGTTGAAAGAAAGCTTGAGACACACAAGAACCATCCTAATATAACAGAGAAAACATACAAGTGGGTCCCTAAAGCTTCTGTAGTGAGCATGGTTCATGCAAAAAAACGGAAACCTCGTAAGAACCGTCCCACTCACTCCAAGAAATGTAAAGAAACGTTGCGTTGGATTCCTAAACAACTATTGGAAGCCCAAGGATACTATGAAGGAAATGATCAAATCTGGGTTCCGAAACGTAAAGTGTACTCTTACCTGTCACCTGGCCCATGTAAACCCAATCTTGTGGCTCCAAAACAAATTGAAAATCGCGGAAAGGAAAAAATCATGGAATGTTACACACCTGCTCTAGAGCTAGTTTGTGTACCAAAGAAAGAACGATTTGCTCCACCTAGCTCAGGAACAGGGAAATCAAATGAAGCTTCTTGCTCTTCATGTAGTTCCTATACGCAAATAGAAGCTTCGACACAACCTCCACCTACCACTGTACATATCCATACAAGCACGAAAGTGTTTGCACCTCCCGGGATAAGTTCACCACCTACAACAACGTTGCAAATAAAATCATGGGAGAGTACCTTACCACCCTTGCAACTAGATGAAACGCATAGGGCGGTCGAAAACTATTGGTTAAAACCTTCACCCATAACAACTTGGAACAATTGGTTTCAAAAGGTGACGACCTCATTCCAAAAGGTATGATCTACCCAAGGAAGGGGGGAGTGTTTGCTAACATCAATCATTCACTCGCTCCCCTCTCAACCTTCCTCCCTGACCTCTCAATTCCAATCTTAGGGAATGTATATATATAGCCTTATACTCACAAAAAACAAAAATAGTAAAGAGCAAGAGCGACTAGCAACGAGAGAGCACCCTATTAGATCTTACATATAAGTCCAAATTCACCGTGTCAATTCAAGCAACACACAAAAACAACTCTTATGTTTTAAAGGCCTAACCAAATCTATCTGTCTTGTCAGAAATGGCTACTTCACCAGAGGCATGCACTTCTATTTTTGATGAAAGGTACCCTTTGTCTTTTCCTCAAGTGTTCTACGTATGCTACCCTATACTTTCTTGCGAATGGGATTTGATAGAGAGCCTTACATGTGAGAGAAATTTTGAGGAGTTAGAATGGCTGATACGTCTATGGCTAACTAGTGATCCCTACCCAGTAGCGAATGTGTCTCCAATGGCACATGCTTATTCTTTTGCACAAGATGAGTATCCACGCATCGCGAGGTTCTTGATTAGCATGCTTGCACAAGAGGATGATGAAGAGGAACTATTAGAGACCGAGGAAGACTATGGCCTCACGGACAACGATTTTATTTATCTAGTAGAGGCCTAGCCTTAGGGTGGCCACCCGGTTTATATAATATCCTCTTTCCTTGATTCTAAAAGGTGTGACAGATAGGTAGGTTAGGGGTCTAGATTGTGTTTTGAGTTTGTTTTTTAGGAGTTTTAATTTTTCACACTGACATGCCTCCTAGAGGTATAGTGCCTGTTTTTGGATGTGTTAGGTAGGACTTATATGGATCTCCATCCACATGGCTGAGGACATCTGCTTCAACGAAATGAGCCACTCCATACCTCCAGGTGTACTACTTTCCATGATTCATGTTGGTGGATATGTGTAATTGCTAATAATGATTTTTCCTTCTTTGTTTGAGTGCAATAGTTATGATTGTTATCTGCCATTATAGATGTATAAATTTGTCTTTGCTTAAGTTGATTGAACTCCAGTTTAATCTTATGGATGAGCCTGGAGATTAGGAGACCGTGACTTTAGGTTAACTCATTTACTTAACCACTAGGCCTAGCTAATAAAATTATCCGAGTATTTGAGACCTTAGGAATGTTTTAGGCAGAGAAAGGCTTGCTCACTTAAACAACAAAAAACACTAGTGCGAATACCAAGGAAATGGAAGCAAAAAAAAAAAAAAAAAACCATAAGTGCCACAAATGAAAAATCTTACGCTGGAAGAGAAATCCTAGCTGGAATTGGTACTTCACTCACATGTATTGTCTATGGTACTAGAGCCCTAGAGGTTCCCAGTGTGGGCGCTTTTCCTTGAGAAGCAAAAAACCCCGGACATACAAAATAAGCCCACACATCACATGATTGTAACCCAAAGTTTAAAAAAAAATAAAAAAATTAAAAGACTTCCATTGAGCTTACAGTTAACATTTCAAGATTTTGTTTGCAGTTGTGAGAGCGAGTTGGCTAATCAAAGCTGAAAAAGTAACCCTTAATTATTAGGAAGGCATTCCCCATGGTATTAAGAGAAGATTTCTAATACCTAGCTTGGTTAAACTAGCTTAGTCGGACTGCTTGATTTTTAAACCTAGACAACTGATTATGACAAAAGATTACATTGAATTAAATGTTTGATACTAAGCAAATGCGCTGAATATTATGCTACCAATCACAATCAAGGCAGACAAACATAGATGCAAAAAAGATAAAGGGCAATGCTAATGGACAAGAAACACCTGTTTGTGTCGATGGTCGCGCTTGATTTGAAGTGTGAACGAGAGAAAGGTTCCATGAAGGTCCAAATCCTATCCACAGCAACACGTTCATGTACACACTATGAAACACAAGGAATACCTCCAGGAGGCACATTAGTGGAAAAAGATAACTTTGCTAATCTCTCAACTCTAAAACAGAAACACTCCTATCGTACTAATCTTACCTACCCTCCATCACTCAAGTGATGAGGATCAAAGGTGTTTCATGACATAGGTTTCTGTTTCAGTGTACCGGATGTAAATGTGTAGGTCTGGGTCAATGTTTTGACTTTTATTGCGCATACTCGTTTGCTAATTGCTCTTGCTCTTTATTTTTTTGTTTTTTGTGAGTATAAAGCTTTATATGTACATTCCCTAAGATTGGTGATTGAGAGGTCAGGGAAAAAGGTTGAGAGGGAAACAAATGAATGATGACTGTCAGCCAACACTCCCCCCTTCCTTGGGTAGATCATACCGTTTGAAATGAGTTTGTCACCCTTTGAAACCAATTGTTCCAGTTGGTAATAGGTGGAGATTTTTGCCAGTAGTTTTCTATTACCTTAGGCGCCTCGTCGAGTTGCAAGGGTGGTAAGGTACTCTCCCAGGATCGAACTTGAAGTGGTTCATCAGGTGATTCTTGAACACTGGGAGGTGTGGATTCTTTTGTAGCTTCATGGAGGTCCACTACTATAGATGGAGGCTGTGTAGAGGCTTTTACCTCTATGGATGTATTACATGAGGAGCTAGAAGCTTCATGGGACTCCCCCCTTCCTGAGCTAGGTGGAACAAATCGTTCTTTCTTTGGTACCCAAACTAGCTCGGGAGCGGGTGTGTAGCATTCTGTGATTTTTTTTCTTTCCACGATCATTGATTCGTTTTGGAGATACAGGATTGGGCTCACTTGGGTCAGGTGATAGGTAAGAGCACAATCTACGTTTTGGCACCCAGATCTGATCATTTCCTTGATAGTAGCCTTGGGCTTCCAATAGTCGTTTAGGGATCCATCGCAACAATTTCTTATTTTTCTTGGAGCGAGTGGTACATTTCTTACAAGGCTTCTGTTTTTTAGCACTAGTTATGGTCACCAAAGAAGCTTTAGGGACCCATTTTTATGTTTTCTTCGTTACATTAGGATGAGTCTTGTCGGAAGCGATATGCATTGCTTGTAGCATATTTAAGGGTATAGGCATTTCATCCCCCTCAGGTGTTACCCAGGTCATCCCTCTATTTCCCCAAGTGTCTATGGTTGCTGCTAGGTGGACCCAATCCACATTGTCCGACTCAGTCATCCCAGGTAGGATATCCATATGAGGAGAACCTTGGCCAATGTCTGTATCCTTCTTACAAGTGTAACAATATTGTAGTGGGGCCGAGTGAACTGTGGTGTCAGAGCGATGATCAATAATGGTTTTACTCCCTAAGGGGTGTACCTTACCAGTCACCAAATCCACTCTAAGGACAGAGTCTTGGAATTGCAAATAGACATGATTTTTAGACCAATCATGAACCATTTGTGCTTCCCTCATGAATGGTCGTCCTAAAATCATTTCATATGACATAAGGTGTTTAGAGAAATCCATTACAATGAACGTATGTCGTATCTTGTGTCCTAGAACTTTGATCTTAAGATCCTTGAGCATCCCCATAGGTTTGGCTATGGTACCATTTGCCATCTTTACCACAATGTTAGTAACACTGAGGCGGGGTTTTCCCATGGATTCCCAACAATCTTTTGTAGCGATGCTAACTCCTGCACCACCATCAAGAATTCCCTTTATAGTTAATCCCTTGGTAGTGATGGGTAGGGTCGCATTAGACTCGTCGCCTTCAAAATATTGCCCTAATTCGTTAATGGGTACCTCGATCACAGACTCGTGTCCATCTAAGTCAAGTGATTGCACATGATTTTCCTCATCAATCATAATCGAGTCAGGCCTATTTGGTTGCGCAAACTGCGGTAATCCCGTTCGTAGCTCTCCATTAAAGAATGCTCGAAGTGCAAGGAATAACTCAGGATCTCCATACAGCTTTGCTATGATCGTGGTTCGGACCTCAGAAGACATGAAGTCCACTAGTTTGGCAACATTCATTGGCATTCTGCAGGGTGTAGGTCCTTGACTAGGAACTGGTGAGGATGGAATCTCATATTCCTCAATGGGATCAGGTATTCCTTCGTTAAACATCCTTTCCAACAAGAAAGGTGTATGCTCACTTTCTGATGTCCCATCCTCACTCCCTTCTTGGATGATACTAGATATGGATAACGGTCTATGGTTCATGTGGGGTGGATGAACTTGCGTGGGAAACACTGTGTCATGAATTTTGACATGCATGGGTTCTGGTTCTAGTTTCCTTTGAGTCTCCTCCACTAAACCTCTTAGATGTTTCACCTACTCAATCTCGTCTACTGGGTTTGGGTACGTCCCAATCTTCTTCTTTCGATTCTTCCCTTTTTGGCCCTGCGGTTTATCTTGGGGGTCTTGGATTGGATTTGGAAACAATTGTGGTGTTTTCAGAGGCTCTTTATGGTTTTCTCTTATTCGGTTTTCATTTGGTTCCATTTTACGGTTTTCTTTGTCGGTCTTTCCCTTTGTGGTATTGGTTCTAGTCTCCATTGTCTCGATTGAACCCGAATCATCCTCGAGGTCATTCATATACACGGGGTCATCTCCTGTTCCTATGTTTGTTTTGGAACTTGGCTTTGAATTTCCCGTATTCTGCGACCTCGTCCTTCGTGTCTTCTTTTTCTTTGCTTGGATAACTGACACGGTATCTCTCTCTTCGAGGATATGGCCTGGCCCTTGAAGCATGGACCATGTAATCGCATAAGCGGGTGCGACGGGTGGCATTGGCGATGTCACACTAGCAATTTCGACCAAATTTAGGGGGGTGATTTTAGGCGCATTTGGGTTATAGGGGCATTGGGCAATCAAGTGATCTATGCCACAACAATTACATGTGAGTATTGGCATTGCAGACGTGCTCCCTTGATTCATTTGCATCTGTGCAGCACTCTTTTGCAGCCTAATAGGGCACTCCGCTGCCCGATGTGGTCCACCACACTCGTAGCATTGAAGAGGTGGCCTCCAAGCCTGGGTCTTGATATTTTGACCTCTGGATACGAGAGCAGCAGCTTGATAAACCGGCTTGACTTGTCCCCAACAATCTTCCATGTAGTATATAGGACACTCTTCCAATGTATCAAGTCCGTAGGAAATACTAGTGTCTATTTCCTCCTCACAGCCATCTGCATAAGCATTAGATGGCTCGCAACCCACTTGGTTCATAGGGGCGACTCTTGGATGCGGGGGCTGCGGTCCTAGCACAGGAGGTGGTAGCGGTGTAGCTTGTACAACATTTTGAGATCTAGGAACCATGTGTTGCGGTAGTTGCTCAACAGGTGGAGCAGGCATCAATACAGGAGCTCGAGGCGCATCCGTCCAGGCTACAGGTGGTCTATTTTCCATCATACGTTTGATCATTAAACAATCCTTAGCTTGGTGACCATACCTACCACATGCGTTGCAAGTTCCATTAAATTTTACTCTAAACGTAGGCCACTCACTAGTGCTATGTGGACCAAAGCAAATGGAACACCATTGTTGCTCCCTTCTTGGATACATGTGACTATTTTGAGAGGGTCGATCATCCTTAAGAGACTCTTGGATTGCCTTGGTGAGGTCTGTCAAGAATGTCTCAAATACCTTTGGCTCATTGGCAATGGGCTTTGCAGTCATGGGTTCGTACCCAATGGCTTGTGAGCTAGTGGATCTCGTGTCAGTAGACACCCTCATGCCTGCTATCATCAAGTTGTCCTCTAATTGGATTGCATTGGCAGTGACATCTTCCCAGGTTGTGATACCTCTAATCACTAGTCCATTATAGATTCCTTCATTCCTCAACCCTCGAATGAATCGATCAAGCAGTTGGTTATTGTTGAAGCGCTCATTTACAGGGCAGCGAGAGTTTAAGTGCTTTAGGCGACTAATGAAGTCCCTTACTGACTCTCCTTCCTTACGTTCGGCCTTCTGTAGCTGAGATGCTACACCCCAAAGCACACCTTCTCGTATGTACTCCTTTAGAAACAACCTTCGAAGGGTAGGGTAGATTGTTTTCTCGTCCACCATTAGGGTTCTATACCAATCTCCAGCCTTCCCACTTAATGTCAAGCTTAAGGCATTGCACTTATGTAGTTCGTTGCGTTCCCCTAAGGAATCACATACTTGTTCAAACACTTCAATGTGTTTTCTAGCATCTTCGTCCCCATTGAATTTTTGCGTGAGTTTGGCAATTTGTACTGCCTTACTTCTAGGCTCTCTATCAGATGCATGACGCATATTTTCCGCGATAGATCGACCTATGGTTTGAGCAAACGCTGCCAAGTCACATATGTGAGGAGGCAGGGCCGGTGGAGGAACTCTTGGAATCATATGTGGGAGAGGGACGGGTACCGGTCTTGGCATATGTGTGGATGATGCAGGATATGGAACATGACCGGGCATAGGTCCACTCGGATAAGGGCTAGGGAGCGGCACTCGAGGAGCATGAACAAGTGGTACAATTGGAGGTGTGGGGGCCATGTGTGCATAAGGGGCTAGAGGCACATACGGTCGAGGCCCCATATTAGGTACTACGACACTAGGTAGTGGCACTGCACTAACCGTAGATTTCATCGGTACATTCTCTGTCAGGCTTATCCCTGGAGTGAGCACTGTGTTTTCCTTAATAGAGGGTTGAGCCAAGTTAGGGAAGCTAAAGTTGTCGCTCGGAGGCTCAGATTGCATAGAGACCCTAGGTGAAATGACGTAAGATGGGTCCATGGGACTCATTAGAGGAGTCTCCATTTGTGATAGAGTAGGCTGTTGAGCCTTGCTCGTATCCGGAAATCTCATGGGGCCAGTTGAGAGTATATTTACCCCTCGTTTTTGCCTTTCTGATTGAATAATGCCATGGATAACATTACAGATCATTTTCTGTTGATCATCGAGGCTCGTGGCACTAGAGGTGGATCGTACAATCTCTATCCATCCTACATGGTAGGCGTGACCAGAGTGTAGATCCGTCAACACCTCAGTGTGGAGGTCGTATGTCCAATGATCATTAATGAACAATCCTTCTAGAGTCGACGTGTTAACGGTTTCTTGTGAGGTAGAAGCAATGTTGCTCCCCGTGGTTTTACTTGTCAGCAGCGGTACTCTAGAGGGATCTTTTGAAGGAGGCAGCTCAACAGGGCCTTCTTGGTAAGAAGTTGGCAGGATATCCACATGGACACTCTTTGGGGGTGTGGGGTCCACGTGCGATGTGAAAGGAGAGTCCACTTCCCCACCCCCTTCGTGTGCTTCATTTGCATCAGGTTCCGAGCGAGTAGCTCTACCTAATGTTTCCATGAAACGGCTAAACATACTAGTACTAGGCTGTGGAGCTTCGGGAGGTGCATGGCCTTCTCTCTCAGTGTTTTGGGTAGGGTATGCTTTCATGATTTCTGAGTCGGAGGAGGAATCACTAGCGGCTATTTTAGGGTCTTGGGTGGTGCTACCTTGTGTCCCCGCTGAGGGTCTAGAGCCTATCGTGGATGGGTAATGGGTGTCCGTATGAACAGAGGCACCCTCAATATGCTCGTGTTCTAGCACCCGCCCAGAGCGTAAGTGCATGTGCTTTTGATACCCTAAGGTGTCAAAAAGCTGCTCTAGGAGACCTTGTGACTAGTTTTTAGCGTGTTTTTTGTTTGTTTTTTTGCTAGATTTTTTAGAGCGTGTCGTGGAATGGGCCGTGTGATAGCTCGAAACGAGCGTATCGCTAGGAGGGACGCGCTGTGCTTTACAGCCCACCGTTTGGTTCTATTTTGCTCCAGAAAAGCCCGAAACAGTCTTTTCCTAGCTGGGGAACTAGGCTCCAAATAGCAAGTCTAAGGGTGTAAGTCGGAAGAGAAGGGAGGAGAGTGGAGGACTCGTCCCACATGCTCTCATTCCCTCTTGAGGAGGTAGGGTATATATATGAGAGTGAGTCTAGTATATATCATAAGACTGAGGAATGAGGCCTGGGCCTGGGCTTGGGCTTGGGCTTGGAGAAACGATCCCGATTTTTTTTTTTCAAAATTTTTAAAATTTTTTTTTCAATTTTTTTTTTCTTTTTCCAAAAAAATTTAATTTATTATTATTTTTTTAAAATGCAGAAAATGCAAAAATTGAAAATGCAGAAAATTTAACACGAAAAATGCAAAAAATGCAGAAATTGAAACTTGACAGAACCAGAAAATGCAGAAAATGCAAAAACGCAAGAAATGCTAACTTTGCAGTGCAAACCAGAAAACGCAAAAAACAGAAATCTCCACTCAACTACACACACTCATTCCCTGCCTTTCCTATGATAGAAATTGCACCACAAGAAAGCATAAAGTGCTTAACCGAGCTTAGTGTAGGGAATTTCCCCGGCAGCGGCGCCAAAAATGTGCGCTCCTTGCCGCATTGTCGAAGCAAGGGACTTGCCAATACACCGTGTGCGAGCCACAAATGGCTCCAAGCACACAACAAGCCTAAACTAGCAAGCTCAAGAAAGCAAAGGGTGTGTCACTCACCGCTCTACGCTTGCCTTCGTGGTGGATTCCTCGCCGCGATGAAGAAGAAGCTGCACTCGTGCCGCGCTCAACCGCTTCGCCGCCGTCGTGCCTTCGTAATGTTCGATTGCACACACACTCTCCCTCTCTCTCTCTCTCTCTCTCTCTCTCTCTCTCTCTCTCACACACACACACACACACACACACACACAAGGAGGTGAAGAAGAAGAAGATGGAGATGGAGATAGAGCAAGAGCACTCTTCTATTGCACAATTGAGAGAATGAGTAAAAATTAGGTTTAGTTGGCTTTTATATGAGCTCACCCCATTCACACTTGGGCGCCCATGCTTAGCCAACTAATCCCTTGAATGTCCCAGTTAGAGTGCGCCTCTCATCGGCGATCACTCTTACCCTTTTCCTATTGGTCCGACAAGCCCAGTACCTGAATCTACCAAATACATAATACGCGTCCGTCGTAGGTGATGGGGTGTCCGTGAGCCGTGAGGGTTAACAGGTGTTCATCAACATAATATAGTGGCAACAAGCAATTGGGTAGAAATTAAAGATGAGGATAAATGTTTTCCACTTAGTGCTTGTCATAGACAATTGCCTCTGCATACAATCAAGTATCACAGATGAAACTAGAGAATTGGTGACCGCTTTCTGGAAATTTGAGATGGGAGTTTCACTTAACAAAAAGGATATTTGTAAGCATAGAATCAAGGCAATATGTGTCATTAAGCATTCAATACATCTGATGACTCTTAGGTAATAGGTTTTTCCTACAATGTAATCCTTGGTAACCATGGTTTTTGTTGGAATAATACAAAATTTGTAGTCTTTGGGCAACACTCACATTTGTCTATACAATACTGAATTGGTAGTCTTAGTCATAAATCACTTTAGGCCATATAGTACAAGTTTGTAGCAATCATTGTAGGTACCCATTCCCAGATCCATAGTACCATGGTACCCATTCTTAGCTCCATAGTATCATTGTAGGTACCAATTCCTACCTCCATAGTACCAAATTGGGTGCTTCTCTGGATTTTGCATAGTATCATGGATCCAGATTCGTTCTATGAAATATACAAAAAAGTATCCAGTTTGTATTATGGATCCAATTAGGTAGGATGTAGGGTACTTTTAGTGTGTTTTCATATTACCTGAGGGGATCCATGCCATAGTAACAATTTGATACTTTTGGACACTTCTTACACTTGGAAGTATAATACCAAATTGGATTTTGAAAATAGATTTGGTGCTTAGTACAATGTATCTTGCAAAGCACCAAACTAGATGCATAGTACCAATTTTGAATCTTTTGTGTATACTAAAAAGTACCCCATTTTGGTACGATGCAATATGAAAAAAAGTTTTGAGTTTGGTACTATGGATTGATTTTGCGACTATGCGTACTTTCTTGTACACTACTATGCGTAGTGTACAAGAAAGTACCAAATTTGCTACTATGTAGGGTGATTTAGTGTGCTTGCATAGTACCTTAGGGATCCATAGTCCAATTGTTCTTTTGTGCACCACTCACACTTGGTAGTATAATATCAAATTGGCTTTTGGAAACATATTTGGTGCTTTTAGTGAACACTATAAAGTACCAAGATGGATGCATGGTACCAATTTTGGTGCCTTTTTGTATCCACAAAAAGCCCCTATTTGGCACTATGGATCTAGTTTGGTACTATGCAATTTAAAAAAAGTACCCAATTGGGTACTATGGATAAAATTTGTACTATTCAAGGTGCTTTTAGCGTGCCTGCATAGTATCTTAGGGATCCATAGTACCAACTTTGGTGCTTTTCTATAGCATAGTACCAGAGATTATATGCATCATTGAGAAATTTAATTCTTCTGGACACCAGTCTCTCTAGGAAGTATAGTACCAAATTGGGTTCTAAAAATAGAGTTGTTGCCTTTAGGGCACTTGCATGGGTTATATAGAACAAAATTTGGTGCTTTCTACACCTGATTTAGTATTAAGAATATACTGCCAAATTTGTTACTTTAAAATGAACTCATGATTTACAGTACCAAGTTTGGCACTTTAAACTACTATAATTCTTTACTCTTTTTTTGTAATATTTTGAGATCTAACGTGGATCGTTTCTTGTTTATGGATGAAGCTCTTCAAAAGATGCAAGAGCACATATCTTGGAAGTTGTCACTTGGGTCCTTTGAGACACTCAAGCCAATCTTTGTTTGAAAATTGAAAGTGCGCTATACTTGCTGGTGTATTTATTATATCTAGATGGTATAATTCAAGAATTATTTCAATCAAATGCACTAGAATAAATTTGGACATCACGCAAAATAACGTCCATGTACACGATCCATTGTCATACACATAGTGACATATATTATTAGTGTTCTGTAAGCCAGAAAATATTTCAGCACATAAGTAAATTGTTGGATTCCATATTTTTTCTTTTCCCTAAGGATCATTAATATCATGCAAAGAGATTCTTGCTCGAATAGTGCCCTAGATGCTCAGGGGGTTCACCTCTTAGACATGTAAGTTACCATGCGCGCTCAAATGAATGGGTTTTTGAATTGCCGAAAGTTTAAAATTTTAACAGGATTACATTAACAAAATGGTTTGTTTTAATTGACTATAGAGAAGGACTTGTAAGTTTTTGAATAAAAAGAGGTCCCTTTATTACCTTAAGCATGTAGGTAAAGGGGTTTTTTAAATACCCTTTGAACGCACGTTATATGAATCATTTCTTAAAGGTGCAATCCCCCTTGAGCCTATATGTGGTATAAGAAAGTTATCATTCTATCCAAAGGAGATTGTAATAGATAGAAAAAAAGTGAGTGTTAAGATATGTAAGGATATGGATATTATACAGGTTAATGCCAAAGGAAAAGAGAAGAGAAAGTACTTTTTCATGGAAATAATGAAAATTAAAACTCCGATTCATCTTTTTTTACACCGTCTAAAAATATTTGTCAAGCATAGCTTTGTGTTTAGGTGGCAGGTCTAGCAGTTTTAAGACTGCTTGCTTAAGTTTCCCAAAGATGTTGTGGTTTTATTGTTGATTTTTCAGGATTACAACTTTAAAGTGCAGAATTTCCTTTTTTCCTCATAAAAATCTTAAACGAGTTGGGAAAAATTTCTAAATTTATGCAAAAATCCCCATGGACTCAAACTACATACTCAACCTCATTTTTCCACTTGGCAAGTACTTTAGATGCATTGTTTATGGTTGCACATGAAACCTGCTATTTTTGACCAAGATCGATTGCATTGTGCTTTCTAGGGGAAAAGAGTGTGTCATATTTATGCACTTGACATGTGTACCTTTCTAATCCAAATTGGGCATGTTTTAATGTGACAAAACATGCAAAGAAAAACTTTAGATATACATGGTCTGCCAAGGAGAACAATGCATTCAAAAAGCTTAAAGGAAAGCTTATTGGTTGTAGCTACAGAGCATCAACAAGCTTCACATTTGGCTCTGACGCGCTACAAAATAAAAAACACCAAGCTTGGAATTCAAAGTTAAGGTAATTTCCCCCCAAAGTTAAGGGCTTCTTTCCCTAGCTTTGTGCGGGCCTTTGCTCACATAACAGAGAGATGTGAGTTATTCATAAGAGAAAATCGAGATTTGGACCGAAGTTCTATTGTCTTCATTTGACACACCAATATCGAGTGCATGCAAGAGTTTTCTTGCGGTGGCGGGTGCATCAAGGAAGGATTTCACCACTCGCCAAGATGCAAGGCCAGATCACGGCCCAAGAGGCTCAGATCCTAGAACTTATCTTGGAGAATTTTAATCTCAAGCAACGCTTAAGCTTGAGGATACACAATCAAACAAAAGTCGAAATCTGCTTGCAAAAACAGATGAAGTCAAAGATTCTATCATTGATACTTTCAAGGCGGCTCACAGATAATCCCACATGGATATACATAAGAAGATCTATAGTGAGATACAAGTGTCCTTACAAGAATGCAAGCTACAAGAATCCCTTTATCTCAAGGTTAGGATTGGAGGGCTCTTCTCACCATGGTGTACTCAGAAGGACTCTCTCAAATAATCCATCCCCAAGCTCAATGACGTTCTTCAACCAATTAACATGGATCACAACATTGTCTCTTGGATTAATGGTATGTTTAGGCATGTGCCAGTTGGTCAATTCATCCTCACTTGCAAGAACAAAGAAGAGCGGATAAGGTTGCTCTGTCAATCCTACCACCTCAAGGTAAAACAAATTTGGAATTCTGAGGAATTGACTACAAATCAAATCAGGATTAAAGCAAGCCAGTTCAATAGGATGCAATGAAGCCCGTAAATAAGGTAAATGGGTAGTTTACCCTGGTGGTAAATCCATCATTCAAGAGTTTCAAACACCCAAGCCAGCTCTTCCTCCACGTGAGCCCCCTTGGGGTTTCTTCTTGTTCTTTAATTTTTTTTAACCCTTATGATGGATCTTCGGTCCTTAACTGATGTGTATCTAATCCCTTCATCTCAAAAGAATAGATGTAATGTTTTGTTTTGGTCCCATGGTTCATATCTGACCTTTGTAAATGATAATTAAATCTCTCTCTCTCTCTCTCTCTCTCTCTCTCTCTCTCTCTCTCTCTCTCTCTCTCTCTCTCTCTCTCTCTCTCTCTCTCTCTGCCAAGTAAATTTATGCTTGTGGTTTCTTGAATCTATGAGAAGGTGATGTGTCAATTGTGCATGGGAAGAGGAATTTCAATAACAATTGTGAGCACTATTGCGTTAAACAAGGATGTCCATTGTCACCAACTCTCTTTGGTCTATGCTTTGATCAATTGGAACAAATGGTACTTGACTTTATGCAAGAAGAAGGCATTGAAGAGGTCACTATTTGCAATGTGGTAATCATGCTTTTGTTGTATGCCGATGATGTAGTACTTCTAGCACACTTTAGAAGATGCACAAAATCTTATGGTTGTCCTTGAGAACTTTTGCTTGCAGTGAGCTGATTGTGAATGAATCCAAAACAAAAGTTATGCTTGTGAAAACCAACCATGAGGAGAAGCCATGATTGTGTACAATAATGAGACGAAGTTGTTGAGAGCTTTAAGTACCTTGGACTTGAGGTTTCGTCGAATCAAAAGTGGCATGAATGTGCTATGCGTCGTTTGGAAGCCGAAAAGAGAACATATTATGCATTTGAGAACATGTGTAATGCGGGAAGCATCAAGTGTTGGGTTCTCAAAGACTACTTGGAAAGAGTTTTAGAATGTCCAAAAGTGTTTTCTTACAAATTTTCTCCACACAAACACCATATATGCTCCTACTTCTTGAGTCGATATCTCTTTCAGTTGAGGTTATGGGCATGGAAAGGGTTGTGGAGTACATGATAAAGATGCATCAAAACCCCTCACATTGACTTCCTACAATTGCATGGGAAGCAAGAAAAAAAGTTCAAAAGACGCATAAAAGAAAGATCTTGAGCACATGATGGATGCAAGACATAAAGAAGTGGTATGGAAGATGGGATTCATTACACTTGCTACATGATGCTTCAATTGACTCCCAAGTGAATGAAGCTTTTCTACAATGCCAATATATTACGCCTTGGGAGAAATCCGGTGGGTCACACTTCATACATTACACCACCCATATTTCCCCACAACTACAAAACCATGTTCTTTGCTGAAAGAGGATACCATACTCACACTTACATTCTTGAGCCTATCCCCTTGTCTCAGTCATACACACTATCGTAGCCATTCTGCTTAGCTCTCATTCCCTTCAATGCGAGACAGGGTGTTGGGGCAATGGAGAAGAGTAAAATCAATTGTTCACATTATGCTCGCTGTAAGTTTGAGATTCGGAGTACCACACACTACTAGAGTGCTCAGCTTTTGGTCACATCCAAGCTTGCTTCTCTCACATTTTCAGCCAAGACTTAGACCTACATACTTTCCTCTCCTAGCCTCAGTGTGGGCTCTCCATTGCGACTCTCATCACCACAATTTTGGAGCATCGAGAGTCACTCATCAGCCATACACATACTACATCACATGTAACTTTGGTCACATAGGTCATATTTGACCTCCAAGGACCATAATAAAATCTATCTTTATCTCTCTCTTGGAAAGAGAGAATAGGACCACCAACAATGATTGAATTGTCAAGATTATATCACAATGGTAGATCATAACACTAGTTGATATGCCACCCATGCTATCTCTCGACAACCTTATCCCCTACATGATCTCTTATGACATTACCAAGGTAAAAAAATTCTTTCCAAATGAACAAATACATACACTCACAGAAGTATTTGTACCAAGTCAATAGGATACACAATAGTGGGCTACCTCAAGAAGATGCATATTCCATATGGAAACACTCTCAAGGTGAGTGTGGGCATTCATTAGAAAATTTCGTAGGTCATTTGGAGGGCCTTGTAAGAAATTGTATTTCTCTCTCTAGAAAATTTTTATAAAATGCACTTGCACCTTGTGAGTACGTCCAAAAGGACAACCAGACACTCTAAAAAGTAGATTTATATTCCCAATCGTCCTTGAAAACGGTCACTTTTTTATTTAATGCGAGCGTCTTTTTCAAGAGGCAGGTGCGGTGCATTCAATGCAGCTTACGTCATCACTAAAAGTTGAAAAGTCACAAACTGTCAAAATATGATAGATTTTGAGGCTTTTGACACCACCAATGTGTCCGGAACGCCAAAATACCCTAAAAACGAATGTCTACTTGCCTCATTCCGACAACCAGAGAGGCAAAAAATGTCAAAAAACCCCAAAAAATGGGCTTTTTACTTAAGGCGTGCGAGGAGGCATTTCTAAATTCTAGAATGCCCCTCTGCGCGCCGTTAGTACAAAGCTCCTTTTAGTGATTTTTGGACACTTATCTTTCCAGAAAGCCCCGTTTTAGAGGTTTTTGGACATTTCCCTCTCAAAAAGCTCCCTAAAAAGAGGAAAAAGGGGCTTTTTACTAACGGCGTGCGAGGAGGCATTCCAAAATTCTAGAATGCCTCTCTACGCGTCGTTAGTACAAAGCTCCTTTTAGTGATTTTTGGACACTTATCTTTCCAGAAATCCCCTTTTTAGAGGTTTTTGGACATTTTCCTCTCAAAAAGCTCCCTAAAAAGAGAAAAAAGGGGATTTTTACTAACGGCGCGCGAGGAGGCATTACAAAATTTTGGAATGGCCCCTCGCGCGCCGTTAGTAAAATGTTCCTTTAGGGCTTTTTGACATTTTTTTGCCTCTTTGGATGTTTGAGCGAGGCAATTGGACATTCATTTCTAGGAGATATGTGCGTTCCGGACGCATTGACAATATCAAAAGTTTCAAAATCTTCCACCACTTGATAGTTTTGTGACTTTTTGAGTTCTAGTGATGACGTAGCCCGTATCAAATGCACTGCATCTACCTTCTGAAAAAGGTGCTCGCATTAAATGAAAGAGAGTGCTCGTCTTCAAGGACCACTAGATTATTAAATGAGGAGAGGGACACCTTTTATATTTTTGTTAATATCAATCTATTTTTCTACGTAACGTAGGCTCTTCTCTCATTGGAGGAGCTTATTTTCCTCTCTCTTCCAAAAGGCCCTCCAAAAGACCTCTGAAATCTCCTAATGGGGCCTGAGAACACATGTGGAGTTGAATGACTCCTCTAGGATTGCATGGTTGGAGCGTCATGTATAGGGCAATGCAAAAACTTGAGCATCAAGAGAGGGGAGTCCAACGAGAGCAAGATTGGTTAGTGTCGGGCCCAGGGTAAGATCGGGAAGGCGAAGGGCTGACCCTATTATTAGCAAGGCAGGGCCTATATAGGGCACGGTTGGGTGGAAAGTGGCATGCTCTAGTCCCAGGTCCTCACACTGGTATCATAGTTCAGGGGAGAGGGGGCCCATGGAGGAGGGGAATAAGCATGGTCTCTCTCTCTCTCTCTCTCTCTCTCTCTCTCTCTCTCTCTCTCTCTCTCTCTCTCTCTCTCTCTCTCTCTCTCTCTCGATTTCCCTCTTGAAACTTGGCATGGATCTTGGTTCTCTCTTTGGTTCTCTTGTCAAGGTTCCATGGCAGCACCAACAATCATGAAAAACAACGGTCTTGCTCCCTCTAATGTTGCATGGGTTGCATGCATGCACCCATGTGTGTTGGGTGGCAAGCAAGACCCTGCACCCATGTGTGCAGGGTGGCAAGCAAGATGAGATCAAGCTTGGAAAGGAGATTTGCAAGCAGGAGACCTTGCTTAAGGGTAAGGTCAAAGATTGGCCTTTACAAAATTGGCCGAGCCCGCCACCATTGGCATTGCAAAGACCTCATGGTGGTTTTTCATCATTGTTGCGATAGCCGGATTGCAACAGAGCTCTCTCTTTCTCTCTCTTGGTTTGCAAATGGTGATGAGATGGTGCACTACCATAGCTTCTCAAGCTCCATTTCAAACCAGGGTGCCAAAATTTGGGTACACCGGCCACCCTAAAATAGGTTAAGGGTGCATGCCCACTCGCCACGTAGTCGCACCATTCACAATCTTGACCCATACATGGGTTTGGATGAGATCCAGTTCGGCAATAACAACCATGACAATAGACAAAATTTTTGTGGAAAACCTTTTAGTAAGGATCTCGAGGTTGAAAAAATCGACAACAATAATTCAACAAGGTATGTCAATAACCAATTACTAGTTGCATTCGCATCATCTTGCAAGATGTGACGGTATGCTACTAGGCAAGTAAGAGGCAGCAACGACTATGATTAGTCGCAAGCCAAAGGTGCACCCAGAGAGGTGATGGCCTCGTACTTGGAGAAATTTTTTATGGAGGAAGCTTGAAGGACATTGGATTTCATAGCAGGTTCTTCGATATGAAAATTTTGCAACCAGGGTTTGACATGAAAAATGTGTAGACTAGGTGGGGCATAAGAGAAATGCCAAGTTTTTATGGCTTCAATAACCAGGGAGTATGACAATTACCATGGAGCACCTGAACAACATCGTGGGACACAAGCCAAAAATTAGGAATGAATTTTCTTGAAAATATTCAAACATTTATGAAGTTTCATAAATTCAACAGACACAAGCTTTCATGAAAAAGCACGGTACAAGATGAGCAAGACCAAAGCGGGTTTTGATCACGAGAATGAGGTAATTTCTTTTGGTTTCTTTTTTTCTCGATTCCTTAATCAAAGATAATACATGTAGGCAAGGTTCCTTGGAAATAAAAGCAAACCAGGTAGGGCGGTCTATGACTTGTAAGATTAAGGTATTCGGCAATGCTGATTATTAATTATAACTACAAGAAGCTGTGAAGCAAGTTTCCTAGGGCATGGCTCCTACGCAAGTTTTCTACCATTACTACAATCATACAAGTATATGATCCACCCATTGTCAGCAAGCTTGATTCGACGAGTTCTCAAAGGTACTTGGCAATAGGTGCATGTATACAATATTGGGTAGGTACGCATTGTTTATGCAATTACTGTCAATATTTTTATGCTTCCAGTGTGGTATCCTACTAGACAAGCTTGACAATTATAGGGATTAATTTTATTTTCACTAATTTGTTTAATATGACAATGCCATACAATGTACTCCTTCCAGTGCGGTATCCTACTAGACAAGGTGGACAATTATTGGGATTAATTTTCTTTTCACTAATTTGTTTAATATGACAATGCCATACAATGCACCGAGCAAGGATCCATGAATTTAGTTGTCCATTGATTTCATTGGCAAGTCTCTCTTGGACATGTCCTCTTTGTGTACCAAGATGAGGGAAGAAGCAAGGATTTTAGGAGCACAACTCCATGCATTGAGTGCATACTCAGTCCAAAGACATTATAGCTTGCCAATGTGCAAACAAATAGGTACGTGAAGTATTGAAAGCACAATCATGCCACCAAATGTTGCGACTTTCGATGCCAAGGACAATGGTTACAAAAATTGGTAAGTATGTTATCTTTTAAGTTCTAGTCTTGGACTTATTCGCTTTTGCAAGAGTTTCTACAATGCCAACTTGAGAGTCAAATGGTGCTTCAATTGAGTAGATATCGACAGTAAGATGAAATTGGATAGCTAAGCTTCCTGAGCTATCTATTTCTAGATTGGAAAATCTAAGGATTCTCAATTAGATGTACTCTTTGGCAAGGCCAATTTTCTTTACAAAAGATCGACAAGGTCAACTAGTTTTTTGCTTTGACATATATGTTTCACCAGGAGCACTTATTAGCTATGAGCACTCACGGTGCATTCTGTCTCATCTCTTTGATCAGTTAATGCGAAGCAAAGCTTCACTTTAGGGAATATTGCATGGAAGTTTCCAAAGTTTGGAATATGCTATTAGCATACAGACTTTGAGAAGCTTGGCTCCATGTCTATCTGATTTTCTCTTAGAGGTTGGTATGACCAGGCTATGATGGCATGTAGGGTACATTTGATAGCTCTCAGCATACATGGCTATGATCTAGATTCATGAGATGACCATTCATCTCAAGGGGGCGACAAGGTTTGTAAATTTCAAATTATGCTTGTTTGTTTCTATGATTTAACCTTTTATTTATGAGATATTTCTATATTGTGCAATGCAAAGTGCTTTACCAGACTTCATGCAAAGCAAGGCTTCTCTTATGTGCCAAGCGTAATGGAAATGGCCTATGAACTTTGAGAGTAACAGAATTAGGAAAATTAGAGAAAGCACTTTTGTGAGATTACTTTGCATTTCTACCTAAAAGTTTTGATTACTACGCATGTTAAATTTTTTTTAAACTTTTGTTGATATTTTATTAACCTTTCTTTTGTAATTTGATTTTAATTCGTGTATGTAATTTATTAAGGTAGATTGCTTGGGATGATTTTGGCCCGTCCACTAAACCGGATAGATCACAGTGGTTGGCCGAGCGATTACCATGCCCATGCGTGCGGTGCAAATGCGCCATTGCTCGACTTCGACGGATATGCTGTAGAAGATTATGGACTATGGGACGATCCTTGCAAGCGTGCACGGATGGAAACAAATGATCCACAAATTGTAGCGGCTATTGATGTCACCCCTCATTGGTGTGTAGTTGGTTGAGGAGGGGAAAGGAGGGTGGAAGAGTGCATGCGCCAAGAATCCATTAGAGAGGGAGGAAGCACATCAAATCATCCAACTGCTGCTCCCTCTACGAGTGACCACATCCCATCTCCGTACGTGGATGTAGAAGACGACCATTTGCATAGAATGGTTGAGGATCTCCTTGCACGAGAGGAGGAGCATGAACCAGAGTGTGCATGCGAAGAAGCTTCCGGAAGAACGAGGAGTGAGCTACTTGATTCGGCACACACTGCACTATATGAGAGATGCTCTTACTCCATTTTAGGGGCATCTCTCAAAGTCCTTAGCCTTCAGGTGATGTTTGGATGGAGCAATGCTATTGTCGACGCACTTTTGAGGTATGTATACAGATTATGAAGGATGTTTGTGGAATACATAAATAAGCTTTTAATGTACTTTCTTCTTGTGATAGGTTGCTAGGAAAGATGCTTCCAGATGGAAATCACATGCCAGAGAATAGACGAAAAGCACGCGAAGTGGTGACAGGATTAGGGATGGATTATGATCGCATTCATGCTTGCGTGAACGATTGTGTGCTCTTTCATAATGAGCATGCTGATTGTGACCCATGTCCATCGTGCGGGGAGCCTAGGTTCAAAGAAGGAATGCAGAGCAACAGAATTCCACGTAAAGTTTTGAGGCATTTTCCACTCATCCCTTGCATCCAACACATATTTAGATTGAAGGGTACGAGCGAGCTTTTGAGTTGGCATGAAAAAAATCGCTCCACAGATGGTATTATGAGAGTTCCAGCTGACTCACCAGTGTAAAAGCACATAGAGGACACATGGCCAGAGTTCAGGGATGAGCCTCATCACTTGAGGATTGGGTTAGCTAGTGATGGAGTGAATCCATTTGGGCACCGCTCTACTTCGTGGAGCACTTGGCTGGTGGTGGTTGTGAACTACAATATTCCTCCCAGGGAGGCAACAAAAAAGGGAAACATTTTACTATCACTTCTCATTCCAGGAAAGCACAAGGTAAAGAACATGGATGTATATCTGCAGCCTCTAATTGAAGAGCTTCAAAAAGTATGGAGAGGCATAGATGTCATTGACATTTCACGGCCACCACGAGCCTGCAAAGCCATCATCAAGTGCATCCTCATGTGGAACATGCATGATTACCCAAGATTTGGGGAGGTATCTAGTAAGTATGCACATGTTAAGTTTACTCTTTGCTTTAGGTTTATCATCTCATGTGTAACGTTTGTTTACCTGTTGGCAGGATTGGCAACATCTGGACATAGTGCGTGTCCAACTTGTGGCCCTTCTCTTGTGACAGAGAGACCTCCTCTTCTTAGGAAGGTGATCTATCCCAACAACCATCGCTTCCTGCCTCCTCCACATCATAGATATGCTCCCCCTGTCAATGGAGTGAAGCCGTTCCATTGGAACATGGCTGATTGGGCGAAGCATTGGGAGGAGCATCATGGTACCTCACCCACTCGCAATGGGCTGCCAAGGGGTATGTCGAGGTACTCTATCTTCTTGTCGCTCCCCTATTGTGCTTTGTTGAAAATTCAACACTTGTTGGACCCTATGCATGTGTTCAAAAATGTTGGGCAGGCTATATGGGATCACATAATTGGCAAGAAGGATTCATTGGGTGCTAGGGAAGATTTAAAAGCCATGAGACGTCTTCCCCCTTCAACCATGCCCCTCATGGGGGAGCGGGGAAAGATGATTCTCCCAAAAGCACCGTGGATACTGTCAAAGGTAGACCAAGAGCGGACAAAGCAAGTCATGGTATCCATCCGAACTCCAATGGGATATATGCGGTCACTCAAAGGTGCTTTCACAAAACCAAAAAGGGTGGCTCCACTCAATTGTATGGATTGAAATCCCACGATTGGCATAAAATTCTTCAGGTAAGAGTAGAAAATTTTGTGGTGTCTATGTGTCCTTATATATAAGTTGACATTCACTAAGATGTTTTATTGTTTGTAGTTTGTACTTCCCATAACTATTAGTGGTTATTGAGACACTAAGGTGAAGGTTGCAATATTCAAAGTGGGTGAGATTGTGAGGTAATGGGTTTTTTTCAAGTACTATATCATGTTGTGCCATGTACAATGGAAATTTTTTTCATGTGCTATATTATTTGTGCCCTATAGATTTGTGAGCTCCAAGGAGATAGAAGTGGAAGCCATACCAGTAGCCCATCAACTAGCAGTAGAGGAAGTGTGTGCTATTGAGGATGCATTCCCACGTACAATCATTGTTAGCCAAGTACACCTATTGCTTCACCTTGTTGAGGAGATTGCCATTTGTAGGGTGGTTCACTCTAGATGGATGTTCTTCTTGGAGAGATTCTTGAAGACTTTAAAGGATTTTGTTAGATTGAGGTCACAACCAGAGGTATGCAAAATCAATACAATATAGATAGCATTTATACGCCATGGAGTTACTAATAAAAATATGTGGTTTTAATGTTTTTAGGCGAGCATGGCAGAAGGTTGGGTGGTGCAAGAGACACTTGTGTATGTCTCACAGTATCTCATTACAGTGGATCCATCATTGCCTCGTCTGTGGAGTGAGGAAGAGGATCCTAGTAAGTACTCAACCATTCCCAGTGGAAAAGGCTCACTCTTGGTCATGGATAGAGAGTTTCATGCCATAGTCAACAACTATTGTTTACTCAATGCCACTATCATGACCAAATGGGTCATTATGTACTTGGAAGCCCGCGCAGCTAGAGAAAGGGATAGAGATGCATAGAAGAGGTCGCATGGAGGTAGATGCGCACCTCCTTTTCCTAAAGAGCTTGAAAAATATCCTGATTTGATTCAAGTAGAGTGGATCCATAATTCCATGAACAATGCCAAAGCACAAGGAGAACAAATAAGCCCTAAAGAATGGGAGTATGCGCGAGGATGCTTGCGCAAGGTGAGTGTGTATGTTATGTATGGATGTATGCAAATCACTTAATGAAATGCGATGTAGCCTCTTATGCATTGTGGTTGTAGGGTCTCACTTTCAACTCCATTTGGTCCGATGGCCGACATTTTCGCACCAGCAAGATAGATGAGCGTTGGATCACTAACGATTGTGGCGTGATGGGAAACTTTGACACAACAACAGATGAGGTTAGATATTGTGGTACTATGGAGAGAATAATCAAAGTGGATTTCATATCTTTTCACAAATTCCTCTTTGAGTGCCGATGGTTTGCGGGTGAGGTCAAAAGACATGAAAATGGGCTCATTATGGTGGATTCCACCCAATTCCATCAGGGAAAAACTGACAACATGGTGTATCCTAGAAGTTGCGAGCAGGTAATTTAGGCTATGTGCAATCAACTTAAATTAAAAATTTAATATGTGTGATGTACAGGTTTTTTATGTGCCATGTATATATCAAAGAAGACTTTGGTATGTCATTCCAGTCACGCTGCGGGGTAGATCTATCTTTGCAGAGACGGACATTGAGCCAGTAATTGATCCCATCATACCATCACCACAAGATACAGAGGAAGATGTAGTTGAAGTTGAAGAAGGTCAGCCAAGCCTTGCAACTAGTCATCTTGAGGAGGAGGAAGAGAGAGAAAGCGATGATGATTCTACAGGAGGTGATGGAGAGGAGGAAGAATCTCTAAACTTGTTTATTGATTTGAATACTATGGGTCTAAATATGGACCCTAGTGCTTATAGAAATCTTATACAAGATGAGAATTAATAAAACTCTCCATTGTTTTTTTTGGTGTAGTATATGATTAATTCGCAAATGTTTCGTTATGTGCTTATGAATAGTATTTGTAATGGTTTTGGTGTGAGTATTATGATTTATGTAGAGAATTTTTAGAGTGAAAGAGAGATTAAGTGAAGTGAGCATTCTGGATAGTGTAGGAGTTGTAGTGTTTAAATACATTTTGAGTTGTATTGGATTTAAATGGTAACCCGCGGGAGAGGGAGGGGGAAGGGGGTCTCTAGCCTTGGCGGTAATGGGCGCCGTAATAATCGCGGCAATATGCACGGTAATACGAGCGGTAGAATGCCTCATGAACAACAAAGGGGTTTCTCTCTCCTCATTTTGAATTCCTCTCTCTTGTTTTGCGGTAATGGTCCGCGGTAAACACCACGACCTCTCAGAGTGTAAATGCTGCACCTAATGTGAAAACTCCTCGAAAAGAGGAGAAACAAAGCGGGAACAACACGTGTTATGTAGCATAAACTGTAGAAGACTGTAAGACACCTGCTATGCAAAAAACGGCACTGACAAAAATTCTGCGTAGAATGACAAAATAGCCTGTGCAGTACTGCCTATAGTGGAAACGAAGGCCGAAATGAGCCCGAATCAAAGTCTGAGCAGAATAAGATCTACGAGTTCTCCTGAAATTTTTGTTGACCTGTGAATGCTAGCCAAGGCTCACAGAAATCGGAGAAAATGAGCAGGCGTGTGCTGGAGACTGAGCTCGAGAGGACGCAACCTGCTCTGATACCAATTGTTGGAATTAGGGTTGCAAGGAAACACACACAGCTTAGAGAAGATGAAGGAAGCTCAAGGTACACAATAGAGAGTGTGTTACTTAGTGCGCAATGGAAAGATAGATAACCCTAGATTGAATGGGCGTATATAGAATGCACGGGGAAAAAAACCTCCTAAAGAGGGAAAAAATGCCCCACGGTCCTAATGTGTTCACACACATCACTACCATATGTATATGGTAACAAAATAGATTCCCATCATCATCTGAGCTAAGTTCCTACATATTGAAATAATATTATAGCAACCTGCCAAATAAAGAGGTCCTCCTATATCCCATTCACTTGCTAATGTGTAATCAATAGGATCATTAGGAGATTTCGGAGGTCATTTGGAGGGCCTTCTAAGAAATTATATTTCTCTCTCTAGAAAATGTTCTTAAAATGTACTTGCACTTGTTGCGTACGTCCAAAAGGACAACTGAACACTCTGAAAAGTGAACCTAACTTTTCAAAAATCCTTAAAAATAGTCACATTTTCATTCAATGCGTGTGTCATTTTCATGAAGTATACGAAGATTATTCAATATAGCTTTCGTCATCATTGAAATTTAAAAAATCACAAAATTATCAGTTGGTGTTAGAATTTATTTTTTTTAATACCACCAATGCGTCCAAAATGACCAAAAACTTAAAAAATGCCTATCTACTTGCATCATTCCAATAGCTAGAGAGAGACAAATTGTCAAAATACCCCTAAAGATGAGATTTTGTCTCCCTGCGCGCGAGGGGCCATTTGAAAAATTCCAAATGGCCCTCCGCGCACCGTGAGGCAAAAAAAAAAAAGTGGATCACGGCGCAGGGTCATCTAGAATTCTCCAAATGATCCGTCGTGCGCCATGATCCAAAATCCCCTTTTTAAGGGTTTTTTTGGGAATTTCTCCCTCTCTAGGTGTCAGGTTGAGGCAAGTAGACATGCGTTTTTTAGGTTTTTGGATGTTCCGGACGCATTGGCAGTGTCAAAAGCTTCAAATTTCAACACAAATTGACAGTTTTGTGATTTTTTAAAATTTCAATGATGACGAAAGTCATATTAAATGAGCCTCGCCTACCTTATGAAAAAGATATTCGCATTGAATAAAAAGGTGCCCATTTTCAAGGACCACTGATACCTTTTTTATATTTTTCTTAATATCAATCTATTTTTCTACGTAACGTAAGCTCTTCTTTCATTGGAGGAGCACTTTTTCCTCTCTCTTCTAAAAGGCCCTCCAAAAGACCTCCAAAATCTCGTAATGTATAAGACTTTGTCTCCACTGAAGCCATATAGCTTTAAGAATTTCTATGTTGCATTTATGCTTTTGTTGCTGCTACTGACTAGATTTGGTTCACTGTAATCCTTTGCTTAACTTGATTCCATGTTGGCTCGGTCTGTAAAACTGTCTCCTAGTAGATTCTGATGTTGCATATTCAAATTCCTCTTGCTTAAGAGTCCTTAGGCCAAATAATTTTTGGTAGTTGAATGCTCTTCAATCTCACAAGAGTTCGGTAAACTCTAGCTTGAATTTGTTAGAATTGATTGTAGCCTCTGAAACAATGAAACGAGGACTCTAAATAGCTTAATTTACAATCGATTCACATGTAAATGGCCTCTAGTTGTCCAATCATAGGCTCAATTTGCAATGCAATTGCTTGCACTTGCCAATTTGTGGTGGGAAGGATCACTTCTAGGTTGCATGTGTTCTTTGACTAACTGTGACATTTTTTTAAAACTGGGCTAGAACACTGATGCTTTCCACCAAAGGGGTCAAGACCTAGTTGGTAGATTTTTCCAACTGTGTAGGCTAAATTTGAAGCCCTTGCGAGTTTTACGACTCAATTTTTACCAGTTTTACCACAAAATAAGTTGAAAATATCAACCCCTACTTGCAAATTTGGCTTGTGAACTCAGTCTTAATAGCTAAATTTTGATGAAAGTCTGTTTTGAATTGAGCTTTTTGAGCGATTTTTCTCGATCAGTTGGGTTTAACAGTTTTTGGCTTCTATTTCAAGCAATTTTGCTCTTTGCTCTTTTGATAAGTTCTGAATTTTTAAACTAGCGGAAGGCTCGGCTTCGCCTTGCTTTGATTTGATTATTTCCTGATTTTTCTCTAGATGTTTCATTGCATTTTGTGATTTTCTCTGCGGATTTGTGTTTCCTTTTATTATCTTCTCTCTCTCTTTCTTTAACACCTCCCCTCTTTTTATTTTCGTGAAATTTATGTGATTTTTATGAAAAAAATCTTGTAATTTTTTGAATTATTGTGATTTTTTGGTTTTTGGCAAATTTTAAAGCTCATGTTTTTAATTTTATGATTTTTTTTTCCTTTTCTTTTTCTTTATAAAAAATTATTTATTTTTTATGACTTTTTTCTTTTTTTTTTGACTTTGTGTGATTTTGTTTGCTTTTTATAGAGTTATTTGATTTTTTTGGGTAAATTTCTTTTATTTTTAATTTTATCTCTTTTCTAAATTTACTTGATTTGTTTTATAAAATGATTGTTTGATAAACTAGAGAAAATTAAATCAATCCAAAAATTAAACAAAAAAAACAAATTTACAAAAAATAAACCTGGTTAAATGGTGTCGATATTGAGCGGGATGGCAGTGGAGGCGCGTAGGAAGCAAATAGAGAGAGAGAGAGAAAGAAAATCGAGCCGGGCGCTCAGCACGAGAGAGAGAGAGAGTGAGAGAGAGAGAGAGAGGGAGACCTTCATGTGTGTGTGCAGGCGACTGTAGTGAGGAGAGAGCAGCTCCAGGTGCGTAGAGAGAGAAAGAAAGTTTGCGCATTGTGTGTGTGCGACAGAGAGAATGGCTTACCTGTCAGCGCATTATAGACATATAAACTGAGAGAGAGTGTGGATGCTGCAGGCGGAGCCCGAAGCTGAGGAGGGGGCCACGATTGCCGATGACCATGAAAAAGTGGGGGATTTGTAGATGCTTGTGGCAGCGTCCATGTGTGTGTGTGTGTGTGCAGAGACACACACACACACACACACAGAGAGAGAGAGAGAGAGAGAGAGAGAGAGAGAGAGAGAGAGAGAGAGAATTCACTGTTGGGGCGTAAGGTAGGGTGAGGGCACAACGATGGGAGGAGGCACTGGATAGCCAACTTGAGAAACTGTTATTCGACAGCTCAGCGTTATGGAGTAGGGCTCATAGGCGCCAGAGAAGGTAGAAAGGGTTGTGGTGTCGGCGCGAGGCGCAGGTACGGGAGAGCTAGAGAGGAATGCCAGTGAGTTTGTAGGTCTATCGATACGGACGTGTGTGTGTTGTCTTTAATTTACGAGCGCCGATTAAGGCCATGCAAGAGAGAGTAAAAGTGGAGATGAAAGAGAGAATTTTCAGCGCACCTAATATTTTCCAAGGAGTAAAATAGGCACGCCCAATTGCTTTGAGGCGAGGTTTTTTTTTGTGATTATTTTTTAAACCTTAAAAAGAATAAGAGCAAGTTTTCATCAAGATTAAACCATCGATCTCAATTTTTCGCTCGAAGCTCAGAATTTCACTGTCAAGTTTGCACGACTATCGAGACTCTTGTCAAAGTACTTCAAATTGTCAAAATTTGTTGGGACTTGTCGTGGAAAATTTTTTAAATTTTAATTTTTAAATTCATCGAAAATGCCAAAATTAGTCAAAAACGAGTCAAGAATCCAAAAATTATCATGATATTTTAAAAAATTACTAAAAGAATTCTAAAAAGTTTTGAAAACCTCAAAAAATCATTGGCAATCCCATTAAAACACTTTCAACATGTACAAGCCCACAAAAAAAAACAGTTTTTATCAAAAACCGAACCGTCTTTTGAAAATATTGAAACACACAAAACTTGGCAAATGATGGCACCAAAGCCCTCCAAATAATACCTTAATTCTTCACACAAAACAGCTAGTAAGATCACAAATATGTAACTTTTAGGGAATTAATTGGGAATTAATGCAAATATTAGCAAGAAATTATGAAACTTATTCGAAAAAATCAAATTTTTTGGGGAAAATCTCCACACATAGATGAACAGTGAAGCCAAATAAAAACTCAATTAACACATTGATTTAATTTTCAATTAATTTTTGGAATCAAAATCACAACTAGACAATTAAAACTGGCAAAATTAGGTTTAAAAATGACGCATTTGGAGTGTGTAAATCCTTATTTTGAGCTAAAAATGCAGCATTTAATCATTACACACATCAAAATTCTAATCAAACATTGAATTAATCATACACATTAATCACTTTTTTTGGCGTGCACACACAAATTATTGACATTTTTAATCAAATTTTAGGTGCACACACACAAGTGATAATCTTGTCAAAATTACAAATTGAATACACAAACCTCTAATTGGGCATGACCACATCACAAATCAATCATCACATTTGCCAAATCCTTAAGCCCACATTGATTTTTTGGTGCACACATGAGCAAAAAATTGTCCATACACACCTAAAACTAGGCATACACACACTCAATTAGAGTGCACGCAATTTCAATTGATCATTTAAGCATGCACTTAGCAGTTTAACAATGCACACTACTACATGAAACCATCAGTTTATGCACATTGTATTCTAAGAAAAATTTGGCATTACGACGACATGCTAATGCACAAAATCAAAAGCTGAAACTCACCAGTTTAATAACAATGATGCAAACCGCACAAATGTTGAATCCAATGGCATCATCCACACAATGTGTAGACCGATTCATTGATGCTCCAAAGCCCTAATCTTTCATTTCAAAATCAGCAAGTCGTCAAGTGATTAGCACAAATCGGCATTGTTAGAATGAATCCAAGCCTCTAATTAGGCAAATATCAAAGCATAAGCACAAAATGTTAGTCCAATTAGTAGAAAATTAGTGTGTAAGTTAGCAAACATTAGTGAATTTAGCAAGGGGTTAGTAAGAGATTAGAGTGTGTAGGCACACAATTAGCAAGATTTGGTGACAAACTAGGAAAAACTGAAGACATTGTCATATGCACACACATCCAAAATCCACAAAACAATAAACACACAAGTCAAATTAATGAAGAAACTTCTCTGAGTACACCATAATTATAGTAGCTTAGGTTATCCCTCCCCGACAATGGTGCCAAATGTTGGGAATCATTGTAGCATTGGCCTAATCGCAACCCATGATCAACAAATTATCAATGCGTGGATCGACAACCTGGCTAGCGCTTGCAGGCACGACAATCATCACATGCATCAAAATAGAGGATTTAAGAGAATGCTTCTCCAATGAGAATAGAGATCGGCCATGAATCGACTAACTCTAGTCACACTCTACTCGTCAGTCAAGCATCACCTACACACATCAAGCCCACCAAAATCCAACTTGCCAATGCATTGAATCTCAAAGCACCCTCTTGACAAGCACACACTAATTGAATTGGTGTTGGCCTCCCCAATCAACACATGCCAACCAAGACACTCGACCAAAAGCTCCACACATAAGAGTGAATGGTACTTGAATCTCATTAAACCTACCCATTTATGAGCACACAACAGGGAACATACTCCAATCACACTTCACTAATCAACCCATTTAGAGATGCTAAATATCACAAATTGAATACTCATAGAATATGAAGATTCATTTATCAAAGAAAAAAGTCATTACCACACCCAAATCTACAATAATGAGAGGGTAAAACTACTTCTTAATGTAATGTAGAAGAAACAAGATTAATGAGAAAAGTAGAGATTAGATTAATCAAGAAAGAGCTTTTCTAATTACAAAGGATTAGTACGTACTAGCCTTCTAAGCATGGGCATTAAGCTCAAGGCTAGGCCATCCAAAAGTGATATTCAAAAATGGGCTCTCAAGAATGAATTCTCTTTGCATAGAAGAGCTTCTTATGAGGCATGGACTTCAAGCCTATATCTATTACAATTAACTTAGGCTCACCTCCGTAGGATATACAAATGTAAGCCTAAAACTAAACAAAACTAATAGAAAAAATTGTAGCATGTCCTCTTATACTTGGTGCATCCTTGATCCATGTGTTAGCCACTACTGACATTCCCCCCCTTCAAATGTTGAGGGTCGTCATAGCATTGCTCCAATTGCAACCTACAATCAACAAAATTATCAATCCGTGGATTGACAACCCAGCTAGCGCCTGAAGGTACAAGCATTATTCGATGCATTTAAATAGAGGATTCTATAGAATCTGGTCCAATGAAAATAGAGATTAGCCATCAATCAACTAAAACTAATCACACCCTAATCATCAATTAAGCATCACTTACACACATCAAGCCCACCAATGTTCAACTTGCCAATGAATTGAATCTCAAAGCACCCCGAATCTTGACAAGCACACACTAACTGCATTGGTGTTGGCCTCTTCAATCACCACATGCCAACCAAGGCACTTGATCAAAATCTCCACACTCACAAGGGTAAATGGTACTTGAATCTCATTAAACCTACCCACTTATGAGCACACAATAGGGCACATACTCAATCACATTCAAAGAGTGCACACACCTTCACTAACAAACCTAAATAGAGATACTAAATATCACAAACTCAGTACTTATAGAATGTCAAGAGTTATTCATCAAAGCAAGAAGTCATTAGCACACCCAAATTTAGAATAATAAGAGGGTAACACTACTTCATGACATTAATTTAATGTAGAAGAAACAAGATTAGATTAATCAAGAAAGAGATTCTCTAATTACAAAGGATTAGCACTAGCCTTCTTAGCATGGGCATGAAGCTCAAGGCTAGGCCATCCAAAAGTGCTACTACAAAATGGGCTCTCAAGAATGAATTAAATGCCCCTCTAGAGCCTCTACACTGGCACCCCGGTGGCCCGAGGTCCATAAGGTGCCCTCTAATCGCCTCAAAGCTCCTATATCCATGGGGCCCATGTAGGTGTCCTTCAGTAGCCTAAATTCCATTTAGATATTCCACATTGGCACTCTATGACCCTAGGGCTACAGGGTGTACTCTAATCTATTAAGATTTTTTATATACATGGTTCCTTTATAGGTGCCGTTGAGGGGCATAAATGTCCCTAAAGATCTTCTACACTACTACCTCACATTCTCTAGCCATGCGCAATCCCCGCATACCTCAGTCTAGAGGTGCACGGAGATCAATGTCTACATGACAATGCATGTAGTGGACAAAACCCCATTGCCTTCTACTTTATTTCTAAATTTTGATCTCTATTGTAAGCCTAGACTTATTAGAATTTCAAGAGCTACATCTTAGCTTGGTTATATAGTATTACGCATACAAGAAATATATTATAGGTTTTTCACTATTGTAAAGAGCGATCTTATGGTCATCGGGACCATGGTGCACCATAGAGTGCCCATTAGTATGATGTGAGATCCTACGGACTAAGGGCATGTTAGAAGCTGGACACACCCCACGGCACTAACTACTCGGAGGATTATTATTTTTTGTAATTATTCATTCATTGAGGAAAACCTGATTTTTCACCTTGTAAATATTGGGACTTACAGAAGTTTCCAGATTGTATCCCAGTTTTGATAGTTAGATTGAGTAGATGGTTGATTTTGGAACTTTAGGGTTTGAGAAATTGTAAGGTATATATACCACTTTTTGATCTTAATGAAGGCAGACCTTTTTTCATTTTTAAAAACAAGTTTTGAAGTCTGTGAGTGAGCGTACTGTGTACGAGGGAGAGAGTGTGAGCTTCATCTTGATGCTACGTGTGCTCCAGTGGTCGGAATCGAGTGCGGAGAAGTGCAGCATGTTGCCCCCGACAAGAGCTATGCGCTGATACCTACAGTGCGTGCATACGGTCCAGTTTTGCGAGCTCCATCTACGAGCTTCATCGGGTGTTTGGGTGAGCATACGTTGTCCAATTTTGCATTGCAGCATATCCACGCATTTACATTGAGTAGAACTACACAATAGCCACTTTAGATTTTAGAAACGAAGACCTGCAGATTTCGGCTAGACATCCTACGTGTTTCTGCACCAGGTGTTTTGGGTTGGGATTTTGGTTCATAGACCTTAGGGAGAGCGACCTATTGGTATTAGTAGGGTCTTCTTCAAGTTCTATGGTGTTTCGAGATTGTTTGATGGGTGTTTGGCTCTAGAAAGCGTTGTAGGAAGTTTCCTCTTATGCACTCTTAAAGGCTGTGACTTAGGCAATTGGTAGAGACCTCTATAGGAATTAGTTAGGAGTAGGTCGAGTGTAGGTTGACACCTTATGCTTGCTTCCATGCGCCTGCGGGTCGCGCTTCGTCCTTAGCTGACATTACATGTTAGGTGAGTTTTCGTTGTGCTGACGTCCGTCGCGGCGTATCCGTCCAACATTGGCGCCGCTGTCGGGGACGAAAACCTTAGGTAGGTGACCGAGACTAATCCTTGAGGATTGGGATTTTTTAGCTTGCCAAGAGTCTTGTTTTACATCTAGATAGGATCAGAGGGTGGAGGACTCTCTAGGTCTTAGAGGGAGTCTAGGAAGCGTGTGTTTGGCCTAAATCCTTCGACTTAGGTAGATGAGGTAGACTTAGGTAGTTTTAGGTAGTAGTCGAGTTCTTGAGTAGGATTTGGAGTGGTAGAAGCGGTGAGATGAGAGCTTGAGAGTCCGGAGGGGCCAAATAGCAACCAAAAACACCATTATCACCATTTCACATGATAAGTAGGAGTAGAGTAAGTAGGACATCATGATTCAGGATCTAGAGCATTTCATGCATGTATACTTGCGTTGTAAAGTCATTACAAGTTTGTAAAAGACGCAAAGGTGTGTTCGAAAGCCTAATTGAAGTCCAAAAGTTACTATGAGTGTTTCTGATAGATCTACAAAGCATCAGAAGCATTTCTGTCAGGAAAAAAATTAATTTTAAGCTAGAAGACATCCTACGCGTAGGATGTCTATAGGCTAATCTGGGAGGAATTTTGGGATTTTGAGTTGACCAGTGTGTTCATAAGGTAGGGTTTACCCTAATTTCAACTGGAAAGTGGAAATTTGGCCATATCTTGACAGGATAAGACCAGATAGACTAAAATTGCCGGACATCCTACCCAAATAGTGTCAAAACATTATTTTGAGACCAAAACCATAAGATGGCTGCATGAGTATGTCTTGCATGATATATTGAGTGACTGAAAGGGGTCTCACCTCATTTTGGTGAGAAAATTGGGTTCAAAGCGAACTTTAGCACTTTTGACTGAAAAAGGCAAGAACGGTTGAAATTTTGAACTTTTCAAATCCAAAACAAAATCTAAGCATACCACTGGGTTACTGACATCAAGGGGAAGCTGTGGGACAAGTCTGGGGTCAAACAGGCCAAAAAGACATCCTACGCGTAGGATGTCTTCTGAGTGAGTTTGGACTCCAAACCAAATTTTGAGTACACCAAAGTGATCAGCAACTCAAGGGGAGCCTCGGCTTTGAGTTTGAAGCCATTCTGATGAAAAAGACATCCTACGTGTAGGATGTCTAAAGCAAGAAATTGAAGCCAGACTTTGACAGTGAGCATAGCAAGGTGTTGTATAGCCTAAGGCAAGTCTCCTAGTCAATTTTGGTCCAAATTGGAGTTGATTAGACTGATCAATATCAGCAACATGCTATCGGAACAGGTTTCTGACTCATTGACCAGCTAATAGGTGTCCAAATCAAAAAGTAAAAGCAGGTGTAGGCTCAGCACAACAAGGGGAAACCACAGTGCAAAAATCCAGGCAAAACACAGCAAGAGACATCCTATGCGTAGTATGTCTATTGGGGCATATTGCAAGGAAAATTTGAATGTGGATAGACAGTGAGATTCCATTTGGCTTAACACTAGGTTGGTAACCTAACAGGGCATAAAAGTGTCCTTTCAGGGTTTTGAAAAAAACCTCCAAAACCATAGTAGATCCACTCATTTTGTAAAATCCTTTCATGAGGTTATATTTCAAGGCCTACTACACATGGAAAAAATAAGAAACTTGTAAAATTTCTCATCTTTTGGTCACACCAAGCCTCCAAAGTTGACGGACCAGTGCATTTTCATCAAAACAGTCATTTCTTACGTTTTGTTGCATAAAAATAAGATTAGGGATTTTTGTAGAACTTGAGATAAATTCCCTAGTTAACTTCATTGGGTTGGTGATCAGAACATATGATTGCTTCTCACTCACTATTTTTTGTTTTGCCAAAATAAATAGGTACAAAAAAGTTGAATTTTTACCATTCTGCAAACATATCATCAAAGTTTCTATAGCCACGCTCAATACAAATAATATATGCATGTTTTCTTAGTTCCCTATTGTTCTTTATGTTCATAAGGAGCCATGGAGCATGTCAAAAATAATACATCTCTTACCAAGGGGAATCTTGGGGACAAAGATGAAGTGTTAAATACAGCAAACATGAAAAAACTAGGTTCAACATTATGAGTTGTAGAATCCCATAGAAACTATTCAATATCTAGCCAAATTTGATCCTTATGACTAGATATGGTTACTACCTACAAAATGCATGTAGTTGTCACAAGAAACTAACAATATTGAAAAAGCTGTTTTCTTCTATAATTGAAAAAATCAACCATCGTTGTGTACTATGCAAAATAGGGTATTAGGTGCCCCAAAACTCAAGGAATGTTAGCTTTATGTTACAATATGCGACATAGAAAATAAAAAATACATTTGGATATCATGAAATCCACCAAAAAAATCATAGAAGAGCTAAAATTGGCAAAAAAACAGGATTTGATAATTTTTGTAATTTGGTCATAACTTACAACTTTAATATTTATTTCTCCCTAGAAGCATCAGGACATGTTGAGGACTACTAAAGATAGTTCTCTAGAATTATAGACCTCACAAACATGAATTCTAGAGTGGTATAGTTGCAAAAAGTTAAAAAAGGCCAAAAACATGACCCGTTTTTTCACACAGTTTAGGTTGTGAAATGTTGTGCAAGGACAATGTTAAAGATGGAATTGATATTCCAAAAGAATGTCGAGTTTTTTTCAGCTCATGAGACAACTTTCTAGATAGATAGCACCTCAAAATCCATTTTGAAACTCTTGACATAATTCAAGGAAAATGGTCACTTAACAGGACATAAAAGTGTCCCATTACCAACCTAGTGTTAAGGGTTCCAGAACTTCTTTCAGAAGTGAATTTGGACCTTGTTTGCTCATTTGACAAATCAAAGACTGAATTCACACTTTTTCGCGTAAATTGACCAACATCCGAGGGAAGTAAAATTTTAGATTAGCAGACCTAATCCAAGACATCAACAGTGTATAAAATACAGTAGTGGTTGAGATTAACTCTCCAGTTATACCAATCATTACTAAGGTAACCTGTAGCAGATAAATGACTTGACTCGATTGCCGAAATTAAAATGCTTGTGTACAGGTATATTCAGCAACAAAGCAAGAAGTCGTGCAGAAACTGATCCTTTGCCAGGTGAGTGGTTGGATTTGTGATAAAATGCATTGATAAGTTTGATGAATTTAAGATCAGGAAGATACATTCTTAGAGACCAGAAGGTGGCAGGTGACCAAGGAAGCTTAGTCTCCACCGAAGAGAGTGTAACTCAGGCAAGGCTAGATCCGCTAGCACCGATTATTGAGGAAGGTAGTGATACTGACACTTCGTCAGACAAATCGTTCTTCATGATGGGTAGTCAATATCCAGAAGGTTTCACCTATGATGGACCTATGCGAGGAGGCCCAACACCTCCCAAAATCCTTTGAATGATTCCAAGCTCACTGTGATCTTCTTAGAGGGAACAAACTCAAGGGGAGCCCTAGTCCATTCTGATTATCGAGGACGCAAGTGCATTTGTATCGAAGAGAGACCAGCTCAGAGATTGGAGATAATCCGAGTATATGATGATGGAGATAGATTTCGAGACGAAAGGGGAACCACTATCTGATAGTTAGTAACCCTGGAGATTACAAGAGATATGGAGATAACGTGGCAAAAGGGAAAATGGTTTCAGAATCTCAAGAACCGCCACTAAACATTGATCAGCCCGGAGCTATATTTATGTATGATAAGAAAACAAACAGGGTTCCAACTTATAACGAGAACGTGGGAATCTACAAACATGAGAGTGAGGGTATAGTCTCTTACTTTCATAGCAAAGAACCATACGCAAACGAATTAAGCAAAGACAAGGTTCTTTACTTGTTCTCTTATGAAACTGCTATGGGGAAGGGTATAGTTTTTGTTGATAGATACGGGCGAGAATACCAACGTATTCTCCCAGAGGCGGTAGAAAGGGCAACATGTCCAGGAGCATTAGCATATGCCCCTGAGGAAGTGCAAAGAGCCACCTACACCCCAAGCAAGTCAACGAATCCTTTTTCAGATGAGGATGATGCTACCTCACATTCCACCCGACCACAAGCATTCAACAACCAAGACCAACCAGCCCATCATTGTAGGCATGGCTTCGACAGAGTGCAACATTGGAACAAGACCAAAACCGAGATGGTTATCAAGCCGCATGAGGGCTAAAGGATTTGCAAGAGACACCACTCTATTCAAGGTATCAGGGAGAGAGTAAGCCAAAGACTCAAGGGTCGACAGAGCCTAGAGGACCACCCATAGAACGAGTTCGAAGAGAAGAACCACCTTCAACGAGAACCGTTAAAAATTATGGCTTAGGAGCACCATTGGGAGAGGAACCAGCCTATTACAGAAGACCTGAGGAGGTATATAGATTAGGACGGGAAGATCCAATGATGAGGTTTGTAGATCATCGGAGAATTAGACCTTCTCAAGTGCAAAAATGGGTAAACAAGAAATACACAGAAAGCAAAGACCCAAGAGATCATGTAGCAGCCTTTGTGCATGTAATTAGAGCCGAAGAGGTGTTAGATTTTCCTACCCAATTTGTAGGGTTTGGACTAACCCTAGAGGAGGATGCTACCACTTGGTTTGACTCTGTAGAGCATAGAGACTTTGAGTCTATGGAGGAAGTGTTTGACGAGTTTATCGAGGAATTCTCACAAAGGGGAATAGCTCATAATACCGTCTCACAGATCCATAAATTCAAACAGAAAGATGGAGAATCTGTACGAAAGGCAGCCCTAAGACTAAAAAGATATGTTAAGTTCTGTCCTGTTGAAGAACTGCCAACTCAGTCTAGACTTATGCTGATATTCATCCAAGGACTAAGGAATGCAGATCTACAGAAAGACTTACATATGAAGAGGAGCACGACATTGAATGAGTTGACCAAGGAGGCTCTTTACCTGGTGGACAATTGTGCGGTCTACAAAGAGGGGGAGTTCAAGGACCTTGATGACGATTCGTCTTCACAACAAAGTGGAAGCAAGTCTTCTAAGATAGCACCGAAAGGAGAAGTAGCTGTAAACCAAGAGTAGCTTGTCGATGAAGTGCTAAAAAAGATCAACTTGTACGCCAAACCTGCTAAACAGCCTAAGTGCTGTGCTATTGAACAAAAATGGACAAACCATGGGACCGAGGAATGTTATTATAACAAGGGGTATGTGAGAGAGAGACCTTACGCTCCCCAATTTCCGGTAGCTTCCCCTCAAGTTCCGCCGATGCCTAGATATCAAGCAGGCAACCTACCAGGACCTATAGGTGTAGAAATACCACAACCGGTGTTGGGGCAGCAACCACCCCTACCAGGATTACGACCTGTTGGTATAAGATACACACCAAAAATAACTGAATTAATTAGAGGATAAGGCTTTGGTGCCTATGCATGCATATTATGAAGATCCCAATGGATATGCGGCAAACCCTGTCTATTATCCACCAGAAGAACCCTCGACACCTGAACCATGGAGCATGATAGGAAATACAGGACCACCAACTGCTGCACAGGCAGCAGGAGAAGGAAGATATAGCTTAGATGAATGAAAACTAATGTTCATAGCCAATGGAGGCATAGGCGGACAGAGACATGCTTACCAACAAAGAGGAACTCAAGGAGCACCTCAACAACCCAAGGGACCCTGCTACAAGTGTGGTGGAGACCACTGGCTGAGAGACTGTCCTCATGATGAAATCATTAGAGTCAATGCGTATTGCCCAGAATGTGGAATTACTCATTTGATTCCCGATTGCCCTAAAAACCTGAACAAAGGAGCAAAAACCACCTTGAACATGTTAGAAACAGTACCTTCCAGTGGAGGATCGGAAAATGAAACAATCATACCCATCTAGGTAGTAACACGAGCCCAAGCTCAAAGAAGAACGAACGAACCCATAGTTGAAGAACCAACAACCGATGCCCAAAGTTCAGAAACAAGAAATCAGAGAAGCACTTGGAAAGCTAGAAAGGCACATAGGAAATCCAGGAAGGAACGAGAGCAAACAACTCTATCCGATGAGTTAAAACATACAAAGGAGAGATTAGAGCGGTTAGAGGATCAAGCTAGCTTAAGCTCACACACCATGGCAACCATAGCACCCAAGGAAATAGCAGAGCCCAAAAGTGCAGGATCAGGAGGATCTATACTGGCTGACAAGGTAAATGAGCAGTTGGATGCACTTCTAAAAGCTTATGAAGCTAGACTTAAAAAGAACCAAACCCAGGAGCAAAGGTGGATGACTTATCCATATGCAGAAATAGAAAAACAAAGGTTGGATATGTGTAAAAAGATGATCGAAATAGCTCAATCATTGATGGAAGACCCGCTGTGTAAACCTGCAAATTGGCATGAGGCACCAGCCCCAACCCCTATGGCAACCAACTTTAGAGAAACATGTAGAAACGAAGGAAAGACTCACTAATGCCTATGAGTCCAGAGGAGAGCCTATCACAGTGCCAAATACCACAGATGGGACAAGTGACGGGTTCTAGCCTAAAATATTGGCAGAAATGGGTAAGGACTGTAACAGTCTAGACGATCTGTGGAAGCAAATCCGTGAGGCAAACGAGGCTAATAGGATGAGTAACCACCTGAATAGCATGAGAAAAGAAAAGAATGTAACCTTACCTCCTATTGAAGAATTTTAGGCAAGATCGCAAATGAACTTTGAGATACATTCACAAGGGGGAGACCAAGGATCAATTAGTTCAGGGCATAGCCAACCAGACTCGCTGAGAACTTTACCCTCTTACCTAGGAGAGTACGAAGCCAAGTCAGAGGTGAGAGAAATCCCATCTCAAAGACTTTCTTCTAACAAAGTGATGGATTCGCAAGGACTGATTGAGTTGTTGTCCACTCCGGTGGCATGCACAATCACATTAGCAGAACTCCTAAGGTTACGACCAAACATGTGGACCACAGTAGGTAAATGCCTAGAAAAATTTGGAGTGAAAGACCCCACCTTGAAGCTACAGGAAGGGATCAGGGAGTTGGACAAGCCTCAACTAAACACTAGGCCAGTACCATTGAACAAGGTTGGAGAATATTGCGAGGCAGAAGATGGAAACACCACGCTACCAGGAGAATTCCAAGGAGTCGTTTCCAAAGCTATTCTTGAAAGTGGAGCGGGAGTTGCTATCGCCACCAAGGAAATCTGGAAAAAATGGGGAAAACCAGCTTTGAGAGCTAGCAGAATGAAACTGCAATTGGCAGATGGGTTCATGGAGAAGCCTCTAGGACTCTTAGAAAAAGTGATTGTCACTTTGTGCGGAATCAAGTATGAGCATACATTTGCAATAGTCGATTTCGACAAAAAGTAAAATTATGAGATCATCTTGGGGCGACCATTCATGCGACAATTGAAGATGGTCCAAGATTGGGGTTATGACCACATATACCTCAGACATGGTGAGAAAACAACTAAAATACACCTGAAAGACCATAGTTACAAAGATGTGAACCAAACACCTGTGGAAGAGTTTCATTCAGCCATAGTAGCAGGATCAGAACTCCCAGCATGGTTCGGGCAACCAAAAGAGCTATGGATGTGCGGAGCTTCACATTGTGGAAGCTTAAGAAGAGAGGAATGCGTCATGGAAAGAGTGATAGAGGACAAGGAGTATATTCCGGAACCTTTCCTTGAAGATGCCTTGGAAACCTCTGGAATGGGAACACATACTAGCAACATTGGATGTCTGTACCATTACCGACAGTCCAACAACAAAATTTTGCAATAAGGATGGCTATGATGTGTTACCCTATTACATGGTAAGCGTTATACCAGGAGAAGAAGAGATGGTAGAACCACCAGAACAAGAAAAGTTTTACAACTCCTCTGAACATTTGGAAGTAAATGATGATGTAGATAATGAGTGTTCAGACACCTCAAGTGAGTGTGGAAATTAAACTGAGAATATCAAGTTTTATGATTTTGCTAATCAACACCCTAGACGCCAGGAATGCTATAGGAGGAAACGAGCAGGAAACAAAGCGAGAGAGAACCTGATGCCCAAGATAAAAGGTAAAACTCACTATTTGATGCTTGTAAAAGCAGAGGATTGTGTAAAAGATCAAATATCAGGAGGATTCTCAAAATATTGAAAAGAAAGAACGCGAGAGGAAGTAAAACACGTACGAAAAGCTAAACCAGAAACAAAATCACAAAAATAAAAAAACCAAACAACAAAAGACCAGGAGTGGACCAAATTGGAGCGTAAACAGAAATACCAAGAACTGAAACGGTCTTTGCGTGAGATATGGACTACAGAAGAAGATAGTGATGGTAAAGGGGAACATGAATGTACCATCACACTATCGGAAATTTACTATCTTGGACAAAAAAATCATCATGACACCACCAGTCAGGGAAAGAACCAACCAAGAATCTTACGATGGGCCAAAAAATGCAAAAAAAATAGACCTTGCAGAACCAGGTGAAAAGCCTCAGTCGGTCTATATAGCTAACGATTTAGAGCCTGAAGAAGAAGAATGGCTAAAACAACTTCTCAAGAAGTATAAAGATGTATTTGCTTGGTCCTATAAAGACGTCAAAGGAGTTGATCCATCGATATGCCAACATACAATTCCTTTGAAATCGGATGCAAAACCTAGCAAACAATGTCCTTATACATATAATGACACATTTGCTCAACGAATCAAAGAGGAGATTAATAAACTGATGGAAGCTGAATTCATCTATGAAATCGAACATACAGATTGGGTGTCATCCATTGTGGTAGTTCCCAAAAAGAATGGAAAACTGCGAGTGTGTGTAAACCTCAAAAAGGTAAATGCAGCCACCATAAGGGATAATTATCCCTTACCAATCACAGAACATGTGCTTGAGCGAGTGGCCGGGAAACGGGCTTATTCCTTTCTGGATGGGTTTTCAGGATACAACCAACTGGCTATAGCAAGGGAGGATCAACACAAAATAGCGTTTGCCATAAAATGGGGCATTTATGCATATCGAGTTATGCCAATTGGCTTAACTAATGCCCCAACCACTTTCCAAAGGTTAATGAGGCACGCATTGAAGCAATACCTAAGAATATTCTTAGAAATTTACATGGATGATCTTTGTGTACACTCTCTTCTACGAGAGGAACATATTGACCATTTACAAAAGGTCTTTGAAAAATGCAGGACATATCGAATCTGTCTTAACCCGGAAAAGTGTGTATTCATGGTTAAGCAAGGCCGCATCTTAGGACACATTGTCTCAAGAAATGGCATAACCACAGAACTAGACAAAGTCAAAGTCATTGTAGACCTATCCAGGCCTACTAATGCGAAACAAGTGCAATCCTTCATGGGACACTGTGGATATTATCGAAGATTCATATACATGTATGCAGTTATCGCACAACCTGTGTATCGTTTGCTAGTCAATTTCGAGTGGACCGAGGAGTGTGAAACTTCATTGCAAAAGCTGAAGGAAAACCTTATATCAACACCTGTACTAAAGGCACCAGATTGGGAAAAGATATTCCATGTTTACATTGATGCTTCTGCATATGCCATTGGAAGTATTCTGGCTCAACCTGGAGATGAAACAATGGATTTTCCGGTTTGCTATGCGAGCCGATAGTTAAACAGTGCATAAAAGAACTACACAACCACCGAGCGGGAAGGGTTAGGAATGATTTATACTGTAAAGAAATTTCGGCATTATTTGCTTGCAAACAAATTTGTGTTCTTCACAGATCATCAAGCTCTTTTGTATCTGGTAAATAAACCATGCAATACAGGGAGAATCGTACGCTGGTTTATTATATTGCTAGAATTTGACTTCACAGTGGTGGTCAAAAAGGGTAAAACCCATCTACGAGCGGATCATCTTTCAAGGATACACAACGGGGAAGCCCCTGAAGGAATAGATGATGACATACCAGATGCGTATCTTTTCAATATTGAAATGGTACCCAAATGGTCTCAGGAAATTGTTAGCATTCTTTCCTTTAGAAGTAAGTTTGATAATAAGGAATACAGATCCAAACAACAAACAATTCGACAAACAAAAAACTTCCAGTTGATAGTAGGACGGCTATATCATCTTGGATCGGGCCTAATCCTACGATTATGTATAAATCCGTAAGAATTCGAGTGCTACCTTGAAGAGTCACATGTCCAGGATTGTGCATTTCATTGTTCAACAGTGAAAACACACCAGAGATTGAAACAGTTAGGGGTTTATTGGCCAACTATGTATGCGGACACACATTCTTATGTTACCAATTGTACTATATGTAGTGCCAAACGACCAGTGGATCACGCAACTTTGTTTTAGGTAAAAATAGCACCTGCATGGAGTCAATATATCATTCACTTCTTAACCACCAGGACGTTCCCTGAAAACATCACAAGAGCACGGAAAAAATCTATAGAGCTGGAAGCTCGTGACTTCCAGTTAATTGGGAACCAAATCTATAAGCGAGGAAAGGACAATCAACTTAGAATCTGTGCAAGTGAAAGCTAATACCTACTAATTCTAGAATATGCACATAGCGGAATAAGTGGAGGCCATTGTTTGGGCAATAAGACGCTAAAAATTATCTTAACCGCAGGAATTTGGTGGCCCACATTGCACATGGATGCTGAAGAGTTTGTAAAGAGTTGTGACGCATGTCAACGCACCAAGGTGCCAATAAAAAGAGATGAGATGCCATTACGGCCAATGATAGGAGCAAGAGCATTTGCAAAATGGGGCATTGATTTTGTGGGACCTATATCAACCCCTGCATATTGCCCCCATACCCAATATATCATTGTGGCTACGGACTATCTCACAAAATGGGTCGAAGCCAAGGCAACACAAAAAGCTAATGCATGCACCACTGCACAATTTTTGTATGAGAATGTTTTTGTACGTTACAGGTTACCAATAGAAATTGTCAGTGATCGTGGGTCACATGTCAACTTCATCCTACTCCTCAAGTGCTAGAAAGTAGCACATCACACCCGTTGAAAACATTGGGATGGACTATATTGCATGTACTGATACATCAATATATTTACCCAGACATATTCTATGTGGTGGCGGATGAAAGCACACAACACCCAATGATGTTGGGGCAACCTTGGCAAAAAGAATACAATGTGCAGATAGATTGGAAAGCAAAGGCAGTCATAATTCAGCATACACATGAACAACAGGGGACATCCTTTGCTCAACAATACCAGAATGATCAGCTGCAAGCCATGCAATCACTGGAAACAAATTCAAAAGCACACATGCCATCAAAGAACAACATGATACCCGAGACCAACAATCAAGTAAAATCCAACCATATTGCTAATTACAGACATATGAAGTCACCGGCTGCAATGCAAAGATCTAGGTTACCAAAACAAGGGAAACAAGTATGGATGCGGAAGGATAGAAATGACATGGCAGACAAACAACAATGCAACAACAGAATTCCAACAAAGCAGATGGTTCAACCACAAACCAAGGGCATAAAACAGATATGGATCCCAAAGAAAATGCTTGGCCATAACCCAAATGTCACTCGAATTTGGATACTAAAGCAAAAGCAAAAGGAACTCCCTTCAATACAAACAACAACAAATGGCAGATAGCTGCATTTCAAAAAGGAAAATTGACTTATGTGGATGCCAATCAACAAAAAACCAGTGGCAAACAAGAAAGTCCCAAACCATCTACAAAAACAGGCAGCAACAAAATACCAATGGAAAGCAAAGGCAATATGGCCCATAACCATTACGGCCCAGTCAATTCTCTCCTTAGACACAGCTACGACTCTATCAACAGTGTCGGCAAAGCCAGTGCCTTTTGGAAAAAAGACAATTAAACAAAGAGCAGTAGAGTTACAACTGTTACTTGCAAAGAAAATAGGAAACCTCGACGGCGAATGCCAATAAGCATCTTGCTTATTCCCTTCTCTTGCACAACATTAATTTTTCCATGCATTGACCGAGTATGCATAAAGTAGGGCCACATTCATCGGCCAGGCATAAGCACAACTTTTTCAACCTATGCACGACACATACTCTGAGGCGATACCTTGTCGTCCGGGAGGACTCCGGCTAGGAGGGGGGGGATTCTCAAATGCGGAACCAATAACAGAAACAGCAAAAAAGGGCATGATTTTCGACTATTTTAACGGTTGTTGTTTGATTGCGAGATTTTCTGGAGTAACCCAAGTACATATGCCCTTATACAGCATGTATCTACAGGTATATGGGGCCAAACGCCAAATCAAGCCGCTAGGTGTGTGTATATAAGTAGAAATAACCATTTTTCGGGCAAAATATTGGTAAAACAGAGAAATCCGGCCATAAAAATTGCATGTGAGTGTATATAATGTTTTGCGGTGATGTTTGTGATTTATTATGATTTATGGGGATTTTATGGGTTTGATTTGCTATTTTCCTTTTAATTTTGCTAATTTTCGGCAGAAAAAATTCAAAAATACAAAAGGCAGGTGAAAAACAGTCGTAATGAAAAACAAAAAATATGGGAATGACCAGTGACTATAGGACAACCTATGGTATAGTGGGGGTGCAATTATGAGACTGGAGCGGAAAGCGTGTTTTGGTTAGGTTTTCACCGAAATGCCAAATTTTTGATAAACAAAGCAAATGGAGTCCAAATAAAGATAATTTTGAGCCTAAACCGCATCTCGCAAGAAGATAGGAGCACATGTCAAATTTTGTGAAAAGTGGTTCGGGGACCTCCATTATAAGAAATTTTCACCTCATTTTTAGCTCATTCTCACTATTGACTTTGTGGAGAGAACTTCTGCCACCTGGAGCGGACCAACCTTCCAACAGCTTCTACGACACGCACGCCTACCTGATGAGCTCCAGACATGAGAGGTAGGCTCACCACCTTGAGATTTTCGCGCATGTTTGTCGCGAAAACTAGCGTAGGGGTCACACACAAAGCGGGCGGTAGAGACCTACAAATAGAGACGGCGGCCTAACGGCTAGCCCAAAAGCAACAAGACTTCATCGGCAGCTTACCCTAGTCTAGGATACCAGTCCTGGATGTCCAAAGGCAGTAGGAAACCATCGGAAAAAAACCTAATTCACAGAAACCCGCAAGAGGCCACCAAATGGGAAATTGGCGAAACGGCGACCAAATGCTACCAAAATTCATGGGTAGGAGCATCTCGACATGCTCGACAAGTCTATATGACCCACATGACCAAAAAGTGACCCGAAGCGACACTAAACTCTAGAGACGGCATCGGACACACAAAGCGTCAAATTGCTCTTGCGGCCAAACCGCAAGCCCGTTTGCCACCAAACTTCACGAGCGGCTTTCCTAGACCATCAACAACCAAGTCCTATGGTGGTAGTACACCACAAATCGTCGGGTGCTTCTAGAGCGACAAATTGCCAAATGGAGCTCCGGTGAAGCCAAAGTCGACAAAAACCATACGGCAAGGATCCCCAAGGGATCGGGAAGCTATGGAGACCAACATCAAGAAAATTCATCCCTAAAAAGCACTCCAAAATTCAGAAAACGGCTCGGAGGCTCTGAAGTCCACACAGGGAGTTATTCTCTATCCATTTGACTTTTTTGTTGAAAATAGGCTCAAAAGGGACTTAGGGGGGAAGCACTGGGAGCACCATCCATGGAAAAAATCACCAGGAGACATCCTATGCGTAGGATATCTCAAGGGCACTTATGGGCACAATCTCCAACAATTTTCATCATGCACATTTTCTGAATGAAATTTACAACAAGTCTCATCACATTTGGACCAAATTTGACCTCATATGCATGAAAAAACGCAAAGTTAGGGCATAGAGGCAATAATGGGCCATAGACCTACCAAATCTTGTCCAAATCCAATGAAACTTGCACAACACATTCACCAACACATCAACAACCAATCTGTGTGGCCAGAAGGAAAAAATGATGAAATAGACATCCTACGTGTAGGATGTCTAATTGATTTTTTTGACCAGCAGGGGATGTTTGATCATTCCAGATCCAATCACCTCATCATCAAGAGCTCATATATCAAGTTTGACCCCCAACACTATCAAAATACACTTTTTGAGCCCACAAACACCATACAGGCCCTTACAAGCATCAAACCTTGTCCAAATTCAAATCCAAGAACATAGCCATGTTCCATAGGCCAAGGACTACCCAGAAGACAAGTTTCATGTCATTTTGATGAAAAAGACATCCTACGCGTAGGATGTCTCCAGCATAAATTTAGCCTTCTGTGCAGAGAGTGACATCATGGGAGCCAATACCATGGTGCAATAATCCCATATACCAATTTTCAACCCATTTGGACATCAATTGCTACCTATGATGGACTTTCTACCCATATTGTGACCTAAAAGCCTGAATCAGCCCAAAAATCCACTTTTTGATATCCAAACCCAAATCCAAGCACATAGCCATGTTCCATGGTCCATACACTACCAGCATATCAAGTATGAACAAATTCTGATGAAAAAGACATCCTACGCGTAGAATGTTTAGATGAAAATTTTTGGCCAGATTTGCACTGTGAGCATATGCACAGCTTCACAAGTTCCTTTTAAGCTTTATTTTCAATTTTCAAGTCATTTGGATAAGTAAAACTCAGTTTCGCAGCTAATATGGAAAAAATGCTAACTTCGGACTACAGAGTGCAACAGGATCTATGGCAGCCGTGAAATCACCGGCAAAGGAGAGAAGAATGACCATCAAGGATTACCTGGAAGAAGTGAAAACCTTCGTTATTCCAGAAGGAACACTAAAGCCCACCAACACATGGATACAAGAAGATCTGTTAGAGTCCAACGACCTAAAGATCTACCAAGGAGTGTTCAAAGACACTGAAGGCAATGTTATTGAGCTACCAATGCTGCCGAGAGAACTCAATGAGTTTGTACGAAGCAAGATGGCAGGATACTTGGAGAAGATTGATCTCCACAACTACTTTGAAGCAATACCGGCAGGGGTGAACATCAAGAGAGTCTGGGAATTTGTGACAAGCATCAAAGAGGATGGAGTGGCCAAAGTAATAGATTTATAAGGCAGACCAGAAACAGAGATAATAATCACTGAGCGGGTGGTAGCAGATGCACTAGACCTCTCCAACGAGGGGGATAGTGTAACAAAAAGAAGGGATGAGGTTAAGGTGTACAAAGAGAAGAAGGGGAATTACACCTTTGAAGATATTGCCAACCCAAGAGCGGCAATCATGAGCTAGTTATACAACCAGTACTTCCACATGTGCACGAAGAGCCCACAAAAGTACAGAATGCCGCCAGGTGCAATTGCCATGACATTCACGTGGGCAATGACGGAAGGCACCCAAAAGATAATCAACTATGCGGAATATATACATGACAACCTAGTATAGATGGGAAACAAGAAGCCAATCTATATAGTGCCAGAAGAACTAATCACCAAGGTGATTTATGGGGCACTACACGCAAAAGGAAGGTGGCTTGACCCCTCGTCTCAGAATGATTGGCTGAGGTTAAAGGAAGACAAGGAAGACGAGCCGCAAAGAGCACCAAAGGTGGCTACAAGACTGAAAATACGGCTAGAGCCAGTTCAAGAGGAGCAGCCCGAGCAGAAGAAAGCGAAGAAGCAGTTTGCTCAAGTGCCGGCCAAAGAAACAAGGTCACAGAAAGCGGCAAGACTAGAGAGGCTGATGGAGAGATTCCGAGCAGAGAGAGCCCTCAAGGGTGATTTAAGTGAACTCTGGAAGCCATCTCTAGAGTCTATGTCAGGATCGTCCAGAAGAGTGCAAAGAGACCGATTTGAAGACTATATCAAGAATTTTGAGATTCTTGATGTTGCATCAGAGAACATTCCACATGTCCCTTTCACAAAGGAGGAAGTACAGCAAATAAGGCAGAAACTGCTAGATGAGCAAGAGAGCCAAGAAAGAGAAAAAAAAAATAAAGCAGACAGGGATTTAAAGGGCAAGCCAACATCTCTACCGGCCAGCCCTAAACCCAACCCACAGTCATCACCACCACCCTCCCCACCTCCTAGCAGCCCTCCACAAGAAGATAAGGAGGCTGAGGACAAACAAGAAGAAAGGCAAGGAGATGAGCAGGAGCAGAGACAAGAGCCGGAGCCGAAAGAAGAGGATAAGCCTCAAAGTGAGCAAAAATAATTAGAAGATTCTTATTATGCATTTTTGGACCTGCTAGCTATAGGATATACGAAGGAAGAAGCCGCCACAGTCGCATTCGACTTGGCGAGGACAGGGCCTAAAGAACAAATGCAAGGCATCATGCTAGTAGAGTGAAAGGAAATTGCTACAGATACAGTGGACCTGCACCCACCGCCCTCCAACGACTGGGACGTGGTGATGACAAAGCTAGCCGGGTTGAGAGCTCAATCCATGGCTTCAGAGAAAGAGATGACAGCTCTCAAGGCCACCAAAGTAAAGATTAAAATGGAAGTAGACACTCTGCAAGGACAAAGCCAAAGGAAAAAGGAGAGAGAAGCTGAGCTACAGGCCAGCCTAGCAAGGGCACTACAAAACTGCCAGGCAATGGAGGAAGAAAATCACGCATCCACAAAAAGAATGCAAGCAGTTGAAGAAGAGTGTCAGCAGCTCAGCAAGTCACTACTAGATGCCGAGAAGGAAAGAGATAATCTGACACTATAGTTGGCAAAAGAATATAAAGAAGTAGAAGCCATGATAAACGCCAAGGAAAGAGCAGAGATAGATCAAGAAGCAAGCCAGGATGAGGTCCTAGAGCTCAAAGACCAACTCAAAGTCAAAGATCAGACCATCCAGAGGCTGCGAGCATCACCTGCTAGAGTCAGATCTACTAGCTCGACTCAAATCACGACTGAGAGTCAACTCTATGAAGAGCAAATGCAAGAACTTCAGAAAGAGCTGACTCTAGAGAAAAAGCAGAGATTGATGATAGCAGAAGGATCTATAGTCATGCAAACGAGAATGGAAGAGGGCCAAAAAGCCTTGCAACAAGAGGAAGTAGAAAGCATGAAGAGAAAGCTCAACGAGGCGGAAAGAATAAACGCCGAACTTAATGACCTCCTCGTGAATATGGCCGAAGAAGCAGAAACAGAAAAACAGAAACTCCTAAGGCAAATTGAGGAGTTAAAAGGACACAAAGCAGGAGAGCCAGAGAGCAGAGGGCCAGCCGCACAAGGCCAGCCGCCAATGAGGGAATTGACCTAGAAAATGTGGCAGATCCAGTGGACATGCTTATGCAAGAGGAAATCCTAGAAGGATCCTCTCAAGAGCCACAGGATCTAACACAGGAAGAGGAAGAAAAATTGTGTAAAGCAATAGAGGTGGAGCTCAGAGAAACCACAAAGGAAGCCTTGGAGTGGGAGCAGAGGGTCTTCAAGTCTATGAACATTTAGAAGATCGACGCCAGCAACCTTAGGCGCGAGTGGCTTCAACCCTCTCTCCTATATCCATTGCTGAAATATGAGGCAGCTACCATAAACAAGCGGGTCAGAGAAGAGCCAGTCGTACCCCTTTACAATGCAGATACCTCAAAACCAGAAGGGGTCAAACTCATTGTGGATTCTCAGCCAAAGTGGAGGAAGGCCTGGCTTACAAAGTACCCACAATACCTAATCCACTTGGTAGAGGCACCTAAAAATATCAGAGACAACCTCAACTTTTGTCCTCTACCAAGGATTAGGATGTGGAAAGCGCAGGAAATTTTGCAAAGGAGCCAACCCACTTGGCTGAACTACCCTAAGCTGCCGGGCTTGAAGGCAGGTGAGAGAATAAGTGTCCAATACATGGTGAAAACCCTAACGGGTGCCATAAAGTTGTTCACTGACTCACCGGACCTTACATGCATTATGATGAGGAAAATCTGCTGACCCTCTTAGCAGTGTTCGAGACTTTCAAGCCAGGACAGGTGATCGACAGCATCTTTTTCTTCCAAGATACATACAGATGCGCTTATGATCTGTCTGGTCAGCCTTCCAAGGAGGTGATACATGCGCTGTATCAAAGGATAATGCTTCTACCATCCTATCACCTCCAGGCTTTTGAAGAAGCATTCTACATAGGCTTCTTCACCATAAACACTGACATTTTTGGCCCGACAATGATGAACCTGCACACAAGATATGAATCTCTGCCAAAGATGCGAGAAACGATATGATGAAGAAGCAGATCAACAGCTATGTTGGGGACGACATGAGTAAGGAGGGGGTGAGTGTTAGAAGCTGGACACACCCCACGGCACTAACTATTCGGAGGATTATTATTTTTTGTAATTGAAGAGTATAAACACAACCTCACACTCACACTCTTACCTAAACCATGCGGGAACAATCTCTATCCCTAGAACATTCTAGGCCTTCCATCATAAGCCTATATAAGAGAAGGCTCTCAAGCATGTAACTCAATCTCTCATTTGCATAATAGAAGGTTGCATTCTCTTTCTCTATTGTGTACATTCTCATTTACACTCGCACACACTCACTATGAATGCTTCACATGAGCATCCACCCTAGCCAGGGCCCAACAACTGGTATCAGAGCTTTGAATGATCCTTGGCCTACTCATGTGAACTTCCCTTCTCTCTAGGAGTCTCTCTGTCTAAACCCACGATTTTTCAGCTCTCCCTTTCCTTTAGGAAAAGTTGGGCACTAGCCCACATGCCCACTTGCCACCTCTTCTACCTACTTTTGACTTTTTGCCACTTTCTCTCTCTTCTCTCTCCTCAAGGGTGCCCAAATCTAGGCGTGGGGCTTTGGGGCTGATTCTTCTTCTTCCTCAGCTCCTCAAGCTTTAATGGAAAGCTTTCTCAACTTCATACTCAGCCCATAGCTCATATCCACCCTTTCCTACATCATTTCAATGCATCTCCTACCTCACTAGCTCTCATTTTCTCTCTCTAAACTCTTTCTCATAACCAAAGTTTGAGATTTGCTGCTGTAATTTGAGCATTCTCAGCCTCATAATATCACTAAAATCTCATCATTAATCCATCATTAGTCTACCATAAGTTCTCTACACATTGCGGGCAATGCGGTGAAGACTAGTACCACAAAACTAGTCAAATCAAGAAGTACATGTTTTAATTTTCTGTTTCATAACAGAAAATTTCCAGCCCACATTAGCTCAACAAATTGGTGGTTTACGGCCTCGAGAACCTTTATCAAAGCTCGGGCAACCTCGGTGCTTCATTTGGTGTCATTCTACATCAATTTTGCGGTCATTTTAGCTCATTTTGGAGGCATTTTGAAGGCACTTTTGGCTACAACTATTGGTGGAGTTCAAAATAGCAAATAGAATTTCAGATTTGACTCCAAATTCAACATCAAATCTCAAGGCAAGGCTGAGTTATATCATCCCCATCTACTCCGGCACATTTGGAGTATATTTTGGTAATCATATTGGTCATTTTTGTGCTTATTCATAATCCCTTTTTCATTACCGCATCTCCCATTTCTCACATGCTTTTGTAAAAGGGTAGACACCATTTCAAGAGTCTTGAAATAGGACCCCCTTGCTTGCATTTTCACATATCACTAAGCATTATGGGTAACAAGGAGATAGCTATGTTCAATGGCATCGGATTTCACACATGGCAAGTGAAATTCAAGGGTTATCTAATGAAAAAAGGGCTATGGAGTATCATAACCACTGATGCACAAAACCTCACGGCACAACAAATCCGAGAGCGTCAAGCCAAGGATGAGAAAGCCCTAGGCATTCTCATCACTAGTGTGGCGGATGATATCATTCACCACTTAGATGAAGCCACATCGGCCAAGCAAGCATGGGAGACTTTAGAACGCAAATTTGGGGCAAAATCTAAGCACTCTAAAATATCTCTCAAAATGCAATTATATGGTCTAGCAATGTATGAAAATGAAACACTATCTAGTCTTGTTAATAGGCTAAAAAGCTTATGCACTCAACTTTCATACATTGAGTGTCACATAGATGATGATGATAAAGTTGCGGTTCTTCTAAAAGCACTTCCTTCTACATATGACAATATTGTAACCGTACTTAAGGAAAAAGAGCCTATCCCTACACTAGAAAGTGTAATCAACTCTCTCCAAGAGGACCATAACAACAAGCACCCACACAATGAAACTAATGCATCAAAAGCACTCTATGTTTCAAGTTCAAAGCACACTAAGGCTTGCAAGCATTGCGGGAAGTACAACCACTTATCTTCCGAATGCTACAAAATCAAAAAATGTGTGAAGTGCGGGAAATTGGGGCATCCACCTCAATTTTGTACCAAAGGCAATGGCGGCAATGGTGACAACGGCGGCAAGAAGGTTACCTTCAAAGGTCAACGTGTCAACTATGTGCAAAGTGAAAGTGATGATAGTGATGATGAAGATCAAAGAGCTCACTCCGACAATGATGAAGTGAATATGGTAACTTCCGCTTTCTCTTCACCCTCTACTTCTATTTCTTCTTCAAATAAACATGCTAAGGGCCAACTCAAATATAGCTACAGTGAAGGAAATGATATTTATTAGAAAGACGGATGCTACCCTAAACACACTATGTTGAATCTCAATTGTGAAGTTGCATTTCTCATGTGAGAACCTCTTATGTTGTATCTTTGTAGACATGAGTGATGAATCCAATTGAGAACCACTCATGATCACATTAGAACCTTAAGTGTTGAATCCATCTCTCTATGTTGTAAAGAGCATGAATGATGAATCCAATTGAGAACCATCATGACTCTTAACTTCTTCCTGTTGAGAACCTTAGCTTGTGTGTAAGCATGTGTTTAAGGGGGAGATTGAAGAGTATAAACACAACCTCACACTCACACTCTTACCTAAACCATGCGGGAACAATATCTATCCCTAGAACATTCTAGGCCTTCCATCATAAGCCTATATAAGAGAAGGCTCTCAAGCATGTAACTCAATCTCTCATTTGCATAATAGAAGGTTGCATTCTCTTTCTCTATTGTGTACATTCTCATTTACACTCGCACACACTCACTATGAATGCTTCACATGAGCATCCACCCTAGCCAGGGCCCAACAGTAATTATTCATTCATTGAGGAAAACCTGATTTTTCACCTTGTAAATATTGGGACTTACAGAAGTTTCTTGATTGTATCCTAGTTTTGATAGTTAGATTGAGTAGATGGTTGATTTTGGAACTTTAGGGTTTGAGAAATTGTAAGTTATATATACCACTTTTTGACCTTAATGAAGGCAGACCTTTTGTCATTTTTAAAAACAAGTTTTGAAGTTTGTGAGTGAGCGTACTGTGTATGAGGGAGAGAGTGTGAGCTTCATCTTGACGCTACGTGTGCTCCGGTGGTCGAAATCAAGTGCGGAGAAGTGCAGCGTGTTGTCCCCAACAAGAGCTACGCATCGATACCTACAGTGCGCGCGTACGGTCCGGTATTGCGAGCTCCTTCTATGAGCTTCATCGGGTGTTTGGGTGAGCATACGTTGTCCGATTTTGCATTACAGCATATCCACGCGTTCACATTGAGTAGAACTACACATGCACATTTTGGCTAGACATCCTACGTGTTTCTGCACTAGGTGTTTTGGATTGGGATTTCGGTTCATAGACCTTAGGAAGAGCTACCTATTGGTATTAGTAGGGTCTTCTTCGAGTTCTATGGTGTTTCGAGATTGTTTGATGGATGTTCGGCTCTAGAAAGCGTCGTAGGAAGTTTCCTCTTATGCACTCTTGAAGGCTGTGACTTAGGCAATCGGTAGAGACCTCTCTAGGAATTAGTTAGGAGTCGGTTGATTGTAGGTTGACACCTTATGCTTGCTTCCACGCGCCTGCGGGTCGAGCTTCGTCCTTAGCTCACATTACATGTTAGGTGAGTTCTCGCTGTGTTGACGTCCGTCGCGGCGTATCCGTCCAACAGGGCCATAAGGTGCCATTGTATAAAGTCAAGGGCCATAGGTTATTTCGCTCTATTCCAGTGAGAGATCCTATGGATCTAGGGCCACAATATGCCAATGCATAAGCTCAAGGGCCATAGGTTGCTCTCTATTGAAAATAGACTCTCTAGGGGGCCATAGAGTTCCCTTTAGTATAATGTGAGATCCTATGGACTTAGGGCCATAAGGTGCCAATGCATAAGGTCAAGAGCCATAGGTTGTTTCCCTCTATTCTAGTGAGGGATCAGTTGGACCTAGGGCCAATGGTCCCGATTCATAAGCTCAAGAGACATAGGTTTCTCTCTATTTCAAATAGAGATCCTATGGTCGTAGGGCTTCTGTAGTGCATATGTTCGTGCTCTTGAATGGCCCAAACAATCCTTGAGAGCTTCTACATTGACCCCTAAGCCATCCTCTATCCTTAAGGACATGGGTTCCTCTCTATTATGATGTGAGACCCTATGGCCCTACGGCCATAGGCTACCAATGTATAAGATCAAGTGCCCAAAGGATCTTTGAGAGATTCTACATTGACACATAGTCCGCCCTATGGACCTAGGGCCATAGAATTCCATTTAGTAAGATCCTATGGGCATAGGGCCATAAGGTTGGAATGTATAAAGTCAAGGGAAATAGATTGTTTCCCTCTATTCCACTGAGAGATTCTATGGACCTAGGGCCACATGGTTCCAAAATATAAGTTCAAGGTCCATAGGTTGCTCTCTATTGCAAATAAAGGTCCTATGCTCCTAGGGCCATAGGGCTACTCTAGTGCATATTTTGGTTCCCCTGAATGGCCCAAATACTCTTTGAGAGATTCTACATTGAAACCAAGGCTATCCTCTAGCCTAAAGGCCATAGGTTCCTCTCTAGTATGATGTGAGATCATATAAACTTAGGGCCATAAGGTACCAATATATAGGCTCAAGGGCCCAAAGGCTCTTTGAGAGCTTCTACATTGACACCTAGTCCACCCTATGGCCCTAGGGTGATAGGGTGCTCTTTAGTATGATGTGAGATCCTATGGACTTAGGTCCATAGGGTGTGTCCCTCTATTCTAGTAAGAGATCCTATGGACCTAGAGTCACAAGGTGCCAATGAATAAGATCAAGCGCCATAGGTTTTTCTCTATTGCAAATAGATATCCTATGGTCTAAGGGCCAAAGAGCTACTGTAGTGCATATGTTTGTGCCCTTGAATGGATCAAATGATTATTGTTGAGAGCTACCATGGTGCATACTTTGGTGCACTTGAATGGCCCAAATGCTCTTTCAGAGCTTCTACATTTACTCCTAGGCCATCCTCTAGCCTTAAGGTCATAGGTTCCTCTCTACTATGATGTGAGACCCTATGACCTTAGGACCATAGTCTACCAATGTAAACGCTCAAGGGCCCAAAGGCCCTTTGAGAGCTTCTACATTGACACATAGTCCACCATATGGCCCTAGGGCCATAGAGTGGCTTTTAGTATGATGTGAGATCCTATGGACTTAGATCCATAAAATTACAATGTATAAGGTCAAGAGCCATAGGTTGTTTCCCTCTATTCTAATGAGAGATCCTATGGACCTAGGGCCATAGGGTGCCAATGCATAAGCTCAAGGGCCATAGGTTGCTCTCTATTGCAACTAGATATCCTATGGTCCTAGGGCCCTAGGGATACCGTAGTGCATATGTTGGTGCCCTTGAATGGACCAAATGATTAGTGAGAGCTACCATAGTGCATATTTTGGTACATTTGAATGGCTCAAATGGTCTTTGAGAGATTCTACATTGACCCATAGGCCATCCTCTAGCCTTAAGGCAACATGTTCCTCTCTAGTATTATGTGAGACCCTATGTCCTTAGGGCCATAGGCTACCAATGTATAAGTTGAAGGGCCCAAAGCATCTTTGAGAGCTTCTACATTGACACATAGTCCACCCTATGGCCCTAGGGCCATAGAGTGCCCTTTAGTATGATGTGAGATCTTGTGGAATTAGTATGATGTGAGATCCTATACACATAGGGACATGAGGTGCCAATGTATCAGGTCAAGGGGCATTGGTTTTTTGGCCATAGTGCATATATGGGTGCCATTGAATGGACCAAATGATTATTGAGAGCTACCATAGTGCATATTTTGGTGCACTTGAATGGCCCAAATGCTCTTTGAGAGATTATACATTTACCCCTAGGCCATCCTCTATCCTTAAGGGCATATGTTCCTCTATACTATGATGTTAGATCCTATGAAGGGACATAGGGTACCAATGTATAATCTCCATTAGGAAAATTTTGAACTCATTTTTGGGCCTTTTAAGAGTGCCACGTCATCAAAGTTGTACAAAAGAAAGCAACTCGGTAGACCCCTCTAAATATTGCTTAGAACCCCATGATATGACCTATCATTTGAAAGTTCTTGAAAAATGGATTCTAAAGAGCCAAGGTCCGAAAAGTTTGGGTGACTTCTATGAAAGTTATGCCATTTTTTATCAATCATCCAGGTTTTGTTACCGTTACAGTAATCTAAAATCACCTTTTTCTATATCTACATGAAGGCAATGTCTGATACATGCATGCTATATATCAATAGATAGCATTTGAAGAGTAGATTCTAAATATCCAACCTCCGACAAGTTTGGATCTTATTTGCAAAAAAAAATTACCGATCCCCACTTTTTGAAAGCTATGCCACATCAACAATTCTTACAAGCCCCATTTTTGAGTCCAAACTTTTCCTAATGAAGGGATCAGAGGCTCTTTGAGAGCTTCTACATTGACACATAGTCCACACTATGGCCCTAGGGCCATGGACTGCCCTTTAGTTTGATGTGAGATCTATGGAATTAGGGCTATAAGGTGCCAATGTATAAATTCAAGGGACATAGGTTGTTTTCCTCTATTCCAATGAGGGATCATATGGACCTAGGGCCACAACAAGGTGCCAATGCATAAGGACAAGGGCCTTAAATTTCTCTCTATTAAAAATAGAGAGCGTATGGTCGTAGGACCATAGGGCTACCGTAGTACATATGTTGGTGCCCTTGAATGGCCCAAATGATTATTAAGAGATGCCATAGTGCATATGTAGGTGCTCTCAAATGGCCCAAATTCTCTTTGAGAGCTTCTACATTGACCCCTAGGCCATCCTCTAGACTTAAGCCCATAGGTGCCAATGAGTAATCTCAAGGGCACTAGTTTGTTGCCCCCTATTCCAATGAGAGATCCTATGGCCCTCTGGCCACAGGGTGCCAATGAGTAATCTCAAGGGCACTAGTTTGTTGCCCCCTATTTCAATGAGAGATTCTATGGCCCAAGGGCCATTGCGCTGAATGGTTCATATGTAGGTGCCCTTCTATGGCCCAAATTCTAATTGTGAGCTTCTACAGTAACACCTAGTCTACCCTATGGATTTAGGGCCATAAGGTGCCAATGTATAAGGACAAGGGCCATAGACCCGTTTCCCTCTATTTCAATGAGAGATCATATAGCCCTAGGGCCACAGGGTGCCAATGTATCTCAAGGTCCAATGGTTTCTCCCTTTTCCAATTAGAGATCCTATGTTCCTAAGGCCATAAGAGTACCGTGGTTCATATGTACGTACCCTTTAGTGGCCCAAATTCTCTCTTAGAGCTTCTACATTGACACCTAGTCCACACTATAGCCTTAGGTTCATAAGGTGTAAATGTAGAAGGACAAGGGCCATAGGTTGTTTCGTCGGGGGGTTCACTGTGTGTAAAACTACCATATCACGCGCGTTCAAGACATGTTTGTAAAACCCCATATCTGTGAATTTTGTTAAGAATATAATGTACCCTTTTCTTTTAGAATCTGTAATTTTTTTTCAAATTTGAAAAAATAATGCCCTTCTGTATATATATTTCTATAAGTTTCAAGAACATTAAATACCCTTCTGCTGAACTCACGTGATAGGTTACATTTTTTTTAGGTGACCTCCCTAGTGTTGTTTCCCTCTGTTTCAATGAGAGATTCTATGGCGCTAGGGACACATGGTGTCAATGTATGTCAAGGGCCAAAGGTTTCTCTCTATTCCAATTAGAGATCCAATGTCCATAGGGCCATAGGAATGTAATGGTCCATACATAGGTATCCTTCAGTGGTCCAAATGCTCTTTGAGAGATTCTATATTGACACCTATGCCACCCTATGTCCCTAGGGCCATAGGGTATCCTCTAGTATGATATGAGATTCTATGGCCTTGGGGCCAGAAAGTGACAATGTATCTAGACAAGGGCCATAAGTTGTTTTGCTCTATTCCAGTGAGAGATCATATGGTCCCAAGTCCATAGGGTGCAAGTGTATAATCTCAAGAGCCATATGTTGCTCTCTATTCCAAGTAGAGATCCTATGGCCTTAGGACAAGAGTTCTTCCATAGAGAAAATTTTGGTGCTCTTGAATGGCCCAAATGCTTTGAGAGCCTCTGCATTGACCCCAAGGCTATCTTCTGGCCCTAGGGCCATAGCTTCCTCTCTAGTAGGATGTGATATTCTATGTCTTTAGGGCCATAGGGCACCAATGTATATAAGCAGTTACTCTCTATTCCAAAGAGAGATGATATGGCTCTTGGGCCATAGGGCTCTAGTGGTGCATATGTAGGTGCCTCGGGGCCACAATGTAGCCAATGTGTCTCTCATGGTCTGTAGGTCCCTTTGGGGGCTAAGTGCCCCTGCGAGGCTCCTTTCTTGACACCCTATGGCCCTAGGGCCACAGTGTAGACAATTTGTCTCTCTTTCTTTGTAGGTTCTTGGGGAGCTTAGGTGCCCCTATGGGGCTTCTTTATTGGCACCCTATGGCCCTAGGGCCACAATGTAGCCAATTTGTCTCTCTTGCTCTATAGGTTCCTTGGGAACTTACGTGCCCCTATGGGGCTTCTTTCTTGGCACCATGTGTCCCAAAGGCCATATGGAGGGGCTATGGTAACTATTATATGTTTTTCAAAGTCATCATTTTTTAAATTATCAAAATTATTAATACTTAAAATGAGCTCTTTGCCTTTTCCACTTTGTCATTCTTTCTTTCCAACTCTATTGTCGCACCCTCTACCTATCCTCCTACAACGTTGTCCTCACCACGTCCTCCTACAACCTCAACATCTAGTGATTACAGGTACGCCATAGCTACTTTTCTTGTTTTTCTAGTTGTGGATTTTTCTGTTTTGTCTTGTTTTTGTGTTCAAGGAGTTGTGAATTTGACTTCCATTAGAACTTAATTAGATTTTAATTAGAGTTTTATGTTTTATCTCTTTTTGTGATTAGAGCGAGGAGGATCTGAATCTAATTAGAAGTTAACTAAAAACTAATTAAAATATGATAAGAATGTAATTAGAAAGTAACTAGAATGTAATTACCTGTGAGCTAGAGTGTCGGATTGGGAATGGACAAGCGATGGAGAGGAGGCTCGGCAAAGCACGGGAGAGGGATTTGTGGAAGTAAAAGAGAGAAGTGGTGTAGGAGACGAGGACAACATGGCGACAATGAGAGATGGTTGCAATGATAACAATGGTGACAGCGACGGCAAGGACAATGACCTCGGTGATGATTGCGGTAGATCTGTGCGCAAAAATTTGTACGACGATGACAACGACCACGGACCCTAAATCGGCAGATCTATGCACAGATTGATGACGACGGGTGGTGACGGTGATGGTGTAGGAAGAGAGAGAGAGAGAGAGAGAGGGGATGGATCTCTGTGTGTGCAATAGGTTCTTTGGAAGAAAACGGGAGAGAGAAAGAGAGAGGAAAGACGCCCAAAAGTTGTGGTAGAGAGACAGTGAGAGAGATAAGGTTACGTTAGGTCAAATTTCAAATTTCAAATTTTGACAGTAGTGGCTATTCACCCGGTTAGGCCACGCCTCGGTCTACTATAATTAATATTACTAGAGATATAGGCACTTGCTTGCACTGGGACATACCTCATCACTCCAAAACTTCGATAGCTTTTTCGGAAAAGAAATTGACGAAAGATTTTACCAGTGTCCTTATTTTGGCGATACGAGTGGAACAACACCCATGAAGCAAATTTGGACTACAGGATGAAAATTCACGTAGTAAAAAATACAGTGAAAATAGCCAAAATTCATAATTTTTGGTTCAAAAAATCTGTGCTTTTCTTTTTTGCCATAGGATGTACATATATTTGCCTTGAAACACCTAGAATGTACATCTATCCACCATAAGAACGTATAACGACATCTATCTGCCATGAAACTATTACCCTTTGGCCCAAAGGCCATAGGATGTACGTAGTTCCTGAGTATCCTTTGGCTCCCCTTGAGTAAAATCATGTGTACTCTTGGAAATGTAGGACGTGACCTTCCCTTTTGTGTAATTTATGTTCTTGCACAAATCATAAGTCGAAGGTAGAATATTTGATGGGATCGTTGAGACCCCTAACATTATAGCTTGCTACCTTCATGATTGGAGGGGGGGGGGGGGATTCAGGTGGAGTTGATATAACAATCGGGGTAACTTCATCATCAGCTTCATTGATTACCTCAATATTGATAGCTGGAGTATCATGCCAATTCTCCCTATAGTTTGTGACCACATTATCAATGGGTGCCAAGGTTTGACGCGAAGGAATATCTTGTAAGACATCATACACATTTGGCGATGTGTAAGCAAATGGTCTTGGCCTTGCTTTAAAAGTTGAAACCCATCAACATCAACTGGACGTTTTTCAACACCTGGGAGTTTCTCTCTCTCTCTCTCTCTCTCTCTCTCTCTCTCTCTCTCTCTCTCTCTCTCTCTCTCTCTCTCTCTCTTACTTCCAGTTGTATTGTGAGGGAAACGTGGAAAATAGAAAGCAAGCGGGCTTAGAAGCGTGGAAAGAAAAAAAGCAAGCCGGCATAAGTTATAAAGGAGGGATCAAGAGTCAACGTTGTCGAATCCTGAGCGAGAATGGACGTCGCCCTGTCTATTCTACAGAGAGGACAACCATTGATGAAAATAGAGATCGTATGATCCTAGCGCCATATGGCTACTGTAGTGCACATGTCTGTGCCCTTGAATGGACCAAATGATTATTGTTGAGAGCTACCATGGTGCATATTTTGGTGCACTTGAATATCCCAAATGATCTTTGAGAGCTTCTACATTTACCCCTAGGCCATCCTCTAGCCTTAAGGTCATAGGTTTTTCTCTAGTATGATGTGAGAACGTATGATCTTAGGGACATAGGCTACCAATGTAAACGCTCAAGGGCCCAAAGGCCTTTTGAGATCTTCTACATTGACACATAGTCCACCCTATGGCCCTAGGGCCATAGAGTGACCTTTAGTATGATGTGAGATCCTATCGACTTAGAGCCATAAAATTACAATGTATAAGGTCAAGAGCCATAGGTTGTTTCCCTGTATTCTAATGAGAGTTCCTATGGAACTAGGGCCACAAGGTGCCAATGCATAAGCTCAAGGGCCATAGGTTGCTTTCTATTGCATCTAGATATCCTATGGTCCTAGGGCCCTAGGGCTTCTGTAGTGCATATGTTGGTACCCTTGAATGATGCAGATGATTATTGAGAGCTACCATAGTGCATATTTTGGTGCACCTGAATGGCTCAAATGGTCTTTGAGAGATTCTACATTGACCCATAGGCCATCCTCTAACCTTAAGGCAATATGTTCCTCTCTAGTATTATGTGAGACCCTATGGGCTTAGGGCCATAGGTTACCAATGTATATGCTCAAAGGCCCAAAGGATCTTTGAGAGCTTCTACATTGACACATCGTCACACCCTATGGCCCTAGGGCAATAGAGTGTTCTTTAGTATGATGTGAGATCTTGTGCACTTAGTATGATATGAGATCGTGTAGACTTAGGGCCATCTGGTGCCAATGTATAAAGTCAAGGCGCATCGATTGTTTGGCCAAAATTCATATATGGGTGCCATTAAATGGCCCAAATGATTATTCAAAGCTACCATAATGCATATTTTTGTGCACTTGAATGGCCCAAATGCTCTTTGAGAGCTTCTACATTTACCCCTAGGCCATCCTCTAGCCTTAAGGGCATATGTTCCTGTCTAGTATGATATTAGACCCTATGGCCTTAGGGACATAAGGTACCAATGTATAATCTCAAGGGCCCAAAGGCTCTTTGAGAGCTTCTACATTGACACATAGTCCACCCTATGGCCCTAGGGCCATAGAGTGCCCTTTAGTATATAAAGTTAAGGGACATAGCTTATTTACCTCTCTTCCAACGAGGGATTATATGGACCTAGGGCCACAATAGGGTGCCAATGCATAAGCACAAGGGCCATAAATTTCTCTATATTGAAAATAGAGATCCTATGGTCCTAGGACCATAGAGCTACCATAGTACATATGTTGGTGCCCTTGAATGGCCCAAATGATTACTCACAGATATCATAGTGCATATGTAGGTTCTCTTGAATGGCCCAAATGCTCTTTGAGAGCTTCTACATTGACCCCTAGGCCATCCTCTAGCCTTAAGACCATAGGTACCTCTCTAGTATGATGTGAGATCCTATGGCCTTAGGGCCATAGGTTACCAATGTATAAGCTCAAGGTACTAGGTTGATTTCCTCTATTCCAATGAGAGATCCTATGGCCCTCTGGCCACAGGGTGCCAATGAGTAATCTCAAGGGCACTAGTTTGTTGCCCCCTATTTCAATGAGAGATTCTATGGCCCAAGGGCCATTGTGCTGAATGGTGCATATTTAGGTGCCCTTCTGTGGCCCAAATTCTAATTGTGAGCTTCTACATTGACACCTAGTCTACCCTATGGACTTAGGTCCATAAGGTGCCAATGTATAAGGACAAGAGCCATAGACCCGTTTCCCTCTATTTCAATGAGAGATCCTATGTCCCTAGGGCCACAGGGTGCCAATGTATCTCAAGGTCCAATGATTACTCCCTTTTCCAATTAGAGATACTGTGGTCCTAGGGCCATAAGAGTCCAGTGGTTCATATGTAGGTACCCTTCAGTGGCCCAAATGCTCTCTTAGAGCTTCTACATTGACACATAGTCCACACTATGGCCTTAGGTTCATAAGGTGCAATTGTAGAAGGACAAGGGCCATAGGTTGTTTCCATCTATTTCAATGAGAGATTCTATGGCCCTAGGGCGAGGTGTCAATGTATCTCAAGGGCCAAAGGTTTCTCTCTATTCCAATTAGAGATCCAATGGCCCTAGGGCCATAGGAATGCAATGGTCCATACATAGGTATCCTTCAGTGGTCCAAATTCTCTTTGAGAGATTCTATATTGACACCTATGCCACCCTATGTCCCTAGGGACATAGGGTATCCTCTAGTATGATATGAGATTCTATGGCCTTGGGGCTAGAAAGTGCCAATGTATCTAGACAAGGGCCATAAGTTGTTTCACTCTATTCCAATCTAAATTTTTTTCCCTCTATTCCAATGATAGATCATATGGACCCAAGTCCATAGGGTGCCAGTGTATAAGCTTAAGGGCCAAGGTTGCTCTCTATTGAAATTAGAGATCCTATGGCCTTAGGGCCAGAGTTCTACCATAGAGAAAATTTTGGTGCTCTTGAATGGCCCAAATGCTCTTTGAGAGCCTCTGCATTGACCCCAAGGCTATCTTTTGGCCCTAGGGCCATAGGTTCCTCTCTAGTACAATGTGATATCCTATGGATTTAGGGCCACAGGGTACCTATGTATAAGCTCAAAGACACTAAGTTGTTTCTCTCTATTCCAAAGAGAAATGATATGGCTCTTGGGCCATAGGGATGTAGTGGTGCATATGTAGGTGCCTTAGGGACACACTGTAGCCAATGTGTCTCTCATGGTATATAGGTCCTTTGGGGCCTAGGTGCCCTTATGAGGCTCCTTTCTTGTCACCCTATGGCCCTAGGGCCACAATGTAGCCAATTTGTCTCTGTTGCTCTGTAGGTTCCTTGGGAGCTTAGGTGCCCCTATGGGGCTTCTTTCTTGGCACCCTATGGCCCTAGGGCCACAATGTAGCCAATTTGTCTCTCTTGCTCTATAGGTTCCTTGGGAGCTTAGGTGCCCCTATGGGGCTTCTTTCTTGGCACCCTGTGGCCCAAAGGCCATATGGAGGGGCTATGGTGGCTATTATATTTTTTTCAAAATCATCATTGTTTAAAATTATCAAAATTATTAATACTTAAAATGTACTCTTTAAAAGTTAAAACTTAAAGTTCTTTTCCTTTTCCAGTTTGTTATTCTTTTTTTCCAACTCTATTGTCGCACCCTCTACCTATCCTCCTACAACATTGTCCTCACCACATCCTCCTACAACCTCAACATCTGGTGAATACAGGTACGTTGTGAGCGGGATGGAAAAACACAGAACACCTCTATAACGACCCGACATACACTCTTGGGAAGATACACACACACACTAGGGGGCACCACTCGGCTTACACAACACACCTGGCCGAGACAGGAAACACACCTATGGAGTGAGAGGAGAGAAACTATCCACTTGCCCACTCCACACAGAGACACACACACACACACACCCAAAAAACTCATCTCAAAAGAGGAGAACTTCTGATGTTTAGATACAAATGAGCTTGGGCCAAAACCAATGGGCAAATAGCTCACACAAAATGGGTAAAATATACCAGATACAATCACAAATTGGAGCAGAAGCTTCCCTCATAGGAGAAACTTACACAGAAAAAATAGCAGAAAAAGAGTGAGAAATTTTGAAAAATGGAAAGCGCCATTGCGTCTGGAACGGCCCAAAACCCCAGTCTACAATGTCAAAGTGCTCAAATCTGACCTCGGATGAGCAGTTTACGGCCAAAACAGGCTCCAAAAACCCCAAAAACACAGTTGCGGTTTTTCCTCCTCTCTTCTCCACGTTGTTTCTAGTATTCTCTCTGTTTTTTCAGTTCCCACACTTAGCTTTATTACTTGGGCACCCTTGGCCTTTTAGATGACCTCAAACGGACCCCGAACAGGCCAAAAACTGACCTCGCAGTGCATAGTTGTCACCCTGCTACATCCATGTGCACACCTGGCACTTAAATTTTTCCAATAATGCATCCCACTACCACGTGAAGTGGCCCCAAAATATGGTACTCATGATGAACTTTCTGCATAATTATCACAAGAAAACATCCACGTTGTGTCCATACTTATCCACGTGCAACTATTGACCCCGTTCGACCCTGTGACGCCACTAGATTCCATCTGACGCACCTGCTTACCTCATGTCGTTGACCCACGGATAGCTTCCTCGAGTTTTATGTGCTACCAACTCTTCCTTATTGTAGAAAAAACACACTGGTACTAGTAATAGTGAAAATCGATGCACTATGTACATGTTGTCCTACCTGTACACATGTGGGCCCCACATAACCACCTGGCTCTGGAAAATGGGCAATCCTTTATTCGATGCACCATGCATGTGTATGTACATATGTGCAATCCCTTGCTCCAAAAAACTCCTGACATAATTTGCCCATCCCCTAGCCTGCTAGATCATTCATGATCAGCAGCAGCAAAAAGCAATATGAGACTCGTAGCGTCACAAGTCTCCTCATCCTTCACCAACACTGTTTGATCCACAGACAGCTCATCTTGCTCCACCATAATTAACCTGGCATGATACAATTTAAGATGCAATACATTTACCCTTGACTTATGTAGAACCCCATCCAAGTTAGCCAACTGATATGTACCATTCGGAAAACACTCCACTACCTTGAAAGGGCCTTCCCACTTAATTTGAAACTTCTTTTGGAAGGTGTTGTCCAGCTTACTGTTGTAGCGCAAAACCAAGTCATGCTTCTTGGTACCCTTACTTTTGACCTTTTCATTTATCTTTGCCAAATCCTTATCTTGCATCTGTCCATAATGCTCCAATGCGCTCATCCTATCCAACTGAACCTCTTGTAACTGCAAGAGCCTCTCTTTGAATGCATCACTAGGCGGCCCAAGCAACTTCTCTAACATCTTGACTGCAGGCAACTCTACTTCCACAGGCAATAGTGCTTCCTTTCCATACACCAAATGAAATGGAGTAAACCCTGTACCTCACTACAACAAAAAAAGGTGTCATCGACGCAGATATTGATGCAGCGCGTCGCTATATGCGTCGTTGTGAACCTGTCGCTATTTGCGACGCTGATTGCCACGTTGTTAGCGACGCATATTTCCACGCTGTTAGCGACGCATATTTCCACGCTGATAGCGACGCAGATTGCCACGCACATAGCGACAACCATAACATAATTTTTTTTTCTTGGGCAGAGGGCAGGTAGCTTGGCCTGTGCCCAATTAAAAGATGGACACAGCCACAGCCAGACTTCCTGCCCTCTGCCCAAGAAAGCGAGCAGCACCAAAATCAACCATGCTCCTGCGCGCAAAAATTTCGGCAGAGTTTTCTTTGTTTTTACATAAACTATTAAAAAAAAACCATATCATGTATACGCCTCCTACATGCTATCCATGTAGAATCTCACATGAGATTTAAGGCCAATGAAAGACAACCGTACCAATTGAAAAGCATAACCATAACTTAAAACCATAACCGGCCATAACCACTTCTATCAAAACCATAATGCAGATAACCATAACCATAAACCAAATTAACAATAACCATAAGCATAACCAGAAAGGGAAACAATAATTGTCTATACAATGACAATGACAATAATCATAACCATAAGGGAAACAATAAATGTCTGAACACTAACTGTCTGTACAAAAAAGAGACACAGAAGCGTGTCTGTGTCTCACACAGCATATATGAAATCTGGTCCACTAATGACTAGGCGTCGCAACCTGCACATAGGACAACTCACAAAATTAGTATTGATATTACTTCACATATACTGACTTAATTAAATCAACTCACACATATTAACGTCTCACCTCAAGCGATCATCGAGACTGTAAGGCCTCCCAATCTACAGGCTCTCCTGAAGCTTCAAGATCATTCAGTACTTCATAGATACCTCTGCGATATCCATCTGACTCCTCCTCGCGTGTCGGAGCTCGATGCATCGCAAGATTCTGCGTTTATACAAAAATCAAAGTAATAAGAATACATGATTCATCGCGTTTTAAAAAACGCCATAGTTAAGATTGGATTAGAAAGTCGTTCGACTTCGCCTGAAATCCTATCGCTCCCTATTGCGTCTCTCTTTCTCTTCTTTGTACCTTTCAAGCCATTTTTGCATCGGCGCTGAATTTAGTATACAGAACTTCATGATCTTTTCTCGCATGGCCAGGTTCATTTTCTTCGGCACCCCTTGCCCTTGCGGCTCCTCTCCCACCAGTCTTGCATCCTCCTCATCGCTCCACAATCGAGGCATTTCTGGGTCAGAAACGGATAGAAATTCGGTCGTCAATACAAGAGACTCTTGCACCATCCATCCTTCTGCCATGCTCCCCTCTGGACACACTTTTTGGCGAACAAAACCCTTAAGTGTTTTCATGAACCGCTCTAGAAAGAATATCCAACGGCTGTGGACTATACCTGCCACTGCAACCTCATCTACTACATAGATGAGCAAGTGCATATGGATAGTTAGGCAGCTCGTGGGTAGATACTTCTCAATCATGCAAACTGCCTCAATGGAGTTAGCCCTTGCGACTGCAATAGATTCCTCCCGTATCTCCTTGGAAGAGATCCACCACACTAGCTCTGAAATCTTGTATTTGCAGGTCCGCACTTCCTCCGTTAAACACCCCTTGATCGCAATTGGAAGAATGAATTGCAAGAACTTATGCAAGTCATGTGATTTCAACCCTGAAAGTTGATCGTCACGTGTGAATGCTGTCTTGAGACATCGCATGTATCCTGTTGACGTCCTGAACTCTAAAATCACCCTTTTCACTTGTTGCTCTTTGTTTTTTAGCAATACCCATGGCGCTCTTGGAAGTTTTGTTTGGCCAGTTGCATTGGTGAAAGGCCACAGCTCTGGCATCTTTCCAACTGACTGCAAATCATCTCGTGAAGCTCGATTGTCTTTCATTCCCATGATTGTCTTCTAGAGGAGCTCTCCCACATTCTTGAATATATGCAATGGATCCAGCAAATGGTTAATTAGTAGATCACCCTAGTACGGCAACGTATGGAGAATGGACAAACGTTTCATTCCTGGACCAGGTTGCCCCTCATGTTGCTCCCATCGGTGACACCACTCTTGTACATGCATAGGACGACATTCGACGCGACCAAGCTGGCCTTCGCGCAAGTGATGGCCATCTGGAAGATAACGGTGGTGGCCTTGATAAATTGTCTTTCGAAGAGAGGTAGAATAACGCACATCCAAAGACTGCCCGCAAATTGGATATGCATTGTATCCCGAAGAGGTCAGTCCTACATATATTAAAGCATGAATCAGGCCAAGGCAAAGGGCTTGCGAATAGCGAGAATTTTGTAGATCAATAACCATTACCAGAAGCTTCTCCGTATCCTGGCCAATCATGCATAGTCCACATAAGAAGTCCATGGATCCGTGCATGATGTTGTCCTACTGGTTCAACCGCATCTGCTATGTCGATCCCATGCCATAACTCCTGGAGCTCGTCAACTAGTGGATCTAGATAAACATCCATGTTTTTTGCCTTGAACTTACCAGGTACAATCAAGCTTAAAATCAAATGACCCTTCTTGATAGCAAGCCACGGCGGGAGGTTGTAATTGATAAGGCACACAGGCCAAGTGCTCCAGGACGAGCTTCTCAAGCCAAATGGATTGACTCCATCCATTGCCATGCCCAAACGCAAATTGCGTGGTTCACTCTTAAAATGTGGCCAGGTATCTTCAATGTGCCTCCAAGCCTTTGAATCAGCGGACACCCTAAATGTTGCGTTAGTGGATCTATTCATAGAATGCCACCGCATCAACTTTGCAATGGAACCACGACGAAACATGTTTTTTATCCTAGGAATAATAGGGAAATGCCGAAACACTTTAGCTGGCACTGTCTTGCCAACTGCATCTTGTTTGTAGCGCATTGCTCCGCACTTAGGACACGACAGACAATTTGCAAATTCATTGTGAAAAAGAATGCAGGTGCGTTGTCGGGGGATAAGTGTTTGCAACTTGAGCCAGGTCAGCACCGGGCTGCTGGCTGTGGAAAAATTGAGAGCGAAAAATTATCGCACCGCACAATACAACAGCAATTAATTACTCGGTAATATTGTTGACGCACAAAACTTGCTTGAAAATTAGTAACACTGGCGAAACTGATACGCAATCAAGAAGAAGTGTCGTTAAGGACACCATTAAATAATGCTAAGGATAGTTAAGGAGCTTAAATTCCCATTACCAATCACTCCGGGCCGTTAATGGCTCTGCATTTCATTAAAAAAAAAAGATAATTAAACTAATTTGTCTGCTGACGAGGAAAATCCTATTGTGTCGATTCCATCTGTTGGATTTTTCTTCAATCACTGTCTATGCCGAAGATTATTTCTTTTCCTATGACTGCTTACAAGCCCTTGTTGATCTCTCCTTGCCTAATCCGATGAGAAATAGTCTCCTTGGTTGCCTTGGTTGCAAAGCCCTTGCTTGAGCCTTGACGAGATCGATAGAGAGTGAGCTCGCCCTTGCCTAGATTGGAGATTGAGAGAGAGAGCTCGCCCTTGGCCTTGATTGGAGAGTGAGAGAGAGAGAGCTCGCCCTTGCTTTGGTTCGATTGAAGGTCAAGGGAGAGAGCTCCTTCTTCTTGCTTTGGTTGGATTCGAGATCAAGAGAGAGAGCTTCTTCCTCGTAACGCACATGCAAAAAGAGCCGCCCTCCCCCCTAATAATAGCGTGCCTTCCCTAGCAGTGGCGCCTGGCGCTAATGACGTGGCATGAATCGTCTCTATGACGTGGCAGTGCCGGGATTGGCCTTCGTAAAATCTGCCGCTATCGGTCTCACTCGGAGCGCCCTCGCGAGATCTGCAACTTACGTTTCTTCGCCGAGCCTATCTGAGCACGCCTGTGCCCTGCGCGAGCATCCCAAGCTCATCCCCGCCTGCTGTTCACTGCCGCCATGCTTTTTTTGTCCTTTTTTCTTCTTTTGCTTACACACCCCTTAAACTTAGGGCCCCATTTACCATGGCTTTGGGCGGCCGGGCTCCCTTTAGTTGGGCGGCCAGTTGAATTCTTGATATGGGCGGCAGCCTTTGGGCGGCCGATATAGTTTCAGTGGGCGGCCCTTAAAGGGTGCCCCATTTGGCATGCATAGCTTCACTTTATTTGACATGAGGCCTTGATCAAAGCTTTGATACACAAAAATAAGGCATTATATTTGGCATACATATCATGCTTTCGTAAAGGCGCCATAGTTGGTATACGCAATGGTCAAATCATTGTTCAGAGTGACATACCAACCAAGCAACCCTTGACTGACAATAACATCCGGATTCCAAAATTCATCCTGCTTAGTTGTGCCGGCAAAGCTGACAGCGGCCTCAAGCCATATTACCTCATGATCCCGAACTCAATCTGACAAGCCATTAATTCCTTTAGACTTCTCAAACTGCAGAGAGCGCATACAAACCCTACTGAGGCTATAAAAATCCCATATGTCACTCCGATCGAGCGAACTGAACTGGTACGGAGCTGGCCCTCGGTGAATTTTTAACGGCTAATATCTTGGCGACCGGGACTCCGATCACTGACCTGAAAGGACCAACGCGCTCCACAAAGTAAGCACTTCAGGCCCGTGCATTCATTTCAATTCTCTCACCTCAGCTACAGTTGCCTAATCCGGTATGGATCTGCAATCGACTTAAACTTTAAAATGCCATAACTTTTTCACCGTAGCTTCAATCGACGAGCCGTAAAGACAGGATGGTAGAGCAGTTTAAGCACTGCAGTTTTAGGTCATAATCTTCCATCTATACTCACTTCAATAATAACACTTTTGAGCATCATTAAGGCATGTTTTGGCTCTTTCAGCCGCATTTGACATACATTTAGCATTGAACTTGGCCTGTTACCAGGCCCTAATCACTGTTCATTAATCCTGTAAGCTTCAAACAAACTTGATGTTCATTTTCCTGGCATCTTTCTTAGCATGGGAGCAGAGCTGCACAACAGCGTGCATACAATATTGGGCAGGTACGCATTGTTTATGAAATTACTATCAATATTTTTATGCTTCCAGTGTGGTAGCCAACTAGACAAGGTTGACAATTATAGGGATTAATTTTCTTTTCACTAATTTGTTTAAAATAACAATGGCATACAATGTACTCCTTCTAGTATGGTATCCTACTAGACAAGGTTGACAATTATTGGGATTAATTTTCTTTTCACTAATTTGTTTAATATGACAATGCCATGCAATGCAGCAAGCAAGGCTCCATGAATTTATTTGGCCATTGATTTCATTGGAAAGTCTCTCTTGGACATGTCCTCTTTGTGTACCAAGATGAGGGAAGAAGCAAGGATTTAAGGAGCACAACTCCATGCATTGAGTGCATACTCAATCCAAAGTCATTATAGCTTGCCAATGTGCAGACAAATAGGTATGTGAAGAACATTAAAAGCACAATCATGACACCACATGTTGCGACTTTCGATGCCAAGGACAATGGTTACAAAAATCGGTAAGTATGTTACCTTTTAAGTTCAAGTCTTGAACTTATTCACTTTTGCAAGAGTTTCTACAATGCCAACATGAGAAGCAAATGGTGCTTCAATTGAGTAGATATCGACAGTAAGATGAAATTGGATAGCTAAGCTTCCTGAGCTATCTATTTCTAGATTGGAAAATCTAAGGATTTTCAATTAGATGTACTCTTCGGCAAGGCCAATTTTCTTTACAAAAGATCGACAAGGTCAACTAGTTTTTTGCTTTGACATATGTGTGTAACCAAGAGCACCTATTAGCTATGAGCACTCAGGTTGCGTTCTGTCTCATCTCTTTGATTATTTTTGTAAAGCAAAGCTTCACTTTAGGGAATCTTACATGGAAGTTTCCAAAGTTTGGAATATGCTATTAGCATACAGATTCGAGAAGCTTGGCTCCATGTCTATCTGATATTCTCTTAGAGGTTGGTATGACTAGACTATGATAGCTTTCAGCATACATGGCTATGATCCAGATTCATGAGATGACCATTCATCTCAAGGGGGAGACAAGGTTAGTAAATTTCAAGTTATGCTTGTTTGTTTCTATGATTTAACCTTTTATTTCTAAAATATTTCTATATTGTGCAATGCAAAGTGCTTTGCCAGACTTCAGGCAAAGCAAGGCTTCTCTTATGTGCCAAGTGTAATGTCTCGTAATCCCATGGATAGACTTGGGTAATCCATGGATATACTCTCCCATTGTGAATTTGAAATAGGCAATGACTGCAGTAATCCAGGTTTCTTCCCTCTATCATACTTGGTCTTTTGGCATACCACACATTTTGAAACATACTCTTGTATATTCATTTTCATGGTAGACCAATAGAAATACGTCTCTACTCCTAAGAGAGTACGTTGAATTCTTTTGTGCCCTGCATAAGGAGGAGCATGGGATTCATACATGACTTTCTCACAAAGGGAGTGGGTACCACATAGCCTATTATCGTGGAGAAGATAACTATCCTGCAAGGTGAAAGGTTCCTCTTTCTTCCCCAAAGCAAGGGATGACATTATATTTCTAAAGTCAGGGTCAGTAGCATACTCATCTATCATAGAAGATAGATCATTGTTTGTTGCTATAGACACTGCATTAACTTTTGGTTGTCATGTGAAAGTGCATCGGACACTTGATGCTTACCAGTAATGTGAGCAATGTGAAAATTAAATTGTGAAAGAAAATCTGCCCAGCTCATTTGTATGTCGAAAAGCTTGATTTTGTGTCATGAATTAATTGAGACTTTGTTGGTATGTTTATAAAATGAATGGAGTCCCTGATAAATAGTGCTTCCATGTGTATAGGGCATGTAGAACAATTAAAATCTCTTTCTTGTAAATGCATAAGACCCCGTTCATCCATATTGAGCCTTTGACTCTCATATACTATGGCATGCCTTTCTTGAAGTAGGATGCTCCAAGGAAATCACTACAAGCATCACATTGGACCTCAAATGGCTTTGAAAGATCGGGAAGCATGAGGACTGGGTGGAAGGTAAGCTTCTCTTTGAGGTTGTCAAAAGAATTTTTCTCCTTAGCAGTTCATGAATACTTAACATTCTTCTTTGTTAAGTCATGTAATGGTACTTCTGTTTGAGAAAATTTTTCTATGAAGTGTCTATAGTATGCACACATACCAATAAAGCTTGTTAGCTCATGTAGATTCCTTGGATTAGTTCATGCTTTTATTACCTCTAACTTTGATGGATCCATACGGATACCATCTTGTGAGATAATATGACCTAAGTATTGAATCTCTTGAAGGAAAAAATTGGCTTTTCTTTTGGTTGAGAAAAAGCTTGTTCTCCCTCAAGGCTTGAAAACTCACTTGGGAGATGTTGCTTGTGTTCCTCCAAGGACTTGGAGTAGATGATGATATCATCAAGTGAATTTGCAGTAGATCTAAAGATATTTTCCATTAATTGATTGAGCGTGGCTGGTGCATTAATCAAGCCAAAAGGCATGACTAGATATTCATAAAGGCTAAACATTGTACAAAATCATGGTCTTTAGGATATCTTCATCCACTATCCTTATTGATGATAGCCACTTTTAGGTCAATCCTACTGAAGTAGGTAGAACCTTGTAGCTTCTCAAACAAATCTTCTACCCGAGGCACGGGAAATCTATTTTTGATAGTGATATGGTTTAGCGCTCGATAGTCCACACACATACGGTATGTACCATCTTTATTTTGCACTAAAAGGAATCGAGAACAAAAGGGAGAGAAGCTAGGCCTCACCATCCCTTTGTCTACCAATTCTTGTACTTGCCTCATAATCTCCTCTTGTTCAGCTTGGGAAAGTTGATAAGAAGGCTTCTTAGGTGGTGAGCTTCCTGGTAGGAGCTCAATTCGATGGTCATCATCCCCTCGTTTTGGAGGTAAGTCCATAGGGATATCATCGATGAACACATCTTGGAACTCTTTTTAGAAAATTACACAATTCTAACTCTTCTTGATTCCTACCATTTACATTTGATGAAACATTAGGACTTTTTAGGGGATCTTTGACAAATATCATGTACACAAAAACTGAGCTCTTCATTGAAGTATCAAACGCAGGAGGATTTACAAGTGGTATAGTACGACCAGACTCACTAGCATCTATATACATGTTCTTTTCCCTATAGGTGAAGTAGACTCTCCTTTCAGGGAACTTCATGTTGGCAACCATGGAGTTGAACCATGGTGCCCCTAGGATAGCATCGAGCATCCTCATGTAGGAGAGGAGAGATGAAAAAGTCTTCTTTGTTGACATATCTTTGAACATGGAGCCTCAATTCCCAATCAAGGAGTAACAGAGGCTCACTATCCCTTGAGCAATGTCGTCTGTTACAATATCTCCCATCTCAAAAGCTTGAATGCCCAACTTGGTGTCCAACTTCATTGATATAAAGATGTGAGTAGATCCAGGGTGAAACAAGATGAAGGCATCAAGATCCCTTACCTTTCCCCAAGCATAGGAGAGAGGTGATCCTTTGCAATGAGCATCCTCTTTTGGACCTTCGAGGGTGGAAGCTATAGGAGTCTCATTGCGAGCATTTCTCTTGGGGAAAGAATGGTAGCCATGTCCTTGCTCCCCACACTTAAAACATTTATGGTCCTTGAAAAAGGATTCAAGCTCTTCAACAGAGATTTTATTTTTACCTTTGTAAACTCCCTTCTGCTTGGACCGATTGTTGTTGTTGCTGTTGGAATTGCCTTGGGAAGAATTTTGGGCATTGGTTATTCCCTTTGCATCACTCTTGTCTTTGTTTTCCATGGGCTTGACATTTCGTCTAAACCCTTGTTGTAAATTGATGCACAAAGCAGCCATGATGTGGTGGATTACTTCGATGATAGAACTAGGCCACTGAGAGTTGACATACTCAGCCATCTCTTCAAGTAATCCCACACAGAATTGTTGCTTTTGCTCGGCAAAGTCTATCTTTTGAAAGACACTATCCTTGAGATGTAAATCCCAAAACTTTTCTACATATTTGTGGATAGGCTCATGAGAGAGAAGCTTCAAAATGCACCATTCGCTAAGCACTTTGTACTTTGCATCGCTTGCAAGAAATTGCTTCATGATGGAAACTCGTAAAGATTTCCATGTCTTTGGGGTTTTGCGGTTTCCACAAAGGCTAGCCCACCATTGACAAGCCAATTAGGAAGTGCATAGCTATATGGCTTTGCTTGGAGGACTCTTTGAACCAATGGCCGCATCAAATTGCTAGATGAAGGCCAAGACTTTGTCGATAGCACCAAAGGTGCCATCATAGGTGAGAAAAGAGATACTCTTTCCTCCCTCTTTGAACTTCTTGCTTTTGTGACCTTTGCCATGCAGGGTATGATTTGTGATGTCCACCCCTCTTGTATTCTCTAGGAGAATAGCCATAGCTTTTGTCGGAAGAGGAGGAAGGTGAAGAAGAAGGATAAGAGGGTGATCTGTTTCTTGCCCTTTTCTTCCTTTGTTTCCTCTCTTCTGTTTTGGAATGAGGAGGAGAAAGACTGTGGACTGAACGTTTCCTCTTTGAAGGAGTTGGAGATCTTCTAGACCACCGTCTTTGTGGAGCCACTTCTTCAAAGGAAATTAGGGATTTATTACTTTATTATTCTTTGGATTCCTTATCTTGTATGGGAGAGAGTCTTATTTTGGGGGTCTCATCAAGAGGCCTCCTAAGCTCTCTCTCCTCTTGGAGAGGAAGGGTAATCCCATAAGCGCGAAGTTGTTGAGTAGCTTCGGCTTGCCAAGCAGGGTTGCCCATAGCTTGTTGCAAGATAGTAACAAGATAATTGACAAACATGGGGGCATCATCATTAGCACCTTCATGTGAAAAATAAGTTTCCAATGTTCACTCTACTCTCTTGGTTATTGTTAGCCATGCAAATTATACTTATGTGATTACTTAGGGTATTCTTTGGCAATTCAAAACCTTAGTTGCTACTACTCTTAGCCTTTGAAAATCATCACTTAAGTATCTACACCCATGGCTCAAATTGGTTAATTATAGAGAGTAGTGGAGTGGGTCTAATATTGCAGAGTTTTTGAGGGATAGCTCCTTTCAGACTTCTTATGGCTCAAAAATGGTAAAGCTGTAGGCAAGTCTAAAAAGACTCCATTTTTAAGATCAAATCTCCCAAGGTGTGCACCATATCCCACATAGTGGGCTCAACAAAATCGATAACACATCCGAGTCCCACTTACTCTAATATAATGAAGAAAATCAACCATGTATAGGCTACTAAAGGACCTCTGTTCTTAAGCAAGAAAAGAGAAACAAACGCTCTGATACCATTGTAATGGAATGGCCTATGAACTTTGAGAGTAGCGGAATTAGGAAAATTAGAGAAAGCACTTTTGTGAAATTACTTTGAGAGCATAGAGAGTGAACGTAATTGGTGGTAGCAGCATAAACATAGTACTTAGCTAACTTCGCATGAACAATAATTTTGCAAGAGAGAGAGTTTAGAGAACATGACATCAGTTGAGGACTAGATTTATGTAGAGCCGGCGTTCCCCCCTCCAATAGGCATTTGTACTATGGGCTCTCCCATCAAGAGAGACTTGGTACATACAATCTTTGTGCTCCTTGTGACCTAGGTGATGCAATGAAGATGGATAGATTCACGCATCACGAAAATAATATAAACTTTGTCAAAAAGCATTAACTATCCCAAGCCTCAGTGCCAAGGCCTAAAACACCTTCGAAGGTGGAGAGATCTAGTGGGGAATGAGGGTAGGGAAGAGGAAGAAGAAACATTCCATAGGAGAAATAAGTAGTTCCTCACTTATCATCACTCTTCTTGCTAGCATACATAATAGAATTTTAATGAAGATGGAGAAGATGGAAAGCTTAAGCATCAAAGCATGGATCTTGGTTGGATTTGCATTCCATAGCCAAGACTGTTGGTGTAGGCTCTCAACTTCTCTACTAGCTTGGAGAACTAGATGGAGCTCTTGCACTTTGCACTTCACACAATGTGCGTGGGTATGAGTGTGTGTGTGGAGGGTATACCCCCCCAACAACCCCCTTGCTTCCTTGGTCGACCCCCTCTTCTAGGTCTTTAAAGAAAATCATGAGGATGCAAGAGAGCTACACAAGACAAGCACAAAGCACACAGAGATGGAAAGCTTCTTCTTCTTCTCTAAGAAAAGAGAGTACAAAATGACTAAATGCTAAAACTGAAAAGTAGCACATATGTACTGGTCAATCCCCACATCACTCTCACGTACATAGAGTGAATGATCAGCATGAGCTCTCCTAAACCCAATACTGACAAGATACTTGACAATCCTGTCATACCATTCTCTAGAGCCCTGCTTCAAACCATACAAAGCTTTGAGAATTCTGCATACATAATCTGGGTAACCTGGATCGACATAACCAGGTGGCTGATCCATATACACTTCCTCTTGCAACTCACCATTCAAGAAGGCATTCTTTACATCCATTTGATGCATAATCCATCCTCTAGATGCAGCCATTGCTATGACAGCTCTCACAATTGTCATCTTTGTCACTGGAGCAAAGGTCTCCTCATAGTCTATGCCATACGTCTGTGCATAACCCTTTGCGACCAGCCTTTCCTTATGGCGCTCAATGTTACCATCAGCCTTATTCTTGGTTTTATACACCCATTTACAGCCAATAGCTTTCTTGCCACTTGGCAATGGCACCAACTCCCATGTGTCGTTTTCTTCCAATGGAGCCATCTCTTCATTCATTGCATCATCCCAATGCACATTTCCAACTGCATCCTCAAAACATGTGGTATCCACATCCTATATCACCTTAGCCATGTAGGCTTGGTGATGCGCTAGATACCCATTATAAGTCAATTTTTGAACTGGATTTCTGACTATGTTAGGTCTGCGCGGTCCTGGGTCACTCCTTTGCCCTCTAGCATCTTCTTGTACTTTCCTTACACCAGGTGTCCTGACAGCCGGAATTCCAAATTCCTCATCAAGACTTTGTTCAGAACCATCTGAATCCATGTCTACATGTGAAAAGTCTGATGATGCATCAGCCATAAAGGGAGGTTTATCAACCTTTTCCTTTCCTTTTCGTGATACGTTCCCTGTACCTGCTGGTGGAGTAACCTGCGTATGTAGTCTACCATTCCATGGATTCTCACCAGAGCCACGAGAAGAGGACTCTTGTGGTCCACTCAAAACCTGTGACTGTGGCCTCACATTTTGTACAACCACATCATCTTTTACATCAGCCCCAATAGTGCCATGTGCATTACTGTACCAGCAGTTGCTCATCTCATCAAAGACTACATCTCTGCTCACTCGTAATTCTCGTGTAGTAGGATTGTAGCACCTGTATCCCTTTTGTTCAAGGGAATATCCCACAAGAATACATTTCTCTGCTTTAGGATCCAATTTCCTACGCAACTCATCTGGTACATGCACGTAAGCTATGCAGCCAAACACTTTCAAGTGTGCCAAATCAGGGTTTGTACCTGTAAACTTTTCCTCAGGTGTTACATCATGCACCGCAGCTATAGGTGTCCTGTTCATAATGTACACAGCTGTATTTACAGCTTCAGCCCAGAAATAATGAGGCATGTTCTTCTCATTCATCAATGCACGTGCAACCTCTGCAATGTGCCTATTTTTCCTTTCTGCGACCCCATTCTGCCATGGAGTATATCTGCATGTAAACTTGTGTATACCATGTATTCACAGAAAATCTAAAAAATCGTTGGAGAAGTACTCTCCCCCTCCATTTGACCTCAATGTCTTGATTTGCATATCTGTCTCCTTCTCAATCATGACTTTGAAGTCCTGAAAGTGACAAAACACTTCACTTTTGTTACGCATGAAGTAGACCCATACTTTCCTTGTATGGTCATCAATGCAAGAGACATAATACCTGCAACCATGTATACTTGCAGTATTGGTTGGACCCCAAATATCTGTGTGCACCACCTCAAGTGGCTTTTTACATACATTGCGCTCATGTGGAAATGAGCCCTTTGACTGTTTTCCAAACTGGCATGCTGCACACACTTTATGCATACCATCGACCTTGAATTTGGGCAAACCTTTTACAATCTGTTTTGATTGCATGCTGCGCAATCTCTGCTCATTGACATGGCCAATGCGTTTGTGTCAAATGTCAACATCAGCCCCAACACTTGTGCCCTCTGAAAATAATGCAGCTTTTACCTCAGGCATATCTACATTCAGCGTAAACATTCTATCCACACATTTGCCCTCTGTGATCAGCTTACAGCCATTCTGGAAATCTTCTACATAACAGCCATTTGGATTGAAGCGAACCTACAAACCCTGCTCAACCATTTGTCCAACAGAAACAAGATTCTTTGTAGTGTTTGGGACATGAAGTACATCTGCTAAGTACTTTGATTTGCCACTCTTTGTATTTAGAGGTATGTTCCCTACATGAGCAATGGGGTGAGCTGTGTCATCTCCTGTCTGCACATAGCCTGACACATCTGGTTTGCGCATATCTCTAAACCACTCTCCACGAGACGTCATGTGATTAGAGGCACCTGAATCCACATACCAAACATCATCTTGGGTGGAATTCTCTGCAGTCATTGTATTCATTACATGCTGCATAACAAACATGCGCTCGTTTTTGCTGTCATCTGCATCTCTACTAGTAGATGAATAGTTTCCCTGTTCTCTCTTTCCACTTGGTTTTCCCTTTCGACAGTCACGTGACATGTGACCTCTTTCACCACAAGTCCAACATTCTCTGCTATCTACAGTATGTTGTTGCTTGCTTGATCCTGCACCACGACCTCTTTGACTCCCCCTGCCTTGAGACTGGTTTCCCCTGCCACCTGTATTGTTTTGATTTTATTGACCTTCTTGAAATTGGCCCCTGCAACCACTTGGGCCTCGACCACGACCTCTACCTCTACCTCTATTGGAGTTAGAATAGAAGGCCTCTTCAGACCTATTTCTGCCACGAGAAGAAGATGTGTCAAGACCAAGGTTCTTCTCCTCAAGAATAAGCATAGAAATCAAATCTTGGAACACGGGGATGTCGTCTCTTGTATTCATGGAAGACCTGAAATGTACATACTCATCTCCTAGACCATCCAAGCATGCACGGACAATGTCATCGTCTTCCACTGAGACTTTAATAGATCCAAGAGCCTCAATGATACTCTTGATCTTCAAAGCATAATCATTGATGGAGATGTTGTTCCTCTTAACCTGATTTAGCTCCAACTTTAGTTGAAGCTTCTTGGCCTTGGTGTTCACCTCGAACACTCTGCCTAAGTTTTTCCATACAATGGCGGGGGTTTCAGCATCATGTAGATAGCCCATCATGCCATTTGTGATGCTCATAGAAAGACAATACATCACTTTGCTCTGGCCTTGTTGCCAGTCCCTCAAAGATTTCCTTTGTTCTGCTGTAGCATTTGCCTCGGGAATCTCTGGTTCCTTTTCATTGTCTCCTTCTACATAGTCCCAATAACCTTTTCCTTTTAGAAAATTTGTTATTCTGAACTTCCATGCAGGGTAGTTATTTTTCTCAAGCTTCTCAGTGACAATCTAACTGAAACCGTCAGACATCTTGAAGCACTAAGACAAAATAGCTACAATCTGTTGAACCTGCTATCGTGGTACCTGTAACGCTTTCTACACTCAACGAGTGTCCACAATCAAGCGTACATACAACCACTGTACTTGTATAGTAAATCTCTGTGTACTGCACTTTGGAGACCTGTTCAGAAAATTTTTCCACTGCGCAGGGCGCCTTTGGCATCTGGTCGTGGATTGCGAACGAAGGGATTGTGATGCTCTTGCTCTCTTAGCCTCTCTTGCCTGCACCAGGCTCTGATACCATGTAAAGAATGAGGATGCAAGAGAGCTACACAAGACAAGCACAAAGCACACAGAGATGGAAAGCTTCTTCTTCTTCTCTAAGAAAAGAGAGTACAAAATGACTAAATGCTAAAACTGAAAAGTAGCACATATGTACATGCGGTCACTAAGTGTGAACTCACTAGAAGCGTACTAGGTTGGCACTATAAGTGTAGTCTAGCTGTAGAATCACTGGCAGAGATCCTTTGTGTCGGTCACCTAACGCACCAGTGAGTAAATATCGTAAGCGGCCAAGTGCCTCTTGAGGCTTTGGCTTTCCTTCTATGTGAATGTGTGTGTTTTTTCTCTTCCCCCAAGCTTTACGGCTCGCCCCCTCTTAAGTAGGGATTGGGTTTGACTTTTTTAACACCTGACCTTCAAGCACCTTACTCAGCAACCATGACAAAGCACCTCAAGCTTGGGTAGTGTTCCCACAAGCACCTCAAGCTCTCTACTTGGGAAGCACAACAAGCACTTCAAGCATCTTAGTCAGCAAGCACGACAAGCACCTCAAGCACCTTATTTATCAAGAACGACAAGCACCTTAGTCATCAAGTACGACAAGCACCTCAAGCTTGGGCCGAGTTCCCACCTCAAGCTCAGCCCTAGCTTACCTAAGGTCAAAACACTTTTAACATTAACCTTTGGAGGTCTTCAATGAAGTTTACTGTAAGGTCTTTTAATCTCCATTGGTTAGCCTTGTTCTTTGAGAGACCGTCTCTCATTTGGGCCCCTTTACCATTGGCCCTGCATAGAAATAGATTTGTAAGCACATGTCTTTATTCTAACCCTTGTTCTCGTTTATTCTCCCACATTAAATGATCACTTTCATAGGAGTATATCATTTGGGTTGGTTAGATATTAAATTTTATGATACCAAAGTACCATCAATTGACTTTTGATCAAGGATAATGGAACACATATTTGACATTAAGTGTATCTAAGCTCAAAGTTTGAGTTTGGCAATGACACATGGTGATGTATCTATGCCGTGTATTCGTGCACGACACGGATAGCAGTAGCTCACAAGGTTGAGACTATCATCATGATTTGAGCTCATTACAATCATACTTTCAAACCAAGGGGTAGTGGACAAATTCAACTTTCTCAGTTGGTTCCAAACACTTTTGATCACAGTAGTCTGTGTTCATCACTATTGGCTATTGGGTTGAGCAATTTTCATGCAAAGTCTAGCCAAGTGGTTTGACATTGCAAATGCTAACCAAGTGGTCTGGTTGCAAAGGCAATACCCACGGTTCTCAATTTCTACTAATTTTCTCAATAATCTTTCATTTAGTGTTGAATATGTCACCAATATACTACCTCTTTCAGGCTGGTCTTATGGTAAGGCATCTTTCCATTTATATTTTTCAGGTTTTCAAAGTGCATGTGACTTCAGGTAAGGGAATGTTATGTCCAACCTCTAGATATGCAAATGATTTGGTTTGATTCCCCTTTTAAATATTCTTTGCTTGACTTTTTTCAATTTGTATGAATAATCTTGAATTCTTTCATACAATTTTCTCTTCAGAAACATGACAAGGTCATGAAAGAGCAAAGAATTTAAGGCCGCAATGTCCCCAATACATTTCTACATTATGCAATTATGGACCTATATGTAGGGTTTTCTTTGGCACATGTTGTCAGATGAGATAGAACATGGTCTAGGAACACAAGGAGTTTAGTTTAGTTAGTGTGGAGTAAGGTTAAGGAGGATCCCTCTCACTCACATCGCTAAGTGTGTAAAGTTACCTCCACACACAAGTACATCTCGTACTTGAAGGACGTTCTCCTTTTTACAAACATCCTTATCTAATAAATATTTCACATGTGAATAATATGAGTCTTTGGACTCACACTGGCGCCCGCTATTTCAATTATGTGTCATGACAATGTCCCTAGGTATTGGTCAAATCCATTTTATTTACCATTTTGAGCAAGTAGTATCAGGAACAATTACAGTGGCTAAAAATTATCAAATACTTAGACCAACTTGTTAAGGTTACAAGTGCTTCTAGACAACATTAACGGATGGTTTTTTATACATAACAAGGCTATGTGTTTTTAATGAAAATGTTTCATTGTTTGTATCTAGAAGTGACTTATGAAATCACATTCTATTATGGTTCAAACGTTTCAGCAAGGCTTGCAAATGATTGCAGTAGAAAGTATTTAGTTTCTTTTTAGAACTATTTACACTTCTCTTAAATGTGTGCTATGAGCATCATATTCTCCATAATTATTGGCAAGTATGGTCATGAATATGCAGGTTTGGATCTGTTTGTGCTAAATGCATGCACACTAGGTGTTATGGGGTCTAGTGTTTAGCAGGCTGAATTGGAGTGGCATGCACATTCATGACATAGATCTAACAATCACCTATAGAGGTGATGGATCAATTTGGGTGCTTGTAAATCATTAGAGTTAACCAAGATGCTTATTTATAACATTGTTAATTCCTCACCCATGTTTTAAAGCATTGTGATCCCTGTTTATCAGTCATTTTGAAAAATTTGATGTAAACGGTGGGGAAACACACTTCAATATTGACATTGATCCAAAGGGGATAACAGATTACACATGGAGTGGCATGCACATTCATGACATAGATCTAACAATCACCTATAGAGGTGATGGATCAGTTTGGGTGCTTGTAAATCATTAGAGTTAACCAAGATGATTATTTATAACATTGATAATTCCTCACCCATGTTTTAAAGCATTGTGATCCCTGTTTATCAGTCATTTTGAAAAATTTGATGTAAACGGTGGGGAAACACACTTCAATATTGACATTGATCCAAAGGGGATAACAGATTACAAGTGTAATCTTGTGCTAAAGGATATGCAAAGCGCGTACGTTAGCACCAAGAAATCCAATTAGAAAGCATGTATCACTCTGGTTGGAGTTTGCTTATGATAAGGTAAAGCATGTTTGCAACTAGGTTTAGTCTCTTCAAGTGTAAGTCGGGTTCTCAACCTGGAATACTAGTTACAATGAGGTTTTTTATTGATAAAAAATGATAACAAGTCAAGGACTTAGACTTTGTTTATATGTTACATCAGCTAGTTACTGCCATGAAAAGTGAAAAGAGGTACTCTTTTGGGTACATCTTAGTTATGATAGCTCTTTTAGCATACTCAAGTAAATTCTAAATGGAGTCTACATGCTATGTTGGATATGTAATGGTTACACAAGATGATTGCAAAGGGACAACAATGTGAAAAATTCAGATGTTATTCTTGATTTCATTGAACTTCCTAGTGAACCAGGTTTCAATCAAACGAATAGCTGGATCCATGAAGGATGCCACTATGAAAAACATTAGTGTTCCTATGAAGATACAACCACTTTTGTTTTTGAGGATGAAAATGCTTTTCCAAGCAGGGAGTAATGCCTGGCCTAGGGTAAGACCAGGCAAGCCAAGGGCCAGGACGGACATATAGTACAAAGGGTTCCTATTATCAACAAGAGAGGGCCTATATAGGGCATGGTTGGGTGGAAAGTGGCATGCTCCAGTCCCCAGTCCTCATAGTTATAGTGCAAGAAACAATACATGGTTGAGAGGCAATGAGGCTGTTCCATGCAAGAATCGAGGTGGGGATAGTCATTCAAGGATATGATAGCAATGTACATTCTAGAGATACAAGCAAGCCTAAAGGTTTGTAATTTTCTTGTAAACCTCCATGATTGTGTGTTTGCTTGATCTACAGAACCAATCTACGAGGTAGGGCACGACTTTCATTCCTTGTTGTTTTTGAAAAGAAACAATGCCGACTCTCCACCATCCTATTTTATGGCACTTCTGTTTGTCGCGCACTATTTGATCTATAATGTTTCTCTTTCGTTTATTGCGTGACACATAAATTTAATTACTCATATTGTGGTGTTATAGATCAATAATAATTGATTTCTTTACATTCCAAAGTAAAACAATACCACTTTTTGTCATCCAAATCAGTAGTACAGTTCAATCTTTATAGTTTTCCATTGCTTTTTGTTCACTTTTTTACAATATATTTTTGCTTATTGTTATACTTTCTTTTGATCACATCTTTACATTATTGGTAAAACCCCCTACCAAGGCCTAAACTGGCCATACATCATCCACGTGAATGAGTCTAGCAAGTAAAAGCGATATTATCGCAAATAAACCAGTGCAAACAATTGGTTTTCTCACTGCCAATGGACATTAGTTAGGAGAAAATGCATGGTAACAAAAGCCTATGTATGGCTGACTTGGTGATGCAAAGAGGTGCTATACGAGAGAAAGAGCAAAGAGAATAGCTAACAACTACCAAGCCGTAGTAAGTAGATATGGGTTCATTCATGTAAGGTGGTGGTGGTGATATTATTGGGTGTTATGTTGTGTAGATTATAGTAACCTTGGCATTAATTCCTCATGTATTTTGTAAATTGTAATGGATGGAAATTTACTTGGTTGGCCTAAATGGTTTTGTATAATGCGGCCAAAGGTTGCTCAACGTAGCCTAAATCTTAGCCATCAACGAAGTACCCATATTGTATGCTTCTCAACTTAAATCTCTGCATGTAAGTACTTCATATATTCCCTGCGTCTCCCTCATATATGTCTCAAATATTTATTTATACTCTAAAATTTTCTTCTTCACAAGCAGACTAGTTTTTTTAAAAGAAAGAAATTTCTTTCCATTTTTACTTATTGCTTGTTGGTTATAGATCCTCGTAACCTCATGGCTATCATTTGTCAAGAGAATGATCAAAGTATGCATAATTGTGATCGTTTATGAGTTCGCTATTACCCCCACCCAAATTGCACGACAAAGAGCATCAAGATTACTTTTAATTAATGGCATTACATACTCTTTTAATAGTACTGTAAAAAAACAACCCATGCATATTCTTGGGCATGTGAAAGGGTGATAATGAGAGATTACTTGTCCCTTGTTTTGAAGGCATCTATTTTTGACAAAGTCTTTGCAAAATTCATCATTTATCCCGCCTAGAACAGCTATGGAGGAGGAGAAACATTTTCCAAAATCCTTGAAAAGAGAATGCACATGAAGCTTCCTAAATGCTTCATGAAAAGTTTGTACCCCTCCATTAATATTGTTCTTCCTCCTAAACGCAAGACTCCAAACATGAATACACTACAAAAAAGTAAGCATTGATTTAGCTGAAGTGAGTACAAGGGCAGAAGCTACAAAAGAGATGAGAAGTTGCATACGAGATGATGCTAGAGATTGCAATAGACATGAATCATGATTAATGCGATGATGGAGATCGGTGTAGACATGGCTGACATGAGAGAAGGTATGAAAGACAAAGAGACTATGAGAGAGAGGATGAGTTCAAAAGGAATCATAGCCATGAGATGCAGTGATTGAAGGACTTATAAAGAGCATGATGATCACAAATGTAGATTCATGATTTTCTTGTAGCTTGACAAACAACATTCTCTTTGTTGCACACTCCAACAAGACACCTACTCAATGACTAGGTCAATAGACCAAGTTAAGTTTTTTTTTCCTCTACAATTCAATCCACTATACATGTAAACAAAATTTTTCTTACAGGCAAAAACACATCAATACTAAATGGAATCAACAAGTTTCTATGGCAAGGGCCAACCAAGCAAGACTAGTTTGTTTCTTATATTCATGGAAAAAAAGAGTAGAATTCTTAACATATTGGATTCCACATGTGTGTGTGTGTGTGTGTGTGTGTGTGTGTGTGTGTGTGTTTGTTTGTTTGTGTGTGTGTGTGTGTGTGTGTGTGTGTGTGTGTGTGTGTGTGTGTGTGTTTGTTTGTGTGTGTGTGTGTGTGTGTGTGTGTGTGTGTGTGTGTGAGAGAGAGAGAGAGAGAGAGAGAGAGAGAGAGAGAGGTGCATCCTCATTAGTTTATGCAAGAGACCTTAATTCGAATTTCAACCATGCACAAGGCATCTATTAGTGCTTCCTATTATTTGGGATCTCTATAATAAAATGTATGAGTTGGAATATGTAGCTCAAAGATTCCCTTTTCTCTCATCGCCTCGGCCTTGTAGGCTTCTTGCCTCTTATCCACCTCCCAAACCTTCCATTATCCATAACAATCGGCCTTGCAATCTTGTTGTATTTTCATTGGCCCCTACTTGTTTCTTTTCTCTTGCTATATTGTTAGCAGAAAGCTAACATGGAAACCATTTTTCGAAGTTCACCTTGTAAAACCATTATTATTTTGATAAATCAAGAATATTGTAACTCCTATATTCTCCGATAAACTTTGCAATTAATGAGCCGGGGCTACAAGCTTCCAGATTGTATCAGCCAACCAAGTCCCAGTTTTGATAGAACTCCAGATTATTAGTTTGACCACCCAAAAACCATGGCTAAGGTATAAAAGCCAATTTTTGTAAGTTTTTGGATAAGAAATAAACAGCATGAGCTAACGACTCTCACTTCTCTCCTTCTCGTGCTTCCTACTCCCTCTCTGGTTGTCACATTGCAAATGCATTTGTTGCATTGCAACCGTAGGTAAGAGCTCTATGCATTGACGTAAGCCATTCACCATATTCCGTAGCTTTTGGAGTGAGTGTCCCGCGGCCTAATTTCATCATAACTAGGAATTTACACTTAAATCGAAAACTAAGCATAGGCAGGGTATTGGGACATCATTGCTACGCATTTAGATGCATTCTGAGTCGAAAACGATGGAGAGGGGGAATAGGGAACACACCCCGCACACAAGCTAACTTGCCTCTCTATAGCCCAGGGATTCCACAGCACCCCTAACCTCTCAAAAAACACCTTCAAATTGGCTTATTTCAACTAAAAACTCCGCTTTAGCATACAAAACAACTACCTCACACCTTGCAAAAAACACCCACACTGCTCAACTCACCCTTCTGAATCACAAGACACTCCTAATCTGCCCTCTTGATAGCACCCTTCGAGCTTCAGGCAAAACCTATGCAAGAAATGGCCAACTCACGGAGAGCGAGAGAAGAGGAGGGGGATGGGGAGAAGCAACACACGACATTGGGGCAAGTGAGTGGTATTATTGCATAGAGAGTAGTACAACCGATGTATGTAGCTTCAATGGCAAGATTGGCATCACACAAGCTCAAAGCGTCCAATCACACACACAAGCAAAAAGCCAACTGGTCAAAAGACCCTAAAAAATGAACAAAAAACTCCTTTTATAGGGGTGTGCCTAGGAGCCCCAAAAAAGAAAAAATGGGTGAGTCTCCCATGTCGTGCACTTCATTTGGAGTTCTATTTAGCATTAAATTGCATTGCCAACACTTGGCCTAGTTTACTTTGGAAAGCTTTGCATAGTGTGCACACTTGTCCTTTGCATCTTCCACTTTGGCCGACCGGATTTCCCACTTCTTGGCCTTTGAGTATGTTTGGCCTTGCACTTCAACTGTTGGTCGGCACCTTATTGCAGTGGGACCCCTCCCCTCCAAGGCAATAGCGCTGTCGCTATTTGGGGGGCCCTTCCCCTCAAAAATGTTTTTGCGGCTTACGGGCACGGGCATAGCCCCTAGTGCAAGCCACGTCATCAATGAACTCACCACCGCGGGCGCCACCACCGCCCCGCCTTTCCAGTCGCCTCCCAAAATCAACGCCAACACGTCATCGGGTGCCCACAGCAGCGCGTGCGCGCAGCGCCATAGCCATGCTCAAGAGAGTTTCCCTCTCGCCCTTTGGATGCTTATGGAGAGCCCACGCTCTAGCCTATGTAGTGTGCCGCCCGGACTCCCCATACCGCATGTGGGTTTATCCGACCTGCCATGTGGCAACTCTGTAATGCCCTAGCCTTTTAAGGCCTTTGAACAAGCAAAAACAAAACAAAAAATTCCTTTGTGAACTCCTCTTGGGGTGCCTATTTGTACCGCTTGCCAACTGGCCCCTGATGGCCCATTTGTAGAGCTGTTGAACCCGGCAAAAAATTCATAGCACCAACTCCGCTTTCCCTAAGCTTTGCTCCACCTCATGACTTTCTTAACCCTCAGACCGAGGCTGCCAAAACACAATCAACTCATCTACAATCAGCTTCGAGCAAAGACTCCCAGTTTCCGACCGCCTTATCTTTTCTCTCCAAACTCCGTTTGGCATGCAGTCACTTCTTGTTAGCTCGGTATGATATACTCCCTGCTCTAGAACTTCATCAAGGCTCAAAAGGTGCCAGATGGCACACCCTCCAATGCGGTCAAGTGGACTCAAACCCGGCCCCCAGACATTAGGAAAAGTTTGGACACAAAAATGGGCCTTGTAAGAATTGTTGATGTGGCATAGCTTTCAAAAAGTGGGGATAGGTAATTTTTTTGCAAATAAGATCCAAACTTGTCGGAGGTGGGATATTTAGAATCTAATCTTCAAATGCTATCTATTGATATATAGTATGTATCGGACATTGCCTTCATGTAGATCTAGAAAAAGGTGATTTTATATTACCGTAACGGTAACAAGACCTGGCTGATTGAAAACAAATGGCATAACTTTCATAGAAGTCATCCAAACTTTTCGGACCTTGGCTCTTTAGAATCCATTTTTCAAGAGATTTCCAATGATAGGTCATATCATGGGGTTCTAAGCAATATTTAGAGGGGTCTACCGTGTTGCTTTCTTTTGTACAACTTTGACGATGTGGCACTCTTAAAAGGCCCAAAAATGAGTTCAAAATTTTCCTAATGAAAACTTCAACTGACCATATCTTGCAAACCGTGGCTCCGATCCACAATCTGAAAAGATGGGTAGGCTCCATGAATTGAGCTCTACACATCTATACCTCAAGCTCCACTTGGACCACCTGCTATCTCCAGCTGCCCTGTTCGGCAAGAATATGCAACCCACCAAAGCTTCAACCTTCAATAACTTGGGCTCCGTAGCTTGGTTTGATGAACCGTCTGGACCTATTCCTTCAGCTGCTACCCCAATTAGCCCCTTATGTAGCCTTTCTTGGCCTATAAGCTGCATCATGCATACATTTCCGCTGCTACCTGCTATCCCGTGACCTTGCTGGCTGCTCCAGTCCTTTGCCATGCTTTTGCTTACCTGCACACACCTATCCATGCCATCTTCTAGAGTCAACACACTTTGGCTGCACCATCATTGCTTTTTCCACTAGAAACTGCAAAACCTGGCACACACTATGAGAAAACCAAAAAACCATATGTACATTGTTTTATTGCACCCTATTGCCAAACCTTCAAGTGGGTTGCCCCACCCCCTGCATCACATAGCTTCCACGTGGATCAAACATCTGGATCTGTTCACTTTCATCCATCTGTAACAACCTCCAATAGTGCCCTACCCAAGCACGTAGCCATCCATGCACACAAAAGGCCCATAGCACTTTAGCACCTCTCCGGAAATCATCTTGCCTCATCAACCTATATGGCTCTGCAAACAGATTACTCAAACCAACCGAAAGAACTGGTTCTGCAACCACATCATCTATACGAACCAACACTTCTAACCCTCCCTCCCAGCCATGTAAAGTAGAGCTCCTCTCAAAGGAACCCCATATCTGATGGATAACATACTGCACAGTTGCACTTACAAGCATACCTTTCAACCATGGGTTGCATATCTCTTTTGAAAGCTTGGACACATCCTGGGAACCTCCTCCATATGCCATAGAACACATCTCTTGCACTGGCTTCATGCTCTCTTGCACCTCCTCTTCGAACTCACTTACACTGTCATCAAGCCCTTCATCATTGATTGGCCCTTCAAGGTCGCTCAGCACTTCCTTCTGTCCATCTTCAATCTCCTGTTCGTTAATCACCTCTTCTACCACTGCATCAGGCTCCTCTAAGGAAGAGAGAAACTCGTTCTCTACCGCATCCATCTCAAGTTCCTCCATAGACACGTCCGCTTTATCTCTCTTGGAAAAATGGTGCATCTGCTGCACCACCACGGCACATTCCACTGCTACTTTCATCAGCACGGCCATTAGCATGGTACCACACACCACCTTCACCTGCAGTTCATCATTCGTAGGTCTAGACCGCACCTCTTGGCTTTCATCAAGCACTTCGGCTTGCTCTGTTCCCTACTCTTCTTGCACATGTGCTACACCATATCATCAAACATATAAGAGGGCAGCTTTACCTTTATCAGTTCGGGTTCATCAGATTCCGTCTCCTCTTCATAGGATGTATACTCATATGCATTATTCTCCTCGCTTGTCTCCCAGCTAATCAAGCTTGTATCATCATCAGCATTGGCATCATATACCAACTCCGTATCAGCATCTGCATCCACTTGCTGCTCCACAAAAGCTTGACCATCTCTACCGCTTTGCAAACTTTCTCCATCAGCTTCTGAACCCTTCGTATCTGCATCTCGATTGCATTTTGCTCCCTTTTCATGCAAACTTTCAACAAGACCATGCTTTACCTCTTCAATCCATACTGGAACCTCCACATCTGCTACTGCTTTTGCATCTTGGTTCACCTTGACATGGAGCTTCTCCTCGTTGACAAGCTCTTCCACCCTCGACACATGCACATCACAAACTAGAAACCTCCAAGGAACATAACCAATAGTAGGTCTTACCTCCACAGGCCTTGCATTTTGCACCATTGGAATCATCTTTGGTTGGACCAAAGAGCACTTCGCTACCTCCGCAACAACAGGCATATAATCTGTTGGCTTTAGCATTCCCAACTCCAACTTCCGCTTCACCTTTCTGCTCTTTATCTTTGCCAAATAGACCATGTCTTCATAGGTATCGTCACCATCTTCGACCTTTTCTCTAATCCTCGATTGCAAGCACTCTAACAACTTTGACAGCTTCAAAGATTGATTGCTTTTGACCCCAATCGCAATCTCTAACTGCTTCCAACAAGCTTCAAACTGCTCAATGAAAAGAGAGAAATCTTTACTGACATCTTGGCGTACCGCCTTCAGCCTTGCACCGGTTTTTCCTGCCGTAATCACCTCTCGAAACCGCTCCAGAAACTAACTTTACAACCTTTGCCATGTTTCTTGATCACTGCTCTCTAAGCCATCGAGCCACACCTTTTCTTTACCTTGCATCAACAGCGGCACCATCTGTAACCTTTTTGAATCCTTCGACATACACATCGACAACAACCATAACTCGAAATCTACTAACCAATCCTCGGGATCTTCGATGCCCATAAATATGGGGCCAAAACCTGGCTCCACCATCTTTGTCAGCTTCAACCTCGACCATCAATTATCTCGACCATCCACCAGCCGCTTTGTTGGCTAAAAAACACCACTTTGAACCGCAACTTGGAGCATCAGACAGCTCCTCAGTGGGGGCACCAGAAGATGGAGAGGGGGAATAGGGAACACACCCTGCACACAAGCTAACTTGCCTCTCTATAGCCCAGGGATTCTACAACACCCCTAACCTCTCAAAAAACACCTTCAAATTGGCTTATTTGCACTAACAACTCCGCTTTAGCATACAAAACAACTACCTCACACCTTGCAAAAAACACCCACACTGCTCAACTCACCCTTCTGAATCACAAGACACTCCTAATCTGCCCTCTTGATAGCACCCTTCGAGCTGCAGGCAAAACCTCTGCGAGCAATGGCCAAATCACGGAGAGCGAGAGAAGAGGAGGGGGATGGGGAGAAGCAACACACGAGATTGGGGCAAGTGAGTGGTATTATTGCATAGAGAGTAGTACAATCGATGTATGCAACTTCAATGGCAAGCTTGGCATCACACAATCTCAAAGCTTCCAATCACACACACATGAAAAAAGCCCACTGGTCAAAAGACCCTAAAAAATGAACAAAAACCTCCTTTTATAGGGGTGTGCCTAGCAGCCCCAAAAAAGAAAAAATGGGTGAGTCTCCCATGCCGTGCACTTCATTTGGAGTTCTATTTAGCATTAACTTGCATTGCCAACACTTCGCCTACTTTACTTTGGAAAGCTTTGTATGGTGTGCACACTTGTCCTTTGCATCTTCCACTTTGGCCAGCCGGATTTCCCACTTCTTGGCCTTTGAGTATGTTTGGCCTTGCACTTCAACTGCTGGTCGGCACCTTCTTGCAGTGGGACCCCTCCCCTCCAAGGCAATAGCGATGTCACTATTGGGGGGGTCCTTCCCCTCAAAAATGTTTTTGCCGCTTACGGGCACGGGCATAGCCCCTAGTGCAAGCCACATCATCAATGAACTCACCATCGCGGGCACCACCGCCGCCCCACCTTGCCAGTCGCCGCCCAAAATCAACGCCAACACGTCATCGGGCGCCCACAGCAGCGCCTGCGCGCAGCGCCTGCGCGCAGCGCCTGCGCGCAGCGCCTGCGCGCAGCGCCATAGCCATGCTCAAGAGCGCTCCCCTCTCGCCCTTTGGATGCTTATGGAGAGCCCACGCTCTGGCCTATGTAGCATGCCGCCCGGACTCCCCGTCCCGCATGTGGGTTTATCCGACCTGCCACGTGGCAACTCTGTAATGCCCTAGCCTTTTAAGGCCCTTGAACAAGCAAAAACAAAACAAAAAATTCCTTTGTGAACTCCTCTTGGGGTGCCCATTTGTACTGCTTGCCAACTGGCCCCTGATGGCCCATTTGTAGAGTTGTTGAACCCGGCAAAAAATCCATATCACCAACTCTGCTTTCCCTAAGCTTTGCTCCACCTCATGACTTTCTTAACCCTTAGACCGAGGCTGCCAAAACACAATCAACTCATCTGCAATCAACTTCGAGCAAAGACTCCCAGTTTTCGATCGCCATATCTTTTCGCTCCAGACTCCGTTTGGCATGCAGTCACTTCTTGTTAGCTCGGTATGATGTACTCCCTGCTCTAGAAGTTCGTCAAGGCACAGAAGTTGCTAGATGGCACACCCTCCAATGCGATCAAGTGGACTCAGACCCGGCCCCCAAAAAAACTTCAACTGACCATATCTTGCAAACCGTGGCTCCGATCCACAATACGAAAAGACGGGTAGGCTCCATGAATTGAGCTCTACACATCTATACCTCAAGCTCCACTTGGACCACCTGTCTCCAACTGCCCTATCCGGCAAGAATCTGCAACCCACCAAAGCTTCAACCTTCAATAACTTGGGCTTCGTAGCTTGGTTTGATGAACCGTTTGGACCTATTCCTTCAGCACTTCAAGCTCCTTATGTAGTCTTTCTTGGCCTATAAGCCGCATCATGCATACACTTCCGCTGCTACCTGCTATCCCATGACCTTCCTGGTTGTTCCAGTCCTTTGCCATGCTTTTTCTTACCTGCACACACCTATCCATGCCATCTTCTAGAGTCAACACACTTTGGCTGCACCAACGACTAGGTCAAAAATCCAGTGCTGTTAATAATCGTGATTTTGAAACTTGACCTAGAGCGGGGTTTGAGACAATAGGCACGTGTGCTTAGGTCTTATAAACTTGTCGTAGAAGTTTTGTTACGTTTGCATGTCATTTGATGCTGTAGCGGATGGGATTTGCTTGACGATGAGCGATTGGCTTTTGGTGATTTCAGTCACTTGAGTGTAGCTTGAGTTAGATGCGAGTTGTTAGTTGTTTTTCGAGATATTTACAACCTCTTGTAGCCTCTATGCACTAGTCAAGTCAGCTTCGTCCAATGGTTTGACAAATTAATCGTGGTTCTCACTAATACTGCAATAAGATAGGATGGTGAGTTAGACATGCGTCCCGCATTTGGCACCGCTGCCGGGGGAACGAATAGACCTTAACTAGAGAAAACAAGAGCATCGTGTGTAGTTGACCATTAACTTCCTCTAGGTTCACCTAGAGTAAAACTTTCTTTTAGAAACCTCATAGCTTAAGATTGTCGTCTTTTGCTGTGTAGAGGTAGCTTGGAAGTAATCGTACTTGGTGAGTACCTTTAGAACTGTAGGATTGTAGATTTAGATTAGGATTTGCAGAATGATTGGTAGATAAGACAAGTCTTAAGATCAAGACTCTGAAAGACATAAAAAACACAAGAAAATGAGTGTTTGTGGACACTTTTCACAACCCCATTGCATGAGAATCTAGGAGTAGGGTAAGTAGGATCTGAGGTGGATTTCAAAACATTGCTCTCTCTAAAAGAATCAAGTGTGAGTTGTTATTGGAAGTTGCAGAATTTCAGGTCTACGGCTAAAAATAGCTTGAAAAGACTCGAATCTACTCAATCCGACTAGAGAGTAAGCCTAAGAGTTATCTGAACCGCTGGGTAAGCTCAAAGACACTTTGAGGTAAAAATTTCAAGAGTTGGCCAAAACTTAGATTATTTACTTTCTCTTGATATTTTAGGCCAAATTAAGTTTTGACCTGATTCATAGGCTTTAAAAACATCATAAAAAGACTGTCTTTGAGAAAATTGCAAAAAAGTGCTCATTTCAAGCCTAAAGTTAATAATCGCGATTATTAACTTTCTACTCTAAATTGGCCAAGGTTCATACCATTGACTCATTGCATGTGTACAAACAACTTTTGTAAATGCCCAAAAGATTTGGATCACTAAACTCGCAAAAAATTGGGTAAAAACTAAAGTTTGGACTGACTTTTTGAATCTTGATTATAAATTTGGAAAACATTTATCCAGACTTGTTGAAATTAGTTTCATAGGCTTATGTTGAGGTGATAAACATGTGTATATGCTCAGTTGACCAAAAATTTGTCAGAAGTAAATAATCGTGATTATTTACATCTGCCCTATTTTTCAGCATTTTTTACCAAGTCTACATACCACTAGCTTCACCAAGTTGTAATAAGCCCACAAACCAAATTTGGTAAGATTTGGACCACTCGAGTGAAATTTGTGACTAAAATTGCAAAGTTAGTCTGCGGACATATAATTGATGAGCATTTGACCAAAACTTATCCAAACTTGTTCAAACTTGCCCAAGGACCTTAACTTAAGGTGCTTAACAGATCTGTGTCAAATTTGGGGCAAAAACTTGCAAAAATATAGCTGGAGTAAATAATCGCGATTATTAACATCTGCTTCAAAACTTGATGATTTTGCAAATTTGAGTACACCACAAGGTCAAGCACATCAAGTAGACCTCACAAATCAATGCTGGTGAAATTTGGATCCCAAAAGTGATACTTAAGCCAGATTCTCGAAATCAGAGTCTGCAGACATCGAACAGTTGATAAACTTGATTAGAATTGGTCCAAACTTGTTGAAATTTGCCCAGAGACTCTAACAAGTTGTATACTTGTCAAACCTATCAAAAAAGTGCAAAAAACTGACAAAAGTAAATAATCGCGATTATTTACTTCTGCTATCAAGAGACATCATTTTTGACTTTTTAACTTATACAGTGATAGATCAATATAATATAAAGCCACATGGAAAATTTTGGTTCAATCAGATCAAATTGCTACAGATACACTCAGTTTCTAGATTGCGGATCAAACCTTTGAATTCTGCTAAAGTCGAATCTGAAAGTCAAGTTGACTCTCATAGCTCGATTTGAAGTGATACACAGAGACCAATCACGAGAATTATCAAGAGATCTACTATCTTTATAGAAGAATAGCTAACTTGATTAAATTTATACAGGAATCACGTTGCAAACGAGGAATCAGTGGCTTGACAAAAAGTTGCAATTGAATCGAGTGCAAATTGACGACAAGTCAATCCAAAGGTGAGTACTCTATCAAGGGCTTCATAAGTCTATATGAACCTTAGATCTGGTCGTGTACTAGGAAATCAAGGCATACTCGGAGAAACCTCCAATAGAGTATAAACCGAAGAAAGCGTGAATCAAGGAAATTTCTTGCCACAATTCCTGAAGAAGTCTCAGACACGTTTTCAGATTCAACATCCAAAATGTCTTCTTATTCGACTCACTCAAAAACTAGAACGACAGTGCGCTATAAGCATATACTATTTTATTACAAGACTAACCGCCATGGAGGCCACGTTTATTAGGACCCTAACAAGGAGTATGCTATTCGCATTGATGACCATGGTATTGAGTTTGAAGAAGAGGTTAGGGCAAACAAACAAGGAAAAATGTAAATGGATCGAAATGGAACTCAGTATTTACATGCCGAAAACCCTAATGTGATAGATAAATGGGGGTTAGAAGTAAAACTATAATCCCAGATATGTCGGCAAAAGAAGGACCACTAACTTTAGAATTCGAGGGATACGATGAAGTAGACCTGAAGCCTTTGAAACGGCTTGGTACGGATATTCCTAGGATTAGAGTCTATTGTTGGAAAGATAGAAAAATAAAACATCTTTTGTGGACTTCTCATGCCAAACCAGGAGAATTAATGGCCATGAAGATCATCTATATCTTTAAGATCAAAGATAAGGGATCAGTAGACCTACCAACCTACCTATTTAGGGATTGTTATAACAACAACTTTTTTATGATGACTCCTGAGAAGGTAGAACAAACAAAATACCAAGGGTATTCCATACGGGATTGGATATTGGGGCGAGGACCAGAAACAATTCCAAAAGATGAACACCGTGAGATCGTCTGAGAGTAATGTGAAGAAACCAAAAACCACCTCATCACATAGAAAATCAAGTGACACTAAGGCCAGTCCAGGGCTACTTGAGTCACTATTTCCAACTGACTGGTTTGAAGGACTCAGAACAGGATCAACTCTCAGAAGACCTGGAGTTGAACCAAACAAACGTGTTAGACCAGCTCATTTTCAAAAATGGATCAGAAAATGTAGTGGATCAGGGGATCCATATGACCACTTAGCAAGCTTTTAGAAAGTGCTAAGAGCAGAGCGTATATTCGATTTCCATACTCAATTCGAGGGGTTTGGAATGACATTAGAAGGAAATGCATTGACATGGTTCCAAACCATTCCACCAAGGTCAATCATGGACTTGAACACATTAGCTCAAGGCTTTGTAGCTGCTTGTTCCAAAACGGGGATTAAACATAATATGGTAGCTCAGATCTACAGCTTTAAACAGTAACATGGTGATTCTGTTAGGAATTGTTCAACTCGAATGAAACAATACATTGCCAGATGCCCAGAGATGGAGATACCTGCAGAAGAACGACTTTTATCTTTGTTTCTGGAAGGATTGCTAGACAAAGAACTTCATGCTATACTCTATAGTAAAAAGCATACAATCCTAGAAGCGTGTGTGTCTGATGCAATTTACCTAGGAGACAATTGTGAGATCTTCAATGAAGAAGATGTCCCTAAGGATAACCAAAGTGCGAAAACAGCATCCACAAAACCAACACAAGTGGGAACAGCTACTGTGGCACCACTCTTAGCCATAGAAGATATGCTAAAAAGGATGAACGACATGATGAACAATATGCAAAAAGCACCTATGAGAGGACCAAGACAAGGGATACCTCCACAGGGACAACCAATTAGGCCACAAAAATGGCGTGAAATCAAGGGTAAATGGACCAACCATGAGACCCACGAGTGCTACTTCAGACCAAAGTATGATGGGAATGTTCAGTACGTGCCCATGAGGCCACAAGGACAACCCATCTACAGATATCAGCCTAATATGGCCCAAGCTCAAAGACCACCAATGGGTATGGAAAGACCTCAACCTGTGTTGGGACAACAACCTCCGTATCCAGGACATAATGCAGTTCCTGTAAAGTACATGCACTCTGAAGGAGTCATATATGAACAAGCATTAGTGCCTATTGCACCCTACTGCATTAGTGCCTAGTCCATCTACAATAATGGTAGAAGGAGATTGGTATAGTCCACATCCACCACCAATGGAAGAAACCATGACTTATGCTCCACCAGAGCTCGCACCAATGTATTATGTAGCTAATCAAGGTGTCAAACCTCCCATGGGAAGACCCATGATGAAGCCTAGAACAGGAAACTGTCATAATTGTGGTGTTGATGACCATTGGAAGAACGAATGTCTAGAGCCTGACAAAAACCTCAAACCAATTGAAGCCTATTGCATACAATGTTGTAAAAAGGGAGGACACTTTCCGGAAGGTTGTCCTAAGAATCCTTTGAACAAGGGAAAAAATGTTGTAAACGTAGTCTAAGTGATACCTAGTAGCTCATCAAAGAGTGAACCAATCGTTCCAATCAAGGTAATCACTAGAGCCCAGGCAAAGAAAAAGAAACACAACTCCTCTGATGATTCAGAGAAGACAAAAATTTCTTCTCAAAGAATGAAAAGGAATAGAAGCAAAAGATATGAGATGAGAAAACAAAAACAACGGGTTGAAATCGAGAGAAAGCAAAAATGCTAGCCCAGGACAAGTTGAAAGAAATTGGCAGTGAATTCAAGGAACCAACCGTGAAATCTAGAGGATCCATTCTGGTTGATAATATTTTTGAGCCTATTAATGCTGCCTTGGAAGCCTACCAAGCATGACTTAAAGCAGGCCAAAACATGGAAAACAAATGGAAAAACTATCCATCTCCAGACATGGAAGCAGCAAAGCTGGAGGCTTATCCAAATTTGGTAAGAATCACGCAAGAAATGCTGGATAAACAAAAACCAAAGCTTGAAAGTATTGTAAAACCTAAAGAGCTTGCGGTAGAAGAAACGAAAGCAATATCCGATGTGGTGGTAGAACCCCACCTTGAAACAAATGAGCCAGTCCTTATAGTTCCTGACAACGAAGATGCCTTAGACAGAATTCCATTCATAGAGGAAGACTGGCCAAGACACTTATGGGAAAAAGTGAGAGAAATCAATGATGGGAGCCTAACTTTAAAGTCAACTCCTATAGAGGAAGTCTAGTTGGATAACCTACCTTCTGATATGAACATGGATTTACAATCCTTGTACAGGGATTGCGGATCAGAAGCTTCAGGAATTTCTAAACCAATGACATTAAAAACATTACCTTCTTACTTGGGAGATAACGAAGATGAATCCATTGTTTGCAAGACCGCTCAAGTAAAAAGAGTTGAACAGACCCTAGAAGTAGGAAACATTCAGTCAATCATGTCTACACCCATCCAATGCACTCTTACTTTGGGAGAACTGTTGAAACTCAGACCATACTTGTGGAATGATTTACAGAAAACCCTAGAGAAGGTGGGGATAACGGGGTTAATCTCTAATAATATGGGAATATTGAAAAATGAAATGGCAAACAAAGAGATTCGATCAGTTCCTATGAAAAGGTCGGAGAATATTATGAAGGGAAAGAAGGAAACACCACCCTCCCAATAAAATATAATGACATTGAAAGCATGAAAATACTGGATAGTGGAGCTGGCATAGCCATAGCCACTAAAGTAGTATAGGAATCCTGGGACAGCCAGCCATTAGACAAACTCGAATGAAATTGCAGTTGGCGGGACGAACACATTGAGAGACCACTAGGGCTGCTTGAAAAAGTGATAGTCAATGCCTGTGGAATTGAATATCAACACACTTTTGCCATAGTAGACTTTGGAAAAAAACTCAACTATGAAATCATATTGGGAAGACCTTTCATGCGACAGGTACAACTTATCCAAGATTGGGGAAACAACTATTTGTACTTGAAGCAAGTGGGATCTATAACAAGAGTCAATCTAAAAAATCACACTTATAGAGATGTCTTGAAAACACCCATCCAAGAGTTTGATTCAGTCTCTTCGGCTGAAACTAAACTCCCATCCTGGCTAAACAAAGAAACTCCTACTTGGATGTGCGGAGCTTCAGAAAATGGAAGCTTAAGACGAGAGGAATGTATCCTAGAAATGGATTGTACAGACCAAGCCAACGTACTTGAACCCTTTACAGAGCATTTATTTGAGCCATTCGAGTGGACTCAAATTTTAGCGACAATGGATGTATGTGTGAATATGTCTATGGCTACTCAATTTTGCAATGAGGATGGCTACAACATAATTCCCATCCAAATGATATCAGTCCTCAACATTGTAAAAAAAGATGAGGAACCCAAGGACTTGATGAAAGCTCAACGACTCTTTCCAGACCTCTATTACGATGCAATTGCTGAGTTAGATGAACACTCAGCTACCTCAGAAGATTCGCGGTCAGAAAAAGAGCATACGAGAGCTAAGTTATTCTTAAAGGGAGGGGAGGAAAAGTTTTTTAACTTTCCAGACCAGAAATCAAGAAGACAAAAATGGTATAGACGAAAGAGAGACACCGAAATTGTGAAGACACGACCTATGTCATCAGTCTCCAGTAAAACACAATTTTTGATGCAGATAGATGCTAATGATTGTGTCAAGGACAGAATAACTGGCAGATATCCTTCAAACAAAAACTCGGAAATATCTCAGACTTCGAGAAAAGCAACGTAGGGTACTTAAGAAAAATCTCACGATGAAAAACCACTCCTAACCAGAGTCGAGCAGAAAAGAAATATCAAGAGTTGAAAAAATCTCTAAAGGAGAGATACACAACCAAAATGGAAACCACAGAAGAGGATGGTAAGGATGTAATGCATGTTCCATCCCATTACAAAAATTATACTCTCCAAGATTGGAAAATCATAATTGAACAACCTGTTAGGGAACTACGAAAACAAGGCGAATCTTACGAAGGGCCTGAAAACACTAAAAGGGTAGACTTGGCTAAACCAGGAGAAGAGCCTACACCTGCTTACATTGCAAATGACCTAACAGAAGAAGAAGAAAATCTTTTGTTGAGCTTGTTAAAGGAATACCGAGATATCTTCGCTTGGTCTTACAAGGATCTCAAGGGTGTTGATCCAGAAATTTGTCAACATACTATACCATGAGAGATGATGTGAAACCAAGTAGACGGAGACCATACACTTATAACAAAGCATTTGCCAAGAAGATCAAAGAAGAGATTGAAAAACTAAAGGAATTTGGATTCATTTACGAAATTGAACACACAGATTGGGTATCTTCAATTGTGGTAGTACCTAAGAAGAATGGGAAATTACGAGTGTGTGTTAGTCTCAAGAAGGTGAATGCAGCTACCATTAGAGACAACTTTCCTCTTCGGATAACTGAGCATGTTTTAGAACGAGTGGCAGAAAAAGAAGCTTATGGTTTCTTAGATGGCTTTTCGGGATACAATCAACTGGTTAACCCAAAAGATCACCATAAAATTGCTTTTGCAACAGAATGGGATATATTTGCCTATCGGTCGGTTATGCCGTTTGGGTTAACTAATGCTCCAGCCATGTTTTAGAGGTTGATGAGCCATGCTTTCAAAGAGTATCTTCGGAAATTCTTAGAAGTATATATGGATGATCTATGCGTACATTCGTCAATCCGGGCTGATCATTTTGAACACCTCAAAAAGGTATTTGAGAAATGTAGACTTTATAGGATTTGCTTAAATCCTAAAAAGTGCACATTCATGGGAAGACAAAGAAAAATTCTTGGACTTATAGTGTCTAAAAATGGCATAGCTACTGATATTGAGAAGATTCATGTCATTGCTGATTTGCCTAGACCAACAATAGTCAAGGGGGTACAAGCCTTCATGGGACATTGTGGATATTACTGATGGTTCATCTACATGTATGTTATAATTGAAAAACCCATGTATAGCTTGATTATCCACTTTCAATGGACCGAGGCATGTGAAGAATCCTTCATGAAGCTTAAGCAAGCTCTCACCTCAGCTCCAATATTGAAAGCACCAGATTGGGATAAGGTATTCCACGTACACGTAGATGCTTCAAACTTTGCTATTGGTTGTATACTAGCTCAACTAGGAGATGAAAAAATTGAATTTCCTATTTCTTATACTAGCAGACAATTAAACATGGCAGAAAAGAATTACACCACCACCGAAAGAGAAGGACTAGGAATGATCTATGCCGTTAAAAAGTATAGACATTACCTATTAGCCAACAAGTTTGTGTTCTTTGTGAACCACCAAGCTTTGTTTTATTTGGTCAACAAGCCATCCAGCACAGGGAAAATAGTGATATGGTTCATCATTCTTCTCGAATTTGATTTCACTATGGTTGTAAAAAAAGGCACTAAACATCAATGAGCAGATCATTTGTCAAGGATTGTTTCAGGAGAATTACCTAAAGGGGTAGACTATGATTTACCAGATGCCTATTTGTTCTCCATGGAAATGATACCTAGATGGTCGGAAAACATTGTGTCATTGATGACAATATCTCACGTGGATTCACAAATACCACTTCCTATCACAATTGATTTAATCGAGTAATCGGCTATGTACCAATTACTAGCTCGAAGGCTATACAAAACATTTCAGGACGGGAAATTTCTTTTATGCATTAACCCTGAAGAAAAAGAACAATACCTAAGTCAAGTACATGTTACCATAGTAGGACTTCACTTTGCGGAAGACCAAACTATGCAACGAATCTTGACACTTGGAGTATTTTGGCCGACTATGAGGAGAGATGTTTGATCTAATGTAAAAGATTTCCCTCAATGTCAAAAACAAACACTCATTCCTAATGTAACATTGTTTCAAATGTCACATGTTCCTAAGTGGAGTAATTATCTGGTTACTTACTTATCAAGCCGAACATTTCCTGAGGATATGAGTAAACGTCGTCAAAGAGCAATTGAAACTGAAGCAAGAGACTATGCTCTTAATGGGAACCAATTTTATCGAAGAGGTAAAGATCAACATTTGCGTCTTTGTGTAAATGAAAACGGGTATATTCGGATTATAGAACAAGCACATGCTGGATTAGTTGGAGGTCACTTTTCTAGTGAGACCACAGCAAGAGCGATCTTGATGGCAGGCATATGGTGGCCAACACCTTTTGCCAATGCCAAAGATTATGTTCGAAGGTGTGATGATTTTCAACGAGCAAAAATGCCAACACGAGTAGACAACATGCCCTTAAGACCAATGATGGGGGCTAGAGCCTTCGCAAAATGGGGTATGGACCGATACAGTCACCTACTTATAGAACCCAAGCTCAATATTCATTGTAGCTATGGACTATTTGACCAAGTGGGCCGAGGCTAAAGCGACTCAAAAGAATGATGCTAGAACCACTGTTGCATTCTTATATGAGTATGTATTCATGAGATATGGATTGCAAATAGAGATTGTCAGTGATCGGGGAACTCATTTCCTCAATGAAGTAATAGAGTATCTGCTTAATGAGTTTATGGTCATCCATAACAAATCAGCTCCGTATCACCCACAAGCAAACGGACAAGCTGAGCATACGAATAAAATTCTTAGCTCCATGCTGACTAAAGTTGTTAGTTCAGGAAGGACAGACTGGGAAATGAATCTCCATGTTTCTCTATGGGCTTATCGAGTTTCATTCAAAATAGCTCTAAATGCTACACCCTTTAACCTTGTTTATGGTCTTGATGTCATACTGCCAATAGAATTTCTATTGCCAAGTGGACTGGACATGAATTTTTAGAAAGACTTGAAGATTTGGAAAAGCTAAATGAACAAAGGCTAACTGTTGTAGCTCATATCTATGCACAAAAGCGGAAACAAAAACAGTTTTTTAAATCGCACTTAATCACAAAAATCTTCAAAAAAGGGGACTTAAGTCTAGTCTGTTCCCTTAAGCAACACATTCCCAAGTTTAAGAAAAAGGGAACGGACCATTTATTATTGAAGATGTATCTCCAAGTGGAGCAGTAAAATTGTCCACCCTAGATGGTGAACGAATGGATAATTGGATTAGTGGATGTCGTTAAAGAAATACAATTTGCCACTAACCAATGAATTGCTAGAGAGAATGCAAGCAGGAAAACAAAGGAAGATCAAGCGATAGCAGGTTATTGATGAAGCCCAAGAGGAAGTTAGACTTGGGGTACTCAAGCGTAAAGCTGCTCTCAAGAATCAACAGATACCGATTCCCATCAACACTGTGGAAATAGATGATCAACAATGGGAATTACCTAAAGACACAGTCTCAACAGATGACGACTGGTTAGATGGAATGGATCTTCACATCAAAGTACAACTCAACAATCATAGCACCAATGCTTTGGTAGAGACATGAGCTAGAGTGAATGCAGTCAGTTATTCCACATACAAGAAGGCAACAAGTCAAGCATTGACAACAGGAATAACCACAATCAAAGGACAACAAGAATCCAACTCCAACATTGGGAGTAGACAGCTTGAATGTGATAGTACATGGATGTTCATGTCCTCATCAGTTTGTATGCTTGCCACATGAACACATGAATGAGAGAATGACTCTTGGAATTCCCTGGATGTGTACATACAAAGAAATACGAGATTGGGATATGAATCAACTGATGGGGGCTTTTCACAAGCCAAGCTCCCATACCCCTCTTCTCTCGTCCCCACCCCATGAAAACCCCCTCTTAGGGAGGGAGTGATAAAAGGCATTGGAAAAAGTAAGAAAAAAAATAAAGTATGATTATGTAAATATATAAGAAAGGTAAAATAGGCCACCTCATGCCTGCGGGGTAGCCCATCCCCACCTTGACTCCTTTTTCTTCACTGTTGCCCCGCCGGGTGTCCCTTTTCCTCTCCTCCACTCAAAAGGTCAACCCCCTCTCTCTTCCCCTTGTCCTTTCTCCTTTCTCTCTCCCCTCAAGCTACCCCACCTCTCACCAATAATGCACCCTAACTCACATGCAACTTATCCTATCTTCCAAAATAGTATACCCCACCCCCTCTTTCTCTCTCCTATCATATCCCATGACCCAAATACCCCCCCCTCTCTCTAAAGGGCGCCATGACTCTTGTCTTGTAGCTAAATAACCTCCCCCACACTCACACACACTCAGTTTCACTGAAAAAGGTGCTCACAGACCCATCCCCACCCGGTAGTTACCTGATTTTTCTTGTGTTCACACACATCTGCACACAGATTCACCTCTGAACACCCTCCCCTCTCTCCCCTCTTGTAATTACTTTATTCTCCATGTCACCTCTCACTTTTTTTCATCAACCCATCTCTCTCTCTTAGTCTCTCTCTCATGAGACTGCTGTTCTGGCACATATACACACAGCCAGACAAGTGGGGCCCACAATCACATGGCCTATGTAGATAATGATTTCTTCATTTCTAAATTCTAGAATTTCTCCCCCCTCCTCCCCTATATAAAGAGGGGTCACCATCACACTAAGGACACACACCATCACCAAAGAGTACACTATGCACTGTGTGTGCATAGTGCACACACACACACCCACACCATCACCATCACCGCAATCACCATGCTCGTCTTAAGCATGACCTCTACACCCTTGGGCTATGGAAGATGAAGGGAAACTAAATGAAGGATGATGGCCATAACCCTCGTGCGAGTCTTCGCCATCAACTCCCACCTATCCGCCATGTGCTCTACCAGGCTCTCCCTTCTCTTTCCCCTACCCTATGCTCCCCATTTCATCGCCTTATTCTCTAAATAAAGCTTGAGGTTTTGTGAGTATGTTTTCTTGCAATGTTTTGCCCATGTGAGGTGTGCGGAATCTCCACCTAATCTTGTGTTTGGAGTGAGCTTGTGTATGTGTGAAGGGTGTGCGGATTCGCCATCCTTTTGTGATGCCTAAGTACTAAGCCGCCATACCCCCTCCCTCACTCTCTCTCTCTCTCTCTCTCTCTCTCTCTCTCTCTCTCTCTCTCTCTCTCTCTCACTTGATCTCATTCCCTTTCCTCTTCATCATTACTCCCAAGCATCCATCTCTCTTGGATGAAAACTTTGTTATGGTGGTGTGTTGTTTGCGTCCTAGCCGCTGAAGCTAGGTGGTGCCCCTGTTTGCTTTACCATGACAGGCTCGAGGCGCGCCATTTGGTCCCTGGTGTTTTAGAGGCCGTCGGGGTTCGGGGTTCGCTTTGCTCCCGTCACAACTAAAGCTACTGTTAAGTATGGAGCATGATTTACCCTTGTAATTTTCTGTGGTAAAAACGCACATTTGTAAGGCCCCCATTATGAGGAGAAGCCATCGTGCGTGAAGGAAAATCACTCACCGGAAACCAAAATTTCGCCGGAATATTCTTTTTCGCCGGAATATTATGGCCGGACGGCGGCCGGAAAGTGGTCGGAAAACAACCGGTCGGTTGGCCGGTGGCCGGTAGTCAATGGCCGATGGCCGGTGGCCAATGGTCGGAACTCAATGGCCGGTGGCCGGTGGCCGAATTCAAAAGCGGACTTGTCTTCTCAAGGGCGGCCACACATGGGCGGATTGGAGGGTCTGATTTGGACTTATTCGCACAAGGGCAGCTACACATGGCTGTCTCTCATAAGGGAGGGCAGCCCTTTTGGCCTATAAAAGGAGGCCATTTCTACACACATTTCATAGTGTGAAGTTGATGCAACAAGGTGAGTGTGAGGTGGTGAGAGTGAAGCAAGGAGGGAGCTCCATTAAGGGTATAATCCCTTTGTAAACTACTTCTTGTTTTGAAGTACTAAAGCCATTGAGTGGCTGCTTTCCCGTGGACGTAGCCCACATTGGGTGAACCACGTATATCGTGTGTACTCTCTCTCTCTCTCTCTCTCTCTCTCTCTCTCTCTCTCTCTCTCTACTCTATAATCTCGTGTATATAAATCTGTCTCTCTCCATTAAGTAATCTACTCAATTATCTATTTAGCTACATCTTATTTCCTAACAGCTACCACCTAAAGGAGGGCAACTTATTGTTCCAATTGCACCAAGCAAGGAGGAATGGAAAAGAAGCAATCAGCAGACCAATCCACGAAGCCAATCTTCTCCACCCCCTCGACAATCAAATGCTACATGTAGCATGCAAGGAGTCAGGAAAATTTGGGTATCAAAAGCACAGCTTATGGATAAACCGAATCAGATCTGGGTACCTAAAACATCACCGACGACACAAAAGAAGGTTCCAAGGGTTCGAACACAGAATCGAGCATCTCCAGGCAAGGAACCTAACATGAAAATGGTTTGGAAGAAAAAATAGAACTTATCTTCTCCACAACCCACGAAACCAATCAAGCAATGGCGAGTTAAGTCTCAACAGACTCCACCACACCATGAAGCACCAAGCCAACCGAGCTACCAATGGAGAGAAAAAACTAGACTACAGTCGAAAGTGCTACCAACATCTCAAGCAATCAAAGTGGTAAAGCACCCTGATGGTACAATCAAGCAGAGAGCACAAAAGCTACAAGATTTTCTCTTTGGAAGACATCAGCAGCAAACCTCGACATCGAAAACCCTTGAGTTAATTACTCAAGACCCAGCTCTTGCACAGCATATTGGTTTGAATTGCATTGATCTTCATATCATGGTAGAGCCAATCACGGCTATACATAGACACAATTGTTCAACTCATGCACACAGTCATCTCGGCGCACGCCATCTAGGAGGGGTGGATGGGCACTAAGTACTAAGCAATTAAGGGCAATGTTTAAAGAGGGAGGAAAAAGTTCTATGTTAACATGTAATTTTTTGCAAAATTACCTAATAATGCCCTTATAATTCATCATCAAGGAAAAATTCACTGATAATATATTCCGATGAGTGTAAATAGTGTATATACTATCAGAAAATCATTAAAAATAGTCCTTTTTTAGCTATTTTTCATCATTTTTGTTGTTAAAAGAGGCTCAAAAATAGAGAAACCCAACAAAAAACAATAAATATGTGTTTTTCAAGGAATTTTCTTAATTATTGGACTTCTACTTTACTTTTTAAGAGCATTTTGCTATTTTCTTTGATTTTTTTCTAATAAACAGGTCAAAATTAATAATAAATAGCAGGGAAACTCAGATGGAAAAATGGAAGACACGATGGTGATCAGAAAGACAAGGCAGACAAGCACAAAAATTTTCAATGAAATCAGAAGATGGAAGCGGGAAGCCTAAATTAGGCGACCGGGAGTACTTTTGCAAAGTTCTTGCGGAATGAGCTACAGGAATCTGATTAGGGAATTTTTTGAGTCTAACATAGATTTCACGGCTTAGTAGGACTAACAAGGGAATCTGGGGAAATTTGGTTCGCGAAGTCCAAGTATAGATATCCAGGGTAGGCTAAAACCACCTCATTTCCACTTGGAGAGAGATTTCGGCCTCTTTTGTGCGACATTTCCGGAGCCCACAGTTGACCATTTTCAGCGCCGTCTCACACGAGACATGAGGGGTAAGTTCTTTACTCGATAATGATCCATTTTGTACGGCCGGTAGCTAGTCTAAAGCCCTAGAAAAAACCCTAGAAATCGAGCAGTGCAGGAAGACCTACGACTAAAAACTGACCATAGCGGCCTGCCAGCTAGACCAAATTAGATGGGATTTGAACCACAGCATGTCCTAAAAATCGAGCAGTGCACAAAGACCTACAACCTAAAACTGACCATAGCGGCCTGCCAGCTTGACCAAATCGGATGAGATTTGAACCATAGCATGTCCTAACATAATAGAACCTTTCTATACCCTCAGATGACCATTCGACTGGGGTCAAGGGGGTCCCCAGTAGAAAAGTTAGGTTTTTGGCAAATGCCAGAATTCTGATCTGACTCCATAGATGGCTTGCTAATGAGGTCCATATATGTGCGCTCCTTGCCGCACTGTCGAAGCAAGGGACTTGCCAATACACCGTGTGCGAGCCACAAATGGCTCCAAGCACACAACAAGCCTAAACTACCAAGCTCAAGAGAGCAAAGGGTGTGTCACTCACCGCTCTACGCTCGCCTTCCTGGTGGATTCCTCGCCGCGATGAAGAAGAAGCTGCAGTCGTGCCGCGCTCAACCGCTTCGCCGCCGTCGTGCCTTCATGATGCTCGATCGCACACACACTCTCCCTCTCTCTCTCTCTCACACACACACACACACACAAGGAGGTGAAGAAGAAGAAGATGGAGATGGAGATGGAGCAAGAGCACTCTTCTATTGCACAAATGAGAGAATGAGTGAATTTTGAGTTTAGTTGGCTTTTATATGAGTTCACCCCATTCACACTTGGGCGGCCATGCTTAGCCAACTAATCCCTTGAATGTCCCAGTTAGAGTGCGCCTCTCATCGGCGATCACCCTTACCATGTTCCTATTGGTCCGACAAGCCCGGTACCTGACTCTACCAAATACATAATACGCGTCCGTCGTAGGTGATGGGGTGTCCGTGAGCTGTGAAGGTTAACATGCCCCCCTTCCTGATGTAGATTCCGTCCTCGGAAGCTATTGAGTTGAAGCTGGTTCGTCGAGGTGGAATAGCATTTGAGATGAATGTCCTTAGCCTTCTTGAGTCACTGCAAAATCAAACAACATTGGCACAGTAATTGCATTCTCTTAAAAAGAATATGCAGTTTTAGGTAGACAAATTGATTGGTAAAAAAAATTTCAAACAATTTGTTAGCAATGAACATTAAATTGCAATGTAATCAAATGCATAAACAGATGTAAAGGTAGAAAATTAAACAAGTCTGGGGTCGTTAATTTGACGGTCAAAAGGCACTAGAGATCGAATATTAATACCATGGGTAACTTCTCAATTTTCTCTGGTCAATTAAGTTGTTTAATCGCGAGAGCCAAGTATTTGATGTTCGAGGGCTGACTAGAGGCTATATCTAGAAAACCTTGTAGTTAAGCTACCATAAAAGGAATTTCTCATGAAATCATCGCCTGACTGATTACTTTTTCTTTGACCCCCCAAAGTCTTTTCACATTGATTCAATTATGATGTGGGTGCTTATTTTGTATGCCTTGGGTTTTTTGCTTTTCAAGGAAAAGCGCCCACACTGGAAACCTCTAGGGCTCTAGTACCATAGGCGATACATGTGAGTGAAGTACCAATTTAAGCAGGGATTTCTCTTCCAGCTTAAAATTTTACATTGTGGCACTTTGATTTTTTGTTTGTTCATTTTCAGCATTTTAATTTTGTAACTTTGGGGGGTCATATAACACTGTTACCCTCCCCAGGCTCATCACATTAGTAAACTCCCTTTATAATACTTAAGCTAAAGGTCAATAGGGTCAAGCCCACTAGAAAGCCCTAGTACATTTCATACAATGCTGCCTAAATCGGATTAAGAACCTAAGTAACCATTGCTTATTAGGAAGGCATTCCCCATGGTATTAAGAGAAGATTTCTAATACCTAGCTTGGTCAAACTAGCTTAGTCGGACTGCTTGATTTTTAAACCTAGACAAGTGATTATGACAAAACATTACATTGAATTAAATGTTTGATACTAAGCCAATGCGTTGAATATTATGCTACCAATCACAATCAATGCAGACAAACATGGATGCAAAAAGATAAGGGCAATGCTAATGGATATAAAACACCTGTTTGTGTTGATGGTCACGCTTGATTTGAAGTGTGAACGAAAGAAAGGTTCCATGAAGGTCCAAATCCTATCAATAGCAACACGCTCCTGTACACACTAGGAAACAAAAGGAATACCTCCAGGAGGCACATTAGTGGGAAAAGAGAACTTCGCTAATCTCTCAACTCTAAAACAGAAACACTCCTATCGTACTAATCTTACCTACCCTCCATCACTCAAGTGATGAGGATCAAAGGTGTTTTATGGCATAGGTTTCTGTTGCACCGTACCAGATGTGACATGTGTAGGTCTGAGTCAATGTTTGGACTTTTAATGTGCATACTCGTTTGCTAATTGCTCTTGCTCTTTTTTTTTTTTCTTGTGAGTATAAAGCTTTATATGTACATTCCCTAAGATCGGAGATTAAGAGGTCAGGGAGAAAGGTTGAGAGGGAAGCAAGTGAATGATGGATGTCCACAAACACTCCCCCCTTCCTTGGGTAGATCATACCGTTTGAAATGAGCTTGTCACCCTTTGAAACCAATTGTTCCAGTTGGTGATAGGTGAGTATTTTTGCCAGTATTTTTCTATTATCCTAGGTGCCTCGTCAAGTTGCAAGGGTGGTAAGGTAATCTCCCAGGATCGAACTTGAAGTGGTTCATCAGGTGATTCTTGAACACTGGGAGGTGTGGATTCTTTTGTAGCTTCATGGAGGTCCACTACTATAGATGGAGGCTGTGTAGAATCTTTTACCTCTATGGATGTATTACATGAGGAGCTAGAAGCTTCATGGGACTCCCCCCTTCCTGAGCTAGGTGGAACAAATCGTTCTTTCTTTGGTACCCAAACTAGCTCGGGAGCGGGTGTGTAGCACTCTGTGATTTTTCCCTTTCCATGATCATTGATTCGTTTTGGAGCTACGGGATTGGGCTCACTTGGGTCAGGTGATAGGTAAGAGCACAATCTACGTTTTGGCACCCAGATTTGATCATTTCCTTGATAGTAGCCTTGGGCTTCCAATAGTCGTTTAGGGATCCATCCCAACATTTTCTTACTTTTCTTGGAGCGAGTGGTACGTTTCCTACAAGGCTTCTGTTTTTTTGCACTAGCTATGGTCGCTGAGGAAGCTTTAGGGACCCACTTGTATGTTTTCTTCGTTACATTAGGATGAGTCTTGTCGGAAGCGATATGCATTGCTTGTAGCATATTTAAGGGTACAGGCATTTCATCCCCCTCAGGTGTTACCCAGGTCGTCCCCCTATTTCCCCAAGTGTCTATGGTTGCTGCTAGGTGGACCCAATCCACATTGTCCGACTCAGTCATCCCAGGTAGGATATCCATATGGACACTCTTTGGGGGTGTGGGGTCCACGTGCGATGTGAAAGGAGAGTCCATTTCCCCACCCCCTTCGTGTGCTTCATTTGCATCAGGTTCCGAGCGAGTAGCTCTACCTAATGTTTCCATGAATCGGCTAAACATACTAGTACTAGGCTGTGGAGCTTCGGGAGGTGCATGGCCTTCTCTCTCAGTGTGTTGGGTAGGGTATGCTTCCATGATTTCTGAGTCGGAGGAGGAATCACTAGCGGCTATTTTAGGGTCTTGGGTGGTGCTACCTTGTGTCCCCGCTGAGGGTCTAGAGACTATCGTGGATGGGTAATGGGTGTCCGTATGAACAGAGGCACTACCAATGCGATCGTGCTCTAACACTCGTCCAGAGCATAGGTTCATATGACTTGATCCCCTAGAAGTGTGAGTGAGTGCCCGTGAAGGCTGCTCACCTAGTATTTTTGGGTGTTTTGCAACCCAAGTCTTTCCTTAATTTGACTTTTTGGTCCTTTTTTTCTGACCGGCTTTAGAATAGAGCGTATGATAGCTCAAAACGAGCGTCTTGGTCAGAGGGTCGTGCCGTGCTTTACAGCCCTCCGTTTGGTCACTCTATGCCCTCGGAATCTGTGCGCTCCTTGCCGCACTGTCGAAGCAAGGGACTTGCCAATACACCGTATGCGAGCCACAAACGGCTCCAAGCACACAACAAGCCTAAACTAGCAAGCTCAAGAAAACAAAGGGTGTGTCACTCACCGCTCTACGCTCGCCTTCGTGGTGGATTCCTCGCCGCGATGAAGAAGAAGCTGCAGTCGTGCCGCGCTCAACCGCTTCGCCGCCGTCGTGCCTTCGCAATGCTCGATCGCACACACACTCTCCCTCTCTCTCTCTCTCTCTCACACACACACAAGGAGGTGAAGAAGAAGAAGAAGATGGAGATGGAGCAAGAGCACTCTTCAATTGCACAAATGAGAGAATGAGTAAAAATTAGGTTTAGTTGGCTTTTATAGGAGCTCACCCCATTCACACTTGGGCGCCCATGCTTAACCAACTAATCCCTTGAATGTCCAAGTTAAAGTGCGCCTCTCATCGGCGATCACTCTACCTTTCCCTATTGGTCCGACAAGCACGGTACCTGACTCTACCAAATACATAATACGCGTCCATCGTAGGTGATGGGGTGTCCGTGTGCCGTGAGGGTTAACATGCCCCCCTTCCTGATGTAGATTCCGTCCTCGGAAGCTATTGAGTTGAAGCTGGTTCGTCGAGGTGGAAGAGCATTTGAGATGAATGTCCTTAGCCTTCTTCAGTCACTACAAAATCAAACAACATTGGCACAGTAATTGCATTCTCTTAAAAAGCATATGCAGTTTTAGGTAGACACATTGATTGGTCAAAGAATTTCAAACAAGTTGAGAGCAATGAACATTAAATTGCAATGTAATCAAATGCATAAACAGATGTAAAGGTAGAAAATTAAACAAGTCTGGGGTCGCTAATTTGACGGTCGAAAGGCACTAGAGATCAAATATTAATACCATGGGTAAGCTTCTTAATTTTCTGTGGTCAATTAAGTTGTTTAATCGCGAGAGCCAAGTATTCATGTTCAAGGGCTGACTAGAGGCTATATCTAGAAAACCTTGTCGTTAAGCTACCATAAAAGGAATTTCTCATGAAATCATCGCCTGACTGATTACTTTTTCTTTGACCCCCCAAAGTCTTTTCACATTGATTCAATTATGATGTGTGTGCTTATTTTGTATGCCTTGGGTTTTTTGCTTTTCAAGGAAAAGCGCCCACACTGGGAACCTCTAGGGCTCTAGTACCATAGGCAATACATGTGAGTGAAGTACCAAATCAAGCTGAGATTTCTCTTCCAGCTTAAAATTTTACATTGTGGCACTTTGATTTTTTGCTTGTTCATTTTCAGCATTTTAATTTTGTAACTTTGGGGGGTCATATAACACTGTTACCCTCCCCAGGCTCATCACATTAGTAAACTCCCTTTATAATACTTAAGCTAAAGGTCACTAGGGTTAAGCCCACTAGAAAGCCCTAGTACATTTCATACAATGCTGCCTAAATCGGATTAAGAACCTAAGTAACCATTGCTTATTAGGAAGGCATTCCCCATGGTATTAAGAGAAGATTTCTAATACCTAGCTTGGTCAAACTAGCTTAGTCGGACTGCTTGATTTTTACACCTAAACAAGTGATTATGACAAAAGATTGCATTGAATTAAATGTTGGATACTAAGCCAATGCACTGAATATTATGCTACCAATCACAATCAAAGCAGACAATCATAGATGCAAAAAAGATAAGGGCAATGCTAATGGACAAGAAACACCTGTTTGTGTTGATGGTCGCGCTTGATTTGAAGGTTCCATGAAGATCCAAATCCTATCAATAGCAATACGCTCCTGTACACACTAGGAAACACAAGGAATACCTCCAGGAGGCACATCAGTGGGAAAAATTAAAACTCCTAAAAAACAAACTCAAAACACAATCTAGACCCCTAACCTACCTATCTGTCACCCCTTTTAGAATCAAGGAAAGAGGATATTATATAAACCGGGTGGCCACCCTAAGGCTAGGCCTCTATCCTCATCATCTAGATAAATAAAATCGTTGTCCATGAGGCCATAGTCTTCCTCGGTCTCTATTAGTTCCTCTTCATCATCCTCTTGTGCAAGCATGCTAATCAAGAACCTCGTGATGCGTGGATACTCATCTTGTGCAAAAGAATAAGCATGTGCCATTGGAGACACATTCGCCACTGGGTAGGGATCACTAGTTAGCCATAGACGTATCAGCCATTCTAACTCCTCGAAATTTCTCTCACATGCAAGGCTCTCTATCAAATCCCATTCGCAAGAAAGTATAGGGTAGCATACGTAGAACACTTGTTGAAAAGACAAGGGGTACCTTTCATCAAAAATAGAAGTGTATGCCTCTGGTGAAGTAGCCATTTCTGACAAGACAGATAGATTTGGTTAGGCCTTTAAATCATAAGAGTTGTTTTTGTGTGTTGCTTGACTTGACACGGTGAATTTGGACTTATATGTAAGATCTGATAGGGTGCTCTCTCATTGCTAGGCGCTCTTGCTCTTTTTTTTTTTTTTTTTTTGTGAGTATAAAGCTTTATATGTACATTCCCTAAGATTGGAATTGAGAGGTCAGGGAAAAAGGTTGAGAGGGAAGCAAATGAATGATGACTGTCAGCAAACACTCCCCCCTTCCTTGGGTAGATCATACCGTTTGAAATGAGCTTGTCACCCTTTGAAACCAATTGTTCCAGTTGGTAATAGGTGAGGATTTTTGCCAGTAGTTTTCTATTACCCTAGGTGCCTCGTCAAGCTGCAACGGTGGTAAGGTACTCTCCCAGGATCGAACTTGAAGTGGTTCATCAGGTGATTCTTGAACACTGGGAGGTGTGGATTCTTTTGTAGCTTCATGGAGGTCCACTACTATAGATGGAGGCTGTGTAGAAGCTTTTACCTCTATGGATGTATTACATGAGGAGCTAGAATCTTCATGGGACTCCCCCCTTCCTGAGCTAGGTGGAACAAATCGTTCTTTCTTTGGTACCCAAACTAGCTCGGGAGCGGGTGTGTAGCATTCTGTGATCTTTTTCTTTCCACGATCATTGATTCGTTTTGGAGCTACGGGATTGGGCTCACTTGGGTCAGGTGATAGGTAAGAGCACAATCTACGTTTTGGCACCCAGATTTGATCATTTCCTTCATAGTATCCTTGGGCTTCCAATAGTCATTTAGGAATCCATCGCAACATTTCTTTACATTTCTTGGAGTGAGTGGTACGGTTCTTACTAGGTTTCCGTTTTTTTGCATCAACCATGCTCACTACAGAGGTTTTAGGGACCCACTTGTATGTTTTCTCTGTTATATTAGGATGGTTCTTGTGTGTTTCAAGCTTTCTTTCAACTACATCAGTTGAAGCTCTAGAGAGTTGGGCTATGGGGATGTATGGTTCAACCTCCTGGACATGCAATGTCTTGGGTTTTATTTCCTTGGGCAATATCTGAGGGACTATGGCTTGAGTGGTAGGGCTAAGAGTTGGTTTTTGCGTTGTAACACCCCCAGTCCCCCAATCAATAGTGCATTTGGTGGCTATCATCCACGTGCGGCCTAGGTTTATATTACCCTCCATAGTTCCAGTAGGCATGACCAAAAAGTCTTGAGCTACAACCCCATTGTCATAACTGACAGAAGTGTGCCAGATTCCAAAAACCGTAGTTTTTTTCTTGTTGACACCCTTGACTTGGATAATACTCTCAGATAGAGGTGGCTTCCCTAACTGACACCACACCCCATAGGATAGCAGATTGTATTTAGCACCCGTGTCCAATAAGGCGTTATATAGCACTTTTCCATAGGCACTATTTAACTCAATGGGGTATCGTAGAGGTGTGTCAGAGTCCAACCCATCCTCTTCGTGTGCTTCATTTGCATCAGGTTCCGAGCGAGTAGCTCTACCTAATGTTTCCATGAAACGGCTAAACATACTAGTACTAGGCTGTGGAGCTTCGGGAGATGCATGGCCTTCTCTCTCAGTGTTTTGGGTAGGGTATGCTTCCATGATTTCTGAGTCGGAGGAGGAATCACTAGCGGCTATTTTAGGGTCTTGGGTGGTGCTACCTTGTGTCCCCGCTGAGGGTCTAGAGCTTATCGTGGATGGGTAATGGGTATCCGTATGAACAGAGGCACCCTCAATATGCTCTTGTTCTAGCACCCGCCCAGAGCGTAAGTGCATGTGCTTTTGATACCCTAAGGTGTCAAAAAAGCTGCTCTAGGAGGCCTTGTGACTAGTTTTTAGCGTGTTTTTTGTTTGTTTTTTTGCTAGATTTTTTAGAGCGTGTCGTGGAATGAGCCGTGTGATAGCTCAAAACGAGCGTATCGGTCAGAGGGTCGTGCCGTGCTTTACAGCCCTCCGTTTGGTCACTCTATGCCTTCGGAATCCCTAAAACTGTCAATTTCCAGTAGGGAACTAGGCCCAAACTAGAAAGTCTAAGGGTGCAAGTGGGAAGAGAAAGGAGGAGAGTGGAGGACTTGTCCCACATACTCTCATTCTCTCTTGAGGGAGTAGGGTATATATATAAGAGTGAGTCTAGTATATATCATAAGACTAAGGATTGAAGCCTGGGCCTGGGCCTGGGCTTGGGCTTGGGCTTGGGAAAACGATCCCGATCTATCTTTTATACAAACCAACCCGTACGTTTTAAGAGTCACGTTTTTTATTTTCGAAAAATATCGCCGCCCACTCACTCGCATTTTTAATTTCCGATTTTTTTTTTATTTTATTTTTTTTAGAAAAATTTTTTTTTTCCCAAAATTTTTTTTTTTTCCAAAAAACTTTTTTTTTTTTTTTTGTTGTTGGTGCAGAAAATACAGGAATTGAAAAACGCAGAAATGCAGAAAATGCAGAAAAAACGCAGAAATTGCAGCAAATTGACAGAAATGCAGAAAATTGCAGAAATTGAAAACGCCGAACTTGAAAATGCAGAAATTGCAGAAATTGAAAAAACGCAGACAATAGCAGAAATTGAAACTTGACAGCAATTGCAGAAAACGCAAAAAACAGAAATCTTCCACACACTCCTTCCCTGCCTTTCCTATGATAGAAATTGCACCACAAGGAAGCGTAAAGTGCTAACCGAGCTTAGTGTAGGGCATATCCCCGGCAGCGGCGCCAAAAATGTGCGCTCCTTGCCGCACTGTCGAAGCAAGGGACTTGCCAATACACCGTATGCGAGCCACAAACGGCTCCAAGCACACAACAAACCTAAACTAGCAAGCTCAAGAAAACAAAGGGTGTGTCACTCACCGCTCTACGCTCGCCTTCGTGGTGGATTCCTCGCCGCGATGAAGAAGAAGCTGCAGTCGTGCCGCGCTCAACCGCTTCGCCGCCGTCGTGCCTTCGCAATGCTCGATCGCACACACACTCTCCCTCTCTCTCTCTCACACACACACACACAAGGAGGTGAAGAAGAAGAAGAAGATGGAGATGGAGCAAGAGCACTCTTCAATTGCACAAATGAGAGAATGAGTAAAAATTAGGTTTAGTTGGCTTTTATAGGAGCTCACCCCATTCACACTTGGGCGCCCATGCTTAACCAACTAATCCCTTGAATGTCCAAGTTAAAGTGCGCCTCTCATCGGCGATCACTCTACCTTTCCCTATTGGTCCGACAAGCCCGGTACCTGACTCTACCAAATACATAATACGCGTCCATCGTAGGTGATGGGGTGTCCGTGTGCCGTGAGGGTTAACAGAATCCCTAAAACTGTCAATTTCCAGTAGGGAACTAGGCCCAAACTAGGAAGTCTAAGGGTGCAAGTGGGAAGAGAAAGGAGGAGAGTGGATGACTTGTCCCACATGCTCTCATTCTCTCTTGAGGGAGTAGGGTATATATATAAGAGTGAGTCTAGTATATATCATGAGACTGAGGACTGAGGCTTGGGCTTGGGCAACCGATCCTGATCTATCTTTTATACAAACCAACCCGTCCGTTTTAAAACTCACGTTTTTTATTTTCGAAAATTTAACCGCCCACTTACTCGCGTTTTTATTTTCCGATTTTTTTTTTTAATTCAAAAATTTATTTGTTTATTTTTTTTTTCTTTGATGCAGAAAATGCAAAAATTGAAAATGTAGAAATGCAGAAATTGAAAAAATGCAAGAAATGCAGAAATTGAAAATGCAAAAAATTTAACACAGAAAATGCAAAAATTGCAGAAATTGAAACTTGACAGAACCAGAAAATTCAGAAAATGCAAAAACCGCAAGAAATGCTAACTGTGCAGTGCAAACCAGAAAACGCAAAAAACAAAAATCTCCACACAACTACACACACTCATTCCTTGCCTTTCCTATGATAAAAATTGCACCACAAGAAAGCGTAAAGTGCTAACCGAGCTTAGTGTAGGGCATATCCCCGGCAGCGGCGCCAAAAATGTGCGCTCCTTGCCGCACTGTCGAAGCAAGGGACTTGCCAATACACCGTGTGCGAGCCACAAATGGCTCCAAGCACACAACAAGCCTAAACTAGCAAGCTCAAGAGAGCAAAGGGTGTGTCACTCACCGCTCTACGCTCGCCTTCGTGGTGGATTCCTCGCCGCGATGAAGAAGAAGCTGCAGTCGTGCCGCGCTCAACCGCTTCGCCGCCGTCGTGCCTTCGTGATGCTCGATCGCACACACACTCTCCCTCTCTCTCTCTCTCTCTCTCTCACACACACACACACACACACACACACACAAGGAGGTGAAGAGGAAGAAGATGGAGATGGAGATGGAGCAAGAGCACTCTTCTATTGCACAAATGAGAGAATGAGTGAATTTTAAATTTTTTGAAGCACATTAAAACTTTGGACTTCTCTTAAGCGGAAATACCCATGCATGCTTGGAGTAATCATCAATGAAAGTCATGAAGTAAAGGTAATTGCCCAAGGACGGAGTTTGCATGGGCCCACAAACATCACTATGCACAAGCTGCAACCTGCATGTGGCCCGAACTGAACTATCCTTTGGAAACTTAGAATCCTACAGCCTTCACAAACATGTTTGACAGGTGCTTCAAGAGGCGGAAAAGAAGCAACCATATCAGATTTTTGAAAACGTAGCAAACTGGCAAAATTCAGATAACCAAAACGTGCATGCCAAAGTTTTGCATGTGAAATAGCCCTTGAATCTGCAACAGCATTTGCAAAATTTTGCCCACAATTGTCATACAAATTGAGCTTATACAGCCCATGGCACAAAAGGCCAGATGCATCACCAAAACAAAGATCATGAACTGTACATCTGTCATCCACAAATTTGACTACAAGTCCAAGTCTAGCAAGTGCGGATACAGACAAGAGATTCTTCTTGATCCCAGGTACATAAAGTGCATCAACAAGTGTGAAAGAACTGCCATTTGCAGCAGTAAGCACAATCTTTCCAACTCCGTGAACTGGATAAGAGGCATTGTTGGCACAAGTGACTGAATTCCCATGAGGAACAGACTTGAGAGAGGTGAACAATTCACGATGTGAGGTAATGTGCTTTGTAGCACCACTATCGAAATACCACACATGTGAATCTGTAGCAACTGACAACCATGCATCATGGACAATAGGATTGTAAGTGCACTTTGCACTAAAAGCCCATTTTGCATCAACATCAGCATTATAGTCTCCTTTTACAGAAGACTCAACAATGACTGCATTTGTAGTGGAATGAGCATTTGAAGTGGAAGAACCCTCTTTCTTCTTAGCCTCTTTGGCCTTCAACTTAGAACACTACTTGATCAAGTGATCATTAGCTTTACAATAATGGCAACACATCTTCTTTTTCCCCTTATCACAAGAATTTCGAGACAAAGTGCTGCCAGTAGAAGCATTGGGAACAAAAGTTTTTCCACTCGCAACAGAACCATAAGAAGTGGCTGCATTGCTGTTACCACCCTTTCTTTGAGAAGCAATAAAAGCCTGTTCAACTGCATGCTGTCTAGTCCTATTTTTTCTGTAAAGTGAGTCTTAGAACAGCAATGTGCATAATGCATCAAACTTGACAACTTCTGGATTTCCTTGGGTCATAAGTCTCCAAGTACTAGCAAAAGTCTGGTAAGAATCTGGTAAGGCATCAAGAACAGTCTGCACAAGGGAATTGTCTGAAATGACTTCACTTGCAGACGTAAGTTGCTCATTGATATCCTTGACACTAGCAAGGAAAGTCTCCATATCATCTTCCTCATGCATAATCTTCGACTCCAGCTCTTTACGTAGCAAAGCAATTTTAGCCTCATTACGACTTGCATAAAGACCATCCAAAATATCCCAAGCCTGTTTTGCAGATTTTACTGAATGGATGTGAGAAACAATGGTGCGCTTCACAAACAACGCAATCAATGCATGAGACTTCACATCCTTTAAATCCAAACGAGCTTGTTCTATCATATGCAAAACAACTCTAATAGCAGCAATCCTTGCAGCAAGAGCTGCAACATCCTCAACATCGCCTACATCCTCAGAACCAGGACATACATCAATTCCCTCCACAATATTCCATACGCCCTTTGACACAAGAACGTGTTGCATCATATAAGCCCACATAGGGTAATTATCCCCATCCAACCTGTCCTCAACAATAAACATCTTGAAGACATCTGTGTTGATGTCAACCATGGTAAATGTTGCACCTGATGTGAGAACTGCCCGAAAATATGAGAAACAGAGTGTGAACAACACGTGCTATATAGCACAAACCATAGAAGACTGTAAGACACTTCTTATGCAGAAATTGGCACTGACAAAAATTCTGCACAAAATGATGAAATTGCATGTGGAGACCTGCCTGTAGTGGAAATGGAGGCCGAAATGAGTCTGAATAAGAAATCTGATCAGACCTTTGAACACTCGCCAAACCTCACTTTAATCAGGGAAAGTGAGCAGGCGTGTGCTCGAGCAGCAGGTGACTAAGCCCGAGAGGACGTAACCTACTCTAATACCAATTGTTGGAATTAGGGTTGCAGAGAAACACACACATCTTGGAGAAGAGGATGGAAGCTGAAGGCACAGAGTAGAGAGTGTGTTTTCTTGGTGTGAAAATGGAAAGATAGATAGACCTAGAGTGATGGACGTGTATACAATGCTCGGGGTAAAAAACCTCCTAAAGAGGAAAAAAATGCCCCCGCGGTCCTAGTGTGTTCACACACATCACTACCACATGTATATGGTAACAAACGGTTTTCCCAAAGGGATGAAGAGACTCTCTCTATGGTACAAGTTACCATATTGGCCCAGACTCATGATCAATCACTTGCTCGATCCAATGCACATATTCAAGAATGTGGGTAATCTGTTGTGGGACCATTTGACCGGCAAGAAAGATACTTTGGGAGCCAGAGTTGACCTTAGAAATGTGGATCGTATGGAGAAATATTGGCCACAAACAGCACCCAATGGATCAATAAAACTACCTAAAGTGACATGGATTTTGATAGGAGCCCAAGAACGCAACGTAAAAGAGACCATTTTTTCTATGCGGACCCCCATTGGCGTAATGCACTTGCTCCGAACGTGTTTCACTAAAGAAGGGAAGCTTACTGGTTTGAAGTCACACGACTGGCATAAAATGTGTCATGTATGTTTGAAGTGTAATGTATCATGGTGGGAATTGTGTAAGAAATTTGTGTGTGGACTTTAATATCCCTGTTTTGTAATTTATTTTATCGGTGGCCATTGAGGGATGCTTGTCTCCTAACGTCCGTACCACAATCTACCAACTTGCAAAGTTGGTGCAATGGATCTCACAAAAGGAGATCAATGTAGACTCCATAGCATTTGCCAAACTAAACACTGTAGAGGTTGTGTGCATGTTTGAGAAACACTTTTCTACTACCATGCTAACCATTCACGTGCATCTTCTTGTTCAGATAGTTGATGAGGTGGAAATAGCTAGCACAGTACATTCCAGATATATGTTCTTTTTAGAACTTTTCATCAAAACGTTCAAGGGATATGTGCGTCAGAAGGCACGTTCGGAGGGTAGCATGGCAGAAGGTTGGTTGTATCAGAGTTCATAGTTTACATTGGAGAGTGGCTAGATGGATTTCAGACATGCTATGGTGAACCATAGATGATGAGCGCACATCTGGGATTGTCATGTGCAATCTCGGTGTTGAGAAGAAGATGAAGAAAGATCTAGAGACTAAAATCAACTAATTTTTGCATGCTTCACAATCCAGTGATGCAAAAGTGGATTTCACAATACGAGGATGCAAAGCAAGAGCAACAAAGGGCACAAATCGAGTGGAGACGGGGAAGACGACTACCGATGTATCATCCGGCGGGTTTGGAGAGCCTACCAACACTCATGAGCTTAAGATGGTTGCACAATCAATTGAAACGAGCACAACAGTGCAGTGAAGAAGTGACTCAGGAGGAGTGGGAGTACTCTCGGGGTTGCGCGACCAAGGTAAGTTTGCAATGTACGACTCACAACTTTATAGATGTTTGAACAACCAGTCATAATCTTTGTTGGTTGTAGTATAAGTCATACACAGTAGCATGGTGTAAAGGTCAACAATTTAGGGTGGAACGGATCGACAAAAAGCGTTTTACACAAGATTGTGGAATCATGGCAAAATTTGAATAGCCTAGTTGACGACGGTCCTCTGGCAGATCGTGTGGTGGTGAAACTTGCTTACTTCGGCATGCTATAAGAGATTTTGAGGATCGATTATAGAGGATTTCTTGTGGACTTGGTCAATGTGCAATGGTTCAAGACAAACATGGAGGGTTGCAACGCTACTGTGCGCAGAGGAGATTCTGGTTTCCTTGAGATGGATTCAACTAAAAAATGGGCTGACCTAAGAGACACCTTCATACTACCTGAGCATTGTGAACAAGTAAGTTTGTAAATATTTAACATCCAATTTCAGAAGTTATGTGCCTGGAAGAACTCATGTAAGTTATGTGGCTCTGGCAAGTGATATTCATCGTACAAAGTCTGCATCAAATTGGTGGTATGTCATAGAGGTAGCCCCTCATAGTGCACAGACGTATGAGGGCTACCATGTGCCAATCACAACGGCGTCAATGGAGGAGATTGGAGAGGATGCTCAGTTAGAAGCCACTGAGGTGGTGTTAGACGAGCATCAAGTTGCTACTCTCTATGGGGTGCATGCATAGGATCTACAAAATGAAACGGAGGACATCTGTATAAATGGAGAGCTCTATATAGCCATAGGGAGTTATGCTAATCTATGCGAAGATGAGAGAGAGACCTTTTAAATCCATAAACATTGAGTTTGAACACTTTTTCTCTATTTTATAATATATATTGTATTCACGTGACTTTATGTTCAATCTTATCTATATGCTATAATTGAGAAATTTAAATTGTGTTTAATTGTCATTGCTTCCACTCTATGCCAAAGGAGTCCTCAAAGGGCAAGTAGATCTTGCTCTTCTCACGAAGAAGCACGAAGCATGCATTGCTACTCACTAAGGTTTAATTTGAAGCCGGATCGAACTCCTCATTGCAGGAAGTCTCTCTCTCTCTCTCTCTCTCTCTCTCTCTCTCTCTCTCTCTCTCTCTCTCTCTCTCTCTCTCTCTCTCTATATATATATATATATATATATATATATATATATATATATATATATATATATAGATAGATAGATAGATAGGAATCCCTCCCCCTATTATCTATAGATTACAACTTGTCCATATTTTCTTCTCCATTCAATATTAAGTTTAAATGTTTGTGTGTTAAATGCAGGTATGGATGATGATGAGTTTCTTTCTTCTTTGTCACCCCAGGAGAGGAGGTGATATGAGGAGCATCATCGCTCTCGAGAACCATCACGTCGTTCCACTCCTTCAGTGTCTCCCTCTGTTTTGGAGCATTCATTACTCTCCAAAGCTTTGGTATCGATGAGATGATCTTCACACTCTTCTAGGCACCGACACTCTAGTGGTGGGGACGGCGGTTGTTGTGGGGATGCCGCTACTGATGCCTAGACACCGCCTCGTGTTTGTTGGGGCTCCTTACCTTACCATTCTTTGCCCATCACCACACCAGCCACAACATCGCCATCTACGTGAGGTTTTGTGTGGCTATCGTCCGTTCCTGGCTACACACCACTAGCTACTCCTCCAAGTGTCACCCCAGCTGACACTCCTCGCTTCAGGGCCTAGTCCAATGGAGACACCTGACATCCGTACCCCCATCGAGACGCCACTACAGACACCACTCAAGACACCTACCGAGACACCCAGGTTCACACCTCATAGGCAAGAGGGCTTGCCGTACTGGATCGACATCAACAACAACATCATCTTGGATGATGAAGGCAAGAAGGTGATCTTGCGCATGTGTGGTCTTTGCTCTCAGGTTTTTTGACACTACATACTAGACACTTGGAGTGAAGTGCCAAATGAATTAAAAGACAGAGTCATCAGCATGTTGCATGACGAGTTTTCCGTGTCAAGTCAGGATGAACACTTCAATGAAGACCTGATGAAGGTTCGAATGCGCGAACACTGCAAGCACTAGAGTTTTGAAGTGCATAAAGTAATAAAGCATGGGTAGAACACTCTAGATTGACTAGCCAAAGAAGATTGGAAGAATGCAAAGCAAGCAGCGCGCAAGAATCCTGACAAGTGGAAGCAACAAAAAGAGGCAGCCAAAGCGCGAGTAGAGGCACGGAGATCGCATCACTTGGGGAGCGGCGGGTGGGCATAATTTGAGGCCGATTTTGTAAGTTTTTTTGCATTGCTCTTTTGGTTTGGTAGTTATGTCTATTTGATTCTAACATAATGTATTCTTTGTATGTTTTGAATAGTGGTTGATAACAGGACGTGATCCCACACCGTACGAGCACTAGTGCGTAGGTAGAAAGGGCTTAAATGCCCTAATGGACATTCTCAGTTCTTGCGGTGACCTGTTTAGTATTTCACTTTACTCTTTTATATTTGTTGTATTTTAATAATAAGCTAAGAAAATAGATTGTTTTGTAATTATATGTTTATACTTACAGAAAGTCTTATTGTTTTTTAATGAAAAATCCAACAGATATGCCGCTTGAACGCGATGAGATGTCTGATTAGACGATGTTAGTCTAGCTGTAGCTAGATAGCATTAGTTTTCTTTTGTCATAGCATGTATAATGAGATGACGTGTGTACATCTTTTTGTAACTATTGAAAAACGATGTATTTTCTCAATAATGACAATTGTGTTGTACCTATTACATTTGCAAAGCTTAACAATCAAGTGATTTTTCCTATGATGTGTATAATTGTCATTGATTTACTTTTGTCAATTCACTTTTGTCCAATTACTTTTGTCAGTTTTGTCTCTTTATTCTTCAAACAATACTATGCATGATGGAGTTAATGGTTATATTGTCTTGTGGGTGACTGCTTTGGATCTATACCTTGTACTTTCTTTCAAAGGTGAATCTGTGCTTATCTTGGATTCATTTAGCTATACTTGATTCTAGAAACATTCAATATGGTTGTGCCCTGCCACCCAAATTTTTTTACTCTTGGGCATTGCTTTAAGCATCTTTGAATGCAGTGCCACCCAAATTTTTTTACTCTCGCGCATCGCTATAAGAGTCTCTATATAAGCTTTTGCAACGTCACTATAAGCATTGCTATAGAAGGACTGCAATTGTCACTATATACGTCGGTATATAGCGATGCCTATAGCAACGTTCCTGTAGTGACACTTGTAGCAAAGGTCTAAGCGACACCAAGGAGTAAAAAAGCCCAATGTATTTCCGTCGCTAAAAGCATCACAAGTGCACATAACCTTTTGTAGTGAAAGAACAAGGCAGACGGTGGATCATCACCTTTCTCTCTTTACTTGGATGCTACCTCGATTGTCACTTGCATTGCTTCATTTCCAATCCACTTGAGGGGGCAAGTGCAAGTCTAGATGGTGCAAAACATTACTTGGGTACACTTGCTTTTGTTGTTATTAAGAGTGAGAATTTTAAAATCTACACCAACTCCACTCGTGGAGAGCTACTAGTGGCTGACGGTTCTACTCCCAAGGATCGAGCAACTATAAGTCTCGCATATTAAAATAGTTTACACCTTTTAGGGCAAAAAAATATTTGTAACATTTAACGTGTGCTTGTTTCGGTTGACTTTTGTCAATGATCGCAAAGAAGAGTACAAGTCTATCGAAAGGGATATTGAAAATGGAGAAGTGAAAATTTTTGTTGCAAGGAATTTCGGGGCTTTCTTAGGTCGTGAGAATACGTTGTATGTATTTCATCTTACAATCTTGGTGCCTGTCCACAGCAAGCATCTGCAATCTGATCTCGTACAGACTTACAAGACACAGGTTGAGAGTCTTGATTATGGGAAGCAGGTAATATTGGGTAACTTAGTTGCTTGTTAACTGTGTTGCTGACTTCCTTTGTGTTTCTTAGCTCTCACTTTTGACCTATAGGTGTTCGGCACCTTGCATTTCTCCAACATAGGTGTTCTCTTGGAGACATTATGTGCCATTTGCAAATCAAATAAGGTTCATAAAACCACAGAGGGTTTATTCTGTATCACTTGCCTGAAGACAACTACAAGCTAGGAGATTCCCAAGCTTCAAGTAAAGATCAAGCCAAGCGAAGGCTCTGTCATTTCTGCACAATTGGTTGGTCTCATTGTCGATGAGGTCTTAGCTTTGGGCAAGACTTTACAAATCTTGTATTCTAAAAGTCCAATAGTTGCAAGAGAGATCTTGGCATTGACAACACGCATCGGCACATTCAAAATCAATCTTACAAGAAATCTGACTGCTTTTTATCCAGGGTAAAGGCCTTGGAAACAGAATAGGGGTTTACCATTGTATATAAATAATACTGATAAAGCTGTTGATGGGGGCTTTTCACAAGCCAAGCTCCCATACCCCTCTTCTCTCGTCCCCACCCCATGAAAACCCCCTCTTAGGGAGGGAGTGATAAAAGGCATTGGAAAAAGTAAGAAAAAAATAAAAAATGATTATGTAAATATATAAGAAAGGTAAAATAGGCCACCTCATGCCTGCGGGGTAGCCCATCCCCACCTTGCCTCCTTTTTCTTCACTGTTGCCCCGCCGGGTGTCCCTTTTCCTCTCCTCCACTCAAAAGGTCAACCCCCTCTCTCTTCCCCTTGTCCTTTCTCCTTTCTCTCTCCCCTCAAGCTACCCCACCTCTCACCAATAATGCATTATAACTTACCAATAATGCACCCTAACTCACATGCAACTTACCCTATCTTCCAAAATAGTATACCTCACCCCCTCTTTCTCTCTCCTATCATATCCCATGACCCAAATACCCCCCTCTCTCTCTAAAGGGCGCCATGTCTCTTGTCTTGTAGCTAAATAACCTCCCCCACACTCACACACACACACACTCAGTTTCACTGAAAAAGGTGCCCACAGACCCATCCCCACTCGGTGGTTACCCGATTTCTCTTCTGTTCACACACATCTGCACACAGATTCACCTCTGAACACACTCCCCTCTCTCCCCTCTTGTAATTACTTTATTCTCCATGTCACCTCTCACTTTTTTTCATCAACCCATCTCTCTCTCTTAGTCTCTCTCTCATGAGACTGCTTTTCTGGCACATATACACACAGCCAGACAAGCGGGGCCCACAGTCACATGGCCTATGTAGATAATGATTTCTTCATTTCTAAATTCTAGAATTTCTCCCCCCTCCTCCCCTATATAAAGAGGGGTCACCATCACACTAAACACACACACCATCACCAAAGAGTACACTATGCACTGTGTGTGCCTAGTGCACACACACACACCCACACCATCACCATCACCGCAATCACCATGCTCGTCTTGAGCATGACCTCTACACCCTTGGGCTATGGAAGATGAAGGGAAACTAAATGAAGGATGATGGCCATAACCCTCGTGCGAGTCTTCGCCATCAACTCCCACCTATCCGCCATGTGCTCTACCACGCTCTCCCTTCTCATTCCCCTACCCTATGCTCCCCATTTCATCGCCTTATTGTCTAAATAAAGCTTGAGGTTTTGTGAGTATGTTTTCTTGCAATGTTTTGCCCATGTGAGGTGTGCGGAATCACCACCTAGTCTTGTGTTTGGAGTGAGCTTGTGTATGTGTGAAGGGTGTGCGGATTCGCCATCCTTTTGTGGTGCCTAAGTACTAAGCCGTTATACCCCCTCCCTCACCCTCTCTCTCTCTCACTTGATCTCATTCCCTTTCCTCTTCATCATTACTCCCAAGCATCCATCTCTCTTGGATGAAAACTTTGTTATGGTGGTGTGTTGTTTGCATCCTAGCCGCTGAAGCTAGGTGGTGCCCCCCGTTTGCTTTACCATGACAGGCTCGAGGCCTGCCATTCGGTCCCCGATGTTTTAGAGGCCATCGGGGTTCGGGGTTCGCTTTGCTCCCGTCATTTGGTGCCCCCACTGAGGATATTCTCATGAAACCCTTCAGTTTACAAGACTGAAACCCCTAAACTATTGTGAATGGATGAATGGCTAGCAGGACTTGCTAATTGGACGACAGAAGAAGAAGAGCTCCAAGCACAACTAGACGAACTCCGCATCTCCATCGAAGCTCGAGTGCCAGGCGTAACGGTAATCGATTTGCAGTGGGAGAGTCAACCAACACGCCAAACCTAGTGGATATACATAGGCCAAGTGCCAAGAAGAAGAAGGAGAAGGTCGAAACCATGTCCGCAACCTACAACCAAACCACAACAACAAAATGGAAGGAGCTCTACAAAATAGAGAATCAACACTATTCTACTTTGAGAATCGGGTAACTCAAGTCACCGAGGTAATTACCACAGTCAGTTTTCAAGTCGCACTTGATGCTGCAACACAGATAACGGAAGCATTGGCTCACACTCTCACTAGAGAAACTAGGGATCTACTGAGTTTGTTTGAGGAAAGTACACCACCCTCTCCCACAAGCTTGGACAGTGACTAAGCACCTCTAAGCTTCACATGAATCAATACAACCTACCTCAAGACAGATCACACATACCAACACGTGTACGCTCAATCAAGGTAATACTGGATTTGAAGGCTCACTACCAGCACGTCATTGACACCATGCCGGGTGGGGAGCGGTTTTTGGAGGTTCTGGCATCAGATCAACCATTTGTCTTACCTTTGGTACAAGACAATGTGCCATTTGAAGTTTTAATCTATGTCCTAGTATAAGAGGGTATACACGCCTCCTTGTAAAGAAGAAAAAAACCTTTGCAAGTTAAGCAGTGTGTCTTTCTAGCTCTCTCTCAGTAATCATGGCAAGTGTAGCATTTCCAACATTTAAAGGAAAGAAGGGGGAGGATTTGGTAACAGACTTCCTAGATGACTTTGAAGTAGCATGTGTAGTGAGCAACAAAGATACGGATGAATCCCGGGTTAGAATCTTTAAGCATCTCATGAAGCTAGAAGCTAGATCATGGTACAATGCACTTCCACAAGCAACCAAGGATGACTTGGAACCCTTAAAAACCGCTTTTAAGAGGCGCTTTGGGGGAGGTACCACTTCAGAAAAGTTGTGGGACAAGTTGAGAGACTTGAAGCAGGAGGGTCTTTTAGAATATGCCACCTATGAGTCCAAATTTATGGATTTGTGGGAACGGTGGGTTGAGTCACTGGCAAGGGGGGAAGCTGCACCCGATTTCCTAAAAAAAGATCGGTTCACGCATGGCTTATGGTCGCTTCTCAAGGAGAAGGTGAAAGGTAGATTCCCGGCTACGTACGAGTTAGCCGTTGAGATTGCTCGCCTTAAGGACAAGAAGCTGCGAATGAAAGCCAAAGAAACCGAGTCAACAGAAACAGCAACATCACGTCAACCAGCAACTACGACAACCACCATTCCACCACCACCACTGGCTCTTGGGGTAAGAGATGACCAACAAGATATGTTGGCCCATATTACTGACCAGCTGCAGAATTTGTCTGTCCACTTAATACAACAAGGGAGGAGTCAAGAAAGAGATCAAGACCCTGGAAGAGCACGACGACAAAACAGGGAGTATCATTGCTACAACTGCGGAGAAGACGGTCACTGTTGGGTTAAAGGCCCGTGTGCCCGGCTGCCCGTTGTTCAGCCGCCCATGTACATCCATTCATTTACTCATTCATAATAACTATACTCATAACTACACATTGTAGTGTGAGTACCGCCCCGCCACACACTGCGTCTATCTCCTTCTTCGTGCTGGCTCTCTGTGTGTGTGCTCTCCGATCCCAACAAGTGGTATCAAAGCTTGGTAGTGAGAGCATTGAGAGCTTCATCATCATTGTTGAGTGTGTTGAAACTTGCTGCTGTTTCATTGTCGTTTTTCGGTTTCGTGCACGCGCGCATTTCTAAAGAGCAAAAGGTTTTTCTGAGCTTGGCATTGGAAGGTTCAGCACTCTGCGAGTATTTTCACCAGGCGTGCAGGCGTCCTGGAGTTTAACCCCCCTTTTGGAGCCATTCGTGCCATTAGAAATCCCATCCGAGCTATAGACTGGGAGCTACGTTTTTCATCTTTTTTTTTGGTAGTTTTCTGCTGCCAGAGCTTCCATAGCCATTACAGGTGCCATTGTTGTAGTGTCTTCCACTTACGTGAGCCCACAGCTCATTTGAGAGTGTGTAGCCTCTTCTTGGAGTGGCCTCATACACACAGATAGAGTAGGAGTTTGGCGACATTGTCTTCTTCGACTACAGGTACAGGTACAGGTGCAGGTACAGGTACAGGTACGGGTACAGGTTACAGGTTACAGGGAGCTTTGGATACAGGTTTCTTCTGTGGTTACAAAACATGTATTTTGACTGTGGGACAGCCATGCATATGGTTGTGGTTTGAGTGGGAGCTTCTACTCTTCTGGGCAGTCTGTTTATGCGTGTTCTTGAGCTACAGGTTTACATCATCTATGTATGTTGATGGATGTGGATATGGCAGTTTGACAGACACTCTTTATGCATGATATTGTGGAGATTTGGTTCACTTATACATAGAGCGGGTTTGCTCTTGCTTGCAGTGTTGCGGTTTGAGTACGGATAGGTACTTGGTTGACAGTAGAGATTGGACTTCGTTGAGCTTGTGCATTGGTTATATGCTCAATTGGATCCATTTATGCTCACGGATTTGTGTAAGCTTGGTCAGCTTATGTCTCTATTGTGGTTATTCAGACATGGAGTATGTTTATGCCTCTATGACAGCTCATTGTTGATGCATTTTGTGGCACAGTTTGCCTAGGCCGGTTGAGTTACAGGTGTCATGGGTTTATGCATTTGTTTGTGGATTTCTACGTACGTTTTTTGACCATATTATGGGCTGATTTATACTCTATGCGTTTGCTCTTTGATTGAGCAGCAGGTGTTGTCAGATTTGCAACACTACTTTGTTGTGGCAGTTTGTTGGTTGGTTACAGGTTTCTCATTGTTGCATTCTTTTTGTAATGGGCACTAAAGAGGACACAGTTTTCAATATTGAGAAGTTGGATGGTGCTAACTTCTCATATTGGAAAGATCAGATTTGGGATGTCTTGGTGCAGAAGAAACAGATTCGACCTCTAAAGTTGCAGGGAGTTAAGCCAGAGAACATGGAGAGGGATGATTGGGAGGATTTGGATGAGATGTGCAGGTCTACCATTAGGCTTTCCCTTTCAAAGTCTGTTTATTACAATGTGAAAGATGCACAGGGTGGAGCTTATGAGCTATGGCAGCGGATTTGCGATATGTATGATAAGCATTCGGCTGCTTCTATGGTGTATTGGATTAAAAAGCTTATTGATTTGCGAATGGAGGAAGGTGCTTCCATGAATGCGCATTTGAATGAGTTCAATACAATTTTCAGCCAACTTGCTACGCAGGAAATTACGTTTGAGGAAAATGTAAAAGCTATGTTTTTACTTGTCACGTTGCCTGAGTCATGGGACACATTTAGGACAGCCATAAGTAACTCGGTTCCTGCGAATGAGTTGACAAGTACTAATGTGGAGTCTAGTCTTCTCACGGAAGAGATTAATCGAAAGAATAATGCAGGTAATAAGTCTTCTAGTGCAATGGTTGTCAGAGGCAGGACTATGGACAAGTATAAGTCCAACAGGGGTAAATCTAGAAGCAGGTCCCGTGCAGGCACAAGTAAAAAGGATGTGGAATGTTTTCATTGTGGTAGAAAAGGCCATTTCAAAAAGAATTGCTACAAGTGGAAAAGGGAAAATGGAGATGGTAAGAAGAAAGACCATGATGCTAAGGACAAGCCTAAATCCAATGTCAAGATTGAGGAGTTAAATGCAACACAGGGAGAGTGTAGCTCTCAAGATGACCATGTATGTGCTCCGACTAGTGCTACTAGTGAAGAGCTTGGTGATGTGTTGCTTGCATCCTATTTTGATGACGCTTTTCTTCTCACTCATGAGCGTAGTATGCCTATGGATTGGGTCATTGACAGTGGTGCTTCTTTTCACGTTACGCCTCATAGGTCGTGGTTTCATGACTATGATGCTTCGAGCACAGGTACTGTCAGGATTGCCGATGGGCGTTCTATGCAGATTCATGGCATTGGGGATATTCATTTGGCTATGCCAAACTCTACTACGTTTGTCTTGCAGCGTGTGCGTCATGTGCCGGCTCTTGCAAAAAGCTTGATTAGTGTGGGTCAGTTGGATTCACTTGGTTTCAATGTATCTTTTGGTGATGGAGGTTGGAAGATCACTAAGGGCAGCCTTGTTTTGGTTAAAGGTGCTAAGAGGAATACATTGTATTCCCTTTGTGTAGCTAGTGTGGCTGATCACATTGTGGGGATCACTGAGCAACCTCCTGCTTCTTTATGGCATCAGCGTTTGGGGCATATGTCACTGAAAGGTTTGAAGTTGTTGGCACGTGCGGATTACATTCCCATTTCAGATTTTGGTGGTTTTGAGTTTTGTGAGCATTGCCTTTATGGTCGACATGCTCGATCTTCTCATAAGAAAAGTGTTCCACACAAATCTTTGGAAAAGCTAGCTTTGGTGCATAGTGATGTATGTGGGCCGATGCCCAATGCTTCTCTTGGAGGTGCTATGTATTTTGTTACGTTCATTGATGATGCTAGCAGGAAGGTATGGGCATACCCCATTCGTAAGAAGGATATGGTGTTTGATATATTTAAGCAATGGTTGGCTCTTGTTGAGAACCAATCAGGTTGTAAGTTGAAGTGCTTACGTACGGAAAATGGGGGTGAATTTATGTCTCATGATTTCACAACATTATGTGTTGAGAAGGGTATACGGCGCGAGCTTAGTGCTCCCTATACACCTCCTCAAAATGGTGTGGTAGAGCGCATGAACAGGACTATACAGGAAAAAGTCCGTAGTATGCTTTCTATGGCTGGTTTGTCAAATGGATTTTGGGCTAAAGCTGTTGCCACTTCTGTGCATTTGATAAATCGTTCACCTAGTGTTCCTTTGGGCTTCAAAGTGCATGAAGAGGTATGGACAGGTTTGACACCTTCGTATGGTCACCTTCGTGTTTTTGGCTGTGAAGCTTATGTACATGTACCTAAGGCAAAACGCAGCAAATTGGATCCAAAGAGCAAGAGATGTATCTTCTTGGGTTTTGGTAGCTCTGGTGAGATGGGTTATCTATTGTGGGATCCTATTGATAGGAAGATTGTGCGCAGCCATGATGTTGTTTTTCATGAGGACTCTATGTATAGAGCATCACCGCAAACGGTTGAGGTTCGGCGTGTGATATTTGAGGAGGATGGACATCGGTATGATGGTCCCATGGCTGCTCGTGGGCAGCCCATTGACCCTCAAGTGGGAGATCAGCCCTTGTTGGGAGATCATGTAGATGTGGGACAGCCAGATGCACCTCCTGCACAGTCTTTGAGGCGTTCAGAGCGGCGTGCAAGACAGCCTCAGCGTTTTGTGCCTTCTATGGATTATGTATTGTTGACTGATTGCGGGGAGCCATCATGTTATGATGAGGCCATGTCTAGTGTTGACAAGCTCAAGTGGGAGCAGGCTATGCAGTCAGAGATGGATTCGTTGATCCAAAATGAAACGTGGGAGATTACTCCTTTGCCAAAGGGTAAGAAGGCACTACCATGCAAGTGGGTTTACAAGATAAAATTGTGTTCAATGGATGCAAAGCCTAGGTACAAAGCAAGGCTTGTGGCTAAAGGATTCAAGCAACAGAAGGGCATTGATTTTGACGAGATCTTCTCCCCAATGGTGAAGATGTCTACTTTGCGTATGTTGTTTGCCTTGGTAGCTACAGAAGACATGGAGTTGAAACAAATGGATGTAAAGACATCTTTCTTACATCCGGACTTGCACGAGGATTTGTACATGGAGCAACCAAGTGGGTTTGTTATTCATGGTTCAAAGAAGATGGTATGCCGGCTTCTTAAGACCTTGTATGGGCTGAAGCAATCATCTCGTGAATGGTATCGTAAGTTTGATGCATTCATGAGTTCATTAGACTATGTACGCAGTTATGAGGACCCATGCCTCTATACTCGCAAGGCTGCAGATGGTAGTCTTATTGTTTTGGTTTTGTATGTGGATGACATGCTGATCGTAGGGAAGTGTATTTCTGATGTGGATGCCTTGAAACATAGGCTACATGAGACCTTTTCCATGAAGGATCTTGGGGATGCCAGTCATATTTTGGGTATGCGGATCACTCGTGATCGTTCTCGCAAGTTGCTCTTTCTTAGTCAGAAAGAGTACATTGACAGGGTGCTTGAGCGTTTTCATATGGAAGGGGGGAAGGCCATTAGTACCCCGTTGCCTCCATATGTAAAACTCAGCCATGATGACTGCCCTCAGACAGATTTGGAGACTACAGAGATGTCTCAGATTCCCTATGCGTCAGCTGTTGGTTCCTTGATGTATGCCATGGTGGCTACGCGTCCAGATCTTGCTCATGCAGTTGGTGTGGTTAGCAGGTACATGTCTAACCCTGGCAAGAGTCATTGGGATGCAGTGAGAGGTATTCTCAGATACTTGAGAGGGACTTCAGAGTTGTCTCTATGTTATGGTGAGAAGGATATGTCTGTTTGCGGATATACAGATTCAGACTATGCAGGGTCAGTGGACTCGAGGAAGTCTACTAGCGGCTATGTGTTCACAGTTGCAGGTGGACCGGTTTCGTGGGCATCACGTTTACAGCCATGCGTTGCTTTGAGCACTACAAAGGCTGAATATATGGCTGCCACTGAGGCTACCAAGGAGGCCGTATGGCTCTCACGACTAGTGGGAGATCTTGGTATGGCTGGTGATGCTCCGATTCTACATTGTGATAGCCGGAGTGCCATAGCGTTGGCACGGAATCCTGTCTTCCATGCGAAGACAAAACACATTGAGGTGAGGTATCACTTCATACGAGAGGTGCTAGAGGACAAGCGCATAGAGCTTGTCAAGGTACACACTGACGATAACCCTACTGATCTACTCACGAAGTCGTTAGCCTCACAGCGGTTTGCACACTGTAGATCGCTGATGGGTATGGATTGACTTCTTTTGCTGTACTTTGGCCACTTTAAAGACACACTGCCTTTAAGTGGGAGATTGTTGGGTTAAAGGCCCGTGTGCCCGGCTGCCCGTTGTTCAGCCGCCCATGTACATCCATTCATTTACTCATTCATAATAACTATACTCATAACTACACATTGTAGTGTGAGTACCGCCCCGCCACACACTGCGTCTATCTCCTTCTTCGTGCTGGCTCTCTGTGTGTGTGCTCTTCGATCCCAACAGTCATGGTATGTACTACTGTCCCAAACCACGACAAAACTATAATAGAGAAGGTAGGAGGAACCAATTGTCACCCCCTAGAGAAAGAACACCCCCAACCCGAGCACCAACCCCACCAACACAAATTCTACGTCCACCCCAGACACCACTACAAGCATCCATTCCACCTCTTCCACCAGCCCCACCACCTGATCGCCCTGTAAACATCATAAGGCTAGAAGAGAAAGGAAAAGCCGTAGTAGTGGATCCACCCAGAGCAAAGGAGAGGGACAAGGGTAAGGAGAAGGTAACCTTTTTAGAACCACTTGAGGCCATGACTGTGAAAAGAGCTAGGAGGGAGAAGGCTACACAATCAGATGATGAGAGAAGCATGAGAGGAGAAACTAGCAAGTCTCTTGCTAGGCCACGATGGAAATTGGGCATCACCGACTTCCAGCTAGGGGAAAGTTCTAAGCCCTATGATCTAACATTGGATGTGGCAGAGCAAGGACCGAAGATTACATGGCCACAACTGCTACATCTTGTACCTAAAGTAAGGCGACAATGGTCTAAAATGGTAAGTACAAGACGCTCCAAAACAAAGGTAGCCGGAGCAATTTCGGGATGCAACATGGATGACATCCTTCCAATTATCGACGTAAACATAAAAGGAAAGAGGGTTGGAAACACCTACATTGATGGAGGTGCACAAATCTGTGTAATGAGCGAAGCTATGATGCTTCAATTAGGGCTCGAGGTTGACAGGCCTTCTCCATGCAAGGCAAAGATGGCAAACAACACAAAAGTAAAGTGTGTGGGTGTGGTAAGTGCCGTGAAAATCAAAGCTTTCAACACTGAGGTAGAGGTAGATGTTTTTGTAATGCCTACTAAGGGGGAGGGCTATCCACTAATTTTGGGAAGGCCATGGTTGGTGGCCATGAAAGCAAAACAGGACTGGGGTACTGGCCTTCTACGAATGACCGGTAAGAAAGGGGAGACAATCTACTACGACATGAGGATTGGCAAGCAGAAGCAAATGAATCTGGAAACATCGACAGATGAAACCACTAGCGAATCTTCCAGTTCTGAGGAGGAGACCACATCCACCGACGAAAGTGACAGTTCCATTGATGTGATGGGTATCATTATGAAGGATCCACAAAGGGTAAGCACAACTGGTGATCCATCACCAAAAGGGCAACCCAATGAAGAGGAGAGCAAATCACCTGGCCTAGGAGGAAGTAGGTTGAAGGGTATGTTGTCTACGGAATTAACACTTGAGGAGAAAGATAGGTTTTTGCAAATGTTGATGGGATTTCCTAACCTGTTCATTGAAAACTATGAAAGAATCACAGGCATTACAGTGGTGGAACATCATATTAAGCTGAAGGAAGGGGTAAAACCAGTTGTGCAAAAGCTACGACGACTGGGGGTCATACAAGAAAAGGCACTCTTGGCCGAGGTAAGGAAATTTCTGGAGGCGGGATTCATCTATCCTGTAGAAAACTCAGAATGGGTGTCACCCGTAGTGGTGACGCCTAAAAAGAATGGTAAGTGGAGGGTCTGTGTTGACTACAAACCACTAAATGTAGCTACAAAGAGAGACCACTTTCCTCTCCCTTTCTTGGATGAAATTCTGAATGAAGTAGCGGGTTTTGAATGCTATACCGTCTGTGATGGTTATTCTGGATACTTTCAAATACGCATAGCCTTGGAAGATCAGCTAAAAACCACTTTTATCACGCCATGGGGTTGTTTTGCATACAGGGTTATGCCATTTGGTCTCACAAATGCACCTGCCACATTCCAAAGATATGTCACATATGTTTTTCAACCGTTCTTTGGAACATCCATAAGAGTGTTCATTGATGATTTTTGTATATATAGCTCCCGTATTTCACATTTAGAAAAGGTAACTGAAGGTTTGGCCAGGTTGCAGAGCCTAGGCGGGCAATTAAATGTGGATAAATGTCACATTGGGGAGAGTAAAGTCATTCTACTAGGCCATGAAATTTCAGCAAGAGGTATCAACGCCGACCCAAGTAAGGTGTCCGCACTCATAGCCCTACCTTCACCAACGACCGCACGTCAACTGGTCTCTTTTCTACAGAAGGTGAGGTACTTAAGTAGATTCATACATCTACTATCACAACTTGCTCTACCACTGCAACAACTCACTCAAAGATCAACTTTCACTTGGGATGAGAAAAGTGAACATCACTACAACAAGGCAAAGGAGGTCTTAGCCACTCTGCCAACTATCTCACCACCTAAGTGGGATGACTCATTGGGGGCTGTGCTACTCCAAAAGGATACGACGACATCTTTCATGAGGCCAATCTACTTCTCTAGTCGAATGATGACAGCAGGAGAGAAAGGTTTCACCCATGTGGAACACTTAGTCCTAGCTCTTAGATTTGCAACTACAAAGTTTAGGTCATATTTGCTGCCTAAGCAATTTGTGATTCTAACCACGGATGAAATATTTCCCTATGTTGTACAACACATGGATGTGTCTGCTAGAATTACTAAATGGCTAGTTCGTCTGCAAGAGTTTGACTACACGGTACAGGTAGAAAGCACGACAAGGGCAAGTTTGGGGGGACTCATGACCTACCAAGTCTTTGAAAGGAAGGAGAAGCAATCTAAGGAAGGAGAAGTACGATTACCTCCAGTACCACCGATGGTAGAAGGAGCATACTCTCTCTACTTTGATGGAGCCTACAAGCGAGCGTCCGACAAAGCAGCTGCAGGCATAGTGGTCTTTGACGACAAAGGGACAAAGGTATTTTCGTTGGGCCAATTGTTAGATTCACATTCTAACAATGAAGCTGAGTATGTAGCACTAACCAAGGGTCTACAATGGTGCGTCTCGCAAGGTGTACAACGCCTTAATGTATTTGGGGATGCTCTACTTCTGGTAAGGCAAGTAAATGGAGCATGGACATGCAAGAATCCTAGTTTAAGGACTCACTTAAGTGGTGTAAAAACCTTGTTGGGTAAGTTTGAAGAAGTTCAAATACACCATATCCCAAGGGCTCAAAACCAAGAAGCAGATACCCTAGCAAGTGAAAGACTACAGGAAGTGGTGGTTGGAGCAATAAAACTAAAGCTCCCTCTATTTCAAGGCAGTGATGCCTTGCCTAACATCATGCATTTTTTGGAAACAGGGGAATGCCCATCAGATTTAACAAAGGAACAGAAGCAATGGCTGACGCGGAAGGCCACAAGGTATCGACTCATCAATGATGGTTTGTACTGTAAGGGTAAGGACCAAATACTCAGGAAGTTCCCTCTCTCTCACGAAATCACGGGAGTAATTGCTAGCTGTCACGACGGCGTTTGTGGTGGTCACTTTGCCCTAGACATAACAAGTAGGAAAATCTTACAGGCAGGCTTCATATGGCCTAGCCTCAACCGTGATGTACACCATTGGTGCAAAACGTGTAAGTTGTGTCAAAAGGCCGGCACTAGGTCACTTATGCCTGAACCACAGACACCTATTCTCTCATATGGCCCATTTGAAAAATGGGGTATCGATGCCATTGGGCCATTACCTAGGGCCAACTCAGGAAAATTCTACATTATCATGGGGGTCGACTACATGACTAGATGGGCAGAGGCTATAGCCACCACTAGAATCACAGCGGTAGAGGTAGCTAAATTTATCCACGAGCACATATGCTGTAGGTTTGGCACACCTTTAGAGATCATCTCTGATAGAGGGCCAGGTTTCATAGCAGACTTGGTAGGAGAATTAATGCAGAAACTGGGCATTACAAGGAGGCACTCTTCACCATATTACCCTCAATGTAATGGCCTAGTTGAAAAGGTAAATGGAATGGTTTCTAAAATTATTACCAAGCAGGTAAACAATCATCCTGGAGACTGGGATAAGTATCTACTACCAACTTTATGGGCCTACAGAACTTCATTTCATACATCCTTGGGATTCACACCGTATCATCTAGTATTTGGTAAGGAAGCAATCTTGCCCATTGAAGTGCAACTACAAAGTCTCAGAGTAATGGCAAGCCAGCTTCAACAGCCCAACATGCATTTGAGAGATCACATCATCAACTTGGAAAGACTGCAGCTGGACAGAGAAGAAGCAATAAATTATTATGCAGCACAAGCGGAGCATAGACGGCTTAGCTTTAACGAGCATCTCCGGAAAAAAGAATTGAAGAAAGGAATGTTGGTGCTCCGCTATGACAATCGCTTCGACACGCGCAAGGATAAGAAACTCCTACTCCGATGGGAAGGTCCTTTCATCGTCAGGAAAAAGTATGCCAATGGAAGCTACCAGCTTATGGAGGCTGATGGAAAACTTCATAAAACCAGGGTAAATGGTTGGCGACTTAAACCTTATTTTCTTCGATTTGACCAGGCTCCACCAATTGACATTCCAGATGAGGACACACCATCAGCCGCCACCTCCGACGATAATGATCAAACAGATGAGCTAGAGACATGAATGCATCTAGCCAAAAGGGGAGGGATAATGATGGGGGCATTTCACAAGCCAAGCTCCCATACCCCTCTTCTCTCGTCCCCACCCCATGAAAACCCCCTCTTAGGGAGGGAGTGATAAAAGGCATTGGAAAAAGTAAGAAAAAAATAAAGTATGATTATGTAAATATATAAGAAAGGTAAAATAGGCCACCTCATGCCTGCGGGGTAGCCCATCCCCACCTTGCCTCCTTTTTCTTCACTGTTGCCCCGCCGGGTGTCCCTTTTCCTCTCCTCCACTCAAAAGGTCAACCCCCTCTCTCTTCCCCTTGTCCTTTCTCCTTTCTCTCTCCCCTCAAGCTACCCCACCTCTCACCAATAATGCATTATAACTCACCAATAATGCACCCTAACTCACATGCAACTTACCCTATCTTCCAAAATAGTATACCTCACCCCCTCTTTCTCTCTCCTATCATATCCCATGACCCAAATACCCCCCCCTCTCTCTAAAGGGCGCCATGTTTCTTGTCTTGTAGCTAAATAACCTCCCCCACACTCACACACACTAAGTTTCACTGAAAAAGGTGCTCACAGATCCATCCCCACCCAGTGGTTACCCGATTTTTCTTGTGTTCACACTCATCTGCACACAGATTCACCTCTGAACACACTCCCCTCTCTCCCCTCTTGTAATTACTTTATTCTCCATGTCACCTCTCACTTTTTTTCATCAACCCATCTCTCTCTCTTAGTCTCTCTCTCATGAGACTGCTGTTCTGGCACATATACACACAGCCAGACAAGTGGGGCCCACAGTCACATGGCCTATGTAGATAATGATTTCTTCATTTCTAAATTCTAGAATTTCTCCCCCCTCCTCCCCTATATAAAGAGGGGTCACTATCACACTAAACACACACACCATCACCAAAGAGTACACTATGCACTGTGTGTGCCTAGTGCACACACACACACACACACCATCACCATCACCGCAATCACCATGCTCGTCTTGAGCATGACCTCTACACCCTTGGGCTATGGAAGATGAAGGGAAACTAAATGAAGGATGATGGCCATAACCCTCGTGCGAGTCTTCGCCATCAACTCCCACCTATCCGCCATGTGCTCTACCACGCTCTCCCTTCTCATTCCCCTACCCTATGCTCCCCATTTCATCGCCTTATTCTCTAAATAAAGCTTGAGGTTTTGTGAGTATGTTTTCTTGCAATGTTTTGCCCATGTGAGGTGTGCGGAATTGCCACCTAGTCTTGTGTTTGGAGTGAGCTTGTGTATATATGAAGGGTGTGCGGATTCGCCATCCTTTTGTGGTGCCTAAGTACTAAGCCGCTATACCCCCTCCCTCACCCTCTCTCTCTCTCTCTCTCTCACTTGATCTCATTCGCTTTCCTCTTCATCATTACTCTCAAGCATCCATCTCTCTTGGATGAAAACTTTGTTATGGTGGTGTGTTGTTTGCGTCCTAGCCGCTGAAGCTAGGTGGTGCCCCCTGTTTGCTTTACCATGACAGGCTCGAGGCGCGCCATTCGATAACCGGTGTTTTAGAGGCCGTCGGGGTTCGGGGTTCGCTTTGCTCCCGTCACTGTTAAAGAGTCACGAGCTAGTTTTCCTCGTTTGCATAAAGTAGAATCTTGAATGCATCAAAAAAGACTTGTAGAAAAAGCCTTGTAAAAAAAACCTCTTTAAAAAGACTTGCAATTGCGTTGTTATGAGGTTTTAAAGGTTTCCTTTTCACATCTCTCTCTCTCTCTCTCTCTCTCTCTCTCTCTCTATGTGTGTGTGTGTGTGTGTTTGTTCACTCGTTTTCCTCTCTCGTGTCGTTAGTAATTCGATTGTCTTTTCTTACTTCCCCCCCCCCCCCCCCTCTCAAATATGACTGTATAAAGGGTCCCATTATCTCCAAAATTTATGGCCTCTCTCTCTCTCTCTCTCTCTCTCACACACACACACACACACACACATTAGCAATTATAGCTAAAGTCTTAGGATTGGTTGTGACTTGTGTTTGATCTCTCTCTCTCTCTCTCTCTCTCTCTCTCTCTCTCTCTCTCTCTCTCTCTCTCTCTCTCTCTTTCTCTCAATATTGTCCATAAAGACTCCCTTTTTTGTGTTTGTCAGTTTCACTATTGCACACAGAGCTTCACTATTTCCGGTCATCCGCATCTTTCTCCCACTATCCTTTTTCCCTGGCTATAGTCGGTTAAGAAACTCGTCTTTTATTAGCTAGATTGACCTCTCATCACCCCCCTCCCCCCCCCCCCCCCTTACGCACATACTCTCTCTCTCTCTCTCTCTCTCTCCCCCCCCCCCACCCCCCCCCACCCCTTTCTAAGAGTCCCCCCCAAAAAAATACTTTGGTTTTTTCTTTCTGTTGCCCTCCCTGTATCAGTCACATTTGTACGAAGAGCTCCCCTATTTTGAGTTCATCTCTCTCTTTCTCTCTCTCTCTCTCTCTCTCTCTCTCTCTCTCTCTCTCTCTCTCTCTGCCTCTGCTCATTGAATTCACTCAAATAATGCCTACTTTCATTGACAATTTAAAAAATCACGGTGACGATGAATATTTCTTGCGTACGTATGGTCTTGATATTGATATATTCAGTGTTTTTTAGTACATTGTAGAAACAACAATTGCACCAATAGATCTTTTGACAAACTTAGCTGTTTTTTCAAATGGGACTACAAACCACATCGACAAATGTAATAAATACTCTCTTAGGAAACAATGCTAGCACAAATGAAACAACTTACGATGGAGTCTACAGGTTGCTAAAAACCTCTCACAATTCATTGGCATTAACTATTCAGACGATCGATCTTTTTTGTGGAGAAAATCACTTGTGCATTGAGGTTACTGTACAAAGTGGACAGTGTAAGAAACAAAAGAGATTTATTGTTGGTGCATGCAACAATGCTGGTATGAAACAGTGAATACCGGTCATAGACATCGATGGAACTTTATACGTGTATCCTATGCGCGAATCTGCATCAGGCTCAGAAAGATTTGAAATTTAGACACCTTTAGAGGTTTCAAATCTTCACAGATTGCTGATTTTGTATCCTAATGATAGTAACAATGTGTCGCCAAAGAGTATTTGTGTAAAGAAACCAACACAATTCGTACAAAAACAGCATAACAACAAAAATAAAACGCCTAAGAAAGTCACATCAAAATATTCCTCCCCAAGATATTAAATCATAGTACTCGAGAAAGAGATTACATTTCAGTATACACCTACAAAAACATATTTAAAGGAAATATAGGATATTCCTTACGCAAACATTGCAATAGAATGCTTTTCAATTACCAAATAACGTTAACAAACAAAAAAGAAAGCTAGCAACATTGTTATGCAAACTTGTGAAGCTTGCAAAAAAAAGAGAAGAAAACTAGCAATAACTTACAAATCTTTACAAGACATTGGATTGAATGACATGAACAAAATTGTACAAAAACTAAACATGTTAGAAGAAAGACTGATCGCACCTCAAATATCCTTCTAAAAAATATGAGAGTTGACATACGATGGATAATATGGTTTACGTGGAAGCATTGTGAATGAACGTTATTGAAACACAAAGAAGCTTGCCAAAATTCATCAATGAGGAAAACTCGATTCTTATACATTTAAAAAGAAAACTAGAATACAACCATTGTTATTTGAGTGGACTAGTACGCCCACTACTCACTCTTGAAGCGTTGAAAGAGCTTCTACATTTTGATCTTTACACAAAAGATAACATAAATTTAAATGAGGATTGGTTGCGACATATTTCCCTCTTACAAAAGGCATACTCCATTCATCTTGCAATGTGCAATGACAACGACGAAGACGACGAGGATATTCATGATGTTCTCATTCACCAGTTTACATCGGCACAACAAATCATTGACTACAACGATAAAATCCTACACGTTGCACCTTGAAGGAAATCATCCACTTGGTTTATTAAAAGACACAATCTATGAAGAACTAGGTTTTCCAAGAATATTCTCTGGCGAACCACGTAAGTATGAGGCTCGAGCAGTTAAAAACTACCATAAAGCTGCAAAATGGGAATTACTTCATGGTGATAGATGATTTGCATTGGATATAGAAAACTTATTCTTTAAAGTAGTGAAAATAATGACCCAACAAATTATTTTGTCTATATGGGTGTGTTTGAGAAAGGTCAAGCTCGAAGGGACTGTTCTTTACACGCGAGATGTGTTGCACGATACAAACATCGACATAATTATTCAATCAAAGATAGTTTATAGAGATTACAAAGCTTTGAGAGGTTCTCCACATTATTAACAAAAAATAAAGAAAAATATCTTCACGATGATAAGAGAGCTAGGTCCTCCTACCTTCTTTGTCACTTTCTCGACTGCAGAGAGACACTGGAAAGAACTAATCAATTGTTTAGAAAAACTCACTCCTGTAACCAAAGATGACAACAAAACAAAAACCTCTTACATTAGAGGCCTTGTGCAATCGGACCTAAGTACATGTTCCAGATATTATTTAGACAAATTTCAAAGCTTGAAAAAACTACTCAACAAAGATAGTAACATACTAGGACAAAAAGTGAAAGACTATTTTTTTGTGACTGAATTTCAAAGTCGTGGTAGTCAACACGATTATGATCTAATATGGATTGAAAATGCACCTCAGAAATAAAATAGTGTAATGACATTCATTGACAAATGCATTAGCACTGACAAGAACCTTCTTCGGTAAGATTTGAGAGATGTTCAACAACACGCACATCAAAAAACTTGCTTGAAAAAAGGAAACAGATGTCGTTTTGATTTTACTCGATACCGGATGCCTTATACTTGTATACTTATACCATTGCAAGAAGAAGAAAAGAATAACAAACAACACAAAAAAAATATGAAGAAAATCAAAGAATTCCTCCAAACAACCAAAGTCAAGGAATTACCAATTGATTTCAAGGATTGGCTCAAAAAATTAGATATTCATTTTGACAATTACATATTAAGACATATTTAGAAATTTTGGAAAAGATGCGTAATTTTGGGACAATTTTTTGTGAACCATGTTCTTGGGTGGTGGTCGCATTGTGCTAGTTTGGGCCATTGGTGTCGACTTTGTTAGCCTGCATTGTTGCCAATGGTTCTGTGTCCGATTCTACTAACTTGAAGAAGTTGCATATAGGAATCAGGAGTATGCAAACAACTTAGAAAATTTTGATGTTAGATGGGTATCAAGAGTATGTAAAGGAATGGAAATGTTGAATTATTTATTGTAAAGTTAACATAAATGTATCTAACATAGATTCTCCTTGTTCTAGAAGTAGAGGTAGAATTTGAAGAAACTTGGAGCCCCTTAGATGGTTAAATGTGGGGGTTAACATGTCCAATGTCACTGTTCTAAACGCTTTGTCTAGTTGTCTTGTAAAACTCAATTTTGGAATGTGTTAGTTTGTGATAGAGAAATCATTTCTATTTTATGTTGCACAATGAAAGAATAGGAGCTTTTTTTTGTTAAAAGGTGTGTCCCAAGGAGTCCTTATTCTACATGAAAAAATGCTAAAACTTGAATTCTACTACTACTAGCCATTTTATTAACACAGATCTTTTGAGATTTGATTGCTCTCTATTTCCCCCTCTGCAAGCGTTGTGTATTGCATGGTCCACCCCCCTCCCTCCCTCCCTCTTGCACTTCACCGCATCTCTTATCATCGACACCTCGTCTGTATTGCTGAGATCCTCCACACCTCTTGGCCTCCCCACATTCTCTGCGCTCTACATTCTAAAGTGCTCAGTGTAGAATTTCCCCCCTCGCGTGCGTGAACACACACACACACACATACACAGAGAAAGGCCAATATCTTGGAAAATATGGAACTTGGAGGCAAAATTGAAGAGCATGCCACCATCATTTTCCTTGGACGTGCACCCCTCATCCCCCCCGATGCCATCAATATGGCAAGCCGATGCTAAAAAATGGTCACATGTACTCGGCTACCTCTCGAGCTCCTTACTTGCAACCTCATGATATGAAATTTCTACGATAACACAAGGTATTCATAGTCTCCATCTGCTGACCAGTCATTGTGCAACCCTCCCAACACTAGCTGGGAGCACTCATTGATCACCCTTCCCTTGACTCCCATCTCTGAGAGGACATTCAACATAGCATGAGAGAGAGAAGGGGGTACCGAGCTGTAGGATGGTGTCTCTAAGAAAAATAGGAGAATGGCACTCAACGTAGTCATCATCTAAAGAGGGCTCACATTGAGGTGTTGTAGAAGGTTGCCATACTAGAGGCACAAGGGGGTGGGTGTGTAGAAGTTAGGCATGCATGCAGAGGGAGTGTGAAAGAGGGCCAAAGCTTGTAGGCTGAGCTAAGTCTACTCAACTTCTATTAATCAAGCCATAAATAAATAGGGAGGCCAATTGGAATGAAGGCCAAATCCAGAGGGGAGTCGAAGGCGGGCTATGAGAGCGCTACAGGAGATAGCGTAGAAGAAGCTACAGGAAGAATAGGCCAAGGAGATCTAGTTCGTCGGGAGATACATAAAAAAGGGGGCACCTCAATGGGAATATTCTTTTTCATTAGTGTTGAGAAGCAGCCTGCATGTAGGTCATCTTGTGGCTATGTTAACAATGAGCGAGAGAAATCTCAGGGCTCACACAGAAACCATGGCTAGAGAAGCACAAAAAAAAATATCCGTCTATCTATGTTCTCAAAGCTCGTATTGATCCATCAAACCTAGGCAAAAAAAACCTCTGTCTTGCTCATCCCTCGTATGCACGGAACCTCTCTCTCTCTCTCTCTCTCCACGTGCCACCTTCCCCCCTTTTTCCCTTGAAGCCAATAAAAGCACCTGTCGAGATTCGGATAAAAAATATGAACCACAAATCGTGACTACATAGCATTCAAGTTGAAACACTGAAACTTGAGTTAGATAGAACACTCATTGCAAGATCAAACAACCCAAAGCCCAAAAGCTCATTACCTAGCTAGATTATGCTTAGCGAGATTGACCTCATTACCTGTGAATGCCCACATAGGTTTTTGCACTAAGCCAATCCACTGTAAAGGATCATGTGCAAAAAAATCCATGAGCAATATTCCTTATTAAAAAGAGAAGCTTCCCTGCTTTGCTTGCGTCTCTCCTAGGCATTCATTGCAGGAGAGCTTGCAGTCATCGTGGTTGGCTCCACCCATCTCAATCTCCTTTGCTACACATGCCCGCTGCTTTCTCCTCCTCGTGGCATCGTGTGCCTTTGCCTTTGCAACATCTTAACAAGATTCAATGTCTTTGCGCTATTTTTTAAAATGTCTAGGACATACTAGCATCACATGCACTGAGGTGTCAAAGGTAACACGACTCGAGCTACAGTTCGAGCAAGCTTGAGAAACCACAAAGGAAACACTAACTAATTTCGTCAAAGTTGACGGAAACGTCCGTCAAATTTGAAATCAAACGTTAGTTTTAAATTTTGAAAATGACAATGAAGACTTGTGACGTGTCTTCATTGTCATGACATACCATGAGCCCGTCAGAGATTGAAAGCTTGTCGCTCCACGTTAAAGAGTTGCAAACATGTAAGACAGGGTTTCTTAGAGGCAAAAGAACAAAAGCGCATGCCTATGGCTGTAGGCCAGTGGAAGCATGATATGCAAGCCTTGAATGACAGTGCTTGCACCCTAAGTTAGAGTGGACCCTTGATGCAAAGTTTGCAGAGTCGAGCAATGAAGGCAATGACGGAGGTCTCACAATGAAGTGTGACATGATCTTCAGCACGCCAATGACTATCCTGACTCCATCAACATTCTCAACTCTGTGCAAGGCGCAACTGGTAACAAATTCCCCCACGCATAGGTCTCTTTCTTTCTCTCTCTCACTTCATGAGCTTTGGCATGAAGTGAATGTCGCTGCTTGAGGAGCCATGGATTGCCACCTTTATCATGAGTGCAATTTTGCTTCTTCTAACTGTGTCATGCGAGTCTCTTCTTTTCCTCTTTCATGAACGTTAACGTTGTAGTCAGAAACATGGGCTGTTTCTGGTGCCTACAAGCACCCTCCATGAGCTGCAGCATGGAATCAGTGTCTCCTTGAGGAGCCATGAATTGTTGCCTCTCTGTCATGAAGCTTCGCTTATTTGCCTCTTTCATGAACTTTGTAGCCAAAAACCTCAACTATTGTTGATGCCTGCACCAAAGTACGTAACTTGTTATGTTGCAGCTGTTTTGGGAACCTTGCCTTTGCATAGAGCCTTTCACTGACTCTTTTGTGAGTCTCATATCCGATTCCAATTGCACCCCATGTGCTTTTTACACCTGCTCAAAGATCCTAGAAAAGATTACCCAAGAGCCCTACAAGATTTGCTACCTACTACGACCGTGCATTGTCAATTGGTGTGAGTTCTTACTTCATCAAGATTGCATTTAGTTCCTGTTGTAGGCAGAATTAGCTCAAGGTATAATGTTTCTCTTGGTCGTAAGCCATGGTTAAATGAAGGTGTTGGAAAACATGAGCCAAGTTGTTGCTAAGTTTTATGTAAACATCTTATTACAAAATCCCTTCATAATCAGGAGTCTCTCTCTCTCTCTCTCTCTTTCCATCCATGGTGTCTCCATCTCATCAGAGCCTTGAAGCCTCATAAGACAAAATCTCTACTCCTAGAATCTCTAGCTCACGAGGCTCGAATTTGAGTTTGAGATGCATGACCTCATCAGAGGCTTGAAGCCTCATAAGCCAAAATCTCTACTCCTAGAGTCTCTAGCTCACGAGGCTCGAACTTGAGTTCAAGCTGCATGACCTAGAGACTCAATTTTCAAGCCTCCTAGAAACCATTTGCAAAGGTCTCTCGTACATGAGGTGGCTTGAGATTAAGCTCAAGACCTTCTTGAGACAAAGACACTTGCAATACTCTTTCTAGTTGAGCATTCACTGTAGAGCTCCTGAGGCTCCAATTTGAGTTTGAGCCTCATGACCTAGGGACTCAATTTTCAAGCCTCCTAAGCTAGTGATTTTAGCAAAATTCATTCCAACTAGAAACTGTTTGTCTCTAGCACATGAGGCGGCTCGCGATTAAGCTCAAGAGATTCTTGAGACAAAGACACTTGCAATACTCTTTCTAGTTAAGCTTTTGGTCTATAGCTTCTGAGTTCGAGCCTCATGATCGCAACACTTAGTTTTCAAGCCTCATGAGCACTCAACTATGACTCGTTCTAGTTGAACATTGAGTCTCTAGCTCTTAAGTTTGAGCCTCTGGACTTGGACACTCAATTTTCAATGCTTATGAGCACTCTAGTAGAGCTCTTTCTACCTAGAAACTATTTGGAAGAGTTTGTATCCCAGGAGGTTTGAACTCGGTCTCTACCTCATGTGGCTCGAGATTATGCTCAAGAGATTCTTGAGACAAAGACACTTGCAAAAATCTTTCTAGTTGAGCATTCAATCTATAGCTCATGAGGCTCGAACTTAAGCTCAAGCCTCATGACCTAGAACTTAAGCTCAAGCCTCATGACCTAGAACTTAAGTTCTAGCCTCCTGACTTTCACACTCAATTTTCAATCTTCCTAAGCACTCTAGTAGAGCTCTTTCTACCTAGAAACTATCTGGAAGAGTTTGTTTCTCACGAGGTTTCAATTGAGTCTTTACCTTCTGTGGCTTGACATTAAGCACAAGAGCTTCTTGAGACAAACACACTTGGAATACTCTTTCTAGTTGAGCATTTAGTCTATAGTTCCTGAGGCTCGAACTTAAGTTCGAGCCTCATGACCGCCACAATTAGTTTTCAAGCCTCATGAGCACTCGACTATGACTTGTTCTAGTTGAGCATTGAGTCTCTAGCTCTTAAGTTCGAGCCCCATGACATGGACACTCAATTTTCAATGCTCATGAGCACTCTAGTAGAGAAATTCTTTCTACAGAGAAACTATCTGAAAGAGTTTGTAGCCCAGGAGGTTTAAATTGAGTCTCTACCTCATGTGGCTTGAATTCAGCTTAAGAGATTCTTGAAACAAAGACACTTGCATTACTCTTTTTAGTTGAGCATTCGGTCTATATGTCCTGAGGCTCGAACTTAAGTTTGAGCCTCATGACTAACCTCCACGCTTGGTTTTCAAGCCTCAGGAGCACTCGACTATGACTTGTTCTAGTTGAGCATTGAGTCTCTAGCTCTTAGTTCGAGCCTCATGACTTGGACACTCAATTTTCAATGCTCACGAGCACTCTAGTAGAGCCCTATCTACATAGAAATTATCTGAAAAATTTTGTATCCCAAGAGGTTTAAATTGAGTCTCTACCTCATAGGGCTTTAGATTCATCTCAAGATATTCTTGAGACAAAGACACTTGCAATATTCTTTCTAGTTGAGCATTCAGTCTATAGCTGATGATGCTGGAACTTAAGTTCAAACCTTATGACCTAGATGGTTAGTTTTAAAGCCTCATAAGCACTCTAGTATGACTCACTCTAGTTGAGCGTTGGCGTGCTGTCGTACGTTTGTATGTAGAATTTCATGCAAGAGTAACATATTTAGTGTTTTTAAGAGTGCTCGGAATATGGTTGGGAGCATAGCATTTCCTCACGATGGCAAGCTTGCAATGGCCATCATGTGGTGTAGGAGAATTTTTTTATATCATAACTTGGAATCTGAAGTCGTCAATGCCGGAAGTTTTTGGAGTGAAGATTATGCTATGGGCTTTTACCTCCACTGACAGTATCACTCATGCCGATGGAAGAGCGGTTAAAGCACTTATAAAAGATAAGGAATGGTCACCTCCAAAGGTGGAAAGAGGCACGCTGCAATCGGCATTGATGCACTAAAGGAGTTTTTTGTGACAAGTCTGCTGCCAGATCGAAAGCTTAAGTTCTTGATGCAACAGCCTCTAGACGCACAACTATAGGATACCTAGGAAGCGGGCGGGGTTTTTTTTTTATGGTATTGGGAGGATTGCTTGAAACAAGGGTGTGAATGGCCACTTGTAGTAAGAAGCTAATAAGAAAGAAAGGTTTTTTCTTTAATAATATTGTGGTGTGCTCACATGTGGACAAGAATAGAACCCAAATGAGTCTGCCTGCAAGAGAGTCGGGCAGCTCCTTATATTGCCAACCAATTAGTACATGCCAAGATAGTGGACCAAGTGTCCTCCCACACTAGGTGGTCGGACACAGCTAATGGACACACACACCACACCTCGCCCCGTAGGGAGAAAAAGATGCACATCTTTTTACAAGATTTTGGACTGAGATCGACATGACTTGACTCTTCGACGCCTCGTATGGGGGGAAGGTCATACAATGGCTTAACGACAACTAGGGACTGAGTGGACTTAAACGGCTGAGGACATACATCTCGATGTAGGCAAAGCATGAGGTCGCTATCCCTATGCTAATGGCTATACGAGGAACAGCTAGGGCATGTGTCATAGCGGCAAGGACACAATACAATATATTTGGCGACATACATTATTCTCTCAAAGGGGTTTCATGTGTTGCATTAGGTGCTTTATTGAAGATGAACTATTGTTCAGTGAGAGGTGCTTAAAGAAACATAAAAGGAACGCCAGCTGGAATGATTTGCAAGCTTGACTGTTTTGCAAATTATTCAGATCAAATTGAAGAACGTTGACAATCCAACCCGATCCAGATTGAGTGCCTGAAGATCAAGAAGCTTTGAGCAAGTGGTGTAATTACCGTAGCGGGAGCAGGGAGGGTTGCTTCACGTTGGTGTCATTGCTTGGAATGCAGCTTGTGCAGAGAGATGGGCAACCGGACAAGAAGGGGCTGCTGTTGCGGCACCTATTTATAGAGATTTTTCCACAGCGTCATTGCCTACAGCAGCAACACCTTCGTCTTCTCAGGCGGCATGGAGGATAGCATGGTCGCCTGCGAGGGTTGCACCATTACTTGCATCTGCAAAAGTAGCGGCAGGAAAATCTTGTGCAAACAGGGTATTCGTCTGCAACAAAGTTTGCAGCAGCTTCGACAGCACCAAGAAAAGTAATGATGGGTGCGTAATCTGCAGGGTTTGCGGCATCGTGGCCTACAAAGAGTAACAGCGGCTGCTGAGGAAGGCTCTTCCAATGAAGCAATAAATGCTTCCATGATGGCGGTGTCAGCCTCGACTGCAACAACTGAGTCGAGCGGGCTGGCTGTAGGATTGGTGCAGGTCTCCTCTGCAGTGGCGATTTGCGGCATGGACTCGGTAGCACCCCCGTGGGCAGCTGGATCAGGACCAGCATCGTCTGCAGGTTTTGCATCAAAGGTTTCCGATTGGACTGCACCAGCGGCAGAGGTTGGTAGATGAAGGGGGGCAAGAACTACAGCTTCTACAAAGGGACAGGTAGGGCTACCGACAGCAACTGAGGGGCACACGATGGCGCTCTCTTCTCTCTCTCTCTCTCTCTTATCTCTACCCGGTATCCCAAGCAAACACCATCGCTACTTCTAGGATGCTCCAAGAAAAGCAAGAAAAGGTTTCCAACTAACCTTTGCCCGTCAACTCCACCAATGTGGTGTGCTCACATGTGGACAAGAATAGAACCCAAATGAGTCTGCCTACAAGAGAGTCGGGCAGCTCCTTATATTGCCAACCAATTAGTACATGCCAAGATAGTGGACCAAGTGTCCTCCCACACTGTGGTTGGACACAGCTAATGGACACACACACCACATAATGTGGTATGCTCACAAGTGGACCAGAATAAAACCCAAATGAGTCTGCCTACACGATAGTCGGGCAGCTCCTTATATTGCCAACCAATTAGTACATGCCAAGATAGTGGACCAAGTGTCCTCCCACACTAGGTGGTCGGACACGACACACACACCACAATATCGAAGGGGGGCAGTAACAAAAAAGCGTGCAGAGGAATCATAAAAAAAAAGAAGCGCACCGTCAAAGTAGCCAGGGGTGAGGCCATCGAGCAGAGAGAGACGAGCAGAAGAAAAGATCAGCACGCTGTGGATGTCGATGACAACTTGAGTAGATAGAGAGTTTCGAAGAACGCGTGACGAGACAGAGGGTGGCGGGGAGCACGCAAGGAGAAAGAGAGCCGGCCAGGAGGAGAAAAGCAAGAACAGGCCGCCGTAGATTGCAAAGCTGACAGAGGGGGGCTTCTTGTGTCGAAGCCAGCAAGAAAGGGAGCTGGTTGACGCCGTTGAGAAGGAACTGCAGGAATGAGCACGAGCTGGGAGAATAATTAGAGCGAGCGCGAGTTGGGAGGATAATCAAGCAAGGCTGTCGAGAAGAAGAGCCAGAGCGAGAGCTAGTGACAGAGGTTATTAAGCAGGCCGCTGTCAAAGATAGAGGAGCTCTAGAAACTGCCCGAGAAGCCAGAGAGATATCAATGAACAGAGAGGGGGGAATTGTCGGGGTCGTTTTTGGCGAGGGCGAGCAGAGTGGGCCGCCCATGACCAGGAGACCCTAGTGTGTAGACTGCTTGATTTCTATTGTTCGTTATGTGCAAAAGACCGAACAGTTGAAGTGTATGGTGTTTATGGAATGGTTTTGCAGATTGTAGTAGATACAATAAGGTAGCAGGAGGTTTTCTTACAAAGAGGGGAAACAAGGGATCCAATAAGGGCAGTATAGAGCCTCAAAGGAGGGAAACAAGAGAGCTAATAAGAGGCGGTACAAAACCACAAAGAAAGTCTCTCTCTCTCTCTCTCTCTCTTACTCTCTCTTTCATTATCAAGAAGTTAAGAAGCTACCAGTGCCATTAATATTCTAGTTTTGTAACTAAAGTCCATTTTGATTATGAACTATCAAGTTGAAATTCTCCAGACATCAGTTGTAAGCTTTCAGAGTGAATGAAAAACCCATGGTTTGGTGTTATGCATCTTTCTCTGACACTTTTCCTATAGCCAACAGCCCTGTGCTGATCCAGCTCACTAACCGCACTTATTTTTCCCCAACAGTGTTTAGTCTCTAGCTCTAGGGATCGAACTTAAGTTCCAGCCTCATGACTTGCACACTCAAATTTCAATCCTCCTAAGCACTCTAGTAGATCTCTTTCTACCTAGAAACTATCTGGTAGAGTTTGTATCTCACAAGGCTTGGATTGAGTCTCTACCTTATGTGGCTTGACATTAAGCACAAGATATTCTTGAGACAAACACACTTGCAATACTCTTTCTAGTTGAGCATTCACTCTATAGCTCTTGAGGGTTGAACTTAAGTTCGAGCCTCATGACTTGGACTCTTAGTTTGCAAGTCTCATGAACATTCTAGTATGATTTGTTCTAGTTGAGAATTTGGTCTCTAGCTCCGAGGCTCGAGCCTCATGGTGTGGACACTCAATTTTCTATCCCCGTGAGCACTCTAGTAGAGCTCTTTCTACCTAGAAACTATCTGGAAAATTTTGTATCCCAGGGAGTTTGAATTGGGTCTCTACCTTATGTGGTTCAAGACTTAGCTCAAGAGATTCTTGAGACAAAGACACCTGCAATACTCTTTCTAGTTGAGCATTCAGTCTATAGCTCATGAGGCGCGAACTAAAGTTCGAGCCTTAGACCTAGATGGTTAGTTTTCAAGCCTCATGAGCACTCTAGTATAACTCGCTCTAGTTGAGCATTTAGTCTCTAGCTCCAAGGTTCGAACTTAAGTTCCACCCTCATGACTTGCACACAATTTTCAATCCTACTAAGCACTCTAGTAGAGATCTTTCTACCTATAAGAAGCTATCTAGAAGATTTTGTATCTCACAAGGCTTGGATTGAGTCTTTACCTTATGTGGCTTGACATTAAGCACAAGGGATTCTTGAGACAAACACACTTGTGATACTCTTTCTAGTTGAGCATTCAGCCTATAGCTCCTGAGGGTTGAACTTAAGTTTGAGCCTCATGACCAGGACACTTAGTTTTCAAGCCTCGTGAGCACTGTAATATGACTCATTCTAGTTGAGAATTCAGTTTCTAGCTCCGAGGCTTGAGCCTCATGATGAACTCAAGGCTTGAATTGAGTCTTGACCTCATGTGGCCCGAAATTATGTTTGAGTGTCATGACCTAACGACTCTATCTCTAAGCATTGTGAACACTCTAGTATGACTCTTCCAAGCTGGAACCCATCTACAAGAATCCTATCTCAATCTCTAGCTCATGAGGGTCGAGCTTATGTTTGAACCTCATGATTAGGAGACTCACTTTTCAAGCCACATGAGCACTCTAGTCATCTTCAAGAGTGTTGATCATGGTGGGTTCAAGAGCCTCATGATCTAGAGATTTTTGCAAAACTCTTTCAAGTTGAAATCCATCTTGAAAATTCTTTAGGCCATGAGCCTCTTGACCCTTATGACCTAAAGACTCAATTACTAATCCTCACGAGAGGAATCTTTCTATTCAGAGACTATTTGGAAGACTATCTATAGCACTAAGCGTGAGAGCCTCATTAGCTAGAGGCTCTTGGAGAAGTATTTATGATTGAATTGAATTTTCTAAAGTCTTGACATGATAAGGGCTCTTGAATCTCAAGCATCATGACCTAGAGACTTAATGTTCAAGGCTCATGAGCACTGTAGTAGGCTCTTGACTCTTGAGCCTCATGACCCATAGATTCAAGCCTCATGAGAACTCTAGTAGCAATCTTTCTAGCTTCAAATCATCTGCAAAAGTCTCTTATATTTTGTTGAGGACTGAACATAAGTTCAAGCTTCATTAGTTAGAGACTCTAGCAAAACTCCTTCTAATTGTTGGCAATCTTTATGACTTTCTAGCTCATTAGTTTGGGCCTCATGAATTGGAGACTTAATTTCAATCTTCATGAGTGGTCTAGCAAGATATTTTCTAGATAGGAACCATTATCAAAAGTCTCTACCTCACCATGCTAATATTTATGTGATCATCCTTACCTAGAAACTCCTGAATCTAGCTCCAAACTACTTGCTAATTTTTGCTTCATCTTGGTCTGTGGATTGACAAGTTTGGTATATGACGATATGGTGAAGTTAAAAAATGTTTTCTATGTGTTGAAAAGTTTGATATTTGATACTATTTGAAGTTACATTTTTCATGTCTCCTCCAAATTTTTGATATCTCTCTTTGAAGGGACTCAATTTATGGTTTGAGGAGCATTAAACACTTGCATTTGGAGGAGACTGAATCACAATATATGAAACATGCTAGAATCAAGTTTTTGTCTAGGAAATCAAGGTGATGTTAGAATACAAAATACATTATTTGAAATTGACGATTCAAGAAAGCCAAAAAATAGAAATAACTTCACACTAGGGCTACATTTGATTATGAATTGCCTACATAACTAAGGCTACTTGTTAATATCTTTTTGTTCTTCATTTGTTATCTTGGTGTTTCTAAACACCATTCTCATTTGAGATCCTCTTAACATGAAAATTGCTTTAGTAGGGCTTGTAAACAAGTCTAATTTTGTTTCTCATTTGTTATCGCAGTTTCTTAATACTGTAGTCTTTGATGGTTCTTTTGACTCCATTGCCCTCTCCGATTAAAATGTCTTGAATTTGCAAACAATATATTGTTTTGAGTGGTGCAATTTTTTATGGAAGTGTTGTTCCTTAAAGAATTCTTCTTACATATCAACAATGTTAAAGTCATAGTTTCAATTTTGTCATTGAATATACGCAAAGAAATCTAGCTATGTGTTGAGGCTATGGAAATATGTTAACTAGAAATTTATGATACCAAACTCTAGTCACATATAATAGCCTTGAACTACGTTTGAGCCTCATGCGCACATGCTAGTTTATGTGAGGCATGTGAAGATTGAACTTAAGTTCAATCCTCATCTTAGTATCCTACAATGCAACAAGAAATTAGGCTTGAAATTATGTTTGAGCCTTACATCCTTGTGCTAGTGCCTTGAACTATGTTTGAGTATGTCCACTTGCTAGTAGGCAAGGCATATGAGGTGCAAACTTAACTTCAATTATATTCTTATTAATATCCCACACAACCAAAACAATTAAATCTTGAACTCAAGTTTGAGTCCCATATTTATGTGCTAGTGCCTCATTTTCATATGGCACAAAGGGTTCCCACAAATAACCAAGAGGTAAAATATAACAAAAACTAGTTGAGTTTTATGTTTCATTTAAATATGTGTTTATTGGCAACTCGATCAAAAATTGTAACACCGATCGTGCTGATGAGACGAAGAACAACAGACATTTTTACAAACAATTTCAATCCAAAAATTTAAAAATTATGGAACACTAACACTGACATCCAATACATAGTGAACGTGTACGGAGCTGCTGCATAATTCTTATCATACATAACGAAAATGGATAGCACATTAATAAGAGCTATTAAAGCTGAGATCAATATTTGTATTGCCAATAATGCCAACAATATTGAAGGATTACGATGCATTGGAAACAAAATCTTTAATATGCAACAATTAAGTGCACAACAAGCTGCTTATATTGTTTTGTCTTCACCTTTGCACAGTTTTACCAGAGAATTTATTTTCATCAACACAAATCCTCCAGACCAATGCTCACTCATTTTGAAAAGAAAAGAAACACTCAAATAATCAGATCTAGACAGTAAAGACATATTTTTTGAGAATATCGTCAACAAATATAGCAAAAGACCAACATACTTTCATAATATCTGCTTCGCAAATTTTGCTCGTGCTACAAATATTGTGGATGCAAAATTGTTTCATTGAGAGACAACCGAATCAGTCGTTATGTCCGATACAACAAGCATAAAGATCCTAACAACTTTTATCGGGAACAATGCTTGCTATATTTACCTTGGCAGAGCGACGAGAACCAGCACCTTCATTGCTCTAAAACGTGGGAAGATATATACAAACATCATTTAGATCTTGTGTCCTACAATGAGAATAAATTCAACAAAAATATTGTAGACAAAAATAGTATCTCACAAACTGCAACAACATCGACATCATGTTCCTTTGCTTCTTCACATGAAGATATGCACAACAACATCGATTCAAATCTTCCATACTTGAACACTACCAACAATACAAAGCTTGCAATAACAAATCTAATCGGGATTTCAAATAAACAAATTCATGAAGGCTTACAAATGCTAAATATCTAGCAATGTCTTTTGTTCGATGATATCATGTTGAGAAAACAAACAAATCCAAACAAAGCAATACACCTATTTCTTACTGAAGGTGCTCAAACTGGTAAAACATTTTTGTTGTTACTATTGGTTCAAGGCTTACTACGACACTACAATTTTAAATTACCTACAACATTGAATCTGCTAAAATTTTGTTCATGGCGTACACTGAAAAAGAAGCATTCAACATTGGTGGAACCACAATTCTCCTCTCCGTCTCCCACATTGGTGGAACCTCATTGAGCGCAAAAAAATTAGATGAACTCTCTTCACAATATACAAATTTACAATAAGTGGTTATCGATGAGATATCCCTCGTTGGACGAAGTATTTTCCAACAAACTGATGCATGACTTTGTGCTATAAAAAATATACATGATAAACCATTTGCTGGCATGGACGTTATCCTTTATGGAGATCTTTGTTAAGCGAGTCCTGTTCGTGACACCTGGATCTTCTCATACCACAATAATATACTCAGCACATTGCTAATTTTATTTTGGCACTCACATATCAAATGATACAAACTAACACAGAGAACGCGACAAGAAATATAAGATTCATTGAAATTTCAAATTGAATACGTAAAAGTGAACACACAGAGGAATATATCATACACTTGAATGATTATTATTGCGGTGAACCACCTCCATTGAATAACTATTCTTATTTTCCTTTACGATAATAAAAAATAGATGCGTACAATAAGTACACATTCGAAATCACACCAAGAATACCAAATATATTTGAAGCTACTGACAAAAAATCCAAAACTTATCACAAATACATAAAGATTCAAGAAGATTCAAAACAATGCGCAGGCCTGCAAAAAACCTTGCATTTGAAGCCAAACGAACTATCCGCCAAAAACTTAAACATTACAAATGGACTTGTAAATGGATTTGATAGACTTTACAAGAGCCATTCATAGACATCAAACAAAAAAATAATTTGGATTGAATTTTACAATGTCGGAGAAGGTCAATGTAGAAGATTTGAGAACCAACATCTTTTTATTTTACAGAATCTATATCAAGAAAATGGACTCCCCTAAGAAAAATCACAAGAGAGTTTCAAGTCTGAAAAATCTGTTAAATGTTGTATCAAGAACACAATATCCTGTCTAGCATGCATCAACTCAAACTATTCATAGATCTCAAGGATTCGCCTCTCCAAAATTGACCCAAAACAAATAAAAACAAATAAGATAGAGCTACAAGAAATAGAGCTCCATAAGCAAGAGGAAACATGGAAAACTATACACAAAAACTTGATAGACTTTGTAGACAACAATATCATTATTCAATCTATAAACATAGTGTCCATATCTGCGCATTACTTTGACATTATAGAAGACACAAGCCTTATGTCATCACACATTCTGTGCATCCAAGAAATACACACAACAAAATCAAGAAACACATTTCTTGGATTTGATTGTTTATCCTCTGAAGGACCAGTAGGTGTTCTTATACTACACAAGAATAGGTCTCACTTTATTGACACAAGCAAATTAATATCAGACGGGATAAAATTGTTTCGTCGAACATGTCTACTACAAAAAGCAAGAAATTAAACGTTGTTTCATTATAGAGACATCCTTCATCAAAACTCTTGTTCCTTTACAAAGCACTGATGAAAACTTTGCATGCATTGGACATGACCACGGAAACGATAATCACAGGAGATTTCAACATAGATGCAAGCAGTAGCAATAGTTTCTATATCTCTCTACAACATTACATGGCATTGTATGAATTCAAATAGATAATCAAAGAACCAAGAACAATAAATTACTCAGCATTGGATCAAATTTGGGTCAACTCAATTGTAAACAAATTCTCATGGGGGACAAACTATTGCTGTTGGTCTCATCATTCCATCACTTACATTATCTTGCCACTAACACATGGTAGGCCCTTGTAAAGTTTAGCTTCACTTCTTGGCTTGTTTCCAAACGTGTAAGAACTACCTACTACCTCCCCTAGTCACCTACAAAATATCTGCCTCGTTGCCATAGTACCTTTCATCTATCCATTATATGGCACCATCACCTCACCTCTGTTGTCCCCCACCCCATCCCGCAACTTTGTGCCTCTCTCTCTCTCTCTCTCTCTCTCTCTCTCTCTCTCTCTCTCTCTCTCTCTCTCTCTCTCTCTCTCTCTCTCTCTCTCTCTCTCTCTCTCTCTCTCTCTCTCTCTCTCTCTCTCTCTCTCTCTCTCTCTCTCTCTCTCTGTGTGTGTGTGTGTGTGTGTGTGGGCACGCGCGCGCACGTGCACGCGCGCGCGCGTGTGTGCTCTCACAATTGGATCTTGGACATATGTCCCCCCTTCCTCTCTTGTCTCTCTTCGCTTCCTCGGCATGTGTCTCTTGCATCTCTGGTTACCGACCTTTCCCTTACATGAATCTCAGAATGTTAAGGACGTCTAAGGTGTTGAACCCCCTTGACACTTAGCATAGACACATGCTTGTTGTGTGAAGGAAGAGAGAGAGAGAGAGAGAGAGAGAGAGAGAGAGAGAGAGAGAGAGAGAGAGAGAGAGAGAGAGAGAGAGAGAGAGAGAGAGAGAGAGAGAGAGAGAGAGAGAAAGAGAGAGATATTTCCAACCTTGCAACCCAAAGCAGCCCTGGTGCATGCAAGAGAAAGAGAGAGAGAGATTTGGAAAATCTCGCGATCTCATCCAAGAAAGCGAGCACCCAGATTAGAAAGGGAGGTGCATGGCCTCCACTGAAGCTTGCTCAGATCTGCATCTTTTTATATTCTTTGTTTTTTAATAAAGTTCAGTAACTAATCCCCTACTCCCCTAGGCATGCATTTTGCACATGGCCTACACCATTTCAACCATGCATCCTCGTACACACTTGCAAATGTGGATTTTGAAAATCAAAGCAGTCTTAACCTTAAGCTTCATGCAAACTCCATCACTTCATGAGTCATTTCTTCCCTAGAGTTCCTAGATGATGAGCTCACATTACAGATAATGGAGGAGGATACCACAAAGGAGGGCACAAGGAGGAGATCTTAGAGGTCGATGAGTTTGTGTCCCTCTATCACTAATGTCAAGGGGATTAAACCTAGAAGAAGAGCTCCCTCTTCTAGGAGGAAGTTAGAAAAGGCAAGGAAATTAATTTTTGTGACATATAGGAGCATCAACTTGATGTTGCAAGCAAAAGAAAGCAATAAATGGGGAAGAAGTTATTAGCAACAAGCTAACACGAATACCATTTTTCGGAGCTCTTATTGTAAATAGACTTATTATTTTTTATAAATCGGGAATATTGTAACTCCTATTTTTTGGATAAACCTTGTAATTGATGAGCCGGGGCTACAAGCTTCCAGATTGTATCAACCTGTTATTACCCATCTTTGGTAGAGCTCCCAAATTATTAGTTTCGACCTCCAAAAACCTTGGTTAAGGTATAAAAGCCAATAGTTGTAAGTTGTTTGTAAGTTTTGGATAATGAAATACACAGTGTGAGCTAATGGTGCTTACTTCTCTCCTTCTCACGCTTCCTACTCCCTCCCCGGTTGTCACATTGCAGATGTGTTTGTTGCATTGCAACCGCAGGTAAGAGCTCTACGCATTGACGTAAACACATTACAGTATTTCATAGCTTTTGGCCTCGCTGACCCGCGGCTAATTTCGTCATTAAGTAGTATTGGGGCATCATTAAGTAGTATTGGGGCATCATTGCTAAGCATTTAGATGCATTCTGGGTCGAAAACGACTAGGTAAAAAATCCACTGCTGTTAATAATCGCGAATTTGACACTTGACCTAAAGTGGGGTTTGAGGCCATAATCATGTATGCTTAGGTCTTATAAACTTGTCCTAGAAGTTTTATTATGTTTGGATGTCATTTGTTGTGTAACGGATGTGATTGTTTGCCGATGAGCGATTGGCTTTTGGTGATTTCAGTCACTTGAGTGTAGCTTGAGTTGGATGCGAGTTGTTTGCTGTTTTCCGAGATATTGACACCCTCTTGTAGCCTCTATACACTAGTCGAGTAAGCTTCATCCCATTGATTGACAATTTAATCGTGGTTCTCGCTAAAACTGCAATAAGATAGGATAGTGAGGTTAGACACACGTCCCACATTTGGCGTTGTTGTCGGGGAACAAAGAGACCTAAACTGCCAAATTAAGTTTTGACTTGATTAATAGGCTTAAAACAACTCATGAAAAGACTTTCCATGAAAAAAGTGCAAAAAATTATTCATTTTGGACATAAAATAAATAATCATGATTATTTACTTTCAGCTCAAATTTGACTAAGGTTGATACCAGTGACTCATTGCATGTGTATAAACAACTTTTGTAACGGCACAAAAGATTTGGATCACCAAACTGGCAAAAAATTGGAAAAAAACTAAAGTTTGTATTGACTTTCCGAAAGTCGAGCGTAAATTGGGACAAAAGTTTGTCCAAACTCAATGTACTTTGATTCATACACTTATATTGATGTGATAAACATGTATACATGCTCACTTGACCAAAAAGATGTCGGTTGTATATAATCACGATTATTTATATCTATCCCATTTTTCAACTTTTTTGACTAAGCTAGCATACCACTAGTTTTACCATGTTGTAATAAGCCCACAACCCAAATTTGGTAAGATTTGGATCATTGGATTGAGAATTGTGACCAAAATTGCAACGTCAGTCTGCGGTCACAAAACTGATGACCATTTGACCAAAAATAGTCCAAACTTGATAAAACTCGGCTAGAGACCTTAATTTTGAAGTGCTTAACAGATCTGTGTCAAGATTGGGAGAAAAACCTGCAAAAAAATAGCCAGAGTAAATAATCCGATTATTTACATCTGCTCCAAAAATTGACAATCTTGCATATTTGAGCATACCACAAGGTCAAGCATATCAAGTAGACTAAAGAAATCAATTTTGGTGAAATTTGGATCACAAAAGTGAGACTTAAGCCAGATTCTTGAAATCAGAGTCTTCGCACACAAAGCAGTTGATAAACTTGAACAGAATTTGTCCAAACTTTTTGAAACTTGTCCAAGGATCTTAACAAGTTGTACACTTGACAAATCAAGCCAAAAAGTGCAAAAATTTACAAAGTTAAATAATCATGATTATTTACTACTGCTACACAGAGCCATCCATTTTGACTTTTGAGCTTGTACAATGTTAGACCAACATAATACAAGGCTACCGAGAAAGTTTGGTTTCAATCGGATCCAAATTGGTACATGTTCACTCAGTTTTTGAGTTGTAGATTAGGCCTTTGATTTTTGCCAAAGTCGCGTTTGGAAATTGTAACTCAATTAGCTTGATTTGCAGTGATACACAAAGACCAATCATAATAGATAGCAAAAACTATACTATCTTTAAAGAAGAATAGCTAACTTGATCAAATTTGTACAGGAACCAGGTTGTAGACGAGGAATCGGTAGCTCAGACAAAAAGTGCAATACAGACAAGTGGAAGAAATTGACAGCAAGTCAATCCCAAGGTAAGTAGTCTATCCAGATCTTCATAAGTCTTTATGAACCTTAGATCTGGTCGTGTACTAGAAAATCAAGGCATACTTGGAGAAACCTCCAATAGAGTATCCACTCAAGAAAGCATGAATCAAGGCAATTCCTTGCACACAATTCTAGAAGAAGTCTCAAGCACTTTTTAAAATTCAATATCTGAAATGTCTTTCTATTCAACTCACTCGAAAACCGGAACGACAATGCGCTATAAGCATATACTCTCTTTTTATAAGAATAATTGCCATGGAGCTCGGGTTTGCCTAGATCGAATGAAGAGTATGCCATTCCCATTGATGACCATGATATTGATTTTGAAGAGGAGATCAGGGCAAAAAAACAAGGAAAAACGTACATGGATCAAAACAGAACTTAGTATTTACAAGTCAAAAACCCTGACGTGATAGACAAATGGGGTTAGAAGTAAACACCATAATTCCAGATATGACCGCAAAGGAAGGACCATCAACTTTAGAATTTGAGGGATACGATAAAGTCGATTTGAACCTTTGAAACGGCTTAGTACGGATAATCCTAGGATCGGAGTCTATTGTTGGGAGGATAGAAACGTCAAAGATCTTTTGTGGAATTTGCATGCCAAATCAGGACAATTGAAGGCCATGAAGATCATCTATATCTTCAAGATCAAGGATAAGGGATCAGCTAAACTACCAACCTACCTGTTTAGGGATTTTTATAACAACAACTTTTCTATGATGACTCCTGAGGAGGTAGAACAAACCAAATACCAAGGGTATTCCATAAGGGATTGGATATTGGGACAAGGACCATAAACAATTCCAAGAGATGAACACCGTGCGAGATCTTCTGAGAGTAATGTGAAGAAACCAGAAATCAACTCATCATGCAAAAAACCGGGTGACACTAAGGCCAATTCAGGGCTACATGAGTCACTATTTCCAACAGACTGGTTTGAAGGACTAGGAACAGGATCAACTACCTAGAGACCGGGAGTTGAACCAAATAGACGTGTCAGACCAGCTGATTTTCAGAAATGGGTAAAAAAATACAGTGGATCAGAGGATCCATATGACCACTTAGCAAGCTTTAAACAAGTGCTAAGAGTAGAACGCATATTCGATTTCCATACTCAATTCGAGGGGTTTGGAATGAAATTAGAAGGGAAAGCATTAACATGGTTCCAGAACATTCCACTGAGGTCAATCATGGACTTAAACACATTAGCTCAAGGATTAGTAGCTGCTTGTTCCAAAACGGGGATCAAACACAATATGGTAGATCAAATCTATAGCTTTAAAGTGTTTAGGGATTGTGCAACTCGATTGAAACTTCAACCTTCTCACCAACCTCTAAATCCATATGTACCTCTTTTGCATAGAAGTCTGAATCTGCATCTTCATTCTCAAAAGAATCCTCTAGATAGCCTTTCTCAACATCGAGAGAAACCTCAGCAATATGCATGGTAAACCTCTCATCAATTCTCGCACCTTTTACCAAATACCTCTCCAGCTTTACATCATAAAACTTTGCATACCTCTCAAATATGGTGTCTAATTCCCTTTCCAAATCATCCTGGTAGGTATGCTCCCAGTCACTTGTAACCGACTGCTCAAAAACCTCCTTGGAGTTAGTCTCTGACACAATATCTTCACCCCTTTTTCCTTTTTGACCCATCCCTAAATTATCTTCAACTGAATCATGTCTCCACTCATCTAGGGAGAACCTTCTTCATTACATGACTCTAGTGTCAGCATAGAGCTAGCATCCTCTTCTTGCTTCAAGGCATCCCCATGTATACCCTTCATATCCATAGCAGATAGATGCTCACAAACCTGCTTGCAATTTATACTCTGTGACACAAGACCTAAATCCCTTTTATGCCTCAGATATTGTTTGCATACCTGCAGGTAACCGAAATTCTTAAAACCCTGTATTGTAGGCACTTTATGGAAAGCATCTTTATTTGCATCTTCAGACATATCAAAAATATCACCCCAATCACAGACCATATCCGAAGAGGTTTCTTGCTCTTCTACTCTATCCTCTGATGTCACTTCAACATGTATAGCATTCCCAAACATTTCTCTATCTTTGATTTGTGAATCTTGAAGATTCATAGCTTCATCCGTAGAACCCCAATCCTCATGCAGAGAATCTGCATCTGTCATTCCTGCAAACACGACTTCAAAAACGTCATCATCACGAATAGGCAATCCAAAAGCAGCTGCTGAAGGCTTCAAACTTTGCATAACACCTTCCTCTACCATGGAATTGTGAAAGCTTGCTGCATCTAGCTCTAAATAAGGCACAATTTCATGAGTCATCTGCATCACATCTGCTACCCCATATATACAAGACATACATATTACTCTGTCAATGCACTCCTCTTCTTCCACCTCGTCTAGCTGAGGTACTTCACAATCCGCAATGCTACTAGTAGAGCTATACTCACAAAGGAAGAGATTTTCAGTCACCCCCTCTAAATTAGCACTTTCGTAGCTAGGCATATTCATTTGGGTAGTACCACATGCATCAAACTCGCATAGGAAAGCATTGATAATGACTTATTCATCCTGGTATATGTCTTCAGCATAGGCATCCGGCTCTTCTAAACTTGGTAAAAGTTCCTGGATCTGCTCAAAAATAGATTGTAGCACATCACTAATATAGCCGTCTTCCACCTGTTTTCCCTTCACATCCTCTGTCAAAACCATAGCATCCTCATCCTTGTGTATAAACTCATGTGCATCTTCAAATGAATCAAAAGGAGCGTCTAAATCATCTATCATAGCCGACGAGTTTGCATCATCCTCTAAGTCGCTTTGAGCCATTTCAGGCGCTTGGATAGCATCATGAGAGTCATTATCTTGAGATACGAAGGTTACAAGACCCAAACATGCATAAATAGCTTCCACTATGTCTGCTTCATCTGCATACAATAAATTTGCATCTTGCAAAAGATATGCATCTATTACTACTTCTAAATTAGCCTGTATGGATGTGTTGACACTTGCATGGCTTACAGTAGACACCAACTCTAGCTGGTCACATCCACTTCCACTCTGCTCCATCTCTTGGTTTTGATGTTCCAAGCATACCTGTGTTATAGCTATAAGAAACTCACCTCAGTTGCTTGCATATACACTTGCATAGTCTTGAGCTTGGTGCTTGAAATCATCACTCACAAGTTCAACAAATGCTGCAATCATCCGAGCTTCTGGAATGGCTTGAAGCCTCATCTCTGTCACATAGCACTCAAGATATCCTTATGGATCATAGCTGTGCGCTCCTTGCCGCACTGTCGAAGCAAGGGACTTGCCAATACACCGTATGCGAGCCACAAACGGCTCCAAGCACACAACAAGCCTAAACTAGCAAGCTCAAGAAAACAAAGGGTGTGTCACTCACCGCTCTACGCTCGCCTTCGTGGTGGATTCCTCGCCGCGATGAAGAAGAAGCTGCAGTCGTGCCGCGCTCAACCGCTTCGCCGCCGTCGTGCCTTCGTAATGCTCGATCGCACACACACTCTCCCTCTCTCTCTCTCTCTCACACACACACACACACAAGGAGGTGAAGAAGAAGAAGAAGATGGAGATGGAGCAAGAGCACTCTTCAATTGCACAAATGAGAGAATGAGTAAAAATTAGGTTTAGTTGGCTTTTATAGGAGCTCACCCCATTCACACTTGGGCGCCCATGCTTAACCAACTAATCCCTTGAATGTCCAAGTTAAAGTGCGCCTCTCATCGGCGATCACTCTACCTTTCCCTATTGGTCCGACAAGCCCGGTACCTGACTCTACCAAATACATAATACGCGTCCATCGTAGGTGATGGGTGTCCGTGTGCCATGAGGGTTAACATGCCCCCCTTCCTGATGTAGATTCCGTCCTCGGAAGCTATTGAGTTGAAGTTGGTTCGTCGAGGTGGAAGAGCATTTGAGATGAATGTCCTTAGCCTTCTTCAGTCACTGCAAAATCAAACAACATTGGCACAGTAATTGCATTCTCTTAAAAGGCATATGCAGTTTTAGGTAGAAAAATTGATTGGTCAAAGAATTTCAAACAATTTGTTAGCAATGAACATTAAATTGCAATGTAATCAAATGCATAAACAGATGTAAAGGTAAAAAATTAAACAAGTCTGGGGTCACTAATTTGACGGTCGAAAAGCACTAGAGATCGAATATTAATACCATGGGTAAGCTTCTTAATTTTCTGTGGTCAATTAAGTTGTTTAATCGCGAGAGCCAAGTATTCATGTTCAAGGGCTGACTAGAGGCTATATCTAGAAAACCTTGTAGTTAAGCTACCATAAAAGGAATTTCTCATGAAATCATCGCCTGACTGATTACTTTTTCTTTGACCCCCTAAGGTCTTTTCACAGTGATTCAATTATGATGTGTGTGCTTATTTTGTATGCCTTGGGTTTTTTGCTTTTCAAGGAAAAGCGCCCACACTGGGAACCTCTAGGGCTCTAGTACCATAGGCAATACATGTGAGTGAAGTACCAAATCAAGCTGAGATTTCTCTTCCAGCTTAAAATTTTACATTGTGGCACTTTGATTTTTTGTTTGTTCATTTTCATCATTTTAATTTTGTAACTTTGGGAGGTCATATAACACTGTTACATTCCCCAGGCTCATCACATTAGTAAACTCCCTTTATAATACTTAAGCTAAAGGTCGATAGGGTTAAGCCCACTAGAAAGCCCTAGTACATTTCATACAATGCTGCCTAAATCGGATTAAGAACCTAAGTAACCATTGATTATTAGGAAGGCATTCCCCATGATATTAAAAGAAGATTTCTAATACCTAGCTTGGTCAAACTAGCTTAGTCGGACTGCTTGATTTTTAAACCTAGACAAGTGATTATGACAAAACATTACATTGAATTAAATGTTTGATACTAAGCCAATGCGCTGAATATTATGCTACCAATCATAATCAAAGCAGACAAACATGGATGCAAAAAAGATAAGGGCAATGCTAATGGATAAGAAACACCTGTTTGTGTTGATGGTCGTGCTTGATTTGAAGGTTCCATGAAGATCCAAATCCTATCAATAGCAACACGCTCCTGTACACACTATGAAACACAAACAATACCTCTAGGAGGCACATCAGTGGGAAAAGAGAACTTTGCTAATCACTCAACTCTAAAACAAAAACACTCCTATCGTACTAATCTTACCTACCCTCCATCACTCAAGTGATGAGGATCAAAGGTGGTTTATGGCATAGGTTTCTGTTTCACTGTACCAGATGTGACATGTGTAGGTCTGAGTCAATGTTTTGACTTTAATGTGCATACTCGTTTGCTAATTGCTCTTGCTCTTTTTTTTTTAAAATTGTTTTGTGAGTATAAAGCTATATATATACATTCCCTAAGATCGGAGATTAAGAGGTCAGGGAAAAAGGTTGAGAGGGAAACAAATGAATGATGACTGTCAGCAAACACTCCCCCCTTCCTTGGGTAGATCATACTGTTTGAAATGAGCTTGTCACCCTTTGAAACCAATTGTTCCAGTTGGTAATAGGTGAGGATTTTTGCCAGTAGTTTGTTATTACCCTAGGTGCCTTGTCAAGCTGCAAGGGTGGTAAGGTACTCTCCCAGGATCGAACTTGAAGTGGTTCATTAGGTGATTCTTGAACACTCGGAGGTGTGGATTCTTTTGTAGCTTCATGGAGGTCCACTACTATAGATGGAGGCCGTGTAGAATCTTTTACCTCTATGGATGTATTACATGAGGAGCTAGAATCTTCATGGGACTCCCCCCTTCCTGAGCTAGGTGGATCAATTCGTTCTTTCTTTGGTACCCAAACTAGCTCGGGAGCAGGTGTGTAGCATTCTGTGATTTTTTTCTTTCCACGATCATTGATTCGTTTTGGAGCTACGGGATTGGGCTCACTTGGGTCAGGTGATAGGTAAGAGCACAATCTACGTTTTGGCACCCAGATTTGATCATTTCCTTGATAGTAGCCTTGGGCTTCCAATAGTCGTTTAGGGATCCATCGCAACATTTTCTTACTTTTCTTGGAGTGAGTGGTACGGTTCTTACTAGGTTTCCGTTTTTTTGCATCAACCATGCTCACTACAGAGGTTTTAGGGACCCACTTGTATGTTTTCTCTGTTATATTAGGATGGTTCTTGTGTGTTTCAAGCTTTCTTTCAACTACATCAGTTGAAGCTCTAGAGAGTTGGGCTATGGGGATGTATGGTTCAACCTCCTGGACATGCAATGTCTTGGGTTTTATTTCCTTGGGCAATATCTCAGGGACTATGGCTTGAGTGGTAGGGCTAAGAGTTGGTTTTTGCGTTGTAACACCCCCAGTCCCCCAATCAATAGTGCATTTGGTGGCTATCATCCACGTGCGGCCTAGGTTTATATTACCCTCCATAGTTCCAGTAGGCATGACCAAAAAGTCTTGAGCTACCACCCCATTGTCATAACTGACAGAAGTGTGCCAGATTCCAAAAACCGCAGTTTTTTTCTTGTTGACACCCTTGACTTGGATAATACTCTCAGATAGAGGTGGCTTCCCTAACTGACACCACACCCCATAGGATAACAGATTGTATTTAGCACCCGTGTCCAATAAGGCGTTATATAGCACTTTTCCATAGGCACTATTTAACTCAATGGGGTATCGTAGAGGTGTGTCAGAGTCCAACCCATCCTCTTCGTGTGCTTCATTTGCATCAGGTTCCGAGCGAGTAGCTCTACCTAATGTTTCCATGAAACGGCTAAACATACTAGTACTAGGCTGTGGAGCTTCGGGAGGTGCATGGCCTTCTCTCTCAGTGTTTTGGTTAGGGTATGCTTCCATGATTTCTGAGTCGGAGGAGGAATCACTAGCGGCTATTTTAGGGTCTTGGGTGGTGCTACCTTGTGTCCCCGCTGAGGGTCTAGAGCTTATCGTGGATGGGTAATGGGTGTCCGTATGAACAGAGGCACTCTCAATATGCTCGTGTTCTAGCACCCGCCCAGAGCGTAAGTGCATGTGCTTTTGATACCCTTAGGTGTCAAAAAGCTGCTCTAGGAGGCCTTATGACTAGTTTTTAGCGTGTTTTTTGTTTGTTTTTTTGCTATATTTTTTAGAGCGTGTCGTGGAATGGGCCGTGTGATAGCTCAAAACGAGCGTATCGGTCAGAGGGTCGTGCCGTGCTTTACAGCCCTCCGTTTGGTCACTCTATGCCCTCGGAATCCCTAAAACTGTCAATTTCCAGTAGGGAACTAGGCCCAAACTAGAAAGTCTAAGGGTGCAAGTGGGAAGAGAAAGGAGGAGAGTAGAGGACTTGTCCCACATGCTCTCATTCTCTCTTGAGGGAGTAGGGTATATATATAAGAGTGAGTCTAGTATATATCATCGGACTGAGGACTGAGGCCTGGGCCTGGGCCTGGGCTTGGGCTTGGGCTTGGGCTTGGGAAAATGATCCCGATCCCGATCTATCTTTTATACAAACCAATCCTTTTATTTTTATTTTTATTTTTATTTTTCAACAAAATTTTTTTTCTTTTTTTTTTGTTGATGCAGAAAAACGCAGAAATTGTCCAAAATGCAGAAAAACGCAGAAATTGCAGAAAATGCAGAAAAAACGCAGAAATTGACAGAAATGCAAAAAATTGCAGAAATTGAAAACGCCGAACTTGAAAATGCAGAAATTGCAGAAATTGAAAAACGCAGACAATAGCAGAAATTGAAACTTGACAGCAATTGCAGAAAACGCAAAAAACAGAAACCTTCCACACACTCCTTCCCTGCCTTTCCTATGATAGAGATTGCACCACAAGGAAGCGTAAAGTGCTAACCGAGCTTAGTGTAGGGCATATCCCCGGCAGCGGCGCCAAAAATGTGCGCTCCTTGCCGCACTGTCGAAGCAAGGGACTTGCCAATACACCGTATGCGAGCCACAAACGGCTCCAAGCACACAACAAGCCTAAACTAGCAAGCTCAAGAAAACAAAGGGTGTGTCACTCACCGCTCTACGCTCGCCTTCGTGGTGGATTCCTCGCCGCGATGAAGAAGAAGCTGCAGTCGTGCCGCGCTCAACCGCTTCGCCGCCGTCGTGCCTTCGTAATGCTCGATCGCACACACACTCTCCCTCTCTCTCTCTCTCTCACACACACACACACACAAGGAGGTGAAGAAGAAGAAGAAGATGGAGATGGAGCAAGAGCACTCTTCAATTGCACAAATGAGAGAATGAGTAAAAATTAGGTTTAGTTGGCTTTTATAGGAGCTCACCCCATTCACACTTGGGCGCCCATGCTTAACCAACTAATCCCTTGAATGTCCAAGTTAAAGTGCGCCTCTCATCGGCGATCACTCTACCTTTCCCTATTGGTCCGACAAGCCCGGTACCTGACTCTACCAAATACATAATACGCGTCCATCGTAGGTGATGGGTGTCCATGTGCCATGAGGGTTAACAATAGCCTTCAAATATATTAAGCTCATTATATACGGATTGCCTAGCGCTTTCAATCGCTTTTTGAATCCGGTCTTCTTCTTCAAGCCATTTGCATATGTCTGAAAGCTCTTTCATTTCAGCATATAGCTGCTCCACTTTGCTAACCATCTTTATGTACTCTAACCCTGGCTTGTTCCCGTCGGGTTCACCAAAAATATGTCGAGAAATTTGCGGTCTTGCCAGGAAAGCACCGAGCTTATTGCTTTGAGAGTTTGTGAGAGAACTTAACAAAAACTATATGAAGGAGTTAAACCATAGATGCCATGAAGACTAGGGTTTGGAAAGAAGTGCAATCAAAGAAGACCCACTCTTTCTTTCTTGCACTTACACACACAAAGAAAGAACACAAAAGAGAATGTCAAAACAACACAAAGATGAAAACATCAAGGCTATGGTCATATCGTATCATGGGTAGTATGAAAGGGTTAATAGATGAGTTAATGGAATTCAATCTTGGCTGACCAAATAGGCTACGAATTGTTTTTTGGAATTGTAGTTTTGTGCTTACCATAATATATTTTTTTGTCTAGTGATTGGGATTAATTGTGTGTACAAATCCTCTTGGTTCATAGCAAGATAACTACGCTTACATCAAAAGAAAAATTATAGTCTATGAGAGGTAGTATGATGGGATCCGGTGATAGAAGTATTTCATTCAGACTTTCTGGGCCAAAGAGAAACACTATACGTTGTTGAAAGTGTATTTTATGGCTAATCCATACGTTAATTCTAATAGATCGTACAGAGTGAAAGCAATAGAAATGATCATCATGTGGATTATTCATCTAGGATAGTATGTGAGAAATGTACATATGAGAGAAGTGAAGAGATGAGAAGTTTCCCTCCCAAGCCCTATTCTTGCCTGTAGGCAATAAGGATACTGCCGGGAGAGATGTACCTGTAGCGAAGAGAACCTAGAATTTGTAGAGAGGATGAATTACTAAGAATGAGAGGGATAGGTTTGGTTAAGGAGATGAGATTAGATACATATATATATATATATATATATATATATATATATATATATATATATGTTGGATTAGAGATGAAAAAGAAAACAACAAGAAATCAAGAAAACATCAATGTAGAACACATCTTACTTGACAAACCCTTCGGCACCATTATTGATGGAGAGAGAAGAAGAGGGGAGAACTCAACTTTGATTGATACGCCAAATCCAAGACCTTATTTGATTAGAGTTTATCTTCCATGGATAGCATGCAAGAATGGCTAGTCTTCCTCTAGGAGAAAGTGGAGGCTTAGGCTTATGTTAATGGCTATGTACAATTTGGCATTACTACTCACTCCCTCATGAATTCCTCTCATCAATGTCTTGAATTCTTGATTTTCTTTTCAAGGAAGAAGAGGTCACCTTTTATAGGTGAAGGGAACCCCCAAGGGTTTACAAAAGAAGAGAAGAGCCAGTGTGTCAGGCCAAGGGCCAAACCAATGGGGTCACGGACTCGGCCAGGGGTCGGCTGCAAGTGGGAACGGGTTCAAGCAAGCTGGAAGCCTATAAAAGGGAGGTTGGGCGGATGGACCGGGTCTGGCAGTCCATTCTTTTGAGATTGGTATCATAGCTAAACTTAGAACTGAGGGCACGTTCTGCTTTTGGATGCATGTTGCATGCAACCTCAATGTGAGGAGGAAGGAGAAGCCAAAAACGGCGTGTGCAGCAACCCCTGGTGGGGGAAGAGAGCGTCTGTCAACCTGCTCCAAAATCATCGAACTTAGGCTTAGTGGGAGCGCAAGGGGAAGACCGACAACTTCCGTCTTTTGCCCGGCTTCAAACGAGCTCGCCATCGCGAGTTAGCTCCATCACAAAGAGCACGCAGGCGGCCACGCTGTCTCAGAGCAGAGTTTCGTCAAGTTTTGTTTCATTATTGGAATATATTTCCCATTATCAGGATGTGATCATCAAGCTGGAAGGGATGAACACCTTTCAACAGGTACGTGGGTTCATCCATGGGTTAAATCCCGAGCTTAAGAAGCACTTTAAAACCCAGGATCCACAAACACTTGAGGAAGCAATAGTGCAAGCTCACATCCATGATGATCCCGATGATCGGGCATTGCATAGTTCGCATGTGCATGACACTACACCTGTTTCAACATGTCCACAACATGTGCATCATAAAAGAAAATTTGCATTTGCTGCATCAGAGACCTCCAAAAAGCCCAAGGGGTCTAGAGGTCCTCTCTCAACCGAAGAGTTTGAGAAAGCCAAAAAAGAAAATTTGTGCTTTAAATGTTTGGGAACTGGACATAGCAAAAAGGATTTTCCCACGGGGAAATCTGCTGCTCAAGACAAGGGGAAGGAAAAGGCAGTGCACATGGTGCAGGTTTTACCTCTTGAATCCTCTTCCCAGTTTGCTAATGTGGAAGGAACACACACCGAGGCGGTGCATGAGTGCTGTATCACGGCCTCCATGTGGCAACAGACTTTCGGACCACATGAATTGGTGCGTATGCATGGCTCTATCCAAGGGCACAGGGTGCAGATCTTGGTAGACGATGGTGCGTCGCACAATTTCATCCATTATAAATTGGTGAAACGACTCAAATTGCCCCAAACCCCGAGTTCCCATTGCTACAAGGTAGCAATGATTAATGGCCATGATGCTGAGATATGGGAAACTCAGGTTAAAGATGTACCTCTGGAAATTCAAGGATATCGTACCTCTTTGGATTTCCAAGTCATGAATATGGAGAGGGCAGATGTGGTTCTTAGTCGTGAATGGCTGCATAGTTTAGGATCATCACTTAGATGTAGCTATGAGCATAATAGTCTAATGTTCGAATCCAATGGTGTGCACGTGCTGCTGTTGGGGGAGAAGGAGTGAGTAAACCGCATTACAGAATGAGTCATTCTGAGGCTGCTTAGGTGGAACGTCAGCTTGCTGACTATCTCAGTAGAGGGTTTATTCAACCAAGTTCTTCACCATGGGCCTCTCCCATTCTCTTGGTGAAGAAAAAGGATGGTAGTATGTGCATGTGCGTAGATTACCGTGGATTAAATGCGGCTACTATTAAGAACAAGTACCCATTGCCACGAGTGCATGAGCTGTTTGATAAGCTCACCCACGCTTGTATATTTTCAAAGATTCATTTAAGATCTGGGTATCATCAAGTACACATCAGGCTTGCGGATATACCCAAAACAGCGTTCCGAACAAGGTTTGGACATTATGAGTTTTTGGTGATGCCCTTTGGGTTAACCAATGCTCCAGCTACGTTCATGACACTCATGGATAGTGTCTTGAGACCATACTTGGAAAAGTTTGTTATCGTTTTTCTCGATGACATTCTTGTATATAGTGCCTTTGAGGAAGAGCACTTAGCACATTTGAAACAAGTGTTTCATTTGTTACGCCAAAATTAGTTATATGCCAAGGAATCCAAATGTGATTTTCTCAAGGAGGAAATTCACTACTTAGGGCATGTTATTTCGGCTGCAGGGTTACACATGGATCAATCCAAGGTGCATGCCATTTAGAGGTGGCCGTCTCCCAAAAATTTGGAAGAGCTCCAGATTTTTTAAGGCTTTGCAGGCTTTTATCGTCGATTCCTTAAAAACTATGCCCATATTGTTGTTCCCATGACAGATCAGATGAAAGCCAAGGGCAAGACCTTTCAGTGGGGATTAGAACAACAGAAATTTTTTGACAAACGTAAGGACACATTAGCCACATCTCCTGTTTTGGCTATTGTGGATCCCTTAAAGCCATTTGTTTTGGAAACAGATGCTAGTAATCGTGCGATTGGAGCCGTCCTTCTGCAGGAGGGAAGGCCAATTTCATTTGAAAGCAAGAAGCTAGATTCGGCACAACAGAATTACTCTGCTTACAAACGAGAGCTCTAATAATGCAATAGTGTCTGCTTTAAAGACATGGCGACATTATTTGTATGGTGCACAGTTCGAGATTGTGTTTGACCATGAAAGCATCAAGTGGTTTACACAACAAAGTGATTTGAAGGGTCGCAAGGCCAGGTGGGCTGAGATTCTTCAGGAGTATGATGCCAAGCTACGATATCGCAAAGGGCGGTACAATGTAGTGGTTGATGCTCTCAACCGAATGTCAGAGATCAACTCTCTCCTTTTCACGGAATTGCGGAGTGAGTTTTTGGAATCTCTCAAAGGTAAGTGCGAGCATGATACTGCATACTCCAAGATGTGGAGCTATGTTAGAAAGAGGGATCCTTCTCACTCCAATGTTGGTAGTGGTTTTGTTTCCTCCACACCCAGTTCTCCTCTTTCGACTAATGAATTGCAGAGATGGAAGAATTTTTCCATAGATGATGGGTACCTACTCCACAAGGGGAGAGTGTGTGTACCGATGGACGCGGACATTCGGCGCCAAATTCTTTCTGAATGTCACGATAGTCCAAGTGCAGGGAACCCTGGATTTAAGAAAACTTATGCACTCGTAAGATGACAGTTTTACTGGCCAGGTTTGCATGGGTATGTTCAAGACTATGTCTTGCATTGCCAAAAATGTCAAGTTAATAAAGCAGAGCGCCTGAAAGCAGGAGGACTCTTACATCCTTTAGAGATTCCCAATGGTAAATGGGAAAGTATCTCCATGGATTTTATTGTGGGTTTACCAACCACTATTTGAGGACATCACTCGGTATGGGTGGTCGTAGACCGGTTGACTAAACTTGGTCGGTTTATTCCAACCAAGTCAACCATTAAGACTCCAGAATTAGGTAAGTTATTTGTGGACAATCTTTACAGGTTGTATGGATTGCCGAGTAACATTATGAGTGATCGTGATCCCAAGTTTAACAGTCATTTTTGGAGGGTTGTTTTTAAACGATTGGGTACACAACTTAATTTAAGTACGGCTGATCACCCTGAAACAGATGGTCAGACGGAACAAGTCAACCAAGTGCTAGAGGATATGCTACGAGCATACGTTAGCAAGAAGCAATCAGATTGGGAAGATTATCTTCCTATTCTTGAGTTTGCATATAATAGTGCTAAGCATGTTACAACTGGTTTTAGTCCATTCATGCTTATGTATGGTTTTCAACCTAGATCACCAGTGACTGTGGGGTTGGCAACTGAGAAGCTCCAATAGGTCAAGGAGTTTCTCCAAGATCATATGGAAATGCTGAGACTTGCTCGTCAAAATGTTCGACAATCATAGGATCGGTATAATAAGTATGCTGATAAGAAATGTCGGCAAGTTACCTTCACGGAAGGGGAAGAGGTATTTTTGCATGTGCCAGAACATTCAGAAAGTCTGAAGACTGGGCCTACACCCAAATTATCTCCACGTTATTGTGGGCCATTCAAGATACACAAGCAAGTTTGTGATAGGGCCTACAAACTTGAGTTACCTGCGCACTCTCGTGTACATCCGGTATTCCATGTAAGTCGTTTACGTAAACGCTTGCATGGGGACGCCAATGTTATCGGCCAGCAGATATTGGTTGATTTCATTGAACCTCCCATTCAACCGCATGAACCTGAACGCATTTTAGATTTTCATGAACTACGTACTCGTCAGCATGTACGTAGTCAAGCTTTAGTCAAGTGGAAAGATCGACCTGAGGAAGGTGCCACTTGAGAAAACATTAGTGTTCTTAAGAAGAAATTTCTCACTTTTGTTTTTGAGGACGAAAACGCTTCTCCAAGGGGGGAGTAATGTCAGGCCAAGGGCCAAACCAATGGGGTCACGGACTCGGCCAGGGGCCGGCTTCCAGTGGGAACGGGTTCAAGCAGGTTGGAATCCTATAAAAGGGAGGTTGGGCGGATGGACCGGGTCTGGCAGTCCATTGGTTTGAGGTTGAAAACGCTTCTCCAAGGGGGGAGTAATGGCAGGCCAAGGGCTAAACCAATGGGGTCACGGACGCGCCCAGGGGCCGGCTGCCAGTGGGAACGGGTTCAAGCAGGTTGGAAGCCTATAAAAGGGAGGTTGGGCAGATGGATCGGGTCTGTCAGTCCATTGGTTTGAGACAGTGTGAACAAAAACTGGAAAAGTTGGAAATGAGTTGTCCCTGCATGATGTGGGCAGACTGGGGTCTAGTATTTTGACCATATCTCCTCAACCCTGGCTCCAAATAAAAAAGTAAAAATATGGACAGAAAATTCAGCTCATTAGCTACAATTTTCATTTTTAAATCGTTTTCCAATTCGGATTGGAACCTTGTGTAACAAAATCATCAAAATAGGGTCCATTTCTGGCAACAAAAGTCTTCCTGTGGTCCCCTTAGCCTAGACTTTCATTTGATTCCAAAGGGCACCTCATGCCATATGAAAGCATGACATTGCTCCTTGACAAAGTTTTGTAATCATGCTTGCAATAATGCATTAAAATAAGTGTATCTTTGAAATCATGCCACCTAGTGTCCCACTAGGATTTGATTCCCTCCTAGTAGCTATTTAGAAAGAAATATAAGAAAAATATGAAAAATACATAGAATATATATATATTGGAGTTTACCTTAGATATAGGATCTAGCTAAGGTGTGAGATGATAATGAGATAGTAGAAATAAAGAATCAATGCTTTTTGCCACAAGTTAAAGAGGCGGAGCTATTGACGCTTTTTCCATAGTATTTTCTGATGGTAAAGTAAGAATAGGTTACCCTTGAGATAAATAATAGGATGAGATAGAAAGCATATTATTATACTTAAATATGCATATGCACATTATAGAAAATATAACTATGTATCTAAAAAAAGTTACAAGATAACTCTTGTAGCATGTGTTTCCACTATGTACGTGTCACAGCACGACACCGTACGCGCACAATGTAGGTATCGGCGTGTAGCTCTCGTCGGGGGCAACACGCTGCACTTCTCCACACTCGATTCCGACCATCGGTGCCCACGTAGCGTCAAGATGAAGCTCACACTCTCTCTCGTACACAGTACGCTCACTCAAGACTTCAAAACTTGTTAAAAAATGACAAAAAAGGTTTTTCATTAAGGTCAAAAAGTGGTATATATACCTTTCAATTCTCAAACCCTAAAGTTCCAAAATCAACCAACTACTCCATCTATCTATCAAAACTGGGATACAAATCTGGAAACTTCTGTAAGTCCCAATATTTACAAGGTGAAAAATCAGGTTTCCTCAATAAATGAATAATTACAAAAAATGATAATCCTCCGAGTAGTTAGTCTCCGTGGGGTGTGTCTAGCTTCTAACACTCCCCCCCTCCTTGCTCATGTCGTCCCCGACATGGCCGCTGATCCGCTTCTTCATCGTATTGTTTCACGCATCTTGATTAGTGATTCGTATTTTGCATGCAGGTTCATCATTGTTGGGCCGAACATATCTGTGTTTATTGTGAAGAAGCCTGTGTAGAATGCTTCTTTAAAGGCCTGGAGGTGATAGGATGGTAGAAACATTATCCTTTGATACAACGCATGTATCACCTCCTTGGAAGGCTGACCAGACAGATCATAAGCGCATCTGTAAGTATCTTGGAAGAAAAAGATACTGTCTGTCACCTGGCCTGGCTTGAAAGTCTCAAATACTGCTAAGAGGGTTTTGCAGATTTTCTTTATCATGATGCACGTAAGGTCAGGTGAGCCTGTGAACAATTTGATGGCGCCCGTTAGGGTTTTCACCATGTATTGGACACTTATTCTCTCACCTGCCTTCAAGCCCGACAGCTTAGGGTAATTCAGCCAAGTGGGTTGGCTCCTTTGCAAGATCTCCTGGGCTTTCCACGTCCTGATCCTTGGTAGAGGACAAAAGATGAGGTTGTCTCTGATGTTTTTCGGTGCCTCTACCAAGTGGATTAGGTATTGTGGGTACTTTGTGAGCCAGGCCTTCCTCCATTTTGGCTGAGAGTCAACAATTAGCCTGACCCCTTCTGGTTGGGAGGTATATGCGTTGTAAAGTGGTACGGTCGGCTCTTCTCTTATCCGCTTGTTGATGGTGGCTGGTTCATATTTCAGCAATGGATATGGGAGAGAGGGTTGAAGCCATTCGCGCCTGAGGTTGTTGGCGTCAATCTTCTGGATGGTCATGGACTTGAAAACCCTCTGCTCCCACTCCAAGGCTTCCTGTTTTGTCTCTCTGATTTCCACCTCTATTGCTTTACTCAACTTTTCTTCCTCTTCCTGTGTTAGATCCTGTGGCTCTTGGGAGGATCCTTCTAGGATTTCCTCTTGCATAGGCGTGTCTATCGGATCTGCCACATTCTCTAAATCAATGCCTACATTGGCCGCTGGCCCTGTGTCCTCTTGCTCTCCTTCTTGCTGTCCTTTCAGCTCCTCAATCTGCTTTAGGAGTTTTTGTTTTTCTAATTCAGCTTCTTCGCCCATATTCAGGAGGAGGTCATTTAATTCGGCGTTTATCCTCTCCGCCTCCTCGAGCTTTCTTTTAATACTTTCTACTTCCTCTTGCAGGGCTTTTTGGTCTTCTTCCATTCTTGTTTGCACGACAATAGACCCTTCTGCCATCATCAATCTTTTCTTTTCCTCTAGAGTCAGCTCCTTTTGAAGTTCTTGCATATGTTCTTCATAAATTTGACTCTCCGTAGTGATATGAGTCAAGCTAGTAGCTCTGACTCTGGCAGGGGATGCCCGCAGCCTCTAGATGGTCTGATCTTTCACTTTGAGCTGGTCCTTGAGCTCAAGGACCTCATCCTCGCTGGCTTCTTGATCTATCTCCACCTTTTCTTTGGCGTTTCTCATGGCTTCAACTTCTTTAGATTCCTCAGCCAGCTGTAGGGTCAGGTTATCCCTTTCCCTCTCGACATCTATCAGTGATTTGCTGAGCTGCTGACATTCCTCTTCAACTCCTTGCATCTTTTTTGCTGCTGCTTGATTTTCTTCCTCCATTGCCTGGCATCTTTGCAGTGCCCTTGCTAGGTTGGCCTGTAGATCAGCTTCTCTCTCTTTATGACTTTGGCTTTGTCCTTGTAAAGTGTCTATTTCCATCTTAATCTTCACTTCAGTGGCCTTGAGAGCTTCCATCTCACTTTCTGAAGCCATGGACTGCGCTCTCAACCCGGTTAGCTTCGTCATCACCACATCCCAGTCATTGGAGGGCGGGTGCAGGTCCACTGTATTTGTGGACATTTCTTTTAGTTCTATTAACCGGATGCCTTGCATTTGTTCTGTAGGCCCTGTGCTTGCCAAGTCGAATGCGACTGTGGCAGTCTCTTCTTTTGTGTACCCTGCAGCTAGCAGGTCCAGAAATGTGTGATACAAATCATCCGACTCTTGTTGTTCACTTCGAGGCTTAGCTTCTTCCTTTGGCTTCGGCTCCTGGCTATGCTCTTGCTTAGCCTCTTCTCGCTCTTCTGGTTTGTCTTCAGCCTCTTTATCTTCTTGTGGAGGGCTTTGAGGAGGTGGTGAGGGCGGTGGTCCCTTTAAATCTCTGTCTGCTTTAGTTTTTCTTTCTCTCTCTTGGCTCTCTTGCTCATCTATCAGTTTCTGCCGTATTTGCTCCACTTCCTCCTCTGTGAAAGGTACATGCGGTATATTCTCTAATGAGGCATTAAGAATCTCAAAATTCTTGATATAATCCTCGAATTTGTCCCTTTGCACTCTTAGGGATGATCCTGACATAGCTTCTAGTGAAGGCTTCCAGAGTTCACTTAAATCACCTTTAAGGGCTCTCTCTACTCTGAAGCTCTCCATCAGCCTCTCTAATCTTGCTACTTTTTGTGACTTTGTTTCTTTCACTGGCACTTGGACAAACTCTTTCTTCCCCTCTTTTGCTCGGGTTGCTCTTCTAGGATGGGCTCTAGCCGTCTTTCCAGTCTTGTGGCAACCCTTGGTGCTCTTTGTGGCTCGTCCTCTTTGTCTTCTTTTAGGCTCAGCCAGTCGTTCTGAGACGGGGAGTCAGGCCATCTTCATTTTGTGTGCAATGCCCCGTAAATCAACTTAGTGATTAGTTCTCCTGGCACAATATATGTTGGCTTCTTGTTACCCATCTTTACTAGGTTGTCATGTATATACGTTGCATAATTGATTATCTTTAGGGTGCCCTTCATCATTGCCCAAGTGAATGTCATGGAAATTGCACCTGGCGGCATTCTGTACTTCTGTGGCCTCTTCGTACACATGTGGAAGTATTGGTTGTGCAATTGGCTCATGATTGCCACTCTTGGGTTGGCAATATCTTCAAAGGTGTAGTTTCCTTTCTTCTCATTGTACACCTTGACCTCATCCCTTCTTTTAGCTACACTATCCCCCTTGTTGGAGAGGTCTAGTGCATCTGCTACAACCTGCTCAGTGATGATTATTTCTGTTTCTGGCCTGCCTTGTAGATCTCTTACTTTGGACACTCCATCTTCTTTGATGGTTGTCACAAACTCCCAGACTCTCTTTATGTCCACCTCTGCCGGTACTGCTTCAAAGTAGTTGTGGAGATCAATCTTCTCCAAGTACCCAGCCATCTTGCTTCTTACGAACTCATTGAGTTCTCGCGGTAGCATTGGTAGCTCGATCACATTGCCTTCAGTGTCTTTAAATACTCCTTGGTAGATCTTTAGGTCGTTGGACTCTAACAGATTTTCTTGGATTCATGTGCTGGTGGGCTTTAGTGTTCCTTCTGGTATGACGAAGGGCTCCACTTCTTCTAGGTAATCCTTGATGGTCATTCTTTTCTTCTTTGTCGGTGACTTCGCGGCTGCCATAGATCCTGTTGCACTCAGTAGTCCGAAGTTAGCGTTTTTTTCATATTAGCTGCGAAACTGAGTTTTCACTATCCAAATGACTTGAAAATTGAAAATAAAGCTTAAAATGAACTTGTAAAACTGTGCAGGTGCTCACAATGAAAATCTGGCCAAAATTTTCCATTTAGACATCCTACGTGTAGGATGTCTTTTTCATCAGAATTGGTTCATACTTGGCATGTTGGTAGTGCATGGCTCATGGAACATGGCTATGTGCTTGAATATGGATTTGGATATCAAAAAGTGGATTTTTGGGCTGATTCAGGCTTAACGTCACAAATTGGGTAGAAAGTCCATAACAGGTAGCAATTGATGTCCAAATGGGTTGAAAATTGGTATATGGGCTCTTTGCACCATGGTATTGGCTCCCATGATGCCAGTCTTTGCACAGAAGGCCTAAATTATGCTGGAGACATCCTACGCGTAGGATGTCTTTTTCATCAAAATGCCATGAGATTTATCCTGTGGGTAGTCCTTGGCCTATGGAACATGGCTATGCTCTTGGATTTGGATTTGGCCAAGGATTGATTCTTGTAAGGGCCTATGTGGTGGTTTTGGGCTCCAAAAGTGTATCCTGAAGGTGTTGGGAGTCTAAAATGATTAGAATGGCTTCAAAATTGACATATGAGCTCTTGATGATATGGTGATTGGATTTGGAATGAACAAACATCCTCTGCAGGCCTAAAAAAGTCAGATAGACATCCTACGCGTAGGATGTCTATTTCACCAATTTTTGCTTCTGACCACACAGATTGGTTGGTGATGTGTTGGTGAATGTGTTGTGCAAGTTTCATGTGATTTGGACAAGATTTGGTAGGTCTATGGCCCATTATTGCATCTATGCCCTAACTTTGCATTTTTTCATGCATATGAGGTCAATTTTGGTCCAATTGTGATGAGACTTGGTGGATAGCATGTAAAGGTCATTCAAAAAATGTGTATGATGAAAAATGTTGGAGTCTGTGCCCAGAAATGCCCTTGAGACATCCTATGCGTAGGATGTCTCCTGATGATTTTTTCATGGTTTGTGCTCCTAGTACCTGCCCATGGTCCCCCTAAGTCCCTTTTAAGCCTAATTTCAACAAAAAAGTCAAATGGATAGAGAATAACTCCCTGTGTGGACTTCAAAGCCTCCGAGCCGTTTTCTTCCTTTTGGAGTGCTTTTTGGCGATGAAATTTCTTGATGTTGGTCTCCATAGCTTCCCGATCCCCTGGGGATCCTTGTCGTATGGTTTTTGTCGACTTTGGCTTCACCGGAGCTTCATTTGGCTTCACCGGAGCTCTAGAAGCACCCGTGGTTGCGTTTACATGCCTTCAATGATTTGTGGTGGTCTACCACCATAGGACTTGGTTGTTGATGGTCTAGGAAAGCCGCTCGTGAAGTTTGGTGGCAAACGGACATGCCGTTTGGCCGCAAGAGCAATTTGACGCTGTGAGCGGGATGGAAACACACAGAAGGCCTCTATAACGACCCGACACACACTCTTGGGAAGATACACACACACACACTATGGGGCACCACTCGGCTTACACAACACACCTGGCCGAGACAGGGAACGCACCTGTGGAGTGAGAGGAGAGAGACTATCCACTTGCCCACTCCACACACACACACACACACCCAAAAAACTTAGCTCAAATAAGGAGAATTTCTGATGTTTAGATACAAATGAGCTTGTGCCAACACCAATGGGGCAAATAGCTCACACAATATGGGTAAAAGATACCAGATACAATCACAAACTAGAGCAGAAACTTCGCTCATAGGAGAAACTTACACAGAAAAACAGCAGGAAAAGAGTGAGGAATTTGGCAAAATGGACATCTCCATCGCGTCCGGAATGGCCCAAAACCCCAGTCTACAATGTCAAAGTGCTCAAATCCGACCTCGGATGAGCAGTTTACGGCCAAAACAGGCTCCAAAATCACCAAAAACACACCTGCGGCTGTTCCTCCTCTCTTCTCCACGTTTTTTCTGGTCTTTTCTCTGTTTTTTCAGTTCCCACACTTAGATTTATTAGTTGGGCACCCTTGGCCTTTTAGATGACTTCAAACGGACCCGAACAGGCCAAAAACTGACCTCGCAGTGCATAGTTGTCACCTTTTTGCATCATTTGCACACCTGGCACTCAGCTTTTTTCCAATAATGCATCTCGCCACCACGTGAAGTGGCCCCAAAAAGTGGTCCTAATGATGACCTTTTTGCATAACTCTCACAAGAAAACACCCACATTGTGTCCGTCCTCATCCGCGTGCAAATATTGACCTCGTTCGCCCTCCTGACGCCACTAGATGCCATCTGACGCACCTGCTGACCTCATGTCCTCGGCCCGCGGATAGCTTCCTCGAGAAGTTTTACGCGCTACCAACTCCTCCTTATTGTAGAAAAAACACACTAGTATTGATAATAGTGAAAATCGCTGCACTATGTACATGTTGTCCTACCTGTACACATGTGGGCCCCACGTAACCACCTGGCTATGGAAATTGGGTAATCCTTTATTCAATGCACCATGCATGTGTATGTACATATGCGCAATCCCTTGCCCAAAAAAACTCCTGACAACGCTTTGTGTGTCTGATGCTGTTTCTGAAGTTTAGTGCCGCTTCGGGTCACTTTTTGGTCATGTGGGTCACATAGACTTTTCGAGCATGTCGAGATGCTCCTACCCATGAATTTTGGTAGCATTTGGTTGTCGTTTCGTTGATTTCCCATTTGGTGGCCTCTTGCAGGTTTCTAGGAATTAGGGTTTTTCGTGATGGTTTTCTACTGCCTTTCGACATCTAGGACTGGTCTCCTATGCTAGGGTAAGCTGTCGATGAAGTCTTGTTGCTTTTGGGTTAGTCATTAGGTCGCCCTCTCTACTTGTAGGTCTCTAACGCCCGCTTTGTGTGTGAACCCTACGCTAGTTTTCGCGACAAAACGACAAACATGCACAAAAAGCTCAAGGTGGTGAGCCTACCTCTCATGTCTGGAGCTCGTCGGGTAGTCGTGTGCGTCATAGAAGCTGCTGGAAGGTCCGTCCACTCTAGGTGGCAGAAGCTCTCTCCACAAAGTCAATAGTGAAAATGAGCTAAAAATGAGGTGAAAATTTCTTATAATGGAGGTCCCCGAACCACTTTTCATGAAATTTGACATGTGCTTCTATCTTCTTGCAAGATGCGGTTTAGGCTCAAAAATTTCTTTATTTGGACTCCATTTTCTCTGTTTACCAGAAATTTGGCATTTCGGTCAAAACCTGGCCTAAACACGCTTTCCGCTTCAGTCTCATAATTGCACCCCCACTGTACCATAGGTTGTCCTATAGTCATTGATCATCCCCATATTTTTTGTTTTTCATTACGACCATTTTTCACCTGCTTTTTGTATTTTTGAAGTTTTTCTGCCGAAAAGTAGCAAAATTAAAAGGAAAGTAGCAAATCAAACCCCAAAAATCCCAAAAAATCCTAATAAATCACAAACATCACCGGAAAACATTATATACACTCACATGCAATTTTTATGGCCGGATTTCTCTGTTTTACCAATATTTTGCCCGAAAAATGGCTATTTCTACTTATATACACACACCTAGGGGCTTGATTTGGCGTTTGGCCCCATATACCTGTAGAGACATGCTGTATAAGGGCATACATACTTGGGTTAATCCAAAAAAATTCGCAATCAAACAACAATCCTTAAAATAGTCGAAAATCATGCCCTTTTTTTCTCTTTCTACTATTGGTTCCGCATTTGAGAATGCCTCCCCCCCTCCTAGCCGGAGTCCTCCCGGACGACAATGTATCGCCTTGGAGTATGCGTCGTGCATAGGTTGAAATTTTTTTGCTAATGCTTGCCGATTAATGTGGCCCTATGTTATGCATACTCAGTCAATGCATGGAAAAATTAATGTTGTGCAAGAGAAGGGAGTAAGCAAGATGCTTATTGGCATTCGCCGTCGAGGTTTCCTGTTTTCTTTGCAAGTAACAGCTGTAACTCTACTGCCCTTTATTTAATTGTCTTGTTTGCAAAAGGCAATCGCTTTGCCGCTTCTGTTAATATAGTTGTAGCTGTTTTTATGGAGATGATTGGCTTGGCCGGAATGGCCGTGGGCCGTATTGCCTTTGCTTTTCATTGGTATTTTTCTTTTGCCAATTTTTGTAGATGTTTGGCTACTTCCTTTGTTGCCACTGTTTTGTTGCTGATTGGCATCCACATAAGTCGGCTGTCTTTTTTCAAATACAGCTGTCTGCTTTTCGTTGTTGCTTGTACTGAAGGGAGTTCCTTTTGCTCTTGTTTTGGTATCCAAATGCGAGTGAAATTTGGGTTATGGCTGAGCATTTTCTTTGGGATCCACATCTGTTTTATGCCCTTGGTTTTTGGTTGAACTATCTCCTTCGGTTGAATTCTTTCATTGCATTGTTGTTTGTCTGTCATGTCATTTCTATCCTTCCGCATCCATACTTGTTTCCCTTGTTTTGGTAACCTAGATCTTTGCATTACCGCCGGTGACTTCGCATGTCTGTAATTAGCATGGTTGTCTTTTACCTGTCTGTTGGTCTCGGGTATCATGTTGTTCTTTGGTGGCATTCTTGCTTTTGGCTCTTTTTCCAGTGATTGCATGGCTTGTAGAACAACTGATTATTCCGGTATTGCTGAGCAAAGGCTATCACCTGTTGTTGATGTGCATGCTGAATTTTGACTGCGTTCGCATTCCAATCTATCTGCACATTGTACTCTTTTTGCCAAGGTTGTCCCAACATCATTGGGTGTTGTGTGCTTTCATCCTCCACCACATAGAATTTGTGTGGGTAAATATATTGATGTATTTGTACATGCAATATAGTCCATCCCAATGTTTTCAACGGGTGTGATGTGCTACTTTCCAGCACTTGAGGAGTAGGATGAAGTTGACCTCTGACTTTGAGTTGTTGGTATAATCCGTAAGAGAGCAAATTTGCTTGAGCTCCAGAATCAAGCAATGTTGTCGATTCAACTTGATTGCTGCCCACTTTGACTGCAATTAATGGCTCCACCGTGTCTTCATCCAACTTCGTTAGTCGAATGGAATTGATTCGCAATGGTGTTCCACTTTGTTGTTGTTTTCGTAGAAGTCTTCTTTTTGCAATGCGTTCTTGTGCTTCTGCTTGAGCTTCTTCTAGTACTCTCTGTTTTTCCTTCATTCGTTGTTTTCTTGATGAATTTGTTGGAGCATCTCCTGTGTGAGTGGTAGATGATATTTCTTCAGTCAACATCCACTAATCCAGCAAGATTGACAGCTCCACTTTGTGATAGATCACTAATCACAAATGGTCCCATCCCTCGCTTTTTAAGTTTCTTGGCATGTTGCTTCAAAGTATAAACAAGTACATAATCACCTGTTTTGAACTCTTTAGTGCGCACATGTTTGTCAAGAAATTCTTTTTGTCTTCTCTTTTTAGCATAGATTGAAGCTACAGCTCTCAAGCGGAGTTCATCTAGATTTTCAAGATCATCTATTCTCGAAGAGAGCTCATGCCCTGTCCATTCTAAGCGTTTCGCTACTCGTAGAGTTGGAATTAAAAACTCTATGGGTAGAATAGCATTTAGGCCAAACACCATGTTATACGGTGTTGTTCCTATCGATGTTTTGTAAGCTACCCTGTAGGCCCATAGTGTTCAGTATAGCTGTTGATACCAATCTTTTCTTGACTCTGACACTATTTTAGTGAGAACCGTACATAGTGTTTTATTTGTGGCCTCAGCTTGTCCATTTGCCTGTGGATGATATGGGGCAGATTTGCTATGTATGACCATGAATTCCTCTAGCAAATATTCAATGAATTCATTCAGAAAATGTGTCCCACGGTCACTGACAATTTCTATTGGTAATCCGTATCGTACAAAAACATTCTCATACAAAAAATGTGCAGTGGTGCGTGCATTTGCTTTTTGTGTTGCCTTAGCTTCCACCCAATTTGTGAGATAGTTCGTAGCCACAATGATATATTGGGTATGGGTGCGATATGCAGGGGGTGAGATAGGTCCCATAAAATCAATGCCCCATTTTGCAAATGCTCTTACTCCCATCATTGGCCGTAGTGGCATCTCATCTCTTTTTATTGGCACCTTGGTGCACTGACAAGCGTCACAACACTTTACAAACTCTTCAGCATCCATGTGCAATGTAGGCCACCATATACCTGCGGTTAAGACTATTTTTGCCGTCTTATCGCCCGAAAAATAGCCTCCACTTATTCCGCTATGTGCATGTTCTAGAATCAACAGGTATTCTCTTTCACTTGCACAGATTCTAAGTTGATTGTCCTTTCCACGCTTATAGAGTTGGTTCCCAATCAACTGAAAGTCACGAGCTTCTAGCTCTATAGCTTTTTTCCGTGCTCTTGTGATGTTCTCAAGGAACGTTCTGGTGGTTAATAAATCAATGATATATTGACTCCATGCAGGTGCAATGTTTACTTGAAACAATGTCGCGTGATCCACTGGTCGTTTGGCACTACACATAGTACAATTGGTAACATAAGAATGTGTGTCCGCATACATAGTTGGCCAATAAACCCCTAACTCTTTTAGTCTCTGATATGTTTTCACTGTTGAACAATGAAATGCACAATCCTGGACATGTGCTTCTTCAAGGTAGCACTCGAATTCTTCCGGATTTATACATAATCGTAGAATTTGGTCCGATCCTAGATGATACAGCCATCCTGCTATCAACTGGAAGTTTTTTGTTTGTCGAATTGTTTGTTGTTTGGATCTGTATTCCGTATTACTAAACCCACTTCCAAAGGAAAGAATGCTAACAATTTCCTGAGACCATTTGGGTATCATTTCAACATTGAAAAGATATGCATTTGGTATGTCATCATCTACTCCTTCAGGAGCTTCCCCGTTGTGTATCCTTGAAAGATGATCCGCTCGTAGATGGGTTTTACCCTTTTTGACCACCACTGTGAAGTCAAACTCTAGCAATATAATAAACCAGCGTACAATTCTCCCTGTATTGTTTACTAGATACAAAAGAGCTTGATGATCTATAAAGAACACAAATTTGTTTGCGAGCAAATAATGCCGAAATTTCTTTACATCATAAATCATTCCTAACCCTTCCCGTTCGGTGGTTGTGTAGTTCTTTTCCGCACTGTTTAACTGTCAGCTTGCATAACGTACTGGAAAATCCATTGTTCCGTCTCCAGGTTGAGAGAATAGGTCCGATTGCATATGCAGAAGCATCAATGTGAACATGAAATATCTTTTCCCAATCTAGTGCCTTCAGTACAGGTGCTGATATAAGGTTTTCCTTCAGCTTTTGGAATGAAGTTTCACACTCCTCGGTCCAATCAAAATTGACTAGCAAACGATACAGAGGTTGTGCGATAACCGCATACATGTATATGAATCTTCGATAATATCTGCAGTGTCCCATGAAGGATTGCACTTGTTTAGCATTAGTAGGCTTGGGTAGGTCCACTATGACTTTGACTTTGTCTAGGTCAGTGGTTATGCCATTTCTTGAGACAATGTGTCCTAAAATGCGGCCTTGCTAATCCATGAATATACACTTTTCCAGGTTAAGACAGATTCGATATGTCCTGCATTTTTCAAAGACCTTTTGCAAATGGTCAATATGTTCCTCTCGTAGAAGAGAGTATACACAAAGATCATCCATGTAAATTTCTAAGAATATTCGTAGGTATTCTTTGAACGCGTGCATCATTAACCTTTGGAAGGTAGCTGGGGCATTAGTTAAGCCAAACGGCATAACTCAATACGCATAAATTTCCCGTTCTGTGGCGAACGCTGTTTTGTGTTGATCCTCCCTTGCTATTGGCAATTGGTTGTATCCTGAAAACCCATCCAAAAAGAAATAAGCCCGTTTCCCGGCCACCCTCTCAAGTACATGTTCTGTAATTGGCAAGCGATAATTATCCCTTATGGTGACTGCATTTACCTTTTTGAGGTTCACACACACTCGCAGTTTTCCATTCTTTTTGGGAACTACCACAATGGGTGACACCCAATCTGTATGTTCGATTTCATAGATGAATTCAGCTTCCATCAGTTTATCAATCTCTTCTTTGATTCGTGTAGCAAATGTGTCATTATATGTATAAGGACGTTGTTTGCTAGGTTTTGCATCTTATTTCAAAGGAATTGTATGTTGGCATATCGATGGATCAACTCCTTTGAGGTCTTTATAGGACCATGCAAACACATCTTTATACTTCTTGAGAAGTTGTGTTATCCATTCTTCTTCTTCAGGCTCTAAATCGTTTGCTATATAGACCGGCTGAGGCTTTTCACCTGGTTCTGCAAGGTCTATCCTTTTTGCATTTTCTGGCCCATCGTAAGATTCTTGGTTGGTTCTTTCCTTGAATAGTGGTGTCATGATGATTTTTCTGTCCTGGATGGTAAATTTCCGATAGTGTGATGGTACATTCATGTTTCCCTTTTCTGACTCCCCTTTACCATCACTACCTTCTTTAGTAGTCCATATCTCACGTAAAGACCGTTTCAGTTCTTGGTATTTCTGTTTATGCTCCAATTTGGTCCACTCTTGGTCTTTTGTTGTTTCTTTTTTTTATTTTTGGGATTTTTGTGATTTTGTTTTTGTTTTAGCTTTTCGTACCTGTTTTATTTCCTCTCACGTTCTTTCCCTTCGATCTTTTGAGAATCTTCCTGATATTTGATCTTTTACACAATCCTCTGCTTTTATAAGCATCAAATAGTGAGTTTTACCTTTTATCCTGGGCATCAGGTTCTCTCTCACTTTGTTTCTTGCTCGTCTCCTCCTATAGCGTTCTTGGCGTCTAGGGTGTTGATTAGTAAAATCATAAAACTTGATATTCTCGGTTTTCCTTCCACGCTCACTTGAGGTGTCTGAACACTCATTATCTGCATCATCATTTACTTCCAGATGTTCAGAGGAGTTATAAAACTCTTCTTGTCCTGGTGGTTCTATCGTCTCATCTTCTCCTGGTATAATGTTTACCATGTAGTAGGGTAGCACATCATAGCCATCCTTATCGCAAAATTTTGTTGTTGGACTATCTGTAATGGTACAGGCATCCAATGCTGCTAGTATGTGTTCCCATTCTAGAGGTTCCAAGGCATCTTCAGGGAAAGGTTTTGGAATATACTCCTTGTCCTCAATTGCTCTTTCTAAGACGCATTCCTCTCTTCTTAAGATTCCACAATGTGAATCTTCGCACATCCATAGCTCTTTTTGTTGCCCTAACCATGCCGGGAGTTTTGATCCTGCTACTGTAGCTGAATCAAACTCTTCCACAGGTGTTTGGTTCACATCTTTGTAACTATGGTCTTTCAGGTGTATTTTAGTTGTTGTCTCGCCATGTCTGAGGTATATGTGGTCGTAACCCCAATCTTGGACCATCTTCAATTGTCGCATGAATGGTCGTCCCAAGATGATCTCATAATTGTTCATTTTTGTCGAAATCGACTACTGCAAATGTATGCTCATACTCGATTCCGCACGAAGTGACAATCACTTTTTCTAAGAGTCCTAGAGGCTTCTCCATGAACCCATCTGCCAATTGCAATTTCGTTCTGGTAGCTCTCAAAGATGGTTTTCCCCATTTTTTCCAGATTTCCTTGGTGGTGATGGCAACTCCCGCTCCACTGTCAAGGATAGCTTTGGAAACTACTCCTTGGAATTCTACTGGTAGCGTGGTGTTTCCATCTTCTCCGTCACAATACTCTCCAACATTGTTTAATGGTATTGGCCTAGTGTTTAATTGAGGTCTCTCCAACCAGGGATTTTAATTACGCGATGACGCATTTTGTTAAATGTTAATTATTGTTGTTATTATCACTATTTTTTTCATGTTAATAACATATCTAATGTCTTGACTTATGAAAACCGGTAGAAAACGTAGAACCGGCGGGACAACCAACAATCCCGGTAGGCCCGGCGGGTTTATGATGAAACCCGGCGGGACAAGCAAGAATCCCGTCGGACCCGTCATGTACCCCCTCCATATTTGGCGGCTCTATATAACCATGTAGTAGACATCACATCACATCACCTCTTCCTCTAAATTTGGTCATCCTTTAAAATTTAGAAGAAAAACTAAAGGTAAAAAAATGAATAGTCTTGAAAAAAATTAAAACTTAATGTAACTCTGATCATGGATCATTAGTTCTTTTTTGGACTGAACTAATTCTTGAAAGGAGATAGAAAGGTGAATCTTTGGGTCGGTATCTCTACATTTGGGATGGACTAATCTCATGTTTGGTTCACTGTTCTATTTGCTAAATTGATTGCTATATTGATTAGAACTTCTATCATGGGTCATTAGTTCTTTTTTGGACTGAACTGATTCTTGAAAAGAGATAGAAAGGTGAATCTTTGGGTCAATATCTCTACTTTTGGGATGGACTGATCACATGTTTGATTCACCGTTGTATTTGCTTGCTATTCCGATTAGAGCTCCAATCATGGGTCATTAGTTCTTTTTTGGACTGGACTGATTCATGAAAGGAGGTAGAAAGGTGAATCTTTGGGTCGATATCTCTACTTTTGGGATGGACTGATCACATATTTGATTCACCGTTGTATTTGCTTGCTATTCCGATTAGAGCTCCAATCATGGGTCATTAGTTATTTTTTGGACTGGACTTATTCATGAAAGGAGGTAGGAAGGTGAATCTTTGGGTCGATATCTCTACTTTTGGGATGGAGTGATCAAATGTTTGATTCACCACTGTATTTGCTTGCTATTTCAATTAGAGGTCCAATCATGGGTCATTAGTTCTTTTTTGGACTGGACTGATTCATAAAAGGGGTAGGAAGGTGAATCTTTGGGTCGATATCTCTACTTTTGGGATGGACTGATCACATATTTGATTCACCGTTGTATTTGCTTGCTCATGTTTGAGTAGATTGAGGTTTATTCCCTTTAGGCTTCACTACTACGCTTGTGTGTGATATTGATTATAACACTAATGTTTGGTTTGAATAATACTTGAAAGAAGAGATAGCATACTGAGCTATGTTTATTGGTATTGCAGGTATCCAATAAGTATGTCTTCCACCGGGAATGTGAGCGGTGATGTTGGTGTCTCAAGCCTGGCTTCCTTGAGGAGACCTCCTACCTCGATGCCAGGTCCTGCTTCGCAGGGCACCACTTCGCAGGGAAAGCGAAAGGCAGGTGGAAAAAGTCCAGGACCCGAGTGGAATTTTGTCACAAATTTAAATAAGTATCAAGATTGGAAATGTAACTTTTGTGGCGAAGAGAAATCTGGAGGAGCACCAAGAATAAGGGATCATTTGCTAGTAGGTGGCAATACCAGAATCCAAGGAGGAAAGTAAAAGGGCTTAGGGGCAAAAGAAGCAGCTATGCGCTTAAAAGCTTTAATTGGTAAGCTAATTTCCACGAGAAAAAGATCAAAACTCTCTACTTTCGACCATCACACCCCGGTATCGATAAGATCAAACCAGTATGAGGGATCATTGGGTGTAACGCCCACCAATGGAAACACTCAAAGCAGGGAACCAACTTCTCATATCGATGGAACTACACCTCCAAACCATGGATCTCCTGACTTTCAGGTAGGATCGTAAAAAAGTAGACAGGTTAGCTTACACACGAGCTTCAAAACGCTTGCCTTAGAAGAAGCACAACTTGCTCTAGCTAAATCCGTCTATTTCACTAGGGGATCATTGGCCATTGTCACCTGTGTTGCATGGAAGTCAGCTTGGAAACGCATTGGGGAGTGTGGTGCTGGATTTACCCCTCCAACATATCACCATATGAGAAACCAAATGTTGGATAAATGTTACACAAGCACACATCAGGATATTCAAAGGGTAATATTAAATGCAACAGAACAATCTGGATACACCATAGTTAGTGATGACTGGTCCAACGTTCAAAGGCAGCCATTGATCAACATCATGCTTGTATGTCCTCGTGGTGAATGTTTTATCAAAGCTGTGGATAGCTCTGGTCAAATAAAGTCTGGCAGTTTTATAGTTGACATCATTGGCGACGCAGCTGAGGAACTTGGAAAAGAAAATGTTGTCCAAGTAATAATGGACAATGCCAAAAATTGCAGGGCTGCAGGTAGGATACTTGAAAGTCGCTTCTCTCACCTATATAGTGTTGGTTGCAGTACACACAGCTTGAACTTGGTATTGCAAGATTGGTACAAGAGGGAGGACACAAAGTGGTTCAAATGGATAGTAGACAATGCTCGCTTAATAGTCAAGTTTGTTTTGAAGCGTTAGAGGGTTCTTGACATGTACCGTCAGAGGATGTCTACTATATTAAAACTGCCGTGCAAAACTAGATTTTGCACCAACTACTATACGGTAGAATCACTAATAAAAAATAAGAATGCTGTGATGGAGACATTTGTTTGTGCCACTTTTTCAGAATGGGAGGCCGGTCAAAGGGATAAAAAGAAAAATAGGGGTGATCAGAGATCTACTAGCTGATCGCCACTTCTGGGATGATGTGGTGGATGTGCACAATGTCATGATGCCAATTATGCTCGCATTACGCCAATTGGATTCTGCCTTGCCTAACATAGGTAAGGTGTGGATGGCTTGGTGGACTGTTCAAGAAAGCCTTGCAAATCCAGAGGAGCCCCAGGAGTCAATTGTGAAGCCTTGGAAGGCACCATTCACTCAAAAGAGGAGAGAAATTTTGAGAAAGTATGTGCATGGTCGATGGGTTGGAGCACATACTCCAGTACACGACGTAGCTTTCTTATTGGATCCAGAGTATTGGGCAATGGAAATAGACAAACTTGATGAGGAGCTGCTGGAAGACTTTTATAATGTGATAGGCAGGTTTTATGATGATCCTGATGAGCATGCATCAGCTGTTACTGATCTTACGAAGTTTAAACTCAAAGAGGGTAAGTTTGGTACAGAATTTGTGCAGAAACTTGCCACGGAGCAACCAGCGTGGAAGTGGTGGATGATGAATGGTGGTAGTGCACCCACCCTTAAACGCCTAGCTGTTAGAATCCTAGCCCAATGTGCATCCAATTCAAGTTCTGAGAGAAACTGGAGTACATATAAATATGTACATTCCACCATCAGAAACCGCCTTCTAAATTCAAGAGCTGAAAAATTGGTGTATATGTACTGCAACCATCGGCTATTAGCAAGAGTGGAAGCTGAGAACTACAAAGAGGAGATGCCGCGCTGGACTTATGATGTAACCAATGATGAGGTGGACGAAGACAGTGAGCTGCAAGGGGAATCTCATGAAGTAGAAACTACATGTACTTTAGAAGAGATTGAAGAGAATTTGGAAATTGAACCAACTTTGACCTGTCGTAGCAAGCGACGGTGGTTTAATTCATAGATTATCGAATCCATTGAGTGACTTCTATTTAAGTTCAGAAATTGTTTATCTTATAAGCTTTTTTTTGTATTTAGTTTAAGGTTTAGACATTTGCTTAATAATAAACGAAGCCCTTAAAAACCTTTACAAGGCCACAAATCACTATTAAAGCTTCATAATATACAAAGCCCTAACAAATCTTTGCATTATCACATATCATAATTGAAGCTAAAGTGAGGAAAATTCACAATTCACTTATAAATTCTCGCAAGACAACGAGTAAATGTTTTCAAATGTTACAAAAAACTATCCAAGTGATAGTGAAATATTTGTGAGAATATCTTCATTCTCCTGTTCACGCTGACCTTTAAGCTTATTATAGTCTTCAGACATTTTGAACATTGCATATAGCTTTTTGGATATCTCATACTCACATATAGCACAATGAAAGTTATTCATCATGCTTTGCATCAAGCATGATATATGGTACATATGTCCGCATGGCAAGCTGAAGTGACCACACCACTCATGAATGAATGATCTACATATGGGGCAAGGACCACCGTGCTCACCAGAAGCTGGAGGGGCCTCAATAGACGTTGGGTTCTCAATCAATGTGGCAGCATTTTGTTTTTTTATAGTCGTCTCTAACTCTTTTACGTGGCGAGATAGCACCTTCACCTCCCTTTGCAAGTCTCTATTTACGGTTGCTTCTACATGAGAGCCTTGTGTAGCTTGTGATGCTTGCTCAGTTGAGTTTGAAGCTCCTCCTTAACTTGGTGCACTTCCATTGATGCACCTTCTAGTGCCAATGACATCTCTTGCCGTGTGACGGTGTTTGCACTACTGCGAATGTCCTCAACCGTCATGTGAGGTGTCCTTGAGCTGAATTCCACTGCTTCACCCAAGACATAATGCATGTATAACATCTTGGCAAACCACAATGGACAATCCATATGATGCATAGGATGACCCATAACATCGAGATATATGTTCTCTCCGTTGTCTCGTATGTCTGCATTAATGCATTGTGATAGCTTGAGTCGGCCTTTCTTGATGTTGTCATCTGCAACGCCTGGCCATATGGATTTGACCATTTCTCGGTCAATCCTAGTGTTCACCTCTTTCCGTTGTGTACCCACTGGGTTGGCCCACTGGGAGCAACGAGCTGCAATTCGAGCGGTGTCGTTCACTCCACCGCCTTGACACATGGATCTGAGACGCTCAAAAGCGCGCTTAGCCCTTTGATTATCATTATCCATATCCTGATTAAACACGATACTTCAGTTACGGCATACAAACTTAACACTAGGTTGGTAATGGGACACTTTTATGTCCTGTTAAGTGACCATTTTCCTTGAATTATGTCAAGAGTTTCAAAACGTATTTTGAGGTGCTATCTATCTAGAAAGTTGTCTCATGAGCTGAAAAAAACTCGAAATTTCTTTGGAATATCAATTCCATATTTAACCTTGTCCTTGCACAACATTTCACAACCTAAACTGTGTGAAAAAACGGGTCCTGTTTTTGGCTTTTTTCAACTTTTTGTAACTATACCACTCTAGAATTCATGTTTGCGAGGTCTATAATGCTAGAGAACTATCTTTAGTAGTCCTCAACATGTCCTGATGCTTCTAGGGAGAAACAAACGTTAAAGTTGTAAGTTATGACCAAATTATAAAAATTGTCAAATCCTGTTTTTTAGCCAATTTTAGCTCTTCTATGATTTTTTTGGTGGCTTTCATGATATCCAAATGTATTTTTGATTTTCTATGTCCCATATTGTAACATAAAGCTAATATTCCTTGAGTTTTGGGGCACCTAATACCCTATTTTTCATAGTAGACAACGATGGTTGATTTTTTCAATTATAGAAGAAAACAAAACATTCTAGTATATCAAGTATAGCTTTTTCAATATTGTTAGTTTCTTGTGACAACTACATGCATTTTGTAGGTAGTAACCATATCTAGTCATAAGGGTCAAATTTGGCTAGATATTGAATAGTTTCTATGGGATTCTACAACTCATAATGTTGAACCCAGTTTTTTCATGTTTATTGTATTTAGCACTTCATCTTTGTCCCCAAGATTCCCCTTGGTAAGAGATGTATCATTATTTTGACATGATCCATGGCTCCTTATGAACCTAAAGGACAATAGGGAACTAAGAAAACATGCATATATTATTTGTATTGAGCGTGGCTATAGAAACTTTGATGATAGGTTTGCAGAATGGTAAAAGTTCAACTTTTTTGTACCTATTTCTTTTGGAAAAAAAAAAATAGTGAATGAGAAGCAATCATATGTTCTGATCACCAACCCATTGAAGTTAACTAGGGAATTTATCTCAAGTCCTACAAAAATCCCTAATCTTATTTTTATGCAACAAAACGTAAGAAATGACTGTTTTGATGAAAACGTAATGATCCATCAACTTTGGAGGCTTGGTGTGACCAAAAGATGAGAAATTTTACAAGTTTCTTATTTTTTACATGTGTAGTAGGCCTTGAACTATAACCTCATGAAAGGATTTTACAAAATGAGTGGATCTACTATGGTTTTGGAGGTTTTTTTCAAAACCCTGAAAGGACACTTTTATGTCCTGTTAGGTTACCAACCTAGTGTTAATGATAATCAATTGCTATAAGAGTAACCACCATTTTACGATAATCAATTGCTATAATTTTAACCAACATTTTACGACAATCAATTGATATTAGAATAACCACCATCTTACGACAATCAATTGATATAAGAGTAACCACCATTTTTTAAATCAATGAATGACAATTAGTGATTCCACGTGGCTTATTGCTTGAAACTTAAGAGAAAAAACAAAACTCATAGAAAATTTGTTGTCTATTGAGATATAACAAAGTGTTTTTATTACTCATACATCATCCATGGCGCATAAAACCCAATTTTTAAAAGTGCTTTTATAAGTCAAAAGTCTCAGAAAACCCTGCTTCATAAAGTGCTTCATAAAAAGGCTACACTTATTTCAGAGGGAGGGTGTAAGCATCGTTCTGGCTGGGCTTCAAATCTTTCTAATTCTTCGTCCAAAAGTGCCAAGGTCTTTCTGTCTGTGGATTTCTTCCTCACCCAACCTTCCACAACAATCCTAGATATGGCTTGTACCTCCACTGAAACCTTATGTTTGAACCAATCTATGTTGTAGTAGTCAGAGAACTCTCCAAAAAACTTACAAAATTTCCATATCACCCATCCTATGGCGTACACATCTGTGGCCTTGGTCCATGGGCATGGGTGATTGCCATCTAGTAACTCGGGAGCTCGCCAAGGATGAAGCTTTTGCCAGTTTTCATCGGTATTGTTGGTCTTTTGTGTCTCTAAGCCAACACGCAGAACCAATCCCCAATCAATTATTCCAATACGGGGAGTGAGATCCTTGGTAAAGTCCAACATGATGTTCCATGGATGGAGATCATTGTGGATCACTCCCTCGTCATGTGCGAATCACAATGCCTTCACCAAGGCATGGATCAATGAGGGAGCATGATTGAACAGGCTCTTGATACGTGTTTTCTTGTCTTTAGAGGGCTGCTCCCATTTAAAGTCTCCAGGGATCTTTCCTTTCCCCTCTTGATGCGCTACAAGCATCGTGAAAGAGCCATGTGGAAGGGGCACTGTCTCCATAAGATCACCTAAAGTTCCCCCATTGAAGTAGGGGAATATCAGAAACCATGGAAACGTTACAGAGTGGGCAATACTCCTCACAATCCCTCTATGGTTGAGATCTACCCCACTATATGATGCAAAGCTTTTCCACTGATGCTTGGCCTGTCTTTTGAACTCCTTGGCATAATAAGTATTCGTTGCAGGAAGGAAACCGATCCCTTTGATTTGAACTTGCTACCCTGTGCCATAAGCCCCTGACCCAAGTTTCTTGATCTTCTTAATGGACTTATTTGGAATGCCCAAAGTCATACTACATTTAGAATTGTATATACTTCTCTCCAGGTGACTGGCAGAAGTAGTAGAACCCGATGTTCCCTCAATGGTAGCCTCCTCAATAAACGGTTCTCCAACTTGGATGCTCCCCATAACTCTGGTGATAGCCATTCGCATTTTCTTTCTTAGGCCAAATGGTGTGTCTATGTGGGATGCTCGCCTTGACCTCTCCTTTTCAGCTCTCCATCTAGTGTTCCAATGCTCTAGCTTACCCTTGTCTACTTCTTGAGGGCATTCCTCTTTTAAATCAGAGGACACCTTGGGCAAATTGCCCACCCAACTGCTCAGTAATGAGATTATTGATTCGGTTGTTTTGTCTGGATATAACAACAACATTTTGCGGGCAATCTCACTGTATAATGATTGCAATCTAGACTCATCTGCAACAATCTGTGCTATATCGTTGGGATCTAGTGCACTGACGATCATAATCAACAATTGTCTAATTTTCTTTTTGAACTCTATCATTGAAGTAGCAGAAGGATCCATTTTTCCTGCAATGGTATTATTGCAAACAACACATTGTGAAATATAACTATGTGCCACTACATTTGGATCTTTTCTACGTGAAAGAAAAAGTGCAGTATAGACCATAGATCTCGTACTCTTTTGCAGTGACACACCTAATCGCAATTGAAACCATGTGCCAATGCCTCACCGTACGAAAACTTACAAACAGATGCTCCTGTCATTCTAGCAGCAACACACCTAGTCGCAATTGCAACCATGTGCCGAAGCATGAATGACTGGGAGCAACATAAAACATAGTCACCCCACGTTTTTGCAATGACACACCTAGCCGCAATTGCAACCATGTGCTAGTGCATCCACGCACGATGACTTCTTTCAAACAGATGCTCCTGTCATTCTAGCAGCAACACACCTAGTCGCAATTGCAACCATGTGCCGAAGCATGAATGACTGGGAGCAACATGAAACATAGTCACCCTACGTTTTTGCAATGACACACCTAGCCGAAATTGCAACCATGTGCCCGTGCATCCACGCACGATGTCTTCTTTCAAGATTCAAGCATATGAAGCATTATGAAATTATTTGAGCACACATTCATGCATTAGATGCTACCATCAATCTAGAAGCAACACACCTAGTCGCAATTGCAACCATGTGTCGAAGCATGAATGACGGGAAGCAACATAAAACATAGTCATCTTGCGTTTTTGCAATGACACACCTAGCCACAATTGCAACCATGTGCCAGTGCATCCACGCACGGTGACTTCTTTCAAACAGATGCTCCTGTCATTCTAGTAGCAACACACCTAGTCGCAATTGCAACCATGTGCCGAAGCATGAATGACGGAAAGCAACATAAAACATAGTCATATTGCGTTTTTGCAATGACACACCTAGCCGCAATTGCAACCATGTGCTAGTGCATCCACGCACGGTGACTTCTTTCAAACAGATGCTCCTGTTATTCTAAGAGCAACACACCTAGTCGCAATTGCAACCATGTGCCGAAGCATGAATGACTGGGAGCAACATGAAACATAGTCACCCTACGTTTTTGCAATGACACACCTAGCCGAAATTGCAACCATGTGCCCGTGCATCCACGCACGATGATTTGATAAAATAAATTTTATACCTTTAAGTTTTAACGCAAAAAACTCAAAAAAACATCAATAAAATAAGGAAGGGTTTAAAAAATTACTACTACACTGCTTTGAGAATGTGGAAAGCTGCCAGAAAGTTTCGTGAAGACTTTTCAATGTACCTCTTTTATGAAAAAGACAAGCACCGGCGTCGCCTTTATATAGCCACGGCGGGCCCGACAGGAAAGTGGATTTTACCCTGGAGGTCAAAAAAGATGAATGTCAATTAACATAATATTTGTTATTTTGCATTTCAGTCGTTATTAACCTAAAATTATAGTGTGATCACGTCATTTTGAAATCCCTGTCTCCAACTCTCTGATCCCTTGCTGTAGCCTCAAGGTGGGGTCTTTTACTCCAAATTTTTCTAGGCATTTACCTACTGTGGTCCACATGTTTGGTCGTAACCTTAGAAGTTCTGCTAATGTGTTGTGCATGCCACTGGGGTGGACAATAACTCAATCAATCCTTGTGAATCCATCACTTTGTTAGAAGACAGTCTTTGAGACGGGATTGCTCTCACTTCTGACTTGGCTTCATACTCTCCTAGGTAAGAGGGTAAAGTTCTCAGCGAGTCTGGTTGGCTGTGTCCTGAACTAATTGATCCTTGGTCTCCCCCTTGTGAATGTATCTCAAAGTTCATTTGTGACCTTGCCTCAAATTCTTCAATAGGAGGTAAGGTTATATTCTTTTCTTTTCTTGTGCTATTTATGTGGTTACTCATCCTATTAGCCTCGTTGGCTTCATGGATTTGCTTCCACAGATCGTCTAGACCGTTACAGTCCTTACCCATTTCTGTCAATATTTTTGGTTGGAACCCATCACTTGCCTCATTTATGGTATTTGGCACTATGATAGGCTCTCCTTTGGACTCATAGGCATTAGTGAGTCTTTCCTTTGTTTCTACATGTTCCTCTAAAGTTGGTTGGATAGGGGTTGGAGCTGGTGCCTCATGCCAATTTGCAGGTTTACCCAGCGGGTCTTCCATCAATGATTGAGCTGTTTCGATCATCTTTTTACACATTTCCAACCTTTGTTTTTCTATTTCTGCATACGGACAAGTCATCCACCTTTGCTCATGGCTTTGGTTCTTTTTAAGTCTAGCTTCATAAGCTTTTAGAAGCGCATCCAACTGCTCATTTACCTTGTCTGCCAATACAATTCCTCCTGATCCTGCACTTTTGGGCTCTGCTATTTCCTTGGGTGCTATGGTTGCCGTGGTGTGTGAGCTTAAGCTAGCTAGATTCTATAACCGCTCTAATCTATCCTTTGTATGTTTCAACTCCTCAGATAGAGCTGTTTTCTCTCGTTCCTTCCTGGCTTTCATACGCGCCTTTCTAGCTTTCCAAGTGCTTCTCTGATCTTCCGTTTCTGAACTTTGAGCATCGGTTTTTGGCTCTTCAACTATGGGTTCGTTCATCATTCTTTGAGCTTGGGCTCGTGTTACTGCCTGAATAGGTATGATTGTTTCATTTTCCAACCCTCCACTAGAAGGTACTATTTCTAGCATGTTCAAGGTGGTTTTTGCTCCTTTGCTCGGGTTTTTAGGGCAATCGGGAATCAAATGAGTAACTCCACACTTAGTGCAATACGCGTTGACTCTAATGATTTCATCATGAGGACAGTCTCTTAGCCAATGGTCTCCACCACACTTGTAGCAGGGTCCTTTGGGTTGTCGAGGTGCTCCTTGAGCTCCTCTTTGTTGGTATGCATGCCTCCGTTGGCTATGAAGAACAATGTTTGCTCATCTAAACTATATCTCCCTTCTGTTGCTGCCTGTGCAGCTGTTGGTGGTCCTGTACTTCCTATCATGCTCTAGGGTTGTGGAGTCGAGGGTTCTTCCAGTGGATAATAGACAGAGTTTGCCGCATATCCATTGGGATCTTCATAATATGCATGCATAGACACCAAAGCCTTATCCTCTGATTTGGTTACGGTTGGTGTGTACATTATACCAACTAGTCGTAATTCTGGTAGGGGTGGTTTTTGCCCCAACACCGGTTGTGGTCTTTCTACACCTACAGGTCCTGGTAGGTTCCGTGCTTGATACCTAGGCATCGGTGGAACTTGAGGACAAGCTAACGGAGCTTGGGGAGCGTAAGGTCTCTCTCTCACATATACCTTGTTATAATAACATTCCTCAGTCCCATGGTTTGTCCATTTTTGCTCAATAGCACACCACTTGGGCTGTTTAACCTGGGGTTTGGCGTACAAGTTAATCTTTTTTAGCACTTCATCTACAAGCTGCTCTTGGTTTACAGCTACTTCTCATTTTGGTGATGTCTTAGAAGACTTGCTTCCACTTTGTTGTGAAGATGAATCGTCGTCAAGGTCCTTGAACTCCCCCTCTTTGTAGACCACACAATTGTGCACAAGGTAAAGAGCCTCCTTGGTCAACTCATTCAACGTCATGCTTCTTTTCATATGTAAGTCTTTCTGGAGATCTGTATTCCTTAGCCCTTGGATGAATATCAACATGAGTCATTTGGACACCTATAAGTTGGTCAATGAGTCAAAAATCTGTTCCGACAACCTATTTCTGATCAGTCTACCCAACTCCAATTTGGACCAAAATTGACTAGAAGGCTTGCCTTAGGCTATACAACACCTTGCTATGCCCACTGTCAATGTCTGGCTTCAATTTCTTGCTTTAGTCATCCTACGTGTAGGATGTCTTTTTGGCCTGTTTGACCCCAAACTTGACCCACAACTTTCCCTTGATGTTAGTAACCCAGTGGTATGCTTAAATTTTGGTTTGGATTTCAAAAGTCCCCAATTTTAGCTGTTCTTGCCTTTTTCAGTCAAAAGTGCTAAAGTCTGCTTTGAACTCAATTTTCTCTCCCAAATGAGATGAAACCCCTTTCAGTCACTCAATATATCATGCAAGACATGCTCATGCAGCCATCTTATGGTTTTGGTCTCAAAATAATGTTTTGGCACAATTTGGGTAGGATGTCTGGAAATTTCAGTCTATCTGGCCTTATCCTGTCAAGATATGGTCAAATTTCCACTTTCCAGTTGAAATTAGGGTAAACCCCACCTTTTGAACACACTCGTCAACTCAAAATCCCAAAATTCCCACCAGATTAGCATGTAGACATCCTACGCGTAGGATGTCTCCTGGCTTGAAATTATTATTATTATTATTATTTTTTGACAGAAATGCTCCTGATGCTCTGTAGCTCTATCAGAAACACTCACAGTAACTTTTGGACTTCACTTAGGCTTGAAACACACTTTTGCGTCTTTTTACGTCTTTTACAAACTTGTGATGACTTTACCAAGCAAGTATACATGCATGAAATGCTCTGGATCCTGAATCATGATGTCCTACTTACTCTACTCCTGCTCATCATGTGAAATGGTGATAATAGTGTTTTGGTTGCTTTCTGGCCTCTCTGGACTCTCAAGCTTTCCTCTCACCGCTTGTACCACTCTAACTCCTACTCAAGAACTCAACTACTACCTAAAACTATCTTGGTCTACCTAAGTCGAAGGATCTAGGCCAGACACACGCTTCCTAAACTCCCTCTAAGACCTAGAGAGTCCTCCACCCTCTGATCCTATCAAAATGTAAAACGAGACTCTTGGCAAGACAAAAATCCCAATCCTCAAGGATTAGTCTCGGTCACCTACCTAAGGTTTTCGTCCTCGGCAGCGGCGCCAATGTTGGACGGGTACGCCACGACAGACGTCAGCACAGCGAGAACTCACCTAACATATAATGTGAGCTAAGGATGAAGCTCGACCCGCAGGTGCGTGGAAGCAAGCATAAGGTGTCAACCTACACTCGACCGACTCCTAACTAATTCCTACAGAGGTCTCTACCAATTGTCTAAGTCACAGCCCTCAAGAGTGCATAACAGGAAACTTCCTACAACGCTTGCTAGAGACGAACACCCATCAAACAATCTCGAAACACCATAGAACTTGAAGGAGATCCTACTAACACCAATAGGTCGCTCTCCCTAAGGTCTAGAAACAAAAATCCCAACCCAAAACACCCGGTGCAAAATCACGTAGGATGTTTGGCCGAAATCTGGAGGTCTTCCTTTCCGAAATCTAAAATGCCTAATGTGTAGCTCTACTCAATGTGAACACGTGGATATGCTTCAATGCAAAATCGGACAACGTATGCTCACCCAATCACCCGATGAAGCTCGTAGAAGGAGCTCGCAAAACCGAACCGTACGCGCACAATGTAGGTATCGGCGCGTAGCTCTTGTCAGGGGCAACACGCTGCACTTCTCCGCACTCGATTCCGACCAGCGGTGCCCACGTAGCGTCAAGATGAAGCTCACACTCTCTCTCGTACACAGTACGCTCACTCACAGACTTCAAAACTTGTTAAAAAATGACAAAAAAGGTTTTTCATTAAGGTCAAAAAGTGGTGTATATACCTTACAATTCTCAAACCCTAACGTTCCAAAATCAACCAACTACTCCATCTATCTATCAAAACTGGGATACAATCTCGAAAATTCTGTAAGTCCCAATATTTACAAGGTGAAAAATCTGGTTTTCTCAATAAATGAATAATTACAAAAAATGATAATCCTCCGAGTAGTTAGCCCCTCCGTGGGGTGTGTCCAGCTTCTAACACTCTTAGACTTTTGAATTGAAGTGAAGAAGATCATAGCCTGAAGGTTCTTTTATTCCCCGTCATCTTCTCTATTATCTGCTCGATGACATCTTGTGCCTTGGCTTGGTTGTGTGCGTGTGTTGCCCCCAAGTTACCTGTGTGTGCATGCCAAGAAAGAGCGAGATAAGTTGTGTGAAGGGATAGGAGAGATATGGCAGATATGAGCTAAGATATGTTTAAGGCAAAAGTATCTATGGGGTTGAGTGTCATTGTTTAGGTGTATGAGGAAGAAAGTGATCGATTTTGAGTGTGTGTAATGGGCGATGTCCAAGAGAAAGTTGATACAATAGGGGTTTTTAAATTGTGATATAGTAAGTGTGAGTTTGTGTGGTTTGGGGTGTTGGGTATCTGTTGAGCTATAAAGAGGCAAGTATACAACGTGTTGTGCGGGTTTTCTTCTTCGCCCATTCCATCAGTGGTGCCCCCACAGAGGACTCGCTCATCGCGTTGAAGAAGAGAGTGCACGGAGAAACCAAAGGAGAACATGGCTGCTCAAAGCTATGGCCCTCTTTCCGCAGTTGAGGAGGATCCAGTCGATTGGATTGCAGACTTTGAATTATACATGCTATCACTACAAATTCCTAATGAAGACAGCAAGATGGAAATTATTCCATTGGTTCTACGAGGCAAGGCAAAAGCATGGTTCGATGCATTGTAGGGTGAGCCGCAACAGGCCTAGCCGGCTCTACAGGCTAGTTTCTTACAAATTTTTTGAAAGGAAGTATCACCTATGGATATGGACACGAAGTTGAAGGCACTCAGGCAAGATGTAAGTGAATAATTTAATACTTTTCTTAATTGGTTTGAAGAATGTTGGGCAAAATTAGCCACATCATTGCAATTAGCCAACGGCAACTATTTCAAGATGGACAAGTTTATGGCGTGCCTACATCCTAAGGTACGAGAAAAGGTGGATTTCAAAAGCCCCGAGAACTACAACGGTGTTGTAGAAATTTCTCGAGTAAAGAGCAAGAAGATCAAGAAGAAGATCGAACAAGGTATGGTGGGATACGAGCGGCCACCGAGCCCTCAAGACGAGGTTCGTGCAGAGGATCAAGCGAATCATGGAGTGGCAACTATTCCTCAACACTGGGTACGTACTATTCAAGATTTGTTGGAACAAATGCAAGAGCCTCCTTTGAGTGTAATGGGCAGAGGGCAGCAAAGAGCAGGCAGAGGAAGAGCTAGGCAGGTGCCTGGTCGTTGTTATAATTGAGGCAAATAAGGGCACTATGCACCGGATTGCCCACATCCACCATGGTAAAGAGGAGGTGTGTATCCACTATTCGGAAGAGGGAGAGGGCAAGGGCAACTCAACGGGAAAAGAGAGAAGCAGTCTGACAATCCTGTACCTCCCGCTCCTCAAGGTAATGAAGAAGCTCATCGTGTTAATATCATTGGAGTAGATGAACAGGTAGTGGATGTTCTGGCCACCAACAAGAGAGCACGTGAAGGAAGAGAGACGGAGACAGAGCAGGAGACTAGAGCTTGCAAAGTCAAAGGGAAGGTCGACGAAGGTAGAGAGCCCAAAGAGACAAGCAAAAGACGAAGGAGGTGTAAAATCAAGCAATCCGACTACCAACTTGGAAGGGATCACACAAAATATGACTTGGTGAGTGATGTCAAGAGCCAAAAGGCTAATATTACTTTCAATCAGCTGCTTGCTTTAAATCCTAAATTGCGATGTCATTGTTGTCCTAGTGCTAGCACCAGGCTTCCACGAGCCAAAACAAGAATGCATATTGTGGGGAATCTAGCATTGAGGGTTGGAAGTCCAGCAGATGTGCTTCCGCTTGTTGATGCTCTTATATGAAATGAAGATGTAGGTACAGGCATACATCAATGGAGGGGCTCAAGTGTGTGTCATGACCGAATCCTCCATGAAGGATGCAGGAGTTAAAGCAGTGGTGAGATCTAATGTGTGAATGAGGATGGCCAACCATACCAAGGCAAGGTGTTTGGGCATAGCACAGGATGTGAAGGTATGGGTGTTAAATGCCTTATTGATTTCTTTGTTATGAAAGCTGACAACAATGCCTACCCTATCATATTGGGTAGACCATGGCTTCTTGCAATTGGGGCCAAGCAGAATTGGGGGAAGGGGGTATTTACTTTATTTGATAAAAAGAATGATAGGCAGGTTATGCTTGATCTACGGACGAGGGAGAGTTTCTCTCATCCCATGGTGAAGGATGAGGGAGGTGATTCTACGACAAGCTATGAGTACGAAACGGAGTCAACCTATGATGAAGGCTACACAGATACAGAAGAGGAACAGAGTGATGACAACCTCCTCCACATTGATGCTGATCTCTTTGGGGTTGCTATCGATAACTCCATTCCAAAAGAATGTATGCAAGCTCAAGTTTCCCCTTTTGATGCCCAAGAGGTAAGAGGTATGCTAGGAGAAGAATTAACAAAGAGAGAGACGGAAATTTATGTGCAACTCTGTGCATCCTATCCTAATTTGTTTGCCACTGAGTATAAAGATTTGAGAGGTGCCAAGGAAGTCGAACACAGGATCATACTCAAGGAGGGGCATAAACCAAAGGTCCAAAAGCTAAGGAGATTAGGTGAAATTCAGCAGGAAGCTCTTTGGCAGGAGATCAACAAGCTATTGGAGGCAGGTATTATCTATCCCGTGCAAGAATCTGAATGGGTCTCCCCGGTTGTCATAACACCTAAGAAGAACCGCAAATGGTGAGTGTGTGTTGATTATAAGTGTTTAAATGCTGCTATCAAGCGAAACTATTATCCCGTACCCTTTTAGAATGAAATTTTAAATCAAGTTGCAAGTCACAAAAGGTACACTATTATGGACGACTGCTCAGGGTACTTCCAGATAGGCATTGCACTTGAAGACCAGTTGAAAACCATTTCATTTTTCCATGGGGATGTTTTGCCTACAGCAGAATGCCCTTCGGCTTGGTGAATGCTTATGCAACTTTTCAAGATTGGATGAATAAAGTGTTTGGTCCCTACCTTGCGGGTGGTCAATTGAATCCCAAAAAGTGCAAGTTAGCTCAACCTCGATCGGCTTGACGAGCTTATTGCATACAATGTTGCAAAAAGGGAGGACATTTCCTAAAAGATTAATGTCCTAAAATTCCTTTAAACAAGGGTAAAACAATAATAAACGTAGTCCAAGTGATACCTTGTAGCTCATCTGAGAGTGAACCAATTGTTCCCATCAAGGTAATCACTAGAGTCCAGGCTAAGAAAAAGAAACATAACTCCTATGATGATTCGGAGAATACAAAAATTGCCTCTCAAAAGATCAAAAGAAGCCAAAACAAAAGAGATGAGATGAGAAGACAGAAACAAAAGACTGAAATCAAGGAGAAAGCAAAGAAGCTATTCCAATGAAAGGTGAAAGAAACTGGAAGGGAATTCAAAGGCAACCGTAAATTCTCGAGGATCAATTTTGGTTGATAAAATTTTTGAGCCTATTAATGCAGCCTTGGAAGCCTACCAAACGGGAATTAAAGCAGGCCAAAACATGAAAAACAAATGGGAAAACTATCCTTCTCCAGACATGGAAGCAGCTAAGCTTGAAGCTTATCAAAATTTGGTAAGAATCACACAAGAAACACTGGAAAACAAAAACCCAAGCTCGAAAGTATAGAAAAACCTGAGGAGCTTGCGATTAGAGACACTATAGAAAAATCCAAAGTGGTGGTAGAACCCCACTTTGAAAGAAAAGAGCCAGAACTTATAGTGCCAGATAGCGAAGATGCCTAAGACAGAATTCCATTTGTAGAGGAAGACTGGCCAGGACACTTATAGGAAAAAGTTAGAGATATCAATGATGGGAGCCTAACTCTAAAGTCAACTTGTATAGAGGAAGTATGGTTAGACAACCTACCTCCTGATATGGACATAGATGTACAATCCTTGTGTGGGGATTGCAGATCTGAAGCTTCAAGAATGTCAAAAGCATTGACCTTGAAAACATTACCCTCTTACTTGGGAGATAACGAAGATGAATCCATAGTGTGCAAGAACACTCAATTAAAAAGAGTAGAACAGACCCAAAAGTAGCCAACATTCATTCATTCATGTCTACACCCATCCAATGCACTCTTAATTTGGGAGAACTATTAAAACTCAGACCATATTTATGGAATGATCTACAAAAAAACCTAGAGAAGGTGGGGATAACAGGGCTAGTTGCACAAAATTTGGGAAAATTGAAAACCTAAATGGACAGCAAAGAAATTCGATCTGTTCCAATGAACAAAGTTGGAGAATATTACGAAGGGGAAGAAAGAAACACAATCCTTCCAATGAAATATAACGACATTGAAACCATGGAAATACTGGATAGTAGGGCAGGCATAGACATAGCCACAAAAGCAGTATTGGAATCCTGAGGACAGCAAGCCATTAGACAAACTCGAATGAAATTGCAATTGTCTGATGGACACTTTGAAAGACCATTAGGGCTGCTTGAAAAAGTGATAGTCAATTCCTGTGGGATTGAATATCAACACACTTTTGCCATAGTAGACTTTGGAAAAAAAACTTAATTACGAAATCATATTGGGAAGATCTTTCATGCGACAGGTAGAGCTTATCCAAGACTGGGGAAACAATTATCTGTACTTGAAGCAAGTGGGATCTATAACAAGGGTTAATCTAAAAGATCACACTTATAGAGATGTCATGAAAACGTCCATACAAGAGTTTGATTTAGTCTCTTCGGGTGAAAATAAGCTTCCTATGTGGTTGAACAAAGACACTCCTATTTGGATGTATGGAGCTTCAATAAATGGGAGCTTAAAAAGAGAATAATTTATTTTAGAAAGGGATTGTATAGACGAAACCCATGCACCTGAACCCTTTCCAGAATATTTGAGTGGACTCAAATTTTGCGACAATGGATGTGTGTGTAAATATGTCTATGCCTACTCAATTTTGCAATGAGGACGGCTATGGCATAATTCCCATACAAATGATTTCAACCCTCCACATTGAAGATGAAATTGAGGAACCCAAGGACTTGATGAAAGCTCAACAAGTCTTTTGAGACCTCTACTACGATGCAACAGATGAGTTACAAGAACACTCAGCTACCTAAAAAGATTCGGGGTCAGAAAAAGAACATGTGAGAACTAAGCTACTCTTGAAAGGAGGGGAGGAAATATTTTTGCCTTTCCTAACTAGAAACCGAGAAGACAAAAATGGTATAGACAAAAAAGGGCATAAAAAATGTGAAAGTTAGACTTATGCCATCAATCTCCAGTAGAACACAGTTCTTGATGCAGATAGATGCACATGATTGTGTCAAGGACAAAATCACTGGTAGATATTCTTAAAACAGAAATCCAAGAATGTAGAAAACATCGGGAAAGACGAGAAAGGATACTCAAGCAAAGCCGAAAAAACAGGAAAAGGAGTCAACCATGACACGAGTTGAGCGGAAAAAGAAATATAAAGAGTTGAGAAAAGCTCTAAGGAGATATATACAACAAAAATGGAAACCACAAAAGAGGATGGTAAAGATATAATGAGTGCTCCATCCCATTACAAAAAATATACTCTCCATGATCGGAAAATCATAGTCGAACAACCTGTTAGAGGCAAAACCAAGTAGATAAAGGCTATACACATAGTGAAACATTTGCCAGGAAGATGAAAGAAGAAATTGAAAAACTAAAGGAAGCTGAATTCATTTATAAAGTTGAACACACAGATTGGGTGTCTCCAATTGTGGTAGTCCCCAAGAAGAATGGAAAATTACGAGTGTGTGTCAACCTCAAGAAAGTAAATGCAGCTACCATTCGAGACAACTTTCCTCTTCCAATCATTAGCATTTGTTAGAACGAGTTGCAAGAAAAGAAGCTTACAGCTTCTTAGATGGCTTTTCGGGATACAATAAACTTTTGGTTGACCCAAAAGATCAGCCTAAGACTGCTTTTGCAACGGAATGGGTTATTTTTGCCTATCGGGTTATCCATTTGGGTTAACTAATGCTCTGCCACATTTCAAAGATTGATTAGTCATGATTTTAAAGAATATCTTAGGAAATTCTTGGAAGTATATATGGATGTGTTGGAGCTATATATGGCTCACTCTACTCAACTTGGTCTCACCTATATATTTGTATCTTGTCCTCAATATGAATCAGTCTTTGGGAGCGTATATGGTGTGTCTCTTGTCTCGTCTCTCTCTCTCTCTCTCTCTCTCTCTCTCTTTCTCTCTACATCTCAACATGGTATCAAAGCTTGCAAGACAAGGTGTGTTGGCTGAATGTGCAGATTCCATACCAAATTTTTGAATAGTATCTGCAATAAACTTTGACTGTCGAAGGAATAAAATACCTTTTGTACGGTTCCGTTGGATTTGAATGCCAAGACACGAGTGAATCTCTCCAAGATCCACCGTATCAAATGCAGAAGACAATAACTTTTTCACTTGCTGAAGAAATCCCAAATCATTGGAAACAAGGATGGTATCATCCACATAAAGAGCAAGAATCACAAAACTGCTACCTTGGCGTTTTATGTATAAGTTGGGGTCTGACGAGCAAGAGATGAATCCTTTAGAGGTGAGAAAAAGATCAAATTTTATATACCAGGCTCGCGAAGCTTGTTTGAGACCATATAGTGCCTTATGGAGTTGAGCAACAAGGTCTTCTTTACCTGGAATAACAAACCCTTCTGGTTGTTCCATATAAATTTCCTCTTCCAAGTCACCATTAAGAAAAGCAGTTCGCACATCCATTTGATGAGCTTCTAAATCAAATTGAATAGCAAATGCCAATAAAACTCGAACACTTGTAATGCGAACAACTGGTGAAAAAGTCTCTTGATAATCAACACCAGCTACTTGGGAATAACCTTTTGCAACTAAACGCGCCTTGAACTTGTCAAAAGATCCATCTGCTTTTACTTTTGTCTTATACACCCACTTACATTTAATAGCTATACGACCAGGAGGTAATTCAGTTAGTATCCATGTACCTTTAGAGATAAGAGAATCGTACTCTGCTTCCATAGCCTCTTGCCATTGATCCTTTTGTGGTGAAGAGATAGCTTTATCATAAGTAATTGGATCTTCGGAAGTAGAAAAAGCATTATCAGCAATATCGTCATCATAAACATGACATGAGCCATGTTCAAAATCAATAGGCAGATCAACAAAAATATCAATATCATCATTGGCGACATTCGGAATGATAGTTGTGAAGAGGAAAGTTGCTCTATAGGAAGAGTTTCATCTTCTGAAAGAAATGGAAAAGCTTGAAGCAATGATTTAGTATCATCAGAATCATCCATGGACCATGAGCCTCCCATAAGCTGTTCGTTAAAAGTAGCATCACGATTCACAATTACTTTCTTGGAGGAAGGGTCATAGAATTTGTAGCCTTTGGAAGTGTCAGAATATCCAATAAAAATAACTTTAAGACCAGGAGCATCAAGCTTTATTCGTGTTTCTTTGGGAACATGAATATAAGCAATACATCCAAAGGTTCGAAAATGAGATACAGAAGGAATGTCACCTGTCCATGCTGTGATGGGTATCTTACCAGAGGGTGCAATAGTAGGAAGATGATTCTGAATAAATACTGCTGTCAAAGTAGCTTCAGCCCAAAAAACACGAGATAAGCCAGAATGAATCAGCATACATCTTACAGCATTGAGAATAGTGCGATTCTTTCGTTCAGCAACACCGTTCTGTTGAGGCGAATATGGAATAGTGTGTTCATGATGAATTCCACTGTCAGCACAGTAACTCACAAACTCTCAAGAAACATATTCGCCTCCATTGTCACTACGAAGCTTCTTAAGGCGACGACCAGTTTGAAGTTCCGCAGCCTTGTGGAATTGTTTGAAAACAGATAAGGCTTCAGATTTTTGTCTAAGTAGAAATACTGTCGTATACCTTGAGAAATCATCAATGAAAGTAATGAAGTAGCGATATTGTGATCTCGAAGAAGGTAGAGGTCCACATATATCAGTATGAACAAGATCCAATATGTCATGAGAATGAGTTGTATTTGAAAGAGGAAAGGGTTTGCGATTGTGTTTTCCAAGAGCACAAAATTCACAAATTCCCATATGAGGATGGGCTTTAAGATCCATGCCATGAACAAGATCACGACGTTGAAGATCAAGGAGTTTTGAGAAATCAGCATGAACAAAACGGTGATGCCATACTTTGCAGTCATGATCACCTGGAGCAGTGACAACATTTGCTACAGCATCGTTGAGAGAGAGTTCAAACAAATTACCATTTCAAGGAGCAGTGGCTATAGTCTGTCCATCTTTCTCAATTCGGCATTTGGTATGATCAAATCCAACAAACGGACCAAGATCAACAAGTCTAGCAACTGAAAGAAGATTACGTTGAAGATCTGGTACATGTAATACTCCTCGCAAAATTCGAGTGGAAGAAGATAATGTACCAAGATATAAGTCTCCAATACCCTTTACTTGACAAGTAGTATCATCAGCAAGATAAACAACACGTTGAACTGGCAGTGGATGATAGTTATGGAGCCACTTAGACTGATATGTCATATTTCCTGTAGCACCAGAATCGACAATAAAAAGTGATCCATCGCGTACATGAAGTATTCTTTCTGGAGCAACTGAACATAGGACGCAGCTTGTTTCTGGTACAATGTTGTTTCGATGTTCAGTAGCATATGCTCTATTCCGATCTGTGTCGAATCGACGCTTATAGCACATATGAGTGGGATGATAGAATCGTCCACAATATTCACAAGAAGAAGAAGAAGAGTCTCTAGATAAACGTGGTTGTTTTGTGGTAATATTGTGTTCTTCATCATATTGACGTGCCCAACAATCATCTTCAGTATGGTCATTTTTGTTGCAGTAAGAACATTGCTTATTAGGAAATTTGAGACGAGAGAAAATATTACCGCGACGGCCACCTCTGCGGTTTCCTCGTTGAAATGGACGCCTTCGAGCATAAAAAGCCCGTTCCATCTGTTGTGACTCAGTCTCCTCGTGTGAAATCATAGCTGTATCATGACTAGCATTACGACGTTCTTGACGTTGAGAGTATTCAATTAAAGACATGCAGGCTTGGTCGAAATCAAGACCATCTTTATTAGAGAGAATAGTAACAATGTTATCATAAGAAGAGTCCTTCACCGTATCAAGGAGAAGTGTAATCAGTTGCTTTTGTGGAACAGGGTCACCGGCAGCAGCAAGCTGATTAATAATAGATTTGAAAGATTCAATATGTCCCGTCATGGCCGTACCAACTTCATATTGTAACTTGTTAAGCAACCCTCTCAAATAAAGTATTTCTGTGATAGATTTCTTCTGAAAGTTTGCAATAAGGTACTTCCATACGTCGTGGGAAGTAGGCAGTTCGTACATATCAAGCAAAAGGGAATCAGTAAGAGCAGAAAGAATATACCGACGAGCTGCTTTATCACGTCGTTGCCAATTCGTATAGGCAACATTCCAATCTTCAAATATAGGTCCTTCAGTGATAAGCACGTTATCATTATCTGTATCAACAGGCTGAGGCGGACAAACACGATTTCCAAGAACAACATCGGAGAGTTCATCGCCTTCAAGAATTAACAACATCTTTGCTTTCCAGCCTGGAAAACCTTGACCTTGGAAAGGAGGAACAGAACGCTGGCCAGAAGGAAAGCCGTTGACGAGAATATTCATAGCCATATCTTGCTGCGAGAAGACGTATAAGATAAGATCGCAGAATTTGCACACCATATATGGTGAAGGCCGCAATTGCGAATGAGAGAGATATGAGGACTGCGTTCTGTCAACGATAAACGTAAGAAGGATGCTCAAGGAACTTCCAAAGATGTGAGAGACGTCACCCAAAAAGGGCAGGGTAAAAGAGACGTTAATAATAAAAGAGTCCTCAAAATAGAGTGGCGTGAGACGCAAGATTGACGGCCACAATATGAATAGAAAAAAGCTAAATCTTCTCGAAAAAGTTAACGCCAAAATAAAAAAAACGATCGCGGACGCTTCACGAAGAAAGCTGCGTCAAGCTCAATTGCAGTAAAAACAGCATAACTTTCTGCTGCGAACTCCGATTGACGCAAACCTAGAACTCAAATCGAAGAGCTCGAGGAGACGAACAAGTTTTGGATGAAAAGTGCCATTGCGCTATGCTCCATCGCGCTTTTCCCGTTTCTCCAAATTTTGAGCAGAACAACAAGAAAAATTGAGATGAAGTTCAGGGTGTCATCAACAAGAAAACGTAATCAACGATTAGATTGATTAGCAATAAACGTCACACAAAACACTAATCATATTCTTCTTAACACAAAACAACCACAATTAACAAGAATCAATGCTCAAAAGTAAAATTTGTAGCAATTTTTGAATCTTACATGCAAATCGCATACACATACCGTTTTGTCACCATGAATTGAATCGGCGCATGATCGTTACTGCTCTGACACCATGAACACTCGTCCTGATATTCTGTTTGCTGCTAATTATCTTGGACAACATCTTGCATGTCCTTCTCTTAAGCATTGGTCTGTTGCAAAGCGTGTGTTGAAATACTTGAAAGGAACTACAGATTTTGGTTTAGTCTATCGACGACAACTCACATCGGATTCTATGCAATCTCTTTCTCTTTTGGGTTACACAGATGCAGACTGGGCAAGCTCACATTTATCTATGCGATCTACTAGTAGAAATTGCTTCTTTATAAATGGTTGTCTTGTTTCTTGGACTAGCAAGAAACAACGTTGTGTTGCAGTTTCTATGACTGAGTCAGAATATGTTGCGGCATCACTTGCAGCTCGTGAGTTGATTTGGCTTCGACAAATGCTGGTTGATATTGGTCACTCTCCTCTTTCTAGCACACCCTTGCGGTGTGACAACCAAAGTGCTATTAGTCTTGCAAAAGACTATGTTCAACATAATAAGTCAAAGCACATTGTTGTCCATTATCATTATGTCAGGTATGAAGTACGCAAAAGAACCATTATGGTTGAACACTGTCCAAGTGACCAGATGATTGTAGACATTTTGACCAAAGGCCTCAACGAGTCACGTTTCATCCTCTTGCGTTCGGAGCTTGGAGTTGCTTCGACCTCACTCTTTCTAGATTAGCTTCTTTGCTATTGTAATAGCTTTGTACATATGACATTGTAATCTTTTAGGTACCATGCACTATGCACACTCCACATTTGCACATTGTGATCTCTAAGTCACTTGAATATTTGTACATAGATGCACAATTCACTTTCACATCATCATCGCTGGTTCATATTTTCACATTGTATAGGGGCTTGGGTTTTTCCCTTGAACTCCCCAAGGGTTTTTTCATCCAAAGCTAGAGACCTTTGTTTGAGTGGGGGTGTTGGAGCTATATATGGCTCACTCTACTCAACTTGGTCTCACCTATATATTTGTATCTTGTCCTCAATATGAATCAGTCTTTGGGAGCGTATATGGTGTGTCTCTTGTCTCGTCTCTCTCTCTCTTTCTCTCTACATCTCAACAGGATGATCTATGCGTACATTCATCAATCCGGGTTGATCATTTTGAAAACCTAAAAAATGTAGACTTTATAGGATTTTCTTGAATCCTGAAAAGTGCACATTCATGCGTAGAGAAGGAAAAATTATTGGACATATAGTGTCTAAAAATGGCATAGCTACTGGTATGGATAAAATTCATGTTATTGCTGATTTGCCTAGACCAACAACAGTCAAGGGGGTTCAAGCCTTCATGGGACATTGTGGATATTATAGATTGTTTATTTACATGTACGCTATAATTGCAAAATCCATGTATAGCTTGATTACACACTTTGAGTGGACTGAAGCATGTGAAAAATCCTTTATGAAACTACTCCAATATTGAAAGCATGAGACTCGAATAAGATATTACACATACATGTAGATGCTTCCAATTTTGCCATAGGATGTATACTAGCTCAACCACGAGAAAATTGATTTTCCTATTTCTTATGCTAGTCGACAGTTGAACATGGCGGAAAATAATTATACCACCACCAAAAGGGAAGGATTAAGAATGATCTATGCCATACAAAAGTATAGACATTACCTATTAGCAAACAAATTTCTGTTCTTCATGGACCACCAAGCCTTATTGTACTTGGTCAACAAGCCATGCAGCACAGGAAGAATATTAAGATGGTTCATCATTCTTCTGAAATTTGATTTCACTGTAGTTGTAAAAAAGGGCACTACTCATCAAAGAGCAGATCATTTGTCTAGGATTATTTCAAGAGAACCTTCTAAAGGAGTAGATGATGATCTACTAGATGCATATTTGTTCTTTGTGGAATTGATACCTCAATGGTCAAAAAGTATGGTATCATTGATGACCATAGCTCAAGTGGTTCACAAATACCACTTCTTGTTATAGTCAGATTAATTGAGCAATCGGCTATGTATCAAGTACTAGCTGGTAGGCTATACAAAAGAAACCGATATGGAATATTGATCTTATGCATTAATCTTGAAGAGAAAAAACAATACCTAAGTCAAGCACATGCTACCATAGTAGGACTTCACTTTGCGAAAGACCAAACTATGCAAAGGATCTTGATACTTGGAGTATTTTGGCCAATTATGAGGAGTGATGTTCGCTCTTTTGTAAGGGAATTCCCTCAATGTCAAAAACACACACCCATGCCTCATGTAACATTGTTTCAAATGTCACCTGTTCCTAAGTGGAGTAACTATTTAGTGACTTACTTAACGAGAAGAACGTTTCCTGAGGATATGAGTAAACACTGTCAAAGAGTAATTGAAACTGAAGCAAGAGACTATGCTCTCATTGGAAGCCAATTGTATCGGAGAGGTAAGGATCAACATTTGCGTCTTTGTGCAAATGAAGACAAATATATTCCAATTATAGAACAAGCACATACTAGATTAGCTGGAGGTCACTTTTCTAGTGAGACCACCGCAAGAGCAATCTTAATGGCATGCATATGGTTGCCAACACTTTTTGCAGATGCCAAATAATATGTTCGAAGGTGTGATGCTTGTCAACGAGCAAAACTGACAACAAGAGTAGATAGCATGCCCTTAAGACCAATGATGGGGGCTAGAGCTTTTGCAAAATGGGGTATAGACTTTGTTGGGACAATATAGCTACCTGCTTATAGAACCCAAGCTCAATATATCATTGTAGCTACGGATTATTTGACCAAGTGGGTCGAGGCTAAAGAAATTCAAAAGAATGATGCCAGAACCACTACCACATTCTTATATGAGTATGTGTTCACAAGATATGGACTGCCAATAGAAATTGTTAGTGCTAGGGGAGCTCATTTCCTCAATGAGGTAATCGAGTATCTGCTTAATGGATTTATGGTCATCCATAACAAGTCAGCTCCCTATCACTCACAAGCAAACGGTGTCGTGTAGCTCCGCTGCCATGTAGAGAAACAGAGCTGAGAAATGCAAGCTAAGCTTCTTTGAAGCCTACACATTTAATGGTTAGTGATCAGGAACGGGCCAAGTTTAATGATTAATATATACCAATTCCGGCTTAAAAGGGCCAATAGATGCCAAAAATGATTATGCTTGAAGTGAGCATAGATGGAAGATTATGATCTAAAATTATAGTGCTTGAAGTGCTCTATCGGGCTGTCTTTACGGCTCGTCGATTGGAGCTACAATGAAGAAGTTATGGTAGTTTGAAGTTTGAGTTGATTGCAGATCTGTACCGGATTGGGCAACTGCAACTGAGGGGACAGAAATGAAATGAATGCACGGGTCTAAAGTGCTCACTTTGTGGGGCGCATCAGTGTTTTTAGATCGGTGATCGGATTTACGGTTGCCATGTTATTGATCGTTTAAGACTTACCGGGGGCCGGTTTCGCACCAGCCCGGTCCACTCGGTTGGAGTGCCATCTCGGAGTTTTGGCTCTCGATCGGACCTTGGAATGCAATGGTTACGGGATGTAGCCAACAAGGCACGACCAAGAAGCTGGCTATTTGAAGCAGATGCAAAGCGAGGAAAAAACTCCGAATGCATCCACTTATACTTGCATCTTGAAGGCATATGGCACTAAGAAGTTGATATGAGCATTGGAATCACGATGATATTGTTAGTCAAGAGCTGGTGGAAGATTGGAGTTGTTGTGTTTGGCAATGCTTAACCGAGAGTATGCCAAACGGGGCTCCCTTCAAGAGCCAAAAAGAAGCCAAGGGGGCTATGGCCACCCAAAACATGTACTCCTTGGCATTGCATTGGTCGGTTTATGCCAAATGTTGTGCCCTTGCAGTGATTATGGCCGCCCAATGGAGAAGCTTTGCAAGCTTTAGCCGATGTGAATGCCTAAAATGGTACCCTTGCAAAGCCATAACCCAATAAGACCGCCTGCCCAAATAAAATCGGCCGCCCACCTAAAGGGCATGGCTAATGGCCGCCCAATTAATTAAGCAAGTGTTTTAGTGTAAAAGAAAACAAGAAAAGGAGATGGATGGCATATGGAGGCAGGTAGAGGGCGCAGAGGAGGGGTGATGAGCTCGCGCTGGGAACCGGAGAGTGCGGTCGACAGCGAGCATGGAGGCAAAGTTACAGCCCTTGCCATAGCGCTCCTCTTCGGTACCAGTTCTGCAAAATTTGACGCTACTGAAAAGTCCGGGTTGCCACGTCATTGCGTTGCTTCCACCTAGCAATGACAGCGCCGTCATTGCTTAGGGGGAAGTGAGGGCTATTATTAGAGGGCAATTAAGGAGAGCAGGAACGAGGACAAGGGGAGGAAAAGGAAGGTGGGAGGGCTCGGAGCAAGGACCAAAGCTCCCTCTCTCTCGATCTCATGCTCGGGAAGCAAGTTCCCACTCGCTTGGATAAGGAAAATCTCTTTCTCTCTCTCTCTCTCTCTCTCTCTCTCTCTCTCTCTCTCTCTCTCTCTCTCTCTCTCTCTCTCTCTCTCTCTCTCTCTCTCTCTTTGACAAGGATCCGTGCTAGAGAAGGGGCAAGAAGAAGGGGTCGAGCCTTATACCAGAGAAAGAGGCCGGCAAAGAGAGGGAAGCTCGGCAAAAGGCGTGAAGGGAATTAACAAAAGAGGAGAAGGAGACCTTGGCTAGCAAGCCGGCAAGGGAAGATTTGAAGCAGGATACAAGCTATCTCGCTCTCGTGCTTGAGACACAAAATCAAGGGGCTCTTTCTCAGCATAAGCAAAGGAATCGACCTAATTAAAGAATCAGAAGGAAAGCACAAGGCAGGCCCAGCAAGGGTTAAGGAAATCGGAGCAAGTTGAGTAAAGGAGAAGTTGAGACTCGTGAACAACAAATAAGGCAGTGCAAAGCGCACAAAGCAAGATTGAGGCAGTAAGCAGAGTATAAGCTTGCAGGATCCACGGTCAATTGAAGCATTTGAAGTAGCAAAAGAGAATTTTCATCACCGACATCAGTCCAAAGGTTGATTAAGCATTTCGTTAAGTCCGGTGTCGTTAATGGCCCGGTTAATCCTGTAAACGGGAGCTTAAACTCCTAATTAGCAGATGATCCAAGTGACGGTGTTGTTAACAGTCCGCCTTGGCTAAGAATTAAGTTATACTCGATGATTTAATGGATTAATTGAAGGGTACGGTGATTTCAGATTCAGTTGCATCTGTTGTTTTCATTCTCTCTCTTTCACACCTCTCACAGTCAGAGGCCCAGCGCCTGCCTGGCTCACGTAACGAACACATAACTCCCGACAAACGGACAAGCTGAGTATACAAATAAGATTCTTAGCTCAGTATTGACTAAAGTGGTTATATCAAGAAGGAAAGACTTGGAAATGAATCTCCACGCTGCTCTATGGGATTATCGAGTTTCATTCGAAACAACTTTAAATGCTACACCCTTTGACCTTGTTTATGGTCTTGATGCCATATTGCCAATAGAATTTCTATTGCCAACATTAAGGGTAGAAAAAGACCTTGAGTGGAGTGGACATGAATTGTCAGAAAGACTTGAAGATTTAGAGAAGCTAGATAAGAAAAGGCTAACTACTGTAGCTCACATCTATGCACAAAAGAGGAAACAAAAATAGTTTTTTGATTCCCATCTAACAAAAATCTTCAAAAAAGAGGACTTAATTCTAGTCTATTTCCTTAAGCAACACATTCCCAAGTTTTAAAAAAAAGGAAACAGTGGAAAGGGGGAAATGAGAAAACCACCATCACACTCAGTGAATGCCTCTCTATAGCCCAGTGATCTCACAACACCCCTATCCCCTAGTAAACACACACCTAAACTCCCGGTCTACAAACAATCAATGTCCAAGCCCGTACCCAACCATCCCAGACTTTAGACACTCAGTTGCAAAGCATATAAGCATGACCCTATCTGTGACCTCTCATTGTAAATTATACCATAGATAACTAGCATCGGCTCACTCAGGCACCCCAAGGTTACTAGTCTATATGATAAGTTTGCCTACAAGGTAGCAAATACCCTTTAGCACACATGATGCCCGTACAGATACCATTCACATTTATGACACATCATTGGACACAAATGTCAAAGAGAACGTTGATACATATTTTAGAGTAGAGTTGAAAAAAAACCATGGTTGAATCCTCTCCTGCTCATGCACTGTGGTACACTAGCGCAACCACCCGGTTTATAGTAGCATTTTTTTTTCATCGTAAATTCCAGCTTCAATCTTCACCATGTAAAAAAATCCCCGCTTAGTCTTGCTTCCCACCACCCTTGTTGCATGTCGGTTATACTTCACTTTATGCCAGCTTACCCTAAAGGGCAACACGTCCACTATTCCACGAGCCGCAAACAAATGGAATCCACATTGTAAAAGGACTTCTCAGGTATTGATCTTGTTGAGAAGAAAGACTACCTACGTCTATCAGCATTAATCTCGAGTCACAAATTCGCCATAGCGTCCGATTGGTGAGCCATGAGATATGTGTCTTCAAGCACAGAAAAAACCTTGTCAAGTAGAGTGTCATGTAGACATCTCGACCAAAATCCCATATCATAAACTTCATAGTACTTGCATACAATATCCCTTGCCTCCTTTCCAGCCTTGTGATATAATCATTTGCTCGTGTCATCTATGATATTAGGAAGGAACACTGACAGTTCCCACTAGCGAATGCTCCATCTCGGTGTACCTCTCTCCTAGCACCATCAAATACTTGCCCAATGTCCCTGTCATTTTTCTGCAAACAGCCATGCCTGGGCTTTCTGCACTTCCATAGGTCGACACAGCTTGGCTGTACCATCATTGCCCACCCCCTCGTTGATGATTCATGCTCAACCACAACATTATTTAGATAAAAAAAGACTGCATATGATAGAATGATGTAAAACAGGTACATAAAATGCATAAGAAAAAGATGATATAGTGGTTGTATAGATAGGATGGAGATAGAGAGAAAAGCATCTACTGCATCATCCGCCATGATCAAATGGAAAGCTCGAAGCTTCCCCAAGCATGGTGTAGGCTCCACCTGGATTTAAAAAAAAGCATTGCTCATTGCCATCCACCGGTAAAGCATGCATATCCAAGCCTTCCTTTGCATTTGTAGGCCAATAGACAAGCCACCCTTCTAGCTCTTTATAGCATGGAGCTTCGTTACCCTGCATCCATAAGTCTTCATGCCAACTATAAGCATACATTCCTTCACTTGAAGCATCGGTACCATATGCAGCTATCCGGTCATCTGCTAGAGCACCCTCCATATCATCATCATTATCATATGAGCATTGAAACGTGCATAGTACACCTTGCAAAGCAACCTGTAACAACATATCCATCAACAACACAACACATAGCTTCAATGCCTTGCCATTTGCTTGAGCCTGCTACATAGGCAAGAAAACCTGCTCCCTTTGCAAACCTGTATTCAAAACCTTTGTAAATGGTTCCAAGACCAACTTTTCATACCCAAGAGTATGACCTGCTAGAGCTTCAACATGTTCTTGGAACAATTCATCACCTGCAAGGTTGGTATCGCCTTCCTCTTTGCATGGAGCCTCTCTCTTATAGGATGCACCTATATCAATTTTCATAGAGTTATCTGCTGAAGCTAGCTCTCCAAGGCTACACACAAACTCTAAAACTATACTATGCACCTCTATATGCCCATGAAGGCAAGGTTGCCCCACCCCCTGCATGGATAAAGCAACTTGACATACCTCTACTTCTGTTTCTACCTCTTGCAAGTCATCCTCAAAAAACTTCTCTTCAATCAAGTTGGATTCACAATCAAACCATACTTCTTCTGCTAGCAAGGACTCACCACCACAAGACACAATAGAAGGTTGCTTGACTGGCCGGTTCACACAAGGTATATCCACATCTGCACTATGCTTCTCCTCGACCTTCAACTGGATAACAGAAAACTCGTATACATATTTCATCACTTCATCTACATGAAAAACATCATAAGTTTCATACCTAGAAGACATGGATTCTATCTCCCACATGCTATCTGTGTCCAAGGCACTGCTGCAGCTTTGAGAACTTTCGGACCCCTCTTTTGAACTTGTTGATTCTTGCACCAATGCTACCTTCCTTGTTACTGGTTCTGGAACCAACACTTCTTCTTTAAGATATTCTATCACCTCGTCCTCTTGAGCAAGCAAACTGGGTGGCACTCTGAATATGCCTCTTTGTATCTTTTGAGACCTAGTTGGCACTTGTTCTACCTCTTCTAGCCTGGCATCAACTTCACGTGCTTTGATCAAATGCATATCTCCAAAAGAAGGAGCTTTTACCTCTTGGTGCTCATCAATCCGTTTGGGCCTAGGTCCAATGGCTGTCGTGATTGTAGATGGTAGCAATCCTGCCTCCATCTTTTTTTCTCTTTTGACTCTTTGCTCTGGAAACTCTGACAGCTTCATCAAAGGTTCTTGATCTTCATAATCCACTCTCTGAAAAATATAGGGATGCAAGCAAGATAGAAACCTCTCCAGCTTAAAGTATCCCACATGGGTTGCTTGGGTAACAGCCGCAAAATCCCCCCAATTAGCTTCAAATATATCAACAAAGGCATTCAAATCTGCCCTTACATCCTGTTGCAAGCCTATGATCTTTGCATATGCTAGGCCGACACCATCTTTCAATACTTTTGTATAAATTGCTCGCAAACTCCGACCCATTCCTACTTGTGTAGACCTTCTAAATCATCAAACCAAGATTTTTCTTTACCTCGCAGCACCAAAGGTAGAGTCTGGAGATTTGCTTCATGACCTGGCATAAATAGCTCAAAATCGGCAATCCAATTGTCTGCATCTTCATCTCCTTTGAACACCAGACCAAATTCCTACTTCATCTTGACTCACAAACACTTTGTTAGGAAGCAATCAGTGGATCCTCAGTGGGGGCACCACAAGATGGAAAGGGGGAAATGAGAAAACCACCAGCACACTCAGTGAATGCCTCTCTATAGCCCAGTGATCTCACAACACCCCTATCCCCTAGTAAACACACACCTAGACTCCCGATCTGCAAACAATCAATGTCCAAGCATGTACCCAACCATCCCAGACTATAGACACTCAGTTGCAAAGCATATAAGCATGACCCTATCTGTGACCTCTCATTGGAAATTATACCATAGATAACTAGCACCGACTCACTCAGGCACCCCAAGGTTACTAGTCTATATGATAAGTTTTCCTACAAGCTAGGAAATACCCTTTAGCACACATGATGCCCGTATAGATACCATTCACATTTATGACACATCATTGGACACAAAAGTCGAAGAGAACGTTGATACAGATTTTAGAGTAGAGTTGACAAAAAACCATGGTACAATCCTTAAAAGGAACATATACGATGATGGAATAGTGTTTGACAATAAAAGGATGCAACAAGAACCCAAGACCAACATTGGGAGTAGTCAACTTAAATGTGATAGTACATGGATGTTCATGCCCTCATTAGTTTTTGCGCTTACTACATCAACACATGAATGAGACAATGATTCTTGGAATTCCATGGATGCGGACATACAAGGCGGTACCAGATTGGGATACGAATCAACTCAAGCTATCACCTTAAGGCGGACAACTCATTGTTCCAATTGCACCAAGCAAGGAGGAATGGAAGGGAAGCAATCAACAAACCAAACCATGAAGTAATCAATCTTGTCCATCCTATCAACAAGCAAATGCACGTAGCATACAAGGAGTCATGCAAATTTGGGTACCGAAAGCACAGCTTAAGGACAAAACAGTTCAAACCCGGGTGCCCAAAACATCATCGACAATACCAAAGACGGTTCTTCCAAAGGTCAAAACAAAGAGACAAGCATCTCTGAGCAAGGAACCTAAGATGAAATGGATCTGACAAAAAAAAGAGAACTTATCTTCTCCGCACATGGGAAAACCAATCAAGCAATGGAGAGTTAAGCCTCAGAAACCTCAACAGCACCATTCTGACCAAGACAAACCAAGGTATCAATGGCGAGTAAAAGCTTGATAACAAGCCAAAAGTGATACCAAAAGCTCAGGAAATCAATGTGCTAAAGCATCCTGATCAAACAATCAAGCAAAGAGCACACATGCTACGAGATTTTCTCTTTGGAAGACAGCATCAGAAAGCCTCGACATTAGAAACCCTTGAGTTAATTACTCAATACCCAACTCTTGCACAACATAATGGTTTGAACTACATTGATCGTCAAAGCATGGTAGAGCCAACGGAGGCTATGCATAGACACGATTGTTCAACCCATGCACACAGTCATCCCGGAGTACGCCATCTAGGAGGGGTGGAAGAGTACTAAGTAATTAAGGGCAATGTTTGAAGAGGGAGGAAAAAGTTTGATGTTAACGTGTGATTTTTTGCAAAATTACATAATAATGCCCTCTTAAATCATCAACAGGGAAAATTTAACTAATAACATCTCTTCAATGAGTGTAAATAGTATACATACTATAAAAAAATCATCAAAAATAGTTCTTTTTTATTGTTTTTCATCATTTTTCTCGATATTGAGACTTAAAAATGAAGAAATCCAACCAAAAACAATAAAGATGTGTTTTTCAATGGATTTTCTTAATTATTTGATTTTTACTTTTCTTTTTTAGCGCATTTTGTTATTTTCTTTGATTTTTCAATAAACATGTAAAAAATTTAATAATAAATAGCAAAGGAGCTCAGATGGAAAAATTGAAGACACGGTGGTGATCAGAAAGTCAAGGCAGACAAGCACAAAAAATTTCAATCAAATCGAAAGATGGAAGCGGAAAGCCTAAATTAGGCGGCCAGACCTACTTTTGCAGAATTCTTGTAGAATGAGCTACACGAATCTGATTGGGGACATTTTTTAGTATAACATAGATTTCACGGCTTAGTAGCACTAACAAGGGAATCTGGGAAAAAATGGTTCGGGAAGTCCAAGTATAGATATCCCAGGTAGTAGGCTAAAACCACCTCATTTTCACTTGTTGCCTTTGGAGAGAGAGCTTTACGACCTCTTTCGCGCGTCTTTTACCCCGGAGTCTATTGTCACCCGTTTTCAATGCTGTTTCACACGAGACATGAGGGGTAAGTTATTTAGTCATCAATGATCCATTTTGTACGGTCGGTAGCTAGTTTAAACCCCTAGAAAAAACCCTAGAATCCGAGTAGTGCACGAAGACCTACGACCAAAAAGCGACCATAGCGGCCTGTCAGCTCAACCAAATCGGATGAGATTTGAACTGTAGCATGCCCAACATAATAGAATACTTCTATATCAACATTTGACCATTCGGTAAGGGTCAAGGATGCCCCAAGCTAGGTTTTTGATAGATGCTAGAATTGTATTCTGACTCCACAGACAACTTACCTACGAGGTCTATACACAAAGTATATGATTGGTTCCGTGAAGTCAATCAAGCAAAGCCCTCAAAAAGCAGAAAACTGCTCAAAGGCTACAAAGCATCAAATTTGACATACGAGGTCAAAATGACTCCAAATGGGCCAAAATTGGATGTGTTGCTTCACAACTATGTTGTGTACAAGTCCATAGCCTTCAAAGTGACTAACCAACTCAAGAGGCAGTGTAGTCATAGAAATCGGTCATTTCAGAGTTGACAAAGCACAAAGTGATTCCGGAAAGACCAAACTTTACCAATTTCAATTTAGGACTTGTTTTAGGTGTATAGAATGTGTTTAGGTTGCAATTTTTAAGTTTTGCAAGAAAAATGTGACTGCTGTAAATAATCGCGATTATTTACTTTTGCACTATTTTGGCTTGAAAGTTGCATCATCACCTCACCTATCACTTATACACACCTATTACATGCCAAAATTCAACTATGACCCAAAATGATCACATATAACTTGGAAAATTGCCAAAAAATGCAAGGAAGTCCTTGCAAGCCAAATTCTGAGTTATGAGCCCCATTTTTTGGTCCAGATCACCTCATATCACATACACAAGGTCTATATAATGCCTAGAACCAAGTTGTACCAAAAAATGTTCATTTTGGTAGAAAAGTTAGTAATCGTGATTATTTACTTTTTGATCAAAATGGGAGAAATTTGCTATTTTGTCATCATACATCCAAAGTACATGATGTCCTAAGCCCACTAGCCGAGTTTGAACAAATTTGGAGCTCAGAATCTCAAAATCTCTTTACATCTATTGTTTCAGAGACCTAAATCCTAAACCTGGCACCATTTTCATCCTATGCATCCAAATGAGCCCATATTTCACTCAGAGTATCTATTTGGTATATACTTCAAGCCTAATGCCAAATTAGTAAAAAGTGGAAAAAATTACTCAGTTGTAAGTAATCACTATTATTTACTTTTGTTGTAATTCTTTGTTTGGACTTCATAAATTTGATCTTTTCATGTTTTTATGCATTTATGCATGTTCAAAATTGATTTGAAGCAAATTGGACCAAAGTTGTCAGCATTTCAGACTGAAGGACATTTCAGAGAGAATCTGCCAAATTTGCTAACTTTGACACTCTCTTCACTCAACAGGAGCCATGCAAGTAGCAGAGAGGGCCAGGAAGAAGCTCAATCAAAAAGAAAAGTTGCAGGAGCTACCAATGGACCCCGATTCAGTCAAAACGGCCAAAGCGACCTATCTATCAAAGGAACAGTTTGAAGAGCATAACACCACACTGTTCACAATAAGATTCAAGAGCGATGAAGGACATCAGGTAGAGCCACACGTCTACCCAAATAAGTGTATGATGTCGCCGCAAAACCCGAGACCAAAGAAGCCAACCGAAGGCTGGGACTCTGAGATTTCTATGAACAAGAGCCGTGTGGAGTGGACTTCCAAAACTCTTATGAGATTTTGTCCATGATCAAAGAAGATGGAACTGCTCAAATCTTTGACCAGCAAGGGAACAAAGTTGAAGTGGTGATTACCAAAGAGATAGTGGCAGAAGCACTCAAACTACCAACAGAGGGAATAACAATGAGGGCAAGGGATAGGAAGACGGCAAGAGCCTTCACCAAGGAAACTGCTGCTCCTACATTTGCTGACCTCATCCAAAAACAAGTGGAAGAGCTCACAAGGTTGTACCATCACCAACACTTCCACTTCTTTGTCAAAAGACCGCCAAGGTATACGACACCCAATCATGTGGTTTCCACAACCTTTACGCAAGTTCTCAAATCACAACTAGGCAACCAATTGACCATGCACAATATGTTTTGTCCACATTGAAAGGGACAAAGAAAGAAGGAAAAATCACATATTTGGGTGCACCAAAGGTTTTGACCACAATTTCTTACCATGCTATCGGCATGGCCGACAACTTGCCACCTGCCCCAGATAAGAACACTTGGATAGTGTCAGCAAAAACTTCTCCTCGAGCTACAAGATCTGCCAAGAGATCATACAAGTCTGACGAAGAGTCTGTTGAGAGCTCGCCATAACGGCACAGCAGTGAAAGCTCTGATAACGAGGAAAAAAGAGCACGATGGGAAGAAATGAAGAGAAAAGCCGTGGCAGCACACCAAGAGGAACCTGTACAAAAACAAGACCAATTTGAAAGAGAAAAGCACTCTTACGAATGCAGTCGCCAAGCACAAGGTAAGGACCCGACAAAATGGGTATCCATTGAGCTTAAAGGACCAAGAACTAAGCATCATAGCAGGAAACAGACTAGAAATCCCACATAATTACTGGAAAAGATGTATCAAGAAGCAAAAGCTTTAAACCGGAAAGAACTCCAAGAAGCAGAATAGAAAGCTAAAGAGGCAGTGGAACAACAAAAGCAAGCAGAGGAAGCAACTACACAAGGAGTAGCACAACATGATCAAGGTGATGTGTCTCCCTGCCCTTCATCACCTGTTTCAGAACATGATCACCCCATGCCAAGCCCACCACCATCACCAGCAGTTAGAACCACATAAAATGAGCCAACAAAAGAGACAAATCCTAAACAGGAAGAAACAACAAAATTTGCACAACATGCAGCTACTACACAAGAGCCACGCAAAGAGAAAGATCCAAAGCCGGACAGGGCAACAAGTCCTGCACTAGCGGAGGACAACACAAAGTTTGAGAAACTAAGAGAACAGGAGGCCGAGGAAACACCTTCTACCTCTACACAACAAGTAAAGGATGAGGCATCCATGAAGCCTCAAGATGACAAAGCGAAAAAAGATCATCCATAGCCACAAGGGCAAAAGAAACCAACCGCCATGATGCAGCCAAACGATACACAAGTAGGGATTTCAAAATGACGTGATCACACTATAATTTCAGGTTACCAATAGAAATGCAAAATAACAAATATTTTGTTAATTGACATTCATCTTTTTTGACCTCCAGGGAGACCTGGAGATCGGCTCGTAGCTCGTCGCCGGGCTAATTAGTTGACCCGTCGGGCTAGTGAATCTTACCGACGGTCACGCCGGGTAAAGCTATTTGCCTGCCAAGCCCGCCGTGGCTATATAAAGGTGACGCCGGTGCTTGTCTTTTCACAAAAGAAGTACATTGAAAAGTGTTCACCAAACTTTCTGGCAGCTTTCCACATTCTCAAAGCAGTGTAGCATTAATTTTTTAAACCCTTCCTTATTTTATTGATGTTTTTTTGCGTTTAAACTTAAAGGTTTAAAATTTCTTTTATCAAATCATCGTACGTGGATGCACTGGCACATGGTTGCAATTGCAGCTAGGTGTGTCATTGCAAAAGCGTAAGATGATTATGTTTTATATTGCTCCCAGTCATTCATGCTTCGGCACATAGTTGCAATTGCGACTAGGTGTGTTGCTACTAGAATGACAAGAGCATTTCTTTGAAAGAAGTAACCATGCGTGAATGCACTGGCACATGGTTGCAATTGCGGCTAGGTGTGTCATTGCAAAAGCGTAGGGTGATTATGTTTTATGTTGCTCCCAGTCATTCATGCATCCGGACATGGTTGCAATTGCGACTAGGTGTGTTGCTGCTAGAATGATAGGAGTATCTTTTTGAAAGAATTCACCGTGCGTGGATGCACTGGCACATGGTTGCAATTGCGGCTAGGTATGTCATTGCAAAAACGCAAGATGACTATGTTTTATGTTGCTTCCCGTCATTCATGCTTCGGCACATGGTTGCAATTGCGACTAGGTGTGTTGCTACTAGATTGTCACTAGAAGGTGCATCAATGGAAGTGCACCAAGTTAAGGAGGAGCTTCAAACTCAACTCAGGCAAGCATCACAAGCTACACAAGGCTCTCATGCAGAAGCAACCCTAAATAGAGACTTGCAAAGGGAGGTGAAGGTGCTATCTCGCTACGTAAAAGAGTTAGAGGCGACTATAAATGAACAAAATGCTGCCACATTGATTGAGCACCCAACATCTATTGAGGCCCCTCCAACTTCTGGTGAGCACGGTGGTCCTTGCCCCATATGTAGATCATTCTTTCATGAGTGGTGTGGTCTCTTCAGCTTGCCATGCGGACATATGTACCATATATCATGCTTGATGCAAAGCATGATGAATAGCTTTCATTGTGCTATATGTGAGTATGAGATATCCAAAAATCTATATGCAATGTTCAAAATGTCTGAAGACTATAATAAGCTTAAAGGTCAGCGTGAATAGGAGAATGAAGACATTCTCACAAATATTTCACTATCACTTGGATAGTTTTTGTAGCATTTGAAAACATTTACTCGTTGTCTTGCGAGAATTTATTAGTGAATTGTGAATTGTCTTCACTTCAGCTTCAATTATGCTATGTGATAATGCAAAGATTTGTTAGGGTTTTGTATATTATGAAGCTTTAATAGTGATTTGTGGCCTTGTAAAGGTTAAACTAAATATAAAAAAAAACTTATAAGATAAACAGTTTCTGAACTTAAACAGAAGTCACTCAATGGATTCCATAATCTATTAATTAAACCACCGTCGCTTGCTGCGACGGGTCAAAGTTGGTTCAATTTCCAAATTCTCTTCAATCTCTTCTAAAGTACATGTAGCTTCTACTTCATGAGATTCCCCTTGCAGCTCACCGTCTTCGTCCACCTCATCATTGGTTACATCATAAGTCCAGCGCGGCATCTCCTCTTTGTAGTTCTCAGCTTGCACTCTTGCCAATAGCCGATGGTTGCAGTACATATACACCAATTTTTCATCTCAATTTAGAAGGCGGTTTCTGATGGTGGAATGTACATATTTATATGTGCTCCAGTTTCTCTCAGAACTTGAATTGGATGCACATTCGGATAGGATTCTAACAGCTAGGCATTTAAGGGTGGGTGCACTACCACCATTCATCATCCACCACTTCCACGCTGGTTGCTCCGTGGCAAGTTTCTGCACAAATTCTATACCAAACATACCCTCTTTGAGTTTAAACTTTGTAAGATCAGTAACAGCTGATGCATGCTCATCAAGATCAGCATAAAACCTGCCTATCACATCATAAAAGTCTTCCAACACCTCCTCATCAAGTTTGTCTATTTCCATTGCCCAATACTCTAGATCCAATAAGAAAGCTACACTGTGTAGTGGACTATGTGCTCCAACCCATCGACCATGCACATACTTTCTCAGAATTTCTCTCCTCTTTTGAGTGAAAGAACTAATGACCCAAGATTGGATATCTAATCGAAATAGCAAGCAAATACAGCGGTGAATCAAACATGTGATCAGTCCATCCCAAAAGTAGAGATATCGACCCAAAGATTCACCTTCCTACCTCCTTTCATGAATCAGTCCAGTCCAAAAAAGAACTAATGACCCATGATTGGAGCTCTAATCGGAATAGCAAGCAAATACAACGGTGAATCAAACATGTGATCAGTCCATCCCAAAAGTAGAGATATCGACCCAAAGATTCACCTTTCTACCTCCTTTCATGAATCAGTCTAGTCCAAAAAAGAACTAATGACCCATGATTGGAGCTCTAATCGGAATAGCAAGCAAATACAGCGGTGAATCAAACATGTGATCAGTCCATCCCAAAAGTAGAGATATCGACCCAAAGATTCACCTTTCTATCTCTTTTCAAGAATGAGTTCAGTCCAAAAAAGAACTAATGGACCATGATAGAAGTTCTAATCAATATAGCAATCAATTTAGCAAATATAACGGTGAACCAAACATGAGATCAGTCCATCCCAAATGTAGAGATACCGACCCAAAGATTCACCTTTCTACCTCCTTTCAAGAATCAGTTCAATCCCAAAAAGAACTAATGATCCATGATCAGAGTTACATTAAGTATTAATTTTTTTTAAGACTATTCATTTTTTTACCTTTAGTTTTTCTTCTAAATTTTAAAGGATGACCATATTTAGAGGAAGAGGTGATGTGATGTGATGTCTATAAAAGGGTTATATAGAGCCACCAAATATGGAGGGGGTACACGACGGGCCCGGCGGGATTCTTGCTTGTCCTGCCGGGCCCGCCGGGTTTCATATTAAACCCGTCGGGCCTGCCGGGATTGTTGGTTGTCCCGCCAGTTCTACGTTTTCTACCGGTTTTCGTAGGTCATGACATTAGATATGTTATTAACATGAAAAAAATAGTGACAATAAAAACAATAATTAACATTTAACAAAATGCATCATCGCATAATTAAAATCCCTGTACAAAAGAGACTGCAGAAAAATCAAGGCAACTACCACAAAATGAAGATTGGCAATCAAACGACGAAGTGATTCTGCAAGGTAACGAGTATGCCAAGCAAATGCAAGACCTGTCTGAACGACTTCGCTCAGCAACACTTAGCCGTAGCGCAAGGGACAAAGAATTAGAGATGGTGATTGACGCACTCCAAGGGGAGTTAGAAAACCGATTAAATGTCATCACCGATCTACAAAGCCAAGTGGAGGAGTTGAAAGCGGAAGCTGAACAACATCAGCTCGCAAGGGATAACGTCAGAAAGAGATGGAGGAACTCGGTGATTTGCTTACAAAATTGTCACATGCATGCAAAGAAAAAGATGAACAGCTGATAGAAGTTAGAAACAAACTTCTAACTAAAACCCTGACAATCCAGAAGATTCAGGTACGACTAGATGTAGCAAATGGATCCCTATAGTACTCAGAGCAAAGAATAAATGATCAGGCAGTTCTCCACCGGCAAATTAGAGAAAATCCCACAGTGTCCTTGATCAAAGGAACAGACAAGGTCTACAAATCATTAGAGAAAAAGAATAAAGACCTCAAGATAGAGCTTAAATTGGAATAGTCTCAGCGCAGATACCTGTCTTTAATGCGGGTGCAAAGAGAAGATGAGCTGCAGAGAGAAATAGATAAACTTAAAAAGGTCAACCAACTATTGAGAGAGGGACGGCCAGAAACACAAGAAGAGGCAGGCACTTCAGAGCAGCCACAGATAGAGATCCCCTCAGTTTCATTTGCTGTGATGGAGACATAGCCATCATAAGAGTTAAGTGGAAAGGAGGAATTTCAAGTAAACCTAACCAAAATAGATACAGTGCCACTGGTCCAGCTCTCAAAGGCTGAAGAAGATGCACTGAAGGAGAAAATTACACAAGAGGTAGATGAGCAGTGAAAGGCAGCAACGGATTGGGAGCTGAGAGTTCTTCACTCCGTCAATGTTACACAACTCACTCCCAATCAAATCAATGCGCAATGGCACCAAAAATTCCTGCCCTATCCTTTGATAAAGGTGGAATTGATCCAAGTAAAAGAGAGGCTGTACAAAGACATGCAGGTAGACGGTGCAGATCAAGACCACCCGAAGTGGAGGCTGAGCTGGATGAACAAGAATCTGCAAGAACTAGGGAAACTAGACCTGAGATCCTCCTCCCAACCTCCCTTTATATAGGCGGGATCCTAGCCCCTTGCCCTAGACGGATCCCCTGTCCACATTGCCTAGCCCGACCCTTGTCCATAGTCCATGGCTATCCTAGTTCTTAGGGTACAGGACCCTTGTCCTGACATTACTCCCCCCTTAAAGAAGAGTTTTCTTCCTCAAAAACAAAAGTGGTGATATCTTCGTAAGAAGACTGATGTTTTTTGTGTTGGTATCCGAAGCGTGATGTTGTGAGGAGGCTCAATGAAACCAAGAGCAACATCTTAATTTTCAACATTGTTGTCCGTTTGCAAGCACTTGGGTCTAAATTGTAACTCCATTTATAACTCACTTGAGTGCTGTAAAGGAGGAACCATAACTAAGAGTTGTCCAAAGGAATAACCAGTGTTCAAATCTTCTGAAGGTACTGGAATAACGCAAGAAAACATTGGCGCAACTGTCCATGAAGTTGAGAGCCAGATTTCCAACTTTCCTGAGTATCTTAAAAAGATTCATAGCTACGAAGAAGTAGAGTAGGGTGTGGCCTTATGTCAGAATTTTGAACATATTGGAACACATAGAACTACATGTTCATCCCTAATGAAGGTTACTTGCCAACATACTTTGTCAGCATACCTGGTAAGTCCTTGACTTATGAAGCTATTGAAACAATATCCAACCCCACCACAACAGGTGTTCAAAGTTGAAATCCTTACTTAAGAAAATTCTAGAATAGGGAGAAAATCATCTATTCAGAAAATGCGTTGTGCTAACGTATGCTCTTAGAAGATCCTTTAGCAAAAGAAATATTTGTAAGTTGCCCATCCAACACGAGATGAATAGCAACAGTAAGAATGAGGTGCTTTTCCACAACCACTTACAGACAGTCTTCCATGATTGTCGATAAACTAGGACTCAGTCATTGAGTATCCAGCCATATATTTTATATGGAGTGAAGACAACCACTTAGGTTGAAAGCGGGTTGAGGAGAAATTGCACATGCAGTGCCAAAAGGTGCAAAAGAATAAAGTGCATGAATTTTCATACCGCTCCAAATAAATCAGTGTTAAACACTAGGGCCCATAGCACCTAGTATGCATGCATTTAACACAAACTTATCCAAACCGCAATTCCATGACGAGCTTCCCACGGTACGTACGTGAAAGCCTTTCAACAAGACTCGGACCATAACAGAATGTGAAAGCTTAGTCACACCTAGGTACCAACCATGAGACATTCTCAGTAACTTAGCATACTTGTCTATATGTAGAAACGACCCTCCATTGAGGTGGTTTCACAACACTTGTCATCGCAACAAGTTTGTACTGAGTACCCGACAACTTCTGGCCACTGAAATTGTTCTTGATACGGTGTGCTCCAAATGGTCGAGTAAATGGATGCGACCAGTACGTAGGGACTTTATCATGACACATCATTAAGAATTAGGTGCTAGTGTCAGTCCCAAAGACTCATATTCACCACATGTGGAATATGTTTCAAATAAGGATGGCCGAAAAAGTGACATCCAGCAAGTACAAGATGTACTTGTGTGTGGAGGAACTAAAAACACTGACTAAACCAAACTCCTTGAGTTCCTAGACCATGTTGTATCCCATGTGACAACATGTGCCAAATTGAACCCTAAAATTAGGTTCGTAACAGCATAGGACAGAAAGATAGATTGGACGCTTGGCCCAAAATACTTTGTGCCGACATGCCCTTGGCATGGCTCTGTAACATTCAAGCTTACTTAGACGTCTTGAAAAACCAAGCAAAGCATACTAAACATGGAATGACACCAATTCAGTACACTTACCTGTATGCAAATGGAATAACATAATGTACACTTACCTGTATGCTAATGGAGAAGAACACGTCCCCTACCTAAAAAACAAACAGCATTGCACTGGGAACCCTGGGTGTTACCTTTGCAATCCAAGCCCTTGGATTAGAATCTACGTAGTCAAACCCCTTGGTAAGACTCTTTGTAGAAACTACTCAACTAGGAGATAACGGTAACCAACATAGTCAACCGTGTACAGAATGATTGGAATCAGCTTGAAGAGTGTGTCCGTCCGCTACCACGTGTGGTAGATTGCAGAATTCTTTCCTTGAAAGTATAACTGGGAGAGATCAATTGTGATCCTCAACGCAGGTCAAACTGTGATCCTTAATGCCTATGGGGTGATGTAGCCATCAAATTGCTGAGTCTTACCCCAAAACAGGGATGTCATAGACACTCATAGTTCTATAGAGAGAGCAAGAAATCCACACAAGTAAGATGCCTAGCTTGTGTCAACAGCCATGCTGTCTCAACTATTTGCTGCCTCTAGACTTCATGGTATAGATCAGCGGATGTAAGTGTAAGAGTATCAAAAACTCAACTTAAGCGTTGTGCTAAAAACATGTAGTGGAAAAATGACACCCTAGACATCCGTAATGACAAGACTCTTGCTTGTCCAGTAGTGTTGATGTGTACTTCCCTGGGTAGAGTTGTTCGATCTTGAGAACAATCGTCCAAGGAATACCAACAAGTGGATCTTATCCTAGGTTTAGCAATGGCTCTTAGCCAACATGCGTGGTTCATAGCCATCATGGAAATTAGTGCTCAATCGTCGAACCGATGAAGACTAATGTGGATGGCACCTTGCCCAATTTCTAGCTGAAGAGTTTTTAGAGCATCTTGGCTCAGGAGAACTCACTAGTGAAACATGTAACAAAACTTCGTAGAAACTTTTCATGTTGTTCCTTAGAGAAAGAGATGAAGAACGAAAAGAAGAGCATGCTGGGCTGAGGAACATTCCTTAAGATTTTAGAGTGTGTGCCTAAGCTATGTGCTCTTACGCATCGTATGCCTGACTCGTAGCTTATCGTATAAGCTTTTCCCAGTTTTCTGGTATGAATCTCCCGATGAGGGAGGTAACAGAAAACTTATTCCAATCTACCTAGCTTGCAGGGTTGTGATTGTATGAGAAAGACTTAGCACCGGATCTTTGCCCGTAAAGGAAGTCCTAGAGGTAGGTTCCTTTTAGTGTTTTTGTGTGGTGATAGCAACCAAAAATCATATTAAACAATCCCTTTGTTTAGTCTGTCCATGACAGAGTTGCAAGTGTGATAGCGTAATCCATGAAGTGGTGGAGGTCATTCCTCCTTTCATGCCTTGCATATAAAAGTGGAAGCCTGTGGCTACCGTAAAATTACTACCAAAAATGCCTTGCATCCATGGGACTGGTAGTGATTCGATGAAATGAGGTCTTGATTAATGTAGATGCCCTAAATTGGTTGCCACTGATGTTGCCCCCCAAGTGAATGGTAACACGATTTAGAAACCGTGTTGCACGTGGAATTGGTTGTACCAAAAATGATGATTTCAGAAACAAAATTAGGGCATAATCCTACCCAAATGGAAAAAAATAGGCAATACTATGAAAAAGTCACCTATACGTATAAAAACATATAACTACTGTGCCTTGCACCAAAACGTGCAGTTTATGTCGAATCACAAACTAATGCATCATGTTTACGTTTGTCGGACATGTGGACACTGCTTTTTTTGATGCGTTCCTAAGCAAATAAAGCATAATTTTTGACTTTTTTCACGTTGAAAGTCGGATGGTGATAGTCGCTTCCTGACCACGTTGCTCGTGCCCCGATTTGTTCCGACAACTGAATTACTTTAGACATGTTGGACCTCTTTGGTCATAATTGGTAGATTGGCCACCCCTTGGGTTGCTGGCAAGTGGGGAGCTGATTATGGTAGCATTCTGTAAATTAGTTGTGTAAGATTTTCTAATTGCATAACCAATATTTGAACCCTGACAGCGAGCTTGCGATATCGGGCATCAAAAGTTTGCCAGTCGGCAATTGATTGTCATCCTCTAGAATATCCAACACGCTCTGAGGAGGAGGGGTTGGTAAATGAGGAGACAGAGATTGATCACCTGGGTTTGCACCATCCATCCCTGTTGCCACGATGGTACCCTCCGTGAGAGTATCCAGCCCCATGACATCCACAGGTGGAGCCAATTCCAGGTATTCAAAGTCAAACATGTGATCATCAATTTACACACTCATGGTGAATCTGTGTTGTGTGAACAAAAGAGAAAACAGTACCTTAGAGTGCAAAAAAGCTCGTAACCGTATTGAACACAGAGGCCGGTGGTGAGCCATGCTAACTTCACCGGAGGTCGTAAAGAGGGTGAAGTTCAAGCCACGGTAGAATTGGCAAAGAGGTGAAATCACCAAGGAACTTCAAATTTCCAATGACATTGAAGGTATTGAGAAAGTCGAGCTTACCAATAAACTTGTTCACATCGTGTGCAGTCCAGCAAGTTGCAAGTCGTCTAATGTAGACTTGATGAACGATCTTGCAAACATTTTGAAACCCTAATTTAGAACGAGCTCATAGTAGGTTGCGATAATTAACTGGGTAATTCTGTCTTCAACTGAACCGACCTCCGAATTCGAAGTCGGATTGTAAATCCCAAGCAACCATGGAATCAGCAATTGGCTTGCAGCCGAGGATGTAGTCGAACACACCGATCAATTCATAGTGGAGGATAACTGGTTTTGCATCTTATGCAGATGGCAAATTGGTTGGAATTTGTGGTGTGCGAAACTTGCAAAATCTGGTTCGCAGCCGGCTCGGAATACTGAGTTATTCCTGCTCAACAAAAATTGTGGTCGTTTGCCTTCCACCGGAGCACGAGAACTAAGGGGAGGCTTGCCGGCACACAAAGGCTCGTCCTTGTGCTGCCTTGCCTGTGGGAAGGGCCACCTAGAATGGCCAAGGCTCAAAGCCAATGACCAAAGGCCTTGCAATATGAACTTGGCGGATTTTTTTGACGAAAAATACACAGGTAGCGTGCCGTTCACAGCACGAGGACGAAGGTAGTTTGTGTGTGCTTGCCCAGGCCTGTGGTGGCCGCGAGAGGTTGGCAAAGCTCCTACCTCCCTAGGGCGCTTCCTTCAAGCCCAACTCCTCTCGATTCCAAAACGGGCAATACTACCCGATTTAGGCAGTGCTTTGCTAAAACTGGAAAAAACCCCACTAAAGCCACGGTTCTCACCTAAAGACCCTATTTTAAGGAGCTAAAAGTGACCACGCCTAGAGAGAGTGGAAGAGAGACTCCTAAGCTCTGATACCAGTGTAAGAACTAGGGAAACTAGACCTGAGATCCTCCTCCCAACCTCCCTTTATATAGGCGGGCTCCTAGCCCCTTGCCCTAGACGGATCCCCTGTCCACACTGCCTAACCCGACCATTGGCTGTAGTCCATGACTATCCTAGTTCTTAGGGTACATAACCCTTGTCCTGAAAGAATCCAAGGTATTTTTTTATGTTCACAAGAGCACCTGCGGCCTTACAAAAGGATCCTACTTTCTATCCTATACCAAGAGTAACGACCTGGCAAGCACAGGATGCATTAACAAAGAAATGGCCAGACTGGCTAAACTACCTCCGATTGCCTGCTCTAGAAAAGGGACCACCGATTGAAGAATACATGGTGAAAACCCTAACGGGTGCCATATCATTCTTCAAAAGTCTACCAGATTTATCTTGTGCTATGCTATATGAAATCTGCCGAATGCTGCTCACCTGCATCAAAGTATTCCATGAGCCAGAGTAAGCACGTGTCCCTTGGATGTCATTCCTCGAGGATAATAAAGGATTATGCTATGAACTTAGTGGTCAACCGTCCAAAGAAGTCCTCTATGGCTTCTACGTTAGATGCATGTTTTTAGATTCTCACAATATGTTGGCGTTTGAGGAAGCATTCTACACAGGGTTCTTCACTTAGCGAATGAAGATATTTGGGCCAGTGATCGGCAACCTGACATCAAGGTTTGTAGGCTACTCAATGGTGGAGCTGAAAAACAGGCTCACTATGCAGTTCTTGCAAGTGCCAGATAAAGAGAGGAAGATCAGATACCAAAAGGCACTAAATGCGCTTAAAGACCGCCTCCCCAGCCGTCAACCCAAAGACTACTTTAGCCCATAAAGCTGTGTCAAGGAACGATACAGGGGAGGAGGGGGGGATGTTAGTAGCAAGCTAACACAGATACCATTTTTTGGAGCTCTTATTGTAAAAACACTTATTATTTTTTATAAATTGGGAATATTGTAACTCCTATTTTTTGGATAAACCTTATAATTGATGAGGTGGGGCTACAAGCTTCCATATTGTATCAACCTGTCATTACCCATCTTTGGTAGAGCTCCCAGATTATTAGTTTTGACCACCAAAAACCTTGGCTAAGGTGTTTAGCCAATTTTTGTAAGTTATTTGTAAGTTTTGGATAATGAATACACAACGTGAGCTAGTGGTGCTCACTTCTGTTTTACTCGCACTTCCTACTCCCTCCCCGATTATCATAGTGTAGTCACATTTGTTACATTCCAACAGCTCTATGCATTGATGTAAACACATCACAGTATTTCATAGCTTTTGGCATCGCCGACCTGCGGCCTAATTTCATTATAAGTAGAAATTTACACTTCAAAATCAAAAATTAAGCATAGGCGGGGTATTGGGGCATCATTGCTAGGCATTTAGGTGCATTCTGGGTCGCAAACGACTAGGTCAAAAATCCACTGCTGTTAATAATTGCAATTTTGGCACTTGATCTAAAGTGGGGTTTGAGACCATAAGCATGCGTGCTTAAGTTTAATAAACTTGTCCTAGAATTTTTGTTACGTTTGGATGTCATCTGATGCTGTAATGGATGTGATTTGTTTGCCGATGAGCGATTGACTTTTGGTGATTTCAGTCACTTGAGTGTAGCTTGAGTTAGATGCAAGTTGTTTGTTGTTTTCCAAGAGATTGACACCCTCTTGTAGCCTCTATGCACGAGTCGAGTCAGCTTCATCCCATGGATTGACAATTTAATCGCGATTCTTGCTAAAACTGCAATAAGATAGGATAGTGAGATTAGACACACGTCCCACATAAGTTATTATTCTATGAGGAAGCTGCAGATTGGTTTAGTGGAATCCTTTCTATTATAGACTTCAACTTAGAGTCAAAGGTGGTATTCAACCATCCCTCTAGGAGAGCTGTAGGAGTAAAGGTCAAGTGGACAAATCAGTACATTACCATTATCAACATCTATGGACCCTTCTGCATACCTATTGAAGGGGAGTGGCTCCTTGTTGGGGATTTTGATATGCTGTATAAGAATAAAAACAAAACAAGATCATCAAACGTGTTAGCTGGCTCTGGAAAAACCCAAATGGCTTAGCATGTGTCAGAGAAGTGGGAACTGGACATGTGGGAGGTAGGTCCATGGAATAACATACCAAGTCACATGTACACCAACCTAAAGTATGTTGGCATGGCATCTTAGCTAGACAGACGCTACTTCTCCAATCAAGTCGACTGTCTACCATCATTTCTAGAAATGAAGGTGGTGACTTCACAGTTCCTGTCAGATTAATTTTATCTAGAGAAACCTACTTGCAAAACGAGGAGGCCAATCAAGTATACTTCTTCCGGGCCCTAAAAATGAAGAGAAATTGGGACATTATACAGGACGGGAATGATGGTAAGAATCCATATGAAATGGCTAAAGTGATGCTTGATCACGTACATCAGATTATAGGTTTGAGAATCGCCCGCAAAGTGGATAGAGCCAATAATACGCTTCTTGGGAGTGTTAAAAAAATTACTATCCCACTCAAACACCAACCTTTTGGAGAAGGCATTTATTGAGGAGGGGTGCTCTCATGCCTACAAGCAATAGGCAAGGAGAAGTCCCCTAGGTGGGACAGATTGACTACTTAGTTCTTTAAGGAGCTATGGGATGAGCTTAAGGCCTCAATCACAAGAATGGAAAACCATGCCCTAGTCGATGGATTGTTGGACTCAAGTATTAAAAGGGGCCTCATCAAACCCATCCCCAAGAAAAGTTGTTCTTCCCCAACTGAAACATTAGTGTCCCATAACTATGATGTCAGTGGCTTCTAAAAATATTTCCAAACTGGTTGCCTTGAGCATCTCTCCCCTCCAGGATAAAGCTATTATTGTCCACCAACATGAATTTTTCAAGGGAGGCTCAATATATAAGAACATCTTGGTCGCTATGATTGGCATTGAGTATGCCATCTCCATAAAACAAGAATGCATTCTATTGTAGCTAGACCTTGATAAAACTTATAAAAGAATCCCATGGACTTTTATAGTTCAGATGTCATGAACTCTCTAGGCTTTGGACCGAGGATGTGTACGTTGTCAAAGAGTTGGCGGTCTTGCCAGGAAGGCGTCGGGCCTCTAGCTATGAGGGTTTGTGGGGAGACTCTGAAGGCTTTCACTTAAGCAAGATTAATTTTTGTAGCAAATATATTGTGTGTAGCCATTGGAATCTTACACGCAGACACACACATATGCACATGTGAAACCCTCAAACAAAACAAAGATGAAAACATCAAGGCTTTGATCGTATCTAATCAAAGGTACGATGAAAGGGTTCACTGATGCATTTATAGTAGCAAGTCGTTGTGCTTCAAATAGACTACAAATGGTTCTTTGAAACTGTAACTTAGTGCCTACAAAGATGTAAATGTTTTTCCTAGTGATAGGAGTGAGCCGTGTGTACAAGTCTTCTTGGTTCATAGTAATATTAAGAAAGCAAGACTCAACCCCTAGAGGATAATAAATGTGTGCACATCAAAAGAATTAGAGTAGTCTAGTAGTGGCAAAATAAGAGGACGTGGAGAAAGAAGAATTTCTCACAGTTTTTCGGGCCCAAAGAGTAACACAATTCTTTATTGGAAGTGGATTTTATGGCTAATACAAACGTTAATCCTGATATTTTGCACAAAGTGAAAGGGTTGAAAGGTTACACCATTGGGATTATTCATCTAAGAAAGTTTAGAAAGCAGTCAAACAATGGAGGAAAGAGATAAGAGAGACAACCAACACACAAAGACCCACACAAGTTTAAGCCAAAGAAGTGAAGCACACCTCAAGAATTTGTGGTCTTGTAGCCAACTTGATGAAGTAGATAGTGAGTAGTAGTACCCAACACCGTTTGCGAGCCACCAACAATGCATCTTTCTTGATGAAAGAAGGTTACATGGAGTGTATGAGTATTACAAGTGAGGAGATAAAAGGCTTGAGGCATGAAGTAGCAAGCTCAAGATGTGTTGGGATGAAATTGAGAGAAATTTTCACTCAAAGAGATGTCTAGGAGGTTGGGTGATGGCTTGATAGAGGGGCTTGATTATGGGGATTGCTTGAGCACTTGATTGCTTGATGGTTTGCTTGATGCCCAAGTGAGGGGCAAGAGGCTCTATTTAAAGGTGAAGTTGCCCCTTGAAGAAGATATTTGCTTATAAATATCCAAGGGATTTGTGGGACAAGTGTCTATCTTTTCAAAATATCTTGAAATTATCTTCAAAGTTTCTAGATATTTCTCTTCAAAAATATCTAGAGGTTCTTCTAGATCTTTCTCCAAATATCTTCTCCTTGCTGTCACATGTCAAGGGTCAAGCCTCCAAGAGTTGTTGAGCTATGGTGGGAACATGTGCATAAAGTATCTTCATACAAAAATTGAGCGAGGGCTTGGCATACATCATGGATGACATCAAACAATCTCGTAACCACTTTTCTAAGGGATTTTTCTAGGTCAATAATCACTCCAAAGTGCACCTACTATGTGTAGAATGACACCTCATGAGGTATACTATGACTAAGGCCACTTTTGGCCATGGTAAGGATGCCTAGTAGATAGGAGGTATGTTTTATAGGGTCATTTCATCATGGCTCCAAGAAGAGGTTCACAAAGAATCCCGGGATCATAGGAGGAAGCCCATTCCCAACAATTGACACATCAGACTTCGACTAGCTTTTTGGATGCTAAATAGAAAATACATATACTTATGCACACTTAAGGCATACACATAAAATCCATAATATTGTAGGGCTTAGCTTCCGTTCCCACTATGCACGTGCCACGGCATGACATCCACCCCCTCTAAACTTGCACATCCTTCGGTATGTGCCACAACCAATGTTTGCAGGTTTGACTCTCGTGGAGTTTCTTCTTCTTCATCTTCATTGGGTGATTCCAAACCTTCGTTCTCACTTACTTGATCAACCGGATGACTATGATCTCTTCTTTTGAATACCTTGATTCTCTTTCCTGCAATGGGTATCTTTATTTCCGTTCCATCCAATTCATCCAGGGTGTAAGTGGCATTGTGATGTACGTACTTGACTACATACGGTCCAAACCATCTTTTTGAAACCTTTCACATGGCAGTATGCTGGTTATCAAGACTACTGTCATACACTAAAACCCAAGAAAGGATCCAAATCATCTTTTTGAAACCTTTTGCATGACAGTATGCTGGTTATCAAGACTACTGTCATACACTAAAACCCAATCTCTTTGCTCAATTACCTTCCTTCTTAGCCTGTGTTGTCCATCAAAGTAGTCCTTGCTTTTCAACTTGGAATTCTTCAATCTTTCTTTTGTGACCTCAATGTCTTCAGGCCTTCTTTCTAGCTGTCTTAGAGCTCTTCTCTACTAAGCTCATCTTGCCAAGGTAGCACATTCCATGTGGGAATGGTCTCTTCAATGAGCATTACAGGCTTTTAATCATATATCAATTCTCTAGGCATGTATCCGGTTACTGAGCGGTGTGTCGTGTGATCAGCCCATAGAGCATATGGCAATAGTTTTGACCACTCGGTAATTCTCCCTTCACAAGCTTTATCCAGGGCTTTGATGATTGACGGATGCCCTCTTTCACCTTTCCTGCTCCCTTCCAGATTGTAAGCGGTGGTAAGGGAAAGTTTGATTCGTATCCTGGAAAAGAACTCCCTTGCTTCCTTGGCATCCACCGCTCCTTGTCTATAGCTATCTTTTCCACACAACATAGCGGCAGATTACATCCTCAAGGAGAAAGTTACATACTGCCTTTGTAGTCTTTGTCCTTAAAGCTCGCCCTTCAACCTGATTAGTCAAGTCTTCTCTTGCAAGAACCAAGTACCTCATCTGCCAGAGTCCTAAAGGCATGGTGACTAGATCCACAACCCATTTGTAATGCATGGCTAGTGGATAAGTAGGATGTAACCTATCATGATGTCGCACACTTGAATACATTTTGCATGTTACACATGATTCCACAAAGTGGGATACATCCTTGTACATACCTTTCCGCCAATACCTTTCGTTTAGCTTTGAAAAGGTTTCCCACACACCATGGTGTCCATCCCATAGGTTCTCATGAAACTCCTGCATGAGATTTACCTGACTCTGTTTGTTACATACTACCCTTTATGGTATAGCACCCTTCTGTTTTGGATGTTTCCATAAGTAACCATCCTGCAGAAAGTACCCATATGCTTTTCTTCGTATCCTCTTAAACTCATGCTCAGAACAATCACCCTGTTTTGTTAAAGTACTCAAATAACGACCAATAAGCAACCAATTTCCTTCATACCAATCTTCTAAAAACAACTCAAGTGCACTAGGTGTGCCAACATCATTATGCTCAACATGATCAATGGAGTAGAACCTTGTGCCTACATCTTCACTATCATCTACCATGTCTTGGTCATCCTCATAACTTGCCCTCGATAGCATATCCGCTACCGGATTTTCCTTTCCTGCAATATACTTGAACTCAGGATTCAAGGACTTAATGTAGGCAATCCATCTTAGCATGTCAATGTCTGGTGTTGAGAAACTTGTAATCATTCCAAGGAGTGGCAGAAAATTTGTTTCCACAACCACATATGCTCCAATCAAGTACTCCTTTTCACACTTTAGTGCTATAACCAAACCCCACAACTCCCCTTTTACCTGTGGGTAGTTCCTTTGTTGAGTACTTAGAACCTTGGCTCAAAACCTTACCACATACTTGTGTCCCTCTTCATCATCCTGCCCTATTGCCCATCCAATTCTTGTCGGACTCGTATCCACTGTCACTATTGCTGGCTTTCCACACTCATAGTTTACCTTTCTTAAAGTCAGTGCTTGTTGTAGAAAATCCTTTAGCTTTCTTATAGCCCTTGCTTATGCGTCTCCCCAATGAAACTTTTGATTTTTTCTTAACAATTGGTACAAAGGATCTACTACATGTGCATAATGTGGAATCCATATAACAGAAAACAGACATGCACCAAGAAATCTGCCAACTTCACTCATAGATATGCATACCTCCTTCATATTTTGAATTGCATCACATTTTCATGGACAAGGTCATCTCCCATTGGGATCACACATGTGCCCAAGAATCAACACCTCCTTCACTTCAAACACAGACTTTTGTCCTGAGAGGGTAAGGTTCACCTCTTTGAGTATGGATAGGATCTTGTCACAATCATCTATGTGTTGTGCCACAAAGTTTCGGCACCCCTTGGAATCCAAAGCTTCATCTTTATTACTTACTTCACATCCTTTGATAGGAACATCGTCAAGAAAGGGCATAGGTACTTAGGGAATAAAGTCACGTAAGACCTTATTCATACTATTCATCATATGTGCAACCGAATTGGTTGCTCCCTGTGGTAAGGTACACATCCTTACCAAACCCAATGTTGTCCTCATGGTAGTCAGATCCCTGCTTTCCATTGCTAGTTGGAATTGATCGTACCTTGAGTACAAATCTCCCATAGAATATATTGCCCTTCCTGAAAATGCTTCTGCAAACTCATCCACAACTGGCCATGTACCCATATTCCTGATTGTGACTTTGTTGACCGGATGCATATGTTGGATGAAGCACAAAGTTCCATTCTTATTTGGTAGTGTGAACCACCTGTTTGAGTATGGAGTACATGAAGGCTCCGAAATACCCATCTTGATCTTCTCATTTAGCAGCTCAATTAACTTTGGTAAGTGAGCCTTTGGAGCTAGTATTGGCCATAAGTTCCAAGGTACATGAGGGATGGTAAATCACCATAGGAGCAACAATGGTAGGATCTACACATCCTATCTCACGTGGCTTAAATGCAAATGCTTTTCCATGTTTAGAGAGCATCTCTTCAAAACATTCCATTTCAACCTGTGTCAAGGAGTCCTCATTCCCAATCTTCAATTGCTTTAGAGACTCCTTGTAAACCTGTGTCCAATCCCTTTTTGATCTCTGAGACTAGATTGCAACAAAGCCTGTCCTAGCTTTTCCTTCCAGTCCTTTGGCAAAGGAAGTGTCACCGGTTTTACCTTCTTTGCCACAGTCTTGTACTTGGTGTCCACCTTTACTTCATGTTTTTGCTTCCTATCCTCCAGTTCCTTTTGAAATGCCTCAACAACATTGTACATTTCAAGTGAGCACACTTTCACTATCTCATTTTGGTCATGCGAAGGATAATCTACTATAGACTGCAGATCCTATAATGTGTCGACAAAAGAAAACTCCTCAAACAAACCTGTTATGTTTTTATTGTTTCCTAGAAGACCATGTTCTTTCCACGCCTTTTGTAGACTATGTACATGTTTGCAGGAGCCTCGACTCAAGTTCTCCCATTTTAGAAAAGAGACATATCCATATTTTGTTAGACTTGCAAAACCTGTACAGAAAACCTCCTTGTGTGCGAACCTTTCCCTTTTTGTACCATCGTAATCCTGCTCTACAATGGTACCTGGCCAAAACCCATTCTCTCTTGATGATCATAAAAATCTTTACTCAATCTGGGCAATGGGCGCTCTCTGACACTGTCACGATTTCTTTCATGATTCACACAAATAGTGAGAAATTGAACAATACATTTTCCATCTTTACTTCTTATCCTGGCATAAGCAGAATCATCATCCATTACGTTTGTTTCCATTCTAACCCTACAATGTAGGGTTGTCCAAGGATGAGATCATAAGAAGATGTGTCATGTACAAAGAAATTATCTCGGGGGGTGCACTATGTTATCGTGTTAATGTATAAGGTGAGTTCGAAAGGAGGGGTTTTAAAATGCAAAAAATTTAGGCAATTTAACAGAGATACATAAAAATAAGGGGTCATTTTATTAATTCAGACATGTTAAAAGAGGGGGTTTTTTAATACCCCGCGAACACACGTTATATAGGGGGGTACTGAATGGTGAACCCCGCGAGGAAATTATGCTCTTCCTTTACATCTCCAATAGTCACTTTCACACTTGGACAAGCTGCATATAGCTCACCTGATGAATTATTTGCTACCTTAACCATCCAGCCATGATCTCTGTCCATTGGTAGTTTTCACTTGTTGAATAAGCTCTTTGACATTATGTTTATTTGTGAGCGACTGTAACTTATATGTTGGAGTTTTAGGATTACCTTTTGATGACTCCTTTTTCCTCCCAATTATACTTTCTTCCATAGTCGCTTCAGGTGGGGGTGCTTCCTATGTTGGAGGTGCTTGAGAAGGTATTGTGTCGCTTCTTCTAGTAATTCTTTTTGATGGTCCTTCGTCACCACTCTCTTGCCTGTGCTTTTATTCCACAAATACTTCATTGTTTTGACATTTTGCAATATAGGCATGCACTGACAAGGAGTCCAGAGGGTCATTCCATCTTGTTTCTAGACGGATACAGTCACCTGCTTCATGTAGGACTTCTCTTGTAAGCTTTCCTTTGCTTGCTACCTCCATAGCACTTGGCCACAGCTTACCATTTTCTTCAAGACTCCTCAATGGTTCAATCTTGACTATATAAGTAGATGCCTCAGATGCAAAGATGGCATGGGTAGTGGCCATATCCTCTACCAGACTCTGAATTTCTCCTTTCCCAAAGTTATTTCTTAAGGGTAAACCTGTCCTCCCTTAAGTGAATCTTCCCATCCTTGAAGAAGACAATATCTTTTCTCAAAGCTTCACTCAAGCTGTCACATTCTCTCCTAGCATGCTCTGTGTTGTCACACCATATGCATCTATGAGAAAAACCTTCTTTAGGTTGTTGTTTTTGCCTTGAAGATGGTGCCAATGGTTTCCCCTTCTCTTCAAGCTTTGTGAGTTTTACTTTTAAATCCCTCATACCTTTCACAAGCTCATCTATTACAGCGTCATCAACTTTTGGAAGTATAAAGGAAGAAGGCTTTACCATCTTTTCAGAAGTTGTGGAGATAGATGGTGCACTACCAACAACCATCTTATCCCGTCTCCTTTGGCACTTGGCAAGTAATGAAACAGCATCTTCAACTTCGTTCCAATCTGTCTGCAGTCCTTGCTCAGCATCTTTGTCCTCAAAAAGTAGCTCCAATTTCTCTTGGAGCTCCTTTCCTATTACTTGTAGTGATAGCCGTTTTTCGGCTCTTTGTAATTGCCACAGTGAGTTACCTCACCCTACCAAAATCACCCAAACACTGTGGCTATCCCTACCATTTCACTGTACACAGGCGTGCGTGAGTCACGGGACTTTTCTCATATCTTCTTAAAAAACCCTCAATTAGCTAGTCATTGGGCTAGTTGAGCCAAAAAAATAAAAAATATAAAAAATATAAGTATATTATGGCCCATGTGTATGTAAATATTTCTTTGTACATAGGGCCTAAATAAAAGATTTTTTCATAATTATTTTGGTATTTATTTAAATATTTCTACCTAGGTGTGTGTTATTTATGCTCTGTACATTGCCTCACCATTACCACAATTTTTCTTACCATTTTTCATACTCTTTATTCCATATAGAAATATTTTCATGTAAGCTTCTGTTATATTTGGTGTAACTCCACCCCAACAAAAATCCAAAAAAACTAGTTTTATTTATGTGTATATTTTTTCACTATTGTGATTTTTCCCTTCCTATATCTATTTTGTTTTTTTTTCTAAAAAATTAGAACACCAAGAATATTTATCTTTTTATGGTAGCCTCATAATGAGAGAGATTTCTTTTGACCCCTTTATATTTTTTCCACTTATATTATTTATATTTGACATGTACATATTTTTTAGACCCCTCAATATTTGATTTTCTTAGTTATACTATTCACTTATATCATAATCTCAACAATATCTTCAATTATAGACCTACCAAATAAGGTCAAGGGTAGGTGGCATGCATACATGCACTATGGAGGGCTCACTCTTGGAGGTATTCAAAAGAATCATCCAAAGAAGGACCCCACAAGGACCTTGTGCAGTGGAAAAAAACGGTCGGTTTTGCTAAATTTTTAAAGTTCACTTGCTCTCCGAATTTGAAAAGGTTATACAAACAAAAGTTGTAGCTCATGGGCTGAACTTTTGCCTCAAAGTTTTTCATATTTTTTTGAGCTACGAGCTGTGAGATATGATTTTATTAGTGGACCCAAGTTTTCCCATGCTATGCAGCCACACTCTCTCTTCCACTTTATCATTTTCCTCTTTCACACACACTTCTCCACTCATCATCCCCACCTCTCTCACCACTCCTCTCTGCACCCTACTCACCTTCTCCTCAACCTTGAAGAATAAGAGAAACCATGGTGAACTCATACCTCCCACACACAATTTCATTCCAAAATTGACCACCTAGTCTCATTTTTCCTCCTCCAAATTACCCATATCTATCAAAAAAACCACAAAATTCATCCTCTTCTCTTAAAAGACAGCATCATGGTGGTTGATTACTCAGCTTCAATTACCTTGTCTCTCAAGGAAGGTCAAGAGTGGAGAAAAAATGTACCGTCAAAGCTAGTGGACCGTCAACAAGCGTCAAAATTGGCCCTACTCAAGACACTTGGAGCATCAACCTTGTAAGAAATCCACCTTTTCTTACCTCTTAAGAGTTTTTCTTCCTTATTTGTATCCTACATGGATACTCCCATTGTAAATATCCAATTCCATTTGTAAATTAATACTAACTATACTAACACTAACCCACTATGAAAAGTCCTATCACCTCCATTTCTCTCCTCTCTCTTTCCCCACCAACTTCTTGATAATTCCAAGCAAAAGAAATTAGATAAACTGCTGAAAATCTAACCCAACCATGGTTAGAGGAGTAACGCTAGCCTTCAAAATTGCTATAAAAGGAGGGTGTAGCTAGCACAAAAGGGGGAGCCATAAGCAAGAGCACTATGCTATAGCTTGAGAAGCCAAGCTCAACCTCTTTAGAAGGAGCTCTTGAGTGGAAGCTCATTGTCTTATGCATGTGCATGTGTTGTAATAGGGGATTAGCAAGGGAACTCTATGCCATTGTAAGAGAGAGAGTGATCATTCAATTGAGAGTAGGAAATCTATCATTTCTCCTATTAGTGTAAGCCCAACATTCGCTGAATCAAGGAGGGTGGATTTGAACTAAGCTTGGATACTTTGTCTCCCTTCCAACGTGAAGTAATGGACAACAATGATGCGTAAGTGTCTTGGTGTTTTTTGTTAAGTTCTTGATAGCTTGTCTCTGGTGTTGTCATCAATCTAGCCATAAATCCCACATACTGTAAGAGGGCGACAAGGTGGAGAGGACTCCCCTGGCCTTAAGACAGTGATTGGGGTGGCTTTTCTTGTGACGTGTTGTGGTGAAATTAACGCAACCTATGTTGAAAAAATACTAATCTCACTTTGATTTGTCATGACAGATTTGTAAGAAGGTATTAATGCAACAAGCACCCCCTCCCCCTTTCTCTCTCTTTCTTAAATATATAGTTGTGTTTGCTTGATCATTGCCGATACGTTTCAAAGCAGCCCAAGCACTATCTCTCTCTCTCTCTCTCTCTCTCTCTCTCTCTCTCTCTCTCTCTCTCTCTCTCTCTCTCTCTCTCTCTCTCTCTCTCTCTCTCTCTCTCTTTACGCGTCCTAGTTCGCATCCAAAACTAGGTGGTGCCCCAAATTTGTGTAGGGTTAGGTTGCGGGTTTGTGTGTGTGTTTGTTGTTTTTTTCCAACCCCAACCCAATTGAGCAGCACAGGGAGCCTTGAAGGGTGTCTAGAGGTTGCTCTTCTTGTTGCCCGCCCCGGACCGCCTCAAATTGGTGCCCCCACGGAGGAACAGGCTTGTGTATGTTTTGTGAAGGCTCAACCTTTAGCATAATCAATTAGCTTGCATGAATCACGAGAATTTGTATGATCCCTTCATTCCCATTGCAAGGCAAAAGGTACACATAATTGTTAGTACTGAGTTGCAATTTCAGCGAGTAATTCGTAGAATTTTAGGTCCTCTTAGGTTAGCCGAGATAAACGCTTCAGTAAATCCTTTTATTTTGCCTCTTATTAGGTACAACCTTAGTTTGGACGTCTATATTTTTGTTTTGTTTTAAGCATTAGGTCATGCATAGACCATGGATAATGGCCCAGGAATAGACGTTTTCCCCTTCCATTTCACTCCACACATTAGAATAAACATTGCAATTAGTAGGAAAATCCATTTTCAACAACATATGGTGTTCATGTTTGGTGCCCAAAGAGTAGGAGAAATTCTTGCATCACCAAACCCTGTCATTTTACCTCTCATCAACTACCACACTTCTTTTGATGTACATGTGTTCATTTTATTTTAAAATGAAGTGCAGCCCGGCAAAATAGTGTGTATGTTTGTTTTTTCTTTGTCCAAGTTGTTACAAGAAACAAAAAAACGATCATTTGTTCTAACTGGGAATGTGTGTGCAGTGAAAGTTCAATCCTTAGAGATCTAGCTCTATTACCAATTGAGTTGCAGGAGCAAGTAGTAAGGCGTCTCCCTCATAACAAGAGGGTGGTGAAGTTAAGACGGAAGGTCCTACGCGTGGATTCCATTTTCCTCTTGTTGTTGGGCACTAAGGAAGACCGTGCATTCATCCAACTAGTGTGTGCCCTAAGATTGGTAAATAGAGTGAAATTTGGCGTTTGGCGAGTGCATTTCACCATTGAGGAAGACTCTTCAGGAAACTTGTGGCCAGAGTTCATGCTTCATAGACTCACATTTGGTGAATTTTTCCCTCATTTGCGTCTTATTAATAGTCTTCCTTTCGCTTTCAACAAAGGAGATAGGGAGCTATTCAGAGCTTGTCTTAATAAAGAGAGCATAGAGAAGATTGCAAATTTGTATAAATTCTCATCCTTCTCTACCTTCTATGACACTTTGTTCATAGAGACATTGTAAATCTCTTTATGCTTTTGAATGATTTAACCATAATCCTAAGGAGTTTTTGTCTAGGAATTTTGTAGCACAAGTGGAGTCTTTAAATCTTGCAAACTTGATTGGACTTGATGAGGATGTTCTTTATGAAATTGTGAGAAGGTTGCCTCACTCCGACTGTGTGGAACTCGAAGGAAAGGAGCTCCTAGTCAATTGCTACTTTCTCACGGCCTTCGACGAGCATGAAGATCTAGTTTTTATACAAACCGCTTGTGCGTTGGGAATTCTAGAGTAAGTGCAATTTATCACTTGGGACGTGGTTGCTCTTTTGGATCCAGAAAATGAAGTTCTAGAGATTTCTGTTGATCGCCTTAGCTTTGAAGAATTTCAACCCTTCTTAGAGCTCATCAATAGTCTACCTTTTTGTTTTGATCAAACAAATCGAGACCTCATTGAAGCTTGGATAGCTGAAGAAGAAAACCTAGAGTGGTATTTTCTTACTTCTTCATTTGCAGGCGAGTGGTTCTAAATCTCTATTGTATCCCTTATTGTAACTCGTGTTGTGATCTTTCATAATAATGGAGAGCCAACGCCAAATGTCTGGATATCCTCTTTTCTTTGGAGAGCCTGGAGAGGATGCAGAATTATTTTTAGCAAATTTCAAGATTTCTTGCCGTATCAAGAGGATAGTAACCGATCAAGAACGTGTAGAAATGTTTGAGGTGGTCCTTAGGAAAGATGCTAGTACTTAGTTTGACTCTTTGCCTGAGGAAGTTAAGGAGAATTACACAGAAGTTTTGAATCGTTTCAAGAAATACTTCTTTGATCCCCAAAACACTCAGAAATTATGGCAAGACATTGTTTCTCATAAGCAAAAAGACTTAGATGACTACTACTTGTACAAGTAGGAGTTCCTACGTCTTTGGGCTGTATGGGTGAGAAATGTTGCTAACCTTGGTGATGGTGCAGAGTTCCTAAAGAAGGAGAGGTTCATAGCCGGACTCTATCCTGACCTTAAGGTAAAAGTTGAGGCGGGTGCACCTTCTACCTTTGATGCAGCTGAAACTAGGGCTGCTGAGAAATATAGGAAACTCAAGTGCTTAAGGGGGAAGGTTCCAATAGAAGGTCTTAGACCCAAAGGTAAGTCACAAGCATCAACATCTAAGGAGCTTCCTGAGGTAACGGCGGAAGTAATTGAGAAGTTAAATGAATCTTTAAGCAGCTTGTCAATTCACCTTGCACAAGCCGTAGGTCCAAAGGGACAAGGAAAGAAGTCAAAAGAGAGAGAGCCACGAACTAGGAGAGTCTTGCAATGTTGGAATTGCGGAGAGTCTGGACATGGGATGTATAATTGTCCTTGGCCCCGTGGAGATCCAGGGAGACCTAACTTGAATTACCCAGTGATGAATGCAGGAGAAGGAGCTGGTCAACAACCAAAGCTTCTACAAAGGCCAAATGGACCGAGACCACCTCCACAAGGGGTAGAAGGAGTTCCACCTTTGCCAGATCCAAATGTGCATGTGGTAGAGGTGACAAATTCAAATGAGGTTGACATGGAAGCCAATGGCATTAAGCGTGGCCGAGGAAAAGGTAAAGGGAAAGAAGGAGTCACATCACAAAGTGACCATGGACAAGGCAAGAAGGAAAAGGAAACCAAGGAAACCAAGAGGACTCGACGTCGTATCAACCTCCAAGACTTCCCTCTTGGACATGGTATGGCTCCGTACGACTTGTTAGAAGACATGAGAGGTAAGGGTCCTGATATCTCATGGCCTCAGTTTCTTGCATTATGCCCATAAGTTAGGAGGGATTTAACAAAGGCAGTTAGCACTAGGAGAAAGGTAAAAGAGAGTTTTCCTGTTGTAAAAATTGCACATGCTGAAATGAACGAGGATATTACACCTGTGCTAGATTGTTACATAAAAGGAAGATTGGTTAGGAAAGGTCTAGTGGATCGGGGTGCACAAATTTGCATCATGACAGAAGGGCTCATGCAAAGACTAGGCATACACATCCATGAGACACCTGAAATCAAAGTGAAAATGGCAAACAATAGCAAGGCTAGGTGCGTAGGCATTTGTAAAAATGTTTTTGTGGAGGCCTTTGGCATTAAAAAGGCAGTGGATTTCTATGTCATGTCTACCAAGGAAAATGGTTACCCATTTATCCTAGGAAGACCATGGCTAATGAAAATGCGAGCTTTGCAGGATTGGGAGAGTGGAAAGCTAATTTGCAGGAATGACAATCACAAGAAGGTTGTCTTTGACATGAAGGAGCAACGCCAAGAGGAGCTCCATGAAGAATCATCTCGAAGTAAGACGGAAGAAGATTGGACTGAAAACACTTCAGAAGAAGAAAGTAGCGGCAGCATTACTGAAGAGGAGTCCTCCATTGAAGTCATGGGGGTAAGGTTTAAGCCAAACAACCAGGAGACCTCTTCTCGAGGTTTGGAAGAGGTAGGTTCCCAAGAGAACCAAAAGGTGGAAGATGAAGGAATGTTAGAAGGTATGTTGTCTACAACACTTACAAAGGATGAAAGAGAGGAGTTCAAATGTGTGCTAAGGAAATTTCCGAGGCTTTTTGCTAAAGACTACACCGATGTGCGTGGAGTAGATGTTGTTCAACACAAGATTGAGTTGAAGCCAGAGGCCACACCTAAGGCTCAAAAGCTACGAAGTCTAGGAGTCATTAAGGAGCAGGCTCTACTCAAGGAGGTAAGGAAGCTTCTAGCAGCAGGTTTCATTTATCCATTGGAGAATTCAGAGTGGGTCTCTCCCGTTGTTGTCACTCCTAAGAAAAACGGCAAGTGGAGGGTGTGTGTGGATTATCGTCCACTTAATGAGGCAACAAAAAGAGATCACTTTCCCCTCCCATTTTAGGATGAGATACTAAATGAAGTAGCTGGTCATGAGAAGTACACTGTGTGTGATGGCTACTCGGGCTACTTTCAAATAGGTATCGCATTGGAAGATCAATTGAAAACAACCTTTATCACTCCTTGGGGTTGTTATGCTTTTAGAGTCATGCCATTTGGTCTGACAAATGCTCCTGCAACATTCCAACGTTTCATGAACATGGTGTTTCAAGCATTCTTTGGAAAGTCAATTAGGGTGTTCATTGATGATTTCTGCATTTATAGCTCAAAATCATTGCATCTACAAAGTGTAGAAGAAGGTTTACAGAAGCTCTACGACATGGGAGGTCAACTCAACCCCGACAAGTGCCACATAGGTGAGGATGAAGTGATCTTGCTCGGTCACAAGGTTTCCTATAAAGGCATTGAGGTGGATCCTTCAAAGGCAAAGGCTCTTATTGAGCTCCCATCACCGAAGAGTCTTAAGGAGGTCATCTCTTTCATTCAAAAGGTGAAGTATATGTCACGCTTCATTCACTTAGCCTCGGAGTTGCTTCATCCTTTGCAAAAGTTGACACAACAAGTAGAATTTGCATGGTCTCATGAGCTTGAAGAGTATTTTTGTAACATTAAAGTCATTTTGTCAGAGCTACCAACACTCATGCCTCCTTCTTGGGATTACACATTCTTTGTTAGCTCTAGTGTTGGAAGGGAAACAATTGGTGCTGTGTTGCTACAACAAGATCCCCACAGTACAAGGATGCGACCCATGTACTTTGCTAGTAGGGTCATGAATGCTTTGGAGAGAGACTACACAGAAGCAGAACTCATGATGCTTTCTCTCATGTTTGCGGTGAGAAAGTTTAGATCCTACTTGCTACCAAAACCTTTTGTAATTCTCACTGCAGAGAATTTGTTCCCTTGGGTGTCATCTCAAATGAATCTTAGTACTAGGATCTCAAAGTGGATTATGGAGTTGCAAGAGTTTCAATACTCTTTCAAGGTAGAAGATAGTGTGCGTGCACAATTGGCAGGGAAAAGGAGATTAAGGTGCCTGAAGTAAAGACCCTACCATTGCCACCACCAAAAAGTATTCCTAATGCTTTTACCTTGTTCTTTGATGGAGCTTTTCGTCGAGCCACAGGAAAAGCAGGGGGAGGGCTAGTGTTGCTCAACCCAAGTGGAGAGGTGGTCATGAAAGAGAAGGTCAATCTACTAGGTTCAACTAGCAACAATGAAGCAGAATACGACACACTACTTCATGGTTTGAAGATGTGCATTCGCCAAGGGATAAAACGTCTCATGGTAAAGGGAGATGCACTTCTCATTGTTAAACAGATTTTAGGAATTTGGGCATGCAAGAATGAAAGCTTAAGGACAAAAGTTCATGCCATTCGTAAGATGTTTAATCAGTTTGAAGAAGTGCAACTATATCATATTCCGAGGAAACAAAATGAAGATGCCGATTTACTTGCACAACAAGCAGTTACATGTGTTGAGAGAGAAGTGCAGGTCATCATGGTGGCAGCAGCTGTCAAGCAACCGAGATACCAGGGATTGGAGTCATTGGCTCCCATTATCGGCTACATTTTGGAGGGTGAGTTTGCACAAGACTTCACGAAGGCTCAGAAGAGGACACTCATGAAGAAGGCAAGTTTCCATCTCTTCCTAGAAGGCTCCCTCTATCAAAGAGGGAAGGATCAAGTATGCAGAAGAGTACCAACTATCGAGGAAATTCCAGCCATTCTAAAAGGTTTGCATGAAGAGGCATGTGGTGGTCATTTTGCCCAAGAATCAACTGTGAAGAAGATTTTGCTTGCGGGGTATGTTTGGCCAAGCTTGCATGTGGATGTTCAACATTGGTGTAAAAGCTGTCACAATTGTCAGATAAATGGAAATAGAAGGTTGGTGCATGGCCCGAGGCAAATAGTGCTTGCAAATGGACCCTTTGAAAAGTGGGGCATTGATGCTATGGGTCCTCTGCCTAGGACAAAAAATGGTATACTCTACATTCTAGTGGCTGTAGACTATATGACTAGGTGGGTGGAAGCTCAAAGTGTGGCAAGAGTGAATGAGAGGACAGTTAGCAAGTTTGTGTACAATCACATTTGTTGCAGATTTGGCACACCTTTGGAGATTGTTTCTGATAATGGTCCAGGGTTTAGGAAGGGCTTGCTCACAGAATTTTGTGAAGAGCTTCACATTCTACATCGTCATAGCACACCATACTACCCACAATCAAATGGTTTGGTGGAGAAGGCTAATGGTGTCATTGCAGGAATCATTAGAAAGATGGTGCAAAACAAGACAAAATTATGGGATGACTTCTTGGATGGTGCCTTGTGGGCATATCGAACCACATATAGGGAAGCCACGGAGTTCACACCATTTCACTTGGTCTATGGTCAAGAGGCTTTGCAGCCTATCGAGCTCAACATTCCAACAATGCGACTTCATGGCAAAGGAGCACAAGATGATCAAGAGGTATGGATGGATCGACTTCTTACGTTAGTGGAGCATGAGTGGAAAAGAGAAGCAGCATATGAGTGCTACAAGAGGAAAGCCACACAAGAGAAAGAAACGCACGACAAGAAACTGAAGGACAAAGGCATCAAGGAAGGAGAGCTTGTGCTAAGGTATGACAATCGACTTGACAATCGTTTTGATGCCAAGTTTGAAACTAGATGGCAAGGGCCATACATAGTCAAGAAGGCTTTCAATTCAAGTTACTATTAGCTTATGGACTTGAATGGTAAAGAGCACTCCAGGAAAGTAAACGGGTATCGCTTGAAGCCCTATTTGAGTCGCCTTCTACCAAAGGATCTACCAAAGATCTGTCAAAAGGCCACTGTATCATGTAAGTATTGTTACATGAAGCATGAGTGTAACTCCAGCAAAAATTCTGAGGGGCCAAACAATAAAGATCTCGTCAAGGACTCTGAAGCACTCTCTTTGGAAAAGATGCTCTATGATGGTACATGAATATACCATCATCCAGGGGGAGGGCTACTGATAGCCGTTTTTCGGCTCTTTGTAATTGCCATAGTGAGTTACCTCACCCTACCAAAATCACCCAAACACTGCGGCTATCCCTACCATTTCACTGTACATAGGCGTGCGTGAGTCACGGGACTTTTCTCATATCTTCTTAAAAAACCCTCAATTAGCTAGTCATTGGGCTAGTTGAGCCAAAAAAATAAAAAAAATAAAAAATATAAGTATATTATGGCCCATGTGTATGTAAATATTTCTTTGTATATAGGGCCTAAATAAAAGATTTTTTCATAATTATTTTGGTATTTATTTAAATATTTCTACCTAGGTGTGTGTTATTTATGCTCTGTACATTGCCTCACCATTACCACAATTTTTCTTACCATTTTTCATACTCTTTATTCCATATAGAAATATTTTCATGTAAGCTTCTCTTATATTTGGTGTAACTCCACCCCAACAAAAATCCAAAAAAACTAGTTTTATTTATGTGTATATTTTTTCACTATTGTGATTTTTCCCTTCCTATATCTATTTTGTTTTTTTTTCTAAAAAATTAGAACACCAAGAATATTTATCTTTTTATGGTAGCCTCATAATGAGAGAGATTTCTTTTGACCCCTTTATATTTTTTCCACTTATATTATTTATATTTGACATGTACATATTTTTTAGACCCCTCAATATTTGATTTTCTTAGTTATACTATTCACTTATATCATAATCTCAACAATATCTTCAATTATAGACCTACCAAATAAGGTCAAGGGTAGGTGGCATGCATACATGCACTATGGAGGGCTCACTCTTGGAGGTATTCAAAAGAATCATCCAAAGAAGGACCCCACAAGGACCTTGTGCAGTGGAAAAAAACGGTCAGTTTTGCTAAATTTTTAAAGTTCACTTGCTCTCCGAATTTGAAAAGGTGATACAAACAAAAGTTGTACCTCGTGGGCTGAACTTTTGCCTCAAAGTTTTTCATATTTTTCTGAGCTACGAGCTGTGAGCTATGATTTTATTAGTGGACCCCAGTTTTCCCATGCTATGCAGCCACACTCTCTCTTCCACTTTATCATTTTCCTCTTTCACACACACTTCTCCACTCATCATCCCCACCTCTCTCACCACTCCTCTCTGCACCCTACTCACCTTCTCCTCAACCTTGAAGAATAAGAGAAACCATGGTGAACTCATACCTCCCACACACAATTTCATTCCAAAATTGACCACCTAGTCTCATTTTTCCTCCTCCAAATTACCCATATCTATCAAAAAAACCACAAAATTCATCCTCTTCTCTTAAAAGACAGCATCATGGTGGTTGATTACTCAGCTTCAATTACCTTGTCTCTCAAGGAAGGTCAAGAGTGGAGAAAAAATGTACCGTCAAAGCTAGTGGACCGTCAACAAGCGTCAAAATTGGCCCTACTCAAGACACTTGGAGCATCAACCTTGTAAGAAATCCACCTTTTCTTACCTCTTAAGAGTTTTTCTTCCTTATTTGTATCCTACATGGATACTCCCATTGTAAATATCCAATTCCATTTGTAAATTAATACTAACTATACTAACACTAACCCACTATGAAAAGTCCTATCACCTCCATTTCTCTCCTCTCTCTTTCCCCACCAACTTCTTGATAATTCCAAGCAAAAGAAATTAGATAAATTGCTGAAAATCTAACCCAACCATGGTTAGAGGAGTAACCCTAGACTTCAAAATTGCTATAAAAGGAGGGTGTAGCTAGCACAAAAGGGGGAGTCATAAGCAAGAGCACTATGCTATAGCTTGAGAAGCCAAGCTCAACCTCTCTAGAAGGAGCTCTTGAGTGGAAGCTCATTGTCTTATGCATGTGCATGTGTTGTAATATGGGATTAGCAAGGGAACTCTATGCCATTGTAAGAGAGAGAGTGATCATTCAATTGAGAGTAGGAAATCTATCATTTCTCCTATTAGTGTAAGCCCAACATTCGCTGAATCAAGGAGGGTGGATTTGGATTAAGCTTGGATACTTTGTCTCCCTTCCAACGTGAAGTAATGGACAACAATGATGCGTAAGTGTCTTGGTGTTTTTTGTTAAATTCTTGATAGCTTGTCTCTGGTGTTGTCATCAATCTAGCCATAAATCCCACATACTGTAAGAGGGCGACACGGTGAAGAGGACTCCCCTGGCCTTAAGAGAGTGATTGGGGTGGCTTTTCTTGTGATGTGTTGTGGTGAAATTAACGCAACCTATGTTGAACAAATACTAATCTCACTTTGATTTGTCATGACAGATTTGTAAGAAGGTATTAATGCAACAAGCATCCCCTCCCCCTTTCTCTCTCGTTCTTAAATATATAGTTGTGTTTGCTTGATCATTGCCGATACGTTTCAAAGCAGCCCGAGCACTATCTTTCTCTCTCTCTCTCTCTCTCTCTCTCTCTCTCTCTCTCTCTCTCTCTCTCTCTCTCTCTTTACGCGTCCTAGTTCGCATCCAAAACTAGGTGGTGCCCCAAATTTGTGTAGGGTTAGGTTGCGGGTTTGTGTGTGTATTTGTTGTTTTTTTCCAACCCCAACCCAATTGAGCAGCACGGGAGCCTTGAAGGGTGTCTAGAGGTTGCTCTTCTTGTTGACCGCCCCGGACCGCCTCAGTAGGAAGAGCTTTGTCTTTTCTGACTCGAGTGTGGCCTTCTCTGTCCTTGTGAGTTGAGCTTGTTGTCGCTCAAACTCCCTGAGTAGCTCTGTTGGAGACAGCCCCTCCTTCGGCTTGGCTACCCACTCCAGGAAAGTTCTCTTTGTTACTCTCTCAGAGTCCCCCATGAAATACTCGTCCTTCATCGCTAGCTTGAACTCCTCCCAATCTCTTCCATGGTCATTCCTGATTCCTCTCACATGCTCTCGGGAGTCACAACAAGATCAAAGCTTTGCAACATCTCATCTTCTGGCACACGATGCGGCTCCATCTCCTTTACATAGCCACAAACATGCTTTGTCACATCTTTCCCTTTGAACTGATCCATTTTTGTGCACCACTGCTTGAATAGCTTTGGTTTTTCTGACACTTCCTGTCTTTCTGTAGCATGTTGTTGTTGCATAAACAACGCGAATGCTTGAAACATTTGCATTGTAGCAGGATCAAAAGGCATACCTTGCTGCTCTGGATGATGATCACAAATGGTTGATGTAGCTTGCAGTTCCCCACTAACTCACCCTGAAAAACTTCACATCGGGTTCACCAAAAAGTGTGTCAAAGAGTTGGCGGTCTTGCTAGGAAGGCGCCGAGCCTCTAGCTGTGAGGGTTTGTGGGGAGACTGTGAAGTCTTTCACTTAAGCAAGCTTAATGTTTGTAGCAAATACATTGTGTATAGCCATTGAAATCTTACATGCAGACACACACATACGCACACATGAAACCCTCAAAACAAACCAAAGATGAAAATATCAAGGCTTTGATTGTATCTAATCAAAGGTAAGATGAAAGGGTTCACTGATGCATTTATAGTAGCAAGTCGTTGTGCTCCAAATAGTCTGCAAATGTTTCTTTGAAACTGTAACTTAGTGCTTACAAAGATGTAGATGTTTTGCCTAGTGATAGAAGTGAGCCGTGTGTATAAATCTTCTTGGTTCATAGTAATCTTAAGAAAGCAAGACTCAACCCCTAGAGGAGAATAAATATGTGCACATCGAAAGAATTAGAGTAGTCTACTAGTGGCAAAATAAGAGGAAGTGGAGAAAGAAGAACTAGAGTAGTCTACTAGTGGAAAAATAAGAGGACGTGGAGAAAGAATAATTTCTCGCAGTGTTTCCGGCCCAAAGAGTAACACAATTCTCTGTTGGAAGTGGATTTTATGGCTAATACAAACGTTAATCCTAATATTTTGCACAAAGTGAAAGGATTGAAAGGCTACACCATTGGGATTATTCATCTAAGAAAGTTTAGAAAGCAGTCAAACAATGGAGGAAACAGATAAGAGAGACAACTAGCACACAAAGACCTACACAAGCTCAAGCCAAAGAAGTGAAGCCCACCTCAAGACTTTGTGGTCCTGTAGCCAACTTGATGAAGTAGAAGATGAGCGAGCCACCAACAATGCGTCTTTCTTGATGAAAGAAGATTACATAGAGTGTATGAGTATTACAAGTGAGGAGATAAAAGGATTGAGGCATGCAGTAGCAAGCTCAAGATGTGTTGGGCTGAAATTGAGAGAATTTTTCACTCAAGGAGATGGCTAGGAGGTTGGGTGATGGCTTGATAGAGTGGCTTGATTATGGGGATTGCTTGAACGCTTGATTGCTTGATGGTTTTCTTGATGCCTAAGTGAGGGGCAAAAGGCTCTATTTATAGGTGAAGTTGCCCCTTGAAGAAAATATTTGCTTAGAAGTATCCATGGGATTTGTGTACAAGTGTCTATCTTTTCAAAATATCTTGAAATTATCTTCAAAGTTTCTAGATCTTTCTCTTCAAGGAATATCTAGAGGTTCTTCTAGATCTTTCTCCAAATATCTTCTCCTTGCCACCACATGTCAAGGGTTAAGCCTCCAAGAGTTGTTGAGCTATGGTGGGAACATGTGCATAAAGTAGCTTCATAAAACATTGAGAGAGAGCTTGGCATACATCATGGATGACATCAAACAAACTCGTAACCACTTTTTAAAGGGATTTTTCTAGGTCCATAATCACTCCAAAGTGCACCTACTATGTGTAGAATGACACCTCATGGGGTATACTATGACTAAGGCCACTTTTGGACATGCTACACATGTCATATGCAACCTAGGATTCCTAGTAGATAGGAGGTATGTTTTATAGCTTCGTGTCATCATGGCTCCAAGAAGAGGTTCACAAAGAATCCTGGATCATAGGACGATGCCCATTCCCAACAAGAGTGACACATTAGACTTCAACTAGCTTTTTGCATGCTAAATAGAAAATGAATATACTTATGCACACTTATGGCATACACATAAAATCCTTAATATCGTAGGGCTTAGCTTTCGTTCCCACTATGCACGTGCCACGGCACGACAACGTTGGTCTAAGCCATTGGCAAAGGTAGCCAGTCTGAACTATTGTTTAATGAAATAATTGTAGGTCAAAATATCAATCAAGTAGGGCTTCCCATTAGCACCACCTCTATTCACCATTAGTTCTCATCCTCTAGTAACCATGATTGAAGAAAATGCTGCAAGAGGGGAGATCCAAGGGTCATCCCTACCCAATAATGACCAACTTCTTGTGAATCTCTTTGCAACGACTCCTTACTCTTCCTCAAAGTTTTCCCTCAGGTGACTAGGCCCAGGCTCTCGACATTGTGTAAACATTTTCCTTAGGGTCAGGGTCAAAGTATAGTATTTAAATGTCAAAATTGATTTCACTATCAAAAAATGATTTTTTATACATCAATGTGGAGCAGGGAGATAGTATCAAACGAGAAGGTATTTTGGCACCTAGAAGCTAGGAGCCACACTTAGGGTGGATGTAATCCACAAGAAAATATTCCTCTAGGTCTAGGAGAGGGTAAGAAACAAGATGCACAGGTGGTAATATGTATTTCCCCCCTTCCTAAGAAAAGTGAAAGTGATTGATGCGTTTATGCTCACTTACATGGCCTTCAACGGTTTGTTGCTTGACTTGGCCACATCCAAGAAGAAAGATTTATCAACACCTATTAAAAGATTTTTATGAAAAGAAAACCCTAAAGGCTCAAATCCCTAGCAATGGGCCAGATGGGAGTTTGTGGCAGGGCTAATAGAGCAAGATGGTATTGGGATCTTGAACCCTTGTATGCATGTTGAGGCACAATGTGCCAAATTCTTGGTAACACGCATGGAACATGATAAGTTGTGCTATTTTATGATGAAGGATATGATGGAAAATGCTAAACTATGCTCTCAAGATGGCGCATGGGAAGGGCTCAAGATGCACGAAAAATTGCTTGCCCCTCGGTGGACTTGTCTAGGGGTAGGGGGCACTACATGTGAGATTTTTTGGAAATGCAATAGAGCAATAGAGGCCTTTTCACAACTCTATATCCCATTAGTCCCCATGTCTATCTAAGGCAAGAAGCATTCGTTTGAACCCATTCTTTAGGGAAGTTGTCAAAAATATAAAAGTACAGATCTTTGTCAACTAGGCCAATTTTGGGACAGTAGCAATAGAAGATGGAAAGGAGCGGACAAATTTCCTTTCCAGTTTGACCTCAATGGAACTGAGGGTATGCTGATCAATAGAGCCTTAGAAGGGCTAGATAGATTCTATGTTTGAATGGAAAGCATGACAGTGACCTAAGGACAAGGATTTCCTAAAACCTCATATCACAGATGTGCCCCAGACCCTGTCGGACTCGTCGGATTGGTTTTTCCCTCTTAATAAGAAGTAGAGTAAGCATTGCCTAGAAAAAATATGGATTTTGATTGTGAAAAACATTTGATGGCCACATGGGATGAAGTTTTATTTTTGGTACATACTTTGGGGAGCCTTACTGACAGGTGCAAAGGTCCAAGCAAGAGTTATTGGTTGAGATAGATACACACAATGTCAACGGCTAGTGAGGACCTCCCTCACTTATTTAAGGAGTGCTTGGAAATTTATGGTCTGGTAGGGAAGGCCTACAGATGGATTCAAATACTTGGAACATAGGCTTCTTCAAGAACGATCTATTCATGGGAGGGAAGGTGTTGAAAATCCAAACTTGATGCCAATTTGTATGCAAACCAATAGATTTTGCTACTTAAATCATACATGTATGGAAGGCCAAGAATAATCAAGTCTTTGAGGATGGCTTGGAATGTAATGGAATTGGTCTATTTAACTTGAGAGTAGAGGAACTTAATGAGATTACTTTTGAGAAATGACTTTGTAAGCATAGCGGGTGAACATAATTGAAGATAGAAACATAATCATAGCAATTAGTTAACTTGGCATGAACAATACTTTTGCAAGAGAGAGAATTTAGAGAACATGACAACAGTTGAGAACCGGATTTATGTGGAGCCGGCCCCCCCTCCAATAGGGAGATTTCTCCCATTAAGAGAGACTTGTTGCAATACAATCTTTGTGTTCCTTGTGACCTAGGTGAATAAAGATGGAAAGCTTCATGCATCACAAGCATGACATAAACTTGAAGAAAGCTTTAACTATACCAAGCCTCAGTCCCAAGGCCTCAAACACCCAGAGAGCTTGGTTTGCGTCATGAAATACTTGAGACTTTGGTGGTCGGTTCATAGGATAAATGGAGTCCCCAATAGGTAGTGCTTGCATGTGTCTAGGGCATGTAGAAGAGCTAAAAGCTCTTTATCATAAATGCCCAAGACTCATTCATCCGTATTGAGCCTTCGGCTCTCATATGCTATGGAATACCCTTCTTGAATCAAAACTGCTCCAAGGCAGTCACCACAAGCATCACATTGGACCCCAAATGGCTTTGAAAGATCCAAAAGCATGAGGACTGGTTGGTAAGTAAGCTTCTCATTGAGCTTATCAAAAGCAGTTTGCTCCTTAGCAGTCCATACATACTTAACACTAGTCTTGTAAAAAATTAGCCACCTTTGTGGCTTTTTAAAAAAATTATCCAGCGCTATGTTAGTTGTCTAAATAGAAAATGGTTTTAGGGAATTATGACCAACACTCAATATGAATTAATAAAAAATATTACAGAGCTAAATGAAGGTCAAAGGTGTATTTCCATTGCTATCTTCTATGACTAATTTGTGGGAATGGATATATTTTTTCTATTAAGTAAATCAAATCATTGTTAAGCAGGCCCAAACTTCTTTGAAAAAGCCCTCAATAGGTATGGTGATAGACTCTACCAAGATTTTTTAACCGATATACAAAGACTGCCAACATTTTTAACTTCTCCAAGTTAAGTAGTGAAGTGTTGTTTTACGTAAAATTTACGAATTTTAGAAAAGTAAATTTTAATTTTTTATCTTTTTGGGTAATTTTTGTATGTAGAAAATTTTCTCATATCAACCCATAATTAAGAAGTTTCATGTAATTTTGATATCATATACAAAAGTTATATTTCGTTCACTAGAATCCTGATGTGAGCCATTTTTGTGGCTTCAACCAGTTTTGTGGCTCATTACAAGTCTAGTGTTAAGGTTCTTCTTAGTTAAGTCGTGTAGTGGTCCTGCTACTTGAGAGAATTTTGCTATGAAGCATCTATAGTATACACACATACGAATAAAGCTTCTTAGATCATGTAGATTCCTTGGGTTAGGGCATGCTTTTATTACCTGTAGCTTCGATGGATCCATACGGATACCATCTTGAGAGATAATATGACCTAAGTATTGAATCTCTTGAAGTAAAAATTCACTTTTCTTTTGGTTGAGAAAAAGCTTATTCTCCTTCAATGCTTGAAAAATCACATGGAGATGTTGCTTGTGTTTCTCCAAAGACTTGGAGTAGATGATGATATCATCAAAGAACACTCCAGTAAATTTACGATAAGGTCTAAAAATTTTCTCCATTAGATGATTGAATGTAGCTGGTGCATTAGTCAAGCCAAAAGGCATGACTAGATATTCATAAAGACCAAATGTTGTGCAAAATGTTGTTGTGCTGTGACACGTACATAGTGGGAACGCATGCTACAAGAGTTATCTTGTAACTTTTTAGATACATAGTTATGTTTTCTATAATGTACATATGCATATTTAAGTATAATAATATTCTTTCTATCTCATCCTATTATTTATCTCAAGGGTAACCTATTCTTACTTTACCACATCAGAAAATACTATGGGAAAAGCATCAATAGCTACGCCTCTTTAACTTGGGGCAAAAATCATTGATTCTTTATTTCTACTATCTCATTATCATCTCACACCCTAGCTAGATCCTATATCTAGGGTAAACTCCAATATATATATATATATTCTATGTATTTTTTATATTTTTCTTATATTTATTTTTAAATAGCTACTAGGAGGGAATCAAATCCTAGTGGGACACTAGGTGGCATTCATAGCCGTTTTTCGGCTTTCCATAATTGCCATAGTAAGCTACCTCACCCTATCAAATCACCCAAACACTGTGGATATCCCTACCATTTCACTGTACATAGGCGTGTGTGAGTTAGGGGACTTTCCCCATATTTTCTTAAAAACCCTCAATTAGCTAGACACTGGGCTAGTTGAACCAAAAATAAAATAAAAATAAGAAAATAACAAATTATAAGTATATTATGACCTATTTGTGTGTAAATATTTCATTCTATATAGAGCCTAAACAAAATGATTTTTCATAATTATTTTGGTATTTATTTAAATATTTCTACCTATGGTGTGTTATTTATGCTATGTACATCGACTCACCATTACCATATTTTTTCTTACCATTTTGCATACTCTTTATTCCATATAAAAATAATTTCATGCAAGCTTCTCTTATTTTTGGTGTAACTTCATCCCAATAAAAATCCAAAAATCCTAGTTCTATTTATGTGTATATTTTTTCACTATTGTGATTTTTTCCTTCCTACATCTATTCTCTATTACTCTCATAAATTAGACCACCAAAAATATTTATCTTTTTATGGTAGAATTATAATGAGAGAGATTTATTTTGACCCCTTTATATTTTCTCCACCTATATTATTTATATTTGACATGTACAATTTTTTTTTAGACCCCTCAATATTTGATTTTCTTGGTTGTACTATTCACTTATATCATGATCTCAATAATATCTTCAATTATAGACCTACCAAATAAGGTCAAGGGTATGTGGAATACATGCATGCACCATGGGGGGCTCACTCTTGGAGGTATTCAAAAGAATCATCCAAAAAAGGACCTCACAAGGACTTTGTGCAGTGGAAAAAAACAGTCGGTTTTGCTGAATTTTTAAAGATCACATGCTCCCCGAATTTGAAAAGGTGATACAAACAAAATTTGTAGCTAATTTTTTCAAATTTTTTTGAGCTACGAGCTGTGAGCTATGATTTTGTTTGTGGACCCCAGTTTGCCCATGCTATGCAGCCACACTCTCTCTTCCACTTTATCATTTTCCTCTTTCACACACACTTCTCCACTCATCATCCCCACCCCTCTCACCACTCCTCTATGCACCCTACTCACCTTCTTCTCAACCTTGAAGAATAAGAGAAACCATGGTGAACTCATGTCTCCTACACACACTTCCATTCCAAAATTGACCACCTAGTCTCATTTTTCCTCATCCATATTACCCAAATCTATCAAAAAACCACAAAATTCAGCCTCTTCTCTTGAAAGACAGCATCATGGTGATTGATTACTCATGTTCACTTACCTTGGCTTCCAAGGAAGGTCAAGAGTGGAGAAAAAACGTACCGTCAAAGCTAGTGGACCGTCAACAAGCGTCAAAATTGGCCCTACTCAAGACACTTGGAGCATCAACATTGTAAGAAATCCATGTTTTCTTACCTATTAAGAGTTTTTCTTCCTTATTTGTATCCTACATGGATACTCCCATTGTAAATATCCAATTCCATTTGTAAATCAATAAAAATACTAACTCTACTAATTTACTAACACTAACCTACTATGAAAAGTCCTATCACCTCCACTTGTCTCCTCTCTCTCTCTTCTTCATCTATCCCCACCAACTACCAACTTCTTGAATAATTCCAAGCAAAAGAAATTAGATAAGTGCTGAAAATCTAATCCAACCATGGTTAGAGGAGTAACCCTAGCCCTCAAAATTTCTATAAAAGGAGGGTGTAGCTAGCACAAAAAAGGGGGATCCATAAGCAAGAGCACTAGGCTATAGCTTGAGAAGCCAAGCTCAACCTCTCTAGAAGGAGATCTTGAGTGTAAGCTCATTGTCTTATGCATATGCATGTGTTGTATTAGGGTTGATTAGCAAGGGAACTCTATGCCATTGTAAGAGAGAGTGATCATTCAATTGAGAGTAGGAAATCTATCATTTCTCCTACTAGTATAAGCCCAACATTTGCTGAATCAAGGAGGGTTTATTTGGTGTAAGCTTGGATACTTTTTCTCTCTTCAAACGTGAAGTAATGGAAAACAATGATGTGTAAGTGTCTTGGTGTTTTTTTAAAGTTCTTGATAGCTTGTCTTTGGGTGTTTTCATCAATTTAGCCCTAAATCCCACATACTGTAAGAGGGCGACAGGGTGGAGAGGACTCCCCTGGCCTTAAGACAGTGATTGGGGTGGCTTTTCTTGTGATGTGTTGTGGTGTAATTTACTCAAGCTATGTTGAACAAATACTAATCTCACTTCCATTGGTCATGACAGATTTGTAAGAAGGTATTAGTGCAACAAGCACCCCCTCCCCCTTCCCTCTTTTTCTTACATATATAATTGTGTTTGCTTGATCACACTGTCGAACATTTCAAAGCATCCCGAGCACTATCTCTCTCTCTCTCTCTCTCTCTCTCTCTCTCTCTCTCTCTCTCTCTCTCTCTCTCTCTCTCTCTCTCTCTCTCTCTCTCTCTCTCTCTCTCTCTCTTTACGCATCCTAGTTCACATCCAAAACTAGGTGGTGCCCCAAATTTGTGTAGGGTTAGGTTGCGGGTTTGTGTGTGTGTGTTGTTTTTTTCCAACCCCAACCCAATTGAGCAGCACGGGAGCCTAGAAGGGTGCTTAAAGGCCACTCTTCTTGTTGCTGGCCCCGGACCGCCTCAGCATGATTTCAAAGATACACTTATTTTAATGAATTATTGCAAGCATGATTACAAAGCTTTGTCAAGGAGCAATGTCATGCTTTCATATGTCATGAGGTGTCCTTTGGAATCATATGAAAGTCTAAGCTAAGGGGACCACGGGAAGACTTTTGCTGCCAGAAATGGACCCTATTTGGATGATTTTTTTACACAAGGTTCCAATCTGAATTGGAAAACAATTTTAAAATGAAAATCGTAGCTAATGAGCTGAATTTTCTGCCCATATTTTCAATTTTTTATTTGAAGCCACGGTTGAGGAGATATGATCAAAACACTGGACTCCAGTCTGCTGCCCACATCATGCATGGACAGCTCATTTCCAACTTTTCTAATTTTTGTTCACACTGGCTTCTCTCTTCTTGTGTAAACCCTTGGGGGTTCCCTTCACCTATAAAAGGGGACCTCTTCTTCCTTGAAAATATCTCAAGCATTCAAGCCATTGATGAGAGGAATTCATGAGGGAGTGAGTAGTAATGCCAAATTGTACTTAGCCATTAACATAAGCCTAAGCCGACACTTTCTCGTAGAGGAAGAGTAGCCATTCTTGCATGCTATCCTTGGAAGATCAACTCTAATCAAAGAAGGTCTTGCACTTGCTGTATCAATCAAAGTGGAATCCTCTACTCTTCTTCTCTCTCCATCAATAATGGTGCCGAAGGGTTTGTCAAGTAAGATGTGTTCTACATTGATGTTTTCTTGATTTCTTGTTGTTTTCTTTTTCATCTCTAATCCAACATATATATATATATCTGTATCTAATCTCATCCCCTTAACCAAACCTATCTCTCTCATTCTTCGTAATTCATCCTCTCTACAAATTCTAGGTTCTCTTTGCTACAGGTACATCTCTCCCCGCAATATCCTTATTACCTACGGGCAAGAATAGGGGTTGGGAGGGAAACTTCTCATCTCTTCACTTCTCTCATATCTAAATTTCTCACATACTATCCTAGATGAATAACCCACATGATGGTAATGTCTATCTCTTTCACTCTGTACGATCTATTAGAATTAACGTATAGATTAGCCGTAAAATACTCTTTCAACAACGTATAGTGTTTCTCTATGGCCCAAAAAGGCTCAATGAAATACTTCTTTCACCGAATCCCATCATACTACCTCTTATAGACTATAAATTTTCTTTTGATGTAAGCATAGTTATCTTGCTATGAACCAAGAGGATTTGTATACACAATTAATCCCCAATCACTAGACAATATATATATATTATGGTAAGCACAAAACTACAATTCCAAAGAACAATTCGTAGCCTGTTTGGTCAGCCAAGATTGAATGCCATTAACTCATCTATTAACCTTTTCATACTACCCATGATACAATATGACCATAGCCTTGATGTTTTCATCTTTGTGTTGTTTTGAAATTCTCTTTTGTGTTCTTTCTTTGTGTGTGTGAGTGCAAGAGAGAAAGAGTGGGTCTTCTTTGATTGCACTTCTTTCCAAATCGTAGTTTTCATGGCATCTATGGTTTAACTCCTTCATATAGTTTTTGTTGAGTTCTCTCACAAACTCTCACAACCATAAGCCCGATGCTTTCCTGGCAAGACCACAAATTTCTCGACACATTTTTGGTGAACCCGACGCGAACAAGCCGGGGTGAGAGTACGTAAAGATGGCTAGCAATGTGGAGGAACTATATGCTGAAATGAAAGAGCCTGCTGAGAGATGCAAATGGCTTGAAGAAGAAGACCGGATTCAAAAAGCGATTGAAAGCGCTAGGCAATACGTATATAATGAGCTTAATATATTCGAAGGCTATGATCCAGAAGGATATCTTGAGTGCTATGTGACAGAGATGAGGCTTCAAGCAATTCCAGAAGCTCGGATGATTGCAACATTTGTTGAACTTGTGAGTGATGATTTCAAGCACCAAGTTCAAGACTATGCAAGTGTATATGCAAGCAAGTGGGGTGCGTTTTCTACAGCTATAACACAGGTATGCTTGGAACATCAAGACCAAGAGATGGAGCAGAGTGGAAGTGGATGTGACCAGCTAGAGTTCGTGTCTCCTATAAGCCATGTAAGTGTCAACACATCCATACAGGCTAATTTAGAAGCAGTAATAGATGCATATCTTTTGCAAGATGCAAATTTATTGTATGCAGATGAAGCAAACATAGTGGAAGCTATTTATGCACGTTTGGGTCTTGTAACCTTCGTATCTCAAGATAATGACTCTCATGATGCTATCCAAGCGCCTAAAACGACTCAAAGCAACTTAGAGGATGATGCAAACTTGTCGGCTATGATAGATGATTTGGACGCTTCTTTTGATTCGTTTGAGGATGCACATGAGTGTATATACAAGGATGATGATGCTATGGTTTTGACAGAGGATGTGAAGGGAAAACAGGTGGAAGACGTCTATATTAGTGATGTGCTACAATCTACTTTTGAGCAGATCCAGGAACTTTTACCAAGTTTAGAAGAGCCGTATGCCTATGATGAAGACATATACCACGATGAAGAAGTCATTATCAATGCTTTCCTATGCGAGTTTGATGCATGTGGTACTACCCAAATGGATATACCTAGCTGCGAAAGAGCTAATTTAGAGTGGGTGTCTGAAAATCTCTTCCTTTGTGTGCATTGCGGATTGTGAAGTACCTCAGCTAGACGAGGTGGAAGAAGAGGAGTGCATTGACAGAGTAATATGTATGTCTTGTATATATGGGGTAGCAAATGTGATGCAGATGACTCATGAAATTGTGCCTTTTTTAGAGCTAGATGCAGCAAGCTTTCACAATTCCATGGTAGAGGAAGGAATGACAGATGCAGGTTCTCTGCATAAGGATAGGGGTTCTGCGGATGAATCTATGAATCTTCAAGATTCACAAATCAAAGATAGAGAAATGTTTGGGAATGCTATACAGGTTGAAGTGACATCAGAGGATAGAGTAGAAGAGCAAGAAACCTCTTCGGATATGGTCTGTGATTGGGGTGATATTTCTTATCTGTGTGAAGATGCAAATAAAGATGCCTACCATAAAGAGCCTACTATACAGGGTTTTAAGAATTTCAGTTGCCTGTAGGTATGCAAACAATATCTGAGGCATAAAAGGGATTTAGGTCTTGTGTCACAGGGTATAAATTGCAAGCAGGTTTGTGAGCATCTATCTGCTATGGATAGGAAGGGTATACATGGTGATGCCTTTAAGCAAGAAGAGGATTCTAGCTCTATGCTGACACCAGAGTCATGTAATGAAGAAGGGTTCTCCCTAGATGAGTGGAGACATGATTCAGTTGAAGATACTTTAGGGATGGGTCAAAAAGTAAGAAGGGGTGAAGATATTGTGTCAGAGACTAACTCCAAGGAGGTTTTTGAGGTTTTTGAGAAGTCGGTTACAAGTGACCGGGAGCATACCTACTAGGATGATTTGGAAAGGGAGACATGATTCAGTTGAAGATAATTTAGGGATGGGTCAAAAAGGAAGAAGGGGTGAAGATATTGTGTCAGAGACTAACTCCAAGGAGGTTTTTGAGCGGTCGGTTACAAGTGACCGGGAGCATACCTACCAGGCTGATTTGGAAAGGGAATTAGACACCATATTTGAGAGGTATGCAAAGTTTTATGATGTAAAGCTGGAGAGGTATTTGGTAAAAGGTGAGAGAATTGATGAGAGGTTTACCATGCATATTTTTGAGGTTTCTCTCGATGTTGAGAAAGGCTATCTAGAGGATTCTTTTGAGAATGAAGATGCAGATTCAGACTTCTATGCGAAGGAGGTACATATGGATTTAGAGGTTGGTGAGAAGGTTGAAGTGCAGTTTCAAAAATCTTTCAAGTATATTACAGGAAGCCTGGAAGTGTTTTTTGAAGAGGAGGATGAGTAACTTATGTCTCTAGATTTTGCGCATAATGGAGATTTGTTAAAGATGTTTTGGAGACAGATGTATATAACAATTCCTTCTGATCCAAGAGGAATTAAAAGATGCGGAGAATCTCAATGCTTAGTAAAATACAAGTTTTTGAGTTACCCATATGATCCTGGAGGAGGTCATGGGATGACAAGGGATACAATTTCTTTCACAAGTTACCATGAGGCTGGCACATGCCGGAGGATGTGCAGGTTTAGAGGGGGTGGATGTCGTGCTGTGACACGTACATAGTGGGAACGCATGCTACAAGAGTTATCTTGTAACTTTTTAGATACATAGTTATATTTTCTATAATTTACATATGCATATTTAAGTATAATAATATGCTTTCTATCTCATCCTATTATTTATCTCAAGGGTAACCTATTCTTACTTTACCACATTAGAAAATACTATGGGAAAAGCGTCAATAGCTACGTCTCTTTAACTTGGGGCAAAAATCATTGATTCTTTATTTCTACTATCTCATTATCATCTCGCACCCTAGCTAGATCCTATATCTAAGGTAAAGTCCAATATATATATATTCTATGTATTTTTCATATTTTTCTTATTTTTCTTATTTTTTTTTTTAAATAGCTACTAGGAGGGAATCAAATCCTAGTGAGACACTAGGTGGCATGATTTCAAAGATACACTTATTTTAATGCATTATTGCAAGCATGATTACAAACCTTTGTCAAGGAGAAATTTCATGCTTTCATATGGCATGAGGTGTCCTTTGGAATCATATGAAAGTCTAAGCTAAGGGGACCACGGGAAGACTTTTGCTGCCAGAAATGGATCCTATTTGGATGATTTTTTTACACAAGGTTCCAATCCGACTTGGAAAACAATTTTAAAATGAAAATCGTAGCTAATGAGCTGAATTTTCTGCCCATATTTTCACTTTTTTATTTGGAGCCACGGTTGAGGAGATATGATCAAAACACTGGACTCCAGTCTGCCCACATCATGCAGGGACAGCTCATTTCCAACTTTTTCAATTTCTGTTCACACTGGCTTCTCTCTTCTTGTGTAAACCCTTGGGGGTTCCCTTCACCTACAAAAGGGGACCTCTTCTTCCTTGAAAAGATATCAAGCATTCAAGCCATTGATGAGAGGAATTCATGAGGGAGTGAGTAGTAATGCCAAATTGTACTTAGCCATTGACATAAGCCTAAGCCTACACTTTCTCCTAGAGGAAGAGTAGCCATTCTTGCATGCTATCCTTAGAAGATCAACTCTAATCAAAGAAGGTCTTGCACTTGGTGTATCAATCAAAGTGGAATTCTCCACTCTTCTTCTCTCTCCATCAATAATGGTGCCGAAGGTTTTGTCAAGTAAGATGTATTCTACATTGATGTTTTCTTGATTTCTTGTTGTTTTCTTTTTCATCTCTAATCCCCTTAACCAAACCTATCTATTCTCATCCCCTTAACCAAACCTATCTCTCTCATTCTTAGTAGTTAATCCTCTCTACAAATTCTAGGTTCTCTTTGCTACAGGTACATCTCTCCCCGCAGTATCCTTATTGCCTACGGGCAAGAATAGGGCTTGGGAGGGAGACTTCTCATCTCTTCACTTCTCTCATATCTACATTTCTCACATACTATCCTAGATGAATAACCCACATGATGGTAATGTCTATCTCTTTCACTCTGTACGATCTATTAGAATTAACGTATGGATTAGCCGTAAAATACACTTTCAACAACGTAAAGTGTTTCTCTATGGCCTAGAAAGGCTCAATGAAATACTTCTTTCACCGGATCCCATCATACTACCTCTTATAGACTATAAATTTTCTTTTGATGTAAGCGTAGTTATCTTGCTATGAACCAAGAGGATTTGTATACACAATTAATCCCCAATCACTAGACAAAATATATATATTATGGTAAGCACAAAACTACAATTCCAAAGAACAATTCGTAGCCTGTTTGGTCAGCCAAGATTGAATGCCATTATCTCATCTATTAACCTTTTCATACTACCCATGATACGATATGACCATAGCCTTGATGTTTTCATCTTCGTGTTGTTTTGAAATTCTCTTTTGTGTTCTTTCTTTGTGTGTGTGAGTACAAGAGAGAAAGAGTGGGTCTTCTTTGATTGCACTTCTTTCCTAATCCTAGTCTTGATGGCATCTATGGTTTAACTCCTTCATATAGTTTTTGTTGAGTTCTCTCACAAACTCTCACAGCCATAAGCCCGGTGCTTTCCTGGCAAGACCGCAAATTTCTTGACAACGCGGTCTTTAGGATATCTTCATCCACTATCCTTATTTGATGATAGCCACTTTTAAGGTTAATCCTACTAAAGTAGGTAGAACCTTGTAGCTTATCAAACAGATATTCTACCCGAGGCACAAGAAATCTTTTTTTGATAGTGATATGGTTTAGTGCTTGATAGTCCACACACATACGGTATGTATCATTTTTCTTTTGCACTAAAAAGGACTGGAGAACAAAAGGGAGAGGAACTAGGCCTCATCATCCCTTTGTATACCAATTCTTGTACTTGCTTCATGATCTCCTCTTGTTAAGCTTGTGAGACTCGATAAGGAGGCTTGTTAGGCGGTGAGTGTTAACCCTCACGGCACACGGACACCCTATGATCTATAAACGTTGTATTGTTTAGAGTCAAGTACCGGGCTTGTTGGACCAAGAGGAACAGGGTAAGGGTGATCGCCGATGACATGCGCACTCTAACTGGAATATTCAAGGAGTTAGTTGGCTAAGTATGGGCGCCCAAGTGTGAATGGGGTGAGCTCATATAAAAGCCACTAAACCTAATTTTTACTCATTCTCTTATTGTGCAATAGAAGCCGCTCTTGCTCCATCTCCACCTTCTCCTTCACCATCTCCTTGTGTGTGTGTGTGTGTACGTGTGAGAGAGAGAGAGAGAGAGTGTGTGAGAGTGTGTGTGTGATAGAGCATTGCGGCGGCACGACGGCGGCGAGGCGGTTGACGCAGCGTAGCGGCGTCTCCCTCTTTTTCACGGCGCGGAAAACCTTCATTCGCAACTACGCAAGAAGGTGAGTGACACACCATTCTTCCTTGTGAGCTTGTCTGTTGTATGATTGTGTGCTAGGAGCCTTTGTGGCTCGCACACGACACGTAGGAAGTCCCTAGGCTTGACATTTTTGGCGTCGCTGCCGGGGAGCTGCTGCACGTGAAGCTCCAATGGCGACCTGTAAATTGTATTGAAGCTATTTTTTATGTAGGAAAGGCGCGGCTTAAGTTTGATTAGTGTTGTTATGCAAAAACAGTAGAGAAAGACACAATGTTGCTGACTGCATTCAAGTTTTCTGTGTTCTGTTAAGCTCTGTTTTGCTAGTTCTATTAAGCTCAGATTCCAGCTTACACAGTTAGCATTTCTTGCGTTTCTGCGTTTTCTGCATTTTCTGGTTTGCACTGCACAGTTCTGTCAAGTTTCAATTTTCTGCATTTTCTATGTTTTCTGGTTTGTGCACAGTTAGGCGCATAGTTAGTTAATTAAGTAGGTTAGTAATTAGGTGAACCACTGATTAGCAGGTCAGTACGTAGATGAGACAGTAAATAGTTAGGTGAGGTCAACGCGCACCAAAACGCGTACCAAATAATAATTAAAAAAAATAAAAAATTAATTTATTTTAAAAAAAATAAATTTTCAAAAAAAAATTAAAAAAAAAAACAAAAAATAAAAACGTGAGTGAGGGGGAGGTTATAAAAACGGACGGGTTGGTTTGTATAAAAGTGAGATCGGGATCGGGATCATTTGACCTAATCCCAATCCCAATCCCAGGCCCAGCACAGGCTCTCGCTGTGTCTCTTGATATAGGGTAGTCTCACTCCTATATATATAGGCTAGACTCACAAGGAGGGAGTGAGGAATGTGGGATAAGTCCTACACTCTCCTCTCCTTCATTGCACACTAGGACTTGCTATTTGGAGCCTAGTTCCCCAACTAGGAAAAGACTGTTTCGGGCTTTTCTGGAGCAAAATAGAACCAAACGGTGGGTTGTAAAGCACAGCGCGTCCCTCCTAGCGATACGCTCGTTTTGAGCTATCACATGGCCCATTCCACGACACGCTCTAAAAAATCTAGCAAAAAAACAAACAAAAAACACGCAAAAAAACTAGTCACAAGTCCTCCTAGAGCAGCTTTTTGACACCTTAGGGTATCAAAAGCACATGCACTTACGCTCTGGGCGGGTGCTAGAACACGAGCATATTGATGGTGCCTCTGTTCATACGGGACACCCATTACCCATCCATGATAGGCTCTAGACCCTCAGCGGGGACACAAGGTAGCACCACCCAAGACCCTAAAATAGCCGCTAGTGATTCCTCCTCCGACTCAGAAATCATGGAAGCATACCCTACCCAAAACACTGAGAGAGAAGGCCATGCACCTCCTTAAGCTCCACAGCCTAGTACTAGTATGTTTAGCCGTTTCATGGAAACATTAGGTAGAGCTACTCGCTCGGAACCTGATGCAAATGAAGCACACGAAGGGGGTGGGGAAGTGGAATCTCCTTTCACATCGCACGTGGACCCCACACTCCCAAAGAGTGTCCATGTGGATATCCTGCCAACTTCTTACCAAGAAGGCCCTGTTGAGCTGCCTCCTTTAGAAGTTCCCTTTAGAGTATCGTTGGTGACAAGTAAAACCCCGGGGAGCAACATTGCTTCTACCTCACAAGAAACCGTTAACACGTCGACTCTAGAAGGATTGTTCATTAATGATCATTGGACATACGACCTCCACACTGAGGTGTTGACAGATCTACACTCTGGCCACGCCTACCATGTAGGATGGATAGAGATTGTACGATCCACCTCTAGTGCCACGAGCATTGAAGATCAACAGAAAATGATATGTAATGTTATCCATGGCATTATTCAATCAGAAAGGCAAAACCGAGGGGTACATATACTCTCATTTGGCCCCATGAGATTTTTGGATACGAGCAAGGCTCAACATCCTACTCTATCACAAATGGAGACTTCTCTAATGAGTCCCATGGACCCATCTTACGTCATTTCACTTGGGGTCTCTATGCAATCTGAGCCTCCGAGCGACAACTTTAGCTTCCCTAACTTGGCTCAACCCTCTATTAAGGAAAATACAGTGCTCACTCCAGGGATAGATTTGATAGAGAATGTACCGATGACATCTACGGTTAGCGCAGTGCCACTACCTAGTGTCGTAGTACCTAATATGGGGCCTCGACCGTATGTGCCTCTAGCCCCTTATGCACACATGGCCCCCACACCTCCAATTGTACCACTTGTTTATGCTCCTCGAGTGCCGCTCCTTAGCCCTTATCCGAGTGGACCTATGCCCGGTTATGTTCCATATCCTGCATCATCCACACATATGCCAAGACCGGAACCCGTCCCTCTCCCACATATGATTCCAAGAGTACCTCCACCGGCCCTGCCTCCTCACATAGGTGACTTGGCAGCGTTTGCTCAAACCATAGGTCGATCTATCGTGGAAAATATGCATCATGCATCTGATAGAGAGCCTAGAAGTAAGGCAGTACAAATTGCCAAACTCACGCAAAAATTCAATGGGGACGAAGATGCTAGAAAACACATTGAAGTGTTTGAACAAGTATGTGATTCCTTAGGGGAACGCAACGAGCTACATAAGTGCAATCCCTTAAGCTTGACATTAAGTGGGAAGGCTAGAGATTGGTATAGAACCCTAAGGGTGGACGAGAAAACAATCTACCCTACCCTTCGAAGGTTGTTTCTAAAGGAGTACATACAAGAAGGTGTGCTTTGGGGTGTAGCATCTCAGCTACAGAAGGCCGAACATAAGGAAGGAGAGTCAGTAAGGGACTTCATTAGTCGTCTAAAGCACTTAAACTCTTGTTGCCCTGTAAATGAGCGCTTCAACAATAACCAACTACTTGATCGATTCATTCGAGGGTTGAGGAATGAAGGAATCTATAATGGACTAGTGATTAGAGGTATCACAACCTGGGAAGATGTCACTTCTAATGCAATCCAATTAGAGGACAACTTGATGATAGCAGGCATGAGGGTGTCTACTGACACGAGATCCACTAGCTCACAAGCCATTGAGTATGAACCCATGACTGCAAAGCCCATTTCCAATGAGCCAAAGGTATTTGAGACATTCTTGACAGACCTCACCAAGGCAATCCAAGAGTCTCTTAAGGATAATCGACCCCCTCAAAATAGTCACATGTATCCAAGAAGGGAGCAACAATGGTGTTCCATTTTCTTAGGTCCACATAGCACTAGTGAGTGCCCTATGTTTAGAGTAAAATTTAATGAAACTTGCAACGCATGTGGTAGGTATGGTCACCAAGCTAAGGATTGTTTAATGATCAAACGTATGATGGCAAATAGACCACCTGTAGCCTGGACGGATGCGCCTCGAGCTCCTGTATTGATGCCTGCTCCACCTGTTGAGCAACTACCGCAACACATGGTCCCTAGATCTCAAAATGTTGTACAAGCTACACCACTACCACCTCCTGTGCTAGGACCGCAGCCCCCGCATACAAGAGTCGCCCCTATGAACCAAGTGGGTTGCGAGCCATCTAATGCTTATGCAGATGGCTGTGAAGAGGAAATAGACACTAGTATTGCCTACGGACTTGATACATTGGAAGAGTGTCCTATATACTACATGGAAGATTGTTGGGGGCAAGTCAAGCCGGTTTATCAAGCTGCTGCTCTCGCATCCAAAGGTCAAAATATCAACACATAGGCTAGGAGGCCACCTCTTCAATGCTACGAGTGTGGTGGACCACATCGGGCAGCGGAGTGCCCTATTAGGCTGCAAAAGAATGCTGCACAGATGCAAATGAATCAAGGGAGCACGTCTGCAATGCCAATACTCACATGTAATCATTGTGGCATAGATCACTTGATTGCCCAATGCCCCTATAACCCAAATGCGCCTAAAATCACACCCCTAAATTTGGTCGAAATTGCTAGTGTGACATCGCCAATACCACCCGTCGCACCCGCTTATGCGATTACACGGTCCATGCTTCAAGGTCCAGGCCATATCCTCGAAGAGAGAGATACCGCGTAAGTTATCCAAGCAATGAAAAAGAAGACACGAAGGAAGAGGTCGCAGAATACGGGAAATTCAAAGCCAAGTTCCAAAACAAACATAGGAACAGAAGATGACCCCGTGTATATGAATGACCTCGAGGATGATTCAGATTCAATCGAGACAATGGAGACTAGAACCAATACCACAAAGGGAAAGACCGACAAAGAAAACCGTAACATGGAGCCGAATGAAAACCAAATAAGAGAAAACCATAAAGAGCCTCTGAAAACACCAAAAGTGTTTCCAAATCCAATCCAAGACCCCCAAGATAAACCGCAGGGGTAAAAAGGGAAGAATCGTAAAAAGAAGATTGGGACATACCCAAACCCAGTAGATGAGATTGAGCAAGTGAAACATCTAAGAGGTTTAGTGGAGGATACTCAAAGGAAACTAGAACCAGAACCCATGCATGTCAAAATTCATGACACAGTGTTTCCCACGCAAGTTCATCCACCCCACATGAACCATAGACCGTTAGCCATACCTAGTATCATCCAAGAAGGGAGTGAGGACGGGACATCAGAAAGTGAGCATACACCTTTCTTGTTGGAAAGGATGTTTAACGAAGGAATACCTGATCCCATTGAGGAATATGAGATTCCATCCTCACCAGTTCCTAGTCAAGGACCTACACCCTGCAAAATGCCAATGAATGTTGCCAAACTAGTGGACTTCATGTCTTCTGAGGTCCGAACCACGATCATAGCAAAGCTGCATGGAGATCCTGAGTTATTCTTTGCACTTCGAGCATTCCTTAACAGAGAGCTACAAACGGGATTACCGTAGTTTGCGCAACCAAATAGGCCTGACTCGATCATGATTGATGAGGAAAATCATGTGCAATCACTTGACTTATATGGACACGAGTCTGTGATCGAGGTACCCATTAACAAATTAGGGCAGTATTTTGAAGGCGACGAGTCTAATGCGACCCTACCCATCACTACCAAGGGATTAACTATAAAGGGAATTCTTGATGGTGGTGCGGGAGTTAGCATCATTACAAAAGATTGTTGGGAATCCATGGGAAAACCCCGCCTCAGTGTTACTAACATTGTGGTAAAGATGGCAAATGGTACCATAGCCAAACCTATGGGGATGCTCAAGGATCTTAAGATCAAAGTTCTAGGACACAGGGTACGACATACGTTCATTGTAATGGATTTCTCTAAACACCTTATGTCATATGAAATGATTTTAGGACGACCATTCATGAGGGAAGCACAAATGGTTCATGATTGGTCTAAAAATCATGTCTATTTGCAATTCCAAGACTCTGTCCTTAGAGTGGATTTGGTGACTGGTAAGGTACACCCCTTAGGGAGTAAAACCATTATTGATCATCGCTCTAACACCACAGTTCACTCGGCCCCACTACAATATTGTTACACTTGTAAGAAGGATACAGACATTGGCCAAGATTCTCCTTACATGGATGTGTTACCGGGTATGACGGAATCAGACAACGTGGACTGGGTACATCTAGCTGCAACCATAGATACCTGGGGAAATAGAGGAACCACTTGGGTCACACCAGAGGGGGAAGAGGTACCACAAATTGCACCTCTGAACATGATAAGTGCCATACATGAATCTTCTAAGGGCAAGGCAATTGTAGACCAATATGACAGTGACACCGATAGCTCAATAGAAGACTTTGACCAACACAACTCAGACACGGACTCCCAGAGTGAAACGGATTCTGAATCTCATGAATTAGAGAGTGGAGCAAGTTCAGAGTCAAAACATTCGGAAGGACCGAGCACATCAACCGATGATAGCTCCTCCGAGAGTGAAGAGGACACCAACGAGGACTCCTTTAGTGAGCCAGATCTAAATGCAAATCAAAAGCAGGTCTCAAATAAGAAAAAGAAAAACTTTAAGAGGCGTTGATATCGAGCCAATGTACGTGCTAGGATAAAAAAGAAGAGATCCTTAGAGGAATGGCTCGGTTATATAGGAGCATGTGATGCTCATCGAAAATTGGTAGACGATTGGGGTGAATATCTCCAAAATGTTATGTGGTGTAGACCACGACCCCATGACATAGCCCAATTAGAGATCATAGACAAGCCAAAGTTGAGCCGCACTGCAAGGAGGCGTCAAAACCAAGAGCTAGCTCGACAACACAAGAAAGCAGAAATAGAAGCACAGACCAAAGCACAACCTGAATCCACAGACTTGCATCCTGCACCAGAACATTTCAAATCTTACACCACAGGGGAAGCAAAGGTTGTGTACACAAAAGCCCAAAGAATACCTATCAATGGGAATAATGGAATCTATGATGGTCCGGCAATAGTTAAAGAACTAGAATTAGCTGACCCCGGTGAAGAATCAAAACCTGTTTTTATTGCCCAAGACCCCACAGAAGTTGAAGAGGCGGTCCTCAAAAAACTTCTCAAGGAATTCAAGGACATATTCGCTTGGACATACCATGATATGAAAGGTGTTCCACCTTCTGTGGTCCAACATACAATCCCTATGATTAGCACTGCGAAGCCCGTACAACAAAGACCCTACCCGATGAATCCTAAGTACGCAAAGATCATTCAAGAAGAACTAGAAAAGCTTATCAAATGTGGGTTCATATATCCTATTGAACACTCTGAATGGGTGTCTCCAATAGTTATCGTGCCAAAAAAGAATGGGAAACTCAGGGTGTGCATGGACCTCAAAAAAGTTAATGCAGCTACTAGAAGAGACCATTACCCCCTACCATATTCCGAACATGTACTCGAAAGAGTTGCAGGCAAGGAAGCTTATAGCTTTCTAGATGGGTACTCAGGCTACAACCAAATCACGATAGCGCTAGAGGACCAAGCTAAAACTGCCTTCATCACAGAATTTGGCGTGTTTGCATTTCGTGTGATGGCTTTTGGCTTAACAAATGCCCCTGCTACATTCCAACGATTAATAAACACTGCTTTTAAAGAATATTGAGAGAGTTTTGTGAAGCTTTCTTAGACGACCTTTGTGTTTACTCTTCTTGGAAAGAACATCTATCATGTTTGCGGAAGGTGTTTGAAAAGTGTAGGTTATATCGTATCTCATTGAACCCGTTCAAATGCCAATTTTGGGTCAATCATGGAGTTATTTTAGGGCATATAGTATCTAAGGATGGTATCTCAACCGATGAGAGCAAAATTAAAGTGATTCTAGAGTTACCACCACCAACCAATTACAAGGGAGTTCAAAGGTTCATGGGACACGTGGGTTATTATTGACAGTTTATTTTATTTTTCGTTGAGATAGCACGTCCTTTGTACAAGCTTCTCATTGAATTTAAATGGACTGAAGAGTGTGACCAGGCCTATGAACAATTGAAGAAAACACTAGCAAGTGCTCCGATTTTAAGGACACCTAACTGGGATGTCATTTTCCATGTGCATATTGATGCATCAAACTTTGCTATTGGGTGTGTTCTCACTCAACCAGGAGAACATAACTAGGACTATCCCATTAGCTTTGCAAGCCGTTGTGAGCGGGATGAAAACACACACAGCGCCTCTATAACGACCCGTCACACACTCTTGGGAAGATACACACACACACTATGGGGCACCACTCGGCTTAGACAACACACCTGGCCGAGACAGGGAACACACCTCTGGAGTGAGAGGAGAGAGACTATCCACTTGCCCACTCCACACACACACACACACACACACACACACACACCCAAAAACTCAGCTCAAAAGAGGAGAATTTCTGATGTTTAGATACAATTGAGCTTGGGCCAACACCAATGGGGCAAATAGCTCACACACTATGGGTGAAAGAAGCCAGATACAATCACAAACTGGAGCAGAAACTTCGCTCATAGGAGGAACTTACACAGAAAAACAGCAGGAAAAGAGTGAGGAATTTGGCAAAATGGACAGCGCCATCGCGTCCGGAATGGCCCAAAACCCCAGTCTACAATGTCAAAGTGCTCAAATCCGACCTCGGATGAGCAGTTTACGGCCAAAACAGGCTCCAAAATGGGCAAAAACACACCTGCGGCTGTTCCTCCTCTCTTCTCCACGTTTTTTTCTGGTCTTCTCTCTGTTTTTTCAGTCCCCACACTTAGCTTTATTAGTTGGGCACCCTTGGCCTTTTAGATGACCTCAAACGGACCCCGAACAGGCCAAAAACTGACCTCGCAGTGCATAGTTGTCACCTTTTTGCATCATTCGCACACCTGGCACTCAGCTTTTTTCCAATAATGCATCTCGCCACCACGTGAAGTGGCCCCAAAAAAAGGTCCTCATGATGAACTTTCTGCATAATTCTCACAAGCAAACACCCACGTTGTGTCCGTCCTCATCCGCGTGCAAATATTGACCTCGCTCGCCCTCCTAACGCCACTAGATGCCATCTGACGCACCTGCTGACCTCACGTCGTCGGCCCGCGGATAGCTTCCTCGAGAAGTTTTACGCGCTACCAACTCCTCCTTATTGTAGAAAAACACAATGGTACTAGTAACGATGAAAATCGATGCACTATGTACATGGTGTCCTACCTGTACACATGTGGGCCCCACGTAACCACCTGGCTCTGGAAAATGGGCAATACTTTATTTGATGCACCATGCATGGGTATGTACATATGCGCAATCCCTTGCTCCAAAAAACTCCTGACATAATTTGCCCATCCCCTAGCCTGCTAGATCATTCATGATCAGCAGCAGCAAAGAGCGATATGAGACTCGCCGCATCACATGTCTCCTCATCCTTCACCAACATTGCTTGCTCCACAGACAGTTCATCTTGCTCCACCATCATCAATCTAGCATGATACAATTTAAGACGCAATCCATTTACCCTTGACTTATGTAGAACACCATCCAGGTTAGCCAGCTAATATGTGCCATTTGGAAAACACTCTACTACCTTGAAAGGGCCTTCCCACTTAATTTGAAACTTCTTTTGGAAGGTGTTGTCCAGGTTACTGTTGTAGCGCAAAACCAAGTCATGTTGCTTGATACCCTTACTTTTGACCTTTTCATTTAGCTTTGTCAAAGCCTTATCCTGCATCTGCCCATAATGCTCCAATGCGCTCATCCTATCCAACTGGACCTCTTGTAATTGCAAGAGCCTCTCTTTGAATGCATCACTAGGCGGCCCAAGCAACTTCTCTAACATCTTGACCGCAGGCAACTCTACCTCCACAGGCAATAGTGCTTCCTTTCCATACACCAAATGAAATGGAGTAAACCCTGTACCTGTCTTCACCGAAGTACGGTAAGCCCATAATGCACTAGGCAATTCCAAATCCCAATTCTTTCCTTGGTGCTCTGTCACTTTCGAAAGAATCTGTACCAACTCACCATTGAATCTTTCATTCAAGCCATTACACTGTGGGTAATAAGGAGTGGTATGCTGGTGCCTAATCTTCATCTTTGTGCATAAGAAGTCTAGCAGTTTAGCTCTAAATCCTCGCCCCTTATCTGAAAGTAGCTCTAATGGCACCCCAAACTTGCAACATATTTCATCATACACAAATTTTTCCACATCCTTTGCAGTGATCTATTTTACTGCTATAGCCTCTGCCCATCTAGAAAGATAGTCCACTGCCGTCAAGATATAGCTTTTGCCCCTGCTTGTGATAGGTAACGGGCCTATTGCATCAATCCCCCACTTTTCAAACACATCAAACGCCATAATGGTTTTTCGTAGCTCTGGCTTCAACACTCTCTTCCCAAATGCTTGACACCTATTGCAAGACCTACACCAATGGTGAACATCCTTGTGCAAACTAGGCCATACATACCCCTCTTGCAAAATCTTATGCAAGGTGATCTTTAGAGCAAAATGGCCACCACATGCGCCTTCGTGATTCTCTTCCAACACTCTGTAAAGCTCCTCCCGCCAAGGTACACGTCTCAACACGAGATCAGCCCCTTTCATGTATAAGACATCACCAATCAATTTGTACCTGTATGCTCTACGCACAAAGCCATACTTCTTAGACTTCTGAATCTCCTTTGGAATGATTCCTGTTAGCAAAAACTCCTCTTCTTGAGCCAAACTTTCCCGGCCATGATAAAGAGGTAAAGTGGTCCTCAACACAAATAGCTCCCCAATCATGCCTTGAGCTGCTTCATGTGCCTCTCCATTTAGAGCACGTTCAATGTGTCTGATACTCCATGCTTCAAACTTTTTTAACAGGCCTTTAATTCTGAAGCACATTTCCTTCAATGAGGTGTTCTTGCTCTTCCACACACCCAACACTTGCTTCACCACTAACAAGGCATCACCTTTTATGCTCAACCTTCGAACCCCATGCTTCAAACAAATGTGTAATCCGGCTTCCAATGTAGCATATTCAGCCTCATTGTTACTATGAGCATCCAATTTGAACCCTCTCTTGCATACTAGCTTTCCCTCTGGATCATAAAGTGCTATACCCCCTGAAGCTGCATCATGGCTCTTTCTGTATGAACCATCAAAGAACAACACATGTGCATTGCTGATCTGTGGCACTTCTTCAACTACCTTTCTCACCACCTCTTCCTTAACAATAAGGGGATTCTCCTTGTAGGTCAACAAATCAGCTAGGGTAGCCCTTGTACTATCTTCCACTAGAAAAGAGAACTCAAACTCTTGCAGCTCAATTACCCATTTCTTCACCACATTTGACATGTTAATACCATTAATTAACTGTGGCAAAAAGGCATAACTCGTCAAGAAAACAAAAGGCCGTGGTAGCAAGTAATGACGAAATCGTCGACAAGCAAATATTACACTGGCCATCACTAGCTCTACTTCCGATAACTTTCTCTCCGCTACCAACTTCACTCGGCTTGCACAATACACTGGCCTCATATAATGGCTGCCTTTCCCCTTTTGCAATAGCATGGCTCCAATGGCATCATCCCCCACTGATGGATTTACATAAAAAACTTTCTCCCAATCAGGAGCCTGCATGGCTGACAACCCCCCTAACACCTCTTTCACCTCTTGAAACACTTCTTCACACTTGTCATCCCATTGCAATGGATCATGCTTTGCCACTTGTTGTAATGGATAAAGAAGCTGCGAAGACAATGGAATAAACCGTGCCATGTACTTCACTTTGTGTATAAAGGTTGCCAATTGCTTCGTACTCATAGGTGATGGAAGAAGAATAATAGACTTCACCTTATCTGGATCAGCCTCAATGCCATTTTCTGACACCATATGTCCCAATAACTTCACCCTTGGCTGTGCTAGATGACATTTCTTTGGATTTAGTTGTCCTCCACATTCATCATATCGAGCCAATACCATCTGCAGCTTCTCATGGTGTTCAGCCCTACTGCTATAAACACAGAAGTCATCCATAAAAGCCTTAACACAACTACCAATGAATGGTTCCAGCACCCAATTTGCTCTTTCTTGATAGAAAGATGGTCCATTTGACAACCCAAACGGCAACACTGTGTAGCAATAGCAACCCCATGGCGTAATAAAAGTTGTCTTTGTGCGGTCTTTAAGAGCAATCTTCAATTGAAAATAGCCTGAAAAACCATCACACACACTGTACCTCTCATAACCTGCCACTGAATCCAAGATCTGATCGATGAATGGAAGAGGATATGGGTTCTTCTTTGTGGCTGCGTTTAAGGGCTTAAAATCTACACAAATCCTCCACTTCCCATCCTTCTTTGGACTGACTACTACTGGACTCACCCATTCTGTGGTCTCCACTGGAACTATGAACCCTGCCTTCAATAACTTGTCCACCTCTACCCGCAAGGCTTCCATTTGCTCTTGACCCATCCTTCTTAGCCTTTGCCGCACTTGCTTAGCACCTTCATTTAGCTCTATATGCATCTCTTCACCCTTGAACCCTCTGATCTCTTCATATGAAGTAATGAACAAATCAGGAAAACTAGCCAGCATATGCAAATATATATCCTTCTCCATAGCTGAGAGGTCTCCACTAATCATTTGCGTCATTAATTCTTGCTTCTTTGACAACTCAACTTTGGTTTGCATCAGCCCTTCAATCACTTCATAAGGCCCTTCACTTTCATCTTCAACTTCCTTCGCAAATGCGACTAAACCAATCTCCTGGATTTCTTTATCCATCAAAAGAAATGCAACATCAACATCCTCATCACTGCTGGTAGTGCTATCACTGTCCTCATCTGTCACCGTGGAAGAGTCTTCATCACTAGTCTCATCCTCATCTTCATAAAGCTCCTCTAATCGTTTCCTTGTGTCCATATTATAAAGCTTCTTGGTACCTGTCTTTCCATAGAGGCTAATTGTACCATGTCGCCAATCTTGAACAGCTCCCACTGCACGTAACCATGGTCTGCCCAGTATAATAGGATATGCTCCCAACCCTGCTGGCATCACATGAAAATCAACCACTGCCTTTGCATCATATGCCTCCACTTCTAAGCTCTTTACAACACCCAAGCATTTTACTTTTTGATGGTTTGCCAATCTGATCCGAAAACCTGACACCCCAGCCACTGTGAGACCCATCTTCTCAACGCATGAGTGTGTTATGACGCATATTTGGGCTCCGCCATCCACATAACCTTGTCCCAAATTTTTCCTTTTATGCCACACATCTACTATTGGACAAATGTCTGGTAGCTCGTCCATTGCCAACACCTTCACTGAACCTCTCTCTGGCTCTTTCTCCATTGGGTTAACCATCCTCTTCCACTGTCGCTTTAGCTTAGGAACCATTTCTATGAGCTGCCCAAAAGTAACATCTGCCTTCCTGCTCGTCAGATCCTCCTTCAAGTCATAGCTTAATTGCCCATCCCCTAGTGGAAAGTCTGAAACATGAAACTTTCGACGAGCTCTCCTTTTCCTCTTGGCCTTGACATCCTCGCCTTCATGGCTCTTTCCTTTCTTCTTACTAGGACTTGGGGCACTTCTTCCTTCCTTATCCTCTGTGGTCCTCTTCCCAATAGGCATCACTAATGTATCCTCTAGCTTTGATGCCTTCTCCAAGGTGACTACACTTCGCACTTTTGTCTTTCCCTTTTCCTCCTGGGTCAGTCCACTGGTTCCTTCGTCTCCCTTAATTTCGATGCCATAATCATTTGATCTAGTTAGCACCTGTCTTGGCAATGGATACATGTCTCCCCCCATCCTTGGTGGCTTATCACATTGCGGGCTGATGTGACCCAACTCTCCACAATTATAACATGTGGGCGTCTGCCTCCAAAACCTACTATTACTTTGTCCAGCACCATTCCTAGGTCTTTCTTCACCTCCTGGCTGATTTGCAAACCGCCCTCGACCTCGATTATTTCCCACTTGACCTAGCATGTTTAGGCTGAGATTCTTCATCAGATCAACCACTTGCCTCATGTCTTGCCTTAGGCCATCATCTTGCACTGCTGTAGTGACCACTGCTGGCATAACTTGAGTAGTAACAGGAACCACTGGTTCATGATGAACCCCTGACATGCGCCCTTGTAAAGACTCTATAGGCTGAAATTCAGACCTCATTGGCAAAGACTCCACCCCTAACTGGCTCATTTTCCTCAGCTTCCACTCTTTGTTCCTTGCTACCTCTAGTGCATCTTCATATGTCCTAGGCTTCTTTAGCTCTACTCTCCAACGTATATTCTCCCAAAGACCAGCCAAGAACCTGTCCTTCTTCATCATGTCAGGCGGGGGTACCTGTGGTGCTAAAGCCTTGCACATTCGCTCCCATGCCAATGAAAACTTACGTATGTACGCATCTACTGGCTCACCTTCCTTTTGCACCAAAGCCTGTACTTCTTGCCACACTTTGTCAGGGTCTTCTATCTTCACAAACTCCACTTCCAATCCATGCCTTAGATTGTCCCAACTCAATCTTATAGGTGGATCAGCCATACGCAACTCCTCTTCAAATGCTTTGGACCAAGCTCGTGCATCACTCTTCAAACAAATTTGGAGAAGGCGTAACATTTGCGTAGGGTCATGAATCTGGTTGCTAATGCAGGCAACCTCCATCTTTTCCAAAAATTCTTCCACATCTTCATCACTTCTTCCATGAAACTCGGGATAAGAGAAAGCCATGGCTACCCAAATTATGATGCTTTGAGAACCCCTTCGAACACACGTGCAAGAACCCAAAACTTTTCACTTCCCAATCCCCAGAAACTTCAATGGAGCTCAACTTTAGATAAGGACAAACACATGCACATCAAATGAGTTTTCATAGTTGATCATCGGAATGACAACAGGCAAAGGACATTCTAGGATCTCTCTCAATCTTCTTGGCCCAAACATAAAGACTATGCGCTGCTGGAAAAAGATCTTCCTGGACACATGAACATTAATCTGAATTCTTTGCGTTAAATGAAAAGGAGTGAACTGAGGGCCATTTTGATCATCCATTAAAGCCAACCATGAAGCTCCCAAGAAGGCACACCTGACTCAACCTCTGATTTTGCCAAAATTTCAGCAGCATAACAGCATAAATGGCTCAAAATACCAAAAAACCCGCCATCATAACTTGGGAAAATTTCGACAGAGTTTCCCCAGAAGTAGAGCAGTAGGAACCCAAAATATAGACTGTCTATGTATGCATAAACTGTCAACAATAGAACCAGAGCATCAAGTAGGACTCACTAGTACATAGCCTATGGCGAGGTCACGAAAAGGGTGCTCCAGCTACCTGTATCACCGAAAGGATCTCCACATTTGAGAATCCCCCAGCTCAATAAAAACCTCACGCTATCGACCCTCACACGAAAGCTAATGCAAATCGCGTATAGTCAAGTCTCAGAAATGACTATCTTCCAGACCAAGTCTCAGAAATGGCTGGGACTGCCAAATAAAACCATATATGGCTCCACAAAGGCGTACAATGGCAGTTTCCACAAGTAACGTACAATCCAACAGACAATGTGCTCAAATAGGCGCCAAGCGATGCATTCCCACAACAACTGCAAGTGACATCACTGCTAGTATATCACTGTACTCCAGCTACATGTACCTGTGTGAATCACCTGTACCTGTAACCTGTAACCTGTAATCTGCACCCTGCAACCTATAATCCCAAATCTCGAAGCTCGAAGCTCGAAGCAGAAGGTACTCGAAGAAGATCCTCCGTGGGGGCGCCAAAAGAATGTGAGCGGGATGAAAACACACACAGCGCCTCTATAACGACCCGTCACACACTCTTGGGAAGATACACACACACACTATGGGGCACCACTCGGCTTAGACAACACACCTGGCCGAGACAGGGAACACACCTCTGGAGTGAGAGGAGAGAGACTATCCACTTGCCCACTCCACACACACACACACACACACACACACACACCCAAAAACTCAGCTCAAAAGAGGAGAATTTCTGATATTTAGATACAATTGAGCTTGGGCCAACACCAATGGGGCAAATAGCTCACACACTATGGGTGAAAGAAGCCAGATACAATCACAAACTGGAGCAGAAACTTCGCTCATAGGAGGAACTTACACAGAAAAACAGCAGGAAAAGAGTGAGGAATTTGGCAAAATGGACAGCGCCATCGCGTCCGGAACGGCCCAAAACCCCAGTCTACAATGTCAAAGTGCTCAAATCCGACCTCGGATGAGCAGTTTACGGCCAAAACAGGCTCCAAAATTGGCAAAAACACACCTGCGGCTGTTCCTCCTCTCTTCTCCACGTTTTTTTCTGGTCTTCTCTCTGTTTTTTCAGTCCCCACACTTAGCATTATTAGTTGGGCACCCTTGGCCTTTTAGATGACCTCAAACGGACCCCGAACAGGCCAAAAACTGACCTCGCAGTGCATCGTTGTCACCTTTTTGCATCATTCGCACACCTGGCACTCAGCTTTTTTCCAATAATGCATCTCGCCACCACGTGAAGTGGCCCCAAAAAAAGGTCCTCATGATGACCTTTCTGCATAATTCTCACAAGCAAACACCCACGTTGTGTCCGTCCTCATCCGCGTGCAAATATTGACCTCGCTCGCCCTCCTAACGCCACTAGATGCCATCTGACGCACCTGCTGACCTCACGTCGTCAGCCCGCGGATAGCTTCCTCGAGAAGTTTTACGCGCTACCAACTCCTCCTTATTGTAGAAAAACACAATGGTACTAGTAACGATGAAAATCGATGCACTATGTACATGGTGTCCTACCTGTACACATGTGGGCCCCACGTAACCACCTGGCTCTGGAAAATGGGCAATACTTTATTTGATGCACCATGCATGGGTATGTACATATGCGCAATCCCTTGCTCCAAAAAACTCCTGACACCGTCAATTGAACGATGCTGAAAGGAACTACACCACTACAGAGCAAGAAGGTTTAGCAATGGTTTATGCACTAAAGAAATTTCGCTACTACCTTCTGGCAAACAAGTTTGTATTTTATGTGGATCATCAAGCGTTGCTGTATCTGGTAAACAAGCCATGCTCCACAGGAAGAATCACCCGATGGTTGTTAATTCTTCTGGAGTTTGATTTCACAATTGTAGTGAGACCCGGTAAAAGGCACGTCATGGGTGATCATTTGTCTCGCATACCCAATGGTGAAGCCCGTACAGGAGTTGATGATGAATTACCCGATACTTCCCTATTCATAGTTGAGACTATGCCTGAATGGAGTGAGAACATTGTTAACTTTTTAGTTAATGGTTTTCCACCCAAGGAACTTCGTAAGGATATCACTCGAAGGCTAGTAAAAGAATGTGAACCCTATTTTTTGATTGCCGGAACTCTGTATAGACTAGGCAAGGACGATATTCTTAGGCGTTGTGCCCGCGAGGATGAATATTTGTATATCTTGCAAGAAGCACATATGGGCATAGCAGAAGGACATTTTTCAGGAGACCTGACTGCTAGAAAGGTGCTGCAATTAGGCTATTGGTGGCCAACTTTATTTAAGGATGCATCACTTTTTACAAAAGGGTGTGATGAGTGCCAACGTTACAAGACCACACAGCGTAAAGACAAAATGCCCTTACATCCTATTAAAATAACCCAACCATTTGAAAAATGGGGCTTAGACTTTGTAGGTCCAATTAGTCTCGCAGCTCGCAACACTCAATCTCGATATATTCTAGTTGCTACGGACTATGTAACAAAGTGGGCTGAAGCTAAGGCTTCACAAAAAGCTGACGCGAGGACAACAGCTAAGTTTCTTTTTGAGAACATTATCACAAGATTTGGTTGCCCTTTTGAAATTGTTAGTGATAATGGTACCCATTTTATAAATGAGGTAATAAGAGAGCTTACCACGACCTTTATGATATCCTACCATAAGTCTACACCTTATTACCCGCAAGCTAATGGACAAGCCGAGAGCACCAACAAGACTCTAATCTCTATTTTAACCAAGACGGTAGAAGCTCATTGCACTGATTGGGATTTGAAGTTGACATCTGCTCTATGGGCTTATCGTACTGCTTATAAAGTGGCTATTAATTGTACACCATTCAAAATGGTATACGGCCAAGAATCGGTTATGCCTTGGGAGTTTGTCATTCCTAGTCTTAGGGTAGCTTCGCAAGAAGGATGGAATGGTAACCCCTTAACCGAGCGTTTGTATATCTTAGAAAAACTAGACGAAGAGAGACAGTTGGCTATGCAAAATGCTCTTGTGGAAAAGGATAGGAGAAAGAAGTGGTTTGATCGCCATGTGAAGGACAAGGACATCAAAGTTGGTGATAAAGTCCTTATGTATGGAGTACGTAAAGAGAAGAAAAAGTTGAAATATGCTGGTAAAGGACCATATAGAGTATATGAAATTACCCCACAAGGTACCCTTCGTGTGGAAACTCTTGATGGAGTTGAAACCATTGGATTCCTCAATGGGAGTAAATTCAAAAGATATTATGATCCTTTAAGCCAAGAAGAACTACGGGTCATTCATCAAAAGAAAGCCACCAAAGCACAAACCGAGTTAAAGAAGATACAAGCTCAAGCTGAGGCTAAGGAGCCACAACAACGTATAAGACAAAAACGAGAGGCTAACCTTGGAGTCACAAATGCAATCCATGTGGAAATCGAAGAGGATTGGTTGGACTCTGACACACCTCTACGATACCCTATTGAGTTAAATAGTGCCTATGGAAAAGTGCTATATAACGCCTTATTGGACACGGGTGCTAAATATAATCTGCTATCCTATGGGGTGTGGTGTCAGTTAGGGAAGCCACCTCTATCTGAGAGTATTATCCAAGTCAAGGGTGTCAACAAGAAAAAAACTACGGTTTTTGGAATCTGACACACTTCTGTCAGTTATGACAATGGAATTGTAGCTCAAGACTTTTTGGTCATGCCTACTGGAACTATGGAGGGTAATATAAACCTAGGACGCACGTGGATGATAGCCACCAAATGCACTATTGATTGGGGGATTGGGGGTGTCACAACGCAAAAACCAACTCTTATCCCTACCACTCAAGCCATAGTCCCTGAGATATTGCCTAAGGAAATAAAACCCAAGACATTGCATGTCCAGGAGGTTGAACCATACGTCCCCATAGCCCAACTCTCTAGATCTTCAACTGATGTAGTTGAAAGAAAGCTTGAGACACACAAGAACCATCCTAATATAACAAAGAAAGCATACAAGATGGTCCCTAAATCTTCTTTAGTAACCATGGCTGATGCTAAAAAACGGAAGCCTCGTAAGAAACGTCCCACTCGCTCCAAGAAATGTAAGAAAACGTGGCGCTGGATTCCTAAACGACTATTAAAAGCCCAAGGATACTATAAAGGAAATGATCAAATCTGGGTGTCCAAACGTAAATTGTACTCTTACCTGTCACCTGGGCCATGTAAACCCAATCCTGTGGCTCCAAAACAAATTGAAAATCGTGGAAAGGAAAAAATCACGGAATGCAAAACACCTGCTCCAGAGCTAGTTTGGGTACCAAAGAAAGAACGATTTGTTCCACCTAGCTCAGGAACAGGAAAAGCAAATGAAGCTTCTTGCTCTTCATGTAGTTCCTATACGGAAATAGAAGCTTCGACACAACCTCCACCTACCATTGTACATATCCATACAAGCAAGAAAGAGTTTGCACCTCCCGTTGTAGATTCACCACCTCCAACAATGTTGCAAATAAAATCATGGGAGAGTACCTTACCACCCTTGCAACTAGATGAAACACATAGGGTGATCGAAAACTATTGGTTAAAGCCTTTACCCATAACAACTTGGAACAATTGGTTTCAAAAGGTGACGACATCATTCCAAAAAGTATGATCTACCCAAGGGGAGAGTGTTTGCTGACATCAGTCATTGACTTGCTTCCCTCTCAACCTTCCTCCCTGACCTCTCAATCTCCAATCTTAGGGAATGTATATATAAAGCCTTATACTCACAAAAACAAGATAAAAAGGTAAAAGAGCAAGAACCATAACACAAATTAATAAAAACAAATTATGCACAAGAACACGACCCTTGTAATATTTGCACTCTAACCATCATCTATTTGCGTGTACAAATATGGCTAGTACGCTAGAGTCATCCACTCCTGCCTTGGGTGAGAGGTACCCTCGTTACTTTTCACAAATGTTTCACATGGTCTTTCCAGTGCTTGCATGTGAATGGGATTTGATAGGTACGCTAGCATGTGAGAGGAATTTTGAGGAGTTAGAATGGCTGATACGTCTGTTGACCACGTCTGATCCATACTTAGTAGAGAGCGTTTCTCCCATTGCACAAGCCTACCCTTTTGACCAAGACGACTATAGGCGTCTAGTGACCTTCTTAGTAGACATGGGCACCTATGATGAAGAAGAAAATTTACATGACTACACGGATGGCACATATGGTCTCATGGATGATGACTTTGTTTATCTCGACGACGAGGATAGGGGTTTATCCGTAGGGTTTCCCCCCAGCCTCTACAATATCCTATTCCCTTGACTCTTTAGGGGGAGTGCAAATAATTAGGCTAAGGTTCCTTATGTTTTTTGTTGTGTTCAATAAGTGTTGGTACCTTTTCCCACTAATGTGCCTCCTAGAGGTATTCCTTTTGTTTCCTAGTGTGTATAGGAGCGTGTTGCTATTGATAGGATTTGGACCTTCATGGAACCTTTCTCTCGTTCACACTTCAAATCAAGCGCGACCATCAACACAAACAGGTGTTTTATGTCCATTAGCATTGCCCTTATCTTTTTGCATCCATGTTTGTCTGCTTTGATTGTGATTGGTAGCATAATATTCAGCGCATTTGCTTAGTATCAAACATTTAATTCAATGTAATGTTTTGTCATAATCACTTGTCTAGGTTTAAAAATCAAGCAGTCCGACTAAGCTAGTTTGACCAAGCTAGGTATTAGAAATCTTCTCTTAATACCATGGGGAATGCCTTCCTAATAAGCAATGGTTACTTAGGTTCTTAATCCGATTTAGGCAGCATTGTGTGAAATGTACCAGGGCTTTCTAGTGGGCTTAACCCTATTGACCTTTAGCTTAAGTATTATAAAGGGAGTTTACTAATGTGATGAGCCTGGGGAGGGTAACGGTGTTATATGACCCCCCAAAGTTACAAAATTAAAATGCTGAAAATGAACAAACAAAAAATCAAAGTGCCACAATGTAAAATTTTAAGCTGGAAGAGAAATCCCAGCTTAAATTGGTACTTCACTCACATGTATCGCCTATGGTACTAGAGCCCTAGAGGTTCCCAGTGTGGGCGCTTTTCCTTGAAAAGCAAAAAACCCAAGGCATACAAAATAAGCACACACATCGAAATTGAATCAATGTGAAAAGACTTTAATCAAAGAAAAGGTAATCAGTCAGGCGATGATTTCATGAGAAATTCATTTTATCGTAGCTTAACTACAAGGTCTTCTAGGTATAGCCTCTAGTCAGCCCTCGAACATCAAATACTTGGCTCTCGCGATTAAACAACTTAATTGACCAGAAAAAATTGAGAAGTTACCCATGGTATTAATAGTCGAGCTCTAGTGCCTTTTGACTGTTAAATTAGCGACCTCGGACTTGTTTAATTTTTTACCTTTACATCTGTTTATGCATTTGATTATATTGCAATTTAATGTTTATTGTTGACAAATTGTCTAAAATTCTGTTACCAATCAAATTGTCTGTCTAAAATTGCATATGATTTTTAATTGTATATGAGAATGCAATTACTGTGGCAATGTTGTTTGATTTTGTAGTGATTGAAGAAGGCTACGCACATCCATGTCGACTGCTCTTCCATCTCGACGAATGAGCTTCAACTGGATAGCTTCCGAGGACGGAATCTACATCAGGAAGGGGGGCATGTTAACCCTCACGGCACACGGACACCCTATGATGTATAAACATTGTATTGTTTAGAGTCAGGTACCGGACTTGTCGGACCAAGAGGAACAGGGTAAGGGTGATCGCCGATGATAGGCGCACTCTAACTCGAATATTCAAGGAGTTAATTGGCTAAGTATGGGCGTCCAAGTGTGAATGGGGTGAGCTCATATAAAAGCCACTAAACCTAATTTTTACTCATTCTCTCATTGTGCAATAGAAGCCGCTCTTGCTCCATCTCCACCATCTCCTTGTGTGTGTGTGTGTACGTGTGTGTGTGTGAGAGAGAGAGAGAGAGAGAGATAGAGTGTGAGAGTGTGTGTGTGATAGAGTGTTGCGGCGACACGACGGCGGCAAGGCGGTTGAGCGTGGCGTAGCGGCGTCTCCCTCTTCTTCACGGCGCGGGAATCCTTCATTTGCAACTACACAAGAAGGTGAGTGACACACCATTCTTCCTTGTGAGCTTGTCTGTTGTATGACTATGTGCTAGGAGCCTTTGTGGCTCGCACACGGCGCGTAGCAAGTCCCTAGGCTTGACAGTGAGCTTCCTGGAAGGATCTCAATGCGATGGTCATCATCCCCTCGTTTTGGAGGTAAGTCCATAGGGATATCATCGATGAACACATATTGGAATCCTTTTAGAAAATTTGACAAGCCTAACTCTTCTTGATTCCTACCATTTACATTTGATGAAACATTAGGATCTTTTAGAGACTCTTTGACAAAAATCATGTACGCAGAAACTGAGCTCTTCATTGACTTATCAAAAGCATGAGGATTTACAAGTGGAATAGTGCAACCACGCTCACTAGAATCCTCCTAGAATCTTTATACATGTTCTTTCCCCTGTAGGTGAAGGAGATTCTCCTTTCAGGGAAATTCATGTTGACAGCCATGCGATCAAACCATGGCGCCCCTAGGATAGCATCCTCATGTTGGAGGGGAGAGATGAAGAATTCTTCTTTGTCGACATAGCTTTGGACATCAAGCCTCAACTTCCCAATCAAGGGAGTAACGAAGTCTTGTTGTCCCTTGAAAGCTACATCAGCCATTACCATATCTCCTATCTTGAAAGCTTGAATGCCCAACTTGGTGGCCAACTCCGTTGAAATGAAGTTGTGAGTAGAGCCAGGGCAAGCAAGATGAAGGCATCACGCTCTCTTACCTTTTCCCAAGCATAGGAAAGTGAATATCCTTTGCAATGAGAATCCTCTTTTGGAGCTCCGATGGTGGAAGCTCTAGCAGTCTCATTGCAAGTATTCTTCTAGGGGAAAGAACGATAGCCATGTCCTTGCTCTCCACACTTGAAACACTTATGTCCTTGCGAAAAGCTTCAAGATCTTTAGGAAAGAGTTTGTTTTTACCTTTGTAGACTCCATTCTCCTTGGACCGATTGTTGTTGTTGTTGTTGTTGGAAGTGCCTTGGGAAGAATTTTGAACATTGGTTTTTCCCTCTGCATCATTTCTACCTTTGTTGTCCATGGGATTGACATTATTTCTAGACCCTTGATGGAAATTGATGCGTGAATCAACCATGATGTGATGGATTGCTTCGCTAATAGTACCAGGCTATTGAGAGTTGATGTATTCGGCCATATCTTCAGGTAATCCCACACAAAATTGCTACCTTTGCTCGGCAAAGTCTAGATAGTAGCCTTGGATGTAAATCCCAAAACTTGTCTACATATTTGTGGATAGGCTCATGAGAGAGAATCTTCAACCTGCACCATTTGGTAAGCACTTTGTCCTTTGCATCGCTTGCAAGGAATTGCTTCATGATGGAAACTTGTTGAGTTTTCCATGTCTTTGGGGATTTGCCGTTGCCACGAAGGCTAGCCCACCATTGACAAGCTGATTTTTGAAAGTGCATATCTACATGGTGTAGCTTGGAGGACTCCATAAAGCCCTCGTCTCCAAAGGATGCATCAAATTTTTGGATGAAGGCCAACACTTTGTTGGTAGCACCAAAGGTGCCATCATAGGTGATAAATGAGATACTTTTCCTCCCCTCCTTGAACTTCTTTAGATTTTGTGACCTTCGCCATGCAGGGAATGATTTGTCATGTCCTCCCCACTTGTATACTCTAGGAGAATAGCCATATTTTTTGTCGGAAGAGGAGGAAGGTGAAGAAGAAGGAGAAGAGGGTGGCCTCTTCCTATCCCTTTTGATCCTTTGTTTCCTCTCTTCCCTTTCAGAGTGACAAGGAGAAGGACTAAGTGTTGATCTTATCCTCTTGGGAGGAGTGGGAGATCGTCTAGACCACCGTCTTCGTGGAACCACATCTTCAGAGGAACTTAATATTTCATTGCTTTCTTGCTCTTTGGATTCCTCCTCTCGAATGGTAGAGAGTATTATTTTGGGGGTCTCTTCAAGAGGCATCCTAAGCTTTCTCTCCACTTGGAGAGGAAGGAAAATTCCATAGGCATGAAGTTGTTGAGTAAATTCAGCTTGCAAAGCAGGGTTACCCATAGCTTGTTGCAACCTAGTGACGAGATAATTCACAAACATGGGAGCATCATCATTAGCACCTTCATGTGCAAAATCAAAGCTATCAATGTTCATTCTACTCTCTTGATTATTGTCAGCCATGCTAGCAAAATTTATGTATGTACTTAGTGTATGTTTTGGCAATTCAAAACTTAGTTGCCACTCCTCTTAGCCTTTGAAAATTGGCTCTTAAGTATCTACATCCACGGCTCGAAATGGTTAATTATAGAGAGTAGAGGAGTAGGTCTAACATAACAAAATTTCGAAGGGATATCTTCTTTAGGACTTCTTATAGCTCAATAATGGTAAAGCAAGCCGTAGGCAAGTCTAGAAACACTCCATTATTAAGTCCAAAGCTCCCGAGATGTGCACCATATCCCACATAGTGGGCTCAAAAAAACCGATAATAGATCATAGTTCCACTCACCCTAACATAATTAACAACATAAACCATCTATAGGCTACCTCTCTTCTTAAACAAGAAAAGAGAAACCAAATTATCTGATACCAATGTAATGGAATTGGCCTATTTAACTTGAGAGTAGCGGAAATTAATGAGAGTACTTTTGAGAAACGACTTTGTGAGCATAGCGGGTGAACATAATTGAAGATAGCAACGAAATCATAGCAATAATTTAACTTGGCATGAACAATACTTTTTCAAGAGAGAGAATTTAGAGAGCATGACAACAGTTGAGGACTGGATTTATGTGGAGCCGGGCCCCCCTCCAATAGGCATTTGTATTACGATTTCCCCCATTAAGAGAGACTTGTTACAACACAATCTTTGTGTTTCTTGTGACCTAGGTGATTCAATGAAGATGGAAAGCTTCATGCATCGCAAGCATGACATAAACTTGTTACAACACAATCTTTGTGTTCCTTGTGACCTAGGTGATTCAATGAACATGGAAAGCTTCATGCATTGCAAGCATGACATAAACTTGAATAAAGATTTAACTATCCCAAGCCTCAGTCAGAAGACCTCAAACACCTTCGAAGGTGGAGAGAGCTAGCAGGCAATGAGCGTAGGGAAGAGGAAGAAGAAACATTTCATAGGAGAAAGAATTAGTTCCTCACTTATCATAACTCTTCTTGCTAGCATGCATAATAGCATAGTAATGAAGACGGAGAAGATGGCAAGCTCAAGCATTGAAGCATGGCTCTTGGTTGGATTTGTACTCCATAGCCAAGAGTGTTGGTGTAGGCTCTCAACTTCTCAAGGATCTTGGAGAAGGAGATGGAGCTCTTGCACTTTGCATATCACACAATGAGAGTGTTTGTGAATGTGTTTGGGTGAGTATACCCCCTAAGCAACCCCCTAGATTTCTTGGGTCGACCCCCCCTTGTAGCTCATGCTTGAAGCTCATTGGACCCCTCCAAGCCTAGACAATCACAAGCAGGAGGCATTACAAGCAGCAAGGGTAGCCTTGGGACAAGTGTCCCCCATTCCCCTTTGAGAGAGAGGACTTGATAAATGAAAAATCAATTAAATAAATCTCATAAATTATCATTGGACCCCTTGGGTGGCCATTAAATAGGCTTCAGTTACATCATCAGGGCAACATGAGGAGGAGCTTGACAAGTGTCCCTTTTGCTTTCTTTGTACCATGCATGCCTTGTGTGAGTGTGTGGGTGTTCTCTCTCATCCCCCCTCTTGTAGGGCTCTCCCCCTCCTTGTAGGGATTGAATATTGACCTTGTGACACCTCAAGTCCCTCATGCATAGGCCCAGTTCCAACCACAAGCTTGGCCCTTAAGCACTTTAAGCTTGGGCTGGGTTCTCACCTTAAGTGAAACCCTAGCATCTCAAGCGTGACAAGCACCTCAAGCATCTCAATCACCTCAATCATCAAGCACCTCAAGCACCTTAATCTTGGGCCAGGTTCCCACCTCAAGCACCTCAAGCTTGGGTTGGGTTCCCACCTCAAGCTCAGCCCTAGCTTACCTAAGGTCAAAGGACTTTTATACGAACTATTGGAGGTCTTCAATGAAGCTAAACCTAAGGTCTTATGCTCCATTGGTTAGCCTTGCTCTTTGATAGACCATCTCTCATTTGGGCCCCTTTACCATTGGCCCCGTGTTGAGTTAGATCTATAAGAACATCTCAATATCTGAACCCTTGTTCCCGTTTATTCTCCCACATTAAGTGATCAGCTTAATATGAGAAAATCATTTGGGTTGGTTAGATATTAGTTTTTATGACATGGAAACAACTAACTTCACGCAGATTATCCAAGAGAGCAACGGAGACGACTACTACCACTTGGAAATAGAAGAACTCTGAAGAGTGAAGTGGGCAATTGGGATCATGATGGCTGAGTGCCATGTTTGGTAGTTGGGGTCTTTCCCATGTTGAGTTGCACTCCAACCAATGTTTGTTCTGGTAACCCTATGACTATGGTAGGGTGGCTCCCCTCTCAACCAATGTGTGGCAAATGATTTTGTGGTATCTAGAAGATGGTTTGGCTCGGTATGATCATGGATTCAATCTGTAAATAGTTGTGGTTTTTCTAATTATATTACATTGACCATTTTGAATTTTGCAAAAAAGAAAATACAATGGATATGTCAACTTCTCATCTCATGATTTAAATATTAAGTGGTAGTTTAAAATAAAACTCTACTTGTGAGTGTGTGTGTGTCTGTGTGTTGGCATGTTGTGGCACATTTATAAAATTCTACTTTTGTGCATCTTTGTGCTATGGCACATTCATCCCATGAAATCAAAATTTTCCCCTCAATCTTTATGACTTACTTTTGCTATGTGAGACTAAATGTTACAATGTACATAGTGCTATATATGTGAGAATGGTTGTTCTGGTTGCAATCGTATATATATCTTGCCGAAAAGGCGAGGCCTTAGACATGGCACTATTGCATATTTTGTCATGTTAAAACATTCCCATTTTGGTTTGTAAATGTACATACATCAAGTGCATAAAGACAGTACACTCGTTTTGCTTAGTGCGAACGGCCTCAAGAAAAATAGCAGGTTTTGTACACAATCGTAAATGATGCATCTAAAGTGCTTGACAAGTGGAAAAATGATTTTCAAAATTTAACTTGATCCGAAGGGGACTTATCCACAAATTAGGGATTTTTTGGGCTCATTTGCATTTTTTCATGCAAAAAGGGACATTTTTGGGCTAAAAATGGCCAAAAATAACCCAAACATGGAAAATAATGGCTCAAAATGACACAACACTCGTGGTTCCATAACTATTAGGAGTTGAGAGTCTCTTTTGCAATACAATATCATCTCATTAAGCCTCTCTGTGAAGTAATACAAGGGCTTCTTCCATGGTGTATTAGTGTAGTCTCGCAGTGTTCCCACCTTGTATTCACGCTCCTCAAAAATGTGTGTGTACTTGTCTATGGAAGATTTGAAGCTTGCATAAAATGTCCTTGACAAATAATTGAAGGAGAAATAAAGGGTTTTGATGTTGGAAATAGGGTTGCAAGGAAGATCAAGGCAAACAACAAAGTTTATGTATTGCTTAGTGCACAATGAAAGATAAGTTAGCCCTAGAATGCTTGGCGTATATACAATGCATGGGGGTTCGAGTGAGTGGAAGAATTCCATGGAGGTCCTAAGTGTGTTGCGGTGAACTAGAGCTAGCACATAATGTAAAGGGAAGTGTCATGACCTGAGTGCATGATCAGTCCACAAACGGAAGTAAGCCCAAAGCTTTGTGGAAATCTTTGAAATTCTCATAAGGCAATGCCTTTATGAGATAATATGCAAGGTTATCTTGTGTTGGTACATAAGCCAAGTTGAACACTCCTGTTGAGAGTCTCTTCTTGTGCACCTCAATATGATTTGAGCAAGCATGAAGAACTGGGTTCCGGGCAACTGCCAATGCGTTGTGACTAGTTGGTGTAGATAATGTTGGCAGTGTCCTGGGGCCAACACCCGAATCAACCATAAGGCGTAGGAGCTTTACACACTCAATGTAACATCTAATGGCCTAATAACTTGTGTGTAGCGGAAATTAGCATGAACATAGTGGGCATTTCATTAGAATAGATTCCTAATGTGGATTACAAGAGTGCTTGGGTGGAGAGAGCAACAAAAATCATAACACCTAGTTAGATAGCATCAACAATACTTTCAAAAGAGAGAGAAATTAAGAAATTGACAACACTTGAGGACCGGATTTGCATGGAGCCGGTCCCCCCTCCAAAAGGCTTTGAATTATGGTTTCTCCCATCAAGAGAGACATTGTACAATACAATTCTTTGTGTTCCTTAAAGACTAGCTAGTGCAATGAAGATGAAAGCTTCATGCACTAAGCAAAACACTTAGCAAACAAAACATCAATTATCCCCGTTCTCAGACCCAAGACCTCACACACCTTCGAAGATGGTGAGAGCTAGCAAGGTATGAGAGTAGATTGAGAGGAAGAAGGAGTATCTTACGAGAAAGATGTACATCTCCTCACATAATCACTCATATTAGCATAGCTTAGCTTAGTAATTAGCTTGGTAGAGGAGATGAGCATGCATTCAAGCTTGGCTCTTGGTTGGATTTGCATCCACATGCCAAGAGTGTGTCGATGTAGGCTTCTATCTCACAAGCTTGGAGTAGGTGATGAACTCTCCATTAAAGCTTGGGAAGAGATAGTCTTCTTTGCGTCACACATAGAGTCTGTGTGTGTGTGTGATAATGCCTTGCAGAAATCAGCCCCCTCTCTCTCTTGGGTGAGCCCTCTTGTTATTTTCTCTTGCTCAACCCTCATTGGCCCTCCCCAAGTCAAGCCAATGACTATTAAGCAGCATAAGTGATAGCCTTCTGACATGTGTCCCCCTTTCCCCTTTTGTGAGAGCTTTAGGTTAATTAATAATTCAATTAAACTCTCATTGGACCCCTTTGCCTCCTGGCCAATAGGAATCAGGCAAACCATTGGGTTGTTGAATGCTCATTGGACCCCTTGGAGACTGTCCAATAGTCATCTAGGAGACTTAATTTTCATTAGTTCTTTTATTAAGTGTTTTTAGATTAGTTAAACTAGATTTACTCTAGCCTAATTCTCATTGGTCCACCTCCAAGGCCATCCAATAGCAATTGGGCACACCTTGTGGGCATCTGGGCTAAGGAGCTGGCATGTGTCCCTAATTCCCTTTGTGTAAAGGGAGCCTGTGTGTGTGTGTGTGTGTGTGACTTTCTCTCTCATCCCCTACTCCCAAGGCTCGCCCCCTCCTATGTAGGGATTTGAAAAGACTTTTTGGTCATACACAAAGCATCCAATTTCCCCTAGGGTTGACCTTTGGACACAACCTTTGAATTTTGGAACCTTAGCAGTTTGGAAGTCTTAATGGGTTGAACCTTAGGGTCTTTTTAGCCCATTGTTGCACATGGATCTTTTGCAGATGGCTGCCCCTTTGGATCCCTACTGTGGCCGGTCTGCTAGCTTAACCAATATTGTAGATTTTTCTCCCATAGCACTTCCCGACATTAAATTATCAGTTTAATATGAGAAAATCATTTAGGAGAATGAGAAATTGATTATTATGACATTACCTCTCTCTTGAAATCATAGTCGTCCTCGACTATGGTGTAGAGAAGATAAAGCATATTCATGAGTCCTTTTCTTAGCGAGTAGAGGATCCCAATGTTACCCTACGACATCATTCCACAATGGATGACTAGTCCATTTGGCGCTTGCGAGCCTGAGGCTGCTGCAAGCATGTCTACACATTAGTCCTATCAGTCTTCCATAGTAGAGTGACAAGCTCTACTTGGTGTTTGGGAGACGTCGTCTCAGCAAACTTGATCTAAGCATGCATACTACTTCATTTTTGTGCACAATAAAGAAAAAGAGAGTCTTATAAGACAAAAAAAAACTTTGTTCATTTTCTACATTTTGTACATTTGCTTACTCTTGGGAAGCATTGTAAGCATTCACAAGGTTTAGGTTATCCTTTAATGTTATGCCTTGCATCCATCTAGTATCTTCAAAAGGATAATTCCTAAACTTAATAAGATATCGTCGGATAGTCTTACCGCCTCTTAATACCTTGTCTTCATGTTGGAGAATGGACTCGAGCTGTAGCACCTCCTCTTGGTCCTCGATCTCCGGTGGGTCTTCAATAGTTGGTTCTTGAGGTGGCTCTCCTTTGTAAGGCTTTAATAGGCTCACATCGAAAGCATTGTGTATGAGCCAATGATTGGGCAACTTGAGTTGATGGGCCATCTCATTGATTGGCCTAAGAATCTAGAAGGGACCATAGTACCTTTTTGCTAGTTTAGCATAGTACTTTTGGTGTCCCATAGGATTCTTGCCCGTCGTGTGCCTTAATCGAGCCTTGGGAAAATTTAATAAGACCCAATAATTTTCTTTAAAGGCTTGGGCTCTTCTATGCTTGTCAGCAGCAGTCTTTTGCCTTTGCTGTGAGATAGAGATAGCATCCTTAATCTTTTGAAAAGATTCTTGTAGGTCTCGGCTATACTCATCTGCAGCGAAGATCTTCCCATGTACCTTAAGTAGCAAGGGACTTTTTGATCTTCCCTCAATTACCTCGAAAGGTGCTTTTCCCGTGGAAGTATGTACAGTGTTATTGTAAGCATACTCCACTAAGGGTAAGTACTTCTCCCATTGGGATCTTTGATCTACTTCCGTTACATAGGCTTTTAGTAGATCGAGAATGGTTAGGTTAGCTATTTCACTTTGGCCATCCGTTTGTGGATGATAGGCCGAAGAGAAGTTTAGCCTTGTTCCTAGATTCTGAAAGAGACCCTTCTAGAAATTATTGGTCATTCTAGGATCTCTATCCAACACTATGGACATTGGCAAGCCATGGTACTTGAAAATTTGTGAAATGAAGAGGGTTTCCATTTGATGGTCTTTGATAGTCTTTTTGACAGGTATAAAATGAGCTTGTTTTTACTGAACCTGTCTACTATCATCCATATTCCCGTATTCCCGTAGATAGAATTAGGCAATCCAACAATAAAATCCATGGATATGCTCTCCCATGGTGAATTAGGGATTGGCAAAGGTTGAAGCAATCTAAGTTGCTTCCCTCTATCAAATTTTGTCTTTTGGCATACCACACATTTAGAAACGTACTCTTGTATGTTCACTTTCATGGTAGGCCAATAGAAATATGCTTCAATTCCCTTTAAGGTAGACTGAATCCCTCTATGCCCCGCATACAGTGGAGCATGAGATTCATACATTACTTTCTCACGTAGTGAGTTAGTAACGCATACTCTATTGCCATAGAGAAGATAACCATCTTGTAAAGTAAATGGTTCTTCTTTCTTCCCTAATGCAAGGGCTTAAATCACATCTCTAAAATCGGGATCAATAGCGTACTCATCTATCATTGAAGATAGATCATTGTGAGTTGCTATGGAAACCACATTCACTCTCGGTCGTCTTGAGAGTGCATCAGCTACTTGATTATGCTTGCCATCAATGTGAGCAATATGAAAATGAAATTGCGAAAGGAAATTTACCCACCTCATTTGTTTATCGGAGAGCTTGGTCTGGGTCATGAAGTACTTAAGACTTTGGTGATCCGTTCACAGAATGAAAGGAGTCCCCAATAAATAGTGCTTCCATGAGTCTAAGGCATGTAGAACTGCAAGTAGTTCCTTTTCGTATATGCCTAGATCTTGCTCAACAAGGTCGAGCCTTCAACTCTCATAGCCTATGGCGTGCCCTTCTTGGAGCAAAACAGCTCCAAGGCAATCACCACAAGCATCACATTGGACCTCAAATGGTTTTGAGAGATCCGATAGTGTAAGCACAGATTGAGAGATAAGCTTTTCTTTAAGATTTTAGAAAGCATTGTTCTCCTTAGCAGACCATGTATACCTAACTATTTTCTTTGTTAGGTCATGTAATGGTCCCGCAATTTGTGAGAACTTTTCTATGAAGCGTCTATAGTATGCACACATACCTATAAAGCTTCTTAGTTCATGAAGATTCCTTGGTTTAGGCCATCCTTTTATTACCTCTAACTTGGATGGATCCATTTGGATGCCATCGTGAGAGATAATGTGACCTAAATACTGAATCTCTTGCGAGAAAAATTCACTTTTCTTTCGATTAACATAAAGTTTATTCTCCCTTAAAACTTGAAATATTACCTAGAGGTGTTGCTTGTGTTCATCTAATGAATTAGAGTAGATGATAATATCATCAAAGAACACTCCAGTGAAGGTTTGATGAGTCCTGAACAGCTTCTCCATCAAGCGGTTGAATGTGGCTGGTGCATTGGTCAAGCCAAAAGGCATGACAATGTATTCATAAAGACCAAATGTGGTGCGAAATGCCGTCTTTACAATGTCATGATCAACTATCCTTATTTAATGATAGACACTTTTTAGGTCAATCCTATTGAAGTAGGTTGATCCTTGTAGCTTATCAAATAGGTCTTCTACCCGTGGAACGGGAAACCTATTCTTGATAGTGATCCTATTTAGTGCTCTATAGTCAACACACATACGATATGTGCCGTCTTTCTTTTGCACTAATAGCACAGGTGAGCAAAATGGAGATGAGCTAGGCCTAACCATGCCCTTCTCCATTAACTCATGCACTTTCCACATAATCTTCTCTTGTTGAGCTTCAGAAACTCTATAAGGAGGTTTGTTAGGCGGTGAATTTCTTGGAAGAATTTCAATTGCATGGTCATCATTACCTCGTTTAGGAGGTAGCTCACAAGGGACGTCGTCAATAAAAATATCTTGAAACCCCTTGAAAAAATTGGATAACTCTAATTCCTTTTGGTTGCTTTTATTTTCTTTTGCTAAAGCATTAGGTTCATTTTGAGAATCTTTAACAAAAATCATGTACATGGAAATAGAGCTCTTTATTGACTTGTTGAAAGCTGGTGTATGTACAATCGAAATAGTGTTACCCATTTCCTTAGCATCTATATACATGTCTTTTTCCCTGAACTTAAAGGAGATTCTCCTTTCAGGAAATTTAACATCGGCAGCCAGGCGGTCAAACCATGGTGCCCCTAGGATTACATCCTCATGCTTGAGAGGAGAGATAAAGAAGTCCTCTTTGTCCACATAGCCTTGGACATGAAGCCTCAATTTCCCAATTAAGGGAGTGGCTGAAGCTTCTTGCCCCTTGAAGGCATTGTCTGCGAGTAGGACATCTCCCATCTCGTACGATTGTATGCCTAGCTTGGTGGCCAACTCTATAGATATAAAATTGTGAGTAGAACCAGGGTCAAAGAGAATAAAAGCATCATGTTCTCTTACCTTTCCCCAAGCATGGCATAGAGAAGATCCTTTGTGGTGAGTTTGGTGAGTCTCCTCCTCTTGGATTTCAACCAAGGAAGCTCTAGGAGGATCTTGGCGGTTGTTCTTTTGGGGACAAGCGCGGTACGCATGCCCTTGTTCTCCGCACTTGAAACACCGGTTATCCTTGCGATAACGCTCAAGCTCTTCAGGAGAGAGTTTTTTCTTACCTTTGTAAAATCCCTTCTCTTTAGCTTTGTTGGAGTTGCCCTTAGGAGACTTTTGGACATTGTCCTTCCCCTTAGGCTCATTGGAACCCTTGTTTTCCGTGGGCTTATTATTTCTTTTAGCCCCCATTTGAAAATTGATTCGAGAGGCCACCTTAGTATGGTGTATTACCACCGATATGGTATGTGGACTTTGGGAGTTGACATACTCCGCCATTTCTTTGGTTAAGCCCGCACAAAATTGTTGCTTTTGCTCTCCAAAATCCAACTTTTTGAAGACAGTGGCTTTGAGTCGTAGGTCCCAAAACTTGTCTACATATTTGTGGATGGATTCATAGGGAGAGAGCTTTAGGCTTCGCCATTCAGTGACTACTTTGTCTTTGGCATCTGCGGCCAAAAACTGCTTCATAATGGAAGCTCCTTTCCATGTTCGTGGAGCTTCACCGTTGGCTCGTAGGCTAGACCACCATTGCCTGGCGGACTTTTCAAAGTGCATAGCTACATGGCGTAGCTTAGAGGACTCCGTGAAGCCCTCATCTCCAAACGCCGCATCGAACTGTTGGATAAAGGCCAAGACTTTGTCCGTAGCACCAAAGGTACCATCATAGGTAAGGAAAGAGATGCTCTTCCCTCCCTCTTTGAATTTCTTCAGCTTGGACGACCTCTTCCATGCGGCATAGGATTTCCTATGGCCTCTTCTTTTTGATGGTTCAAAGGTTGCACCATCACTTTCTTCAGAAGGTGAAGAATTTGAAGAAGGTGGAGAAGAGGGTGACCTCTTTCTCGCCTTTTTCTTATCTTGATCTTTTTTTTCTTCACCATCACTTTCATAAGAGGAAGAGGATGAAGAAGATGGAGAAGAGGGTGTCCTCTTTCTTGCCTTTTTCTTCTCTTCCTTTTTATCATCCCTCTTTGAATTATGGCGTGGAGAAGAGTGTGATGGTCTTCTCCGCTTTGGTGGTGATGGAGAGCGTTTAGCCCTCCGTCTTCGTGGAGCTATCTCCGCTGAGGTGGCAGGAGACTCACTTCTTTCTCGTTCCTTCGGTGGAGGCTCTTGAGTTCTCCTTTGGGAAGGAGATGCATCATCAAGAAGTAAATTCTTGAGCCCTTCGTATGGATTCTCTTCTTCTTCCCAAATCGGAGAGAGACCTCTTTTGGGAGTCTCACAAGGAGGCTTCGTAGATGTTCTCTCCTCATGGTGATGAGCTTGGAGAATCCTGTGATCACGGAGCTACCGTTGCACTTCACTTTGGAGAGATGGATTGTCCATGGCTTGTTGAAGCCTAGAAACAAGATAGTTAACAAGCATTGAAGCATCATTAGTTGCTCATGAGCAAAATCAAAGTTATCAACATTAATTTCACTCTCTTTACTATTGTCAGCCATTCTTACAACTTTTAGGTGTAAAATTTTTCGGTGTACTTTAGCACTTCAAGCCCTAGTTGCTACTCCTCTTTACCCCTTTAGAAAAAGCACTCAAGCTATTGTACCCGCGGCTCGAATACCATTAATTGCAAGGAATAGAAGAGAGGGTCTTTTGACAACAAAACAGAACCGGCTCCTGTCAAGATTCTAATAGCTCAATAGTGGTTAAGCCATAGGCAAGCCCCGTAGGACGGTGATTTCCCGTTAAGTGCACGAAGGCAGGCGCACTGCAAGGCTGAAAAATCCCTATTCTACTTACTCACAGGCAATTAATAATACCAACCATTTATAGCTAGCTTGAGGACCTCCCTTCTTGATAAAGAAAAGAGAAACCTTGTGCTCCGATACCAATGTAACATTTAATGGCCTAATAACTTGTGTGTAGCAGAAATTAGCATGAACATAGTGGGCATTTCATTAGAATAGATTCCTAATGAGAATTACAAGAGTGCTTGGGTGGAGAGAGCAACAAAAAGCATAACACCTAGTTAGATAGCATCAACAATACTTTCAAAAGAGAGAGAAATTAAGCAATTGACAACACTTGAGGACCGGATTTGCATGGAGCCGGTCCCCCCTCCAAAAGGCTTTGTATTATGGTTTCTCCCATCAAGAGGGACATTGTACAATACAATTCTTTGTGTTCCTTCAAGACTAGCTAGTGCAATGAATATGAAAGCTTCATGCACTAAGCAAAACGCTTAGCAACCACAACATCAACTATCCCGGTTCTCAGACCCAAGAGCTCACACACCTTCGAAGATGGTGAGAGCTAGCAGGTTATGAGAGTAGATTGAGAGGAAGAAGGAGTATCTTACGAGAAAGATGTACATCTCCTCACATAATCACTCATATTAGCATAGCTTAGCTTAGTAATTAGCTTGGTAGAGGAGATGAGCATGCATTCAAGCTTGGCTCTTGGTTGGATTTGCATCCACATGCCAAGAGTGTGTCGATGTAGTCTTCTATCTCACAAGGTAGGAGTAGGTGATGAGCTCTCCATTAAAGCTTGGGAAGAGATAGTCTTCTTTGCTTCACACATAGACTCTCTGTGTGTGTGTGTGTGTGTGTGTGTGTGTGTGTGATAATGCCTTGCAAAAATCAGCCCCCTCTTTCTCTTGGGCGAGCCCTCTTGCTATTTGCTCTTGCTCAACCCTCATTGGCCCTCCCCAAGTCAAGCCAATGACTATTAAGCACCATAAGTGATAGCCTTCTGACATGTGTCCCCCTTTCCCCTTTTGTGAGAGATTTAAGCTAATTAATAATTCAATTACACTCTCATTGGACCCCTTTGCCTCCTGGCCAATAGGAATCAGGCGAGCCATTGGGCTGTTCAATGCTCATTGGACCCCTTGGGAGACTGTCCAATAGTCATCTAGGAGACTTAATTTTCATTGGTTATTTTATTAAGTGTTTTTAAATTAGTTAAACTAGATTTACTCTTGCCTTATTCTCATTGGTACACCTCCAAGTCCATCCAATAGAAATTGGGCACACCTTGTGGGCATCTAGGCTAGGGAGCTGACATGTGTCCCTAATTCCCTTTGTGTAAAGGGAGCCTGTGTGTGTGTGACTTTCTCTCTCATCCCCTACTCCCAAGGCTCGGCCCCTCCTATGTAGGGATTTGAAAAGACTTTTTGGTCACACACAAGGCATCCAATTTCCCCTAGGGTTGACCTTTGGACACAACCTTTGAATTTTGGAACCTTAGCATTTTGGAAGTCTTAATGGGCTAAACCTTAGGGTATTTTTAGCCCATTGTTTCACATGGATCTTTTGCAGATGTCCGCCCCTTTGGATCCCTATTTTCCCTCCTTTGGATCCCTACTGTGGCCGGTCTGCTAGCTTAACCAATATTCTAGATTTTTCTCCCATGGCACTTCCCCACATTAAATGATCAGTTTAATATGAGAAAATCATTTAGGAGAATTAGATATTGATTATTATGAAACAGCTCAAAACGTAGATGTGAAGACTACCTTGTACTCAATCAAACAACTAGAAGTGGCCACAATAGGTTTCTTCTTGCTCAACCATGATATGCATGTAACAAAAACCACTTGTGGACACTCGCGTGTCAAAATAACCGGCCCAATTTAAGTCCAAAAAAGCATGTAAATTTGGCGGAAATGATCCCCCTTGGGATAAAACAAGCCAAGATGCAAAGTGCCACTCAAGTAGCAAAAAATCCACTTGACACTAAAGCTTAGATCTTGGGCTATGCATAAATTTGCTGACCTGTGAGACTACAAATAGAATATCAAGCCTCATGTTGCATATATAAACTTAGGCATCCACAACAATAGTTTGGTAGAGAGTGACATTGGAATGATCACTAGAATCATGAAGGCTCAATTTCAAGCCTATTTTCATGGGAGTAGCAATAGTTTTGCAGCCCTCAAGCCTTAACTTACATAGCAATGTCTCTAGGTAACTTATTTGACACAAGGAAATACCACCATCACACTGCTTAAACTGTATGCCCAAGTAATGATGCAACAACCCCAAATCTTTCATCTCAAAAGTTGCATTCAAATCAGCCTTAAATTCAGCATATGTGTCTCATTGGGTCCAATGATCAACAAATCATCAACATAAAGAACGACGAAGAGAAGTACATTACCCTCACGCTTTACACACAAAGTGCTTTGTGTTTGACTGCTACGAAAGCCTCATTTAACCAAATAAGTGTCAACTTTCTCAATTCAAGCACAAGGAGACGGTTTATACCAATACAAAGCTTTCTTAAATTTGCACACTTTATCCTCTTGTCCTTTCTTCACAAAACGGCGAGGCTGAATTACATAGACTTCCTCTAATATGTCACCATTCAAGAAATCACGAACAATATCTTATTGATGTGCATCCATCCAAAATGAGTTGCCAATGCACATAGAAAATGCACAGTAGTCATACAACTTAGTGGAATCAAGAGTCTCTTCATAATCTATGCGTTTTCGTTGTGCATAACATTTTCAACAAGTCAAGCCCACTTGTAAACCCACTTCATATCAATGGCCTGTTTTCCAGGAGGAAAATCACATAAAGTCCATGTGTCTTTTTCTATTAGTGAATCATATTTTGATTGCATGGTAGCCATCCAATTCTCAAAATTCTATGTTTCATCAAAAGATAGAGGCTCCTCTGCATCACATAGAGTAGAAAAAACGAAAGCATAACAATATGATGCATGGTGAGAACCTGAACAAGTACGACTAGACAAAGGTGCATCCAATTTAGTATCATACAAAGTATGCACCAATCATTTTGACATACATGTAGCCTGCTCATTCTCATCTCTTTTCACATCAAGTACACCTGCATCATAAATTGGTTGATCTATAACATTTTTAGAAACCCCCATAGGCTCTATATTTGCCTTATTGGAATTTAAATTTGAACTTCCACCACAGATAGAGGCAACAAACTATCATAAATGTCATGTGATCTTACATTATTCTCTTTAGTACAAGACAGCAAGGGATTAACAAAATCTTCCACAAACACAACAACTTGTGACACCAAAGGTACATTTTGTTTGTGGATGGTATTGCTCGCAGCCTTTTCTCTCAGTATTGTAACCAATAAGAAGGCATTTATCTACCTTTTCATCCAGTATTTTGTGCTACATTTGTGGCACTAAAGCATAAGCTAACCAACCAAAAAGGTAAATGTGATCAACACAAAGATTTATGTCATGCCATGCTTCATATGGAGTCATGGACTACAAAGCTTTTTTGAGGACAGTTGTTAAGTACATAAGATGCACACGTGATAGTCTCAAGCCAAAATAAATGTAACAAAGCTTGAATTTTGACCATACATCATGCCATTTCAGTAAGCAATTGCTTTTCCTTTCAAAAACACCATTTTGTTGAGGTGTGTATGGCACTATACATTGGTTTGTTTTTACACGACTAGCCAAACATGCATTAAAATCATAAATCCTTGATTTGAATGGAGGGTGTCCATAGTACATTTACAAAAAAATTAATTTATAGCCAAAAATATCTTGAAGCATATAAACACTTTGGACTTTGCTTTAAGCGAACACACCCATGCATGCCTAGAGTAATCATCAATGAAAGTCATGAAGTAAAGGTAATTGCCCAAGAATGAAGTTTGAATGGGACCACAAACATCATTATACACAAGTTGCAATCTGCATGTAGCCCTAACTAAACCATCCTTTGGAAATTTTGAACGCTGCATCTTACCCAAAATACTACCATCACAAACTTGCTTCATAGGTTCTTTAAGAGATGGCAAAGAAGCAACAATATCAAATTTTGTAAATGCATCAAACTTGAAAACTTCAAATGCCCTGAATGTGCATGCCAAAGTTTTGCATCTAAAATAGCCTTTGAATATACCAATACATTTACAAAAGTCTGCACACGCTTGTTATACAAAGTGAGCTTATACAACCCACAACACAAAATTCCCGATGCAACAATATCACCAAAACTGAGATCATGAATTCTACATCTGTCATCCACAAATTTCACATACAAAGGCCAAGTCTAACAAGTGCAGATATAGACAAAAGGTCTTCTTGATCCCAAGTACAAAGTGCATCAACAAGTGTGAAAGAACTATCATTCATAGCACGAAGTACAATATTTCCAACTCCTTAGTCGGGATGAGCATCATTTTTAGCACAAGTGACTATATTCCCATGAGGGAAAACCTTAAGAGCGGTCAACAAGTCACAATGAGAGGTAATGTGCTTTGTAGCACCACTGTCAAAGTACCACACATGTGAATCTATAGCACAATTGACATACATGCATCATGGATAAAGGATCAAAATTGCACTCTGCAATAAAAGCCCATTTTGCATCTACATAAACATCATAATTTCCTTTCACAGGATACTCTACAATAGTTGCACTTCTAATGGAACGAGCCTCTTTCTTCTTAGCCTCTTTTTCCTTCAACTTAGAAAACTACTTGATCAAATGATCATTAGCTTTACAATAACGGCAATGCATCTTCTTTTGGTCCTTTTCACTAGGTTTCCCAGACGTTGGTGCAACCAAAGTTGGTTTGAGCTAGAAAGTGGTCTATGCCAAGCAAAGGCCGCAAGCAGTGGCAGTGCAGAAGGCTAGGGCAGATACGAACATCCTGGGTAGCCGAAGGGTAGCGGAGGTGTATGCTCAATGCATTTTTTTAGGCCAAAAGAGCTAAGGGATGGTCCAGATGGGATGACGGATGAAGGTTCTAAAAGTGCCAAGTCAATGCTCTAGAATGTATTGTTTGATGTGCTCTAGAAGCCAGTCTAGACGCCTCGTCAAACGGAGCCCTGGTGTGCAAGATACTAAAGTTCAAAGATAGAGGGCGTTGCAGATCCCCGATGGGTAGGGCAGCTGGGGACAGGTGGCCCAGGATGATGTTAGTGGATGCATGTGTAGAGCTTAAACTATGGAGCGTGCCTGTCTTCTTGGATTGCCAATCGAAGCTCTAGTTAGCAAGTTATCGTCAATTGAATTTTTTTCGGGGGCTAGGTTTGAACCCACTTGCCCGCATTGGAAGTTGGGCCATCTCGCATCTTTATGGACTTGCCAAAGTTCTTGATGATGGTGTACACTATGTGGAGCTAGCACAAATCAACGGCACATCAATCAGATACTCGGTCAGCAGGATACAGCAGAACGAAGTTGGGAGGTAATATCGAGGAAGGAATTAGGAGGTGTTTTTTGCCTTTTTTGCGGCCTCAGATTGCGCGCAAGGGTGACTCGGAGTGCGGTGAGCACAAAGGAGTTCAAAATCAAGAACAGGCTTCGTCGGTCAGGTTTTGCGGCTCAGGAAACTGGCCTCTGAGTAAAATGTGACAGGTTTATTAGGTGCAGGGGGAGGAAATGATTGTAAATGTTTTTATTTATTTATTTATTTTTAATGGGCCTTGGAGACTACCCCAAGAGGGGGCACCCCAGCTATTGCCACGTGGCACCGGGGTTGTCCAACATGCATTGTTTGGAGCGAGGGATGCGGGCTATATGGCCTAGTCGAAGACCTCATTGAAGCATACCAATGTGGGAGGTGAGCTCCCCTTTGAGCATGGCTATGGCATTCGTAGCACAGGGCATTGTGCTTGGCGTGCGCACGCGTCAGTGGTGTTTCGGCAGCTAGCGATGGCTGGGAGGTAGCGGGGCTGTAAGGGACTGTGCCCGTGTCCATGGGGCCCAATATTTTTTGAAGGGGACCCCCCCCCCCCCCCCCCCCCCCCACTAGCGACATCGCTAATTCCATGGGGTAGGGGAGGTTTCATATGTATGTGAGAGAGAGGAGAGAGCCCGGGTAAAGCAGCCGGAGGCGAGTTAAGGGGTCAATCCCACTAGAGAGAGAGAGGGGGGGCCTGAGGAGGTTGCCATGTGGACCAAGCAAAGGTAAACGGGCCACCCAAAGGCTGAGACCAAAAGGGAGAATGCAGAGAGAGAAAAGGAGAGATAAGAGGTAAGTGGGAGTTGGACAGAGGTGGTCAAAGGTGAGCCAAAGCAGCAGTGCAAACGGTGGCCTTCCAAGGGGTGGAAAAGTGAAGGAAAAAAATAAAAAATAAGAGTACCCGGGGGGCAATAGCGACATCGCTAATGCCCCTCCCCCAAGTGCAAAGAGAGCAAGAGAGAATAGAGGAAAGCAAAGCGGCTATCTCCTCCAAAAGATGCCAGATGGGCCAATAAAATGGTAGTTTCCAAAGTTGAAGGCCCTCCACTATAAAGGTCAAATTTTAATCAAATTAGGGCCTTTTCTGTGCCGTTTGAAGCTTGCAAAGTGGAGCTTTCTGATCAAGATAGTCCCTTTGTACTTTTTTCTTGAAAATGGCCATGGTGATGGTAGTGCCAGCCTGTGTACACGCCTTTTAAAGTGCAATCAAGCCACTGTTGCCCCGTCTTGTTGTTGTTTTGTGTGAGAGAGTGAGATTGAGCGGCTATGTGTGTGAGTGTGTAAGGGTGGAGACAGACCGTGGGAGTAGGTGGGCCTCGTGTGGTGGTTTGGTAGACTATGTGAGAAGTGGGAATTGGTCAGGCGGTGGTGTGCTAGTGTATAGTTTGTTTTCAAAGGTGTTTTCTGAGAGGATAGGGGTGTTGTGGATACCCTGAGCTATAGAGAGGCCCCTGTGTTTGTGCTGGGTGTGTTCCTTGATTCCCCCTCTCCATCTTCTGGTGTCCCCCACAAAGGAGCACACTGATTACTCCCAGTTGATCGAAAAGAAGCAATTTTTTGCATTGGACGTCATGGCAGCTAGAAGCTATGGGCCGATTCTCGCAGGTGAGAAGGGCCATGACGATTGGATTCACATTTCGAGTTGTATATTCTATCATTGCGTATGCCAAACGAGGACAGAAAAATGCAGACATTTCCTTTGGTGATGCATGGAAAAGCTAAAGTTTGGTATGAAGCATTGGAATGTGATCCGAGGCAAGCGTTGCTGGCTCTATGGGTGAGGTTTCTTCTCACGACTTTAGCAAGGAGGCGTCCCTAGTCAAGATGGATGTTAAGCTGAAGGCGCTTAAGCAAGATGTAAGTAAAGAGTTTAATCTGTTTTTGGGTCATTTTGAAGAGTGTTGGGTAGAATAAGCGACAACCATGCAATTGGCTAATGGAGACTACTTTAAGCTGGACAAATTTATGGCGTGTCTGCTTCCCAAAGTGAGAGAGAAAGTCAATTTCGAGAGCCCAGAGAATTACAATGGTGCAGTAGCGATTGCACGGTCAAATAGCAAAAAGATAAAGAGAAGATAGAGCAGGGTGTGTCAGGCTACGAGAGGATGGCCCATATTCAGCCCCAAAGTCCCAGGGAGGCTATGCATAAAGAAACCATGGGAACCGAGGTGTAGTTGTTGTACCGCAAAATTGGGTACGCACATTGCAAGATTTGTCCGAGAAAATGCAAGAGTTGCGACTCAGTGTCATGGATAGAATACAACCAAGAGGAGCAAGGGGCAGGGCAAGGCTGCTGCCAGGTAGGTGCTACAATTGTGGAGAAGAGGGGCACTATGCACCAGATTGTTCTCAACCACAGAGAGAGAGAGAGAGAGGAGGCATCTACGTGCTTTTTGGTAGAGGTCGAGGTCAAGGGCAGTTTAATGGTCGAAGAGAGCAAGCAGTGGAGAATCCTGTGCAGCCAGCTCCGCCAAATGGAGGCGAGGTCCCAAGAGTGAATATCATCGGGGTGGATAAGCAGGATATCAAAGTTTGACCAATAAGAGAGCGAGAGGAGAGAGGGAGACAGAGACAGAACGTGAAACCAGAGCTCGCAAAGGCAAAGAGAATTTGTATGAAGGTAGAGAGCAGCCTGAGCCTAGCAAAAGAACGAGACGTCGCAAAATCAAGCAAGAGGATTTCCAATTAGGGCGAGGCTATCCCGAGTACAATCTGGTAAGTGATGTTCAGAATCAGAAAGCAAACATTTCTTTTGGTCAACTGTTAGCTTTAAATCCAAAATTGAGGAGGTAGTGGTCCACAAGTGTTAGCACTAGGCTGCTGAGAGGTAAGGGAATGTGCAAGCGGTGCAAAACATTGATTTGAGGGGAGGTAACCCTACTTATGTTCTTCCGTTGGTGGATGATGTTATAGAAAAGAGGATGCAAGTATAGGCCTACATAGACAGTGGAGCGCAGGTTTGCGTCATGACAAGAGCAGCCATGAAAGAAATGGGAATCAAGGCAGTAGTCAAGTCGAATGTGCACATGAGGATGGCCAACCATACTAATAAAGGTCAAGGTGATGGGCATAGAGTGCCTGATAGACTTTTTTGTGATGAAGGCAGGGTATAATGCTTATCCAATCATTTTGGGTAGGCTATGGCTTTTGGCAATAGGTGCTAAGCAGGATTGGGAGAGCAAAGTGTTGACCTTGCCTGACAAAGATAAGGGAAGGCATATTGTGCTAGATTTGAAGACCAAGGAGAGCAACTCTTGTCCTATGAAGGTTAAAGATAAAGGCGACACGACGAGCTGCAAGTAAAAGATAGAGACGGGCTATGGTGAAGGCTACACTAGCACAAAGGAAGAGGAGAGTAAGGACGACATGCTGAAGATTGACGTAGAATTATTCAGAGTCACCATAGACAACTCCCCTCCTAAAGAAGAAGGTATGCAGCCTCAAGCTCATGGTTTGAGCATAGAGGAGGTTTTGAGCATGTTAAGTGAAGATTTGACCAAGGGTGAAAAGGAGGGTTACGTTCAGCTACGTGAGTCCTAACCAAACTTGTTTGCAACGGAGTACAAACATTTGCGAGGTGCAAAAGGGGTAGAGCGCAAGATTGTTCTCAAGGAGAGACATAGGCCTAAAGCACAGAAGCTAAGAATAATAGGGGAAATCCAAAAGGAGGCCCTTTGGCAGGAGGACAATAAGTTGCTGGATGCAGCATTATATATCCTGTGAAAGAGTGAGAATGGGTCTCACCAGTGGTTATAACCCCTAACAAGAATTGGAAATGGAGGGTGTGTGTTGACTACAAGCCATTGAATGCAGCAACCAAGAGAAATCACTATACGTTGCTGTTTCAAGACCCCTAAACCAGGTGGCTAGGCACGAGAGATACTCGATTACGGGAAATGGAGGGTGTGTGTTGACTACAAGCCATTGAATGCGGTGTCAGGAGTTTTTTGGAGGAAGTGATTGTGCATATGTACATACCCATTCATGGTGCATCAAATAAAGGATTGCCCATTTTCCAGAGCCAGGTGGTTACATGGGGCCCACATGTGTACAGGTAGGACATGGTGTACATAGTGCATCGATTTTCACTATCACTAGTACCAGTGTGTTTTTTCTACAATAATGAGGAGTTGGTAGCGCATAAAACTTCTCAAGGAAGCTATCCGCGGGCCGAAGACATGAGGTAAGCAGATGCGTCAGATGGCATCTAGTGGCGTCAGGAGGTCGAATGGGGTCAATACTTGCACGTGGAGAAGTACGGGCACAACGTGGATGTTTTCTTGTGATAATTATGCAGAAAGGTCATCATGAGGACCATATTTTGGGGCCACTTCACGTGGTGGCGGGATGCATTATTGAAAAAATTCGAGTGCCAGGTGTGCGTATGGATGCAAAAAGGTGACAACTATGCACTGCGAGGTCAATTTTTGGCTTGTTCGGGGTCCGTTTGAGGTCAACTAAAAGGCCAAGGGTGCCTACGTAATAAATCTAAGTGTGGGAACTGAAAAAAAAAAATAATACTAGAAAAAACGTGGAGAAGAGAGGAGGAACAGTCCCAACTGTGTTTTTGCTCATTTTGGAGCCTGTTTTGGTCGTAAACTGCTCATCCGAGGTCGGATTTGAGCACTTTGACATTGTAGACCGGGGTTTTGGGCCGTTCTGGACGCGATGGCGCTGTCCATTTTGCCACATTCCTCACTGTTTTTTTGATGTTTTGACTGTGTAAGTTTTTCTTGTGAGCGAAGCTTCTTCTCCAATTGGTGATTGTATCTGGCATATTTGACCCATATTGTGTGAGCTGTCTGCCCCATTGGTGTTGGCCCAAGCTCAATTGTATCTAACATAAAAAATTCTCCTCTTTTGAGCTGAGTTTTTGGGTGTGTGTGTGTGTGTGTGTCTCTCTGTGTGTGGAGTGGGCAAGTGGATAGTCTCTCTCCTCTCACTCCATAGGTGTGTTTCCTGTCTCGGCCAGATGGGTTGTGTAAGCCGAGTGGTGCCCTATAGTGTGTGTGTGTGTGTGTGTATCTTCCCAAGAGTGTGTATCGGGTCATTATAGAGGGGTTCTGTGTGTTTCCATCCCGCTCACATTCTTTTGGTGCCCCCACGGAGGATCTTCTTCGAGTACCTTCTACTTCGAGGTTCAAGCTTCGAGATTTAGGATTACAGGTCACAGGTTACAGGTTACAAGGACAGGGACAGGTACAGGTGATTCACACAAGTACAGGTAGCTAGAGTACAGTGATATACTAGCAGTGGTGTCACTTGCAGTTGTTGTGGGTATGCATCATTTGGCGCCTGTTTGAGCGCATTGTCTGCTGGATTGTACGTTACTTGTGGAAACTGCCATTGTACACCTTTGTGGAGCCATATTTGGTTTTATTTGGCATTCCCAGCCATTTTTGAGACTTGGTCTGGAAGATAGTCATTTTTGAGACTTGACTATACGATATTTGCATTAGCCTTCGTGTGAGGGTCGATAGCATGAGGTTTTATTGAGCTGGGGGATTCTCAAATGTGGAGATCCTTTCGGTGATACAGGTAGCTGGAGCACCCTTTTCGTGACCTCGCCATAGGCTATGTACTAGTGATTCCTACTTGATGCTCGGGTTCTATTGTTGGCAGTTTATGCATACATATACAGTCTATATTTTGGGTTCTCACTGCTCTACTTCTAGGGAAACTCTGTCAAAAATTTTCCAAGTTATGATGGATGTTTTTTTGGTCTTTTAAGCCATTTATGCTGTTATGCTGCTGAAATTTTGGCAAAATTAGAGGATAAGTCAGGTGTGCCTTCTTGGGAGCTTCATGGTTGACTTTAATGGATGATCAAAATGGCCCTCGATTCACTCCTTTTCATTTAACTTAGAGAATCCAGATAAATGTTCATGTGTCCAGGAAGATTTTTTTCCAGTAGCGCATAGTCTTTATGTTTGGGCCAAAAAGATTACGAGAGATCCTGGAATGTCCTTTGCCTGGTGTAATTCCAATGATTATCTATGAAAACTCATTTGATGTGCATGTGTTTGTCCTTATCTAAAGTTGAGCTCCATTGAAGTTTATGGGAATTGAGTTAGTCAAAAGTTTTGGGTTCTTGCACGTGTGTTCGAAGGGGTTCTGAAAGCATCGTAATTTGGGTAGCCATGGCTTTCTCTTATCCGGAGTTTCATGGAAGAAGTGATGAAGATGTGGAAGACTTTTTGGAAAAGATGGAGGTTGCTTGCATTAGGAACCAGATTCATGACCCTGCACAGATGTTACGTCTTCTCCAAATCTGTTTGAAGAGTGATGCACGAGTTTGGTCCAAATCTGTTTGAAGAGTGATGCACGAGTTTGGTCCAAAGCATTTGAAGAGGAGTTGCGTGCAGCGGATCCACCTGTAAGATTGAGTTGGGACAATCTAAGGCATGGTTTGGAAGTGGAGTTTGTGAAGACAGAAGATCCTGACAAAGTGTGGCAAGAAGTACAGGCTTTAGTGCAAAGGGAAGGTGAGCCAGTAGATGCGTACATACAGAAGTGGAGTTTGTGAAGACAGAAGATCCTGACAAAGTGTGGCAAGAAGTACAGGCTTTAGTGCAAAGGGAAGGTGAGCCAGTAGATGCGTACATACGTAAGTTCTCATTGGCATGGGAGCAGACGTCCAACGCCTTAGCACCACAGGTACCCCCACCTGACATGATGAAGAAGGATAGGTTCTTGGCTGGTCTTTGGGAGAATATACGTTGGAGAGTGGAGCTAAAGAAGCCTAGGACATATGAAGATGCATTGGAGGTGGCAAGGAACAAAGAGTGGAAGCTGAGGAAAATGAGCCACCTAGGAGTAGAGTCTTTTCCAATGAGGTCTTAATTTCAGTCTATGGACTCTTTACAAGGTCGCATGCCAGCGGTTCATCATGAACCAGTGGTTTCTGTTACTCCTCAGGTTATGCTAGCAGTGGTCACTACAACAGTGCAAGATGATGGGCTAAGACAAGACATGAGGCAAGTGGTAGATTTAATGAAGAATCTCAGCCTAAACATGCTTGGTCAAGTGGGAAATAATCGAGGTCGAGGGAGGTATGCAAATCAGCCAGGAGGTGAAGAAAGACCTAGGAATGGTGTTGGACAAACCAATGGTAGATTCTAGAGGCAGACACCCACATGTTATAATTGTGGAGAGTTGGGACACATCAGCCGGAAATGTGATAAGCCACCAAGGATGGGTGGAGACATGTATCCATTGCCAAGACACGAAGTGCCCCAGGTCCTAGTAATAATAAGGGAAAGATCCATGAAGGCGAGGATGTCAAGGCTAAGAGGAAAAGGAGGGCTCGTCGCAAGTTTCATGTTTCATATTTTCCACTAGGAGATGGGCAATTAAGCTGTGACTTGAAAGAGGATCTAAGAAGCAGGAAGGGAGATGTTACTTTTGGGCAGCTTATAGAGATGGTGCCTAAGCTAAAGAGACAATGGAAGAGGATGGTTAACCCAATGGAGAAAGAGCCAGAGAGAGGTTCAGTAAAGGTATTCGCAATGGATGAGCTACCACACATTTTCCCAATAGTAGATGTGTTGCACAAAAGAAAAAATATGGGACAAGGTTATGTGGATGGCGAAGCCCAAATATGTGTCATAACACACTCATGCGTTGAGAAGATGGGTCTTATAGTGACTGGGGTGTCAGGCTTCCGGATCAGATTGGCAAACCATCAGAAAGTAAAATGTTTGGGTGTTGTAAACAGCTTAGAAGTGGAGACGTATGATGCAAAGGCAGTGGTTGATTTTCATGTGATGCCAGCGGGCTTGGGAGCATATCCTATTATATTGGGTAGACCATGGTTACATGCAGTATGAGCCGTTCAAGATGGGCGACGTGGTACAATTAACCTCTATGGAAAGACAGGTGCCAAGAAGCTATATAATATGGACACAAGGAAACGATTGGAAGAGCTTTATGAAGATGAGGATGAGTCTAGTGATGAAGACTATTCCACAGTGTCGTGGGAGTGTCGGATGAGGACAGTGATAGTACTACCAGCAGTGATGAGGATGCTGATGTTGCATTTCTTTTGATGGATAAAGAAATCCAGGAGTCTGGTTTAGTTGCATTTGCGAATGAAGTTGAAGATGAAAGTGAAGGGCCTTATGAAGTGATTGAAGGGCTGATGCAAACCAAGGTTGAGTTGTCAAAGAAGCAGGAATTGATGACACAAATGATCAGTGGAGACCTCTCAACTATGGAGCAGGAGATATATTTGCAAATGCTGGCTAGTTTTTCTGATTTGTTCATTACTTCATATGAAGAGATCAGAGGGTTCAAGGGTGAAGAGATGCATATAGAGCTGAAATAAGGTGCTAAGCTAGTACGGCAAAGGCTAAGAAGGATGGGCCAAGAGCAGATGGAAGCCTTGCGGGAAGAGGTGGACAAGTTATTGAAGGCAGGGTTCATAGTCCTAGTAGAGACCACAGAATGGGTGAGTCCAGTAGTAGTCAGTCCAAAGAAGGACGGGAATTGGAGGATTTGTGTAAATTTCAAGACCTTAAATGCAGCCACTAAGAAGAATCCATATCCTCTTGCATTCATTGATCACATCTTGGATTCAGTGGCAGGTTATGAGAGGTACAGCGCGTATGATGGTTTTTCAAGCTATTTTCAGTTGAAGATTGCTCTTAAAGACCGAACAAAGACAGCTTTGATTACGCCATGGGGTTGCTATTGTTATACGGTATTGCCATTTGGGTTGACAAATGGACCATATTTCTATCAAGAGAGAGCAAATTGGGCATTGGAACCATTCATTGGTAGTTGTGTTAAGGCTTTTATGGACGACTTCTATGTCTACAGTAGTAGGGCTGAACACCATGAGAAGCTGCAGATGGTATTCGCTCGATATGATGAATGTGGAGGACAACTAAATCCAAAGAAATGTCATCTAGCACAGCCAAGGGTGAAGTTATTTGGCCATATGGTGTCATAAAATGGCATTGAAGCTGATCCAGACAAGGTTAAGTCTATTATTCTTCTTCCATCACCTACGAGTACAAAGCAATTGGCAACCTTTATACACAAAGTGAAGTACATGGCACAGTTTATTCCATTGTCTTCATAGCTCTTTTATCCATTACAGCAAGTGGCAAAGCATGATCCATTGCAATGGGATGACAAGTGTGAAGAAGTGTTTCAAGAGGTCAAAGAGGTGTTAGCGGGGTTGTCAGCCATGCAGGCTCCTGATTGGGAGCAAGTGTTTTATGTAAATCCATCAGTAGGGGATGATTCCATTGGAGCCATGCTATTGAAAAAGGGGAAGGTCAGCCATTATATGAGGCCAGTGTATTGTGCAAGTCGAGTGAAGTTGGTAGCAGAGAGAAAGTTCTCGGAAGTAGAGCTAGTGATGGCCAATGTAATATTTGCTTGTCGACGATTTCGTCATTACTTGCTACCACGACCTTTTGTTTTCTTGATGAGTTATGCCTTTTTGCCACAGTTAATTAATTGTACTAACATGTCAAATGTGGTCAAGAAATGGGTAATTGAGCTGCAAGAGTTTGAGTTCTCTTTTCTAGTGGAAGATAGTACAAGGGATACCCCAGCCGATTTGTTGACTTACAAGAAGAATCCCCTTCTTGTTAAGGAAGAGGTGGTGAGAAAGGTAGTTGAAGAAGTGCCACAGATCACCAATGCACATCTTTAGTTCTTTGATGGCTCATACAAAAAGAGCCATGATGCGGCTTCAGGGGGTATAGCACTTTATGATCCAGAGGGGAAGTTAGTATGCAAGAGAGGGTTCAAATTGGATGCGCATAGTAATAATGAGGCTGAATATGCTACATTGGAAGCCGGATTACACATTTGTTTGAAGCACGGGATTAGAAGGTTGAGAATAAAAGGTGATGCCTTGTTAGTTGTGAAGCAAGTTCTGGGTGTGTGGAAGAGCAAGAACACCTCATTGAAGGAATGTGTTTTAGAATTAAAGGTCTGTTAAAAAAATTTGAAGCATGGAGCATTAAACACATTGAACGTGCTCTAAATGAAGAGGCAGATGAAGCAGCTCAAAGCATGATTGGGGAGCTATTTGTGTTGAGGACCACTTTACCTCTTTATCATGGCCGGGAAAGTTTGGCTCAAGAGGAGGAGTTTTTGCTAACAGGAATCATTCCGAAGGACATTCAGAAGTCTAAGAAGTATGTCTTTGTGTGTAGAGCATATAGGTACAAATTGATTGGTGATGTCTTGTACATGAAAGGGGATGATCTTATGTTGAGACGTGTACCTTGGTGGGAGGAGCTTTATAGAGTGTTGGAAGAGAATCATGAAGGCGCATGTGGCAGCCATTTTGCTCTAAAGATCAGCTTGCATAAGATCTTGCAAGAGGGGTATGTATGGCCTAGTTTGCACAAGGATGTTCACCATTGGTGTAGATCTTGCAATAGGTGTCAAGCATTTGGGGAGAGAGTGTTGAAGCCAGAGCTACGAAAAACCATTATGGCATTTGATGTGTTTGAAAAGTGGGAGATTGATGCAATAGGCCCATTACCTATCACAAGCACGGGCAAAAGCTATATTTTGACTGCAGTGGACTATCTCTCTAGATGGACAGAGGCTATAGCAGTAAAACAGATCACTGCAAAGGATGTGGCAAAATTTGTGTATGATGAAATATGTTGCAAGTTTGGGGTGCCACTGGAGCTACTTTCGGATAAGGGACCAGGATTTAGAGCTAAACTGCTAGACTTTTTATGCGCGCGAAGATGAAGATTAGGCACCAGCACACCACTCCTTATTACCCACAGTGTAATGGCTTAAATGAAAGATTCAATGGTGAGTTGGTGCAAATTCTTTTGAAAGTGACAGAGCACCAAGGAAAGAATTGAGATTTGGAATTGCCTAGTGCATTATGGGCTTACCGTACTTCGGTGAAGACACGTACAGGGTTTACTCTATTTCATCTGGTATATGGAAAGGAAGCACTATTGCCTATGTAGGTAGAGTTGCCTGCGGTCAAGATGTTAGAGAAGTCGCTTGGGCCGCCTAGTGATGCATTCAAAGAGAGGCTCTTACAGTTACAAGAGGTTCAGCTCGATAGGATGAGTGCATTGGAGCATTATGGGCGGATGCAAGATAAATCTTTGGCAAAGATAAATGAAAAGGTCAAAAGTAAGGGTATCAAGAAGCATGACTTGGTTTTGCGCTACAACAGTAAGCTGGAAAACACCTTCCAAAAGAAGTTTCAGATTAAGTGGGAAGGCCCTTTCAAGGTAGTGGAGTGTTTTCCGAATGGTACATATCTGTTGGCTAACCTGGATGGAATCCTACATAAGTCAAGGGTAAATGGATTGCGTCTTAAATTATATCATGCTAGATTGATGATGGTGGAGCAAGATGAGCTGTCTGTGAAGCAAGCAATGTTGGTGAAGGATGAGGAGACTTGTGACGCGGCGAGTCTCATATCGCTTTTTGCTGCTGCTGATCATGAATGATCTAGCAGTCTAGGGGATGGGCAAATTATGTCAAGAGTTTTTTGGAGGAAGTGATTGCGCATATGTACATAGCCATGCATGGTGCACCAAATAAAGGATTGCCCATTTTCCAGAGCCAGGTGGTTACGTGGGGCCCACATGTGTACAGGTAGGACATGGTGTACATAGTGCATCGATTTTCACTATCACTGGTACCAGTGTGTTTTTTCTACAAAAATGAGGATTTGGTAGCACGTAAAACTTCTCAAGGAAGCTATCCGCGGGCCGACGACATGAGGTAAGATGCGTCAGATGGCATCTAGTGGCGTCAGGAGGTCGAATGGGGTCAATACTTGCACGTGGAGAAGTACGGGCACAACGTGGATGTTTTCTTGTGATAATTATGCAAAAATGTCATCCTGAGGACCATATTTTGGGGCCACTTAACGTGGTGGCGGGATGCATTATTGAAAACAGTCGAGTGCCAGGTGTGCGTATGGATGCAAAAAGGTGACAACTATGCACTACGAGGTCAGTTTTTGGCATGTTCGGGGTCCATTTGAGGTCAACTAAAAGGCCAAGGGTGCCCAAGTAATAAAGCTAAGTGTGGGAACTGAAAAAACAGAGAGAAGACCATAAGAAAAGTGGAGAAGAGAGGAGGAACATCCGTAACTGTGTTTTTGCTCATTTTGGAGCCTGTTTTGGCCGTAAACTGCTCATCCGAGGTTGGATTTGAGCACTTTGACATTGTAGACTGGGGTTTTGGGCCGTTCCGGACGCGATGGCGCTGTCCATTTTTCCAAATTCCTCATTGTTTTTCCGCTTTTTTGACTATGTAAGTTTCTCCTGTGATGAGCGAAGCTTCTTCTCCAATTAGTGATTGTATCTGGCATATTTCACCCATATTGTGTGAGCTGTCTGCCCCATTGGTGTTGGCCCAATATCAATTGTATCTAAACATCAGAAATTCTCCTCTTTTGAGCTGAGGTTTTTGGATGTGTGTGTGTGTGTGTGTGTCTCTGTGTGGAGTGGGCAAGTGGATAGTCTCTCTCCTCTCACTCCATCGGTGTGTTCCTTGACTCGGCCAGGTGGATTGTGTAAGCTGAGTGGTGCCCCATAGTGTGTGTGTGTGTATCTTCCCAAGAGTGTGTATCGGGTCATTATAGAGGCGTTCTATGTTTTTCCATTCGTCTCACAGCGGAAACCAAGAGAAATCACTATACATTGCAGTTTCAAGACATTGCTAGGCATGAGAGATACTCGATTATGGATGGCTTTTGGGGGTACTTTAAGATAGGGATTTCACGCGAAGACCAGTTGAAGACCACCTTCATATCTCCATGGGGTTCTTTCGCTTACTGTAGGATGCCCTTCGGATTGGTGAATGCATGCCACCTTCCAAGAGTGGATGAACAAGGTATTTGGTCCATACTTGGGCCGCTTTATCAGGGTTTTCATGGATGATATAGGCTGCTACAGTTGAAGATTGGAGCACCTATCAAAGTTGCAGTTACTCTTTCAAAGGCTTGATGAAGAAGGAGGTCAGTTGAACTCCAAAAAGTGCGAGCTATCACAGCCTTGAGCACAGCTATTGGGTCATGTGTTGTCACAAAATGGTATAAAGGCTGATTCCAAGAAGGTGAAGACAATGGTACTGATGGAACCACCATTAGATGCTGAAGGTTTGGCTTTGTTTGTTCATAAGCTAAAATATCTATCACGTTTCTTTTGGATGTTGTCACAATATGTGCATCCTCTTCAAAAACGAGCTCAGCAGGTGCATGGTTATGAGTGGGATGAGGAAGCTCAAGAGGATTTTGATAGGGTCAAGGAAATTTTGTGTTAGTTGCCAGCGGTGTGTCCTCCAATTGAGAGGATGATTTCTATGTGTCTATGACAGTGGGCACAGTTGCTATTGTAGCGGTTCTATTGCAAAAGTTAGGGAGAAGCTACAAGCCAATATATTTGGAAAGCAGGGTGATTAGCCTAGGAGAGGCTACCTACACTGAGGCAGAGAAATGGGTGATGGCTCTAGTATTCGCTTGCAGGAAATTTAAGGTGCATTTAACTGTGCACAGGTTTTTTGTGTTGATAGATAACAATCTATTGTTAGAGGTAGTGTTACATTTGAAGCCAAGAAGAAGGATTATGAAGTGATTCTTAGAGCTACAAGAGTTCAAGTTCGAGTTCAAGGTAGATCACACAAGTCGATATCACTTGGAGGATATTCTTATCCAAGGGTGGTGCGAGATGAATATAGGGAGGACCCTGATTTGGAGGATGCTTTTACAATGTGGTTTGATGGAGCGTATTAAACGGTAGTACAGAAAGCAGGAGGAGGTATGGTGATACACGACCCACATGGAAAAGCTATATTTTTGAAGGCGTTGGTGCAGCTAAAGTTGGTCCGAGCTAGGAGATGGTCAATGCCAGGCAGAGGCAGCATGTGAGTGCAGTGCAAAAGGCTAGGGCAGGTACCAAAGCCCTAGGCAGCCCAAGGATAGCAAAGGTGTATGCTCGAAGTGGTTTTTTAGACCAAAGGTGTGCTGCAAAGAGCCAAGCATGGTTGGTGGCCTAGTGTGCCCGAGATGTGTGTTTTATGTGCTAGGATGTGGTCTTTAGTGTGCTTTCCAAGCCGGTCCAGGCGGCTCATCAAACGGAGCCCCAGTGCTCTAGATATTGAAGTTTAAAGCTGGAGTGTGTTACAGATCCCCGACGGATAGGGCAGCTGGGGACCAGTGGCTCGGGTTGATGTCAGTGTATACATGTGTACTGCTCGAGTTGTGGAGCATGACTATCTTTTTGGATTGCAAATCGAAGCTCTGGATAGCAAGATATGGTCAGTTGAAGGTTTTCCGAAGGCCGGGTTTGTGCTCACTTGACCGCATTGGAGGTTGTGCCATTTGGCAGTTTTGCGGCCTCGCCAAGGTTCTCGGTGGGAGCGTTCACCATGTGGAGCCAGTCGGAATCAACTGCACGTCAATCGGATGCTCGGTCGGCAAGATACGACAAAGCGAAGTTGGGAGCATTTAGACAATGGACAATTGCAGATGATTTTTTAGGTTTTTTATGTCCTTGGATAGTGAACTCCGGGTAATCGGAATACAGTGGTGTTGGCACGGTCAGGGACCAATAAAGTGGGGACTGGACACCGCTTTGTGTTTTGGTGATTGGATCACCAGGTGGTGTACTGCAAACAGGGCAAGTTGAAGGGAAAAAATGAGATGGGGGAGATTTTTTAGGGAAAAAAAAAAAAGCTTGAAGTTTCCAGCCCTTGAGGGCGTTTTGATCAATAGTTGCCACGTGGAGAGCCGAGTAATGCCACATGCTGTGTCGGAGAAGGACTTAACGTGGTTTAAGAGCAGGGCCGTGAGGTCCATTTGGTGTGTAGCAAGGGAGTGGAGAGCTCTTGGAGCTCATGGCTATGGCGGTGAGTTGGTGTCGGCGCCAGGGGCACTGCGCTGGGCGAAATTCCGGCGGTTTTGGTTGTGACCAGCGAGGCGGAGCAAGTTGGTGGCGCGCTGGCGGCCTGTAATGGTGACGTGGCATACCAGTGGGAGATGGTCCCGTGGCGCTTAGGGGCCCCAAAATTTTGAGAGGGAGAGAGGGGGCAATAGCGACATCCCTATTGCCTCCCCCCCTCAGGTAAGGGGAAAGTCCCACAGCAGGGGAAGCGAGCCCGAGAAGGAGAATTGCCGAGAGCCCAGGTGAACCAAGTGGGGTGTCCCACGGACATTAAGTGTGACGAGAAGAGGGAGAGAGAATCCGAGAAGGCTAAGTGGGCTGAGCAAAGTCCGAAGGACCAACCAAGGCAGAGGCCATCCAGGCAAGCATTAGGAAAATTTTGAACTCATTTTTGGGCCTTTTAAGAGTGCCACATCATCAAAGTTGTACAAAAGAAAGCAACCCAGTAGACCCCTCTAAATATTTCTTAGAACCCCATGATATGACCTATCATTGGAAAGTTCTTGAAAAATGGATTCTAAAGAGCCAAGGTCCAAAAATTTCGGATGATTTCTATGAAAGTTATGCCATTTTTTTTTCAATCAGCCAGGTTTTGTTACTGTTACGGTAATCTAAAATCACCTTTTTCTAGATCTACATGAAGGCAATGTCCGATACATGCATGCTATATATCAATAGATAGAATTTGAAGAGTAGATTCTAAATATCCAATCTCCGACAAGTTTGGATCTTATTAGCAAAAAATTTACCGATCCCCACTTTTTGAAAGCTATGCCACATCAACAATTCTTACAAGGCCCACTTTTTAGTCCAAACTTTTCCTAATGCAAAAGTTGAAGGAGGGCCAAGTGAGTAAAGCAAGGGCAAGATAAGGTTGGACCAAAGAGGACAAAGAGGAGCTGGATAAGTGGTGAAGGTCAAAGTCAAAAATTGAAAGTATAAGGCTAAAACAAAGGAGGGTAAGAGGTGAAAAATAAAATAAAAAAAATAAAAAATGCCAAGGGCAATAGCGACATCGCTAATGTGCCCCCCCCCCCCCCCCCCCCCCCCCCAAGTGCAAAAGAGAGAGGGAGAGCAGATGAAAAAAAGTGGTGCCCCCCTTCCCAAGAGATACCAAAAAAGGGTGCCCCATGGACCAATCAAATGGAAATTTCCCAAATTGAACCCCCCACCCTATAAAAGTCAAACATTCATCAAATTAGGGGCTTTTTTTCTTGGCTTGAGGAGCCCGTTTGAAGCCTGCAAAGTGGAGCTTTTGGACAGAGGAGTGTGCATGTCAAGCCCTTTTCATTTTTCTTGTGTAAATGGCCATGGTGATGGCAGTGTGAGTTTGTAAAGGTGTTTTGTGGAGTACAATTGAGTCGTTGCCTCGCCTCGCCATTGTTTCCCCTTCCCCCCTTCTCTTTCTCCTGCTTTCATGGTTCTCCTCGGTGCCAGCTGTGTGGATGTGTGTGCCCCCCCGGACCGACGGTGTGTTGTATGAGAGAGTGACATTGAGTTGTTATGAGTGTGTGAAAGGGTGGAGACAGGCCATGGCAACATGTGTGCATCGTGTGGTGGTTTTGTGGAGTGTGTGAGCAATAGAAATCGAGTAGTCGGTGGTCTGCTAGTGTGAGTTGTGTGTTTGAAGGTGTTTTCTGAGAGGATAGGGGTGCTGTGAATACCCTGAGCTATATGGAGGCCCTTGTGTTTGTGCCGGGTGTGTTCACCCATTCCCCCTCTCCAGCGTATGATCTTGAGGATGTCCACACCAATAACAAGGCGGAATACCTCACTCTACATTTGGGTTTGAAGTAGTGTATAGAGTTTGGAATTTCGAGGTTGGTGGTGAAGGGAGATGCGTTGCTAGTCATCAAGCAACTGCTAGGCCAATGGCAGGTAAAGCGGGATTCTTTGAAGTATTAATTCTTTTCCATTAAGAAGATGCTAAAGTCTTTTGAAGAGGTTCAATTCAAGCATGTGAGAAGAAAGCAGAACCAACAGGCGGATGAGTTAGCAAGTAGCAAAGTACAGGTGCATGTTGCAGGTCTATATGTGGCCCTTGCCACTTATGCAGGTAGGGAGACTCTAAAATAAATTGAAGGGTTTTTAAGTACAGGACAGTGTTCAGAGGGTTTGTCCAAGTTACAAAAGAGAAGAGTGGTACAGAAGGCTCGCAAATTTACACTTGTAGGTGAGGATCTCATGAACTATGGACGTGATGGAGTGCTTAGAAGGGTGTTGTACAAAGAAGAGATAGGAATGGGGCTAGATAAATTCCACAAAGAAAGTGGGCATCATGACAAAGACCAAGTTCTGTTTTGAGTGCTTAGAGCAGAATTTTGGTGGCCTTCCATAGTGAAGGACGTGCATTATTGGTGCAAGATGTGCCATGATTGTCAGACTATAGGTGAAAGACGATTGGTAGTGGAGTCACAGGGTGCCATCATCACACATAGTGATTTCAAGAAGTGGGGTGTGGATGCTATAGGCCCTCTTCCAAAGTCTACAAGCGGTAAGAAGTACGTGGTGGTAGCCATTGACTACCTTCTTACAAGGTGGGTCGAAGCCAAGGCTCTGAAGGAAGTAAAATGCTAATGTGGTGGCTCAATTTGTGCTCGATAACATATGTTTCCATTTTGGTGTTCCATGATAGGAGTCAGGGGTTTAGAAGCAAGCTCATGAGTGCACTAGTGGAGAAGCTAAATATTCAGCATTAGTTTTCCTCACCCTATCACCCTCAATGCAATGGTCTAGTCAAGAGTGCTAATGGACAAATCGTCAAAATGTTAACAAAGTACGTGTACAAGCAAGAAGCTGAGTGGGAAACAAATCTAGAGAAGTGTCTATGGGCTTGTAGAATGTCCTATAAAGTAGCTACAAATTTTACTCGAGTTGAGCTAGTCTATGGTAAGGAGGCTGTATTGCCGGTGCATACAGAGTTAGGTTCTTTAAAGGGTATGTGGCGTGTCAGTGCCACTCAACAAGGAATTCTACAGGATCGGATAGCCAGTTTGGAGGCTTTGCAGATGGACAGAGAGGTAGTGGCTGACTACTATGTGAAGTAGAGAGAGAAACGGGTTGCCAAGTTCAATCAGAACCTTCCAGACAACAAGATAGAAGAAGGAGATCTAGTCATGAAGTGCAAAAGCTACCTCGACTTCACACTCCAGAAAAAGTTCAAGAAGAAGTGGACAGGTCCGTATAAAGTGCAAAAGAACTTTTCGAATGGGACCTATCTGGTGGTAAGAGAAAATGGCAAGCTTCTTAGGAACATGGTGAATGGTGTGCGGCTCAAGTTGTATTTCGAGAGGGATCTAGTGCCCGAGGTGCATCAAACCGTAGTCAAGGGGGGTGGGAAACCCACCTAAAGTATGCGGTGTGCGAGAGAGAAAACAGAGTTTTCGTACGTAGCTTGTACATAGAGTTATGGTTTTGTGAGTGCTTTCAATCGTTAGTTTGGTGTGCTAGTTTTAAAGTTTTGTACATATGCTTTTGGTCGAACATAAATGTTCGATGAAATGCGCTGAGCAATGATGGTGCAACCAAAGTTGGTTTGAGCTAGAAAGTGGTCTATGCCAAGCAAAGGCTGCAAGCAGGTGCAGTGCGTATTGCTAGGGCAGATACCAAGGTCCTGGGTAGCCGAAGGGTAGCAGAGGTGTATGCTCAATGCGTTTTTCTAGGCCAGAAGAGCTAAGGGATGGTCCAGATTGGATGACAGATGAAGGTTCATGCAGTGCTGAGTTAGTGCTTTGGAATGTAGCGTTCGATGTGCTCTAGAAGTCGGTCTAGACGACTCGTCAAACGGAGCCCCAATGTGCAAGATACTAAAGCTCAAAGATAGAGGGCATTGCAGATCCCCGATGGGCAGGGCAACTAGGGATAGGTGGCCCAGGTGGATGTTAGTGGATGCATGTGTAGAGATTGAATTATGGAGAGTGCCTGTCTTCCCGGATTGCCAATCGGAGATCTGGTTAGCAAGTTATGGTCAATTGATTTTTTTTGGGAACCAGGTTTGAGCCCACTTGCCTGCATTGGAAGTTGGGCCATCTGGCAGGCCTCACCAAGGTTCTTGGTGATGGTGTGCACTATGTGGAGCTAGCACAAATCGAAGGCACGTCAATCGGATACTCGGTCAGCAGGATACAGTAGGACGAAGTCGGGAGCTAATGTCGAGGAAGGAATTAGCAGGTGTTTTTTATCTTTTTTGCGGCCTCGGATCACGAGCCAGGGAGACTCAGAGTGCGGTGATCACAAGGGAAATCAAAGTCAAGAACGGGCTCCGTCAGCGGCCAGGTTTTGCGGCTCAAGAAACTGGCCTCTGAGTAAAATGTGACAGGTTTATTAGGTGCAGGGGGAGGAAATGAGTGTAAATATTTTTATTTATTTATTTATTTTTAAAGGGCCTTGGAGACTACCCCAAGAGGGGGCGCCCCAACTATTGCCATGTGGCACCGAGGTTATCCCACATGTACTGTTTTTAGCGAGGGATGTGGGCTATATGGCCTAGCCAAAGACCTCATTGAAGCATAGTAGTGTGAGAGGTGAGGTCCCCTTTGAGCATGGCTATGGCGTCCGTAGCACAGGGCGACGTTCTTGGCGTGCACGCCCACCAATGGTGTTACGGAAGCTAGCGATGGCGGTGAGGTGGTGGGGCCATAAGGGACTGTGCCCGCACCCATGGGGCCCAATCATTTTTGAAGGGAACCCCCCCCCCCCAATAGCGACATCGCTAATGCCATGGGGTAGGGGAGGTTTCATATGAATGTGAGAGAGAGGAGAGAGCTTGGGTAAAGCAGCTCGAGGTGAGTCAAGGGGTCAATCCCACTAGAGAGAGAGAGAGAGGGCTCAAGGAGGCCGCCATGTGGACCAAGCAAAGTTAAGCGGGCCACCCAAAGACCGAGACCAGAAGGGAGAATGAGGAGAGAGAAAAGGAGAGAGGAGGTAAGTCGAAGCTAGACATAGGTGGTCAAAGGTGAGCCAAAGGAGCAATGCAAAGGTTGGCCTTCCAAAGGGTAAAAAAGTGAAGGAAAAAAATAAAAAATAAGAGTACCTACATATCAATAGCAACATCGCTAATGCCCCCCCCCCCCCCCCCCCCCCCCCCCCCCCCAAGTGCAAAGAGAGCAAGAGAGAACAGAGGAAAGCAAGGCGGCTACCTCCTCCAAAATATGCCAAATGTGAATCCCAGATGGACCAATGAAAGGGTAGTTTCCAAAGTTGAAGGCCCTCCACTATAATGGTCAGATTTTAATCAAATTACGGGCTTTTTTTGTGCCATTTGAAGCCTGCAAAGTGGAGCTCTCTGATCAAGCTAGTCCCTTTGTACTTTTTTCTTGAAAATGTCCATGGTGATGGAAGTGCAAGCCTGTGTATATGCCTTTTAAAGTGCAAGCCTGTGTACATGCCTTTTAAAGTTCAATCAAGCCATTGTTGCCCCGTCTTGTTGTTGTTTCCCCTACGCCCCTTCTCTTTCTCTTGCTTACATTCTTGCACTCGGTGCTGGCAGTGTGGATGTGTGTGCCCCCCTGGACCGACGGTGTTTTGTGTGAGAGAGTGAGATTGAGAGGCTGTGTGTGTGTGTGTGTGTGTGTGTGTGTGTGTGAGAGAGAGAGAGAGAGAGAGAGAGAGAGAGTGAGATTGAGTGGCTGTGTGTGTGTGTGTGTGTGTGTGTGTGTGTGTGTGTGTGTGTGTGTGTGTGTGTGTGTGTGTGTGTGTGTGTGTGTGTGTGTGTGTGTGTGTGTGTGTGTAAGGGTGGAGACAGACCGTGGCAGTGGGTGGGCTTTGCGTGGTGGTTTGGTGGAGTGTGTGAGCAGTGGAAATTGGGCAAGCGGTGGTCTGCTAGTGTATAGTGTGTTTTAGAAGGTGTTTTTTGAGAGGATAGGGGTGTTGTGGATACCCTGAGCTATAGGGAGGCCCCTGCGTTTGTGCCGGGTGTGCTCCCCCATTCCCCCTCTCCAACATGGTGTTGGTAGTAGACGCATTGGAAATAGGTGATTTGCCACTCACCAAAGAATCGTGAGAAGTGGCTACATTAATGTTACCACTTTTTCTTTGAGTAGCAATAAAGGCCTGTTCAACTACATGTTGTTTAGCCCTTTTTTTTCTTGAAAGTGATTCTACCAATAGTAATGTGCATAATGCATCAAACTTGACAACTTCAAGGTTTCCTTGTGTCATAAGTCTCCATGTACTCACAAAAGTCTGGTAAGAATATTGGCAAAGCATCAAGAACTGTGTGCACAAGGGAAATATCAAAATTGACTTTGTGTACGAACATAATTTGCTCATTTATATCCTTGATACCAGCAAGGAAAGTGTCCATTTCATCTTCCTCATGCATAATCTTTGAGTCCAACTCTTTAAAGAGCAACGCAATTTTAGCCGCATTTGCGACTTGCATAAAGACCAGCTAGAATATCCCAAACCTCTTTTGCAAATTTAGCTGAACAAATGTGAGGAGTAATAGTATGCTTCACAGATAATGAATTCAATGCATGATCTTGCGTATCTCTAACATCCGAACAAGCTTGCTCAGCCATAGGCAAAACGCTATGGCAGTAGCAACACTACCACCAAAACCTGCACCATTCTCAACATTGCATGTATCCTTAGAACCAGTGCATACATTAATGCCTTCCAGAACATTCTAAATGCCCTTTGACACAAGAACATGTTTGCATCATGTAAGACTACATTAGGTAATTGTCTCCATCTAATTTATCCTCGGTAGTAAACATCTTGAACACAGATGTGCTGTTGTGATCCATGGTGAATGCATGGACCTGATGTGAAAACTACCCAAAAAGAGGCAAAGTGAAGCATAAATTGTTAGGAAATATGACGTAGCTAAATAGATATTTGAGTAGACTACTTAATGAAGAGAGATAGATTTCACACACAAGAGATTATAGAGTAGAGAGAGAGAGAGAGAGACTACACACAATATACGTGGCTCACCCAATGTGGGCTACATCCACGGGAAAGCAGCCACTCAATGGATTTAGTACTTCAAAACAAGAAGTAGTTTACAATGGGATTATACTCTTAATAGAGCTCCCGCCTTGCTTCACTCTCACCACCTCACACTCACTTTGTTGTATCTTCTCACTATGAAATGTGTGTAGAAATGGCCTCCTTTTATAGGACAAAAGGGCTGCCCTCTCTCATGAGAGGCATCCATGTGTAGCCGCCCTTGTGTAGATAAGTCCAAATCGGACCCTCCAATCCGTCCACGTGTGGCCGCCCTCAAGAAGACAAGTCCGCTTTTGAATTCGGCCACCGGCCACCAGCCATTGACTACCGGCCACCGGCCAACCGGCCAACCGATCGGTCATTTTCCAGCCGCCGTCTGGCCATAGTATTCCAGCGAAAAGGATTGGCCGTGAAAATTTTGGTTTGCAGCGAGTGATTTTTATTTCGGGCGAGTGATTTTTCTTCATGCACGATGGCTTCTCCTCATAATGGGGGCCTTACAAATGTGCATTTTTACCACAAAAAATTACAAGGGGAAAATCAGGCTCCATACTTAACAATCTCCCACTTGGAGACTGATCTCCAAACCAAACCTATGACTACTTTCCATACTGGCTTTTTATCCTTGAATGCCGATTGAAGATGAGAAAAAGCTCAACTTCTCCTTGTTGACCACCTTTGTAAACATGTGTGCAGGATTTTCACTTGTATGCACCTTTCCTACCTTTAGCTGTCCCTCTTCCAAAAGAGTGCGTATGAAGTGATATCTCACCTCAATGTGCTTTGTCCTTGAATGAAAGACTGAGTTCTTCGCAAGATGGATATCGCTTTGGCTATCACTGCACAAGACACAATTGTCTTGTTTGAATCCAATCTCTTTTAAGCATCTATGAAGCCACATAATTTCTTTGCTTGCTTCCGTCATTGCTACATACTTTGCTTACGTGGTAGAAAGTGAGACCACTTTCTGCAGCTTTGAAGCCCAGCTTACTGCTGTGCCTCCAACCGCGAAGACATAGCCAGTAGTGCTCCTTGGAGTATCTTTGTCACCTACCATATCTGCATCAACATACACTTCTAAAAAAGTATCAGTTCCTCCAAAATACAAAGCATTTTTTGTTGTCCCTTTTAGATACCTAAGTATCCACTTCACATTTTGCGAGTGTTCTTTACCTGGGTTGTCCATGAACCTACTCACAACTCCCACTGCATGTGCAATATCTAGCCTTGTCCAGACCATAGCATACATTAGAGAGCCTACCGTTGTAGCATATGGAACTTTAGACATATAGGCTATCTCATCTTGTGTCTCTGGACACATATCCTTCATTAGTTTAAAGTGACCAGCCAAAGGTGTAGAAACTGATTTTGCATTTTGCATTGCAAACCTTTCTAGTACCTTCTTGATGTAATCCTCTTGAGATAGCTTTATTGTCTTCTTCGTCCTGTCCCTTGATATTTTCATACCAAGTATCCTCTTTGCGGCACCTAAATCTTTCATTGAAAAAGATGTAGACAACTCCTCTTTTAAGTCTTTGATGTCCTGCATGTTAGCACTTGCAATCAGCATGTCATCAACATACACCATTAGGATGATGAACTTCCCATATCCCAAATTCTTCATGTAGATGCAATGATCTGAGTTGCATCTTCTGAATCCATGATCTAACATCCATCGATCGAAATGCAAGTACCATTGTCTTGATGCTTGCTTTAATCCATACAAGCTTTTCTTTAATGTGCAAACCATTTTCTCCTTACCTTTTACTTCATACCCCTTTGGTTGAAGCATGTAAATTTCCTCCTCTAAGTCACCGTGAGGGAGTGCCATATTTACATCCATTTGCTCAAGATTTAGATCATGAGCAGCCATAAGGCTTAAGACAAGCCTAATTGAGTTCATTTTTACAACAGGAGAAAATATTTCATTGAAGTCAATACCTTTCTTTTGAGAAAACCCTTTTACCACAAGCTTAGACTTGTACCTTTTCTTCCCACCACCTTCTTCCTTCAACTTGTACACCCATTTGTTTTGAAGTGCCCGCTTACCTTTAGGCAACTCAACCAACTCCCGTGTTTGGTTGAAGTGTAGTGAGTCCATCTCCACTTGCATGCTTTTCGTCCATTCTTCTTTGAATTCGTATTGCATAGCTTCTTCATATATTCCGGCTCTCCAGAATTTGAGATCAAGAGATGGTTGAAGGAATGAACAAACCTTTCTGGAGGTCTACCTACTCTTGTAGATCTCGGGGAATAGGTTGAGGCTCCTCAATTGGTTGACGTTGTTGTACATTGTCACCGTTTGCAGTCCTTGAGTCTTCACCGTCCTCAAGCTCCATGTCCTCATCACCTTTTTTTTTTTTTCTTTCCAAGCAATCTTTGTACATATTTTCTCCGTTAAAAATTACATCCCTACTCCTTAAGATTTTACCATCTTCATGATTCAATAGGCGATACCCAAAGTCACCTTCTCCATGGCCAATGAAGAAACACTTTTTGGACTTTGCATCTAGCTTTGATCTTAAGCTTCTATCTATGTGCATGAAAGCCTCACACCCAAACACTTTGAAAAATGCATAATTCATCGGTTTACTTGTCCATGCCTCTTTTGGAACTCCCCCATCGAATGTCGTTGAGGGTGACCGGTTGATTAAGTACACATACATACTTACAGCTTCCGCCCAAAGCTCAAGCGGTAGGCTTGCATGTAGCCACATGCTTTGTGCTTGCTCCATGATTGTTCTATTCATCCTTTCCGAAATCCCATTTTTTTGAGGTGTCCTTGGGGTTTTTCTTTGCCTCCAAATGCCGTTGCTAGCACAAAAGCTTTCAAAAGATTGGCTGCAATCTTCGCCTCCATTGTCGGATCTGAGGCATTTAACCTTGGTACCTGTTTCATTCTCCACAAAGGCTTTCCACCTTTGAAATATGGAAAATACATCAGACTTATTCTTCATGACATAAACCCATGTTTTTCTAGTCGCATCCTCTATGACTTGTTACATAGTACAATGAGCCACAAAGTGATGGTGTACTTGCAAGACCCCAAACATCAGAATGAACCAACTCAAGTTTTTTATTTTTTCTTTCATTTCCTAATTTTTGAAATTTTACCTTCTTTTGTTTACCATAAACAAAATCTTCACAGAACTCGTCCACTTCTTTGAAACCTGGTAGAAGCTTCTTCGTTTGAACGATTTGCATTCCTTTGGCACTCATATGCCCAAGCCGATAGTGCCACACCGCACTGTCAACTGTTGTAGTTTCTACACAAGTTGAAGGTTGTGTGCTGATAGTACACAAGTAAAGTGTACCGACCTTTTCTCCCTTGGAAACCACCAAAGATCCCTTTGAGATCTTCCACCGTTTGTTTCCGAATGAAATGTTTTGACCCTCACCGTCCAATTGTCCTGTAGAGATCAAATTTCTCCGAAGAGAAGGAACATGCCTGACATCTTTAAGCTTCCATTCATTTTTGTTAGCAGTTTTAACAAAAATTGTAGCTTTGCTGACAATCTCACTATCTTCATCATCTCCCAAGTATACATACCCAAAATTACCTTTGGTGTAATCTTGGAAATGTTTCTTGTGTGGTGTCGCATGGAATGAAGCCCCGAAATCTACTATCCAGGAATTAGACACATTGTCTAATGAGATAATTAGAGCATCTTGATCTACTTTACGTGCCACATTGGCCTCCGATGTTGTCTTGTTGTCTTGAGACTCAGTCTCCTTCTTCTTCTTGGACCAGCAATCCTTCTTGACGTGGCCCTTCTTGTTGCAGTTCCAACATTCAAGAACTGACTTTGTGCGTGACTTGCTCCGTCTTGAGCGATCACGACCCTTTTGGTTTTTGAACATCTCCTTAGGCCTTCCTCTTGTCTCCACTGACCATGCAACACTTGATGATTCTCATGTGCTTCTCCTTCATATTTTGTCACTTAGGAGAACACCCACAACATCATCAAACTTAAGAGTATTTGTGCTAGAAATAGAATTACTTACAGCCATCACAAGGCTATCCCAACTATTCGATAGAGATGATAGTATAAGGAGAGCTCGCACTTTATCATCAAAATTGATTTTCATCGATCGAAGTTGACTTATGTTTGTGTTAATGTCATTTAGGTGTTCTGCAACTGAACCATTCTCTGCCATCTTTAGATTGAACAAGCGCTTCATAAGAAATACCTTATTGGATGCCGATGGTTTCTCGTAAAAGTCGTCAAGTGACTTCATCAAGTCCTTCGTGGTCTTCATCTCCGAAACATTGAAGGCCACCGTTGACGCAAAGCTTAACCGGATTGTTCCCAGTGCCTTTCAATCAAGGACAATCCATGCTTCATTTGCCATTGTTGCGGGCTTTTTCGCAAGACCGCCTAGTGGAAAATAGAGGTCCTTTTGGTAGAGATAGTCTTCAATCTGCATCTTCCAATGTTGATAGTTTTTGCCATTGAACTTCTCAATCTTGAGCTTCCCTTCCTCCGCCATAACTCCCACTCAATTCAAGGAATCCTTTCCTTGAGATAATTTAGCTACGAGCAAACCTTGATCTAATACCAGTTGTTAGGAAATATGAAGTAGCTAAATAGATATTTGAGTAGATTACCTAATATGACGTAGCTAACTACCAGTTGTTAGGAAATATGACATAGCTAAATCGATATTTGAGTAGATTACTTAATGGAGAGAGATAGATTTCAAACACAAGAGATTATAGAGTAGAGAGAGAGAGAGAGAATACACACGATATATGTGGTTCACCCAATGTGGGCTACGTCCACGGGAAAGCAGCCACTCAATGGCTTTAGTACTTCAAAACAAGAAGTAGTTTACAAAGGGATTACACCCTTAATAGAGCTCCCTCGTTGCTTCACTCTCACCACCTCACACCCACCTTGTTGCATTAACTTCTCACTATGAAATGTGTGTAGAAATGGCCTCCTTTTATAGGCCAAAAGGGTTGCCCTCTCTCATGAGAGGCAGCCATGTGTAGCCGCCCTTGTGTAGATAAGTCCAAATCCGACCCTCCAATCCGCCCATGTGTGGCCGCCCTTAAGAAGACAAGTCCGCTTTTGAATTCGGCCACCGGCCATTGACTATCGATCACTGGCCAACCAGCCAACCGACCGGTCGTTTTTCGGCCACCGTCCGGCCATAATATTCCGGTGAAAAGGAATATTCCGACGAAGATTGGCCGCGAAAATTTTGGTTTCCAGCGAGTTTTTTTTATTTTCGGCGAGTGATTTTCCTTCACGCAAGATGGCTTCTCCTCATAATGGGGGCCTTACAAATGTGCATTTTTAACACAGAAAACTACAAGGGGTAAATCAGGATCTATACTTAACATGACTAATGCGTGCTATATAGAACAACCGAACTAAGACTGTAAGGGATATGTCATGCAAAGAATGGCACTAACAAAAACTCTGCACAAAATGACAAAATTGCATGTACAGTTCTATCCATAGTGGAAACGATAGTTGAAATGAGCCCGAATGGAAAATTTGAGCAGACTACACTCTATGAACCTCCCTAAAGTATTTTTTTGACCTAACGCTCACTAAATTCAGAAAACGTGAGCAGACGTTTGTTGGTGATGTTGGCAACTATGCCTGAGAGGACGCAACCTTCTGTGATACCAATTGTTGGAAATAGGACTGCAAGGAGACACACACATCTTGAAGAAGGTGAAAGAAGCTCAAGGCACAATGAAAGATAAGTTAGCCCTAAAATGATGGGCATATATACAATGCACAGGGGGAAAAATCTCCTAGTGAGGGAAATAATGTCCCGATGGCCCTAAGTGTGTTCACACACATCACTACTGCCCAAGATAGCACAATATCTAGCATAAAATGACAAACCTACATACCTAGCAATTCCCATAGCATATAAACCGCGACGTATGCGAGCAAAGAGAGACTGCAAGCAAGACAGAGCAAAAGAGCACATTGTCGGAGGATAATTGTATGAAAGGTGAGCCAAGAAGGCATCGGGCCCCTGGCTGTGAGAGGTGCGGGGAAAGGAGATGCAGCAAGCACAATTAACAAGACAGAGCTCAAAAGAAAGTGTCCTCTTAATTCCAGTTAATCCACAGTAGTCATCATAAATCAATCGTTAATAGAGGCTTAGAGCTCCTTACAAATGAATCCTGGCTTAAACTAGGCGCTAATGAAGAAAAGTGATAATGACCTGCTTAATACTGCCTTTTGCTTCTTCCCGTTAAGGCATAGGAACTTCCCTCTTCCAATGCCCGTCTGATTTGGCTTCTGCTTCTCGATTCAAATGGCTAATGATGGCTTAGAAGCTTGGCTTAGGTTAGGCTCCGCTAATGGTTTGAGATTAGGCTTGATTTAGAGAGCTTTTGATTCATGAATCGATAGATTAGGCTTAAGGAGAATAGGATTAGCTAACTTATGAGAGCTTAAGAGATTAAGCTTGGGGAATCAAATAAGGTTTTGATGGTATGTGAGGTTAAAAGTCGGTTAACGATGGCTTAAGATGTTAAGAGCATGTTAAGGATGTCTCAAGAGGTTAAGAGCATGTTAACGATGGCTTAAGAGGTTAAGAATATGTATTTTCCAAGGTTTCTCATAGCTTATGGGCTTTTAATGAAAGCTTAAGAGCTAGAGAGAGATGAAAGAAAATGAGGACCTTCAAATTAACCACACGACCCCTTTTGTAGGTTGCCCCACCTTTCCTTTCATGACTTTCACTTGCTAAATAAGGCAACACCCATTAGCGACGTCGCTAATGGGTCCCTTCCCTTAGTGACGTGGAAAGGCTGAAACTCGACCAGCGCCGTTTGCGGCGGGACCAGTGCCAAAAAGAAGCGCACTGGCTTTCCGGGCATTTTTCCTTTTCTACAGCGAGGTCGCCCGAGCACCACATCGCCCTGTGCAATGTCCTCTACCGCCTCCTCGCTACCTGCGCGCTGCCTGGCTTCACGCCATTTTTTTCTTTTTAATACTTTCCTTGGCTTCACACCCTTTTTGAGTTAGGGTACCCATTTACAATGGGCGGACATAAGCCTTTTGGGCGGCCACTTACGAAGGGCATCACATTTGTATACATACCGACCAAGGTGACATTTCTTTACAAAGAACATCCTTTTGTGCTTTCGTAATAGCACCACATTTGGCATTCATATCGGCCAAGGCTTTGCAAGCTTCTTCATTGGCGGCCATAGTCATTGTAAGGGAATCACATTTGACATAAATATCGGTTAAGGCATTGCCTCCTTGACATCATTTTCCACATCCACTGATTAGCAATATCACCGTGAATTCTACTGCCCACTCTAGTGTGTTGAATGGCACCATGGCTTCCAAGATGCAAGTATCTGTGTCCGTAAAAGCTAGACATATGATAAAAAATGCTTCCACATCGGCCCACATTTGGCATACACATCTGGCACCACACTACATTAAGCCAGATGAATGCGACTGATCAGGGCGACAAGGGCGGTTCGAGCCGGGCCCCCGGCGATACTTAAACTGGCCATATCTTGCCAACCGAAATATCGATCACCGAAAGACCGACTCGCCCTAGAAATTGAGCACTTCAGCTTGATGTATTCATTCCAGTTTTTCCCCCTCAGCGGCACTTGCCCAATCCGGTACGGATCTGCTAGTGACTCAACTTAAAATTGTCATAACTTCTTATCCGTAGCTCCAATTGACGAGCCGTAAAGACAAGCATGTAGAGCCTTTTTAGTGCTTCAACTTGGATTAATAAAATTGCTGCTATGACCACTTCAAGAATAATCACTGTTTAGTATTACCAAGACATCTTCTAACCTTTAGAGCCACATTTGGCACACTTTCAACTTAAAATTGGCTTGTAAGCAAGTCCTTATAACTGTTGATTAATCATGTAGGATTCAAATAATCTTGATTAGCATTCCTTTGTTCATTTTCTTGTCATGGGAGCGGAGCGGCACGACAACGTGCAGACACACCTCCTAGAGTAAAGTGCTACGCCAACACGGTGAGAGAGAAGAGAGGAGAGGGGAGAAGAATACACATACATTGGGTGCAATCTCCCCCCGTGCAAGAGTGAGAATTTCCCTCTTGCACGTATTTATTTATAGATTTCTTGAATGCCCAAAAATGAGTACAAACTGGGCGGCTGGACATAAATGGCCAAAGCTCATAAAGAGCACTTGGATAATCAAATATACATAAAATGTAATATCCTTCTGCATAATCCATTATCTGCTGATGCTTTTTCCATCTGTCAACTGCAATAGATAATAAAATATCAATTCTATAACATACCTCTCCGTTGGAAAGCAACTGTCCTCAGTTGCGAAGATAAAAGTCTGCAAACAATGTTTAGAAATCTATATTAAATAGTAAAAGAAAACTCCCTAAAATTAGATACATTGGTTATGCCTGTCGTCATCCACATACTACCTATTCTAGTGTCCCATACCACTAGAATAAGCAGTATATGTCATACCCTGATGAAGCAGGATATCATTGGTCACACTCATCTTTGTATAAATCAATTCTCATCAATCTCAAGTTCACTTTCATAAATACTATGGCGATAGAAAATCTTCATATACCAATTCCAAATCCAGTTCCAAACCCAAATCCAAAATATTTTTAATTTTCTATACCCGGGTAACAAAATCATACCAGTTATAGTGGTGGCCAGCCACTGCAGCATGAATTTATGGTCGGTGTTGCCTCATCCGGCGAGTCTACACCAATAAAGCGTGCTGCCTAAATTGGCAAATCTTCACTAATGCTGCCTAAATCACCGAATCTGCATTGGATATTGTATAAAAATCATAAATCTAAAGTTTATTAATGTGCTGCCTAAATCGGCGGATCTGCACCAAGATGAGTAGCTACACACTACCTAAATCGGCGAATGTGTATGTCCATGACCAATGGACTAGACAAGACATAAAAATTACAAACATTATCCTGGTACCAAGCTGGAGTATGTTGGAATGCAAAATTGTGTATCAAATATTAACGATCAACTCAGCTCACATAGTTTCATGACCAATCATCTCGATATATAAGTTTCAATTATATAAGTACAAACCATAACGTAAAATCTAACTTATTTTGCAGCTTACAACATAATGTTAAAAATTGAAAGAACCTCTGCCCTCTGAAGACAAGAAAACACGTATCAAGAGCCTGTGCAATCATGCTCCCTCGTTGATCCATGCCTTGGTGAAGGCATTGCGATTCGCACATGACGAGGGAGTGATCCACAATGATCTCCATCCATGGAACATCATGTTGGACTTTACCAAGGATCTCACTCCCCGTATTGGAATAATTGATTGGGGATTGGCTCTGCGTGTTGGCTTAGAGACACAAAAGACCAAAAATACCGATGGAAACAGGCAAAAGCTTCATCCTTGGCGAGCTCCTGAGTTACTAGATGGCAAGAATTTATGCCCATGGACCAAGGCCACAGATGTGTACGCCATAGGATGGGTGATATGGCAATTTTGTAAGTTTTGTGGAGAGTTATCTGACTACTACAACACAGATTGGTTCAAACATAAGGTTTCAGTGGAGGTACAAGCCATATCTAGGATTGTTGTGGAAGGTTGGGTGAGGAAGAAATCCACAGACATAAAGACCTTGGAACTTTTGGACGAAGAATTAGAAAGATTTGAAGCCCAGCCAGAACGATGCTTACACCCTCCCTCTGAAATGAGTGTAGCCTTTTTTTGATGGATATATGATATACTTTATGAAGCAGGGTTTTCTGAGACTTTTGACTTATAAAAGCACTTTTAAAAATTGGGTCTTATGCGCCATGGATGATGTATGAGTAATAAAAACACTTTTTTATATCTCAATAGACAACAAATTTTCTATGAGTTTTGTTTTTTCTCTGAAGTTTCAAGCAATAAGCCACGTGGAGTCACTGATTGTCATTCATTGATTTATAAAATGGTGGTTACTCTTATATCAATTGATTTTCGTAAGATGGTGGTTATTCTAATATCAATTGATTGTTGTAAAATGGTGGTTAAAATTATAGCAATTGATTGTCATAAAATGGTGGTTACTCTTATAGAAATTGATTATCATTAAGTTTGTATGCCGTAACTGAAGTATAGTGTTTAATCAGGATATGGATAATGATAATCAAAGGTCTAAGCACGCTTTTGAGAGTCTCAGATCCATGTGTCAAGGTGGTGGAGTGAACGACACCGCTCGAATTGCAGCTCGTTGCTCCCAGTGGGCCAACCGAGTGGGTACACAATGGAAAGAGGTGAACACTAGGATTGACCGAGAAATGGTCAAATCCATATGGCCAGGCGTTTGCTGATGACAACATCAAGAAAGGCCGACTCAAGCTATCACAATGCATTAATGCAGACATACGAGAAAATGGAGACAACATATATCTCGATGTTATGGGTCATCCTATGCATCATAAGATGTTATGCATGCATTATGTCTTGGGTGAAGCAGTGGACTTTAGCTCAAGGAGACCTCACATGATGGTTGAGGACATTCGCACTACTGCAATCACCGTCACACGGCAAGAGATGTCATTGGCACTAGAAGGTGCATCAATGGAAGTGCACCAAGTTAAGGAGCAGCTTCAAACTCAACTTAGGCAAGCATCACAAGCTACACAAGGCTCTCATGCAGAAGAAACCCTAAATAGAGACTTGCAAAGGGAGGTGAAGGTGCTATCTCGCCACGTAAAAGAGTTAGAGAAGACTATAAAAAAACAAAATGCTGCCACATTGATTGAGCACCCAACATCTATTGAGGCCCCTCCAGCTTCTGGTGAGCACGGTGGTCCTTGCCCCATATGTAGATCATTCTTTCATGAGTGGTGTGGTCACTTGAGCTTGCCATGCGGACATATGTATCATATATCATGCTTGATGCAAAGCATGATGAATAACTTTCATTGTGCTATATGTGAGTATGAGATATCCAAAAAGCTATATGCAATGTTCAAAATGTCTGAAGACTATAATAAGCTTAAAGGTCAGCGTGAACAGGAGAATGAAGATATTCTCACAAATATTTCACTATCACTTGGATAGTTTTTGTAACATTTGAAAACATTTACTCGTTGTCTTGCTAGAATTTATTAGTGAATTGTGAATTGTCTTCACTTCAACTTCAATTATGATATGTGATAATGCAATGATTTGTTAGGGCTTTGTATATTATGAAGCTTTAATAGTGATTTGTGGCCTTGTAAAGGTTTTTAAGGGCTTCGTTTATTATTAAGCAAATGTCTAAACCTTAAACTAAATATAAAAAAAAGCTTGTAAGATAAACAGTTTCTGAACTTAACCAGAAGTCACTCAATGGATTCGATAATCTATTAATTAAACCACCGTCGCTTGCTACGACGGGTCAAAGTTGGTTCAATTTCCAAATTCTCTTCAATCTCTTATAAAGTACATGTAGTTTCTACTTCATGAGATTCCCCTTGCAGCTCACTGTCTTCATCCACCTCATCATTGGTTACATCATAAGTCCAGCGCGCCATCTCCTCTTTGTAGTTCTCATCTTGCAATCTTGCCAATAGCCGATGCTTGTAGTACATATACACCAAATTTTCAGCTCTTGAATTTAGAAGGCGGTTTCTGATGGTGGAATGTACATATTTATATGTACTCCAGTTTCTCTCAGAACTTGAATTGGATGCACATTGGGCTAGGATTCTAAAAGCTAGGCGTTTAAGGATGGGTGCACTACCACCATTCATCATCCACCACTTCCACACTGGTTGCTCCGTGGCAAGTTTCTGCACAAATTCTGTACCAAACTTACCCTCTTTGAGTTTAAACTTCGTAAGATCAGTAACAACTGATGCATGATCATCAGGATCATCATAAAACCTGCCTATCACATCATAAAAGTCTTCCAGCACCTCCTCATCAAGTTTGTTTATTTCCATTGCCCAATACTCTAGATCCAATAAGAAAGCTACGCGGTGTAGTGGACTATGTGCTCCAACCCATCGACCATGCACATACTTTCTCAAAATTTCTCTCCTCTTTTGAGTGAATGGTGTCTTCGAAGGCTTCACAATTGGCTCCTGGGGCTCCTCTGGATTTGCAAGGCTTTCTTGAACAGTCCACCAAGCCATCCACACCTTACCTATGTTAGGTAAGGCAGAATCCAATTGGCGTAATGCAAGCATAATTGGCATCATGACATTGTGCACATCCACCACATCATCCCAGAAGTGGCGATCAGCTAGTAGATCTCTCATCACCCCTATTTTGCTTTTTATCTTCTCCCTTTGACCAGCCTCCCATTCTGAAAAAGTGGCACAAACAAATGTCTCCATCACAACATTCTTATTTTTTATTAGTGATTCTACTGTATAGTAGTTGGTGCAAAATCTAGTTTCGCACGGCAGTTTTAACATTGTAGACATCCTCTGACGGTACATGTCAAGAACCCTCTGACGCTTCAAAACAAACTTGACTATTAAGCGAGCATTGTCTACTATCCATTTGAACCACTCTGTGTCCTCCCTCTTGTACCAATCTTGCAATACCAAGTTCAAGTTGTGTGTACTACAACCATCACTATATAGGTGAGAGAAGCGACTTTCAAGTATCCTACCTGCAGCCTTGCAATTTTTGGCATTGTCCATGATTACTTGGATAACATTTTCTTTTCCAAGTTCCTCAACTGCGTCGCCAATGATGTCAGCTATAAAACTGCCAGACTTTATTTGACCAGAGCTATCCACAGCTTTGATAAAACATTCACCACAAGGACATACAAGCATGATGTTGATCAATGGCCGCCTTTGAAAGTTGGACCAACCATCACTAACTATGGTGTATCCAGATTGTTCTGTTGCATTTAATATTACCCTTTCAATATCCCTTTGTGTGCTTGTGTAACATTTATCCAACAGTTGGTTTCTCATATGGTGATATTTTGGAGGGGTAGATCCAGTACCATACTCCCCAATGCGTTTCCAAGCTGACTTCCATGCATCATGGGTGACAATGGCCAATGATCCCCTAGTGAAATAGACGGCTTTAGCTACTGCAAGTTGTGCTTCTTCTAAGGCAAGTGTTTTGAAGCTCGTCTGTAAGATAACCTGTCTACTTTTTGACGATCCTACCTGAAAGTCAGGAGATCCATGGTTTGGAGGTGTAGTTCCATCGATATGAGAAGTTGGTTCCCTGCTTTGAGTACTTCCATTGGTGGGCGTTACACCCAATGATCCCTCATACTGGTTTGACCTTATCGATACCGGGGTGTGATGGTCGAAAGTAGAGAGTTTTGATCTTTTGCTCATGGAAATTAGCTTACCAATTAAAGCTTTTAAGCGCATAGCTGCTTCTTCTGCACCTAAGCCCTTGCACTTTCCTCCTTGGATTGTGGTATTGCCACCTAGCAAATGATCCCTTATTCTTGGTGCTCCTCCAGATTTCTCTTCGCCACAAAAGTTACATTTCCAATCTTGATACTTATTTAAATTTGTGACAAAATTCCATTCGGGTCCTGGAACTTTTCCACCTGCCTTTCGCTTGCCCTGTGAAGTGGTTCCCTGCGAAGCAGGACCTAGCATCGAGGTAGGAGGTCTCCTCAAAGAAGCCAAGCTTGACACACCAACATCACCGCTCACATTCCTGGTGGAAGACATACTTATTGGATACCTGCATTATCAATAAACATAGCTCAATATGCTATCTCTTCTTTCAAGTATTATTCAAACCAAACATTAGTGTTATAATCAATATCACACACAAGCGTAGTAGTGAAGCCTGAAGGGAATAAACCTCAATCTACTCAAACATGAGCATGCAAATACAACGGTGAATCAAATATGTGATCAGTCCATCCCAAAAGTAGAGATATCGACCCAAAAATTCACCTTCCTACCCCTTTCATGAATCAGTCCAATCCAAAAAAGAACTAATGACCCATGATTGGAGCTCTAATCGAAATAGCAAGCAAATATAGCAGTGAATCAAACATGTGATCAGTCCATCCCAAAAGTAGAGATATCGACCCAAAGATTCACCTTCCTACCTCCTTTCATGAATCAGTACAGTCCAAAAAAGAACTAATGACCCATGATTGGAGCTCCAATCGGAATAGCAAGCAAATACAACGGTGAATCAAACATGTGATCAGTCCATCCCAAAAGTAGAGACATCGACTCAAAGATTCACCTTTCTATCTCTTTTCAAGAATCAGTTCAGTCCAAAAAAGAACTAATGACCCATGATAGAAGTTCTAATGATCAATATAGCAATCAATTTAGCAAATATAACGGTGAACCAAACATGAGATTAGTCCATCCCAAATGTAGAGATATCGACCCAAAGATTCACCTTTCTATCTCCTTTTAAGAATCAGTTCAGTCCAAAAAAGAACTAATGATCCATGATCAGAGTTACATTAAGTTTTAATTTTTTTTAAAGACTATTCATTTTTTTACCTTTAGTTTTTCTTCTAAATTTTAAAGGATGACCAAATCTAGAGGAAGCGGTGATGTGATGTGATGTCTACTATAGGGTTATATAGAGCTGCCCAATATGGAGGGGGTACAAGACGGGGCCGACGGGATTCTTGCTTTGCCCGCCAGGACCGCCGAGTTTCTTTATAAGCCCACCGGGCCTGCCGGGATTGTTAGTTGCCCCGCCGGTTCTACGTTTTCTACCGATTTTTGTAAGTCATGATATTAGATATGTTATTAACATGAAAAATAGTGATAATAACAACAATAATTAACATTTAACAAAATGCGTCATCGCGTAATTAAAATCCCTGGCCACAAGATTTAGCCTGTGACAACTCGGATGATGATCATGTAGACCACATTCCCAATGAGGTAATGTTTGAGCCCGAGATTGATGAAATGATTGAAACCATCATGGATTCATAAAGGCTTATCTATGATGATATGAAAAATGAAGCCCATACGCCATTATATGATGCAGCACGTGTGTCTAGATTGAAGGCGCTACTGGTTTTTCTCAACATGCGGGCAAAGTTTGGATGGAGTGACACTAGCATCACAAGGCTTTTCAGGTGATTTATTACAATGTGTTTATTAGATAAAAAAACTCTAGATGTATAATGATCTGATAGATTACTTACACAAGTATACTGCATTTTTTTCGTTGTGTAGATTGCTCAAAGAGCACATACTTCCAGCTGATAATGTAATGCTAGATTCCAGAGAGGAAGCAAGAAAGATCTTGCAAAACTTGAGGATGGATTACAATTCAATTCACGCTTGTCCTAACGATTGCATTCTTTTCAGATGGGAATACATAGACATGAAGAAGTGTCCATAATGTGATTCTGAGAGATATCGAGTAGATCTCCACGGAATAAAAATTCCACAAAAGGTTTTGCGACATTTTACTCTACTTCCTCGCATCAAGCATTTCTTTGACTGTAAGTCCATGGCCTCCCTAGCATCATGGCACGAGGAGAATAGATCTTCGGATGGTGTGCTACGAATTTTTGCAGATTGCGCAGCCGGGAAATATATAGACAATACATGATCGGATTTTACCAGGGAAGCTCGAAATTTGCGCATAGGCCTGGCCATGGATGGAGTAAATCCATTTGGTCAGAGATCAACATCTTACAGTGCATGGCCTGTTGTCATCGTCAACCTGAACATTCCCCCAAGGTTGACTACCAAAAAGGTGTACCTGTGGCTAAGGTTGATTATGCCGGGGCGGTATAAAGTGAAAACTATGGATGTGTATCTTCGTCCACTATTGGAAGAGCTACAACAATTGTCAATTGGCATAGAAGTGGTGGATATGAGCCCACATGCAGGTTGACAGAATGCTTTGATCAGAGGCATTCTAATGTGGACTATGCATGACTACCCCGGACTAACAAAATGCTCAGGTGATTTACACTCAAACTCAAACACTGTAAATCGTGGTTTTTCTCAATCTTATATATTGTCATGTGTATACATGCAGGGATTTAGATAAGCGGATACAGAGCATGTGTCACATGTGGAGTTATGTTGAGCTATGCGAGGATGAGAGAGAGACCTCTTAATGCCATAAATATTGTATTTGAACAATTTTGCTCCGTTTTATAATATATATTGTATTCACGTGGCTTTCTATCCATTCCTATCTATATGCTATACTTGAGAAATTTAAATTGTGTTTAATCGTCATTGTGTCCACCCCAGGTACGTATGCTCCAGGTATGTTCTCACAAGCAGGGACACTCCTTGGTGTGTCGTGAAAGTCTGATATGCCAACGGGCACTATGCTCCGAGTGTGATGGAGACTGAGGCTACAATCGCGAAGGAGGTGATCCGTCTCTCCTCATAGATGATGCTCGTCCCTCCACTAGATCGCACTCGGAGAGCAGTGCTTTTACAAGATACGTGGAATGCACACGGGAGACAAATTCACAAGAAATTCATAGGAATATCTCTACATAGGAATCCCTCCCCCTTTATGAATCCTCTCTCTCTCTCTCTCTCTCTCTCTCTCTCTCTCTCTCTCTCTCTCTCTCTCTCTACTTGTCCATGTTTTTTCTCATTCATATTAAGATTAAATATTCACGTGTTTAATGCAGGGATGGATGATGTGAGTTTCTTGCTTCTTCGTCACCCTAGTAGCAGAGGTGGTACGAGGAGCGTCATTGCTCTGGAGCACAATCACGTCATTCTACTCCTTCAACGTCTCCCTCTATTTCGTAGCATTCATCGTGCTCCAAAGCTTTGGTGTCGACAAGACAATTTTCACACTCGGTTAGGCACCGACGCTCTAGTGGTGACGGCGGCGGTTGCTATGGCAATGCCGCTGCTGATGCGTCGACAGCACCTCGTGTTCAACGAGGCTCCTTACCTTCCCCTTCTTTGCCCTAGCCACAACATCACCATCTACGCTGCCAAGTTTTGCGCGGCTATCGGCATATCCTAGTTACAAACCACTAGCTACTTCTCCAGGAGTCACCCTAGTCGAAACTCCTCGCTCCGGGTCCCAGACTCCAGTGGAGACACCTGACGTCCATACCCCATCGAGAGGCTACTAGAGACCCCATTAGAGACACCTAGGTACATGCGTCACAGGCGAGAGGGCTTACCGTACTCGATCGACATCAGCAACGACATCATCTTGGATGACGAGGTGATCTCGTGCATGCGCGGTCTTTGCTCTCAGGTGTTTAGAAACTACATACTAAACACCTGGAGTGAAGTGCTAAGTGAATTAAAAGACAGAGTCATCAACATGCTGAATGACTAGTTTCCTGTGTAAAGTCGGGATGAGCGCTTCAATGAAGACCTGATGAAGGTTCGAATGCGCGAATACTGCAAGCACAAGCGTTCTGAAGTACAACAAGCAAACAAGCATGGGTGGAACATACCAGATTGACTGGCCAAAGAAGATTGAAAGAATGCGAAGCGAACAACGTGCGAGAATCCTGCTAAGTGGAAACAATAAAAGGAGGCAGCCAAAGCACGAGTAGAGGCAGGGAGCTTGCACCACTTTGGGGAGCAATGGGTGGGCAATCATTTAAGGCCGATTTCGTAAGTGTTTTTGCATTGCTCTTTAAAGTTGGAAGTTAAGTCTATTTGTACTTTTAAATTTTTACAAAATGGATTCTTTGTATGTTTTGAACAATGGGCGATGACATGACCTGACCCCACACCGTTCGAGCGCGAGTACGCAGGCAGAAAGGGTTTAAACGCCGTCATGGACATTCTGAGTTCTCACGACGGCATGGTTAGTATTTCACTTTACTCTTTTACATTTGTTTTATTTTAATGATAAGCTAAGAAAATAGATTTTTTTGTAAATTATACGTTTATACTTGCCGAAAGTCTTATTGTTTTTTCTGCAAATTAATCCGACAGCAGATACGCCGCTTGGGCGCGATGAGACGTTTGATTAGACGACATCGGTCTAGCCGTAGCCCCGGCTTGCTCCTTAAGAGTTCTTCTGTTTGAACATGGTGTTCACAATCAAGCCGTTTTAATAGCATTAGTTTTCTTTTGTCATAGCATGTATAATGAGATGCCATGTATATGTCTTTTTGTAACTATGAAAAACCATGTATTTTCTCAATAATGACAATGGTGTTGTAACTATTACATTTGCAAAACTTAACAATCAAGTGATTTTGCCTATGATGTGTAGAATTGTCATTGATTTACTTTTGTTAGTTTACTTTTGTCAGTTTTGTATCTTTATTTTGCAAACAACACTATGCATGATGGATTTTATGGTTATATTGTCTCGTGGGTGACTACTTTGGGTCTATACCTTGAACTTTGTTTCAAAGGTGAATCTGGACAAACGTACGTCCCTATAGGCGTCGCTATAAAAATCTTTGCAACATCGTTACCTACGTCGCTATAGAAGGCCTGTAATCGTTGCTATCTACGTCGCTATATAGCAACGTAGATAGTGACACATATAGCGACGTTCCCATAGTGACGCTATTAGCGACGGTCTTAGCGATACGAGGGAGTATAAAAACCCAATATATTTTTGTTGGTAAAACTGTCAAAAGTGCACACAACCTCTTGTAGTGGGAGCCTTTCTACACTCTCTTTTTACTACATAAGTATCCTTAGTCACATGGCAAGCTAATGATAATAAACTTTATTTTTATTATTTCTGTTAGGCTCTTGTAAGAGGGTGTTGACATTTGTGTACCTCTGTCTTTACATAAGGACATTGAGCATTGTATCAAGCATTATTTTTTATGCTTTTGAAATATACTGTGATCTAAAAGTTCATTGTTGCATTTTTTTCCAAACAACATAATATTTTATTGGACACGATACCACATGTTTTAAAATACTTGTGTCCCTCTCTCTCTCTCTCTCTCTCTCACACACACACACACACACAAAGAAGCCTTCTTTCATGAAATAATAGCCTTATGCAAGCCATAGTGAATTTTCACCTTGTCTTTAATGCATCACATTTGGCATACTTTGCTATTACCAAACACTTTATTTTGTGTACATTTTGACCAGAGAATTGTCTTGCATTCCATATTTTCCCTAGCCATTGGAAGCTTTGAGAATGCAAACGTACTAAGTGACAGCTTGGAAAAAGGCCTTCACATTGCAGATTTGGAAAACAACTAACTGTGAATTCTCTCTCTCCACGTTTATCGAGCGTTTGTCATAGCAGGGAATCATTACATTCCAAGATACAATGTCCTTGGATTTGTTTAGCTCTTGCAATAATATAGATGCATTAAAGATAACTTTTTCCATCTTTTCTGAGCATGAACATGCAACTACCGTGTAGTTGAAGCTTGTGCAGAGACACACTCCTATACCCTTGCCCACACCTATATATTCTAGAGAATTCTTAGTTGGCCAACGAGAAGGCAACCTTTGACTCTATAAATGAGAAAATAGGGTGAAAGAGAAGCAGATACCCAATAGAACCATGGGGAAAAAATGGCAAGGCTAGGGAAAATACTCCCTACTTGTAGGAGTTTGATGGTTATGGAACTAAGCCAAAACCCAAGCTAAGAATGGCAAAATAAATCTCGACAAGAGAAAACTACCTCATTGTGGCCGGCACAACCACAAAACAACCCTTACTCCTTGTCACATGCTCCCTTGGAGAAACTAGGACCGCCTGGAAAAATCTAAAGAGATGCCATCTTAACCCTAACAAACCAAGAGAACACACAATGGGCATGGAGGCACAAAGTTGCTCTTCTTCTTCTCTACATAAGATGATAAGTTTTAACAAGAATAAGTGGTAAATACAACTCAATAAGAACTATGTACAACAATCAATGTGAAACCGCTAGTGAGTGAGCTGTCAAGATAAGTGGGCATAAGTCTCTATAGGCAGACCGTGGTGGTAATGTAGACGAGAAGTCATCCATGCATGGCATGTATCGATCTTGATATCTTGATACAAAAAAATGTAACAGACTTAAATTTCAAAATCTTAAAAATGAACCTAGTCTATTATAATGCTTGGGAAGACCTAGAGCAAGTTGGCAATGAGTGAGTTGGTGCAAAACATAGAGAATTATGTCCTAGTCTATAATGCCATTGAGTGTGTTTCATGAGAGTGCCATGTATTAACATTTTGGTAAGACTTAAGCCCTGTCTGTAGCTACTTCAGGGAGAGGGGGGGGGGGGTCCTTTGAATACTCTATTTGAATACTATATGATATGCTTCTGTATCATGTATAACATGGCTATCTACACACTACCAAGGATGTTGGACCATCTTATGCCCCCTTATGATACTTAGTGTCTCAGTCGCTAGCTAGCGAATAGAATTTAACATTTTCAATTGCAATAAGACACTATGGACTTGAAGCATGCTATCAATTACTTTGATGTACAAGGATATAAAGATAATATAAATGTATTGATATGGGTACGTTGCTCTTCATTGAATTTTATTTAAGAGTTTCTAGGTGCCCTCTCTACATCCTCTACATCCTTCTACACAAGATGTCACTATTTGATAGCTAGACAGAAAACTTTATAACCACTTGAGGATAGACTTTCATTATTTGGTAATATATGAAGCATCCAAGATATAATTGTCACTGCCTTGAAGTGGATGCATAGAGAGTATTTGCACATGTCACCTTGGAAGGGAACCAAGGAAGGAGTGCTACCAAAATTAGGCCTTACTTCTTGGCTGCGGCAACACGCGGGTCACATTCTAGTACACTACAATAGTGTTAAAACTAAAGTCATAGAAAAATGCCCTCATTAGGCCAACCCTTGCTGACTGATGTAATATTTTGTGCGAGATGGCACACATGAATGGGCTATGCCCCTATTGGTTAGTGGCTCAAAAATTCCTTCCTTTTCCCTTATAAAATGAGTCTGTCTTCACTACTTAAAGAACTGATCCGGGCTCTTATGTACCCAGAGAAATACATTCAAGTCTATATTAATGAATAAATTTCCACAGTTGTTGCAAATAACCGAATTCAAGAAGCTTTACATTCTTATACACAAGAAAACAAGACAAATTTTTCATACCCTTTGCATGGAAAAGGTTGTTACTAGCTTCTGTCTCTGTAAATTGCAAGACAGAAATTTGGACAGAGAGAGAGAATGTCAAAGAGAAGTTTCATGAAGGTCAGTCATGGCATTGCTGCAAATGGCAGCCGAAGAACCAGGGCAGCGAGCATACTGTTGCGAGCAAACAAAAGTCGACTGGCTATGGTGGCACATTAAGGTGGAAGGAGCAGATTTTAGAGGCACCACCGGCAGGTTGTCACAGGTACAAACCTCGATCATGAAACCGTCTGGGTCGTGGAAAAAGATCTGGTCCACAAGAATTCCACTCTCCTCCACTTGGACCCTTTTGTGACGGACGCCGAGCTTTTCTAAGCACTCTTCAATGTCATCCACATCTTGGCAGGCTGTCTGCAGTCAAATGACATCAATGGAAGCTACAATACCATACCGCAAATCATGTTAACTGCATCAAAAGAATAGGGTAGGTCTTACTTACTTGGAAAGACATGTGATAGTCTTGGGGATCGATGTCGTCCTTCTTTGGTAGCTGTGCAGCAGCTTGTGGAGACTCAATCAAGTGAATTCCAAAGCCATAGTTAAAAAGCCTGCATGTTGGCATTCCGATTAACAATCAACCCAAAGCTTGAAAAAGGGCAAAAAATAGATTGCGCACATGGGCATGTGCAAGGAAACAAGGTTTGTGCATTTAGGCAAGGAATCCAAAAATGCAGCCTAATTTGTAAGCTTGGCTCAATGCTTATAACCACAGCATGACAACTGTAGCTGCAAGCCGCCCTTCCATGTGCAAACGCACTTCGGAAGCAGGATGATATCCCCAGGTGCCATAAATTGAGCCATCAAAAGGAAAATGAAAAAAGCTCTCTCTCTCTCTCTCTCTCTCTCTCTCTCTCTCTCACACACACACACACACACACACACACACACACACTTGTTTTTTTTTTTGCGCAACTCTAGAGCAATGCGTACCAGGCACCGTCGAAGTTGAAAGAGCCTGGGCGTTTGATGGGCACGAATCCGAGGACGCGTTCGTAGAACTCCACAGACTTCTCTGCAGAAGCACAGAGCAACGAGATATGGTTGACAGAGGATATGGGCAATGGAGGGGGGGTTTCTTTGCTATCCATGAGCAGGAATAAGAAAGCAGCTCAGAGAAGAGAGACAGAAATGGCGGAAAATATAAACACGAAGAAAGGAACAAAGAGAAAATAAGGCAGAAAACAGCGCAGAAGAAAGAGGCTTGTGTGTGTTTGTCTGTGTGTGTGTGTGGTGAGCTTGAGAAGGTGGGAGGTGATGGGAAAAAATGCAGCTGCGAAAATGGAGAGGTGGGACAACACGTAGCGGCTAACGAGCTGCCTGAGGTGTCGCCCGTAGTTTTAACCTTCTAGTAGGTCTAGTTAAAAGTTTCTTTGTTTCACGCACCTTCACATGGCACACTCCAATTGAATGCCACCTTTCCACCGCTTCATGGAGTGTAGGTTTTTTTATTAGCCTACACTAAATCTCGCTTCTCATGGCCAAACCTCGTAAGTGGGCTCTTGTTCTCTTTTCTCGTGAACCAAATCTCTAGATGGACTCGTACTATGCAAACATGTATGTGGTCCGGCCAGTCATCCGTCTCCATTGGACTCCGTTCAGTGGCTTCGTGGTGGTCTATTGGCTCTTACAATAGACGATCCCCCATAATTAGTCTGCAAGGATCTTCTGCATCAAACAAGCAACATCATTTCTCTTCGTCTTCTTTCCAGCTCATTGTGTCCATTTAACAAGTTTGCAGCCATCATCTAGCTTTCATGTGTTGACACTATTTGTGAGCTACAGTCAGTAAGCCAATCCCTTCCCTTGTAGTTCCATTAGCCACCTTCACTCATTTGTGCAAGGTAAGTATCCACGTTCATGTTAGTGTATCTATGACACGAGGCTTTACGATCGAGGTTAAATCTAACATTTCAATTGTAATAAGGAGAAACAAATTCATGCAACTTTTACAATGATGTGGTAGTTATTCTTTGAAAGAAGTTGAAATGTTAAATTTAAAAAGGCTCCTAGGAAAGGAAAAAGGGGGGTGGGGGGGGGGGGGGGGGATAAATCCAGGAGGAGTACATCTCAATGGTTGAAGCCATAAGTAGCCTAAGGGTTGAATTGAGCGTAGATAGGGACTTAAGCCAAAGCTGCCATCTAGTTGACTCTCAAATTTCTTTCAGGAGGAGAGCATTAGAATCTTTTATGCTAGCAACAGGGATTTTATTAACGTGATCACAAACATGTGAACACGTTAATAACATTGAGTGATCCCATTCAAAACACATGATCACATTAAATATTCACATGACTTTCCATTAACCTATAGATATCATCCAATTCCGAAAACCCGCTGGGATTTTTTCATTTCTTAACGGGTACGGTTTAGGGTTCACATAGTTTCCTAGTAAGCTTGTCGGGAAAAACACATACCTAGGTGGGGTTTTGATGGGTTTCCACATCACCACTTATTGTTTTCTTTGTGATCACGTCAATTGTGATTATGTGAATGTGATTATAAACATTGTGATCACAAGAAATTTCACATGATCACATGAATATCAAATCCCTGGCTAGCAATGTATAGTTCTGAGGCTCTTTTTAAGTCATGAGCAATCATAAACACACGATTCTAAATCGTATTGTTGAATACAAAAGAGTTACTATAAACCCATATATGTCAAAGATATATCCTCCCTCCATACATTCCATAATAGGATTTTCCACCCCTACTTGCTTATGAGCATCCTTTAGGGTTGTTGGGGTGGTTCTCTGCCGCGCTCCTCTACCTCATGAGTTTGGGGGGCTCCAAGGAGGAGAGTATTGTGAGGGAGTCTGTGTGCAAGCATCGTCGGGTTGCCGGGGTATTGAGGGAGATTTGTCACAATGCGTGGGGGTTGTCTCTAGGAGAGGGCACCTGGCTGCTCAACCTCCATCCCAGAGAAACTCCTCAACCAGTCCTTGTCTTTTTGGATGTGATGGAAGGTGCCCCCCCCTGGCTTCGGCAAAAAGGCTCCCAAGACACGTGTGGTCTGCAACGATAATTCTTCTTCGGCTTGCGGTCAAGCAGCAGTTTGTTGCTGGAGGGCCTCGCAGGAGGCTGGTTCCTTTATGTGGGATTTTTGTGCATGGATGGGACTGAAGCAAGAAGGTGGTTTAAATCGGGCTATTCTTCGCTTGCTGGATGGTTGAGGCATATTGTTGGCTAGAGGTAGTGGTTTGTGGGTATGGTATGCAGTAGTGTGTTTGTTTGTGTTTGTGTTGCAATGGATTTGGGATTTTGTGGATGCACTTGGTGTCATGGTCGGTTTTTGGATTTTGGTGTCTTGTTTTGTGATCAATGCAGGAGGACAGGGCTCATGCAGGTGTGTGGCAGCTACATGTGCCCTGGTGGCATCTTCTTGCATCATCTTCAGATTTAGTCATTTGCACATGGTTGGGTGGCTCGCGTGTTAGCTGAAGCAGCATTAGTCTTTTTCACTTGATTTGGGTGGCTCCCCGTCCCAGCTAGTGTAACTAATTGGTGGTGGTGGATGCTCCTACTTGGTCTGAGGGGAGCTATGTGTGGAATGTTTTGGTTTTCTTAATACAATATCACTCACAATTGTGAGTTCTGGAAAAAAAAAGGATGTCCAACCTCTTACAAAGACCTAAGAATTTCTTGGGCATTAAGCCCATCCTCATGAGTTGATTGAGAAGCAGATCAGAGCTTATCCAAAAAGGTCTTGTTGTAAGGACCGTTGAAAAAGAGGTGAGGAATGATGGAGTTAGAGGTCTAGGAATGCACACATCTTTGAGATGGAGAAGAAGTTCAAGGCACACAAAAGAGAATGTATTAATATGTGTGCAAATACAAGATAAGATGGCCCTAGAGTGACGGGCTTATATATTAAGCACGGGGAAAAAAACCTCCTAATGAGGGGAAAGAGTGCCCCACTGTTATAATATCTAATTATCCTAAATGATTTTCTCATGTTAAACTAATCATTTAATATGGGGATGTACCAAGGGAGAAAAAGCTAGAATATTGGTTAAGCTGGCAGACCGGCCACAGTAGGGATCCATAGCAGGAAAATAGGGATCCAAAGGGGGGGCCATCTGCAAAAGAGCAATGTGCAACAATGGGCTCCAAAGACCTTAGGGTTAAGCCCATTAAGACTTCCAAAATGCTAAGGTTTCAGAATTCAAAGATAAGTCCAAATGGTCAAGCTTAGTGGAATTGAATGCTTTGTGAGTGTACAGAAAGTCTTCAAGTGGACCTAGATTGATGGGGGTGAGCCCTTTCAGTAGGGGATGAGAGAGAAACACACACACACACACACACACACACTCATGCAAGCCCCTTTACACAAAGGGAATAAGGGACACATGTCAGCTCCCTAGCCCAGTTGCCCCCAAGGTGCACTCAAATCCTATTAGATGGCCATAGAGGTGGACCAATGAGAATTAGGCTTACAATGAGCATTCATCAACCCAATGGCTTGCCTGATTCCTATTGGCCACAGGACAAAGGGGTCCAATGAGGGTTTCGTTGCATTATTTAATTACCTAAAGCTCTTACAAAAGGGGAAAGGGGGACACATGTCACAAGGCTATTACTTATTCCTCTTAATTCCTATTGGCTATAAGCTTGGAAAGGTCTAGTGGGAAGCTAGCAGGAGAATTAGCAAGAGGGGCCAACCAAGATGAGACAAGGAGATGATTTGTGATGGAATTATCATTGACACACACATACTAACTCATGTGTGAATCAAGAATACTCTCTCTCTCTCCTTCTCAAGCTTTAATGGAAAGCTTATCATCTACTCCAAGCTTGGAGAAGGGAGGCCTACACCAACAACTCTTGGCTTTGTGATGCAATTCAACCAAGAGCCAAGCTTCAATGCATGCTCATCTCCTCTACCATGATAATTACTAAGCTATGCTAATATGAGTGACTATGTGAGAAGATGTACATCTTTCTCGTAAGACTACTCCTTCTTCCTCTCAATCTACTCTCATACCCCGCTAGCTCTCACCATCTTCAAAGGTGTGTGAGGTCTTCGGTCTGAGACCATGAGGGAATTGATGTTGTGTTTTATAAGTGTTTTACTTAGTGTTGAAGCTTCCATCTTCATTGCACTGGCTAGTTATTGAAGGAACACAAAGAATTGTATTGTAGAATGTCTCCATTGATGGGGGAAAGCTATAATACAAAGCCTTTTGGAGGGGGGACCTTCTCCATGCAAATCCGGTCCTCAATTTTTGTCAATAGATTCATTTCTCTCTCTTTTGAAGTATTGTTCATGCTTATCTAACTAGGTATTATGCTTTTTGTTGCTCTCTCCACCCAAGCACTCTTGTTATGCTCATTAGGAATCTATTCTAATGAAATGCTCACTATGTTCATGTTATTTTTCTCTACACACAAGTTACTAGGCCATAAATGTTACATTGGTATTAGAGCACAAGGTTTCTCTTTTCTTGCTCAAGAAGGTGTTGGGGTATAAAGCTCAATGTGGTCGCCCAGGTAAGTGGGCGGGCCGCCAGGTATGTACACATATTCTTTTGTAAAAACCTAATAAGAACTCACTATGCTCTACACATTACAGTAGAGCGAGCTCACCATATCGTCGTGCTCTTCTTCTCGCACTCTCTCTCGCGTCGTACTTCCGCTCGTACTCCTTCAACTGGTATCAGAGCTCAGATCAAGGCTCGGGGAAGCATTTGCAGGTAGCCAGAGTCGCCTGCTCAGATTGGAGTGAGATTCTGAGGTCATCTCGGCCACTTTTCGGCTTCGACAAAGTTCTGCGTAGGCCATTTTCGAGTACGTGGTCTCAGTGGGTGCAGATCTGACTCTACAAAATTGGGGTTTCGGCCTACGACTGCAGGTGCTGAGGATATCGTCACTCCCAGAGTGTTGATTTGTGGCTGTCTACACATCGAAGGATGGCTCACAGTTCTTGGAGGCGGTCACATACGATACGGGCGCATCTACACACAGACTGTAGGCGACATTCACTAGTTCATCAGGTAGCTTGTGTTTGCTCCTTGATATTCCAGATTTCATCCTGACATTGCAGGTACTTCCACATGGGATGTATTGTCAGAGATGATGTATGTCTGTTGAGGGTTTGCTGGTTGTGAGTCACGCAGTAAACAACCGCCGCAGCGGTTACAGCATATAGTGAGAAATTTGTGGATGTATGACTTTGTGGGAAGTCTATGTACTGTCAGATTTACTGCAGCCTTTGTTGAGGGTTGAGTGAGGTTTTATTGAGCTGGGGTATTCTCGAATTTTGAGATCCTTTCTGTGATACAGGTCTTGGAGCGATCCCTCGAGCACCCTTAGATAGGCAGCTAGGATGTATTGACTGTGAGTTAGACAGTTGGGATTGCATCTTTGCTTTACTGCCGTTGAGGAATTGTCACAGTCTATGCTTACAGGACAGTGACAAGACAGTGAGAGACAGTACAGGTGCAAGACAGGTTTACCCACAGCTTACAGTGTTAGAGAGACAGTGGTTTTTTGAGCTGTTTTTTGGTCTGTTTTTTGAGTACACCAGAGCCATTTTACAAAGGAGTCTCTGCCAAAATTTATGCAGAATCTGAAGCTTTCTTGGTTCATTTGACAGGTTGATATTGGTTCAGAGGTCAGTTTACAAGGGAAACTCTACCGAATATTTCCCAGGAAAGTAAACTACTGTGAAGTGTAGCTATGGCTGGGTCATAGGACACTGCTCTTTACAATATCAAGAAGCTAGATGGAACCAATTTCCCATTGTGCAAGAAGCAGATTTGGCACGTGTTGGTACAAAAGAAGCAGATAAAACCTACAAAGCTCAAGGGGATAAAACCAGAAGATATGGACGAAGATGAATGGAGCGAAATGGATGAACTGGCACTTTCTACCATTATGCTGACTTTGGCAGAAAGCGTTTACTTCAATGTAGCAGACGAGATGTCGGCTTATCAAGCATGGTTAAAGCTGAGTGATCTTTATGAGAAGCAGAGTGCAGCTTCACAGGTATACTGGCTTAAGAAGCTTGTTGACTTGAAGATGAAAGAAGGGACACCTATGTCCAATCATCTGAATGAATTCAACACCATCTACAGTCAGTTGTCAGCTCAAGGTGTCAAGTTTGATGAACCTGTTGGAGCTATGTTCCTATTGATCACATGGACGGAAAGTTGGGACACTTTTCGCACAGCTTTGAGTAATTATGCACCTCCAGATGGTTTGACCATAGTAGGTGTAGAAGGCAGTCTTCTTACTGAAGAAACCAACAGAAAGACAATGGACCAAGGCAAAGGAACAGCCTTAGTTGTCAGGGGAAGGACCAAAGAAAAGTACAAAGGTGGAAAGAGGGATCAGTCTCGTAGCAAGTCCCGCAGTGCTAAAGGCAAGAGTGACATAGAATGCTACCATTGTGGCAAGAAGGGTCACATGAAAAGAGGCTGCAGAGAATGGAAAGCAAAAAAAGGCAAAGAGAAAGCAGAAGACCATGGTGAGAAGAAAAAGTCCTCAATGAAGATTCAAGAAATAAATGTGACAAACACTGTTGCAGAGGATGACAGTCTAGTGTCAGGAGACATCTACTTTTTGAAGAATACAATGGACTCAGCTCTTCTTACAACATCTGATGGAAATGCACTGAGTGACTGGATTATAGACTCATGGGCATCACTTCATGTGTCTCCAAACAAGGAGTGGTTTACCTCTTATGTGACCACTAAAGATCATGTTCGGCTAGGCAATGGGCAGACATGTGAGATCTTAGGTGTTGGAGATGTTCAACTGAAGTTTCAGACTGGCTCTTATTTCACGCTGAAGAATGTGAGACATGTTCCCGCAATTACAAAGAGATTGATCAGCACAGGTTTACTTGATGATGCTGGCTACGTCACCACTTTTGGACAGAACATGTGGAAGCTGATATCCAAGGGTTCTATGACAGTAGCACATGGAGTAAAGTCTGGCGGACTTTACATGATTTATGTATCAAATGTCTCTAAAAATGTAATCAATGTAACCGAGCAGCCGAAGGTTTCTTTGTGGCATAGCCGGTTAGGACATATGTCCAAGAAGGGAATGGAAATCTTGTCTCGTTCTGGTTATTTGCCTGGCTTGTCATTTAATGATTTTGAATTCTGTGAACATTGTCTGTATGGTAAGTAAACACAGAAGCCACATAAGCATAGAAGCAGTAGAAGAGATACAAAGTTGGCACTTGTTCATAGTGATTTGTGTGGACCTATGCCTAACCTATCTCTAGGGGGAGCTTCTTACTTTATGACATTTATAGATGATTACTCGAGGAAAGTATGGGTTTACTTTCTCAAGCACAAGGATGAAGCGTTTAGTGTTTTCAAAACGTTTGTGACACTTGTGGAGAATCAGAGTGGCAAGAAGCTTAAATGCTTACGCACTGACAATGGTGGAGAGTATGTTTCAAAGGCCTTTCAGGACTTTTGTGAGTCAAAAGGTATAAAATGTGAACTTATTGCTCCTTACAATCCTCCTCAAAATGGTGTTGCTGAAAGGATGAATAGGACCATACAAGAGAAGGTCAGAAGTATTTTGTCTAATGCACAATTGCCAAATGGGTTTTGGGCTGAAGCTGTATCAATAGCTGTTCATCTTATAAATAGATCTTCCTAGCAAGGTTTTGCAGAAGGATTTAGTGGCAGAGATGGTATGGTCAGGCAAGGTGCCCTCATACAAGCATCTCAAAGTCTTTGGCTGTGAGGCATATACTCACGTTGCAAAGGAATTTAGGAACAAACTTGAGCCAAAGAGTAGAAAGTGCATCTTTCTAGGCTATGCTAATTCTGGTGAGATGGGGTACAGACTTTGGGATCCCGAATCCAGAAAGGTTATCCATAGCAATGAGGTTCACTTTAATGAAGCCAAATATCATTCTAAACCAGAGAGGGTTGAGGAGATTAGAAGAGTTTTCTTCCAAGAAAATGGACCTGCACGTGCAAGACAAAATGTCAGGGCTCAAGAGGAGCAAGGACGGGATAGAGTGGAACCACAGGTTGTGGCTGAGCCTGAGCCACTGCTATTGTGCGTAGATATGGACGTATCACGCGACCACCTGATAGGTTTGTTCCATCTATGAACGATGTCATGTTGACTGATTGCAATGAGCCTTCATGTTACAAGGAAGCAGTGCAAATGAAGGACTCTGGGAATTGGCAATTGGCCATGCAGTCAAAGATGACAGCTCTTCATAAAAACCAGACATGGAAGCTAGTTAAATTACCACATGGCAAAAAGGCTCTACCTTGTAAATGGGTTTACAGGTATAAGATCACCACTCATGATAGTCAGCCAAAGTACAAAGCAAGGCTTGTTGCCAAGGGCTTTAAGCAAGAACAAGGCATTGACTTTGATGAAGTCTTCTCTCCGGTGGTCAAGATGACTACATTGAGATGCTTTCTTGCATTGGTTGCCATATTAGATTTGGTGTTGCACCAAATGGATGTCAAGACAACGTTCTTGCATGGTGATTTAGATGTGGAAATTTACATGCAGCAGCCAGAAGGGTTTGTTGAGAAAGGCAAGGAAGATTGGGTATGCCAGTTGTTAAAGAGTCTTTATGGATTAAAACAATCACCGAGGGCATGGTACCATAAATTCCACAAGTTTATGCTTTCTCAAGGCTACAAACGTAGTGAGTTCGATCACTGTCTATATACAAAGAAGGCTAAGGATGGCAGTTGGCTGATCCTTATTTTGTATGTGGATGACATGTTGATTGCTGGCAAGCACTTGGAAGAAATTTCAGCTTTGAAGTCAAAGATGGAAAAATCGTTTGACATGAAAGACATGGGTGAGGCAAGTCATATACTTGGTATGCGAATTGAGAGAGACAGATCAAAGAAGTTGATTTGGTTATCTCAAACAGAGTATATTGACAAGGTTTTGCAACGTTTCAATATGGAGAAGGGAAAGGCATTGAGTGTTCCACTGCCACCATATGTGAAACTTAGCAAACAAGATTGTCCTGTGTCTGAGGAAGAACATGATGAAATGGATAAGATTCCATATGCGTCTACAGTGGGTAGTTTGATGTATGTAATGATTGCTACTCGCCCAGACATTGCATTTGCAGTGGGAGTAGTAAGTCGATACATGTCAAACCCACGCAAGAAACATTGGGAGGCAGTGAAAGGAATATTGAGATACATGAAAGCTACAAAGAGTATGCGTATATGCTATGGGAGCCAGGATCTAAGTGTAAAGGGTTTTACAGACTCAGATTATGCAGGTGACTTAGACAACCGAAGGTCTACGTCAGGGTATGTCTTTACATTGGCTGGTGGAGCAGTATCATGGCGTTCTAGATTACAAGATTGTGTTACTCAGTCTACTACAGAGGCTGAATATGTTGCAGCATCAGAGGCATGCAAAGAATCAATTTGGCTTAATCGACTAGTAACAGATTTGGGAATCAAAGAAGAGATGCCTGTGTTATATTGTGATAGTCAAAGTGCTATACAATTGGCTCGCAATCCAGTTTATCACTCAAAGACAAAGCATGTGGATGTGAAGTATCATTTCATTAGGGAAATGATCGAGGATAAGTAACTTCAGCTTGTCAAAGTTCACACCACAAAAAATCCTGCTGATCTACTTACAAAAGGACTTCCCTCAGAGAGCTTTGCGCATTTTCGCAAGCAGTTAGGTGTAGGGTAGTACATCACTTCTCTACATCTCTTGTATATTAGCGTGTATAGTAGATTCTCTCACACTTAAAGTACCACATTGGACTTTAAGTGGGAGGTTGTTGGGGTATAAAGCCCAATGTGGTCACCCAGGTAAGTGGGCGGGCCGCCAAGTATGTACACATATTCTTTTGTAAAAACCTAATAAGAACTCACTATGCTCTACGCATTACAGTAGAGCGAGTTCACCATATCGCCGTGCTCTTCTTCTCGCACTCTCTCTCGCATCGCACTTCCGCTCGTACTCCTTCAGAAGGGAGGTCCTCAAGCTAGCTATACATGGTTGGTATTATTAATTGCAATTGAGTAAGTCGAATAGGAATTTTTTAGCCTTGCAGTATTTTACATGAATAGTGCTCTTCCTATCGTTGGTCGCATTGTAGCTAGGTGACCTTTCCTACTAGGAGTTTCTCAAGAACTCAGAATGCAAGAGACAGTCAACAATTTTGATCAAAATTGGTGACTATTCATTCTATAAGTATTTCTTTGATCGAAGAATCTTTTGCTCAAAAGATTCTTTGATAAAAGTCTTCTATAATAGGAAGCTGTTTCGACCAAAAAAGAAAACTTTGACTATTCGAACATTATTCAGGATTACGGCGTAAATAGCATTATATATATATAATTTTCTAAAAATGGGCATATAAATGCAACCCACGTTGTATCCACCACTACAACTATTGTAGAATATTTGGGAATGTAGACTGTGGTGCTGATGTAGATGCATAGTGGGCTTTTAGTGCAAAGTGTACATATGATCCTTCTGTCCACTATGATGCATGTATGCCAGACCGCTGTAGATTCACATGTGTGATACTTTGATAGTGGTGCTAAAAAGCACATTACTTCACATCATGACTTGTTTGCCTCTCGCAAGGCTGTCCCTCACGGGAATACGATCACATGTGCCAACAATGCTACTATCTATATGATCAAAGGAGTTGGAAATGGAAGTTCTTTTACACTTGTTGATGCACTTTATGTACCAAGGATCAAAGAGAACTTTCTCCCTACATCCTCACTTGCAAGACTTTTTTTTGTTTTCAAATTTGTGAACGACACATGTACAATTCATGATCTCAATTTTGGTGATAATAGTTGCATCTAAAATTTTGTGGCATGGCTTCTATAAAGCTCATTTTGTATGACACGTGTGGAAAAAAGATTACAAATGCACTTGTAAATTCAAAGTCTACTTCATATGCAAAACTTTGGCATGCACATTTTGGGCATCCAATTTTGCCAATTTGCTACATTTACTTCTTTGCCGCCTCTTGAAGCACCTTTTAAGAATTTTTGTGAAGGTTGTGTTTTGGGTAAGATACAGTGTTTAAAGTTTCCAAAAACCAGTTCAATAAGGGATACATGTAGGTTGCAACTTGTGCATAGTGATGTTTGTGGGCCTATCAAACTCCATTCATTGGCAATTACTATACTTTGTGGCTTTCATTGATGGTCACTCTAAGCATGCATGGGTGTGTCTGCTTAAAGATAAGTCTGAAGTGTTCATGTGGTTCAAGAATTTTCTGTTATGGCTAAAAAAATCTCTAAATGTACTATGAGCACCCTTCATTCCGATTGAGGGTGGAGTATATGTCTCATGAGTTCAATATATTTCTAGCTAATCATGAGATAAAACACCAATGTATAGTGCCTTATACACCTCAACAAACTGGTGTTGTTGAAAGGAAAAATGGGTCTTTTATAGAAATGGCATGATGTATGGTCAAGAGTCAAGCTTTTCTATGTTTATTTTGGCTTGAGGACATCACGTGTGCTATTTATGTACTTAGCAGGCGTCCTACCAAACCTTGCAGTCTATGACTCCTTATGAAGCGTGGCATGATAAAAAAAGCCAGCTATTGATCACATAGCATATTTTTGGTTGTTTAACTTATGCTTGGGACCCACAAACACGGTGCAGGAGATTTAATGATAAGGCTATTAAATGCATTTTTGTTGTTTATAGCATTGAAGAAAGGTTACAGTTTATACCGTCCGCAAACAAAACATATCTTGGTTTCATGAGATGTTGTGTCTGTGGAAGATTTTGGTTAGCCTTTGTTATCATGTACCAAAGAAAGGAATGTAATCTCACACGACATTTATGACACTTTGATGTCTCTCTTTAATGGTTGAAATTTGAATGTAAATTCCAAAGAGGAGAATGTATAGAAAATGTTATGGAACGGCTTACTTGTTGGAGATCAAAGTGCAGTGAAATTTATAGATTAACAAGATTAATCAATCAATTTTGTAACATTGAGCATATTCAAGCATGAAAACTGCAAAGCATGCACTAACTTATATTCAACACATCACATACATGTACCAAAGCTGCAAGAAAGAGAGAGAGAGAAGAGTTCTACACCAATGGAGGGTAGGACGTCAATTCCCTCTCCAAAAGCACTTTGTACTGATAAATTATTCTTCTTCAAAAGAGCTTATGATCCATACAATTGGCTAATTGCACTTTTAAGGGCATAAATTGAATAGATGAAAGCTCTAAAATTTGCAGGGGTTTGCGATTAGTCTTTTCACTTAAAACACCTCATTGAACTCAATCCCAAGGCCCTAAACACCTTGTGTTAGTAGCGGCTAACACAGGCTACACCGAATATGCATTGAGTGGGAGATATGCTATGGATGTCACAATATTTCTACTCACTTTGTATAAGTCTTGGGATGACTTGGAGTTGCAAAGTTGTATGTGTTAGTTAGAGGGCTCAAGCTTAAACCCATAGTGGAAGGGATTGTGGTGAAAGCCCTTAAAAATAAGCCTTGAGGCAAGGAGGCTTCATTCTTGAGTATCCACTCTTGAGGATCCACTTTTGAGAGCTCCCTCTCTCTAGAGTGTTCACTCTTTGGCTTAGCCTTGAGCTTAATGTCTATGCTTGAGAGGCTACTGCTAACCATTGGAATTAGAATAAGCTCTTCTTGATTAATCTAATTCTTATTTTCTCATTAATCTACTTCTTCTCTACATCTCATCTTGTCATGAAGTAGTATTACACTTTCATTATTCTAGATTTGAGAGATGTATGTACTTCTTGCTAGTAACCACTCTTATCTCTCTATGAGCAATTGATTTGCGATATTTAGCATCATACATTAGGTTGATTAAGTTGGGTCTTAATCTTGTAATTTGTGTGTGTGCCCTATTCTTTGCTTGTTTGTAGATAGGTTTTATGAAGCTCTAGCACCATTCACCTCGTGTGTGTAAGCTATTGATGAAGTGCCTTAATTGACATGTGGTAATTAGTGTGTGCTTGTCATTAGTGTGCTTGGGGTTTCTAGTCTATGGCAAGTCGGACTTCGATGGGCTTAATGTGTGTAGGAGATTAATTGATTAGTGATTAGAGTAGATTTAGAGTTAGTCTTTCCATGGCTAATCTCTACTTGCAATGGAGAGGTGATCTCTTGAATCCTCTATCCTATTCATCCGATGCTCGTGCTTCCATGCCCTAACGGGGTTGCCGGATCCACGGATTTGATAATTTTGTGTGGGTTGTGATTAGGTTGTGCTACAATGCCTCCCTACATTTGGCGCCATTGCCGGGGATTGATAACCTAAGCTAGTGAGTTTAGGATGTGTAGAATAGAGTAATTTTATTACTAGTTTTTTGGTTTTTGAGTGTGTGACTCAATTTTTGGTTTGATTTGATGATGTTGTGCAAGAAATAGATGCTAATGTTGAGTTATGAATACCCCAAACCCCCAATTTCATTAATTTCATGCTCACCCTTACTAATTTTGCTTTATTTCCATGCTAATTTTACTAATTTTATGCTAATTTTAATTAATTTTGACTAACTATGCTAACCTAATCACTAACATTTGAAGTGTAAAGTATGTAAAATCCCCTTGCAAGAGGTGGAATCATCACTCTAATAAAGTTAATTGTACCAATTTATGCCTGATTTGAGGATTTGAGTGTTTGATTTTGACTACAAATGGTCAATTTTGGAGCCGATTTGATGGTGCACACACTTGTGTGTGCAATGATGCATCTTTTAGTGGAACAAAGAAATAGCTTGGAGTGTAATTACGATGTAAGTGCACTCACTTGTTGTGTCAATTCTTGATTGATTAATGAGGTTCAATGTTGCTAATCATTTGCTAAAATTAGGTGTGTAACACAAATTGACCTACACTTTGCACCTAATTTGATATACTTTGAATGCAATTGATAGTCAAATTGTGACTAATGAACTTTGTGTGTATCCAAATAATGCTTAATTCTCATCAAGAATTCATGTGTGTGCACACACCAAAGAGGGAAAAAACTGTCAAAAATTTCACGTGTGTGTACACCTAATTTTTAGTGTGTGCATGCATATAAAGTGATGAAATTGATGATACATGAGTATGCAATCATGTAAATGATGTGTATTCTAGGCTATTTCAATCATTGGAGAAGCTTAATTGCCAAAAAATAGGCCAAAAATTGAGTGTGTGCCCCTATCCAAGACCACTTGATTTTCCATGATTGATGGTCAATTAGGGCACCTAAATGATTTTTTATTGTGAAATGTTTATGAAAAGTGTGTGCAATCATTAGGTGTAAGCCTAAATGCATTGGCAATTGAGCCAAATTTGATCTTTTGTGCTTAATTTTTGAGTGTGTGCATTGCTTGATTGGGTAAAAATAGTGCTAATTTTTTAGAAATTGAGCATGCATGCATTCACTTATGCATGATCGAGCTTGCAATTTGTGGATTGCAATGTAAAATTGATCGAATAGTTGCATAAATTTTGGCCTAAATTTGGCTGTGTGCCTACTCAATGACATGTGCAATCCAATGCTTGAATGAATAATTGGTATTTTTTACCAATTATGAGGATTAATTTAGCCAATAATTGATGTGTGTGTCACAATTGGCTTGAAAATTGAGATAAAAATCACTCAATTGATGCTAAATTGTGTAGCTCTTTAGTGTATTTCAATGCTAATGATGAATCAATTTGATAAACATGGAAAACATGCACTAATGTGTGTGCCTATGCAATGGTGCCTGATATCCAATTTGGAATGAATGATTGGTGTTGATCACTAGTCATAATGATTAAAGACCTAAAAAGTTGATGTGTATGTGATGAGGTCCACCTACTCCACATGTAGTCTTTGGAGAACCTTCACCCACGGTGCCTGCTCACTTAGGTGACTTGGCAACATTTGCTCAAGCTATTGGTTGATCTATTGCTGAGAATATGCGTAACACGCCTGATAGAGAGCCTAGAATTAAGGCAGTACAAATAGCGAAGCTCACACAAAATTTACTGGAGACGGGGATGTGAGAAAGCGTATCAAAGTGTTTGAACAAATATGCGATTCTCTAGGAGAACACAATGACCTGCATAAGAGTAATGCTTTAAGCCTAACCTTAAGTGGGAAGGAAAGGGATTGGTATAGAACCCTAAGGGTGGAAGAAAAAAAAAATTACCCTACTCTTAGGAGACTGTTCTTGAAAGAATACATACGAGAGTAAATGCTTTGGGGTGTAGCCTCTCAGCTCGAGAAAGCCCAACGAGAGGAAGGAGAGTCGGGGAGAGACTTTATTAGTCGCTTGAATCATTTGAATTCTCGTTGTAATCCAAATGAGTGCTCCAATAATAATCAATTTCTTGATAGATTCATTAGGGAATTACTACATGAGGATATCTACAATGGCCTAGTCATTAGAGGTATCACCACTTGGGGAAGCCGTCACCACCAATGCTATCCAATTGGAGGATAATCTAATGATTCAAGGAGAAAGAGTGTCTGTTGAGCCTAAATCTATTAGCTCGCAAGCATTGGGGCATCAGCCAATGACCCTAAAGCCTATTGGTAAGGAGCCAAAGATATCTGAGATGACTTTAGCAGATCTCACCAAGGCCATTCAAGAGAGTCTTAGAGAGAATCGTGCTCCGCAAAAAAACATATGTATCCAAAAAGGGAGCAACAATGGTGCTCAGTATGCTATGGACCACATAGCACCAGTGAATGCCCTACTTTAAGAGTAAAACTCAATGGGAACTGCAATGCCTGTGGGAGGTATGGTCATCAAGCTAAGGATTTCATAGTATTTAAGCACACGATGGCCAATAGACCAACCTTAGCATGGATAGACATGCCTCGAGTGCCTGCATTGATGCCGGCACCACCTCTTGAACAAACAGCACAACACATGGTACCTAGGGCCCAAAATGTTGTTCAAACAACACCCTTACCACCTCTAGTGCTAGGACCGCAACCACCACATCCGAGAATCACTTCTATGAATTAAGTGGTTTGTGAGTCATCTATTGCTTGTTTGGAAGGCTGCGAGGAAGATATAGACCCTATATTTCCTATGGGATGGATGCGCTTGAATAAATTACACTAGACTACATGGAGGACTATTGGGGACAAGTCAAACCTGTCTATCAAGTAGCTTCTCTTGCTGCAAGAGGCTTGGGGACAAGTCAAACCTGTCTATCAAGTAGCTGCTCTTGTTGCAAGAGGCCAAAATATCAAGTACACTGCCAAGAGACCACCTCTTCAATGCTATGAGTGTGGAGGTCCACATCGTGTGGCCGAGTGTCCTATTAGGCTACAAAAGAATACTACACTAATGAAAACCAATTAAGCGAGCACTTATACAATGTCGATACTCATGTGTAACCGATGTGGCATAGATCATTTGATTGCCCAATGACCAAATAATCCAAATGCACCAAAGGTCAAGCCATTAAACTTGATTAAGGTTACCGAGGAGCCATCACAAAGTACACCTGTGGTACCAGTAGACGTACTCACATGATTGATGCTCCAAAAACAAAATTCTATTCTGGAGGAAAGAGACACATCATCAATTTCCCAATCTCAGAAAAAGAAGAAAACACCAAGGAAGAGATCGCAAAAATCAGCGAAGTCAGACCCCAGTCAAAGACCAACATAGGGACTAGTGACGACCCCGTATATATGAGCGACGCTAAAGAGGATTTTGATTCAGGTGAAACCATGGAGACCAAAATGACCACTAAGATAGAAACCAACAAGGAAGATCTTCATGAGCCACAATGGCCAGGATCCAAGAAGAATATAGGAACTTACCCAAACCCTACAGAGGAGATTGAGCGAGTCGAGCAATTAAGGAGTTTTGTAGAAGATACCCAAAGGGATCTAGAACCACCACCTAGGAAGATCCAGATTACAGAAACCATGTGTCCTACGCAAGAACAAGATCACCAAGTCCATAAACCCTTAGCCATACCTAGTGTCATCCAAGAAGAAAGTGACTTAAAGTCATGGGAAAGTGTCCGAACTCACTTCTTGATGGAAAGAATGTTTACAAAGGGACTACCTGATCCTATTGAAGAAATGGATATCCCATCTTCCCCACGTCAAGGGGATGAAGCCCAAAATGTGCCGTTAAACATTGCCAAATTGATGGATTTCATGTCTTCAAAAGTTAGCACCACCATCATGTCCAAACTATATAAAGACCCTAAGCTAGTCTCAGCTCTTCGAGCCTTCCTCAATGGAGAACTGAAGTTTGAGCTACCACAATTTTCACAGATGGATGGAGCTGGGGAGATGCCAATAGAGGAGGAACACTTAGATCCACAACCCAACCTAGATGAGAACCTTGTTATAGAAATACCTGTTAACAACTTGGGACAATACTTTGAGGGTGATGAATCCAATGCGACCATACCAATCACTACTAAGGGATTAATTGTGAAGCGAATCCTTGATGGTGGCGCTGGGGTTAGCATTGTGACTAAAAATTGCTGGGAAACTATGGGAAGACTCACCTTGCGACCACAACCATAGTAGTGAAGATGGCCAATGGGTCTATTGTTAAACCTATTGGGATGCTAGAAGATCTCAAGATCAAGGTCTTTGGACATAAAATAATTTACCTTCATTGTTATGGATTTATCCAAACACACTATCGCATTGGAGATGATCTTAGGACGCCCTTTCATGAGGGAAGCAAAAATGGTGCATGGCTGGTCTAAAAACCATGTCTACTTGCAGTTCCAAGATACTGGATCTTGTAACTGGTCAAGCACATCCTCTAGGAAACAGATTTATAATTGATAATAGATCTAACACCATAGTTCACTCGGCCCCATTGCAGTATTGTTACGCGGACACTGATGTTGGGGAATATTCTCCTTATATGGATGTACTACCTAGGATGACTGAGTCGGACAATGTGGATTGGGTCCACCTATCAGCAACCATAGACACTTGGGGAATTAGGGGGACAACCTGGGTAACACCTGGGGGGGATGAAATGCCACCACTCGTACCCTTAAATATTCTAGAAGCAATGCATATAGCTTCTGCTGACCTACAAGATGAAGGTTTGACTGGCATTGAAACCAGTAGTGCCTCACAAGACTATAGCCCACACGATTTGGGGTCAAAATCATCAATTGAATTTGACTCTGAGGGTGAATAATTTGAGTTAAATATTAGCGCAAATGAGGGGACAAACCATTCAAGGCCCAGTGGTACCCCATATGACAATCTATCCAAGGGAGCAGAAGACACAAGAAGAATTCATCTAGTGAATCTTCACTAGAGATCGGCTGTAATAAAAAATTAGACAAGAAGAGTAAGAGATATAAGAGGTGACCATATTGATCAAATGTGCATGCTAGAATAAATAAAAAGAAATCTACCGCAGAATAGCTTAATTATATAGGGGCATGTGATGCTCATCCGAAGTTGGTAGATAGCTAGGGTGAATACCTTCAAAGCATTTTGTGGTGTAGTCCACAACCCATCGATATCCCACAACTAGAGGCTACAGAGAAGCCAAAGTTGAGCCGTACCATAAGGAGATGACAAAATCGAGAGTTAGCTCAACAACAAAAGGAATCGAAAGTGAAATCACAGTCCACAGAACAACAGGACCCCACAGACTTACACCCTGCACATGAACATTTCAAATCCTACACTACAGAGGAACGTAAGGTTGTGTATTCAAAGGCTCAAAGAAAACCTATCGATGGAAGAAATGGAGTCTATGATGGTCCAGCGATAGTTAAGGAAATAGAGTTAGCAGAAGTGTCCAAACCTGTTTTCATTGCCCAAGATCTGACAGAGACTGAGGAGTGTGTACTTAAAGAACTTCTCAAGGAATTCGGGGATATTTTTTCCTTGACATATCATGATTTGAAAGGTGTTCCACCTTTTGTGGTGCAAAATACAATCCCCATGAATAGCATGGCTAAACCAGTTCAGCAACGACCCTACCAAATAAATACTAAATATGCAAAAATCATTCAAGAAGAGATTGAAAAGCTTGTGAAATGCGGATTCATATACCCTATTGACCACTCAGAATGGGTGTCTCCAATAGTGATTGTGCCAAAAAAGAATGGGAAACTCAGAGTGTGCGTGGATCTCAAGAAGGTCAATGCCGCCACTAGGAGGGACCATTACCCCTTGCCATATTCAAAACATGTTCTTGAAAGAGTTGTAGGGAAGGAATCTTATAGCTTTTTAGATGGGTACTCTGGCTACAATCAAATCACAATTACGCTGGACGACCAAGCTAAAATAGCCTTTATAACCGAGTTTGGAGTGTTCGCATTTCATGTTATGGATTTTGGCTTTACCAATGCCCCTGCTACCTTTCAAAGATTAATAAACACTACTTTAAGAGAATATTTGAGGGAGTTTTTGAAGCTTTCTTAGATGACCTTTGTGTTTATTCCTCTTGGAAAGAACATCTATCATGCTTACAAAAAGTGTTTGAAAAGTGTAGATTGTATCGCATTTTTAAAAACCCTTTTAAATGCTAATTTTGGGTTAAACATGGAGTCATTTTCAGGCACATAGTGTCCAAAAATTGGATTTCCACATATGAGAGCAAAATCAAATCCATTGCTGAATTGCCACCTCCTACAAACTATAAAGGAGTTCAAAGGTGTTAGGAATTGGATCGTGCTAGCTATGGTGGATGAAAGAGAAACATAGCGTCAATGTGTGAGTGTGTGTAAGCAAGGTTATCACTCAAGTGAATTAGGTTCCAAGATAGAATTAGCTTGGACTCATAAACACAATCTTGAGTATTGACTTAGCTTAGCACAAGCTCACCATAGACAAGCATGTAGTGCAAAATGGAGTTGTTGTTTATTCATTCATGAAATGAGCTTTAAGTAGCTCTACAGCCTTGCTCCATAATATGTGGGATAAATCCATTCTCTTCTCCTTGACTCACACTTTAGGACAAAGCTTACACTTTACAATCCTCCCCTTGAGGTTTGGACTATGACAAGATATTGAAGATGCGTGATCCACACAGCCTAACAAAATCCACATAGGATGGTGATATCCACACAGGAAAATAAAGTCCACACGCGATGGTGATATCCACACAGGATGGTAAAATCCACACAAGAAAAATCCACAAAGGATGGTGATGTCCACACAGGATGATAAGATCCACACAGGAAAAAGTCCTCCCCTACAAGCAGAGAGTCTGCATCTTCAAAATGGGTCTTCATAAAAGACAAGTTGCTCTCGTCTTCATCCTTTTTGTCTTCTACTATGTGAGCTGATCCTCTATCAGGTCTCTTGCCTTTGTTGCTTCTGCTGTTGCTTCTACTGATGCTGCTTTCTCCACTGCTGCTGCCTCCATTTGAGTAGCACCAAGAAGGAGGGTGTCCCTTCTTACCACATTTGTTGCAAGGTTTGTTTGTGTAGCAGTCTTTTGCTATGTGTCCCATTCTTCCACATTCATAACACTTTCTTTTGTTTTTTGATGTCGATAGTGAATATCTTCCCCTTGAAGATGTTGCGATAAAAAATCCTCCTGATGAGGTGAGTGAACCTCTTTGATTTCTTTCTTCTACTTGGACTGAGTTGATGACATCTTGGAATGGTGGTGTTGGTTCTTTTTCTTCAAGAATTGTGACTAAGTGGTCATAAGAAGGTTGAAGTGCACTTAATAGTATGGCCACTTTGTCATCTCCTGGTACTTCAACCTGGATGTAAGTGAGATGCATGGCAATGCTCTTAAGCCTATTCACTCGGCTAGCAATGTCCTCCCCTTCAATCATAGTGATTTTGTAAAGCTGCCTTTTAAGACTAACTTTGCTTCTTTTGGCCCTAGATCCAAAATTACTTTCTAGGACATGCCGGGCATCATGTGCATGCTTACATTCATGTTTGACACCAGTCCCAGTCGTCAAAGCAAACAAGAGAGCCTTCTTGAAGCATAAAAGCTTGACTCTAAAAGAGAACCACGATCAACTCAAAACCCTTGTCTTCTTGATGATTTGGTGTAGCCTCACTCCCAATTGTACACGTACATTGCTTGCTTACCCTATCAAATGCTACCATATACATGTGGTAGTTGTTATAGAATTGATAATTTATTATCTATTGCAACGGACAGGTGGCAAAAGCATCAGCAGATAATGGATTATGCAGAAGGATATTACAGTTTAGGTATATTTGATTATTCAAGTGCTCTTTATGATCTTTGGCCATTTATGTCCGGCCGGCCAGTTTGTACTCATGTTTGGGCATTCAAGAAATCTATAAATAAATACGTACAAGAGGGAAATGCTCACTCTTTATTGCCAGGTATGTAGGTTTGTCATTTTATGCTAGATATTGTGTTATCTTGGGTATTTTTCAAGGCAGCCACGTATCCGTTTGTAGCAGTGGTATCAGAGCACAAGGCCACGCTCTGGGTAACAAACAAATCAAAGGAATCCACAAATGGATATCCGCACAACGTTCTATGATTTGCTTCCCGGGAACATAAATTCTTGCGAATTTTGCACTACAGATAAGTTTTTTTAAAAAATCTTTCTACTACATTAAATTTTGTTGTTTGATCTCTTTTTTATTTTGGTAAAATCTTTGAAGACTTTAACGTTCATCTTTCACCAATTTGTGATTAATATTAGAGATTTGATTGGATAGCAGAAGTAAGAATAATTTATTTGATGAGCACATCAAATAAATATATCGATAAAACTAGCTAGCATAATAGTAGCATACCTACACTAACATAGATCGAATAAGTGAGGAGACGAAGTAGAAGTAGTTGGAGTTTTTCGAGGAACGCGAGGTAAAAGGAGTTGGTAAGGGATCCTAGATGTCTCAAGGAACTACTGGGACGAGTGGAGGTCAAGATCAAATTCTAGGGTATAAATGACCAAGTTCATGTGGGATACAAGCCCGAGAACCTCCAAAGGTGAAGGATTCCTTAATTTAATATATAGAGATAGCACACAATGCGGCTCTTGCGATGGGTGACAAAGTAGCAATGACGCTAGTACGCTCAACAATTTTGCTCTGACGTCATCATGTGACTTGATAAAGCATTGCAATTTGCACTGCCTTGTTGTGTTGCAACGAAGGACTCTTCGTTGGCTTTCGAGGAGCCCGTGTGCAGTAAAGCAACCATAAGTTGAAGGAAAGCCTAGCCACTCGAGATGATCCAAGCCTTGCAACAATCTATATTCACGCAACTGAAGTTTTCCAAGAAGCAGGTCCGAATGCTGAAGCAGTACACTATGCTTACCCCATCTGTTCCAACTGCGAGTTCACGTGGGTTGCATGCAACCGTAATGCACAAGAAGTAAACACTGGTGGATTTTTTTTGTTTTGTTTTTTTAATCCCTATCACTCCTTTCCTACATAACGAATTGTGGGGTAGGTGATGGGTGGTCTCATACTCACACAAAGTGATCACAACTACTCACCTTTCCGCTCTCATCCACCACCCACTCGCATGGAACCGCACCCAACCAAAGAGCTCTCTCTCTCAAGCCACCATGCAACCCACTCTTGTGCACACCCACGAGCTGATTGTGATGACCTGCGGATCCCTTTAGTTTTGCATGGTCGTTCATGGCGTACCCCACGTGGCCCCACTTTTAACCCTTCAGACCAGAGGTCTAGAACTTACTCTAAAACATATCCTTAACTGATGCAGCCACAAAACACTCTCTCTCTCTCCACAACCGCCATCAAATTACCCTCTCTCACTAGCCGTCAACTGACACCCACACACAAGCTGCCATCACCTACCACTCTTCTAACTTCTGTCCGCTGCATGCACACTCCAAACTGGTTGTAAACCTCCACACACACACACCCTCGTTAGCAAATTTCTGTCTCCTTCTCACCTCCATGCAGCCACGCCAATCATCTGCGAGGGTCTTTCTCTATCTCTACCCCTCGTGTACCCCATACACCCAATCCCTCACAGTCTTCTTCTTCCCCTCACAGTGCGAATACCTACATACAGAGGTGGACAGTATTGAAGCTCTATAAGACCTAGGAGACTGTGATACTGGATCCACCACCCTACTACCCTATGTATAGACCGGCTCCTAGCCCTAGCCAACATATGGATCCCCAGTCCACATTGGTCCAGTCCGAGTCCCTGGCTCAGGTCCCTCACCCCCTAAGCTTAGGATCCTTGTCTTGACATTACTCCCCCCTTGGAGAAGCGTTTTCGTCCTCGAAAACACAATTGGTAGTATCTTCGTAAGAACAAGTTAATGTTTTGTGTGTTGGCATCCCATACGCGAGCCAACTGATACTTTATGGAGTGAGGAGGTTCAATGAAACCAAGAGCAACATCTTGATTTTCAACATTGTTGTCCTTTTGCAAGCACTTGGGTCTAAATGGTAACTCCAGTAGTAACTTACTTGAGTATTGTAAAGGAGAAACCACAACTAAGAGTTTTCCAAAGGCATAACCAATTTTTAGATCTTCTGAAGGTACTGGAATAATGCAAGAAAACCTTGGCACAACTTTCCATGAAGTTGTGAGCCAGATTTACAACTCACGTGAGTATCTTAAAAAGATCATAGCTACTAAGAAGTAGAATAGGTTGTGTCCTTATGTCAAACTTATGAACATTTTGGAACACACCAAACTACATGTTCACCCCTAATGAACGTGACCTGCCAACATACTTTGTCAGCACACCTATTAAGTCCTTGACTTATGAAACTATGGAAACAATATCCAACCACACCACAACAGGTGTTCAAAGTTGAAAACCTTACGTAAGCAAATTTTGGAATAGGGAGAGAATCACCCATTCAAAATGTGTTGTGCTAACGTATGCTCGTAGCATAACCTTTAGCAAAAAATAGCAGTAGTAAGAGTGAGGTGCTTTTCCCTAACCACTTACAGACAGTCTTGCAGGACTGATGATAAAATAGAACTCAACCATTGATTATCCAGCCATATATTTGATATGGAGTGGAGACAACCAACTAGATTGAAAGCGGGTTGGAGTGGAGTAAGATCATAGAGTTTAGACTATCCAACCCCAGTCACCCATATTGAGCCATTGCCTTGTATGGCAGGGTGTAAACGCATACTAAATTTGCAAGAGATATTGCACAGGCAGTACAAAAGGGTGCAGAAGAATAAAGTCCATGAATTTGCATGCCGCTGCAAATAAAATTGTGTTAAACACTAGGGCCCATAACACCTAGTGTGCATGCATTTAACACAAACATATCCGAACCGCAATTCCATGACGAGACTTTCCACGATACATACAGGAAAGCCTGGCAAATAAAGTTGGACCATAATAGAATGTGACAACCCAATCACACCTAGGTACCAACCATGAGACATTCTCATGAACATAGCATACTTGGCTATATGTAGAAATGACCCTCCATTAAGGTGGTTTCACAACACTTGTTATCGGAACAAGTTTGTACTTAGTACCCGACAATTTCTGGCCACTGAAATTGTTCCTGATATGGTGTGCTCCAAATGGTCTAATAAGCGGATGCGACCAGTACGTAGGGACCTCGTCGCAACACATCATTAGGAATTTGGCGCCAGTGTCAGTCCCAGAGACTCATATTCTCCACATGTGGAATATGTCTCAAATAAGGATGGCCAAGAAAGCGACATCCATCAAGTACAAGATGTACTTGTGTGTGGAGGTAACTGCAAAACACTCTGCAACAAGAGTGAGAGGGACCCTCATTATCATTGCTCCACATTGTCTAAACAGAACTCCTTGAGTTCCTAGACCATGTTGTATCACATGTGACAACATGTGCCAAATCAAACCCGACAAGTGGGTTCATAACAACATAATGTATATTGGACATTACAGCCCAAAATAGTTTGTTCCAACATGCCCTTGGAATGGCTCAGAAATATTCAAGCAGATTTATATGACTTGAAAAAATCAAGAAAAGCATACTAAAAAAGTGGAGTAACACCAAATCAATAGATGCGTACCTGGAGATTTGAACTTAATGGTCACTTACCCGTATTCAAATGCAGAAGAGCATGTCGCCCACATGAGAAAAAAACCAAGAAACATTGCAGTGGAAACCTTGGGTGTTGCCTTTGCAACTCAAACCCGTCGGTTAGAATGCAGGCAGTACAACCCCTTGGTAAGCTGACCCTTTGTAGAAACTGCTCAATGAGCAGGTAACGGTAACCAACATAGTCAACCATGTAGAGAATGTTTGGAATCAACTTAAAAGTTGAATTTGTCCGCTATCGCATGGTAGTTTATTGCGGAATTCTTTCCTTGAAAATATAACGGGAATAGATCAAACTAAACCACCCACTAGGTCTTACCCCAAAACTGTGCTGCCACAGACACTCGTAGTGCTATAGAGAGAGCAAGAGATCTACACAAAGGGAGATTCCTAGCTCTTATGGACATCCGTGCTGTCTCAACTGATTACTGCATCTAACTCTGTGGTAGAGATCAACTGATGTGAGTTTAAGATTATCAAAAACTCAATTTGAGCGTCGCACTAAAAGCATGTAGTGTGTACAGAACACCCAAAAGATCTGTAATGGCAAGACTCTTGCTTGGCCATTAACATCAATGGGAACTCCATGGGATAGGTATGTTCAAGCTAGAGAACAATCACCCAAGAAATACCATCATTGGGTCATACCCTAGGTCTGACAATGGCTCTTAGCCTGTGTGGCTCATAGCCCTTATACCAATAACAAATTAGTGCTCAATCGAGAAACCAATGAAGACTAATTGGAGTGGTGCCTTAGCCACTTACTAGCAGAGAGTCCGAGTCCCTGGCTCAGGTTGACTCACGAGCAAAACATGTATCAAAATATTCTTAAATTAGATTTATTAATTCTTTGAGAGAAATAAGAAAGAGAGAAAAGAAGAGCATGTTGGGCTGAGGAACTTTCCTTAAATGACTATGACATGTATAGTTGCTTGCCATGCTCTTGTGCATCTTATGCCTAATGTGCAGCTTATCCTATAAGCATGCAATAGTTTTCTGCTTTGACTCTCATCAAGAGAGGTAACAAAAAAAACACAAACAAGTCACATACTGACCCACCTACTGTGTATGTGGTTGTGATGACACCAGTGTGACTTAATGATAGAACTTTGCCTTTGAATTAAGTCTGAGTTTGAGGTTCTTTTAGTGTTGTTGTGTTTTGACAACGACCCAAAAATAATGTTAAACAATCCAGAACTTATCTTGTCCTTTACAAAGTGTCTGGTGTTTCATGAGGCGGTAGAATTGAATCTACCTAGCTAGCATGCCCTTCTGCCATGGATATGTCCTACTTCCGCAAAGCTTAAATTGAGAAGGGCGCCCACCTTTAAAAAAAATTGAGAAGGAGCCATGGATGCAGACGACGAACAGCAGCGCAGGATATTAAAATGACTGGCGCACACTCTGTGGGCATTATCTCATGAGTGCAGCAACAATGAATTTTTCTGATTCCATCCATGCGATCAATCGAAGCCCATCCAGACCTGGTTTGGTGCAGGTCGACTACTGGCATTTCTCCCTTCCAAGCGGCGGTTCCCGCTGTGAGCGGGATGGAAACACATACATTGCCTCTATAACGACCCGACACACACTCTTGGGAAGACACACACACACACTATGGGGCACCACTTGGCTTACACAACACACCTGGCCGAGACAAGGAACACATCTCTGGAGTGAGAGGAGAAAGACTATCCACTTGCCCACTCCACACAGAGACACACACACACACACCCACCCAAAAAACTCAGCTCAAAAGAGGAGAACTTCTGATGTTTAGATACAAATGAGCTTGGGCCAACACCAATGGGGAAAATAGCTCACACAATATGGGTAAAATATGCCAGATACAATCACAAATAGGAGCAGAAACTTCGCTCATCGGAGAAACTTACACAACCAAAATAGCAGAAGAAGATTGAGGAATTTGGCAAAATGGACAGCACCATCGCGTCCGGAACGGCCCAAAACCCCAGTCTACAATGTCAAAGTTCTCAAATCCGACCTCGGATGAGCAATTTACGGCCAAAACAGGCTCCAAAAACCCCAAAAACACAGTTGCGGTTGTTCCTCCTCTCTTCTCCACGTTTTTTCTGGTCTTATCTCTGTTTTTTCAGTTCCCACACTTAGCTTTATTAGTTGGGCACCCTTGGCCTTTTAGATGACCTCAAACGGACCCCGACCAAGCCAAAAACTGACCTCGCAGTGCATAGTTGTCACCTTTTTGCATCATCCGCACACCTGGCACTCAGCTTTTTCCAATAATGCATCTCGCAACCATGTGAAGTGGCCCCAAAAAGTGGTCCTCATGATGAACTTTCTGCATAAGTATCACAAGAAAACACCCACGTCGTGTCCGTACTCATCCGCTTGCAAGTATTGACCCCATTCGACGTCCTGACGCCACTAGATGCCAGCTGACGCACCTGCTTACCTCATGTCTTCGGCCTGCGGATAGCTTCCTCGAGAAGTTTTACACGCTACCAACTCCTCTTTATTGTAGAAAAAACACACTGGTACTGGTAACGATGAAAATCGATGCACTATGTACACACTGTCCTACCTGTACACATGTGGGCCCCACATAACCACCTGGCTCTGAAAAATGGGCAAACCTTTATTTGATGCACCATGCATGTGTATGTACATATGCGCAATCCCTTGCTCCAAAAAACTCTTGAAACCGCCATGCCGTTAGGTGTAGCATCTTTGTCTTCTTCCCTATGCAAGTGGGTGATCGCCTGGCCGGCTTGCTAATACCTCTTGCTCATGGCTTCGAGCCCTCCATGAACGAGAGAGAGAGAGAGAGAGAGAGAGAGAGAGAGAGAGAGAGAGAGAGAGAGAGAGAGAGAGAGAGAGAGAGAGAGAGAGAGAGAGAGAGAGAGAGAGAGAGAGAGAGAGCACATGCAAAGCCATGCAAAGTAGGTTTACCCTCCTCCATAGCTCTCCCTTCTCCTCCCTGGCCCTGATACCAATATAAGGCCTAGGAGGCTGTGATACTCGATCCACCACCCTACCACCCTATGTATAGACCGGCTCCTAGCCCTACCCAACATATGGATCCCCAATCCACATTGGTCCAGTTCAAGTCCCTGGCTCAGGTCCCTGACCCCCTAGGCTTAGGATCCTTGTCCTGACAAGCTCTTTCTCCCTCTCTCTCTCTCTCTCTCTCCCCCCCGCCCCAGTACAACTATGTGCAGCAGCAGACATTGACGAAGCTCTGGAGCGATTGTTGCACTACTTTCTCAGCAAAAAAACGCTCCATGTAGAGCATCCTATGGCATTGACGATGCTGATGCGCTAAAGTTTTACCAAACAATTAATCCAACTCTGGCTCGCTCAGGCCTCCATGGGCCGCCCTTGCATATCGCTAGCCGTCTACTTTTCATTGTCATGGCGTTATTCTTGGCTGGTTTTCCAAGCTCGACGACCTCGGCTATAGATACTTTTCTTTTCTTTTTTCTAAAACCTTCATCTACACTGTCAAAGACCGGTTCACCCGCTCTTGTAATTCGACATACAAATTTTGAGAATTACTTCTAAATTTGTTGCTCAATATACAATTGAGGTGAACTATGGTCAGCTTGGTGGCAGTCCGCTCTTGCCTCATGAGCCATTTAACCAGATCAAAGGTATGACGGCGGGCAGGGTGGCGATATATGATGCCCATCTTGAAATTCTTGAAGAGCTCACAACCACCAACATCAAGATCATTATGATGCTACCACGGGCTCATAATTTTGTCGTCCCCAACATATCGTCATTCAACTCTGATCCGCACTTTGCTAGTAGGCAATGAGATCCTTTCTGCATCAAATGACACATGGCCTTATCTCATCCCTACTATGATCACTTTACATGAAGCTATTCGAAAGCACACACTCAGCAAGGTAAATGTGAGCACCCTTTCTCCACGGTTTTCTTTGAAGGGACTTTGTCTCCTCCCTCGAGAGCCTCTTTTCATACTAATTTAATAGAGCATGTGTTGAAGCCCATGTTAAACTTGTTGGATGATACACGATCCTTCTTTCTCATAGATGTTTAAATATATATATATATATATAGTGAAAAAAATAATAATAATAAATATAAAAAAACTGTAGAAAACATCTCTCTGGACTTCGCTTTTTTTTTTTGCACCAAATGCAACAATCTATAAGATACCATTTATCATGCTTCTTACGCTTTCATCAATTATTACAACAAATTTCACAAAAGCGGAGAAACATGTGTTTTTCTCAAGGCTCAAGGATTGTCGTGACGCAATTCTTTAGATTCTTTTTATTTTTTTATTTTATTTTTTGTTTAGCACCCGTTGCATTGCTTTCAATAAGATCCTAATGGATGAGAGTCATGTGAATGGGTCGTTGTCAATGTCCAACTTGGTGCAAACATGCTAGCCCTACTAAGTATACCAGCAACAATGGGCATCATCTTCACATGTGTAGCCTACTTTATGATATCTTGATTCTTGCTTGCTTTTAAACGTCTCATTGGCATGCACACTCATGATATTGAACCTTCAGAGAGGATACAAGTTTTCTTCAAAATGACCATTTCTTTGCTAAAGATTGAGGTTTAAAGTGAAGATAAATGAGATATTGAATGTTGGGTCAAACTTTTAGCATTTGTTTCTAACATCAGTGTTAGATAACACATCAGTGGCAACATTCACTTATTGTTTTGCTTCGGATTTGTAACACATGATGAAATTTTTTTTATTGTTATCTGCTTGTTTTTGCTCAAGTCGACCTATTTAGGACACCAACTTTGCACCATTTTATCATTAATAGTCTATACAATGTTAGTGTCTTGAGTGTGCAATTACACTTTTGTTTAATTTGATTAAAAAAGAAAGTCATCTTTAGTATTGTCATTGAGAAACATGTTTGTAGATAAAATTAAGCCCAATGCTATCGGAGAACCTCCAGACATTCTCACAACTCTATACCCCAGCAACTTTAAGAATGCTCCCATTTAAAGTCTTCAGGGATCTTTCCTTTCCCCTCTTGATGTGCTACAAGCATCGTGAAAGAGCCATGTGGAAGGGGCACTGTCTCCATAAGATCACCTAAAGTTCCCCCATTAAAGTAGGGGAATATCAGAAACCATGGCAACGTTACAGAGTGGGCAATACTCCTCACAATCCCTCTATGGTTGAGATCTACCGCACTTTCTGATGCAAAGCTTTTCCACTGATGCTTGGCCTATCCTTTGAACTCCTTTGCACAATAAGTATTCGTTGCAGGAAGGAAACTGATCCCTTTGATTTGAACTTGCCACCCTGTGCCATAAGCCCCTGACCCAAGTTTCTTGATCTTCTTAATGGACTTATTTGGAATGCCCAAAGTCATAGTACATTCAGAATTGTATATACTGCTCTCCAGGTGACTGGCAAAAGCAGTAGAACCCGATGTTCCCTCAATGGCAGCCTCCTCAATAAACGGTTCTCCAACTTGACTGCTCCCCATAACTCTGGTGATAGCCATTCATATTTTCTTTCTTAGGCCAAACTGTGTGTCTATGTGGGATGCTCGTCTTGATCTCTCCTTTTCAGCTCTCCATCTCGTGTTCCAATGCTCTAGCTTACCCTTGTCTACTTCTTGAGGGCATTCCTCTTTCAAATCAGAGGCCACCTTGGGCAAATTGCCCACCCAACTGCTCAGTAATGAGATTATTGATTCGGTTGTTTTGTCTGGATATAACAACAACATTTTTCGGGCAATTTCACTGTATAATGATTGCAATCTAGACTCATCTACAACAATCTGCGCTATATCGTTGGGATCTAGTGCACTGATGATTGTAATCAACAATTGTCTAATTTTCTTTTTGAACTCTATCGTTGAAGTAGCAGAAGGATCCATTTTTCCTGCAATGGTATTATTGCAAACAACACATTGTGAAATATAACTATGTGCCACTGCATTTGGATCTTTTCTACGTGAAAGAAAAAGTGCATTATAGACCATAGATCTCGTACGCTTTTGCCGTGACACACCTAATCGCAATTGCAACCATGTGACAATGCCTCACCGTACAACAACTTACAAACAGATGCTCCCGTCATTCTAGTAGCAACACACCTAGTCGCAATTGCAACCATGTGCCGAAGCATGAATGACTGGGAGAAACATAAAACATAGTCACCCTACGCTTTTGCAATGACACACCTAGCCGCAATTGCAACCATGTGCCAGTGCATCCACGCACGGTGACTTCTTTCAAACAGATGCTCCTATCATTCTAGGAGCAACACACCTAGTCGCAATTTCAACCATGTGCCGAAGCATGAATGACTGGGAGCAACATAAAACATAGTCACCCTACGCTTTTGCAATGACACACCTAGACGCAATTGCAACCATGTGCCAGTGCATCCACGCACGGTGACTTCTTTCAAACAGATGATCCTGTCATTCTAGCAGCAACACACCTAGTCGTAATTGCAACCATGTACCGAAGCATGAATGACTGGGAGAAACATAAAACATAGTCATCCTACGCTTTTGCAATGACACACCTAGTTGCAATTGCAACCATGTGCGAGTGCATCCACGCACGATGTCTTCTTTCAAGATTCAAGATATGAAGCATTATGAAATTATTTGAGCACACATTCATGCATTAGATGCTACCGTCAATCTAGCAGCAACACACCTAGTCGCAATTGCAACCATGTGCCGAAGCATGAATGACTGGGAGCAATATAAAACATAATCATCGTACGCTTTTGCAATGACACACCTAGCCGCAATTGCAACCATATGCCAGTGCATCCACGTACGATGATTTGATAAAAGAAATTTTATACCTTTAAGTTTTAACGCAAAAAAACTCAAAAAAACATCAATAAAATAAGGAAGGGATTAAAAAATTACTGCTACACTGCTTTGAGAATGTGGAAAGCTGCCAGAAAGTTTGGTGAAGAAGACTTTTCAATGTACCTCTTTTGTGAAAAATACAAGCACCGGCGCCGCCTTTATATAGCCACAGCGGGCCCGGCGGGGAAATTGCTTTACCCGGTGGGCCTGGCGGACCAACTAATTAGCCCGGCGGGCCTCGAGCCGGTCTCCAAGTCTCCTTGGAGGTCAAAAAAGATGAATGTCAATCAACATGATATTTGTTATTTTGCCTTTCTATTGTTATTAACCTGAAATTATAGTGTGATCACGTCATTTTGAAATCCCTGCTTGTGGCCTTATGTATGCTGCTTGACCAAAGTGCATGCGAACACGTCTATTGGGTTGCAAGATTGCTGCCAGTTGACCACTGTCAGAGTCCGACGAGTTATAATTGGCAAAAAATCGATCTATAATAGATGGATCAAACTCGCCAAATTCGCGAACGTGCTGCAAAGAAATGTGACTTGTCCGTCGCACAACATGCTTGCATTGATTACAAGGACATAAGATCCTTTTTGAGAGATAGGTGTTTCGGTTGGACGGACCCACATCCTCGTCACTACTCATAATGAATGTAAAAACCTTATAATCTGGACATAAATTTAATCTTCTATTGGCATCCTCCATCTTATCTCTCTCTCTCTCTCTCTCTCTCTCTCTCTCTCTCTCTCTCTCTCTCTCTCTCTCTCTCTCTCTCTCTCTCTTTGTTCACATTGTAAACTACCTCACATTCTCTAGTCATGTCCGATCCTTGCACACCTCCGTCTAGAGGTGCACGGAGATCAGAACCACCTGGTTATAATCTCGTCTTTATTGGTCAATGCCTATATTTGTGGGTACGAGAAATCTACACACCTACGTCTACATGATAGTGCATGTAGTGGAGAAAACCCCTTTGCCTCTTCTCTAGCTGTAGCAATTCACAACATCTTAACATCTCTTCACATCAGATCTTTGTTCGAGGGATTACTAAGTACATTACATGTTGGCCTTCAATTTGAGTATCATGCCGTTGAAAGCTTTCCAATTTAAGGTCCCATCCGTAGAGAGGAAGAGAGGGATCACGTTTGCCTAACTCTATTTTTTTCCGTAATCCCAAAGATAGACTTTAATATAAAAACTAAATCCAAAATCTAATCTTAAATCTACCTAATTGAACATATGGTGATTCTGAGCTAATTCTACACACCTACGCCTACATGATAGTGCATGTAGTGGAGAAAACCCCTTTGCCTCTTCTCTAGCTGTAGCAATTCACAACATCTTAACATCTCTTCACATCAGATCTTTGTTCGAGGGATTACTAAGTACATTACATGTTGGCCTTCAATTTGAGTATCATGCTGTTGAAAGCTTTCCAATTTAAGGTCCCATCCGTAGAGAGGAAGAGAGGGATCACGTTTGCCTAAATCTATTTGTTTTCCGTAATCCCAAAGATAGACTTTAATATAAAAACTAAATCCAAAATCTGAACATATGGTGATTTTGAGCTAATTGAACATGGTTAGTGGGTGAGTTAATAGGTGTCAAGTTCTGATGAGAATATACATATTGTTCTGTAACTAGTGTTTGCTCTTTGGGCAAAGCCTTCATTGACATGCCCTAAAATCTAACCTAAATCTAATCTAATATAATCTAATCTTAAACTGAACATAAATCTAGATCTAATCTAATCTTAAACTCAACATAAACCTAGATCCAATTTAACCTAAACCTAAATGTAATCTAACTTAAATCTAAATTTAATCTAGCCTTAAATCTAAATATAATCTAATCTTAAACTCAACATAAACCTAAATCTAATCCAATCTTAAATCCTAAACCTAAATGTAATCTAGCTTAAATCTAACGTGGCTAATCTTAAATCTTGCCCTAATTTTAAATCTAACCTAATCTTAAACTCAACATAAACATAAATCTAAATGTAATCTAACTTAATCTTAAATCTAATTTAAATCTTAACATAATCTTGAGTTTAGCCTAATTTTAATTTTAGCATAAATTTTAAATATAATTTAAATGTAATCTAACTTAACCTTAGATCTTAATCTCTAACCTAATTTTAATTAAATGTAATTTTAGATCTAACCTAACACTAAATCTTAATATACCATTTCATTTCATATTTTTTCTACTTTTTTTTAATCTATGTCTCTCTCTCTCTCTCTCTCTCTCTCTCAATGTGTGTGTGTGTGTGTATGCATTCTTTATTTATGCATGTGTGTGTGTATGTGTTTTTTGTTTATGCATGTGTGTACTCTCTCTCTCTCTCTCTCTCTCTCAAAGATAAAATATGCATGTGTGTACTCTCTCTCTCTCTCTCTCTCTCTCTCTCTCTCTCTCTCTCTCTCTCTCAAAGATACAACCTGTCTCTCCTTCCTCTCCTTGTGTGTGTGTGTGTGTGTGTGGGGGGGGGGGGGGGGGGGGGGGGGGGGAGGGGGGAAGAGAGAGAGGGAGAGCGCGGGTTTACCTCTTTCATTTGAGCACCGAAACTGAGATCTGAGATATGAGTTTCTTGTGCTCTCAATTTATTATTTACCCTTGTCGGCATCGCTATGAACGTCGCTATAGGCGTCGCTATGCAACAAAGAAAATAGCGACGCCCATAGCGACGCTGTGGATTTTCACTTTTGAGCGTCGGAGTGCGAGCGTCGCTAATGTGAGGTACCGCTTGTAGTGTCACCCGGTGGCAGGCGAAAAAGAGTGGTGTGAATGGGATCTAAGAAGAGCAAAGATGAAGAAAAATAAAGGGGGAGTTCAAGATATAGAAAAATGAGCCTGATTGGAAGCTCAAGAAGAAAGAGGGGTGTGCGTGGTGCAAGGGGGTAGGTGGGGGGAAATATCTTCTCCACATGGGGAGGCAGGAAGTAGCTGGGGGAAGGGAATGATAGCCAAGGATCATAGAAGTAGGTGTGAAGCCCGAGGCTCATCTCCTTATTGAAAACATACTCATTTGGGACAGATTTCAAGGCATGAAAGAAGTTTCCGTCATATATACCATTGGGCCAAGTACATTTTGTGTTGTTGTTCTCTCTTATTCAGGATTTCTCCATAGGTATTGTATGTCGACAAATGCTCTTGGCAAACAGGTTCATGCCTTGTCATGGGTCGCAGGTGCAATGGAGGAATGGTTGGCAGTAAGGGCTATGCGAGGGAGATTGGACCCTTGAGCTACTTATCTACCCAACCCACTTAGTTGTGTTTTTAGGCGTGCCCGTCTACGAGCTATTTTCATTCCCTATGCGCAATACACACATCTAAAATGGCTTTCGACTATAGGAATAGATAGAGAATGTTCTAAGGAAGCTAAAGAGTGCTTCACAGTCCAAAACCAAATGACCTAAAAGGTTGTTTATCTTATGCACAATTTTGTCTGAGTGTCTGAAATGACATTTGAGCACATGAGAGTGTTGAGGATACTCTGCACATTCGAGGTAGTAAGTTTCGTTGCACTTGGAGCACTCTAGCTACATGAAATCAACACACTTGAGAAATTGTAAGGAAAGTGGCTTTTGGTGTCTGATACACACCCGAGATTGATTTTTTAGAGAGCTCACTAGATTTGTGTTTTTGGAGAGATTGGCCATCTCTTGTAGCCTCCATGCACTAGCCGGGTCAGATATGTCCCACGGATTGACATTTTATGCTTGTGGTTCTCGCTTTCCTAGTTTTGATATGGTGAGGCTTGGCAGTCGAACGACACCAAGCTCCTCGCAATTCAAGATACCACGGCTCTAACTTCTACCTCACAAGTGATGATTGCAATCCTTGAGGAGCTGCATGCAGTGAAAGCTGAGTTAGCCCAAGACAAGTATGATAGAAAGACTATGACAGTTGGCAATATAGCCATTAAAACTCAGAAGGATCAGGAGATCTAGTAGTTGAAGGAGATGTAGTAGCTAAAGAACAAGCGCGACTAGCTACCCAAGCCGAGAAAAGTGCTAGAGAGCTCCAAAATAGTATTTGGCAATCAGTGCGCAACAAGAAAAGACAAAACACTAGCAACGGAGATAGTGACCACACGAGTAGACCTACCCCCCATAGAGCTACCAAGTACATCTACCGAGGGTGGGCTACATGATTTTGAGAGCTCATAGGAGCTTCTTGATGCAAGAGATGAGATCAAAAGGTGGATAGCAGTGATTCCGGATCCCTCTCACAAAGAATATATGCAATGTGAGTTGAATCTATTGGAATCTTCCACCTTGATGATTAATCTTGACGAAGTGGTGCAAAATTTTGAGGTCTAGAAAGCTATAAATTCTTTGGAGTGACCATGTACTCAATGCATATACATAGATATTGAGACTTTCTCCAAGAAGCCTTGATTCTTTCCTCTTCTTGATAGAACAAAGAGGACATATCAAAAGATATGTTGACAAACAAAATATATGGTCAATTGAATTACAACCTTGTTGTAACTTAATGCAAACCATGCTTGCCTTAAATGTTTTGCAAACTAAAAAACAAGAATGCATCGTGGCATGTAGAAAACCAATTTTTCAAACTGCAAGTATTCATGTGCAATTTTAAAAATTTACAATCATTCCTACTCACAAATCCATGAAGATGAATGTAAATTGCTAAACCTATCCACGTCTTGCTGTAACGAGAAGCAAAGTAGGCTATAGAAGCTTATGTATACCCCTTGGATAGTAATCATTGCAGAACCAATTCAAAATTGAAATTGAAACTAGGAAATGAGTACTTGGAAGCTTTTTGGATGCACCAATACCTTGTATGTATGGGAAAGTAACTTTGAGCATCTTCACCCTCCTTGAGAATTCGAGGAAAAGAATGACCTTAAACAAAGCGTCGTTGAACTGCTGCAACTATGGGTAATTAGTCTTGCTAATTTCAATACTGCCAAGTCGCAAAGATGAGCTTTTTGACTTTGTAAAAGCCCTTTGGAAAAGACCGTGTCTAACCCAAGGGGAAAAAACAAGGGGAAAAATTAATTGAGTGCTCCATCCAAGCGTTGCAATTAGTGCTTGTCTCAGCTATGTAGACTTTGTTTACCGATTGTATCTTATGCAAAAAAAAGACCCTTAAATATGTTTAAAGCTCTCAAAATATTTGTAATTTCAGAGAGGTTACATAAAAATTGATTTATTTTGTCCTTGGGCCTACCTTTGTTGTCCGTGTTTGCAATGGAAACTTCAAGAGGATTGGGGGGGGGGACGGGGGGAGCTATTGACCCTAGGCAACCTCCCTTCCCCCTTAAAAAAAATCAAACCCTATGCACGCCTTGCCCTTTGGGGTTCCAAAGAGAAAGAGATCTCCCTCTACAGCACAACCGATCGATGATGAAGAAGATGAGACTGTAGCTGCCACTCTCGTGATGCTCTATGTCCACAAGGGGGAACTAAAAGAAAAGATGGGGTTTTTTATTTTATCACCACCTCAAGGAATTCTAATGACAATTACTATCAACTTGTATAGGCTATTGAAAAAAAAAATCTTGATTAGTGATGCTTTGGTTGATTTGCATGTGAGTGTTGCAGATGACTAAGCATTGGTCAATATGTATGCTAATCATTGACTAGCTTCATGGCATTGAATGGTATGTGATAATTGGAAATGATTGGCAATGATTCGATTGACATGCAAGACAAATGTTTTGTGTAGCAATACCTTAGTTGATATGTATGCCAAATATTGTACTTGGCAAGGATTTGGTACGTTTAAAGTTGAGCTTGACACTGATTTGGTTAATACCTAGGCCAAATATGGTGCTTTGGCAATGTCATAGTTGGTATGCATGCCAAATATGGTTCATTTCAAAGAGCAACAAGTGCTTGAGGAGCATTGCACGATATGCTCAATATGCTTAATGTGATGATCAACAATGCTGTGACCGATATGTATTCCAAATGTGTTGTGTTTGGCAATGTTTGATTGACAAGTATGTCAAATGCGGTGTTCTTTAGAACATACCAACAGGCTTGAGGATCTATTGATTCCGAGAATATGACAACCTGGGCAATGGAAAGAGATCTTTGGATTGTTTCCCACTAATGCTAGACAAAAGATGTCGGAGTGCTAGAGAGAAGATTTCGGAGCCAAATGTATGTGATGCTTTGGCGATGCCTTGATTGGTATGTATAAAAACTTTTGTGGTTGGAAATGCTTTGTTCAATTTGTAATCAATTGTGGTGCCCTTACCAAAGCACATAAATTTCTTGATGATCTTTCAGTTCAAATTGTCGCCCATTGAGAAACGTTGATTTTGATATGCCCATTATGGATGTGGCAAGGAAGCTCCATGCAGTTTTAAGCGTATGCAAATTGAGGGCCTCTGTCCAAATTCTATCACTTGTGCTTGCACCTTGCGGGGGCAGATTATGAGCTATGATAGAGAATGTTGTGCTTTAGCAATGCTTTGATTGATATGTTTACCCAATTTTTTTGCAAGGCAATGCTTTGGTCGACATGTAACAAAAGAAAGGGGTAAGCCCACTCCAAGGGGTGGCCACCCAATGAGAAAACAAGGCATACTTGTGTGAATTAGGGAAGATAAATAAGAATCATAGCATGAAGCAGATTAATGAGCAGCACAACAAGAAAGGTAGGCTTGTAGCAGCCCCACGGCGAGCCTTGGAAGGTGGAGAGCAAGAAAAGAGAGTTTCTCACCAAGCCCTTGCACACCATTTGATACCACAAATTAAATGGTGGATTTGACACTCCTTGAGTCGCTCACCTACCACATCATCATGGAGGGTCATGTGCCACATCAGTCATAGTGCCATGACTGATGGGCACGAGGCAAAAAAGGGTATTGAAAGGAGTAAGCGGGGTAACCAAGGATATAAAGCGAGTGATAAGAGTCACAAAGGAAGAGTGGCAAGGAATAGAATAGGAAGCACGAGAAGCACAAGCTCTCTCCCAATTTTGGCAGGGGATACGAAAGGGGTGGGGGAGCCTGATTACAAGAAATATCTCTCTCTCTCTCTCTCTCTCGCTCTCTCTCTCTCTCTCTCTCTCTCTCTCTCTCTCTCTCTCTCTCTCTCTCTCTCTCTCTCTCTCTCTTCTCTCTCTCTCTCTCTCTCTCTCTCTCTCTCTCTCTCTCAATTAAGCAAGCTAGATCGATCTCTTTCTCTTGATGAACCTTAGATACTCTCTCTTGGCAACCAAAGGAGAGAGGAAAAGTGAAGTGAAGTGTGTAGAAGATGATACGAGAAGAAACAGGGAATCTCAACTAAGATCAAGCTCTCTCTCTCACTCACTCGACCTCGACAAAGAGGATATACTCTCTCTCTCTCAATCTTTGAAAGCAAGCAAAGGGGAAGAGCTCCGCTTCAGGGTGCTATTGTCTCTTGCTCTCAACTTAAGAAAGAAGATTAAGGAGAGGAAGCTTGAAAATATCTATACTCTTCTCTCTTGATCTCTGTAGCTCTAAAAAAGAAAGCTAACCTGTGGAGAATCTAGACTAGAAGATCTCAAACAATCAGAGATGATCCTAGCTTTCTCAAGCGGATTTTTGGGAGAAATAAGCTCTCATAAGTTTGGGACTTGCTTTAGTTGTGTCTATGAAAGCAATGCCATTAGTAGCCAAGATTTTTAATCGAAACTCAGGTGAACCATTAGCATCTTAAAGCTTTTGAGGTGCAACAAGGGTTTCCTTTTGCTCTCTAGTGGATTTTTGGGAGGATTAAGCTCTCACAAGCTTGAAAATTTATCTAATAGTTCCATAAACGACCAATGTTTGTAATCAAATTTCACTTTGCTTAACCATTAGTAGATTAAAACATTCAAGGTGTCAATTTTAAACATTCTAGGTGTCATTTAAGTGTTTTTCTTGGTGTTCTACATCTTGTATCTCATGTTTCCCACATTGAGCAGCCCAATGCTGATCCGACTAACCTCGCAAACCCATTATACCCGACATCTTTGGTGAACCTAACGCAAAACTAAAGCTGGGTGGAAACTTTTGCAGAGAAAGATGACTACATTGCCTCGAGTACATTGCAAGAGGTGATGATTGAGTAGATGATGCAACAATTTGTTGCTTATATACAACAACAATAGACTTCTCAACAATGATTTCATGTGCATGAGCGTATTTAAAACGCTCGATAGACAGTTACTGAAAAATTGCAATGGTTCGAAGGTCGATATGTTCCAGAGCTCAACCAAGTTTATGAGCAATCTATAGAGGATAATGGGATTGATGATCATGAAGTAGTTGAAGCGTTTCACTTTATTGTCGTAGCTAAGCTTAGGGTTCAAATTGGGAAGATACAAATTTCACAAGGAGAAAACTAGTAGGGTTTTAAGAAGGCATTACAAGAGGAGTATTTTCTTGAAGATTCTCAGAGGGTAACTAAGCAAAGTTTTATGAAGTGGGTCCAACAAAAAAACAAGGAATTATCTGCACAGAAACTACTACGAAAATTTGAAAAGAAATTTGAGCAGTTATCTATGGAAGAGTAGTAGTCATTGAAATCGGATCAGGTAGAGCTATTTTTTGCTGTTGATCTAGGGATTCAAATTTTTTTGGTGCAACTACCTGAAGGTTCAACTAATGAATTGGGCTTAACATCTAATTCAAAGTTAGTTTTTGAAGCAGTCAACATGATTGGGAAGTAGTAGGGATAAGCTGATTGTGACATCAGATGAAGAAATTAGGGGAGAAGTTAGCCTCTAGGAAACAAAAATTGGAGGAGCTGGTCCTTGATAAGATGATCAAAGGTATACAAGAATTGAATTTGAATTTAAAATCAAGTAAAGTTGAAGGGGTAAGCAAAAAGGGTTCCATTTTAGAGCCCAGGCAACATCCTCTGTGCAAGGGCTGGGATGACCACTGCATGTGGGGCAATAATAAAGATCATGAATACAAAGACTGTAAAGATTTTGATGATTCTTACAAGAAAAATGTAATGTTTTTGGAAAGACAAGAAGATTCATCTGAGGGAAACAGGTGAGCTCCTCTACTTGAATTTTTGAAGGGGTGGTATGAAAAAGTTAGTGGAGGAAATACAACATAACGTTGCTCGTGTAGAAACAACTACATATGGGTTATAGATATACAATAAATCAGATGATTAAGGTCCAAGAGCTAAAGGTGAGTTGTGGTCTTATGCTTTGAAGATAGCGGAAGCAGGCGAGGTAACTCATGGAAAACTATTATAGGTTGGGAATTGCATTCAAGAAAATACAGGATGGGCTAACTTGGTGGATTCTCTTTTAGTATATACATTTATATCCAAGTCTCAAGCTAACAAAGCCATAGTAGAAGAGAAGAGGAAAAGGGATGAAGATACAGCGGGAACATCAAAAAGAGGTACAAGATCTAGCAATAAGCAAGATGACGGGCATGCTCCAAACCTTCTCCAAAAGTGGTTATGGAAGTGGCACCAAAAGATAAGAAGCAAGGTAAGCCCAAGGGATCTTCTTATAAATTGAAATCTTTCATTGAATTGGCTACATATCTAAAGAAGATTTTTGAAGAGCGCATTTCAATAGCAAGGTGGAGCTCACTTTGTGTGACATCTTGGGTATTACAAAGCGTGAGTTTCATGAGGAGATTAACATTAAAGGTTGAGGTGGTTTCAAATCTATTTATACTTGAGATGAGGCATGTTCATTTTAATGAAGATGGAGATGCAAAAATTGTGCGCAAGACTTACTTTTGTAGGAGGCATTGGGCTAGAGCAACAATAGAAACAGATATGCAACTATGAGACATTGAAGAGCCGGTCTTAGCACTTGTGGACCATGGGTCAGAAATCAATCTTATGGCAAAGAGCTTGCATTAGTAGGGGAAGTGGCCTATTGATGTGGACCACGGTTGGTAGATTCAAGCTACCAACATGCTTCTAGGTAATCTTTATGGTGCATGTGTGTTAAGGTAACTATTGGGGATGTTTGTGATGCACATGTTTTTTAAAACTGGAGCATTCTTTCTATCCACTCATATTGGGATAGCCATACATTACGGTTGTGCACATGGAAACAAAGGTGTTAGATGATGGCTCAACCTATGAAAGGATCCGAAGCAGGGATAGTAAAAGGGTTGTTTAGTTTTTGACTATGTGTGTTGATCATGTCAAAAACAAAGATAGCCCACATTATTATACATTACCAAAGATACCAAAGAGTTCAAAGAACACAAGTTTCCATAGTATTTTCTCAGGATGCCACTATAGAGTGGGACTATGGTGGTTAATATGAGGGGAAGGTCTTGCAAAGAGAGACTTTCTCTTTGGGGTGTTGGGACTAACATCTCAGGGTTCAATGTCATAAAGGAAGTTTAATGAGCTACCTAAATGGGAAAAGAAAATATTTTTCAAGTATTCAAAGTGAATTGGAGGGATGTAATGTTCTTGAACCATATGTTGTGAGTTTAGGACTCTTTGAAGTGGTATCTTATGTGGATACTATGCTAGATCTAGAGGAGATCAAGTGCAAGTTACAAAGTGGAATCGACACTATTAAAGTGCATTCAATGGACATCTATGAAGAACTGGACTCATATATGAGGCACTTATACATACTGAGTGAAACAGTTGAAGTCCAAGAAGAGACAAAATATAAATCTGTTGCAAAGAAGGTGAGCCGATGGCTACACCTTTGCCAGAAGGAAGTGATGGAGTGTTAGAGAAAGCTTCTCGACAGCCTATACTGAGATATCCAAAGAACATTGATATAACTTCAATCAAGAGACATTGAAGCAGCTAAATATTGGGGAGGATGATTTCCGTAATGAAGAGGAGGTTAAATGTTTTTGAGAGATGAATGTTGTTTCTCTATGGCTATATTTACAACTCCTCACATGCCATAGAGTTTACGTCTTATCCTAGTACCTAAAGCTCATTTGTCAAAGCTCATTGATTTGTTCAATGAGAAGATACAAATGGGTAGTTTGGAACCGTTATGTGCACCGTACTCCAATTGGTGGCGCACTATTCCGAAGAAGATTGGTACCCCAAAGGTTCATTCAGAATATGCAACCTTTCATAAGGTAGCAATCCACAATGTAGGTATAGGTACAATGGTGGATGCGTTTGTTGAAGCCTTGGTAGGTATATCTATCTACTCTATGTGTGATCTAAACATAGTATATGATTAGTTTTAGCTTTCTTTTGAGAGCAAGGACCTTAATACAATGCGTACACCTCTCAGTTTGGTAAGGATGTGTTTGCCACAGGGTGATACTAGCTATGTAGCTCACATGATGAATGGCATGAATAAGGAATTGGGTATTTTATTCCTCATGTTACTATGCCTTTCATTGATGATCTGCCAATAAAAGGATGTGAAGAAGGGTTCAAAGATGAGGTAAAAGATCAGAGGGGGTGCCGACCGTTTGTTGCCCAGCATATTGCCGACTGTTTGTTTCCCAACATATTGCTGACTGTGATGCCATTTTTATAGGCTTGAAGAAGTTAACTTGACATTTTTAGGTCAAAAATAAAGAGGTTTTAATTGTGGGGCATATGTGTGCTCTAGATGGAAGATGAACGAGTCCAACGTTGAAGCTATACAAAAGATGAAAGAGCATTGGGAAGTGAATGGGGTAGAGGAGGGCCTCTTTATTTGACAGTTTAAGGAAATGATTAAAGCTTATGCCAAGTTTGACCAAGCTTAAAATAGAGGGCAAGAAGGCCTATGCTAGGATTTTTAAAAAAATCCATTTCTATATTTTGTATTTGAAAATAGTCTATTTAGTAACTCAAAAGCAAGTTGGGTAAAATAATTTTAAAATGTCTTTTCCCCACCCCACTCCTCTCGCTCTAACATATAAATCTCTCTCCCCTCTCTCTCTCTCTCTCTCTCTCTCTCTCTCTCTCTCTCTCTCTCTCTCAGCACTTTCCAGCCCCTACCAAAAAAACAATTTTTTTTATTCTCTCACTGCATTCTCTCTCTAAAACATAAGCCAACTCTCTCTCTTTCCCCCCCTCTTCTCTCTTGTCACTTTCCCCTCCCAATCATTGAGGGGACATTCTATGCTGCCTACTTCTGATAGAAAGTTTAGATCCACCAAGGTTATAGATCTGCTCTCTCTCCCACTCTCTCTTTCTTTATTGTCTTTCTCTCTCTCTCTCTCTCTTTATCTCTCTCTCTCTCTCTCTCTCTCTCTCTCTCTCTCTCTCTCTCTTTATCTCTCTCTCTCTCTCTCTCTCTCTCTCTCTCTCTCTCTCTCTCTCTCTCTCTCTCTCCTCATGCTTCTCGCACTCCAGTGCGAGGTGAGAGAAATGGAAAACTCCATTACCTCTATGTGCAGTAGCATTTCTCTCTCTACACTCATATCAACAATTTGAATTAAAAGAAGACTGAGGTGCACTCCCTCTCTTTCTTCTCTTCAAAAAATAATCATTTTCTCCTATCTCTGAGTACTCTCCACTTCTTCCTTCCATAGCCAGCTTCACCTGCTTGTAGCAGTTACCATTACACATTCTCTCTCTAATTTTCTTGATTAGCTAGCACAAATTTCATTCAATCCCCTACCACTTCAATACATAATTGCTAATAAGCCAAAATGATATCAATAAAATGTTGATTTGAAGCAAGAGTACGCTATTGTGTGACTTGACACATCTAATCCGAATGATGTAGATCAACTGTGGAACATTGGGTATGGATTGATGACCATATTTATCGGGGTGATCCAATGACCAATGAATCACCGCCCTTTCGTAATGTCGGTGAGCTATTACGTTTTATTGGAGATGGAAGAGACGGACTGTTTGGATTGTATTCAATTTTTGTCAATGAAAGGAAGGCAAGAAAACATCTCTTTGCTGCCTATTCATCATTGTAAGAGAAGTACGTGAAAGACATTCAGCAAGTCAAAGAGGAAGCCACAAGAAGACCTAGTAGATGAACGATCAAATGGTGAAGCTTAATAAAAACCTAGAGCATCAAAAAATAGAGCAAGAGCGATGGCTAGACAATTATGTTTAGCTACAGCACACTACACGTAATATGAACCAACAAATCGATCATCTCAAACACATTCCATTTTGGGCTACCACATTTATAAGCACAAGAGACACATGATGTCTATGCTATCTTCAAGTGGTGGAGCTTGAAAGAAACATATCCATCAAACTTGGTAAGGATACAAATGCAAGCTTCTGATTTTCTACATTTTTTGTGGGTTTCTGTAAGTTTATTTCAACATACAGGAGCTTAGCTCGGATGATGATGGGAATCAATTTTAATGCTCAAACGACTAGATGTACTCTATTACAGCATATCATCAAGCCAAAGGAGTTGGTAGCTTGCTAATGGATGATCCATCCAATGTTGGCATTGCTTATTCCTTGCACCAAAAGTATTTCAGTGAGCTAAAGAGCATTGTGTTGCCTCAGGAGATGATGGAGGTGTATGAAAACACATGAATAAGTTTCAAGGTCTACTAGAAGCTTTATACAGAACTATCACAGTAGGTCACAAGGCAAAATGGTTTATTTAGGTTGCTGCCAAATTGTCAACGGCTCAAAAGGGTAAGCATTCTGCTGATGAACAGGGCCTTGGTGGGCGTCAATGTTGACCTAAATGCCAACGACAAGGGAAACACCTGTTTAGGTGTTCACTCAGAGAAGAATATTTGGTGGCTGGCACCTTTTCATCTCGCTGAGACACATGAGTCCCTGAAATGGTATTTCAATCGAACCCAATCATCGATGCCATTCGAAAACAACAAGAAGGACAATGATTGTAGGTTTTAGGTTTGAGTACATTCGAAGTTCAGTGGCATTTGATAGGAGACTTGAAAACTCTCAGTTGTATGTTAGGGTGCAAGCAAAGTGCAATGACCCTCTTTCCATGCATTTATAGCTTCCACAATAAAGTCTCATTGGGAACGGAGGGCAAGGGTAAAAAGGTCAAAGAGTCAAAGGGCGGTGAGGGTAAGGGTGGTAAAGTTGCAGTCAACTCTACGAAAGGTGTGCCCACTACAAAAATAGTGGGTAAAGCACTACAACAATGGTTTCAAGGTATGATCAATTGTAACCAAAATGTATCCCCTAATCTAGAGCATGCCCATGCACATGGCATCAAGATCCTCCAAGCGGAGGAACAATTTCCAGACTTGTTCCTATGTATCGGACATTGCCCACAATGCCCTCATGGCCCATTTCGGGTAGCACGTGCCCTCCATCGGATGATGACTATGAAGAGTTTGTGCCTTTGTCTCAAGAGGTCAACCTCATGAAGACATTTGGTCTTCCCTGTGCCATGGACTTTATGTGCGATAGAGAAACCATAGCTCCTCCTGCACCACAACCTACTAAGTTTATTAAGGTCATGATCGAGTCACAAGATGTGGACATGACAACTGGGATAGAGCAACCAAGTGGTACAAATATTGAGCAGCCGATTAGCAGCACTAGCTGAGAGCATCCGAGTGGCAATGTGTCTCGAAAGGCAAGGAAACGGCCTAGGCAAATGCCAGTCACATGGGATGATGACACTACCTTTGCTCTAATAAGAATTTACGATGAACAATGGAATCACATCAACAAGGGAAACTTTCTCTTGAAGGACTGGGAGGCCGTGGTTTTGAATCTCAATGCCGAGATGGATACCACTTACAACACTGAGAATGCAAAAAATCGAATTGATACCCTCAAGAAGATGTACAAAAAAGAGAAACAAAAATCGTCTTCCACTGGTGCAAGTCCTAACACGTTGTGAGCGGGATGATAACACACACAGCGCCTCTATAACGACCCGACACACACTCTTGGGAAGATACACACACACACTATGGGGCACCACTCGGCTTAGACAACACACCTGGCCGAGACAGGGAACACACCTCTGGAGTGAGAGGAGAGAGACTATCCACTTGCCCACTCCACATAGACACACACACACACACACACACACCCAAAAAAACTCAGCTCAAAAGAGGAGAATTTCTGATGTTTAGATACAAATGAGCTTGGGCCAACACCAATGGGGCAAACAGCTCACACAATATGGGTAAAAGATACCAGATACAATCACAAACTGGAGAAGAAACTTCGTTCATAGGAGGAACTTACACAGAAAAAACAGCAGGAAAAGAGTGAGGAATTTGGCAAAATGGACAGCGCCATCGCGTCCGGAACGGCCCAAAACCCCAGTCTACAATGTCAAAGTGCTCAAATCCGACCTCGGATGAGCAGTTTACGGCCAAAACAGGCTCCAAAATGAGCAAAAACACAGCTGCGGCTGTTCCTCCTCCCTTCTCCACGTTTTTTCTGGTCTTCTCTCAGTTTTTTCAGTTCCCACACTTAGCTTTATTAGTTGGGCACCCTTGGCCTTTTAGATGACCTCAAACGGACCCCGAACAGGCCAAAAACTGACCTCGCAGTGCATAGTTGTCACCTTTTTGCATCATCCGCACACCTGGCACTCAACTTTTTTCAATAATGCATCCCGCCACCACGTGAAGTGGCCCCAAAAAGTGGTCCTCATGATGACCTTTCTGCATAATTATCACAAGGAAACACCCACGTTGTGTCCGTCCTCATCCACGTGCAAGTATTGACCCCGTTCGGTCTCCTGACGCCACTAGATGCCATCTGACGCACGTGCTTACCTCATGTCATCGGCCCGCGGATAGCTTCCTCGAGAAGTTTTACGCGCTATAAACTCCTCATTATTGTAGAAAAAACACACTGGTACTGGTAATACTGAAAATCGATGAACTATGTACATGCTGTCCTACCTGTACACCTGTGGGCCCCACATAACCACCTGGCTAAGGAAAATGGGCAATCCTTTATTTGATGCACCATGCATGTGTATGTACATATGCGCAATCCCTTGCTCCAAAAAACTCCTGACATAATTTGCCCACCCCCTAGCCTGCTAGATCATTCATGATCAGCAGCAGCAAAGAGAGATATGAGACTCGCCGCATCACAGGTCTCCTCATCCCTCACAGACATCACTCGCTCTTCAGAAAACTCATCTTGCTCCACCATCATCAACCTGGCATGATACAACTTAAGACGCAACCCATTTACCCTTGACTTATGTAGAACACCATCCAGGTTAGCCAGCTGATATGTGCCATTTGGAAAACACTCTACTACCTTGAAAGGGCCTTCCCACTTAATTTGAAACTTCTTTTGGAAGGTGTTGTCCAGCTTACTGTTGTAGCGCAAAACCAAGTCATGTTTCTTGATACCCTTACTTTTGACCTTTTCATTTATCTTTGCCAAAGCCTTATCCTGCATCTGCCCATAATGCTCCAATGCGCTCATCCTATCCAACTGGACCTCTTGTAATTGCAAGAGCCTTTCTTTGAATGCATCACTAGGCGGCCCAAGCAACTTCTCTAACATCTTGACCGCAGGCAACTCTACCTCCACAGGCAATAGTGCTTCCTTTCCATACACCAAATGAAATGGAGTAAACCCTGTACCTGTCTTCACCGAAGTACGGTAAGCCCATAATGCACTAGGCAATTCCAAATCCCAATTCTTTCCTTGGTGCTCTGTCACTTTCGAAAGAATCTGTACCAACTCACCATTGAATCTTTCATTCAAGCCATTACACTGCGGGTAATAAGGAGTGGTATGCTGGTGCCTAATCTTCATCTTTGTGCATAAGAAGTCTAGCAGTTTAGCTCTAAATCCTGGCCCCTTATCTGAAAGTAGCTCTAATGGCACCCCAAACTTGCAACATATTTCATCATACACAAATTTTGCCACATCCTTTGCAGTGATCTGTTTTACTGCTATAGCCTCTGCCCATCTAGAAAGATAGTCCACTGCCGTCAAAATATAGCTTTTGCCCCTGCTTGTGATAGGTAACGGGCCTATTGCATCAATCCCCCACTTTTCAAACACATCAAACGCCATAATGGTTTTTCGTAGCTCTGGCTTCAACACTCTCTTCCCAAATGCTTGACACCTATTGCAAGATCTACACCAATGGTGAACATCCTTGTGCAAACTAGGCCATACATACCCCTCTTGCAAAATCTTATGCAAGGTGATCTTTAGAGCAAAATGACCACCACATGCGCCTTCGTGATTCTCTTCCAACACTCTGTAAAGCTCCTCCCGCCAAGGTACACGTCTCAACACGAGATCAGCCCCTTTCATGTATAAGACATCACCAATCAATTTGTACCTGTATGCTCTACGCACAAAGCCATACTTCTTAGACTTCTGAATCTCCTTTGGAATGATTCCTGTTAGCAAAAACTCCTCTTCTTGAGCCAAACTTTCCCGACCATGATAAAGAGGTAAATTGGTCCTTAACACAAATAGCTCCCCAATCATGCCTTGAGCTGCTTCATGTGCCTCTCCATTTAGAGCACGTTCAATGTGTCTGATACTCCATGCTTCAAACTTTTTTAACAGGCCTTTAATTCTGAAGCACATTTCCTTCAATGAGGTGTTCTTGCTCTTCCACACACCCAACACTTGCTTCACCACTAACAAGGCATCACCTTTTATGCTCAACCTTCGAACCCCATGCTTCAAACAAATGTGTAATCCGGCTTCCAATGTAGCATATTCAGCCTCATTGTTACTATGAGCATCCAATTTGAACCCTCTCTTGCATACTAGCTTCCCCTCTGGATCATAAAGTGCTATACCCCCTGAAGCTGCATCATGGCTCTTTCTGTATGAACCATCAAAGAACAACACATGTGCATTGCTGATCTGTGGCACTTCTTCAACTACCTTTCTCACCACCTCTTCCTTAACAATAAGGGGATTCTCCTTGTAGGTCAACAAATCAGCTAGGGTAGCCCTTGTACTATCTTCCACTAGAAAAGAGAACTCAAACTCTTGCAGCTCAATTACCCATTTCTTCACCACATTTGACATGTTAATACCATTAATTAACTGTGGCAAAAAGGCATAACTCGTCAAGAAAACAAAAGGCCGTGGTAGCAAGTAATGACGAAATCGTCGACAAGCAAATATTACACTAGCCATCACTAGCTCTACTTCCGATAACTTTCTCTCCGCTACCAACTTCACTCGGCTTGCACAATACACTGGCCTCATATAATGGCTGCCCTTCCCCTTTTGCAATAGCATGGCTCCAATGGCATCATCCCCTACAGATGGATTTACATAAAAAACTTTCTCCCAATCAGGAGCCTGCATGGCTGACAACCCCCCTAACACCTCTTTCACCTCTTGAAACACTTCTTCACACTTGTCATCCCATTGCAATGGATCATGCTTTGCCACTTGCTGTAATGGATAAAGAAGCTGCGAAGACAATGGAATAAACCGTGCCATGTACTTCACTTTGTGTATAAAGGTTGCCAATTGCTTCGTACTCATAGGTGATGGAAGAAGAATAATAGACTTCACCTTATCTGGATCAGCCTCAATGCCATTTTCTGACACCATATGGCCCAATAACTTCACCCTTGGCTGTGCTAGATGACATTTCTTTGGATTTAGTTGTCCTCCACATTCATCATATCGAGCGAATACCATCTGCAGCTTCTCATGGTGTTCAGCCCTACTGCTATAGACACAGAAGTCATCCATAAAAGCTTTAACACAACTACCAATGAATGGTTCCAACACCCAATTTGCTCTCTCTTGATAGAAGGAAGGTCCATTTGACAACCCAAATGGCAATACTGTGTAGCAATAGCAGCCCCATGGCGTAATGAAAGTTGTCTTTGTGCGGTCTTTAAGAGCAATCTTCAATTGAAAATAGCCTGAAAAACCATCACACACACTGTACCTCTCATAACCTGCCACTGAATCCAAGATCTGATCGATGAATGGAAGAGGATATGGGTTCTTCTTAGTGGCTGCGTTTAAGGGTTTAAAATCCACACAAATTCTCCACTTCCCATCCTTCTTTGGACTGACTACAACTGGACTCACCCATTCTGTGGTCTCCACTGGAACTATGAACCCTGCCTTCAATAACTTGTCCACCTCTACCCGCAAGGCTTCCATTTGCTCTTGACCCATCCTTCTTAGCCTTTGCGGCACTGGCTTAGCACCTTCATTCAGCTCTATATGCATCTCTTCACCCTTGAACCCTCTGATCTCTTCATATGAAGTAATGAACAAATCAGGAAAACTAGCCAGCATATGCAAATATATATCCTTCTCCATAGCTGAGAGGTCTCCACTAATCATTTGCGTCATTAATTCCTGCTTCTTTGACAACTCAACTTTGGTTTGCATCAGCCCTTCAATCACTTCATAAGGCCCTTCACTTTCATCTTCAACTTCCTTCGCAAATGCGACTAAACCACACTCCTGGATTTCTTTATCCATCAAAAGAAATGCAACACCAGCATCCTCATCACTGCTGGTAGTGCTATCACTGTCCTCATCTGTCACTGTGGAAGAGTCTTCATCACTAGACTCATCCTCATCTTCATAAAGCTCCTCTAATCGTTTCCTTGTGTCCATATTATAAAGCTTCTTGGTACCTGTCTTTCCATAGAGGCTAATTGTACCATGTCGCCAATCTTGAACAGCTCCCACTGCACGTAACCATGGTCTGCCCAGTATAATAGGATATGCTCCCAACCCTGCTGGCATCACATGAAAATCAACCACTGCCTTTGCATCATATGCCTCCACTTCTAAGCTCTTTACAACACCCAAGCATTTTACTTTTTGATGGTTTGCCAATCTGATCCGAAAACCTGACACCCCAGCCACTGTGAGACCCATCTTCTCAACGCATGAGTGTGTTATGACGCATATTTGGGCTCCGCCATCCACATAACCTTGTCCCAAATTTTTCCTTTTATGCCACACATCTACTATTGGACAAATGTCTGGTAGCTCGTCCATTGCCAACACCTTCACTGAACCTCTCTCTGGCTCTTTCTCCATTGGGTTAACCATCCTCTTCCACTGTCGCTTTAGCTTAGGCACCATCTCTATAAGCTGCCCAAAAGTAACATCTGCCTTCCTGCTCGTCAGATCCTCCTTCAAGTCATAGCTTAATTGCCCATCCCCTAGTGGAAAATCTGAAACATGAAACTTTCGACGAGCTCTCCTTTTCCTCTTGGCCTTGACATCCTCGCCTTCATGGCTCTTTCCTTTCTTCTTACTAGGACCTGGGGCACTTCTTCCTTCCTTATCCTCTGTGGTCCTCTTCCCAATAGGCATCACTAATGTATCCTCTAGCTTTGATGCCTTCTCCAAGGTGACTACACTTAGCACTTTTGTCTTTCCCTTTTCCTCCTGGGTCAGTCCACTGGTTCCTTCGTCTCCCTTAATTTCGATGCCATAATCATTTGATCTAGTTAGCACTTGTCTTGGCAATGGATACATGTCTCCCCCCATCCTTGGTGGCTTATCACATTGCGGGCTGATATGACCCAACTCTCCACAATTATAACATGTGGGCGTCTGCCTCCAAAACCTACCATTGCTTTGTCCAACACCATTCCTAGGCCTTTCTTCACCTCCTTGCTGATTTGCAAACCTCCCTCGACCTCGATTATTTCCCACTTGACCTAGCATGTTTAGGCTGAGATTCTTCATCAAATCAACCACTTGCCTCATGTCTTGCCTTAGGCCATCATCTTGCACTGCTGTAGTGACCACTGCTGGCATAACCTGAGTAGTAACAGGAACCACTGGTTCATGATGAACCCCTGACATGCGCCCTTGTAAAGACTCTATAGGCTGAAATTCAGACCTCATTGGCAAAGACTCCACCCCTAACTGGCTCATTTTCCTCAGCTTCCACTCTTTGTTCCTTGCTACCTCTAGTGCATCTTCATATGTCCTAGGCTTCTTTAGCTCCACTCTCCAACGTATATTCTCCCAAAGACCAGCCAAGAACCTGTCCTTCTTCATCATGTCAGGCGGGGGTACCTGTGGTGCTAAAGCCTTGCACATTCGCTCCCATGCCAATGAAAACTTACGTATGTATGCATCTACTGGCTCACCTTCCTTTTGCACCAAAGCCTGTACTTCTTGCCACACTTTGTCAGGGTCTTCTATCTTCACAAACTCCACTTCCAATCCATGCCTTAGATTATCCCAACTCAATCTTATAGGTGGATCAGCCATACGCAACTCCTCTTCAAATGCTTTGGACCAAGCTCGTGCATCACTCTTCAAACAAATTTGGAGAAGGCGTAACATTTGCGTAGGGTCATGAATCTGGTTGCTAATGCAGGCAACCTCCATCTTTTCCAAAAATTCTTCCACATCTTCATCACTTCTTCCATGAAACTCCGGATAAGAAAAAGCAATGGCTACCCAAATTATGATGCTTTGAGAACCCTTTCGAACACACGTGCAAGAACCCAAAACTTTTCACTACCCAATCCCTAGAAACTTCAATGGAGCTCAGCTTTAGATAAGGACAAACACATGCACATCAAATGAGTTTTCGTAGTTGATCATTGGAATTACAACAGGCAAAGGACATTCCAGGATCTCTCTCAATCTTCTTGGCCCAAACATAAAGACTATGCGCTGCTGGAAAAAGATCTTCCTGGACACATGAACATTAATCTGAATTCTTTGAGTTAAATGAAAAGGAGTGAACTGAGGGCCATTTTGATCATCCATTAAAGCCAACCATGAAGCTCCCAAGAAGGCACACCTGACTCAACCTCTGATTTTGCCAAAATTTCAGCAGCATAACAGCATAAAATGGCTCAAAAGACCAAAAGACCAGCCATCATAACTTGGAAAAATTTTGACAGAGTTTCCCCAGAAATAGAGCAATGAGAACCCAAAATATAGACTGTATCAGTATGCATAAACTACCAACAATAGAACCCGAGCATCAAATAGGACTCACTAGTACATAGCCTATGGCGAGGTCACAAAAAGGGTGCTCCAGCTACCTGTATCACCGAAAGGATCTCCACATTTGAGAATCCCCCAGCTCAATAAAAACCTCACGCTATCGACCCTCACACGAAGGCTAATGCAAATCGCATATAGTCAAGTCTCAGAAATGACTATCTTCCAGACCAAGTTTCAGAAATGGCTGGGACTGCCAAATAAAACCATATATGGCTCCACAAAGGCGTACAATGGCAGTTTCCACAAGTAACGTACAATCCAACAGACAATGCGCTCAAATAGGCGCCAAGTGATGCATTCCCACAACAACTGCAAGTGACATCACTGTACTCCAGCTACCTGTACCTGTGTGAATCACCTGTACCTGTCCCTGTCCCTGTTCCTGTAACCTGTAACCTATAACCTGTAATCTGCAACCTGCAACCTGTAATCCCGAAGCTCGAAGCTCGAAGCTCGAAGCAGAAGGTACTCGAAGAAGATCCTCCGTGGGGGCGCCAAAAGAATGTGAGCGGGATGAAAACACACACAGCGCCTCTATAACGACCCGACACACACTCTTGGGAAGATACACACACACACTATGGGGCACCACTCGGCTTAGACAACACACCTGGTCGAGACAGGGAACACACCTCTGGAGTGAGAGGAGAGAGACTATCCACTTGCCCACTCCACATAGACACACACACACACACACACACCCAAAAAAACTCAGCTCAAAAGAGGAGAATTTCTGATGTTTAGATACAAATGAGCTTGGGCCAACACCAATGGGGCAAACAGCTCACACAATATGGGTAAAAGATACCAGATACAATCACAAACTGGAGAAGAAACTTCGTTCATAGGAGGAACTTACACAGAAAAAACAGCAGGAAAAGAGTGAGGAATTTGGCAAAATGGACAGCGCCATCGCGTCCGGAACGGCCCAAAACCCCAGTCTACAATGTCAAAGTGCTCAAATCCGACCTCGGATGAGCAGTTTACGGCCAAAACAGGCTCCAAAATGAGCAAAAACACAGCTGCGGCTGTTCCTCCTCCCTTCTCCACGTTTTTTCTGGTCTTCTCTCAGTTTTTTCAGTTCCCACACTTAGCTTTATTAGTTGGGCACCCTTGGCCTTTTAGATGACCTCAAACGGACCCCGAACAGGCCAAAAACTGACCTCGCAGTGCATAGTTGTCACCTTTTTGCATCATCCGCACACCTGGCACTCAACTTTTTTCAATAATGCATCCCGCCACCACGTGAAGTGGCCCCAAAAAGTGGTCCTCATGATGACCTTTCTGCATAATTATCACAAGGAAACACCCACGTTGTGTCCGTCCTCATCCACGTGCAAGTATTGACCCCGTTCGGTCTCCTGACGCCACTAGATGCCATCTGACGCACGTGCTTACCTCATGTCATCGGCCCGCGGATAGCTTCCTCGAGAAGTTTTACGCGCTATAAACTCCTCATTATTGTAGAAAAAACACACTGGTACTGGTAATACTGAAAATCGATGAACTATGTACATGCTGTCCTACCTGTACACATGTGGGCCCCACATAACCACCTGGCTAAGGAAAATGGGCAATCCTTTATTTGATGCACCATGCATGTGTATGTACATATGCGCAATCCCTTGCTCCAAAAAACTCCTGACAACGTGGTCGTTCTTTGATATCCTAGATGTGATGTGGTGCAAGACCCCTAGATGTACTGGCTTGGCTGGGGTTTTGGACAGTGATGGACCTGCAAAGAAAATCGAAGACATCTTGAATAAGATTGAACACGATGTGGCCCAATGAATTTTGGAGTGAGTGTCAATACATCACAAATTCATGTAAGTTCCATGGACTTCATAGAGTTGGAGGGAGTGACTGACAGCAAGGCAAAGTAGTCAAAGCGGTCTCTCTTAGGAGTTGTGAATCGAACCATGGGTGAGGGCATGACCAAGTTATGCGACACACTTCGCAATGTGGAAGAAAAACACAATGCAACATTGAGAGAGCTAGAGGCATCACGGCATGCACTAGAGGAGCGTCTTCTTTGAATCCGTGAGGAGGAGGACACAAAACGGCAATAGATTTACTGTCCACTCAGTTGGAGCTTGCTAAGATTTTAGCTAAAGTCCAGGTTTAGTAAGTAAATGTAATATTCTCTAGCAAGGCTTCAATCCATTTATATTATCATAAATCTCATGAGTGTATGATTTCTGCTTTGCAGGGATCAGAGAGTAGCTAGATTTTGAAGCATCCTAGATTTATGATTGCATAAGGTAACCCTACTGACCTCAATTCGTTTCAAACTTACTTTAATATTTGACGAGAATTTTTATGGGTAGTCTTGTCGATGTAGGATGGACATTTTGCATATATTTTGGCTACTACAGTCCTTTGCCATATGCATGCAAGATCAACAACATTGGCAAAGCCGTCCGCTTCCATATGGGAGATGCAATATACACTTGAATTTCATGTTGTACTTCATGCACTTCATGATGTGGGGAGTTTTCATGAGTTTATTGGAGCGTGATGCATGATGCTACATGCCGCATCAATGGTGGGTGTTTCCAAGGCAAGAGGTTTCTTGGACCTCAATTCATTGTCGGCTATGGTCACTCGGCTATGGTCAGAAGCCAATCTAAATAACCGGCACAAGTATTTATTTTCATATCGCATGTCTTATGAATCTTTCAATGCACTCCTAGACATAGTGGAGCCTTTATTGCCTTGCAATGATGATTTGTTTGTCCGTGCTCTTGTAGCTGGTGATCTGGCACTAGCATGTGTATTGTGGAGACTAGCCCATGGTCATTCTTCCAAATCAATGACTTGTCTTTACCCTATCGGGGAGTCCACTATACGGAAGTACACCATGATTACGTGCCGCATTTTAAGCCAACGAAACATGTTGGCACACTTTCATATTTTCATACCTGAGGGGGCAAGGCTTAACACTAGGTTGGTAACCTAACAGGACATAAAAGTGTCCTTTCAGGGTTTTGAAAAAAACCTCCAAAACGATATTAGATCCACTCATTTTGTAAAATCGTTTCATGAGATTATAGTTCAAGGCCTACTACACATGGAAAAAATAAGAAACTTGTAAAATTTCTCATCTTTTGGTCACACCAAGCCTCCAAAGTTGATGGACCTGTATATTTTCATCAAAACAGTCATTTCTTACGTTTTGTTGCATAAAAATAAGATTAGGGATTTTTGTAGGACTTGAGATAAATTCCCTGGTTAACTTCAATGGGTTGGTAATCAGAACATATGATTGCTTCTCACTCACTAATTTTTGTTTTGCCAAAAGAAATAGGTACAAAAAGTTGAATTTTTACCATTCTGCAAACCTATCATCAAAGTTTCTATATACACGGTCAATACAAATAATATTTGCATGTTTTCTTAGTTTCCTATTGTCCTTTAGGTTCATAAGGAGCGATGGAGCATGTCAAAAGAATAATACATCTCTTTTCAAGGGGAATCTTGGGGACAAAGATGAGGTGCTAAATACAACAAACATGAAAAAACTGGGTTCAACATTATGAGTTGTAGAGTCCCATAGAAATTATTCAATATCTAGCCAAATTTGATCCTTATGACTAGATATGGTTACTACCTACAAAATGCATATAGTTGTCACAAGAAACTAGCAATATTGAAAAAGCTATACTTGATATACTAGAATGTTTCGTTTTCTTTTATAATTGAAAAAATCAATCATCGTTGTGTACTTTGCAAAATAGGGTATTAGGTGCCCCAAAACTCAAGGAATATTAGTTTTATGTTAGAATATGCGACATAGAAAATCAAAAGTGCATTTGGATATCATGAAAGCCACCATAAAAATCATAGAAGAGCCAAAATTGGCTAAAAAACAAGATTTGACAATTTTTGTAATTTGCTCATAACTTAGAACTTTAACATTTATTTCTCCCTAGAAGCATCAGGACATGTTGAGGACTACTAAAGATAATTCTCTAGCATTATAGACCTCACAAACATGAATTCTAGAGTTGTATAGTTGCAAAAAGTTAAAAATATCCAAAAATAGGACCCGTTTTTTCACACAGTTTAGGTTCTGAAATGTTGTGCAAGGACAAGGTTAAAGATGGAATTGATAGTTCAAAAAAAATGTCAAGTTTTTTTCAGCTCATAAGACAACTTTCTAGATAGATAGCACCTCAAAATCCATTTTAAAACTCTTGACATAATTCAAGAAAAATGGTCACTTAACAGGACATAAAAATGTCCAAGGACATAAAAGTGTCCCATTACCAACCTAGTGTTAAAGGAATAATGGATGGATTTGAAGCTATTACAGGGATAGTTGATTTCCGTAAGCTTTTATGGAGTGTAGTATGTGTTGCCCCAGTAGCACGCACGACTCAACGCACTTCAAGGAATGCAATCTTTAGCAACGGTTGAAGAGTGGTTGAGCCATCGCCAGTCCCACAATTCAATTACAAGGTGAATGCATCCGACCCTATTTGATTGCAAACTCGGATTTCAAAGCCACAACGTTTTTGGTGAAGCCCTTTCGATCAAAAGGTGAGCAACAATTGATTCAAAAGCAGCACTTTGATAGGCATATTTCAAAAGTCAGAGTAAAAGTGGAGAATGTGTTTGGTATCTTGAAGAATAGATGGCGCATACTACGTGAATGGTGATAGGCGCTTGCTGCCTCTTACCAAACTTTGTGCAGCTTTGAGGAGAGATCAAACCGAATGAGCGGCTTGATCCCCATCCAAATGATGGCGAGCCTTTGTGTGGTGAGCATTACAACTCAGAATCAGGAGAAAGAGCTTTGTGTATTAGAGCAGCTTTATTTGGAAACCATGCCTTGAAAATCATACGGCGGCAAGCGAACATTCTACAAAATAATAGGAGAGTCCAATAAAATTATGAAGGTCAATGATAAAGTTTTCTTTCTTGCATTAATAGCTTTGTTTTTGTGATTTACTTGTTAGTTTGTTCGTTGTACTAACTTTTTGTACCAAACATGTTTTTAAACTTATGTATTGATCTCATGTTCCCTTCCATCTTGCTTGTCCAAGTACAATCAACAATCATGTTTTCATGCTCCTGGACTGTTTTTGAATTGGCATCACTTCTTGTTCAACAATTATGTATGCCACTTATACAGAAGGCCTCTATTGTAATTGTCATCTAATCGTTCAAATCATTGGGCAATTTGTTGGATTTTAACAATCTTTTAACGGATGCAAATAATGTCAATCAGTTGGTATTTTCTGTACCATGTATACACTACAGTGGTCTCTGGTTATTTTCTTCAGTAAGATTGAAGCTCACCATAGTACTGCTAACTTGGAAAGCACTACTAACATGCAATAAGGGATTGTGGCTGCGCATTCAAGCTGTATAACCTTCACAGGGTTTGAATAATGATGATGATAACACGCATTGATTTTTTGCTGAGGGCACGACAGGGTTGACAAAAACGCCACCGGTTCTGGGCCGGTCGGGAAGCATGTGCGCAGACTGACGATAGGAGGTGCCCGGTGAGGGTGCTGCCGCCGGTGCATGTGCGCCAAACTACCCAATATGGTCAGTGGATATTCCGCACTTATCTGAATGGCCGGCAGCACGCATGTGCATAGTCTATCTCTCTTGATCTTTGGAAGAAAGCAAAAGGAGGAGCTCAGATTCAATCGACTACACTCTCTCTCTTCTCTCTCTCCCTCTCCCCTTAAGAAATTTGTTGAGCCAGCAGAGGATCACACCCACATTTTTGCTCACACTCATCATTTTGTAACCATTGATTGTAATAAATGTCTTTCCGACATTAATTTTGATTTGAGCCATTCATTAAGTAACGGGACTCAATTGAGTTTCCAGCTTGTAATCCGGAAGTAATTTCACTTGCTGATGTAATTAGTTAGAGATGTTCTCACCTCCAAGGCTGAGGTATATAAGCCAAAGTTTTTGTAACCTAAGGGCAGATTATTAATCAAAGTGAGTTTTTTGAGCACCGTGACTGTGTCTGAGAGAGAGAGAGAGAGAGTGAGAGTCTTATCTACTTGCTACACGAGCTACGAAGCCGCCATTGGAGAAGCGACACCGCCATTGTGTTAACAATAGCAAGAGCTACGCACAGATACCAAGAGTGCGCGCTATCGGCTTCTATGTGTGGTAAGTTCCTATGAGCTTTGGTGTGAGTTTTCTTCCAACTCGTGTGTCGGAATGGAGCGTGCAACATACCTATAGAACCACAACGAGTAGAGCTACACATTAGTACCATCGGGGTCAAGTTTCGATCACCTGTATTTTTCAGCCTGTCTTCATACGCGTTTACCGCACGGAGTGGTTATAGGTTGATTTTGCAGTTCAAGTCTTTAGGGTGTTGTTCTTACCTAGTGTATAGACTTCCCCTTGAGTTTGAGATTGATTCAATGATTCTAGATCCTGTTTCGTATAGCATTTTTTCGTAGTACGGATTTCAGTCACTTGCGTATTTTAGAACTTAGATTTGATTTCCTTAGTAGTGATTGTCATTAGAAAGTCAAGTAGGTGATTTGACACCCACCTAGTTGTTTTCATAGGCCTGCGGGTCAAGCTCCGTCCTCGTCTGACAAATTCTGTTGTTGGTTGAGTTCTTGCTATTTAGCTTCTCGCTATTCTGTTGTTGGTTGAGTTCTCACTATTTAGCTTCCGCTAGCGGCAAAACCGCCTTAACATTTGGCGCCGCTGCCAGGGACGAGAGCCCTAAGTAGGTGACCTTAGACTAATCCTACGAGGTGAGTCGTATAAACTACTTTGTATACTTTAGTTAGAAAAGATCTAGGAGTGGTGGACTCCGAAGATCTCGAGAGATACTAGGAAGTGGGGTATTCCTTGGTCTTCCGTGTTGACAGTATTTTTAGTTTAGCTTAGATTTGTTTGTTGTTTTGTTGGTGTGAGTAGTTGTTGATAGAAGAAGAATTTGCTAGTCCGTGAGTGGCAGTGGATCTCTTTAAAATCACAATTACCAAACCCATTTTATGATTAGGAATAGCTTACGTAGGACTTCATTTGATCCTGATCTAGAGCTAGTAATCATTGGAGTATTTGCTTGATATGGTTGATTGCATGTTAGATCACTAAACCGTCGAGTTAGTAGTGAAACTTGCAATAAACAAAAGTCAAAGAAATTTTCTGTGTATCTGGGAGTTACTGAGCACTTGAGAAAGCTTTAGGAAGGATTCTGTGCCAAAAAACTGGAAATCTGCAACTTTAGACATCATACGCATATGATGTCTAAATGACCAAACAGAGACCAAAACAGAAATTTTGACTTTACCAGAGTGTTCAAAAGGGGGGTTATACCCTAATTTCAACTTAAAACAAGAGCATTAACACTCAAAGAAACCCAAAAAGACAAGTCGGAGTCCAAGAAACGCAAAGAATAGGAAATTTTGGATTCAGATCTTGTTTTTACATTCAAACCTGACAAAAATACTTGAAACTCAATTATAAACATTGGAGAAGGCTTAAAACCAAGAATAGTCAAAATCTGGGACAAAAGACATCATACGCGTATAATGTCTTTTAGCACATCCACTACTTATTTTTGATATCTGACCTGACAAGATTGTTACAAACACTGTAGAAAGCATAAATATCAAGTCTTGACCCAAATTGATGAAAAAGACATCATACGCGTATGATGTCTTTGACCTAATTTTGGACATATTTTGATACTTTGCCAACACAGATCCATTGTAATAGCTGTCTAGAGGTTATATTTCAAGTTTCATCCCATTTGGATCACAATTGACCCAAAACAAGTCAAAAGCGGAAAATTGCCAAGAAAAGCCTAAATTAGCCATAACTTGCTCAAACAGAGTTCAAACTGAATTTTGTGAGTGGACAGAGCATAAGGGGGCTACTGAGAGTGAGTATAACCAACATAGTCCAAATCTGTGAAAAAAGACATCATACGCGTATAATGTCTTTTTCAGCATAACTGCAACAAAATTCTCACTTGATGAAACAGAAGTTGTCCAACTGACAAGATTAAACAATTGACCAAGTATCAATCAGATTGGATCAATTCTGACCACAAAAACTTGGGAAAACAAATTGCCGAGACAAAAAAGTTAAAGTCCTTTAGGGGAATTGATGAATTTGAGATCAGGCAGGAATCTCCAGAATAACCAACCAAAACAAGGGGAACAAGCAAGTGTCATATTATACGAGGGAAGTGTAAACCAAATTTGGGTGCAACCATTAGAGCCGATCTTTGAAGGAAGTGTTTTTGATACTTCTTCGGAGAGATCTTACGAGATTTTCACCGAACACTTGTAACACTTGAACCTGAACAACAGAGAAAATATGGCAACAGGATCATCAAACCCTTCCGCCACAATGAAGCTATTGTTCATAAAATACCAGTACGACAATGAGCAAGGTGCCAAGATCTACAAAGATGGAATGGACTCCTATTGTGTAAAGATAGAAGATAGACCTAGTGAGTTCAAGGACTTAGTGCCTGTGAGCTATAGCGGAGATAGATATCTAGATGACAAGGGTACCATGTACTTGGTAGTCCTAAACCCTAACATTGTGGACAAGTGGGGATTGATGGGCACCAAAGCCAAAGTAGATGAAGAACTTGAGGAGAAAGCACCAATAATGAACTTCCCTGATGCGAGGTTAAGAAGAGAGAATGAAACTACAAGGATCAACACTGATAACATCTATGTGGGGCTATACAAATATAATAATGGGGAGCAAGATCTCTATTATAGATGTGAAGAACCCTACACCGGAGAGTTGACAGACCAAAAAAGACTTTATGTCTTTACCTACACAGAGGGATCGGAAGTGAAAATTGCCGCTTACGACAAGTATGGGAGGCAATACTCAACAATGGGCAAGAAAGAATTAGAAGGATATACATACTTTGGGGGACCACTACATCAGTATTATGTTACTTCTAGCTCACAAAGACCAGCACCAACAAATGGAGTGCAAAACCCAATGACAACAGGAGGACAAAGAACTCAGGCTACTGACTCTTTCAGTCAACCTCAGTACTCGAAGCCTGGACCAATGGGATCATTACATTCCAGAGAGTCAATGGATACGAATCGAGGTAGTGCAGTTCCAATCCCCACGTATACCACTCCAGGTCCAAGGTTCGAAGCGGAACCATCACATTTACCTCCTAGTAGTAGACTTAGGGCAGGGGAACCGACAAGGGTAACCCACGAAGTCCATGATGCTAGAGAAAGCTTTATCCGGGACACAGGAGCAATGAGATTGGTAGCAGGCCATAGACGTATGAGACCATCTGAAGTAGCCAAGTGTATGCCAAAGAAGTATGGTGGTTAAGGAGATCCGTATGCACATGTGTCACTCTTTAAGCAAGTCTTAAGAGCTGAGCAGATAACAGATTTCCATACACAATACGAGGGATTTGGTCTTACTCTAGAAGGTACGACATTGACATGGTTTCAACCACTGAACAGAGGGGGATTCCATGACATTGACCATTTGCTAAGAGAGTTTGCTGAGGAATTCTCAAAACGAGGGATTAAGCACAATACGGTCTCACAAATATATGCTTTTAAACAGAGAGAACACGAAAAAGTGAAGGAAGCTTCACTTCGCTTCAAACAATACATTGAGAGATGTCCAGTACGTGAACGACCACAAGATGATAGATTATCTGTTCTCTTTATTGAAGGATTGAGAAACGACACTCTCAAGAAGGACTTGCACTTGAAAGCTTGTACAAGTTTCGAGCAAGTAACGAGAGAAGCATTGTACTTAGTGGATAACTGTACGGTTTATGGAGAGGTGTCAGCGGATACAGATTTTGCATCCAGTAGCTCTTCCTCCATAGCTAGCGAGACTACCACTAAAAAGAATGTTCAAACAACAACCATGCCAAATGTAGAGCAAATGATAGAAGATGCTCTAAAAAGGATGGAACCATACCAAAAACCATTGCCAAAACCACTGAAATGGTGTGCTATTGAACAAAAATGGACAAACCATCCAACAGAGGAGTGCTATTACAACAAAGGGTATGTAAGGGAGCGTCAGTATGCACCTCCTACTCAATTATCACCACCTCAGGTACATCCAGTACCTCGATACCCAACGAGAAATGTACCAGGACCTATGGGGATAGAAAGACCACAACCGGTATTGGGACAACAACCACCTTTACCAGGAGCAAGACCAGTGGGCATTAGATATGCACCAACCTTAGAGAATCAGGAAGAACAAGCCTTAGTGCCTGTTCAAGCCTACTATGAAGAATCTGGTGCACACATGTCTCCAACTGTGTATTACCCACCAGAAGAACCCAAACAACCAGAACCATGGGGCATGATTGGGAATGTTGGAACACCAACAGTTACAAGTGCTTCTGATGAAGAGAGATACAATTTGGACGCAAGAACATTGATGTTCATAGCTCATGGAGGGTTAACAAGACAAAGACCATCCTATCCACAAAGGACGAATCAAGTGGGACCAAGACCAGCACTAGGACCCTGTTACAAGTGTGGAGGTGACCATCTGATGAATGTTTGTACACATACGGAAATCATTAGAATTAACTCTTATTGCACTGAGTGTGGGGTTACTCACTTCATTGAGGATTGTTCAAAGAATCCAAACAAAGTGCAAAAGACGACATTGAATATGCTAGAAACTATTCCTACCAGCAGTGGGTCTGAAAATGAAACTCTGATACCAACGCAAGTTGTTACTAGAGCTCAAGCTAAGAAAACCACTAGAGAACCTGAGAATGGAAAGTTAGCAACTGAAGTGGTTAGTCAAGGACCGCGGAGTCAGAGAAACACATGGAAAGCTAGAAAAGCACGCATGAAGTTGAGAAAAGAACGTGAAGACGCTATTCTAGCTGAGGAACTAAAACAAACTAAAGATAGATTAGAAAAACTTGAGAGTCAAAACGGGAAACGAGAGATGAGCCCGGAAAGAAAGAAACAAAAGAGTATCAAAGAGACGATGAGCTTAAGCTCAGGGGGATCAGTGTTAGTCGACAAAGTACACGAACCATAGGACGCACTGATGAGAGCTTACGAAGCTAGGTTAAAGAACAAACAAACAGAAGAACAGAGGTGGATGACATACCCAAACGCGGAATTGAAAAAGCAGAGACTTGAAATGTGCCAGAGAATGATCGAGACTGCACAAGCCTTATTAGAACCACCAAGAGAAACAATGAATTGTGGAACGGAAAACCCAATTCAGCAAGAGACTATCATTTCATGGGTAGCTGAAAAGACTCCCAGTGCACAAAAGCCTGAAAATACACACAAGGATGACCGCATAGTATTGAACACAACCGATCAGGAGATAGAGAGTTTTCATCCAGTCATACAGAGGTCTTACGGAAGAGATGAGGATTACAATGAATTTTGGAAACAAGTGAGAGAGGCAAAATTTGCAAATGAGCTAAGTTGCCAAGCTAATCAGACAAATTGGGAAAAGGACATTAGGAATCCTCCCATCGTGGAATTTGAGGCAGGATCTCAAGTGGACTTGGATCTGCAATCTTACTAGGGAGATGGGGGCTCTGTTAGAACAATGGAGAGTAAACCTCATTCACTGAATACCTTACCGTCATACATAGGAGAGTATGAAGCAAAATCCGAGATTAGAGCACTTCCCTCATGAAGAATTTCATCAGAAAAAGTCATGGACTTGCAAGGATTGATAGAGATCTTGTCAACACCAGTGACATGCACTATCACTCTAGCTGAGCTTTTGAGGCTAAGACCACATATGTGGACCACTGTAGGAAAATGCTTGGAGAAATTTGGGATAAAAGACCCAACATCGAGACTGCAAGAGGCTATACAAGAGCTGAGCAAATCACAAAAGAACGCTAAGCCTGTACCCTTAAACAAGGTCGGAGAGTATTGCGAAGGTGAAGAGGGAAATACAACCTTACCAGTTGAATTCCAAGGCATGAACACGATGGCAATACTAGACAGCGGAGCTGGGGTAGCCATTGCTACAAAAGAAATATGGAAAAAATGGGGGAAACCAGCAATAAGGAAGACTAAGTTGAAACTCCAATTAGCAGATGGACACATGGAGAAACCTATGGGGTTATTAGACAAAGTCGTAGTGACTTCTTGCGGCATTGAATACGAACATACTTTTTCTATTGTCGATTTTGGCAAGGAGAATAACTATGATATCATACTGGGAAGACCATTCATGAGACAGTTGAAAATGGTCCAGGATTGGGGCTACGATCACATATACCTGAGAAATATGGAAACCACTACACGCCGTGAACTTGAAAGACCATAGCTACAAAGATGTGAACTGAACACCGGTAGAGGAGTTTGATTCAGCTACTTTGGCGGGATCTGAATTTCCAGCTTGGTTAGGTAAGCCCAAGGAGTTATGGATGTGGTGAGCCTCGAAATGTGGAAGTATGAGGCGAGAAGAATATATTTTAGAAAGGGCTATCGAAGACGAAACTTATATAGGAGAACCCTTTCCAGAGGACACGCTTGAACCATTAGAATGGACACACATTCTAGCAACCCTAGATGTTTGTGCAATTCTAGATGGTCCCACAACAAAATTTTGCGACAAGGACGGGTACGACGTGGTTCCGTACTTCATGTTGAGAACTGTACTCGAAAAAGAAACTGAAAAGAACCATACAGTGGAAAAGGAAGATGAAGAAGAGGTGTTTCACGACATTCCCGATCATCCAGAGTGGGGAAATGAAGCAGACAACGAGTCAACGGACAATTCAAGCGGAAATGAAGAAACTATAACGGATGTCAGATTTTATGATTTTCCGAACCAAACTAAACAACGCCAGAAACGCTATAGAGCAAAGAGAAAAACAAAGGGGGTTAGAACCAATCCGTAGGACTTAAAGGGAGTTGAACCATCGATATGCCAACACACAATCCCACTAAAACAAGATGCAAAGCCTAGCAGACAGAGACCATACACATATAATGATACGTTTGCTAAGCGAATCAAAGAAGAGATAGATAAGCTAATGGAAGCTGAATTCATATATGAGATTGAACACACCGATTGGGTATCTCCAATTGTGGTGGTACCCAAGAAGAATGGAAAACTCCGAGTGTGTGTCAACTTAAAGAAAGTGAATGCTGCAACAATCAGGGACAATTATCCCCTGCAGATAACTGATCATGTTCTAGAGCATGTATCAGGGAAAACAGCATACTCCTTTCTTGATGGTTTTTCAGGATATAGCCAGCTAGCCATAGCACCGACTGATCAACATAAAACAGCTTTTGCAACGGAGTGGGGAATTTATGCTTATCGGGTTACGCCTTTTGGTCTAACCAATGCTCCTGCAACCTTCCAGAGGTTGATAACGCATGCTTTCTAAGAATACTTAAGGTTGTTTCTAGAAATATACATGGTTTTTATATACAATTCAAAAGAATATGCAATTGTAGGCACACAAATTGATTGTAATAAAATATTAAACAATTTGTCAGCAGTAAACATTAAGTTATAATATAATCAAGCGCATAAGCAATTGTAAAGGTCAAAAACTAAACAAGTATGGGATCACTAATTTAACGATTGAAAGGTACAAGAGGTCAAGCATTAATAACATGTGCAAGCTTCTCAATTTTCTCTGTTCAATTAAGTTGTTTAATCATGAGAGCCAAGTTTTTCATGTCCGAGAGCTAACTAGAGGCTATACCTAGAAGTCCTTGTAGTTAAGCTACGATAAAGGAATTTCTCATGAAATCATCGCTTGGACTTATTTCCCTTTCTTTGACTCCCCAAAGTCTTTTTACATCAATTCAATTTTGATGCATGTGCTTATTTTGTACGCCTTGGGTTTTTTACTTTTCAAGGAAAAGCTCCCACATTGAGAACCTCTAGGGTTCTAGTACCATAGATGATACATGTGAGTGAAGTACCAAATCAAGTTGGGATTTCTCTTCTAGCTTAAGATTTTACATTGTGGCACTTTTGACTTTCTTGTTTGTTCATTTTGAACATTTTAATTTTGTAACTTTGGGGAGTCATATAACACTATTACCCTCCCAAGGATCATCACACTAGTAAACTCCCTTTATAATACTTAAGCGAAAGTTCAATAAGGACTAAACCCACTAGAAAGCCCTAGTACATTGCACACAATGATCCCTAAATCAGATTAAGAGCCTAAAGAAACCATCGACTATTAGGAAGGCATTTCCCATGGTATTAAGAGAAGATCTGTAACGCCTTCACTTGGCCAAACTAGCTTAGTCAGACTACTTGATTCTTTAACCTAGACAAGGGATTATGATATTAAATATATAGGATCTAATGCTTAATCTAAGGAAATGTGTTGAATATTGTGCTATCAATCACATTTAAAGCAGACAAACATGGATGTCAAAAAAATAGACAAGGGGCATTTCTAATGATCAATAAACACCTATTCATGTTGATGATTACGCTTGATTTGAAGAGTGAATGAGGGAAAGATTCCATGAAGTTCCAAATCCTAACAATAGCAACATGTTCCTGTACACGCTAGAAAATACAAGGAATACCTCTAGGAGCCACCAACCTTTATTGAAAACAATCAAATGACATAAGGAACCCTAACCTAATTATTTGGTCCCCCCCCCCCCCCCCAGAGAGTCAAGGGAACAAGATATTGTAGAGATGGGGAGGTAACCCTAAGGCTAAACCCCTATCCTCGTCATTGTCAATAAAAACAAATTCATTATCTGTGCGACCATACATGCCATCTGTGTAAGCATGTAACTCTTCCTCATCATTAGAGGCACAAATGCTCACTAAGACCATCACTAGGCGTCTATAGTCATCTTGCTCAAAAGGGTAAGCTTGTACAATTGGAGAGACATTCTCTACTAAGTATGGATCAATCATGGTCAAGAGACATATCAGCCATTCTAACTCCTCAAAATTCCTCTCACACGCTAGAGTATCTACAAAATCCCATTCACATGCAAGCACTGGGTAGACTATGTGAAACACTTGTGAAAAGTAAAGAGGGTACCTCTCACCCAACGTAGGAGTGGATGACTGTAGCGTACTAGCCATATCTGTACACACAGATAGATGATGGTTAGAGTGCAAATATTATAAGGGTCATGTCAAAAGGTCATGTCCTTGTACATAATGTGTTTTTATTGTTTTGTGTCATATATAGAACTTGTAGGTTTTCAGATTTTTGTTTGGTGGCTCTTGCTCTTTCACTTTTTTATTTTTGTTTTTGTGAGTATAAGGCTTTATTTATACATTTCCTAGGATTGAGAGGTTAGGAAAGAAGGTTAAGAGGGGAGCAAGTGAATGATGGATATCAGAAAACACTCCCCCCTTCCTTGGGTAGATCATACCTTTTGGAATGATGTCATCACCTTTTGAAACCAATTATTCCAAGTTGTTATGGGAGAAGACTTTGACCAATAGTTTTTGACCGCCCTAGGCACTTCGTCTAGTTGCAAGGGTGGTAAGGTACTCTCCCATGATTTTATTTGTAACGTATTTGTAGGTGGTGAGCTTACAACGGGAGGTGCAAACTCTTTCTTGTTTGTATGGATATGTACAATGGTAGGTGGAGGTTGTGTCGAATCTTCTATTTCCATATAGGAACTACATGAAGAGAAAGAAGCATCATTTTTTTTTCTAGGGCTGAGCTAAGTGATACAAGCCTTTCTTGCTTTAACCCAAACTAGCTCTGGATTAGGTGTATAGTGCTCTATGATCTTTAATTCCCACGATTTTCAATCGGCTTTATCGTCACAATATTTGACTCACATGAGTCAAGTGATAGGTAAGAACACAATTTACATTTTGGCATCCAGGTTTGATCATTCCCTTCATAGTAGCCTTAGTCTTTTAGAAATCCAACACAATAGTATCAACAATGGTCTCTAAAGAAGCTTTAGGAACCCACTTCTATGTTTTCTTTTTTATATTAGAATGGGTCTTGTGTGTCTCAAGCTTTGTTTCAAATACAGAAGTTGAAGCTCTAGAGAGTTGGGCTATAGTAGGGACATATGGTTCAACCTCCTGGACATGCAATGTTTTGCATTTTATTTCCTCAAGAGGCAATATCTCAAGGACTATGGCTTGAGTGACAGGGCTAAGATTTGGTTTCTGCATTGTGACACTTCTTGTCCCCCAATCAATAGTGCATTTTGTTGCTATCATCCACGTGCATCCTAGGTTTATATTACCTTCCATAGTTCCGGCAAGCACGACCAAAAAGTCTTGAGATACAACCCCATTGTCATAACTTGCAGAAGTGTGCCAGATTCTAGAAACTGCAATTTTTTTTCTTGTTGAAACCCTTGACTTGGAAAGTACTCTCACATAGAGATGGCTTTCCTAGCTGACACCACACTCCATATGACAACAGATTGTATTTTTCACCCGTGTCTAATAAGGCGTTATATAGAACTTTCCCATAGGTGCTATTTAGCTCAATAGGGTATCTTAGAGGTAGGTCAAAGTCCAACCAATTATCCTCTGTTTCAACGTGGAATTCATGTGTAACTCCAAGGTTGGCCTCTCGTTGGCGTCTTAAGTGTTGTTGTTGCTCCTTAGCCTCAGCTTGAGCTTGTATCTTCTTCAATTTTTTTTGTGTGTTGGTTGCCTATTTTTTATGGATATCATGTAGCTCCTCTTGGCTTAAAGGATCATAATATGTTTTAAATATTCTCCCATTGAGGAATCCAACGGTTTCAACTCTATCAAGAGTCTCCACACGAATGGTACCTTGTGGGGTAATTTTACATACTCTATATGGTTCTTTTCCCGCATATTTCAACTTTTTCTTTTTGTTACGTACTCCATACAGAAGGAATTTATCACCAACATTGATATCTTTGTTCTTTAGATGACGGTCAAACCATTTCTTCCTCCTATCTTTCTCCACAAATGCATTTTGCACAACCAATTGTCTTTCTTTATCTAGCCTTTCAAGGATATATAAACGCTCAACTAAAGGAATCCTATCCCAACCTTCTTGTGAAGCTACCCGCAGACTAGGAATTACAAACTCCAATGGCATAACTACTTCTTAGCCATATACCATTTTGAACGGTGTACAATTAATAGCCACTTTGTAAGAAGTATGATAAGCCCATAGAGCTGATGTCAGCTTCAAATCCCAATCTGTGCGATGAGCTTCCATTATTTTGGTCAAGATAGAAATCAAGGTCTTGTTAGTGCTCTCAGCTTGGCCATTTGCTTGTGCATAATAAGGTGTAGACTGATGGTGGGCTATCATGAAGTTTGTCTGAGTTCCTTTATCACTCCATTTATAAAATGAGTAGCATTCTCACTCACAATTTCAAAGGGACAACCAAATCTTGTAATAATGTTCTCAAAGAGAAACTTGGTAGTTGACCTTGTATCGGCCTTGCGTGTTGCCTTGGCTTCTGACCACTTTGTCACATAGCCAGTGGCAATGATAATATATCGAGATTGAGTGTTACGAGATGCCAAATTAATCGAACCTAAAAAGTATAAACCCCATTTTTCAAATGGTTGAGTCACTTTAACAAGATATAAGGGCATCTTATCCTTTCATTGTGTGATTTTGTAACATTGGCATTCATCACATCCTTTTGCAAAAAGTGATTCATCCGTAAATAAGATAGGCCACCAATAGCCTGATTACAACACCTTTCTAGCAGTTAGCTCCTCTAAAAAATGTCCTCCGGCTATACCCATGTGGGCTACTTGCAGTATGTATAAATACTTATCCTCATGAGCACAATGTCTAAGAACTTCTTCCTTTCCTAGCTTGTAGAGAGCTCCTACAATTAGAGAATAAGGTTCACATTCTTCTAACAGTTTCAAGCTATATCCTTACGAAGCTTCTTGGGTGGAAAACCATTACCTAGAAAGTTCACAATCTTCTCACTCCATTTAGGTATGGTCTCAACTAGAAATAGGAAAGTATTTGGCACTTCATCATCAAATCCAGTAGGGGCTTCACCATTGGGTATGCGAGATAAATGATCTGCCATGAAATGTCTTTTATCATGTCTCACCATAACGGTAAAATCAAGCTCAAGAAAATTATTGTGTAATTCCTCCCGTGGAACAAGGTTTATTTACTAGATACAACACTGCTTGATGATCAACATAGAAAAAAAAACTTGTTGGCAAGAAGGTAGTAGCAAAAATTCTTTACTGTGTAAATCATAGTTAAACCTTCTCGCTTTATAGTGGTATAGTTTCTCTCATCATCATTTAATTGACGACTTGCAAAGATGATGGGGTAGTCCAATTTATGTTCTCCTGGTTGAGCTAGAACACACCCAATAGCAAAGTTTGATGCATCAATATGCACATGAAAAACTACATTCCAATCGGGCACTCGTAGGATGCGATTACTAGTCAAGTCTTTTTCAATGACTCATAAGCACAATCACACTCCGCGGTCCAGTGGAGCTTAATAAGAAGTTTGTACAATGGACGAGCTATTTCGGCAAAGTTTAAAATAAACCGTCAGTAATAACCAACATGGCCCATGATCTTTTGAACTCCCTTACAGTTTGTAGGTGGTGGCAATTCAGCAATGGCTTTAATTTTTCTCTCATCTGTGGGAATCCCGTTTTTGGACACTATATGCCCTAAAATGACTCCATGTTTAACCCAAAATTGGCATTTGAAAGGGTTTAATGAGATGCGATACAAACTGCACTTTTCACACACTTTTTGTAAGCATGATAGATGTTCTTTCCAAGAGGAATAAACACAAAATTCATCTAAGAAAGCTTCATAAAACTCCCTCAAATATTCTCTAAAAGCAGTGTTCATTAATCTTTGGAAGGTAGCAGGAGCATTGGTTAAGCCAAAAGCCATAACACGAAATGCGAACACTCTGAATTTGGTTATAAAAGCTATTTCAGCTTGGTCCTCTAGTGCAATTTTGATTTTATTGTATCCAAAGTACCCATCTAAGAAGCTATAGCACCATTCACCTCATGTGTGTAAGCTATTGATGAATTTCCTTAATTGATATGTGGTAATTAGTGTGTTGTCATTAGTGTGCTTGGGGTTTCTAGTCTATGGCAAGTCGGACTTCGATGGGCTTGATGTGTGTAGGAGATTAATTGATTAGTGTTAGAGTAGATTTAGAGTTAGTCTTGCCATGGCTAATCTCTACTTTGCAATGGAGAGGTGATCTCTTGAATCCTCTATCCTATTCATCCGATGCTTGTGCTTCTATGCCCTAGCCGGGTTGCCAAATCCACGGATTTGATAATTTTGTGCTAGTTTTGATTAGGTCGTTCTACAATGCCTCCCTACACCTTGCGGGTGATAGACTTTATGGGGATTAAGAAAGAATCAGGTTGGAAAGAACATATGTAAGCATTAAGAAGTAGTAACATGCATAGTTAATTATGTATAAACTTGAGCAGGCATAGGTATAGAGACTTTTGTGGAGAGGGAGAGAGAGAGAGAGAGAGAATATGATGAGATTTATCAAGAGCACGGAGAGCTTCTTTTTGGCCAATAATCACATGGAGGTTCATGAGAAATGAAGATAGAAGTTTCCTTGCTCTTTCTAGCGCATGTTACAGTTTTGGCCATTGAATGAGGGTATTTTCATAGGCTTTTTTTTAGGCTGATAGGCTTTTTGTAGGTTGAAATAGAGGCTAGGGAGGGAGGATAGGTACATTCTCTCTCTACCCAAAAGAGTGGTGGTCCTTTTGACAATAACTACCCTCCCCCCTTTTTAGCCACATTATCAAGGGCGTCCATAGCCTCAGCCCAAAAAAGAACTTTAAAAAAAAAAGCTCAAAAAAACCTCACTTTTACTCAAAAATTCTCCCCAACCCAATGTATACTCAAAAATCAATTTTCTCGCTCAAAATCTCACTACTAGACCTGCTAAATATCAAACTTCCCATCTTTTTTTATTTCCCTTCAAAATCACACCCTCTCTCTCACTCCTGTCCCTCTCTCTTCTCTCTCCTACTTTTCAGCACACGCTCTTCCTCCTTCCCTCTCCTTGCTACAGGTCCACTCCATAGCTTTGCTGCTACAGCTCTCCCCCCCATAGCTCTCCTACAGCTCTCCATCCCATAGCTCTTCACTCCATAGCTCTCCTGCATCTCTCCATCCCAAAGCTCTCCACTCCATAGATCTCCTCTGCACTCTGTAGCTTTCTACAGATCTCCACTCCATAGCTCTCCTGCAAATATCCACTCCATAGCCCGCTTCTCCACTCCATAGCTCTCTTACAGCTATGCACTCCATATCTCTCCTGCAGATCTCCATCCCAAAACTCTCCACTCCATAGCTCTCCTCCCCACTCCATAGCTCTCCTGCAGATCTCCACTCCATATCCCTCTTCTCCACTCCATAGCTCTTTTGCATCTCTCCACTCCATAGCTCTCTTGCAAGCTATCCATCCCAAATCTATCCACTCCATAGCTCTCCTCTGCACTCCATATCTCTCTTGAAGCTCTCCATCCCATAGCTCTTCAGTCCATAGCTTACATCTCCCCTCTGTGGCTTTGCCGCAGCTCTTGACTCTTGCTTGAGGCCAGCTTTATTCCCCTTTCCATGGAGCTAGGAAACATTACAAACCTCCCATCCACAGAAAGATCATCAAAAACAAAACGCGTACATATCCGGTTGTCAAAAGAGCTTGCACCCTCCAAGCATTATGAACTACGTACATTAGAACAATGCCGTTGTCCAGGTCACACAGATGAGGACCTTCGGGTGGATGGTTGCCTCTACCCCAATGACCCTTTGGTTAATGTGTATCCAACATTCAATAGTCTCCCGACCTTCTTGCAATATGTAGGTAGAGGGGAGCCAAGTCTTCTTGGCTACTGCAAGCGATTGTCTACTATTAGAGTTTATAGTGTGAAATGGTGGATGCATTAACACCAAGTTATCATTCATAACAATTCTAGTCTGCAATAAGAATCATTCATATGGAGAAAAAAGCACAAACTCTTTAGCAACATGTGGAAGAGAAGGATGGTAGGATTGCAAATCTTGAGGGTACCATATTGAGTTTGAAAGAGACACCTTTAGGTGCAAGGGATCCTGAGAGGATCTTCTCATCCATAGAGACCCTTGCTCCCAAAGGTCGTGCTTGGATGAGAAGATTTATAGCTACAAGGTGGATTTTTGAATACCCTATCACATTTCGTACATGTATGAAGTCGCTTTTGTGGTGATTGTTTTATTTTTTATTCTTCTTGCAGGAATTTCATCCAAAAGACATGTGGTAGCCAAACCAAGAGGATCCCATTTATTTGCGTACTAGTTTCCTTAAGAAGTCAGATGTCATAACACTCTTGAACACACCAAAGGAAAAAAATATATATTTTTCTATAACCAAGGAGGTGATGTGTAAGTTTTCTAATCTTGTAAGTGATGTTGATTTGGAGAAGGACTGTGATGAATTTGGAATTAGTACAAAGGGTTACACTGCACTACATGGCCTCTTCAAGAATGCTTTGAGGGAACGAGGAGTTACTGAGAATGTAATCCCAGTGCCACGCAAGGTGAAACTTGCTAGAGGGGCCTCCAATGAAGATGTTTTCTCACGTCTAGGTCACTATTTGCACATCGAGGAGACAATACCCTCATCTTTCTTTGTACAATCTCCACAAAGTGCTTAGAAAGCTACCAATGCAAGGAATCATGCTGATAACATTGACAAGGGATTTCCTTACCTTATGTCAAATAATATTTTGTCCATTTGAAGAGGCTTCAATAAGCAATGGTTGTCTTTTATGACTACCATCTAATGGTGAGAAAAGAATCATGTGACGTTTCACTTTCATTGTCGTTGTATGACCTTCACTTTTTGCTTTTCTTTTCTTGCAGTGTTTGGAACTAAGTTGGTGTTTTTTTTCAAGCTTGACACATGCCAAATTGTGAAGCAATGAAGGCTAGAGAGGATGAGTGTCATATTTTTATTGTTAAGACCTCAAGAATACGAGTCTAGAAATGAAAATTTTGTCCTAGAGGATGCAACCTCACCCTCCAAGCGCTGCCACAAAACAAAGTTTTACAGCAAGACGGGCAAGAGGCACTACAGCGGCAACCTCAGAAAGTGCGCCATTTTAGCAGAGCCTTTGTTGATATTCGACATTATTAAAAGTGTGTGGAACTTCTCATCTAAAGGGATCCTTTTGCACGAACATGCAAGGAGACTGTGCAAAGCTACAACAATGAGTTACGTATGCAACCCATCGGCCTCGAAGGACTCAAGAAGCCACATAGGCATACTTTGAGGGTTTATTTGAGGATACCAACTTGTGTGTCATCCATGCCAAGCATGTAACTATAATTCAAAAAGATTTGGCACTAGCCCGTCAGATACGAGCGAGCTTGTAGCTAGTAATATGTACAAAAACACCTTTTTTCAATGGATATGTAATGACTTCAAATTTGGAAATAAAATGATGCTTACTCATTTTGGAATACGTCGCTTCTTCTGTCATTTAAGATCTTTGTATTTAATTGTGTTCAATAATTTTTTATAATTCTAATGTACATTGTCGTGTGGTCCTTGCACACCATGCCATTGAACATGGAGGGGGGAGTTGTGGATGATTATTTTAGTGCTACAAAACCTTCACAACAGGCTTCAAGTGCCATTTGTTGAGTGCACACATAATATCTGTTTTGGCCAAAATTGATGTCTTATGGACAAGGGTCTTTAACAATGTTTGGGCCAAAATAAGCATATATGGTGGCTTCGAGATGTCAATCATAGTCATTTTGGTTGTCTCTCAGTCTTCCACAGGTAACAAAAGGTTGGGAAGGCACTAGTACCAAAAAAACCGTAAGTGATTACTTTGCTGGGTCTTATTTGTCAGTTGAAATACACACATATCATCTGTTTTGGTCATGGTGGTGTAGAAGGCCCCTGTCCACATGGCAACGAGTTTGGGCCTGATGGGGAAAAACTCGCTGCCTTGTGGACAGGGGCCTTCTGCACCACCATGGCCAAAACAAATGATATGTGTGTATTTCAACTGGCAAATAAGACCCAGCAAAGTAATCATTGACGGTGTTTTTGCTACTAGTGCCTTCCCAACCTTTTGTACCTGTGGAAGACTGAGAGACAACCAAAATTCCTTTGATTGACATCTGGAAGGCACCAGATATGTTTGTTTTGGCCCAAACAGTGTTAAAAACCCCTGTCCACAAGACATCAATTTTGGCAAAACAAGTCCGAAATTGGTGCCTTGTGGGGATAGGTTTTTTTTAAAGTTTCTGGGACAAATCCAAAACAACATTAGCATTAAGAATACCGTTTGAAAACTAATGACCCACAAAAGAAAAATGTCCATCAAGGGAGAAATCCTTGTGGATAATGCAAATGTCGCCCATGGGTAGTTTGCCGATGTAGTTTGCAAGTGCTGCTTCTGGGCCAAAAACATTGCTCTCTCCCGCCTTGCAAGCTGTCCACACCTCCATGTCCAAAAGATCCTACAAAATCTCCTGTTAGGAAAATACATTGGGATGGCCAATTATACAAGGAAGACAATTACCGCATGTTGCATGTCGTTGTTGTCCATAGTTTGTGTGTGGTAAAGGTTGAGGGACGATCTCCTCTCATCAACAATGTTTGGGGCATCAAAGTCAAGTGACTCAACATGAAGAGGTTGTTGATTTTCCACAAGCTTGTCTTGGGTTTCCAAGAACTCCTCCTCCATGACGTTTGCTTACTCTGCAAACTGCAATATTTAAAGTGACCAAGGCAAATGTGTCAACGGATGCAATCACTAACTTGTATAGTTTTAGAGACATCATTTTCCATTGTATATGAATGTCAAATGTCACAAGATTACCTTCAAGGCTTTGTAGAGGTATCCATTTCCCAGTCTTACACATCCACCACTTGAGTGGAAGCGTATATACAAATTTGTGCAAACTTTTAAGTACCATATCCAAAGCCCCTAGCTTGTGAGATCACTAACTTGCACAGTTTCAGAGACATCATTTTGTATTGTAATATGAATGTCAAATGTCACAAGATTCCCTTCAAGACTTTGTAAGGTATCCATTTCCCTGTCTTACACATCCACAGCTTTAGGTGGAAGCGTATAAACAAAGTTGTGCAAACTTTTAAGTACTATATCCCAATACCTGAAGCCCCTAGCTTGCATCAATATCTATCTTCCTTATGCATACCCTCTATAAATCCATAATTCTCTCCTAACAAGGGTTCTAATGCTTCAAAAGACATATTCTTGCATATAAATATAGTGGTTGTCAGGACAAGGGTAGGACCAGTCCGGGCCAAGGGCCAGGATGGACATGCAGTCAAGGGGGTCCCTATATTTAGAAGGCCAAGGGCCTATATAGGGCATGGCTGGGTGGTGATGAGCATGTCAGTTCCCTTGCCCTTATATTGGTATCAGAGCTCAGGGGACGGAGCAGCCATGGAGGAGGGAAAGAGGCAGGGCCTTCTCTCTCGATCTCTCTCTCTCTCAAAGATCTCTCTCTCGATCTCTCTATCTCGAAGAAGAACAAGAAGAAGAGATGCTGCCTTGGAAGGCTTTCTCAATCCAGGGAGGAACACGCGGTGCAAGATATGCAACGTGCATGCAAGGTACATGCATGCACAGGAATTGGAGCTCGATGGCATGGCCGCAGGAAACGACTCCTGTGCAAGAGCCGAGGAAGAAAGGCACAGCGCAGGAAGCAACCCGTGTGTTGGGATGGGGAAGAACGACGACCTGCACCAAATCGTGCATGCATGCCGTCATCGGGTTCGCGCTGGGCTAGGGAGTCGAAGTCGTCACTGCACGGCATGCTTTTGTGCATCGCGCGACGACTGGTTCCCTTAGCTCTTCCTCGCGGCTCTGCTCGCTGCCATAGCCAGGTTCGACAGCCTTTTTATTATTTTTATTTTTTTATTTTTTACTGTGGTCATGGGCGCCCTCCAATAACCAAGGGGGCCACCCCAGCTTAGGGGGCCGCCCTACCATTGCTTGGCCCAAGGGGTCACCCAAGGGGGCCGCCTCAAGAAAGGCCTACCGTATGGCATGCATGCATCTCGTACAAGCTTCGCCTCGCCATCGGCAAATAAACCATGCACGACACGGAACTAAGGTATGCGCTGGACAGGTTCAGCACGCATACTATGCACGACAAGGTCGTGTTTTCTAGAAACTTCTGTAAGCTTTTCGAGTTGCCGAAGCATCACTGGTGATGCAGTTCTTGCGTTCAAGAAGCTGCGACGATGATGGCGTAGATGATGGCATCTATAATATTCATCGCTAACCTTCAAAAACAAGGTATGCATAATTGTTGGACTTTTCTTGTTTAATTCGTTCTCAATATGCAGCTATTAAATGTATGCTCGAGCACGGCTCACTTGGTCTTCAACGTGTTGTTCTGCTCATTGAGCAAGGCTCATTAAGTGCATACACCACTCTGGTGTTGAGTACACCACTCTAGAGTTAACCGTTGCGACTTTTTATCATGCATGGCATGTATACACTTACAAGGGCAATGTCCGAAACAAAGCTTTCATTTTTGTCCTGCTAGCATCTGGCGTATGCTAGGAGCATATCCATTTGGTAATTTTTTTACAATGGTATGGTATGCCCATTTCATGGGAGTGCATCAGAAAAATTCTTGTTACCGTATGGCAACTGTAGGCAACGCCTATGATTTGCTTATCTTTCCTTGGCACAGTAGGCACAAGTGCTCGGCATGGCCGACCATTTGTCATAGCCTGCCAAACAGACAGGAGTCTCTTTGCTTTCAGTGATTCAGTTACGCAGGTATGCATATCAGTAATTTTCTACTCTTCCATACAAGGTGCAATTGGACAAGGTCCATTATCTGTGTATGGTCGACACAGTTGACTCTATTCCCTATGACATCTGTCATCAATAGCATTTATTGGCAATGAGGCCAAACATAGTTATTTGAAGCATGGATTCTCTTGAGTACTTTCATAGCGCAAAGGCAAGGACAAAGGGCCAAATTTTCAAAGGCAAGGACAAGGGCCAAATTTTTAGTATCTCAAGGAGATAGGCATGACAAACTCCTTGTCACTGTTTCTACAACCCGACATAGGATGCTTGCCACACAATACTGATTCATTTCACTTGAAATTGCTCGACAAGGTTGATTCTTTTGGTCATGCAGTTTTGCAGCCACATCCATTGGCTATTAGCACTACCAGATTTAAGTGAAGCAAGGCTTCTATTTATGCATCTTGCATAGTGACTCACCACGTTTGGCATATGCTATGAGCATACAAAATTGGGAAGGCTTTGGCAAACGGTTTACAAATTATTTCATTCCGTATATGACGGATGTATAGGATACAAGAGGGTGTATATCCATATGCGACAATTTTTTCTCGCATGGCAGATTTGGCTATGAGCCACCTTTACATGAGCTTTCCCTTTGAAATCTCTTGACAACCGGTTTGCAACAACAACTACTAGGTTAGCCAAGTTTAAGTTTTTATTGTTTTTTCCATGTTTACACTTTTCTCTGGCAATTTTACAGGAAGCAAGGCTTCTCCCTTGTGCCAAGGTACTGCCCAATGACTTGGAGTCAAGGGTATTGGCACACAAGTTTGGGTGGCGATTCGCTCACGGAGTCCCTACCAGTTTAAACTGTGCAAGGCACTTATGCTTGTGGCTCTCACATTTGAGGCCATCACTTTTGCCAAGGGCTTAAAATTATGTATGCACAGCATGCTTTGTCAAAGACAAGATACATTCTGCATTGTTTTTGGGTTGCTGTCAACATACAACTACACTTATTTCATAGGCAAAGTGCCAATGCTAAGTCATTTTCATACAATTACGACCCCTGTAAGGAAGGTAGGTCAACATGTGGTTGTGTTTTTCTGTTACCTCTCTCATTGAGAGACTCATAGCAGAAACTTGTGGCATACTTATAGGATAAGCTGCACGTTACGCATAAGATGCACAAGAGCATGCCAATCAACTATACAAGTCATAGTCGTTTAAGGAAATTTCCTCAGCCCAGCATGCTCTTCTTCTCTCATTCTCTCTTTCTCTAAGGGAAAAATGAAGATCTTCTAAGAAGTTTTTGATATGTGTTTTGCTCATGAGTCAGCCTGAGCCAAGGTGCTCTAACTCGCAGCTAAAACGTGACTAAGATGCTACTCAAATTAGTCTTCATCGGTTCGTCCATTGAACACTAATTTGCACAAGGGCTATGAGCCCCTCAAGCTAAGAGCCATTGTCGGGCCAAGGGTAAGACCCAACTATTGGCATTCTTTGGGTGATTGTTCTCAAGATTGAACAGATCTACCCAGGGGAGTACACATCGACATTAATGGACAAGAAAGAGTCTTGTCATTACGGATGTTTAGGGTGTCATTTTTGCACTACATATTTTCAGTGTGACACTCAAGTTGAGTTTTTTTATAATCTTCAACTCACATCAGCCGATCTCTACAAGGAAGTATAGATGCATCCATCAGTTGCGACAGCATGGCTGACCATCAGAGCTAGGCAGTTCACTTGTGTGGATTCCCTACTCTCTCTATAGCACCACGGAGTGTCTATGGACATATTGTTTGGGGTACGACCCGGCGGGTGAATGCTAAATCACCCCATAGGCATTGAGGATCATAGTTGATCTGCATTGAGGATCACAGTTTTATCTCTCCCAGTTAGTCTTTCAAGGAAAGAATTCCGCAATCTACCACGCGGTAGCGGACAAACTCAACTTTTCAAGTTCATTTCAATCATTATCTACACAGTTAACTATGTTGGTTACTGTTGTCTGCTAGTTTAGCAATTTTTACAAAGGGTCTTACCAAGGGGTTTGACTACGTAAATTTTAACCAAAGGGGTTGGATTGCGAAGGCAACGCCCACGGTTTCCAGTGCAATATTGTTTGTTTTTTCAGGTAGGAGACGTGCTCCTCTACACTTGAAGACGGGTAAGTGAACATTACGTTCAAAGTTCCAGGTACGCATCTATTGATTTGGTGTTATTTCATTTTTAGTATGCTTTGCTCGGTTTTTTCAAGACATATACGTACGCTTGAATGTTACAGAGCCATGCCAAGGGCATGACGGCACAAAGTATTTTGGGCCAAGAGTCCAATCTATCTTTTTGTCTTTTGCTGTTACGAACCTACTTGTAGGGTTCGATTTGGCACATGTTGTCACATGGGATACAACATGGTCTAGGAACTCAAGGATTTCAGTTTAGCCAGTGTGGAGCATGATAATGAGGGTCCCTCTCACTCTTGTCGCAGAGTGTTTGTAGTTACCTCCACACACAAGTACCAACTCGTACTTGATGGATGTCTCTTTTCTTGATATCCTTGTTTGAGACATATTCCACCTGTGGAGAATATGAGTCTCTGGGAATGACACTGGCGCCAACTAGCTAACAATGTGTCGCAACGAAGTCCCTAGGTGCTGTTTGCATCCATGGATTCGACCATTTTGAGCACACAGTATCAGGAGCAATTTCAGTGGCCAGAAATTGTCGGGTGCTAAGTACAAACTTGTTACGATTACAAGTGTAGTGAAACCACCTTAACAGAGGGTTGTTTCTACATATAGCTAAGTATGCTATGTCCATGAGAATGTCTCATGGTTGGTACCTAGGTGTGACCGGGTTGTCACATTCTATTATGGTCCAAAGTCTCGTCATGGAATTGCGGTTCGGATATGTTTGTGTTAAATGCATGCACACTAGGTGTTATGGGCCCTAGTGTTTAACAAAAATTTATTCGGAGGGGCATGCAACTTCATGGACATTATTGTTTCTAAAATTTTTTGCACTGCCAGTGCAATCTCTCTTGCAGACTTAGTATGAGTTTACATCCTGCCATACAAGGTGATGGCTGCGTATGGGTGTTTGTGATTGGCTGCTTGAAACTCCAATCTGCTTTCAACCTAGTTGGTTGTCTCCATTCCCTATCGAGTATATGGCTGGATACTCAATGATTGAGTCATAGTTGTCGTCAGTCGTGGGCGACTGTCTGTAAGTGGTAGGGGAAAAGCACCTCACTCTTACTGCTGCTATTCATCCCGCGTAGGATGGGCAATTTACAAGCATTCTATTTAGTACTAAAGGATATGCAAAGTGCGTACGTTAGTAAACCACGCTAAAGGATATGCTAAGTGCATACGTTAGCAAGAAGTGAAACAACTAGATCGGTTACCTTTCTGGTTTGGAGTTTACTTACTATCAGTTAACGCATGTTGCGACTAGGTAGTCTCTTCATGTATAACTCAGGTTCTCAACCTTGAACACTCGTTAGGGTGGGGTTGTTTACTGATAATGAAAATTGAGACAAAGTCAAGGACTTAAAATTGGCTGATAAGTTATGTCAGCGTGCTACTTTCATGGAAAGTGACAAGAGGTACTCTTTTTGGTACACCTGTGTTGTGATAAACTCGTTTACCATGCTCATGAGTGTTCTAAATGGATTCTACACACTACGTTTGAATAGGGACCCGTACCATCAGATGGTTACAAATGGACAACAATGTAGAAAATCAAGATGTTACTCTTGGTTTCATTGAACCTCCTACTAAACCGGGTTTCGATTCAACGAGCCGTTGGATCCATGAGGGATGCCACGTTGGAAAACATTAGTGTTCTTATGAAGATGTTACCACTTGTGTTTTCGAGGACGAAAACGCTTCTCCAAGGGGGGAGTAATGTCAGGACAAGGGTAGGACCAGTCCGGGCCAAGGGCCAGGACGAACATGCAGTCAAGGGGGTCCCTATATTTAGAAGGCCAAGGGCCTATATAGGGCATGGCTGGGTGGTGATGAGCATGTCAATTCCCTTGCCCTTATAGTGGTTGTGACATTGAATGACAGGGCCTTAAATAAATGCACAAAAACATGCATAAGACAACATCTACCTAGACCTACAAACCTAAAATCCTTCTCAAACTTCAACAAGGAAAGAATGCAAAAAACCATCTTCTCCTTTATGGATAAGATGGATGACAAATATCAGGTTGTAGCCACTCCATGCTAAGAAGTGATCGCATGTCAATTTTGCTGATGTTACCATAACAATGCTCTGAGTTGGGCACTATTCTGTGTGTGTGTGTGTGTGTTGAAGAAGATTCTGCTTTGCAATAGCATTGATGGTTGCACACTGAGAAGCATCATGACACCAATGTCAACATAAAAGTATTGAAAGGTTCTATAGAGACTTATTAATTGTTGTTGCTCACCAAGTTTGATGGAAATATATCTACATAGACATCAAATGGCCCAAAATAAACATACTAGCATACTTGAACACATAGGTCAGCTCAATGCATATGTCTATTGCAACAACAAAGAGAATCAACTTACAATTAGGTGGAAAAAGTTGTATTAGTGTGCCCCAAGTGCATATTAGGCATTGAATACACATGTTGAATAGCAACCACCATCCCATTGATCCTATGGTCCTTGAACCCAAGAAACCTCCCTTTCCAATGGTGATCCAAGTTGTTACAATCTTGAACAGGATGAGTCACGGTGGCTGGAGGTTGCATGAAGACCTGAGCGCCCTTGCAGAATACTTGAGGCACCCACTCCCCATTAGAATCTCTAGTGTTGTACAAGATAACCCTTTTCACCTCATCTTGAGTAGTAGAGTTTGACATTGCTACAGAGAGGAAGGGGCTACAATAAGAGGGTTTGATGGTGATTTTGAATGAGCTAGAGATTAAGGAAGAAGTAAATGTTTTTGGAGAGAGGGAGATACAAAGGATTAACCTTAAAGCGCAATATTGAAGCCATGACAAGGAGACAAGAGGTGGTTGATAGAGTTTTTGTAGGTGCTCCAGCAATGCGTTAGCAACAAGCTAACACGGACACCACGGATACCATTTTTTGGAGCTCTCATTCTAAAAACACTTATTATTTTGATAAATCGGGAATAACTCCTATTTTTAGGATAAACCTTCTAATTGATGAGCCGGGGCTACAAGCTTCCAGATTGTATCAACCTGTCATTGCCTATCTTTAGTTAGAGATCCCAGATAATTAGTTTTCACCACCAAGAACCTTGGCTAGGGTATAAAAGCCAATTTTTGTAAGTTATTGTTAAGTTTTGGATAATGAAATACACAGCATGAGCTAACGGCGCTCACTTCTCTCCTTCTCGCGCTTCCTACTCCCTCCCCGGTTGTCACATAACAACTCTACGCACTAACGTAAACACATCAGAGTATTTCGTAGCTTTTGGCGTCGCCAACGTGCGGCCTAATTTCATCATAAGTAGGCATTTACACTTCAAATTAAAAAACTAAGCATAGGCATGGTATTGGGACAACATTACTAAGAATTTAGATGCATTCTCGGTTGAAAACAACTAGGTCAAAAATCCAATGCTGTTAATAGTTACTATTTTGGCACTTGAGCTAAAGTGGGATTTGAGACCATAAGCATGTTTTCTTAGGTCTCATAAACATGTCCTAGAAGTTTCATTATGTTTGGATGTCATTTGATGCTGTAACGGATGTGATATGTTTGCCAATGAGCGATTGGCTTTTGGTGATTTCAATCACTTAAGTGTAGCTTGAGTCGACGTGACTTGTTAGTTTTTTTTCGAGAGATTGACAACCTCTTGTAGCCTCCATGCACTAGTCGAGTCAGCTTCATTCCATGGATTGACAATTTAATTGTGGTTCTCGCTAAAACTGCAATAAGATAGGATAGTGAGGTTAGACACGCGTCCCACATTTGGCGTCGTTGCTGGGGATTGAAAGAGACCTAAACTAGGAAAACCCACGAGTGTCTTGTGAAGATATCCTTTAACTTTCTTTAGGATCTCCTAGAGTAAAAACTTTCTTTTAGAAACCACATAGCTTAAGATTGTCGTCTTTGGTTGTGTAGAGGTAACTTGGAAGTAATCGTACTTGTCCAGTGCCTTTAGGACTGTAGGATTGTAGGATTAGACTAGGATTTTGAGGATGATTGCTAGACAAGACAAGTCTTAAGATCAATGCTCAGGACACCATAAAAAACAAGAAAATGAGTGTTTGTGGACACTTTCCACAACCCCATTGCATGAGAATCTAGGAGTAGGGTAAGTAGGATCCGAGGTGGATTTCCAAACATTGCTCTCTTCGAAAGAATCATTGTGAGTTGTATTTGAAGTTTCAGAATTTTAGGTCTACGTCTAGAAATAGCACAAAAAGACTTCAAACCACTCAATCCAACTGGAGAGTAAGCTTAAATGTTGTCTGAACCAGTGGGTAAGCTCAAGGACACTTTGAGGTAAAGAATTCAAGAGTTTACCAAAACTCAGATTATTTACTTTTTCTTGACATTTTAGGCCAAATTAAGTTTTGACTTGATTCATAGGCTTAAAATAACTCATAAAAGGACTGTCCTTGAAAAAAGTGCAAAAATTGGTTCATTTCAAGCCTGAAGCTAATAATCGCGATTATTAACTTTCAGCTTAGATTTGAACAAGGTTCATTCCATTGACTCATTGCATGTGTACAAACAACTTTTGTAAAGGCACAGAAGATTTTGATCACCAAACTAACAAAAAACTAGGTAAAGACTAAAGTTTGTACTGACTTTCTGAAACTTGAGTGTAAATTGGGGAAAGATTTGTCCAAACTTGATGAAATTTGTTTCATAGGCTTATATTGATGTGATAAACATGTGTACATGCTTAGTTGACCAAACAGATGCTAAAAGTTGCCAGTTATAAATAATCAAGATTATTTACATCTGTCCCATTTTTCAACGTTTTTAGCCAAGTTGGCATACCAGCAGCTTTACCATGTTGAAATAAGCCCACAAACCAAATTTGGTAAGATTTGGATAATCGGATTGAAAATTGTGACCAAATTTGCAAAGTTAGTATGCGGACAGAAAATTTATTCGAGATGCACAACATCCTTGAGATCCTTATAAGACTAAGCAAAGACATCTCAGTATTCCTTCAGTAGGCTTAATAAAAGATCTTTTTCTTCTTTTGTAAGGTCATTTGCAATGTAGGCTCATCTAGGCTCTTCTCCTGGTTCCGCCAAGATCTATCTTTTTTGCGTTTCTAGGCCCCTTGTAGGACTTGCCTTGTTTTTGTAGTTCTGTGACAGATCGTTCGACTATGAATTTTTTGGTCCTGGAGAGTATATTTCTTGTAATGGGATGGAACACTCATTACATATTTACCATCCTCTTTAGTGGTTTCCATTTCCGTTGTATATATCTCCTTTAGAGATTTTTTCAACTCTTGATACTTCTTTTTCCGTTCAACTCGTGTCATGGTTGAATCCTTGTACTGGTTTTTAGATTTTGCTGGAGTTTCCTTTCTCATTTTTCTCACTGTTTTTGTCATTTCATGTTCTGCGTTCAAAGGATATCTACCAATGATTTTGTCCTTGACACAATCATGTGCATCTATCTGCATCAAGAATTGTGTTCTACTGGAGACCGATGGCATAGGTCTAGCTTTCAAGTTTCTCGTGTCTCTTTTTTGTCTATACCATTTCTCTCTTCTCAGTTTCTAGTTTGGAAAGTCAAAAAACTTTTCCTCCCCTCCTTTCATGAGTAGTTTAGCTCTCACATGTTCTTTTTCCGACCCCAAATCATCTGAGGTAGCTCAATGTTCTTCTAACTCATCTGTTGCATCATAGTAGAGGTCTAAAAAGACTTGTTGAGCTTTCATCAAGTTCTTGGATTCGTGAATTTCGTCTTCAATGTGAAGGTTTAAGATCATCTGGATGGGAATTATGTCATAGCCGTCCTCATTACAAAATTGAGTAGGCATAGACGTGTTTACACATACATCCATTGTCGCTAATATTTGAGTCCACTCAAATGGCTCAAACAAATGCTCTGGAAAGGGTTTAGGTGTAATAGGCATGGCTGCCTATTACAAGATTGTGCTCATAGAAATGTAGAGAGAGAGAGAGAGAGAAGGACAGCACAGCATTAGAGAGAGAGAATAAGAATACATTAGATTCCATAGCCTTTGATTATGAGAAAGCCCGATACGGCGTACAAAGGAAACTCTTCCTTATGTAGAAATAATGAGCACCCTTTCATATCCCCGTAGCCCTTCCTGATTATGCCTCTTGAGATCCCCTCCTTCTAAGGGATTATTCCCACATGAAGGTACACGAAGACATGCTGGACACTCTGAATGTGATCTAATGCGGTCATGTGCAGCTATGTGCAGTCCGAGCACATACACTTGGCACGCACGGTGGATTGCGCAAACCCTGAAGTGCATCCCTTGATTGGTTTTTGTGAAATTCGAGAAGTGTGATGCAAGTATGATCATCGAGGCCGCACACTGGCTCTTTGGCTCTTTGCTCCTAGACTGATCATCTCCATCTACACCGCAACTCGAACTTAAACCAGAAATCTCCACCGCAAACTTGGACTCGCAAACTTGATGCCCATATTTCTGCATCAATGCATAGATTGCCGTCGACATGCGCACATGTTTTATTTAGGCTCGAGCTTTTGTGCTTCTGCTCCTCCTGTGATGCGAGATCATCACATCTCCTCGAGGCTCGCTCTAGATTTTCATGGACTAGATCAAGCAAACCCTCACTGAAAACCTTCTCTCCTTGCTTCATGTGACCCTCAACCAGCCATCCTCTTCAAGCTTGGCCTCCTCTACTATGGTCTTGCTTCTTGGTTGCGCTTTGAGATGCCTGAGATCTATCCCTTCCTCCTCTGCTTCAATTCCCTACAGTGGCATAAATATCTTCTTGCATCTACACCTAAAAGGCAATACTGAAACGATGGTTTTTTGTTGACGGAGGGGGGAGAAGGCATTGCTGCGGCATGCGAGTTGCCCCGCATTTTGCGTAGGCTTTCATAGTAGGAGAGGAAGTCCTCTGCAAAATTGAAAGGTATTGGCCAACGAGGAGTGCAGCATCGGATCCTAAAATCCTGACTCCTTCTGCAGCAGCAACATCATCGCTGCCCACTGCCACAGTGCCCACTCATTGTACCGCACCGCCATGGCCGTAACCGGCCATCCTGCACTTGTCGCAGGTGCCGGGCTTCTGAAGAAAGCTACACCGAACTTCTCATAAAAGTTCAACGCCATCGCAACATACCGCTTTCCCCACTACCGGCTGGGTACAACCGAGTGAACCACATGTGATACTTGCATGGACTGCCTTAAATTGTTGACGTTATGAATTCCAAACTTCTCCGCATTGTGTTTGCCCACCAACCCGATGAGCAATACCCAGACCACCACATGCAGTACTCCCACAGCAACGTCGACTGACACAATCTGGCTATCCTCCAGTAGGCCCCACAACACCACACCGCCTGTATGGTGACTTCTCATCTCAGTCCCGCCTGCAACACACTGTTTTCCCATCACTGAGAATGGGGCTGTAGCACTAGTCATGGCCTTTCAATTGCACGATCAGCCTTTCTATGAGCCCAAGTCTCAGAATCCATGCCATCCTTTTCTCTTGCGTTCCAAAAGTCCCTATCCCTCTGACCAGTGACATTATACCCTCTCGAAGATACAGCCTTCTTAGAAGCGGCCCAGATCTCTGAGTCAGAGCTGTCCAGTGGGACACCATTCATTGGTGCAGAAGAGATATTGTATTTGAAGACCCTGCGGCTTGCACCATTGGCAGGTGGAGCAGGGACAAACTTCTTGGAAGCACCCCAATGACTTTCATCATCCGCCTTAGACGGAAACTCATGATCATCAAATCTACCACCTCCTTCTTCAGCAAAGGGGAGTCCGCTCCGCGCATGGTCACCAAGTGTAATAGGCATGGCTGCCTATTACGAGACTGTGCTCACAGAAATGTAGAGAGAGAGAAGCACATCACAGCATTAGAGAAAGAGAATAAGAATACATCAGATTCCATAGCCTTTGATTATGAGAAAGCCCGATACATCGTACAAAGGAAACCCTTCCTTATGTAGAAATAATGAGCGCCCTTTCATATCCCCGTAGCCCTTCCTGATTATGCCTCTTGATATCCCCTCCTTATAAGGGCTTATTCCCACATGAAGGTACACGAAGACATGCCGGACACTCCCAATGTGATTTAATGTGGTCATGTGTAGCTATGTACGGTCCGAGCACATACAATACTTTCAATGCAAAAGATGTCCCTAAGGATAACAAAAGCGATATAACAGCATCCAGCAATTTAGAACAAGTAGGAATGGTTGTTGTAGCACTGCTTTTAGCCATAGAAGACATGCTCAAAAGGATGAATGACATGATGAATAATATGCAGAAAGCACCTACAAGGGGACCAAGGCAAGGGATACCTCAACAGGGCCAACCAATTAGGCCACAAAAATGGTGTGAAATCGAGGGTAAATGGACCAACCATGAGACCAACGAGTGCTACTTCCGACCAAAGTATGATGGGAATATTTAGTATGTGCCTATGAGGCCACAAGGACAACCCATGTACATATACCAGCCTAACATGGCACCAACTCAAAGACCACCGATGGGTATGGAAAGACATCAACTTGTGTTGGGTCAACAACCTCCATATCGAGGACATAATTCAGTGTTTGTAAAGTACATGCATTCAGAAGGAGTCATAGATGAACAGGCACTAGTGCATGTTACACCCTATGCTGAGCCTAGTCCATCTACATACAGTAATGATAGAAGGAGACTGGTATAATTCACATCCATTACCAATGGAAGAAACTGTGACATTAGGCAAAATTTGGACTCACAAAGGGGCCCTTTAAGGAGTTTGACTTACCTCTCTCTACCAAAACGAGCGCATGGATAAATTTTTGCAAACAAACTCCAAAGTTGGCGGAGGTTTGACAGTTAGAATGTCCTCTTCAAGCTCTATCTACTGATATACCTCATATTTTAGAAGATTCCTTTTTTGATTCACCTATGATGTGACAACTCTGTTGGAATCTAAGTGAATAAAAAAAGAATCTTCTAGAATATGAGGAATCTCATGGCGTGCTATATATCAGTAGATAGAGCTTGAAGAGGACATTCTAACTGTCAAACCTCCGCCAACTTTGGAGTTTGTTTTCAAAAATTTATACATGCGCCTGTTTTGGTAGAGAGAGGTAAAGTCAAACTCCTTAAAGGGCCCCTTTGTGAGTTCAAATTTTGCCTAATGCTTATGATTCACCAGAGCTCGCACCAATCTATTATGTATCTAATCAAGGTGTTAGACCTCCTTTGGTAAGACCCATGATTAAGCCAAGAACGGGAAACTGTCACAACTGTGGTGTAGATGATCATTGGAAAAATGAATGCCCAGAGCCTAACAAGAACCTCAAGCCAATTGAATCTTATTGCATACAATGTTGCAAAAAGGGAGGACACTTCCGAAAAGATTGTCCCAAAAATCCTTTAAACAAGGGGAAAACAGTTGTAAATGTAGTCTAAGTCATACCTAGTAGCTCATTTGAGAGTGAACCGATTGTTCCAATCAAGGTAATCACTAGAGCTCAGGCTAAGAAAAAGAAACATAATAGCTCAGGCTAAGAAAAAGAAACATAACTCTCTGATAATTCAGAGAACACAAAATCTGCCTCTCAAAATACCAAAAGAAGCAGAAGCAAAAGGTATGAATTGAGAAAACAGAAAGAACGAGCTGAAATCGAGGAGAAAGCAAAAACAGCTATTCCAAGAAAAGGTGAAAGAACCTGAAAGTGAAATCAAGGAAACAGCCGTGAATACTGGAGGATCAATTTTGGTTGTTAAAAAATTTTAGTCTATTAATGCAGCCTTGGAAGCTTACCAAGCAGGACTTAAAGCAGGCCAAAACATGAAAAACAAATGGAAAAATTATCCCTCTCTAGACATGGAAGCAGCTAAGCTTGAAGCTTATCAAAATTTGGTAAAAATCACGCAAGAAATGTTGGAAAAAAAACCCAAGCTCCAAAAAGTATAGCAAAACCTGAGGAGCTTGTGGTAAGAGACACTAAAGAAAAATCCAAAGTGATGGTAGAACCCCACCTTGAAACAAAAGAACCATAACTTGTAGTGCCAGACAGCGAAGATACCTTAGACGAAATTCCATTCATGGAGGAAGAGTCACCAGGATACTTATGGAAAAAAGTTTGAGAGATCAATGATGGGAGCCTAACTCTAAAGTCAGCTCCTATAGTGGAAGTTTGGTTGGACAACCTACCTCCTTGTACGGGGATTGCAAATCTGAAGCTTGAGGAATGTCTAAACCATTGACCTTGAAAAAATTACGCTGTTACTTGGGAGATAACAAAGATGAATCCATAGTGTGTAAGACCACTCAAGTAAAAAGAGCGGAACAGACCTTAGAAGTAGACAATATTTATTCAATCATGTCTACACCCATCCAATGCACTCTTACTTCGGGAGAACTGTTAAACCTCAAACCATATTTATGGAATGATATACAGAAAAACCTAGAGAAGGTGGGGATAACGGGGCTTATCGCAAAAAAATTGGAAAAATTAAAACACAAAATGGACAACCAAGAGATTCGATTTGTTCTAATGAACAAAGTTGTAGAATATTATGAAGGGAAAGAAGGAAACACCACCCTTCTAGTGAAATATAATGACATAGAAACCATGGCAATATTGGATAGTGGAGTAGGCATAGTCATAGCCACAAAAGAAGTATGGGAATCCTGGGGACAACCAACCATTAGACAAACCAGAATGAAATTGCAATTGGTTGTTGGACACATTGAAAGACCCCTAGGAATACTTGAAAAAGTGGTAGTTAATTCCTGTGGGATCGAATATCAACACACTTTTTCCATAGTAGACTTTGGGAAGAAACTCAATTACGACATGATATTCGGAAGACCTTTCATGCAACAGGTACAACTTATCCAAGATGGGGGAAACAACTATATGTACTTGAAGAAAGTGGGATCTATAACAAGGGTTAATTTAAAAGATCACACTTATAGACATGTCATGAAAATGCCCATACAAGAGTTTGAGTCAGTCTCTTTGGATGAAACTAAGCTTCCATCTTGGTTAAACAAAGACACTCCTATTTGGATGTGTGGAGCTTCAGAAAATGAAAGTTTAAAAGAGAAGAATGTAAGTTTAGTGATAGATGCGTACCAAAGCATCGTAATTAAATGGGGGGAGAAATCCTCCTTGGTTGTCCAATAATAAAGGCGATGTCCATTGGTAAGCGGGTTGGCTGATGAATAATCATGTGCTCCTTAGGTTCAAGTCCGAGCATTTTCGTGTACACATAGTACATATGTTTGGATGCCAAAAATGATTTTTTTGTCTTCTCTCGCTTTTGAAAATATGGACACGTGCATGCTGGAATCCCTTTTATATGAATCTCATAACTATTTTCAGTGAGAACTCGAAAAACTACATGCTCTTGAGACCTTTTCACTTCATCCAAAAATATAGTTGTCATACTATTACATGCTTCCAATTTCTTCATGGCCTCTTTAGAAATTCCATGCCTCCACTTTTTCTTCTGCAAGCTGCCACCACCTTCTTCACAGTTGCCAGCCGGAGGTTGCACATTTACCATTGCATTCTCTGTCCTAAATCCACTCTGATGTAGTGCTGCAAGTTCCTATGTGGAAATATATGTCCCTCTTGCTACTGGCCAAACATTTGGAGTAGGAGGTAAATCTTTGACTTGTCTTTTGAATGCTCGAGTATGCAAATTATTATGATTACAAAACCATAACCATTGTGTAATGGCTATTGCCCGCACAGGAGCAATAGGCATTATGGGAATGATTACCCACAAACTACATTATGTGAACATCAAAGACATGGAAATAGGATAGAAGACAATACACAGTACACAGGCACAGAACACCTCTTGCTTCATTCATATATAATCCGGACATAGAGTTACAAGAGCAGATGTAATGGATAACATAAAGGTTGGTTACATCAAAAGACAGGTATGACCCCCATATACAACCGCTGCTCTAGCGCAGATCGGGAACGGTCCACACACTCCTCCTGTCCCATGATATCTTGTGAAGAACTGTCACCACGGCCGCCACATACCGCATGACTCCTGATCCGCAATGCCTAGACCTCCGCAGGACCGCATGTGCGACTCATGCCGTAACACCTGGAACGCATGGTGGATTGCGCAAACCCACACTCTAAAATCTACAGTATTATCTCTCAAGGGCCACGCCTCCACCCATTTGGTAGCGTAATCCGTGGCTGTCAAAATATACTTATTACCCGTGTGAGCTGCAACTGGTTTAAAAGGTCCAACAAAATCCAAACCCCACTTTTGAAAAGGCTCCAAGGGCAAAACCGGCTGAAAAGGCATTTTGGACCGTTTGGTAGGTTGCCCCAACCGCTGACACACATCACACTGTTTCACATAATTTCTCACATCCTGAAACAGTGTAGGCCAGCATAATCCGGATTGGAGAACCTTTTGAGCCGTCATTAATGCTGCAAAGTGACCTCTTGCAATATCGGTATGGACTTCCTCCAAAACTGCTTCCTGCTCTCCTGTGGTAGCACACGTCTGAGTAATACATCCGCCACCGTACGATAATAGAGCTTCCCTAGAATAATATCAAAATTCCTGCTTTTGATAGCCATACGTTTCCTCTGATGGCTGGACGAGAAGGAAGGCATTTCGCCACTATCGAGAAAATGAAACATCTCCTCATACCATGTCCATGGGATGCTAGGGATGACCCTTGCCTATTGCGAAACTGTCATATCCTCTGCAGTATCTTTGCAACCACACCTGTTAGAAATAGAGACGCGTTTGGAAATTCATCAGCTACAATCATCGGCGGCTCACCGGAATCTAACCTAGATAGGTAGTCAACCACCGCATGTTGAGCCCCTGGACGATGTATGATCTCAAAGTCAAATTCCTGCAGCAAAAGCATCCATCTGGCCAATCTTCTCGTCAAATTTTGTTGCCATACCAGGTATAAAAGAGCCGAATGGTCCACATGAAAGAAAAAACGTCGCCCCAACAGATAGTGCCGGAATTTCTTCACTGAATAAATCATCCCTAAAAATTCCCTTTCGGTTACTGATAATTTCTTTCTGCGGATGATAATCGTCTGCTGGGATAATAGACAGGTCGGAACCATCCTTGACTTTGTTCTTGCATCAGCACACTGCCAATAGCTCAATCCGAAGCATCCACAAACACATGAAAATCCTGACCCCAATTCAGAGGAAGCATAATCGGAGCTTTGAATAGCTAAAGTTTTAATCTCCAAAAATCCAGATCACATTCCTGCGTCCATTCAAAATCTATAGCATGCGCTGCCTGAGTAATCGGGATTGCCAAATGCGCGACAAATCGCAAATGCCTCCCATGCCAACGAGCTTGACCCAAGAAAACCTGACACTGTTTTTGGTTCTGCGGTGGAGGTGCTTCCATAATTGCGGCTATTTTATCCGGATCCATGGAAATACCATCTTTGGAAATTATATGCCCCAATAGCCTGCCACTACGAACAGCAAATGCACACTTGAAAGGATTCAAACTGAATTTTACCTGTCTGCATTTCATAAAGCATAACCGTAATACTTCAAGTGCTCTAATTGCGCTCCAAAAACACTAAGATCATCCAGAAAAACTCTCATAAAATTCGTCAAATAAGGACCAAAAATTTGAAACATATCCCTTTGAAATTAAAGGCGCATTCCGCAATCTGAACCACATCACTGTGCAAGCAAACACACCCCATGCGGTAATAAAAGCTATTTTTGGATGATCCAGCAATGCCATTCGTATTTGGTTGTATCCACTAACCCATCCAGAAAAGTATACATCTCATGTCCTGCTACATCATCCAAAATGGAATCCAAGAATGGAAGAGGAAAAGGATCTGGAACAGTAGCCGCATTCAATTTCCGGTAATCCACACAAATTCAGATTTGCTTGTTTTTCTTTGGTACAACCACAATTGGAGAAATCCACTCTGGATTATCAATAGGGGTAATAAAACCCACCTCCAAAAGATGATCAAATTCCATCTTAACTTGCTTTGCCACATTTGGATTCATCCTATATGAGTGCTACTTCACTGGCACCGCATCCGGTTTCAGATTTATCGTATGCTAATAAAACTTAGGATCCAATCCCTGCATATATGCATATTCCCATGCGAAAACATCTTAAATTCTGTTAGTAACTTAATCAAATCACCTCTGAAACTTGCCTCAAGTTGCTTATTAATATAGATAGGCTGCGATTCCGCTTGCTCCCCAAGAAAGACCTTCTCTAATTCATCTTCTTTAACCCTTGTAATTTTCTCCATCTGCGCCTCAAACGCACGTTCTTGCTGAATAACGTCCTCCAATGATTCAGGACTTGGAAACACCTGTTGTTGCTCCCCTATTCCTGCTGGAGTTCCTAAAGCCCCCACCGAGTTCCCCTTCGGAACCAGAGAAATATCCGCCAGATATAAAGAAACCAAATCCGGATTAGCTTTCAAAAATTGCTCCTCTTCATCCTCTTCTAATCCTTCCACCATATTTATTGTTTCTGCGATCACCAGGCATGCTGCCTGAACTGGTTGTCTGCATGTTCCCAACATCACCCGCACTTTCCTTCTACCCTTTTTTACTGTAAGCATATTTGCTTCCCAATTATGCTTTACCCTCTCTTGTCATAACCAGGGTCTCCCCAAGATAATGTGATAATCCTGATTATGATCCTTAATATTCAAGACTACTAAGGAAACGGAAAAAGATAAGCCCACCACATCCAAGACAATGCCTGGAAGTAACCGCACTGGTTGCACTCTTCTTTGATCTGCAATGCGGACTACAAAGGGTGTAGGCTCCCAATCATTGAGTCCAAAACGCTCACAAGCTGCTTGAGTAATAATGTTTACTCCCGCTCCTCCATCCAATAGTACCTTGTCAATGTATGCTCCATGGTATCTAACTCAAAGCTCCGGAATACGGGTATCCGTGATCCTATCTGCCGGCAACGGGTCTAAATCATCCTCCTCGCTTTCAACTTTCCTGATGGCGACTTCTCTTAGCTTTGTGTGGACGTTTGTTGCACCAAGGCATTATGAAAATTCGGGACCAATTTCAGCAAATGAACCCAGAGGTACTTATATTGGCGATGTGAGGACCTCTTTCCAAACTCAAATTCCAATCCTCCTCTTCTCTAATATCATCCTTATCCTCCTGATGACTTTAATGGTGGTGGGGATTGTGGCAACCAGGACACAGTCTTTTTCCGCACTTCTTCCTGAGCCGTCCAATCCGAAATCTTTACATCGGGTGTTGGAACAACATTTTTACCCGATCGCATGATTAATGAAACCACTGGATCAGACTCCTCCAATCCTTCAATCTGAACCATAGCCACACTAGGCTGTTTCCCTGCAGCGCGTTCCTGCTTCTTCTGATCATATTTCATAGCTTCAGTACACTCGGATCGCCAGTGCCCATCCCCCAAACAGAAAAGGCATGTCTTGGGGCGATTAGGATCTCGGCCACCTCTTCCGCGACCTCGTCCTCCCCCTTGACCCCGTCCTCCTGCTTGACCTTGCAAAGGCATCTCTGATGTATGAGCATGAGCCATCGCTACAACAGGCTCTTGTCCCTGCCCTATCTGTGGTTGTTGCCATGTAGAAGAGTCTCCTCGACTCCGACGACCCCGACCATTGAAATAACATTCCACTGTATTATGAGTATTGGTCGTGCAAATCGCACACCACTTCTAATTCATTGCGCACTCCTGAGCAGCATGGCCCGGATTCCGACAGTGGGTACACCATAGTTCCTTCCGACTTTTAGCCATCGTAGTAGATTCTGACGATCCAGATGAAACACCTTTCACGTGACGCTGGGAATTTTTCCGATGTGTCTCTTCCGACTCTTTCCCCGAATCGCTGTTGCCTGAGTCTGAAGAGTCTGATACTGCGGACTCCGACTTCGAACTATCACTGCCGCTGTCTTGCGACTTTCGATGAGATTTCTTCCTATCTTTTTTCTTTGATTTCTTTAGGGATTCCGTATCCTCTAAAGCTTCTCCTGCTACCAGCCCTAGAAATTACATTATCCAGTGGAGTAGCTACCTTATCCACTGTTGCCATAGTAGTTCGGAGATCCTTGTTGAGCCCCGCAAAAAATAATCATTCAGCACTTCTGCTGTCGGCCTTTCTGCCTGAGGTACCCTCTGCAAAAGCATCCAAAATTTTGTAGCGTAATCCTCCACTAGCAATGACTTCTGCCGCAGCGTTCTAAGCTTTTCCAAATGTCGAGGGACTGTCTTTTCCGTTCTAAACCTTCGTAAGAACGCTCTGGATCCTTCCACATATGTCTGAAAATGATCATCAGGGTATTTGGACAACCATTTCGCAGCTTTCCCCGAGAGTGTAGATTCAAACACTCATTGTTGATGGAGAGGAATCACCACCCCAGGATGATTAAATCCATAATAATCTTTATTGAATTGGCGCAAATGTGCATCAGGATCTTCTCTCGAAAGACCTCAAAACCGACTATACTTAATCTGAGGATGTGCCATCATCCCTTGCCCAACTGTACCTCTTCCCGAAAAAAGTTGTCGAGCACTAGGAGGTGGGGACCGTGGCAGAGTGTTAGAAGCTGTACACACCCCACGGCATCTAACTACTCAACGGACTATTATTTTTGTAATTATTCATTCATTGAGGAAAACTCGATTTTTCACATTGTACATATTGGGACTTACAGAAGTTTCCAGATTGTATCCCAGTTTTGATAGTTAGATTGAGTAGATTGTTGATTTTGGAACTTTAGGGTTTGAGAAGTTGTAAGGTATATATACCACTTTTTGACCTTAATGAAAAACCTTTTGTCATTTTAAACAAGTTTTTAAGTTTGTGAGTGAGCGTACTGTGTACGTGAGAGAGTGTGAGCTTCGTCTTGACGCTACGTGTGCTACGATGGTCGAAATTGAGTGCGGAGAAGTGCAGCGTGTTGCCCCCGACTAGAGCTACGAGCTGATACCAAAATTGTGCGCGTACGGTTCGGCTTTGGAAGCTCCTTCTACGAGCTTCATCGGTTGTTTGGGTGAGCATACGTTATCTGATTTCACATTGCAGTATATCCACGCGTTCACATTGAGTAGAGCTACACATTAGGCACTTTAGATTTCGGAAACAAAGACCTGCAGATTTCGGCCAGACATCCTACGTGTTTCTGCACCGGGTGTTTTGGGTCATGATTTTGGTTTATAGACCTTAGGGAGAGCGGCCTATAGGTATTAGAAGGGTCTCCTTCAAGTTCTATGGTGTTTCAAAAGTGTTTGATGGGTGTTCGGCTCTAGCAAGCGTTGTAGGAAGATTCCTCTTTTGCACTTTTGAAGACTGTGACTTAGACAATTTCTAGGGACCTGTGTAGGAATTAGTTAGGAGTCGGTCAAGTGTAGGTTGACACCTTATGCTTGCTTCCACGCACCTACGGGTCGATCTTCGTCCTTAGATGACATTACTTGTTAGGTGAGTTCTCCTGTGCTGACGTCCGTCACGGTGTAACCGTCCAACATTGGCACCGCTGCTGGGGACAGAAACCTTAGGTAGGTGACCGAGACTAATCCTTGAGGATTGGGATTTTTGGCTTGCCAAGAGTCTCGCTTTACATTTAGATAGGATCAGAGGGTGGAGGACTCTCTAGGTCTTAGAGGGAGTCTAGGAAGCGTGTGTCTGGCCTAGATCCTTCGACTTAGGTAGAGGAGGTAGACTTAGGTAGTTTTAGGTAGTAGTCGAGTTCTAGAGTAGGAGTGGGAGTGGTAGAAGTGGTGAGAGGAGAACTTGAGAGTCCGGAGAGGCCAAAAAAGAAACCAAAAATCATTATCACCATTTCTTCATGATAGGTAGGAGTAGAGTAAGTAGAACATCATGATTCAGATCTAGAGCATTTCATGTATGTACACTTGCTTGGTAGAATCATTACAAGCCTCTAAAAGACGCAAAAAGACGCAAAAGTGTGGTTGAAAGCCTAATTGAAGTTCAAAAGTTACTGTGAGTGTTTCTGATAGATCTACAGAGCATCAGGAGCATTCCTGTCAAAAAAAAAAAAAAACTTTAATTTTAAGCCAGGAGACATCCTACGCGTAGGATGTCTACAGGCCAATCTGGGAGGAATTTTGGGATTTTGAGTTGACCAGTGTGTTCTGAAGGTAGGGTTTACCCTAATCCTGCAAAGTGGAAATTTGGCCATCTCTTGACAGGATAAGGCCAGAAAGACTTAAATTGCTAGACATCCTACCCAATTAGTGCCAAAACATTAACTTGAAACCAAAACCATAAGATGGCTGCATGAGTATGTCTTGCATGATATATTGAGTGACTGAAAGGGGTTTCACCTCAATCGGGTAAGAAAATTGGGTTCAAAGTGGACTTTAGCACTTTTGACTGAAAAAGCAAAAACAGCTGAAGTTTGGGACTTTTTGACATCCAAATCAAGATCTAAGCATACCACTGGGATACTGACATCAAGGGCAAGCTGTGGAACAAATTTGGGGTCAAACAGGCCAAAAAGACATCCTACGCGTAGGATGTCTTCTGAGTGATTTGGGACTCCAAACTGAAATCTGAGTATACCAAGGTGATCAGCAGCTCAAGGAGAGCTTAAGTCTTGAGTTTAAATCCATTCTGATGAAAAAGACATTCTACGCGTAGGATGTCTAATGCAAGAAAATGAAGCCATAATTTGACTTTAAGCAGTGTAAGGTGTTATATAGCCTAAGGCAAGCCTGCTAGACAATTTTGGTCCAATTTGGAGTTGATTAAACTGATCAATACCATCAAAAGGCAGTCGAAACAGATTTCTGACTCATTGACCAGCTTATAGAAGTCCAAATCAAAAAGTAAAAGCAGCTGTAAGCTCAGCACAACAAGAAGAAACAACAGTGCAAAAAATCCAGGCAAAATACAGCAAAAGACATCCTACGCGTAGGATGTCTATTGGGCCAGACTGCAAACAAAATTTGACATGGTCTAAACAGTGAGGTTCCATTTGGCTTTAGGGTTCCAGAAATTCTTTCAGAAGTGAATTTGGACCTTGGTTGCCCATTTGACAAAGCAAAGACTGAATTCAGACTTTTTCGCGTAAATTGGCCGACATCAGAGAGATGTACCGTTTCAGATTAGCAACCTAATCCAGAACATCAGCAGTGTATAAAATATAGTACTGGTTGAGATTAACTCTCCAGTTATGCCAATCATTACTAAGATAACCTCTAGCTAAAAAAATGCTTTGATTCAATTGCCAAAATTAAAACTCTTGTGTACAGGTATATTCATCAACAAGGCAAGAAGTTGTGCAGAAACTGACCCGCTGCCAGGTGAGTGGTTGAATTTGTGCTAAATTGCATTAATAGGTTTGATGAATTTAAGATCAGGAAGATACATTGTTAGAGACCAGAAGGTGGCAAGTGACCAAGGTAGCTTAGTGTCCACCGAAGAGAGTGTAACTCATGCCAGGCTAGATCCGCTAGCACCAATTATTGAGGAAGGTAGTGATACTGACACTTCGTCAGACAAATCTTTCTTCATGATGGGTAGTCAACAGCCAGGAGGTTTCACCTATGATGGACCTATGCGAGGAGGAAGCACATCCCAAAATCCTTTGAATGATTCCAGGCTTACGGTGATCTTCTTAGAGGGAACAAACTCAAGAGGAGCCCTAGTCTATTCTGACTATCGAGACCGCAAGTGCATTTGTATAGAAGAGAGGCCAGCACAAAGATTGGAGATAATCCGAGTGTATGATGATGGAGATGGATTCCAAGACGAAAAGGGGAACCACTATTTAATAGTTAGCGACCCTGAAGATTATAACAGATATGGAGACAATGTGGCTAAAGGGAAAATGGTTTCAGAAACTCAAGAGCCGCCACCAAACATTGATCGACACGGAGCTATTTTTATGTACGATAAGAAAACAATCAGGATTCCAACTTATAACGAGAATGTGGGAATCTACAAGCACGAGAGTGAGGGTATTGTCTCTTACTTTCACAGCAAAGAACCATACGTAGACGAACTAAGCAAAGACAAGGTTCTTTACTTATTCTCTTATGAAACTGCTACGGGTAAGGGCATAGTTTTTGTTGATAGATACGGGAGAGAATACCAACGTATTCTCCTAGAGGAAGTAGAAAGAGAAACAGGTCCAGGAGCATCAGCATATGCCCCTGAGAAAATGCAGAGAGCCGCCCACACCCCAAGCAAGTCAACGAATCCATTTTCAGATGAGTATGACACTACATCACATTCCACCAGACCGCAAGCATTCAACAACCAAGACCAACCAGCAAACCAGCCATCTTTGCAGGCATGGCTTCAACAAAGTGCAACAATAGAACCAGACCAAAATCGAGATGGTTATCCAGCCGCACGAGGGCTTAGGGATTTGCAAGAACCACCACACTATTCAAGGTATCAAGCAAAGAGTAAGCCAAAGAAACAAGGGTCGATAGAGCTTGGAGGACCACCCATGGAACGAGTTCGAAGAGAAGAACCACCTCCAGCGAGAACCGTTAGAAATTATGGCTTAGGAGCACCGTTGGGCGAAAACATGGGGAATCTGTACGGAAGGCAGCCCTAAGACTAAAAAGATATGTTAAGTTCTGTCCTGTTGAAGAACTGCCAACTCAGTCCATACTTATGCTGATATTCATCCAAGGACTAAGGAATGCAGATCTCCAGAAAGACTTACATATGAAGAGGAGCATGACGTTGAATGAGTTGACCAAGGAGGCTCTGTACCTTGTGGAAAATTGTGTGGTCTACAAAGAAGGGGAGTTCAAGGACCTTGATGACGATTCATCTTCACAGCAAAGTGGGAGAAAGTCTTCCAAGACAACACTGAAAGGAGAAATAGCGGTAAACCAGGAGCAGCTCGTAGATGAAGTGCTAAAAAAGATCAACTTGTACGCCAAACCCCGGGCTAAACAGCCCAAGTGGTGTGCTATTGAACAAAAATGGACAAACCATGGGACCGAGGAATGTTACTATAACAAGGGATATGTGAGGGAGAGACCTTACGCTCCCCAAGCTTCTGTAGCTTCCCCTCAAGTTCCACCGATGCCCAGATATCAAGCAGGCAACTTACCAGGACCTGTAGGTGTAGAAAGACCACAACCGGTGTTGGGGCAACAACCACCCCTACTAGGTTTACGACCAGTTGGTATAAGATACACACCAACGGTAACTGAATCAGAAGAAAAGGCTTTGGTGCCTATGCATGCATATTATGAAGATCCCAATGGATATGCGGCAAACACTGTCTATTATCCACCGGAAGAACCCGCGACACCAGAACCATGGAGCATAATAGGGAATCAAGGACCTCCAATTGCTGCACAGGCCTCAGGAGAAGGAAGATATAGCTTAGATGAACGAACATTGTTGTTCATAGCCAATGGAGGCATGGGCGGACAGAGACAGGCTTACCAGCAACGAGGGGCTCAAGGAGCACCTCAACAACCCAAGGGCCCCTATTACAAGTGTGGCGGAGAACATTGGCTGAGAGACTGTCCTCATGATGAAATCATTAGAGTCAATGCGTATTGCCCAGAATGTGGAATTACTCATTTGATTCCCGATTGCCCTAAAAACCCGAGAAAAGGAACAAAACCACCTTGAACCTGTTGGAAACAGTACCTTCCAGTGGAGTATCGGAAAATGAAACAATCATACCTGTTCCGGCGGTAACACGGGCCCAAGCCCAAAGAAGGACGAAAGAACCCATAATAGAAGAACCAAAAACAGATGCCCAAAGTTCAAAAACAAAAAAATCAGAGAAGCACTTGGAAAGCGAGAAAGGCGCGTAGGAAAGCCAGGAAAGAACGAGAGCAAATAGCCCTATCTGATGAGTTGAAACATACAAAGAATAGATTGGAGCGGTTAGAAGATCTAGCTAGCTTAAGCTCACACACCACAACAGCCATAGCACCTAAGGAAATGGCAGAGCCCAAAAGTGTAGGATCAGGAGGATTCGAAATGGTAGACAAGGTAAACGAGCAGCTGGATGCGCTTCTAAAAGCTTATGAAGCTCGACATAAAAAAAACCAAACCCAGGAGCAAAGGTGGATGACATATCCATATGCGGAAATAGAAAAACAAAGGTTGGATATGTGTAAAAAGATAATCAAGACGGCTCAATCATTGATGGAAGACCCATTGGGTAAATTGACAAATTGCCATGACGCACCAGCTCCAACCTCTATCCAACCAACAGTAGAGAAACATGAAGAAAAAAAGGAAAAACTCACTAATGATTATGAGTCTAGAGGAGAGCCTATCATAGTGCCGAATACCACCGACGAGGCAAGTGACGGAGTCCATCCTAAAATATTGGCAGAAATGGGAAAGGACGGTAACGGTCTAGATGATCTGTGGAAGCAAATCCGAGAGGCCAACAAGGCTAATAGGATGAATGACCACATGAATAGCACGAGAAAAGAAAAGAACGTGATCTTACCTCCTATTGAAGAATTTGAGGCAAGATCACGAATGAACTTTGAGAGACATTCACAAGGGGGAGACCAAGGATCTATTAGTTTGGGGCACAGTCAACCAGACTCTTTGAGAACTTTGCCCTCTTACCTAGGAGAATATGAAGCTAAGTTGGAAGTGAGAGCAATCCCATCTAAAAGACTTTCTTCTAACAAGGTGATGGATTCACAAGGATTGATTGAGTTGTTATCCACCCCGGTGGCATGCACAATCACGTCAGCAGAACTCCTAAGGTTAAGGCCAAACATGTGGACCACAGTAGGAAAATGCCTAGAAAAATTTGGAGTGAAAGACCCCACCTTGAAGCTACAAGAAGGAATCAGGGAGTTGGACAAGCCGAACCTAAACACTAGGCCGGTACCATTGAATAAGGTTGGAGAATATTGTGAGGGAGAAGACGGAAACACGACGCTACCGGTAGAATTCCAAGGAGTAGTTTCCAAAGCTATTCTTGATAGTGGAGCGGGAGTTGCTATCGCCACCAAGGAAATCTGGAAAAAATGGGAAAAACCAGCTCTGAGGGCTACCAGGATGAAGCTGCAGTTGGCAGATGGGTTCATGGAGAAGCCTCTCAGACTCTTGGAAAAAGTAATTGTCACTTCGTGCGGGATCGAGTATGAGCATACATTTGCAATAGTTGATTTCGACAAAAAGAACAATTATGAGATAATCTTGGGACGACCATTCATGCGACAACTAAAGATGGTCCAATATTGGGGTTATGACTACATATACCTCAGACATGGCGAGATGACAACTAAAATACACCTGAAAGACCATAGTTACAAAGATGTAAACCAAACACCAGTGGAAGAGTTTGATTCGGCTACAATAGCAGGATCAAAACTACCAGCATGGTTAGGGCAATCAAAAGAGCTATGGATGTGCAGAGCTTCACATTATGGAAGCTTAAGAAAAGAGGAATGCGTCTTAGAAAGAGCAATTGAGGACAAGGAGTATATTCCGGAACCTTTCCCTGAAGATGCCTTGGAACCTCTAGAATGGGAACACATACTGGCAACATTAGATGTATGTACCATTACCAACAGTCCAACAACAAAATTTTGCGATAAGGATGGCTACGATGTGCTACCCTATTACATGGTAAACGTTGTGCAAGAGAAAGAGACGGTAGAACCTCCAGAACAAGAAGAGTTTTACAACTCCTCTAAACAATTGGAAGTAAATGATGAGGCAGATAATGAGTATTCAGACACCTCAAGTGAGCGTGGGAATGAAGCCGAGAATATCAAGTTTTATGATTTTGCTAATCAATACCCTAGACGCCAAGAATGCAATAGGAGGAAAAGAGCAGGAAGGAAAGCGAGAGAGAACCTGGTGCCCAGGATAAAAGGTAAAACTCACTATTTGATGCTTGTAAAAGCAGAGGATTGTGTGAAAGATCAAATATCATGGAAATTCTCAGAAAATCAAAAAGAACGAACGCGAGAAGAAATAAAACAGGTAAGAAAAGTTAAAACCGAAACAAAATCACAAAAATCTGAAAAATCAAAAAAAGAAACAACAAAAGACCAAGAGTGGACCAAACTGGAGCGTAAACAGAAATACCAAGAACTGAAAAGGTCTTTGAGAGAGATATGGACTACTGAAGAAGATAGTGATGGTAAAGGGGAGTCAGAAAAGGGCAACATGAACGTACCAGCACACTATCGGAAATTTACTATCCAAGATAGAAAAATCATCATGACACCACCAATCAGGGAGAGGACCAACCAAGAATCTTACGATGGGCCTGAAAATGCAAAGAGAATAGACCTCGTAGAACCAGGTGAAAAGCCTCAGCTGGTCTATATAGCTAACGATTTAGATTCTGAGGAGGAAGCACAACTTCTCACAAAGTATAAAGATGTGTTCGCTTGGTCCTATAAAGACCTCAAAGGAATTGATCCATTGATATGCCAACATACAATTCCTTTGAAATCGGATGCAAAACCTAGCAAACAACGTCCTTATACATATAATGACACATTTGCCAAGCGAATCAAAGAAGAGATTGATAAACTGATGGAAGCAGAGTTCATCTATAAAATTGAACATACAGATTGGGTTTCACCCATTGTGGTAGTTCCCAAGAAGAACGGAAAACTGCGGGTGTGTGTAAACCTCAAAAAGGTGAATGTAGCAACCATAAGGGATAATTATCCCTTGCCAATTACAGAACATGTCCTTGAGCAAGTGGCCGGGAAACGGGCTTATTCCTTTCTGGATGGGTTTTCAGAATAGAACAACTGGCAATAGCAAGGGAGGATCAACACAAAAGAGCGTTTGCAACAGAATGGGGGATTTATGCATATCGAGTTATGCCATTTGGCTTAACAAATGCGCCAGCCACTTTCCAGAGGTTAATGACTCACGCTTTCAAGGAATACCTAAGGATATTCTTAGAAATTTACATGGATGACCTGTGTGTACACTCTCTTCTGCGAGAGAAACATATTAACCATCTGCAAAAGGTCTTTGAAAAGTGTAGAACATATTGAATCTGTCTAAACCCGGAAAAGTGTGTATTTATGGTTAAGCAAGGACGAATCTTAGGACACACTGTCTCAAGAAACGGCATAACCACAGACCTAGACAAAGTCAAAGTCATTGTAGACCTGCCCAGACCTACTAATGCGAAACAAGTGCAATCCTTCATGGGGCACTACGGATATTATCGAAGATTCATATACATGTATGGGGTTATCGCAGAACCTCTGTATCGTTTGCTAGTCAATTTTGAATGGACCAATGAGTGTGAAACCTCATTCCAAAGGCTGAAGGAAAACCTTATATCAACACCTGTACTAAAGGCACCAGATTGGGAAAAGATATTCCATGTGCACATTGATGCTTCAGCATATGCCATTGGAAGTATTCTAGCTCAACCTGGAGACGGAACAATGGATTTTCCGATCTGCTATGCAAGCCGACAGTTAAATAGTGCAGAAAAGAACTACACAACCATTGAGAGGGAAGGGTTAGGAATGATTTATGCTGTAAAGAAATTTCGGCATTATTTGCTTGCAAACAAATTTGTGTTCTTCACAGATCATCAAGCTCTTTTATACCTAGTAAATAAACCTTGCAATATAGGGAGAATCGTACGCTAGTTTATTATATTGCTAGAATTTGACTTCACAGTGGTGGTCAAAAAGGGTAAAACCCATCTGCGAGCTGATCATTTTTCAAGAATACACAACGGGGAAGCTTCTCAAGGGGTAGATGATGACATACCAGATGCTTATCTTTTCAACATTGAAATGGTACCCAAATGGTCTCAGGAAATAGTTAGCATTCTCTCCTTCGGAAGTGAGTTTGATAATACAGGATGCAGATCCAAACAGCAAACAATTCGACAAACAAAAAACTTCTAGTTGATAGCAGGACGGTTGTATCATCTTGAATCTGACCTAATCCTACGATTATGTATAAATCCGGAGGAATTCGAGTGCTACCTTGAAGAGGCACATGTCCAGGGTTATGCACTTCATTGTTCGACAGTGAAAACACACCAGAGACTGAAACAGTTAGGGGTTTATTGGCCAACTATGTATGCGGATACACATTCTTATGTTACTAATTGTACAGTATGTAGTGCCAAATGACCAGTGGAGCACGCAACTTTGTTTCGGGTGAACATAGAATCTGCATGGAGTCGATATATCATTGACTTCCTAACCACTAGAATGTTCCCTGAGAACATTACAAGAGCACGGGAAAAAGCTATAGAGTTGGAAGCTCGTGACTTTTAGTTAATTGGAAATCAACTCTATAAGCGGGGAAAGGACAATCAACTGAGAATCTGTGCAAGTGAAAGCGAATACCTGTTGATTCTAGAACATGCACATAGCGGAGTAAGTGGAGGCCACTTTTCGGGCGATAAGACGGCAAAAATTGTCTTGACAACAGGAATTTGGTGGCCTAAATTGCACATGGATGCTGATGATTTTGTAAAGCGTTGTGATGCATGTCAACGCACCAAGATACCAATCAAAAGAGACGAGATGCCATTAAGGACAATGATGTGGGCAAGGGCATTTGCAAAATGGGGCATTGATTTTGTGGGACCTATATCACCCCCTGCATATCGCACCCATAACCAATATATCATTGTGGCTACGGACTATCTCACAAAATGGGTCGAAGCCAAAGCAACACAAAAAGCTGATGCACGCACCACGGCTCAATTTTTGTATGAGAATGTTTTTGTACGTTACGGGTTACCAATAGAAATTGTCAGTGACCGTGGAACACACTTCCTCAATGAAGTCATTGAATATCTACTAGAGGAATTCATGGTCATACATAGGAAATCAGCACCATACCATCCACAGGCCAATGGGCAAGCGGAGGCCACGAATAAAACACTATGCACGATTCTCACTAAAATAGTGTCAGAATCAAGAACCAATTGGGATCAACAGCTACACTCAACACTATGGGCATACAGGGTAGCTTACAAAACGTCAATAGGAACAACACCATATAACATGGTGTTTGGGCTAAATGCTATACTACCCATAGATATTTTTAATCCCAACTCTACGAGTAGCAACAATCTTGGAATGGACAGGGCATGAACTCTCTTCAAGAATTAATGATCTTGAAAAGCTAGATGAACTCCGCATACGAGTTGTCGCTTCGATCTATGCTAAAAAGAGAAGACAAAAGGAGTTTTTTGACAAACATGTGTGTACCAAAGAGTTTAAAACAGGTGATTACGTACTTGTCTATACCTTGAAGAAAAATGCAAAGAAACTTAAAAAGAGAGGGATGGGACCATTTGTGATTCATGATCTATCACAAAGTGGAGCTGCCAAGCTTGCTACATTAGCAGGTGAAGAAATGCCAAACTGGATTAGTGGGTGTCGACTAAGGAGATATCATCTACCGCTCACACAGGCGATGCTCCAACAAATTCATCAAGGAAAGCAAAGAATGAAGGAAAAAAAGAGAGTACGGGAGGAAGCTCAAACCGAAGCACAAGAACGCATTGCAAAAAGACGGCTTCTGGGACAACAACAACAGAGTAAACCACCATTGAAAATCAATGCCATTCGACTGATGAACTTGGAGGAGGAAACAGTTGAGCCAATAATTACAGTCAAAGTGGGCAACAATCAAGTTGAATCAACAGCCTTGCTCGATTCAGGTGCTCAAGCAAATTTGATCTCTTACGGATTATACCAACAGCTCAAAGTCACAGATCAAATTCATCCTACTCCCCAAGTGCTGGAAAGTAGCACATCACATCCATTGAAAACATTAGGATGGACTATATTGCATGTACAGCTACATCAATATATTTACCCACACAAATTCTATGTGGTGATTGATGAAAGCACACAACAACCAATGATGCTAGGGCAACCTTGGCAAAAAGCATACAATGTCCAGATAGACTGGAAAGCAGAGGCGGTCCAAATTCAGCACGAACATGAACAACAGGTAATAGCTTTTTCTCAGAAGTACCATCATGATCAACTAAAAGCCATGCAATCATTTGCAACAAAGACAAAAGAACAAATGCCATCAAAGAACAACATGAAACCTGAGACCAACAACCAGGTAAAGGCCAACCATGCTAATCACAGACCGCTGAAGTCACGGCTACACTGCAAAAATCTAGGCTACCAAAACAAGGTAAACAAGTATGGATGCGGAAGGATAGAAAGGCCATGGCGGGAAGGAAACAATGTAACAACTAGATTCCAACAAAGCAGACGGTGCAACCCAAAACCAAGGTAACCAAGCACATATGGATCCCAAAGAAAATGCTTAGCCATAACCCAAATGTCACTCACATTTGGATACCAAAGCAAAAGACAAAGGAACTACTTACGGTACAAGCAACAATAGAAAGCAGACATCTGCAGGTCAACAAGGAGAATCGACATATGTGGATGCCGATGACAGACAAACCAGTGGCAAACAAGAAAGTGCCAAACCATCTACAAAAGTTGGCAGCACCAAACTACCAATGGAAAGCCAAGGCCATAAGGCCCATAGCTATCACATCCAGGCCATCTCTATCCTCAGATACAGATACGACTCCAACAACAGTGTCGACAAAGCAATTGCCTCTTGCCAAAAAGACAATTAAACAGAGAGCAGTAGAGTTACAACAGCTACTTGCAAAGAAAGCAGGAAGCCTCGACGGCGAATGCCAATAAGCATCTTGCTTATTCCCTTCTCTTGCACAGCATTAATTTTTCCATGCATTGACCGAGTATGCATAAAATAGGGCCACATTAATTGGCCAAGCATTAGCACAAATTTTTCAACCTATGCATGGCACATACTCCGAGGCGAAACCTTGTCGTCCGGGAGGACTCTAGCTAGGAGGGAGGGAGGCATTCTCAATGCGGAACCAATAACAGAAACAGCAAAAAAGGGCATGATTTTTGACTATTTTAAGGGTTGACGTTTGATTGCGAAATTTTCTGGAAGTAACCCAAGTACAGATGCCCTTATACAGCATGAAGCTACAGGTATAGGGGGCCAAACGCCAAATCAAGCCCCTAGGTGTGTGTATATAAGTAGAAATAGCCATTTTTTAGGCAAAATATTGATAAAACGGAGAAATCCGGCCATAAAAATCGCATGAGAGTGTATATAATGTGTTGCGGTGATGTTTGTGATCTATTATGATTTTTGGGAATTTTCTGGGTTTGATTTGCTATTTTCCTTTTAATTTTGCTAATTTTCGGCAGAAAAACTTCAAAAATACAAAAAGCAGCTGAAAAACAGTCATAATGAAAAACAAAAAAATATGGGGATGACCAGTGACTAAAGGACAACCTATGGTATAGTGGGGGTGCAATTATGAGACTGGAACGGAAAGCGTCTTTTGGCCAGGTTTTGACCGAAATGACAAATTTCTGGTAAACAGGGCGAATGGAGTCCAAATCAAGAAATTTTTGAGCCTAAACTGCATCTCGCAGAAAGATAGGAGCACAGGTCAAATTTCATGAAAAATGGTTCGCAGACCTCCATTATAAGAAATTTCCACCCCATTTTTAGTTCATTCTCACTCTTGACCTTGTGGAGAGAGCTTCTACCACCTAGAGCGGATCGACCTTCCAGCAGCTTCTACGACACGTACGTCTACCCGACCAGCTCCAGACATGAGAGGTAGGATCACCACCTTGAGCTTTTCGCGCATGTTTATCATTATGTCGCGAAAACTAGCGTAGAGGTCACACACAAAGCGAGCGGTAGAGACCTACAAGTAGAGACGGCGGCGTAACGGCTAACCCGAAAACAACAAGACTTCATCGGAAGCTTACCCTAGTCTAGGAGACCAGTCCTGGATAGCCAAAGGTAGTGGGAGACCATCGGAAAAAACCCTAATTCCCAGAAACCCGCAAGAGGCCACCAAATGGGAAATCGGCGAATCGGCGACCAAATGCTACCAAAATTTATGGGTAGGAGCATCTCGACATGCTCGAAAAGTCCATATGACCCACATGACCAAAAAGTGACCCGAAGCGGAACTAAAACCTCAGAAACGACATCAGACACATAAAGCGTCAAAATGCACTTGTGGCCAAACCGCAAGTCCGTTTGCCACCAAACTTCACGAGCGGCTTTCCTAGACCATCAACAACCAAGTCCTATGGTGGTAGACCACCACAAATCATCAAAGGTATGTAAACGCAACCACGGGCGCTTCTAGAGCGACAAATTGCCAATTGGAGCTCCAGTGAAGCCAAAGTCCACAAAAACCATACGGCAAGGATCCCCAAGGGATTGGGAAGCTATGGAGACCAACATCGAGGAATTTCATCGCCAAAAAGCACTCCAAAAGTTAGAAAACGGCTCGAAGTCTCTGAAGTCCACACATGGAGTTATACTCTATCCATTTGACTTTTTTGTTGAAATTAGGCTCAAAAGGGACCTTAGGGGGGCAAAGGGCAAGCACTGGGAGCACTAACACTGGAAAAATCATCAGGAGACATCCTACGCGTAGGATGTCTCAAGGGCATTTTTTGGCACAAAACCCAACAATTCTTGTCATGTACATGTTCTGAATGACATTTACAAGCCCTACACCAAGTTTCATCACATTTGGATCAGATTTGACCTCATATGCATGGAAAAACGCAAAGTTAGGGCATAGAGGCAATAATGGGCCATTGACCTACCAAATCTTGTCCAAATCTCATGAAACCTGCACAACACATTCACATACACATAAGCTAACTTTCTGTGTGGTAAGGGAGTAAAAATGAGGAATAAGACATCCTACGTGTAGGATGTCTAATTGACCTTCTTGGCATGGGGGGAAGTTTTGTCATTCCAGATTCAATTACCTCATCAACAAGAGCCCATATGTCAAGTTTGAAGCCATTCTAATCACTTTTGACCCCCAACACCTTCAAGATACACTTTTTGAGCCCAAAAACACCTCACAGAGCCCTACCTGCATCAAATCTTATCCAAATGCAAATCCAAGAACATGGCCATGTTCCATAGGCCAAGGAAAACCCACAGAACAAGTTTCATGCAATTCTGATGAAATAGACATCCTACACGTAGGATGTCTTAAGCTTGAATTTATCCTTCTGTTCAAGAAATGACATCATAGGAGCCAATACCATGATGCATTGAGCCCATACACCAAGTTTCAACCCATTTGGACATCAATTGCTACCCATGATAGACAATCTACCCAAACTGTGACCTAAAGCCTAAATCAGCCCAAAAATCCACCTTTTGACATTCAAATTCAAATCCAAGCTTATAACCATATTCCATGAGCCTTACACTACCTATATGTCAAGTATGAACTAATTCTGAAGAAAAAGACATCCTACGCGTAGGATATCTATATGGATTTTTTTGGCCAGATTTGCACTGTGAGCACATGCACAGCTTCACAAGTTCCTTTTAAGCTATAATTTCAATTTTCAAGTCATTTGGATAAGTAAAACTCAGCTAACTTTGGATTGCTGAGTGCAACAGGATCTATGGCAGCCTCAAAGTCACCGGCAAAGAAGAAGAGAATGACAATCAAAGATTATCTGGACGAGGTGGAACCTTTTTTCATTCCAGAGGGAACACTAAAGCCCACCAGCACCTGGATACAGGAAGATCTGTTAGAGTCAAATGATCTAAAGATCTACCAGGGGGTGTTCAAAGACAATGACGGCAATGTAATAGAGCTGCCAATGCTGCCAAGAGAGCTCAATGAATTTGTCCGAAGCAAAATGGCCGACTACTTGGAGAAAATTGACCTCCATAACTATTTCAAAGCAATACCAGCAGGGGTGGACGTCAAAAGAGTATGGGAGTTTGTAACAAGAATAAAAGAGGATGGAGTGGCCAAAGTGACAGATTTGCACGGCAGACCCGATACAGAGATCATTATCACGGAGCGGGTTGTAGCCCATGCACTAGATCTTTCCAATCAGGGAGACAGTGTGACAAAGAGAAGGGATGAAGTCAAGGTGTACAAAGAGAAAAAGGCTAATTACACCTTCGAAGACATCGCCAACCCAAAGGTGGCGATCATGAGCCAATTGTACAACCAGTACTTCCACATGTGCACGAAGAGGCCACAGAAGTACAGGATGCCACCAAGTGCAATTTCCACAACGTTTACGTGGGCAATGACAAAAGGCACCCCAAAGATAATCAACTATGCGGCATACATACATGATAGCTTGGTAAAAATGGGAAACAAAAAGCCAACCTACATACTGCCAAGAGAAATGATAACCAAGGTAATTTATGCAGCACTACACGCCAAGGGAAGGTAGCCTGACCCCCCATCTCAGAATGATTGGCTAAGGGTAAAGGAAGACAAAGAATACGAGCCACAACGAGCACCAAGGGTGGCTACAAGGTTGAAGAGACGACTAGAGCCAGTGGCAGAGGAGAAAACTGAGCAGAAGAAAGGAAAAAAGGAATCTGCTCAAGTGCCGACCAAAGAGACGTGATCACAAAAAGCGGCTAGACTCGAGAGGCTGATGGAGAGTTTCCGAGCAGAAAGAGCCCTCAAGGGTGATTTAAATGAACTATGGAATCCATCCCTCAAATCTATGACCGGATCCTCCAGAAGAGTGCAGAGGGACCGCTTTGAAGACTATATCAAGAATTTCGAGATTCTTGATGCTGTAGCGGAAAACATTCCCCATGTCCCTTTCACCGAGGAAGAAGTGGAGCAGATACAACAAACATTGCTAGATGAACAAGAGAACCAATAAAGGGAAAGAAAAACGAAAGCAGATCGAGACTTTAAGGGCAAACCTACAGCTTTACCAGATAGCCCTAAACCTAGCCCACCACCATCACCACCTCCTAGCAGCCCTCCACCAGAAGATAAGGAGGCTGAGGACAATCAAGAAGAACACTAGGCTGAGGAGCAAGAGCAAAGGCCAGAACCTGAGCCCAAAGAAGAGGCCAAGCCTGCGTCTGAGCAAAAGGAACTAGAGGAGGCATATTATGCATTTTTGGACCTGCTAGCTGCAGGCTATACAAGGGAAGAAGCCACCACAGTCGCATTCGACTTGGCGAGGACAGGGCATAAAGAACAGATGCCAGGCATCCGGCTAGTTGAGCTAAAGGAAATTTCTACCGACACGGTAGACCTGCACCCGCCCTCTAATGATTGGGACGTGGTGATGACAATGCTAGCTGAAATAAGAGCACAATCTGTGGCATCAGATGAAGAATTGATAAGGCCACCGAAGAAAAGACCAAGATGGAAAGGGATACTCTGCAGGCACAAAGCCAAGGACACAAAGAGAGAGAAGCTGACCTCTAGGCCAGCTTGGCCACGGCTCTACAAAAATGCCAAGCAAAGGAAGAAGCAATTGAGGCAGCGGCAAAAAGATTGCAAGAAGCTGAATAAGAGTGTCTGCAACTTAGCAAGTCATTGCGAGATGCCGAAAAAGAACGGGATAATCTGACACTCCAGCTAGCAGAGGAAACTAAAGAAGTAGAGGCCATGAGGAATGCCAAGGAAAAGGTAGAGATAGAACAAGAATCAAGCCTGGATGAAGTCCTTGAGCTCAAGGACCAATTAAAAGTCAAAGATCAAACCATCCAGACGCTGTGAGCATCACCCGCGAGAGTTAGAGCTACAAGCTCGACTTAAATCATTTCTGAGAGTCAAATATATGAGGAGCAGATGCAAGAACTCCAGAAGGAGTTGACTCTCGAGAAGAAGCAGAGGTTGATGATGGCTGAAGTTTCTATTGCAATGCAAACCAGAATGGAGGAGAGCCAAAAATCCCTACAAGAAGAATTGGAGAGCATAAAGATAAAGCACGAGGAGGCTGAAAAGGTAAATGCTAAACTCAATGACCTCCTCATGACTATGGGCGGAGAAGCCAAAGCGGAAAAGCAGACACTCCTCAAGCAAATTGAGGAGTTGAAAGGCCGGCAACAAGCAAAAGCAGAAAGCTCAGGGCCAGCTGCCAATGAGGGCATCGACCTCGACAATGTGGCAGATCCTGTGGACACACCCATGCCAGAGGAAAGCATAGCAGGCTCCTCTCAAGAGCCCCAGGATCTAACACAAGAAGAGGAGGAAAGATTGCGTAAAGCAATAGAGGCAGAGCTCAGAGAAAGCACAAAGGAATCCTTGGAATGGGAACAGAGGGTTTTCAAATCTATGACAATTCAAAAAATCGACGCCAGCAATCTCAGGCGTGAATGGATTCAACCCTCTCTCCCATATCCATTGCTGAAGTATGAGCCAGCAACAATAAACAGGCGAATCAGTGAAGAGCCAACGGTCCCTCTCTACAACGCAGACACCTCGAAGCCAGAAGGAGTAAATCTAATAGTGGATTCCCAGCCAAAGTGGAGGAAGTCTTGGCTTAGCAAGTACCCGCAATACCTAATACACTTGGTAGAGGCACCTAAACACATCAGAGATAACCTCAGCTTCTATCCTCTACCAAGGGTTAGGACGTGGAAAGCACAAGAAATCTTACAAAGAAGCCAACCCACTTGGCTGAACTACCCAAAGCTGCCAGGCGTGAAGGCAGGTGAGAGAATAAGTGTACAATACATGGTGAAAACCCTAACGGGCGCCATAAAGTTGCTCACTGGCTCACCTAACCTTACATGCATTATGATGAGAAAGATCTGCAGAACCATCCTAGCAGTGTTTGAGACCTTCAAGCCAGGACAGGTGACTCACAGCATATTCTTCTTCCAGGACACATACAGATGTGCTTATGATATGTCAGGTCAGCCTTCCAAGGAGGTGATACATGCGTTGTATCAAAGAATTATGTTTCTCCCATCCTATCACCTCCAGGCATTTGAAGAAGCATTCTACACGGGGTTCTTCACCATGCATACAGATATCTTTGGCCCAACAATGCTAAATCTACATGCACGGTATGAATCACTGCTAAAGATGTGGGAGACCATAAGATGAAGCAAAGGATCAAGGCCATGTCGGGGACGACATGAACAAGGAGGGGGGGGGATGTTAGAAGCTGTACACACCCCACGGCATCTAACTACTCGGCGGACTATTATTTTTGTAATTATTCATTCATTGAGGAAAACCCGATTTTTCACATTGTACATATTGGGACTTACAGAAGTTTCCAGATTGTATCCTAGTTTTGATAGTTAGATTGAGTAGATTGTTGATTTTGGAACTTTAGGGTTTGAGAAGTTGTAAGGTATATATACCACTTTTTGACCTTAATGAAAAACCTTTTGTCATTTTAAACAAGTTTTTAAGTCTGTGAGTGAGCGTACTGTGTACGTGAGAGAGAGTGTGAGCTTCGTCTTGACTCTACGTGTGCTACGGTGGTCGGAATCGAGTGCAGAGAAGTGCAGTGTGTTGCCCCCGACTAGAGCTACGAGCCGATACCAACATTGCACGCGTACGGTGCGGCTTTGGAAGCTCCTTCTACGAGCTTCATCGGTTGTTTGGGTGAGCATACGTTATCTGATTTCACATTGCAGCATATCCACGCGTTCACATTGAGTAGAGCTACACATTAGGCACTTCAGATTTCGGAAACAAAGACCTGCAGATTTCGGCCAGACATCCTACGTGTTTCTGCACCGGGTGTTTTGGTTCGTGATTTTGGTTTATAGACCTTAGGGAGAGCGGCCTATAGGTATTAGTAGGGTCTCCTTCAAGTTCTATGGTGTTTCGAAAGTGTTTGATGGGTGTTCGGCTCTAGCAAGCGTTGTAGGAAGATTCCTCTTTTGCACTTTTGAAGACTGTGACTTAGACAGTTGGTAGGGACCTCTGTAGGAATTAGTTAGGAGTCGGTCGAGTGTAGGTTGACACCTTATGCTTGCTTCCACACGCCTGCGGGTCGAGCTTCGTCCTTAGCTGAAATTACTTGTTAGGTGAGTTCTCGATGTGCTGACGTCCGTCGTGGCGTAACCGTCCAACACGGAGAAATCCCCGGACTGCTTACCGGAGACGATGGTGGAGCAACCTGTGTGGGTGAGGGTGAACATACGACAGAAGGACATGACTGACTGCGTGGAGTACGCCTCGCTCGCCGCAACCGCCTACCACGCACCGAGCTTGGTGATGGAGATACAAATTCCTCAGCCTACGATGAAGAAAAAACAAATTCATCCGAACCGCCTTTCCTCCAACGTCTTTCTACGATTGGAACCACACGGTCAGGCGGACCCTGCGACCTAGTGAGTATGCATATTCATCGCAGGTCGTCCATCACACATCGTGGTCACTAGATGTAATGGCTATTGGCCGCACAGAAGCAATAGGCATTACGGGAATGATTGCCCACAAACTACATTATGTGAACATCAAACACATGGAAAAAGGATAGAAGACAATACACAGTACACAGGCACAGAACACCTCCTGCTTCATTCATATGTAATCCGGACACAGAGTTACAACAGCAGATGTAATGGGATAACATAAAGGTTGGTTACATCAAAAGACAGGTATGCCCCCCATATACAACCGCTGCTCCAGCGCAGATCGGGAACGGTGCACACACTCCTCCTGTCCCAAGATATCTTGTGAAGAACAGCCGCCGCATACCGCATGACTCCTGATACGCAATGCCCAGACCTTCGCAGGACCGCATGTGTGACTCATGCCGTAACACATTGATCAATTGTTTTACCCTTGAATATTCTTTTGGACCATATACATGGAGCAACAAGACCAATAGAGTGCCTATGCACCATCTATTACACAGGCATCATACAAGGATATTTTTTCTCTTTCCACCTTCACCTGCTAACCAACTCGCATGCACACTTTTTGTTAAATTAACATTGGGAATTTGCACCTGCTCCCATGGAATTAGACAAGCCTATGAAATTCTAACAAACATGCATTAAAGTTTATAAATTTCGTGTATACAAATTTTATAAATTTTGCTAAAAATAGAAATTGTCATAAAGGTACTTACATCTGTTCTAATTCCTCCCCAGTGTGAAATTCATTGCTCCCACCATTTAAACCATCTGCTCACTCTTGTGATGCTCTCTGTAGATAGATGTTGTCTCCACCATTTTTGAATTGTAAGCATCTTTTGAGATGCAATCACAGTGGTCTACAAGCTCTCCATTTCTCACACATATCAATGTGTTGATTTTTTAGTTGTTGAGGTATCCACTTTTTAGCATATGTGTGCAGACTCTGCTCCCACTGAAATAGGCATGACCGTTCACGTCCCTCCATGATATTATCTGGCCCGCCATTGAAGACTATTTGAATAGCATTCCAATTTGCACCAGCCTCATCAGACATAAAACCTGCAAAGTCAGCGGCACCATGTCCGTATTTTTCCATTGTTGAATTAAGGTTCTCCCAAATAATTACTTGGGTCTTTGCATCCTCCTCTTTAGTTTCACATATAGCAATTATCTACAGTGATCGTATGCTACAAGATATTCAACATAAATATTTTCACACATATCTTCTCATATTTAAATGATGAAAAAAATTATGAGATATTTAAATACTTAAAGATTACCTTGGATCATAAACTGAGCATGACATTGTTGCACATCCATCTATTCTATGGGTAAAACCCACGTATTTCTTAAGTCACCACTTCTAGTTCTTTTCATCCGATTTACTAGATCAATCCTAGAATCCTGGTCCCTTAGTGGACATTTTAAATAGAAAGCACTTGTCATCCTCTTCGCCCTATCCAGGAAATCTACTCCCATGGAAAAAATAAAACATGCACTTTTTTTGAAGCAATAAAATACTATCATATCAATCCCCAATAAGAGAACCTTGACTCTTTCTCTCCTTTGAAACAATTGAAGAAAACCTACATCATGCATTCCCAAGAAATTTGAATCAATAATAGTTAAAGAATTAACAAATTCAAGGAACAAAACTGAGTTTCTCATACCCTTTGGTTTGAACAAGTAGCTTCATTTCTTCCAAAAAATCATTGAATTGTCCATCGGATGTAACTTCAGTTTCCTCACCAATCAAGGAGTTAAGCACAAGTTGTTGTGCCACTAGCATTTGAATTTTTCTTGGTCCACCCTTTTCAATTTTTAGTATTGCACCTACCAGTTTCTGCACTCTTGCAATAGCAGCCATGGAGGTTTCTGCCTTAACATTATGACAATGTTTACCAACATGTATTGCCAGTCGCGACATGTACCATCTCTAGGCAAAACATAATAGATTTTTCATGGACAAGCACCAAGTAAAACCTTCTGAAAATAATGACAAGTTATTGTTGTTTTGTCTTCCATTGCAAGGTAGTCCTTCTTGACATGTCTATCTAAATATCCATGAAAATCTCGACTATTAAATTCTTGTTCTTTAATATAATGAGGACATGTTGAATAATTGCATTGTATGCATCCCAAACAATGGCTTAGACGAACTGTGCATGCTATCACCATGGTTGTAATTGATGGGCGAGTCCACAAGTGACCAGCAAAGCGTTGTTCCATCCCTCACATTTTTTTTGTTTTATCCTAAGTTGCAGGCAACTCAAAGCACAAATTTCCATCATAATGTTGTGGAAGTTCAGCAACTTGCAAAGGAGATCCACCTAATGTTAATAGATCCTTTCACTTTTTTGCCCCTAGATTTTGTTGAATCCGAATGACGCTTGACTGAGTTTTGAGGTGTCCTATATCGTCTCACCTCTACTTTCAAATGCACAATGCTTAAAACCTCTTCAGATATCTCTCTATCATTTTCTTTCTCACTATCAGATACCTATATAAATGTGTCGGAATGAAGCAACTCAAACAAGCTCGACAAAGATCAATCTATTAAAAAATGTTGATGACCTTCAACATCCCACTGTGGTTGCAATAAGACTTTTGCTAGGCCACAATCACTTTTAGTAAGAACAGATAGTGATTGAAAATGGCAAGATGGAGACAAAAAACTCTACAAATAGTAAGCACTAAGCAACAATGAGTTTCCCCTCAACTGAATCTCGTGGTTGACTATCTGACCACCAACCTTCCAAGTTATTGTCACTTTCATGTTGGAAATATTATCTCAAGCAAAAGATTACATGGTGGAGATGCGCAAAAACTATGGTGGGTTAAGTCAAGGTGGTGAAGGTCAATGAAAGTGGTCAAGGTTAATGAAAGTGAAAGATTGGCAGGTAGACAAAAAGACCCATGGATTTTGTGTATAAGGCAGTTGCATAAGATATTGTACGTTAACACAGACGGCTCAAAGAATAATGAAAATCATAATTTGAAGAAGTGCATTTAAACTAGCTAGTACGTCATTTAATATACTAGGGAAAATTTGGACTCACAAAGGGGCCTTATAAGGAGTTTGACTTCCTCTCTCATGTCCAAAACGGGCGTGCGGTAAATTTTTTAAAAATCAACTCTAAACTTGGCGGATATTTGAAAGTTAGAATATACTCTTCAAGCTCTTTCTATTGATATATAGCACGCCATGAGATTCCTCATATTTTGAAAGATTCTATTTTTTATTCTCTTGTGATGTGACAACTCCATCTAAAATCTAGAGAACCAAAAATAGAATTTTTCAAAATATGAGGAATCTTGTGGTGTGCTATATATCAATAGAAAGAGCATGAAGAGTAGATTCTAACTACCAAATCTTCGCCAAGTTTAGAGCTGATTTGCAAAAAATTTACCGCACGCCCGTTTTGGGCATGATAGAGAAAGTCAAACTCCTTATAAGGTCCCTTTGTGAGTCCAAATTTTCCCTAATGCAGTGACAGTCGTGAATGTATGTACATTCAAACTGTAAATTATAATTTTTAAATATGTACAATCTATAATTTGGTGGTTGCCAGTGGAATTTGTCATCAAATTTGACGGGCCATTTAATTTGTAAATGGTGGTTCAAGACTGCATTTAATGCAGTCTAATGGTGCCTTCATCTTGTGTGTGTGTGTGTGTGTGTGTGTGTGTGTGTGTGTATATATATCTATATATATATATATATATATATATATATATATATATGTGTGTGTGTGTGTGTGTGTGTGTATATGTATGATTGTGTGTGTGTGTGTGTTAACACAGTTTCTGTGCACCTAGTTTTTGTGCCTAATTGCTTTTGTGTGTGTGTGTGTGTGTGTGTGTGTGTGTGTGTGTGCACGCGTGCACGTGCAATGCATAATTAAAATGATGTGTGCATTACCACCATTTTGTTTGTGTATATATAACTTAACTAAAAAAAAACTATGTTTTTTACACACACACACACACACACACAGTCATATATATATATATATATATATATATATATATATATATATATATATATATATATATATATATATATTTACAAACACACGGAAAAACACAATATATGTGTAAAAATGCTACATCTTTTACACACACACAGTCATATATATATATATATATATATATATATATAATTAAAACAAATGCTACATTTTTTACACACATACACAGTCATATATATATATATATATATATATATATATATGACTGTGTATGTGTGTAAAAAATGTAGCATTTGTTTTAATTATATATATATATATATATATATATATATGACTGTGTATGTGTGTAAAAAATGTAGCATTTGTTTTAATTATATATATATATATATATATATATATATATATATATATATATATGACTGTGTGTGTGTAAAAGACGTAGCATTTTTACACATATATTTTGTTTTTTTGTGTGTGTGTGTGTTTAAGTTACATATACAACGTAGCATTTTTACTATATATTTATTTATTTCAATCAATAGCTTGGTATAAAATTGTTTATGTGTTGGTCTGATGTATATATTTTAGAAATGAAATTGAAATGAAAGTTGAGTGAAGTGAAAGTGAAGGATATTCTTTTGCTGTGAAGAAGAAGGAGTAGAAGAAGAAAAGGTACACATCTTGTGTGTGTGTGTGTGTGTGTGTGTGTGTGTGTGTGTGTGTGTGTGTGTTGTCACGCGTGCAAGTCGGATCCGCTAGAGGAGCTCCAACGCATGCTGCCTTCATACCATGCCTTTCAAGGCATGGAGGAGCTTTATTATATGAGCTCCATTGGAGCTCCCCCATGACTTGAAAGGCATGGTGAGAAGGTAGTGCACGTGCTGCTTTCTCACCATGCCTTTCAAGGTATGGAGGAGATCCATTGGGGCTTCAATGGGCGAACATACATGCATACACACACACACACACACACCCAAACACTTGCATTCACACACACAATCATGCATACACACACACACACACACACACACATTATACTTGCATACACACACACACAGTGACAATCATGCATACACACACACATTACACTTGCATACACACCTACACCAATAACAATCATGCATACACACACACACATTACTCTTGCATATACACACACTCAGTAACAATCATGCATTCACACACATCAACACACTTGCACACATGGCACACACACACACAATCATGCATACACGCACACTTACATTACACTTGCATACACACACACACATACAGTAACAACCATGCATACACATACACACTTGCATTCACACACATAAACACACTTACAATGATGCATTTGCATATTACGCAATCAAGCACAAATAAATTGGTTGTAGTACACACAAAGACACTTACATACTCACACTTGTTGTGAAGCAGAGCTAAAAAAACGTTGAAGTGGATTTGTATTTATTTCTTGCCATGAGCAAGTTTAGAATGGGATTTTGTTTTTAATTTGCATTTTGCGTCGTTATGCTGCCAAAATTTTTTAGTTTCTATTTGCATTGTCGTTGCTAAGAATACTTTTGTTTCTTGACAGATTATGGTTTGTACACCATCTAAACATGGCAGGACATGTATCTCTCAGAGTAAGTTCAACTATATTAAGCTATTTATGGTCTTTTTTTTTGTCTCTACATAATAAACTAGTGGTGGTCTTATTGTTTTTCGCTTTTAGGAGTAGGATACACATTAAGGGATGGCACTAAAGGACATAGGGCCAATGCGCGATCGTCCATTGCTTCTTCCAATGTCCGTCAAAAGGAGGATATATTGGGTGATGTGCATGAAGAAGAGGAGCTCATAGATATTCATGCTACACAAGGTGGAGTGGTTGCCCAAAGCGTGTCTGAAGCAACGATAATTGTTTGGAAAGGATGTTCATGGTCGCATATTGGACGAGATTGTAGAGGGTTTTATTGTAAAGAGAGGTGGGGAACCTCCTTGCATTCCTCTCTGCAAATTGATGGAAAACAAAGCCATTAGAGTGGTGGGTACAGGCACTGAGGGCTTGGTGAAAAGATTTGAGATGTCTGGATACAGTGTGCTTAGAGCTTCATTTCTTGTGTCATTTAAGAATCCTGGCCATGATCAATATTATGTTTTTGAATCAGACAAAGAAGAATGGGGGCCTATTTGGCGAGAAATAAGCGATGATTTTAATAATTCCCTTCCTCTTGAGTGGGAAGACTTAAGCGGGAAAAAAAATATTGTTTGGGATGGCAATCACCGCTTGAAAACTTGGATGCGCTTGATAAAAATGCGTAAGTGATTTGTTTTTCATTTAATATAAGGTTGTCTTATTTTACTTTGTGCTTTCTACTTTGCCCTTTTGTTGTTGTAGAATTTTCAATGATAAGGTGGAGACATTGTTGTGTCAAGTGTCAATTTATCTATGTCAATAGAAGTGCGGAGGGGGCACTTATGCTAGCTCTACGCTTTCAAAGTAGGCTCATTTGTTGTTTTAAAAGATATTTCTATTAATTTATCGATATCATTCTCTTGCCATTTAATTTAAGATATTGTGGTTTAGGATTGGTAGAACCACTATGAGCACAAATTTGGGTCAGGAGATCTTCTTATTCCAAAAACTAGCCATGGCAAGAAAAAATTCTTTAATGAAAGACTTTCCCCAAGATTGGAATCAATGGATAGAGGTAGAGCTTGCTTGTGAGAAGAAGGCATCTAAAGGAAGTTGATACAACGCTCCTGCTCTTTTATTGACAATGCTCATATGGAAGGTATAAGTTTTTACCTTAAAGTATACTTTTTATGTTATTTCTAAAGCTAGACACAATTTTGTAAAATCTTGCTTGCGAGAAGAAGGCATCTAAAGGAAGTTGATACAACGCTCCTGCTCTTTTATTGGCAATACTCATATGGAAGGTATAAGTTTTAACCTTAAAGTATACTTTTTATGTTATTTCTAAAGCTAGACACAATTTTGTAAAATATTATCTTTTTTTCTACTTGCTCTACAGAAGGAAGGCTTTGACATGTCTCTTATCAAAGAGATGCAAGAGATCAATGATCCATCGATTTCAGTGCCAGAAAAGGAAATGGTTGCTCTTGGAAGAGTAGAAAAAATATTCAAAGAAAGAGCTTATAAGGTAAACACTTTCTCTTCTCATCATTCATGTTTGAATTTGTACAAAATTGTAAGTTGATATGTCATTTGGATTGGATTTATTGGATTGCAAAATTAATTTGATTTTATTCATGCAAATGCAACATAGATGTTGGCCATTGCCAACCCCGCCAATGGAAAAGGGTTCTTCTCTTCGTTTTTTAACTTCAATTGGATAAGAGAAAAGGATCAGGTGGGCCTTACAAGAGACAAGGTCCACTCTTTGGCAATTTATAGAATTTCACCGGAGAGGTAATAATCCTTGGCTCAAAAAAGCACATGAAATAATCAAATGAATCAATGCGTTTGTGGTTTGTTTATTGTTTTCTCTATAGGAAAAAGGAAATATTTCACTCTTTGATGCATTGCCATGTAGATCATGTTACTTCTGAGCATTATATTAGTGCAATGAAATATGTACTTGCGTAAAGAATGGTATTGGGGAAGTATCTTGAAGCAATGCTTAAGGATCAAAGGGAAAATGATTGATGAAATGTCAGAGGGCTTTGAAGCATGGTTTCATCACCGGTTGACAGAGCACATTGATAAATCTTTTGTGGAGCTTTGGAGTAAGCTCAACACAAAAGAGTCAGATGAAAAATTTCAAAAGCTCATGGAATCTTCGAGGAGAGTATTATTCAGGTAATACAATTGATATCTTTATGGTTGATATTCTATTTTTCACTTAGAGTTTGCATAATAAATAAGTCACTCGGTAAAGGAGATCAAAGAAAGTTAAATGCATTTTATGTAGATGGCTAATTCAGCTTTACAATCAAACTTTGTTGGAGAGGTTGCCAGCTGTCATTGAGAGTTGAAGGGTACTCTCTTTTGAGGAGTGTATGTATCCACTATGGATGAGGGAAATGGTTTGCTGCTTGGGAAATTGAGTATTTCCCTTGGTGAAAAATACAGAGTTTGCTGACAATGGGTGGTACATCATCTTAAGCTCCATTGATCATTTTGGCATTGTGTCTGGCCATGCCATTAACATGGGATTCAAAAATGATGCACACCATCCTTCTTTTGATCCCCAATGATTATGTGTAAAATACCATTGAGATTGAGAGAGTAAGTAAAGTTATTTGTTGATTGAAAAATCATGCTCTTAGTTTTCTTCAATAGATCACATTCCAATTCTAATTTGTAGATGGAAACACTATTGCTAGGATTGTTTTATCATAAGGGTCAACGTCCTATCTACGACATCGATGAGATGGAGAGAGCGTGGACAACAATTCTTTCGATGCCAAGTCCGGAATATTGGTGGAGCGTGTTGACGGAGAGTACATTGGAGGACGTGCTCTTAGAGGTGCCGTTGAGAATAGCCTTGACTTCTTTTGGTAAGAAGATATGCTTCCTACTATTCCTTGTCAGACTATGTTACGTAAAGTAAAAATACCCATGTTTCTTTCCTTTCTTTAGCTGGCTCGTGCGGACATTTACTACGAAACACACCTACATTGTTGATATCTTTTCTACATGTGGTGGCTTGGGCCATGTTTGCACTGAATTTTCTAGGCATTGACTTTGCGTAGATAGTAGTGACCCACAGGTTTTTCAACAGCATCTTTCACGCTTCAAGGCTCCATGTGTAAGTGCTATTCTAGTAGTTGATGCAAATAGTGACGAGGAGACCGACTGGAAACAATATGAGCCCGGATCACACTTCCCTTGATTGACATCAACATTGGTATTATCTATGGTGTTTTCTAGTCTATGATTTGTATGGGATGACGTGTGACCATGGTGTTTGGGTGCCACTTTTTTACTATGATTGAAGACATGTTGTTGGTGTTGACCGTCCTTATCAATGCAGTCATGATTCATATTTATTATGCTAGATAGAAGTTAGTTGAGAGCTTTGGATTTATCAAAGTAATATACCAAAACGAGTTTTTTTGCGTATGTATTTTCTTCTTGTCGTGATCATTGGGCTGCTCCACAGAAGCAAGTATGGAATGGGAATGTTTTTTTGTTTGAATTTTCACGCCGTTATGCTACCAAAATATTGATTGCTTGTCAATATAATCATGCTTTTTTAGCATGTTTGGAAACATAATCGTGGTTTCATGTTTGGAAACATAATCGTGGTTTCATGTATACAAAGATTAACAAAAGTTAGGCAAGATTTCAGGGAAGCATGGAATGGGGATTTTTTTTGTTTGCATTTTCACGCTGTTATGCTGCTGAAATTTTGATAGCTTGTCAATATTTCTTTACACTGTCAGTCTAAGAATATGTATATATATATATATATATATATATTTAATATGTGTGTGTTTATGTACGTAAGCAGTTCTTCAACTTGGTAAAGAGTTTTTAAGTACTTGTTTATATAATATGTAAGCAATTGATCAACGTAAGCAGTTCTTCAACCCGATAAAGTGTTCTTAAGTACTCGTTTATATATTGGACATGTTTATGTACGTAAGGAGTTCTTCAACTCAATTAAGTGTTTTTAATTACTATTTTATGCTGGCAGAGTCTCTGTGTTTATCCTTACTTTTTGGTATGAACATTGTGCAACAACACCTACATGGACAAGAAACAACATTCTACTAAAAGTATGGTAAATACTAAAGACATGCTCATCTTTTGCTTGAATTATTTAGAAAACTCACATAGATTTGCACAATTTATAGTACATTATGTCGTGGCTTTCAAAAAGCTTGTACTTACATTTGGCGATCCAGTTTAGCTAGAAGATATCAACAATACCCTATGCTATGACAGATCCTAAAACATACAATCTTAATGAACTCATGCGATCTCCTCCATCTAGAAAAGTAAAACATTTATATTTTTTGCTAAGCAAAAACAATAGTCCACATCCCAAATTTTTGCCCGGAATTGCCTTTTTCTTTGAAATAATTCCCCTTCTCTTAAGTTCCAATCCAAATTGAAGAAATAAACAATGAGATAAAAGTGAAAAAAAAAGAGTATTATCATGGCTAGGTATCACAAGAAGGTAGTGTCTCTAAAATTGGTAGTTTTCCCCTTACATTAAGCAGCTCAACCAAAGACATATGTATGTTTAGACTCCAAAAAAGCTTTCTCTTTGTACGAAAGGTCTGCCACAAAAATGCCATGCATAAATCGGGCTAAACGGTTGTGATTTCTAGCAGTGTCTCCAAATCAGCTTTGAGGTGGCTCATCCCAAATAGGCATAACTAACTTAACTAGTTAATTAAGGAATGGAGAGTGCACACTTTAAGACTTTGACAATTGTGCAGACAGAGAGAGGGGATGGTCCCAAACCTTGACATTTACATTATTCTCACCAAGGCATAGAAGAGTGGAAGAATAACATATTTATCTAATTAGGTCTCATTTTTTAAATGTTCAAGCTAACATTTTTTATGGTCTCATAAATAAATTATTCTAATGTTAGTCAAATAGTACATCCTCACATGTGGTGTGGTGTCTCACACATTATTTGGAATTCATAAAATACAAAGCAAAGAATAACACAATTTTGTGCACATGATCTCACGTCCCCCTATTCATATCAATCATTACAATCCAAAGAACACCATCATATAAATAAAATAAGCATCGTATAATTAAAATAAGTTGTTTACAATATTAGGTAGGGCATCAAACTTGCAGACACACACACACACAATACAATTTGCATCAAACTAGTACAATTTATTATGTGCTAGTGTATAGTTATTTAAATATATTAATTAGTGAATAATTATTTAAATCTTGCCTCAATCTTCCACCACATTAGAGCCAGAGATGTCCACCAGGTTGACTATGCCTTTGCAAATGAGAAAGTGGTCGATCTCCTTCTGCAAAGCGGCCCTCCGAGTGCTGTCAATGTACCCCCATGTCTTCCACTTGGCTAGAGCACTTTTCATTGTCTCATAGCCATCATTGAGTTCCTGGTCTACGGTGTTGCGAGCACAGTTAAGGTGGTTGAACATCCGGATTGCCTTGTTTGTGTCACGCTCCCTCTGCAAGAACATCTTCTTTTCTTCAAGGGGTGCATTGGGGGGGAGTTTGTGAAGCTCATCATGGATTTTACCAACAACCTCATTACCAGTGGTTGCATATCCTACAAGCATGTAATAAGTACAAGGAAAATAAATAAATCTCTCTTGATTGGCACCTCTGAGTCACTTGTGTTACATGTGCTGCGTGCATTGCATTTATACACCCGTATAAGAAAAATTATACGTATAAAACGTCAATATACGCCGTATTTCCGAATAATTACCGAATAGCCGTATAAAACCATTTTCGATCGAGATATTTCATAGTGGCCTATAAAATTTACAATCTTAAAGTAAATCATTATTGATTATTCTACATAGAAGCACAAAGATTAATGTTCGTCATTTTAAGAGTGTAGAGATGCATACTTTATGCCCTCTTCATCTTAATGAGACTTTCATTATTTTTGTGCTTCTATTTCTGTAGTAACAGCATTGTTCATCAGCAGATGACTTGGTGTTACTCTGAACGTAGATATATACAACAACTGATTTACATTTGAGATTGTTGAGCTGTTTGCTGATGGTTGTGTTGTGCGTTCCACACACTCCATTAGAAATAGCTTATAAAATTTATAATTTTAGATTAAGTTTTTCTGTCATATGTGTTACATAGAAACAGAAGCGTTACCACTCGTTACATTAAGAGTGAAGAGATACATATTTTCATGCCCTCTTCATCTTAATGTGACATACTGGTTACTCGTGTGTTTCATATTCCAAAATAACATCATTTTTCATCATTAAATGACTTGGTGTTGTTTTGGACGTAAACACATATGATAGGTAACTTACAACTGCAATTGTTAATTTATCCGCTGATAGTTGTGTTGTGAGTTCCACACACTTTATCAGGGATTAGATTGATAAAAACTATCAATCTATTTTACAACAGCATCCAGGACTTGTGCCGAGAATATCTCACACTAGCTGAGTTGTTCACATGTATGATTTTCCAACCCTTTAGATGTAATTTCTTTCATCATCTCACACTTCTGCACATAGCAGGGTCCAATTCTTGTGCTGAGAGCATCGCTCCAAGCAGAGTTTGCACCAGCTATTTTTGACATATCCCTCCTGACATCAGGTGCTTTAGTAAACATGGTCAAACAAACCATTAGACAGATCATGAAAACCTTTCAAGAACTAAAAAATCCTGCAATTACTTCCTTGCCAAACATAGCTGAGCGCATACATCTTGTGCAACAGCTTTACACGGAGTTCAAGAGCAAGGAAAAGTTAGAAAGAGCATCAAAGCGTGCAAGAGTGGAAGCCAGCTCTTCTGAAGCTGCTGTTGAACCAGAAATCATTCTTTGAACAAATCCTACAACGTCATCCGTTGCTACATTAGACCTCTCTCATCTACCACCTATTTTACACCTTTTACCCGACACATCCGTCTTCAATATCCAAGCTCCACAGCTGGGAGAGGGAAGATGGGAACATGTGAAGCGTGTGGGTGTCACACATCCCGCTTTCAAAGATCAAGTGTATGCTGCAAAATTGTTCAAAGTACACTTACATGGGCCCACCATGGAGCAACAGGTCAAAGACGAAGCAACAATTTTGGATATTTCACATCGAGTTATTATCTACCCTCTTGCCATGGTGAGCCATGTGGAGCAACCAATGCTAATTTCACAATTTTGGAATGGCGGCCATGTGGAGCAATGGATCAAAGAATTCACTACAGACGACAGCCAGCCTGTCATTCGCGATTACGTACTCACTGCAGGAACAGTAGAGCTATTCTAGGAGAATATTTTTCAGATCATCAATGCTCTCCTCCAAACTCTGAAGTACATACATACGCATAACTACCTCCACAATGATCTACACTCTCGGAATATGATGCTGCATTTTGGCGAAAAAGGTGTTTACGCCGGCATTGTGGATTGGGGTTCATGCACCAAAACAAATACGACAGTCGGTTTTCCTCCTCTACACGATATGCAGATAGGAACTAGAAAACAATATGAGAGATATTATCCATGGGCAGCCCCCGAATGTATATCTAGTAATCCTCCCTCCTGGACCAAAGCTATGGATATTTATTCCATGTGTCATACATGTAAACGCATTTTGAAGTGCTTACCAGAGCCCCAAGAACAAAGCAAGAGACATTTTTTGAGTAATGTACTTTCTCATCTTGAAACCGGAAAGCGCCAACACCCCAAAACCCAGCCTAATGCTTTTGATCTCTCCTTATGTTTAAATGGTGCCCATAGAGTGGGTTACAACATTGTAATGACATCTGGCTTATGACCAGCAGATGATTAATGAAAACACAGTCTCATGATTTCATCATTGTTTTACTTTTGGTGTCAGATTTAATTGTATGTTTAATTGAACAAAATATATATGTTTGTCATTCGATATACTGTCCAATGTCAAATTAATTGAATGGGTATTTAAAAGTAATGACATGTTCACCTGATATGCAGATATGGAAGAAGAACTCAACCACGTTGAAGCTCAGGCAATTTTTAAAGAAGAACAAGTTAGATGTGGACAAGCAGATCTTTCTACTATTGCCAACATTGAAGAAGATGAATCTGAGCTGCAGGGCAAACCATTAACCCTTAAAGAGTGCAGAAAGCTTTTCCCTAATCACTTTGTATGCCATCAACTATCTCAAATAAGTGGCAATGCAAAAGATACAGGTCCGTTAAAGCTCTCTGATTTGCAACATAAAGGACTGACACGTGTATTGTTGCAAAGGTTTATACGACAAGAGAGATGCCTACCAAACAACAATCAAGTAGCAATCTACTTTATCCAAAAATGCTATGTTCAATATGTTTTGCTGAAAAGAGTGGATTGGTCAGATCGTCCAGGCACCACTGGCGTTGGACGTGGCAGCTACTGATAAAAATCTAGCTGCAATGTGTTACAACTCCACTTTCTCTCCCCCATTCTCCTTCCACCATAAAGGTGCACTTGTTTTTCCAATGGCATCTATATGCCACGGATCCTGAAACATACCAGTTCTGTTGGCATAATCTACTCGCTGATGAAAAGCTGTTTTTCCATCTTCGTGTCCTAAGAGTTGGGAGCACACTGTTTTGAAGTCGGACATAACTTCTTTGTTGGCAGATTGCTGATGCATTTGAAACTTAGGATCCAATACAAAAGCCGCACCATGCAATGGCGTATGCAACTGCACCCAATGCTTGTTAACAATTGTAATCATGGTAGCTTTATCCTTTGCACCAAAACTGACATTTTCTCTTAGCTTGCGTATAGCCTCTGACATATACCAGTAGACCCGACCAACTGTGTCAACTGCTCTCAAAAGATCTACAAATGGCTTTGACACAGTTACTATTCTTTCTACATTACGCCAAAAGACTGGTGAGTTTACTATTTGCGCACATCGACCAGCTGCTTCCTGATAACTTGGATATTTGGAGAGCCATCCATCCCATCTTCTTTCTGCTAAGGTTTCCATCAATGCAGGCTTCAACTCTTGCAAAGCAGCAAGAACATAGTATGCCGTAGAAAAACTTGTTGCGCAAAACATTTGCAAAGCTTTATTTGGTGACTTTGTTCCAAAAAGAGCATATGAAAATTGATGCTCTCTAATGAATTTCACCACATAATTTTCATCCAATAAAGTTTGCTTCACAGATGCCATTTTACCAATATCTTTTAAAAGCAAATTTAAAGTGTGAGCTGCACATGGTACCCAAGAAATCTCTGGATACTTGACTTGAATAGCTCTTTCTACTCCTTTGTAGTTGGCCACATTATATGTGACAATAGCAGTCACATTCTTTGGTCCACCTGCCTTTGCAATTGCACGCTCATACACCCCTGCTAGGTAGGTGATAGTCTTCTCTTTCAATGAGCTGTCAATTGCTTCCACGAACATAGCCCCTCTAGGGTTAATAAGCATTACATTGATTAAAGTTTTTTTCTGACAGTTAGTCCATCCATCCAATGCTATGGTGCATCCATATGCTGGAACAAACTCTAGAACTGTGCGTTTGAGAATGGCTTCAGTACAGTCTTTGACTTTATCAAGATATTCAGTTCAGATCTTGTTATAGTCAGGAAGCACAAATCATTTTTTGGTTGTACTCATCAAAGCATCTTGAAATATTGGATTGCGCATAGCATTGAACGATATACCACACGCAACAAATGCTTGTGTCCATTTTAAATGCAACTCAAGCAACCATTGTTTACCTAATGCTTCAGGCATTGTCTGTCCATTGGATGACGCTCTGCCGGATTTGCTTGTGCTAGGAACTCCTCGTGATGTAGAAGCATGTCCATGAAGAGGGTTTAATTGAGAACTTTGATCGTTTACTTGAGTGGTACATACCTCTTCTGTTGCCTCATTGCATACAGATGGTTCAATATTCGCATGAATATCTTTAGAAACATCACCTTTATGTTTAGCTGCAAGAATCAACTTTACTTTGAGAGAATACATGGCAAAATTTTCATGAATATCTTTTGGTGGTGCCCCGCACTTTTCAACATTGCTAGGGACTTTAAATAAATGCTCTTTAATTCTGGTTGCATTATCACTGAACTCGTGGCCACAAGATTTACATTTAAGTCGAGATGTATTTCTCCCAGCTTTCAACTCATGCACATAACTCCACTCTTGTCCTTTCACCATGATGCACAAAAGTAATTTGCTAGTAAAAACAAATTCAATGATCGTTTTCATAATTAAAATCAATTAAAACATTAAACTAATTTAACTAACAATGATTGAACAAAATTAAAATAATTAAAAACAATGATTAAACAAAAATGCAATAATAAAAAACAATACCATTGGACTACCTATAAATTGCATTGATTTATCTAAAGTGCAAGCTTATAGCTTTAACACATTATGATAATCAATAATTACAATTAAATCAAGTATTAAAATGATTATCATTATAAATTGCTCTACATACAAGAGCTATAAGTGGCATTTTTAAATTTCAAAACGATAATCACTTACAATACTTGATAATTATCGTATCTATGTAAAGTGCGAACAAAAAGTTCTTACACTTTACCATAGATTTTTAAGCAATTATCTATCTACAATGCGAGCATGTGTATGCTCTCACACCGTACGGTAGATTTTGCAGTCCAAATAAAGATAAGAGAATATCAATATTTTTGGACATGTTTTTCCTAAATTTTTACTCTAGTGAGAGCATAGCAGTGTGAATAGCTCTACACAAAACGTAAAAATATAATTTTGTTTCATTATATTCATTTTGAAGTGAGAGAAAATCTCTACACATCAAAATCGAACTTTAGATTACATAAAATTAATTTTTATGTAATTACATTTTTAAACTAATTATCTCATGTGAGAGTACACTCTACACACAACGAGAATATCTTACTTTTTTTTATTAGTCACTTTCAAGTGTCAATTAATTGAACACATTGACAAGTAATTTTTATAATTATAGTTTGTATCAGGTGAGAGATTAAACTCTTCACAAAATACAAACTTTCAACTATTTACTAAGTTTTTCAAAACAAATTCATATATTTGAATCACAAAACTTAAAATTCTATTGAATTTTAATTTTTATTAAACTCAAATTATTTTATTTTTTTACAAATTACTTTTTGTGATCGTTTGGTGAGAGTACTCACATGGACAACACTGACTGTAAAAGCTGGTATAAGGCCTGTCGCGTGCTGCTATATATACTTACATATTCGATCGTTATAATTTTTTATTGAAAATAATTTCGATCGAAAAGTCGATCAAAAAACCAAGAAGTTATACGATTAGCTGTTTATGCTAATGTGGCACCGTATAATACGGCCGTATAATTTAGATAAACGAATAATACGCCCATTACTCGCGTATTATACGTCTCCCGAATAACGAATAATGCAACTTAGTGTGTTGCTTGCCTTTATATCATTTATATAGGCTGAAGTAGCATGGTCTCAAAAAGCATCTGATAGTGATGGATGAGTGGCGTAAGGTCTCACAGGCATGTGTTAGTGCCATGAGGGGTCCCACTTCTCAAAAAGCATATGCTAGTGGCACGAGTAGTCCCAAACCTTGAAAAGAATCTACTAGTGCCATGAGTGACCACCACTAACTGCTTTAGTGGATTGTGCAAGAATATATGCTTGATTTGTGCACTATGAATATGATTCCCCTACCATTGCACAAATGACAATTTGATTATTGTGCAAATGATTTTCTCTCTCGGCTGCCGCTTCCACTTTGGCATTTTCTCTCTATCTATCCCTCACACACCCTCTCTCAGGGCTTGGGAAACATTTTTTGTGGACCCGGATTTGGAACCTTTTCACGCATGCATATGAACATGCTAAATCTAAATTTGAGAGGGATAATCACACTAAAAATCTCATATTATAACTAAAAGCTCCATAATTTGAACCGGCCTGAGTACCTTCTTGCCCAAACTTGAGCCAGCCATTTTTCATTTTGAACAGGCTTTGGATAAAGCGAACCTATCTTTTCCCGAGCCCTACCCTCCCTCTCTCTCTCTCTCTCTCTCTCTCTCTCTCTCTCTCTCGGTACTCTCACACCCCTATCCTATCTCTATTTCACAAATATGTTATTCTCTCTCCGTCTAATCCTTCCCCCGGTACTTATTTCACCTACATCAACGCCATCCTAAAGAGCGTACATATGAGAGAAATCATGCTTATATAAACTCAAAAAAGCATCACCTTTAACCAAAATAACACAAATTGATCAACTCACAAATAAAATTAAACACTCTATATATGTATATATATATATATATGTGTGTGTGTGTGTGTGTATGTATATATATATATATATATATATATATATATACACACACACACACATACATATATATATTGTGTGTGTGTGTGTGTGTGTGTGTGTGTGTGTGTGTGTGTGTGGTTGTTGAGGAATGGTGAAAACACATTCTCACAAATGGGAATGAAACATTGTTTTCACCAAATGCCTAGGATTTTTGAGATCGGTGCTAAGAAGATGGTCATTTTTTTGAAAAAAAATAAAAACATGTTCCGAGACTCTGGTAATATAGCTTAGGTGAGGGGAATTAGTTGGAAATGTGAAACATAATTATATAATTTAAAACAATCATCAATACTAAACGTGAAAGAATGACCATTCACTACAAGAGACAACCTAAATTTTGACGTCAAATTACCAACGTCAATGGCGAGCGTCAGTATATGTGTAAGTAAATCTGGAGCATCAAATTTAAAAATTTCCACGTCAATTCTGAGGTTCATATCGGCCTCTACTTTGGCACACATTTTGATGCATATAGCAACGCCTGTACCGGTAGATTTTGCAAAAACAGAACTCGCTCGTTTACTCTGTACATTTTTTCTCCTTTTCTCTTGTTCTCCTCCTCCTCACTTGCTACAGATCTGTTATCGAAGAGCTTGTCGGACTAGAGATTTTCACTCACACGCTCCTCCCCATCAACAAGGTAAACTTCTTTTCAAGATTTGTAGTACAGGTTTGTTCACTTTTGCATGTGTGAGAGTAACATTGTTTGTGTGTGTTTTTGTAGGTTTGGCAGCATTTCTTTAAGTGTTTCTTGCTCAAAGAGGCCGCATGTGAATGCTCTATGATTCTCTCTTCTTGCATACACACACATTCACATAAGCATGCACACAAATAAATAAAAATGCACACTAAACAATCTAAACACACTATGTACGATGCAACACACATTTTTCGATTCGAGCAAAGAAAAAATTGAAAACAAATATCAATTTTGTTATTTTATAGATTTTATTAAATGAAGGTCATCATTAACAAAGAAAGATAACTTCATTTGATCATTAAAAAAAAGAGTTATTTTGATTGATGTCATTTTATAATTAGTTTTGTTATATTTATATAAATTAATTTACAAATTAATAAATTATGTTGTTTTTTTTATTGTGACATGTGGTAGGTGTTGTAAATGTAAATTTGAAACTTTATAGTGTTAGGTTCTAAGTACCTTTGATTAGCTTTATACCTTTTTGCAAATCGTCAGCGTCAATCACTTATGACATTATGTTGATCGGGACATAGTTGTTTGCTTTGGGCTATTCTCTTAACTAAGTTTAGCTCCTTAAGGCTAACCATTTAGGAAATACGTTGCTTCATCGTTTAGGATTGGTCTGTATTTAGATCGTTGAAGGCTAGTCGCTTAGCCCGCTTCATCTTACATGCTTCGTTATTTATCCCTTCATCACTTAGGGCTAGTCGTTTAGATCTAATCGGTATCATAGATGGCTTATTTGGGCTTGCCGCTTAAGGCTAGCCGTGTAGGTATATAGTCTCTTAGCCGCTCAGGACTATTCCCTATTTAGGCCCTTCAAGTCTAGATGCATAGTGTTAGCCGCCTCCAGCTAGCCATTTAGGGCTAGCCGCTCAGGTATTCAGTACCTTAGCCATGTCGGTAAGTCCTACCCCCTTCTTTATTTAGCCTCTTAGGACTAGTCGCATATGACTAATCGGTATTCACATCAGTCAATTATGGCTAGCCTCTTAGGGCCAGTCGCTTAGATATTCAGTCACTTAGGCATGCCGTTTAGGCTACTCGCTTTGTTATTTATTCGTTTAGCCGCTTTAGTAGGTCTAGTTGCTTAGGGTGAATCGATATTCAGACTGCTTAGGACTTATTGCTTAGGGCTTTCCACTTAGGGTTATCGGCTTAGGTTAACATCCCCTTTGCCAAAAAATTTAGGACTATCGGCTTTGTTATTTAGTCGCTTAGCCGCTTAGGACTAGATGCTAAGGGCTAGTTGGTATTTAGATTGTTTAGCGTTAGTCACTTATGGTATGTTGCTTAGGGTAAGTAGTTTGGCTGTTCCAGTCTGCTTAAGGTTTAGATCTTAAGTAGGGCTAGTCGCTTATGTGTTGGCGAATGTTTGACAGTAATAATGTCCTCTTCAAGCTCTTTCTACTGATATATAGCACGCCATGAGATCCTCATATTTTAGAAGATTCTTTTTTTGATTCATTTAGATTCCGATAGAGTTGTCACATCATAGGTGAATCAAAAAAAGAATCTTCTAAAATATGACGAATCTCATGGCGTGCTATATATCAGTAGATAGATCTTGAAGAGGACATTCTAACTGTCAAACCTCCGCCAACTTTGGAGTTTGTTTGCTAAAATTTATCCATGTGCCCATTTTGGTAGAGAGAGGTAGAGTCAAACTCCTTAAATGGCCCCTTTGTGAGTCCAAATTTCACATAATGGGTAAATATATTGTATCCTAATCATGCATTAACCCAATTCAAAGTGAAATAATATAATCGTTGTGTTCAATTATTGATGTAATGATAGGTTTCTCGACGAGCACATATTGCCGAAAGTCAATCACATGCTCCATACCTGTCTAGCTGCTAAAAAGCTTCTTACTAACTTGGATTTGGATTATCACAAAATACATGCATGCCCTAATGATTGTATACCTTTTTGCAATGAGTATACAAATTTGGGACAATGACAGGAAAATTTGTCCCTACAAAGATCCTTTTGACACTTTTCCATCATTCCAAGAATAAAGAGCATTTTCAACTGCAAGTCTATAGCCGCTTTGATGACATGGCATACAAATACTAGATCAATAGATGATGTGATGTGGGTGCTTGTTGACTCTTGTGCATAGAATAACATAGAGAAAAGATGGTCTACATTTAAGGATGAGCCTCGATGTATCCATTTTGGTCTAGCAATGGATGGAATAAACCCATTTGGATTATAGATTTTTTCAAAGAGACGTGGCCTGTTTTCTTGGTTAGTTATAATCTTCCTCCATGGCTAGCTATCAAGAAGGGCCATCTATTGTTTTCACTCATCATCCAATGAAAGTACAAGGCAAAGAACATGGTTGTCTATCTGGCACCACTTATAGAAAAGATCCAAATCTTATAAACAAGGATTGATGTTTCCAACCAATCAGACAACAAAATGCCCATGTGCAAAAAATTCTTAGATGGACCATGTACGATTGGTCAGGCTTCCGAGAGTGTTCAGGTAAGTATCTTTGAAACTCTCATGTAAATGCTATTCCTGGCCGTGCCAATGCTTTTATTTCATTTTTTATTTTTGGTGCTTGAGTTACTTGGGCAATCATGCATGTTTGAAATGTGGTCCTCAATTTGGCTTCCGCCGCTCTGATCATTTGAGAAAGACAGTTTACGAGAATCATGGTAGATGTTTGCCTAAAGGATATGAGCTACATGGACCAAACATATGCAAACAAGACATGCATCCACTAAAAGTGAGTGATTGAGAAAACATGTGGCTAGAGAGGGGAGATTTCAAGCCACCCGACATGAAAAGACTTTTTTTTCCACAAAATCCCTTATTGAAGTGACCTGCTTATTATTTATCTGCTCAACCCAATGCACATTTTTAAGAATGTGGGGGAGATCTTATGGAAGAACGTCAGTGGAAAAAGGGAGATCAAGGCCCAAAGACATGACCTACAGGCTGTGGGTCAAAATGCCCAAGATGTGGCCTCAACTTAAACCCAATGGAAAGTTTTCTATACCAAAAGGTCCATGGATTTTGAGTTGTGCAGAAGCGCAAAAGTGAGGAAGACTATATCTTCATTCAAGGCTCTCACTGGGTGCATGCAATGTTTGAAAACAGCTTTTACTAGATATGACAATCTTAGTGGTCTTAAGTCCCATGATTGGCACAAATTTTTACGATTTACCTTACCAATTTCCATAAAGGATTGTCTAGCAGATGACATTAGAAGAATAATCTATAAAATCAATGAGTTGTTACGTTGGATTAGTTCAAACGAGATAAGAAAAGACAACATAGATCAAGCTCACTTAAATGCTAGCATCTACTTGTGCATGTGTTTGATGAAGTTGCAATTGCTGGGGTAGTCCACAGCAGGTGGATGTTCTTCTTGGAGAGATTCATGAAGGGGTTCATTCGTCAAAGGACTCACCTTGAGGGTAGGATGACTGAAGGATGGCTTGTGCAAGAGTCTCTTGTTCTCATCAATGAATTTTGGGGCTCAATTTTGGGACTAACATCAACGTCAAGGTGTTAGGGGACGGTCTACAGGGACAAGGCATCATTAGGAAGATGGATATCACAATGTGAGAAAAGGTTATGATATTTTTCCTCCTCAACTTAGAAGTCATGCAAAAGTGGCTAGAGAGGTATGAAGAGGAAAAGTAATAATGCTGGACAGATCGCTTTCAATTCAAGTACAATCATGCCACTAGAAACTTTTCTTTTCTAGATCATCTTCAAAAATTGTCTAACTTTCTTACTGGGTGGTGGCTAGATGTGGGAGTCTCGAAGGCAAATAGGAACAACGTGTTGATTACTAAAGATGTCAAGGGGCTACAAAAACTTCCTTTTGCAGATCCACTTGATCACACTACTTTAGTAACTATAAGTTCGTTCAATTTTTGTGTCTGTAGTATCACAAATATGGAGATTTCTGGTTGCATGGGAGACACTTTAGAGTGCAACGGATAGACAAACAAAGGGTCACCTTTGACAATGGGGTTAGGGAAAGCTTCCTCCAAGAAATTTGGAGTAGTGCGAGGGATTAAAACATAGAGAGTAGCCAGCGTAAATACTTTGGCTACATCCAAGACGTCTTAAAGATTAGCTTTCAGAAGTTTGATATTTTTATCTTTGGTGTCAAGTGGTTCAAAGTTATTACGCGGCCCTAATGCAACTGTGCACAAAGATAAGAGTGGACAGACTCAAGTGAACTCTAGGCAATTATGGGCACATGCCCGGGATACATTTGTACTTCCGCAGCCTTGTGAACAAGTTGTGTTTACAATAGATCCACTATAGAAAGAAAAGGATGAAAACAATTTATCTAAACCGAGCTAGCTCTATGTTGTTTAAGTTTCTCCATGGAGCAAGCAAGAGTGTGAAGGATTGGAGGTTGAGGTCATAGAGCTTCATGACCAAAGTGCACGACCGACGAATGATGTAATTGAGAATTTTGAGCTGGAGGTCAGTCGTGAGCAGATGCTTGAATCTAGAGATGAGCTTTCAAATAGCAAGTTGATGTAGAGAGCAATGAAGAAGTGGATCTTGATGATGAAGATGCAGAAGTACAGATTGAGATAGACATCTTTGGTGCATCAGCTCTAATAGAAGATGAGAGATTGACTATTGATTTTTGCTATGAAGTCTTTTATCAAACTCTTTTAATTAGTCCACAACATTAGATATATATAATGAGTTGTGTTGTAGCTTTGTGTTTTTTATTATTTTCATTTCTTAAGCTATTATTTTATAAATATGAGAAGTAACATATTATATATGTGTTCAATTTGTATTTGTAGCCATGGCCGATGACAGTAATACATACTATCCTACTTTTAGTTTTCCAGTCACACTGGCCGGCATGTCACCTGAGCAGATGGGTTCCTTTTTGTCAAAGTTCACACCAGAGCAGGTTGATTATTCACAAAACCTTTGGGATCTGGTGCCTCTATACCTAGTATGGCCATCCCTACACCTGGGACTAGTGTGCCCCCTACACCGACCGGACCTACACCTCAGTCAAGTGTGCCAATTACACTGATCGCTCGCTCATTCTTCTTTGAGATGAGGTAGGCGTTGTTGTGTAGGCAGTGGTTATTGTGGTAGTGATTTAATCAATGTGTCCACCACTGAGAGAGCATCCAACACTCTCTTCAGTAGATAGTTCACCGATTGGCACACCACGTACACCTTGAGGATCACACGAGCATGATCCTTGCAAGGAGTACAGGACCAAGGATGGAGCTATTGTGGTAGATAGGATTGGAAAGGCCATGCAATAGAGGATTCGATATTTCTATACAATTTAGTTTGTCCACTCTGTGATGAATATTTGGGATGATCAAGATGATGGAAGAAAGAATTACATCATCGAGGCCATTCACAAAGAGTACATGGATATGGATCTTGAGTGTGGCAATTTTCATAGTGTCACACCGTCGGTTTGAGACGAGAGACACATTGTCGGGCCGCTTTGCGGACATGGTGAGGAAAAGAAATACTAAAAGACATTTGGAAGTTTTTACCAAAATATGATTTATGCTAGGGTTTGATTATGTCATCAGATGCTTGACATATATGCTAATTGTGGTTTTCAAAGGCCAGAAAGGCTCTAGGAGGGCCTAAACAAGGTGATTGATAGAAATTCCCAAAGTGCTAATTTTATGAGCGATATGGTGGTTCTTAAGGTGCTTTTCATGCTGGTCCAGACGGCATAACAAACGAAGCTACATAGAGAAAGATATGCCAGTGTGAGGTTGGAATGCTTTGCAGATCCCCGACGGATTGGATAGGTACAAGTGAATGATGAGAGCTAATGTTTGTGGATAAATTTGAAGTGCTCAAGTTGTAGATCCTATTGGTCTTTCCGATTTGGCAATTAGAGTCCCGTGTAGCAAGCTATGAGCTATCAAATTTGGGACGAGGGCCGGTTTTGGGGTGGAATGGTCGGATTGGGAGATGTGCCATCGGAGATTTTTGGGTGCTTATCAAAGTTCTTATGAGAATTTTTTGAAGAATGGAGTCGACGAGAGTTGATAGAATGTCAGTCGGGATCTGGAGTGCGGAGATATGGCTTATTGAAGTTGGCTGGGATATATACCAAAACTGTTGTGCTCGGCAATTCTTTGGTTGGGATGTATGCTACAACTGTTGTACTCGGAAATTCTTTCACCAAGATGTATGTCAAAAGTGGTGCACTACGGAAGCATTGGAGTTGTTATGCTTGGCATAACCTTAGTTGCTATGTATGCCAAATGTGGCAAAGCTACGGAGTTTTCTTCTCAACAATGCTTTGGTCAGCAAGTATATGTGCTACACTTTGGAGAGAATAATTGAGTTTTCCTTCCCTCATGATTTGCCTCCTTTTATTTTATATATGTTTTGACACCATACATCCCATGTGTCCATTTTTCATGACTAGCTAGCCTGTCTTTTTATTCCACAAGTATATATTATATTTGATACTTATCCTATACCATACATGTGCTCAAGCTTTTTGGCAATATTAGGTCATGGTTGATGTATGAGGGGGTCACTTGGAAGACTACAAAGGAAAAAGAATCAAATAGGGGCCCACTTCAAGCTTTATTAGGTGCTGCAGGGACACATCACCTCTAGACATGTGCATAGTAACCCTCTCTCTCTCTCTCTCTCTCTCTCTCTCTCTCTCTCTCTCTCTCTCTCTCTTCTTCCTTAAAACTCTACTTTCACCTTATCTACCATCAATAATTCTCTCTTTTGAGCCCACATCCATGACTCAAGCAGAAAAAGAAGGCCCGCAATGTATTGATTTTTTTAAAAAATCATAATCCTAATTTGTTAGCTTGTAAATTAAGATTTGCAATAGTCTTAATGAGGGGTCTCCAACCCATAAATAGACCCCTCTCCTTCGTGTAAATCACCTCCAATATCTCACATAGCATCCCAACACTCTATGCGTGAGGAGAGACTTAGGCGTTGCAACCACTTTGTGAGCTTCACTTTTGGTATGAGAGAAGCTTTCAAGCTACACATTGCAAGTGAGAGAGAGTGAATTTAAAAATCTCAAAACCACTATTGTATATGTTCCTCCATCATCAATAAATCGAACTTTGGTGTATCAAAGGTGTGATTTGACGTTCAAATCTTCGTCCTTCCACTTGTGCAATAGGATTTGGTGAATTCAAGGTGACTTGTGTATTTTAAGTTTCTATCATTTGATCTTTTTTGAGAAATTGTTTTAGTGTGTTTTCATTGTGAATTTTGTGTCCATTGTAAGAGGGTATTGTGGTGAGAGGTCTCCCACACCCTAAGACATTGTGTGTGTGCTGGCAATGTTTAGCATTTACTAAGCATGAGTTATTTTTGTACAAGCTCTATGATAGCATCATAACGAACCATCTCCATTTGCAAGTCACAAACAAGGTATTACTCAAGTTCCATTCTTCTCTCTGCTCCATTTGGTGTGTGTCTTGGTGTGAGATTGCCTGAGTGTGTTTTGTGGTGCACCTTCTTGGGTGTGACAAAATCTCTTTTGCGTTCCATTTTTCATACCATAACTAGGTGGTGCCTTGAGGGGGTTTGGTTGGGGGTTTGTTGTTGTTCCTTACTTGTAGTCGTGTTTGTAGTCGTCTAAGTCCCAGTTGAACAGCATGAGAGCCTTGAGGGGTGTTTAAAGGTCGCCTCTCTTGTTGCTCGCCCCGGGACTCAATATATACATATGCATGTATACATATATATACGATTTTTTAGAAACAGAAAACGGTCAATTTGTTGAAAACCAAAACATGTTCCAAGACTCAGGAAATATAGCCTAGGTCAATGGAAGTAGTTTGGCATAACAAACATAATTATATAATTGAAAATGTTCGTGGATATTGATAGCCGTTTTTCGGCTCTCTGTAATTGCCATAGTGAATTATCTCACCCTATCAAATCACTCAAACACTGTGGTTACCCTCACCCTTTCACTGTATATAGATGCGGAGTTAGGGGACTTTTCCCATATCTCCTTACTGAAATAAAAAACCCTCAATTAGCTAGGCATTGGGCTAGTTGAGCCAAAAAAATATAAAATATAAAAATATAAGTATATTATGGCCCATGCGTATGTAAATATTTCTTTGTATATAGGGCCTAAATAAAAGATTTTTTCATAATTATTTTGGTATTTATTTAAATATTTTTACCTAGGTGTGTGTTATTTATGCTCTGTACATTGCCTCACCATTACCACAATTTTTCTTACCATTTTCCATATAGAAATATTTTCATATAAGCTTCTCTTATATTTGGTGTAACTCCACCCCAACAAAAATCCAAAAAAACTAGTTTTATTTATGTGTATATTTTTTCACTATTGTGATTTTTCCCTTCCTACATCTATTTTGTTTTTTTTTTCTGAAAAATTAGAACACCAAAAGTATTTATCTTTTTATGGTAGCCTCATAATGGGAGAGATTTCTTTTGACCCCTTTATATTTTTTCCACTTATATTATTTATATTTGACATGTACATATTTTTTTAGACCCCTCAATATTTGATTTTCTTAGTTGTACTATTCACTTATATCATGATCTCAACAATATCTTCAATTATAGAACTACCAAATAAGGTCAAGGGTAGGTGGCTTGCATACATGCACTATGGAGGGCTCACTCTTGGAGGTATTCAAAAGAATCATCCAAAGAAGGACCCCACAAGGACCTTGTGCAGTGGAAAAAAACGGTCGGTTTTGCTGAATTTTTAAAGTTCATTTGCTCTCCGAATTTGAAAAGGTGATACAAACAAAAGTTGTATCTCGTGGGCTGAACTTTTTCCTCAAATATTTTCATATTTTTTTGAGCTACGAGCTGTGAACTATGATTTTATTAGTGGACCCCAGTTTTCCCATGCTATGCAGCCACACTCTCTCTTCCACTTTATCATTTTCCTCTTTCACACACACTTCTCCACTCATCATCCCCACCTCTCTCACCACTCCTCTCTGCACCCTACTCACCTTCTCCTCAACCTTGAAGAATAAGAGAAACCATGGTGAACTCATACCTCCCACACACAATTTCATTCCAAAATTGACCACCTAGTCTCATTTTTCCTCCTCCAAATTACCCATATCTATTAAAAAAAACCAAAAAATTCAGCCTCTTCTCTTAAAAGACAGCATCATGGTGGTTGATTACTCAGCTTCAACTACCTTGTCTCTCAAGGAAGGTCAAGAGTGGAGAAAAAATGTACCGTCAAAGCTAGTGGACCGTCAACAAGCGTCAAAATTGGCCCTACTCAAGACACTTGGAGCATCAACCTTGTAAGAAATCCACCTTTTCTTACCTCTTAAGAGTTTTTCTTCCTTATTTGTATCCTACATGGATACTCCCATTGTAAATATCCAATTCCATTTGTAAATTAATACTAACTCTACTAACACTAACCCACTATGAAAAGTCCTGTCACCTCCATTTCTCTCCTCTCTCTTTCCCCACCAACTTCTTGATAATTCCAGGCAAAAGAAATTAGATAAATTGCTGAAAATTTAACCTAACCATGGTTAGATGAGTAACCCTAGCCTTCAAAATTGCTATAAAAGGAGGGTGTAGCTAGCACAAAAAGGGGGGGAGAAGAAAGAGCACTATGCTATAGCTTGAGAAGCCAAGCTCAACCTCTTGAGAAGGAGCTCTTGAGTGGAATCTCATTGGCATTAGGCATATGTATGTGTTGTATTAGGGGTGATTAGCAAGGGAACTCTATGCCATTGTAAGAGAGAGTGATCATTAAATTGAGATTAGGAAATCTATCATTTCTCCTACTAGAGTAAGCCCAACATTTGCTGAATCAAGGAGGGTGAATTTAGACTACGCATGGATACCTTGTCTCCCTTCCAACGTGAAGTCATGGACAATAATGATGTGTAAGTGTCTTGGTGTTTATTTAAGTTCTTGATAGCTTGTTATCAATTTGGCCATAAATCCCACATGCTGTAAGAGGGCGACAGGGTGGAGAGGACTCCCCTGGCCTTAAGACAGTGATTGGGGTGGCTTTTTTTCTTGTGATGTGTTGTGGTGTAATTTACTCAGGCTATGTTGAACAAATACTAATCTCACTTTGATTGGTCATGACAGATTTGTAAGAAGGCATTAGTGCAGCAAGCACCCCCTTTCCCCTTCTCTCTCTTTCTTACATATATATATTTATGTTTGCTTGATCATTAACGATACACTTCAAAGCAGCTCGAGCACCATCTCTCTCTCTCTCTCCCTCTCTCTCTCTCTCTCTCTCTCTCTCTCTCTCTCTCTCTCTCTCTCTCTCCCCCTCGTGTTTTAGTGTGTGAGAGTGTTCCATTGGTATTAGGGTTAGTGTAAATTCCTTGCTTGTTTGTGGGTTGCTTTAACGATTCTCCTCTTTTGCGTCCTAGTTCGCTCTTAAACTAGGTGGTGCCCCTTGTGTAGTTGGGATTTGGCTGGGGGTTTGTTGTTTTGGTTTGTGTTGTGTTGTGCCCCATCCCCATTGAGCAGCACAGGAGCCTTGAAGGGTGTCTAGAGGTTGCTCTTCTTGTTGCCCGCCCCGGACCGCTTCAATATAAAATGCAAAAAAAATACATTTTCTATCAAAACAGAACAATAAACGAGCACAATGTTCTTAATTTAGGGGCAAAGGGTGTTCTCCAACAACTATGATATGTATACATACGTACATACATATGTATATATAGATATACATGTATATATATATATATATATATTTATTTATTTAATTACTTCTTTAAAATCACTCAGAGCAAGTAGCCTTCGCGAAAAAGCTTGTCGAACATGGCTTGCATAATTTTGAGTTTGAAGCGGGAAAAGATTCACACACACACACACATACAGAAACATGTATGTATGTATGTATATTTATGTATCTATGTATGTATATATGTGCGTGTGTGTGTGTGTGTGTCATAATAATCAATATCTAATTCTCCTAAATGATTTTCTCATATTAAACTGATCATTTAATGTGGGGAAGTGCCAAGGGAGAAAAAGCTAGAATATTGGTTAAGTTAGCAGACCGGCCACAGTAGGGATCCAAAGGAGGGAAAATAGGGATCCAAAGGGGGGGGCATCTGCAAAAGAGCCATGTGAAACAATGGGCCAAAAAGACCCTAAGGTTCAGCCCATTAAGACTTCCAAAATGCTAAGGTTCCAGAATTCAAAGGTTGTGTCCAAAGGTCAACCCTAGGGAAAATTGGATGCTTAGTGTGTGCCCAAAAAGTCTTTCTACATCCCTACATGGGAGGGGGCGAGCCCCAAAGCTAGGGGATGAGAGAGAAAGCCACACACACACACACAGGCTCCCTTTACACAAAGGGAATGAGGGACACATGTCAGCTCCCTAGGCCAGATGCCCACAAGGTGTGCCCAATTCCTATTGGAAGACCCTTGAAGTGGACCAATGAGAATTAAGCTAGAGTAAATCTAGTTTAATTAATTTAAAAACATTTAATAAAAGAAACCAATGAGAATTAAGTCTCCTAGAAGACTATTGGGCAGTCTCCCAAGGGGTCCAATGAGCATTCAGGAGCCCCATGGCTTGCCTGATTCCTATTGGCCAGGAGGCAAAGGGGTCCAATGAGAGTTTAGTTTAATTATTTAATTACCTAAAGCTCTCACAAAAGGGGAAAGGGGGACACATGTCTAAAGGCTATCACTTATGCTGCTTAATTCCTTTTGGCTTGACCTGGGGAGGTCCAATGAGGCAAAGGCCAGACTTATTTAGCAGCTAGGGCTCGCCCAAGAGAGGGGGGGGGCTGATTTTTGCTTGGCATTGACACACACACTCTCACACTTGACCATGTGTGAAGGAAAAATACTCTATCTCCTCCCAAGCTTTAATGGAGAGCTCATCACCTACTCCAAGCTTGTGAGATAGAAGCCTACATCAACACTCTCTTGGCATGTGGATGCAAATCCAACCAAGAGCCAAGCTTCAATGCATGCTCATCTTCTCTACCAAGCTAATTACTAAGCTAAGCTATGCTAATATGAGTGATTATGTGAGGAGATGTACTTCTTTCTCGTAAGATACTTCTTTTTCCTCTCAATCTACTCTCATACCCTGCTAGCTCTCACCATCTTCGAAGGTGTGTGAGGTCTTGGGTCTGAGAACGGGGATAATTCAAGTTGTGTTTGATTAAGTGTTTTGCTTGGTGTATGAAGCTTCCATCTTCATTGCACTAGCTAGTCTTGAAGGAACACAAAGAATTGTATTGTACAATGTCTCTCTTGATGGGAGAAACCATAATACAAAGCCTTTTGGAGGGGGGACCGGCTCCATGCAAATCCGGTCCTCAACTGTTGTCAATAGCTTAATTGCTCTCTCTTTTGAAAGTATTGTCGATGCTATCTAACTAGGTGTTATGCTTTTTGTTGCTCTCTCCACCCAAGCACTCTTGTAATTCTCATTAGGAATCTATTCTAATGAAATGCCCACTATGTTCATGCTAATTTCCGCTACAAATAAGATTTTAGGCCATTAAATGTTACATTGGTATCAGAGCTCAAGGTTTCTCTTTTCTTGCTCAAGAAGGGAGGTCCTCAAGCTAGCTACAAATGGTTGGTATTATTAATTGCCTGTGAGTAAGTAGAATAGGTATTTTTCAGCCTTGCAGTGCGCCTGCCTTTGTGCAGTTAACGGGGCATCACCGTCGAGAGCTATGGTCTTAATAGTGGAGTCCTACGGGGCTTGCCTACGGCTTAACCACTATTGAGCTATTACAAGCTTGACAGGAGCCGGTGTTGTTTTGGTGTCGAAAGACCCTCTCTTCTATTCCTTGCAATTAATGGTATTCGAGCCGCGGGTACAGTAGCTTGAGTGCTTTTTCTAAAGGGGTAAAGAGGAGTAGCAACTAGGGCTTGAAGTGCCAAAGTACACCTAAAAAGTTTACACCTAAAAGTTGTTAGAATGGTTGACAATATTAAAGAGAGTGAAATTAATGTTGATAACTTTGATTTTGCTCATGAGCAAGCTACTAATGATGCTTCAATGCTTGTTAACTATCTTGTTTCTAGGCTTCAACAAGCCATGGGCAATCCATCTCTCCAAAGTGAAGTGCAACGGCAGCTCCGTGCTCACGGGATTCTCCAAGCTCATCACCATGACGAGAGAACACCTAGGAAGCCTCCTTGTGAGACTACCAAAAGAGGTCTCTCTCCGATTCGGGAAGAAGAAGAGAATCCATATGAAGGGCTCAAGAACTTACTTCTTGATGATGCATCTCCTTCCCAAAGGAGAACTCAAGAGCCTCCACCGAAGGAACGAGAAAGAAGCGAGTCTCCCGCCACCTCGGCGGAGATGGCTCCACGAAGACGGCGGGCTAAACGCTCTCCATCACCACCAAAGCGGAGAAGACCATCACACTCTTCTCCACGCCATAATTCAAAGAGGGATGATAAAAAGCAAGAGGAGAAAAAGGCGAGAAAGAGGACACCCTCTTCTCCATCTTCTTTATCCTCTTCCTCTTATGAAAGCTATGGTGAAGACGACAAAGATCAAGACAAGAAAAAGGCGAGAAAGAGGTCACCCTCTTCTCCACCTTCTTCAAATTCTTCATCTTCTGAAGAAAGTGATGGTGGAACTTTTGAACCATCAAAAAGAAGAGGCCATAGGAAATCCTATGCCGCATGGAAGAGGTCGTCCAAGCTGAAGAAATTCAAAGAGGGAGGGAAGAGCATCTCTTTCCTTACCTATGATGGCACCTTCGGTGCTACAGACAAAGTTTTGGCCTTTATCCAACAATTCGATGCGGCGTTTGGAGATGAGGGCTTCACGGAGTCCTCTAAGCTACGCCATGTAGCTATGCACTTTCAAAAGTCCGCCAGACAATGGTGGTCTAGCCTACGAGCCAACGGTGAAGCTCCACGAACATGGAAGGCTTTAAGAGCTTCCATTATGAAGCAGTTTTTGGCCACCGATGCCAAAGACAAAGTACTCACCGAATGGCGAAGCTTAAAGCTCTCTCCCAATGAATACATCCACAAATATGTAGACAAGTTTTGGGACCTACAACTCAAAGCCACTGTCTTCAAAAAGTTGGATTTTGGAGAGCAAAAGCAACAATTTTGTGCGGGCTTAACCGAAGAAATGGCGGAGTATGTCAACTCCCAAAGGCCACGTACCATATCGGCGGTAATACACCATACTATGGTGGCCTCGCGAATCAATTTCCAAACGGGGGGTAAAAGAAATAATAAGCCCCCGGAAAACAAGGGTTCCAATGAGCCTAAGGGGAAGGACAATGTCCAAAAGTCTCCTAAGGGCAATTCCAACAAAGCTAAAGAGAAGGGAGTTTACAAAGGAAAGAATAAACTCTCTCCTGAAGAGCTTGAGCGTTATCGTAAAGATAACCGGTGTTTCAAGTGCGGCGAACAAGGGCATGCATACCGCGCTTGTCCCCAAAAGAACAACCGCCAAGATCCTCCTAGAGCTTCTTTGGTTGAAATCCAAGAGGAGGAGATTCACCAAACTCACCACAAAGGATCTCCTCTATGCCATGCTTGGGGAAAGGTAAGAGAACATGATGCTTTTATTCTCTTTGACCCTGGTTCTACTCACAATTTCATATCTATGGAGTTAGTCACCAAGCTAGGCATACAATCCTACGAGATGGGAGATATCCTACCCGCAGACAGTGCCTTCAAGGGGCAAGAAGCTTCAGTCACTCCCTTAATCGGGAAATTGAGACTTCATGTCCAAGGCTATGTGGACAAAGAGGACTTCTTTATCTCTCCTCTCAAGCATGAGGATGTAATCCTAGGGGCACCATGGTTTGACCGCCTGGCTGCCCATGTTAAATTTCCTGAAAGGAGAATCTCCTTTAAGTTCAGGGAAAAGGACATGTATATAGATGCTAGGGAGATGGGTAACACCATCCCCATTGTACATACACCAGCTTTCAACAAGTCAATAAAGAGCTCTATTTCCGTGTACATGATTTTTGTTAAAGATTCTCAAAATGAACCTAATGCTTTAGCAAAAGAAAATAAAAGCAACCAAAAGGAATTAGAGTTATCCAATTTTCTCAAGGGGTTTCAAGATGTCTTTATTGACGACATCCCTTGTGAGCTACCTCCTAAACGAGGTAATGACGACCATGCAATTGAACTTCTTCCAGGAAGTTCACCGCCTAACAAACCTCCTTATAGAGTTTCTCAAGCTCAACAAGAGGAGATTATGCGGCAAGTGCATGAGTTAATTGAGAAGGGCATGGTTAGGCCTAGCTCATCTCCATTTTGCTCACCTGTGCTATTGTTTCTAGGCTTCAACAAGCCATGGGCAATCCATCTCTCCAAAGTGAAGTGCAACGGCAGCTCCGTGCTCACGGGATTCTCCAAGCTCATCACCATGACGAGAGAACACCTAGGAAGCCTCCTTGTGAGACTACCAAAAGAGGTCTCTCTCCGATTCGGGAAGAAGAAGAGAATCCATATGAAGGGCTCAAGAACTTACTTCTTGATGATGCATCTCCTTCCCAAAGGAGAACTCAAGAGCCTCCACCGAAGGAACGAGAAAGAAGCGAGTCTCCCGCCACCTCGGCGGAGATGGCTCCACGAAGACGGCGGGCTAAACGCTCTCCATCACCACCAAAGCGGAGAAGACCATCACACTCTTCTCCACGCCATAATTCAAAGAGGGATGATAAAAAGCAAGAGGAGAAAAAGGCGAGAAAGAGGACACCCTCTTCTCCATCTTCTTTATCCTCTTCCTCTTATGAAAGCTATGGTGAAGACGACAAAGATCAAGACAAGAAAAAGGCGAGAAAGAGGTCACCCTCTTCTCCACCTTCTTCAAATTCTTCATCTTCTGAAGAAAGTGATGGTGGAACTTTTGAACCATCAAAAAGAAGAGGCCATAGGAAATCCTATGCCGCATGGAAGAGGTCGTCCAAGCTGAAGAAATTCAAAGAGGGAGGGAAGAGCATCTCTTTCCTTACCTATGATGGCACCTTCGGTGCTACAGACAAAGTTTTGGCCTTTATCCAACAATTCGATGCGGCGTTTGGAGATGAGGGCTTCACGGAGTCCTCTAAGCTACGCCATGTAGCTATGCACTTTCAAAAGTCCGCCAGACAATGGTGGTCTAGCCTACGAGCCAACGGTGAAGCTCCACGAACATGGAAGGCTTCAAGAGCTTCCATTATGAAGCAGTTTTTGGCCACCGATGCCAAAGACAAAGTACTCACTGAATGGCGAAGCTTAAAGCTCTCTCCCAATGAATACATCCACAAATATGTAGACAAGTTTTGGGACCTACAACTCAAAGCCACTGTCTTCAAAAAGTTGGATTTTGGAGAGCAAAAGCAACAATTTTGTGCGGGCTTAACCGAAGAAATGGCGGAGTATGTCAACTCCCAAAGGCCACGTACCATATCGGCGGTAATACACCATACTATGGTGGCCTCGCGAATCAATTTCCAAACGGGGGGTAAAAGAAATAATAAGCCCCCGGAAAACAAGGGTTCCAATGAGCCTAAGGGGAAGGACAATGTCCAAAAGTCTCCTAAGGGCAATTCCAACAAAGCTAAAGAGAAGGGAGTTTACAAAGGAAAGAATAAACTCTCTCCTGAAGAGCTTGAGCGTTATCGTAAAGATAACCGGTGTTTCAAGTGCGGCGAACAAGGGCATGCGTACCGCGCTTGTCCCCAAAAGAACAACCGCCAAGATCCTCCTAGAGCTTCTTTGGTTGAAATCCAAGAGGAGGAGATTCACCAAACTCACCACAAAGGATCTCCTCTATGCCATGCTTGGGGAAAGGTAAGAGAACATGATGCTTTTATTCTCTTTGACCCTGGTTCTACTCACAATTTCATATCTATGGAGTTAGCCACCAAGCTAGGCATACAATCCTACGAGATGGGAGATATCCTACCCGCAGACAGTGCCTTCAAGGGGCAAGAAGCTTCAGTCACTCCCTTAATCGGGAAATTGAGACTTCATGTCCAAGGCTATGTGGACAAAGAGGACTTCTTTATCTCTCCTCTCAAGCATGAGGATGTAATCCTAGGGGCACCATGGTTTGACCGCCTGGCTGCCCATGTTAAATTTCCTGAAAAAAGAATCTCCTTTAAGTTCAGGGAAAAGGACATGTATATAGATGCTAGGGAGATGGGTAACACCATCCCCATTGTACATACACCAGCTTTCAACAAGTCAATAAAGAGCTCTATTTCCGTGTACATGATTTTTGTTAAAGATTCTCAAAATGAACCTAATGCTTTAGCAAAAGAAAATAAAAGCAACCAAAAGGAATTAGAGTTATCCAATTTTCTCAAGGGGTTTCAAGATGTCTTTATTGACGACATCCCTTGTGAGCTACCTCCTAAACGAGGTAATGACGACCATGCAATTGAACTTCTTCCAGGAAGTTCACCGCCTAACAAACCTCCTTATAGAGTTTCTCAAGCTCAACAAGAGGAGATTATGCGGCAAGTGCATGAGTTAATTGAGAAGGGCATGGTTAGGCCTAGCTCATCTCCATTTTGCTCACCTGTGCTATTAGTGCAAAAGAAAGACGGCACATATCGTATGTGTGTCGACTATAGAGCACTAAATAGGATCACTATCAAGAATAGGTTTCCCGTTCCACGGGTAGAAGACCTATTTGATAAGCTACAAGGATCGACCTACTTCAGTAGGATTGACCTAAAAAGTGGCTATCATCAAATAAGGATAGTTGATCAAGACATTGTAAAGACCGCATTTCGTACTACATTTGGTCTTTACGAATACATTGTCATGCCTTTTGGCTTGACTAATGCACCAGCCACATTTAACCGCTTGATGGAGAAGCTGTTCAGACCTCATCGAACCTTCACTGGAGTGTTCTTTGATGATATTATCATCTACTCTAATTCATTAGAGGAACACAAGCAACACCTTCAGGTAATATTTCAAGTTTTAAGAGAGAATAAACTTTATGTTAATCGAAAGAAAAGTGAATTTTTCTTGCAAGAGATTCAATATTTAGGTCACATTATCTCTCAAGATGGAATCCAAATGGATCCATCCAAGTTAGAGGTAATAAAAGGATGGCCTAAACCAAGGAATCTTCATGAACTAAGAAGCTTTATAGGTATGTGTGCATACTATAGACGCTTCATAGAAAAGTTCTCACAAATTGCGGGACCATTACATGACCTAACAAAGAAAAATGTTAGGTATACGTGGTCTGCTAAGGAGAACAATGCTTTCAAAAAGCTTAAAGAAAAGCTTATCTCTCAACCTGTGCTTACACTACCGGATCTCTCAAAACCATTTGAGGTCCAATGTGATGCTTGTGGTGATTGCCTTGGGGCTGTTTTGCTCCAAGAAGGGCACGCCATAGGCTATGAGAGTCGAAGGCTCGACCCTGTTGAGCAAGCTTTAGGCATATACGAAAAAGAACTCCTTGCAGTTCTACATGCCTTAGACTCATGGAAGCACTATTTATTGGGGACTCCTTTTATTCTACGAACGGATCACCAAAGTCTTAAGTACTTCATGACGCAGACCAAGCTCTCCGACAAACAAATGAGGTGGGCAAATTTCCTTTCGCAATTTCATTTTCATATTGCTCACATTGCTGGCAAGCATAATCAAGTAGCCGATGCACTCTCAAGACGACCGAGAGTGAATGCGGTTTCCATAGCAACTCACAATGATCTATCTTTAATGATAGATGAGTATGCTATTGATCCCGATTTTAGAGATGTGATTTCAGCCCTTGCATTAGGGAAGAAAGAAGAACCATTTACTTTACAAGATGGTTATCTTCTCTATGGCAATAGACTATGCGTTACTAACTCACTACGTGAGAAAGTAATGTATGAATCTCATGCTCCCCCATATGCGGGGCATAGAGGGATTCAGTCTACCCTAAAGGGAATTGAAACATATTTCTATTGGCCTACCATGAAAGTGAACATACATGAGTATGTTTCCAAATGTGTGGTATGTCAAAAGACAAAATTTGATAGAGGGAAGCAACTTGGATTGCTTCAACCCTTGCCAATCCCTAATTCACCTTGGGAGAGCATATCCATGGATTGCCTAAGTCTATCCATGGGAATACGGGAATATGGACGATAGTAGACAGGTTCAGTAAACAAGCTCATTTTATACCTGTCAAAAAGACTATCAAAGCCCATCAAATGGCAACCCTCTTCATTTCACAAATTTTCAAGTACCATGGCTTGCCAATGTCCATAGTGTCGGATAGAGATCCTAGAATGACCAGTAATTTCTGGAAGGGTCTCTTTGAGAATTTAGGAACAAGGCTAAACTTCTCTTCGGCCTATCATCCACAAACTGATGGCCAAAGTGAAATAGCTAACCTAACTATTCTCGATCTACTAAAAGCCTATGTAACGGAAGTAGATCAAAGATCCCAATGGGAGAAGTACTTACCCTTAGTAGAGTATGCTTACAATAACACTGTACATACTTCTACAGGAAAAGCACCTTTCGAGGTAATTGAGGGAAGATCAAAAAGTCCCTTGCTACTTAAGGTACATGGGAAGATCTTCGCTGCAGATGAGTATAGCCGAGACCTACAAGAATCTTTCCAAAAGATTAAGGATGCTATCTCTATCTCACAGCAAAGGCAAAAGGCTGCTGCTGACAAGCACAGAAGAGCCCAAGCCTTTAAAGAAAACGATTGGGTCTTGTTAAAGTTTCCCAAGGCTCGATTAAGGCACACGACGGGCAAGAATCCTACGGGCCACCAAAAGTACTATGCTAAACTAGCAAAAAGGTACTATGGTCCCTTCCAGATTCTTAGGCCAATCAATGAGATGGCCTATCAACTTAAGTTGCCCAATCATTGGCTCATACACAATGCTTTTCATGTGAGCCTCTTAAAGCCTTACAAAGGAGAGCCACCTCAAGAACCAACTATTGAAGACCCACCGGAGATCGAGGACCACGAGGAGGTGCTGCAGCCCGAGTCCATTCTCCGACATGAAGACAAGGTATTAAGAGGCGGTAAGACTATCCGACGATATCTTATTAAGTTTAAGAATTATCCTTTTGAAGATGCTAGATGGATGCAAGGCATACAATTAAAGGATAACCTAAACCTTGTCAATGCTTACAATACTTCCCAAGAGTAAGCAAATGTACAAAATGTTAAAAATGAACAAAAATTTTTTGTCTTATAAGACTCTCTTTTTCTTTATTTGTGCACAAAAATGAAGTAGTATGCATGCTTAGATCAAGTTTGCGGGGACGACGTCTCCCAAACACCAAAGTAGAGCTTGTCCCTCTACTATGGAAGACTGATAGGACTAATGTGCAGACATGCTTGCGGCAGCCTCAGGCTCTCAAGCGCCAAATGGACTAGTCATCCATTATGGAATGATGTCGTAGGGTAACATAGGGATCCTCTACCCGCTAAGAAAAGGACTCATGTATATGCTTTATCTTCTCTACACCATAGTCGAGGACGACTATGATTTCAAGAGAGAGGTAATGTCATAATAATCAATATCTAATTCTCCTAAATGATTTTCTCATATTAAACTGATCATTTAATGTGGGGAAGTGCCAAGGGAGAAAAAGCTAGAATATTGGTTAAGTTAGCAGACCGGCCACAGTAGGGATCCAAAGGAGGGAAAATAGGGATCCAAAGGGGGGGGCATCTGCAAAAGAGCCATGTGAAACAATGGGCCAAAAAGACCCTAAGGTTCAGCCCATTAAGACTTCCAAAATGCTAAGGTTCCAGAATTCAAAGGTTGTGTCCAAAGGTCAACCCTAGGGAAAATTGGATGCTTAGTGTGTGCCCAAAAAGTCTTTCTACATCCCTACATGGGAGGGGGCGAGCCCCAAAGCTAGGGGATGAGAGAGAAAGCCACACACACACACACAGGCTCCCTTTACACAAAGGGAATGAGGGACACATGTCAGCTCCCTAGGCCAGATGCCCACAAGGTGTGCCCAATTCCTATTGGAAGACCCTTGAAGTGGACCAATGAGAATTAAGCTAGAGTAAATCTAGTTTAATTAATTTAAAAACATTTAATAAAAGAAACCAATGAGAATTAAGTCTCCTAGAAGACTATTGGGCAGTCTCCCAAGGGGTCCAATGAGCATTCAGGAGCCCCATGGCTTGCCTGATTCCTATTGGCCAGGAGGCAAAGGGGTCCAATGAGAGTTTAGTTTAATTATTTAATTACCTAAAGCTCTCACAAAAGGGGAAAGGGGGACACATGTCTAAAGGCTATCACTTATGCTGCTTAATTCCTTTTGGCTTGACCTGGGGAGGTCCAATGAGGCAAAGGCCAGACTTATTTAGCAGCTAGGGCTCGCCCAAGAGAGGGGGGGGGCTGATTTTTGCTTGGCATTGACACACACACTCTCACACTTGACCATGTGTGAAGGAAAAATACTCTATCTCCTCCCAAGCTTTAATGGAGAGCTCATCACCTACTCCAAGCTTGTGAGATAGAAGCCTACATCAACACTCTCTTGGCATGTGGATGCAAATCCAACCAAGAGCCAAGCTTCAATGCATGCTCATCTTCTCTACCAAGCTAATTACTAAGCTAAGCTATGCTAATATGAGTGATTATGTGAGGAGATGTACTTCTTTCTCGTAAGATACTTCTTTTTCCTCTCAATCTACTCTCATACCCTGCTAGCTCTCACCATCTTCGAAGGTGTGTGAGGTCTTGGGTCTGAGAACGGGGATAATTCAAGTTGTGTTTGATTAAGTGTTTTGCTTGGTGTATGAAGCTTCCATCTTCATTGCACTAGCTAGTCTTGAAGGAACACAAAGAATTGTATTGTACAATGTCTCTCTTGATGGGAGAAACCATAATACAAAGCCTTTTGGAGGGGGGACCGGCTCCATGCAAATCCGGTCCTCAACTATTGTCAATAGCTTAATTGCTCTCTCTTTTGAAAGTATTGTCGATGCTATCTAACTAGGTGTTATGCTTTTTGTTGCTCTCTCCACCCAAGCACTCTTGTAATTCTCATTAGGAATCTATTCTAATGAAATGCCCACTATGTTCATGCTAATTTCCGCTACAAATAAGATTTTAGGCCATTAAATGTTACATTGGTATCAGAGCTCAAGGTTTCTCTTTTCTTGCTCAAGAAGGGAGGTCCTCAAGCTAGCTACAAATGGTTGGTATTATTAATTGCCTGTGAGTAAGTAGAATAGGGATTTTTCAGCCTTGCAGTGCGCCTGCCTTTGTGCAGTTAACGGGGCATCACCGTCGAGAGCTATGGTCTTAATAGTGGAGTCCTACGGGGCTTGCCTACGGCTTAACCACTATTGAGCTATTACAAGCTTGACAGGAGCCGGTGTTGTTTTGGTGTCGAAAGACCCTCTCTTCTATTCCTTGCAATTAATGGTATTCGAGCCGCGGGTACAGTAGCTTGAGTGCTTTTTCTAAAGGGGTAAAGAGGAGTAGCAACTAGGGCTTGAAGTGCCAAAGTACACCTAAAAAGTTTACACCTAAAAGTTGTTAGAATGGTTGACAATATTAAAGAGAGTGAAATTAATGTTGATAACTTTGATTTTGCTCATGAGCAAGCTACTAATGATGCTTCAATGCTTGTTAACTATCTTGTTTCTAGGCTTCAACAAGCCATGGGCAATCCATCTCTCCAAAGTGAAGTGCAACGGCAGCTCCGTGCTCACGGGATTCTCCAAGCTCATCACCATGACGAGAGAACACCTAGGAAGCCTCCTTGTGAGACTACCAAAAGAGGTCTCTCTCCGATTCGGGAAGAAGAAGAGAATCCATATGAAGGGCTCAAGAACTTACTTCTTGATGATGCATCTCCTTCCCAAAGGAGAACTCAAGAGCCTCCACCGAAGGAACGAGAAAGAAGCGAGTCTCCCGCCACCTCGGCGGAGATGGCTCCACGAAGACGGCGGGCTAAACGCTCTCCATCACCACCAAAGCGGAGAAGACCATCACACTCTTCTCCACGCCATAATTCAAAGAGGGATGATAAAAAGCAAGAGGAGAAAAAGGCGAGAAAGAGGACACCCTCTTCTCCATCTTCTTTATCCTCTTCCTCTTATGAAAGCTATGGTGAAGACGACAAAGATCAAGACAAGAAAAAGGCGAGAAAGAGGTCACCCTCTTCTCCACCTTCTTCAAATTCTTCATCTTCTGAAGAAAGTGATGGTGGAACTTTTGAACCATCAAAAAGAAGAGGCCATAGGAAATCCTATGCCGCATGGAAGAGGTCGTCCAAGCTGAAGAAATTCAAAGAGGGAGGGAAGAGCATCTCTTTCCTTACCTATGATGGCACCTTCGGTGCTACAGACAAAGTTTTGGCCTTTATCCAACAATTCGATGCGGCGTTTGGAGATGAGGGCTTCACGGAGTCCTCTAAGCTACGCCATGTAGCTATGCACTTTCAAAAGTCCGCCAGACAATGGTGGTCTAGCCTACGAGCCAACGGTGAAGCTCCACGAACATGGAAGGCTTCAAGAGCTTCCATTATGAAGCAGTTTTTGGCCACCGATGCCAAAGACAAAGTACTCACTGAATGGCGAAGCTTAAAGCTCTCTCCCAATGAATACATCCACAAATATGTAGACAAGTTTTGGGACCTACAACTCAAAGCCACTGTCTTCAAAAAGTTGGATTTTGGAGAGCAAAAGCAACAATTTTGTGCGGGCTTAACCGAAGAAATGGCGGAGTATGTCAACTCCCAAAGGCCACGTACCATATCGGCGGTAATACACCATACTATGGTGGCCTCGCGAATCAATTTCCAAACGGGGGGTAAAAGAAATAATAAGCCCCCGGAAAACAAGGGTTCCAATGAGCCTAAGGGGAAGGACAATGTCCAAAAGTCTCCTAAGGGCAATTCCAACAAAGCTAAAGAGAAGGGAGTTTACAAAGGAAAGAATAAACTCTCTCCTGAAGAGCTTGAGCGTTATCGTAAAGATAACCGGTGTTTCAAGTGCGGCGAACAAGGGCATGCGTACCGCGCTTGTCCCCAAAAGAACAACCGCCAAGATCCTCCTAGAGCTTCTTTGGTTGAAATCCAAGAGGAGGAGATTCACCAAACTCACCACAAAGGATCTCCTCTATGCCATGCTTGGGGAAAGGTAAGAGAACATGATGCTTTTATTCTCTTTGACCCTGGTTCTACTCACAATTTCATATCTATGGAGTTAGCCACCAAGCTAGGCATACAATCCTACGAGATGGGAGATATCCTACCCGCAGACAGTGCCTTCAAGGGGCAAGAAGCTTCAGTCACTCCCTTAATCGGGAAATTGAGACTTCATGTCCAAGGCTATGTGGACAAAGAGGACTTCTTTATCTCTCCTCTCAAGCATGAGGATGTAATCCTAGGGGCACCATGGTTTGACCGCCTGGCTGCCCATGTTAAATTTCCTGAAAGGAGAATCTCCTTTAAGTTCAGGGAAAAGGACATGTATATAGATGCTAGGGAGATGGGTAACACCATCCCCATTGTACATACACCAGCTTTCAACAAGTCAATAAAGAGCTCTATTTCCGTGTACATGATTTTTGTTAAAGATTCTCAAAATGAACCTAATGCTTTAGCAAAAGAAAATAAAAGCAACCAAAAGGAATTAGAGTTATCCAATTTTCTCAAGGGGTTTCAAGATGTCTTTATTGACGACATCCCTTGTGAGCTACCTCCTAAACGAGGTAATGACGACCATGCAATTGAACTTCTTCCAGGAAGTTCACCGCCTAACAAACCTCCTTATAGAGTTTCTCAAGCTCAACAAGAGGAGATTATGCGGCAAGTGCATGAGTTAATTGAGAAGGGCATGGTTAGGCCTAGCTCATCTCCATTTTGCTCACCTGTGCTATTAGTGCAAAAGAAAGACGGCACATATCGTATGTGTGTCGACTATAGAGCACTAAATAGGATCACTATCAAGAATAGGTTTCCCGTTCCACGGGTAGAAGACCTATTTGATAAGCTACAAGGATCGACCTACTTCAGTAGGATTGACCTAAAAAGTGGCTATCATCAAATAAGGATAGTTGATCAAGACATTGTAAAGACCGCATTTCGTACTACATTTGGTCTTTACGAATACATTGTCATGCCTTTTGGCTTGACTAATGCACCAGCCACATTTAACCGCTTGATGGAGAAGCTGTTCAGACCTCATCGAACCTTCACTGGAGTGTTCTTTGATGATATTATCATCTACTCTAATTCATTAGAGGAACACAAGCAACACCTTCAGGTAATATTTCAAGTTTTAAGAGAGAATAAACTTTATGTTAATCGAAAGAAAAGTGAATTTTTCTTGCAAGAGATTCAATATTTAGGTCACATTATCTCTCAAGATGGAATCCAAATGGATCCATCCAAGTTAGAGGTAATAAAAGGATGGCCTAAACCAAGGAATCTTCATGAACTAAGAAGCTTTATAGGTATGTGTGCATACTATAGACGCTTCATAGAAAAGTTCTCACAAATTGCGGGACCATTACATGACCTAACAAAGAAAAATGTTAGGTATACGTGGTCTGCTAAGGAGAACAATGCTTTCGAAAAGCTTAAAGAAAAGCTTATCTCTCAACCTGTGCTTACACTACCGGATCTCTCAAAACCATTTGAGGTCCAATGTGATGCTTGTGGTGATTGCCTTGGGGCTGTTTTGCTCCAAGAAGGGCACGCCATAGGCTATGAGAGTCGAAGGCTCGACCCTGTTGAGCAAGCTTTATGCTTCTTGACAAAGTTTTGTAATCATGCTTGCAATAATGCATTAAAATAAGTGTATCTTTGAAATGCCAGCTAGTGTCCCACTAGGATTTGATTCCTAGTAGCTATTTAAAAAGAAATATAAGAAAAATATGAAAAATACATAGAATATATATATATTGGAGTTTACCCTAGATATAGGATCAAGCTATGGTGTGAGATGATAATGAGATAGTAGAAATAAAGAATCAATGCTTTTTTTCCCAAGTTAAAGAGGCGGAGCTATTGACGCTTTTCCCATAGTATTTTCTGATGGGTAAAGTAAGAATAGGTTACTCTTGAGAAAAATAATAAGATGAGATAGAAGGCTTATTATTATACTTAAATATGCATATGTACATTATAGGAAATATAATTATGTATCTAAAAAATTACAAGATAGATCTTGTAGCATGCGTTTCCACTATGTACGTGTCACAGCACGACAGTGCGCCTTCATAAGTTTAGAATGATCCAAACTTAGAAACTAAGAGAATGATAAAATATCTTTTTAAAAATTAAAAAAACTAAGCTTGAAATTTACAGAATAACAAAAAAGAAAAACACATACGTGTCACACACAATCAATAAAAGCAAGGGACTAAACTTTTAAAGGCATCAACTAATGTTAAACATAACCTTAAAGTGAATGGTCTCCAATTTCTATATCAACATCAAGATCTACAAACAAAAAAACTCAAATCACGATATACATATCTTCAAGGTTAACTAAACTCAGACCTAAAATTGAAAGCTAGACAGACAAAAGCAAACTAACTAAGACTTAAACCTTGAAACTTTGCTATGTGCAACCTTTACTTTATTCCTTGTCCAAACAAAAAGTAGAAGATCGTCACCTTTATCATGCATATTTTGGGCAAAAGTCTATGTCATCCCTATGCACGTCATCAGTGCCCAATAGTAGGTTTAAAATTAAATAAAGTTAGTCCAATCTAGAACTTACTTCATTAAACTAGCAAGCTAAGTTTCTATCACTCTCCAGAGGTGATGGGAAAACTTAGCCATGATAAAGCCTAGCACTAGCAAAGTTTAAGCCAAAGAACAAAATCACAAAAACAAGAATCATACTAAGTGAGGAGTGGATTTATTAGCTCCCCACTCCTATTAAACTTGTTACTTATAGCTTTGAACATTCCAAAAGAAAAAATTCCAAAAGTGAACTTACTACCTTGCAAAGAGGCACGGACTCTTTTCAAAATCTTTTTGAAAGAGTGCCCTGCATCAATAAGCAAAGAAATTAGATGGCAAGACTAAACAATAAGACTCTATGACTGGAATGACTCCTACGAAGTCGTTCAAAGTCCAACTAGACTCTATGGGGACATGCGCTACATTTAGAAGATTCAGCCAAAGATCATTAGAACTACGTAAAAGGGATCTAAAGAAATAACTAAGCCATAATTTGAAGGCCAAAAAAGCCCTCCATGTGTCCAAAGAAGCCCTCTGATGGAGGAGCAGGTCCAATTGGCTCATCAAACGGACCTACAGAGCTGAAGATATTTGAGTTTGAAAGTGGAGTGCTTTGTAGATCTGAGACAGATAGAGCATGTTATACCAGGTGGTCAAAGCTGGTTTCAACATATGACTATCAAGAGCTCATTATGTGGAGTATGTCGATCTTTTCCAATCCTCATCTGGATTTTTGGATGCCAACATATTGCCAGTCAAAGTTTCACCAAGGGCTAGTTCTATGCCAGTTTGGTCACCTCGATCAGTGTGCCATCTGATGTTTTTCAAAACTAGGTAAGGTTCATAAAGGTAGTGGATGATGCATGAAGCTAGCCAAAAGTTACAATCTGTCAAACTGAGTCCTGATTGAAAAGATACAACGAGTTGAACTTGACGACGGTGGTCAGTCGGGAGCAATTTGATGTTATTTACCATTTTTGTCGTCTCGATTGATGGGTCCAACATGTTCGAAATGCGATAAGATATGCAATCATTGGAGTCAAGAACTAAGTATGCAGGTGAGGTTTGCAGATTTGACATTGACTCACTAGGCACCAAAGGGCATTGCTCAAAAATTCGGGTAGGAGAAAGGGTTTTAGTGAGATTTTCCAAGGTTTTAGTGAACTTGGGCAAGCTTGAAGGGCAAGATGTCTAGGGAGTGCCACATGGCACGTGAAATATCCCATTGGCAGGGGCTTGAGAGAGTAAGACACGGTATATAAGTTGCAATGGCATCCATATTGGACATCAAGGTTGAGAAGAGAGCTTGTAAGGCTCTAGCAATGGAGGACCTCCCTTATGGCACTGGTGCGTTGCTCTGGGCATCTACTGGCGGGTTTTGGTTGCTCAAGGCCGGTGTAGGAAAATCTTGTTTACATCCGTGGAGGCAACGGTCCTTGGCGGCTTTTGCAAGTGCTGACATGGCATTGCCCAGCTGGAGTCTAGTTCCCACTTGCCCTATGGGATCCTATTTTTTGAAGGGTAAGTTCGAGGGCAGAGATGGCGCCGTCGGTGCCTCTCACTCAGAAGGTGATTCACGTGGTGTAGGGTCCAAGAAATGCCAAATAAAGGAGCCTTCACATGGAAGGCAGATCAAAAATAGGTTGGTTGGCTCAAAATCGAAGGCCATGCACACACCCTAAGGGGAAACCTTTTTCGACAGTGGAAGGCCATGTTTTTGAAAAGGAGGGGGACTTTTCTTTGGATAAGAAGAAGTAACTCTTGGCCAAGCTAAGAGAGGCGCTTTTGGAGAAGCTTTGGTGCCCACAAGGGTTCCAACAGGGAGTTCTTTTGTTGCGCTCTTAGTGACGAGGGCCACATGCCTACGAAGCTAAAGATTGCCCAAATTTTTGTGCTCGATGGTGTCATTCTGAGCCGGTTATAGTAGCGGGTTTCAAGGTTGTTTATAGATGATGCTTTTACCATAATTGATGCAAACCAAAGTCAAACTCGTTGCAGTTTCTTCCACCTTTTCCTCCTTTTTATTTTTTCTCTATTCCAACTATTTGATGCCAAGTGTGTGAGATTTGTGAACCTCCCGGGCTATGTGTGTGTGAGTGAGAAAGAGAGAGTGGTGTGTATTGTGGCAAGGTTGTAAATGGGCACTCTTGGAGCATTGACTAGTTGTGGTTGGTGCGGTCTCATATTAGGATTTTTCATGTAGGTCTGTTTCATTCTGCGGACCACTTCTTTCAGTAAGTGATACACATGTGATTGAAGTAGGAGCACTACGTTTTTTTGTTGACTCACTGGTGGTAGAAGAGGCACTGCTATTATTGGTCTCTACGTCTTTAGTTACCTCTCCATATGTTTCCAATGGTCAACCAAGTACAATGCTTCCCTAGTGATGTTCAAATGTTGTGTATTCTTTTAAGTGTAAGTCCTTTTTGAGAGTTTTGTTTCTCAAGCCCTTGATAAAGAGAATCGATAGGCGATCAATCTGTGGTAACTCTCGCACTAAATATCTTTCGATGTTTCCTTGAAATGAAGTGAAGATTTCTTCACCTTTTCACGTTCCTTTTGTTTGAATGCATAGATCTAAAAAACCATGCTATATTTGATTCCCCCCGGAGGATAGAGAATTCCTCAACAAACTCTTGTAAGAGTTGATCAATGTTCAAGAAATCTCTACTATTTAGGGGCTCACACCAAATCAACGCCGTTCCCTCCAGTGTCAAATCAAATCCTTCATATTGTGTGTGAAAATCCGCTACTTGTTCCACTCTTAAGCCTTACTTAAAAATGGAGACATGAGTATATGGATCTCCCAATCCACTTACTTCTTTGGCACACACTTAGCCACTTGAGAAGTTTTCATTATTTGAGTTTTTGCTACCATCCTCATCATTCTAGGTTCTCCTAGACACCATTTTAGTGAATTTGGGAACTTTCCAATTCCACATTCAAAAGAAGCATAAGATTTGACAACATGGCCAAATCTTAGCCAAAGCTTTAACATCATGGCTCGAAAGACCTTTTTAAGTATTACGTTGCAAAAGCCTTTGGTTTTAAAAATTAGTTTGAGATTTGTCCATACGGCCAACTCTTCAAGACACTGGTGAATCCAAAATTGTCTCTAAAGTCTAGAAATCTCTAACATGGTGTTTGTACCATTATATCTCTCATATCCACTGACAAGTTCTTTGGAAGGGGTTCAGTCAGTCACTCTTCCTTTGGGTCTTACATCCCACCTTTCGATTCTGATATCAAGCACTCTCTTGCTAAAAATTTTGTCTGCAATGTCACTACCTCAATGTGTAGAAGTAGAAACCCGAGAATCCAGAGATCTCATCGGTCTCAATACAGAAAGATGTAGTCGACTAAATGAGTCTTCCACATTATATTTCAGAGGACTCACTCTCTTAGTTTCCAATCTTGTTTTTTCTAAGACTGTAGGTCTATGCACATTAGGGGTGACATAGTACTAATGGAGTGGGCCCCCAAATTACATATATCCCTCAAGCTTATTATGGCTCATTGTCAGATACTTCCGATCATAATTCCCTAGCATGATTATTTGCATTAAGGCGGTCCAGAGAGGAGAATTCCAAACACCCTTCAAGGCTCCCATGCTGCTTAATTGGGGATGGGGAGAAAACAAGCAAGAAAAAACAACAACCAATGGTGCTCGGTGCAATTCTTCCAACTTCATTTTATAATATACATACTCAGCCAGAATGCTGACTCCATATCCTCCATCCAATAATACTTCATCAAACAAAGTGTTTTAAAATACCACTTTTGTAAGAGGAACTACAAAGTCGACATCTGTTGGATCAACTTTGTTCACTACTGGCTCAAGTATACTATTTGTTTGAATTGGATACTCCCTTGATAGCAATCTATTCAACAATTTTTCTTTGAAGGCTAGAACCATACATAATAATTGATCCAAGGATGGAGAGTTTATTAATGCTTCAAACTAAAAAAAACTTACAGAATTTAAAATTAAAGGCTACATTATATTCTTAACAAAATTCATAGATAAGGGGTTTTACAAACATGTCTTGAACGCACGTGATATGGTAGTTTTACACATAGTGAACCCCCCGGGGTCCTTGTCATCTTTTTTAATCAAGGGCCTCTCATAGTGTTGTTGCAATTGATCCCCCTGAACATCTAAAGTACTATCATCCACATTCTGATTCTTTTGGTCCTTTTGTACTTGTTTTCGAACCTGGTCTCTAGTTCCTTTTTGTTAAGTTCCAATCAATAGGACCTTTATCCTTAGACCTTGTAACAACCATTACATCTATCTCTTGATTCTCCCCACACTGATTACAATCACAAGCCCGGCCATTCATCACAATGCTCTTGATATGGAAACTCCATATTCTTACCAAGGAACACATCTGATGATTGTTGCTTATCAATGTCAATTATGATGACATTTGCTTGAGCTGGTGGTTGATGTTGGTGTTGCTCCTATGGGTTAGCTTTTGATTTTCTTGGTTGTAGGGTACAACTGGCATCCCTCTCAACTCTCTATGCTTGACCCACAAAGAACAATTCAGACCATCCCAATGATCTAGTGTTGAACAATACACACATGGCATGATGCATGGTGGTCTTCTCTAATTATTATTCTAATTTCTTGAAGGTGGTCTTGGAGGTCTAGGAGGTCTCTGAAATGGTGGCCTCCCTCTAAGTGGAGCTATATGATTTGTTTCAGCATCATTTCTCCCTCTGCTTGCTTGTGAAGTTAATCTACTCCTATTATTAGGGTTGTACTAACACTTGGCTGTGTTATGGCCTTCCCTTTCACAAATCTAGAAGTACTGCTTTTCCTTTGGAGCTACAACATAATATCCGATTTTCTTCAACTGACTAATTAAATCTTCTTCTTTATCTTTTTTATTTTTTTTCTTCTTACCACTCTACTTCTTCTTCTTTTGGTTTCCTTTACTGCTTTCAGCCTCACTATCAGAGAACACCTCGAAATCACTATCTTCATCAGTTCCAAACTCAACATCTGACTCTGCTTCTGATTTAGAGCGATGATTGCTCCTAGATTTTGACATGGTCATACCAAGTCTTTTTTCAACCCTTGCTGCAGCTATGACCAAATTGTTAAAGCCATCTACAATGTCTATGCTAGCCACAGCATTCTTCAACCCCTTTCTTATACCTTTCAAAAAATAACCTGCTAACATCTCCTATGTGGGTCTCTCATTACCTATCTCCACCAAAATTTTGAATTTCTGAGCATAATCTTCCACCAACATACTTCCCTGTCTATTGTCCCTGATTTTCTTTAGAATATCAATTGGAGTTTTCTCTTTTCTAAATCTCTATAAGAATGCTACTCTTGAGTGCATCATAATTTGCAAAATGTGCAATTCCATATTGGCTAAACCAACTCACTGTTTTACCTTCTAGTGTTGCTGCAAATTGTTGAAATTTTATATCATCACCATAGACTACCTGATGTCCACTATCTTGCCACTTGGTCTCAAATTGAGCCACATGAAAATCTGCATCTTCACCTGACTTGCCTTTGAATTTTGTTTCTTTAACCTTGGCATTAGGAGGTGGTTGATCCATAGGGGGAGGCTGAGGTACTCTCCTAGGTCTTTGCTTGGTAGATACCTGTAGTGGGTCAAAGTGGAATCTTCTTCTACTTCTTGTAGACCGTGCTATCAAGAGTAGAGCCCCGACAAATTGGCCCACCTGCCTTCTTGCTAATGATCCTGAACTCTCCCCTACGTGATTCCGTGGTTGCACTTCTGAGACATCCACTCCTACTTCTTCCTCTATTGTATCTTCATAATGGATAGGATCAATATTCCCTGCTTCGGTCTGAGCCCTTGTGTAATAGACCCTAGATACCCTTCTTGGTTGCTCTGACATACATCATCAGTTAATGAAACAGAGATACCCGCAGCAATGCTAACATTGAGAGAATTCTGACCAAACCCTAACAAAATTGTAAGCACAGCAAGATTGCCAATTGTGTTGGGGTTCAATAACACAATGATCTCTCTCAACAAACATACTCTCAAAAGAGAATCAAACTTCACTCCATAATCACACTCATCAGAAAACACAGTCAAATTACTTCAAACAGAGAAAAGAGAAGAAGATTAGACACAGTAAGAAAACTCCCTTGATCAAAGCTTGGTTACATCTCGACTTTTGTGTATTTGTTACCCACGACTTCTACCATAAAAAGAGTTACAACATATCCAATTGAGAAAAATTGGACCTAACCATATTTGGACTAAAGCTCATTCCGACCAGCATGACATAATCTGATTGAGCATTCTTCTGACAATTCTATTACCCTTTCAACACTTGATCACTATCAAAATGGGAATATATCGACCGCTGTACAAGATGGCATAAGACTACAAACTTTTATGGTGAGAAGATGAGCAAGAACAAGAAAAATTTTCTTTGCAAAATGAGTCAAAATTCAACGCTAACCGCAAGCCAAAAAACTGCAGATAACTGCCAGAGTGGGAGTCAACTCGACCACTAAACCATCAAAGAGAAAATTGCAAATACACATAAACCATGGCAAGAAATCTTGGGAAAATCCCAATAGAGTTTCCCCTGGTAACTGAGCAAAAACTCAAAAAATGTCACCAAATACGCATGACAATAGACACTGTCTCAATAGTAAAATCCACAAATGGTCTACATGCAATGCCAAAAGCCTGGCAAACTGACTCACTCCTGACCGAGTAACTCTATGGACGTCTACCTTTCCATAAAACAAAAAAAACATGTAAACCTACTACATGTGAGCTATAGCTACCTCAAACTGCATCCACATAATGCATACATAGCATGTAATTGCACAAAACCGTGCTAAAAAAGCTCTCTAAAATGCCCCACATAGCCAAACAATGTGCATAAAACCACATCCGGATGTGTAATGATCCAAAAGTCACACCCCAAAGTAACCACAATGTGTCATACATAACCAAAGATGCAAACTGCATCACTCTCTACACTATAGGAATCAAACTGCAAAACCTCAATATGTCGAGATTGTTGACAAACTGCTGCAAAAACTTTAGTAGTCACAACATCTTAATTTTAATATGACTAGTGCGTCCAAAAAATTCCAAAACCTCAGGATGGACTCCTAGATCACATGTATCCGAGTGTGGGTGTGAGAGATACGCCAAAAACTTTTGTTTTCGGCCCAAGAACGCAGCGTAAACTTGTTGTTGTTGTACATGTTGTAATTTAGAGTATAATTTCAGAGAATGGACATCACCATTGCATTTGGAATGTGCCAAAACCCCAACCTAAACTCTTGGATCATATCCATCCGACTCCGTGTGACGAAGATATGTAAAAAACACCGTATCGAGAGCCAAAAACAACAAAAACGAGAGAGCTGCAACACTTCTTGTTCCTACTCTTCTTCTACAAAATTCAGCAATGGCTTGCTACACAAGCTCTACAAAATCTATATCTAACACCATCGAGCTGTATCCACTGTCACCAAGCTCAAACCGCCATAGCTGAGCTTTGTCGCTTCCGTCTCGCCGCCGTCGGGAAGCCGTCGCATGCACTTTGCCAAAGCTCTGATACCAATTGTGACTACACGAATGTGGTGCGTGTGCAGAGATTGAGTATGATAATCAGTGAGAGCTCCTTATCTTTGTATGTATAAAAAATAAGGAGATAAATGTGGGTGGCCGGTAGACACGGACAAAGAACGGTGAGGCACATCGCCTTTACCTAACAATTTTGACTTACTTTAGATGCGATTCTAGGAAGCCGATACAAAGGGCTATGTCATGTCTTCAGCATTGTACTCCACAAACCTTTGCATGCCCAAGACCTCAATGCGAAGTGATGCAGACTCAAGGAGTAGGAACGTAGGGTGTTTGTGTCTGGACTTGAAGAAAGTTGGTGAGAGAACGCTTTTGGACATTCTCAAACTCTTTCTGGGACTTCCGGATGCTACCATCCCACACCTCCACTCCATAAATAAGCACGGTGTCACCAACGTTTCAAAGAGGTACTTTTTGATATCCCAACACTTGATCTCTCTATCATTGCACATGTTTTCAAATGCATAATAAGCCCTCTTTCTGGCTTCCAAGCGACGCATTGCTCAATCTTCCATTTATGATTGGATGGAACTTCAAGGCCAAGGTACTTGAAGCTTACCATTTCAAGTTGCTCATTGTTGTATACAATGCATGGATTTTTTTCATTGAGGGTCTTTACAAGCATAAACTTGGTTTTGGGTCCATTCACGATCAGTCTGCTATGTAGGCAAAAGCGTTCCAAGACACTCATAAGCTTTTGTGCATCTTCTAAAGTATGTGCCAAGAGCACTACATCATCATCATAAAGCAAAAGCATGATCACCGCATTTCCAATCTTAACCTCTTCTATGTCTTCTTACTGCATAAAATCAAGAACCGTGCATTCCAATTCATCAATGAGTAGCCCGAAGAGGGTTGGGGAAAGTGGGCATCCTTGTTTGACACCAATGGTTCTTACAAAAAAATTTGAAATTCCATCTCCCATACATAGTCAACATATCACTTTTTGGTAGATGCAAAAGATAGCATGCATAAATTCTCTCAGCACTTGAGGGCTACCAACAACTCTTGGCTATGGAATGCAAATCCAACCAAGAGCCAAGCTTCAATGGCATGCTCATCTCCTCTACCATGCTAATTACTAAGCTAAGCTATGCTATTAGATTGATTATGTGAGGAGAATACTTCTTTCTTGTAAAATACGTCTTCTTCCTCTCAATCATCATCATTCCATGCTATCTCTCACCATTTTTGAAGGTACGTGAGGTATTGGGACTGAGGCTAGGGACACTATGTGTGTTTTCAAGCATAAATTGATGCATGAATCTTCTATCTTCATTGCACCAATGATTTTTGTCAAGGAACACAAGATTTGTATTGTACAAAAGTCTCCATTGTGATGGGAGAACTTATAATACAAAGCCTTTATGGAGGAAGAATCGGCTCCATGTAAATATGGTCCTCAACTGTTGTCAATTGTTCTATTTCTCTCTCTTTTCAAGTATTGTCAATGTCAAATTAGTTAGGTGTAAATTTCTATGTTGTTTTCTCAAATTAAGTACTCTCTCTATGCTCATTAGGAACTTGTTCTTAATGAATTGCTCACTATGTTATTAATCTCCGCTACACACAAGTTACTAGTGCATTAAATGTTACATTGGTATTAGAGCTATTGGATTCTCTTTTCTTGCTCAAGAAGAGAGGTCCTCAATCTTGCTACAAATGGTTGGTGTTATTAATTGTTGCAAAAGAGTAAGTAGAATAGGGACTATTCATCCTTGAAGCACGTATGCTTTATGCAATTAACGGGGATATCATCGAGAGCTATGGTCTTAATAATGGAGTCCTTATTGAGCTGTTAGAAGCTTGACAAGAATCGGTGTTGTCTTGACTCTGTTGAACCCTCTCTTCTATTCCTTGCAATTAATAATATTCGAGCCAGGTATAGGTGCTTGAGTGCTTATCTTTGAAGGTACAGAGATGTAGCAACTAGGGCTTGAAGTGCCAAAGTACAAGTAAACATTTACACCTAAAATTCGCTAGTATGGCTGACAAGAGAAAAGAGATTGAGATGAATGTTGCTAGCTTTGATTTTGCTAATGAAAGAGAAACTAATGATGCCCCTATGATTGTAAACTATCTTGTTTCTAGTCTTCAAAAAGCCCTAGGCAATCCATCCCTCCAAGGTAAAGTGCTACAACAATTGCGCACCCATGATATTCTCCAAACTCCCCACCAAGAAGAGAGAGTACCTTGGAAATCTCTTGGTGAGACTTCAAAAATATGAATCTCTCTGATAAGGGAAGAAGAGGATGATCTGTACAAAGGGCTCAAAAAATTACTACTCGATGAGGCATCTCCCTCCCAAAGGAGAACCCAAATTTCAACAGTAGAGCCCCAACAAAAGAATGAGAGAGAAGTGAGTCTCCTGACACCTCGATGGAGATGGCTCCATGAAGGCGACGTGCAAAACGCTCTCCAACACCACCTAAAAGGAGAAGACCATCACATACTTCTCTACACCATAATTCAAAGAGGGAAGAGAGAAAAAAAGAGAAGAAATAGGCGAGAAAGAGGTCATCCTCTTCTCCATTTTATTCATCCTCTTCCTCTTCTAAAGAAAGTGATGGTGCAGACAAGGAGGAACATGGGAAGAAAAAGGCAAGAAAGAGGTCACCCTCTTCTCTATCCTCTTCATACTGTTCCTCTTCTAAAAAAAGTGATGGTGCAGTTCTCAAACCACCCAAAAGAAGAGGCCATAGGAGATCCTATGCTACCTAGAAAAGGTCGTCCAAGCTCAAAAAGTTAAAAGATGGAGGAGAGAACATCTCTTTCCTTACCTACAAGGCACCTTTGGTGCTACGGACAAAGTCTTGGCCATTATCCAACAATTCGATGCAGCATTTGGAGATGAGGGCTTCACGGAATCCTCTAAGCTACATCATGTAGCTATGAATTTTCAAAAGTCCTCCAAGAAATGGTGATCTAGCCTACACGCAAACAATGAAGCTCCAAGAACATGGAAAGCTTTAAGAGCTTCCATCATGAAACAGTTTTTGGCTACCGATTCCAAAGACAAAGTACTCACCGAATGGAAAATCTTGAAGCTCTCTCCCTACAAATCTATTCACAAATATGTAGACTTTTGGGATTTACACCTCAAAGCCATTGTCTTCAAAAAGATGGATTTTGGAGAGCAAAACAACAATTTTGTGCTAGTTTGACTGAGGATATGGCGGAGTATGTTAACTCCCAAAGGCCACCCACCATATCTGTGGTCATACACCATACCATGGTGGCTTCAAAAATCAATTTCCAATAACGGGCTAAGAGAAATCTTAAGCCCACATAAAACAAGTACCGTAATGAGCCTAAGGGGAAGGACAACGTCCAAAAGTTTCCCAAAGGCAACGCCGACAACAACAAAGCCAAGGACAAGGGACTTTATAAAGTCATAACTCTCTCTTGAAGAGCTAGAGCATTATCAAAAAGATAATCGTTGTTTCAAGTGCGGGGAGCAAGGGCATGTCTATTGTGCTTGCACCCACAAGAATACACGTAATGAGCCTCCTAGAGCTACCTTGGTCAAAATTCAAGAAGAGGATGCTCATCACAAAGGATCTCCTCTATGTCATGCTTGGGAAAAGGTAAGAGAACATGATGCTTTCATTCTCTTTGACCCTGGTTCTACTCATAATTTCATATCCACAGAATTGGCCACCAAGCTAGGCATCCAAGCCCATGAGATGGGACATGTCCTACTTGTTGATGGTGCTTTCAAGGGGCAAGAATCCTCAGTCACTCCCTTAATTGGGAAATTGAGACTCCATGTCCAAAGCTATGTGTACAAGGAGGATTTCTTCTCACTCCTCTCAAGCATGACGATGTAATCCTAGGGGCACCATGGTTTGATCACGTGATTGCCAATGTTAAATTCGCTGAAAGGCTAATCTACTTTAGGTTCAAGGAAAAAGATGTGTACATAGATGCTAAGGAGTTAAGTAGTACCATACCCATTTTACATAAGCAAGCTTTCAATAAGTCAATAAAGAGCTCTATTTTTGTGTATATGATTTTTGTTAAAGATTCTCAAAATCAACCTAATGTTTTAGCAAAAGAAGATATAAACAATCAATAGGAATTAGAATTATCCAATTTCCTCAAGGGATTCCAAGATGTTTTTATTGAAGACATCCCTTGTGAGCTACCTCCCAAACAAGGGGATGATGACCATGCAATTGAACTTCTTCCTAAAAGCTCACCACCTAATAAACCTCCTTCTCGAGTTTTTCAAGCTCAACAAGAGGAGATTATGCAGCAAGTGCATGAGTTGGTTGAGAAAGTCATGGTTAGGCCTAGCTCATCTCCATTATTAGTGCAAAAGAAATATGGCACGTATCGTATGTGTGTCGACTATAGAGCACTAAATAGGATCACTATTGAGTGGCATTTAATGGTAACCATCTTTTTGCAACATTTTTCAGCCTACTCAACGTCCTCTTCCTCATATGTGTATATATTTTTCTACGCTATTAAGTTATCTAGAGTAAATTCCCCCTCTTCGTTTAACCTTTGTGGCGACACATACATTGTACTCTTCCCAAAAATGTCACCTTAGTCATATATTTATATTACCACCCTTTTCTTTTTTTCTTTGTAAATAAAAGTACGCATACAATAACCAACTATTTATCCCCAAATCCATCTTCCATCCCATATAGATAAATTACCATGGAAAATCAACTCTCCACTTGTCTTTACCAAAGATTATGGTCCATCTCTACAAGTCTTCTATGCCCCCTACATACGTGGCCCAATATCTCTTAAGAATATACATATAGTTTTTCTCCTTTCAAAAAGACTCAAATTGTATATTCTTTTCACAAGCAAATAATATTGGGCCCTCCTCTATTTGTTTAAGCATCATACCCTTTTGAAAACGCATGATTCCCCTTGGATGCATACAAGCAAAGGGCCCATACAAGAAGACTTGGAAGCAAAAGGTTCCCTAGCCTAGTGTGGACCTTCCAAACCTAATTCCTTGGTGCATGGGTGTGAAGAATAGTCCAAATTCATATCAAACATGTTGAGAAGGTCAAATTTTCCTTTTGAAGCATGTCATTCCGAGCTACAGGTAAAAAGTTATGGTCAAAATAGTGTAAATCTGTCAAATTCTCAGCAACAGGGAACTGTAAATCAAGTAAATCAAGAGGGTGAGATCTTATTTTTCCCCTACTCATCTTCTAGAAGAGAAATGAGTGTTCAAGATCACTTGCATGTGATGGGACCAACCTAAAGATGCTTTCTAAATGCCAAGACAGACAAGTTGAGATACCCCGCAGGAGCCACCCGCAGGGCCTCATGGTGGGGCCCACCTACATTATGCACCCCTATGGAGCCTTCACGGTATAAAATGGTATTTTTGGTGAATAAATAGTCCCTTTTATGTCCAATATTCAATTAGTGGTCAAAGGACACTTAATTAGGGCTAATCACTCACCTTAATTAAGTGTAGCATAATCCCACTCCCACACAACTATAAATAGCTCCCCTTGGAGAGACTCAAAGACACACACCTATATTTTCAACTTCATGTTGTTTCTTGATCAATAGTAGAGAAAACCCCAACTCTCCCTCTTTCACATCCTCCCTCCTAACCCTCCTCTTTGGAGAAAGTGCAACTCTATCATCCACTCTTTCTACTCTACAATCTCTTACTCCATCAACCCAATAAATCATTTGTAGCACCTCAATAACTTGTAAATACATCATGATCTCTCTCATGGTTATGTTAATGATCATTAAATCATCTTCAAAACTTTCAAGTGTCCCAATTCGTGATGGTTAGCCAGCGTCTGTCCTCCCCTTAAAAGGTGTGCGAGAAATCAAGTAAGTGTTCTATTCTCAATTTACCATTGGTTTGTTTCTCCACACTTATTCAATTGGTCTAAAGAAATTTCTCACTCCAACTCTCTTTTGCTTCATTACATATGCATGTGGCTACCTCTCATGGTGATTTTATTTGTGTCATGGCATTGCATAGATGGAGATGAGCTCTCTATGCAAAGTGTGCTAGTTTGATGTAAGTGATTCTCTTGTGTGTTTGAGAGGCAAGTCTTGTAAGCATGGTTTTTTGATGAGTGCTTGAGAGAGGAGGAGTTTGGATGTATTATGGGTATTCTTATGGGGAGAAGGTGAATGCTATTCCACAAATTGCATATTTCATTTGATGCACGGGATTGGGTTGCATAATCGTTGATGGTGTTCAAGTGTCCAAAGTGTATATAGAGTAAGGGGGTTTTCAAAGTGTGTTGCTTGAGTAGGTGTGTGCAAGTGTTATTTTGATTGGTTTCCTTCTCCACTCCCAAAATAAGGTGGTGCCCCAAGTAGTGTGCGTACCTCTTTACGAACATTTTGTGAGGGTAGGCCCATTGGTTTGGGTTTAGAGGCCCCATTTCAAAAAGCTTGCCCTCATAAAGTGGTGCCCCCACTGAGGAACATATTTCCAAGTTACCTTCAAATTTTTTAGTGATGAACAATGGAGTTTGCATCTATCCATTTCATTTTGCACAACACATTAGAGTAAATGTTCACATAGATAGAAAAGTATTTTTCCAACAACGCATTGTTTTTATGTTTGGTGAAGAAAGACTTAGAGAAATACTGGCATCACCCAATCCAATTATACTTCCAATCATGAATTATGAAACTTCTTTTGATGTTCACATTTTCATTTTGTTTAAAAGGCAGAAACAAGGAGTGGTGAAGGGGTGCTCAAGGGCCATATGAAGGAACGAGGTCTTCAAACCAACAACGAGGAGTAGCACATGAATCATGATCAAAACAATGAACCTTTTAGGCCTATTGCTCGGCAATCCATTCATATAATCATTGCAACTAAGTTTAGGTTTCAATCTATCATAAGGAGAATATTTGGATCCACTCGCCTCAATGAAATCAATGCTTCAATTAATCCATTTATTCTACCTATGATAAAGTACAAATTAACAATGGATGTGTACATCTTCATTTTAATGTAATCAGATTTATAGTGTCAACAATCTTGTGCGGCCCGTAAGAGAAAAGTTTCTTTTTTTTATAAAAAATCAAAAAGTCTAAACAAAATGTCAAGTTCTTTTCCCACATTCTATGCAAGAAGTGGGGAAGATGCGCAAGAGTTTCTTGACAACTTGGAGATGGCACATCTCATATCGGGGAGAGATGAAGAGGAAGTAAAGCTACGAGCCTTCCCGTTGGTTCTAAACGCAGAAGCTAAATCATGGTATGAGACCTTGCAACCCCAAATCAAGTCCAACTGGGAGAGACTGCGAGCAAGCTTCCTCTCCAAGTTCGGGCAAGGTGATACTTCTGAAGGACTATGGAAATGTCTTATTGGACATAAGCAGGTATCACTTGAAGACTATCCCTCTTATGAAGCAACCTTTGTCAATCTATGGGGTAGGTGGGAGGCTACATTAGAAAATCATGGTGGTGCACCTAACTTTCTAAAAACAGATAGATTCATGGTTGTCTTGTATCCACTTTTAAAGGCTAAAGTAGAGCTAAAATTCCCATCCACCTTCGAAGAAGCACGTGAGGTAGCCATCATCAAGTTTAGAAAACTACACTTCCAAGCACATAGAGCAAGGGGTTTGAATGAAGTGAGTGAGAGGGAGTCTTCACAAACCATGGAAGCACCAATTAGGGCCCCTCTTGCACAATCTTCACAAATAGGAGATAACTCTCAACAAGAGGTTTTACAAAGGCTAACTCAACAGCTTGAGAACCTCACTCTGAATCTAGTACAGGGCCTACCTCAACAACGACAACCAAGAGAAGGGAATCGCAATCAGCGAAGACAAGCTCAAAAGTTGCGATGTTGGAATTGAAATGAAATGGGCCATGGAATGTACAATTGTCCACATCCAAGGCGACTTCCGGGAGACATATATCCCCCTAGACTGCCTCCTCTCACTGTGCAGCAAGAACTAGCTCAAGGCTCACAAATCCTTCGTCGACCACCACCACCAGCAAATATGCCTCCTGTCCCACATGAGGAGGAAGAAAGAGGAGTCAACATCATCAAGCTAGAAGAGGTAATAGATGAGCATACTCTAAACTTTGATGTTATGCCGGCAGAAAAACGCACAAGAGCACATGATAAGGATGAAGACATGAGAAGTGAAGGAACAAATTCAACCAGAAGGGATAAGAAAAAGAAGTCAAAGATGGAAGAAGCTGAAAGTAGCAGGAAGAAAAGATCAAGGCGAAGGGAAATTGGTATCAACGACTTCCCATTGGGAAAGGAGCTAGAGCCCTACAACATCCTGGAGGATTTACAAACCCAAAAGCCAAACATTTCATGGCCTCAACTTCGACACCTATCAGCCAAAGTAAGAAGGCAATGGCCAAAGTTGGTAAGTACAAGAATTCCAAAAAAGAAAGCAAATCTTTCCATTAAGGTTGTGGCCTCAAAGCTACAAAAATATGTGGAACCCATTGTGGATGCTTACATAAGGGGTAAAAAGGTGTCTAATGTATATGTTGATGATGGAGCTCAAATGTGTGTGATCACGGAAAAATCAATGAACAGGTTAGGTCTTGAAATTACAAAGTCCTCTAATTGTCAAGCTAGGCTAGCCAACAACTCAAGTGTGAAGTGTTTGGGGATCATTGAAAATGTAAAAGTCTTTGTATGTAACATAGATGCACGAGTGGATATGTATGCCATGTCAGCTAAGGGGGAGGGCTATCCCATCATCCTAGGGAGGCCTTGGCTCATTGCTGTGAATGCAGATCAAAAATGGGGAAGTGGTTGTTTGATTCTTAAGAAGGGTCAACCAGTGGTGTATGATTTGAGAGAAGGAAAGCAACTAGATATCAACTATGAAACCACGGCAGATGAAGAGAGCGAGGAGGAGAGTCCTTACTCAAGTGATGAGGAAGCATCAACCAGTGCATCAACTAGTGAAGAGGAGTCTTCTTTAGAGGTAATGGGAATTGTATTCAACGCCAACACCCAAGATGTTTCTGTAGAAGAAAAGCCAACAGACAATCACACACGAGGGGATGAAAGATGCCACCACCTTGAAGAAGGATTTGAGAAGATGCTTGCAAAAGATCTTACTTGTGAGGAGAAGAGGTCCTACATCAATATGTTAAGGAGGTATCCCAATTTGTTTATCACTGACTACTCACAAATAAGAGGTGTAGATGTAATAGAGTATCGAATTGAATTGAAACCAGGGACCAAACCCGTGGCTCAAAAGTTAAGGCGACTAGGATCTGTGCAACAAAAGCCTCTCCTACAAGAAGTGAATCGACTCTTGAAGGCTGGCTTCATCTATCCAGTATCCAACTCCGAATGGGTATCACCTATTGTAGTCACTCCCAAGAAGAATGGTAAGTGGAGAGTCTGCGTGGATTACAAACCCCTCAACGCTGCGACAAAGAAGGACCACTTCCCTCTCCCTTTCCAAGATGAAATTTTGAATGAAGTAGAAGGTCACGAATGCTACACTGTGTGTGATGGGTATTCAGGATATTTTCAAATTAGAATAGCAGAAGAGGACCAACCAAAAACCACCTTCATCACACCTTGGGGATGTTTTGCATTCAGAGTAATGCCTTTTGGGCTCACCAATGCTCCTAGCACCTTCATGAGATTCACAATATTTGTATTTCAGCCATTCTTTGGAAAATCTATAAGAGTCTTTATGGATGATTTCTGTATTTATTTATGGATGATTTCTGTATTTATAGTTGTAGATCACTTCACTACCAAAAGGTTGAAGAGGGGCTTAAGAGGCTCCATCAATTTGGGGGACAACTCAACCCAGAGAAGTGTCATATCGGTGAATCTCAGGTGGTTTTGCTAGGCCATGTGGTTTCTTCACAAGGAATTCAAGTGGATCCCTCTAAAGTAGAGGCCCTTTTGTCATTATCTCCACCAAAAACAACTAAGGAGCTAATGACCTTCAATCACAAAGTGAGGTACATGTCTCGCTTCATCCATCTCCTAGCAAAAGCCATCGTCCCTTTGCATAGGTTGGCAAACCAATCTACATTTGAATGGGGGAGGGAACATGCAAAATGTTTTGAGGAAGTGAAGGGCATTCTTAGCTCTCTCCCAATTCTAATGCCACCAGATCCAAAGGAGACCTACTATGTCACTCCAAGTGTAGTTTTTGAAGCAATTGGTGTTGTTTTGATGCAAAAAGATCCTAAAACATCATACATGAGGCCGATCTATTTTGCAAGCAAGGTGATGACTCCGGCCGAGAAGGGATACACTGAAATGGAGACAGTGGTCTTTGCAATCTTGTTTGCGGTAAGGAAGTTTCGATCGTATCTTTGTATCTTCTCCCTGTGCCATTTGTTTTTCTCACCTTAGAGCACAATCTACCATATGTAGTACAACGCATGAGCCTCTCATCTAGAATAGCAAAGTGGGTGCTTGAACTCCAAGAATTTGAATACACTTTCCTTGTAGAAGATAGCACAAGAGCAGGACTTGCAGACATTCTCACCTACAAAGTGAGAGAAAGGAAAGGATCACGACTACAAAGAGAGGAAGGCTCAAAACAGTTCAAAGTGAAGGAGATTGATAATGCCCATACTTTATGCTTTGACGGAGCTTATCAACGCCAACAAGACAAAGCAGCAGGGGGGATCGTCATTTTGAACCCACAAAAGGAGGTAATGGTTAGAAAAGGTATCACTCTACCCAATGTTCACTCCAACAATGAGGCTGAGTATGCTGCTCTAACCCTTGGGTTAGAAGAATGCAAAGAATTAGGCATACAAAGACTTATTATAAAAGGTGATTCTTTGCTAGTAGTCATGCAAATCCAAGGGACTTGGAAGTGCAAGAATCGTACATTGTTTGAGTGGCTTAGTAGTGTAAGAGCTTTGATGAAGCGTTTTAAAGCAACACAGGTACAACACATTATGAGAACTCATAACAAGGAAGCAGACTTACTCGCAAATGAAAAGCTTCAAATGGCGGTAGGAGGTGTGAAACTATATGAACCCAAATATCAAGGTCAAGAGGAGCTAAAAGACATTATCTTCTTTCTACAAGCAGGTGAGTGTCCCAAACACTTAGACAAGGTGCAAAGACATAGACTAGTTAAGAAGGCCACACCTTACCAGTTGATCGGGGATGATTTATATCACAAAGGGAAAGATTTGGTCTTGAGGAGAGTACCAGGTGTGCAAGAGATAGAGAAAATTCTTCTTTCATGTCATGATGATGTCTGTCAGTGGTCACTTTTCTCAAGATATTACAAGTAGGAAGATTTTTCAAGCAGGGTTATTTGGCCGATCTTACATCGTGATGTCCAATATTGGTGTAAGGCATGTAAGGCATGTAAGCCATGCCAAATTGTTGGGGATAGACAACTAACATATGAGCCTCGAGTCCCAATAATATCTTATGGCCTTTTGAAAAGTGGGGTGTGGATGCAATAGGTCCCCTACCTCGTACTTCTACAGGGAAGGTTTTCATCATCATGGGTGTTGACTACATGACACGATGGGCGGAAGCAACAAGCACAACTCGAATCACAGCTGAAGAGGTATCAAAGTTTATTTTTGACCATATTTGTAGTAGGTTTGGAACACCCCTAGAAATCTTATCAGATCGAGGCCCGGGTTTTAGGGCTGACCTTCTGAATGATCTCTTGAGGAGGTTAAAAGTGAAACACCTGCATTCCACACCCTACTATCCTCAATGTAATGGATTGGTGGAAAAAGTGAATGGAATGATATGTAAGATCATTTCTAAGCAGGTTGTGGACCGGCCTAATAATTGGGATCGCCATTTGACAACTGCTCTTTGGGCGTATAAGACATCTTTCAAGGTATCTACCCAATTCACCCCTTTTCATCTAGTTTATAGACCGGAGGCACTTCTCCCCATTGAGGTAGAGCTCTCAAGCTTGCGCGTTCTTGCAAGAGTGGCAAAAAAACCAAAAGAGGAGATTATGCGGCAAGTGCATGAGTTGGTTGAGAAAGGCATGGTTAGGCCTAGCTCATCTCCATTATTAGTGCAAAAGAAATATGGCACGTATCGTATGTGTGTCGACTATAGAGCACTAAATAGGATCACTATTGAGTGGCATAAAATGGTAACCATCTTTTTGCAACATTTTTCAGCCTACTCAATGTCCTCTTCCTCATATGTGTATATATTTTTCTACGCTATTAAGTTATCTAGAGTAAATTCCCCCTCTTCGTTTAACCTTTGTGGCGACACATACATTGTACTCTTCCCAAAAATGTCACCTTAGTCATATATTTATATTACCACCCTTTTCTTTTTTGCTTTGTAAATAAAAGTAAGCATACAATAACCAACTATCTATCCCCAAATCCATCTTCCATCCCATATAGATAAATTACCATGGAAAATCAACTCTCCACTTGTCTTTACCAAAGATTATGGTCCATCTCTACAAGTCTTCTATGCCCCCTACATACGTGGCCCAATATCTCTTAAGAATATACATATAGTTTTTCTCCTTTCAAAAAGACTCAAATTGTATATTCTTTTCACAAGCAAATAATATTGGGCCCTCCTCTATTTGTTTAAGCATCATACCCTTTTGAAAACGCATGATTCCCCTTGGATGCATACAAGCAAAGGGCCCATACAAGAAGACTTGGAAGCGAAAGGTTCCCTAGCCTAGTGTGGACCTTCCAAACCAAATTCCTTGGTGCATGGGCGTGAAGAATAATCCAAATTCATATCAAACATGTTGAGAAGGTCAAATTTTCCTTTTGAAGCATGTCATTCCGAGCTACAGGTAAAAAGTTATGGTCAAAATAGTGTAAATCTGTCAAATTCTCAGCAACAGGGAACTGTAAATCAAGTAAATCAAGAGGGTGAGATCTTATTTTTCCCCTAATCATCTTCTAGAATAGAAATGAGTGTTCAAGATCACTTGCATGTGATGGGACCAACCTAAAGATGCTTTCTAAATGACAAGACTGACAAGTTGAGATACCCCGCAGGAGCCACCCGTAGGGCCTCATGGTGGGGCCCACCTACATTATGCACCCCTATGGAGCCTTCACGGTATAAAATGGTATTTTTGGTGAATAAATAGTCCCTTTTATGTCCAATATTCAATTAGTGGTCAAAGGACACTTAATTAGGGCTAATCACTCACCTTAATTAAGTGTAGCATAATCCCACTCCCACACAACTATAAATAGCCCCCCTTGGAGAGACTCAAAGACACACACCTATATTTTCAACTTCATGTTGTTTCTTGATCAATAGTAGAGAAAACCCCAACTCTCCCTCTTTCACATCCTCCCTCCTAACCCTCCTCTTTGGAGAAAGTGCAACTCTGTCCTCCACTCTTTCTACTCTACAATCTCTTACTCCATCAACCCAATAAATCATTTGTAGCACCTCAATAACTTGTAAATACATCATGATCTCTCTCATGGTTATGTTAATGATCATTAAATCATCTTCAAAAATTTCAAGTGTCCCAATTCTTGATGGTTAGCCAGCGTCTGTCCTCCCCTTAAAAGGTGTGCGAGAAATCAAGTAAGTGTTCTATTCTCAATTTACCATTGGTTTGTTTCTCCACACTTATTCAATTGGTCTAAAGAAATTTCTCACTCCAACTCTCTTTTGCTTCATTACATATGCATGTGGCTACCTCTCATGGTGATTTTATTTGTGTCACGGCATTACATAGATGGAGATGAGCTCTCTATGCAAAGTGTGTTAGTTTGATGTAAGTGATTCTCTTGTGTGTTTGAGAGGCAAGTCTTGTGCGCATGGTTTTTTGATGAGTGTTGAGAGAGGAGGAGTTTGGATGTATTATGGGTATTCTTATGGGGAGAAGGTGAATGCTATTCCACAAATTGCATATTTCATTTGATGCACGGGATTGGGTTGCATAATCGTTGATGGTGTTCAAGTGTCCAAAGTGTATATAGAGTAAGGGGGTTTTCAAAGTGTGTTGCTTGAGTGGGTGAGTGCAAGTGTTATTTTGATTGGTTTCCTTCTCCACTCCCAAAATAAGGTGGTGCCCCAAGTAGTGTGCGTACCTCTTTACGAACATTTTGTGAGGGTAGGCCCATTGGTTTGGGTTTAGAGGCCCCATTTTTAAAATCTCGTCCTCACTATCATGAATAGGCTTCTTGTTCCACGGGTAGAAGACCTATTTGATAAGCTACACGCGTCAACCTACTTCAGTAGGATTGACCTAAAAAGTGGCTACCATCAAATAAGGATAGTTGATGAGGACATTGTAAAGACCACGTTTTGCATTACGTTTGGTCTTTACGAGTACATTGTCATGCCTTTTGGCTTGACCAATGCACCATCCACATTTAACCGCCTGATGGAGAAGCTATTCAGGCCTCACTGAACCTTTATTGGAGTGATCTTTGATGATAGAATCATCTACTCTAGCTCATTAGAAGAACACAAGCAACACCTCTAGGTAATATTCAAGTTTTATAAGAGAATAAACTTTATATTAATCAAAAGAAAAGTGAATTTTTCTTACAAGAGATTCAGAATTTGGGTCACATTATATCTCAAGATGGATCCATCAAAGCTAGAGGTAATAAAAGGATAACCTAATCCAAGGAATCTGCATGAACTAAGAAGATTTATAGGTATGTGTGCATACTATAGACGCTTCATAGAAAAGTTCTCACAAATCACGAGACCATTACATGGCCTAAAAAAGAAAAACATTAGGTATGCATGGCCAACAAGGAGAAAAATGCTTTCAAAAAAATTTGAGAGACGTTATGGTGGGTGATGGCGTGGGCAGCAGGCCATGGCTTGTGCAGGTGCAGAAACAAGAGACAGAGAGAGAGAGAGAGAGAGAGAGAGAGAGAGAGAGACACGCAACTTATTCTGACTAAAAAACATGAAAAATAGTTGAACTAAAAAGCTTCATTGTCAACAAAATATATCTGAGATTCGGTGTCTCCCTCAATCACATGAATTTTTATTTTTACCCTTTTGAAAGCATCTATTTGAAGGATGATTTGTTTTACTGCAGTGAACACAAGGATTCTTCTTGAAACAAGCTTTTCTCTTATGATTATTGCGCCCACAAATGGTACAAGATCTGGTACCAATGGATGGTCGATATGAAGTTGAGGTAGAAGCACAATTATTGACTGCATAGCACTGGAAATATTAGAAGAACTAATGGGGGGATACTGCATTGGAGACTATATATGCACTAGGAAGAATAGAAGAATTGGTACGGAGTACCCTTTGTTCTTCTTCCTGCGATGAATTGATAATACCATCCAAAAAGGGCAGCGGATCTTTCTCCTATTAAACAGTAACAATCTGATGGAGAGGCAAAATTTTAACAAAAAGGCTATGAGATCTTCTTCTGGTATTAGGGCTTTGACATAAACAAGTTGAGCTTTAGTACTCTTCAGCCGGTTAACTAAAGATGTAATACTTTCATCAGCACGCATAGCAAGAGAGTCCAACTCCATATTTAGACTCATCATTGAATACTTAGCTTTAGCAGCAAAAACCTTGTCTAGCTGTATCCAAGAAACATTGGCAAATTGCATGTCATCAAAATAATGAGTAAAATCATCTTCAAGAGATGTCGGAATAATACCTAGTTCTTGCTCGTCCTTGCGTTGTTGCTCGGCAGATAGCACTCTAGTAATCGCAGCGGATGTGCCTGCTTTGTTGGTTGATATTGTCTAGACAATGCTCCACAAATTCTTGCGCATTAGATAGCTCTTCACTTTGATTTACCAGGTGTGGAAGCCAAATCCGTTGAATTTATCCACCTTTGATGCCATATTTGATATGCCAATGATAGCTTGGTCCTATTTGCTATGCTTGTGAAGGCAAGTTATGACCGTGAACCTTGGTTAATAGAATTGTGAATTGCCTTTTAACACATCAGTGAATCCGTAGCATAAAATAACGAAACCTTCAATGCCGCTTTAAAGATTCGGCAGCAACAATAGAATTTCATTCAATAGCCCATTTGCAGCTGCTTAAGCTTGAAAATAAGCCTCCAACATCACTTGCTAATTTATTATGAGCACCGAGCATCAAGCACAAAACTGCAGTGTGTGAAATCCCTCTTGCTTAAAGCCCCACAAATCAAATAAGGTGGACACTTGAGTACAATGTGAAATATCAATAAAAACCAAAATGACCTCTGCATGCAGCAATGGCACAGAACGACAGGACAAAGCAGATATGTTCTTAAGACGGGTTGTAGAGGCCGAATTGGCAAGGCTTGCAGGGTCAAGATGTTGTCAGCATGCCAAGACGACCATGTTGACACTGAATTTTCTCGCTTTGATGCAGGTCGACAGACTCACTTCCCCCTTTACAAGCGACCGCTCCTGCACCATGGCGACTCCAGCCAACGTCACCAAGAGGCTCTGATACTAGTGTTGAGAGCCAATTATGGTGGGTGATGGCATGGGCATGCCACAGCTTGTGCAGGTGTATGAGAGAGAGAGAGACAGAGAGAGACAGAAAGAGAGTTGATGCTCAGCAAGAGAAAAACACGCTATGATGATATATTTTCTTGTGAGTCCATGCAAACTCCACATAGACTAGACTTTTATCTGCATACTATAAGGGGTAATTCCCACAGGGAGGGCTTGACACCTAACAAAAAGCTTAATGAGAAGCTTAGCTCTCAAATTGTGCTTACACTGCAGGATCTCTCAAAGCCATTTCAGGTCCAATGTGACGCCTGTGGTGATTGCCTTGGAGCTGTTTTGCTTTCAAGAAGGGAACACCATAGCCTATGAAAGTTGAGCAAGCTCTAGGGATATATGATAAGGAACACCTAGAAGTTATACATGCTTTAGACTCATGGAAGCACTATTTATTGGGGACTCCTTTCATTCTACAAATGGATCATCAAAGCCTTAAGTACTTCATGACGCAGACCAAGCTCTCCGACAAACAAATGAGGTGGGAAAATTTCCTTTCGCAATTTCATTTTCATATTTCTCATATTCATGGCAAGCATAACCAAGTCGCCGATGTACTCTCAAGATGACCAAGAGTGAATGCGGTATCCATAGCAAGTCACAATGATCTGTCTTCTATGATAGATGAGTACGCTATCGATCTCGATTTTAGAGATGTGAATTCAGTCCTTGCACTAGGGAAGAAGGAAGAACCATTTACCCTACAATATGGTTATCTTCTCTATGGCAATAGACTATTCGTTACTAACTCATTGCATAGTAATCTCATCCGACACTATGTGTTACTAATTCACTATGGTCTACCCTAAAAGGGACAGAAACATACTTCTATTGGCTTGTCATGAAAGCAAACATACAAGAGTATGTTTCAAAATGTGTGGTATGCCAAAAGACGAAGTTTGATAGAGGGAAGAAACCTAGATTGCTTCAACCTTTGCCAATCCCTAATTCATCGTGGGAGAGCATATCCATGGATTTTATCTTTGGATTGCCCAAGTCTATCCAAGGGAATACAAGAAAATGGACGATACTAGACAGGTTTAGCCAACAAGCACATTTTATACCTGTCAAAAAGACTATCAAGGGCCATCAAATGGCAACCCTCTTTATATCACAAATCTTCAAGTACCACGGCTTGCCAATGTCCATAGTGTCGGATAGAGATCCTAGAATGACCAGTAATTTGTGGAAGGGTCTCTTTGAGAATTTAGGTACAAGCCTATATTTATTTTCGGCCTATCACCCGCAAATGGATGACCAAAGTGAAATAGCTAACCTAAAAATTCTTGATCTACTAAAAGCTTATGTCACAAAAGCAGATCAAAAGTCCCAATGGGAGAAGTACTTACCTTTAGTGGAGTATTCTTACAATAACACTGCACATACTTCCACGGCAAAATCACCCTTTGAGGTGATAGAGGGAAGATTAAAAACTCCCCTGCTACTCAAGGTACATGGGAAGATCTTCATTGCAGATGAATATAGCCAAGACCTACAATAATATTTTCAAAAGATTAAGGATGCTATACCCATCTCTCAGCAAAGGCAAAAGGTTGTTGCTGATAGGCACAGAAAAGCCCTAGCCTTTAAACAAAATTATTGCATCTTTTCTAAGTTTCCCAAGGCTCAATTAAGGCACACGATAGGCAAGAATCCTACAGGACACCGAAAGTACTATGGTAGTGAGGCGGTCCAGGGTGGGCAACAAGAAGAGCGGCCTCTACACACCCTTCATGGCTCCCGTGCTTCTCAACACAAACACAACCAAGAAAAATCCCTAGCCAAACCCAACTTAAAAAGGGCACAACCTAGTTATGGATGCAAACTAGGACGCAAGAGAGTTTCCTCAGAATTAAGGGATACATGCAAAACACACACAAACAAGCAACAAATTTCTATAGAAGGAGGAGAGAAAGAGCCATTGAGAGAGCAGAGAGAGATGGAGAGTGAGGTTGCTCAAACAATTGTCTTGCAATTCGAGAGGCGAAAGAACACCTTGCTACACTGTCAAAGAGCGTGCATGGATACTACACCAACACGTGCTCAACACTTTGTCAACACACACATCGTCTTAGGTTGCGGGAGACCTCTCACCACTCAAACCTCTTACAGTGAACTAGTATTAGGCAATAACAAGCACCCAAAACACTTAATCTCACAAGCTCAACTGAGAAATTGCGGCATACACATCACCTCAAATCTTTGACTGGTATTGCACAACCGGATGGAATATGAATTGGAGACAAAATCACACCTTTGGAGCACCAAGACCTCACATTTATTGATGACTGTAAGGATAGGTACAATGGTGGCCTGATGTGAAACTCTCACACTCTCTCACTTTAAAAATGTAGCATCAATGCTATAGTGCACTAAAGTGTGAATCTCACACTATAGCGTCTACAACCAAGTCTTCCCTCACGCCTCTAGTGCTAGAATGCTATCTATATGTATTTACAATGAAGGGAAGGGGTCTATTTATAGGTTGGTGATCACTTATTTGGATTTTGGCTAATTTGAATTACACACTAACAAATTGAGCTTAGCATTTTTTGAATTTTCAAAATGGAGTGGTCCTTTCTTATCTCCTTGAGTCACATGCATGTGGGCTCAAGAGAGAGAGCATTATTAGTGATGGTGAATGAAAAAGGAGAGGAAAAAAAAGAGGGAGAAAGAGAGCTCTACCACTACTTATCCTTACTTCCTTGAGGTGAGGTTCTTTTCTCATTAGGGTTATTGTTAGTAGGTTAGTGATTATGATTACAATGAGGTGCACACAAGGTGCATGACAATGGAAAAATTCCTTAAGAAGGTATTGAAAATTAGGGAGATAGATGGAATCAGAGAGGAAGTTCACCTAGTGACATCGGTGGACGAAACGTCAATGTGAGAGAGTCGCGATTGATGGTGACGTTGCGTCAATTTGAAGACTTCAAGGTCCTCTTGCTGAAAATCCTTCATTTGCAGAGATAAATCATATCCAATTTGCTATTTTTATGTAATTTTCATGATGGTGAGGAGGGAATGTGAATATGGGAGTAGGTATAGAGATATATGAGAGTATGTGTGTGTATCATGGAAGCTATGGTGAAGAGAGGGAATGAGGATGATGAAGAAGGTGATAAGAGTCATGGAATATGTAGGTTTGGGTGTGAGAAGGAGAGGGAGGAGTGTGTATGAGTGAGTAGGTGTGTGGAAGGGTGAGAGAAAATAGGAAGACTTTTGGGTGTATGAGGTGGCCATTTTGAAGTCGGCCCTTAAATTTATGTAAAATCGCCCTTGAATCCAAAAATTCTAAGAAAAATACTTCAGCTTACGAGGTACATTTTCTCTGTTGGACATATCCTCAGATTTGGAGCAGAAGAGCGTGCAAAAATTCGAGCAAAAAGCTATCCCTCTAGCACCTCATAAGGCTTGAAGTGGGCCACTATTTGATTCTTTTTCCTTTGTAGCTTCCAAGTGAACCCCCCATACATCAACCATGACCTAATTTTGCCAAGGAGCTTGCACAGATGTATGGTATAGGATAAGTATCAAGTATGATATATATTTGTGGGTCAAGAAGATAGGTTAGCTAGTCATGGATCTTATGAAGAAATGGACACATGGGATGCATGGTGGCAACTAAAAATATAAGTGAAAAAATAAGAGGAGGAAAATCATGAGGGAAGGGACTCTCAATTATTCTCTAGTTTGAGTGATTTATGGAATTTAATTGACGATGTGAATATTTATCTGGGAGGAATGGAAAAAATAAGATAGAGCCGATAAGGTGATTGGTGAATTTTTATGGTGAAGTTGCACAAAGTTTTTTCAAGGTTTATGTGAGTAGAGCTTAAGGGATAGAATGATAGTAAAACATGTATAAGGAATGACACGCAATGGAAGCTAGCATACTTAGGCCTGATAACGCATACCTAGGAATATACATTTACATAAATACAAAAAATTGAAAAAAAACCTTTATACTTAGGTCCTTTATTGATGGATAATATTTACATGTAAAGAGGACCGTAATATTATAAATTCATTTTTTGTCTCCTAGCCCAATGACACGCTCAATGATTTAATAAAAAATATGATAAAAACCCTAATCGCACACACGCTATTTACAATGAAAAAGCGAGTCTAGTCATTGTGCTAGGGTGTTTTTGTGGGGTGAAGTGGCTTCTTAAAAGATTTTATGAGAGCCGAAAAAACGGCTATCATTTAGCCCCCCCCCCCCCCCCCCCCCCCCTTCCCCCCCCAGATGATGGTACATTCATGTACCATCAAAAGACATATCTTCCAATGAGACTGTTTTTTCATCCTTTGTGATATTTGGTGCCTCAATCGAACCTTCATCTTGTAGTGCCAAGCTCAAAGATTTACATGGTATTGTAGCTATTCGATGCTCTTGTAGATCCTCTGGTAGAACGCGATGCAAGTAGGGATTTAGTCGATACCCATTCACCTTCTTGGGGTTCTCCTTGCCATCCAAATCCATGAGTTGATAATAGCATGAGTAGTAGGCCTTCTTTACAATGTAGGGGCCCTCCCATCTAGTATTGAACTTCACATCAAAGCGATTGTCAAGGCGATTATCGTACCTTAGCACCAAATCTCCTTCCTTGATCCCTTTATCTTTCATCTTTTTGTCGAGCTTGTCCTTTATTTGTGTAGCCTTTCTTTTATTGCACTCATAAGCCACCTCCCATTTCCATTCTAGTTCTGCTAGGGTGAGAAGACGATCTTCCCATGCTGCTTCTTCTCCTTGTGCCACCTTTCCATGAAGTCGCATCGTTGGAATGTTTATCTCGATGGGTTGCAAAGCTTCTTGACGCTAGACTAGGTGGAAGGTTGTGAACTCTGTTGCTTCCTTGCAGATAGTCCAATAGGCCCACAATGCTCCATCCAAGAAGTCATCCCATAGCTTTCTCTTGTCCTTTACCATCTTCCGGATGATTCCTACAATGATACCATTAGCCTTCTCTACCAAACCATTTGACTAAGGATAGTAGGGTGTGCTATGCTGATGTAGAATGTGAAGCTCATCACAAACTTCTGTGAGCAACAAGCCCTTCCTAAATCCTGGACCATTATCAGAGACAATCTCCAAAGGTGTGCCAAATCTGCAACAAATGTGAGTGTACACAAACTTGCTAACTATCCTAGCATTGACTCTTGCCACACTTTGAGCTTCCACCCACCTAGTCATGTAGTGTATGGCCAACAAGATATAAAGTTTTCCATTCTTAGTTCTAGGCAATGGACCCATAGCATCAATGCCCATTTTTCAAATGGACCATGTGCAAGGACTAATTGACGTGGACCATGCAACAGGTGCTTGTTTCCATTAATCTGACAATTGTGGAAGATTTTACACCAATGTTGAACATCAATGTGCAAGCTTGGTCAAACATACCCGGCAAGCAAAATCTTTTTCGCAGTGAGTTCCTGTGCAAAATGACCACCACACGTTTCCTCATGCAAACCTTCAAGAATGGATGGAATCTCCTTGGTTGTCTGTATTCTCCTGCAAACTTGATCTTTTCCTCTTTGGTAGAGGGCACCTTCCAAAAACAAATACGAACTTTCCTTCTTAATGAGCCTCCTCTTTTGAGCCTTTGGGAATCCCTTTGGAAACTCGCCCTCTAAAATGTAGCTCACAATGGGAGCCAATGACTCTATCCCCCGGTACTTTGGTTGCTTTATCTCACTGATGCTGCCATGATGACCTGCACTTCACTCTCAACACATACAACAGCTTTTTGGGCAAGCAAATCAGCATCTTCATTTTGTTTCCTAGGAATATGATACAATTGTATTTCTTCAAATTGATTGAAGAGTCTACGGATGGCATGAACCTTTTGCCTTAGCCTTTCATTCTTACAAGCCCAAATACCTAGAATTTGCTTCACAATAAGAATTGCATCCCCTTTTACCATGAGATGACGTATCTTTTGAGTAACACACATCTGCAAACCATTAACTAGTATGTCATATTTTGCTTCATTTTTGCTCTTGGAACCGGGCAAATTCACATGCTCTTTCATAACAACCTCACCATTTGAATCAAGCAACACAAGCCCTCCCCGTGCTTTTCATGTAGCCTTCTTAAATGATCCATCAAAGAACAAGGTGAATGCATTAGGTAAATGCCTCGGTGGTGGTAAGGGTAGGTTTTTTACCTCAGGCACCTTGATGTCCCTTTCATGCACTCTATAGGTGAGAATCCCTGCTAATTGTGCACGCACACTATCTTCTTTGAAAGAGTATTGGAACTCTTGCAATTCCATGCTCCATTTTGAAATCCTGGGACTTAGTGTCATTTGAGATGACACCCAAGGAAACAAGTTTTCAGCAATGATTACGATAAAGGGTTTTGGCAAGAGGTAGGATCTAAACTTCCTCAATGCAAAGACAAGAGAAATCATCATAGATTCTTCTTCTAAGTAATTCTTTTCAAGTGCATTCATGACCCTACTAGAAAAGTAGACAGGCCGCATCCTAGTGCTATGAGGATCTTGCTGCAATAATACTGCACCCAATGTCTCCCTACCCACACTTGAGCTAACAAAGAATGTAAATTCCCAACATGGAGGCATGAGTGTCGGTAGTTCCGCGAACACAATTTTAATACAAGAAAAGTACTCTTCAAGATCATCAGACCATACAAACTCTACATGTTGTATCAACTTTTGGAGGGGGTGAAGTAACTCCAATGCCAAGTGAATGAAGCGTGACATGTACTTCACCTTTTGAATAAATGAAATTACCTCCTTAAGACTCTTTGGTGATGGTAGCTCAGTGAGAGCTTTTGCCTTTGCTGGATCCACCTCAATGCCTTTGGAAGAAACTTTGTGACCAAGCAAGATCATTTCATCCTCACCCATGTGGCACTTGTCGGGATTGAGTTGACCTCCCATATCATATAGCTTCTTCAAGCCTTCTTCTACCTTCTATAGATGCAATGATTTAGAGCTATAGATGCAAAAATCATCTATGAATACTCTAATAGACTTCCCAAAGAATGCTTGAAACACCATGTTCATGAATCGTTGAATTGTTGCTGGAGCATTTGTCAAACCAAACAACACGACTCTAAAAGCATAACAAGACCAAGGGGTGATGAAGGTTGTTTTTAATTGATCGTCCAATGCAATACCTATTTGAAAGTAACTAGAGTAGCCATCATATACCGTGTACTTTTCTTTACCTACTACCTCATTAAGAATCTCATCTTGAAATGGGAGGAGAAAGTGGCCCCTTTTTGTTGCCTCTTTGACTGGACAATAATCGACACATACCCTCCACTTTCCATTCATTTTTGGAGTGACCACAACTGGAGAGACCCACTCAAAATTCTCTACGGGGTAGATGAGCCCTGCTGCTAGAAGATTCCTCACCTATTTGAGTAGTGCTTGATCTTTGATGACTCCTAAGCTTCGTAGCTTTTGTGCTTTAGGTTTGGCCTCTGGCTTTATCTCAATCTTGTGTTGAATGTCATCCACTCCATGTACATCTGTGTAATCTTTAGCAAAAAGCCTAGGAAACTTTCTTAGCACACTTTTGAACTCCTCTCTTTCCTCCCAAGTAAGAGTCTTTGACAACATACCATCTAGCATTTGTGCTTTAGGTTTGGCCTCTGGCTTTATCTCGATCTTGTGTTGAATGTCATCCACTCCATGTACATCTGTGTAATCTTTAGCAAAAAGCCTAGGAAACTTTCTTAGCACACTTTTGAACTCCTCTCTTTCCTCCCAAGTAAGAGTCTTTGACAACATACCATCTAGCATTTCTTCATCATACAAACTTTGGTTCTCTTGGGGGCCTACCTCTTCTAAACCTTGGAAAGATGTCTCTCTGTTATTTGGCCTAAAATTTACACCCATGACTTCAATGGATAACTCCTCCTCTATAGTGCTACCACTGCTTTCTTCTTTCGAGGTTTCCTCGGTGCAATCATCCCCGCTTTCACTTTGAGAAGACTCCTCATGGAGCTCCGCTTGACGTTGCTCCTTCATGTCAAAGACAACCTTCTTGTGATTGTCATTTCTGCAAATCAACTTTCCACTTTCCCACTCCTGCAAAGCACACATTCTCATTAGCCACGGTCTACGTAGGATAAATGGATAGTCATTTCCCTTTGTAGACATAACATAGAAATCAACAGCCTTCTTAATGCCGAAAGCTTCCACAGAAACATTCTTACAAACTCCCAAACTCTTATCCTTGCTATTATTTTCCATTTTCACTTTGATTTTAGGCTCTCATGAATGTGCATACCTAGTCTCGGCATAAGGCCCTTTGTCATGATGCAAATTTTTGCGCCCCCATCCGCTAGACCCTTCCTAACTAGTTTTCCCTTGATATAGCAATCTAGCACAGGTGTAATATCCTCATTCATTTGGTCATGTGCAATTTTAACAACAAGAACATTTTCTTTCGTCTTTCTCCTAATGCTAACTGCCTTTGTTAACTCACTCCTAACTTGTGGGCATAATGCAATAAATTGAGGCCATGATATGCTTGGAGCCTTACCTCTCATGTCCTCCATAAGGTTGTAGGGAGCCATACCATGTCCAAGAGGGAAGTCTTGAAGGTTGATGCGGCGCCAGGTCCTGTTGGCTTCCTTGGTTTCCTTTGCTTTCTTTCCTCATCCATGGTCACTTTGTGATGTTATTCCTTCCTTTTCCTTACCTTTTCCCTGACCATGTTTGATGCCATTTGCTTCAATGTCACCCTCTTTGGATTGTATGACTTCTACAGCATTGACATTTGGGTCAGGCAAAGGTAGTATTCCCTCTACTTGCCGTTGTGGAGGTTGAGCAGCATTTGGTCCCTGCAAAAGCACCGGTTGTTGCCTAGCGCATTCACCCGCATTCATCAATGAGTAATTCAAGTTAGGTCTCCATGGCTCCCCCCGAGGCCAAGGACAATTATACATCCCATGTCCAGACTCTCCACAATTCCAACATTGCAAGACTCTCCTAGGTCCTAGCTCTCACTCTTCTGACTTCTTTTCTTGTCCCTTTGGACCTACAGCTTGTGCAAGGTGAATTGAAAGGTTGCACAAAGATTCATTTAACTTCTTGATGACTTCAGCCATTACCTCGAGAAGCTCCCTAGACATTGATGTTTGTAACTTACCTTTGGGTCTAAGGCCCTCTATTGGAACATCTCCTCGTAGGCACTTGAGTTTCCTATACTTCTTGGAAGCTCTGGTTTCAATTGCATCATAGGTAGCGAGTGCACCCGCCTCAACCTTTAGCTAAAAATCAGGGAAGAGACCAGCTATGAATCTTTCCTTCTTTTAAAACTCTGCACCATCACCTGGGTTAGCAACATTTCGTACCCATAAAGACCAAAGACGTAGAAACTCTTGCTTATACAAGTAGTAGTCATAAAAGTCTTTTTATTTATGAGAGACAATGTCTTGCCATAGTTTTTGAGTGTTTTGTGGATCAAAGAAGTATCCCTTGAAACGAGTCACAACTTTCGTATAATTTCCCTTAACTTCCTCAGGCAAAGAGTCAAACCAAGTGCTAGCATCTTTCCTAAAAACTACCTCAAACATTTCTACATGTTCTTGATCAGTTACTATCCTCTTGATACGGCAAGACATTTTGAAATTTGCTAAGAATAATTCTGCATCCTCCTAGGCTCTCCAAAGAACAAGGGGTAGCCACTCATTTGCCTAGTTGTATCCATGTTGCTGGTTTTCCTCAAAAATTTCTTTTTCTTTTTTTTCTTTTTTTTGCAAAATCAAATTTCAAAGTAGAATGAAAATGTAAACATCAAAGCTTAGATTGTAGCGAATCAATGGCAAAATGAACAGATTGATTGAGGCATTGATAGTTGCTACTTGCCTAGGTTCAAACATACGACAAAAAACACGTTGAAATTGTAGCTTTGTGCCAACTATTACATGCACGTCTTGTCTAGCCAAAGGAATGAATGTATGATACAAGTCATCTTTATTCATTAACCTAGCTAAAACAAGATAAAAACATGCACATCAAAAGAGACATCATAGTCTACAATTAGGAGTATAATCGGATTTGGGGATTGTAGAATATCTCCTAATGGCTCAGCACCAAAGAGGAATACAATACGTTGTTGACAAAAGATTTTCCTATCAATGCGAACATTTATCATAATCCCTTGCACCCAATGAAAGTGATGAAATTGAATTGCATGAGAAGGATTACGAGGTGGTGGATTGTTCATATAAAAACAACTAGATTTTGGAGACTTACCTTGTATATGATAACACAATCGCTCGTCCTCCGTGGGGGCACCAAATTGAGGTGGTCCGGGGCGGGCAACAAGAAGAGAGACCTCTAGACACCCTTCACGGATCCTGAGCTTCTCAATGAAGCTAGGGCACAACACAAACACAACCAAGCAAAATCCCTAGCCAAACCCAACTTAAAAAGGGTACCACCTAGTTATGGATGCGAACTAGGATGCAAGAGAGTGTCCTCATTCTTAAGGGAGACGCAAAACACACACAAACAAGCAACAATTTTCTATAGAAGGAGGAGAGAAGGAGCCATTGAGAGAACGGAGAGAGATGGAGAGTGAGGTTGCTCAAACACTTGTCTTGCAATTCGCGAGGTGAAAGAACACCTTCCTACACTGTCAAAGAGCCTACATGGAGACTACACCAACACGTTGGTACAGCCCGACTGTGTCGACCTATGGAAGTGCAAGAGGTCTAGGCATGGCCATTCGCAGGCAGATGACGGGAGTATTGGGCAAGTATTTGATGGTGCTAGGCATTAGGAAATTTTGGAGGTCATTTGGAGGGCCATATGAAGAGAGAGAAAAATAGAGAGCGTCCAATGAGCATGAAGGCTACGTTACGTAGAAAAGTACCTGGAAAAACTCAAAAAATAGGAAAATAGCATAAAACTTTCACGAAACTAGGATTGTAGCATAGTAATTTCCTTACTTTTACCGAGCTTTTAGGTGCTTGCGTGTGGTCCCACTTCTGATATTCTCTCATGGTCATTAACGTACTGGAGGGTGACCATTAAGCCCGCACAAGATATTGGAATTTTAAAACACTTTCCCTCCATTAGAATGCATTTTAAAACACTTTCCCTCCATTAGAATGCTTTCAAAGTGAATCTCCCTCCACTAAAGCTTTTCTCTGAGAGTTATGGCATCCACGTCTTCTCGCCCAAGAGCCTCAAGGTGTTTACTGTCTCTCACACCAACAAACAACAACGGCACTTTGCCTAGAAGGCCAAGTAGTAGCATATCCTCAATTACAATACCAGCTTCAATAAGTGCAGACAACCAATGGGTTGGACAAAGGATAAACAAAGGTTCATGGGTCCTCATGCAACCAAGAAGACCCAAGAGGTTTAGTGGTATCAACGTTTACCGCTCAGCATGGAAGGCCAGGGTGTTGGATTTCAAAGTTGAGATCGGCAAAAGATCTGTAAAGGAAGTTCTTGTTCAGCATGTGTTTACCCATCCAGAGGTGATAGCAAACGGTGGAAATGTATCAAATATACATCAACCACGTTGCAATTGTAAGTACTCTTGACATGTGAACTTACTGATACTCTCATTATAACTTTTCTTATATATTTTGCAATGTTTCTCCCGCTTGTTATGAGTAATGTCTCTACTCTTCACAACTCAATTACATTAGATTTGTCATTTGTACTTATTGATACTCTTAGTTTAACTCTTCTTATATATATTGCAGATGTTTATCCCTCTTCTTATGAGCAATGGGAGCCTGTGGAGTGCATAATAGGCCTCTTCCATGTTGTACATGCCCATATTGGTTCTCTACAGTATTCAGAGAGGAGCAGCAAAAGATTGGCTGATGAGGGAATCTTTTTTTATGACCACTTTTACCAACTCAGCTCAGGCAATAAGAATGGCATGTTGGTGAAACTACCTCTACCGACCGATTGGAACACTGTGGACTGGCCAGTTCCCGAGGAAACAATGGTGGAGGCAATGCGAAGTAAGCTCTACAAGGATATACAAAGGTCTCTGCGTAGCTCTGTTCCTACCAAACTAGTTCGAATTGCAAACTTTTGTCCTGTTGCACTCTTCATAGAGCTGTTTCATAGTTACAATATCAGAGTTACAAAAACTATGTTCATTTGCAAGTCATTTCAGCAGTCATCCTGTGACAAACTTCTTGACAAAGGATGGTATGCAAAGGAAGAGATTGGTTTACGGTGTGAGGTCGCGCTTGATACTCTAGTTGTCAAGTACATGATTGCAAGCCAATCACTATTACTCTCATTTTGGTATATGCGATCACAAATGCTAAACGGTAAGTACATTCCTATGGACCAAGTTTCTGCAGGTTTGGAAGATAATCCTACTGTGGATGTGGAAGTGATTGAAAAAGAGAATGGCCTACTATTGGTGGTTACAATAAGGGAGCTATGCAGTCTTCAGCATTTGCGAAATGACATCATTGAAGAGTCAATGGACAAGGAACTATCAGATTTTTCCTTTTTCTTAGCTGGCCGTAAGGTGATGCGGCGAAGAGAAAAAGATATTTTGTGCAAAGAGTTGGATGGTCGGGTTGAAGTAGTGTCAATGTAACAGATATTCTTGTAAACCCAAGTGTATACAAATGACTTTCAAGACATGAAGTTTATTGATCTCATTTTTCAATTGTGCCCTGTGAAAAAGTGTGCTTGAAATACATTTGTTTACCACGTCAAATCTCTCTCTCTCTCTCTCTCTCTCTCTCTCTCTCTCTCTCTCTCTCTCTCTCTCTCTCTCTCTCTATATATATATATATATATATATATATATATATATTATATATATATATATATGTGTGTTAGACAAGACAAAGACAGATAGAAGAATCATCTTAATTCATTAGAAAGTACAAACTCGTCCGTGAACAATGGACTGAGATACAATTTCTGTAAGTATGGAATCAGAATGTCTTCAAGGTAAAAATCGAAGGAATGCCCCTCGAAAGAAGGTGGTGAGATAGTTGTTCCCGGCGGATTTAGTTCTCCCTTTTCGGGAGTATCATCAATTAGTAGTGTATTAGTTGCATCAAAGGGTACACCGATTTGGCTAAACGGTTTGTACAAAAGAGGTAATCCTGGTTTTTTAGGGTGGTAGTGGCCCTCAACAGTAACGCATTTTCTTTGATCATACAAAAAGGCAAAATCTGACGTGTGAGCTTGGCATACACTGCAAACTATTTCAACTAGTGGCGATAAGTTTTGCCTTTGCATTGAAGACCATATGCCAACTCTGAAGCGCGGAAGAAGAAACTCAATAAACTCCTTGGTTCCTGGACGAACCACGACTCGACAAGTTCCCATCCAAAACGTTTGCAAATCATCAAAGGGTCCTCTGTCACCGAGAGGCACCCGCATCAGCAGCAATCCATTGACGTCCAAGATAATCAACCTCTGTAAAAGTTGACAAGTACATATAAGTAGTTAGAAGCTGAACATATTTTGCCATACTTGAATAGACATTACCGGAACAACCGTATCTACAGGTAGCAAGGGTCCATACTGGGTCTCTGTAGTGTTCATGTCATTGTTGCTCTCCTCCACTTTATCTTCATAGTCATCATTCAAATCTTCATCAGGGGTCTCCCCCATGGCCCTTTCTGCCTGATTCAAGGTTGATCGGCTTGCCTCATACATCCTTTCCTGATCCAT